>NC_082678.1:64308307-67049709 GCF_025265405.1 Mesoplodon densirostris | reverse complement strand
AATCAAAACTACAATGAGGTATCACCTCACACCTGTTAGAATCGGCATCATCAGAAACTCTACAAACAACAAATTCTGGGGAGGTTGTGGACAAAAGGAGCCCTCTTCCACTATTGGTGGGGATGTAAATTGATACAGTCACTATGGAGAACAGTATGGAGTTTCCTTAAAAAAAACTAGAAATAGAATTACCATCTGATCCAGCAATCCCACTTCTGGGCATATACCCAGAGCAAACCATAAATCAAAAAGGCACATTCACCACAATGTTCATTGCAGCACTATTTACAATAGCCAGGTAATGCAAGCAACCTAAATGTCCACAGACAGATGAATGGATAAAGATGTGGTACATATATAAAATGGAATTTTACTCAGCCATAAAAAGGAATGAAACTGGGTCATTTGTAGAGACATCGATGGATCTAGAGACTGTCATACAGAATGAAGTAAGTCAGAAAGAGGAAAACAAATATTGTATATTAATGCATATATGTGGAACCTAAAAAATGGTACAGATGAACTGGTTTGCAGGGAAGAAATAGAGACACAGAGGTAGAGAACAAACGTATGGACACCAAGTGTGGGAAGCCATGGGGTGGTGGTGGTGGGATGAGTTGGGAGATTGGGATTGACCTGTATACATGTATATGCATAAAATACATAACTAATAATAACCTGCTGTATAAAATAATAAATAAAATTAAATTTCAAAATTTTAAAAACTAAAATTTTAAAATAAAACAGAAAAACGTTCTTCCCTTCACACAGATGTATTTATAGGAATGAATTATTTCCATGCTTATATCTATAAATACATAAAAGAGGAATCAAATCTAACTTGAACCATAAAAGAAAAAAAAAACCTGAACCCACCAGTTATACAGAGGGAAACCCTATCAGGGCACTTGCTCCAGCGGTAAACAATTCTGAAATTGGTCAGAGGTGGGGAATCACCTCCCATACAGCCAGCAACCCACCCCCCATGCAAGGAGCGTCCTCATTGCAAAGCTGGGGGACAGTGCTAAGGCATCTGTGAGTGAACGTGAGCTGAGCCCCAGGCCAGCTGCTGCTGAACTGTTGCCACCCTTCCCAGGTAAAACACCTGAATATGTACAAGGGCTTGAAAGCCTAGAGGAAGGGCCGTGGAGCCACACCAGCAACAGCACGCAGGCCAACTTGGTGCCTGCAGGCCAGCCAGGATGGTCCTGGCCCCGGGCGCTCTTCTGGAAGCTTTCTATCGCCCTGCCTGAGATACCCCTCCTGTCCCGGCCCCCACTGCTTTTTTCCTTCCTCACCTCTGTCCGGAGAGAAATTCCATCGGAAGGTATGGGTGACACATCCTCTTCTTTACAGGTGGCAGCCTGGCAACTCCTGCAGAAAGGCCAGCAGAGCCCCACTCACACCGGGCAACCAACAAAGCCTTGGCCCCTCACTCCCTCCCACCAGCACAGCCCCGAGACTGCTGACGGGGCAGAGAATATGGAGTCAGGCACAACTTCAGGGGCTATTGCTGCCTGGAGCGCTGTTTATATTGACCTCAACCAGGCACACCTGGGGAGGGCCGGCCGGCAGGGTAAGGCTGCCCAGGTCAGCTAACCCACAACCCTCAGGGAATCACATTGTTGAAAATGGACCTCGCTAAGGCAGAATAGAAGCCAAGGAAAAAAAGGACACAATGTCATTTGCAGCCCCGTAGATGAGTCTAGAGGTAATCACGTGACTTGGAGTAAGTCAGAAAGTGAAAGACACATATCGTATCATATCACTTATAGGTGTTACCTAAAAAATGGATACCAGGGCAGATATTTCCACGGAGAAGGGCAATCACAGATTCATTAAACAAACTTATGGTTCACCAATGGAAAGGTGTGAGGCTTGCTTTCATTACGATATCGGGGTTAACAGACATAATCAAACACAGGTGACATATATAATCACCAAAGACCTACGGAATACCAAGAGAAGACTACTCAACATTCTGTCCTAACGTACATGGGAAAAGGATCCCAGGAAGAACAGACATCTGTATATGTGTAAAAGAACCACATCTTCCACACCTACAACAAGCCAAACATTGTAATCAAACTTGCTGTAATAGAAAATAAAAAAAAAAAATTAAAAACACGAACAAGAAGTAGTGAGACAAACTTGAGGGGCTTTCTCCTGGCACATTCCATTCTAAATTCCAATCTAGAACACGACTTCCATTGAGGCTCTGTTGCTCTACTAACCAGATTTGGTAAGGGAGAACTGCTGCCACCTTGTGGCCGTTTCACGCAACAGCAGCTTTAATCCCAGCGCTAATGGTCAGTTGATATTCAAAATCATTGCAGGCCTGTAAATGACACCTGCCCTGAAAACAAATCCTGGGGTCACATATCGACCAAAAAATTCAAACGACGTCCATATTTCAAAACGACCATTTCAAAAGGCATATTTTACGCACATTAGTGTTCTGCTTCTTTTTCTTTCTTTCCTTTTTTGTTAAAAAAACGGGAATGGAAAAAGGCAACCCTCAGAATGGGCGAAAATCGTTGCAAATGAATCAATGGACAAAGGTTTAATCTCCAATATATATATAAACAGCTCATGCAGCTTAATATTAAAAAAACAAACAACCCAATACAAAAATGGGCCGAAGATCTAAAGAGACGTTTCTTCAAAGAAGACACAGAGATGGCCAAGACGCACATGAAAAGCTGCTCTACAGCACTAATTATTAGAGAAATGCAAATCAAAACTACAATGAGGTATCACCTCACACCTGTTAGAATCGGCATCATCAGAAACTCTACAAACAACAAATTCTGGGGAGGTTGTGGACAAAAGGAGCCCTCTTCCACTATTGGTGGGGATGTAAATTGATACAGTCACTATGGAGAACAGTATGGAGTTTCCTTAAAAAAAACTAGAAATAGAATTACCATCTGATCCAGCAATCCCACTTCTGGGCATATACCCAGAGCAAACCATAAATCAAAAAGGCACATTCACCACAATGTTCATTGCAGCACTATTTACAATAGCCAGGTAATGCAAGCAACCTAAATGTCCACAGACAGATGAATGGATAAAGATGTGGTACATATATAAAATGGAATTTTACTCAGCCATAAAAAGGAATGAAACTGGGTCATTTGTAGAGACATCGATGGATCTAGAGACTGTCATACAGAATGAAGTAAGTCAGAAAGAGGAAAACAAATATTGTATATTAATGCATATATGTGGAACCTAAAAAATGGTACAGATGAACTGGTTTGCAGGGAAGAAATAGAGACACAGAGGTAGAGAACAAACGTATGGACACCAAGTGTGGGAAGCCATGGGGTGGTGGTGGTGGGATGAGTTGGGAGATTGGGATTGACCTGTATACATGTATATGCATAAAATACATAACTAATAATAACCTGCTGTATAAAATAATAAATAAAATTAAATTTCAAAATTTTAAAAACTAAAATTTTAAAATAAAACAGAAAAACGTTCTTCCCTTCACACAGATGTATTTATAGGAATGAATTATTTCCATGCTTATATCTATAAATACATAAAAGAGGAATCAAATCTAACTTGAACCATAAAAGAAAAAAAAAACCTGAACCCACCAGTTATACAGAGGGAAACCCTATCAGGGCACTTGCTCCAGCGGTAAACAATTCTGAAATTGGTCAGAGGTGGGGAATCACCTCCCATACAGCCAGCAACCCACCCCCCATGCAAGGAGCGTCCTCATTGCAAAGCTGGGGGACCGTGCTGAGGCATCTGTGAGTGAACGTGAGCTGAGCCCCAGGCCAGCTGCTGCTGAACTGTTGCCACCCTTCCCAGGTAAAACACCTGAATATGTACAAGGGCTTGAAAGCCTAGAGGAAGGGCCGTGGAGCCACACCAGCAACAGCACGCAGGCCAACTTGGTGCCTGCAGGCCAGCCAGGATGGTCCTGACCCCGGGCGCTCTTCTGGAAGCTTTCTATCGCCCTGCCTGAGATACCCCTCCTGTCCCGGCCCCCACTGCTTTTTTCCTTCCTCACCTCTGTCCGGAGAGAAATTCCATCGGAAGGTATGGGTGACACATCCTCTTCTTTACAGGTAGCAGTCTGGCAACTCCTGCAGAAAGGCCAGCAGAGCCCCACTCACACCGGGCAACCAACAAAGCCTTGGCCCCTCACTCCCTCCCACCAGCACAGCCCCGAGACTGCTGACGGGGCAGAGAATATGGAGTCAGGCACAACTTCAGGGGCTATTGCTGCCTGGAGCGCTGTTTATATTGACCTCAACCAGGCACACCTGGGGAGGGCCGGCCGGCAGGGTAAGGCTGCCCAGGTCAGCTAACCCACAACCCTCAGGGAATCACATTGTTGAAAATGGACCTCGCTAAGGCAGAATAGAAGCCAAGGAAAAAAAGGACACAATGCCATTTGCAGCCCCGTAGATGAGTCTAGAGGTAATCACGTGACTTGGAGTAAGTCAGAAAGTGAAAGACACATATCGTATCATATCACTTATAGGTGTTACCTAAAAAATGGATACCAGGGCAGATATTTCCACGGAGAAGGGCAATCACAGATTCATTAAACAAACTTATGGTTCACCAATGGAAAGGTGTGAGGATTGGTTTCATTACGATATCGGGGTTAACAGACATAATCAAACACAGGTGACATATATAATCACCAAAGACCTATGGAATACCAAGAGAAGACTACTCAACATTCTGTCCTAACGTACATGGGAAAAGGATCCCAGGAAGAACAGACATCTGTATATGTGTAAAAGAACCACATCTTCCACACCTACAACAAGCCAAACATTGTAATCAAACTTGCTGTAATAGAAAATAAAAAAAAAAATTAAAAACACGAACAAGAAGTAGTGAGACAAACTTGAGGGGCTTTCTCCTGGCACATTCCATTCTAAATTCCAATCTAGAACACGACTTCCATTGAGGCTCTGTTGCTCTACTAACCAGATTTGGTAAGGGAGAACTGCTGCCACCTTGTGGCCGTTTCACGCAACAGCAGCTTTAATCCCAGCGCTAATGGTCAGTTGATATTCAAAATCATTGCAGGCCTGTAAATGACACCTGCCCTGAAAACAAATCCTGGGGTCACATATCGACCAAAAAATTCAAAGGACGTCCATATTTCAAAACGACCATTTCAAAAGGCATATTTTACGCACATTAGTGTTCTGCTTCTTTTTCTTTCTTTCCTTTTTTGTTAAAAAAACGGGAATGGAAAAAGGGATCCCTCAGAATGGGCGAAAATCGTTGCAAATGAATCAATGGACAAAGGTTTAATCTCCAATATATATATAAACAGCTCATGCAGCTTAATATTAAAAAAACAAACAACCCAATACAAAAATGGGCCGAAGATCTAAAGAGACGTTTCTTCAAAGAAGACACAGAGATGGCCAAGACGCACATGAAAAGCTGCTCTACAGCACTAATTATTAGAGAAATGCAAATCAAAACTACAATGAGGTATCACCTCACACCTGTTAGAATCGGCATCATCAGAAACTCTACAAACAACAAATTCTGGGGAGGGTGTGGACAAAAGGAGCCCTCTTCCACTATTGGTGGGGATGTAAATTGATACAGTCACTATGGAGAACAGTATGGAGTTTCCTTAAAAAAAACTAGAAATAGAATTACCATCTGATCCAGCAATCCCACTTCTGGGCATATACCCAGAGCAAACCATAAATCAAAAAGGCACATTCACCACAATGTTCATTGCAGCACTATTTACAATAGCCAGGTAATGCAAGCAACCTAAATGTCCACAGACAGATGAATGGATAAAGATGTGGTACATATATAAAATGGAATTTTACTCAGCCATAAAAAGGAATGAAACTGGGTCATTTGTAGAGACATCGATGGATCTAGAGACTGTCATACAGAATGAAGTAAGTCAGAAAGAGGAAAACAAATATTGTATATTAATGCATATATGTGGAACCTAAAAAATGGTACAGATGAACTGGTTTGCAGGGAAGAAATAGAGACACAGAGGTAGAGAACAAACGTATGGACACCAAGTGTGGGAAGCCATGGGGTGGTGGTGGTGGGATGAGTTGGGAGATTGGGATTGACCTGTATACATGTATATGCATAAAATACATAACTAATAATAACCTGCTGTATAAAATAATAAATAAAATTAAATTTCAAAATTTTAAAAACTAAAATTTTAAAATAAAACAGAAAAACGTTCTTCCCTTCACACAGATGTATTTATAGGAATGAATTATTTCCATGCTTATATCTATAAATACATAAAAGAGGAATCAAATCTAACTTGAACCATAAAAGAAAAAAAAACCTGAACCCACCAGTTATACAGAGGGAAACCCTATCAGGGCACTTGCTCCAGCGGTAAACAATTCTGAAATTGGTCAGAGGTGGGGAATCACCTCCCATACAGCCAGCAACCCACCCCCCATGCAAGGAGCGTCCTCATTGCAAAGCTGGGGGACCGTGCTGAGGCATCTGTGAGTGAACGTGAGCTGAGCCCCAGGCCAGCTGCTGCTGAACTGTTGCCACCCTTCCCAGGTAAAACACCTGAATATGTACAAGGGCTTGAAAGCCTAGAGGAAGGGCCGTGGAGCCACACCAGCAACAGCACGCAGGCCAACTTGGTGCCTGCAGGCCAGCCAGGATGCTCCTGGCCCCGGGCGCTCTTCTGGAAGCTTTCTATCGCCCTGCCTGAGATACCCCTCCTGTCCCGGCCCCCACTGCTTTTTTCCTTCCTCACCTCTGTCCGGAGAGAAATTCCATCGGAAGGTATGGGTGACACATCCTCTTCTTTACAGGTGGCAGCCTGGCAACTCCTGCAGAAAGGCCAGCAGAGCCCCACTCACACCGGGCAACCAACAAAGCCTTGGCCCCTCACTCCCTCCCACCAGCACAGCCCCGAGACTGCTGACGGGGCAGAGAATATGGAGTCAGGCACAACTTCAGGGGCTATTGCTGCCTGCAGCGCTGTTTATATTGACCTCAACCAGGCACACCTGGGGAGGGCCGGCCGGCAGGGTAAGGCTGCCCAGGTCAGCTAACCCACAACCCTCAGGGAATCACATTGTTGAAAATGGACCTCGCTAAGGCAGAATAGACGCCAAGGAAAAAAAGGACACAATGCCATTTGCAGCCCCGTAGATGAGTCTAGAGGTAATCACGTGACTTGGAGTAAGTCAGAAAGTGAAAGACACATATCATATCATATCACTTATAGGTGTTACCTAAAAAATGGATACCAGGGCAGATATTTCCACGGAGAAGGGCAATCACAGATTCATTAAACAAACTTATGGTTCACCAATGGAAAGGTGTGAGGGTTGGTTTCATTACGATATGGGGGTTAACAGACATAATCAAACACAGGTGACATATATAATCACCAAAGACCTACGGAATACCAAGAGAAGACTACTCAACATTCTGTCCTAACGTACATGGGAAAAGGATCCCAGGAAGAACAGACATCTGTATATGTGTAAAAGAACCACATCTTCCACACCTACAACAAGCCAAACATTGTAATCAAACTTGCTGTAATAGAAAATAAAAAAAAAATTAAAAACACGAACAAGAAGTAGTGAGACAAACTTGAGGGGCTTTCTCCTGGCACATTCCATTCTAAATTCCAATCTAGAACACGACTTCCATTGAGGCTCTGTTGCTCTACTAACCAGATTTGGTAAGGGAGAACTGCTGCCACCTTGTGGCCGTTTCACGCAACAGCAGCTTTAATCCCAGCGCTAATGGTCAGTTGATATTCAAAATCATTGCAGGCCTGTAAATGACACCTGCCCTGAAAACAAATCCTGGGGTCACATATCGACCAAAAAATTCAAAGGACGTCCATATTTCAAAACGACCATTTCAAAAGGCATATTTTACGCACATTAGTGTTCTGCTTCTTTTTCTTTCTTTCCTTTTTTGTTAAAAAAACGGGAATGGAAAAAGGCATCCCTCAGAATGGGCGAAAATCGTTGCAAATGAATCAATGGACAAAGGTTTAATCTCCAATATATATATAAACAGCTCATGCAGCTTAATATTAAAAAAACAAACAACCCAATACAAAAATGGGCCGAAGATCTAAAGAGACGTTTCTTCAAAGAAGACACAGAGATGGCCAAGACGCACATGAAAAGCTGCTCTACAGCACTAATTATTAGAGAAATGCAAATCAAAACTACAATGAGGTATCACCTCACACCTGTTAGAATCGGCATCATCAGAAACTCTACAAACAACAAATTCTGGGGAGGGTGTGGACAAAAGGAGCCCTCTTCCACTATTGGTGGGGATGTAAATTGATACAGTCACTATGGAGAACAGTATGGAGTTTCCTTAAAAAAAACTAGAAATAGAATTACCATCTGATCCAGCAATCCCACTTCTGGGCATATACCCAGAGAAAACCATAAATCAAAAAGGCACATTCACCACAATGTTCATTGCAGCACTATTTACAATAGCCAGGTAATGCAAGCAACCTAAATGTCCACAGACAGATGAATGGATAAAGATGTGGTACATATATAAAATGGAATTTTACTCAGCCATAAAAAGGAATGAAACTGGGTCATTTGTAGAGACATCGATGGATCTAGAGACTGTCATACAGAATGAAGTAAGTCAGAAAGAGGAAAACAAATATTGTATATTAATGCATATATGTGGAACCTAAAAAATGGTACAGATGAACTGGTTTGCAGGGAAGAAATAGAGACACAGAGGTAGAGAACAAACGTATGGACACCAAGTGTGGGAAGCCATGGGGTGGTGGTGGTGGGATGAGTTGGGAGATTGGGATTGACCTGTATACATGTATATGCATAAAAGACATAACTAATAATAACCTGCTGTATAAAATAATAAATAAAATTAAATTTCAAAATTTTAAAAACTAAAATTTTAAAATAAAACAGAAAAACGTTCTTCCCTTCACACAGATGTATTTATAGGAATGAATTATTTCCATGCTTATATCTATAAATACATAAAAGAGGAATCAAATCTAACTTGAACCATAAAAGAAAAAAAAACCTGAACCCACCAGTTATACAGAGGGAAACCCTATCAGGGCACTTGCTCCAGCGGTAAACAATTCTGAAATTGGTCAGAGGTGGGGAATCACTTCCCATACAGCCAGCAACCCACCCCCCATGCAAGGAGCGTCCTCATTGCAAAGCTGGGGGACCATGCTGAGGCATCTGTGAGTGAACGTGAGCTGAGCCCCAGGCCAGCTGCTGCTGAACTGTTGCCACCCTTCCCAGGTAAAACACCTGAATATGTACAAGGGCTTGAAAGCCTAGAGGAAGGGCCGTGGAGCCACACCAGCAACAGCACGCAGGCCAACTTGGTGCCTGCAGGCCAGCCAGGATGGTCCTGGCCCCGGGCGCTCTTCTGGAAGCTTTCTATCGCCCTGCCTGAGATACCCCTCCTGTCCCGGCCCCCACTGCTTTTTTCCTTCCTCACCTCTGTCCGGAGAGAAATTCCATCGGAAGGTATGGGTGACACATCCTCTCCTTTACAGGTGGCAGCCTGGCAACTCCTGCAGAAAGGCCAGCAGAGCCCCACTCACACCGGGCAACCAACAAAGCCTTGGCCCCTCACTCCCTCCCACCAGCACAGCCCCGAGACTGCTGACGGGGCAGAGAATATGGAGTCAGGCACAACTTCAGGGGCTATTGCTGCCTGGAGCGCTGTTTATATTGACCTCAACCAGGCACACCTGGGGAGGGCCGGCCGGCAGGGTAAGGCTGCCCAGGTCAGCTAACCCACAACCCTCAGGGAATCACATTGTTGAAAATGGACCTCGCTAAGGCAGAATAGAAGCCAAGGGAAAAAAGGACACAATGCCATTTGCAGCCCCGTAGATGAGTCTAGAGGTAATCACGTGACTTGGAGTAAGTCAGAAAGTGAAAGACACATATCGTATCATATCACTTATAGGTGTTACCTAAAAAATGGATACCAGGGCAGATATTTCCACGGAGAAGGGCAATCACAGATTCATTAAACAAACTTATGGTTCACCAATGGAAAGGTGTGAGGATTGGTTTCATTACGATATCGGGGTTAACAGACATAATCAAACACAGGTGACATATATAATCACCAAAGACCTACGGAATACCAAGAGAAGACTACTCAACATTCTGTCCTAACGTACATGGGAAAAGGATCCCAGGAAGAACAGACATCTGTATATGTGTAAAAGAACCACATCTTCCACACCTACAACAAGCCAAACATTGTAATCAAACTTGCTGTAATAGAAAATAAAAAAAAAATTAAAAACACGAACAAGAAGTAGTGAGACAAACTTGAGGGGCTTTCTCCTGGCACATTCCATTCTAAATTCCAATCTAGAACACGACTTCCATTGAGGCTCTGTTGCTCTACTAACCAGATTTGGTAAGGGAGAACTGCTTCCACCTTGTGGCCGTTTCACGCAACAGCAGCTTTAATCCCAGCACTCATGGTCAGTTGATATTCAAAATCATTGCAGGCCTGTAAATGACACCTGCCCTGAAAACAAATCCTGGGGTCACATATCGACCAAAAAATTCAAAGGACGTCCATATTTCAAAACGACCATTTCAAAAGGCATATTTTACGCACATTAGTGTTCTGCTTCTTTTTCTTTCTTTCCTTTTTTGTTAAAAAAACGGGAATGGAAAAAGGCATCCCTCAGAATGGGCGAAAATCGTTGCAAATGAATCAATGGACAAAGGTTTACTCTCCAATATATATATAAACAGCTCATGCAGCTTAATATTAAAAAAAACAAACAACCCAATACAAAAATGGGCCGAAGATCTAAAGAGACGTTTCTTCAAAGAAGACACAGAGATGGCCAAGACGCACATGAAAAGCTGCTCTACAGCACTAATTATTAGAGAAATGCAAATCAAAACTATAATGAGGTATCACCTCACACCTGTTAGAATCGGCATCATCAGAAACTCTACAAACAACAAATTCTGGGGAGGGTGTGGACAAAAGGAGCCCTCTTCCACTATTGGTGGGGATGTAAATTGATACAGTCACTATGGAGAACAGTATGGAGTTTCCTTAAAAAAAACTAGAAATAGAATTACCATCTGATCCAGCAATCCCACTTCTGGGCATATACCCAGAGCAAACCATAAATCAAAAAGGCACATTCACCACAATGTTCATTGCAGCACTATTTACAATAGCCAGGTAATGCAAGCAACCTAAATGTCCACAGACAGATGAATGGATAAAGATGTGGTACATATATAAAATGGAATTTTACTCAGCCATAAAAAGGAATGAAACTGGGTCATTTGTAGAGACATCGATGGATCTAGAGACTGTCATACAGAATGAAGTAAGTCAGAAAGAGGAAAACAAATATTGTATATTAATGCATATATGTGGAACCTAAAAAATGGTACAGATGAACTGGTTTGCAGGGAAGAAATAGAGACACAGAGGTAGAGAACAAACGTATGGACACCAAGTGTGGGAAGCCATGGGGTGGTGGTGGTGGGATGAGTTGGGAGATTGGGATTGACCTGTATACATGTATATGCATAAAATACATAACTAATAATAACCTGCTGTATAAAATAATAAATAAAATTAAATTTCAAAATTTTAAAAACTAAAATTTTAAAATAAAACAGAAAAACGTTCTTCCCTTCACACAGATGTATTTATAGGAATGAATTATTTCCATGCTTATATCTATAAATACATAAAAGAGGAATCAAATCTAACTTGAACCATAAAAGAAAAAAAAAACCTGAACCCACCAGTTATACAGAGGGAAACCCTATCAGGGCACTTGCTCCAGCGGTAAACAATTCTGAAATTGGTCAGAGGTGGGGAATCACCTCCCATACAGCCAGCAACCCACCCCCCATGCAAGGAGCGTCCTCATTGCAAAGCTGGGGGACCGTGCTGAGGCATCTGTGAGTGAACGTGAGCTGAGCCCCAGGCCAGCTGCTGCTGAACTGTTGCCACCCTTCCCAGGTAAAACACCTGAATATGTACAAGGGCTTGAAAGCCTAGAGGAAGGGCCGTGGAGCCACACCAGCAACAGCACGCAGGCCAACTTGGTGCCTGCAGGCCAGCCAGGATGGTCCTGGCCCCGGGCGCTCTTCTGGAAGCTTTCTATCGCCCTGCCTGAGATACCCCTCCTGTCCCGGCCCCCACTGCTTTTTTCCTTCCTCACCTCTGTCCGGAGAGAAATTCCATCGGAAGGTATGGGTGACACATCCTCTTCTTTACAGGTGGCAGCCTGGCAACTCCTGCAGAAAGGCCAGCAGAGCCCCACTCACACCGGGCAACCAACAAAGCCTTGGCCCCTCACTCCCTCCCACCAGCACAGCCCCGAGACTGCTGACGGGGCAGAGAATATGGAGTCAGGCACAACTTCAGGGGCTATTGCTGCCTGGAGCGCTGTTTATATTGACCTCAACCAGGCACACCTGGGGAGGGCCGGCCGGCAGGGTAAGGCTGCCCAGGTCAGCTAACCCACAACCCTCAGGGAATCACATTGTTGAAAATGGACCTCGCTAAGGCAGAATAGAAGCCAAGGAAAAAAAGGACACAATGCCATTTGCAGCCCCGTAGATGAGTCTAGAGGTAATCACGTGACTTGGAGTAAGTCAGAAAGTGAAAGACACATATCGTATCATATCACTTATAGGTGTTACCTAAAAAATGGATACCAGGGCAGATATTTCCACGGAGAAGGGCAATCACAGATTCATTAAACAAACTTATGGTTCACCAATGGAAAGGTGTGAGGATTGGTTTCATTACGATATCGGGGTTAACAGACATAATCAAACACAGGTGACATATATAATCACCAAAGACCTACGGAATACCAAGAGAAGACTACTCAACATTCTGTCCTAACGTACATGGGAAAAGGATCCCAGGAAGAACAGACATCTGTATATGTGTAAAAGAACCACATCTTCCACACCTACAACAAGCCAAACATTGTAATCAAACTTGCTGTAATAGAAAATAAAAAAAAAAATTAAAAACACGAACAAGAAGTAGTGAGACAAACTTGAGGGGCTTTCTCCTGGCACATTCCATTCTAAATTCCAATCTAGAACACGACTTCCATTGAGGCTCTGTTGCTCTACTAACCAGATTTGGTAAGGGAGAACTGCTGCCACCTTGTGGCCGTTTCACGCAACAGCAGCTTTAATCCCATCGCTAATGGTCAGTTGATATTCAAAATCATTGCAGGCCTGTAAATGACACCTGCCCTGAAAACAAATCCTGGGGTCACATATCGACCAAAAAATTCAAACGACGTCCATATTTCAAAACGACCATTTCAAAAGGCATATTTTACGCACATTAGTGTTCTGCTTCTTTTTCTTTCTTTCCTTTTTTGTTAAAAAAACGGGAATGGAAAAAGGCATCCCTCAGAATGGGCGAAAATCGTTGCAAATGAATCAATGGACAAAGGTTTAATCTCCAATATATATATAAACAGCTCATGCAGCTTAATATTAAAAAAACAAACAACCCAATACAAAAATGGGCCGAAGATCTAAAGAGACGTTTCTTCAAAGAAGACACAGAGATGGCCAAGACGCACATGAAAAGCTGCTCTACAGCACTAATTATTAGAGAAATGCAAATCAAAACTACAATGAGGTATCACCTCACACCTGTTAGAATCGGCATCATCAGAAACTCTACAAACAACAAATTCTGGGGAGGGTGTGGACAAAAGGAGCCCTCTTCCACTATTGGTGGGGATGTAAATTGATACAGTCACTATGGAGAACAGTATGGAGTTTCCTTAAAAAAAACTAGAAATAGAATTACCATCTGATCCAGCAATCCCACTTCTGGGCATATACCCAGAGCAAACCATAAATCAAAAAGGCACATTCACCACAATGTTCATTGCAGCACTATTTACAATAGCCAGGTAATGCAAGCAACCTAAATGTCCACAGACAGATGAATGGATAAAGATGTGGTACATATATAAAATGGAATTTTACTCAGCCATAAAAAGGAATGAAACTGGGTCATTTGTAGAGACATCGATGGATCTAGAGACTGTCATATAGAATGAAGTAAGTCAGAAAGAGGAAAACAAATATTGTATATTAATGCATATATGTGGAACCTAAAAAATGGTACAGATGAACTGGTTTGCAGGGAAGAAATAGAGACACAGAGGTAGAGAACAAACGTATGGACACCAAGTGTGGGAAGCCATGGGGTGGTGGTGGTGGGATGAGTTGGGAGATTGGGATTGACCTGTATACATGTATATGCATAAAATACATAACTAATAATAACCTGCTGTATAAAATAATAAATAAAATTAAATTTCAAAATTTTAAAAACTAAAATTTTAAAATAAAACAGAAAAACGTTCTTCCCTTCACACAGATGTATTTATAGGAATGAATTATTTCCATGCTTATATCTATAAATACATAAAAGAGGAATCAAATCTAACTTGAACCATAAAAGAAAAAAAAAAACCTGAACCCACCAGTTATACAGAGGGAAACCCTATCAGGGCACTTGCTCCAGCGGTAAACAATTCTGAAATTGGTCAGAGGTGGGGAATCACCTCCCATACAGCCAGCAACCCACCCCCCATGCAAGGAGCGTCCTCATTGCAAAGCTGGGGGACCGTGCTGAGGCATCTGTGAGTAAACGTGAGCTGAGCCCCAGGCCAGCTGCTGCTGAACTGTTCCCACCCTTCCCAGGTAAAACACCTGAATATGTACAAGGGCTTGAAAGACTAGAGGAAGGGCCGTGGAGCCACACCAGCAACAGCACGCAGGCCAACTTGGTGCCTGCAGGCCAGCCAGGATGGTCCTGGCCCCGGGCGCTCTTCTGGAAGCTTTCTATCGCCCTGCCTGAGATACCCCTCCTGTCCCGGCCCCCACTGCTTTTTTCCTTCCTCACCTCTGTCCGGAGAGAAATTCCATCGGAAGGTATGGGTGACACATCCTCTTCTTTACAGGTGGCACCCTGGCAACTCCTGCAGAAAGGCCAGCAGAGCCCCACTCACACCGGGCAACCAACAAAGCCTTGGCCCCTCACTCCCTCCCACCAGCACAGCCCCGAGACTGCTGACGGGGCAGAGAATATGGAGTCAGGCACAACTTCAGGGGCTATTGCTGCCTGGAGCGCTGTTTATATTGACCTCAACCAGGCACACCTGGGGAGGGCCGGCCGGCAGGGTAAGGCTGCCCAGGTCAGCTAACCCACAACCCTCAGGGAATCACATTGTTGAAAATGGACCTCGCTAAGGCAGAATGGAAGCCAAGGAAAAAAAGGACACAATGCCATTTGCAGCCCCGTAGATGAGTCTAGAGGTAATCACGTGACTTGGAGTAAGTCAGAAAGTGAAAGACACATATCGTATCATATCACTTATAGGTGTTACCTAAAAAATGGATACCAGGGCAGATATTTCCACAGAGAAGGGCAATCACAGATTCATTAAACAAACTTATGGTTCACCAATGGAAAGGTGTGAGGATTGGTTTCATTACGATATCGGGGTTAACAGACATAATCAAACACAGGTGACATATAAAATCACCAAAGACCTACGGAATACCAAGAGAAGACTACTCAACATTCTGTCCTAACGTACATGGGAAAAGGATCCCAGGAAGAACAGACATCTGTATATGTGTAAAAGAACCACATCTTCCACACCTACAACAAGCCAAACATTGTAATCAAACTTGTTGTAATAGAAAATAAAAAAAAAAAATTAAAAACACGAACAAGAAGTAGTGAGACAAACTTGAGGGGCTTTCTCCTGGCACATTCCATTCTAAATTCCAATCTAGAACACGACTTCCATTGAGGCTCTGTTGCTCTACTAACCAGATTTGGTAAGGGAGAACTGCTGCCACCTTGTGGCCGTTTCACGCAACAGCAGCTTTAATCCCAGCGCTAATGGTCAGTTGATATTCAAAATCATTGCAGGCCTGTAAATGACACCTGCCCTGAAAACAAATCCTGGGGTCACATATCGACCAAAAAATTCAAAGGACGTCCATATTTCAAAACGACCATTTCAAAAGGCATATTTTACGCACATTAGTGTTCTGCTTCTTTTTCTTTCTTTCCTTTTTTGTTAAAAAAACGGGAATGGAAAAAGGCATCCCTCAGAATGGGCGAAAATCGTTGCAAATGAATCAATGGACAAAGGTTTAATCTCCAATATATATATAAACAGCTCATGCAGCTTAATATTAAAAAAACAAACAACCCAATACAAAAATGGGCCGAAGATCTAAAGAGACGTTTCTTCAAAGAAGACACAGAGATGGCCAAGACGCACATGAAAAGCTGCTCTACAGCACTAATTATTAGAGAAATGCAAATCAAAACTATAATGAGGTATCACCTCACACCTGTTAGAATCGGCATCATCAGAAACTCTACAAACAACAAATTCTGGGGAGGGTGTGGACAAAAGGAGCCCTCTTCCACTATTGGTGGGGATGTAAATTGATACAGTCACTATGGAGAACAGTATGGAGTTTCCTTAAAAAAAACTAGAAATAGAATTACCATCTGATCCAGCAATCCCACTTCTGGGCATATACCCAGAGCAAACCATAAATCAAAAAGGCACATTCACCACAATGTTCATTGCAGCACTATTTACAATAGCCAGGTAATGCAAGCAACCTAAATGTCCACAGACAGATGAATGGATAAAGATGTGGTACATATATAAAATGGAATTTTACTCAGCCATAAAAAGGAATGAAACTGGGTCATTTGTAGAGACATCGATGGATCTAGAGACTGTCATACAGAATGAAGTAAGTCAGAAAGAGGAAAACAAATATTGTATATTAATGCATATATGTGGAACCTAAAAAATGGTACAGATGAACTGGTTTGCAGGGAAGAAATAGAGACACAGAGGTAGAGAACAAACGTATGGACACCAAGTGTGGGAAGCCATGGGGTGGTGGTGGTGGGATGAGTTGGGAGATTGGGATTGACCTGTATACATGGATATGCATAAAATACATAACTAATAATAACCTGCTGTATAAAATAATAAATAAAATTAAATGTCAAAATTTTAAAAACTAAAATTTTAAAATAAAACAGAAAAACGTTCTTCCCTTCACACAGATGTATTTATAGGAATGAATTATTTCCATGCTTATATCTTTAAATACATAAAAGAGGAATCAAATCTAACTTGAACCATAAAAGAAAAAAAAAACCTGAACCCACCAGTTATACAGAGGGAAACCCTATCAGGGCACTTGCTCCAGCGGTAAACAATTCTGAAATTGGTCAGAGGTGGGGAATCACCTCCCATACAGCCAGCAACCCACCCCCCATGCAAGGAGCGTCCTCATTGCAAAGCTGGGGGACCGTGCTGAGGCATCTGTGAGTAAACGTGAGCTGAGCCCCAGGCCAGCTGCTGCTGAACTGTTCCCACCCTTCCCAGGTAAAACACCTGAATATGTACAAGGGCTTGAAAGACTAGAGGAAGGGCCGTGGAGCCACACCAGCAACAGCACGCAGGCCAACTTGGTGCCTGCAGGCCAGCCAGGATGGTCCTGGCCCCGGGCGCTCTTCTGGAAGCTTTCTATCGCCCTGCCTGAGATACCCCTCCTGTCCCGGCCCCCACTGCTTTTTTCCTTCCTCACCTCTGTCCGGAGAGAAATTCCATCAGAAGGTATGGGTGACACATCCTCTTCTTTACAGGTGGCAGCCTGGCTACTCCTGCAGAAAGGCCAGCAGAGCCCCACTCACACCGGGCAACCAACAAAGCCTTGGCCCCTCCCTCCCTCCCACCAGCACAGCCCCGAGACTGCTGACGGGGCAGAGAATATGGAGTCAGGCACAACTTCAGGGGCTATTGCTGCCTGGAGCGCTGTTTATATTGACCTCAACCAGGCACACCTGGGGAGGGCCGGCCGGCAGGGTAAGGCTGCCCAGGTCAGCTAATCCACAACCCTCAGGGAATCACATTGTTGAAAATGGACCTCGCTAAGGCAGAATGGAAGCCAAGGAAAAAAAGGACACAATGCCATTTGCAGCCCCGTAGATGAGTCTAGAGGTAATCACGTGACTTGGAGTAAGTCAGAAAGTGAAAGACACATATCGTAACATATCACTTATAGGTGTTACCTAAAAAATGGATACCAGGGCAGATATTTCCACGGAGAAGGGCAATCACAGATTCATTAAACAAACTTATGGTTCACCAATGGAAATGTGTGAGGATTGGTTTCATTACGATATCGGGGTTAACAGACATAATCAAACACAGGTGACATATATAATCACCAAAGACCTACGGAATACCAAGAGAAGACTACTCAACCTTCTGTCCTAACGTACATGGGAAAAGGATCCCAGGAAGAACAGACATCTGTATATGTGTAAAAGAACCACATCTTCCACACCTACAACAAGCCAAACATTGTAATCAAACTTGCTGTAATAGAAAATAAAAAAAAAATTAAAAACACGAACAAGAAGTAGTGAGACAAACTTGAGGGGCTTTCTCCTGGCACATTCCATTCTAAATTCCAATCTAGAACACGACTTCCATTGAGGCTCTGTTGCTCTACTAACCAGATTTGGTAAGGGAGAACTGCTGCCACCTTGTGGCCGTTTCACGCAACAGCAGCTTTAATCCCAGCGCTAATGGTCAGTTGATATTCAAAATCATTGCAGGCCTGTAAATGACACCTGCCCTGAAAACAAATCCTGGGGTCACATATCGACCAAAAAATTCAAAGGACGTCCATATTTCAAAACGACCATTTCAAAAGGCATATTTTACGCACATTAGTGTTCTGCTTCTTTTTCTTTCTTTCCTTTTTTGTTAAAAAAACGGGAATGGAAAAAGGGATCCCTCAGAATGGGCGAAAATCGTTGCAAATGAATCAATGGACAAAGGTTTAATCTCCAATATATATATAAACAGCTCATGCAGCTTAATATTAAAAAAACAAACAACCCAATACAAAAATGGGCCGAAGATCTAAAGAGACGTTTCTTCAAAGAAGACACAGAGATGGCCAAGACGCACATGAAAAGCTGCTCTACAGCACTAATTATTAGAGAAATGCAAATCAAAACTACAATGAGGTATCACCTCACACCTGTTAGAATCGGCATCATCAGAAACTCTACAAACAACAAATTCTGGGGAGGGTGTGGACAAAAGGAGCCCTCTTCCACTATTGGTGGGGATGTAAATTGATACAGTCACTATGGAGAACAGTATGGAGTTTCCTTAAAAAAAACTAGAAATAGAATTACCATCTGATCCAGCAATCCCACTTCTGGGCATATACCCAGAGCAAACCATAAATCAAAAAGGCACATTCACCACAATGTTCATTGCAGCACTATTTACAATAGCCAGGTAATGCAAGCAACCTAAATGTCCACAGACAGATGAATGGATAAAGATGTGGTACATATATAAAATGGAATTTTACTCAGCCATAAAAAGGAATGAAACTGGGTCATTTGTAGAGACATCGATGGATCTAGAGACTGTCATACAGAATGAAGTAAGTCAGAAAGAGGAAAACAAATATTGTATATTAATGCATATATGTGGAACCTAAAAAATGGTACAGATGAACTGGTTTGCAGGGAAGAAATAGAGACACAGAGGTAGAGAACAAACGTATGGACACCAAGTGTGGGAAGCCATGGGGTGGTGGTGGTGGGATGAGTTGGGAGATTGGGATTGACCTGTATACATGTATATGCATAAAATACATAACTAATAATAACCTGCTGTATAAAATAATAAATAAAATTAAATTTCAAAATTTTAAAAACTAAAATTTTAAAATAAAACAGAAAAACGTTCTTCCCTTCACACAGATGTATTTATAGGAATGAATTATTTCCATGCTTATATCTATAAATACATAAAAGAGGAATCAAATCTAACTTGAACCATAAAAGAAAAAAAAACCTGAACCCACCAGTTATACAGAGGGAAACCCTATCAGGGCACTTGCTCCAGCGGTAAACAATTCTGAAATTGGTCAGAGGTGGGGAATCACCTCCCATACAGCCAGCAACCCACCCCCCATGCAAGGAGCGTCCTCATTGCAAAGCTGGGGGACCGTGCTGAGGCATCTGTGAGTGAACGTGAGCTGAGCCCCAGGCCAGCTGCTGCTGAACTGTTGCCACCCTTCGCAGGTAAAACACCTGAATATGTACAAGGGCTTGAAAGCCTAGAGGAAGGGCCGTGGAGCCACACCAGCAACAGCACGCAGGCCAACTTGGTGCCTGCAGGCCAGCCAGGATGCTCCTGGCCCCGGGCGCTCTTCTGGAAGCTTTCTATCGCCCTGCCTGAGATACCCCTCCTGTCCCGGCCCCCACTGCTTTTTTCCTTCCTCACCTCTGTCCGGAGAGAAATTCCATCGGAAGGTATGGGTGACACATCCTCTTCTTTACAGGTGGCAGCCTGGCAACTCCTGCAGAAAGGCCAGCAGAGCCCCACTCACACCGGGCAACCAACAAAGCCTTGGCCCCTCACTCCCTCCCACCAGCACAGCCCCGAGACTGCTGACGGGGCAGAGAATATGGAGTCAGGCACAACTTCAGGGGCTATTGCTGCCTGGAGCGCTGTTTATATTGACCTCAACCAGGCACACCTGGGGAGGGCCGGCCGGCAGGGTAAGGCTGCCCAGGTCAGCTAACCCACAACCCTCAGGGAATCACATTGTTGAAAATGGACCTCGCTAAGGCAGAATAGACACCAAGGAAAAAAAGGACACAATGCCATTTGCAGCCCCGTAGATGAGTCTAGAGGTAATCACGTGACTTGGAGTAAGTCAGAAAGTGAAAGACACATATCATATCATATCACTTATAGGTGTTACCTAAAAAATGGATACCAGGGCAGATATTTCCACGGAGAAGGGCAATCACAGATTCATTAAACAAACTTATGGTTCACCAATGGAAAGGTGTGAGGGTTGGTTTCATTACGATATCGGGGTTAACAGACATAATCAAACACAGGTGACATATATAATCACCAAAGACCTACGGAATACCAAGAGAAGACTACTCAACATTCTGTCCTAACGTACATGGGAAAAGGATCCCAGGAAGAACAGACATCTGTATATGTGTAAAAGAACCACATCTTCCACACCTACAACAAGCCAAACATTGTAATCAAACTTGCTGTAATAGAAAATAAAAAAAAAAATTAAAAACACGAACAAGAAGTAGTGAGACAAACTTGAGGGGCTTTCTCCTGGCACATTCCATTCTAAATTCCAATCTAGAACACGACTTCCATTGAGGCTCTGTTGCTCTACTAACCAGATTTGGTAAGGGAGAACTGCTGCCACCTTGTGGCCGTTTCACGCAACAGCAGCTTTAATCCCAGCGCTAATGGTCAGTTGATATTCAAAATCATTGCAGGCCTGTAAATGACACCTGCCCTGAAAACAAATCCTGGGGTCACATATCGACCAAAAAATTCAAAGGACGTCCATATTTCAAAACGACCATTTCAAAAGGCATATTTTACGCACATTAGTGTTCTGCTTCTTTTTCTTTCTTTCCTTTTTTGTTAAAAAAACGGGAATGGAAAAAGGCATCCCTCAGAATGGGCGAAAATCGTTGCAAATGAATCAATGGACAAAGGTTTAATCTCCAATATATATATAAACAGCTCATGCAGCTTAATATTAAAAAAACAAACAACCCAATACAAAAATGGGCCGAAGATCTAAAGAGACGTTTCTTCAAAGAAGACACAGAGATGGCCAAGACGCACATGAAAAGCTGCTCTACAGCACTAATTATTAGAGAAATGCAAATCAAAACTACAATGAGGTATCACCTCACACCTGTTAGAATCGGCATCATCAGAAACTCTACAAACAACAAATTCTGGGGAGGGTGTGGACAAAAGGAGCCCTCTTCCACTATTGGTGGGGATGTAAATTGATACAGTCACTATGGAGAACAGTATGGAGTTTCCTTAAAAAAAAACTAGAAATAGAATTACCATCTGATCCAGCAATCCCACTTCTGGGCATATACCCAGAGAAAACCATAAATCAAAAAGGCACATTCACCACAATGTTCATTGCAGCACTATTTACAATAGCCAGGTAATGCAAGCAACCTAAATGTCCACAGACAGATGAATGGATAAAGATGTGGTACATATATAAAATGGAATTTTACTCAGCCATAAAAAGGAATGAAACTGGGTCATTTGTAGAGACATCGATGGATCTAGAGACTGTCATACAGAATGAAGTAAGTCAGAAAGAGGAAAACAAATATTGTATATTAATGCATATATATGGAACCTAAAAAATGGTACAGATGAACTGGTTTGCAGGGAAGAAATAGAGACACAGAGGTAGAGAACAAACGTATGGACACCAAGTGTGGGAAGCCATGGGGTGGTGGTGGTGGGATGAGTTGGGAGATTGGGATTGACCTGTATACATGTATATGCATAAAAGACATAACTAATAATAACCTGCTGTATAAAATAATAAATAAAATTAAATTTCAAAATTTTAAAAACTAAAATTTTAAAATAAAACAGAAAAACGTTCTTCCCTTCACACAGATGTATTTATAGGAATGAATTATTTCCATGCTTATATCTATAAATACATAAAAGAGGAATCAAATCTAACTTGAACCATAAAAGAAAAAAAAACCTGAACCCACCAGTTATACAGAGGGAAACCCTATCAGGGCACTTGCTCCAGCGGTAAACAATTCTGAAATTGGTCAGAGGTGGGGAATCACTTCCCATACAGCCAGCAACCCACCCCCCATGCAAGGAGCGTCCTCATTGCAAAGCTGGGGGACCATGCTGAGGCATCTGTGAGTGAACGTGAGCTGAGCCCCAGGCCAGCTGCTGCTGAACTGTTGCCACCCTTCCCAGGTAAAACACCTGAATATGTACAAGGGCTTGAAAGCCTAGAGGAAGGGCCGTGGAGCCACACCAGCAACAGCACGCAGGCCAACTTGGTGCCTGCAGGCCAGCCAGGATGGTCCTGGCCCCGGGCGCTCTTCTGGAAGCTTTCTATCGCCCTGCCTGAGATACCCCTCCTGTCCCGGCCCCCACTGCTTTTTTCCCTCCTCACCTCTGTCCGGAGAGAAATTCCATCGGAAGGTATGGGTGACACATCCTCTCCTTTACAGGTGGCAGCCTGGCAACTCCTGCAGAAAGGCCAGCAGAGCCCCACTCACACCGGGCAACCAACAAAGCCTTGGCCCCTCACTCCCTCCCACCAGCACAGCCCCGAGACTGCTGACGGGGCAGAGAATATGGAGTCAGGCACAACTTCAGGGGCTATTGCTGCCTGGAGCGCTGTTTATATTGACCTCAACCAGGCACACCTGGGGAGGGCCGGCCGGCAGGGTAAGGCTGCCCAGGTCAGCTAACCCACAACCCTCAGGGAATCACATTGTTGAAAATGGACCTCGCTAAGGCAGAATAGAAGCCAAGGGAAAAAAGGACACAATGCCATTTGCAGCCCCGTAGATGAGTCTAGAGGTAATCACGTGACTTGGAGTAAGTCAGAAAGTGAAAGACACATATCGTATCATATCACTTATAGGTGTTACCTAAAAAATGGATACCAGGGCAGATATTTCCACGGAGAAGGGCAATCACAGATTCATTAAACAAACTTATGGTTCACCAATGGAAAGGTGTGAGGATTGGTTTCATTACGATATCGGGGTTAACAGACATAATCAAACACAGGTGACATATATAATCACCAAAGACCTACGGAATACCAAGAGAAGACTACTCAACATTCTGTCCTAACGTACATGGGAAAAGGATCCCAGGAAGAACAGACATCTGTATATGTGTAAAAGAACCACATCTTCCACACCTACAACAAGCCAAACATTGTAATCAAACTTGCTGTAATAGAAAATAAAAAAAAAATTAAAAACACGAACAAGAAGTAGTGAGACAAACTTGAGGGGCTTTCTCCTGGCACATTCCATTCTAAATTCCAATCTAGAACACGACTTCCATTGAGGCTCTGTTGCTCTACTAACCAGATTTGGTAAGGGAGAACTGCTTCCACCTTGTGGCCGTTTCACGCAACAGCAGCTTTAATCCCAGCGCTCATGGTCAGTTGATATTCAAAATCATTGCAGGCCTGTAAATGACACCTGCCCTGAAAACAAATCCTGGGGTCACATATCGACCAAAAAATTCAAAGGACGTCCATATTTCAAAACGACCATTTCAAAAGGCATATTTTACGCACATTAGTGTTCTGCTTCTTTTTCTTTCTTTCCTTTTTTGTTAAAAAAACGGGAATGGAAAAAGGCATCCCTCAGAATGGGCGAAAATCGTTGCAAATGAATCAATGGACAAAGGTTTACTCTCCAATATATATATAAACAGCTCATGCAGCTTAATATTAAAAAAACAAACAACCCAATACAAAAATGGGCCGAAGATCTAAAGAGACGTTTCTTCAAAGAAGACACAGAGATGGCCAAGACGCACATGAAAAGCTGCTCTACAGCACTAATTATTAGAGAAATGCAAATCAAAACTATAATGAGGTATCACCTCACACCTGTTAGAATCGGCATCATCAGAAACTCTACAAACAACAAATTCTGGGGAGGGTGTGGACAAAAGGAGCCCTCTTCCACTATTGGTGGGGATGTAAATTGATACAGTCACTATGGAGAACAGTATGGAGTTTCCTTAAAAAAAACTAGAAATAGAATTACCATCTGATCCAGCAATCCCACTTCTGGGCATATACCCAGAGCAAACCATAAATCAAAAAGGCACATTCACCACAATGTTCATTGCAGCACTATTTACAATAGCCAGGTAATGCAAGCAACCTAAATGTCCACAGACAGATGAATGGATAAAGATGTGGTACATATATAAAATGGAATTTTACTCAGCCATAAAAAGGAATGAAACTGGGTCATTTGTAGAGACATCGATGGATCTAGAGACTGTCATACAGAATGAAGTAAGTCAGAAAGAGGAAAACAAATATTGTATATTAATGCATATATGTGGAACCTAAAAAATGGTACAGATGAACTGGTTTGCAGGGAAGAAATAGAGACACAGAGGTAGAGAACAAACGTATGGACACCAAGTGTGGGAAGCCATGGGGTGGTGGTGGTGGGATGAGTTGGGAGATTGGGATTGACCTGTATACATGTATATGCATAAAATACATAACTAATAATAACCTGCTGTATAAAATAATAAATAAAATTAAATTTCAAAATTTTAAAAACTAAAATTTTAAAATAAAACAGAAAAACGTTCTTCCCTTCACACAGATGTATTTATAGGAATGAATTATTTCCATGCTTATATCTATAAATACATAAAAGAGGAATCAAATCTAACTTGAACCATAAAAGAAAAAAAAAACCTGAACCCACCAGTTATACAGAGGGAAACCCTATCAGGGCACTTGCTCCAGCGGTAAACAATTCTGAAATTGGTCAGAGGTGGGGAATCACCTCCCATACAGCCAGCAACCCACCCCCCATGCAAGGAGCGTCCTCATTGCAAAGCTGGGGGACCGTGCTGAGGCATCTGTGAGTGAACGTGAGCTGAGCCCCAGGCCAGCTGCTGCTGAACTGTTGCCACCCTTCCCAGGTAAAACACCTGAATATGTACAAGGGCTTGAAAGCCTAGAGGAAGGGCCGTGGAGCCACACCAGCAACAGCACGCAGGCCAACTTGGTGCCTGCAGGCCAGCCAGGATGGTCCTGGCCCCGGGCGCTCTTCTGGAAGCTTTCTATCGCCCTGCCTGAGATACCCCTCCTGTCCCGGCCCCCACTGCTTTTTTCCTTCCTCACCTCTGTCCGGAGAGAAATTCCATCGGAAGGTATGGGTGACACATCCTCTTCTTTACAGGTGGCAGCCTGGCAACTCCTGCAGAAAGGCCAGCAGAGCCCCACTCACACCGGGCAACCAACAAAGCCTTGGCCCCTCACTCCCTCCCACCAGCACAGCCCCGAGACTGCTGACGGGGCAGAGAATATGGAGTCAGGCACAACTTCAGGGGCTATTGCTGCCTGGAGCGCTGTTTATATTGACCTCAACCAGGCACACCTGGGGAGGGCCGGCCGGCAGGGTAAGGCTGCCCAGGTCAGCTAACCCACAACCCTCAGGGAATCACATTGTTGAAAATGGACCTCGCTAAGGCAGAATAGAAGCCAAGGAAAAAAAGGACACAATGCCATTTGCAGCCCCGTAGATGAGTCTAGAGGTAATCACGTGACTTGGAGTAAGTCAGAAAGTGAAAGACACATATCGTATCATATCACTTATAGGTGTTACCTAAAAAATGGATACCAGGGCAGATATTTCCACGGAGAAGGGCAATCACAGATTCATTAAACAAACTTATGGTTCACCAATGGAAAGGTGTGAGGATTGGTTTCATTACGATATCGGGGTTAACAGACATAATCAAACACAGGTGACATATATAATCACCAAAGACCTACGGAATACCAAGAGAAGACTACTCAACATTCTGTCCTAACGTACATGGGAAAAGGATCCCAGGAAGAACAGACATCTGTATATGTGTAAAAGAACCACATCTTCCACACCTACAACAAGCCAAACATTGTAATCAAACTTGCTGTAATAGAAAATAAAAAAAAAAAATTAAAAACACGAACAAGAAGTAGTGAGACAAACTTGAGGGGCTTTCTCCTGGCACATTCCATTCTAAATTCCAATCTAGAACACGACTTCCATTGAGGCTCTGTTGCTCTACTAACCAGATTTGGTAAGGGAGAACTGCTGCCACCTTGTGGCCGTTTCACGCAACAGCAGCTTTAATCCCAGCGCTAATGGTCAGTTGATATTCAAAATCATTGCAGGCCTGTAAATGACACCTGCCCTGAAAACAAATCCTGGGGTCACATATCGACCAAAAAATTCAAAGGACGTCCATATTTCAAAACGACCATTTCAAAAGGCATATTTTACGCACATTAGTGTTCTGCTTCTTTTTCTTTCTTTCCTTTTTTGTTAAAAAAAACGGGAATGGAAAAAGGCATCCCTCAGAATGGGCGAAAATCGTTGCAAATGAATCAATGGCCAAAGGTTTAATCTCCAATATATATATAAACAGCTCATGCAGCTTAATATTAAAAAAACAAACAACCCAATACAAAAATGGGCCGAAGATCTAAAGAGACGTTTCTTCAAAGAAGACACAGAGATGGCCAAGACGCACATGAAAAGCTGCTCTACAGCACTAATTATTAGAGAAATGCAAATCAAAACTATAATGAGGTATCACCTCACACCTGTTAGAATCGGCATCATCAGAAACTCTACAAACAACAAATTCTGGGGAGGGTGTGGACAAAAGGAGCCCTCTTCCACTATTGGTGGGGATGTAAATTGATACAGTCACTATGGAGAACAGTATGGAGTTTCCTTAAAAAAAACTAGAAATAGAATTACCATCTGATCCAGCAATCCCACTTCTGGGCATATACCCAGAGCAAACCATAAATCAAAAAGGCACATTCACCACAATGTTCATTGCAGCACTATTTACAATAGCCAGGTAATGCAAGCAACCTAAATGTCCACAGACAGATGAATGGATAAAGATGTGGTACATATATAAAATGGAATTTTACTCAGCCATAAAAAGGAATGAAACTGGGTCATTTGTAGAGACATCGATGGATCTAGAGACTGTCATACAGAATGAAGTAAGTCAGAAAGAGGAAAACAAATATTGTATATTAATGCATATATGTGGAACCTAAAAAATGGTACAGATGAACTGGTTTGCAGGGAAGAAATAGAGACACAGAGGTAGAGAACAAACGTATGGACACCAAGTGTGGGAAGCCATGGGGTGGTGGTGGTGGGATGAGTTGGGAGATTGGGATTGACCTGTATACATGGATATGCATAAAATACATAACTAATAATAACCTGCTGTATAAAATAATAAATAAAATTAAATGTCAAAATTTTAAAAACTAAAATTTTAAAATAAAACAGAAAAACGTTCTTCCCTTCACACAGATGTATTTATAGGAATGAATTATTTCCATGCTTATATCTTTAAATACATAAAAGAGGAATCAAATCTAACTTGAACCATAAAAGAAAAAAAAAACCTGAACCCACCAGTTATACAGAGGGAAACCCTATCAGGGCACTTGCTCCAGCGGTAAACAATTCTGAAATTGGTCAGAGGTGGGGAATCACCTCCCATACAGCCAGCAACCCACCCCCCATGCAAGGAGCGTCCTCATTGCAAAGCTGGGGGACCGTGCTGAGGCATCTGTGAGTAAACGTGAGCTGAGCCCCAGGCCAGCTGCTGCTGAACTGTTCCCACCCTTCCCAGGTAAAACACCTGAATATGTACAAGGGCTTGAAAGACTAGAGGAAGGGCCGTGGAGCCACACCAGCAACAGCACGCAGGCCAACTTGGTGCCTGCAGGCCAGCCAGGATGGTCCTGGCCCCGGGCGCTCTTCTGGAAGCTTTCTATCGCCCTGCCTGAGATACCCCTCCTGTCCCGGCCCCCACTGCTTTTTTCCTTCCTCACCTCTGTCCGGAGAGAAATTCCATCGGAAGGTATGGGTGACACATCCTCTTCTTTACAGGTGGCAGCCTGGCTACTCCTGCAGAAAGGCCAGCAGAGCCCCACTCACACCGGGCAACCAACAAAGCCTTGGCCCCTCCCTCCCTCCCACCAGCACAGCCCCGAGACTGCTGACGGGGCAGAGAATATGGAGTCAGGCACAACTTCAGGGGCTATTGCTGCCTGGAGCGCTGTTTATATTGACCTCAACCAGGCACACCTGGGGAGGGCCGGCCGGCAGGGTAAGGCTGCTCAGGTCAGCTAACCCACAACCCTCAGGGAATCACATTGTTGAAAATGGACCTCGCTAAGGCAGAATGGAAGCCAAGGAAAAAAAGGACACAATGCCATTTGCAGCCCCGTAGATGAGTCTAGAGGTAATCACGTGACTTGGAGTAAGTCAGAAAGTGAAAGACACATATCGTATCATATCACTTATAGGTGTTACCTAAAAAATGGATACCAGGGCAGATATTTCCACGGAGAAGGGCAATCACAGATTCATTAAACAAACTTATGGTTCACCAATGGAAAGGTGTGAGGATTGGTTTCATTACGATATCGGGGTTAACAGACATAATCAAACACAGGTGACATATATAATCACCAAAGACCTACGGAATACCAAGAGAAGACTACTCAACATTCTGTCCTAACGTACATGGGAAAAGGATCCCAGGAAGAACAGACATCTGTATATGTGTAAAAGAACCACATCTTCCACACCTACAACAAGCCAAACATTGTAATCAAACTTGCTGTAATAGAAAATAAAAAAAAAAATTAAAAACACGAACAAGAAGTAGTGAGACAAACTTGAGGGGCTTTCTCCTGGCACATTCCATTCTAAATTCCAATCTAGAACACGACTTCCATTGAGGCTCTGTTGCTCTACTAACCAGATTTGGTAAGGGAGAACTGCTGCCACCTTGTGGCCGTTTCACGCAACAGCAGCTTTAATCCCAGCGCTAATGGTCAGTTGATATTCAAAATCATTGCAGGCCTGTAAATGACACCTGCCCTGAAAACAAATCCTGGGGTCACATATCGACCAAAAAATTCAAAGGACGTCCATATTTCAAAACGACCATTTCAAAAGGCATATTTTACGCACATTAGTGTTCTGCTTCTTTTTCTTTCTTTCCTTTTTTGTTAAAAAAAACGGGAATGGAAAAAGGCATCCCTCAGAATGGGCGAAAATCGTTGCAAATGAATCAATGGCCAAAGGTTTAATCTCCAATATATATATAAACAGCTCATGCAGCTTAATATTAAAAAAACAAACAACCCAATACAAAAATGGGCCGAAGATCTAAAGAGACGTTTCTTCAAAGAAGACACAGAGATGGCCAAGACGCACATGAAAAGCCGCTCTACAGCACTAATTATTAGAGAAATGCAAATCAAAACTATAATGAGGTATCACCTCACACCTGTTAGAATCGGCATCATCAGAAACTCTACAAACAACAAATTCTGGGGAGGGTGTGGACAAAAGGAGCCCTCTTCCACTATTGGTGGGGATGTAAATTGATACAGTCACTATGGAGAACAGTATGGAGTTTCCTTAAAAAAAACTAGAAATAGAATTACCATCTGATCCAGCAATCCCACTTCTGGGCATATACCCAGAGCAAACCATAAATCAAAAAGGCACATTCACCACAATGTTCATTGCAGCACTATTTACAATAGCCAGGTAATGCAAGCAACCTAAATGTCCACAGACAGATGAATGGATAAAGATGTGGTACATATATAAAATGGAATTTTACTCAGCCATAAAAAGGAATGAAACTGGGTCATTTGTAGAGACATCGATGGATCTAGAGACTGTCATACAGAATGAAGTAAGTCAGAAAGAGGAAAACAAATATTGTATATTAATGCATATATGTGGAACCTAAAAAATGGTACAGATGAACTGGTTTGCAGGGAAGAAATAGAGACACAGAGGTAGAGAACAAACGTATGGACACCAAGTGTGGGAAGCCATGGGGTGGTGGTGGTGGGATGAGTTGGGAGATTGGGATTGACCTGTATACATGGATATGCATAAAATACATAACTAATAATAACCTGCTGTATAAAATAATAAATAAAATTAAATGTCAAAATTTTAAAAACTAAAATTTTAAAATAAAACAGAAAAACGTTCTTCCCTTCACACAGATGTATTTATAGGAATGAATTATTTCCATGCTTATATCTTTAAATACATAAAAGAGGAATCAAATCTAACTTGAACCATAAAAGAAAAAAAAAACCTGAACCCACCAGTTATACAGAGGGAAACCCTATCAGGGCACTTGCTCCAGCGGTAAACAATTCTGAAATTGGTCAGAGGTGGGGAATCACCTCCCATACAGCCAGCAACCCACCCCCCATGCAAGGAGCGTCCTCATTGCAAAGCTGGGGGACCGTGCTGAGGCATCTGTGAGTAAACGTGAGCTGAGCCCCAGGCCAGCTGCTGCTGAACTGTTCCCACCCTTCCCAGGTAAAACACCTGAATATGTACAAGGGCTTGAAAGACTAGAGGAAGGGCCGTGGAGCCACACCAGCAACAGCACGCAGGCCAACTTGGTGCCTGCAGGCCAGCCAGGATGGTCCTGGCCCCGGGCGCTCTTCTGGAAGCTTTCTATCGCCCTGCCTGAGATACCCCTCCTGTCCCGGCCCCCACTGCTTTTTTCCTTCCTCACCTCTGTCCGGAGAGAAATTCCATCGGAAGGTATGGGTGACACATCCTCTTCTTTACAGGTGGCAGCCTGGCTACTCCTGCAGAAAGGCCAGCAGAGCCCCACTCACACCGGGCAACCAACAAAGCCTTGGCCCCTCCCTCCCTCCCACCAGCACAGCCCCGAGACTGCTGACGGGGCAGAGAATATGGAGTCAGGCACAACTTCAGGGGCTATTGCTGCCTGGAGCGCTGTTTATATTGACCTCAACCAGGCACACCTGGGGAGGGCCGGCCGGCAGGGTAAGGCTGCCCAGGTCAGCTAATCCACAACCCTCAGGGAATCACATTGTTGAAAATGGACCTCGCTAAGGCAGAATGGAAGCCAAGGAAAAAAAGGACACAATGCCATTTGCAGCCCCGTAGATGAGTCTAGAGGTAATCACGTGACTTGGAGTAAGTCAGAAAGTGAAAGACACATATCGTAACATATCACTTATAGGTGTTACCTAAAAAATGGATACCAGGGCAGATATTTCCACGGAGAAGGGCAATCACAGATTCATTAAACAAACTTATGGTTCACCAATGGAAATGTGTGAGGATTGGTTTCATTACGATATCGGGGTTAACAGACATAATCAAACACAGGTGACATATATAATCACCAAAGACCTACGGAATACCAAGAGAAGACTACTCAACCTTCTGTCCTAACGTACATGGGAAAAGGATCCCAGGAAGAACAGACATCTGTATATGTGTAAAAGAACCACATCTTCCACACCTACAACAAGCCAAACATTGTAATCAAACTTGCTGTAATAGAAAATAAAAAAAAATTAAAAACACGAACAAGAAGTAGTGAGACAAACTTGAGGGGCTTTCTCCTGGCACATTCCATTCTAAATTCCAATCTAGAACACGACTTCCATTGAGGTTCTGTTGCTCTACTAACCAGATTTGGTAAGGGAGAACTGCTTCCACCTTGTGGCCGTTTCACGCAACAGCAGCTTTAATCCCAGCGCTCATGGTCAGTTGATATTCAAAATCATTGCAGGCCTGTAAATGACACCTGCCCTGAAAACAAATCCTGGGGTCACATATCGACCAAAAAATTCAAAGGACGTCCATATTTCAAAACGACCATTTCAAAAGGCATATTTTACGCACATTAGTGTTCTGCTTCTTTTTCTTTCTTTCCTTTTTTGTTAAAAAAACGGGAATGGAAAAAGGCATCCCTCAGAATGGGCGAAAATCGTTGCAAATGAATCAATGGACAAAGGTTTAATCTCCAATATATATATAAACAGCTCATGCAGCTTAATATTAAAAAAACAAACAACCCAATACAAAAATGGGCCGAAGATCTAAAGAGACGTTTCTTCAAAGAAGACACAGAGATGGCCAAGACGCACATGAAAAGCTGCTCTACAGCACTAATTATTAGAGAAATGCAAATCAAAACTATAATGAGGTATCACCTCACACCTGTTAGAATCGGCATCATCAGAAACTCTACAAACAACAAATTCTGGGGAGGGTGTGGACAAAAGGAGCCCTCTTCCACTATTGGTGGGGATGTAAATTGATACAGTCACTATGGAGAACAGTATGGAGTTTCCTTAAAAAAAACTAGAAATAGAATTACCATCTGATCCAGCAATCCCACTTCTGGGCATATACCCAGAGCAAACCATAAATCAAAAAGGCACATTCACCACAATGTTCATTGCAGCACTATTTACAATAGCCAGGTAATGCAAGCAACCTAAATGTCCACAGACAGATGAATGGATAAAGATGTGGTACATATATAAAATGGAATTTTACTCAGCCATAAAAAGGAATGAAACTGGGTCATTTGTAGAGACATCGATGGATCTAGAGACTGTCATACAGAATGAAGTAAGTCAGAAAGAGGAAAACAAATATTGTATATTAATGCATATATGTGGAACCTAAAAAATGGTACAGATGAACTGGTTTGCAGGGAAGAAATAGAGACACAGAGGTAGAGAACAAACGTATGGACACCAAGTGTGGGAAGCCATGGGGTGGTGGTGGTGGGATGAGTTGGGAGATTGGGATTGACCTGTATACATGGATATGCATAAAATACATAACTAATAATAACCTGCTGTATAAAATAATAAATAAAATTAAATTTCAAAATTTTAAAAACTAAAATTTTAAAATAAAACAGAAAAACGTTCTTCCCTTCACACAGATGTATTTATAGGAATGAATTATTTCCATGCTTATATCTATAAATACATAAAAGAGGAATCAAATCTAACTTGAACCATAAAAGAAAAAAAAAACCTGAACCCACCAGTTATACAGAGGGAAACCCTATCAGGGCACTTGCTCCAGCGGTAAACAATTCTGAAATTGGTCAGAGGTGGGGAATCACCTCCCATACAGCCAGCAACCCACCCCCCATGCAAGGAGCGTCCTCATTGCAAAGCTGGGGGACCGTGCTGAGGCATCTGTGAGTGAACGTGAGCTGAGCCCCAGGCCAGCTGCTGCTGAACTGTTGCCACCCTTCCCAGGTAAAACACCTGAATATGTACAAGGGCTTGAAAGCCTAGAGGAAGGGCCGTGGAGCCACACCAGCAACAGCACGCAGGCCAACTTGGTGCCTGCAGGCCAGCCAGGATGGTCCTGGCCCCGGGCGCTCTTCTGGAAGCTTTCTATCGCCCTGCCTGAGATACCCCTCCTGTCCCGGCCCCCACTGCTTTTTTCCTTCCTCACCTCTGTCCGGAGAGAAATTCCATCGGAAGGTATGGGTGACACATCCTCTTCTTTACAGGTGGCAGCCTGGCAACTCCTGCAGAAAGGCCAGCAGAGCCCCACTCACACCGGGCAACCAACAAAGCCTTGGCCCCTCACTCCCTCCCACCAGCACAGCCCCGAGACTGCTGACGGGGCAGAGAATATGGAGTCAGGCACAACTTCAGGGGCTATTGCTGCCTGGAGCGCTGTTTATATTGACCTCAACCAGGCACACCTGGGGAGGGCCGGCCGGCAGGGTAAGGCTGCCCAGGTCAGCTAACCCACAACCCTCAGGGAATCACATTGTTGAAAATGGACCTCGCTAAGGCAGAATAGAAGCCAAGGAAAAAAAGGACACAATGCCATTTGCAGCCCCGTAGATGAGTCTAGAGGTAATCACGTGACTTGGAGTAAGTCAGAAAGTGAAAGACACATATCGTATCATATCACTTATAGGTGTTACCTAAAAAATGGATACCAGGGCAGATATTTCCACGGAGAAGGGCAATCACAGATTCATTAAACAAACTTATGGTTCACCAATGGAAAGGTGTGAGGATTGGTTTCATTACGATATCGGGGTTAACAGACATAATCAAACACAGGTGACATATATAATCACCAAAGACCTACGGAATACCAAGAGAAGACTACTCAACATTCTGTCCTAACGTACATGGGAAAAGGATCCCAGGAAGAACAGACATCTGTATATGTGTAAAAGAACCACATCTTCCACACCTACAACAAGCCAAACATTGTAATCAAACTTGCTGTAATAGAAAATAAAAAAAAAAAAATTAAAAACACGAACAAGAAGTAGTGAGACAAACTTGAGGGGCTTTCTCCTGGCACATTCCATTCTAAATTCCAATCTAGAACACGACTTCCATTGAGGCTCTGTTGCTCTACTAACCAGATTTGGTAAGGGAGAACTGCTGCCACCTTGTGGCCGTTTCACGCAACAGCAGCTTTAATCCCAGCGCTAATGGTCAGTTGATATTCAAAATCATTGCAGGCCTGTAAATGACACCTGCCCTGAAAACAAATCCTGGGGTCACATATCGACCAAAAAATTCAAAGGACGTCCATATTTCAAAACGACCATTTCAAAAGGCATATTTTACGCACATTAGTGTTCTGCTTCTTTTTCTTTCTTTCCTTTTTTGTTAAAAAAAACGGGAATGGAAAAAGGCATCCCTCAGAATGGGCGAAAATCGTTGCAAATGAATCAATGGCCAAAGGTTTAATCTCCAATATATATATAAACAGCTCATGCAGCTTAATATTAAAAAAACAAACAACCCAATACAAAAATGGGCCGAAGATCTAAAGAGACGTTTCTTCAAAGAAGACACAGAGATGGCCAAGACGCACATGAAAAGCTGCTCTACAGCACTAATTATTAGAGAAATGCAAATCAAAACTATAATGAGGTATCACCTCACACCTGTTAGAATCGGCATCATCAGAAACTCTACAAACAACAAATTCTGGGGAGGGTGTGGACAAAAGGAGCCCTCTTCCACTATTGGTGGGGATGTAAATTGATACAGTCACTATGGAGAACAGTATGGAGTTTCCTTAAAAAAAACTAGAAATAGAATTACCATCTGATCCAGCAATCCCACTTCTGGGCATATACCCAGAGCAAACCATAAATCAAAAAGGCACATTCACCACAATGTTCATTGCAGCACTATTTACAATAGCCAGGTAATGCAAGCAACCTAAATGTCCACAGACAGATGAATGGATAAAGATGTGGTACATATATAAAATGGAATTTTACTCAGCCATAAAAAGGAATGAAACTGGGTCATTTGTAGAGACATCGATGGATCTAGAGACTGTCATACAGAATGAAGTAAGTCAGAAAGAGGAAAACAAATATTGTATATTAATGCATATATGTGGAACCTAAAAAATGGTACAGATGAACTGGTTTGCAGGGAAGAAATAGAGACACAGAGGTAGAGAACAAACGTATGGACACCAAGTGTGGGAAGCCATGGGGTGGTGGTGGTGGGATGAGTTGGGAGATTGGGATTGACCTGTATACATGGATATGCATAAAATACATAACTAATAATAACCTGCTGTATAAAATAATAAATAAAATTAAATGTCAAAATTTTAAAAACTAAAATTTTAAAATAAAACAGAAAAACGTTCTTCCCTTCACACAGATGTATTTATAGGAATGAATTATTTCCATGCTTATATCTTTAAATACATAAAAGAGGAATCAAATCTAACTTGAACCATAAAAGAAAAAAAAAACCTGAACCCACCAGTTATACAGAGGGAAACCCTATCAGGGCACTTGCTCCAGCGGTAAACAATTCTGAAATTGGTCAGAGGTGGGGAATCACCTCCCATACAGCCAGCAACCCACCCCCCATGCAAGGAGCGTCCTCATTGCAAAGCTGGGGGACCGTGCTGAGGCATCTGTGAGTAAACGTGAGCTGAGCCCCAGGCCAGCTGCTGCTGAACTGTTCCCACCCTTCCCAGGTAAAACACCTGAATATGTACAAGGGCTTGAAAGACTAGAGGAAGGGCCGTGGAGCCACACCAGCAACAGCACGCAGGCCAACTTGGTGCCTGCAGGCCAGCCAGGATGGTCCTGGCCCCGGGCGCTCTTCTGGAAGCTTTCTATCGCCCTGCCTGAGATACCCCTCCTGTCCCGGCCCCCACTGCTTTTTTCCTTCCTCACCTCTGTCCGGAGAGAAATTCCATCGGAAGCTATGGCTGACACATCCTCTTCTTTACAGGTGGCAGCCTGGCTACTCCTGCAGAAAGGCCAGCAGAGCCCCACTCACACCGGGCAACCAACAAAGCCTTGGCCCCTCCCTCCCTCCCACCAGCACAGCCCCGAGACTGCTGACGGGGCAGAGAATATGGAGTCAGGCACAACTTCAGGGGCTATTGCTGCCTGGAGCGCTGTTTATATTGACCTCAACCAGGCACACCTGGGGAGGGCCGGCCGGCAGGGTAAGGCTGCCCAGGTCAGCTAATCCACAACCCTCAGGGAATCACATTGTTGAAAATGGACCTCGCTAAGGCAGAATGGAAGCCAAGGAAAAAAAGGACACAATGCCATTTGCAGCCCCGTAGATGAGTCTAGAGGTAATCACGTGACTTGGAGTAAGTCAGAAAGTGAAAGACACATATCGTAACATATCACTTATAGGTGTTACCTAAAAAATGGATACCAGGGCAGATATTTCCACGGAGAAGGGCAATCACAGATTCATTAAACAAACTTATGGTTCACCAATGGAAATGTGTGAGGATTGGTTTCATTACGATATCGGGGTTAACAGACATAATCAAACACAGGTGACATATATAATCACCAAAGACCTACGGAATACCAAGAGAAGACTACTCAACCTTCTGTCCTAACGTACATGGGAAAAGGATCCCAGGAAGAACAGACATCTGTATATGTGTAAAAGAACCACATCTTCCACACCTACAACAAGCCAAACATTGTAATCAAACTTGCTGTAATAGAAAATAAAAAAAAATTAAAAACACGAACAAGAAGTAGTGAGACAAACTTGAGGGGCTTTCTCCTGGCACATTCCATTCTAAATTCCAATCTAGAACACGACTTCCATTGAGGCTCTGTTGCTCTACTAACCAGATTTGGTAAGGGAGAACTGCTTCCACCTTGTGGCCGTTTCACGCAACAGCAGCTTTAATCCCAGCGCTCATGGTCAGTTGATATTCAAAATCATTGCAGGCCTGTAAATGACACCTGCCCTGAAAACAAATCCTGGGGTCACATATCGACCAAAAAATTCAAAGGACGTCCATATTTCAAAACGACCATTTCAAAAGGCATATTTTACGCACATTAGTGTTCTGCTTCTTTTTCTTTCTTTCCTTTTTTGTTAAAAAAACGGGAATGGAAAAAGGCATCCCTCAGAATGGGCGAAAATCGTTGCAAATGAATCAATGGACAAAGGTTTAATCTCCAATATATATATAAACAGCTCATGCAGCTTAATATTAAAAAAACAAACAACCCAATACAAAAATGGGCCGAAGATCTAAAGAGACGTTTCTTCAAAGAAGACACAGAGATGGCCAAGACGCACATGAAAAGCTGCTCTACAGCACTAATTATTAGAGAAATGCAAATCAAAACTATAATGAGGTATCACCTCACACCTGTTAGAATCGGCATCATCAGAAACTCTACAAACAACAAATTCTGGGGAGGGTGTGGACAAAAGGAGCCCTCTTCCACTATTGGTGGGGATGTAAATTGATACAGTCACTATGGAGAACAGTATGGAGTTTCCTTAAAAAAAACTAGAAATAGAATTACCATCTGATCCAGCAATCCCACTTCTGGGCATATACCCAGAGCAAACCATAAATCAAAAAGGCACATTCACCACAATGTTCATTGCAGCACTATTTACAATAGCCAGGTAATGCAAGCAACCTAAATGTCCACAGACAGATGAATGGATAAAGATGTGGTACATATATAAAATGGAATTTTACTCAGCCATAAAAAGGAATGAAACTGGGTCATTTGTAGAGACATCGATGGATCTAGAGACTGTCATACAGAATGAAGTAAGTCAGAAAGAGGAAAACAAATATTGTATATTAATGCATATATGTGGAACCTAAAAAATGGTACAGATGAACTGGTTTGCAGGGAAGAAATAGAGACACAGAGGTAGAGAACAAACGTATGGACACCAAGTGTGGGAAGCCATGGGGTGGTGGTGGTGGGATGAGTTGGGAGATTGGGATTGACCTGTATACATGTATATGCATAAAATACATAACTAATAATAACCTGCTGTATAAAATAATAAATAAAATTAAATTTCAAAATTTTAAAAACTAAAATTTTAAAATAAAACAGAAAAACGTTCTTCCCTTCACACAGATGTATTTATAGGAATGAATTATTTCCATGCTTATATCTATAAATACATAAAAGAGGAATCAAATCTAACTTGAACCATAAAAGAAAAAAAAACCTGAACCCACCAGTTATACAGAGGGAAACCCTATCAGGGCACTTGCTCCAGCGGTAAACAATTCTGAAATTGGTCAGAGGTGGGGAATCACCTCCCATACAGCCAGCAACCCACCCCCCATGCAAGGAGCGTCCTCATTGCAAAGCTGGGGGACCGTGCTGAGGCATCTGTGAGTGAACGTGAGCTGAGCCCCAGGCCAGCTGCTGCTGAACTGTTGCCACCCTTCGCAGGTAAAACACCTGAATATGTACAAGGGCTTGAAAGCCTAGAGGAAGGGCCGTGGAGCCACACCAGCAACAGCACGCAGGCCAACTTGGTGCCTGCAGGCCAGCCAGGATGGTCCTGGCCCCGGGCGCTCTTCTGGAAGCTTTCTATCGCCCTGCCTGAGATACCCCTCCTGTCCCGGCCCCCACTGCTTTTTTCCTTCCTCACCTCTGTCCGGAGAGAAATTCCATCGGAAGGTATGGGTGACACATCCTCTTCTTTACAGGTGGCAGCCTGGCAACTCCTGCAGAAAGGCCAGCAGAGCCCCACTCACACCGGGCAACCAACAAAGCCTTGGCCCCTCACTCCCTCCCACCAGCACAGCCCCGAGACTGCTGACGGGGCAGAGAATATGGAGTCAGGCACAACTTCAGGGGCTATTGCTGCCTGGAGCGCTGTTTATATTGACCTCAACCAGGCACACCTGGGGAGGGCCGGCCGGCAGGGTAAGGCTGCCCAGGTCAGCTAACCCACAACCCTCAGGGAATCACATTGTTGAAAATGGACCTCGCTAAGGCAGAATAGAAGCCAAGGAAAAAAAGGACACAATGCCATTTGCAGCCCCGTAGATGAGTCTAGAGGTAATCACGTGACTTGGAGTAAGTCAGAAAGTGAAAGACACATATCGTATCATATCACTTATAGGTGTTACCTAAAAAATGGATACCAGGGCAGATATTTCCACGGAGAAGGGCAATCACAGATTCATTAAACAAACTTATGGTTCACCAATGGAAAGGTGTGAGGATTGGTTTCATTACGATATCGGGGTTAACAGACATAATCAAACACAGGTGACATATAAAATCACCAAAGACCTACGGAATACCAAGAGAAGACTACTCAACATTCTGTCCTAACGTACATGGGAAAAGGATCCCAGGAAGAACAGACATCTGTATATGTGTAAAAGAACCACATCTTCCACACCTACAACAAGCCAAACATTGTAATCAAACTTGTTGTAATAGAAAATAAAAAAAAAAATTAAAAACACGAACAAGAAGTAGTGAGACAAACTTGAGGGGCTTTCTCCTGGCACATTCCATTCTAAATTCCAATCTAGAACACGACTTCCATTGAGGCTCTGTTGCTCTACTAACCAGATTTGGTAAGGGAGAACTGCTGCCACCTTGTGGCCGTTTCACGCAACAGCAGCTTTAATCCCAGCGCTAATGGTCAGTTGATATTCAAAATCATTGCAGGCCTGTAAATGACACCTGCCCTGAAAACAAATCCTGGGGTCACATATCGACCAAAAAATTCAAAGGACGTCCATATTTCAAAAGGACCATTTCAAAAGGCATATTTTACGCACATTAGTGTTCTGCTTCTTTTTCTTTCTTTCCTTTTTTGTTAAAAAAACGGGAATGGAAAAAGGCATCCCTCAGAATGGGCGAAAATCGTTGCAAATGAATCAATGGACAAAGGTTTAATCTCCAATATATATATAAACAGCTCATGCAGCTTAATATTAAAAAAACAAACAACCCAATACAAAAATGGGCAGAAGATCTAAAGAGACGTTTCTTCAAAGAAGACACAGAGATGGCCAAGACGCACATGAAAAGCTGCTCTACAGCACTAATTATTAGAGAAATGCAAATCAAAACTACAATGAGGTATCACCTCACACCTGTTAGAATCGGCATCATCAGAAACTCTACAAACAACAAATTCTGGGGAGGGTGTGGACAAAAGGAGCCCTCTTCCACTATTGGTGGGGATGTAAATTGATACAGTCACTATGGAGAACAGTATGGAGTTTCCTTAAAAAAAACTAGAAATAGAATTACCATCTGATCCAGCAATCCCACTTCTGGGCATATACCCAGAGCAAACCATAAATCAAAAAGGCACATTCACCACAATGTTCATTGCAGCACTATTTACAATAGCCAGGTAATGCAAGCAACCTAAATGTCCACAGACAGATGAATGGATAAAGATGTGGTACATATATAAAATGGAATTTTACTCAGCCATAAAAAGGAATGAAACTGGGTCATTTGTAGAGACATCGATGGATCTAGAGACTGTCATACAGAATGAAGTAAGTCAGAAAGAGGAAAACAAATATTGTATATTAATGCATATATGTGGAACCTAAAAAATGGTACAGATGAACTGGTTTGCAGGGAAGAAATAGAGACACAGAGGTAGAGAACAAACGTATGGACACCAAGTGTGGGAAGCCATGGGGTGGTGGTGGTGGGATGAGTTGGGAGATTGGGATTGACCTGTATACATGGATATGCATAAAATACATAACTAATAATAACCTGCTGTATAAAATAATAAATAAAATTAAATTTCAAAATTTTAAAAACTAAAATTTTAAAATAAAACAGAAAAACGTTCTTCCCTTCACACAGATGTATTTATAGGAATGAATTATTTCCATGCTTATATCTTTAAATACATAAAAGAGGAATCAAATCTAACTTGAACCATAAAAGAAAAAAAAAACCTGAACCCACCAGTTATACAGAGGGAAACCCTATCAGGGCACTTGCTCCAGCGGTAAACAATTCTGAAATTGGTCAGAGGTGGGGAATCACCTCCCATACAGCCAGCAACCCACCCCCCATGCAAGGAGCGTCCTCATTGCAAAGCTGGGGGACAGTGCTGAGGCATCTGTGAGTGAACGTGAGCTGAGCCCCAGGCCAGCTGCTGCTGAACTGTTGCCACCCTTCCCAGGTAAAACACCTGAATATGTACAAGGGCTTGAAAGCCTAGAGGAAGGGCCGTGGAGCCACACCAGCGACAGCACGCAGGCCAACTTGGTGCCTGCAGGCCAGCCAGGATGGTCCTGGCCCCGGGCGCTCTTCTGGAAGCTTTCTATCGCCCTGCCTGAGATACCCCTCCTGTCCCGTCCCCCACTGCTTTTTTCCTTCCTCACCTCTGTCCGGAGAGAAATTCCATCGGAAGGTATGGCTGACACATCCTCTTCTTTACAGGTGGCAGCCTGGCAACTCCTGCAGAAAGGCCAGCAGAGCCCCACTCACACCGGGCAACCAACAAAGCCTTGGCCCCTCACTCCCTCCCACCAGCACAGCCCCGAGACTGCTGACGGGGCAGAGAATATGGAGTCAGGCACAACTTCAGGGGCTATTGCTGCCTGGAGCGCTGTTTATATTGACCTCAACCAGGCACACCTGGGGACGGCCGGCCAGCAGGGTAAGGCTGCTCAGGTCAGCTAACCCACAACCCTCAGGGAATCACATTGTTGAAAATGGACCTCGCTAAGGCAGAATGGAAGCCAAGGAAAAAAAGGACACAATGCCATTTGCAGCCCCGTAGATGAGTCTAGAGGTAATCACGTGACTTGGAGTAAGTCAGAAAGTGAAAGACACATATCGTATCATATCACTTATAGGTGTTACCTAAAAAATGGATACCAGGGCAGATATTTCCACGGAGAAGGGCAATCACAGATTCATTAAACAAACTTATGTTTCACCAATGGAAAGGTGTGAGGATTGGTTTCATTACGATATCGGGGTTAACAGACATAATCAAACACAGGTGACATATATAATCACCAAAGACCTACGGAATACCAAAAGACTACTCAACATTCTGTCCTAACGTACATGGGAAAAGGATCCCAGGAAGAACAGACATCTGTATATGTGTAAAAGAACCACATCTTCCACACCTACAACAAGCCAAACATTGTAATCAAACTTGTTGTAATAGAAAATAAAAAAAAAAAATTAAAAACACGAACAAGAAGTAGTGAGACAAACTTGAGGGGCTTTCTCCTGGCACATTCCATTCTAAATTCCAATCTAGAACACGACTTCCATTGAGGCTCTGTTGCTCTACTAACCAGATTTGGTAAGGGAGAACTGCTGCCACCTTGTGGCCGTTTCACGCAACAGCAGCTTTAATCCCAGCGCTAATGGTCAGTTGATATTCAAAATCATTGCAGGCCTGTAAATGACACCTGCCCTGAAAACAAATCCTGGGGTCACATATCGACCAAAAAATTCAAACGACGTCCATATTTCAAAACGACCATTTCAAAAGGCATATTTTACGCACATTAGTGTTCTGCTTCTTTTTCTTTCTTTCCTTTTTTGTTAAAAAAACGGGAATGGAAAAAGGCATCCCTCAGAATGGGCGAAAATCGTTGCAAATGAATCAATGGACAAAGGTTTAATCTCCAATATATATATAAACAGCTCATGCAGCTTAATATTAAAAAAACAAACAACCCAATACAAAAATGGGCCGAAGATCTAAAGAGACGTTTCTTCAAAGAAGACACAGAGATGGCCAAGACGCACATGAAAAGCTGCTCTACAGCACTAATTATTAGAGAAATGCAAATCAAAACTACAATGAGGTATCACCTCACACCTGTTAGAATCGGCATCATCAGAAACTCTACAAACAACAAATTCTGGGGAGGGTGTGGACAAAAGGAGCCCTCTTCCACTATTGGTGGGGATGTAAATTGATACAGTCACTATGGAGAACAGTATGGAGTTTCCTTAAAAAAAACTAGAAATAGAATTACCATCTGATCCAGCAATCCCACTTCTGGGCATATACCCAGAGCAAACCATAAATCAAAAAGGCACATTCACCACAATGTTCATTGCAGCACTATTTACAATAGCCAGGTAATGCAAGCAACCTAAATGTCCACAGACAGATGAATGGATAAAGATGTGGTACATATATAAAATGGAATTTTACTCAGCCATAAAAAGGAATGAAACTGGGTCATTTGTAGAGACATCGATGGATCTAGAGACTGTCATACAGAATGAAGTAAGTCAGAAAGAGGAAAACAAATATTGTATATTAATGCATATATGTGGAACCTAAAAAATGGTACAGATGAACTGGTTTGCAGGGAAGAAATAGAGACACAGAGGTAGAGAACAAACGTATGGACACCAAGTGTGGGAAGCCATGGGGTGGTGGTGGTGGGATGAGTTGGGAGATTCGGATTGACCTGTATACATGTATATGCATAAAATACATAACTAATAATAACCTGCTGTATAAAATAATAAATAAAATTAAATTTCAAAATTTTAAAAACTAAAATTTTAAAATAAAACAGAAAAACGTTCTTCCCTTCACACAGATGTATTTATAGGAATGAATTATTTCCATGCTTATATCTATAAATACATAAAAGAGGAATCAAATCTAACTTGAGCCATAAAAGAAAAAAAAAAACCTGAACCCACCAGTTATACAGAGGGAAACCCTATCAGGGCACTTGCTCCAGCGGTAAACAATTCTGAAATTGGTCAGAGGTGGGGAATCACTTCCCATACAGCCAGCAACCCACCCCCCATGCAAGGAGCGTCCTCATTGCAAAGCTGGGGGACCGTGCTGAGGCATCTGTGAGTAAACGTGAGCTGAGCCCCAGGCCAGCTGCTGCTGAACTGTTCCCACCCTTCCCAGGTAAAACACCTGAATATGTACAAGGGCTTGAAAGACTAGAGGAAGGGCCGTGGAGCCACACCAGCGACAGCTCGCAGGCCAACTTGGTGCCTGCAGGCCAGCCAGGATGGTCCTGGCCCCGGGCGCTCTTCTGGAAGCTTTCTATCGCCCTGCCTGAGATACCCCTCCTGTCCCGGCCCCCACTGCTTTTTTCCTTCCTCACCTCTGTCCGGAGAGAAATTCCATCGGAAGGTATGGGTGACACAACCTCTTCTTTACAGGTGGCAGCCTGGCAACTCCTGCAGAAAGGCCAGCAGAGCCCCACTCACACCGGGCCACCAACAAAGCCTTGGCCCATCCCTCCCTCCCACCAGCACAGCCCCGAGACTGCTGACGGGGCAGAGAATATGGAGTCAGGCACAACTTCAGGGGCTATTGCTGCCTGGAGCGCTGTTTATATTGACCTCAACCAGGCACACCTGGGGAGGGCCAGCCGGCAGGGTAAGGCTGCCCAGGTCAGCTAATCCACAACCCTCAGGGAATCACATTGTTGAAAATGGACCTCGCTAAGGCAGAATGGAAGCCAAGGAAAAAAAGAACACAATGCCATTTGCAGCCCCGTAGATGAGTCTAGAGGTAATCACGTGACTTGGAGTAAGTCAGAAAGTGAAAGACACATATCGTAACATATCACTTATAGGTGTTACCTAAAAAATGGATACCAGGGCAGATATTTCCACGGAGAAGGGCAATCACAGATTCATTAAACAAACTTATGGTTCACCAATGGAAATGTGTGAGGATTGGTTTCATTACGATATCGGGGTTAACAGACATAATCAAACACAGGTGACATATATAATCACCAAAGACCTACGGAATACCAAGAGAAGACTACTCAACCTTCTGTCCTAACGTACATGGGAAAAGGATCCCAGGAAGAACAGACATCTGTATATGTGTAAAAGAACCACATCTTCCACACCTACAACAAGCCAAACATTGTAATCAAACTTGCTGTAATAGAAAAGAAAAAAAAAATTAAAAACACGAACAAGAAGTAGTGAGACAAACTTGAGGGGCTTTCTCCTGGCACATTCCATTCTAAATTCCAATCTAGAACACGACTTCCATTGAGGCTCTGTTGCTCTACTAACCAGATTTGGTAAGGGAGAACTGCTTCCACCTTGTGGCCGTTTCACGCAACAGCAGCTTTAATCCCAGCGCTAATGGTCAGTTGATATTCAAAATCATTGCAGGCCTGTAAATGACACCTGCCCTGAAAACAAATCCTGGGGTCACATATCGACCAAAAAATTCAAAGGACGTCCATATTTCAAAAGGACCATTTCAAAAGGCATATTTTGCGCACATTAGTGTTCTGCTTCTTTTTCTTTCTTTCCTTTTTTGTTAAAAAACGGGAATGGAAAAAGGCATCCCTCAGAATGGGTGAAAATCGTTGCAAATGAATCAATGGACAAAGGTATAATCTCCAATATATATATAAACAGCTCATGCAGCTTAATATTAAAAAAACAAACAACCCAATACAAAAATGGGCAGAAGATCTAAAGAGACGTTTCTTCAAAGAAGACAGAGATAGCCAAGACGCACATGAAAAGCTGCTCAACAACACTAATTATTAGAGAAATGCAAATCAAAACTACAATGAGGTATCACCTCACACCTGTTAGAAGCGGCATCATCAGAAACTCTACAAACAACAAATTCTGGGGAGGGTGTGGACAAAAGGAGCCCTCTTCCACTATTGGTGGGGATGTAAATTGATACAGTCACTATGGAGAACAGTATGGAGTTTCCTTAAAAAAACTAGAAATAGAATTACCATCTGATCCAGCAATCCCACTTCTGGGCATATACCCAGAGCAAACCATAAATCAAAAAGGCACATTCACCACAATGTTCATCGCAGCACTATTAACAATAGCCAGGTAATGCAAGGAACCTAAATGCCCACAGACAGATGAATGGATAAAGATGTGGTACATATATAAAATGGAATTTTACTCAGCCATAAAAAGGAATGAAACTGGGTCATTTTTAGAGACATCGATGGATCTAGAGACTGTCATACAGAATGAAGTAAGTCAGAAAGAGGAAAACAAATATTGTATATTAATGCATATATGTGGAACCTAAAAAATGGTACAGATGAACTGGTTTGCAGGGAAGAAATAGAGACACAGATGTAGAGAACAAACGTATGGACACCAAGTGAGGGAAGCCATGGGGAGCTGGTGGTGGGATGAGTTGGGAGATTGGGATTGACCTGTATACATGTATATGCATAAAATACATAACTAATAATAACCTGCTGTATAAAAAAAATAAATACAATTAAATTTCAAAATTTTAAAAAATAAAATTTTAAAATAAAACAGAAAAACGTTCTTCCCTTCACACAGATGTATTTATAGGAATGAATTATTTCCATGCTTATATCTATAAATACATAAAAGAGGAATCAAATCTAACTTGAACCATAAAAGAAAAAAAAAACCTGAACCCACCAGTTATACAGAGGGAAACCCTATCAGGGCACTTGCTCCAGCGGTAAACAATTCTGAAATTGGTCAGAGGTGGGGAATCACCTCCCATACAGCCAGCAACCCACCCCCCATACAAGGAGCGTCCTCATTGCAAAGCTGGGGGACCGTGCTGAGGCATATGTGAGTAAACGTGAGCTGAGCCCCAGGCCAGCTGCTGCTGAACTGTTCCCACCCTTCCCAGGTAAAACACCTGAATATGTACAAGGGCTTGAAAGCCTAGAGGAAGGGCCGTGGAGCCACACCAGCGACAGCACGCAGGCCAACTTGGTGCCTGCAGGCCAGCCAGGATGGTCCTGGCCCCGGGCGCTCTTCTGGAAGCTTTCTATCGCCCTGCCTGAGATACCCATCCTGTCCCGGCCCCCACTGCTTTTTTCCTTCCTCACCTCTGTCCGGAGAGAAATTCCATCGGAAGGTATGGGTGACACATCCTCTTCTTTACAGGTGGCAGCTTGGCAACTCCTGCAGAAAGGCCAGCAGAGCCCCACTCACACCGGGCAACCAACAAAGCCTTGGCCCCTCACTCCCTCCCACCAGCACAGCCCCGAGACTGCTGACGGGGCAGAGAATATGGAGTCAGGCACAACTTCAGGGGCTATTGCTGCCTGCAGCGCTGTTTCTATTGACCTCAACCAGGCACACCTGGGGAGGGCCGGCCGGCAGGGTAAGGCTGCCCAGGTCAGCTAATCCACAACCCTCAGGGAATCACATTGTTGAAAATGGACCTCGCTAAGGCAGAATGGAAGCCAAGGGAAAAAAGGACACAATGCCATTTGCAGCCCCGTAGATGAGTCTAGAGGTAATCACGTGACTTGGAGTAAGTCAGAAAGTGAAAGACACATATCGTAACATATCACTTATAGGTGTTACCTAAAAAATGGATACCAGGGCAGATATTTCCACGGAGAAGGGCAATCACAGATTCATTAAACAAACTTATGGTTCACCAATGGAAATGTGTGAGGATTGGTTTCATTACGATATCGGGGTTAACAGACATAATCAAACACAGGTGACATATATAATCACCAAAGACCTACGGAATACCAAGAGAAGACTACTCAACATTCTGTCCTAACGTACATGGGAAAAGGATCCCAGGAAGAACAGACATCTGTATATGTGTAAAAGAACCACATCTTCCACACCTACAACAAGCCAAACATTGTAATCAAACTTGCTGTAATAGAAAATAAAAAAAAAATTAAAAACACGAACAAGAAGTAGTGAGACAAACTTGAGGGGCTTTCTCCTGGCACATTCCATTCTAAATTCCAATCTAGAACACGACTTCCATTGAGGCTCTGTTGCTCTACTAACCAGATTTGGTAAGGGAGAACTGCTGCCACCTTGTGGCCGTTTCACGCAACAGCAGCTTTAATCCCAGCGCTAATGGTCAGTTGATATTCAAAATCATTGCAGGCCTGTAAATGACACCTGCCCTGAAAACAAATCCTGGGGTCACATATCGACCAAAAAATTCAAAGGACGTCCATATTTCAAAAGGACCATTTCAAAAGGCAAATTTTGCGCACATTAGTGTTCTGCTTCTTTTTCTTTCTTTCCTTTTTTGTTAAAAAACGGGAATGGAAAAAGGCATCCCTCAGAATGGGCGAAAATCGTTGCAAATGAATCAATGGACAAAGGTTTAATCTCCAATATATATATAAACAGCTCATGCAGCTTAATATTAAAAAAACAAACAACCCAATACAAAAATGGGCAGAAGATCTAAAGAGACGTTTCTTCAAAGAAGACAGAGATGGCCAAGACGCACATGAAAAGCTGCTCAACAGCACTAATTATTAGAGAAATGCAAATCAAAACTACAATGAGGTATCACCTCACACCTGTTAGAAGCGGCATCATCAGAAACTCTACAAACAACAAATTCTGGGGAGGGTGTGGACAAAAGGAGCCCTCTTCCACTATTGGTGGGGATGTAAATTGATACAGTCACTATGGAGAACAGTATGGAGTTTCCTTAAAAAAACTAGAAATAGAATTACCATCTGATCCAGCAATCCCACTTCTGGGCATATACCCAGAGCAAACCATAAATCAAAAAGGCACATTCACCACAATGTTCATTGCAGCACTATTAACAATAGCCAGGTAATGCAAGGAACCTAAATGCCCACAGACAGATGAATGGATAAAGATGTGGTACATATATAAAATGGAATTTTACTCAGCCATAAAAAGGAATGAAACTGGGTCATTTGTAGAGACATCGATGGATCTAGAGACTGTCATACAGAATGAAGTAAGTCAGAAAGAGGAAAACAAATATTGTATATTAATGCATATATGTGGAACCTAAAAAATGGTACAGATGAACTGGTTTGCAGGGAAGAAATAGAGACACAGAGGTAGAGAACAAACGTATGGACACCAAGTGTGGGAAGCCATGGGGTGGTGGTGGTGGGATGAGTTGGGAGATTCGGATTGACCTGTATACATGTATATGCATAAAATACATAACTAATAATAACCTGCTGTATAAAATAATAAATAAAATTAAATTTCAAAATTTTAAAAACTAAAATTTTAAAATAAAACAGAAAAACGTTCTTCCCTTCACACAGATGTATTTATAGGAATGAATTATTTCCATGCTTATATCTATAAATACATAAAAGAGGAATCAAATCTAACTTGAGCCATAAAAGAAAAAAAAAACCTGAACCCACCAGTTATACAGAGGGAAACCCTATCAGGGCACTTGCTCCAGCGGTAAACAATTCTGAAATTGGTCAGAGGTGGGGAATCACCTCCCATACAGCCAGCAACCCACCCCCCATGCAAGGAGCGTCCTCATTGCAAAGCTGGGGGACCGTGCTGAGGCATCTGTGAGTAAACGTGAGCTGAGCCCCAGGCCAGCTGCTGCTGAACTGTTGCCACCCTTCCCAGGTAAAACACCTGAATATGTACAAGGGCTTGAAAGCCTAGAGGAAGGGCCGTGGAGCCACACCAGCGACAGCACGCAGGCCAACTTGGTGCCTGCAGGCCAGCCAGGATGGTCCTGGCCCCGGGCGCTCTTCTGGAAGCTTTCTATCGCCCTGCCTGAGATACCCCTCCTGTCCCGTCCCCCACTGCTTTTTTCCTTCCTCACCTCTGTCCGGAGAGAAATTCCATCGGAAGGTATGGCTGACACATCCTCTTCTTTACAGGTGGCAGCCTGGCAACTCCTGCAGAAAGGCCAGCAGAGCCCCACTCACACCGGGCCACCAACAAAGCCTTGGCCCATCCCTCCCTCCCACCAGCACAGCCCCGAGACTGCTGACGGGGCAGAGAATATGGAGTCAGGCACAACTTCAGGGGCTATTGCTGCCTGGAGCGCTGTTTATATTGACCTCAACCAGGCACACCTGGGGAGGGCCAGCCGGCAGGGTAAGGCTGCCCAGGTCAGCTAATCCACAACCCTCAGGGAATCACATTGTTGAAAATGGACCTCGCTAAGGCAGAATGGAAGCCAAGGAAAAAAAGAACACAATGCCATTTGCAGCCCCGTAGATGAGTCTAGAGGTAATCACGTGACTTGGAGTAAGTCAGAAAGTGAAAGACACATATCGTAACATATCACTTATAGGTGTTACCTAAAAAATGGATACCAGGGCAGATATTTCCACGGAGAAGGGCAATCACAGATTCATTAAACAAACTTATGGTTCACCAATGGAAATGTGTGAGGATTGGTTTCATTACGATATCGGGGTTAACAGACATAATCAAACACAGGTGACATATATAATCACCAAAGACCTACGGAATACCAAGAGAAGACTACTCAACCTTCTGTCCTAACGTACATGGGAAAAGGATCCCAGGAAGAACAGACATCTGTATATGTGTAAAAGAACCACATCTTCCACACCTACAACAAGCCAAACATTGTAATCAAACTTGCTGTAATAGAAAATAAAAAAAAAATTAAAAACACGAACAAGAAGTAGTGAGACAAACTTGAGGGGCTTTCTCCTGGCACATTCCATTCTAAATTCCAATCTAGAACACGACTTCCATTGAGGCTCTGTTGCTCTACTAACCAGATTTGGTAAGGGAGAACTGCTGCCACCTTGTGGCCGTTTCACGCAACAGCAGCTTTAATCCCAGCGCTAATGGTCAGTTGATATTCAAAATCATTGCAGGCCTGTAAATGACACCTGCCCTGAAAACAAATCCTGGGGTCACATATCGACCAAAAAATTCAAAGGACGTCCATATTTCAAAAGGACCATTTCAAAAGGCAAATTTTGCGCACATTAGTGTTCTGCTTCTTTTTCTTTCTTTCCTTTTTTGTTAAAAAACGGGAATGGAAAAAGGCATCCCTCAGAATGGGCGAAAATCGTTGCAAATGAATCAATGGACAAAGGTTTAATCTCCAATATATATATAAACAGCTCATGCAGCTTAATATTAAAAAAACAAACAACCCAATACAAAAATGGGCAGAAGATCTAAAGAGACGTTTCTTCAAAGAAGACAGAGATAGCCAAGACGCGCATGAAAAGCTGCTCAACAGCACTAATTATTAGAGAAATGCAAATCAAAACTACAATGAGGTATCACCTCACACCTGTTAGAAGCGGCATCATCAGAAACTCTACAAACAACAAATTCTGGGGAGGGTGTGGACAAAAGGAGCCCTCTTCCACTATTGGTGGGGATGTAAATTGATACAGTCACTATGGAGAACAGTATGGAGTTTCCTTAAAAAAACTAGAAATAGAATTACCATCTGATCCAGCAATCCCACTTCTGGGCATATACCCAGAGCAAACCATAAATCAAAAAGGCACATTCACCACAATGTTCATCGCAGCACTATTAACAATAGCCAGGTAATGCAAGGAACCTAAATGCCCACAGACAGATGAATGGATAAAGATGTGGTACATATATAAAATGGAATTTTACTCAGCCATAAAAAGGAATGAAACTGGGTCATTTTTAGAGACATCGATGGATCTAGAGACTGTCATACAGAATGAAGTAAGTCAGAAAGAGGAAAACAAATATTGTATATTAATGCATATATGTGGAACCTAAAAAATGGTACAGATGAACTGGTTTGCAGGGAAGAAATAGAGACACAGATGTAGAGAACAAACGTATGGACACCAAGTGAGGGAAGCCATGGGGAGCTGGTGGTGGGATGAGTTGGGAGATTGGGATTGACCTGTATACATGTATATGCATAAAATACATAACTAATAATAACCTGCTGTATAAAAAAATAAATACAATTAAATTTCAAAATTTTAAAAAATAAAATTTTAAAATAAAACAGAAAAACGTTCTTCCCTTCACACAGATGTATTTATAGGAATGAATTATTTCCATGCTTATATCTATAAATACATAAAAGAGGAATCAAATCTAACTTGAACCATAAAAGAAAAAAAAAACCTGAACCCACCAGTTATACAGAGGGAAACCCTATCAGGGCACTTGCTCCAGCGGTAAACAATTCTGAAATTGGTCAGAGGTGGGGAATCACCTCCCATACAGCCAGCAACCCACCCCCCATACAAGGAGCGTCCTCATTGCAAAGCTGGGGGACCGTGCTGAGGCATATGTGAGTAAACGTGAGCTGAGCCCCAGGCCAGCTGCTGCTGAACTGTTCCCACCCTTCCCAGGTAAAACACCTGAATATGTACAAGGGCTTGAAAGCCTAGAGGAAGGGCCGTGGAGCCACACCAGCGACAGCACGCAGGCCAACTTGGTGCCTGCAGGCCAGCCAGGATGGTCCTGGCCCCGGGCGCTCTTCTGGAAGCTTTCTATCGCCCTGCCTGAGATACCCATCCTGTCCCGGCCCCCACTGCTTTTTTCCTTCCTCACCTCTGTCCGGAGAGAAATTCCATCGGAAGGTATGGGTGACACATCCTCTTCTTTACAGGTGGCAGCTTGGCAACTCCTGCAGAAAGGCCAGCAGAGCCCCACTCACACCGGGCAACCAACAAAGCCTTGGCCCCTCACTCCCTCCCACCAGCACAGCCCCGAGACTGCTGACAGGGCAGAGAATATGGAGTCAGGCACAACTTCAGGGGCTATTGCTGCCTGCAGCGCTGTTTCTATTGACCTCAACCAGGCACACCTGGGGAGGGCCGGCCGGCAGGGTAAGGCTGCCCAGGTCAGCTAATCCACAACCCTCAGGGAATCACATTGTTGAAAATGGACCTCGCTAAGGCAGAATGGAAGCCAAGGAAAAAAAGGACACAATGCCATTTGCAGCCCCGTAGATGAGTCTAGAGGTAATCACGTGACTTGGAGTAAGTCAGAAAGTGAAAGACACATATCGTAACATATCACTTATAGGTGTTACCTAAAAAATGGATACCAGGGCAGATATTTCCACGGAGAAGGGCAATCACAGATTCATTAAACAAACTTATGGTTCACCAATGGAAATGTGTGAGGATTGGTTTCATTACGATATCGGGGTTAACAGACATAATCAAACACAGGTGACATATATAATCACCAAAGACCTACGGAATACCAAGAGAAGACTACTCAACATTCTGTCCTAACGTACATGGGAAAAGGATCCCAGGAAGAACAGACATCTGTATATGTGTAAAAGAACCACATCTTCCACACCTACAACAAGCCAAACATTGTAATCAAACTTGCTGTAATAGAAAATAAAAAAAAAATTAAAAACACGAACAAGAAGTAGTGAGACAAACTTGAGGGGCTTTCTCCTGGCACATTCCATTCTAAATTCCAATCTAGAACACGACTTCCATTGAGGCTCTGTTGCTCTACTAACCAGATTTGGTAAGGGAGAACTGCTGCCACCTTGTGGCCGTTTCACGCAACAGCAGCTTTAATCCCAGCGCTAATGGTCAGTTGATATTCAAAATCATTGCAGGCCTGTAAATGACACCTGCCCTGAAAACAAATCCTGGGGTCACATATCGACCAAAAAATTCAAAGGACGTCCATATTTCAAAAGGACGATTTCAAAAGGCAAATTTTGCGCACATTAGTGTTCTGCTTCTTTTTCTTTCTTTCCTTTTTTGTTAAAAAACGGGAATGGAAAAAGGCATCCCTCAGAATGGGCGAAAATCGTTGCAAATGAATCAATGGACAAAGGTTTAATCTCCAATATATATATAAACAGCTCATGCAGCTTAATATTAAAAAAACAAACAACCCAATACAAAAATGGGCAGAAGATCTAAAGAGACGTTTCTTCAAAGAAGACAGAGATAGCCAAGACGCACATGAAAAGCTGCTCAACAGCACTAATTATTAGAGAAATGCAAATCAAAACTACAATGAGGTATCACCTCACACCTGTTAGAAGCGGCATCATCAGAAACTCTACAAACAACAAATTCTGGGGAGGGTGTGGACAAAAGGAGCCCTCTTCCACTATTGGTGGGGATGTAAATTGATACAGTCACTATGGAGAACAGTATGGAGTTTCCTTAAAAAAACTAGAAATAGAATTACCATCTGATCCAGCAATCCCACTTCTGGGCATATACCCAGAGCAAACCATAAATCAAAAAGGCACATTCACCACAATGTTCATTGCAGCACTATTAACAATAGCCAGGTAATGCAAGGAACCTAAATGCCCACAGACAGATGAATGGATAAAGATGTGGTACATATATAAAATGGAATTTTACTCAGCCATAAAAAGGAATGAAACTGGGTCATTTGTAGAGACATCGATGGATCTAGAGACTGTCATACAGAATGAAGTAAGTCAGAAAGAGGAAAACAAATATTGTATATTAATGCATATATGTGGAACCTAAAAAATGGTACAGATGAACTGGTTTGCAGGGAAGAAATAGAGACACAGATGTAGAGAACAAACGTATGGACACCAAGTGAGGGAAGCCATGGGGAGCTGGTGGTGGGATGAGTTGGGAGATTGGGATTGACCTGTATACATGGATATGCATAAAATACATAACTAATAATAACCTGCTGTATAAAAAAAATAAATACAATTAAATTTCAAAATTTTAAAAAATAAAATTTTAAAATAAAACAGAAAAACGTTCTTCCCTTCACACAGATGTATTTATAGGAATGAATTATTTCCATGCTTATATCTATAAATACATAAAAGAGGAATCAAAACTAACTTGAACCATAAAAGAAAAAAAAACCTGAACCCACCAGTTATACAGAGGGAAACCCTATCAGGGCACTTGCTCCAGCGGTAAACAATTCTGAAATTGGTCAGAGGTGGGGAATCACTTCCCATACAGCCAGCAACCCACCCCCCATGCAAGGAGCGTCCTCATTGCAAAGCTGGGGGACCATGCTGAGGCATCTGTGAGTAAACGTGAGCTGAGCCCCAGGCCAGCTGCTGCTGAACTGTTCCCACCCTTCCCAGGTAAAACACCTGAATATGTACAAGGGCTTGAAAGACTAGAGGAAGGGCCGTGGAGCCACACCAGCAACAGCACGCAGGCCAACTTGGTGCCTGCAGGCCAGCCAGGATGGTCCTGGCCCCGGGCGCTCTTCTGGAAGCTTTCTATCGCCCTGCCTGAGATACCCCTCCTGTCCCGGCCCCCACTGCTTTTTTCCTTCCTCACCTCTGTCCGGAGAGAAATTCCATCGGAAGGTATGGGTGACACATCCTCTTCTTTACAGGTGGCAGCCTGGCAACTCCTGCAGAAAGGCCAGCAGAGCCCCACTCACACCGGGCCACCAACAAAGCCTTGGCCCATCCCTCCCTCCCACCAGCACAGCCCCGAGACTGCTGACGGGGCAGAGAATATGGAGTCAGGCACAACTTCAGGGGCTATTGCTGCCTGGAGCGCTATTTATATTGACCTCAACCAGGCACACCTGGGGAGGGCCGGCCGGCAGTGTAAGGCTGCCCAGGTCAGCTAATCCACAACCCTCAGGGAATCACATTGTTGAAAATGGACCTCGCTAAGGCAGAATGGAAGCCAAGGAAAAAAAGAACACAATGCCATTTGCAGCCCCGTAGATGAGTCTAGAGGTAATCACGTGACTTGGAGTAAGTCAGAAAGTGAAAGACACATATCGTAACATATCACTTATAGGTGTTACCTAAAAAATGGATACCAGGGCAGATATTTCCACGGAGAAGGGCAATCACAGATTCATTAAACAAACTTATGGTTCACCAATGGAAAGGTGTGAGGATTGGTTTCATTACGATATCGGGGTTAACAGACATAATCAAACACAGGTGACATATATAATCACCAAAGACCTACGGAATACCAAGAGAAGACTACTCAACCTTCTGTCCTAACGTACATGGGAAAAGGATCCCAGGAAGAACAGACATCTGTATATGTGTAAAAGAACCACATCTTCCACACCTACAACAAGCCAAACATTGTAATCAAACTTGCTGTAATAGAAAATAAAAAAAAAATTAAAAACACGAACAAGAAGTAGTGAGACAAACTTGAGGGGCTTTCTCCTGGCACATTCCATTCTAAATTCCAATCTAGAACACGACTTCCATTGAGGCTCTGTTGCTCTACTAACCAGATTTGTAAGGGAGAACTGCTGCCACCTTGTGGCCGTTTCACGCAACAGCAGCTTTAATCCAAGCGCTAATGGTCAGTTGATATTCAAAATCATTGCAGGCCTGTAAATGACACCTGCCCTGAAAACAAATCCTGGGGTCACATATCGACCAAAAAATTCAAAGGACGTCCATATTTCAAAAGGACCATTTCAAAAGGCAAATTTTGTGCACATTAGTGTTCTGCTTCTTTTTCTTTCTTTCCTTTTTTGTTAAAAAACGGGAATGGAAAAAGGCATCCCTCAGAATGGGCGAAAATCGTTGCAAATGAATCAATGGACAAAGGTTTAATCTCCAATATATATATAAACAGCTCATGCAGCTTAATATTAAAAAAACAAACAACCCAATACAAAAATGGGCAGAAGATCTAAAGAGACGTTTCTTCAAAGAAGACAGAGATGGCCAAGACGCACATGAAAAGCTGCTCAACAGCACTAATTATTAGAGAAATGCAAATCAAAACTACAATGAGGTATCACCTCACACCTGTTAGAAGCGGCATCATCAGAAACTCTACAAACAACAAATTCTGGGGAGGGTGTGGACAAAAGGAGCCCTCTTCCACTATTGGTGGGGATGTAAATTGATACAGTCACTATGGAGAACAGTATGGAGTTTCCTTAAAAAAACTAGAAATAGAATTACCATCTGATCCAGCAATCCCACTTCTGGGCATATACCCAGAGCAAACCATAAATCAAAAAGGCACATTCACCACAATCTTCATTGCAGCACTATTAACAATAGCCAGGTAATGCAAGGAACCTAAATGCCCACAGACAGATGAATGGATAAAGATGTGGTACATATATAAAATGGAATTTTACTCAGCCATAAAAAGGAATGAAACTGGGTCATTTGTAGAGACATCGATGGATCTAGAGACTGTCATACAGAATGAAGTAAGTCAGAAAGAGGAAAACAAATATTGTATATTAATGCATATATGTGGAACCTAAAAAATGGTACAGATGAACTGGTTTGCAGGGAAGAAATAGAGACACAGATGTAGAGAACAAACGTATGGACACCAAGTGAGGGAAGCCATGGGGAGCTGGTGGTGGGATGAGTTGGGAGATTGGGATTGACCTGTATACATGGATATGCATAAAATACATAACTAATAATAACCTGCTGTATAAAAAAAATAAATACAATTAAATTTCAAAATTTTAAAAAATAAAATTTTAAAATAAAACAGAAAAACGTTCTTCCCTTCACACAGATGTATTTATAGGAATGAATTATTTCCATGCTTATATCTATAAATACATAAAAGAGGAATCAAATCTAACTTGAACCATAAAAGAAAAAAAAAACCTGAACCCACCAGTTATACAGAGGGAAACCCTATCAGGGCACTTGCTCCAGCGGTAAACAATTCTGAAATTGGTCAGAGGTGGGGAATCACCTCCCATACAGCCAGCAACCCACCCCCCATACAAGGAGCGTCCTCATTGCAAAGCTGGGGGACCGTGCTGAGGCATATGTGAGTAAACGTGAGCTGAGCCCCAGGCCAGCTGCTGCTGAACTGTTCCCACCCTTCCCAGGTAAAACACCTGAATATGTACAAGGGCTTGAAAGCCTAGAGGAAGGGCCGTGGAGCCACACCAGCGACAGCACGCAGGCCAACTTGGTGCCTGCAGGCCAGCCAGGATGGTCCTGGCCCCGGGCGCTCTTCTGGAAGCTTTCTATCGCCCTGCCTGAGATACCCATCCTGTCCCGGCCCCCACTGCTTTTTTCCTTCCTCACCTCTGTCCGGAGAGAAATTCCATCGGAAAGTATGGGTGACACATCCTCTTCTTTACAGGTGGCAGCTTGGCAACTCCTGCAGAAAGGCCAGCAGAGCCCCACTCACACCGGGCAACCAACAAAGCCTTGGCCCCTCCCTCCCTCCCACCAGCACAGCCCCGAGACTGCTGACGGGGCAGAGAATATGGAGTCAGGCACAACTTCAGGGGCTATTGCTGCCTGCAGCGCTGTTTCTATTGACCTCAACCAGGCACACCTGGGGAGGGCCGGCCGGCAGGGTAAGGCTGCCCAGGTCAGCTAATCCACAACCCTCAGGGAATCACATTGTTGAAAATGGACCTCGCTAAGGCAGAATGGAAGCCAAGGAAAAAAAGAACACAATGCCATTTGCAGCCCCGTAGATGAGTCTAGAGGTAATCACGTGACTTGGAGTAAGTCAGAAAGTGAAAGACACATATCGTAACATATCACTTATAGGTGTTACCTAAAAAATGGATACCAGGGCAGATATTTCCACGGAGAAGGGCAATCACAGATTCATTAAACAAACTTATGGTTCACCAATGGAAAGGTGTGAGGATTGGTTTCATTACGATATCGGGGTTAACAGACATAATCAAACACAGGTGACATATATAATCACCAAAGACCTACGGAATACCAAGAGAAGACTACTCAACATTCTGTCCTAACGTACATGGGAAAAGGATCCCAGGAAGAACAGACATCTGTATATGTGTAAAAGAACCACATCTTCCACACCTACAACAAGCCAAACATTGTAATCAAACTTGCTGTAATAGAAAATAAAAAAAAAATTAAAAACACGAACAAGAAGTAGTGAGACAAACTTGAGGGGCTTTCTCCTGGCACATTCCATTCTAAATTCCAATCTAGAACACGACTTCCATTGAGGCTCTGTTGCTCTACTAACCAGATTTGGTAAGGGAGAACTGCTGCCACCTTGTGGCCGTTTCACGCAACAGCAGCTTTAATCCCAGCGCTAATGGTCAGTTGATATTCAAAATCATTGCAGGCCTGTAAATGACACCTGCCCTGAAAACAAATCCTGGGGTCACATATCGACCAAAAAATTCAAAGGACGTCCATATTTCAAAAGGACCATTTCAAAAGGCAAATTTTGCGCACATTAGTGTTCTGCTTCTTTTTCTTTCTTTCCTTTTTTGTTAAAAAACGGGAATGGAAAAAGGCATCCCTCAGAATGGGCGAAAATCGTTGCAAATGAATCAATGGACAAAGGTTTAATCTCCAATATATATATAAACAGCTCATGCAGCTTAATATTAAAAAAACAAACAACCCAATACAAAAATGGGCCGAAGATCTAAAGAGACGTTTCTTCAAAGAAGACAGAGATGGCCAAGACGCACATGAAAAGCTGCTCTACAGCACTAATTATTAGAGAAATGCAAATCAAAACTACAATGAGGTATCACCTCACACCTGTTAGAATCGGCATCATCAGAAACTCTACAAACAACAAATTCTGGGGAGGGTGTGGACAAAAGGAGCCCTCTTCCACTATTGGTGGGGATGTAAATTGATACAGTCACTATGGAGAACAGTATGGAGTTTCCTTAAAAAAAACTAGAAATAGAATTACCATCTGATCCAGCAATCCCACTTCTGGGCATATACCCAGAGCAAACCATAAATCAAAAAGGCACATTCACCACAATGTTCATTGCAGCACTATTTACAATAGCCAGGTAATGCAAGCAACCTAAATGTCCACAGACAGATGAATGGATAAAGATGTGGTACATATATAAAATGGAATTTTACTCAGCCATAAAAAGGAATGAAACTGGGTCATTTGTAGAGACATCGATGGATCTAGAGACTGTCATACAGAATGAAGTAAGTCAGAAAGAGGAAAACAAATATTGTATATTAATGCATATATGTGGAACCTAAAAAATGGTACAGATGAACTGGTTTGCAGGGAAGAAATAGAGACACAGAGGTAGAGAACAAACGTATGGACACCAAGTGTGGGAAGCCATGGGGTGGTGGTGGTGGGATGAGTTGGGAGATTGGGATTGACCTGTATACATGTATATGCATAAAATACATAACTAATAATAACCTGCTGTATAAAATAATAAATAAAATTAAATGTCAAAATTTTAAAAACTAAAATTTTAAAATAAAACAGAAAAACGTTCTTCCCTTCACACAGATGTATTTATAGGAATGAATTATTTCCATGCTTATATCTATAAATACATAAAAGAGGAATCAAATCTAACTTGAACCATAAAAGAAAAAAAAAACCTGAACCCACCAGTTATACAGAGGGAAACCCTATCAGGGCACTTGCTCCAGCGGTAAACAATTCTGAAATTGGTCAGAGGTGGGGAATCACCTCCCATACAGCCAGCAACCCACCCCCCATGCAAGGAGCGTCCTCATTGCAAAGCTGGGGGACAGTGCTGAGGCATCTGTGAGTGAACGTGAGCTGAGCCCCAGGCCAGCTGCTGCTGAACTGTTGCCACCCTTCCCAGGTAAAACACCTGAATATGTACAAGGGCTTGAAAGCCTAGAGGAAGGGCCGTGGAGCCACACCAGCGACAGCACGCAGGCCAACTTGGTGCCTGCAGGCCAGCCAGGATGGTCCTGGCCCCGGGCGCTCTTCTGGAAGCTTTCTATCGCCCTGCCTGAGATACCCCTCCTGTCCCGGCCCCCACTGCTTTTTTCCTTCCTCACCTCTGTCCGGAGAGAAATTCCATCGGAAGGTATGGCTGACACATCCTCTTCTTTACAGGTGGCAGCCTGGCAACTCCTGCAGAAAGGCCAGCAGAGCCCCACTCACACCGGGCAACCAACAAAGCCTTGGCCCCTCACTCCCTCCCACCAGCACAGCCCCGAGACTGCTGACGGGGCAGAGAATATGGAGTCAGGCACAACTTCAGGGGCTATTGCTGCCTGGAGCGCTGTTTATATTGACCTCAACCAGGCACACCTGGGGAGGGCCGGCCAGCAGGGTAAGGCTGCTCAGGTCAGCTAACCCACAACCCTCAGGGAATCACATTGTTGAAAATGGACCTCGCTAAGGCAGAATGGAAGCCAAGGAAAAAAAGGACACAATGCCATTTGCAGCCCCGTAGATGAGTCTAGAGGTAATCACGTGACTTGGATTAAGTCAGAAAGTGAAAGACACATATCGTATCATATCACTTATAGGTGTTACCTAAAAAATGGATACCAGGGCAGATATTTCCACGGAGAAGGGCAATCACAGATTCATTAAACAAACTTATGGTTCACCAATGGAAAGGTGTGAGGATTGGTTTCATTACGATATCGGGGTTAACAGACATAATCAAACACAGGTGACATATATAATCACCAAAGACCTACGGAATACCAAAAGACTACTCAACATTCTGTCCTAACGTACATGGGAAAAGGATCCCAGGAAGAACAGACATCTGTATATGTGTAAAAGAACCACATCTTCCACACCTACAACAAGCCAAACATTGTAATCAAACTTGTTGTAATAGAAAATAAAAAAAAAAATTAAAAACACGAACAAGAAGTAGTGAGACAAACTTGAGGGGCTTTCTCCTGGCACATTCCATTCTAAATTCCAATCTAGAACACGACTTCCATTGAGGCTCTGTTGCTCTACTAACCAGATTTGGTAAGGGAGAACTGCTGCCACCTTGTGGCCGTTTCACGCAACAGCAGCTTTAATCCCAGCGCTAATGGTCAGTTGATATTCAAAATCATTGCAGGCCTGTAAATGACACCTGCCCTGAAAACAAATCCTGGGGTCACATATCGACCAAAAAATTCAAACGACGTCCATATTTCAAAACGACCATTTCAAAAGGCATATTTTACGCACATTAGTGTTCTGCTTCTTTTTCTTTCTTTCCTTTTTTGTTAAAAAAACGGGAATGGAAAAAGGCATCCCTCAGAATGGGCGAAAATCGTTGCAAATGAATCAATGGACAAAGGTTTAATCTCCAATATATATATAAACAGCTCATGCAGCTTAATATTAAAAAAACAAACAACCCAATACAAAAATGGGCCGAAGATCTAAAGAGACGTTTCTTCAAAGAAGACACAGAGATGGCCAAGACGCACATGAAAAGCTGCTCTACAGCACTAATTATTAGAGAAATGCAAATCAAAACTATAATGAGGTATCACCTCACACCTGTTAGAATCGGCATCATCAGAAACTCTACAAACAACAAATTCTGGGGAGGGTGTGGACAAAAGGAGCCCTCTTCCACTATTGGTGGGGATGTAAATTGATACAGTCACTATGGAGAACAGTATGGAGTTTCCTTAAAAAAAACTAGAAATAGAATTACCATCTGATCCAGCAATCCCACTTCTGGGCATATACCCAGAGCAAACCATAAATCAAAAAGGCACATTCACCACAATGTTCATTGCAGCACTATTTACAATAGCCAGGTAATGCAAGCAACCTAAATGTCCACAGACAGATGAATGGATAAAGATGTGGTACATATATAAAATGGAATTTTACTCAGCCATAAAAAGGAATGAAACTGGGTCATTTGTAGAGACATCGATGGATCTAGAGACTGTCATACAGAATGAAGTAAGTCAGAAAGAGGAAAACAAATATTGTATATTAATGCATATATGTGGAACCTAAAAAATGGTACAGATGAACTGGTTTGCAGGGAAGAAATAGAGACACAGATGTAGAGAACAAACGTATGGACACCAAGTGAGGGAAGCCATGGGGAGCTGGTGGTGGGATGAGTTGGGAGATTGGGATTGACCTGTATACATGGATATGCATAAAATACATAACTAATAATAACCTGCTGTATAAAAAAAATAAATACAATTAAATTTCAAAATTTTTAAAAATAAAATTTTAAAATAAAACAGAAAAACGTTCTTCCCTTCACACAGATGTATTTATAGGAATGAATTATTTCCATGCTTATATCTATAAATACATAAAAGAGGAATCAAATCTAACTTGAACCATAAAAGAAAAAAAAAACCTGAACCCACCAGTTATACAGAGGGAAACCCTATCAGGGCACTTGCTCCAGCGGTAAACAATTCTGAAATTGGTCAGAGGTGGGGAATCACCTCCCATACAGCCAGCAACCCACCCCCCATACAAGGAGCGTCCTCATTGCAAAGCTGGGGGACCGTGCTGAGGCATATGTGAGTAAACGTGAGCTGAGCCCCAGGCCAGCTGCTGCTGAACTGTTCCCACCCTTCCCAGGTAAAACACCTGAATATGTACAAGGGCTTGAAAGCCTAGAGGAAGGGCCGTGGAGCCACACCAGCGACAGCACGCAGGCCAACTTGGTGCCTGCAGGCCAGCCAGGATGGTCCTGGCCCCGGGCGCTCTTCTGGAAGCTTTCTATCGCCCTGCCTGAGATACCCATCCTGTCCCGGCCCCCACTGCTTTTTTCCTTCCTCACCTCTGTCCGGAGAGAAATTCCATCGGAAAGTATGGGTGACACATCCTCTTCTTTACAGGTGGCAGCTTGGCAACTCCTGCAGAAAGGCCAGCAGAGCCCCACTCACACCGGGCAACCAACAAAGCCTTGGCCCCTCCCTCCCTCCCACCAGCACAGCCCCGAGACTGCTGACGGGGCAGAGAATATGGAGTCAGGCACAACTTCAGGGGCTATTGCTGCCTGCAGCGCTGTTTATATTGACCTCAACCAGGCACACCTGGGGAGGGCCGGCCGGCAGGGTAAGGCTGCCCAGGTCAGCTAATCCACAACTCTCAGGGAATCACATTGTTGAAAATGGACCTCGCTAAGGCAGAATGGAAGCCAAGGAAAAAAAGAACACAATGCCATTTGCAGCCCCGTAGATGAGTCTAGAGGTAATCACGTGACTTGGAGTAAGTCAGAAAGTGAAAGACACATATCGTAACATATCACTTATAGGTGTTACCTAAAAAATGGATACCAGGGCAGATATTTCCACGGAGAAGGGCAATCACAGATTCATTAAACAAACTTATGGTTCACCAATGGAAAGGTGTGAGGATTGGTTTCATTACGATATCGGGGTTAACAGACATAATCAAACACAGGTGACATATATAATCACCAAAGACCTACGGAATACCAAGAGAAGACTACTCAACATTCTGTCCTAACGTACATGGGAAAAGGATCCCAGGAAGAACAGACATCTGTATATGTGTAAAAGAACCACATCTTCCACACCTACAACAAGCCAAACATTGTAATCAAACTTGCTGTAATAGAAAATAAAAAAAAAATTAAAAACACGAACAAGAAGTAGTGAGACAAACTTGAGGGGCTTTCTCCTGGCACATTCCATTCTAAATTCCAATCTAGAACACGACTTCCATTGAGGCTCTGTTGCTCTACTAACCAGATTTGGTAAGGGAGAACTGCTGCCACCTTGTGGCCGTTTCACGCAACAGCAGCTTTAATCCCAGCGCTAATGGTCAGTTGATATTCAAAATCATTGCAGGCCTGTAAATGACACCTGCCCTGAAAACAAATCCTGGGGTCACATATCGACCAAAAAATTCAAAGGACGTCCATATTTCAAAAGGACCATTTCAAAAGGCAAATTTTGCGCACATTAGTGTTCTGCTTCTTTTTCTTTCTTTCCTTTTTTGTTAAAAAACGGGAATGGAAAAAGGCATCCCTCAGAATGGGCGAAAATCGTTGCAAATGAATCAATGGACAAAGGTTTAATCTCCAATATATATATAAACAGCTCATGCAGCTTAATATTAAAAAAACAAACAACCCAATACAAAAATGGGCCGAAGATCTAAAGAGACGTTTCTTCAAAGAAGACAGAGATGGCCAAGACGCACATGAAAAGCTGCTCTACAGCACTAATTATTAGAGAAATGCAAATCAAAACTACAATGAGGTATCACCTCACACCTGTTAGAATCGGCATCATCAGAAACTCTACAAACAACAAATTCTGGGGAGGGTGTGGACAAAAGGAGCCCTCTTCCACTATTGGTGGGGATGTAAATTGATACAGTCACTATGGAGAACAGTATGGAGTTTCCTTAAAAAAAACTAGAAATAGAATTACCATCTGATCCAGCAATCCCACTTCTGGGCATATACCCAGAGCAAACCATAAATCAAAAAGGCACATTCACCACAATGTTCATTGCAGCACTATTTACAATAGCCAGGTAATGCAAGCAACCTAAATGTCCACAGACAGATGAATGGATAAAGATGTGGTACATATATAAAATGGAATTTTACTCAGCCATAAAAAGGAATGAAACTGGGTCATTTGTAGAGACATCGATGGATCTAGAGACTGTCATACAGAATGAAGTAAGTCAGAAAGAGGAAAACAAATATTGTATATTAATGCATATATGTGGAACCTAAAAAATGGTACAGATGAACTGGTTTGCAGGGAAGAAATAGAGACACAGAGGTAGAGAACAAACGTATGGACACCAAGTGTGGGAAGCCATGGGGTGGTGGTGGTGGGATGAGTTGGGAGATTGGGATTGACCTGTATACATGTATATGCATAAAATACATAACTAATAATAACCTGCTGTATAAAATAATAAATAAAATTAAATGTCAAAATTTTAAAAACTAAAATTTTAAAATAAAACAGAAAAACGTTCTTCCCTTCACACAGATGTATTTATAGGAATGAATTATTTCCATGCTTATATCTATAAATACATAAAAGAGGAATCAAATCTAACTTGAACCATAAAAGAAAAAAAAAAACCTGAACCCACCAGTTATACAGAGGGAAACCCTATCAGGGCACTTGCTCCAGCGGTAAACAATTCTGAAATTGGTCAGAGGTGGGGAATCACCTCCCATACAGCCAGCAACCCACCCCCCATGCAAGGAGCGTCCTCATTGCAAAGCTGGGGGACAGTGCTGAGGCATCTGTGAGTGAACGTGAGCTGAGCCCCAGGCCAGCTGCTGCTGAACTGTTGCCACCCTTCCCAGGTAAAACACCTGAATATGTACAAGGGCTTGAAAGCCTAGAGGAAGGGCCGTGGAGCCACACCAGCGACAGCACGCAGGCCAACTTGGTGCCTGCAGGCCAGCCAGGATGGTCCTGGCCCCGGGCGCTCTTCTGGAAGCTTTCTATCGCCCTGCCTGAGATACCCCTCCTGTCCCGGCCCCCACTGCTTTTTTCCTTCCTCACCTCTGTCCGGAGAGAAATTCCATCGGAAGGTATGGCTGACACATCCTCTTCTTTACAGGTGGCAGCCTGGCAACTCCTGCAGAAAGGCCAGCAGAGCCCCACTCACACCGGGCAACCAACAAAGCCTTGGCCCCTCACTCCCTCCCACCAGCACAGCCCCGAGACTGCTGACGGGGCAGAGAATATGGAGTCAGGCACAACTTCAGGGGCTATTGCTGCCTGGAGCGCTGTTTATATTGACCTCAACCAGGCACACCTGGGGAGGGCCGGCCAGCAGGGTAAGGCTGCTCAGGTCAGCTAACCCACAACCCTCAGGGAATCACATTGTTGAAAATGGACCTCGCTAAGGCAGAATGGAAGCCAAGGAAAAAAAGGACACAATGCCATTTGCAGCCCCGTAGATGAGTCTAGAGGTAATCACGTGACTTGGATTAAGTCAGAAAGTGAAAGACACATATCGTATCATATCACTTATAGGTGTTACCTAAAAAATGGATACCAGGGCAGATATTTCCACGGAGAAGGGCAATCACAGATTCATTAAACAAACTTATGGTTCACCAATGGAAAGGTGTGAGGATTGGTTTCATTACGATATCGGGGTTAACAGACATAATCAAACACAGGTGACATATATAATCACCAAAGACCTACGGAATACCAAAAGACTACTCAACATTCTGTCCTAACGTACATGGGAAAAGGATCCCAGGAAGAACAGACATCTGTATATGTGTAAAAGAACCACATCTTCCACACCTACAACAAGCCAAACATTGTAATCAAACTTGTTGTAATAGAAAATAAAAAAAAAAATTAAAAACACGAACAAGAAGTAGTGAGACAAACTTGAGGGGCTTTCTCCTGGCACATTCCATTCTAAATTCCAATCTAGAACACGACTTCCATTGAGGCTCTGTTGCTCTACTAACCAGATTTGGTAAGGGAGAACTGCTGCCACCTTGTGGCCGTTTCACGCAACAGCAGCTTTAATCCCAGCGCTAATGGTCAGTTGATATTCAAAATCATTGCAGGCCTGTAAATGACACCTGCCCTGAAAACAAATCCTGGGGTCACATATCGACCAAAAAATTCAAACGACGTCCATATTTCAAAACGACCATTTCAAAAGGCATATTTTACGCACATTAGTGTTCTGCTTCTTTTTCTTTCTTTCCTTTTTTGTTAAAAAAACGGGAATGGAAAAAGGCATCCCTCAGAATGGGCGAAAATCGTTGCAAATGAATCAATGGACAAAGGTTTAATCTCCAATATATATATAAACAGCTCATGCAGCTTAATATTAAAAAAACAAACAACCCAATACAAAAATGGGCCGAAGATCTAAAGAGACGTTTCTTCAAAGAAGACACAGAGATGGCCAAGACGCACATGAAAAGCTGCTCTACAGCACTAATTATTAGAGAAATGCAAATCAAAACTATAATGAGGTATCACCTCACACCTGTTAGAATCGGCATCATCAGAAACTCTACAAACAACAAATTCTGGGGAGGGTGTGGACAAAAGGAGCCCTCTTCCACTATTGGTGGGGATGTAAATTGATACAGTCACTATGGAGAACAGTATGGAGTTTCCTTAAAAAAAACTAGAAATAGAATTACCATCTGATCCAGCAATCCCACTTCTGGGCATATACCCAGAGCAAACCATAAATCAAAAAGGCACATTCACCACAATGTTCATTGCAGCACTATTTACAATAGCCAGGTAATGCAAGCAACCTAAATGTCCACAGACAGATGAATGGATAAAGATGTGGTACATATATAAAATGGAATTTTACTCAGCCATAAAAAGGAATGAAACTGGGTCATTTGTAGAGACATCGATGGATCTAGAGACTGTCATACAGAATGAAGTAAGTCAGAAAGAGGAAAACAAATATTGTATATTAATGCATATATGTGGAACCTAAAAAATGGTACAGATGAACTGGTTTGCAGGGAAGAAATAGAGACACAGAGGTAGAGAACAAACGTATGGACACCAAGTGTGGGAAGCCATGGGGCGGTGGTGGTGGGATGAGTTGGGAGATTGGGATTGACCTGTATACATGTATATGCATAAAATACATAACTAATAATAACCTGCTGTATAAAATAATAAATAAAATTAAATTTCAAAATTTTAAAAACTAAAATTTTAAAATAAAACAGAAAAACGTTCTTCCCTTCACACAGATGTATTTATAGGAATGAATTATTTCCATGCTTATATCTATAAATACATAAAAGAGGAATCAAATCTAACTTGAGCCATAAAAGAAAAAAAAAACCTGAACCCACCAGTTATACAGAGGGAAACCCTATCAGGGCACTTGCTCCAGCGGTAAACAATTCTGAAATTGGTCAGAGGTGGGGAATCACTTCCCATACAGCAAGCAACCCACCCCCCATGCAAGGAGCGTCCTCATTGCAAAGCTGGGGGACCGTGCTGAGGCATCTGTGAGTAAACGTGAGCTGAGCCCCAGGCCAGCTGCTGCTGAACTGTTCCCACCCTTCCCAGGTAAAACACCTGAATATGTACAAGGGCTTGAAAGACTAGAGGAAGGGCCGTGGAGCCACACCAGCGACAGCACGCAGGCCAACTTGGTGCCTGCAGGCCAGCCAGGATGGTCCTGGCCCCGGGCGCTCTTCTGGAAGCTTTCTATCGCCCTGCCTGAGATACCCCTCCTGTCCCGGCCCCCACTGCTTTTTTCCTTCCTCACCTCTGTCCGGAGAGAAATTCCATCGGAAGGTATGGGTGACACATCCTCTTCTTTACAGGTGGCAGCCTGGCAACTCCTGCAGAAAGGCCAGCAGAGCCACACTCACACCGGGCCAGCAACAAAGCCTTGGCCCATCCCTCCCTCCCACCAGCACAGCCCCGAGACTGCTGACGGGGCAGAGAATATGGAGTCAGGCACAACTTCAGGGGCTATTGCTGCCTGGAGCGCTGTTTATATTGACCTCAACCAGGCACACCTGGGGAGGGCCAGCCGGCAGGGTAAGGCTGCCCAGGTCAGCTAATCCACAACCCTCAGGGAATCACATTGTTGAAAATGGACCTCGCTAAGGCAGAATGGAAGCCAAGGAAAAAAAGAACACAATGCCATTTGCAGCCCCGTAGATGAGTCTAGAGGTAATCACGTGACTTGGAGTAAGTCAGAAAGTGAAAGACACATATCGTAACATATCACTTATAGGTGTTACCTAAAAAATGGATACCAGGGCAGATATTTCCACGGAGAAGGGCAATCACAGATTCATTAAACAAACTTATGGTTCACCAATGGAAATGTGTGAGGATTGGTTTCATTACGATATCGGGGTTAACAGACATAATCAAACACAGGTGACATATATAATCACCAAAGACCTACGGAATACCAAGAGAAGACTACTCAACATTCTGTCCTAACGTACATGGGAAAAGGATCCCAGGAAGAACAGACATCTGTATATGTGTAAAAGAACCACATCTTCCACACCTACAACAAGCCAAACATTGTAATCAAACTTGCTGTAATAGAAAATAAAAAAAAAATTAAAAACACGAACAAGAAGTAGTGAGACAAACTTGAGGGGCTTTCTCCTGGCACATTCCATTCTAAATTCCAATCTAGAACACGACTTCCATTGAGGCTCTGTTGCTCTACTAACCAGATTTGGTAAGGGAGAACTGCTGCCACCTTGTGGCCGTTTCACGCAACAGCAGCTTTAATCCCAGCGCTAATGGTCAGTTGATATTCAAAATCATTGCAGGCCTGTAAATGACACCTGCCCTGAAAACAAATCCTGGGGTCACATATCGACCAAAAAATTCAAAGGACGTCCATATTTCAAAAGGACCATTTCAAAAGGCAAATTTTGCGCACATTAGTGTTCTGCTTCTTTTTCTTTCTTTCCTTTTTTGTTAAAAAACGGGAATGGAAAAAGGCATCCCTCAGAATGGGCGAAAATCGTTGCAAATGAATCAATGGACAAAGGTTTAATCTCCAATATATATATAAACAGCTCATGCAGCTTAATATTAAAAAAACAAACAACCCAATACAAAAATGGGCAGAAGATCTAAAGAGACGTTTCTTCAAAGAAGACAGAGATAGCCAAGACGCACATGAAAAGCTGCTCAACAGCACTAATTATTAGAGAAATGCAAATCAAAACTACAATGAGGTATCACCTCACACCTGTTAGAAGCGGCATCATCAGAAACTCTACAAACAACAAATTCTGGGGAGGGTGTGGACAAAAGGAGCCCTCTTCCACTATTGGTGGGGATGTAAATTGATACAGTCACTATGGAGAACAGTATGGAGTTTCCTTAAAAAAACTAGAAATAGAATTACCATCTGATCCAGCAATCCCACTTCTGGGCATATACCCAGAGCAAACCATAAATCAAAAAGGCACATTCACCACAATGTTCATCGCAGCACTATTAACAATAGCCAGGTAATGCAAGGAACCTAAATGCCCACAGACAGATGAATGGATAAAGATGTGGTACATATATAAAATGGAATTTTACTCAGCCATAAAAAGGAATGAAACTGGGTCATTTGTAGAGACATCGATGGATCTAGAGACTGTCATACAGAATGAAGTAAGTCAGAAAGAGGAAAACAAATATTGTATATTAATGCATATATGTGGAACCTAAAAAATGGTACAGATGAACTGGTTTGCAGGGAAGAAATAGAGACACAGATGTAGAGAACAAACGTATGGACACCAAGTGAGGGAAGCCATGGGGAGCTGGTGGTGGGATGAGTTGGGAGATTGGGATTGACCTGTATACATGTATATGCATAAAATACATAACTAATAATAACCTGCTGTATAAAAAAATAAATACAATTAAATTTCAAAATTTTAAAAAATAAAATTTTAAAATAAAACAGAAAAACGTTCTTCCCTTCACACAGATGTATTTATAGGAATGAATTATTTCCATGCTTATATCTATAAATACATAAAAGAGGAATCAAATCTAACTTGAACCATAAAAGAAAAAAAAAACCTGAACCCACCAGTTATACAGAGGGAAACCCTATCAGGGCACTTGCTCCAGCGGTAAACAATTCTGAAATTGGTCAGAGGTGGGGAATCACCTCCCATACAGCCAGCAACCCACCCCCCATACAAGGAGCGTCCTCATTGCAAAGCTGGGGGACCGTGCTGAGGCATATGTGAGTAAACGTGAGCTGAGCCCCAGGCCAGCTGCTGCTGAACTGTTCCCACCCTTCCCAGGTAAAACACCTGAATATGTACAAGGGCTTGAAAGCCTAGAGGAAGGGCCGTGGAGCCACACCAGCGACAGCACGCAGGCCAACTTGGTGCCTGCAGGCCAGCCAGGATGGTCCTGGCCCCGGGCGCTCTTCTGGAAGCTTTCTATCGCCCTGCCTGAGATACCCATCCTGTCCCGGCCCCCACTGCTTTTTTCCTTCCTCACCTCTGTCCGGAGAGAAATTCCATCGGAAGGTATGGGTGACACATCCTCTTCTTTACAGGTGGCAGCTTGGCAACTCCTGCAGAAAGGCCAGCAGAGCCCCACTCACACCGGGCAACCAACAAAGCCTTGGCCCCTCACTCCCTCCCACCAGCACAGCCCCGAGACTGCTGACGGGGCAGAGAATATGGAGTCAGGCACAACTTCAGGGGCTATTGCTGCCTGCAGCGCTGTTTCTATTGACCACAACCAGGCACACCTGGGGAAGGCCGGCCGGCAGGGTAAGGCTGCCCAGGTCAGCTAATCCACAACCCTCAGGGAATCACATTGTTGAAAATGGACCTCGCTAAGGCAGAATGGAAGCCAAGGAAAAAAAGTACACAATGCCATTTGCAGCCCCGTAGATGAGTCTAGAGGTAATCACGTGACTTGGAGTAAGTCAGAAAGTGAAAGACACATATCGTAACATATCACTTATAGGTGTTACCTAAAAAATGGATACCAGGGCAGATATTTCCACGGAGAAGGGCAATCACAGATTCATTAAACAAACTTATGGTTCACCAATGGAAATGTGTGAGGATTGGTTTCATTACGATATCGGGGTTAACAGACATAATCAAACACAGGTGACATATATAATCACCAAAGACCTACGGAATACCAAGAGAAGACTACTCAACCTTCTGTCCTAACGTACATGGGAAAAGGATCCCAGGAAGAACAGACATCTGTATATGTGTAAAAGAACCACATCTTCCACACCTACAACAAGCCAAACATTGTAATCAAACTTGCTGTAATAGAAAATAAAAAAAAAATTAAAAACACGAACAAGAAGTAGTGAGACAAACTTGAGGGGCTTTCTCCTGGCACATTCCATTCTAAATTCCAATCTAGAACACGACTTCCATTGAGGCTCTGTTGCTCTACTAACCAGATTTGTAAGGGAGAACTGCTGCCACCTTGTGGCCGTTTCACGCAACAGCAGCTTTAATCCCAGCGCTAATGGTCAGTTGATATTCAAAATCATTGCAGGCCTGTAAATGACACCTGCCCTGAAAACAAATCCTGGGGTCACATATCGACCAAAAAATTCAAAGGACGTCCATATTTCAAAAGGACCATTTCAAAAGGCAAATTTTGCGCACATTAGTGTTCTGCTTCTTTTTCTTTCTTTCCTTTTTTGTTAAAAAACGGGAATGGAAAAAGGCATCCCTCAGAATGGGCGAAAATCGTTGCAAATGAATCAATGGACAAAGGTTTAATCTCCAATATATATATAAACAGCTCATGCAGCTTAATATTAAAAAAACAAACAACCCAATACAAAAATGGGCAGAAGATCTAAAGAGACGTTTCTTCAAAGAAGACAGAGATGGCCAAGACGCACATGAAAAGCTGCTCAACAGCACTAATTATTAGAGAAATGCAAATCAAAACTACAATGAGGTATCACCTCACACCTGTTAGAAGCGGCATCATCAGAAACTCTACAAACAACAAATTCTGGGGAGGGTGTGGACAAAAGGAGCCCTCTTCCACTATTGGTGGGGATGTAAATTGATACAGTCACTATGGAGAACAGTATGGAGTTTCCTTAAAAAAACTAGAAATAGAATTACCATCTGATCCAGCAATCCCACTTCTGGGCATATACCCAGAGCAAACCATAAATCAAAAAGGCACATTCACCACAATGTTCATTGCAGCACTATTAACAATAGCCAGGTAATGCAAGGAACCTAAATGCCCACAGACAGATGAATGGATAAAGATGTGGTACATATATAAAATGGAATTTTACTCAGCCATAAAAAGGAATGAAACTGGGTCATTTGTAGAGACATCGATGGATCTAGAGACTGTCATACAGAATGAAGTAAGTCAGAAAGAGGAAAACAAATATTGTATATTAATGCATATATGTGGAACCTAAAAAATGGTACAGATGAACTGGTTTGCAGGGAAGAAATAGAGACACAGATGTAGAGAACAAACGTATGGACACCAAGTGAGGGAAGCCATGGGGAGCTGGTGGTGGGATGAGTTGGGAGATTGGGATTGACCTGTATACATGGATATGCATAAAATACATAACTAATAATAACCTGCTGTATAAAAAAAATAAATACAATTAAATTTCAAAATTTTAAAAAATAAAATTTTAAAATAAAACAGAAAAACGTTCTTCCCTTCACACAGATGTATTTATAGGAATGAATTATTTCCATGCTTATATCTATAAATACATAAAAGAGGAATCAAATCTAACTTGAACCATAAAAGAAAAAAAAAACCTGAACCCACCAGTTATACAGAGGGAAACCCTATCAGGGCACTTGCTCCAGCGGTAAACAATTCTGAAATTGGTCAGAGGTGGGGAATCACTTCCCATACAGCCAGCAACCCACCCCCCATGCAAGGAGCGTCCTCATTGCAAAGCTGGGGGACCGTGCTGAGGCATCTGTGAGTAAACGTGAGCTGAGCCCCAGGCCAGCTGCTGCTGAACTGTTCCCACCCTTCCCAGGTAAAACACCTGAATATGTACAAGGGCTTGAAAGACTAGAGGAAGGGCCGTGGAGCCACACCAGCAACAGCACGCAGGCCAACTTGGTGCCTGCAGGCCAGGCAGGATGGTCCTGGCCCCGGGCGCTCTTCTGGAAGCTTTCTATCGCCCTGCCTGAGATACCCCTCCTGTCCCGGCCCCCACTGCTTTTTTCCTTCCTCACCTCTGTCCGGAGAGAAATTCCATCGGAAGGTATGGGTGACACATCCTCTTCTTTACAGGTGGCAGCCTGGCAACTCCTGCAGAAAGGCCAGCAGAGCCCCACTCACACCGGGCCACCAACAAAGCCTTGGCCCATCCCTCCCTCCCACCAGCACAGCCCCGAGACTGCTGACGGGGCAGAGAATATGGAGTCAGGCACAACTTCAGGGGCTATTGCTGCCTGGAGCGCTATTTATATTGACCTCAACCAGGCACACCTGGGGAGGGCCGGCCGGCAGGGTAAGGCTGCCCAGGTCAGCTAATCCACAACCCTCAGGGAATCACATTGTTGAAAATGGACCTCGCTAAGGCAGAATGGAAGCCAAGGAAAAAAAGAACACAATGCCATTTGCAGCCCCGTAGATGAGTCTAGAGGTAATCACGTGACTTGGAGTAAGTCAGAAAGTGAAAGACACATATCGTAACATATCACTTATAGGTGTTACCTAAAAAATGGATACCAGGGCAGATATTTCCACGGAGAAGGGCAATCACAGATTCATTAAACAAACTTATGGTTCACCAATGGAAATGTGTGAGGATTGGTTTCATTACGATATCGGGGTTAACAGACATAATCAAACACAGGTGACATATATAATCACCAAAGACCTACGGAATACCAAGAGAAGACTACTCAACCTTCTGTCCTAACGTACATGGGAAAAGGATCCCAGGAAGAACAGACATCTGTATATGTGTAAAAGAACCACATCTTCCACACCTACAACAAGCCAAACATTGTAATCAAACTTGCTGTAATAGAAAATAAAAAAAAAATTAAAAACACGAACAAGAAGTAGTGAGACAAACTTGAGGGGCTTTCTCCTGGCACATTCCATTCTAAATTCCAATCTAGAACACGACTTCCATTGAGGCTCTGTTGCTCTACTAACCAGATTTGTAAGGGAGAACTGCTGCCACCTTGTGGCCGTTTCACGCAACAGCAGCTTTAATCCAAGCGCTAATGGTCAGTTGATATTCAAAATCATTGCAGGCCTGTAAATGACACCTGCCCTGAAAACAAATCCTGGGGTCACATATCGACCAAAAAATTCAAAGGACGTCCATATTTCAAAAGGACCATTTCAAAAGGCAAATTTTGCGCACATTAGTGTTCTGCTTCTTTTTCTTTCTTTCCTTTTTTGTTAAAAAACGGGAATGGAAAAAGGCATCCCTCAGAATGGGCGAAAATCGTTGCAAATGAATCAATGGACAAAGGTTTAATCTCCAATATATATATAAACAGCTCATGCAGCTTAATATTAAAAAAACAAACAACCCAATACAAAAATGGGCAGAAGAGCTAAAGAGACGTTTCTTCAAAGAAGACAGAGATGGCCAAGACGCACATGAAAAGCTGCTCAACAGCACTAATTATTAGAGAAATGCAAATCAAAACTACAATGAGGTATCACCTCACACCTGTTAGAAGCGGCATCATCAGAAACTCTACAAACAACAAATTCTGGGGAGGGTGTGGACAAAAGGAGCCCTCTTCCACTATTGGTGGGGATGTAAATTGATACAGTCACTATGGAGAACAGTATGGAGTTTCCTTAAAAAAACTAGAAATAGAATTACCATCTGATCCAGCAATCCCACTTCTGGGCATATACCCAGAGCAAACCATAAATCAAAAAGGCACATTCACCACAATGTTCATTGCAGCACTATTAACAATAGCCAGGTAATGCAAGGAACCTAAATGCCCACAGACAGATGAATGGATAAAGATGTGGTACATATATAAAATGGAATTTTACTCAGCCATAAAAAGGAATGAAACTGGGTCATTTGTAGAGACATCGATGGATCTAGAGACTGTCATACAGAATGAAGTAAGTCAGAAAGAGGAAAACAAATATTGTATATTAATGCATATATGTGGAACCTAAAAAATGGTACAGATGAACTGGTTTGCAGGGAAGAAATAGAGACACAGATGTAGAGAACAAACGTATGGACACCAAGTGAGGGAAGCCATGGGGAGCTGGTGGTGGGATGAGTTGGGAAATTGGGATTGACCTGTATACATGGATATGCATAAAATACATAACTAATAATAACCTGCTGTATAAAAAAAATAAATACAATTAAATTTCAAAATTTTAAAAAATAAAATTTTAAAATAAAACAGAAAAACGTTCTTCCCTTCACACAGATGTATTTATAGGAATGAATTATTTCCATGCTTATATCTATAAATACATAAAAGAGGAATCAAATCTAACTTGAACCATAAAAGAAAAAAAAAACCTGAACCCACCAGTTATACAGAGGGAAACCCTATCAGGGCACTTGCTCCAGCGGTAAACAATTCTGAAATTGGTCAGAGGTGGGGAATCACTTCCCATACAGCCAGCAACCCACCCCCCATGCAAGGAGCGTCCTCATTGCAAAGCTGGGGGACCGTGCTGAGGCATCTGTGAGTAAACGTGAGCTGAGCCCCAGGCCAGCTGCTGCTGAACTGTTCCCACCCTTCCCAGGTAAAACACCTGAATATGTACAAGGGCTTGAAAGACTAGAGGAAGGGCCGTGGAGCCACACCAGCAACAGCACGCAGGCCAACTTGGTGCCTGCAGGCCAGGCAGGATGGTCCTGGCCCCGGGCGCTCTTCTGGAAGCTTTCTATCGCCCTGCCTGAGATACCCCTCCTGTCCCGGCCCCCACTGCTTTTTTCCTTCCTCACCTCTGTCCGGAGAGAAATTCCATCGGAAGGTATGGGTGACACATCCTCTTCTTTACAGGTGGCAGCCTGGCAACTCCTGCAGAAAGGCCAGCAGAGCCCCACTCACACCGGGCCACCAACAAAGCCTTGGCCCATCCCTCCCTCCCACCAGCACAGCCCCGAGAATGCTGACGGGGCAGAGAATATGGAGTCAGGCACAACTTCAGGGGCTATTGCTGCCTGGAGCGCTATTTATATTGACCTCAACCAGGCACACCTGGGGAGGGCCGGCCGGCAGGGTAAGGCTGCCCAGGTCAGCTAATCCACAACCCTCAGGGAATCACATTGTTGAAAATGGACCTCGCTAAGGCAGAATGGAAGCCAAGGAAAAAAAGAACACAATGCCATTTGCAGCCCCGTAGATGAGTCTAGAGGTAATCACGTGACTTGGAGTAAGTCAGAAAGTGAAAGACACATATCGTAACATATCACTTATAGGTGTTACCTAAAAAATGGATACCAGGGCAGATATTTCCACGGAGAAGGGCAATCACAGATTCATTAAACAAACTTATGGTTCACCAATGGAAATGTGTGAGGATTGGTTTCATTACGATATCGGGGTTAACAGACATAATCAAACACAGGTGACATATATAATCACCAAAGACCTACGGAATACCAAGAGAAGACTACTCAACCTTCTGTCCTAACGTACATGGGAAAAGGATCCCAGGAAGAACAGACATCTGTATATGTGTAAAAGAACCACATCTTCCACACCTACAACAAGCCAAACATTGTAATCAAACTTGCTGTAATAGAAAATAAAAAAAAAATTAAAAACACGAACAAGAAGTAGTGAGACAAACTTGAGGGGCTTTCTCCTGGCACATTCCATTCTAAATTCCAATCTAGAACACGACTTCCATTGAGGCTCTGTTGCTCTACTAACCAGATTTGTAAGGGAGAACTGCTGCCACCTTGTGGCCGTTTCACGCAACAGCAGCTTTAATCCAAGCGCTAATGGTCAGTTGATATTCAAAATCATTGCAGGCCTGTAAATGACACCTGCCCTGAAAACAAATCCTGGGGTCACATATCGACCAAAAAATTCAAAGGACGTCCATATTTCAAAAGGACCATTTCAAAAGGCAAATTTTGCGCACATTAGTGTTCTGCTTCTTTTTCTTTCTTTCCTTTTTTGTTAAAAAACGGGAATGGAAAAAGGCATCCCTCAGAATGGGCGAAAATCGTTGCAAATGAATCAATGGACAAAGGTTTAATCTCCAATATATATATAAACAGCTCATGCAGCTTAATATTAAAAAAACAAACAACCCAATACAAAAATGGGCAGAAGATCTAAAGAGACGTTTCTTCAAAGAAGACAGAGATGGCCAAGACGCACATGAAAAGCTGCTCAACAGCACTAATTATTAGAGAAATGCAAATCAAAACTACAATGAGGTATCACCTCACACCTGTTAGAAGCGGCATCATCAGAAACTCTACAAACAACAAATTCTGGGGAGGGTGTGGACAAAAGGAGCCCTCTTCCACTATTGGTGGGGATGTAAATTGATACAGTCACTATGGAGAACAGTATGGAGTTTCCTTAAAAAAACTAGAAATAGAATTACCATCTGATCCAGCAATCCCACTTCTGGGCATATACCCAGAGCAAACCATAAATCAAAAAGGCACATTCACCACAATGTTCATTGCAGCACTATTAACAATAGCCAGGTAATGCAAGGAACCTAAATGCCCACAGACAGATGAATGGATAAAGATGTGGTACATATATAAAATGGAATTTTACTCAGCCATAAAAAGGAATGAAACTGGGTCATTTGTAGAGACATCGATGGATCTAGAGACTGTCATACAGAATGAAGTAAGTCAGAAAGAGGAAAACAAATATTGTATATTAATGCATATATGTGGAACCTAAAAAATGGTACAGATGAACTGGTTTGCAGGGAAGAAATAGAGACACAGATGTAGAGAACAAACGTATGGACACCAAGTGAGGGAAGCCATGGGGAGCTGGTGGTGGGATGAGTTGGGAGATTGGGATTGACCTGTATACATGGATATGCATAAAATACATAACTAATAATAACCTGCTGTATAAAAAAAATAAATACAATTAAATTTCAAAATTTTAAAAAATAAAATTTTAAAATAAAACAGAAAAACGTTCTTCCCTTCACACAGATGTATTTATAGGAATGAATTATTTCCATGCTTATATCTATAAATACATAAAAGAGGAATCAAATCTAACTTGAACCATAAAAGAAAAAAAAAACCTGAACCCACCAGTTATACAGAGGGAAACCCTATCAGGGCACTTGCTCCAGCGGTAAACAATTCTGAAATTGGTCAGAGGTGGGGAATCACCTCCCATACAGCCAGCAACCCACCCCCCATACAAGGAGCGTCCTCATTGCAAAGCTGGGGGACCGTGCTGAGGCATATGTGAGTAAACGTGAGCTGAGCCCCAGGCCAGCTGCTGCTGAACTGTTCCCACCCTTCCCAGGTAAAACACCTGAATATGTACAAGGGCTTGAAAGCCTAGAGGAAGGGCCGTGGAGCCACACCAGCGACAGCACGCAGGCCAACTTGGTGCCTGCAGGCCAGCCAGGATGGTCCTGGCCCCGGGCGCTCTTCTGGAAGCTTTCTATCGCCCTGCCTGAGATACCCATCCTGTCCCGGCACCCACTGCTTTTTTCCTTCCTCACCTCTGTCCGGAGAGAAATTCCATCGGAAAGTATGGGTGACACATCCTCTTCTTTACAGGTGGCAGCTTGGCAACTCCTGCAGAAAGGCCAGCAGAGCCCCACTCACACCGGGCAACCAACAAAGCCTTGGCCCCTCCCTCCCTCCCACCAGCACAGCCCCGAGACTGCTGACGGGGCAGAGAATATGGAGTCAGGCACAACTTCAGGGGCTATTGCTGCCTGCAGCGCTGTTTCTATTGACCTCAACCAGGCACACCTGGGGAGGGCCGGCCGGCAGGGTAAGTCTGCCCAGGTCAGCTAATCCACAACCCTCAGGGAATCACATTGTTGAAAATGGACCTCGCTAAGGCAGAATGGAAGCCAAGGAAAAAAAGAACACAATGCCATTTGCAGCCCCGTAGATGAGTCTAGAGGTAATCACGTGACTTGGAGTAAGTCAGAAAGTGAAAGACACATATCGTAACATATCACTTATAGGTGTTACCTAAAAAATGGATACCAGGGCAGATATTTCCACGGAGAAGGGCAATCACAGATTCATTAAACAAACTTATGGTTCACCAATGGAAATGTGTGAGGATTGGTTTCATTACGATATCGGGGTTAACAGACATAATCAAACACAGGTGACATATATAATCACCAAAGACCTACGGAATACCAAGAGAAGACTACTCAACATTCTGTCCTAACGTACATGGGAAAAGGATCCCAGGAAGAACAGACATCTGTATATGTGTAAAAGAACCACATCTTCCACACCTACAACAAGCCAAACATTGTAATCAAACTTGCTGTAATAGAAAATAAAAAAAAATTAAAAACACGAACAAGAAGTAGTGAGACAAACTTGAGGGGCTTTCTCCTGGCACATTCCATTCTAAATTCCAATCTAGAACACGACTTCCATTGAGGCTCTGTTGCTCTACTAACCAGATTTGGTAAGGGAGAACTGCTGCCACCTTGTGGCCGTTTCACGCAACAGCAGCTTTAATCCCAGCGCTAATGGTCAGTTGATATTCAAAATCATTGCAGGCCTGTAAATGACACCTGCCCTGAAAACAAATCCTGGGGTCACATATCGACCAAAAAATTCAAAGGACGTCCATATTTCAAAAGGACCATTTCAAAAGGCAAATTTTGCGCACATTAGTGTTCTGCTTCTTTTTCTTTCTTTCCTTTTTTGTTAAAAAACGGGAATGGAAAAAGGCATCCCTCAGAATGGGCGAAAATCGTTGCAAATGAATCAATGGACAAAGGTTTAATCTCCAATATATATATAAACAGCTCATGCAGCTTAATATTAAAAAAACAAACAACCCAATACAAAAATGGGCAGAAGATCTAAAGAGACGTTTCTTCAAAGAAGACAGAGATGGCCAAGACGCACATGAAAAGCTGCTCAACAGCACTAATTATTAGAGAAATGCAAATCAAAACTACAATGAGGTATCACCTCACACCTGTTAGAAGCGGCATCATCAGAAACTCTACAAACAACAAATTCTGGGGAGGGTGTGGACAAAAGGAGCCCTCTTCCACTATTGGTGGGGATGTAAATTGATACAGTCACTATGGAGAACAGTATGGAGTTTCCTTAAAAAACTAGAAATAGAATTACCATCTGATCCAGCAATCCCACTTCTGGGCATATACCCAGAGCAAACCATAAATCAAAAAGGCACATTCACCACAATGTTCATTGCAGCACTATTAACAATAGCCAGGTAATGCAAGGAACCTAAATGCCCACAGACAGATGAATGGATAAAGATGTGGTACATATATAAAATGGAATTTTACTCAGCCATAAAAAGGAATGAAACTGGGTCATTTGTAGAGACATCGATGGATCTAGAGACTGTCATACAGAATGAAGTAAGTCAGAAAGAGGAAAACAAATATTGTATATTAATGCATATATGTGGAACCTAAAAAATGGTACAGATGAACTGGTTTGCAGGGAAGAAATAGAGACACAGATGTAGAGAACAAACGTATGGACACCAAGTGAGGGAAGCCATGGGGAGCTGGTGGTGGGATGAGTTGGGAGATTGGGATTGACCTGTATACATGGATATGCATAAAATACATAACTAATAATAACCTGCTGTATAAAAAAAATAAATACAATTAAATTTCAAAATTTTAAAAAATAAAATTTTAAAATAAAACAGAAAAACGTTCTTCCCTTCACACAGATGTATTTATAGGAATGAATTATTTCCATGCTTATATCTATAAATACATAAAAGAGGAATCAAATCTAACTTGAACCATAAAAGAAAAAAAAAACCTGAACCCACCAGTTATACAGAGGGAAACCCTATCAGGGCACTTGCTCCAGCGGTAAACAATTCTGAAATTGGTCAGAGGTGGGGAATCACTTCCCATACAGCCAGCAACCCACCCCCCATGCAAGGAGCGTCCTCATTGCAAAGCTGGGGGACCGTGCTGAGGCATCTGTGAGTAAACGTGAGCTGAGCCCCAGGCCAGCTGCTGCTGAACTGTTCCCACCCTTCCCAGGTAAAACACCTGAATATGTACAAGGGCTTGAAAGACTAGAGGAAGGGCCGTGGAGCCACACCAGCAACAGCACGCAGGCCAACTTGGTGCCTGCAGGCCAGCCAGGATGGTCCTGGCCCCGGGCGCTCTTCTGGAAGCTTTCTATCGCCCTGCCTGAGATACCCCTCCTGTCCCGGCCCCCACTGCTTTTTTCCTTCCTCACCTCTGTCCGGAGAGAAATTCCATCGGAAGGTATGGGTGACACATCCTCTTCTTTACAGGTGGCAGCCTGGCAACTCCTGCAGAAAGGCCAGCAGAGCCCCACTCACACCGGGCCACCAACAAAGCCTTGGCCCATCCCTCCCTCCCACCAGCACAGCCCCGAGACTGCTGACGGGGCAGAGAATATGGAGTCAGGCACAACTTCAGGGGCTATTGCTGCCTGGAGCGCTGTTTCTATTGACCTCAACCAGGCACACCTGGGGAGGGCCGGCCGGCAGGGTAAGGCTGCCCAGGTCAGCTAATCCACAACCCTCAGGGAATCACATTGTTGAAAATGGACCTCGCTAAGGCAGAATGGAAGCCAAGGAAAAAAAGAACACAATGCCATTTGCAGCCCCGTAGATGAGTCTAGAGGTAATCACGTGACTTGGAGTAAGTCAGAAAGTGAAAGACACATATCGTAACATATCACTTATAGGTGTTACCTAAAAAATGGATACCAGGGCAGATATTTCCACGGAGAAGGGCAATCACAGATTCATTAAACAAACTTATGGTTCACCAATGGAAATGTGTGAGGATTGGTTTCATTACGATATCGGGGTTAACAGACATAATCAAACACAGGTGACATATATAATCACCAAAGACCTACGGAATACCAAGAGAAGACTACTCAACATTCTGTCCTAACGTACATGGGAAAAGGATCCCAGGAAGAACAGACATCTGTATATGTGTAAAAGAACCACATCTTCCACACCTACAACAAGCCAAACATTGTAATCAAACTTGCTGTAATAGAAAATAAAAAAAAATTAAAAACACGAACAAGAAGTAGTGAGACAAACTTGAGGGGCTTTCTCCTGGCACATTCCATTCTAAATTCCAATCTAGAACACGACTTCCATTGAGGCTCTGTTGCTCTACTAACCAGATTTGGTAAGGGAGAACTGCTGCCACCTTGTGGCCGTTTCACGCAACAGCAGCTTTAATCCCAGCGCTAATGGTCAGTTGATATTCAAAATCATTGCAGGCCTGTAAATGACACCTGCCCTGAAAACAAATCCTGGGGTCACATATCGACCAAAAAATTCAAAGGACGTCCATATTTCAAAAGGACCATTTCAAAAGGCAAATTTTGCGCACATTAGTGTTCTGCTTCTTTTTCTTTCTTTCCTTTTTTGTTAAAAACGGGAATGGAAAAAGGCATCCCTCAGAATGGGCGAAAATCGTTGCAAATGAATCAATGGACAAAGGTTTAATCTCCAATATATATATAAACAGCTCATGCAGCTTAATATTAAAAAAACAAACAACCCAATACAAAAATGGGCAGAAGATCTAAAGAGACGTTTCTTCAAAGAAGACAGAGATGGCCAAGACGCACATGAAAAGCTGCTCAACAGCACTAATTATTAGAGAAATGCAAATCAAAACTACAATGAGGTATCACCTCACACCTGTTAGAAGCGGCATCATCAGAAACTCTACAAACAACAAATTCTGGGGAGGGTGTGGACAAAAGGAGCCCTCTTCCACTATTGGTGGGGATGTAAATTGATACAGTCACTATGGAGAACAGTATGGAGTTTCCTTAAAAAAACTAGAAATAGAATTACCATCTGATCCAGCAATCCCACTTCTGGGCATATACCCAGAGCAAACCATAAATCAAAAAGGCACATTCACCACAATGTTCATTGCAGCACTATTAACAATAGCCAGGTAATGCAAGGAACCTAAATGCCCACAGACAGATGAATGGATAAAGATGTGGTACATATATAAAATGGAATTTTACTCAGCCATAAAAAGGAATGAAACTGGGTCATTTGTAGAGACATCGATGGATCTAGAGACTGTCATACAGAATGAAGTAAGTCAGAAAGAGGAAAACAAATATTGTATATTAATGCATATATGTGGAACCTAAAAAATGGTACAGATGAACTGGTTTGCAGGGAAGAAATAGAGACACAGATGTAGAGAACAAACGTATGGACACCAAGTGAGGGAAGCCATGGGGAGCTGGTGGTGGGATGAGTTGGGAGATTGGGATTGACCTGTATACATGGATATGCATAAAATACATAACTAATAATAACCTGCTGTATAAAAAAAATAAATACAATTAAATTTCAAAATTTTAAAAAATAAAATTTTAAAATAAAACAGAAAAACGTTCTTCCCTTCACACAGATGTATTTATAGGAATGAATTATTTCCATGCTTATATCTATAAATACATAAAAGAGGAATCAAATCTAACTTGAACCATAAAAGAAAAAAAAAACCTGAACCCACCAGTTATACAGAGGGAAACCCTATCAGGGCACTTGCTCCAGCGGTAAACAATTCTGAAATTGGTCAGAGGTGGGGAATCACCTCCCATACAGCAGCAACCCACCCCCCATACAAGGAGCGTCCTCATTGCAAAGCTGGGGGACCGTGCTGAGGCATATGTGAGTAAACGTGAGCTGAGCCCCAGGCCAGCTGCTGCTGAACTGTTCCCACCCTTCCCAGGTAAAACACCTGAATATGTACAAGGGCTTGAAAGCCTAGAGGAAGGGCCGTGGAGCCACACCAGCGACAGCACGCAGGCCAACTTGGTGCCTGCAGGCCAGCCAGGATGGTCCTGGCCCCGGGCGCTCTTCTGGAAGCTTTCTATCGCCCTGCCTGAGATACCCATCCTGTCCCGGCCCCCACTGCTTTTTTCCTTCCTCACCTCTGTCCGGAGAGAAATTCCATCGGAAGGTATGGGTGACACATCCTCTTCTTTACAGGTGGCAGCATGGCAACTCCTGCAGAAAGGCCAGCAGAGCCCCACTCACACCGGGCAACCAACAAAGCCTTGGCCCCTCCCTCCCTCCCACCAGCACAGCCCCGAGACTGCTGACGGGGCAGAGAATATGGAGTCAGGCACAACTTCAGGGGCTATTGCTGCCTGCAGCGCTGTTTCTATTGACCTCAACCAGGCACACCTGGGGAGGGCCGGCCGGCAGGGTAAGGCTGCCCAGGTCAGCTAATCCACAACCCTCAGGGAATCACATTGTTGAAAATGGACCTCGCTAAGGCAGAATGGAAGCCAAGGAAAAAAAGGACACAATGCCATTTGCAGCCCCGTAGATGAGTCTAGAGGTAATCACGTGACTTGGAGTAAGTCAGAAAGTGAAAGACACATATCGTAACATATCACTTATAGGTGTTACCTAAAAAATGGATACCAGGGCAGATATTTCCACGGAGAAGGGCAATCACAGATTCATTAAACAAACTTATGGTTCACCAATGGAAATGTGTGAGGATTGGTTTCATTACGATATCGGGGTTAACAGACATAATCAAACACAGGTGACATATATAATCACCAAAGACCTACGGAATACCAAGAGAAGACTACTCAACATTCTGTCCTAACGTACATGGGAAAAGGATCCCAGGAAGAACAGACATCTGTATATGTGTAAAAGAACCACATCTTCCACACCTACAACAAGCCAAACATTGTAATCAAACTTGCTGTAATAGAAAAGAAAAAAAAAATTAAAAACACGAACAAGAAGTAGTGAGACAAACTTGAGGGGCTTTCTCCTGGCACATTCCATTCTAAATTCCAATCTAGAACACGACTTCCATTGAGGCTCTGTTGCTCTACTAACCAGATTTGGTAAGGGAGAACTGCTGCCACCTTGTGGCCGTTTCACGCAACAGCAGCTTTAATCCCAGCGCTAATGGTCAGTTGATATTCAAAATCATTGCAGGCCTGTAAATGACACCTGCCCTGAAAACAAATCCTGGGGTCACATATCGACCAAAAAATTCAAAGGACGTCCATATTTCAAAAGGACCATTTCAAAAGGCAAATTTTGCGCACATTAGTGTTCTGCTTCTTTTTCTTTCTTTCCTTTTTTGTTAAAAAACGGGAATGGAAAAAGGCATCCCTCAGAATGGGCGAAAATCGTTGCAAATGAATCAATGGACAAAGGTTTAATCTCCAATATATATATAAACAGCTCATGCAGCTTAATATTAAAAAAACAAACAACCCAATACAAAAATGGGCAGAAGATCTAAAGAGACGTTTCTTCAAAGAAGACAGAGATGGCCAAGACGCACATGAAAAGCTGCTCAACAGCACTAATTATTAGAGAAATGCAAATCAAAACTACAATGAGGTATCACCTCACACCTGTTAGAAGCGGCATCATCAGAAACTCTACAAACAACAAATTCTGGGGAGGGTGTGGACAAAAGGAGCCCTCTTCCACTATTGGTGGGGATGTAAATTGATACAGTCACTATGGAGAACAGTATGGAGTTTCCTTAAAAAAACTAGAAATAGAATTACCATCTGATCCAGCAATCCCACTTCTGGGCATATACCCAGAGCAAACCATAAATCAAAAAGGCACATTCACCACAATGTTCATTGCAGCACTATTAACAATAGCCAGGTAATGCAAGGAACCTAAATGCCCACAGACAGATGAATGGATAAAGATGTGGTACATATATAAAATGGAATTTTACTCAGCCATAAAAAGGAATGAAACTGGGTCATTTGTAGAGACATCGATGGATCTAGAGACTGTCCTACAGAATGAAGTAAGTCAGAAAGAGGAAAACAAATATTGTATATTAATGCATATATGTGGAACCTAAAAAATGGTACAGATGAACTGGTTTGCAGGGAAGAAATAGAGACACAGAGGTAGAGAACAAACGTATGGACACCAAGTGAGGGAAGCCATGGGGAGCTGGTGGTGGGATGAGTTGGGAGATTGGGATTGACCTGTATACATGGATATGCATAAAATACATAACTAATAATAACCTGCTGTATAAAAAAAATAAATACAATTAAATTTCAAAATTTTAAAAAATAAAATTTTAAAATAAAACAAAAACGTTCTTCCCTTCACACAGATGTATTTATAGGAATGAATTATTTCCATGCTTATATCTATAAATACATAAAAGAGGAATCAAATCTAACTTGAACCATAAAAGAAAAAAAAAACCTGAACCCACCAGTTATACAGAGGGAAACCCTATCAGGGCACTTGCTCCAGCGGTAAACAATTCTGAAATTGGTCAGAGGTGGGGAATCACTTCCCATACAGCCAGCAACCCACCCCCCATGCAAGGAGCGTCCTCATTGCAAAGCTGGGGGACCGTGCTGAGGCATCTGTGAGTAAACGTGAGCTGAGCCCCAGGCCAGCTGCTGCTGAACTGTTCCCACCCTTCCCAGGTAAAACACCTGAATATGTACAAGGGCTTGAAAGACTAGAGGAAGGGCCGTGGAGCCACACCAGCAACAGCACGCAGGCCAACTTGGTGCCTGCAGGCCAGCCAGGATGGTCCTGGCCCCGGGCGCTCTTCTGGAAGCTTTCTATCGCCCTGCCTGAGATACCCCTCCTGTCCCGGCCCCCACTGCTTTTTTCCTTCCTCACCTCTGTCCGGAGAGAAATTCCATCGGAAGGTATGGGTGACACATCCTCTTCTTTACAGGTGGCAGCCTGGCAACTCCTGCAGAAAGGCCAGCAGAGCCCCACTCACACCGGGCCACCAACAAAGCCTTGGCCCATCCCTCCCTCCCACCAGCACAGCCCCGAGACTGCTGACGGGGCAGAGAATATGGAGTCAGGCACAACTTCAGGGGCTATTGCTGCCTGGAGCGCTGTTTCTATTGACCTCAACCAGGCACACCTGGGGAGGGCCGGCCGGCAGGGTAAGGCTGCCCAGGTCAGCTAATCCACAACCCTCAGGGAATCACATTGTTGAAAATGGACCTCGCTAAGGCAGAATGGAAGCCAAGGAAAAAAAGAACACAATGCCATTTGCAGCCCCGTAGATGAGTCTAGAGGTAATCACGTGACTTGGAGTAAGTCAGAAAGTGAAAGACACATATCGTAACATATCACTTATAGGTGTTACCTAAAAAATGGATACCAGGGCAGATATTTCCACGGAGAAGGGCAATCACAGATTCATTAAACAAACTTATGGTTCACCAATGGAAATGTGTGAGGATTGGTTTCATTACGATATCGGGGTTAACAGACATAATCAAACACAGGTGACATATATAATCACCAAAGACCTACGGAATACCAAGAGAAGACTACTCAACCTTCTGTCCTAACGTACATGGGAAAAGGATCCCAGGAAGAACAGACATCTGTATATGTGTAAAAGAACCACATCTTCCACACCTACAACAAGCCAAACATTGTAATCAAACTTGCTGTAATAGAAAATAAAAAAAAAATTAAAAACACGAACAAGAAGTAGTGAGACAAACTTGAGGGGCTTTCTCCTGGCACATTCCATTCTAAATTCCAATCTAGAACACGACTTCCATTGAGGCTCTGTTGCTCTACTAACCAGATTTGTAAGGGAGAACTGCTGCCACCTTGTGGCCGTTTCACGCAACAGCAGCTTTAATCCCAGCGCTAATGGTCAGTTGATATTCAAAATCATTGCAGGCCTGTAAATGACACCTGCCCTGAAAACAAATCCTGGGGTCACATATCGACCAAAAAATTCAAAGGACGTCCATATTTCAAAAGGACCATTTCAAAAGGCAAATTTTGCGCACATTAGTGTTCTGCTTCTTTTTCTTTCTTTCCTTTTTTGTTAAAAAACGGGAATGGAAAAAGGCATCCCTCAGAATGGGCGAAAATCGTTGCAAATGAATCAATGGACAAAGGTTTAATCTCCAATATATATATAAACAGCTCATGCAGCTTAATATTAAAAAAACAAACAACCCAATACAAAAATGGGCAGAAGATCTAAAGAGACGTTTCTTCAAAGAAGACAGAGATGGCCAAGACGCACATGAAAAGCTGCTCAACAGCACTAATTATTAGAGAAATGCAAATCAAAACTACAATGAGGTATCACCTCACACCTGTTAGAAGCGGCATCATCAGAAACTCTACAAACAACAAATTCTGGGGAGGGTGTGGACAAAAGGAGCCCTCTTCCACTATTGGTGGGGATGTAAATTGATACAGTCACTATGGAGAACAGTATGGAGTTTCCTTAAAAAAACTAGAAATAGAATTACCATCTGATCCAGCAATCCCACTTCTGGGCATATACCCAGAGCAAACCATAAATCAAAAAGGCACATTCACCACAATGTTCATTGCAGCACTATTAACAATAGCCAGGTAATGCAAGGAACCTAAATGCCCACAGACAGATGAATGGATAAAGATGTGGTACATATATAAAATGGAATTTTACTCAGCCATAAAAAGGAATGAAACTGGGTCATTTGTAGAGACATCGATGGATCTAGAGACTGTCATACAGAATGAAGTAAGTCAGAAAGAGGAAAACAAATATTGTATATTAATGCATATATGTGGAACCTAAAAAATGGTACAGATGAACTGGTTTGCAGGGAAGAAATAGAGACACAGATGTAGAGAACAAACGTATGGACACCAAGTGAGGGAAGCCATGGGGAGCTGGTGGTGGGATGAGTTGGGAGATTGGGATTGACCTGTATACATGGATATGCATAAAATACATAACTAATAATAACCTGCTGTATAAAAAAAATAAATACAATTAAATTTCAAAATTTTAAAAAATAAAATTTTAAAATAAAACAAAAACGTTCTTCCCTTCACACAGATGTATTTATAGGAATGAATTATTTCCATGCTTATATCTATAAATACATAAAAGAGGAATCAAATCTAACTTGAACCATAAAAGAAAAAAAAAACCTGAACCCACCAGTTATACAGAGGGAAACCCTATCAGGGCACTTGCTCCAGCGGTAAACAATTCTGAAATTGGTCAGAGGTGGGGAATCACTTCCCATACAGCCAGCAACCCACCCCCCATGCAAGGAGCGTCCTCATTGCAAAGCTGGGGGACCGTGCTGAGGCATCTGTGAGTAAACGTGAGCTGAGCCCCAGGCCAGCTGCTGCTGAACTGTTCCCACCCTTCCCAGGTAAAACACCTGAATATGTACAAGGGCTTGAAAGACTAGAGGAAGGGCCGTGGAGCCACACCAGCAACAGCACGCAGGCCAACTTGGTGCCTGCAGGCCAGCCAGGATGGTCCTGGCCCCGGGCGCTCTTCTGGAAGCTTTCTATCGCCCTGCCTGAGATACCCCTCCTGTCCCGGCCCCCACTGCTTTTTTCCTTCCTCACCTCTGTCCGGAGAGAAATTCCATCGGAAGGTATGGGTGACACATCCTCTTCTTTACAGGTGGCAGCCTGGCAACTCCTGCAGAAAGGCCAGCAGAGCCCCACTCACACCGGGCCACCAACAAAGCCTTGGCCCATCCCTCCCTCCCACCAGCACAGCCCCGAGACTGCTGACGGGGCAGAGAATATGGAGTCAGGCACAACTTCAGGGGCTATTGCTGCCTGGAGCGCTGTTTCTATTGACCTCAACCAGGCACACCTGGGGAGGGCCGGCCGGCAGGGTAAGGCTGCCCAGGTCAGCTAATCCACAACCCTCAGGGAATCACATTGTTGAAAATGGACCTCGCTAAGGCAGAATGGAAGCCAAGGAAAAAAAGAACACAATGCCATTTGCAGCCCCGTAGATGAGTCTAGAGGTAATCACGTGACTTGGAGTAAGTCAGAAAGTGAAAGACACATATCGTAACATATCACTTATAGGTGTTACCTAAAAAATGGATACCAGGGCAGATATTTCCACGGAGAAGGGCAATCACAGATTCATTAAACAAACTTATGGTTCACCAATGGAAATGTGTGAGGATTGGTTTCATTACGATATCGGGGTTAACAGACATAATCAAACACAGGTGACATATATAATCACCAAAGACCTACGGAATACCAAGAGAAGACTACTCAACCTTCTGTCCTAACGTACATGGGAAAAGGATCCCAGGAAGAACAGACATCTGTATATGTGTAAAAGAACCACATCTTCCACACCTACAACAAGCCAAACATTGTAATCAAACTTGCTGTAATAGAAAATAAAAAAAAAATTAAAAACACGAACAAGAAGTAGTGAGACAAACTTGAGGGGCTTTCTCCTGGCACATTCCATTCTAAATTCCAATCTAGAACACGACTTCCATTGAGGCTCTGTTGCTCTACTAACCAGATTTGTAAGGGAGAACTGCTGCCACCTTGTGGCCGTTTCACGCAACAGCAGCTTTAATCCCAGCGCTAATGGTCAGTTGATATTCAAAATCATTGCAGGCCTGTAAATGACACCTGCCCTGAAAACAAATCCTGGGGTCACATATCGACCAAAAAATTCAAAGGACGTCCATATTTCAAAAGGACCATTTCAAAAGGCAAATTTTGCGCACATTAGTGTTCTGCTTCTTTTTCTTTCTTTCCTTTTTTGTTAAAAAACGGGAATGGAAAAAGGCATCCCTCAGAATGGGCGAAAATCGTTGCAAATGAATCAATGGACAAAGGTTTAATCTCCAATATATATATAAACAGCTCATGCAGCTTAATATTAAAAAAACAAACAACCCAATACAAAAATGGGCAGAAGATCTAAAGAGACGTTTCTTCAAAGAAGACAGAGATGGCCAAGACGCACATGAAAAGCTGCTCAACAGCACTAATTATTAGAGAAATGCAAATCAAAACTACAATGAGGTATCACCTCACACCTGTTAGAAGCGGCATCATCAGAAACTCTACAAACAACAAATTCTGGGGAGGGTGTGGACAAAAGGAGCCCTCTTCCACTATTGGTGGGGATGTAAATTGATACAGTCACTATGGAGAACAGTATGGAGTTTCCTTAAAAAAACTAGAAATAGAATTACCATCTGATCCAGCAATCCCACTTCTGGGCATATACCCAGAGCAAACCATAAATCAAAAAGGCACATTCACCACAATGTTCATTGCAGCACTATTAACAATAGCCAGGTAATGCAAGGAACCTAAATGCCCACAGACAGATGAATGGATAAAGATGTGGTACATATATAAAATGGAATTTTACTCAGCCATAAAAAGGAATGAAACTGGGTCATTTGTAGAGACATCGATGGATCTAGAGACTGTCATACAGAATGAAGTAAGTCAGAAAGAGGAAAACAAATATTGTATATTAATGCATATATGTGGAACCTAAAAAATGGTACAGATGAACTGGTTTGCAGGGAAGAAATAGAGACACAGAGGTAGAGAACAAACGTATGGACACCAAGTGTGGGAAGCCATGGGGTGGTGGTGGTGGGATGAGTTGGGAGATTGGGATTGACCTGTATACATGGATATGCATAAAATACATAACTAATAATAACCTGCTGTATAAAATAATAAATAAAATTAAATGTCAAAATTTTAAAAACTAAAATTTTAAAATAAAACAGAAAAACGTTCTTCCCTTCACACAGATGTATTTATAGGAATGAATTATTTCCATGCTTATATCTATAAATACATAAAAGAGGAATCAAATCTAACTTGAACCATAAAAGAAAAAAAAAACCTGAACCCACCAGTTATACAGAGGGAAACCCTATCAGGGCACTTGCTCCAGCGGTAAACAATTCTGAAATTGGTCAGAGGTGGGGAATCACCTCCCATACAGCCAGCAAACCACCCCCCATGCAAGGAGCGTCCTCATTGCAAAGCTGGCGGACCGTGCTGAGGCTTCTGTGAGTAAACGTGAGCTGAGCCCCAGGCCAGCTGCTGCTGAACTGTTGCCACCCTTCCCAGGTAAAACACCTGAATATGTACAAGGGCTTGAAAGCCTAGAGGAAGGGCCGTGGAGCCACACCAGCGACAGCACGCAGGCCAACTTGGTGCCTGCATGCCAGCCAGGATGGTCCTGGCCCCGGGCGCTCTTCTGGAAGCTTTCTATCGCCCTGCCTGAGATACCCCTCCTGTCCCGGCCCCCACTGCTTTTTTCCTTCCTCACCTCTGTCCGGAGAGAAATTCCATCGGAAGGTATGGGTGACACATCCTCTTCTTTACAGGTGGCAGCCTGGCAACTCCTGCAGAAAGGCCAGCAGAGCCCCACTCACACCGGGCCACCAACAAAGCCTTGGCCCCTCCCTCCCTCCCACCAGCACAGCCCCGAGACTGCTGACGGGGCAGAGAATATGGAGTCAGGCACAACTTCAGGGGCTATTGCTGCCTGGAGCGCTGTTTATATTGACCTCAACCAGGCACACCTGGGGAGGGCCGGCCGGCAGGGTAAGGCTGCCCAGGTCAGCTAATCCACAACCCTCAGGGAATCACATTGTTGAAAATGGACCTCGCTAAGGCAGAATGGAAGCCAAGGAAAAAAAGAACACAATGCCATTTGCAGCCCCGTAGATGAGTCTAGAGGTAATCACGTGACTTGGAGTAAGTCAGAAAGTGAAAGACACATATCGTAACATATCACTTATAGGTGTTACCTAAAAAATGGATACCAGGGCAGATATTTCCACGGAGAAGGGCAATCACAGATTCATTAAACAAACTTATGGTTCACCAATGGAAATGTGTGAGGATTGGTTTCATTACGATATCGGGGTTAACAGACATAATCAAACACAGGTGACATATATAATCACCAAAGACCTACGGAATACCAAGAGAAGACTACTCAACATTCTGTCCTAACGTACATGGGAAAAGGATCCCAGGAAGAACAGACATCTGTATATGTGTAAAAGAACCACATCTTCCACACCTACAACAAGCCAAACATTGTAATCAAACTTGCTGTAATAGAAAATAAAAAAAAAATTAAAAACACGAACAAGAAGTAGTGAGACAAACTTGAGGGGCTTTCTCCTGGCACATTCCATTCTAAATTCCAATCTAGAACACGACTTCCATTGAGGCTCTGTTGCTCTACTAACCAGATTTGGTAAGGGAGAACTGCTGCCACCTTGTGGCCGTTTCACGCAACAGCAGCTTTAATCCCAGCGCTAATGGTCAGTTGATATTCAAAATCATTGCAGGCCTGTAAATGACACCTGCCCTGAAAACAAATCCTGGGCTCACATATCGACCAAAAAATTCAAAGGACGTCCATATTTCAAAACGACCATTTCAAAAGGCATATTTTACGCACATTAGTGTTCTGCTTCTTTTTCTTTCTTGCCTTTTTTGTTAAAAAAACGGGAATGGAAAAAGGCATCCCTCAGAATGGGCGAAAATCGTTGCAAATGAATCAATGGACAAAGGTTTAATCTCCAATATATATATAAACAGCTCATGCAGCTTAATATTAAAAAAACAAACAACCCAATACAAAAATGGGCAGAAGATCTAAAGAGACGTTTCTTCAAAGAAGACAGAGATGGCCAAGACGCACATGAAAAGCTGCTCAACAGCACTAATTATTAGAGAAATTCAAATCAAAACTACAATGAGGTATCACCTCACACCTGTTAGAAGCGGCATCATCAGAAACTCTACAAACAACAAATTCTGGGGAGGGTGTGGACAAAAGGAGCCCTCTTCCACTATTGGTGGGGATGTAAATTGATACAGTCACTATGGAGAACAGTATGGAGTTTCCTTAAAAAAACTAGAAATAGAATTACCATCTGATCCAGCAATCCCACTTCTGGGCATATACCCAGAGCAAACCATAAATCAAAAAGGCACATTCACCACAATGTTCATTGCAGCACTATTAACAATAGCCAGGTAATGCAAGGAACCTAAATGCCCACAGACAGATGAATGGATAAAGATGTGGTACATATATAAAATGGAATTTTACTCAGCCATAAAAAGGAATGAAACTGGGTCATTTGTAGAGACATCGATGGATCTAGAGACTGTCATACAGAATGAAGTAAGTCAGAAAGAGGAAAACAAATATTGTATATTAATGCATATATGTGGAACCTAAAAAATGGTACAGATGAACTGGTTTGCAGGGAAGAAATAGAGACACAGATGTAGAGAACAAACGTATGGACACCAAGTGAGGGAAGCCATGGGGAGCTGGTGGTGGGATGAGTTGGGAGATTGGGATTGACCTGTATACATGTATATGCATAAAATACATAACTAATAATAACCTGCTGTATAAAAAAATAAATACAATTAAATTTCAAAATTTTAAAAAATAAAATTTTAAAATAAAACAGAAAAACGTTCTTCCCTTCACACAGATGTATTTATAGGAATGAATTATTTCCATGCTTATATCTATAAATACATAAAAGAGGAATCAAATCTAACTTGAACCATAAAAGAAAAAAAAAACCTGAACCCACCAGTTATACAGAGGGAAACCCTATCAGGGCACTTGCTCCAGCGGTAAACAATTCTGAAATTGGTCAGAGGTGGGGAATCACCTCCCATACAGCCAGCAACCCACCCCCCATACAAGGAGCGTCCTCATTGCAAAGCTGGGGGACCGTGCTGAGGCATATGTGAGTAAACGTGAGCTGAGCCCCAGGCCAGCTGCTGCTGAACTGTTCCCACCCTTCCCAGGTAAAACACCTGAATATGTACAAGGGCTTGAAAGCCTAGAGGAAGGGCCGTGGAGCCACACCAGCGACAGCACGCAGGCCAACTTGGTGCCTGCAGGCCAGCCAGGATGGTCCTGGCCCCGGGCGCTCTTCTGGAAGCTTTCTATCGCCCTGCCTGAGATACCCATCCTGTCCCGGCCCCCACTGCTTTTTTCCTTCCTCACCTCTGTCCGGAGAGAAATTCCATCGGAAGGTATGGGTGACACATCCTCTTCTTTACAGGTGGCAGCTTGGCAACTCCTGCAGAAAGGCCAGCAGAGCCCCACTCACACCGGGCAACCAACAAAGCCTTGGCCCCTCACTCCCTCCCACCAGCACAGCCCCGAGACTGCTGACGGGGCAGAGAATATGGAGTCAGGCACAACTTCAGGGGCTATTGCTGCCTGCAGGGCTGTTTATATTGACCTCAACCAGGCACACCTGGGGAGGGCCGGCCGGCAGGGTAAGGCTGCCGAGGTCAGCTAATCCACAACCCTCAGGGAATCACATTGTTGAAAATGGACCTCGCTAAGGCAGAATAGAAGCCAAGGAAAAAAAGGACACAATGCCATTTGCAGACCCATAAATGAGTCTAGAGGTAATCACGTGACTTGGAGTAATTCAGAAAGTGAAAGACACATATCGTATCATATCACTTATAGGTGTTACCTAAAAATGGATACCAGGGCAGATATTTCCACGGAGAAGGGCAATCACAGATTCATTAAACAAACTTATGGTTCACCAATGGAAAGGTGTGAGGATTGGTTTCATTACGATATCGGGGTTAACAGACATAATCAAACACAGGTGACATATATAATCACCAAAGACCTACGGAATACCAAGAGAAGACTACTCAACCTTCTGTCCTAACGTACATGGGAAAAGGATCCCAGGAAGAACAGACATCTGTATATGTGTAAAAGAACCAAATCTTCCACACCTACAACAAGCCAAACATTGTAATCAAACTTGCTGTAATAGAAAATTTAAAAAAAATTAAAAACACGAACAAGAAGTAGTGAGACAAACTTGAGGGGCTTTCTCCTGGCACATTCCATTCTAAATTCCAATCTAGAACACGACTTCCATTGAGGCTCTGTTGCTTTAACCAGATTTGGTAAGGGAGAACTGCTGCCACCTTGTGGCCGTTTCACGCAACAGCAGCTTTAATCCCAGCGCTAATGGTCAGTTGATATTCAAAATCATTGCAGGCCTGTAAATGACACCTGCCCTGAAAACAAATCCTGGGGTCACATATCGACCAAAAAATTCAAAGGACGTCCATATTTCAAAAGGACCATTTCAAAAGGCATATTTTACGCACATTAGTGTTCTGCTTCTTTTTCTTTCTTTCCTTTTTTGTTAAAAAAAAACGGGAATGGAAAAAGGCATCCCTCAGAATGGGCGAAAATCGTTGCAAATGAATCAATGGACAAAGGTTTAATCTCCAATATATATATAAACAGCTCATGCAGCTTAATATTAAAAAAACAAACAACCCAATACAAAAATGGGCAGAAGATCTAAAGAGACGTTTCTTCAAAGAAGACACAGAGATGGCCAAGACGCACATGAAAAGCTGCTCAACAGCACTAATTATTAGAGAAATGCAAATCAAAACTACAATGAGGTATCACCTCACACCTGTTAGAATCGGCATCATCAGAAACTCTACAAACAACAAATTCTGGGGAGGGTGTGGACAAAAGGAGCCCTCTTCTACTATTGGTGGGGATGTAAATTGATACAGTCACTATGGAGAACAGTATGGAGTTTCCTTAAAAAAAACTAGAAATAGAATTACCATCTGATCCAGCAATCCCACTTCTGGGCATATACCCAGAGCAAACCATAAATCAAAAAGGCACATTCACCACAATGTTCATTGCAGCACTATTTACAATAGCCAGGTAATGCAAGCAACCTAAATGCCCACAGACAGATGAATGGATAAAGATGTGGTACATATATAAAATGGAATTTTACTCAGCCATAAAAAGGAATGAAACTGGGTCATTTGTAGAGACATCGATGGATCTAGAGACTGTCATACAGAATGAAGTAAGTCAGAAAGAGGAAAACAAATATTGTATATTAATGCATATATGTGGAACCTAAAAAATGGTACAGATGAACTGGTTTGCAGGGAAGAAATAGAGACACAGATGTAGAGAACAAACGTATGGACACCAAGTGTGGGAAGCCATGGGGTGGTGGTGGTGGGATGAGTTGGGAGATTGGGATTGACCTGTATACATGGATATGCATAAAATACATAACTAATAATAACCTGCTGTATAAAATAATAAATAAAATTAAATGTCAAAATTTTAAAAACTAAAATTTTAAAATAAAACAGAAAAACGTTCTTCCCTTCACACAGATGTATTTATAGGAATGAATTATTTCCATGCTTATATCTATAAATACATAAAAGAGGAATCAAATCTAACTTGAACCATAAAAGAAAAAAAAAACCTGAACCCACCAGTTATACAGAGGGAAACCCTATCAGGGCACTTGCTCCAGCGGTAAACAATTCTGAAATTGGTCAGAGGTGGGGAATCACCTCCCATACAGCCAGCAAACCACCCCCCATGCAAGGAGCGTCCTCATTGCAAAGCTGGGGGACCGTGCTGAGGCATCTGTGAGTAAACGTGAGCTGAGCCCCAGGCCAGCTGCTGCTGAACTGTTGCCACCCTTCCCAGGTAAAACACCTGAATATGTACAAGGGCTTGAAAGCCTAGAGGAAGGGCCGTGGAGCCACACCAGCGACAGCACGCAGGCCAACTTGGTGCCTGCAGGCCAGCCAGGATGGTCCTGGCCCCGGGCGCTCTTCTGGAAGCTTTCTATCGCCCTGCCTGAGATACCCCTCCTGTCCCGGCCCCCACTGCTTTTTTCCTTCCTCACCTCTGTCCGGAGAGAAATTCCATCGGAAGGTATGGGTGACACATCCTCTTCTTTACAGGTGGCAGACAGGCAACTCCTGCAGAAAGGCCAGCAGAGCCCCACTCACACCGGGCAACCAACAAAGCCTTGGCCCCACACTCCCTCCCACCAGCACAGCTCCGAGACTGCTGACGGGGCAGAGAATATGGAGTCAGGCACAACTTCAGGGGCTATTGCTGCCTGGAGCGCTGTTTATATTGACCTCAACCAGGCACACCTGGGGAGGGCCGGCTGGCAGGGTAAGGCTGCCCAGATCAGCTGATCCACAACCCTCAGGGAATCACATTGTTGAAAATGGACCTCGCTAAGGCAGAATGGAAGCCAAGGAAAAAAAGAACACAATGCCATTAGCAGCCCCGTAGATGAGTCTAGAGGTAATCACGTGACTTGGAGTAAGTCAGAAAGTGAAAGACACATATCGTATCATATCACTTATAGGTGTTACCTAAAAATGGATACCAGGGCAGATGTTTCCACGGAGAAGGGCAATCACAGATTCATTAAACAAACTTATGGTTCACCAATGGAAAGGTGTGAGGATTGGTTTCATTACGATATCGGGGTTAACAGACATAATCAAACACAGGTGACATATATAATCACCAAAGACCTACGGAATACCAAGAGAAGACTACTCAACATTCTGTCCTAACGTACATGGGAAAAGGATCCCAGGAAGAACAGACATCTGTATATGTGTAAAAGAACCACATCTTCCACACCTACAACAAGCCAAACATTGTAATCAAACTTGCTGTAATAGAAAATAAAAAAAAAATTAAAAACACGAACAAGAAGTAGTGAGACAAACTTGAGGGGCTTTCTCCTGGCACATTCCATTCTAAATTCCAATCTAGAACACGACTTCCATTGAGGCTCTGTTGCTTTAACCAGATTTGGTAAGGGAGAACTGCTGCCACCTTGTGGCCGTTTCACGCAACAGCAGCTTTAATCCCAGCGCTAATGGTCAGTTGATATTCAAAATCATTGCAGGCCTGTAAATGACACCTGCCCTGAAAACAAATCCTGGGGTCACATATCGACCAAAAAATTCAAAGGACGTCCATATTTCAAAAGCACCATTTCAAAAGGCATATTTTAGGCACATTAGTGTTCTGCTTCTTTTTCTTTCTTTCCTTTTTTGTTAAAAAAACGGGAATGGAAAAAGGCATCCCTCAGAATGGGCGAAAATCGTTGCAAATGAATCAATGGACAAAGGTTTAATCTCCAATATATATATAAACAGCTCATGCAGCTTAATATTAAAAAAACAAACAACCCAATACAAAAATGGGCAGAAGATCTAAAGAGACGTTTCTTCAAAGAAGACACAGAGATGGCCAAGACGCACATGAAAAGCTGCTCAACAGCACTAATTATTAGAGAAATGCAAATCAAAACTACAATGAGGTATCACCTCACACCTGTTAGAATCGGCATCATCAGAAACTCTACAAACAACAAATTCTGGGGAGGGTGTGGACAAAAGGAGCCCTCTTCCACTATTTGTGGGGATGTAAATTGATACAGTCACTATGGAGAACAGTATGGAGTTTCCTTAAAAAAAACTAGAAATAGAATTACCATCTGATCCAGCAATCCCACTTCTGGGCATATACCCAGAGCAAACCATAAATCAAAAAGGCACATTGACCACAATGTTCATTGCAGCACTATTTACAATAGCCAGGTAATGCAAGCAACCTAAATGTCCACAGACAGATGAATGGATAAAGATGTGGTACATATATAAAATGGAATTTTACTCAGCCATAAAAAGGAATGAAACTGGGTCATTTGTAGAGACATCGATGGATCTAGAGACTGTCATACAGAATGAAGTAAGTCAGAAAGAGGAAAACAAATATTGTATATTAATGCATATATGTGGAACCTAAAAAATGGTACAGATGAACTGGTTTGCAGGGAAGAAATAGAGACACAGAGGTAGAGAACAAACGTATGGACACCAAGTGTGGGAAGCCATGGGGTGGTGGTGGTGGGATGAGTTGGGAGATTGGGATTGACCTGTATACATGTATATGCATAAAATACGTAACTAATAATAACCTGCTGTATAAAATAATAAATAAAATTAAATTTCAAAATTTTAAAAACTAAAATTTTAAAATACAACAGAAAAACGTTCTTCCCTTCACACAGATGTATTTATAGGAATGAATTATTTCCATGCTTATATCTATAAATACATAAAAGAGGAATCAAATCTAACTTGAACCATAAAAGAAAAAAAAACCTGAACCCACCAGTTATACAGAGGGAAACCCTATCAGGGCACTTGCTCCAGCGGTAAACAATTCTGAAATTGGTCAGAGGTGGGGAATCACCTCCCATACAGCCAGCAACCCACCCCCCATGCAAGGAGCGTCCTCATTGCAAAGCTGGGGGACCGTGCTGAGGCATCTGTGAGTGAACGTGAGCTGAGCCCCAGGCCAGCTGCTGCTGAACTGTTGCCACCCTTCCCAGGTAAAACACCTGAATATGTACAAGGGCTTGAAAGCCTAGAGGAAGGGCCGTGGAGCCACATCAGCGACAGCACGCAGGCCAACTTGGTGCCTGCAGGCCAGCCAGGATGGTCCTGGCCCCGGGCGCTCTTCTGGAAGCTTTCTATCGCCCTGCCTGAGATACCCCTCCTGTCCCGGCCCCCACTGCTTTTTTCCTTCCTCACCTCTGTCCGGAGAGAAATTCCATCGGAAGGTATGGCTGACACATCCTCTTCTTTACAGGTGGCAGCCTGGCAACTCCTGCAGAAAGGCCAGCAGAGCCCCACTCACACCGGGCAACCAACAAAGCCTTGGCCCCTCACTCCCTCCCACCAGCACAGCCCCGAGACTGCTGACGGGGCAGAGAATATGGAGTCAGGCACAACTTCAGGGGCTATTGCTGCCTGGAGCGCTGTTTATATTGACCTCAACCAGGCACACCTGGGGAGGGCCGGCCGGCAGGGTAAGGCTGCCCAGGTCAGCTAACCCACAACCCTCAGGGAATCACATTGTTGAAAATGGACCTCGCTAAGGCAGAATGGAAGCCAAGGAAAAAAAGGACACAATGCCATTTGCAGCCCCGTAGATGAGTCTAGAGGTAATCACGTGACTTGGAGTAAGTCAGAAAGTGAAAGACACATATCGTATCATATCACTTATAGGTGTTACCTAAAAAATGGATACCAGGGCAGATATTTCCACGGAGAAGGGCAATCACAGATTCATTAAACAAACTTATGGTTCACCAATGGAAAGGTGTGAGGATTGGTTTCATTACGATATCGGGGTTAACAGACATAATCAAACACAGGTGACATATATAATCACCAAAGACCTACGGAATACCAAGAGAAGACTACTCAACATTCTGTCCTAACGTACATGGGAAAAGGATCCCAGGAAGAACAGACATCTGTATATGTGTAAAAGAACCACATCTTCCACACCTACAACAAGCCAAACATTGTAATCAAACTTGCTGTAATAGAAAATAAAAAAAAAAATTAAAAACACGAACAAGAAGTAGTGAGACAAACTTGAGGGGCTTTCTCCTGGCACATTCCATTCTAAATTCCAATCTAGAACACGACTTCCATTGAGGCTCTGTTGCTCTACTAACCAGATTTGGTAAGGGAGAACTGCTGCCACCTTGTGGCCGTTTCACGCAACAGCAGCTTTAATCCCAGCGCTAATGGTCAGTTGATATTCAAAATCATTGCAGGCCTGTAAATGACACCTGCCCTGAAAACAAATCCTGGGGTCACATATCGACCAAAAAATTCAAACGACGTCCATATTTCAAAACGACCATTTCAAAAGGCATATTTTACGCACATTAGTGTTCTGCTTCTTTTTCTTTCTTTCCTTTTTTGTTAAAAAAACGGGAATGGAAAAAGGCATCCCTCAGAATGGGCGAAAATCGTTGCAAATGAATCAATGGACAAAGGTTTAATCTCCAATATATATATAAACAGCTCATGCAGCTTAATATTAAAAAAACAAACAACCCAATACAAAAATGGGCCGAAGATCTAAAGAGACGTTTCTTCAAAGAAGACACAGAGATGGCCAAGACGCACATGAAAAGCTGCTCTACAGCACTAATTATTAGAGAAATGCAAATCAAAACTACAATGAGGTATCACCTCACACCTGTTAGAATCGGCATCATCAGAAACTCTACAAACAACAAATTCTGGGGAGGGTGTGGACAAAAGGAGCCCTCTTCCACTATTGGTGGGGATGTAAATTGATACAGTCACTATGGAGAACAGTATGGAGTTTCCTTAAAAAAAACTAGAAATAGAATTACCATCTGATCCAGCAATCCCACTTCTGGGCATATACCCAGAGCAAACCATAAATCAAAAAGGCACATTCACCACAATGTTCATTGCAGCACTATTTACAGTAGCCAGGTAATGCAAGCAACCTAAATGTCCACAGACAGATGAATGGATAAAGATGTGGTACATATATAAAATGGAATTTTACTCAGCCATAAAAAGGAATGAAACTGGGTCATTTGTAGAGACATCGATGGATCTAGAGACTGTCATACAGAATGAAGTAAGTCAGAAAGAGGAAAACAAATATTGTATATTAATGCATATATGTGGAACCTAAAAAATGGTACAGATGAACTGGTTTGCAGGGAAGAAATAGAGACACAGAGGTAGAGAACAAACGTATGGACACCAAGTGTGGGAAGCCATGGGGTGGTGGTGGTGGGATGAGTTGGGAGATTGGGATTGACCTGTATACATGTATATGCATAAAATACATAACTAATAATAACCTGCTGTATAAAATAATAAATAAAATTAAATTTCAAAATTTTAAAAACTAAAATTTTAAAATACAACAGAAAAACGTTCTTCCCTTCACACAGATGTATTTATAGGAATGAATTATTTCCATGCTTATATCTATAAATACATAAAAGAGGAATCAAATCTAACTTGAACCATAAAAGAAAAAAAAACCTGAACCCACCAGTTATACAGAGGGAAACCCTATCAGGGCACTTGCTCCAGCGGTAAACAATTCTGAAATTGGTCAGAGGTGGGGAATCACCTCCCATACAGCCAGCAACCCACACCCCATGCAAGGAGCGTCCTCATTGCAAAGCTGGGGGACCGTGCTGAGGCATCTGTGAGTGAACGTGAGCTGAGCCCCAGGCCAGCTGCTGCTGAACTGTTGCCACCCTTCCCAGGTAAAACACCTGAATATGTACAAGGGCTTGAAAGCCTAGAGGAAGGGCCGTGGGGCCACACCAGCGACAGCACGCAGGCCAACTTGGTGCCTGCAGGCCAGCCAGGATGGTCCTGGCCCCGGGCGCTCTTCTGGAAGCTTTCTATCGCCCTGCCTGAGATACCCCTCCTGTCCCGGCCCCCACTGCTTTTTTCCTTCCTCACCTCTGTCCAGAGAGAAATTCCATCGGAAGCTATGGCTGACACATCCTCTTCTTTACAGATGGCAGCCTGGCAACTCCTGCAGAAAGGCCAGCAGAGCCCCACTCACACCGGGCAACCAACAAAGCCTTGGCCCCTCACTCCCTCCCACCAGCACAGCCCCGAGACTGCTGACGGGGCAGAGAATATGGAGTCAGGCACAACTTCAGGGGCTATTGCTGCCTGGAGCGCTGTTTATATTGACCTCAACCAGGCACACCTGGGGAGGGCCGGCCGGCAGGGTAAGGCTGCTCAGGTCAGCTAACCCACAACCCTCAGGGAATCACATTGTTGAAAATGGACCTCGCTAAGGCAGAATGGAAGCCAAGGAAAAAAAGGACACAATGCCATTTGCAGCCCCGTAGATGAGTCTAGAGGTAATCACGTGACTTGGAGTAAGTCAGAAAGTGAAAGACACATATCGTATCATATCACTTATAGGTGTTACCTAAAAAATGGATACCAGGGCAGATATTTCCACGGAGAAGGGCAATCACAGATTCATTAAACAAACTTATGGTTCACCAATGGAAAGGTGTGAGGATTGGTTTCATTACGATATCGGGGTTAACAGACATAATCAAACACAGGTGACATATATAATCACCAAAGACCTACGGAATACCAAGAGAAGACTACTCAACATTCTGTCCTAACGTACATGGGAAAAGGATCCCAGGAAGAACAGACATCTGTATATGTGTAAAAGAACCACATCTTCCACACCTACAACAAGCCAAACATTGTAATCAAACTTGTTGTAATAGAAAATAAAAAAAAAAAATTAAAAACACGAACAAGAAGTAGTGAGACAAACTTGAGGGGCTTTCTCCTGGCACATTCCATTCTAAATTCCAATCTAGAACACGACTTCCATTGAGGCTCTGTTGCTCTACTAACCAGATTTGGTAAGGGAGAACTGCTGCCACCTTGTGGCCGTTTCACGCAACAGCAGCTTTAATCCCAGCGCTAATGGTCAGTTGATATTCAAAATCATTGCAGGCCTGTAAATGACACCTGCCCTGAAAACAAATCCTGGGGTCACATATCGACCAAAAAATTCAAACGACGTCCATATTTCAAAACGACCATTTCAAAAGGCATATTTTACGCACATTAGTGTTCTGCTTCTTTTTCTTTCTTTCCTTTTTTGTTAAAAAAACGGGAATGGAAAAAGGCATCCCTCAGAATGGGCGAAAATCGTTGCAAATGAATCAATGGACAAAGGTTTAATCTCCAATATATATATAAACAGCTCATGCAGCTTAATATTAAAAAAACAAACAACCCAATACAAAAATGGGCCGAAGATCTAAAGAGACGTTTCTTCAAAGAAGACACAGAGATGGCCAAGACGCACATGAAAAGCTGCTCTACAGCACTAATTATTAGAGAAATGCAAATCAAAACTATAATGAGGTATCACCTCACACCTGTTAGAATCGGCATCATCAGAAACTCTACAAACAACAAATTCTGGGGAGGGTGTGGACAAAAGGAGCCCTCTTCCACTATTGGTGGGGATGTAAATTGATACAGTCACTATGGAGAACAGTATGGAGTTTCCTTAAAAAAAACTAGAAATAGAATTACCATCTGATCCAGCAATCCCACTTCTGGGCATATACCCAGAGCAAACCATAAATCAAAAAGGCACATTCACCACAATGTTCATTGCAGCACTATTTACAATAGCCAGGTAATGCAAGCAACCTAAATGTCCACAGACAGATGAATGGATAAAGATGTGGTACATATATAAAATGGAATTTTACTCAGCCATAAAAAGGAATGAAACTGGGTCATTTGTAGAGACATCGATGGATCTAGAGACTGTCATACAGAATGAAGTAAGTCAGAAAGAGGAAAACAAATATTGTATATTAATGCATATATGTGGAACCTAAGAAATGGTACAGATGAACTGGTTTGCAGGGAAGAAATAGAGACACAGAGGTAGAGAACAAACGTATGGACACCAAGTGTGGGAAGCCATGGGGTGGTGGTGGTGGGATGAGTTGGGAGATTGGGATTGACCTGTATACATGTATATGCATAAAATACATAACTAATAATAACCTGCTGTATAAAATAATAAATAAAATTAAATTTCAAAATTTTAAAAACTAAAATTTTAAAATAAAACAGAAAAACGTTCTTCCCTTCACACAGATGTATTTATAGGAATGAATTATTTCCATGCTTATATCTATAAATACATAAAAGAGGAATCAAATCTAACTTGAACCATAAAAGAAAAAAAAACCTGAACCCACCAGTTATACAGAGGGAAACCCTATCAGGGCACTTGCTCCAGCGGTAAACAATTCTGAAATTGGTCAGAGGTGGGGAATCACCTCCCATACAGCCAGCAACCCACCCCCCATGCAAGGAGCGTCCTCATTGCAAAGCTGGGGGACCGTGCTGAGGCATCTGTGAGTGAACGTGAGCTGAGCCCCAGGCCAGCTGCTGCTGAACTGTTGCCACCCTTCCCAGGTAAAACACCTGAATATGTACAAGGGCTTGAAAGCCTAGAGGAAGGGCCGTGGAGCCACATCAGCGACAGCACGCAGGCCAACTTGGTGCCTGCAGGCCAGCCAGGATGGTCCTGGCCCCGGGCGCTCTTCTGGAAGCTTTCTATCGCCCTGCCTGAGATACCCCTCCTGTCCCGGCCCCCACTGCTTTTTTCCTTCCTCACCTCTGTCCGGAGAGAAATTCCATCGGAAGCTATGGCTGACACATCCTCTTCTTTACAGGTGGCAGCCTGGCAACTCCTGCAGAAAGGCCAGCAGAGCCCCACTCACACCGGGCAACCAACAAAGCCTTGGCGCCTCACTCCCTCCCACCAGCACAGCCCCGAGACTGCTGACGGGGCAGAGAATATGGAGTCAGGCACAACTTCAGGGGCTATTGCTGCCTGGAGCGCTGTTTATATTGACCTCAACCAGGCACACCTGGGGAGGGCCGGCCGGCAGGGTAAGGCTGCCCAGGTCAGCTAATCCACAACCCTCAGGGAATCACATTGTTGAAAATGGACCTCGCTAAGGCAGAATGGAAGCCAAGGAAAAAAAGGACACAATGCCATTTGCAGCCCCGTAGATGAGTCTAGAGGTAATCACGTGACTTGGAGTAAGTCAGAAAGTGAAAGACACATATCGTATCATATCACTTATAGGTGTTACCTAAAAATGGATACCAGGGCAGATGTTTCCACGGAGAAGGGCAATCACAGATTCATTAAACAAACTTATGGTTCACCAATGGAAAGGTGTGAGGATTGGTTTCATTACGATATCGGGGTTAACAGACATAATCAAACACAGGTGACATATATAATCACCAAAGACCTACGGAATACCAAGAGAAGACTACTCAACATTCTGTCCTAACGTACATGGGAAAAGGATCCCAGGAAGAACAGACATCTGTATATGTGTAAAAGAACCACATCTTCCACACCTACAACAAGCCAAACATTGTAATCAAACTTGCTGTAATAGAAAATAAAAAAAAAATTAAAAACACGAACAAGAAGTAGTGAGACAAACTTGAGGGGCTTTCTCCTGGCACATTCCATTCTAAATTCCAATCTAGAACACGACTTCCATTGAGGCTCTGTTGCTTTAACCAGATTTGGTAAGGGAGAACTGCTGCCACCTTGTGGCCGTTTCACGCAACAGCAGCTTTAATCCCAGCGCTAATGGTCAGTTGATATTCAAAATCATTGCAGGCCTGTAAATGACACCTGCCCTGAAAACAAATCCTGGGGTCACATATCGACCAAAAAATTCAAAGGACGTCCATATTTCAAAAGCACCATTTCAAAAGGCATATTTTAGGCACATTAGTGTTCTGCTTCTTTTTCTTTCTTTCCTTTTTTGTTAAAAAAACGGGAATGGAAAAAGGCATCCCTCAGAATGGGCGAAAATCGTTGCAAATGAATCAATGGACAAAGGTTTAATCTCCAATATATATATAAACAGCTCATGCAGCTTAATATTAAAAAAACAAACAACCCAATACAAAAATGGGCAGAAGATCTAAAGAGACGTTTCTTCAAAGAAGACACAGAGATGGCCAAGACGCACATGAAAAGCTGCTCAACAGCACTAATTATTAGAGAAATGCAAATCAAAACTACAATGAGGTATCACCTCACACCTGTTAGAATCGGCATCATCAGAAACTCTACAAACAACAAATTCTGGGGAGGGTGTGGACAAAAGGAGCCCTCTTCCACTATTTGTGGGGATGTAAATTGATACAGTCACTATGGAGAACAGTATGGAGTTTCCTTAAAAAAAACTAGAAATAGAATTACCATCTGATCCAGCAATCCCACTTCTGGGCATATACCCAGAGCAAACCATAAATCAAAAAGGCACATTGACCACAATGTTCATTGCAGCACTATTTACAATAGCCAGGTAATGCAAGCAACCTAAATGTCCACAGACAGATGAATGGATAAAGATGTGGTACATATATAAAATGGAATTTTACTCAGCCATAAAAAGGAATGAAACTGGGTCATTTGTAGAGACATCGATGGATCTAGAGACTGTCATACAGAATGAAGTAAGTCAGAAAGAGGAAAACAAATATTGTATATTAATGCATATATGTGGAACCTAAAAAATGGTACAGATGAACTGGTTTGCAGGGAAGAAATAGAGACACAGAGGTAGAGAACAAACGTATGGACACCAAGTGTGGGAAGCCATGGGGTGGTGGTGGTGGGATGAGTTGGGAGATTGGGATTGACCTGTATACATGTATATGCATAAAATACGTAACTAATAATAACCTGCTGTATAAAATAATAAATAAAATTAAATTTCAAAATTTTAAAAACTAAAATTTTAAAATACAACAGAAAAACGTTCTTCCCTTCACACAGATGTATTTATAGGAATGAATTATTTCCATGCTTATATCTATAAATACATAAAAGAGGAATCAAATCTAACTTGAACCATAAAAGAAAAAAAAACCTGAACCCACCAGTTATACAGAGGGAAACCCTATCAGGGCACTTGCTCCAGCGGTAAACAATTCTGAAATTGGTCAGAGGTGGGGAATCACCTCCCATACAGCCAGCAACCCACCCCCCATGCAAGGAGCGTCCTCATTGCAAAGCTGGGGGACCGTGCTGAGGCATCTGTGAGTGAACGTGAGCTGAGCCCCAGGCCAGCTGCTGCTGAACTGTTGCCACCCTTCCCAGGTAAAACACCTGAATATGTACAAGGGCTTGAAAGCCTAGAGGAAGGGCCGTGGAGCCACATCAGCGACAGCACGCAGGCCAACTTGGTGCCTGCAGGCCAGCCAGGATGGTCCTGGCCCCGGGCGCTCTTCTGGAAGCTTTCTATCGCCCTGCCTGAGATACCCCTCCTGTCCCGGCCCCCACTGCTTTTTTCCTTCCTCACCTCTGTCCGGAGAGAAATTCCATCGGAAGGTATGGCTGACACATCCTCTTCTTTACAGGTGGCAGCCTGGCAACTCCTGCAGAAAGGCCAGCAGAGCCCCACTCACACCGGGCAACCAACAAAGCCTTGGCCCCTCACTCCCTCCCACCAGCACAGCCCCGAGACTGCTGACGGGGCAGAGAATATGGAGTCAGGCACAACTTCAGGGGCTATTGCTGCCTGGAGCGCTGTTTATATTGACCTCAACCAGGCACACCTGGGGAGGGCCGGCCGGCAGGGTAAGGCTGCCCAGGTCAGCTAACCCACAACCCTCAGGGAATCACATTGTTGAAAATGGACCTCGCTAAGGCAGAATGGAAGCCAAGGAAAAAAAGGACACAATGCCATTTGCAGCCCCGTAGATGAGTCTAGAGGTAATCACGTGACTTGGAGTAAGTCAGAAAGTGAAAGACACATATCGTATCATATCACTTATAGGTGTTACCTAAAAAATGGATACCAGGGCAGATATTTCCACGGAGAAGGGCAATCACAGATTCATTAAACAAACTTATGGTTCACCAATGGAAAGGTGTGAGGATTGGTTTCATTACGATATCGGGGTTAACAGACATAATCAAACACAGGTGACATATATAATCACCAAAGACCTACGGAATACCAAGAGAAGACTACTCAACATTCTGTCCTAACGTACATGGGAAAAGGATCCCAGGAAGAACAGACATCTGTATATGTGTAAAAGAACCACATCTTCCACACCTACAACAAGCCAAACATTGTAATCAAACTTGCTGTAATAGAAAATAAAAAAAAAAATTAAAAACACGAACAAGAAGTAGTGAGACAAACTTGAGGGGCTTTCTCCTGGCACATTCCATTCTAAATTCCAATCTAGAACACGACTTCCATTGAGGCTCTGTTGCTCTACTAACCAGATTTGGTAAGGGAGAACTGCTGCCACCTTGTGGCCGTTTCACGCAACAGCAGCTTTAATCCCAGCGCTAATGGTCAGTTGATATTCAAAATCATTGCAGGCCTGTAAATGACACCTGCCCTGAAAACAAATCCTGGGGTCACATATCGACCAAAAAATTCAAACGACGTCCATATTTCAAAACGACCATTTCAAAAGGCATATTTTACGCACATTAGTGTTCTGCTTCTTTTTCTTTCTTTCCTTTTTTGTTAAAAAAACGGGAATGGAAAAAGGCATCCCTCAGAATGGGCGAAAATCGTTGCAAATGAATCAATGGACAAAGGTTTAATCTCCAATATATATATAAACAGCTCATGCAGCTTAATATTAAAAAAACAAACAACCCAATACAAAAATGGGCCGAAGATCTAAAGAGACGTTTCTTCAAAGAAGACACAGAGATGGCCAAGACGCACATGAAAAGCTGCTCTACAGCACTAATTATTAGAGAAATGCAAATCAAAACTACAATGAGGTATCACCTCACACCTGTTAGAATCGGCATCATCAGAAACTCTACAAACAACAAATTCTGGGGAGGGTGTGGACAAAAGGAGCCCTCTTCCACTATTGGTGGGGATGTAAATTGATACAGTCACTATGGAGAACAGTATGGAGTTTCCTTAAAAAAAACTAGAAATAGAATTACCATCTGATCCAGCAATCCCACTTCTGGGCATATACCCAGAGCAAACCATAAATCAAAAAGGCACATTCACCACAATGTTCATTGCAGCACTATTTACAGTAGCCAGGTAATGCAAGCAACCTAAATGTCCACAGACAGATGAATGGATAAAGATGTGGTACATATATAAAATGGAATTTTACTCAGCCATAAAAAGGAATGAAACTGGGTCATTTGTAGAGACATCGATGGATCTAGAGACTGTCATACAGAATGAAGTAAGTCAGAAAGAGGAAAACAAATATTGTATATTAATGCATATATGTGGAACCTAAAAAATGGTACAGATGAACTGGTTTGCAGGGAAGAAATAGAGACACAGAGGTAGAGAACAAACGTATGGACACCAAGTGTGGGAAGCCATGGGGTGGTGGTGGTGGGATGAGTTGGGAGATTGGGATTGACCTGTATACATGTATATGCATAAAATACATAACTAATAATAACCTGCTGTATAAAATAATAAATAAAATTAAATTTCAAAATTTTAAAAACTAAAATTTTAAAATACAACAGAAAAACGTTCTTCCCTTCACACAGATGTATTTATAGGAATGAATTATTTCCATGCTTATATCTATAAATACATAAAAGAGGAATCAAATCTAACTTGAACCATAAAAGAAAAAAAAACCTGAACCCACCAGTTATACAGAGGGAAACCCTATCAGGGCACTTGCTCCAGCGGTAAACAATTCTGAAATTGGTCAGAGGTGGGGAATCACCTCCCATACAGCCAGCAACCCACCCCCCATGCAAGGAGCGTCCTCATTGCAAAGCTGGGGGACCGTGCTGAGGCATCTGTGAGTGAACGTGAGCTGAGCCCCAGGCCAGCTGCTGCTGAACTGTTGCCACCCTTCCCAGGTAAAACACCTGAATATGTACAAGGGCTTGAAAGCCTAGAGGAAGGGCCGTGGAGCCACACCAGCGACAGCACGCAGGCCAACTTGGTGCCTGCAGGCCAGCCAGGATGGTCCTGGCCCCGGGCGCTCTTCTGGAAGCTTTCTATCGCCCTGCCTGAGATACCCCTCCTGTCCCGGCCCCCACTGCTTTTTTCCTTCCTCACCTCTGTCCAGAGAGAAATTCCATCGGAAGCTATGGCTGACACATCCTCTTCTTTACAGATGGCAGCCTGGCAACTCCTGCAGAAAGGCCAGCAGAGCCCCACTCACACCGGGCAACCAACAAAGCCTTGGCCCCTCACTCCCTCCCACCAGCACAGCCCCGAGACTGCTGACGGGGCAGAGAATATGGAGTCAGGCACAACTTCAGGGGCTATTGCTGCCTGGAGCGCTGTTTATATTGACCTCAACCAGGCACACCTGGGGAGGGCCGGCCGGCAGGGTAAGGCTGCTCAGGTCAGCTAACCCACAACCCTCAGGGAATCACATTGTTGAAAATGGACCTCGCTAAGGCAGAATGGAAGCCAAGGAAAAAAAGGACACAATGCCATTTGCAGCCCCGTAGATGAGTCTAGAGGTAATCACGTGACTTGGAGTAAGTCAGAAAGTGAAAGACACATATCGTATCATATCACTTATAGGTGTTACCTAAAAAATGGATACCAGGGCAGATATTTCCACGGAGAAGGGCAATCACAGATTCATTAAACAAACTTATGGTTCACCAATGGAAAGGTGTGAGGATTGGTTTCATTACGATATCGTGGTTAACAGACATAATCAAACACAGGTGACATATATAATCACCAAAGACCTACGGAATACCAAGAGAAGACTACTCAACATTCTGTCCTAACGTACATGGGAAAAGGATCCCAGGAAGAACAGACATCTGTATATGTGTAAAAGAACCACATCTTCCACACCTACAACAAGCCAAACATTGTAATCAAACTTGTTGTAATAGAAAATAAAAAAAAAAAATTAAAAACACGAACAAGAAGTAGTGAGACAAACTTGAGGGGCTTTCTCCTGGCACATTCCATTCTAAATTCCAATCTAGAACACGACTTCCATTGAGGCTCTGTTGCTCTACTAACCAGATTTGGTAAGGGAGAACTGCTGCCACCTTGTGGCCGTTTCACGCAACAGCAGCTTTAATCCCAGCGCTAATGGTCAGTTGATATTCAAAATCATTGCAGGCCTGTAAATGACACCTGCCCTGAAAACAAATCCTGGGGTCACATATCGACCAAAAAATTCAAACGACGTCCATATTTCAAAACGACCATTTCAAAAGGCATATTTTACGCACATTAGTGTTCTGCTTCTTTTTCTTTCTTTCCTTTTTTGTTAAAAAAACGGGAATGGAAAAAGGCATCCCTCAGAATGGGCGAAAATCGTTGCAAATGAATCAATGGACAAAGGTTTAATCTCCAATATATATATAAACAGCTCATGCAGCTTAATATTAAAAAAACAAACAACCCAATACAAAAATGGGCCGAAGATCTAAAGAGACGTTTCTTCAAAGAAGACACAGAGATGGCCAAGACGCACATGAAAAGCTGCTCTACAGCACTAATTATTAGAGAAATGCAAATCAAAACTATAATGAGGTATCACCTCACACCTGTTAGAATCGGCATCATCAGAAACTCTACAAACAACAAATTCTGGGGAGGGTGTGGACAAAAGGAGCCCTCTTCCACTATTGGTGGGGATGTAAATTGATACAGTCACTATGGAGAACAGTATGGAGTTTCCTTAAAAAAAACTAGAAATAGAATTACCATCTGATCCAGCAATCCCACTTCTGGGCATATACCCAGAGCAAACCATAAATCAAAAAGGCACATTCACCACAATGTTCATTGCAGCACTATTTACAATAGCCAGGTAATGCAAGCAACCTAAATGTCCACAGACAGATGAATGGATAAAGATGTGGTACATATATAAAATGGAATTTTACTCAGCCATAAAAAGGAATGAAACTGGGTCATTTGTAGAGACATCGATGGATCTAGAGACTGTCATACAGAATGAAGTAAGTCAGAAAGAGGAAAACAAATATTGTATATTAATGCATATATGTGGAACCTAAGAAATGGTACAGATGAACTGGTTTGCAGGGAAGAAATAGAGACACAGAGGTAGAGAACAAACGTATGGACACCAAGTGTGGGAAGCCATGGGGTGGTGGTGGTGGGATGAGTTGGGAGATTGGGATTGACCTGTATACATGTATATGCATAAAATACATAACTAATAATAACCTGCTGTATAAAATAATAAATAAAATTAAATTTCAAAATTTTAAAAACTAAAATTTTAAAATAAAACAGAAAAACGTTCTTCCCTTCACACAGATGTATTTATAGGAATGAATTATTTCCATGCTTATATCTATAAATACATAAAAGAGGAATCAAATCTAACTTGAACCATAAAAGAAAAAAAAACCTGAACCCACCAGTTATACAGAGGGAAACCCTATCAGGGCACTTGCTCCAGCGGTAAACAATTCTGAAATTGGTCAGAGGTGGGGAATCACCTCCCATACAGCCAGCAACCCACCCCCCATGCAAGGAGCGTCCTCATTGCAAAGCTGGGGGACCGTGCTGAGGCATCTGTGAGTGAACGTGAGCTGAGCCCCAGGCCAGCTGCTGCTGAACTGTTGCCACCCTTCCCAGGTAAAACACCTGAATATGTACAAGGGCTTGAAAGCCTAGAGGAAGGGCCGTGGAGCCACATCAGCGACAGCACGCAGGCCAACTTGGTGCCTGCAGGCCAGCCAGGATGGTCCTGGCCCCGGGCGCTCTTCTGGAAGCTTTCTATCGCCCTGCCTGAGATACCCCTCCTGTCCCGGCCCCCACTGCTTTTTTCCTTCCTCACCTCTGTCCGGAGAGAAATTCCATCGGAAGCTATGGCTGACACATCCTCTTCTTTACAGGTGGCAGCCTGGCAACTCCTGCAGAAAGGCCAGCAGAGCCCCACTCATACCGGGCAACCAACAAAGCCTTGGCGCCTCACTCCCTCCCACCAGCACAGCCCCGAGACTGCTGACGGGGCAGAGAATATGGAGTCAGGCACAACTTCAGGGGCTATTGCTGCCTGGAGCGCTGTTTATATTGACCTCAACCAGGCACACCTGGGGAGGGCCGGCCGGCAGGGTAAGGCTGCCCAGGTCAGCTAACCCACAACCCTCAGGGAATCACATTGTTGAAAATGGACCTCGCTAAGGCAGAATGGAAGCCAAGGAAAAAAAGGACACAATGCCATTTGCAGCCCCGTAGATGAGTCTAGAGGTAATCACGTGACTTGGAGTAAGTCAGAAAGTGAAAGACACATATCGTATCATATCACTTATAGGTGTTACCTAAAAAATGGATACCAGGGCAGATATTTCCACGGAGAAGGGCAATCACAGATTCATTAAACAAACTTATGGTTCACCAATGGAAAGGTGTGAGGATTGGTTTCATTACGATATCGGGGTTAACAGACATAATCAAACACAGGTGACATATATAATCACCAAAGACCTACGGAATACCAAGAGAAGACTACTCAACATTCTGTCCTAACGTACATGGGAAAAGGATCCCAGGAAGAACAGACATCTGTATATGTGTAAAAGAACCACATCTTCCACACCTACAACAAGCCAAACATTGTAATCAAACTTGCTGTAATAGAAAATAAAAAAAAAAATTAAAAACACGAAGAAGTAGTGAGACAAACTTGAGGGGCTTTCTCCTGGCACATTCCATTCTAAATTCCAATCTAGAACACGACTTCCATTGAGGCTCTGTTGCTCTACTAACCAGATTTGGTAAGGGAGAACTGCTGCCACCTTGTGGCCGTTTCACGCAACAGCAGCTTTAATCCCAGCGCTAATGGTCAGTTGATATTCAAAATCATTGCAGGCCTGTAAATGACACCTGCCCTGAAAACAAATCCTGGGGTCACATATCGACCAAAAAATTCAAACGACGTCCATATTTCAAAACGACCATTTCAAAAGGCATATTTTACGCACATTAGTGTTCTGCTTCTTTTTCTTTCTTTCCTTTTTTGTTAAAAAAACGGGAATGGAAAAAGGCATCCCTCAGAATGGGCGAAAATCGTTGCAAATGAATCAATGGACAAAGGTTTAATCTCCAATATATATATAAACAGCTCATGCAGCTTAATATTAAAAAAACAAACAACCCAATACAAAAATGGGCCGAAGATCTAAAGAGACGTTTCTTCAAAGAAGACACAGAGATGGCCAAGACGCACATGAAAAGCTGCTCTACAGCACTAATTATTAGAGAAATGCAAATCAAAACTACAATGAGGTATCACCTCACACCTGTTAGAATCGGCATCATCAGAAACTCTACAAACAACAAATTCTGGGGAGGGTGTGGACAAAAGGAGCCCTCTTCCACTATTGGTGGGGATGTAAATTGATACAGTCACTATGGAGAACAGTATGGAGTTTCCTTAAAAAAAACTAGAAATAGAATTACCATCTGATCCAGCAATCCCACTTCTGGGCATATACCCAGAGCAAACCATAAATCAAAAAGGCACATTCACCACAATGTTCATTGCAGCACTATTTACAATAGCCAGGTAATGCAAGCAACCTAAATGTCCACAGACAGATGAATGGATAAAGATGTGGTACATATATAAAATGGAATTTTACTCAGCCATAAAAAGGAATGAAACTGGGTCATTTGTAGAGACATCGATGGATCTAGAGACTGTCATACAGAATGAAGTAAGTCAGAAAGAGGAAAACAAATATTGTATATTAATGCATATATGTGGAACCTAAAAAATGGTTCAGATGAACTGGTTTGCAGGGAAGAAATAGAGACACAGAGGTAGAGAACAAACGTATGGACACCAAGTGTGGGAAGCCATGGGGTGGTGGTGGTGGGATGAGTTGGGAGATTGGGATTGACCTGTATACATGTATATGCATAAAATACATAACTAATAATAACCTGCTGTATAAAATAATAAATAAAATTAAATTTCAAAATTTTAAAAACTAAAATTTTAAAATAAAACAGAAAAACGTTCTTCCCTTCACACAGATGTATTTATAGGAATGAATTATTTCCATGCTTATATCTATAAATACATAAAAGAGGAATCAAATCTAACTTGAACCATAAAAGAAAAAAAAACCTGAACCCACCAGTTATACAGAGGGAAACCCTATCAGGGCACTTGCTCCAGCGGTAAACAATTCTGAAATTGGTCAGAGGTGGGGAATCACCTCCCATACAGCCAGCAACCCACACCCCATGCAAGGAGCGTCCTCATTGCAAAGCTGGGGGACCGTGCTGAGGCATCTGTGAGTGAACGTGAGCTGAGCCCCAGGCCAGCTGCTGCTGAACTGTTGCCACCCTTCCCAGGTAAAACACCTGAATATGTACAAGGGCTTGAAAGCCTAGAGGAAGGGCCGTGGAGCCACACCAGAGACAGCACGCAGGCCAACTTGGTGCCTGCAGGCCAGCCAGGATGGTCCTGGCCCCGGGCGCTCTTCTGGAAGCTTTCTATCGCCCTGCCTGAGATACCCCTCCTGTCCCGGCCCCCGCTGCTTTTTTCCTTCCTCACCTCTGTCCGGAGAGAAATTCCATCGGAAGCTATGGCTGACACATCCTCTTCTTTACAGGTGGCAGCCTGGCAACTCCTGCAGAAAGGCCAGCAGAGCCCCACTCACACCGGGCAACCAACAAAGCCTTGGCCCTTCACTCCCTCCCACCAGCACAGCCCCGAGACTGCTGACGGGGCAGAGAATATGGAGTCAGGCACAACTTCAGGGGCTATTGCTGCCTGGAGCGCTGTTTATATTGACCTCAACCAGGCACACCTGGGGAGGGCCGGCCGGCAGGGTAAGGCTGCTCAGGTCAGCTAACCCACAACCCTCAGGGAATCACATTGTTGAAAATGGACCTCGCTAAGGCAGAATGGAAGCCAAGGAAAAAAAGGACACAATGCCATTTGCAGCCCCGTAGATGAGTCTAGAGGTAATCACGTGACTTGGAGTAAGTCAGAAAGTGAAAGACACATATCGTATCATATCACTTATAGGTGTTACCTAAAAAATGGATACCAGGGCAGATATTTCCACGGAGAAGGGCAATCACAGATTCATTAAACAAACTTATGGTTCACCAATGGAAAGGTGTGAGGATTGGTTTCATTACGATATCGGGGTTAACAGACATAATCAAACACAGGTGACATATATAATCACCAAAGACCTACGGAATACCAAGAGAAGACTACTCAACATTCTGTCCTAACGTACATGGGAAAAGGATCCCAGGAAGAACAGACATCTGTATATGTGTAAAAGAACCACATCTTCCACACCTACAACAAGCCAAACATTGTAATCAAACTTGTTGTAATAGAAAATAAAAAAAAAAAATTAAAAACACGAACAAGAAGTAGTGAGACAAACTTGAGGGGCTTTCTCCTGGCACATTCCATTCTAAATTCCAATCTAGAACACGACTTCCATTGAGGCTCTGTTGCTCTACTAACCAGATTTGGTAAGGGAGAACTGCTGCCACCTTGTGGCCGTTTCACGCAACAGCAGCTTTAATCCCAGCGCTAATGGTCAGTTGATATTCAAAATCATTGCAGGCCTGTAAATGACACCTGCCCTGAAAACAAATCCTGGGGTCACATATCGACCAAAAAATTCAAACGACGTCCATATTTCAAAACGACCATTTCAAAAGGCATATTTTACGCACATTAGTGTTCTGCTTCTTTTTCTTTCTTTCCTTTTTTGTTAAAAAAACGGGAATGGAAAAAGGCATCCCTCAGAATGGGCGAAAATCGTTGCAAATGAATCAATGGACAAAGGTTTAATCTCCAATATATATATAAACAGCTCATGCAGCTTAATATTAAAAAAACAAACAACCCAATACAAAAATGGGCCGAAGATCTAAAGAGACGTTTCTTCAAAGAAGACACAGAGATGGCCAAGACGCACATGAAAAGCTGCTCTACAGCACTAATTATTAGAGAAATGCAAATCAAAACTACAATGAGGTATCACCTCACACCTGTTAGAATCGGCATCATCAGAAACTCTACAAACAACAAATTCTGGGGAGGGTGTGGACAAAAGGAGCCCTCTTCCACTATTGGTGGGGATGTAAATTGATACAGTCACTATGGAGAACAGTATGGAGTTTCCTTAAAAAAAACTAGAAATAGAATTACCATCTGATCCAGCAATCCCACTTCTGGGCATATACCCAGAGCAAACCATAAATCAAAAAGGCACATTCACCACAATGTTCATTGCAGCACTATTTACAATAGCCAGGTAATGCAAGCAACCTAAATGCCCACAGACAGATGAATGGATAAAGATGTGGTACATATATAAAATGGAATTTTACTCAGCCATAAAAAGGAATGAAACTGGGTCATTTGTAGAGACATCGATGGATCTAGAGACTGTCATACAGAATGAAGTAAGTCAGAAAGAGGAAAACAAATATTGTATATTAATGCATATATGTGGAACCTAAAAAATGGTACAGATGAACTGGTTTGCAGGGAAGAAATAGAGACACAGAGGTAGAGAACAAACGTATGGACACCAAGTGTGGGAAGCCATGGGGTGGTGGTGGTGGGATGAGTTGGGAGATTGGGATTGACCTGTATACATGTATATGCATAAAATACATAACTAATAATAACCTGCTGTATAAAATAATAAATAAAATTAAATTTCAAAATTTTAAAAACTAAAATTTTAAAATAAAACAGAAAAACGTTCTTCCCTTCACACAGATGTATTTATAGGAATGAATTATTTCCATGCTTATATCTATAAATACATAAAAGAGGAATCAAATCTAACTTGAACCATAAAAGAAAAAAAAACCTGAACCCACCAGTTATACAGAGGGAAACCCTATCAGGGCACTTGCTCCAGCGGTAAACAATTCTGAAATTGGTCAGAGGTGGGGAATCACCTCCCATACAGCCAGCAACCCACACCCCATGCAAGGAGCGTCCTCATTGCAAAGCTGGGGGACCGTGCTGAGGCATCTGTGAGTGAACGTGAGCTGAGCCCCAGGCCAGCTGCTGCTGAACTGTTGCCACCCTTCCCAGGTAAAACACCTGAATATGTACAAGGGCTTGAAAGCCTAGAGGAAGGGCCGTGGAGCCACACCAGCGACAGCACGGAGGCCAACTTGGTGCCTGCAGGCCAGCCAGGATGGTCCTGGCCCCGGGCGCTCTTCTGGAAGCTTTCTATCGCCCTGCCTGAGATACCCCTCCTGTCCCGGCCCCCACTGCTTTTTTCCTTCCTCACCTCTGTCCGGAGAGAAATTCCATCGGAAGCTATGGCTGACACATCCTCTTCTTTACAGGTGGCAGCCTGGCAACTCCTGCAGAAAGGCCAGCAGAGCCCCACTCACACCGGGCAACCAACAAAGCCTTGGCCCCTCACTCCCTCCCACCAGCACAGCCCCGAGACTGCTGACGGGGCAGAGAATATGGAGTCAGGCACAACTTCAGGGGCTATTGCTGCCTGGAGCGCTGTTTATATTGACCTCAACCAGGCACACCTGGGGAGGGCCGGCCGGCAGGGTAAGGCTGCTCAGGTCAGCTAACCCACAACCCTCAGGGAATCACATTGTTGAAAATGGACCTCGCTAAGGCAGAATGGAAGCCAAGGAAAAAAAGGACACAATGCCATTTGCAGCCCCGTAGATGAGTCTAGAGGTAATCACGTGACTTGGAGTAAGTCAGAAAGTGAAAGACACATATCGTATCATATCACTTATAGGTGTTACCTAAAAAATGGATACCAGGGCAGATATTTCCACGGAGAAGGGCAATCACAGATTCATTAAACAAACTTATGGTTCACCAATGGAAAGGTGTGAGGATTGGTTTCATTACGATATCGGGGTTAACAGACATAATCAAACACAGGTGACATATATAATCACCAAAGACCTACGGAATACCAAGAGAAGACTACTCAACATTCTGTCCTAACGTACATGGGAAAAGGATCCCAGGAAGAACAGACATCTGTATATGTGTAAAAGAACCACATCTTCCACACCTACAACAAGCCAAACATTGTAATCAAACTTGCTGTAATAGAAAATAAAAAAAAAAATTAAAAACACGAAGAAGTAGTGAGACAAACTTGAGGGGCTTTCTCCTGGCACATTCCATTCTAAATTCCAATCTAGAACACGACTTCCATTGAGGCTCTGTTGCTCTACTAACCAGATTTGGTAAGGGAGAACTGCTGCCACCTTGTGGCCGTTTCACGCAACAGCAGCTTTAATCCCAGCGCTAATGGTCAGTTGATATTCAAAATCATTGCAGGCCTGTAAATGACACCTGCCCTGAAAACAAATCCTGGGGTCACATATCGACCAAAAAATTCAAAGGACGTCCATATTTCAAAACGACCATTTCAAAAGGCATATTTTACGCACATTAGTGTTCTGCTTCTTTTTCTTTCTTTCCTTTTTTGTTAAAAAAACGGGAATGGAAAAAGGCATCCCTCAGAATGGGCGAAAATCGTTGCAAATGAATCAATGGACAAAGGTTTAATCTCCAATATATATATAAACAGCTCATGCAGCTTAATATTAAAAAAACAAACAACCCAATACAAAAATGGGCCGAAGATCTAAAGAGACGTTTCTTCAAAGAAGACACAGAGATGGCCAAGACGCACATGAAAAGCTGCTCTACAGCACTAATTATTAGAGAAATGCAAATCAAAACTACAATGAGGTATCACCTCACACCTGTTAGAATCGGCATCATCAGAAACTCTACAAACAACAAATTCTGGGGAGGGTGTGGACAAAAGGAGCCCTCTTCCACTATTGGTGGGGATGTAAATTGATACAGTCACTATGGAGAACAGTATGGAGTTTCCTTAAAAAAAACTAGAAATAGAATTACCATCTGATCCAGCAATCCCACTTCTGGGCATATACCCAGAGCAAACCATAAATCAAAAAGGCACATTAGCCACAATGTTCATTGCAGCACTATTTACAATAGCCAGGTAATGCAAGCAACCTAAATGTCCACAGACAGATGAATGGATAAAGATGTGGTACATATATAAAATGGAATTTTACTCAGCCATAAAAAGGAATGAAACTGGGTCATTTGTAGAGACATCGATGGATCTAGAGACTGTCATACAGAATGAAGTAAGTCAGAAAGAGGAAAACAAATATTGTATATTAATGCATATATGTGGAACCTAAGAAATGGTACAGATGAACTGGTTTGCAGGGAAGAAATAGAGACACAGAGGTAGAGAACAAACGTATGGACACCAAGTGTGGGAAGCCATGGGGTGGTGGTGGTGGGATGAGTTGGGAGATTGGGATTGACCTGTATACATGTATATGCATAAAATACATAACTAATAATAACCTGCTGTATAAAATAATAAATAAAATTAAATTTCAAAATTTTAAAAACTAAAATTTTAAAATAAAACAGAAAAACGTTCTTCCCTTCACACAGATGTATTTATAGGAATGAATTATTTCCATGCTTATATCTATAAATACATAAAAGAGGAATCAAATCTAACTTGAACCATAAAAGAAAAAAAAACCTGAACCCACCAGTTATACAGAGGGAAACCCTATCAGGGCACTTGCTCCAGCGGTAAACAATTCTGAAATTGGTCAGAGGTGGGGAATCACCTCCCATACAGCCAGCAACCCACCCCCCATGCAAGGAGCGTCCTCATTGCAAAGCTGGGGGACCGTGCTGAGGCATCTGTGAGTGAACGTGAGCTGAGCCCCAGGCCAGCTGCTGCTGAACTGTTGCCACCCTTCCCAGGTAAAACACCTGAATATGTACAAGGGCTTGAAAGCCTAGAGGAAGGGCCGTGGAGCCACATCAGCGACAGCACGCAGGCCAACTTGGTGCCTGCAGGCCAGCCAGGATGGTCCTGGCCCCGGGCGCTCTTCTGGAAGCTTTCTATCGCCCTGCCTGAGATACCCCTCCTGTCCCGGCCCCCACTGCTTTTTTCCTTCCTCACCTCTGTCCGGAGAGAAATTCCATCGGAAGCTATGGCTGACACATCCTCTTCTTTACAGGTGGCAGCCTGGCAACTCCTGCAGAAAGGCCAGCAGAGCCCCACTCACACCGGGCAACCAACAAAGCCTTGGCCCCTCACTCCCTCCCACCAGCACAGCCCCGAGACTGCTGACGGGGCAGAGAATATGGAGTCAGGCACAACTTCAGGGGCTATTGCTGCCTGGAGCACTGTTTATATTGACCTCAACCAGGCACACCTGGGGAGGGCCGGCCGGCAGGGTAAGGCTGCCCAGGTCAGCTAACCCACAACCCTCAGGGAATCACATTGTTGAAAATGGACCTCGCTAAGGCAGAATGGAAGCCAAGGAAAAAAAGGACACAATGCCATTTGCAGCCCCGTAGATGAGTCTAGAGGTAATCACGTGACTTGGAGTAAGTCAGAAATTGAAAGACACATATCGTATCATATCACTTATAGGTGTTACCTAAAAAATGGATACCAGGGCAGATATTTCCACGGAGAAGGGCAATCACAGATTCATTAAACAAACTTATGGTTCACCAATGGAAAGGTGTGAGGATTGGTTTCATTACGATATCGGGGTTAACAGACATAATCAAACACAGGTGACATATATAATCACCAAAGACCTACGGAATACCAAGAGAAGACTACTCAACATTCTGTCCTAACGTACATGGGAAAAGGATCCCAGGAAGAACAGACATCTGTATATGTGTAAAAGAACCACATCTTCCACACCTACAACAAGCCAAACATTGTAATCAAACTTGGTGTAATAGAAAATAAAAAAAAAAATTAAAAACACGAACAAGAAGTAGTGAGACAAACTTGAGGGACTTTCTCCTGGCACATTCCATTCTAAATTCCAATCTAGAACACGACTTCCATTGAGGCTCTGTTGCTCTACTAACCAGATTTGGTAAGGGAGAACTGCTGCCACCTTGTGGCCGTTTCACGCAACAGCAGCTTTAATCCCAGCGCTAATGGTCAGTTGATATTCAAAATCATTGCAGGCCTGTAAATGACACCTGCCCTGAAAACAAATCCTGGGGTCACATATCGACCAAAAAATTCAAAGGACGTCCATATTTCAAAACGACCATTTCAAAAGGCATATTTTACGCACATTAGTGTTCTGCTTCTTTTTCTTTCTTTCCTTTTTTGTTAAAAAAACGGGAATGGAAAAAGGCATCCCTCAGAATGGGCGAAAATCGTTGCAAATGAATCAATGGACAAAGGTTTAATCTCCAATATATATATAAACAGCTCATGCAGCTTAATATTAAAAAAACAAACAACCCAATACAAAAATGGGCCGAAGATCTAAAGAGACGTTTCTTCAAAGAAGACACAGAGATGGCCAAGACGCACATGAAAAGCTGCTCTACAGCACTAATTATTAGAGAAATGCAAATCAAAACTACAATGAGGTATCACCTCACACCTGTTAGAATCGGCATCATCAGAAACTCTACAAACAACAAATTCTGGGGAGGGTGTGGACAAAAGGAGCCCTCTTCCACTATTGGTGGGGATGTAAATTGATACAGTCACTATGGAGAACAGTATGGAGTTTCCTTAAAAAAAACTAGAAATAGAATTACCATCTGATCCAGCAATCCCACTTCTGGGCATATACCCAGAGCAAACCATAAATCAAAAAGGCACATTCACCACAATGTTCATTGCAGCACTATTTACAATAGCCAGGTAATGCAAGCAACCTAAATGTCCACAGACAGATGAATGGATAAAGATGTGGTACATATATAAAATGGAATTTTACTCAGCCATAAAAAGGAATGAAACTGGGTCATTTGTAGAGACATCGATGGATCTAGAGACTGTCATACAGAATGAAGTAAGTCAGAAAGAGGAAAACAAATATTGTATATTAATGCATATATGTGGAACCTAAAAAATGGTACAGATGAACTGGTTTGCAGGGAAGAAATAGAGACACAGAGGTAGAGAACAAACGTATGGACACCAAGTGTGGGAAGCCATGGGGTGGTGGTGGTGGGATGAGTTGGGAGATTGGGATTGACCTGTATACATGTATATGCATAAAATACATAACTAATAATAACCTGCTGTATAAAATAATAAATAAAATTAAATTTCAAAATTTTAAAAACTAAAATTTTAAAATAAAACAGAAAAACGTTCTTCCCTTCACACAGATGTATTTATAGGAATGAATTATTTCCATGCTTATATCTATAAATACATAAAAGAGGAATCAAATCTAACTTGAACCATAAAAGAAAAAAAAACCTGAACCCACCAGTTATACAGAGGGAAACCCTATCAGGGCACTTGCTCCAGCGGTAAACAATTCTGAAATTGGTCAGAGGTGGGGAATCACCTCCCATACAGCCAGCAACCCACACCCCATGCAAGGAGCGTCCTCATTGCAAAGCTGGGGGACCGTGCTGAGGCATCTGTGAGTGAACGTGAGCTGAGCCCCAGGCCAGCTGCTGCTGAACTGTTCCCACCCTTCCCAGGTAAAACACCTGAATATGTACAAGGGCTTGAAAGCCTAGAGGAAGGGCCGTGGAGCCACACCAGAGACAGCACGCAGGCCAACTTGGTGCCTGCAGGCCAGCCAGGATGGTCCTGGCCCCGGGCGCTCTTCTGGAAGCTTTCTATCGCCCTGCCTGAGATACCCCTCCTGTCCCGGCCCCCACTGCTTTTTTCCTTCCTCACCTCTGTCCGGAGAGAAATTCCATCGGAAGCTATGGCTGACACATCCTCTTCTTTACAGGTGGCAGCCTGGCAACTCCTGCAGAAAGGCCAGCAGAGCCCCACTCACACCGGGCAACCAACAAAGCCTTGGCCCCTCACTCCCTCCCACCAGCACAGCCCCGAGACTGCTGACGGGGCAGAGAATATGGAGTCAGGCACAACTTCAGGGGCTATTGCTGCCTGGAGCGCTGTTTATATTGACCTCAACCAGGCACACCTGGGGAGGGCCGGCCGGCAGGGTAAGGCTGCTCAGGTCAGCTAACCCACAACCCTCAGGGAATCACATTGTTGAAAATGGACCTCGCTAAGGCAGAATGGAAGCCAAGGAAAAAAAGGACACAATGCCATTTGCAGCCCCGTAGATGAGTCTAGAGGTAATCACGTGACTTGGAGTAAGTCAGAAAGTGAAAGACACATATCGTATCATATCACTTATAGGTGTTACCTAAAAAATGGATACCAGGGCAGATATTTCCACGGAGAAGGGCAATCACAGATTCATTAAACAAACTTATGGTTCACCAATGGAAAGGTGTGAGGATTGGTTTCATTACGATATCGGGGTTAACAGACATAATCAAACACAGGTGACATATATAATCACCAAAGACCTACGGAATACCAAGAGAAGACTACTCAACATTCTGTCCTAACGTACATGGGAAAAGGATCCCAGGAAGAACAGACATCTGTATATGTGTAAAAGAACCACATCTTCCACACCTACAACAAGCCAAACATTGTAATCAAACTTGTTGTAATAGAAAATAAAAAAAAAAAATTAAAAACACGAACAAGAAGTAGTGAGACAAACTTGAGGGGCTTTCTCCTGGCACATTCCATTCTAAATTCCAATCTAGAACACGACTTCCATTGAGGCTCTGTTGCTCTACTAACCAGATTTGGTAAGGGAGAACTGCTGCCACCTTGTGGCCGTTTCACGCAACAGCAGCTTTAATCCCAGCGCTAATGGTCAGTTGATATTCAAAATCATTGCAGGCCTGTAAATGACACCTGCCCTGAAAACAAATCCTGGGGTCACATATCGACCAAAAAATTCAAAGGACGTCCATATTTCAAAACGACCATTTCAAAAGGCATATTTTACGCACATTAGTGTTCTGCTTCTTTTTCTTTCTTTCCTTTTTTGTTAAAAAAACGGGAATGGAAAAAGGCATCCCTCAGAATGGGCGAAAATCGTTGCAAATGAATCAATGGACAAAGGTTTAATCTCCAATATATATATAAACAGCTCATGCAGCTTAATATTAAAAAAACAAACAACCCAATACAAAAATGGGCCGAAGATCTAAAGAGACGTTTCTTCAAAGAAGACACAGAGATGGCCAAGACGCACATGAAAAGCTGCTCTACAGCACTAATTATTAGAGAAATGCAAATCAAAACTATAATGAGGTATCACCTCACACCTGTTAGAATCGGCATCATCAGAAACTCTACAAACAACAAATTCTGGGGAGGGTGTGGACAAAAGGAGCCCTCTTCCACTATTGGTGGGGATGTAAATTGATACAGTCACTATGGAGAACAGTATGGAGTTTCCTTAAAAAAAACTAGAAATAGAATTACCATCTGATCCAGCAATCCCACTTCTGGGCATATACCCAGAGCAAACCATAAATCAAAAAGGCACATTCACCACAATGTTCATTGCAGCACTATTTACAATAGCCAGGTAATGCAAGCAACCTAAATGTCCAGACAGATGAATGGATAAAGATGTGGTACATATATAAAATGGAATTTTACTCAGCCATAAAAAGGAATGAAACTGGGTCATTTGTAGAGACATCGATGGATCTAGAGACTGTCATACAGAATGAAGTAAGTCAGAAAGAGGAAAACAAATATTGTATATTAATGCATATATGTGGAACCTAAAAAATGGTACAGATGAACTGGTTTGCAGGGAAGAAATAGAGACACAGAGGTAGAGAACAAACGTATGGACACCAAGTGTGGGAAGCCATGGGGTGGTGGTGGTGGGATGAGTTGGGAGATTGGGATTGACCTGTATACATGTATATGCATAAAATACATAACTAATAATAACCTGCTGTATAAAATAATAAATAAAATTAAATTTCAAAATTTTAAAAACTAAAATTTTAAAATACAACAGAAAAACGTTCTTCCCTTCACACAGATGTATTTATAGGAATGAATTATTTCCATGCTTATATCTATAAATACATAAAAGAGGAATCAAATCTAACTTGAACCATAAAAGAAAAAAAAACCTGAACCCACCAGTTATACAGAGGGAAACCCTATCAGGGCACTTGCTCCAGCGGTAAACAATTCTGAAATTGGTCAGAGGTGGGGAATCACCTCCCATACAGCCAGCAACCCACCCCCCATGCAAGGAGCGTCCTCATTGCAAAGCTGGGGGACCGTGCTGAGGCATCTGTGAGTGAACGTGAGCTGAGCCCCAGGCCAGCTGCTGCTGAACTGTTGCCACCCTTCCCAGGTAAAACACCTGAATATGTACAAGGGCTTGAAAGCCTAGAGGAAGGGCCGTGGAGCCACACCAGCGACAGCACGCAGGCCAACTTGGTGCCTGCAGGCCAGCCAGGATGGTCCTGGCCCCGGGCGCTCTTCTGGAAGCTTTCTATCGCCCTGCCTGAGATACCCCTCCTGTCCCGGCCCCCACTGCTTTTTTCCTTCCTCACCTCTGTCCAGAGAGAAATTCCATCGGAAGCTATGGCTGACACATCCTCTTCTTTACAGGTGGCAGCCTGGCAACTCCTGCAGAAAGGCCAGCAGAGCCCCACTCACACCGGGCAACCAACAAAGCCTTGGCCCCTCACTCCCTCCCACCAGCACAGCCCCGAGACTGCTGACGGGGCAGAGAATATGGAGTCAGGCACAACTTCAGGGGCTATTGCTGCCTGGAGCGCTGTTTATATTGACCTCAACCAGGCACACCTGGGGAGGGCCGGCCGGCAGGGTAAGGCTGCTCAGGTCAGCTAACCCACAACCCTCAGGGAATCACATTGTTGAAAATGGACCTCGCTAAGGCAGAATGGAAGCCAAGGAAAAAAAGGACACAATGCCATTTGCAGCCCCGTAGATGAGTCTAGAGGTAATCACGTGACTTGGAGTAAGTCAGAAATTGAAAGACACATATCGTATCATATCACTTATAGGTGTTACCTAAAAAATGGATACCAGGGCAGATATTTCCACGGAGAAGGGCAATCACAGATTCATTAAACAAACTTATGGTTCACCAATGGAAAGGTGTGAGGATTGGTTTCATTACGATATCGGGGTTAACAGACATAATCAAACACAGGTGACATATATAATCACCAAAGACCTACGGAATACCAAGAGAAGACTACTCAACATTCTGTCCTAACGTACATGGGAAAAGGATCCCAGGAAGAACAGACATCTGTATATGTGTAAAAGAACCACATCTTCCACACCTACAACAAGCCAAACATTGTAATCAAACTTGCTGTAATAGAAAATAAAAAAAAAATTAAAAACACGAACAAGAAGTAGTGAGACAAACTTGAGGGGCTTTCTCCTGGCACATTCCATTCTAAATTCCAATCTAGAACACGACTTCCATTGAGGCTCTGTTGCTCTACTAACCAGATTTGGTAAGGGAGAACTGCTGCCACCTTGTGGCCGTTTCACGCAACAGCAGCTTTAATCCCAGCGCTAATGGTCAGTTGATATTCAAAATCATTGCAGGCCTGTAAATGACACCTGCCCTGAAAACAAATCCTGGGGTCACATATCGACCAAAAAATTCAAACGACGTCCATATTTCAAAACGACCATTTCAAAAGGCATATTTTACGCACATTAGTGTTCTGCTTCTTTTTCTTTCTTTCCTTTTTTGTTAAAAAAACGGGAATGGAAAAAGGCATCCCTCAGAATGGGCGAAAATCGTTGCAAATGAATCAATGGACAAAGGTTTAATCTCCAATATATATATAAACAGCTCATGCAGCTTAATATTAAAAAAACAAACAACCCAATACAAAAATGGGCCGAAGATCTAAAGAGACGTTTCTTCAAAGAAGACACAGAGATGGCCAAGACGCACATGAAAAGCTGCTCTACAGCACTAATTATTAGAGAAATGCAAATCAAAACTATAATGAGGTATCACCTCACACCTGTTAGAATCGGCATCATCAGAAACTCTACAAACAACAAATTCTGGGGAGGGTGTGGACAAAAGGAGCCCTCTTCCACTATTGGTGGGGATGTAAATTGATACAGTCACTATGGAGAACAGTATGGAGTTTCCTTAAAAAAAACTAGAAATAGAATTACCATCTGATCCAGCAATCCCACTTCTGGGCATATACCCAGAGCAAACCATAAATCAAAAAGGCACATTCACCACAATGTTCATTGCAGCACTATTTACAATAGCCAGGTAATGCAAGCAACCTAAATGTCCAGACAGATGAATGGATAAAGATGTGGTACATATATAAAATGGAATTTTACTCAGCCATAAAAAGGAATGAAACTGGGTCATTTGTAGAGACATCGATGGATCTAGAGACTGTCATACAGAATGAAGTAAGTCAGAAAGAGGAAAACAAATATTGTATATTAATGCATATATGTGGAACCTAAAAAATGGTACAGATGAACTGGTTTGCAGGGAAGAAATAGAGACACAGAGGTAGAGAACAAACGTATGGACACCAAGTGTGGGAAGCCATGGGGTGGTGGTGGTGGGATGAGTTGGGAGATTGGGATTGACCTGTATACATGTATATGCATAAAATACATAACTAATAATAACCTGCTGTATAAAATAATAAATAAAATTAAATTTCAAAATTTTAAAAACTAAAATTTTAAAATAAAACAGAAAAACGTTCTTCCCTTCACACAGATGTATTTATAGGAATGAATTATTTCCATGCTTATATCTATAAATACATAAAAGAGGAATCAAATCTAACTTGAACCATAAAAGAAAAAAAAACCTGAACCCACCAGTTATACAGAGGGAAACCCTATCAGGGCACTTGCTCCAGCGGTAAACAATTCTGAAATTGGTCAGAGGTGGGGAATCACCTCCCATACAGCCAGCAACCCACCCCCCATGCAAGGAGCGTCCTCATTGCAAAGCTGGGGGACCGTGCTGAGGCATCTGTGAGTGAACGTGAGCTGAGCCCCAGGCCAGCTGCTGCTGAACTGTTCCCACCCTTCCCAGGTAAAACACCTGAATATGTACAAGGGCTTGAAAGCCTAGAGGAAGGGCCGTGGAGCCACACCAGAGACAGCACGCAGGCCAACTTGGTGCCTGCAGGCCAGCCAGGATGGTCCTGGCCCCGGGCGCTCTTCTGGAAGCTTTCTATCGCCCTGCCTGAGATACCCCTCCTGTCCCGGCCCCCACTGCTTTTTTCCTTCCTCACCTCTGTCCGGAGAGAAATTCCATCGGAAGCTATGGCTGACACATCCTCTTCTTTACAGGTGGCAGCCTGGCAACTCCTGCAGAAAGGCCAGCAGAGCCCCACTCACACCGGGCAACCAACAAAGCCTTGGCCCCTCACTCCCTCCCACCAGCACAGCCCCGAGACTGCTGACGGGGCAGAGAATATGGAGTCAGGCACAACTTCAGGGGCTATTGTTGCCTGGAGCGCTGTTTATATTGACCTCAACCAGGCACACCTGGGGAGGGCCGGCCGGCAGGGTAAGGCTGCCCAGGTCAGCTAACCCACAACCCTCAGGGAATCACATTGTTGAAAATGGACCTCGCTAAGGCAGAATGGAAGCCAAGGAAAAAAAGGACACAATGCCATTTGCAGCCCCGTAGATGAGTCTAGAGGTAATCACGTGACTTGGAGTAAGTCAGAAAGTGAAAGACACATATCGTATCATATCACTTATAGGTGTTACCTAAAAAATGGATACCAGGGCAGATATTTCCACGGAGAAGGGCAATCACAGATTCATTAAACAAACTTATGGTTCACCAATGGAAAGGTGTGAGGATTGGTTTCATTACGATATCGGGGTTAACAGACATAATCAAACACAGGTGACATATATAATCACCAAAGACCTACGGAATACCAAGAGAAGACTACTCAACATTCTGTCCTAACGTACATGGGAAAAGGATCCCAGGAAGAACAGACATCTGTATATGTGTAAAAGAACCACATCTTCCACACCTACAACAAGCCAAACATTGTAATCAAACTTGCTGTAATAGAAAATAAAAAAAAAATTAAAAACACGAACAAGAAGTAGTGAGACAAACTTGAGGGGCTTTCTCCTGGCACATTCCATTCTAAATTCCAATCTAGAACACGACTTCCATTGAGGCTCTGTTGCTCTACTAACCAGATTTGGTAAGGGAGAACTGCTGCCACCTTGTGGCCGTTTCACGCAACAGCAGCTTTAATCCCAGCGCTAATGGTCAGTTGATATTCAAAATCATTGCAGGCCTGTAAATGACACCTGCCCTGAAAACAAATCCTGGGGTCACATATCGACCAAAAAATTCAAACGACGTCCATATTTCAAAACGACCATTTCAAAAGGCATATTTTACGCACATTAGTGTTCTGCTTCTTTTTCTTTCTTTCCTTTTTTGTTAAAAAAACGGGAATGGAAAAAGGCATCCCTCAGAATGGGCGAAAATCGTTGCAAATGAATCAATGGACAAAGGTTTAATCTCCAATATATATATAAACAGCTCATGCAGCTTAATATTAAAAAAACAAACAACCCAATACAAAAATGGGCCGAAGATCTAAAGAGACGTTTCTTCAAAGAAGACACAGAGATGGCCAAGACGCACATGAAAAGCTGCTCTACAGCACTAATTATTAGAGAAATGCAAATCAAAACTACAATGAGGTATCACCTCACACCTGTTAGAATCGGCATCATCAGAAACTCTACAAACAACAAATTCTGGGGAGGGTGTGGACAAAAGGAGCCCTCTTCCACTATTGGTGGGGATGTAAATTGATACAGTCACTATGGAGAACAGTATGGAGTTTCCTTAAAAAAAACTAGAAATAGAATTACCATCTGATCCAGCAATCCCACTTCTGGGCATATACCCAGAGCAAACCATAAATCAAAAAGGCACATTCACCACAATGTTCATTGCAGCACTATTTACAATAGCCAGGTAATGCAAGCAACCTAAATGCCCACAGACAGATGAATGGATAAAGATGTGGTACATATATAAAATGGAATTTTACTCAGCCATAAAAAGGAATGAAACTGGGTCATTTGTAGAGACATCGATGGATCTAGAGACTGTCATACAGAATGAAGTAAGTCAGAAAGAGGAAAACAAATATTGTATATTAATGCATATATGTGGAACCTAAAAAATGGTACAGATGAACTGGTTTGCAGGGAAGAAATAGAGACACAGAGGTAGAGAACAAACGTATGGACACCAAGTGTGGGAAGCCATGGGGTGGTGGTGGTGGGATGAGTTGGGAGATTGGGATTGACCTGTATACATGTATATGCATAAAATACATAACTAATAATAACCTGCTGTATAAAATAATAAATAAAATTAAATTTCAAAATTTTAAAAACTAAAATTTTAAAATACAACAGAAAAACGTTCTTCCCTTCACACAGATGTATTTATAGGAATGAATTATTTCCATGCTTATATCTATAAATACATAAAAGAGGAATCAAATCTAACTTGAACCATAAAAGAAAAAAAAACCTGAACCCACCAGTTATACAGAGGGAAACCCTATCAGGGCACTTGCTCCAGCGGTAAACAATTCTGAAATTGGTCAGAGGTGGGGAATCACCTCCCATACAGCCAGCAACCCACACCCCATGCAAGGAGCGTCCTCATTGCAAAGCTGGGGGACCGTGCTGAGGCATCTGTGAGTGAACGTGAGCTGAGCCCCAGGCCAGCTGCTGCTGAACTGTTGCCACCCTTCCCAGGTAAAACACCTGAATATGTACAAGGGCTTGAAAGCCTAGAGGAAGGGCCGTGGAGCCACACCAGCGACAGCACGGAGGCCAACTTGGTGCCTGCAGGCCAGCCAGGATGGTCCTGGCCCCGGGCGCTCTTCTGGAAGCTTTCTATCGCCCTGCCTGAGATACCCCTCCTGTCCCGGCCCCCACTGCTTTTTTCCTTCCTCACCTCTGTCCGGAGAGAAATTCCATCGGAAGCTATGGCTGACACATCCTCTTCTTTACAGGTGGCAGCCTGGCAACTCCTGCAGAAAGGCCAGCAGAGCCCCACTCACACCGGGCAACCAACAAAGCCTTGGCCCCTCACTCCCTCCCACCAGCACAGCCCCGAGACTGCTGACGGGGCAGAGAATATGGAGTCAGGCACAACTTCAGGGGCTATTGCTGCCTGGAGCGCTGTTTATATTGACCTCAACCAGGCACACCTGGGGAGGGCCGGCCGGCAGGGTAAGGCTGCTCAGGTCAGCTAACCCACAACCCTCAGGGAATCACATTGTTGAAAATGGACCTCGCTAAGGCAGAATGGAAGCCAAGGAAAAAAAGGACACAATGCCATTTGCAGCCCCGTAGATGAGTCTAGAGGTAATCACGTGACTTGGAGTAAGTCAGAAAGTGAAAGACACATATCGTATCATATCACTTATAGGTGTTACCTAAAAAATGGATACCAGGGCAGATATTTCCACGGAGAAGGGCAATCACAGATTCATTAAACAAACTTATGGTTCACCAATGGAAAGGTGTGAGGATTGGTTTCATTACGATATCGGGGTTAACAGACATAATCAAACACAGGTGACATATATAATCACCAAAGACCTACGGAATACCAAGAGAAGACTACTCAACATTCTGTCCTAACGTACATGGGAAAAGGATCCCAGGAAGAACAGACATCTGTATATGTGTAAAAGAACCACATCTTCCACACCTACAACAAGCCAAACATTGTAATCAAACTTGTTGTAATAGAAAATAAAAAAAAAAAATTAAAAACACGAACAAGAAGTAGTGAGACAAACTTGAGGGGCTTTCTCCTGGCACATTCCATTCTAAATTCCAATCTAGAACACGACTTCCATTGAGGCTCTGTTGCTCTACTAACCAGATTTGGTAAGGGAGAACTGCTGCCACCTTGTGGCCGTTTCACGCAACAGCAGCTTTAATCCCAGCGCTAATGGTCAGTTGATATTCAAAATCATTGCAGGCCTGTAAATGACACCTGCCCTGAAAACAAATCCTGGGGTCACATATCGACCAAAAAATTCAAAGGACGTCCATATTTCAAAACGACCATTTCAAAAGGCATATTTTACGCACATTAGTGTTCTGCTTCTTTTTCTTTCTTTCCTTTTTTGTTAAAAAAACGGGAATGGAAAAAGGCATCCCTCAGAATGGGCGAAAATCGTTGCAAATGAATCAATGGACAAAGGTTTAATCTCCAATATATATATAAACAGCTCATGCAGCTTAATATTAAAAAAACAAACAACCCAATACAAAAATGGGCCGAAGATCTAAAGAGACGTTTCTTCAAAGAAGACACAGAGATGGCCAAGACGCACATGAAAAGCTGCTCTACAGCACTAATTATTAGAGAAATGCAAATCAAAACTATAATGAGGTATCACCTCACACCTGTTAGAATCGGCATCATCAGAAACTCTACAAACAACAAATTCTGGGGAGGGTGTGGACAAAAGGAGCCCTCTTCCACTATTGGTGGGGATGTAAATTGATACAGTCACTATGGAGAACAGTATGGAGTTTCCTTAAAAAAAACTAGAAATAGAATTACCATCTGATCCAGCAATCCCACTTCTGGGCATATACCCAGAGCAAACCATAAATCAAAAAGGCACATTAGCCACAATGTTCATTGCAGCACTATTTACAATAGCCAGGTAATGCAAGCAACCTAAATGTCCACAGACAGATGAATGGATAAAGATGTGGTACATATATAAAATGGAATTTTACTCAGCCATAAAAAGGAATGAAACTGGGTCATTTGTAGAGACATCGATGGATCTAGAGACTGTCATACAGAATGAAGTAAGTCAGAAAGAGGAAAACAAATATTGTATATTAATGCATATATGTGGAACCTAAAAAATGGTACAGATGAACTGGTTTGCAGGGAAGAAATAGAGACACAGAGGTAGAGAACAAACGTATGGACACCAAGTGTGGGAAGCCATGGGGTGGTGGTGGTGGGATGAGTTGGGAGATTGGGATTGACCTGTATACATGTATATGCATAAAATACATAACTAATAATAACCTGCTGTATAAAATAATAAATAAAATTAAATTTCAAAATTTTAAAAACTAAAATTTTAAAATAAAACAGAAAAACGTTCTTCCCTTCACACAGATGTATTTATAGGAATGAATTATTTCCATGCTTATATCTATAAATACATAAAAGAGGAATCAAATCTAACTTGAACCATAAAAGAAAAAAAAACCTGAACCCACCAGTTATACAGAGGGAAACCCTATCAGGGCACTTGCTCCAGCGGTAAACAATTCTGAAATTGGTCAGAGGTGGGGAATCACCTCCCATACAGCCAGCAACCCACCCCCCATGCAAGGAGCGTCCTCATTGCAAAGCTGGGGGACCGTGCTGAGGCATCTGTGAGTAAACGTGAGCTGAGCCCCAGGCCAGCTGCTGCTGAACTGTTCCCACCCTTCCCAGGTAAAACACCTGAATATGTACAAGGGCTTGAAAGACTAGAGGAAGGGCCGTGGAGCCACACCAGCAACAGCACGCAGGCCAACTTGGTGCCTGCAGGCCAGCCAGGATGGTCCTGGCCCCGGGCGCTCTTCTGGAAGTTTTCTATCGCCCTGCCTGAGATACCCCTCCTGTCCCGGCCCCCACTGCTTTTTTCCTTCCTCACCTCTGTCCGGAGAGAAATTCCATCGGAAGGTATGGGTGACACATCCTCTTCTTTACAGGTGGCAGCCTGGCAACTCCTGCAGAAAGGCCAGCAGAGCCCCACTCACACCGGGCAACCAACAAAGCCTTGGCCCCTCCCTCCCTCCCACCAGCACAGCCCCGAGACTGCTGACGGGGCAGAGAATATGCAGTCAGGCACAACTTCAGGGGCTATTGCTGCCTGGAGCGCTGTTTATATTGACCTCAACCAGGAACACCTGGGGAGGGCCGGCCGGCAGGGTAAGGCTGCCCAGGTCAGCTAATCCACAACCCTCAGGGAATCACATTGTTGAAAATGGACCTCGCTAAGGCAGAATGGAAGCCAAGGAAAAAAAGGACACAATGCCATTTGCAGCCCCGTAGATGAGTCTAGAGGTAATCACGTGACTTGGAGTAAGTCAGAAAGTGAAAGACACATATCGTAACATATCACTTATAGGTGTTACCTAAAAAATGGATACCAGGGCAGATATTTCCACGGAGAAGGGCAATCACAGATTCATTAAACAAACTTATGGTTCACCAATGGAAATGTGTGAGGATTGGTTTCATTACCATATCGGGGTTAACAGACATAATCTAACACAGGTGACATATATAATCACCAAAGACCTACGGAATACCAAGAGAAGACTACTCAACATTCTGTCCTAACGTACATGGGAAAAGGATCCCAGGAAGAACAGACATCTGTATATGTGTAAAAGAACCACATCTTCCACACCTACAACAAGCCAAACATTGTAATCAAACTTGCTGTAATAGAAAATAAAAAAAAAAATTAAAAACACGAACAAGAAGTAGTGAGACAAACTTGAGGGACTTTCTCCTGGCACATTCCATTCTAATTTCCAATCTAGAACACGACTTCCATTGAGGCTCTGTTGCTCTACTAACCAGATTTGGTAAGGGAGAACTGCTGCCACCTTGTGGCCGTTTCACGCAACAGCAGCTTTAATCCCAGCGCTAATGGTCAGTTGATATTCAAAATCATTGCAGGCCTGTAAATGACACCTGCCCTGAAAACAAATCCTGGGGTCACATATCGACCAAAAAATTCAAAGGACGTCCATATTTCAAAACGACCATTTCAAAAGGCATATTTTACGCACATTAGTGTTCTGCTTCTTTTTCTTTCTTTCCTTTTTTGTTAAAAAAACGGGAATGGAAAAAGGCATCCCTCAGAATGGGCGAAAATCGTTGCAAATGAATCAATGGACAAAGGTTTAATCTCCAATATATATATAAACAGCTCATGCAGCTTAATATTAAAAAAACAAACAACCCAATACAAAAATGGGCCGAAGATCTAAAGAGACGTTTCTTCAAAGAAGACACAGAGATGGCCAAGACGCACATGAAAAGCTGCTCTACAGCACTAATTATTAGAGAAATGCAAATCAAAACTACAATGAGGTATCACCTCACACCTGTTAGAATCGGCATCATCAGAAACTCTACAAACAACAAATTCTGGGGAGGGTGTGGACAAAAGGAGCCCTCTTCCACTATTGGTGGGGATGTAAATTGATACAGTCACTATGGAGAACAGTATGGAGTTTCCTTAAAAAAAACTAGAAATAGAATTACCATCTGATCCAGCAATCCCACTTCTGGGCATATACCCAGAGCAAACCATAAATCAAAAAGGCACATTCACCACAATGTTCATTGCAGCACTATTTACAATAGCCAGGTAATGCAAGCAACCTAAATGTCCACAGACAGATGAATGGATAAAGATGTGGTACATATATAAAATGGAATTTTACTCAGCCATAAAAAGGAATGAAACTGGGTCATTTGTAGAGACATTGATGGATCTAGAGACTGTCATACAGAATGAAGTAAGTCAGAAAGAGGAAAACAAATATTGTATATTAATGCATATATGTGGAACCTAAAAAATGGTACAGATGAACTGGTTTGCAGGGAAGAAATAGAGACACAGAGGTAGAGAACAAACGTATGGACACCAAGTGTGGGAAGCCATGGGGTGGTGGTGGTGGGATGAGTTGGGAGATTGGGATTGACCTGTATACATGTATATGCATAAAATACATAACTAATAATAACCTGCTGTATAAAATAATAAATAAAATTAAATTTCAAAATTTTAAAAACTAAAATTTTAAAATAAAACAGAAAAACGTTCTTCCCTTCACACAGATGTATTTATAGGAATGAATTATTTCCATGCTTATATCTATAAATACATAAAAGAGGAATCAAATCTAACTTGAACCATAAAAGAAAAAAAAACCTGAACCCACCAGTTATACAGAGGGAAACCCTATCAGGGCACTTGCTCCAGCGGTAAACAATTCTGAAATTGGTCAGAGGTGGGGAATCACCTCCCATACAGCCAGCAACCCACACCCCATGCAAGGAGCGTCCTCATTGCAAAGCTGGGGGACCGTGCTGAGGCATCTGTGAGTGAACGTGAGCTGAGCCCCAGGCCAGCTGCTGCTGAACTGTTGCCACCCTTCCCAGGTAAAACACCTGAATATGTACAAGGGCTTGAAAGCCTAGAGGAAGGGCCGTGGAGCCACACCAGAGACAGCACGCAGGCCAACTTGGTGCCTGCAGGCCAGCCAGGATGGTCCTGGCCCCGGGCGCTCTTCTGGAAGCTTTCTATCGCCCTGCCTGAGATACCCCTCCTGTCCCGGCCCCCACTGCTTTTTTCCTTCCTCACCTCTGTCCGGAGAGAAATTCCATTGGAAGCTATGGCTGACACATCCTCTTCTTTACAGGTGGCAGCCTGGCAACTCCTGCAGAAAGGCCAGCAGAGCCCCACTCACACCGGGCAACCAACAAAGCCTTGGCCCCTCCCTCCCTCCCACCAGCACAGCCCCGAGACTGCTGACGGGGCAGAGAATATGGAGTCAGGCACAACTTCAGGGGCTATTGCTGCCTGGAGCGCTGTTTATATTGACCTCAACCAGGCACACCTGGGGAGGGCCGGCCGGCAGGGTAAGGCTGCTCAGGTCAGCTAACCCACAACCCTCAGGGAATCACATTGTTGAAAATGGACCTCGCTAAGGCAGAATGGAAGCCAAGGAAAAAAAGGACACAATGCCATTTGCAGCCCCGTAGATGAGTCTAGAGGTAATCACGTGACTTGGAGTAAGTCAGAAAGTGAAAGACACATATCGTATCATATCACTTATAGGTGTTACCTAAAAAATGGATACCAGGGCAGATATTTCCACGGAGAAGGGCAATCACAGATTCATTAAACAAACTTATGGTTCACCAATGGAAAGGTGTGAGGATTGGTTTCATTACGATATCGGGGTTAACAGACATAATCAAACACAGGTGACATATATAATCACCAAAGACCTACGGAATACCAAGAGAAGACTACTCAACATTCTGTCCTAACGTACATGGGAAAAGGATCCCAGGAAGAACAGACATCTGTATATGTGTAAAAGAACCACATCTTCCACACCTACAACAAGCCAAACATTGTAATCAAACTTGTTGTAATAGAAAAAAAAAAAAATTAAAAACACGAACAAGAAGTAGTGAGACAAACTTGAGGGGCTTTCTCCTGGCACATTCCATTCTAAATTCCAATCTAGAACACGACTTCCATTGAGGCTCTGTTGCTCTACTAACCAGATTTGGTAAGGGAGAACTGCTGCCACCTTGTGGCCGTTTCACGCAACAGCAGCTTTAATCCCAGCGCTAATGGTCAGTTGATATTCAAAATCATTGCAGGCCTGTAAATGACACCTGCCCTGAAAACAAATCCTGGGGTCACATATCGACCAAAAAATTCAAAGGACGTCCATATTTCAAAACGACCATTTCAAAAGGCATATTTTACGCACATTAGTGTTCTGCTTCTTTTTCTTTCTTTCCTTTTTTGTTAAAAAAACGGGAATGGAAAAAGGCATCCCTCAGAATGGGCGAAAATCGTTGCAAATGAATCAATGGACAAAGGTTTAATCTCCAATATATATATAAACAGCTCATGCAGCTTAATATTAAAAAAACAAACAACCCAATACAAAAATGGGCCGAAGATCTAAAGAGACGTTTCTTCAAAGAAGACACAGAGATGGCCAAGACGCACATGAAAAGCTGCTCTACAGCACTAATTATTAGAGAAATGCAAATCAAAACTACAATGAGGTATCACCTCACACCTGTTAGAATCGGCATCATCAGAAACTCTACAAACAACAAATTCTGGGGAGGGTGTGGACAAAAGGAGCCCTCTTCCACTATTGGTGGGGATGTAAATTGATACAGTCACTATGGAGAACAGTATGGAGTTTCCTTAAAAAAAACTAGAAATAGAATTACCATCTGATCCAGCAATCCCACTTCTGGGCATATACCCAGAGCAAACCATAAATCAAAAAGGCACATTCACCACAATGTTCATTGCAGCACTATTTACAATAGCCAGGTAATGCAAGCAACCTAAATGTCCACAGACAGATGAATGGATAAAGATGTGGTACATATATAAAATGGAATTTTACTCAGCCATAAAAAGGAATGAAACTGGGTCATTTGTAGAGACATCGATGGATCTAGAGACTGTCATACAGAATGAAGTAAGTCAGAAAGAGGAAAACAAATATTGTATATTAATGCATATATGTGGAACCTAAAAAATGGTACAGATGAACTGGTTTGCAGGGAAGAAATAGAGACACAGAGGTAGAGAACAAACGTATGGACACCAAGTGTGGGAAGCCATGGGGTGGTGGTGGTGGGATGAGTTGGGAGATTGGGATTGACCTGTATACATGTATATGCATAAAATACATAACTAATAATAACCTGCTGTATAAAATAATAAATAAAATTAAATTTCAAAATTTTAAAAACTAAAATTTTAAAATAAAACAGAAAAACGTTCTTCCCTTCACACAGATGTATTTATAGGAATGAATTATTTCCATGCTTATATCTATAAATACATAAAAGAGGAATCAAATCTAACTTGAACCATAAAAGAAAAAAAAACCTGAACCCACCAGTTATACAGAGGGAAACCCTATCAGGGCACTTGCTCCAGCGGTAAACAATTCTGAAATTGGTCAGAGGTGGGGAATCACCTCCCATACAGCCAGCAACCCACACCCCATGCAAGGAGCGTCCTCATTGCAAAGCTGGGGGACCGTGCTGAGGCATCTGTGAGTGAACGTGAGCTGAGCCCCAGGCCAGCTGCTGCTGAACTGTTCCCACCCTTCCCAGGTAAAACACCTGAATATGTACAAGGGCTTGAAAGCCTAGAGGAAGGGCCGTGGAGCCACACCAGAGACAGCACGCAGGCCAACTTGGTGCCTGCAGGCCAGCCAGGATGGTCCTGGCCCCGGGCGCTCTTCTGGAAGCTTTCTATCGCCCTGCCTGAGATACCCCTCCTGTCCCGGCCCCCACTGCTTTTTTCCTTCCTCACCTCTGTCCGGAGAGAAATTCCATCGGAAGGTATGGGTGACACATCCTCTTCTTTACAGGTGGCAGCCTGGCAACTCCTGCAGAAAGGCCAGCAGAGCCCCACTCACACCGGGCAACCAACAAAGCCTTGGCCCCTCCCTCCCTCCCACCAGCACAGCCCCGAGACTGCTGACGGGGCAGAGAATATGCAGTCAGGCACAACTTCAGGGGCTATTGCTGCCTGGAGCACTGTTTATATTGACCTCAACCAGGCACACCTGGGGAGGGCCGGCCGGCAGGGTAAGGCTGCCCAGGTCAGCTAATCCACAACCCTCAGGGAATCACATTGTTGAAAATGGACCTCGCTAAGGCAGAATGGAAGCCAAGGAAAAAAAGGACACAATGCCATTTGCAGCCCCGTAGATGAGTCTAGAGGTAATCACGTGACTTAGAGTAAGTCAGGAAGTGAAAGACACATATCGTAACATATCACTTATAGGTGTTACCTAAAAAATGGATACCAGGGCAGATATTTCCACGGAGAAGGGCAATCACAGATTCATTAAACAAACTTATGGTTCACCAATGGAAATGTGTGAGGATTGGTTTCATTACAATATCGGGGTTAACAGACATAATCAAACACAGGTGACATATATAATCACCAAAGACCTACGGAATACCAAGAGAAGACTACTCAACATTCTGTCCTAACGTACATGGGAAAAGGATCCCAGGAAGAACAGACATCTGTATGTGTGTAAAAGAACCACATCTTCCACACCTACAACAAGCCAAACATTGTAATCAAACTTGCTGTAATAGAAAATAAAAAAAAATTAAAAACACGAACAAGAAGTAGTGAGACAAACTTGAGGGACTTTCTCCTGGCACATTCCATTCTAAATTCCAATCTAGAACACGACTTCCATTGAGGCTCTGTTGCTCTACTAACCAGATTTGGTAAGGGAGAACTGCTGCCACCTTGTGGCCGTTTCACGCAACAGCAGCTTTAATCCCAGCGCTAATGGTCAGTTGATATTCAAAATCATTGCAGGCCTGTAAATGACACCTGCCCTGAAAACAAATCCTGGGGTCACATATCGACCAAAAAATTCAAAGGACGTCCATATTTCAAAACGACCATTTCAAAAGGCATATTTTACGCACATTAGTGTTCTGCTTCTTTTTCTTTCTTTCCTTTTTTGTTAAAAAAACGGGAATGGAAAAAGGCATCCCTCAGAATGGGCGAAAATCGTTGCAAATGAATCAATGGACAAAGGTTTAATCTCCAATATATATATAAACAGCTCATGCAGCTTAATATTAAAAAAACAAACAACCCAATACAAAAATGGGCCGAAGATCTAAAGAGACGTTTCTTCAAAGAAGACACAGAGATGGCCAAGACGCACATGAAAAGCTGCTCTACAGCACTAATTATTAGAGAAATGCAAATCAAAACTACAATGAGGTATCACCTCACACCTGTTAGAATCGGCATCATCAGAAACTCTACAAACAACAAATTCTGGGGAGGGTGTGGACAAAAGGAGCCCTCTTCCACTATTGGTGGGGATGTAAATTGATACAGTCACTATGGAGAACAGTATGGAGTTTCCTTAAAAAAAACTAGAAATAGAATTACCATCTGATCCAGCAATCCCACTTCTGGGCATATACCCAGAGCAAACCATAAATCAAAAAGGCACATTCACCACAATGTTCATTGCAGCACTATTTACAATAGCCAGGTAATGCAAGCAACCTAAATGTCCACAGACAGATGAATGGATAAAGATGTGGTACATATATAAAATGGAATTTTACTCAGCCATAAAAAGGAATGAAACTGGGTCATTTGTAGAGACATCGATGGATCTAGAGACTGTCATACAGAATGAAGTAAGTCAGAAAGAGGAAAACAAATATTGTATATTAATGCATATATGTGGAACCTAAAAAATGGTACAGATGAACTGGTTTGCAGGGAAGAAATAGAGACACAGAGGTAGAGAACAAACGTATGGACACCAAGTGTGGGAAGCCATGGGGTGGTGGTGGTGGGATGAGTTGGGAGATTGGGATTGACCTGTATACATGTATATGCATAAAATACATAACTAATAATAACCTGCTGTATAAAATAATAAATAAAATTAAATTTCAAAATTTTAAAAACTAAAATTTTAAAATAAAACAGAAAAACGTTCTTCCCTTCACACAGATGTATTTATAGGAATGAATTATTTCCATGCTTATATCTATAAATACATAAAAGAGGAATCAAATCTAACTTGAACCATAAAAGAAAAAAAAACCTGAACCCACCAGTTATACAGAGGGAAACCCTATCAGGGCACTTGCTCCAGCGGTAAACAATTCTGAAATTGGTCAGAGGTGGGGAATCACCTCCCATACAGCCAGCAACCCACACCCCATGCAAGGAGCGTCCTCATTGCAAAGCTGGGGGACCGTGCTGAGGCATCTGTGAGTGAACGTGAGCTGAGCCCCAGGCCAGCTGCTGCTGAACTGTTCCCACCCTTCCCAGGTAAAACACCTGAATATGTACAAGGGCTTGAAAGCCTAGAGGAAGGGCCGTGGAGCCACACCAGAGACAGCACGCAGGCCAACTTGGTGCCTGCAGGCCAGCCAGGATGGTCCTGGCCCCGGGCGCTCTTCTGGAAGCTTTCTATCGCCCTGCCTGAGATACCCCTCCTGTCCCGGCCCCCACTGCTTTTTTCCTTCCTCACCTCTGTCCGGAGAGAAATTCCATCGGAAGCTATGGCTGACACATCCTCTTCTTTACAGGTGGCAGCCTGGCAACTCCTGCAGAAAGGCCAGCAGAGCCCCACTCACACCGGGCAACCAACAAAGCCTTGGCCCCTCACTCCCTCCCACCAGCACAGCCCCGAGACTGCTGACGGGGCAGAGAATATGGAGTCAGGCACAACTTCAGGGGCTATTGTTGCCTGGAGCGCTGTTTATATTGACCTCAACCAGGCACACCTGGGGAGGGCCGGCCGGCAGGGTAAGGCTGCCCAGGTCAGCTAACCCACAACCCTCAGGGAATCACATTGTTGAAAATGGACCTCGCTAAGGCAGAATGGAAGCCAAGGAAAAAAAGGACACAATGCCATTTGCAGCCCCGTAGATGAGTCTAGAGGTAATCACGTGACTTGGAGTAAGTCAGAAAGTGAAAGACACATATCGTATCATATCACTTATAGGTGTTACCTAAAAAATGGATACCAGGGCAGATATTTCCACGGAGAAGGGCAATCACAGATTCATTAAACAAACTTATGGTTCACCAATGGAAAGGTGTGAGGATTGGTTTCATTACGATATCGGGGTTAACAGACATAATCAAACACAGGTGACATATATAATCACCAAAGACCTACGGAATACCAAGAGAAGACTACTCAACATTCTGTCCTAACGTACATGGGAAAAGGATCCCAGGAAGAACAGACATCTGTATATGTGTAAAAGAACCACATCTTCCACACCTACAACAAGCCAAACATTGTAATCAAACTTGTTGTAATAGAAAATAAAAAAAAAAAATTAAAAACACGAACAAGAAGTAGTGAGACAAACTTGAGGGGCTTTCTCCTGGCACATTCCATTCTAAATTCCAATCTAGAACACGACTTCCATTGAGGCTCTGTTGCTCTACTAACCAGATTTGGTAAGGGAGAACTGCTGCCACCTTGTGGCCGTTTCACGCAACAGCAGCTTTAATCCCAGCGCTAATGGTCAGTTGATATTCAAAATCATTGCAGGCCTGTAAATGACACCTGCCCTGAAAACAAATCCTGGGGTCACATATCGACCAAAAAATTCAAAGGACGTCCATATTTCAAAACGACCATTTCAAAAGGCATATTTTACGCACATTAGTGTTCTGCTTCTTTTTCTTTCTTTCCTTTTTTGTTAAAAAAACGGGAATGGAAAAAGGCATCCCTCAGAATGGGCGAAAATCGTTGCAAATGAATCAATGGACAAAGGTTTAATCTCCAATATATATATAAACAGCTCATGCAGCTTAATATTAAAAAAACAAACAACCCAATACAAAAATGGGCAGAAGATCTAAAGAGACGTTTCTTCAAAGAAGACACAGAGATGGCCAAGACGCACATGAAAAGCTGCTCTACAGCACTAATTATTAGAGAAATGCAAATCAAAACTATAATGAGGTATCACCTCACACCTGTTAGAATCGGCATCATCAGAAACTCTACAAACAACAAATTCTGGGGAGGGTGTGGACAAAAGGAGCCCTCTTCCACTATTGGTGGGGATGTAAATTGATACAGTCACTATGGAGAACAGTATGGAGTTTCCTTAAAAAAAACTAGAAATAGAATTACCATCTGATCCAGCAATCCCACTTCTGGGCATATACCCAGAGCAAACCATAAATCAAAAAGGCACATTCACCACAATGTTCATTGCAGCACTATTTACAATAGCCAGGTAATGCAAGCAACCTAAATGTCCACAGACAGATGAATGGATAAAGATGTGGTACATATATAAAATGGAATTTTACTCAGCCATAAAAAGGAATGAAACTGGGTCATTTGTAGAGACATCGATGGATCTAGAGACTGTCATACAGAATGAAGTAAGTCAGAAAGAGGAAAACAAATATTGTATATTAATGCATATATGTGGAACCTAAAAAATGGTACAGATGAACTGGTTTGCAGGGAAGAAATAGAGACACAGAGGTAGAGAACAAACGTATGGACACCAAGTGTGGGAAGCCATGGGGTGGTGGTGGTGGGATGAGTTGGGAGATTGGGATTGACCTGTATACATGTATATGCATAAAATACATAACTAATAATAACCTGCTGTATAAAATAATAAATAAAATTAAATTTCAAAATTTTAAAAACTAAAATTTTAAAATAAAACAGAAAAACGTTCTTCCCTTCACACAGATGTATTTATAGGAATGAATTATTTCCATGCTTATATCTATAAATACATAAAAGAGGAATCAAATCTAACTTGAACCATAAAAGAAAAAAAAACCTGAACCCACCAGTTATACAGAGGGAAACCCTATCAGGGCACTTGCTCCAGCGGTAAACAATTCTGAAATTGGTCAGAGGTGGGGAATCACCTCCCATACAGCCAGCAACCCACACCCCATGCAAGGAGCGTCCTCATTGCAAAGCTGGGGGACCGTGCTGAGGCATCTGTGAGTGAACGTGAGCTGAGCCCCAGGCCAGCTGCTGCTGAACTGTTCCCACCCTTCCCAGGTAAAACACCTGAATATGTACAAGGGCTTGAAAGCCTAGAGGAAGGGCCGTGGAGCCACACCAGAGACAGCACGCAGGCCAACTTGGTGCCTGCAGGCCAGCCAGGATGGTCCTGGCCCCGGGCGCTCTTCTGGAAGCTTTCTATCGCCCTGCCTGAGATACCCCTCCTGTCCCGGCCCCCACTGCTTTTTTCCTTCCTCACCTCTGTCCGGAGAGAAATTCCATCGGAAGCTATGGCTGACACATCCTCTTCTTTACAGGTGGCAGCCTGGCAACTCCTGCAGAAAGGCCAGCAGAGCCCCACTCACACCGGGCAACCAACAAAGCCTTGGCCCCTCACTCCCTCCCACCAGCACAGCCCCGAGACTGCTGACGGGGCAGAGAATATGGAGTCAGGCACAACTTCAGGGGCTATTGTTGCCTGGAGCGCTGTTTATATTGACCTCAACCAGGCACACCTGGGGAGGGCCGGCCGGCAGGGTAAGGCTGCCCAGGTCAGCTAACCCACAACCCTCAGGGAATCACATTGTTGAAAATGGACCTCGCTAAGGCAGAATGGAAGCCAAGGAAAAAAAGGACACAATGCCATTTGCAGCCCCGTAGATGAGTCTAGAGGTAATCACGTGACTTGGAGTAAGTCAGAAAGTGAAAGACACATATCGTATCATATCACTTATAGGTGTTACCTAAAAAATGGATACCAGGGCAGATATTTCCACGGAGAAGGGCAATCACAGATTCATTAAACAAACTTATGGTTCACCAATGGAAAGGTGTGAGGATTGGTTTCATTACGATATCGGGGTTAACAGACATAATCAAACACAGGTGACATATATAATCACCAAAGACCTACGGAATACCAAGAGAAGACTACTCAACATTCTGTCCTAACGTACATGGGAAAAGGATCCCAGGAAGAACAGACATCTGTATATGTGTAAAAGAACCACATCTTCCACACCTACAACAAGCCAAACATTGTAATCAAACTTGTTGTAATAGAAAATAAAAAAAAAAAATTAAAAACACGAACAAGAAGTAGTGAGACAAACTTGAGGGGCTTTCTCCTGGCACATTCCATTCTAAATTCCAATCTAGAACACGACTTCCATTGAGGCTCTGTTGCTCTACTAACCAGATTTGGTAAGGGAGAACTGCTGCCACCTTGTGGCCGTTTCACGCAACAGCAGCTTTAATCCCAGCGCTAATGGTCAGTTGATATTCAAAATCATTGCAGGCCTGTAAATGACACCTGCCCTGAAAACAAATCCTGGGGTCACATATCGACCAAAAAATTCAAAGGACGTCCATATTTCAAAACGACCATTTCAAAAGGCATATTTTACGCACATTAGTGTTCTGCTTCTTTTTCTTTCTTTCCTTTTTTGTTAAAAAAACGGGAATGGAAAAAGGCATCCCTCAGAATGGGCGAAAATCGTTGCAAATGAATCAATGGACAAAGGTTTAATCTCCAATATATATATAAACAGCTCATGCAGCTTAATATTAAAAAAACAAACAACCCAATACAAAAATGGGCCGAAGATCTAAAGAGACGTTTCTTCAAAGAAGACACAGAGATGGCCAAGACGCACATGAAAAGCTGCTCTACAGCACTAATTATTAGAGAAATGCAAATCAAAACTATAATGAGGTATCACCTCACACCTGTTAGAATCGGCATCATCAGAAACTCTACAAACAACAAATTCTGGGGAGGGTGTGGACAAAAGGAGCCCTCTTCCACTATTGGTGGGGATGTAAATTGATACAGTCACTATGGAGAACAGTATGGAGTTTCCTTAAAAAAAACTAGAAATAGAATTACCATCTGATCCAGCAATCCCACTTCTGGGCATATACCCAGAGCAAACCATAAATCAAAAAGGCACATTAGCCACAATGTTCATTGCAGCACTATTTACAATAGCCAGGTAATGCAAGCAACCTAAATGTCCACAGACAGATGAATGGATAAAGATGTGGTACATATATAAAATGGAATTTTACTCAGCCATAAAAAGGAATGAAACTGGGTCATTTGTAGAGACATCGATGGATCTAGAGACTGTCATACAGAATGAAGTAAGTCAGAAAGAGGAAAACAAATATTGTATATTAATGCATATATGTGGAACCTAAAAAATGGTACAGATGAACTGGTTTGCAGGGAAGAAATAGAGACACAGAGGTAGAGAACAAACGTATGGACACCAAGTGTGGGAAGCCATGGGGTGGTGGTGGTGGGATGAGTTGGGAGATTGGGATTGACCTGTATACATGTATATGCATAAAATACATAACTAATAATAACCTGCTGTATAAAATAATAAATAAAATTAAATTTCAAAATTTTAATAAATAAAATTTTAAAATAAAACAGAAAAACGTTCTTCCCTTCACACAGATGTATTTATAGGAATGAATTATTTCCATGCTTATATCTATAAATACATAAAAGAGGAATCAAATCTAACTTGAACCATAAAAGAAAAAAAAACCTGAACCCACCAGTTATACAGAGGGAAACCCTATCAGGGCACTTGCTCCAGCGGTAAACAATTCTGAAATTGGTCAGAGGTGGGGAATCACCTCCCATACAGCCAGCAACCCACCCCCCATGCAAGGAGCGTCCTCATTGCAAAGCTGGGGGACCGTGCTGAGGCATCTGTGAGTAAACGTGAGCTGAGCCCCAGGCCAGCTGCTGCTGAACTGTTCCCACCCTTCCCAGGTAAAACACCTGAATATGTACAAGGGCTTGAAAGACTAGAGGAAGGGCCGTGGAGCCACACCAGCAACAGCACGCAGGCCAACTTGGTGCCTGCAGGCCAGCCAGGATGGTCCTGGCCCCGGGCGCTCTTCTGGAAGCTTTCTATCGCCCTGCCTGAGATACCCCTCCTGTCCCGGCCCCCACTGCTTTTTTCCTTCCTCACCTCTGTCCGGAGAGAAATTCCATCGGAAGGTATGGGTGACACATCCTCTTCTTTACAGGTGGCAGCCTGGCAACTCCTGCAGAAAGGCCAGCAGAGCCCCACTCACACGGGGCAACCAACAAAGCCTTGGCCCCTCCCTCCCTCCCACCAGCACAGCCCCGAGACTGCTGACGGGGCAGAGAATATGCAGTCAGGCACAACTTCAGGGGCTATTGCTGCCTGGAGCGCTGTTTATATTGACCTCAACCAGGAACACCTGGGGAGGGCCGGCCGGCAGGGTAAGGCTGCCCAGGTCAGCTAATCCACAACCCTCAGGGAATCACATTGTTGAAAATGGACCTCGCTAAGGCAGAATGGAAGCCAAGGAAAAAAAGGACACAATGCCATTTGCAGCCCCGTAGATGAGTCTAGAGGTAATCACGTGACTTGGAGTAAGTCAGAAAGTGAAAGACACATATCGTAACATATCACTTATAGGTGTTACCTAAAAAATGGATACCAGGGCAGATATTTCCACGGAGAAGGGCAATCACAGATTCATTAAACAAACTTATGGTTCACCAATGGAAATGTGTGAGGATTGGTTTCATTACGATATCGGGGTTAACAGACATAATCAAACACAGGTGACATATATAATCACCAAAGACCTACGGAATACCAAGAGAAGACTACTCAACATTCTGTCCTAACGTACATGGGAAAAGGATCCCAGGAAGAACAGACATCTGTATATGTGTAAAAGAACCACATCTTCCACACCTACAACAAGCCAAACATTGTAATCAAACTTGCTGTAATAGAAAATAAAAAAAAAATTAAAAACACGAACAAGAAGTAGTGAGACAAACTTGAGGGGCTTTCTCCTGGCACATTCCATTCTAAATTCCAATCTAGAACACGACTTCCATTGAGGCTCTGTTGCTCTACTAACCAGATTTGGTAAGGGAGAACTGCTGCCACCTTGTGGCCGTTTCACGCAACAGCAGCTTTAATCCCAGCGCTAATGGTCAGTTGATATTCAAAATCATTGCAGGCCTGTAAATGACACCTGCCCTGAAAACAAATCCTGGGGTCACATATCGACCAAAAAATTCAAAGGACGTCCATATTTCAAAAGGACCATTTCAAAAGGCATATTTTACGCACATTAGTGTTCTGCTTCTTTTTCTTTCTTTCCTTTTTTGTTAAAAAAACGGGAATGGAAAAAGGCATCCCTCAGAATGGGCGAAAATCGTTGCAAATGAATCAATGGACAAAGGTTTAATCTCCAATATATATATAAACAGCTCATGCAGCTTAATATTAAAAAAACAAACAACCCAATACAAAAATGGGCCGAAGATCTAAAGAGACGTTTCTTCAAAGAAGACACAGAGATGGCCAAGACGCACATGAAAAGCTGCTCTACAGCACTAATTATTAGAGAAATGCAAATCAAAACTACAATGAGGTATCACCTCACACCTGTTAGAATCGGCATCATCAGAAACTCTACAAACAACAAATTCTGGGGAGGGTGTGGACAAAAGGAGCCCTCTTCCACTATTGGTGGGGATGTAAATTGATACAGTCACTATGGAGAACAGTATGGAGTTTCCTTAAAAAAAACTAGAAATAGAATTACCATCTGATCCAGCAATCCCACTTCTGGGCATATACCCAGAGCAAACCATAAATCAAAAAGGCACATTCACCACAATGTTCATTGCAGCACTATTTACAATAGCCAGGTAATGCAAGCAACCTAAATGCCCACAGACAGATGAATGGATAAAGATGTGGTACATATATAAAACGGAATATTACTCAGCCATAAAAAGGAATGAAACTGGGTCATTTGTAGAGACATCGATGGATCTAGAGACTGTCATACAGAATGAAGTAAGTCAGAAAGAGGAAAACAAATATTGTATATTAATGCATATATGTGGAACCTAAGAAATGGTACAGATGAACTGGTTTGCAGGGAAGAAATAGAGACACAGAGGTAGAGAACAAACGTATGGACACCAAGTGTGGGAAGCCATGGGGTGGTGGTGGTGGGATGAGTTGGGAGATTGGGATTGACCTGTATACATGTATATGCATAAAATACATAACTAATAATAACCTGCTGTATAAAATAATAAATAAAATTAAATTTCAAAATTTTAAAAAATAAAATTTTAAAATAAAACAGAAAAACGTTCTTCCCTTCACACAGATGTATTTATAGGAATGAATTATTTCCATGTTTATATCTATAAATACATAAAAGAGGAATCAAATGTAACTTGAACCATAAAAGAAAAAAAAAATCTGAACCCACCAGTTATACAGAGGGAAACCCTATCAGGGCACTTGCTCCAGCGGTAAACAATTCTGAAATTGGTCAGAGGTGGGGAATCACCTCCCATACAGCCAGCAACCCACCCCCCATGCAAGGAGCGTCCTCATTGCAAAGCTGGGGGACCGTGCTGAGGCATCTGTGAGTAAACGTGAGCTGAGCCCCAGGCCAGCTGCTGCTGAACTGTTCCCACCCTTCCCAGGTAAAACACCTGAATATGTACAAGGGCTTGAAAGCCTAGAGGAAGGGCCGTGGAGCCACACCAGCGACAGCACGCAGGCCAACTTGGTGCCTGCAGGCCAGCCAGGATGGTCCTGGCCCCGGGCGCTCTTCTGGAAGCTTTCTATCGCCCTGCCTGAGATACCCCTCCTGTCCCGGCCCCCACTGCTTTTTTCCTTCCTCACCTCTGTCCGGAGAGAAATTCCATCGGAAGGTATGGGTGACACATCCTCTTCTTTACAGGTGGCAGCCTGGCAACTCCTGCAGAAAGGCCAGCAGAGCCCCACTCACACCGGGCCACCAACAGAGCCTTGGCCCCTCACTCCCTCCCACCAGCACAGACCCGAGACTGCTGACAGGGCAGAGAATATGGAGTCAGGCACAACTTCAGGGGCTATTGCTGCCTGGAGCGCTGTTTATATTGACCTCAACCAGGCACACCTGGGGAGGGCCGGCCGGCAGGGTAAGGCTGCCCAGGTCAGCTAATCCACAACCCTCAGGGAATCACATTGTTGAAAATGGACTTCGCTAAGGCAGAATAGAAGCCAAGGAAAAAAAGGACACAATGCCATTTGCAGCCCCGTAGATGAGTATAGAGGTAATCACGTGACTTGGAGTAAGTCAGAAAGTGAAAGACACATATCGTATCATATCACTTATAGGTGTTACCTAAAAATGGATACCAGGGAAGATATTTCCACGGAGAAGGGCAATCACAGATTCATTAAACAAACTTATGGTTCACCAATGGAAAGGTGTGAGGATTGGTTTCATTACGATATCGGGGATAACAAACATAATCAAACACAGGTGACATATATAATCACCAAAGACCTACGGAATACCAAGAGAAGACTACTCAACATTCTGTCCTAACGTACATGGGAAAAGGATCCCAGGAAGAACAGACATCTGTATATGTGTAAAAGAACCACATCTTCCACACCTACAACAAGCCAAACATTGTAATCAAACTTGCTGTAATAGAAAATAAAAAAATAAAAATAAAAACACGAACAAGAAGTAGTGAGACAAACTTGAGGGGCTTTCTCCTGGCACATTCCATTCTAAATTCCAATCTAGAACACGACTTCCATTGAGGCTCTGTTGCTCTACTAATCAGATTTGGTAAGGGAGAACTGCTGCCACCTTGTGGCCGTTTCACGCAACAGCAGCTTTAATCCCAGCGCTAATGGTCAGTTGATATTCAAAATCATTGCAGGCCTGTAAATGACACCTGCCCTGAAAACAAATCCTGGGGTCACATATCGACCAAAAAATTCAAAGGACGTCCATATTTCAAAAGGACCATTTCAAAAGGCATATTTTACGCACATTAGTGTTCGGCTTCTTTTTCTTTCTTTCCTTTATTGTTAAAAAAAACGGGAATGGAAAAAGGCATCCCTCAGAATGGGCGAAAATCGTTGCAAATGAATCAATGGACAAAGGTTTAATCTCCAATATATATATAAACAGCTCATGCAGCTTAATATTAAAAAAACAAACAACCCAATACAAAAATGGGCAGAAGATGTAAAGAGACGTTTCTTCAAAGAAGACACAGAGATGGCCAAGACGCACATGAAAAGCTGCTCAACAGCACTAATTATTAGAGAAATGCAAATCAAAACTACAATGAGGTATCACCTCACACCTGTTAGAATCGGCATCATCAGAAAATCTACAAACAACAAATTCTGGGGAGGGTGTGGACAAAAGGAGCCCTCTTCCACTATTGGTGGGGATGTAAATTGATACAGTCACTATGGAGAACAGTATGGAGTTTCCTTAAAAAAAACTAGAAATAGAATTACCATCTGATCCAGCAATCCCACTTCTGGGCATATACCCACAGCAAACCATAAATCAAAAAGGCACATTCACCACAATGTTCATTGCAGCACTATTTACAATAGCCAGGTAATGCAAGCAACCTAAATGCCCACAAACAGATGAATGGATAAAGATGTGGTACATATATAAAATGGAATTTTACTCAGCCATAAAAAGGAATGAAACTGGGTCATTTGTAGAGACATCGATGGATCTAGAGACTGTCATACAGAATGAAGTAAGTCAGAAAGAGGAAAACAAATATTGTATATTAATGCATATATGTGGAACCTAAAAAATGGTACAGATGAACTGGTTTGCAGGGGAGAAATAGAGACACAGAGGTAGAGAACAAACGTATGGACACCAAGTGTGGGAAGCCATGGGGCGGTGGTGGTGGGATGAGTTGGGAGATTGGGATTGACCTGTATACATGTATATGCATAAAATGCATAACTAATAATTACCTGCTGTATAAAAAAAATAAATAAAATTAAATTTCAAAATTTTAAAAAATAAAATTTTAAAATAAAACAGAAAAACGTTCTTCCCTTCACACAGATGTATTTATAGGAATGAATTATTTCCATGCTTATATCTATAAATACATAAAAGAGGAATCAAATCTAACTTGAACCATAAAAGAAAAAAAAACCTGAACCCACCAGTTATACAGAGGGAAACCCTATCAGGGCACTTGCTCCAGCGGTAAACAATTCTGAAATTGGTCAGAGGTGGGGAATCACCTCCCATACAGCCAGCAACCCACCCCCCATGCAAGGAGCGTCCTCATTGCAAAGCTGGGGGACCGTGCTGAGGCATCTGTGAGTAAACGTGAGCTGAGCCCCAGGCCAGCTGCTGCTGAACTGTTCCCACCCTTCCCAGGTAAAACACCTGAATATGTACAAGGGCTTGAAAGCCTAGAGGAAGGGCCATGGAGCCACACCAGCGACAGCACGCAGGCCAACTTGGTGCCTGCAGGCCAGCCAGGATGGTCCTAGCCCCGGGCGCTCTTCTGGAAGCTTTCTATCGCCCTGCCTGAGATACCCCTCCTGTCCCGGCCCCCACTGCTTTTTTCCTTCCTCACCTCTGTCCGGAGAGAAATTCCATCGGAAGGTATGGGTGACACATCCTCTTCTTTACAGGTGGCAGCCTGGCAACTCCTGCAGAAAGGCCAGCAGAGCCCCACTCACACCGGGAAACCAACAAAGCCTTGGCCCCTCAATCCCTCCCACCAGCACAGCCCCGAGACTGCTGACGGGGCAGAGAATATGGAGTCAGGAACAACTTCAGGGGCTATTGCTGCCTGGAGCGCTGTTTATATTGACCTCAAACAGGCACACCTGGGGAGGGCCGGCCGGCAGGGTAAGGCTGCCCAGATCAGCTAATCCACAACCCTCAGGGAATCACATTGTTGAAAATGGACCTCGCTAAGGCAGAATAGAAGCCAAGGAAAAAAAGGACACAATGCCATTTGCAGCCCCGTAGATGAGTCTAGAGGTAATCACGTGACTTGGAGTAAGTCAGAAAGTGATAGACACATATCATATCATATCACTTATAGGTGTTAACTAAAAATGGATACCAGGGCAGATATTTCCACGGAGAAGGGCAATCACAGATTCATTAAACAAACTTATGGTTCACCAATGGAAAGGTGTGAGGATTGGTTTCATTACGATATCGGGGTTAACAGACATAATCAAACACAGGTGACATATATAATCACCAAAGACCTACGGAATACCAAGAGAAGACTACTCAACATTCTGTCCTAACGTACATGGGAAAAGGATCCCAGGAAGAACAGACATCTGTATATGTGTAAAAGAACCACATCTTCCACACCTACAACAAGCCAAACATTGTAATCAAACTTGCTGTAATGGAAAATAAAAAAAAAAATTAAAAACACGAACAAGAAGTAGTGAGACAAACTTGAGGGGTTTTCTCCTGGCACATTCCATTCTAAATTCCAATCTAGAACACGACTTCCATTGAGGCTCTGTTGCTCTACTAACCAGATTTGGTAAGGGAGAACTGCTGCCACCTTGTGGCCGTTTCACGCAACAGCAGCTTTAATCCCAGCGCTAATGGTCAGTTGATATTCAAAATCATTGCAGGCCTGTAAATGACACCTGCCCTGAAAACAAATCCTGGGGTCACATATCGACCAAAAAATTCAAAGGACGTCCATATTTCAAAAGGACCATTTCAAAAGGCATATTTTACGCACATTAGTGTTCTGCTTCTTTTTCTTTCTTTCCTTTTTTGTTAAAAAAACGGGAATGGAAAAAGGCATCCCTCAGAATGGGCGAAAATCGTTGCAAATGAATCAATGGACAAAGGTTTAATCTCCAATATATATATAAACAGCTCATGCAGCTTAATATTAAAAAAACAAACAACCCAATACAAAAATGGGCAGAAGATGTAAAGAGACGTTTCTTCAAAGAAGACACAGAGATGGCCAAGACGCACATGAAAAGCTGCTCAACAGCACTAATTATTAGAGAAATGCAAATCAAAACTACAATGAGGTATCACCTCACACCTGTTAGAATCGGCATCATCAGAAACTCTACAAACAACAAATTCTGGGGAGGGTGTGGACTAAAGGAGCCCTCTTCCACTATTGGTGGGGATGTAAATTGATACAGTCACTATGGAGAACAGTATGGAGTTTCCTTAAAAAAAACTAGAAATAGAATTACCATCTGATCCAGCAATCCCACTTCTGGGCATATACCCAGAGCAAACCATAAATCAAAAAGGCACATTCACCACAATGTTCATTGCAGCACTATTTACAATAGCCAGGTAATGCAAGCAACCTAAATGCCCACAGACAGATGAATGGATAAAGATGTGGTACATATATAAAATGGAATTTTACTCAGCCATAAAAAGGAATGAAACTGGGTCATTTGTAGAGACATCGATGGATCTAGAGACTGTCATACAGAATGAAGTAAGTCAGAAAGAGGAAAACAAATATTGTATATTAAGGCATATATGTGGAACCTAAAAAATGGTACAGATGAACTGGTTTGCAGGGAAGAAATAGAGACACAGAGGTAGAGAACAAATGTATGGACACCAAGTGTGGGAAGCCATGGGGTGGTGGTGGTGGGATGAGTTGGGAGATTGGGATTGACCTGTATACATGTATATGCATAAAATACATAACTAATAATTACCTGCTGTATAAAAAAATAAATAAAATTAAATTTCAAAATTTTAAAAAATAAAATTTTAAAATAAAACAGAAAAACGTTCTTCCCTTCACACAGATGTATTTATAGGAATGAATTATTTCCATGCTTATATCTATAAATACATAAAAGAGGAATCAAATCTAACTTGAACCATAAAAGAAAAAAAAACCTGAACCCACCAGTTATACAGAGGGAAACCCTATCAGGGCACTTGCTCCAGCGGTAAACAATTCTGAAATTGGTCAGAGGTGGGGAATCACCTCCCATACAGCCAGCAACCCACCCCCCATGCAAGGAGCGTCCTCATTGCAAAGCTGGGGGACCGTGCTGAGGCATCTGTGAGTAAACGTGAGCTGAGCCCCAGGCCAGCTGCTGCTGAACTGTTCCCACCCTTCCCAGGTAAAACACCTGAATATGTACAAGGGCTTGAAAGCCTAGAGGAAGGGCCGTGGAGCCACACCAGCGACAGCACGCAGGCCAACTTGGTGCCTGCAGGCCAGCCAGGATGGTCCTGGCCCCGGGCGCTCTTCTGGAAGCTTTCTATCACCCTGCCTGAGATAGCCCTCCTGTCCCGGCCCCCACTGCTTTTTTCCTTCCTCACCTCTGTCCGGAGAGAAATTCCATCGGAAGGTATGGGTGACACATCCTCTTCTTTACAGGTGGCAGCCTGGCAACTCCTGCAGAAAGGCCAGCAGAGCCCCACTCACACCGGGCCACCAACAAAGCCTTGGCCCCTCACTCCCTCCCACCAGCACAGCCCCGAGACTGCTGACGGGGCAGAGAATATGGAGTCAGGCACAACTTCAGGGGCTATTGCTGCCTGGAGCGCTGTTTATATTGACCTCAACCAGGCACACCTGGGGAGGGCCGGCCGGCAGGGTAAGGCTGCCCAGGTCAGCTAATCCACAACCCTCAGGGAATCACATTGTTGAAAATGGACCTCGCTAAGGCAGAATAGAAGCCAAGGAAAAAAAGGACACAATGCCATTTGCAGCCCCGTAGATGAGTCTAGAGGTAATCACGTGACTTGGAGTAAGTCAGAAAGTGAAAGACACATATCATATCATATCACTTATAGGTGTTACCTAAAAATGGATACCAGGGCAGATATTTCCACGGAGAAGGGCAATCACAGATTCATTAAACAAACTTATGGTTCACCAATGGAAAGGTGTGAGGATTGGTTTCATTACGATATCGGGGTTAACAGACATAATCAAACACAGGTGACATATATAATCACCAAAGACCTACGGAATACCAAGAGAAGACTACTCAACATTCTGTCCTAACGTACATGGGAAAAGGATCCCAGGAAGAACAGACATCTGTATATGTGTAAAAGAACCACATCTTCCACACCTACAACAAGCCAAACATTGTAATCAAACTTGCTGTAATAGAAAATAAAAAAAAAATTAAAAACACGAACAAGAAGTAGTGAGACAAACTTGAGGGGCTTTCTCCTGGCACATTCCATTCTAAATTCCAATCTAGAACACGACTTCCATTGAGGCTCTGTTGCTTTAACCAGATTTGGTAAGGGAGAACTGCTGCCACCTTGTGGCCGTTTCACGCAACAGCAGCTTTAATCCCAGCGCTAATGGTCAGTTGATATTCAAAATCATTGCAGGCCTGTAAATGACACCTGCCCTGAAAACAAATCCTGGGGTCACATATCGACCAAAAAATTCAAAGGACGTCCATATTTCAAAAGGACCATTTCAAAAGGCATATTTTACGCACATTAGTGTTCTGCTTCTTTTTCTTTCTTTCCTTTTTTGTTAAAAAAAACGGGAATGGAAAAAGGCATCCCTCAGAATGGGCGAAAATCGTTGCAAATGAATCAATGGACAAAGGTTTAATCTCCAATATATATATAAACAGCTCATGCAGCTTAATATTAAAAAAAACAAACAACCCAATACAAAAATGGGCAGAAGATCTAAAGAGACGTTTCTTCAAAGAAGACACAGAGATGGCCAAGACGCACATGAAAAGCTGCTCAACAGCACTAATTATTAGAGAAATGCAAATCAAAACTACAATGAGGTATCACCTCACACCTGTTAGAATCGGCATCATCAGAAAATCTACAAACAACAAATTCTGGGGAGGGTGTGGACAAAAGGAGCCCTCTTCCACTATTGGTAGGGATGTAAATTGATACAGTCACTATGGAGAACAGTATGGAGTTTCCTTAAAAAAAAACTAGAAATAGAATTACCATCTGATCCAGCAATCCCACTTCTGGGCATATACCCAGAGAAAACCATAAATCAAAAAGGCACATCCACCACAATGTTCATTGCAGCACTATTTACAATAGCCAGGTAATGCAAGCAACCTAAATGCCCACAGACAGATGAATGGATAAAGATGTGGTACATATATAAAATGGAATATTACTCAGCCATAAAAAGGAATGAAACTGGGTCATTTGTAGAGACATCGATGGATCTAGAGACTGTCATACAGAATGAAGTAAGTCAGAAAGAGGAAAACAAATATTGTATATTAATGCATATATGTGGAACCTAAAAAATGGTACAGATGAACTGGTTTGCAGGGAAGAATTAGAGACACAGAGGTAGAGAACAAACGTATGAACACCAAGTGTGGGAAGCCATGGGGTGGTGGTGGTGGGATGAGTTGGGAGATTGGGATTGACCTGTATACATGGATATGCATAAAATACATAACTAATAATAACCTGCTGTATAAAATAATAAATAAAATTAAATGTCAAAATTTTAAAAACTAAAATTTTAAAATAAAACAGAAAAACGTTCTTCCCTTCACACAGATGTATTTATAGGAATGAATTATTTCCATGCTTATATCTATAAATACATAAAAGAGGAATCAAATCTAACTTGAACCATAAAAGAAAAAAAAAACTGAACCCACCAGTTATACAGAGGGAAACCCTATCAGGGCACTTGCTCCAGCGGTAAACAATTCTGAAATTGGTCAGAGGTGGGGAATCACCTCCCATACAGCCAGCAAACCACCCCCCATGCAAGGAGCGTCTTCATTGCAAAGCTGGGGGACCGTGCTGAGGCATCTGTGAGTAAACGTGAGCTGAGCCCCAGGCCAGCTGCTGCCGAACTGTTGCCACCCTTCCCAGGTAAAACACCTGCATATGTACAAGGGCTTGAAAGCCTAGAGGAAGGGCCGTGGAGCCACACCAGCGACAGCACGCAGGCCAACTTGGTGCCTGCAGGCCAGCCAGGATGGTCCTGGCCCCGGGCGCTCTTCTGGAAGCTTTCTATCGCCCTGCCTGAGATACCCCTCCTGTCCCGGCCCCCACTGCTTTTTTCCTTCCTCACCTCTGTCCGGAGAGAAATTCCATCGGAAGCTATGGCTGACACATCCTCTTCTTTACAGGTGGCAGCTTGGAAACTCCTGCAGAAAGGCCAGCAGAGCCCCACTCACACCGGGCAACCAACAAAGCCTTGGCCCCTCACTCCCTCCCACCAGCACAGCCCCGAGACTGCTGACGGGGCAGAGAATATGGAGTCAGGCACAACTTCAGGGGCTATTGCTGCCTGGAGCGCTGTTTCTATTGACCTCAACCAGGCACACCTGGGGAGGGCCGGCCGGCAGGGTAAGGCTGCCCAGGTCAGCTAATCCACAACCCTCAGGGAATCACATTGTTGAAAATGGACCTCGCTAAGGCAGAATAGAAGCCAAGGAAAAAAAGGACACAATGCCATTTGCAGCCCCATAAATGAGTCTAGAGTTAATCACGTGACTTGGAGTAATTCAGAAAGTGAAAGACACATATCGTATCATATCACTTATAGGTGTTACCTAAAAATGGATACCAGGGCAGATATTTCCACGGAGAAGGGCAATCACAGATTCATTAAACAAACTTATGGTTCACCAATGGAAAGGTGTGAGGATTGGTTTCATTACGATATCGGGGTTAACAGACATAATCAAACACAGGTGACATATATAATCACCAAAGATCTACGGAATACCAAGAGAAGACTACTCAACATTCTGTCCTAACGTACATGGGAAAAGGATCCCAGGAAGAACAGACATCTGTATATGTGTAAAAGAACCACATCTTCCACACCTACAACAAGCCAAACATTGTAATCAAACTTGCTGTAATAGAAAATAAAAAAAAAATTAAAAACACGAACAAGAAGTAGTGAGACAAACTTGAGGGGCTTTCTCCTGGCACATTCCATTCTAAATTCCAATCTAGAACACGACTTCCATTGAGGCTCTGTTGCTTTAACCAGATTTGGTAAGGGAGAACTGCTGCCACCTTGTGGCCGTTTCACGCAACAGCAGCTTTAATCCCAGCGCTAATGGTCAGTTGATATTCAAAATCATTGAAGGCCTGTAAATGACACCTGCCCTGAAAACAAATCCTGGGGTCACATATCGACCAAAAAATTCAAAGGACGTCCATATTTCAAAAGGACCATTTCAAAAGGCATATTTTACGCACATTAGTGTTCTGCTTCTTTTTCTTTCTTTCCTTTTTTGTTAAAAAAAACGGGAATGGAAAAAGGCATCCCTCAGAATGGGCGAAAATCGTTGCAAATGAATCAATGGACAAAGGTTTAATCTCCAATATATATATAAACAGCTCATGCAGCTTAATATTAAAAAAACAAACAACCCAATACAAAAATGGGCAGAAGATCTAAAGAGACGTTTCTTCAAAGAAGACACAGAGATGGCCAAGACGCACATGAAAAGCTGCTCAACAGCACTAATTATTAGAGAAATGCAAATCAAAACTACAATGAGGTATCACCTCACACCTGTTAGAATCGGCATCATCAGAAACTCTACAAACAACAAATTCTGGGGAGGGTGTGGACAAAAGGAGCCCTCTTCCACTATTGGTGGGGATGTAAATTGATACAGTCACTATGGAGAACAGTATGGAGTTTCCTTAAAAAAAACTAGAAATAGAATTACCATCTGATCCAGCAATCCCACTTCTGGGCATATACCCAGAGAAAACAATAAATCAAAAAGGCACATCCACCACAATGTTCATTGCAGCACTATTTACAATAGCCAGGTAATGCAAGCAACCTAAATGCCCACAGACAGATGAATGGATAAAGATGTGGTACATATATAAAATGGAATATTACTCAGCCATAAAAAGGAATGAAACTGGGTCATTTGTAGAGACATCGATGGATCTAGAGACTGTCATACAGAATGAAGTAAGTCAGAAAGAGGAAAACAAATATTGTATATTAATGCATATATGTGGAACCTAAAAAATGGTACAGATGAACTGGTTTGCAGGGAAGAAATAGAGACACAGAGGTAGAGAACAAACGTATGGACACCAAGTGTGGGAAGCCATGGGGTGGTGGTGGTGGGATGAGTTGGGAGATTGGGATTGACCTGTATACATGGATATGCATAAAATACATAACTAATAATAACCTGCTGTATAAAATAATAAATAAAATTAAATGTCAAAATTTTAAAAACTAAAATTTTAAAATAAAACAGAAAAACGTTCTTCCCTTCACACAGATGTATTTATAGGAATGAATTATTTCCATGCTTATATCTATAAATACATAAAAGAGGAATCAAATCTAACTTGAACCATAAAAGAAAAAAAAAACTGAACCCACCAGTTATACAGAGGGAAACCCTATCAGGGCACTTGCTCCAGCGGTAAACAATTCTGAAATTGGTCAGAGGTGGGGAATCACCTCCCATACAGCCAGCAAACCACCCCCCATGCAAGGAGCGTCTTCATTGCAAAGCTGGGGGACCATGCTGAGGCATCTGTGAGTAAACGTGAGCTGAGCCCCAAGCCAGCTGCTGCTGAACTGTTGCCACCCTTCCCAGGTAAAACACCTGCATATATACAAGGGCTTGAAAGCCTAGAGGAAGGGCCGTGGAGCCACACCAGCGACAGCACGCAGGCCAACTTGGTGCCTGCAGGCCAGCCAGGATGGTCCTGGGCCCGGGCGCTCTTCTGGAAGCTTTCTATCGCCCTGCCTGAGATACCCCTCCTGTCCCGGCCCCCACTGCTTTTTTCCTTCCTCACCTCTGTCCGGAGAGAAATTCCATCGGAAGCTATGGCTGACACATCCTCTTCTTTACAGGTGGCAGACTGGCAACTCCTGCAGAAAGGCCAGCAGAGCCCCACTCACACCGGGCAACCAACAAAGCCTTGGCCCCTCACTCCCTCCCACCAGCACAGCTCCGAGACTGCTGACGGGGCAGAGAATATGGAGTCAGGCACAACTTCAGGGGCTATTGCTGCCTGGAGCTCTGTTTCTATTGACCTCAACCAGGCACACCTGGGGAGGGCCGGCCGGCAGGGTAAGGCTGCCCAGATCAGCTAATCCACAACCCTCAGGGAATCACATTGTTGAAAATGGACCTCGCTAAGGCAGAATAGAAGCCAAGGAAAAAAAGGACACAATGCCATTTGCAGCCCCATAAATGAGTCTAGAGGTAATCACGTGACTTGGAGTAAGTCAGAAAGTGAAAGACACATATCGTATCATATCACTTATAGGTGTTACCTAAAAATGGATACCAGGGCAGATATTTCCACGGAGAAGGGCAATCACAGATTCATTAAACAAACTTATGGTTCACCAATGGAAAGGTGTGAGGATTGGTTTCATTACGATATCGGGGTTAACAGACATAATCAAACACAGGTGACATATATAATCACCAAAGACCTACGGAATACCAAGAGAAGACTACTCAACCTTCTGTCCTAACGTACATGGGAAAAGGATCCCAGGAAGAACAGACATCTGTATATGTGTAAAAGAACCACATCTTCCACACCTACAACAAGCCAAACATTGTAATCAAACTTGCTGTAATAGAAAATAAAAAAAAAAATTAAAAACACGAACAAGAAGTAGTGAGACAAACTTGAGGGGCTTTCTCCTGGCACATTCCATTCTAAATTCCAATCTAGAACACGACTTCCATTGAGGCTCTGTTGCTCTACTAACCAGATTTGGTAAGGGAGAACTGCTGCCACCTTGTGGCCGTTTCACGCAACAGCAGCTTTAATCCCAGCGCTAATGGTCAGTTGATATTCAAAATCATTGCAGGCCTGTAAATGACACCTGCCCTGAAAACAAATCCTGGGGTCACATATCGACCAAAAAATTCAAAGGACGTCCATATCTCAAAAGGACCATTTCAAAAGGCAAATTTTGCGCACATTAGTGTTCTGCTTCTTTTTCTTTCTTTCCTTTTTTGTTAAAAAACGGGAATGGAAAAAGGCATCCCTCAGAATGGGCGAAAATCGTTGCAAATGAATCAATGGACAAAGGTTTAATCTCCAATATATATATAAACAGCTCATGCAGCTTAATATTAAAAAAACAAACAACCCAATACAAAAATGGGCCGAAGATATAAAGAGACGTTTCTTCAAAGAAGACAGAGATGGCCAAGACGCACATGCAAAGCTGCTCAACAGCACTAATTATTAGAGAAATGCAAATCAAAACTACAATGAGGTATCACCTCACACCTGTTAGAAGCGGCATCATCAGAAACTCTACAAACAACAAATTCTGGGGAGGGTGTGGACAAAATGAGCCCTCTTCCACTATTGGTGGGGATGTAAATTGATACAGTCACTATGGAGAACAGTATGGAGTTTCCTTAAAAAAACTAGAAATAGAATTACCATCTGATCCAGCAATCCCACTTCTGGGCATATACCCAGAGCAAACCATAAATCAAAAAGGCACATTCACCACAATGTTCATTGCAGCACTATTAACAATAGCCAGGTAATGCAAGCAACCTAAATGCCCACAGACAGATGAATGGATAAAGATGTGGTACATATATAAAATGGAATTTTACTCAGCCATAAAAAGGAATGAAACTGGATCATTTGTAGAGACATCGATGGATCTAGAGACTGTCATACAGAATGAAGTAAGTCAGAAAGAGGAAAACAAATATTGTATATTAATGCATATATGTGGAACCTAAAAAATGGTACAGATGAACTGGTTTGCAGGGAAGAAATAGAGACACAGAGGTAGAGAACAAACGTATGGACACCAAGTGTGGGAAGCCATGGGGTGGTGGTGGTGGGATGAGTTGGGAGATTGGGATTGACCTGTATACATGGATATGCATAAAATACATAACTAATAATAACCTGCTGTATAAAATAATAAATAAAATTAAATGTCAAAATTTTAAAAACTAAAATTTTAAAATAAAACAGAAAAACGTTCTTCCCTTCACACAGATGTATTTATAGGAATGAATTATTTCCATGTTTATATCTATAAATACATAAAAGAAGAATCAAATCTAACTTGAACCATAAAAGAAAAAAAAAACTGAACCCACCAGTTATACAGAGGGAAACCCTATCAGGGCACTTGCTCCAGCGGTAAACAATTCTGAAATTGGTCAGAGGTGGGGAATCACCTCCCATACAGCCAGCAACCCACCCCCCATGCAAGGAGCGTCCTCATTGCAAAGCTGGGGGACCGTGCTGAGGCATCTGTGAGTAAACGTGAGCTGAGCCCCAGGCCAGCTGCTGCTGAACTGTTCCCACCCTTCCCAGGTAAAACACCTGAATATGTACAAGGGCTTGAAAGCCTAGAGGAAGGGCCGTGGAGCCACACCAGCGACTGCACGCAGGCCAACTTGGTGCCTGCAGGCCAGCCAGGATGGTCCTGGCCCCGGGCGCTCTTCTGGAAGCTTTCTATCACCCTGCCTGAGATAGCCCTCCTGTCCCGGCCCCCACTGCTTTTTTCCTTCCTCACCTCTGTCCGGAGAGAAATTCCATCGGAAGGTATGGGTGACACATCCTCTTCTTTACAGGTGGCAGCCTGGCAACTCCTGCAGAAAGGCCAGCAGAGCCCCACTCACACCGGGCAACCAACAAAGCCTTGGCCCCTCACTCCCTCCCACCAGCACAGCCCCGAGACTGCTGACGGGGCAGAGAATATGGAGTCAGGCACAACTTCAGGGGCTATTGCTGCCTGGAGCGCTGTTTATATTGACCTCAACCAGGCACACCTGGGGAGGGCCGGCCGGCAGGGTAAGGCTGCCCAGATCAGCTAATCCACAACCCTCAGGGAATCACATTGTTGAAAATGGACCTCGCTAAGGCAGAATAGAAGCCAAGGAAAAAAAGGACACAATGCCATTTGCAGCCCCGTAGTTGAGTCTAGAGGTAATCACGTGACTTGGAGTAAGTCAGAAAGTGAAAGACACATATCGTATCATATCACTTATAGGTGTTACCTAAAAATGGATACCAGGGCAGATATTTCCACGGAGAAGGGCAATCACAGATTCATTAAACAAACTTATGGTTCACCAATGGAAAGGTGTGAGGATTGGTTTCATTACGATATCGGGGTTAACAGACATAATCAAACACAGGTGACATATATAATCACCAAAGACCTACGGAATACCAAGAGAAGACTACTCAACCTTCTGTCCTAACGTACATGGGAAAAGGATCCCAGGAAGAACAGACATCTGTATATGTGTAAAAGAACCACATCTTCCACACCTACAACAAGCCAAACATTGTAATCAAACTTGCTGTAATAGAAAATAAAAAAAAAATTAAAAACACGAACAAGAAGTAGTGAGACAAACTTGAGGGGCTTTCTCCTGGCACATTCCATTCTAAATTCCAATCTAGAACACGACTTCCATTGAGGCTCTGTTGCTCTACTAACCAGATTTGGTAAGGGAGAACTGCTGCCACCTTGTGGCCGTTTCACGCAACAGCAGCTTTAATCCCAGCGCTAATGGTCAGTTGATATTCAAAATCATTGCAGGCCTGTAAATGACACCTGCCCTGAAAACAAATCCTGGGGTCACATATCGACCAAAAAATTCAAAGGACGTCCATATTTCAAAAGGACCATTTCAAAAGGCAAATTTTGCGCACATTAGTGTTCTGCTTCTTTTTCTTTCTTTCCTTTTTTGTTAAAAAACGGGAATGGAAAAAGGCATCACTCAGAATGGGCGAAAATCGTTGCAAATGAATCAATGGACAAAGGTTTAATCTCCAATATATATATAAACAGCTCATGCAGCTTAATATTAAAAAAACAAACAACCCAATACAAAAATGGGCCGAAGATCTAAAGAGACGTTTCTTCAAAGAAGACAGAGATGGCCAAGACGCACATGAAAAGCTGCTCAACAGCACTAATTATTAGAGAAATGCAAATCAAAACTACAATGAGGTATCACCTCACACCTGTTAGAAGCGGCATCATCAGAAACTCTACAAACAACAAATTCTGGGGAGGGTGTGGACAAAAGGAGCCCTCTTCCACTATTGGTGGGGATGTAAATTGATACAGTCACTATGGAGAACAGTATGGAGTTTCCTTAAAAAAACTAGAAATAGGGCCTCCCTGGTGGCGCAAGTGGTTGAGAGTCCGCCTGCCGATGCAGGGGATACGGGTTCGTGCCCCGGTCTGGGAGGATCCCATATGCCGCGGAGCGGCTGGGCCCGTGAGCCATGGCCGCTGAGCCTGCGCGTCCGGAGCCTGCGCGTCCGGAGCCTGCGCGTCCGGAGCCTGCGCGTCCGGAGCCTGTGCTCCGCGACGGGGGAGGCCATAACAGTGAGAGGCCCGCATACCGCAAAAAAAAAAAAAAAAAAAAAAAAAAAAAAAAAAAAAAAAAAAAAAACTAGAAATAGAATTACCATCTGATCCAGCAATCCCACTTCTGGGCATATACCCAGAGAAAACCATAAATCAAAAAGGCACATTTACCACAATGTTCATTGCAGCACTATTAACAATAGCCAGGTAATGCAAGCAACCTAAATGCCCACAGACAGATGAATGGATAAAGATGTGGTACATATATAAAATGGAATTTTACTCAGCCATAAAAAGGAATGAAACTGGATCATTTGTAGAGACATCGATGGATCTAGAGACTGTCATACAGAATGAAGTAAGTCAGAAAGAGGAAAACAAATATTGTATATTAATGCATATATGTGGAACCTAAAAAATGGTACAGATGAACTGGTTTGCAGGGAAGAAATAGAGACACAGAGGTAGAGAACAAACGTATGGACACCAAGTGTGGGAAGCCATGGGGTGGTGGTGGTGGGATGAGTTGGGAGATTGGGATTGACCTGTATACATGGATATGCATAAAATACATAACTAATAATAACCTGCTGTATAAAATAATAAATAAAATTAAATGTCAAAATTTTAAAAAATAAAATTTTAAAATAAAACAGAAAAACGTTCTTCCCTTCACACAGATGTATTTATAGGAATGAATTATTTCCATGTTTATATCTATAAATACATAAAAGAAGAATCAAATCTAACTTGAACCATAAAAGAAAAAAAAAACTGAACCCACCAGTTATACAGAGGGAAACCCTATCAGGGCACTTGCTCCAGCGGTAAACAATTCTGAAATTGGTCAGAGGTGGGGAATCACCTCCCATACAGCCAGCAACCCACCCCCCATGCAAGGAGCGTCCTCATTGCAAAGCTGGGGGACCGTGCTGAGGCATCTGTGAGTAAACGTGAGCTGAGCCCCAGGCCAGCTGCTGCTGAACTGTTGCCACCCTTCCCAGGTAAAACACCTGAATATGTACAAGGGCTTGAAAGCCTAGAGGAAGGGCCGTGGAGCCACACCAGCGACTGCACGCAGGCCAACTTGGTGCCTGCAGGCCAGCCAGGATGGTCCTGGCCCCGGGCGCTCTTCTGGAAGCTTTCTATCACCCTGCCTGAGATAGCCCTCCTGTCCCGGCCCCCACTGCTTTTTTCCTTCCTCACCTCTGTCCGGAGAGAAATTCCATCGGAAGGTATGGGTGACACATCCTCTTCTTTACAGGTGGCAGCCTGGCAACTCCTGCAGAAAGGCCAGCAGAGCCCCACTCACACCGGGCAACCAACAAAGCCTTGGCCCCTCACTCCCTCCCACCAGCACAGCCCCGAGACTGCTGACGGGGCAGAGAATATGGAGTCAGGCACAACTTCAGGGGCTATTGCTGCCTGGAGCGCTGTTTATATTGACCTCAACCAGGCACACCTGGGGAGGGCCGGCCGGCAGGGTAAGGCTGCCCAGATCAGCTAATCCACAACCCTCAGGGAATCACATTGTTGAAAATGGACCTCGCTAAGGCAGAATAGAAGCCAAGGAAAAAAAGGACACAATGCCATTTGCAGCCCCGTAGTTGAGTCTAGAGGTAATCACGTGACTTGGAGTAAGTCAGAAAGTGAAAGACACATATCGTATCATATCACTTATAGGTGTTACCTAAAAATGGATACCAGGGCAGATATTTCCACGGAGAAGGGCAATCACAGATTCATTAAACAAACTTATGGTTCACCAATGGAAAGGTGTGAGGATTGGTTTCATTACGATATCGGGGTTAACAGACATAATCAAACACAGGTGACATATATAATCACCAAAGACCTACGGAATACCAAGAGAAGACTACTCAACCTTCTGTCCTAACGTACATGGGAAAAGGATCCCAGGAAGAACAGACATCTGTATATGTGTAAAAGAACCACATCTTCCACACCTACAACAAGCCAAACATTGTAATCAAACTTGCTGTAATAGAAAATAAAAAAAAAATTAAAAACACGAACAAGAAGTAGTGAGACAAACTTGAGGGGCTTTCTCCTGGCACATTCCATTCTAAATTCCAATCTAGAACACGACTTCCATTGAGGCTCTGTTGCTCTACTAACCAGATTTGGTAAGGGAGAACTGCTGCCACCTTGTGGCCGTTTCACGCAACAGCAGCTTTAATCCCAGCGCTAATGGTCAGTTGATATTCAAAATCATTGCAGGCCTGTAAATGACACCTGCCCTGAAAACAAATCCTGGGGTCACATATCGACCAAAAAATTCAAAGGACGTCCATATTTCAAAAGGACCATTTCAAAAGGCAAATTTTGCGCACATTAGTGTTCTGCTTCTTTTTCTTTCTTTCCTTTTTTGTTAAAAAACGGGAATGGAAAAAGGCATCACTCAGAATGGGCGAAAATCGTTGCAAATGAATCAATGGACAAAGGTTTAATCTCCAATATATATATAAACAGCTCATGCAGCTTAATATTAAAAAAACAAACAACCCAATACAAAAATGGGCCGAAGATCTAAAGAGACGTTTCTTCAAAGAAGACAGAGATGGCCAAGACGCACATGAAAAGCTGCTCAACAGCACTAATTATTAGAGAAATGCAAATCAAAACTACAATGAGGTATCACCTCACACCTGTTAGAAGCGGCATCATCAGAAACTCTACAAACAACAAATTCTGGGGAGGGTGTGGACAAAAGGAGCCCTCTTCCACTATTGGTGGGGATGTAAATTGATACAGTCACTATGGAGAACAGTATGGAGTTTCCTTAAAAAAACTAGAAATAGGGCCTCCCTGGTGGCGCAAGTGGTTGAGAGTCCGCCTGCCGATGCAGGGGATACGGGTTCGTGCCCCGGTCTGGGAGGATCCCATATGCCGCGGAGCGGCTGGGCCCGTGAGCCATGGCCGCTGAGCCTGCGCGTCCGGAGCCTGCGCGTCCGGAGCCTGCGCGTCCGGAGCCTGTGCTCCGCGACGGGGGAGGCCATAACAGTGAGAGGCCCGCATACCGCAAAAAAAAAAAAAAAAAAAAAAAAAAAAAAAAAAAAAAAAAAAAAAACTAGAAATAGAATTACCATCTGATCCAGCAATCCCACTTCTGGGCATATACCCAGAGAAAACCATAAATCAAAAAGGCACATTTACCACAATGTTCATTGCAGCACTATTAACAATAGCCAGGTAATGCAAGCAACCTAAATGCCCACAGACAGATGAATGGATAAAGATGTGGTACATATATAAAATGGAATTTTACTCAGCCATAAAAAGGAATGAAACTGGATCATTTGTAGAGACATCGATGGATCTAGAGACTGTCATACAGAATGAAGTAAGTCAGAAAGAGGAAAACAAATATTGTATATTAATGCATATATGTGGAACCTAAAAAATGGTACAGATGAACTGGTTTGCAGGGAAGAAATAGAGACACAGAGGTAGAGAACAAACGTATGGACACCAAGTGTGGGAAGCCATGGGGTGGTGGTGGTGGGATGAGTTGGGAGATTGGGATTGACCTGTATACATGGATATGCATAAAATACATAACTAATAATAACCTGCTGTATAAAATAATAAATAAAATTAAATGTCAAAATTTTAAAAACTAAAATTTTAAAATAAAACAGAAAAACGTTCTTCCCTTCACACAGATGTATTTATAGGAATGAATTATTTCCATGTTTATATCTATAAATACATAAAAGAAGAATCAAATCTAACTTGAACCATAAAAGAAAAAAAAAACTGAACCCACCAGTTATACAGAGGGAAACCCTATCAGGGCACTTGCTCCAGCGGTAAACAATTCTGAAATTGGTCAGAGGTGGGGAATCACCTCCCATACAGCCAGCAACCCACCCCCCATGCAAGGAGCGTCCTCATTGCAAAGCTGGGGGACCGTGCTGAGGCATCTGTGAGTAAACGTGAGCTGAGCCCCAGGCCAGCTGCTGCTGAACTGTTGCCACCCTTCCCAGGTAAAACACCTGAATATGTACAAGGGCTTGAAAGCCTAGAGGAAGGGCCGTGGAGCCACACCAGCGACTGCACGCAGGCCAACTTGGTGCCTGCAGGCCAGCCAGGATGGTCCTGGCCCCGGGCGCTCTTCTGGAAGCTTTCTATCACCCTGCCTGAGATAGCCCTCCTGTCCCGGCCCCCACTGCTTTTTTCCTTCCTCACCTCTGTCCGGAGAGAAATTCCATCGGAAGGTATGGGTGACACATCCTCTTCTTTACAGGTGGCAGCCTGGCAACTCCTGCAGAAAGGCCAGCAGAGCCCCACTCACACCGGGCAACCAACAAAGCCTTGGCCCCTCACTCCCTCCCACCAGCACAGCCCCGAGACTGCTGACGGGGCAGAGAATATGGAGTCAGGCACAACTTCAGGGGCTATTGCTGCCTGGAGCGCTGTTTATATTGACCTCAACCAGGCACACCTGGGGAGGGCCGGCCGGCAGGGTAAGGCTGCCCAGATCAGCTAATCCACAACCCTCAGGGAATCACATTGTTGAAAATGGACCTCGCTAAGGCAGAATAGAAGCCAAGGAAAAAAAGGACACAATGCCATTTGCAGCCCCGTAGTTGAGTCTAGAGGTAATCACGTGACTTGGAGTAAGTCAGAAAGTGAAAGACACATATCGTATCATATCACTTATAGGTGTTACCTAAAAATGGATACCAGGGCAGATATTTCCACGGAGAAGGGCAATCACAGATTCATTAAACAAACTTATGGTTCACCAATGGAAAGGTGTGAGGATTGGTTTCATTACGATATCGGGGTTAACAGACATAATCAAACACAGGTGACATATATAATCACCAAAGACCTACGGAATACCAAGAGAAGACTACTCAACCTTCTGTCCTAACGTACATGGGAAAAGGATCCCAGGAAGAACAGACATCTGTATATGTGTAAAAGAACCACATCTTCCACACCTACAACAAGCCAAACATTGTAATCAAACTTGCTGTAATAGAAAATAAAAAAAAAATTAAAAACACGAACAAGAAGTAGTGAGACAAACTTGAGGGGCTTTCTCCTGGCACATTCCATTCTAAATTCCAATCTAGAACACGACTTCCATTGAGGCTCTGTTGCTCTACTAACCAGATTTGGTAAGGGAGAACTGCTGCCACCTTGTGGCCGTTTCACGCAACAGCAGCTTTAATCCCAGCGCTAATGGTCAGTTGATATTCAAAATCATTGCAGGCCTGTAAATGACACCTGCCCTGAAAACAAATCCTGGGGTCACATATCGACCAAAAAATTCAAAGGACGTCCATATTTCAAAAGGACCATTTCAAAAGGCATATTTTACGCACATTAGTGTTCTGCTTCTTTTTCTTTCTTTCCTTTTTTGTTAAAAAACGGGAATGGAAAAAGGCATCACTCAGAATGGGCGAAAATCGTTGCAAATGAATCAATGGACAAAGGTTTAATCTCCAATATATATATAAACAGCTCATGCAGCTTAATATTAAAAAAACAAACAACCCAATACAAAAATGGGCCGAAGATCTAAAGAGACGTTTCTTCAAAGAAGACAGAGATGGCCAAGACGCACATGAAAAGCTGCTCAACAGCACTAATTATTAGAGAAATGCAAATCAAAACTACAATGAGGTATCACCTCACACCTGTTAGAAGCGGCATCATCAGAAACTCTACAAACAACAAATTCTGGGGAGGGTGTGGACAAAAGGAGCCCTCTTCCACTATTGGTGGGGATGTAAATTGATACAGTCACTATGGAGAACAGTATGGAGTTTCCTTAAAAAAACTAGAAATAGGGCCTCCCTGGTGGCGCAAGTGGTTGAGAGTCCGCCTGCCGATGCAGGGGATACGGGTTCGTGCCCCGGTCTGGGAGGATCCCATATGCCGCGGAGCGGCTGGGCCCGTGAGCCATGGCCGCTGAGCCTGCGCGTCCGGAGCCTGCGCGTCCGGAGCCTGCGCGTCCGGAGCCTGCGCGTCCGGAGCCTGTGCTCCGCGACGGGGGAGGCCATAACAGTGAGAGGCCCGCATACCGCAAAAAAAAAAAAAAAAAAAAAAAAACTAGAAATAGAATTACCATCTGATCCAGCAATCCCACTTCTGGGCATATACCCAGAGAAAACCATAAATCAAAAAGGCACATTTACCACAATGTTCATTGCAGCACTATTAACAATAGCCAGGTAATGCAAGCAACCTAAATGCCCACAGACAGATGAATGGATAAAGATGTGGTACATATATAAAATGGAATTTTACTCAGCCATAAAAAGGAATGAAACTGGATCATTTGTAGAGACATCGATGGATCTAGAGACTGTCATACAGAATGAAGTAAGTCAGAAAGAGGAAAACAAATATTGTATATTAATGCATATATGTGGAACCTAAAAAATGGTACAGATGAACTGGTTTGCAGGGAAGAAATAGAGACACAGAGGTAGAGAACAAACGTATGGACACCAAGTGTGGGAAGCCATGGGGTGGTGGTGGTGGGATGAGTTGGGAGATTGGGATTGACCTGTATACATGGATATGCATAAAATACATAACTAATAATAACCTGCTGTATAAAATAATAAATAAAATTAAATGTCAAAATTTTAAAAACTAAAATTTTAAAATAAAACAGAAAAACGTTCTTCCCTTCACACAGATGTATTTATAGGAATGAATTATTTCCATGTTTATATCTATAAATACATAAAAGAAGAATCAAATCTAACTTGAACCATAAAAGAAAAAAAAAACTGAACCCACCAGTTATACAGAGGGAAACCCTATCAGGGCACTTGCTCCAGCGGTAAACAATTCTGAAATTGGTCAGAGGTGGGGAATCACCTCCCATACAGCCAGCAACCCACCCCCCATGCAAGGAGCGTCCTCATTGCAAAGCTGGGGGACCGTGCTGAGGCATCTGTGAGTAAACGTGAGCTGAGCCCCAGGCCAGCTGCTGCTGAACTGTTGCCACCCTTCCCAGGTAAAACACCTGAATATGTACAAGGGCTTGAAAGCCTAGAGGAAGGGCCGTGGAGCCACACCAGCGACTGCACGCAGGCCAACTTGGTGCCTGCAGGCCAGCCAGGATGGTCCTGGCCCCGGGCGCTCTTCTGGAAGCTTTCTATCACCCTGCCTGAGATAGCCCTCCTGTCCCGGCCCCCACTGCTTTTTTCCTTCCTCACCTCTGTCTGGAGAGAAATTCCATCGGAAGGTATGGGTGACACATCCTCTTCTTTACAGGTGGCAGCCTGGCAACTCCTGCAGAAAGGCCAGCAGAGCCCCACTCACACCGGGCAACCAACAAAGCCTTGGCCCCTCACTCCCTCCCACCAGCACAGCCCCGAGACTGCTGACGGGGCAGAGAATATGGAGTCAGGCACAACTTCAGGGGCTATTGCTGCCTGGAGCGCTGTTTATATTGACCTCAACCAGGCACACCTGGGGAGGGCCGGCCGGCAGGGTAAGGCTGCCCAGATCAGCTAATCCACAACCCTCAGGGAATCACATTGTTGAAAATGGACCTCGCTAAGGCAGAATAGAAGCCAAGGAAAAAAAGGACACAATGCCATTTGCAGCCCCGTAGTTGAGTCTAGAGGTAATCACGTGACTTGGAGTAAGTCAGAAAGTGAAAGACACATATCGTATCATATCACTTATAGGTGTTACCTAAAAATGGATACCAGGGCAGATATTTCCACGGAGAAGGGCAATCACAGATTCATTAAACAAACTTATGGTTCACCAATGGAAAGGTGTGAGGATTGGTTTCATTACGATATCGGGGTTAACAGACATAATCAAACACAGGTGACATATATAATCACCAAAGACCTACGGAATACCAAGAGAAGACTACTCAACCTTCTGTCCTAACGTACATGGGAAAAGGATCCCAGGAAGAACAGACATCTGTATATGTGTAAAAGAACCACATCTTCCACACCTACAACAAGCCAAACATTGTAATCAAACTTGCTGTAATAGAAAATAAAAAAAAAAATTAAAAACACGAACAAGAAGTAGTGAGACAAACTTGAGGGGCTTTCTCCTGGCACATTCCATTCTAAATTCCAATCTAGAACACGACTTCCATTGAGGCTCTGTTGCTCTACTAACCAGATTTGGTAAGGGAGAACTGCTGCCACCTTGTGGCCGTTTCACGCAACAGCAGCTTTAATCCCAGCGCTAATGGTCAGTTGATATTCAAAATCATTGCAGGCCTGTAAATGACACCTGCCCTGAAAACAAATCCTGGGGTCACATATCGACCAAAAAATTCAAAGGACGTCCATATTTCAAAACGACCATTTCAAAAGGCATATTTTACGCACATTAGTGTTCTGCTTCTTTTTCTTTCTTTCCTTTTTTGTTAAAAAAACGGGAATGGAAAAAGGCATCCCTCAGAATGGGCGAAAATCGTTGCAAATGAATCAATGGACAAAGGTTTAATCTCCAATATATATATAAACAGCTCATGCAGCTTAATATTAAAAAAACAAACAACCCAATACAAAAATGGGCCGAAGATCTAAAGAGACGTTTCTTCAAAGAAGACACAGAGATGGCCAAGACGCACATTAAAAGCTGCTCTACAGCACTAATTATTAGAGAAATGCAAATCAAAACTATAATGAGGTATCACCTCACACCTGTTAGAATCGGCATCATCAGAAACTCTACAAACAACAAATTCTGGGGAGGGTGTGGACAAAAGGAGCCCTCTTCCACTATTGGTGGGGATGTAAATTGATACAGTCACTATGGAGAACAGTATGGAGTTTCCTTAAAAAAAACTAGAAATAGAATTACCATCTGATCCAGCAATCCCACTTCTGGGCATATACCCAGAGCAAACCATAAATCAAAAAGGCACATTAGCCACAATGTTCATTGCAGCACTATTTACAATAGCCAGGTAATGCAAGCAACCTAAATGTCCACAGACAGATGAATGGATAAAGATGTGGTACATATATAAAATGGAATTTTACTCAGCCATAAAAAGGAATGAAACTGGGTCATTTGTAGAGACATCGATGGATCTAGAGACTGTCATACAGAATGAAGTAAGTCAGAAAGAGGAAAACAAATATTGTATATTAATGCATATATGTGGAACCTAAAAAATGGTACAGATGAACTGGTTTGCAGGGAAGAAATAGAGACACAGAGGTAGAGAACAAACGTATGGACACCAAGTGTGGGAAGCCATGGGGTGGTGGTGGTGGGATGAGTTGGGAGATTGGGATTGACCTGTATATATGTATATGCATAAAATACATAACTAATAATAACCTGCTGTATAAAATAATAAATAAAATTAAATTTCAAAATTTTAAAAACTAAAATTTTAAAATAAAACAGAAAAACGTTCTTCCCTTCACACAGATGTATTTATAGGAATGAATTATTTCCATGCTTATATCTATAAATACATAAAAGAGGAATCAAATCTAACTTGAACCATAAAAGAAAAAAAAACCTGAACCCACCAGTTATACAGAGGGAAACCCTATCAGGGCACTTGCTCCAGCGGTAAACAATTCTGAAATTGGTCAGAGGTGGGGAATCACCTCCCATACAGCCAGCAACCCACCCCCCATGCAAGGAGCGTCCTTATTGCAAAGCTGGGGGACCGTGCTGAGGCATCTGTGAGTGAACGTGAGCTGAGCCCCAGGCCAGCTGCTGCTGAACTGTTCCCACCCTTCCCAGGTAAAACACCTGAATATGTACAAGGGCTTGAAAGCCTAGAGGAAGGGCCGTGGAGCCACACCAGCGACAGCACGCAGGCCAACTTGGTGCCTGCAGGCCAGCCAGGATGGTCCTGGCCCCGGGCGCTCTTCTGGAAGCTTTCTATCGCCCTGCCTGAGATACCCCTCCTGTCCCGGCCCCCACTGCTTTTTTCCTTCCTCACCTCTGTCCGGAGAGAAATTCCATCGGAAGGTATGGCTGACACATCCTCTTCTTTACAGGTGGCAGCCTGGCAACTCCTGCAGAAAGGCCAGCAGAGCCCCACTCACACCGGGCAACCAACAAAGCCTTGGCCCCTCACTCCCTCCCACCAGCACAGCCCCGAGACTGCTGACGGGGCAGAGAATATGGAGTCAGGCACAACTTCAGGGGCTATTGCTGCCTGGAGCGCTGTTTCTATTGACCTCAACCAGGCACACCTGGGGAGGGCCGGCCGGCAGGGTAAGGCTGCCCAGGTCAGCTAACCCACAACCCACAGGGAATCACATTGTTGAAAATGGACCTCGCTAAGGCAGAATGGAAGCCAAGGAAAAAAAGGACACAATGCCATTTGCAGCCCCGTAGATGAGTCTAGAGGTAATCACGTGACTTGGAGTAAGTCAGAAAGTGAAAGACACATATCGTATCATATCACTTATAGGTGTTACCTAAAAAATGGATACCAGGGCAGATATTTCCACGGAGAAGGGCAATCACAGATTCATTAAACAAACTTATGGTTCACCAATGGAAAGGTGTGAGGATTGGTTTCATTACGATATCGGGGTTAACAGACATAATCAAACACAGGTGACATATATAATCACCAAAGACCTACGGAATACCAAGAGAAGACTACTCAACATTCTGTCCTAACGTACATGGGAAAAGGATCCCAGGAAGAACAGACATCTGTATATGTGTAAAAGAACCACATCTTCCACACCTACAACAAGCCAAACATTGTAATCAAACTTGCTGTAATAGAAAATAAAAAAAAAATTAAAAACACGAACAAGAAGTAGTGAGACAAACTTGAGGGGCTTTCTCCTGGCACATTCCATTCTAAATTCCAATCTAGAACACGACTTCCATTGAGGCTCTGTTGCTCTACTAACCAGATTTGGTAAGGGAGAACTGCTGCCACCTTGTGGCCGTTTCACGCAACAGCAGGTTTAATCCCAGCGCTAATGGTCAGTTGATATTCAAAATCATTGCAGGCCTGTAAATGACACCTGCCCTGAAAACAAATCCTGGGGTCACATATCGACCAAAAAATTCAAACGACGTCCATATTTCAAAAGGACCATTTCAAAAGGCAAATTTTGCGCACATTAGTGTTCTGCTTCTTTTTCTTTCTTGCCTTTTTTGTTAAAAATCGGGAATGGAAAAAGGCATCCCTCAGAATGGGCGAAAATCGTTGCAAATGAATCAATGGACAAAGGTTTAATCTCCAATATATATATAAACAGCTCATGCAGCTTAATATTAAAAAAACAAACAACCCAATACAAAAATGGGCAGAAGATCTAAAGAGACGTTTCTTCAAAGAAGACAGAGATGGCCAAGACGCACATGAAAAGCTGCTCAACAGCACTAATTATTAGAGAAATGCAAATCAAAACTACAATGAGGTATCACCTCACACCTGTTAGAATCGGGATCATCAGAAACTCTACAAACAACAAATTCTGGGGAGGGTGTGGACAAAAGGAGCCCTCTTCCACTATTGGTGGGGATGTAAATTGATACAGTCACTATGGAGAACAGTATGGAGTTTCCTTAAAAAAACTAGAAATAGAATTACCATCTGATCCAGCAATCCCACTTCTGGGCATATACCCAGAGCAAACCATAAATCAAAAAGGCACATTCACCACAATGTTCATTGCAGCACTATTAACAATAGCCAGGTAATGCAAGGAACCTAAATGCCCACAGACAGATGAATGGATAAAGATGTGGTACATATATAAAATGGAATTTTACTCAGCCATAAAAAGGAATGAAACTGGGTCATTTGTAGAGACATCGATGGATCTAGAGACTGTCATACAGAATGAAGTAAGTCAGAAAGAGGAAAACAAATATTGTATATTAATGCATATATGCGGAACCTAAAAAATGGTACAGATGAACTGGTTTGCAGGGAAGAAATAGAGACACAGAGGTAGAGAACAAACGTATGGACACCAAGTGAGGGAAGCCATGGGGAGCTGGTGGTGGGATGAGTTGGGAGATTGGGATTGACCTGTATACATGTATATGCATAAAATACATAACTAATAATAACCTGCTGTATAAAAAAAATAAATACAATTAAATTTCAAAATTTTAAAAAATAAAATTTTAAAATAAAACAGAAAAACGTTATTCCCTTCACACAGATGTATTTATAGGAATGAATTATTTCCATGCTTATATCTATAAATACATAAAAGAGGAATCAAATCTAACTTGAACCATAAAAGAAAAAAAAAACCTGAACCCACCAGTTATACAGAGGGAAACCCTATCAGGGCACTTGCTCCAGCGGTAAACAATTCTGAAATTGGTCAGAGGTGGGGAATCACCTCCCATACAGCCAGCAACCCACCCCCCATACAAGGAGCGTCCTCATTGCAAAGCTGGGGGAACGTGCTGAGGCATGTGTGAGTAAACGTGAGCTGAGCCCCAGGCCAGCTGCTGCTGAACTGTTCCCACCCTTCCCAGGTAAAACACCTGAATATGTACAAGGGCTTGAAAGCCTAGAGGAAGGGCCGTGGAGCCACACCAGCGACAGCACGCAGGCCAACTTGGTGCCTGCAGGCCAGCCAGGATGGTCCTGGCCCCGGGCGCTCTTCTGGAAGCTTTCTATCGCCCTGCCTGAGATACCCCACCTGTCCCGGCCCCCACTGCTTTTTTCCTTCCTCACCTCTGTCCGGAGAGAAATTCCATCGGAAGGTATGGGTGACACATCCTCTTCTTTACAGGTGGCAGCCTGGCAACTCCTGCAGAAAGGCCAGCAGAGCCCCACTCACACCGGGCAACCAACAAAGCCTTGGCCCCTCACTCCCTCCCACCAGCACAGCCCCGAGACTGCTGACGGGGCAGAGAATATGGAGTCAGGCACAACTTCAGGGGCTATTGCTGCCTGGAGCGCTGTTTCTATTGACCTCAACCAGGCACACCTGGGGAGGGCCGGCCGGCAGGGTAAGGCTGCCCAGGTCAGCTAACCCACAACCCACAGGGAATCACATTGTTGAAAATGGACCTCGCTAAGGCAGAATGGAAGCCAAGGAAAAAAAGGACACAATGCCATTTGCAGCCCCGTAGATGAGTCTAGAGGTAATCACGTGACTTGGAGTAAGTCAGAAAGTGAAAGACACATATCGTATCATATCACTTATAGGTGTTACCTAAAAAATGGATACCAGGGCAGATATTTCCACGGAGAAGGGCAATCACAGATTCATTAAACAAACTTATGGTTCACCAATGGAAAGGTGTGAGGATTGGTTTCATTACGATATCGGGGTTAACAGACATAATCAAACACAGGTGACATATATAATCACCAAAGACCTCCGGAATACCAAAAGACTACTCAACATTCTGTCCTAACGTACATGGGAAAAGGATCCCAGGAAGAACAGACATCTGTATATGTGTAAAAGAACCACATCTTCCACACCTACAACAAGCCAAACATTGTAATCAAACTTGTTGTAATAGAAAATAAAAAAAAAAAAATTAAAAACACGAACAAGAAGTAGTGAGACAAACTTGAGGGGCTTTCTCCTGGCACATTCCATTCTAAATTCCAATCTAGAACACGACTTCCATTGAGGCTCTGTTGCTCTACTAACCAGATTTGGTAAGGGAGAACTGCTGCCACCTTGTGGCCGTTTCACGCAACAGTAGCTTTAATCCCAGCGCTAATGGTCAGTTGATATTCAAAATCATTGCAGGCCTGTAAATGACACCTGCCCTGAAAACATATCCTGGGGTCACATATCGACCAAAAAATTCAAAGGACGTCCATATTTCAAAACGACCATTTCAAAAGGCATATTTTACGCACATTAGTGTTCTGCTTCTTTTTCTTTCTTTCCTTTTTTGTTAAAAAAACGGGAATGGAAAAAGGCATCCCTCAGAATGGGCGAAAATCGTTGCAAATGAATCAATGGACAAAGGTTTAATCTCCAATATATATATAAACAGCTCATGCAGCTTAATATTAAAAAAACAAACAACCCAATACAAAAATGGGCCGAAGATCTAAAGAGACGTTTCTTCAAAGAAGACACAGAGATGGCCAAGACGCACATGAAAAGCTGCTCTACAGCACTAATTATTAGAGAAATGCAAATCAAAACTATAATGAGGTATCACCTCACACCTGTTAGAATCGGCATCATCAGAAACTCTACAAACAACAAATTCTGGGGAGGGTGTGGACAAAAGGAGCCCTCTTCCACTATTGGTGGGGATGTAAATTGATACAGTCACTATGGAGAACAGTATGGAGTTTCCTTAAAAAAAACTAGAAATAGAATTACCATCTGATCCAGCAATCCCACTTCTGGGCATATACCCAGAGCAAACCATAAATCAAAAAGGCACATTCACCACAATGTTCATTGCAGCACTATTTACAATAGCCAGGTAATGCAAGCAACCTAAATGTCCACAGACAGATGAATGGATAAAGATGTGGTACATATATAAAATGGAATTTTACTCAGCCATAAAAAGGAATGAAACTGGGTCATTTGTAGAGACATCGATGGATCTAGAGACTGTCATACAGAATGAAGTAAGTCAGAAAGAGGAAAACAAATATTGTATATTAATGCATATATGTGGAACCTAAAAAATGGTACAGATGAACTGGTTTGCAGGGAAGAAATAGAGACACAGAGGTAGAGAACAAACGTATGGACACCAAGTGTGGGAAGCCATGGGGTGGTGGTGGTGGGATGAGTTGGGAGATTGGGATTGACCTGTATACATGTATATGCATAAAATACATAACTAATAATAACCTGCTGTATAAAATAATAAATAAAATTAAATTTCAAAATTTTAAAAACTAAAATTTTAAAATAAAACAGAAAAACGTTCTTCCCTTCACACAGATGTATTTATAGGAATGAATTATTTCCATGCTTATATCTATAAATACATAAAAGAGGAATCAAATCTAACTTGAACCATAAAAGAAAAAAAAACCTGAACCCACCAGTTATACAGAGGGAAACCCTATCAGGGCACTTGCTCCAGCGGTAAACAATTCTGAAATTGGTCAGAGGTGGGGAATCACCTCCCATACAGCCAGCAACCCACCCCCCATGCAAGGAGCGTCCTCATTGCAAAGCTGGGGGACCGTGCTGAGGCATCTGTGAGTAAACGTGAGCTGAGCCCCAGGCCAGCTGCTGCTGAACTGTTCCCACCCTTCCCAGGTAAAACACCTGAATATGTACAAGGGCTTGAAAGACTAGAGGAAGGGCCGTGGAGCCACACCAGCAACAGCACGCAGGCCAACTTGGTGCCTGCAGGCCAGCCAGGATGGTCCTGGCCCCGGGCGCTCTTCTGGAAGCTTTCTATCGCCCTGCCTGATATACCCCACCTGTCCCGGCCCCCACTGCTTTTTTCCTTCCTCACCTCTGTCCGGAGAGAAATTCCATCGGAAGGTATGGCTGACACATCCTCTTCTTTACAGGTGGCAGCCTGGCAACTCCTGCAGAAAGGCCAGCAGAGCCCCACTCACACCGGGCAACCAACAAAGCCTTGGCCCCTCACTCCCTCCCACCAGCACAGCCCCGAGACTGCTGACGGGGCAGAGAATATGGAGTCAGGCACAACTTCAGGGGCTATTGCTGCCTGGAGCGCTGTTTCTATTGACCTCAACCAGGCACACCTGGGGAGGGCCGGCCGGCAGGGTAAGGCTGCCCAGGTCAGCTAACCCACAACCCACAGGGAATCACATTTTTGAAAATGGACCTCGCTAAGGCAGAATGGAAGCCAAGGAAAAAAAGGACACAATGCCATTTGCAGCCCCGTAGATGAGTCTAGAGGTAATCACGTGACTTGGAGTAAGTCAGAAAGTGAAAGACACATATCGTAACATATCACTTATAGGTGTTACGTAAAAAATGGATACCAGGGCAGATATTTCCACGGAGAAGGGCAATCACAGATTCATTAAACAAACTTATGGTTCACCAATGGAAAGGTGTGAGGATTGGTTTCATTACGATATCGGGGTTAACAGACATAATCAAACACAGGTGACATATATAATCACCAAAGACCTCCGGAATACCAAGAGAAGACTACTCAACATTCTGTCCTAACGTACATGGGAAAAGGATCCCAGGAAGAACAGACATCTGTATATGTGTAAAAGAACCACATCTTCCACACCTACAACAAGCCAAACATTGTAATCAAACTTGTTGTAATAGAAAATAAAAAAAAAAAAATTAAAAACACGAACAAGAAGTAGTGAGACAAACTTGAGGGGCTTTCTCCTGGCACATTCCATTCTAAATTCCAATCTAGAACACGACTTCCATTGAGGCTCTGTTGCTCTACTAACCAGATTTGGTAAGGGAGAACTGCTGCCACCTTGTGGCCGTTTCACGCAACAGTAGCTTTAATCCCAGCGCTAATGGTCAGTTGATATTCAAAATCATTGCAGGCCTGTAAATGACACCTGCCCTGAAAACATATCCTGGGGTCACATATCGACCAAAAAATTCAAAGGACGTCCATATTTCAAAACGACCATTTCAAAAGGCATATTTTACGCACATTAGTGTTCTGCTTCTTTTTCTTTCTTTCCTTTTTTGTTAAAAAAACGGGAATGGAAAAAGGCATCCCTCAGAATGGGCGAAAATCGTTGCAAATGAATCAATGGACAAAGGTTTAATCTCCAATATATATATAAACAGCTCATGCAGCTTAATATTAAAAAAACAAACAACCCAATACAAAAATGGGCCGAAGATCTAAAGAGACGTTTCTTCAAAGAAGACACAGAGATGGCCAAGACGCACATGAAAAGCTGCTCTACAGCACTAATTATTAGAGAAATGCAAATCAAAACTATAATGAGGTATCACCTCACACCTGTTAGAATCGGCATCATCAGAAACTCTACAAACAACAAATTCTGGGGAGGGTGTGGACAAAAGGAGCCCTCTTCCACTATTGGTGGGGATGTAAATTGATACAGTCACTATGGAGAACAGTATGGAGTTTCCTTAAAAAAAACTAGAAATAGAATTACCATCTGATCCAGCAATCCCACTTCTGGGCATATACCCAGAGCAAACCATAAATCAAAAAGGCACATTCACCACAATGTTCATTGCAGCACTATTTACAATAGCCAGGTAATGCAAGCAACCTAAATGTCCACAGACAGATGAATGGATAAAGATGTGGTACATATATAAAATGGAATTTTACTCAGCCATAAAAAGGAATGAAACTGGGTCATTTGTAGAGACATCGATGGATCTAGAGACTGTCATACAGAATGAAGTAAGTCAGAAAGAGGAAAACAAATATTGTATATTAATGCATATATGTGGAACCTAAAAAATGGTACAGATGAACTGGTTTGCAGGGAAGAAATAGAGACACAGAGGTAGAGAACAAACGTATGGACACCAAGTGTGGGAAGCCATGGGGTGGTGGTGGTGGGATGAGTTGGGAGATTGGGATTGACCTGTATACATGTATATGCATAAAATACATAACTAATAATAACCTGCTGTATAAAATAATAAATAAAATTAAATTTCAAAATTTTAAAAACTAAAATTTTAAAATAAAACAGAAAAACGTTCTTCCCTTCACACAGATGTATTTATAGGAATGAATTATTTCCATGCTTATATCTATAAATACATAAAAGAGGAATCAAATCTAACTTGAACCATAAAAGAAAAAAAAACCTGAACCCACCAGTTATACAGAGGGAAACCCTATCAGGGCACTTGCTCCAGCGGTAAACAATTCTGAAATTGGTCAGAGGTGGGGAATCACCTCCCATACAGCCAGCAACCCACCCCCCATGCAAGGAGCGTCCTCATTGCAAAGCTGGGGGACCGTGCTGAGGCATCTGTGAGTAAACGTGAGCTGAGCCCCAGGCCAGCTGCTGCTGAACTGTTCCCACCCTTCCCAGGTAAAACACCTGAATATGTACAAGGGCTTGAAAGACTAGAGGAAGGGCCGTGGAGCCACACCAGCAACAGCACGCAGGCCAACTTGGTGCCTGCAGGCCAGCCAGGATGGTCCTGGCCCCGGGCGCTCTTCTGGAAGCTTTCTATCGCCCTGCCTGATATACCCCACCTGTCCCGGCCCCCACTGCTTTTTTCCTTCCTCACCTCTGTCCGGAGAGAAATTCCATCGGAAGGTATGGCTGACACATCCTCTTCTTTACAGGTGGCAGCCTGGCAACTCCTGCAGAAAGGCCAGCAGAGCCCCACTCACACCGGGCAACCAACAAAGCCTTGGCCCCTCACTCCCTCCCACCAGCACAGCCCCGAGACTGCTGACGGGGCAGAGAATATGGAGTCAGGCACAACTTCAGGGGCTATTGCTGCCTGGAGCGCTGTTTCTATTGACCTCAACCAGGCACACCTGGGGAGGGCCGGCCGGCAGGGTAAGGCTGCCCAGGTCAGCTAACCCACAACCCACAGGGAATCACATTTTTGAAAATGGACCTCGCTAAGGCAGAATGGAAGCCAAGGAAAAAAAGGACACAATGCCATTTGCAGCCCCGTAGATGAGTCTAGAGGTAATCACGTGACTTGGAGTAAGTCAGAAAGTGAAAGACACATATCGTAACATATCACTTATAGGTGTTACGTAAAAAATGGATACCAGGGCAGATATTTCCACGGAGAAGGGCAATCACAGATTCATTAAACAAACTTATGGTTCACCAATGGAAAGGTGTGAGGATTGGTTTCATTACGATATCGGGGTTAACAGACATAATCAAACACAGGTGACATATATAATCACCAAAGACCTCCGGAATACCAAGAGAAGACTACTCAACATTCTGTCCTAACGTACATGGGAAAAGGATCCCAGGAAGAACAGACATCTGTATATGTGTAAAAGAACCACATCTTCCACACCTACAACAAGCCAAACATTGTAATCAAACTTGTTGTAATAGAAAATAAAAAAAAAAAAATTAAAAACACGAACAAGAAGTAGTGAGACAAACTTGAGGGGCTTTCTCCTGGCACATTCCATTCTAAATTCCAATCTAGAACACGACTTCCATTGAGGCTCTGTTGCTCTACTAACCAGATTTGGTAAGGGAGAACTGCTGCCACCTTGTGGCCGTTTCACGCAACAGTAGCTTTAATCCCAGCGCTAATGGTCAGTTGATATTCAAAATCATTGCAGGCCTGTAAATGACACCTGCCCTGAAAACAAATCCTGGGGTCACATATCGACCAAAAAATTCAAAGGACGTCCATATTTCAAAAGGACCATTTCAAAAGGCAAATTTTGCGCACATTAGTGTTCTGCTTCTTTTTCTTTCTTTCCTTTTTTGTTAAAAAACGGGAATGGAAAAAGGCATCCCTCAGAATGGGCGAAAATCGTTGCAAATGAATCAATGGACAAAGGTTTAATCTCCAATATATATATAAACAGCTCATGCAGCTTAATATTAAAAAAACAAACAACCCAATACAAAAATGGGCAGAAGATCTAAAGAGACGTTTCTTCAAAGAAGACAGAGATGGCCAAGACGCACATGAAAAGCTGCTCAACAGCACTAATTATTAGAGAAATGCAAATCAAAACTACAATGAGGTATCACCTCACACCTGTTAGAAGCGGCATCATCAGAAACTCTACAAACAACAAATTCTGGGGAGGGTGTGGACAAAAGGAGCCCTCTTCCACTATTGGTGGGGATGTAAATTGATACAGTCACTATGGAGAACAGTATGGAGTTTCCTTAAAAAAACTAGAAATAGAATTACCATCTGATCCAGCAATCCCACTTCTGGGCATATACCCAGAGCAAACCATAAATCAAAAAGGCACATTCACCACAATGTTCATTGCAGCACTATTAACAATAGCCAGGTAATGCAAGGAACCTAAATGCCCACAGACAGATGAATGGATAAAGATGTGGTACATATATAAAATGGAATTTTACTCAGCCATAAAAAGGAATGAAACTGGGTCATTTGTAGAGACATCGATGGATCTAGAGACTGTCATACAGAATGAAGTAAGTCAGAAAGAGGAAAACAAATATTGTATATTAATGCATATATGTGGAACCTAAAAAATGGTACAGATGAACTGGTTTGCAGGGAAGAAATAGAGACACAGAGGTAGAGAACAAACGTATGGACACCAAGTGAGGGAAGCCATGGGGAGCTGGTGGTGGGATGAGTTGGGAGATTGGGATTGACCTGTATACATGTATATGCATAAAATACATAACTAATAATAACCTGCTGTATAAAAAAAATAAATACAATTAAATTTCAAAATTTTAAAAAATAAAATTTTAAAATAAAACAGAAAAACGTTCTTCCCTTCACACAGATGTATTTATAGGAATGAATTATTTCCATGCTTATATCTATAAATACATAAAAGAGGAATCAAATCTAACTTGAACCATAAAAGAAAAAAAAAACCTGAACCCACCAGTTATACAGAGGGAAACCCTATCAGGGCACTTGCTCCAGCGTTAAACAATTCTGAAATTGGTCAGAGGTGGGGAATCACCTCCCATACAGCCAGCAACCCACCCCCCATACAAGGAGCGTCCTCATTGCAAAGCTGGGGGAACGTGCTGAGGCATGTGTGAGTAAACGTGAGCTGAGCCCCAGGCCAGCTGCTGCTGAACTGTTCCCACCCTTCCCAGGTAAAACACCTGAATATGTACAAGGGCTTGAAAGCCTAGAGGAAGGGCCGTGGAGCCACACCAGCGACAGCACGCAGGCCAACTTGGTGCCTGCAGGCCAGCCAGGATGGTCCTGGCCCCGGGCGCTCTTCTGGAAGCTTTCTATCGCCCTGCCTGAGATACCCCTCCTGTCCCGGCCCCCACTGCTTTTTTCCTTCCTCACCTCTGTCCGGAGAGAAATTCCATCGGAAGGTATGGCTGACACATCCTCTTCTTTACAGGTGGCAGCCTGGCAACTCCTGCAGAAAGGCCAGCAGAGCCCCACTCACACCGGGCAACCAACAAAGCCTTGGCCCCTCACTCCCTCCCACCAGCACAGCCCCGAGACTGCTGACGGGGCAGAGAATATGGAGTCAGGCACAACTTCAGGGGCTATTGCTGCCTGCAGCGCTGTTTCTATTGACCTCAACCAGGCACACCTGGGGAGGGCCGGCCGGCAGGGTAAGGCTGCCCAGGTCAGCTAATCCACAACCCTCAGGGAATCACATTGTTGAAAATGGACCTCGCTAAGGCAGAAGAGAAGCCAAGGAAAAAAAGGACACAATGCCATTTGCAGCCCCATAAATGAGTCTAGAGGTAATCACGTGACTTGGAGTAATTCAGAAAGTGAAAGACACATATCGTATCATATCACTTATAGGTGTTACCTAAAAATGGATACCAGGGCAGATATTTCCACGGAGAAGGGCAATCACAGATTCATTAAAGAAACTTATGGTTCACCAATGGAAAGGTGTGAGGATTGGTTTCATTACGATATCGGGGTTAACAGACATAATCAAACACAGGTGACATATATAATCACCAAAGACCTACGGAATACCAAGAGAAGACTACTCAACCTTCTGTCCTAACGTACATGGGAAAAGGATCCCAGGAAGAACAGACATCTGTATATGTGTAAAAGAACCAAATCTTCCACACCTACAACAAGCCAAACATTGTAATCAAACTTGCTGTAATAGAAAATTTAAAAAAAATTAAAAACACGAACAAGAAGTAGTGAGACAAACTTGAGGGGCTTTCTCCTGGCACATTCCATTCTAAATTCCAATCTAGAACACGACTTCCATTGAGGCTCTGTTGCTTTAACCAGATTTGGTAAGGGAGAACTGCTGCCACCTTGTGGCCGTTTCACGCAACAGCAGCTTTAATCCCAGCGCTAATGGTCAGTTGATATTCAAAATCATTGCAGGCCTGTAAATGACACCTGCCCTGAAAACAAATCCTGGGGTCACATATCGACCAAAAAATTCAAAGGACGTCCATATTTCAAAAGGACCATTTCAAAAGGCATATTTTACGCACATTAGTGTTCTGCTTCTTTTTCTTTCTTTCCTTTTTTGTTAAAAAAAACGGGAATGGAAAAAGGCATCCCTCAGAATGGGCGAAAATCGTTGCAAATGAATCAATGGACAAAGGTTTAATCTCCAGTATATATATAAACAGCTCATGCAGCTTAATATTAAAAAAACAAACAACCCAATACAAAAATGGGCAGAAGATCTAAAGAGACGTTTCTTCAAAGAAGACACAGAGATGGCCAAGACGCACATGAAAAGCTGCTCAACAGCACTAATTATTAGAGAAATGCAAATAAAAACTACAATGAGGTATCACCTCACACCTGTTAGAATCGGCATCATCAGAAACTCTACAAACAACAAATTCTGGGGAGGGTGTGGACAAAAGGAGCCCTCTTCCACTATTGGTGGGGATGTAAATTGATACAGTCACTATGGAGAACAGTATGGAGTTTCCTTAAAAAAAACTAGAAATAGAATTACCATCTGATCCAGCAATCCCACTTCTGGGCATATACCCAGAGAAAACCATAAATCAAAAAGGCACATTCACCACAATGTTCATTGCAGCACTATTTACAATAGCCAGGTAATGCAAGCAACCTAAATGCCCACAGACAGATGAATGGATAAAGATGTGGTACATATATAAAATGGAATATTACTCAGCCATAAAAAGGAATGAAACTGGGTCATTTGTAGAGACATCGATGGATCTAGAGACTGTCATACAGAATGAAGTAAGTCAGAAAGAGGAAAACAAATATTGTATATTAATGCATATATGTGGAACCTAAAAAATGGTACAGATGAACTGGTTTGCAGGGAAGAAATAGAGACACAGAGGTAGAGAACAAACGTATGGACACCAAGTGTGGGAAGCCATGGGGTGGTGGTGGTGGGATGAGTTGGGAGATTGGGATTGACCTGTATACATGGATATGCATAAAATACATAACTAATAATAACCTGCTGTATAAAATAATAAATAAAATTAAATGTCAAAATTTTAAAAACTAAAATTTTAAAATAAAACAGAAAAACGTTCTTCCCTTCACACAGATGTATTTATAGGAATGAATTATTTCCATGCTTATATCTATAAATACATAAAAGAGGAATCAAATCTAACTTGAACCATAAAAGAAAAAAAAAAACTGAACCCACCAGTTATACAGAGGGAAACCCTATCAGGGCACTTGCTCCAGCGGTAAACAATTCTGAAATTGGTCAGAGGTGGGGAATCACCTCCCATACAGCCAGCAACCCACACCCCATGCAAGGAGCGTCCTCATTGCAAAGCTGGGGGACCGTGCTGAGGCATCTGTGAGTAAACGTGAGCTGAGCCCCAGGCCAGCTGCTGCTGAACTGTTGCCACCCTTCCCAGGTAAAACACCTGAATATGTACAAGGGCTTGAAAGCCTAGAGGAAGGGCCGTGGAGCCACACCATCGACAGCACGCAGGCCAACTTGGTGCCTGCAGGCCAGCCAGGATGGTCCTGGCCCCGGGCGCTCTTCTGGAAGCTTTCTATCGCCCTGCCTGAGATACCCCTCCTGTCCCGGCCCCCACTGCTTTTTTCCTTCCTCACTTCTGTCCGGAGAGAAATTCCATCGGAAGGTATGGGTGACACATCCTCTTCTTTACAGGTGGCAGCCTGGCAACTCCTGCAGAAAGGCCAGCAGAGCCCCACTCACACCGGGCAACCAACAAAGCCTTGGCCCCTCACTCCCTCCCACCAGCACAGCCCCGAGACTGCTGACGGGGCAGAGAATATGGAGTCAGGCACAACTTCAGGGGCTATTGCTGCCTGGAGCGCTGTTTATATTGACCTCAACCAGGCACACCTGGGGAGGGCCGGCCGGCAGGGTAAGGCTGCCCAGGTCAGCTAATCCACAACCCTCAGGGAATCACATTGTTGAAAATGGACCTCGCTAAGGCAGAATAGAAGCCAAGGAAAAAAAGGACACAATGCCATTTGCAGCCCCGTAGATGAGTCTAGAGGTAATCACGTGACTTGGAGTAAGTCAGAAAGTGAAAGACACATATCGTATCATATCACTTATAGGTGTTACCTAAAAATGGATACCAGGGCAGATATTTCCACGGAGAAGGGCAATCACAGATTCATTAAACAAACTTATGGTTCACCAATGGAAAGGTGTGAGGATTGGTTTCATTACGATATCGGGGTTAACAGACATAATCAAACACAGGTGACATATATAATCACCAAAGACCTACGGAATACCAAGAGAAGACTACTCAACATTCTGTCCTAACGTACATGGGAAAAGGATCCCAGGAAGAACAGACATCTGTATATGTGTAAAAGAACCACATCTTCCACACCTACAACAAGCCAAACATTGTAATCAAACTTGCTGTAATAGAAAATAAAAAAAAATTAAAAACACGAACAAGAAGTAGTGAGACAAACTTGAGGGGCTTTCTCCTGGCACATTCCATTCTAAATTCCAATCTAGAACACGACTTCCATTGAGGCTCTGTTGCTTTAACCAGATTTGGTAAGGGAGAACTGCTGCCACCTTGTGGCCGTTTCACGCAACAGCAGCTTTAATCCCAGCGCTAATGGTCAGTTGATATTCAAAATCATTGCAGGCCTGTAAATGACACCTGCCCTGAAAACAAATCCTGGGGTCACATATCGACCAAAAAATTCAAAGGACGTCCATATTTCAAAAGGACCATTTCAAAAGGCATATTTTACGCACATTAGTGTTCTGCTTCTTTTTCTTTCTTTCCTTTTTTGTTAAAAAAAAACGGGAATGGAAAAAGGCATCCCTCAGAATGGGCGAAAATCGTTGCAAATGAATCAATGGACAAAGGTTTAATCTCCAATATATATATAAACAGCTCATGCAGCTTAATATTAAAAAAACAAACAACCCAATACAAAAATGGGCAGAAGATCTAAAGAGACGTTTCTTCAAAGAAGACTAAGAGATGGCCAAGACGCACATGAAAAGCTGCTCAACAGCACTAATTATTAGAGAAATGCAAATCAAAACTACAGTGAGGTATCACCTCACACCTGTTAGAATCGGCATCATCAGAAACTCTACAAACAACAAATTCTGGGGAGGGTGTGGACAAAAGGAGCCCTCTTCCACTATTGGTGGGGATGTAAATTGATACAGTCACTATGGAGAACAGTATGGAGTTTCCTTAAAAAAAACTAGAAATAGAATTACCATCTGATCCAGCAATCCCACTTCTGGGCATATACCCAGAGCAAACCATAAATCAAAAAGGCACATTCACCACAATGTTCATTGCAGCACTATTTACAATAGCCAGGTAATGCAAGCAACCTAAATGCCCACAGACAGATGAATGGATAAAGATGTGGTACATATATAAAATGGAATTTTACTCAGCCATAAAAAGGAATGAAACTGGGTCATTTGTAGAGACATCGATGGATCTAGAGACTGTCATACAGAATGAAGTAAGTCAGAAAGAGGAAAAAAATATTGTATATTAATGCATATATGTGGAACCTAAAAAATGGTACAGATGAACTGGTTTGCAGGGAAGAAATAGAGACACAGAGGTAGAGAACAAACGTATGGACACCAAGTGTGGGAAGCCATGGGGTGGTGGTGGTGGGATGAGTTGGGAGATTGGGATTGACCTGTATACATGTATATGCATAAAATGCATAACTAATAATAACCTGCTGTATAAAATAATAAATAAAATTAAATTTCAAAATTTAAAAAACTAAAATTTTAAAATAAAACAGAAAAACGTTCTTCCCTTCACACAGATGTATTTATAGGAATGAATTATTTCCATGCTTATATCTATAAATACATAAAAGAGGAATCAAATCTAACTTGAACCATAAAAGAAAAAAAAAACCTGAACCCACCAGTTATCCAGAGGGAAACCCTATCAGGGCACTTGCTCCAGCGGTAAACAATTCTGAAATTGGTCAGAGGTGGGGAATCACCTCCCATACAGCCAGCAACCCACCCCCCATACAAGGAGCGTCCTCATTGCAAAGCTGGGGGACCGTGCTGAGGCATCTGTGAGTAAACGTGAGCTGAGCCCCAGGCCAGCTGCTGCTGAACTGTTCCCACCCTTCCCAGGTAAAACACCTGAATATGTACAAGGGCTTGAAAGCCTAGAGGAAGGCCCGTGGAGCCACACCAGCGACAGCACGCAGGCCAACTTGGTGCCTGCAGGCCAGCCAGGATGGTCCTGGCCCCGGGCGCTCTTCTGGAAGCTTTCTATCGCCCTGCCTGAGATACCCCTCCTGTCCCGGCCCCCACTGCTTTTTTCCTTCCTCACCTCTGTCCGGAGAGAAATTCCATCGGAAGGTATGGGTGACACATCCTCTTCTTTACAGGTGGCAGCCTGGCAACTCCTGCAGAAAGGCCAGCAGAGCCCCACTCACACCGGGCCACCAACAAAGCCTTGGCCCCTCCCTCCCTCCCACCAGCACAGCCCCGAGACTGCTGACGGGGCAGAGAATATGGAGTCAGGCACAATTTCAGGGGCTATTGCTGCCTGGAGCGCTGTTTATATTGACCTCAACCAGGCACACCTGGGGAGGGCCGGCCGGCAGGGTAAGGCTGCCCAGGTCAGCTAATCCACAACCCTCAGGGAATCACATTGTTGAAAATGGACCTCGCTAAGGCAGAATAGAAGCCAAGGAAAAAAAGGACACAATGCCATTTGCAGCCCCGTAGATGAGTCTAGAGGTAATCACGTGACTTGGAGTAAGTCAGAAAGTGAAAGACACATATCGTATCATATCACTTATAGGTGTTACCTAAAAATGGATACCAGGGCAAATATTTCCACGGAGAAGGGCAATCACAGATTCATTAAACAAACTTATGGTTCACCAATGGAAAGGTGTGAGGATTGGTTTCATTACGATATCGGGGTTAACAGACATAATCAAACACAGGTGACATATATAATCACCAAAGACCTACGGAATACCAAGAGAAGACTACTCAACATTCTGTCCTAACGTACATGGGAAAAGGATCCCAGGAAGAACAGACATCTGTATATGTGTAAAAGAACCACATCTTCCACACCTACAACAAGCCAAACATTGTAATCAAACTTGCTGTAATGGAAAATAAAAAAAAAAATTAAAAACACGAACAAGAAGTAGTGAGACAAACTTGAGGGGCTTTCTCCTGGCACATTCCATTCTAAATTCCAATCTAGAACACGACTTCCATTGAGGCTCTGTTGCTCTACTAACCAGATTTGGTAAGGGAGAACTGCTGCCACCTTGTGGCCGTTTCACGCAACAGCAGCTTTAATCCCAGCGCTAATGGTCAGTTGATATTCAAAATCATTGCAGGCCTGTAAATGACACCTGCCCTGAAAACAAATCCTGGGGTCACATATCGACCAAAAAATTCAAAGGACGTCCATATTTCAAAAGGACCATTTCAAAAGGCATATTTTACGCACATTAGTGTTCTGCTTCTTTTTCTTTCTTTCCTTTTTTGTTAAAAAAAACGGGAATGGAAAAAGGCATCCCTCAGAATGGGCGAAAATCGTTGCAAATGAATCAATGGACAAAGGTTTAATCTCCAATATATATATAAACAGCTCATGCAGCTTAATATTAAAAAAACAAACAACCCAATACAAAAATGGGCAGAAGATCTAAAGAGACGTTTCTTCAAAGAAGACTAAGAGATGGCCAAGACGCACATGAAAAGCTGCTCAACAGCACTAATTATTAGAGAAATGCAAATCAAAACTACAGTGAGGTATCACCTCACACCTGTTAGAATCGGCATCATCAGAAACTCTACAAACAACAAATTCTGGGGAGGGTGTGGACAAAAGGAGCCCTCTTCCACTATTGGTGGGGATGTAAATTGATACAGTCACTATGGAGAACAGTATGGAGTTTCCTTAAAAAAAACTAGAAATAGAATTACCATCTGATCCAGCAATCCCACTTCTGGGCATATACCCAGAGCAAACCATAAATCAAAAAGGCACATTCACCACAATGTTCATTGCAGCACTATTTACAATAGCCAGGTAATGCAAGCAACCTAAATGCCCACAGACAGATGAATGGATAAAGATGTGGTACATATATAAAATGGAATTTTACTCAGCCATAAAAAGGAATGAAACTGGGTCATTTGTAGAGACATCGATGGATCTAGAGACTGTCATACAGAATGAAGTAAGTCAGAAAGAGGAAAACAAATATTGTATATTAATGCATATATGTGGAACCTAAAAAATGGTACAGATGAACTGGTTTGCAGGGAAGAAATAGAGACACAGAGGTAGAGAACAAACGTATGGACACCAAGTGTGGGAAGCCATGGGGTGGTGGTGGTGGGATGAGTTGGGAGATTGGGATTGACCTGTATACATGTATATGCATAAAATGCATAACTAATAATAACCTGCTGTATAAAATAATAAATAAAATTAAATTTCAAAATTTAAAAAACTAAAATTTTAAAATAAAACAGAAAAACGTTCTTCCCTTCACACAGATGTATTTATAGGAATGAATTATTTCCATGCTTATATCTATAAATACATAAAAGAGGAATCAAATCTAACTTGAACCATAAAAGAAAAAAAAAACCTGAACCCACCAGTTATCCAGAGGGAAACCCTATCAGGGCACTTGCTCCAGCGGTAAACAATTCTGAAATTGGTCAGAGGTGGGGAATCACCTCCCATACAGCCAGCAACCCACCCCCCATACAAGGAGCGTCCTCATTGCAAAGCTGGGGGACCGTGCTGAGGCATCTGTGAGTAAACGTGAGCTGAGCCCCAGGCCAGCTGCTGCTGAACTGTTCCCACCCTTCCCAGGTAAAACACCTGAATATGTACAAGGGCTTGAAAGCCTAGAGGAAGGCCCGTGGAGCCACACCAGCGACAGCACGCAGGCCAACTTGGTGCCTGCAGGCCAGCCAGGATGGTCCTGGCCCCGGGCGCTCTTCTGGAAGCTTTCTATCGCCCTGCCTGAGATACCCCTCCTGTCCCGGCCCCCACTGCTTTTTTCCTTCCTCACCTCTGTCCGGAGAGAAATTCCATCGGAAGGTATGGGTGACACATCCTCTTCTTTACAGGTGGCAGCCTGGCAACTCCTGCAGAAAGGCCAGCAGAGCCCCACTCACACCGGGCCACCAACAAAGCCTTGGCCCCTCCCTCCCTCCCACCAGCACAGCCCCGAGACTGCTGACGGGGCAGAGAATATGGAGTCAGGCACAATTTCAGGGGCTATTGCTGCCTGGAGCGCTGTTTATATTGACCTCAACCAGGCACACCTGGGGAGGGCCGGCCGGCAGGGTAAGGCTGCCCAGGTCAGCTAATCCACAACCCTCAGGGAATCACATTGTTGAAAATGGACCTCGCTAAGGCAGAATAGAAGCCAAGGAAAAAAAGGACACAATGCCATTTGCAGCCCCGTAGATGAGTCTAGAGGTAATCACGTGACTTGGAGTAAGTCAGAAAGTGAAAGACACATATCGTATCATATCACTTATAGGTGTTACCTAAAAATGGATACCAGGGCAAATATTTCCACGGAGAAGGGCAATCACAGATTCATTAAACAAACTTATGGTTCACCAATGGAAAGGTGTGAGGATTGGTTTCATTACGATATCGGGGTTAACAGACATAATCAAACACAGGTGACATATATAATCACCAAAGACCTACGGAATACCAAGAGAAGACTACTCAACATTCTGTCCTAACGTACATGGGAAAAGGATCCCAGGAAGAACAGACATCTGTATATGTGTAAAAGAACCACATCTTCCACACCTACAACAAGCCAAACATTGTAATCAAACTTGCTGTAATGGAAAATAAAAAAAAAATTAAAAACACGAACAAGAAGTAGTGAGACAAACTTGAGGGGCTTTCTCCTGGCACATTCCATTCTAAATTCCAATCTAGAACACGACTTCCATTGAGGCTCTGTTGCTCTACTAACCAGATTTGGTAAGGGAGAACTGCTGCCACCTTGTGGCCGTTTCACGCAACAGCAGCTTTAATCCCAGCGCTAATGGTCAGTTGATATTCAAAATCATTGCAGGCCTGTAAATGACACCTGCCCTGAAAACAAATCCTGGGGTCACATATCGACCAAAAAATTCAAAGGACGTCCATATTTCAAAAGGACCATTTCAAAAGGCATATTTTACGCACATTAGTGTTCTGCTTCTTTTTCTTTCTTTCCTTTTTTGTTAAAAAAAACGGGAATGGAAAAAGGCATCCCTCAGAATGGGCGAAAATCGTTGCAAATGAATCAATGGACAAAGGTTTAATCTCCAATATATATATAAACAGCTCATGCAGCTTAATATTAAAAAAACAAACAACCCAATACAAAAATGGGCAGAAGATCTAAAGAGACGTTTCTTCAAAGAAGACACAGAGATGGCCAAGACGCACATGAAAAGCTGCTCACCAGCACTAATTATTAGAGAAATGCAAATCAAAACTACAATGAGGTATCACCTCACACCTGTTAGAATCGGCATCATCAGAAACTCTACAAACAACAAATTCTGGGGAGGGTGTGGACAAAAGGAGCCCTCTTCCACTATTGGTGGGGATGTAAATTGATACAGTCACTATGGAGAACAGTATGGAGTTTCCTTAAAAAAAACTAGAAATAGAATTACCATCTGATCCAGCAATCCCACTTCTGGGCATATACCCAGAGCAAACCATAAATCAAAAAGGCACATTCACCACAATGTTCATTGCAGCACTATTTACAATAGCCAGGTAATGCAAGCAACCTAAATGCCCACAGACAGATGAATGGATAAAGATGTGGTACATATATAAAATGGAATTTTACTCAGCCATAAAAAGGAATGAAACTGGGTCATTTGTAGAGACATCGATGGATCTAGAGACTGTCATACAGAATGAAGTAAGTCAGAAAGAGGAAAACAAATATTGTATATTAATGCATATATGTGGAACCTAAAAAATGGTACAGATGAACTGGTTTGCAGGGAAGAAATAGAGACACAGAGGTAGAGAACAAACGTATGGACACCAAGTGTGGGAAGCCATGGGGTGGTGGTGGTGGGATGAGTTGGGAGATTGGGATTGACCTGTATACATGTATATGCATAAAATACATAACTAATAATAACCTGCTGTATAAAATAATAAATAAAATTAAATTTCAAAATTTAAAAAACTAAAATTTTAAAATAAAACAGAAAAACGTTCTTCCCTTCACACAGATGTATTTATAGGAATGAATTATTTCCATGCTTATATCTATAAATACATAAAAGAGGAATCAAATCTAACTTGAACCATAAAAGAAAAAAAAAACCTGAACCCACCAGTTATCCAGAGGGAAACCCTATCAGGGCACTTGCTCCAGCGGTAAACAATTCTGAAATTGGTCAGAGGTGGGGAATCACCTCCCATACAGCCAGCAACCCACCCCCATGCAAGGAGCGTCCTCATTGCAAAGCTGGGGGACCGTGCTGAGGCATCTGTGAGTAAACGTGAGCTGAGCCCCAGGCCAGCTGCTGCTGAACTGTTCCCACCCTTCCCAGGTAAAACACCTGAATATGTACAAGGGCTTGAAAGCCTAGAGGAAGGCCCGTGGAGCCACACCAGCGACAGCACGCAGGCCAACTTGGTGCCTGCAGGCCAGCCAGGATGGTCCTGGCCCCGGGCGCTCTTCTGGAAGCTTTCTATCGCCCTGCCTGAGATACCCCTCCTGTCCCGGCCCCCACTGCTTTTTTCCTTCCTCACCTCTGTCCGGAGAGAAATTCCATCGGAAGGTATGGGTGACACATCCTCTTCTTTACAGGTGGCAGCCTGGCAACTCCTGCAGAAAGGCCAGCAGAGCCCCACTCACACCGGGCCACCAACAAAGCCTTGGCCCCTCACTCCCTCCCACCAGCACAGCCCCGAGACTGCTGACGGGGCAGAGAATATGGAGTCAGGCACAATTTCAGGGGCTATTGCTGCCTGGAGCGCTGTTTATATTGACCTCAACCAGGCACACCTGGGGAGGGCCGGCCGGCAGGGTAAGGCTGCCCAGGTCAGCTAATCCACAACCCTCAGGGAATCACATTGTTGAAAATGGACCTCGCTAAGGCAGAATAGAAGCCAAGGAAAAAAAGGACACAATGCCATTTGCAACCCCGTAGATGAGTCTAGAGGTAATCACGTGACTTGGAGTAAGTCAGAAAGTGAAAGACACATATCGTATCATATCACTTATAGGTGTTACCTAAAAATGGATACCAGGGCAAATATTTCCACGGAGAAGGGCAATCACAGATTCATTAAACAAACTTATGGTTCACCAATGGAAAGGTGTGAGGATTGGTTTCATTACGATATCGGGGTTAACAGACATAATCAAACACAGGTGACATATATAATCACCAAAGACCTACGGAATACCAAGAGAAGACTACTCAACATTCTGTCCTAACGTACATGGGAAAAGGATCCCAGGAAGAACAGACATCTGTATATGTGTAAAAGAACCACATCTTCCACACCTACAACAAGCCAAACATTGTAATCAAACTTGCTGTAATAGAAAATAAAAAAAAAATTAAAAACACGAACAAGAAGTAGTGAGACAAACTTGAGGGGCTTTCTCCTGGCACATTCCATTCTAAATTCCAATCTAGAACACGACTTCCATTGAGGCTCTGTTGCTTTAACCAGATTTGGTAAGGGAGAACTGCTGCCACCTTGTGGCCGTTTCACGCAACAGCAGCTTTAATCCCAGCGCTAATGGTCAGTTGATATTCAAAATCATTGCAGGCCTGTAAATGACACCTGCCCTGAAAACAAATCCTGGGGTCACATATCGACCAAAAAATTCAAAGGACGTCCATATTTCAAAAGGACCATTTCAAAAGGCATATTTTACGCACATTAGTGTTCTGCTTCTTTTTCTTTCTTTCCTTTTTTGTTAAAAAAAACGGGAATGGAAAAAGGCATCCCTCAGAATGGGCGAAAATCGTTGCAAATGAATCAATGGACAAAGGTTTAATCTCCAATATATATATAAACAGCTCATGCAGCTTAATATTAAAAAAACAAACAACCCAATACAAAAATGGGCAGAAGATCTAAAGAGACGTTTCTTCAAAGAAGACACAGAGATGGCCAAGACGCACATGAAAAGCTGCTCAACAGCACTAATTATTAGAGAAATGCAAATCAAAACTACAATGAGGTATCACCTCACACCTGTTAGAATCGGCATCATCAGAAACTCTACAAACAACAAATTCTGGGGAGGGTGTGGACAAAAGGAGCCCTCTTCCACTATTGGTGGGGATGTAAATTGATACAGTCACTATGGAGAACAGTATGGAGTTTCCTTAAAAAAAACTAGAAATAGAATTACCATCTGATCCAGCAATCCCACTTCTGGGCATATACCCAGAGCAAACCATAAATCAAAAAGGCACATTCACCACAATGTTCATTGCAGCACTATTTACAATAGCCAGGTAATGCAAGCAACCTAAATGCCCACAGACAGATGAATGGATAAAGATGTGGTACATATATAAAATGGAATTTTACTCAGCCATAAAAAGGAATGAAACTGGGTCATTTGTAGAGACATCGATGGATCTAGAGACTGTCATACAGAATGAAGTAAGTCAGAAAGAGGAAAACAAATATTGTATATTAATGCATATATGTGGAACCTAAAAAATGGTACAGATGAACTGGTTTGCAGGGAAGAAATAGAGACACAGAGGTAGAGAACAAACGTATGGACACCAAGTGTGGGAAGCCATGGGGTGGTGGTGGTGGGATGAGTTGGGAGATTGGGATTGACCTGTATACATGTATATGCATAAAATACATAACTAATAATAACCTGCTGTATAAAATAATAAATAAAATTAAATTTCAAAATTTAAAAAACTAAAATTTTAAAATAAAACAGAAAAACGTTCTTCCCTTCACACAGATGTATTTATAGGAATGAATTATTTCCATGCTTATATCTATAAATACATAAAAGAGGAATCAAATCTAACTTGAACCATAAAAGAAAAAAAAAACCTGAACCCACCAGTTATCCAGAGGGAAACCCTATCAGGGCACTTGCTCCAGCGGTAAACAATTCTGAAATTGGTCAGAGGTGGGGAATCACCTCCCATACAGCCAGCAACCCACCCCCATGCAAGGAGCGTCCTCATTGCAAAGCTGGGGGACCGTGCTGAGGCATCTGTGAGTAAACGTGAGCTGAGCCCCAGGCCAGCTGCTGCTGAACTGTTCCCACCCTTCCCAGGTAAAACACCTGAATATGTACAAGGGCTTGAAAGCCTAGAGGAAGGCCCGTGGAGCCACACCAGCGACAGCACGCAGGCCAACTTGGTGCCTGCAGGCCAGCCAGGATGGTCCTGGCCCCGGGCGCTCTTCTGGAAGCTTTCTATCGCCCTGCCTGAGATACCCCTCCTGTCCCGGCCCCCACTGCTTTTTTCCTTCCTCACCTCTGTCCGGAGAGAAATTCCATCGGAAGGTATGGGTGACACATCCTCTTCTTTACAGGTGGCAGCCTGGCAACTCCTGCAGAAAGGCCAGCAGAGCCCCACTCACACCGGGCCACCAACAAAGCCTTGGCCCCTCACTCCCTCCCACCAGCACAGCCCCGAGACTGCTGACGGGGCAGAGAATATGGAGTCAGGCACAATTTCAGGGGCTATTGCTGCCTGGAGCGCTGTTTATATTGACCTCAACCAGGCACACCTGGGGAGGGCCGGCCGGCAGGGTAAGGCTGCCCAGGTCAGCTAATCCACAACCCTCAGGGAATCACATTGTTGAAAATGGACCTCGCTAAGGCAGAATAGAAGCCAAGGAAAAAAAGGACACAATGCCATTTGCAACCCCGTAGATGAGTCTAGAGGTAATCACGTGACTTGGAGTAAGTCAGAAAGTGAAAGACACATATCGTATCATATCACTTATAGGTGTTACCTAAAAATGGATACCAGGGCAAATATTTCCACGGAGAAGGGCAATCACAGATTCATTAAACAAACTTATGGTTCACCAATGGAAAGGTGTGAGGATTGGTTTCATTACGATATCGGGGTTAACAGACATAATCAAACACAGGTGACATATATAATCACCAAAGACCTACGGAATACCAAGAGAAGACTACTCAACATTCTGTCCTAACGTACATGGGAAAAGGATCCCAGGAAGAACAGACATCTGTATATGTGTAAAAGAACCACATCTTCCACACCTACAACAAGCCAAACATTGTAATCAAACTTGCTGTAATAGAAAATAAAAAAAAAATTAAAAACACGAACAAGAAGTAGTGAGACAAACTTGAGGGGCTTTCTCCTGGCACATTCCATTCTAAATTCCAATCTAGAACACGACTTCCATTGAGGCTCTGTTGCTTTAACCAGATTTGGTAAGGGAGAACTGCTGCCACCTTGTGGCCGTTTCACGCAACAGCAGCTTTAATCCCAGCGCTAATGGTCAGTTGATATTCAAAATCATTGCAGGCCTGTAAATGACACCTGCCCTGAAAACAAATCCTGGGGTCACATATCGACCAAAAAATTCAAAGGACGTCCATATTTCAAAAGGACCATTTCAAAAGGCATATTTTACGCACATTAGTGTTCTGCTTCTTTTTCTTTCTTTCCTTTTTTGTTAAAAAAAACGGGAATGGAAAAAGGCATCCCTCAGAATGGGCGAAAATCGTTGCAAATGAATCAATGGACAAAGGTTTAATCTCCAATATATATATAAACAGCTCATGCAGCTTAATATTAAAAAAACAAACAACCCAATACAAAAATGGGCAGAAGATCTAAAGAGACGTTTCTTCAAAGAAGACACAGAGATGGCCAAGACGCACATGAAAAGCTGCTCAACAGCACTAATTATTAGAGAAATGCAAATCAAAACTACAATGAGGTATCACCTCACACCTGTTAGAATCGGCATCATCAGAAACTCTACAAACAACAAATTCTGGGGAGGGTGTGGACAAAAGGAGCCCTCTTCCACTATTGGTGGGGATGTAAATTGATACAGTCACTATGGAGAACAGTATGGAGTTTCCTTAAAAAAAACTAGAAATAGAATTACCATCTGATCCAGCAATCCCACTTCTGGGCATATACCCAGAGCAAACCATAAATCAAAAAGGCACATTCACCACAATGTTCATTGCAGCACTATTTACAATAGCCAGGTAATGCAAGCAACCTAAATGCCCACAGACAGATGAATGGATAAAGATGTGGTACATATATAAAATGGAATTTTACTCAGCCATAAAAAGGAATGAAACTGGGTCATTTGTAGAGACATCGATGGATCTAGAGACTGTCATACAGAATGAAGTAAGTCAGAAAGAGGAAAACAAATATTGTATATTAATGCATATATGTGGAACCTAAAAAATGGTACAGATGAACTGGTTTGCAGGGAAGAAATAGAGACACAGAGGTAGAGAACAAACGTATGGACACCAAGTGTGGGAAGCCATGGGGTGGTGGTGGTGGGATGAGTTGGGAGATTGGGATTGACCTGTATACATGTATATGCATAAAATACATAACTAATAATAACCTGCTGTATAAAATAATAAATAAAATTAAATTTCAAAATTTAAAAAACTAAAATTTTAAAATAAAACAGAAAAACGTTCTTCCCTTCACACAGATGTATTTATAGGAATGAATTATTTCCATGCTTATATCTATAAATACATAAAAGAGGAATCAAATCTAACTTGAACCATAAAAGAAAAAAAAAACCTGAACCCACCAGTTATCCAGAGGGAAACCCTATCAGGGCACTTGCTCCAGCGGTAAACAATTCTGAAATTGGTCAGAGGTGGGGAATCACCTCCCATACAGCCAGCAACCCACCCCCATGCAAGGAGCGTCCTCATTGCAAAGCTGGGGGACCGTGCTGAGGCATCTGTGAGTAAACGTGAGCTGAGCCCCAGGCCAGCTGCTGCTGAACTGTTCCCACCCTTCCCAGGTAAAACACCTGAATATGTACAAGGGCTTGAAAGCCTAGAGGAAGGCCCGTGGAGCCACACCAGCGACAGCACGCAGGCCAACTTGGTGCCTGCAGGCCAGCCAGGATGGTCCTGGCCCCGGGCGCTCTTCTGGAAGCTTTCTATCGCCCTGCCTGAGATACCCCTCCTGTCCCGGCCCCCACTGCTTTTTTCCTTCCTCACCTCTGTCCGGAGAGAAATTCCATCGGAAGGTATGGGTGACACATCCTCTTCTTTACAGGTGGCAGCCTGGCAACTCCTGCAGAAAGGCCAGCAGAGCCCCACTCACACCGGGCCACCAACAAAGCCTTGGCCCCTCACTCCCTCCCACCAGCACAGCCCCGAGACTGCTGACGGGGCAGAGAATATGGAGTCAGGCACAATTTCAGGGGCTATTGCTGCCTGGAGCGCTGTTTATATTGACCTCAACCAGGCACACCTGGGGAGGGCCGGCCGGCAGGGTAAGGCTGCCCAGGTCAGCTAATCCACAACCCTCAGGGAATCACATTGTTGAAAATGGACCTCGCTAAGGCAGAATAGAAGCCAAGGAAAAAAAGGACACAATGCCATTTGCAACCCCGTAGATGAGTCTAGAGGTAATCACGTGACTTGGAGTAAGTCAGAAAGTGAAAGACACATATCGTATCATATCACTTATAGGTGTTACCTAAAAATGGATACCAGGGCAAATATTTCCACGGAGAAGGGCAATCACAGATTCATTAAACAAACTTATGGTTCACCAATGGAAAGGTGTGAGGATTGGTTTCATTACGATATCGGGGTTAACAGACATAATCAAACACAGGTGACATATATAATCACCAAAGACCTACGGAATACCAAGAGAAGACTACTCAACATTCTGCCCTAACGTACATGGGAAAAGGATCCCAGGAAGAACAGACATCTGTATATGTGTAAAAGAACCACATCTTCCACACCTACAACAAGCCAAACATTGTAATCAAACTTGCTGTAATAGAAAATAAAAAAAAAATTAAAAACACGAACAAGAAGTAGTGAGACAAACTTGAGGGGCTTTCTCCTGGCACATTCCATTCTAAATTCCAATCTAGAACACAACTTCCATTGAGGCTCTGTTGCTTTAACCAGATTTGGTAAGGGAGAACTGCTGCCACCTTGTGGCCGTTTCACGCAACAGCAGCTTTAATCCCAGCGCTAATGGTCAGTTGATATTCAAAATCATTGCAGGCCTGTAAATGACACCTGCCCTGAAAACAAATCCTGGGGTCACATATCGACCAAAAAATTCAAAGGACGTCCATATTTCAAAAGGACCATTTCAAAACGCATATTTTACGCACATTAGTGTTCTGCTTCTTTTTCTTTCTTTCCTTTTTTGTTAAAAAAAACGGGAATGGAAAAAGGCATCCCTCAGAATGGGCGAAAATCGTTGCAAATGAATCAATGGACAAAGGTTTAATCTCCAATATATATATAAACAGCTCATGCAGCTTAATATTAAAAAAACAAACAACCCAATACAAAAATGGGCAGAAGATCTAAAGAGACGTTTCTTCAAAGAAGACACAGAGATGGCCAAGACGCACATGAAAAGCTGCTCAACAGCACTAATTATTAGAGAAATGCAAATCAAAACTACAATGAGGTATCACCTCACACCTGTTAGAATCGGCATCATCAGAAACTCTACAAACAACAAATTCTGGGGAGGGTGTGGACAAAAGGAGCCCTCTTCCACTATTGGTGGGGATGTAAATTGATACAGTCACTATGGAGAACAGTATGGAGTTTCCTTAAAAAAAACTAGAAATAGAATTACCATCTGATCCAGCAATCCCACTTCTGGGCATATACCCAGAGCAAACCATAAATCAAAAAGGCACATTCACCACAATGTTCATTGCAGCACTATTTACAATAGCCAGGTAATGCAAGCAACCTAAATGCCCACAGACAGATGAATGGATAAAGATGTGGTACATATATAAAATGGAATTTTACTCAGCCATAAAAAGGAATGAAACTGGGTCATTTGTAGAGACATCGATGGATCTAGAGACTGTCATACAGAATGAAGTAAGTCAGAAAGAGGAAAACAAATATTGTATATTAATGCATATATGTGGAACCTAAAAAATGGTACAGATGAACTGGTTTGCAGGGAAGAAATAGAGACACAGAGGTAGAGAACAAACGTATGGACACCAAGTGTGGGAAGCCATGGGGTGGTGGTGGTGGGATGAGTTGGGAGATTGGGATTGACCTGTATACATGTATATGCATAAAATACATAACTAATAATAACCTGCTGTATAAAATAATAAATAAAATTAAATTTCAAAATTTAAAAAACTAAAATTTTAAAATAAAACAGAAAAACGTTCTTCCCTTCACACAGATGTATTTATAGGAATGAATTATTTCCATGCTTATATCTATAAATACATAAAAGAGGAATCAAATCTAACTTGAACCATAAAAGAAAAAAAAAACCTGAACCCACCAGTTATCCAGAGGGAAACCCTATCAGGGCACTTGCTCCAGCGGTAAACAATTCTGAAATTGGTCAGAGGTGGGGAATCACCTCCCATACAGCCAGCAACCCACCCCCATGCAAGGAGCGTCCTCATTGCAAAGCTGGGGGACCGTGCTGAGGCATCTGTGAGTAAACGTGAGCTGAGCCCCAGGCCAGCTGCTGCTGAACTGTTCCCACCCTTCCCAGGTAAAACACCTGAATATGTACAAGGGCTTGAAAGCCTAGAGGAAGGCCCGTGGAGCCACACCAGCGACAGCACGCAGGCCAACTTGGTGCCTGCAGGCCAGCCAGGATGGTCCTGGCCCCGGGCGCTCTTCTGGAAGCTTTCTATCGCCCTGCCTGAGATACCCCTCCTGTCCCGGCCCCCACTGCTTTTTTCCTTCCTCACCTCTGTCCGGAGAGAAATTCCATCGGAAGGTATGGGTGACACATCCTCTTCTTTACAGGTGGCAGCCTGGCAACTCCTGCAGAAAGGCCAGCAGAGCCCCACTCACACCGGGCCACCAACAAAGCCTTGGCCCCTCACTCCCTCCCACCAGCACAGCCCCGAGACTGCTGACGGGGCAGAGAATATGGAGTCAGGCACAATTTCAGGGGCTATTGCTGCCTGGAGCGCTGTTTATATTGACCTCAACCAGGCACACCTGGGGAGGGCCGGCCGGCAGGGTAAGGCTGCCCAGGTCAGCTAATCCACAACCCTCAGGGAATCACATTGTTGAAAATGGACCTCGCTAAGGCAGAATAGAAGCCAAGGAAAAAAAGGACACAATGCCATTTGCAACCCCGTAGATGAGTCTAGAGGTAATCACGTGACTTGGAGTAAGTCAGAAAGTGAAAGACACATATCGTATCATATCACTTATAGGTGTTACCTAAAAATGGATACCAGGGCAAATATTTCCACGGAGAAGGGCAATCACAGATTCATTAAACAAACTTATGGTTCACCAATGGAAAGGTGTGAGGATTGGTTTCATTACGATATCGGGGTTAACAGACATAATCAAACACAGGTGACATATATAATCACCAAAGACCTACGGAATACCAAGAGAAGACTACTCAACATTCTGTCCTAACGTACATGGGAAAAGGATCCCAGGAAGAACAGACATCTGTATATGTGTAAAAGAACCACATCTTCCACACCTACAACAAGCCAAACATTGTAATCAAACTTGCTGTAATAGAAAATAAAAAAAAAATTAAAAACACGAACAAGAAGTAGTGAGACAAACTTGAGGGGCTTTCTCCTGGCACATTCCATTCTAAATTCCAATCTAGAACACGACTTCCATTGAGGCTCTGTTGCTTTAACCAGATTTGGTAAGGGAGAACTGCTGCCACCTTGTGGCCGTTTCACGCAACAGCAGCTTTAATCCCAGCGCTAATGGTCAGTTGATATTCAAAATCATTGCAGGCCTGTAAATGACACCTGCCCTGAAAACAAATCCTGGGGTCACATATCGACCAAAAAATTCAAAGGACGTCCATATTTCAAAAGGACCATTTCAAAACGCATATTTTACGCACATTAGTGTTCTGCTTCTTTTTCTTTCTTTCCTTTTTTGTTAAAAAAAACGGGAATGGAAAAAGGCATCCCTCAGAATGGGCGAAAATCGTTGCAAATGAATCAATGGACAAAGGTTTAATCTCCAATATATATATAAACAGCTCATGCAGCTTAATATTAAAAAAACAAAGAACCCAATACAAAAATGGGCAGAAGATCTAAAGAGACGTTTCTTCAAAGAAGACACAGAGATGGCCAAGACGCACATGAAAAGCTGCTCAACAGCACTAATTATTAGAGAAATGCAAATCAAAACTACAATGAGGTATCACCTCACACCTGTTAGAATCGGCATCATCAGAAACTCTACAAACAACAAATTCTGGGGAGGGTGTGGACAAAAGGAGCCCTCTTCCACTATTGGTGGGGATGTAAATTGATACAGTCACTATGGAGAACAGTATGGAGTTTCCTTAAAAAAAACTAGAAATAGAATTACCATCTGATCCAGCAATCCCACTTCTGGGCATATACCCAGAGCAAACCATAAATCAAAAAGGCACATTCACCACAATGTTCATTGCAGCACTATTTACAATAGCCAGGTAATGCAAGCAACCTAAATGCCCACAGACAGATGAATGGATAAAGATGTGGTACATATATAAAATGGAATTTTACTCAGCCATAAAAAGGAATGAAACTGGGTCATTTGTAGAGACATCGATGGATCTAGAGACTGTCATACAGAATGAAGTAAGTCAGAAAGAGGAAAACAAATATTGTATATTAATGCATATATGTGGAACCTAAAAAATGGTACAGATGAACTGGTTTGCAGGGAAGAAATAGAGACACAGAGGTAGAGAACAAACGTATGGACACCAAGTGTGGGAAGCCATGGGGTGGTGGTGGTGGGATGAGTTGGGAGATTGGGATTGACCTGTATACATGTATATGCATAAAATACATAACTAATAATAACCTGCTGTATAAAATAATAAATAAAATTAAATTTCAAAATTTAAAAAACTAAAATTTTAAAATAAAACAGAAAAACGTTCTTCCCTTCACACAGATGTATTTATAGGAATGAATTATTTCCATGCTTATATCTATAAATACATAAAAGAGGAATCAAATCTAACTTGAACCATAAAAGAAAAAAAAAAACCTGAACCCACCAGTTATCCAGAGGGAAACCCTATCAGGGCACTTGCTCCAGCGGTAAACAATTCTGAAATTGGTCAGAGGTGGGGAATCACCTCCCATACAGCCAGCAACCCACCCCCATGCAAGGAGCGTCCTCATTGCAAAGCTGGGGGACCGTGCTGAGGCATCTGTGAGTAAACGTGAGCTGAGCCCCAGGCCAGCTGCTGCTGAACTGTTCCCACCCTTCCCAGGTAAAACACCTGAATATGTACAAGGGCTTGAAAGCCTAGAGGAAGGCCCGTGGAGCCACACCAGCGACAGCACGCAGGCCAACTTGGTGCCTGCAGGCCAGCCAGGATGGTCCTGGCCCCGGGCGCTCTTCTGGAAGCTTTCTATCGCCCTGCCTGAGATACCCCTCCTGTCCCGGCCCCCACTGCTTTTTTCCTTCCTCACCTCTGTCCGGAGAGAAATTCCATCGGAAGGTATGGGTGACACATCCTCTTCTTTACAGGTGGCAGCCTGGCAACTCCTGCAGAAAGGCCAGCAGAGCCCCACTCACACCGGGCCACCAACAAAGCCTTGGCCCCTCACTCCCTCCCACCAGCACAGCCCCGAGACTGCTGACGGGGCAGAGAATATGGAGTCAGGCACAACTTCAGGGGCTATTGCTGCCTGGAGCGCTGTTTATATTGACCTCAACCAGGCACACCTGGGGAGGGCCGGCCGGCAGGGTAAGGCTGCTCAGGTCAGCTAACCCACAACCCTCAGGGAATCACATTGTTGAAAATGGACCTCGCTAAGGCAGAATGGAAGCCAAGGAAAAAAAGGACACAATGCCATTTGCAGCCCCGTAGATGAGTCTAGAGGTAATCACGTGACTTGGAGTAAGTCAGAAAGTGAAAGACACATATCGTATCATATCACTTATAGGTGTTACCTAAAAAATGGATACCAGGGCAGATATTTCCACGGAGAAGGGCAATCACAGATTCATTAAACAAACTTATGGTTCACCAATGGAAAGGTGTGAGGATTGGTTTCATTACGATATCGGGGTTAACAGACATAATCAAACACAGGTGACATATATAATCACCAAAGACCTACGGAATACCAAGAGAAGACTACTCAACATTCTGTCCTAACGTACATGGGAAAAGGATCCCAGGAAGAACAGACATCTGTATATGTGTAAAAGAACCACATCTTCCACACCTACAACAAGCCAAACATTGTAATCAAACTTGCTGTAATGGAAAATAAAAAAAAAAATTAAAAACACGAACAAGAAGTAGTGAGACAAACTTGAGGGGCTTTCTCCTGGCACATTCCATTCTAAATTCCAATCTAGAACACGACTTCCATTGAGGCTCTGTTGCTCTACTAACCAGATTTGGTAAGGGAGAACTGCTGCCACCTTGTGGCCGTTTCACGCAACAGCAGCTTTAATCCCAGCGCTAATGGTCAGTTGATATTCAAAATCATTGCAGGCCTGTAAATGACACCTGCCCTGAAAACAAATCCTGGGGTCACATATCGACCAAAAAATTCAAAGGACGTCCATATTTCAAAACGACCATTTCAAAAGGCATATTTTACACACATTAGTGTTCTCCTTCTTTTTCTTTCTTTCCTTTTTTGTTAAAAAAACGGGAATGGAAAAAGGCATCCCTCAGAATGGGCGAAAATCGTTGCAAATGAATCAATGGACAAAGGTTTAATCTCCAATATATATATAAACAGCTCATGCAGCTTAATATTAAAAAAACAAACAACCCAATACAAAAATGGGCCGAAGATCTAAAGAGACGTTTCTTCAAAGAAGACACAGAGATGGCCAAGACGCACATGAAAAGCTGCTCTACAGCACTAATTATTAGAGAAATGCAAATCAAAACTATAATGAGGTATCACCTCACACCTGTTAGAATCGGCATCATCAGAAACTCTACAAACAACAAATTCTGGGGAGGGTGTGGACAAAAGGAGCCCTCTTCCACTATTGGTGGGGATGTAAATTGATACAGTCACTATGGAGAACAGTATGGAGTTTCCTTAAAAAAAACTAGAAATAGAATTACCATCTGATCCAGCAATCCCACTTCTGTGCATATACCCAGAGCAAACCATAAATCAAAAAGGCACATTCACCACAAAGTTCATTGCAGCACTATTTACAATAGCCAGGTAATGCAAGCAACCTAAATGTCCACAGACAGATGAATGGATAAAGATGTGGTACATATATAAAATGGAATTTTACTCAGCCATAAAAAGGAATGAAACTGGGTCATTTGTAGAGACATCGATGGATCTAGATTCTGTCATACAAAATGAAGTAAGTCAGAAAGAGGAAAACAAATATTGTATATTAATGCATATATGTGGAACCTAAAAAATGGTACAGATGAACTGGTTTGCAGGGAAGAAATAGAGACACAGAGGTAGAGAACAAACGTATGGACACCAAGTGTGGGAAGCCATGGGGTGGTGGTGGTGGGATGAGTTGGGAGATTGGGATTGACCTGTATACATGTATATGCATAAAATACATAACTAATAATAACCTGCTGTATAAAATAATAAATAAAATTAAATTTCAAAATTTTAAAAAATAAAATTTTAAAATAAAACAGAAAAACGTTCTTCCCTTCACACAGATGTATTTATAGGAATGAATTATTTCCATGCTTATATCTATAAATACATAAAAGAGGAATCAAATCTAACTTGAACCATAAAAGAAAAAAAAACCTGAACCCACCAGTTATCCAGAGGGAAACCCTATCAGGGCACTTGCTCCAGCGGTAAACAATTCTGAAATTGGTCAGAGGTGGGGAATCACCTCCCATACAGCCAGCAACCCACCCCCCATGCAAGGAGCGTCCTCATTGCAAAGCTGGGGGACCGTGCTGAGGCATCTGTGAGTGAACGTGTGCTGAGCCCCAGGCCAGCTGCTGCTGAACTGTTCCCACCCTTCCCAGGTAAAACACCTGAATATGTACAAGGGCTTGAAAGCCTAGAAGAAGGGCCGTGGAGCCACACCAGAGACAGCACGCAGGCCAACTTGGTGCCTGCAGGCCAGCCAGGATGGTCCTGGCCCCGGGCGCTCTTCTGGAAGCTTTCTATCGCCCTGCCTGAGATACCCCTCCTGTCCCGGCCCCCACTGCTTTTTTCCTTCCTCACCTCTGTCCGGAGAGAAATTCCATCGGAAGCTATGGCTGACACATCCTCTTCTTTACAGGTGGCAGCCTGACAACTCCTGCAGAAAGGCCAGCAGAGCCCCACTCACACCGGGCAACCAACAAAGCCTTGGCCCCTCACTCCCTCCCACCAGCACAGCCCCGAGACTGCTGACGGGGCAGAGAATATGGAGTCAGGCACAACTTCAGGGGCTATTGTTGCCTGGAGCGCTGTTTATATTGACCTCAACCAGGCACACCTGGGGAGGGCCGGCCGGCAGGGTAAGGCTGCCCAGGTCAGCTAACCCACAACCCTCAGGGAATCACATTGTTGAAAATGGACCTCGCTAAGGCAGAATGGAAGCCAAGGAAAAAAAGGACACAATGCCATTTGCAGCCCCGTAGATGAGTCTAGAGGTAATCACGTGACTTGGAGTAAGTCAGAAAGTGAAAGACACATATCGTATCATATCACTTATAGGTGTTACCTAAAAAATGGATACCAGGGCAGATATTTCCACGGAGAAGGGCAATCACAGATTCATTAAACAAACTTATGGTTCACCAATGGAAAGGTGTGAGGATTGGTTTCATTACGATATCGGGGTTAACAGACATAATCAAACACAGGTGACATATATAATCACCAAAGACCTACGGAATACCAAGAGAAGACTACTCAACATTCTGTCCTAACGTACATGGGAAAAGGATCCCAGGAAGAACAGACATCTGTATATGTGTAAAAGAACCACATCTTCCACACCTACAACAAGCCAAACATTGTAATCAAACTTGCTGTAATAGAAAATAAAAAAAAAATTAAAAACACGAACAAGAAGTAGTGAGACAAACTTGAGGGGCTTTCTCCTGGCACATTCCATTCTAAATTCCAATCTAGAACACGACTTCCATTGAGGGTCTGTTGCTCTACTAACCAGATTTGGTAAGGGAGAACTGCTGCCACCTTGTGGCCGTTTCACGCAACAGCAGCTTTAATCCCAGCGCTAATGGTCAGTTGATATTCAAAATCATTGCAGGCCTGTAAATGACACCTGCCCTGAAAACAAATCCTGGGGTCACATATCGACCAAAAAATTCAAAGGACGTCCATATTTCAAAACGACCATTTCAAAAGGCATATTTTACGCACATTAGTGTTCTGCTTCTTTTTCTTTCTTTCCTTTTTTGTTAAAAAAACGGGAATGGAAAAAGGCATCCCTCAGAATGGGCGAAAATCGTTGCAAATGAATCAATGGACAAAGGTTTAATCTCCAATATATATATAAACAGCTCATGCAGCTTAATATTAAAAAAACAAACAACCCAATACAAAAATGGGCCGAAGATCTAAAGAGACGTTTCTTCAAAGAAGACACAGAGATGGCCAAGACGCACATGAAAAGCTGCTCTACAGCACTAATTATTAGAGAAATGCAAATCAAAACTATAATGAGGTATCACCTCACACCTGTTAGAATCGGCATCATCAGAAACTCTACAAACAACAAATTCTGGGGAGGGTGTGGACAAAAGGAGCCCTCTTCCACTATTGGTGGGGATGTAAATTGATACAGTCACTATGGAGAACAGTATGGAGTTTCCTTAAAAAAAACTAGAAATAGAATTACCATCTGATCCAGCAATCCCACTTCTGGGCATATACCCAGAGCAAACCATAAATCAAAAAGGCACATTAGCCACAATGTTCATTGCAGCACTATTTACAATAGCCAGGTAATGCAAGCAACCTAAATGTCCACAGACAGATGAATGGATAAAGATGTGGTACATATATAAAATGGAATTTTACTCAGCCATAAAAAGGAATGAAACTGGGTCATTTGTAGAGACATCGATGGATCTAGAGACTGTCATACAGAATGAAGTAAGTCAGAAAGAGGAAAACAAATATTGTATATTAATGCATATATGTGGAACCTAAAAAATGGTACAGATGAACTGGTTTGCAGGGAAGAAATAGAGACACAGAGGTAGAGAACAAACGTATGGACACCAAGTGTGGGAAGCCATGGGGTGGTGGTGGTGGGATGAGTTGGGAGATTGGGATTGACCTGTATACATGTATATGCATAAAATACATAACTAATAATAACCTGCTGTATAAAATAATAAATAAAATTAAATTTCAAAATTTTAAAAACTAAAATTTTAAAATAAAACAGAAAAACGTTCTTCCCTTCACACAGATGTATTTATAGGAATGAATTATTTCCATGCTTATATCTATAAATACATAAAAGAGGAATCAAATCTAACTTGAACCATAAAAGAAAAAAAAACCTGAACCCACCAGTTATACAGAGGGAAACCCTATCAGGGCACTTGCTCCAGCGGTAAACAATTCTGAAATTGGTCAGAGGTGGGGAATCACCTCCCATACAGCCAGCAACCCACACCCCATGCAAGGAGCGTCCTCATTGCAAAGCTGGGGGACCGTGCTGAGGCATCTGTGAGTAAACGTGAGCTGAGCCCCAGGCCAGCTGCTGCTGAACTGTTCCCACCCTTCCCAGGTAAAACACCTGAATATGTACAAGGGCTTGAAAGCCTAGAGGAAGGGCCGTGGAGCCACACCAGCAACAGCACGCAGGCCAACTTGGTGCCTGCAGGCCAGCCAGGATGGTCCTGGCCCCGGGCGCTCTTCTGGAAGCTTTCTATCGCCCTGCCTGAGATACCCCTCCTGTCCCGGCCCCCACTGCTTTTTTCCTTCCTCACCTCTGTCCGGAGAGAAATTCCATCGGAAGCTATGGCTGACACATCCTCTTCTTTACAGGTGGCAGCCTGGCAACTCCTGCAGAAAGGCCAGCAGAGCCCCACTCACACCGGGCAACCAACAAAGCCTTGGCCCCTCCCTCCCTCCCACCAGCACAGCCCCGAGACTGCTGACGGGGCAGAGAATATGCAGTCAGGCACAACTTCAGGGGCTATTGCTGCCTGGAGCGCTGTTTATATTGACCTCAACCAGGCACACCTGGGGAGGGCCGGCCGGCAGGGTAAGGCTGCCCAGGTCAGCTAATCCACAACCCTCAGGGAATCACATTGTTGAAAATGGACCTCGCTAAGGCAGAATGGAAGCCAAGGAAAAAAAGGACACAATGCCATTTGCAGCCCCGTAGATGAGTCTAGAGGTAATCACGTGACTTGGAGTAAGTCAGAAAGTGAAAGACACATATCGTAACATATCACTTATAGGTGTTACCTAAAAAATGGATACCAGGGCAGATATTTCCACGGAGAAGGGCAATCACAGATTCATTAAACAAACTTATGGTTCACCAATGGAAATGTGTGAGGATTGGTTTCATTACGATATCGGGGTTAACAGACATAATCAAACACAGGTGACATATATAATCACCAAAGACCTACGGAATACCAAGAGAAGACTACTCAACATTCTGTCCTAACGTACATGGGAAAAGGATCCCAGGAAGAACAGACATCTGTATATGTGTAAAAGAACCACATCTTCCACACCTACAACAAGCCAAACATTGTAATCAAACTTGCTGTAATAGAAAATAAAAAAAAAAATTAAAAACACGAACAAGAAGTAGTGAGACAAACTTGAGGGACTTTCTCCTGGCACATTCCATTCTAAATTCCAATCTAGAACACGACTTCCATTGAGGCTCTGTTGCTCTACTAACCAGATTTGGTAAGGGAGAACTGCTGCCACCTTGTGGCCGTTTCACGCAACAGCAGCTTTAATCCCAGCGCTAATGGTCAGTTGATATTCAAAATCATTGCAGGCCTGTAAATGACACCTGCCCTGAAAACAAATCCTGGGGTCACATATCGACCAAAAAATTCAAAGGACGTCCATATTTCAAAAGGACCATTTCAAAACGCATATTTTACGCACATTAGTGTTCTGCTTCTTTTTCTTTCTTTCCTTTTTTGTTAAAAAAACGGGAATGGAAAAAGGCATCCCTCAGAATGGGCGAAAATCGTTGCAAATGAATCAATGGACAAAGGTTTAATCTCCAATATATATATAAACAGCTCATGCAGCTTAATATTAAAAAAACAAACAACCCAATACAAAAATGGGCCGAAGATCTAAAGAGACGTTTCTTCAAAGAAGACACAGAGATGGCCAAGACGCACATGAAAAGCTGCTCTACAGCACTAATTATTAGAGAAATGCAAATCAAAACTACAATGAGGTATCACCTCACACCTGTTAGAATCGGCATCATCAGAAACTCTACAAACAACAAATTCTGGGGAGGGTGTGGACAAAAGGAGCCCTCTTCCACTATTGGTGGGGATGTAAATTGATACAGTCACTATGGAGAACAGTATGGAGTTTCCTTAAAAAAAACTAGAAATAGAATTACCATCTGATCCAGCAATCCCACTTCTGGGCATATACCCAGAGCAAACCATAAATCAAAAAGGCACATTCACCACAATGTTCATTGCAGCACTATTTACAATAGCCAGGTAATGCAAGCAACCTAAATGCCCACAGACAGATGAATGGATAAAGATGTGGTACATATATAAAATGGAATTTTACTCAGCCATAAAAAGGAATGAAACTGGGTCATTTGTAGAGACATCGATGGATCTAGAGACTGTCATACAGAATGAAGTAAGTCAGAAAGAGGAAAACAAATATTGTATATTAATGCATATATGTGGAACCTAAAAAATGGTACAGATGAACTGGTTTGCAGGGAAGAAATAGAGACACAGAGGTAGAGAACAAACGTATGGACACCAAGTGTGGGAAGCCATGGGGTGGTGGTGGTGGGATGAGTTGGGAGATTGGGATTGACCTGTATACATGTATATGCATAAAATACATAACTAATAATAACCTGCTGTATAAAATAATAAATAAAATTAAATTTCAAAATTTTAAAAACTAAAATTTTAAAATAAAACAGAAAAACGTTCTTCCCTTCACACAGATGTATTTATAGGAATGAATTATTTCCATGCTTATATCTATAAATACATAAAAGAGGAATCAAATCTAACTTGAACCATAAAAGAAAAAAAAACCTGAACCCACCAGTTATCCAGAGGGAAACCCTATCAGGGCACTTGCTCCAGCGGTAAACAATTCTGAAATTGGTCAGAGGTGGGGAATCACCTCCCATACAGCCAGCAACCCACACCCCATGCAAGGAGCGTCCTCATTGCAAAGCTGGGGGACCGTGCTGAGGCATCTGTGAGTGAACGTGAGCTGAGCCCCAGGCCAGCTGCTGCTGAACTGTTCCCACCCTTCCCAGGTAAAACACCTGAATATGTACAAGGGCTTGAAAGCCTAGAGGAAGGGCCGTGGAGCCACACCAGAGACAGCACGCAGGCCAACTTGGTGCCTGCAGGCCAGCCAGGATGGTCCTGGCCCCGGGCGCTCTTCTGGAAGCTTTCTATCGCCCTGCCTGAGATACCCCTCCTGTCCCGGCCCCCACTGCTTTTTTCCTTCCTCACCTCTGTCCGGAGAGAAATTCCATCGGAAGCTATGGCTGACACATCCTCTTCTTTACAGGTGGCAGCCTGGCAACTCCTGCAGAAAGGCCAGCAGAGCCCCACTCACACCGGGCCACCAACAAAGCCTTGGCCCCTCACTCCCTCCCACCAGCACAGCCCCGAGACTGCTGACGGGGCAGAGAATATGGAGTCAGGCACAACTTCAGGGGCTATTGTTGCCTGGAGCGCTGTTTATATTGACCTCAACCAGGCACACCTGGGGAGGGCCGGCCGGCAGGGTAAGGCTGCCCAGGTCAGCTAACCCACAACCCTCAGGGAATCACATTGTTGAAAATGGACCTCGCTAAGGCAGAATGGAAGCCAAGGAAAAAAAGGACACAATGCCATTTGCAGCCCCGTAGATGAGTCTAGAGGTAATCACGTGACTTGGAGTAAGTCAGAAAGTGAAAGACACATATCGTATCATATCACTTATAGGTGTTACCTAAAAAATGGATACCAGGGCAGATATTTCCACGGAGAAGGGCAATCACAGATTCATTAAACAAACTTATGGTTCACCAATGGAAAGGTGTGAGGATTGGTTTCATTACGATATCGGGGTTAACAGACATAATCAAACACAGGTGACATATATAATCACCAAAGACCTACGGAATACCAAGAGAAGACTACTCAACATTCTGTCCTAACGTACATGGGAAAAGGATCCCAGGAAGAACAGACATCTGTATATGTGTAAAAGAACCACATCTTCCACACCTACAACAAGCCAAACATTGTAATCAAACTTGCTGTAATAGAAAATAAAAAAAAATTAAAAACACGAACAAGAAGTAGTGAGACAAACTTGAGGGGCTTTCTCCTGGCACATTCCATTCTAAATTCCAATCTAGAACACGACTTCCATTGAGGCTCTGTTGCTCTACTAACCAGATTTGGTAAGGGAGAACTGCTGCCACCTTGTGGCCGTTTCACGCAACAGCAGCTTTAATCCCAGCGCTAATGGTCAGTTGATATTCAAAATCATTGCAGGCCTGTAAATGACACCTGCCCTGAAAACAAATCCTGGGGTCACATATCGACCAAAAAATTCAAACGACGTCCATATTTCAAAACGACCATTTCAAAAGGCATATTTTACGCACATTAGTGTTCTGCTTCTTTTTCTTTCTTTCCTTTTTTGTTAAAAAAACGGGAATGGAAAAAGGCATCCCTCAGAATGGGCGAAAATCGTTGCAAATGAATCAATGGACAAAGGTTTAATCTCCAATATATATATAAACAGCTCATGCAGCTTAATATTAAAAAAACAAACAACCCAATACAAAAATGGGCCGAAGATCTAAAGAGACGTTTCTTCAAAGAAGACACAGAGATGGCCAAGACGCACATGAAAAGCTGCTCTACAGCACTAATTATTAGAGAAATGCAAATCAAAACTACAATGAGGTATCACCTCACACCTGTTAGAATCGGCATCATCAGAAACTCTACAAACAACAAATTCTGGGGAGGGTGTGGACAAAAGGAGCCCTCTTCCACTATTGGTGGGGATGTAAATTGATACAGTCACTATGGAGAACAGTATGGAGTTTCCTTAAAAAAAAACTAGAAATAGAATTACCATCTGATCCAGCAATCCCACTTCTGGGCATATACCCAGAGCAAACCATAAATCAAAAAGGCACATTCACCACAATGTTCATTGCAGCACTATTTACAATAGCCAGGTAATGCAAGCAACCTAAATGCCCACAGACAGATGAATGGATAAAGATGTGGTACATATATAAAATGGAATTTTACTCAGCCATAAAAAGGAATGAAACTGGGTCATTTGTAGAGACATCGATGGATCTAGAGACTGTCATACAGAATGAAGTAAGTCAGAAAGAGGAAAACAAATATTGTATATTAATGCATATATGTGGAACCTAAAAAATGGTACAGATGAACTGGTTTGCAGGGAAGAAATAGAGACACAGAGGTAGAGAACAAACGTATGGACACCAAGTGTGGGAAGCCATGGGGTGGTGGTGGTGGGATGAGTTGGGAGATTGGGATTGACCTGTATACATGTATATGCATAAAATACATAACTAATAATAACCTGCTGTATAAAATAATAAATAAAATTAAATTTCAAAATTTAAAAAACTAAAATTTTAAAATAAAACAGAAAAACGTTCTTCCCTTCACACAGATGTATTTATAGGAATGAATTATTTCCATGCTTATATCTATAAATACATAAAAGAGGAATCAAATCTAACTTGAACCATAAAAGAAAAAAAAACCTGAACCCACCAGTTATCCAGAGGGAAACCCTATCAGGGCACTTGCTCCAGCGGTAAACAATTCTGAAATTGGTCAGAGGTGGGGAATCACCTCCCATACAGCCAGCAACCCACACCCCATGCAAGGAGCGTCCTCATTGCAAAGCTGGGGGACCGTGCTGAGGCATCTGTGAGTGAACGTGAGCTGAGCCCCAGGCCAGCTGCTGCTGAACTGTTGCCACCCTTCCCAGGTAAAACACCTGAATATGTACAAGGGCTTGAAAGCCTAGAGGAAGGGCCGTGGAGCCACACCAGCGACAGCACGGAGGCCAACTTGGTGCCTGCAGGCCAGCCAGGATGGTCCTGGCCCCGGGCGCTCTTCTGGAAGCTTTCTATCGCCCTGCCTGAGATACCCCTCCTGTCCCGGCCCCCACTGCTTTTTTCCTTCCTCACCTCTGTCCGGAGAGAAATTCCATCGGAAGCTATGGCTGACACATCCTCTTCTTTACAGGTGGCAGCCTGGCAACTCCTGCAGAAAGGCCAGCAGAGCCCCACTCACACCGGGCAACCAACAAAGCCTTGGCCCCTCACTCCCTCCCACCAGCACAGCCCCGAGACTGCTGACGGGGCAGAGAATATGGAGTCAGGCACAACTTCAGGGGCTATTGCTGCCTGGAGCGCTGTTTATATTGACCTCAACCAGGCACACCTGGGGAGGGCCGGCCGGCAGGGTAAGGCTGCTCAGGTCAGCTAACCCACAACCCTCAGGGAATCACATTGTTGAAAATGGACCTCGCTAAGGCAGAATGGAAGCCAAGGAAAAAAAGGACACAATGCCATTTGCAGCCCCGTAGATGAGTCTAGAGGTAATCACGTGACTTGGAGTAAGTCAGAAAGTGAAAGACACATATCGTATCATATCACTTATAGGTGTTACCTAAAAAATGGATACCAGGGCAGATATTTCCACGGAGAAGGGCAATCACAGATTCATTAAACAAACTTATGGTTCACCAATGGAAATGTGTGAGGATTGGTTTCATTACGATATCGGGGTTAACAGACATAATCAAACACAGGTGACATATATAATCACCAAAGACCTACGGAATACCAAGAGAAGACTACTCAACATTCTGTCCTAACGTACATGGGAAAAGGATCCCAGGAAGAACAGACATCTGTATATGTGTAAAAGAACCACATCTTCCACACCTACAACAAGCCAAACATTGTAATCAAACTTGCTGTAATAGAAAATAAAAAAAAAAATTAAAAACACGAACAAGAAGTAGTGAGACAAACTTGAGGGACTTTCTCCTGGCACATTCCATTCTAAATTCCAATCTAGAACACGACTTCCATTGAGGCTCTGTTGCTCTACTAACCAGATTTGGTAAGGGAGAACTGCTGCCACCTTGTGGCCGTTTCACGCAACAGCAGCTTTAATCCCAGCGCTAATGGTCAGTTGATATTCAAAATCATTGCAGGCCTGTAAATGACACCTGCCCTGAAAACAAATCCTGGGGTCACATATCGACCAAAAAATTCAAAGGACGTCCATATTTCAAAACGACCATTTCAAAAGGCATATTTTACGCACATTAGTGTTCTGCTTCTTTTTCTTTCTTTCCTTTTTTGTTAAAAAAACGGGAATGGAAAAAGGCATCCCTCAGAATGGGCGAAAATCGTTGCAAATGAATCAATGGACAAAGGTTTAATCTCCAATATATATATAAACAGCTCATGCAGCTTAATATTAAAAAAACAAACAACCCAATACAAAAATGGGCCGAAGATCTAAAGAGACGTTTCTTCAAAGAAGACACAGAGATGGCCAAGACGCACATGAAAAGCTGCTCTACAGCACTAATTATTAGAGAAATGCAAATCAAAACTATAATGAGGTATCACCTCACACCTGTTAGAATCGGCATCATCAGAAACTCTACAAACAACAAATTCTGGGGAGGGTGTGGACAAAAGGAGCCCTCTTCCACTATTGGTGGGGATGTAAATTGATACAGTCACTATGGAGAACAGTATGGAGTTTCCTTAAAAAAAACTAGAAATAGAATTACCATCTGATCCAGCAATCCCACTTCTGGGCATATACCCAGAGCAAACCATAAATCAAAAAGGCACATTAGCCACAATGTTCATTGCAGCACTATTTACAATAGCCAGGTAATGCAAGCAACCTAAATGTCCACAGACAGATGAATGGATAAAGATGTGGTACATATATAAAATGGAATTTTACTCAGCCATAAAAAGGAATGAAACTGGGTCATTTGTAGAGACATCGATGGATCTAGAGACTGTCATACAGAATGAAGTAAGTCAGAAAGAGGAAAACAAATATTGTATATTAATGCATATATGTGGAACCTAAAAAATGGTACAGATGAACTGGTTTGCAGGGAAGAAATAGAGACACAGAGGTAGAGAACAAACGTATGGACACCAAGTGTGGGAAGCCATGGGGTGGTGGTGGTGGGATGAGTTGGGAGATTGGGATTGACCTGTATACATGTATATGCATAAAATACATAACTAATAATAACCTGCTGTATAAAATAATAAATAAAATTAAATTTCAAAATTTTAAAAACTAAAATTTTAAAATAAAACAGAAAAACGTTCTTCCCTTCACACAGATGTATTTATAGGAATGAATTATTTCCATGCTTATATCTATAAATACATAAAAGAGGAATCAAATCTAACTTGAACCATAAAAGAAAAAAAAACCTGAACCCACCAGTTATCCAGAGGGAAACCCTATCAGGGCACTTGCTCCAGCGGTAAACAATTCTGAAATTGGTCAGAGGTGGGGAATCACCTCCCATACAGCCAGCAACCCACCCCCCATGCAAGGAGCGTCCTCATTGCAAAGCTGGGGGACCGTGCTGAGGCATCTGTGAGTAAACGTGAGCTGAGCCCCAGGCCAGCTGCTGCTGAACTGTTCCCACCCTTCCCAGGTAAAACACCTGAATATGTACAAGGGCTTGAAAGCCTAGAGGAAGGGCCGTGGAGCCACACCAGCAACAGCACGCAGGCCAACTTGGTGCCTGCAGGCCAGCCAGGATGGTCCTGGCCCCGGGCGCTCTTCTGGAAGCTTTCTATCGCCCTGCCTGAGATACCCCTCCTGTCCCGGCCCCCACTGCTTTTTTCCTTCCTCACCTCTGTCCGGAGAGAAATTCCATCGGAAGGTATGGGTGACACATCCTCTTCTTTACAGGTGGCAGCCTGGCAACTCCTGCAGAAAGGCCAGCAGAGCCCCACTCACACCGGGCAACCAACAAAGCCTTGGCCCCTCCCTCCCTCCCACCAGCACAGCCCCGAGACTGCTGACGGGGCAGAGAATATGCAGTCAGGCACAACTTCAGGGGCTATTGCTGCCTGGAGCGCTGTTTATATTGACCTCAACCAGGCACACCTGGGGAGGGCCGGCCGGCAGGGTAAGGCTGCCCAGGTCAGCTAATCCACAACCCTCAGGGAATCACATTGTTGAAAATGGACCTCGCTAAGGCAGAATGGAAGCCAAGGAAAAAAAGGACACAATGCCATTTGCAGCCCCGTAGATGAGTCTAGAGGTAATCACGTGACTTGGAGTAAGTCAGAAAGTGAAAGACACATATCGTAACATATCACTTATAGGTGTTACCTAAAAAATGGATACCAGGGCAGATATTTCCACGGAGAAGGGCAATCACAGATTCATTAAACAAACTTATGGTTCACCAATGGAAATGTGTGAGGATTGGTTTCATTACGATATCGGGGTTAACAGACATAATCAAACACAGGTGACATATATAATCACCAAAGACCTACGGAATACCAAGAGAAGACTACTCAACATTCTGTCCTAACGTACATGGGAAAAGGATCCCAGGAAGAACAGACATCTGTATATGTGTAAAAGAACCACATCTTCCACACCTACAACAAGCCAAACATTGTAATCAAACTTGCTGTAATAGAAAATAAAAAAAAAAATTAAAAACACGAACAAGAAGTAGTGAGACAAACTTGAGGGACTTTCTCCTGGCACATTCCATTCTAAATTCCAATCTAGAACACGACTTCCATTGAGGCTCTGTTGCTCTACTAACCAGATTTGGTAAGGGAGAACTGCTGCCACCTTGTGGCCGTTTCACGCAACAGCAGCTTTAATCCCAGCGCTAATGGTCAGTTGATATTCAAAATCATTGCAGGCCTGTAAATGACACCTGCCCTGAAAACAAATCCTGGGGTCACATATCGACCAAAAAATTCAAAGGACGTCCATATTTCAAAAGGACCATTTCAAAACGCATATTTTACGCACATTAGTGTTCTGCTTCTTTTTCTTTCTTTCCTTTTTTGTTAAAAAAACGGGAATGGAAAAAGGCATCCCTCAGAATGGGCGAAAATCGTTGCAAATGAATCAATGGACAAAGGTTTAATCTCCAATATATATATAAACAGCTCATGCAGCTTAATATTAAAAAAACAAACAACCCAATACAAAAATGGGCCGAAGATCTAAAGAGACGTTTCTTCAAAGAAGACACAGAGATGGCCAAGACGCACATGAAAAGCTGCTCTACAGCACTAATTATTAGAGAAATGCAAATCAAAACTACAATGAGGTATCACCTCACACCTGTTAGAATCGGCATCATCAGAAACTCTACAAACAACAAATTCTGGGGAGGGTGTGGACAAAAGGAGCCCTCTTCCACTATTGGTGGGGATGTAAATTGATACAGTCACTATGGAGAACAGTATGGAGTTTCCTTAAAAAAAACTAGAAATAGAATTACCATCTGATCCAGCAATCCCACTTCTGGGCATATACCCAGAGCAAACCATAAATCAAAAAGGCACATTCACCACAATGTTCATTGCAGCACTATTTACAATAGCCAGGTAATGCAAGCAACCTAAATGCCCACAGACAGATGAATGGATAAAGATGTGGTACATATATAAAATGGAATTTTACTCAGCCATAAAAAGGAATGAAACTGGGTCATTTGTAGAGACATCGATGGATCTAGAGACTGTCATACAGAATGAAGTAAGTCAGAAAGAGGAAAACAAATATTGTATATTAATGCATATATGTGGAACCTAAAAAATGGTACAGATGAACTGGTTTGCAGGGAAGAAATAGAGACACAGAGGTAGAGAACAAACGTATGGACACCAAGTGTGGGAAGCCATGGGGTGGTGGTGGTGGGATGAGTTGGGAGATTGGGATTGACCTGTATACATGTATATGCATAAAATACATAACTAATAATAACCTGCTGTATAAAATAATAAATAAAATTAAATTTCAAAATTTAAAAAACTAAAATTTTAAAATAAAACAGAAAAACGTTCTTCCCTTCACACAGATGTATTTATAGGAATGAATTATTTCCATGCTTATATCTATAAATACATAAAAGAGGAATCAAATCTAACTTGAACCATAAAAGAAAAAAAAACCTGAACCCACCAGTTATCCAGAGGGAAACCCTATCAGGGCACTTGCTCCAGCGGTAAACAATTCTGAAATTGGTCAGAGGTGGGGAATCACCTCCCATACAGCCAGCAACCCACCCCCCATGCAAGGAGCGTCCTCATTGCAAAGCTGGGGGACCGTGCTGAGGCATCTGTGAGTGAACGTGAGCTGAGCCCCAGGCCAGCTGCTGCTGAACTGTTGCCACCCTTCCCAGGTAAAACACCTGAATATGTACAAGGGCTTGAAAGCCTAGAGGAAGGGCCGTGGAGCCACACCAGCGACAGCACGGAGGCCAACTTGGTGCCTGCAGGCCAGCCAGGATGGTCCTGGCCCCGGGCGCTCTTCTGGAAGCTTTCTATCGCCCTGCCTGAGATACCCCTCCTGTCCCGGCCCCCACTGCTTTTTTCCTTCCTCACCTCTGTCCGGAGAGAAATTCCATCGGAAGCTATGGCTGACACATCCTCTTCTTTACAGGTGGCAGCCTGGCAACTCCTGCAGAAAGGCCAGCAGAGCCCCACTCACACCGGGCAACCAACAAAGCCTTGGCCCCTCACTCCCTCCCACCAGCACAGCCCCGAGACTGCTGACGGGGCAGAGAATATGGAGTCAGGCACAACTTCAGGGGCTATTGCTGCCTGGAGCGCTGTTTATATTGACCTCAACCAGGCACACCTGGGGAGGGCCGGCCGGCAGGGTAAGGCTGCTCAGGTCAGCTAACCCACAACCCTCAGGGAATCACATTGTTGAAAATGGACCTCGCTAAGGCAGAATGGAAGCCAAGGAAAAAAAGGACACAATGCCATTTGCAGCCCCGTAGATGAGTCTAGAGGTAATCACGTGACTTGGAGTAAGTCAGAAAGTGAAAGACACATATCGTATCATATCACTTATAGGTGTTACCTAAAAAATGGATACCAGGGCAGATATTTCCACGGAGAAGGGCAATCACAGATTCATTAAACAAACTTATGGTTCACCAATGGAAATGTGTGAGGATTGGTTTCATTACGATATCGGGGTTAACAGACATAATCAAACACAGGTGACATATATAATCACCAAAGACCTACGGAATACCAAGAGAAGACTACTCAACATTCTGTCCTAACGTACATGGGAAAAGGATCCCAGGAAGAACAGACATCTGTATATGTGTAAAAGAACCACATCTTCCACACCTACAACAAGCCAAACATTGTAATCAAACTTGCTGTAATAGAAAATAAAAAAAAAAATTAAAAACACGAACAAGAAGTAGTGAGACAAACTTGAGGGACTTTCTCCTGGCACATTCCATTCTAAATTCCAATCTAGAACACGACTTCCATTGAGGCTCTGTTGCTCTACTAACCAGATTTGGTAAGGGAGAACTGCTGCCACCTTGTGGCCGTTTCACGCAACAGCAGCTTTAATCCCAGCGCTAATGGTCAGTTGATATTCAAAATCATTGCAGGCCTGTAAATGACACCTGCCCTGAAAACAAATCCTGGGGTCACATATCGACCAAAAAATTCAAACGACGTCCATATTTCAAAACGACCATTTCAAAAGGCATATTTTACGCACATTAGTGTTCTGCTTCTTTTTCTTTCTTTCCTTTTTTGTTAAAAAAACGGGAATGGAAAAAGGCATCCCTCAGAATGGGCGAAAATCGTTGCAAATGAATCAATGGACAAAGGTTTAATCTCCAATATATATATAAACAGCTCATGCAGCTTAATATTAAAAAAACAAACAACCCAATACAAAAATGGGCCGAAGATCTAAAGAGACGTTTCTTCAAAGAAGACACAGAGATGGCCAAGACGCACATGAAAAGCTGCTCTACAGCACTAATTATTAGAGAAATGCAAATCAAAACTATAATGAGGTATCACCTCACACCTGTTAGAATCGGCATCATCAGAAACTCTACAAACAACAAATTCTGGGGAGGGTGTGGACAAAAGGAGCCCTCTTCCACTATTGGTGGGGATGTAAATTGATACAGTCACTATGGAGAACAGTATGGAGTTTCCTTAAAAAAAACTAGAAATAGAATTACCATCTGATCCAGCAATCCCACTTCTGGGCATATACCCAGAGCAAACCATAAATCAAAAAGGCACATTAGCCACAATGTTCATTGCAGCACTATTTACAATAGCCAGGTAATGCAAGCAACCTAAATGTCCACAGACAGATGAATGGATAAAGATGTGGTACATATATAAAATGGAATTTTACTCAGCCATAAAAAGGAATGAAACTGGGTCATTTGTAGAGACATCGATGGATCTAGAGACTGTCATACAGAATGAAGTAAGTCAGAAAGAGGAAAACAAATATTGTATATTAATGCATATATGTGGAACCTAAAAAATGGTACAGATGAACTGGTTTGCAGGGAAGAAATAGAGACACAGAGGTAGAGAACAAACGTATGGACACCAAGTGTGGGAAGCCATGGGGTGGTGGTGGTGGGATGAGTTGGGAGATTGGGATTGACCTGTATACATGTATATGCATAAAATACATAACTAATAATAACCTGCTGTATAAAATAATAAATAAAATTAAATTTCAAAATTTTAAAAACTAAAATTTTAAAATAAAACAGAAAAACGTTCTTCCCTTCACACAGATGTATTTATAGGAATGAATTATTTCCATGCTTATATCTATAAATACATAAAAGAGGAATCAAATCTAACTTGAACCATAAAAGAAAAAAAAACCTGAACCCACCAGTTATACAGAGGGAAACCCTATCAGGGCACTTGCTCCAGCGGTAAACAATTCTGAAATTGGTCAGAGGTGGGGAATCACCTCCCATACAGCCAGCAACCCACCCCCCATGCAAGGAGCGTCCTCATTGCAAAGCTGGGGGACCGTGCTGAGGCATCTGTGAGTAAACGTGAGCTGAGCCCCAGGCCAGCTGCTGCTGAACTGTTCCCACCCTTCCCAGGTAAAACACCTGAATATGTACAAGGGCTTGAAAGCCTAGAGGAAGGGCCGTGGAGCCACACCAGCAACAGCACGCAGGCCAACTTGGTGCCTGCAGGCCAGCCAGGATGGTCCTGGCCCCGGGCGCTCTTCTGGAAGCTTTCTATCGCCCTGCCTGAGATACCCCTCCTGTCCCGGCCCCCACTGCTTTTTTCCTTCCTCACCTCTGTCCGGAGAGAAATTCCATCGGAAGGTATGGGTGACACATCCTCTTCTTTACAGGTGGCAGCCTGGCAACTCCTGCAGAAAGGCCAGCAGAGCCCCACTCACACCGGGCAACCAACAAAGCCTTGGCCCCTCCCTCCCTCCCACCAGCACAGCCCCGAGACTGCTGACGGGGCAGAGAATATGCAGTCAGGCACAACTTCAGGGGCTATTGCTGCCTGGAGCGCTGTTTATATTGACCTCAACCAGGCACACCTGGGGAGGGCCGGCCGGCAGGGTAAGGCTGCCCAGGTCAGCTAATCCACAACCCTCAGGGAATCACATTGTTGAAAATGGACCTCGCTAAGGCAGAATGGAAGCCAAGGAAAAAAAGGACACAATGCCATTTGCAGCCCCGTAGATGAGTCTAGAGGTAATCACGTGACTTGGAGTAAGTCAGAAAGTGAAAGACACATATCGTAACATATCACTTATAGGTGTTACCTAAAAAATGGATACCAGGGCAGATATTTCCACGGAGAAGGGCAATCACAGATTCATTAAACAAACTTATGGTTCACCAATGGAAATGTGTGAGGATTGGTTTCATTACGATATCGGGGTTAACAGACATAATCAAACACAGGTGACATATATAATCACCAAAGACCTACGGAATACCAAGAGAAGACTACTCAACATTCTGTCCTAACGTACATGGGAAAAGGATCCCAGGAAGAACAGACATCTGTATATGTGTAAAAGAACCACATCTTCCACACCTACAACAAGCCAAACATTGTAATCAAACTTGCTGTAATAGAAAATAAAAAAAAAAATTAAAAACACGAACAAGAAGTAGTGAGACAAACTTGAGGGACTTTCTCCTGGCACATTCCATTCTAAATTCCAATCTAGAACACGACTTCCATTGAGGCTCTGTTGCTCTACTAACCAGATTTGGTAAGGGAGAACTGCTGCCACCTTGTGGCCGTTTCACGCAACAGCAGCTTTAATCCCAGCGCTAATGGTCAGTTGATATTCAAAATCATTGCAGGCCTGTAAATGACACCTGCCCTGAAAACAAATCCTGGGGTCACATATCGACCAAAAAATTCAAAGGACGTCCATATTTCAAAAGGACCATTTCAAAACGCATATTTTACGCACATTAGTGTTCTGCTTCTTTTTCTTTCTTTCCTTTTTTGTTAAAAAAACGGGAATGGAAAAAGGCATCCCTCAGAATGGGCGAAAATCGTTGCAAATGAATCAATGGACAAAGGTTTAATCTCCAATATATATATAAACAGCTCATGCAGCTTAATATTAAAAAAACAAACAACCCAATACAAAAATGGGCCGAAGATCTAAAGAGACGTTTCTTCAAAGAAGACACAGAGATGGCCAAGACGCACATGAAAAGCTGCTCTACAGCACTAATTATTAGAGAAATGCAAATCAAAACTACAATGAGGTATCACCTCACACCTGTTAGAATCGGCATCATCAGAAACTCTACAAACAACAAATTCTGGGGAGGGTGTGGACAAAAGGAGCCCTCTTCCACTATTGGTGGGGATGTAAATTGATACAGTCACTATGGAGAACAGTATGGAGTTTCCTTAAAAAAAACTAGAAATAGAATTACCATCTGATCCAGCAATCCCACTTCTGGGCATATACCCAGAGCAAACCATAAATCAAAAAGGCACATTCACCACAATGTTCATTGCAGCACTATTTACAATAGCCAGGTAATGCAAGCAACCTAAATGCCCACAGACAGATGAATGGATAAAGATGTGGTACATATATAAAATGGAATTTTACTCAGCCATAAAAAGGAATGAAACTGGGTCATTTGTAGAGACATCGATGGATCTAGAGACTGTCATACAGAATGAAGTAAGTCAGAAAGAGGAAAACAAATATTGTATATTAATGCATATATGTGGAACCTAAAAAATGGTACAGATGAACTGGTTTGCAGGGAAGAAATAGAGACACAGAGGTAGAGAACAAACGTATGGACACCAAGTGTGGGAAGCCATGGGGTGGTGGTGGTGGGATGAGTTGGGAGATTGGGATTGACCTGTATACATGTATATGCATAAAATACATAACTAATAATAACCTGCTGTATAAAATAATAAATAAAATTAAATTTCAAAATTTTAAAAACTAAAATTTTAAAATAAAACAGAAAAACGTTCTTCCCTTCACACAGATGTATTTATAGGAATGAATTATTTCCATGCTTATATCTATAAATACATAAAAGAGGAATCAAATCTAACTTGAACCATAAAAGAAAAAAAAACCTGAACCCACCAGTTATACAGAGGGAAACCCTATCAGGGCACTTGCTCCAGCGGTAAACAATTCTGAAATTGGTCAGAGGTGGGGAATCACCTCCCATACAGCCAGCAACCCACACCCCATGCAAGGAGCGTCCTCATTGCAAAGCTGGGGGACCGTGCTGAGGCATCTGTGAGTGAACGTGAGCTGAGCCCCAGGCCAGCTGCTGCTGAACTGTTCCCACCCTTCCCAGGTAAAACACCTGAATATGTACAAGGGCTTGAAAGCCTAGAGGAAGGGCCGTGGAGCCACACCAGAGACAGCACGCAGGCCAACTTGGTGCCTGCAGGCCAGCCAGGATGGTCCTGGCCCCGGGCGCTCTTCTGGAAGCTTTCTATCGCCCTGCCTGAGATACCCCTCCTGTCCCGGCCCCCACTGCTTTTTTCCTTCCTCACCTCTGTCCGGAGAGAAATTCCATCGGAAGGTATGGCTGACACATCCTCTTCTTTACAGGTGGCAGCCTGGCAACTCCTGCAGAAAGGCCAGCAGAGCCCCACTCACACCGGGCAACCAACAAAGCCTTGGCCCCTCACTCCCTCCCACCAGCACAGCCCCGAGACTGCTGACGGGGCAGAGAATATGGAGTCAGGCACAACTTCAGGGGCTATTGTTGCCTGGAGCGCTGTTTATATTGACCTCAACCAGGCACACCTGGGGAGGGCCGGCCGGCAGGGTAAGGCTGCCCAGGTCAGCTAACCCACAACCCTCAGGGAATCACATTGTTGAAAATGGACCTCGCTAAGGCAGAATGGAAGCCAAGGAAAAAAAGGACACAATGCCATTTGCAGCCCCGTAGATGAGTCTAGAGGTAATCACGTGACTTGGAGTAAGTCAGAAAGTGAAAGACACATATCGTATCATATCACTTATAGGTGTTACCTAAAAAATGGATACCAGGGCAGATATTTCCACGGAGAAGGGCAATCACAGATTCATTAAACAAACTTATGGTTCACCAATGGAAAGGTGTGAGGATTGGTTTCATTACGATATCGGGGTTAACAGACATAATCAAACACAGGTGACATATATAATCACCAAAGACCTACGGAATACCAAGAGAAGACTACTCAACATTCTGTCCTAACGTACATGGGAAAAGGATCCCAGGAAGAACAGACATCTGTATATGTGTAAAAGAACCACATCTTCCACACCTACAACAAGCCAAACATTGTAATCAAACTTGCTGTAATAGAAAATAAAAAAAAATTAAAAACACGAACAAGAAGTAGTGAGACAAACTTGAGGGGCTTTCTCCTGGCACATTCCATTCTAAATTCCAATCTAGAACACGACTTCCATTGAGGCTCTGTTGCTCTACTAACCAGATTTGGTAAGGGAGAACTGCTGCCACCTTGTGGCCGTTTCACGCAACAGCAGCTTTAATCCCAGCGCTAATGGTCAGTTGATATTCAAAATCATTGCAGGCCTGTAAATGACACCTGCCCTGAAAACAAATCCTGGGGTCACATATCGACCAAAAAATTCAAACGACGTCCATATTTCAAAACGACCATTTCAAAAGGCATATTTTACGCACATTAGTGTTCTGCTTCTTTTTCTTTCTTTCCTTTTTTGTTAAAAAAACGGGAATGGAAAAAGGCATCCCTCAGAATGGGCGAAAATCGTTGCAAATGAATCAATGGACAAAGGTTTAATCTCCAATATATATATAAACAGCTCATGCAGCTTAATATTAAAAAAACAAACAACCCAATACAAAAATGGGCCGAAGATCTAAAGAGACGTTTCTTCAAAGAAGACACAGAGATGGCCAAGACGCACATGAAAAGCTGCTCTACAGCACTAATTATTAGAGAAATGCAAATCAAAACTACAATGAGGTATCACCTCACACCTGTTAGAATCGGCATCATCAGAAACTCTACAAACAACAAATTCTGGGGAGGGTGTGGACAAAAGGAGCCCTCTTCCACTATTGGTGGGGATGTAAATTGATACAGTCACTATGGAGAACAGTATGGAGTTTCCTTAAAAAAAAACTAGAAATAGAATTACCATCTGATCCAGCAATCCCACTTCTGGGCATATACCCAGAGAAAACCATAAATCAAAAAGGCACATTCACCACAATGTTCATTGCAGCACTATTTACAATAGCCAGGTAATGCAAGCAACCTAAATGCCCACAGACAGATGAATGGATAAAGATGTGGTACATATATAAAATGGAATTTTACTCAGCCATAAAAAGGAATGAAACTGGGTCATTTGTAGAGACATCGATGGATCTAGAGACTGTCATACAGAATGAAGTAAGTCAGAAAGAGGAAAACAAATATTGTATATTAATGCATATATGTGGAACCTAAAAAATGGTACAGATGAACTGGTTTGCAGGGAAGAAATAGAGACACAGAGGTAGAGAACAAACGTATGGACACCAAGTGTGGGAAGCCATGGGGTGGTGGTGGTGGGATGAGTTGGGAGATTGGGATTGACCTGTATACATGTATATGCATAAAATACATAACTAATAATAACCTGCTGTATAAAATAATAAATAAAATTAAATTTCAAAATTTTAAAAACTAAAATTTTAAAATAAAACAGAAAAACGTTCTTCCCTTCACACAGATGTATTTATAGGAATGAATTATTTCCATGCTTATATCTATAAATACATAAAAGAGGAATCAAATCTAACTTGAACCATAAAAGAAAAAAAAAACCTGAACCCACCAGTTATACAGAGGGAAACCCTATCAGGGCACTTGCTCCAGCGGTAAACAATTCTGAAATTGGTCAGAGGTGGGGAATCACCTCCCATACAGCCAGCAACCCACACCCCATGCAAGGAGCGTCCTCATTGCAAAGCTGGGGGACCGTGCTGAGGCATCTGTGAGTGAACGTGAGCTGAGCCCCAGGCCAGCTGCTGCTGAACTGTTGCCACCCTTCCCAGGTAAAACACCTGAATATGTACAAGGGCTTGAAAGCCTAGAGGAAGGGCCGTGGAGCCACACCACCGACAGCACGGAGGCCAACTTGGTGCCTGCAGGCCAGCCAGGATGGTCCTGGCCCCGGGCGCTCTTCTGGAAGCTTTCTATCGCCCTGCCTGAGATACCCCTCCTGTCCCGGCCCCCACTGCTTTTTTCCTTCCTCACCTCTGTCCGGAGAGAAATTCCATCGGAAACTATGGCTGACACATCCTCTTCTTTACAGGTGGCAGCCTGGCAACTCCTGCAGAAAGGCCAGCAGAGCCCCACTCACACCGGGCAACCAACAAAGCCTTGGCCCCTCACTCCCTCCCACCAGCACAGCCCCGAGACTGCTGACGGGGCAGAGAATATGGAGTCAGGCACAACTTCAGGGGCTATTGCTGCCTGGAGCGCTGTTTATATTGACCTCAACCAGGCACACCTGGGGAGGGCCGGCCGGCAGGGTAAGGCTGCTCAGGTCAGCTAACCCACAACCCTCAGGGAATCACATTGTTGAAAATGGACCTCGCTAAGGCAGAATGGAAGCCAAGGAAAAAAAGGACACAATGCCATTTGCAGCCCCGTAGATGAGTCTAGAGGTAATCACGTGACTTGGAGTAAGTCAGAAAGTGAAAGACACATATCGTATCATATCACTTATAGGTGTTACCTAAAAAATGGATACCAGGGCAGATATTTCCACGGAGAAGGGCAATCACAGATTCATTAAACAAACTTATGGTTCACCAATGGAAAGGTGTGAGGATTGGTTTCATTACGATATCGGGGTTAACAGACATAATCAAACACAGGTGACATATATAATCACCAAAGACCTACGGAATACCAAGAGAAGACTACTCAACATTCTGTCCTAACGTACATGGGAAAAGGATCCCAGGAAGAACAGACATCTGTATATGTGTAAAAGAACCACATCTTCCACACCTACAACAAGCCAAACATTGTAATCAAACTTGTTGTAATAGAAAATAAAAAAAAAAAATTAAAAACACGAACAAGAAGTAGTGAGACAAACTTGAGGGGCTTTCTCCTGGCACATTCCATTCTAAATTCCAATCTAGAACACGACTTCCATTGAGGCTCTGTTGCTCTACTAACCAGATTTGGTAAGGGAGAACTGCTGCCACCTTGTGGCCGTTTCACGCAACAGCAGCTTTAATCCCAGCGCTAATGGTCAGTTGATATTCAAAATCATTGCAGGCCTGTAAATGACACCTGCCCTGAAAACAAATCCTGGGGTCACATATCGACCAAAAAATTCAAAGGACGTCCATATTTCAAAACGACCATTTCAAAAGGCATATTTTACGCACATTAGTGTTCTGCTTCTTTTTCTTTCTTTCCTTTTTTGTTAAAAAAACGGGAATGGAAAAAGGCATCCCTCAGAATGGGCGAAAATCGTTGCAAATGAATCAATGGACAAAGGTTTAATCTCCAATATATATATAAACAGCTCATGCAGCTTAATATTAAAAAAACAAACAACCCAATACAAAAATGGGCCGAAGATCTAAAGAGACGTTTCTTCAAAGAAGACACAGAGATGGCCAAGACGCACATGAAAAGCTGCTCTACAGCACTAATTATTAGAGAAATGCAAATCAAAACTATAATGAGGTATCACCTCACACCTGTTAGAATCGGCATCATCAGAAACTCTACAAACAACAAATTCTGGGGAGGGTGTGGACAAAAGGAGCCCTCTTCCACTATTGGTGGGGATGTAAATTGATACAGTCACTATGGAGAACAGTATGGAGTTTCCTTAAAAAAAACTAGAAATAGAATTACCATCTGATCCAGCAATCCCACTTCTGGGCATATACCCAGAGCAAACCATAAATCAAAAAGGCACATTAGCCACAATGTTCATTGCAGCACTATTTACAATAGCCAGGTAATGCAAGCAACCTAAATGTCCACAGACAGATGAATGGATAAAGATGTGGTACATATATAAAATGGAATTTTACTCAGCCATAAAAAGGAATGAAACTGGGTCATTTGTAGAGACATCGATGGATCTAGAGACTGTCATACAGAATGAAGTAAGTCAGAAAGAGGAAAACAAATATTGTATATTAATGCATATATGTGGAACCTAAAAAATGGTACAGATGAACTGGTTTGCAGGGAAGAAATAGAGACACAGAGGTAGAGAACAAACGTATGGACACCAAGTGTGGGAAGCCATGGGGTGGTGGTGGTGGGATGAGTTGGGAGATTGGGATTGACCTGTATACATGTATATGCATAAAATACATAACTAATAATAACCTGCTGTATAAAATAATAAATAAAATTAAATTTCAAAATTTTAATAACTAAAATTTTAAAATAAAACAGAAAAACGTTCTTCCCTTCACACAGATGTATTTATAGGAATGAATTATTTCCATGCTTATATCTATAAATACATAAAAGAGGAATCAAATCTAACTTGAACCATAAAAGAAAAAAAACCTGAACCCACCAGTTATACAGAGGGAAACCCTATCAGGGCACTTGCTCCAGCGGTAAACAATTCTGAAATTGGTCAGAGGTGGGGAATCACCTCCCATACAGCCAGCAACCCACCCCCCATGCAAGGAGCGTCCTCATTGCAAAGCTGGGGGACCGTGCTGAGGCATCTGTGAGTAAACGTGAGCTGAGCCCCAGGCCAGCTGCTGCTGACCTGTTCCCACCCTTCCCAGGTAAAACACCTGAATATGTACAAGGGCTTGAAAGACTAGAGGAAGGGCCGTGGAGCCACACCAGCTACAGCACGCAGGCCAACTTGGTGCCTGCAGGCCAGCCAGGATGGTCCTGGCCCCGGGCGCTCTTCTGGAAGCTTTCTATCGCCCTGCCTGAGATACCCCTCCTGTCCCGGCCCCCACTGCTTTTTTCCTTCCTCACCTCTGTCCGGAGAGAAATTCCATCGGAAGGTATGGGTGACACATCCTCTTCTTTACAGGTGGCAGCCTGGCAACTCCTGCAGAAAGGCCAGCAGAGCCCCACTCACACCGGGCAACCAACAAAGCCTTGGCCCCTCCCTCCCTCCCACCAGCACAGCCCCGAGACTGCTGACGGGGCAGAGAATATGCAGTCAGGCACAACTTCAGGCGCTATTGCTGCCTGGAGCGCTGTTTATATTGACCTCAACCAGGCACACCTGGGGAGGGCCGGCCGGCAGGGTAAGGCTGCCCAGGTCAGCTAATCCACAACCCTCAGGGAATCACATTGTTGAAAATGGACCTCGCTAAGGCAGAATGGAAGCCAAGGAAAAAAAGGACACAATGCCATTTGCAGCCCCGTAGATGAGTCTAGAGGTAATCACGTGACTTGGAGTAAGTCAGAAAGTGAAAGACACATATCGTAACATATCACTTATAGGTGTTACCTAAAAAATGGATACCAGGGCAGATATTTCCACGGAGAAGGGCAATCACAGATTCATTAAACAAACTTATGGTTCACCAATGGAAATGTGTGAGGATTGGTTTCATTACGATATCGGGGTTAACAGACATAATCAAACACAGGTGACATATATAATCACCAAAGACCTACGGAATACCAAGAGAAGACTACTCAACATTCTGTCCTAACGTACATGGGAAAAGGATCCCAGGAAGAACAGACATCTGTATATGTGTAAAAGAACCACATCTTCCACACCTACAACAAGCCAAACATTGTAATCAAACTTGCTGTAATAGAAAATAAAAAAAAAATTAAAAACACGAACAAGAAGTAGTGAGACAAACTTGAGGGGCTTTCTCCTGGCACATTCCATTCTAAATTCCAATCTAGAACACGACTTCCATTGAGGCTCTGTTGCTCTACTAACCAGATTTGGTAAGGGAGAACTGCTGCCACCTTGTGGCCGTTTCACGCAACAGCAGCTTTAATCCCAGCGCTAATGGTCAGTTGATATTCAAAATCATTGCAGGCCTGTAAATGACACCTGCCCTGAAAACAAATCCTGGGGTCACATATCGACCAAAAAATTCAAACGACGTCCATATTTCAAAACGACCATTTCAAAAGGCATATTTTACGCACATTAGTGTTCTGCTTCTTTTTCTTTCTTTCCTTTTTTGTTAAAAAAACGGGAATGGAAAAAGGCATCCCTCAGAATGGGCGAAAATCGTTGCAAATGAATCAATGGACAAAGGTTTAATCTCCAATATATATATAAACAGCTCATGCAGCTTAATATTAAAAAAACAAACAACCCAATACAAAAATGGGCCGAAGATCTAGAGACGTTTCTTCAAAGAAGACACAGAGATGGCCAAGACGCACATGAAAAGCTGCTCTACAGCACTAATTATTAGAGAAATGCAAATCAAAACTACAATGAGGTATCACCTCACACCTGTTAGAATCGGCATCATCAGAAACTCTACAAACAACAAATTCTGGGGAGGGTGTGGACAAAAGGAGCCCTCTTCCACTATTGGTGGGGATGTAAATTGATACAGTCACTATGGAGAACAGTATGGAGTTTCCTTAAAAAAAACTAGAAATAGAATTACCATCTGATCCAGCAATCCCACTTCTGGGCATATACCCAGAGAAAACCATAAATCAAAAAGGCACATTCACCACAATGTTCATTGCAGCACTATTTACAATAGCCAGGTAATGCAAGCAACCTAAATGCCCACAGACAGATGAATGGATAAAGATGTGGTACATATATAAAACGGAATATTACTCAGCCATAAAAAGGAATGAAACTGGGTCATTTGTAGAGACATCGATGGATCTAGAGACTGTCATACAGAATGAAGTAAGTCAGAAAGAGGAAAACAAATATTGTATATTAATGCATATATGTGGAACCTAAGAAATGGTACAGATGAACTGGTTTGCAGGGAAGAAATAGAGACACAGAGGTAGAGAACAAACGTATGGACACCAAGTGTGGGAAGCCATGGGGTGGTGGTGGTGGGATGAGTTGGGAGATTGGGATTGACCTGTATACATGTATATGCATAAAATACATAACTAATAATAACCTGCTGTATAAAATAATAAATAAAATTAAATTTCAAAATTTTAAAAAATAAAATTTTAAAATAAAACAGAAAAACGTTCTTCCCTTCACACAGATGTATTTATAGGAATGAATTATTTCCATGCTTATATCTATAAATACATAAAAGAGGAATCAAATGTAACTTGAACCATAAAAGAAAAAAAAAAACCTGAACCCACCAGTTATACAGAGGGAAACCCTATCAGGGCACTTGCTCCAGCGGTAAACAATTCTGAAATTGGTCAGAGGTGGGGAATCACCTCCCATACAGCCAGCAACCCACCCCCCATGCAAGGAGCGTCCTCATTGCAAAGCTGGGGGACTGTGCTGAGGCATCTGTGAGTAAACGTGAGCTGAGCCCCAGGCCAGCTGCTGCTGAACTGTTCCCACCCTTCCCAGGTAAAACACCTGAATATGTACAAGGGCTTGAAAGCCTAGAGGAAGGGCCGTGGAGCCACACCAGCGACAGCACGCAGGCCAACTTGGTGCCTGCAGGCCAGCCAGGATGGTCCTGGCCCCGGGCGCTCTTCTGGAAGCTTTCTATCGCCCTGCCTGAGATACCCCTCCTGTCCCGGCCCCCACTGCTTTTTTCCTTCCTCACCTCTGTCCGGAGAGAAATTCCATCGGAAGGTATGGGTGACACATCCTCTTCTTTACAGGTGGCAGCCTGGCAACTCCTGCAGAAAGGCCAGCAGAGCCCCACTCACACCGGGCCACCAACAGAGCCTTGGCCCCTCACTCCCTCCCACCAGCACAGACCCGAGACTGCTGACAGGGCAGAGAATATGGAGTCAGGCACAACTTCAGGGGCTATTGCTGCCTGGAGCGCTGTTTATATTGACCTCAACCAGGCACACCTGGGGAGGGCCGGCCGGCAGGTTAAGGCTGCCCAGGTCAGCTAATCCACAACCCTCAGGGAATCACATTGTTGAAAATGGACTTCGCTAAGGCAGAATAGAAGCCAAGGAAAAAAAGGACACAATGCCATTTGCAGCCCCGTAGATGAGTATAGAGGTAATCACGTGACTTGGAGTAAGTCAGAAAGTGAAAGACACATATCGTATCATATCACTTATAGGTGTTACCTAAAAATGGATACCAGGGCAGATATTTCCACGGAGAAGGGCAATCACAGATTCATTAAACAAACTTATGGTTCACCAATGGAAAGGTGTGAGGATTGGTTTCATTACGATATCGGGGATAACAAACATAATCAAACACAGGTGACATATATAATCACCAAAGACCTACGGAATACCAAGAGAAGACTACTCAACATTCTGTCCTAACGTACATGGGAAAAGGATCCCAGGAAGAACAGACATCTGTATATGTGTAAAAGAACCACATCTTCCACACCTACAACAAGCCAAACATTGTAATCAAACTTGCTGTAATAGAAAATAAAAAAATAAAAATAAAAACACGAACAAGAAGTAGTGAGACAAACTTGAGGGGCTTTCTCCTGGCACATTCCATTCTAAATTCCAATCTAGAACACGACTTCCATTGAGGCTCTGTTGCTCTACTAATCAGATTTGGTAAGGGAGAACTGCTGCCACCTTGTGGCCGTTTCACGCAACAGCAGCTTTAATCCCAGCGCTAATGGTCAGTTGATATTCAAAATCATTGCAGGCCTGTAAATGACACCTGCCCTGAAAACAAATCCTGGGGTCACATATCGACCAAAAAATTCAAAGGACGTCCATATTTCAAAAGGACCATTTCAAAAGGCATATTTTACGCACATTAGTGTTCTGCTTCTTTTTCTTTCTTTCCTTTTTTGTTAAAAAAAACGGGAATGGAAAAAGGCATCCCTCAGAATGGGCGAAAATCGTTGCAAATGAATCAATGGACAAAGGTTTAATCTCCAATATATATATAAACAGCTCATGCAGCTTAATATTAAAAAAACAAACAACCCAATACAAAAATGGGCAGAAGATCTAAAGAGACGTTTCTTCAAAGAAGACACAGAGATGGCCAAGACGCACATGAAAAGCTGCTCAACAGCACTAATTATTAGAGAAATGCAAATCAAAACTACAATGAGGTATCACCTCACACCTGTTAGAATCGGCATCATCAGAATCTCTACAAACAACAAATTCTGGGGAGGGTGTGGACAAAAGGAGCCCTCTTCCACTATTGGTGGGGATGTAAATTGATACAGTCACTATGGAGAACAGTATGGAGTTTCCTTAAAAAAAACTAGAAATAGAATTACCATCTGATCCAGCAATCCCACTTCTGGGCATATACCCAGAGCAAACCATAAATCAAAAAGGCACATTCACCACAATGTTCATTGCAGCACTATTTACAATAGCCAGGTAATGCAAGCAACCTAAATGCCCACAGACAGATGAATGGATAAAGATGTGGTACATATATAAAATGGAATATTACTCAGCCATAAAAAGGAATGAAACTGGGTCATTTGTAGAGACATCGATGGATCTAGAGACTGTCATACAGAATGAAGTAAGTCAGAAAGAGGAAAACAAATATTGTATATTAATGCATATATGTGCAACCTAAAAAATGGTACAGATGAACTGGTTTGCAGGGAAGAAATAGAGACACAGAGGTAGAGAACAAACGTATGGACACCAAGTGTGGGAAGCCATGGGGTGGTGGTGGTGGGATGAGTTGGGAGATTGGGATTGATCTGTATACATGTATATGCATAAAATGCATAACTAATAATTACCTGCTGTATAAAAAAAATAAATAAAATTAAATTTCAAAATTTTAAAAACTAAAATTTTAAAATAAAACAGAAAAACGTTCTTCCCTTCACACAGATGTATTTATAGGAATGAATTATTTCCATGCTTATATCTATAAATACATAAAAGAGGAATCAAATCTAACTTGAACCATAAAAGAAAAAAAAACCTGAACCCACCAGTTATACAGAGGGAAACCCTATCAGGGCACTTGCTCCAGCGGTAAACAATTCTGAAATTGGTCAGAGGTGGGGAATCACCTCCCATACAGCCAGCAACCCACCCCCCATGCAAGGAGCGTCCTCATTGCAAAGCTGGGGGACCGTGCTGAGGCATCTGTGAGTAAACGTGAGCTGAGCCCCAGGCCAGCTGCTGCTGAACTGTTCCCACCCTTCCCAGGTAAAACACCTGAATATGTACAAGGGCTTGAAAGCCTAGAGGAAGGGCCATGGAGCCACACCAGCGACAGCACGCAGGCCAACTTGGTGCCTGCAGGCCAGCCAGGATGGTCCTAGACCCGGGCGCACTTCTGGAAGCTTTCTATCGCCCTGCCTGAGATACCCCTCCTGTCCCGGCCCCCACTGCTTTTTTCCTTCCTCACCTCTGTCCGGAGAGAAATTCCATCGGAAGGTATGGGTGACACATCCTCTTCTTTACAGGTGGCAGCCTGGCAACTCCTGCAGAAAGGCCAGCAGAGCCCCACTCACACCGGGCAACCAACAAAGCCTTGGCCCCTCACTCCCTCCCACCAGCACAGCCCCGAGACTGCTGACGGGGCAGAGAATATGGAGTCAGGCACAACTTCAGGGGCTATTGCTGCCTGGAGCGCTGTTTCTATTGACCTCAACCAGACACACCTGGGGAGGGCCGGCCGGCAGGGTAAGGCTGCCCAGGTCAGCTAATCCACAACCCTCAGGGAATCACATTGTTGAAAATGGACCTCGCTAAGGCAGAATAGAAGCCAAGGAAAAAAAGGACACAATGCCATTTGCAGCCCCATAAATGAGTCTAGAGGTAATCACGTGACTTGGAGTAAGTCAGAAAGTGAAAGACACATATCGTATCATATCACTTATAGGTGTTACCTAAAAATGGATACCAGGGCAGATATTTCCACGGAGAAGGGCAATCACAGATTCATTAAACAAACTTATGGTTCACCAATGGAAAGGTGTGAGGATTGGTTTCATTACGATATCGGGGTTAACAGACATAATCAAACACAGGTGACATATATAATCACCAAAGACCTACGGAATACCAAGAGAAGACTACTCAACATTCTGTCCTAACGTACATGGGAAAAGGATCCCAGGAAGAACAGACATCTGTATATGTGTAAAAGAACCACATCTTCCACACCTACAACAAGCCAAACATTGTAATCAAACTTGCTGTAATAGAAAATAAAAAAAAAATTAAAAACACGAACAAGAAGTAGTGAGACAAACTTGAGGGGCTTTCTCCTGGCACATTCCATTCTAAATTCCAATCTAGAACACGACTTCCATTGAGGCTCTGTTGCTTTAACCAGATTTGGTAAGGGAGAACTGCTGCCACCTTGTGGCCGTTTCACGCAACAGCAGCTTTAATCCCAGCGCTAATGGTCAGTTGATATTCAAAATCATTGCAGGCCTGTAAATGACACCTGCCCTGAAAACAAATCCTGGGGTCACATATCGACCAAAAAATTCAAAGGACGTCCATATTTCAAAAGGACCATTTCAAAAGGCATATTTTACGCACATTAGTGTTCTGCTTCTTTTTCTTTCTTTCCTTTTTTGTTAAAAAAAACGGGAATGGAAAAAGGCATCCCTCAGAATGGGCGAAAATCGTTGCAAATGAATCAATGGACAAAGGTTTAATCTCCAATATATATATAAACAGCTCATGCAGCTTAATATTAAAAAAACAAACAACCCAATACAAAAATGGGCAGAAGATCTAAAGAGACGTTTCTTCAAAGAAGACACAGAGATGGCCAAGACGCACATGAAAAGCTGCTCAACAGCACTAATTATTAGAGAAATGCAAATCAAAACTACAATGAGGTATCACCTCACACCTGTTAGAATCGGCATCATCAGAAACTCTACAAACAACAAATTCTGGGGAGGGTGTGGACAAAAGGAGCCCTCTTCCACTATTGGTAGGTATGTAAATTGATACAGTCGCTATGGAGAACAGTATGGAGTTCCCTTAAAAAAAAACTAGAAATAGAATTACCATCTGATCCAGCAATCCCACTTCTGGGCATATACCCAGAGAAAACCATAAATCAAAAAGGCACATCCACCACAATGTTCATTGCAGCACTATTTACAATAGCCAGGTAATGCAAGCAACCTAAATGCCCACAGACAGATGAATGGATAAAGATGTGGTACATATATAAAATGGAATATTACTCAGCCATAAAAAGGAATGAAACTGGGTCATTTGTAGAGACATCGATGGATCTAGAGACTGTCATACAGAATGAAGTAAGTCAGAAAGAGGAAAACAAATATTGTATATTAATGCATATATGTGGAACCTAAAAAATGGTACAGATGAACTGGTTTGCAGGGAAGAATTAGAGACACAGAGGTAGAGAACAAACGTATGGACACCAAGTGTGGGAAGCCATGGGGTGGTGGTGGTGGGATGAGTTGGGAGATTGGGATTGACCTGTATACATGGATATGCATAAAATACATAACTAATAATAACCTGCTGTATAAAATAATAAATAAAATTAAATGTCAAAATTTTAAAAACTAAAATTTTAAAATAAAACAGAAAAACGTTCTTCCCTTCACACAGATGTATTTATAGGAATGAATTATTTCCATGCTTATATCTATAAATACATAAAAGAGGAATCAAATCTAACTTGAACCATAAAAGAAAAAAAAAACTGAACCCACCAGTTATACAGAGGGAAACCCTATCAGGGCACTTGCTCCAGCGGTAAACAATTCTGAAATTGGTCAGAGGTGGGGAATCACCTCCCATACAGCCAGCAAACCACCCCCCATGCAAGGAGCATCTTCATTGCAAAGCTGGGGGACCGTGCTGAGGCATCTGTGAGTAAACGTGAGCTGAGCCCCAGGCCAGCTGTTGCTGAACTGTTGCCACCCTTCCCAGGTAAAACACCTGCATATGTACAAGGGCTTGAAAGCCTAGAGGAAGGGCCGTGGAGCCACACCAGCGACAGCACGCAGGCCAACTTGGTGCCTGCAGGCCAGCCAGGATGGTCCTGGCCCCGGGTGCTCTTCTGGAAGCTTTCTATCGCCCTGCCTGAGATACCCCTCCTGTCCCGGCCCCCACTGCTTTTTTCCTTCCTCACCTCTGTCCGGAGAGAAATTCCATCGGAAGGTATGGGTGACACATCCTCTTCTTTACAGGTGGCAGCTTGGCAACTCCTGCAGAAAGGCCAGCAGAGCCCCACTCACACCGGGCAACCAACAAAGCCTTGGCCCCTCACTCCCTCCCACCAGCACAGCCCCGAGACTGCTGACGGGGCAGAGAATATGGAGTCAGGCACAACTTCAGGGGCTATTGCTGCCTGGAGCGCTGTTTCTATTGACCTCAACCAGACACACCTGGGGAGGGCCGGCCGGCAGGGTAAGGCTGCCCAGGTCAGCTAATCCACAACCCTCAGGGAATCACATTGTTGAAAATGGACCTCGCTAAGGCAGAATAGAAGCCAAGGAAAAAAAGGACACAATGCCATTTGCAGCCCCATAAATGAGTCTAGAGGTAATCACGTGACTTGGAGTAAGTCAGAAAGTGAAAGACACATATCGTATCATATCACTTATAGGTGTTACCTAAAAATGGATACCAGGGCAGATATTTCCACGGAGAAGGGCAATCACAGATTCATTAAACAAACTTATGGTTCACCAATGGAAAGGTGTGAGGATTGGTTTCATTACGATATCGGGGTTAACAGACATAATCAAACACAGGTGACATATATAATCACCAAAGACCTACGGAATACCAAGAGAAGACTACTCAACATTCTGTCCTAACGTACATGGGAAAAGGATCCCAGGAAGAACAGACATCTGTATATGTGTAAAAGAACCACATCTTCCACACCTACAACAAGCCAAACATTGTAATCAAACTTGCTGTAATAGAAAATAAAAAAAAAATTAAAAACACGAACAAGAAGTAGTGAGACAAACTTGAGGGGCTTTCTCCTGGCACATTCCATTCTAAATTCCAATCTAGAACACGACTTCCATTGAGGCTCTGTTGCTTTAACCAGATTTGGTAAGGGAGAACTGCTGCCACCTTGTGGCCGTTTCACGCAACAGCAGCTTTAATCCCAGCGCTAATGGTCAGTTGATATTCAAAATCATTGCAGGCCTGTAAATGACACCTGCCCTGAAAACAAATCCTGGGGTCACATATCGACCAAAAAATTCAAAGGACGTCCATATTTCAAAAGGACCATTTCAAAAGGCATATTTTACGCACATTAGTGTTCTGCTTCTTTTTCTTTCTTTCCTTTTTTGTTAAAAAAAACGGGAATGGAAAAAGGCATCCCTCAGAATGGGCGAAAATCGTTGCAAATGAATCAATGGACAAAGGTTTAATCTCCAATATATATATAAACAGCTCATGCAGCTTAATATTAAAAAAACAAACAACCCAATACAAAAATGGGCAGAAGATCTAAAGAGACGTTTCTTCAAAGAAGACACAGAGATGGCCAAGACGCACATGAAAAGCTGCTCAACAGCACTAATTATTAGAGAAATGCAAATCAAAACTACAATGAGGTATCACCTCACACCTGTTAGAATCGGCATCATCAGAAACTCTACAAACAACAAATTCTGGGGAGGGTGTGGACAAAAGGAGCCCTCTTCCACTATTGGTAGGGATGTAAATTGATACAGTCGCTATGGAGAACAGTATGGAGTTCCCTTAAAAAAAAACTAGAAATAGAATTACCATCTGATCCAGCAATCCCACTTCTGGGCATATACCCAGAGAAAACCATAAATCAAAAAGGCACATCCACCACAATGTTCATTGCAGCACTATTTACAATAGCCAGGTAATGCAAGCAACCTAAATGCCCACAGACAGATGAATGGATAAAGATGTGGTACATATATAAAATGGAATATTACTCAGCCATAAAAAGGAATGAAACTGGGTCATTTGTAGAGACATCGATGGATCTAGAGACTGTCATACAGAATGAAGTAAGTCAGAAAGAGGAAAACAAATATTGTATATTAATGCATATATGTGGAACCTAAAAAATGGTACAGATGAACTGGTTTGCAGGGAAGAATTAGAGACACAGAGGTAGAGAACAAACGTATGGACACCAAGTGTGGGAAGCCATGGGGTGGTGGTGGTGGGATGAGTTGGGAGATTGGGATTGACCTGTATACATGGATATGCATAAAATACATAACTAATAATAACCTGCTGTATAAAATAATAAATAAAATTAAATGTCAAAATTTTAAAAACTAAAATTTTAAAATAAAACAGAAAAACGTTCTTCCCTTCACACAGATGTATTTATAGGAATGAATTATTTCCATGCTTATATCTATAAATACATAAAAGAGGAATCAAATCTAACTTGAACCATAAAAGAAAAAAAAAACTGAACCCACCAGTTATACAGAGGGAAACCCTATCAGGGCACTTGCTCCAGCGGTAAACAATTCTGAAATTGGTCAGAGGTGGGGAATCACCTCCCATACAGCCAGCAAACCACCCCCCATGCAAGGAGCATCTTCATTGCAAAGCTGGGGGACCGTGCTGAGGCATCTGTGAGTAAACGTGAGCTGAGCCCCAGGCCAGCTGTTGCTGAACTGTTGCCACCCTTCCCAGGTAAAACACCTGCATATGTACAAGGGCTTGAAAGCCTAGAGGAAGGGCCGTGGAGCCACACCAGCGACAGCACGCAGGCCAACTTGGTGCCTGCAGGCCAGCCAGGATGGTCCTGGCCCCGGGTGCTCTTCTGGAAGCTTTCTATCGCCCTGCCTGAGATACCCCTCCTGTCCCGGCCCCCACTGCTTTTTTCCTTCCTCACCTCTGTCCGGAGAGAAATTCCATCGGAAGGTATGGGTGACACATCCTCTTCTTTACAGGTGGCAGCTTGGCAACTCCTGCAGAAAGGCCAGCAGAGCCCCACTCACACCGGGCAACCAACAAAGCCTTGGCCCCTCACTCCCTCCCACCAGCACAGCCCCGAGACTGCTGACGGGGCAGAGAATATGGAGTCAGGCACAACTTCAGGGGCTATTGCTGCCTGGAGCGCTGTTTCTATTGACCTCAACCAGACACACCTGGGGAGGGCCGGCCGGCAGGGTAAGGCTGCCCAGGTCAGCTAATCCACAACCCTCAGGGAATCACATTGTTGAAAATGGACCTCGCTAAGGCAGAATAGAAGCCAAGGAAAAAAAGGACACAATGCCATTTGCAGCCCCATAAATGAGTCTAGAGGTAATCACGTGACTTGGAGTAAGTCAGAAAGTGAAAGACACATATCGTATCATATCACTTATAGGTGTTACCTAAAAATGGATACCAGGGCAGATATTTCCACGGAGAAGGGCAATCACAGATTCATTAAACAAACTTATGGTTCACCAATGGAAATGTGTGAGGATTGGTTTCATTACGATATCGGGGTTAACAGACATAATCAAACACAGGTGACATATATAATCACCAAAGACCTACGGAATACCAAGAGAAGACTACTCAACATTCTGTCCTAACGTACATGGGAAAAGGATCCCAGGAAGAACAGACATCTGTATATGTGTAAAAGAACCACATCTTCCACACCTACAACAAGCCAAACATTGTAATCAAACTTGCTGTAATAGAAAATAAAAAAAAAAATTAAAAACACGAACAAGAAGTAGTGAGACAAACTTGAGGGACTTTCTCCTGGCACATTCCATTCTAAATTCCAATCTAGAACACGACTTCCATTGAGGCTCTGTTGCTCTACTAACCAGATTTGGTAAGGGAGAACTGCTGCCACCTTGTGGCCGTTTCACGCAACAGCAGCTTTAATCCCAGCGCTAATGGTCAGTTGATATTCAAAATCATTGCAGGCCTGTAAATGACACCTGCCCTGAAAACAAATCCTGGGGTCACATATCGACCAAAAAATTCAAAGGACGTCCATATTTCAAAACGACCATTTCAAAAGGCATATTTTACGCACATTAGTGTTCTGCTTCTTTTTCTTTCTTTCCTTTTTTGTTAAAAAAACGGGAATGGAAAAAGGCATCCCTCAGAATGGGCGAAAATCGTTGCAAATGAATCAATGGACAAAGGTTTAATCTCCAATATATATATAAACAGCTCATGCAGCTTAATATTAAAAAAACAAACAACCCAATACAAAAATGGGCCGAAGATCTAAAGAGACGTTTCTTCAAAGAAGACACAGAGATGGCCAAGACGCACATGAAAAGCTGCTCTACAGCACTAATTATTAGAGAAATGCAAATCAAAACTATAATGAGGTATCACCTCACACCTGTTAGAATCGGCATCATCAGAAACTCTACAAACAACAAATTCTGGGGAGGGTGTGGACAAAAGGAGCCCTCTTCCACTATTGGTGGGGATGTAAATTGATACAGTCACTATGGAGAACAGTATGGAGTTTCCTTAAAAAAAACTAGAAATAGAATTACCATCTGATCCAGCAATCCCACTTCTGGGCATATACCCAGAGCAAACCATAAATCAAAAAGGCACATTAGCCACAATGTTCATTGCAGCACTATTTACAATAGCCAGGTAATGCAAGCAACCTAAATGTCCACAGACAGATGAATGGATAAAGATGTGGTACATATATAAAATGGAATTTTACTCAGCCATAAAAAGGAATGAAACTGGGTCATTTGTAGAGACATCGATGGATCTAGAGACTGTCATACAGAATGAAGTAAGTCAGAAAGAGGAAAACAAATATTGTATATTAATGCATATATGTGGAACCTAAAAAATGGTACAGATGAACTGGTTTGCAGGGAAGAAATAGAGACACAGAGGTAGAGAACAAACGTATGGACACCAAGTGTGGGAAGCCATGGGGTGGTGGTGGTGGGATGAGTTGGGAGATTGGGATTGACCTGTATACATGTATATGCATAAAATACATAACTAATAATAACCTGCTGTATAAAATAATAAATAAAATTAAATTTCAAAATTTTAAAAACTAAAATTTTAAAATAAAACAGAAAAACGTTCTTCCCTTCACACAGATGTATTTATAGGAATGAATTATTTCCATGCTTATATCTATAAATACATAAAAGAGGAATCAAATCTAACTTGAACCATAAAAGAAAAAAAAACCTGAACCCACCAGTTATACAGAGGGAAACCCTATCAGGGCACTTGCTCCAGCGGTAAACAATTCTGAAATTGGTCAGAGGTGGGGAATCACCTCCCATACAGCCAGCAACCCACCCCCCATGCAAGGAGCGTCCTCATTGCAAAGCTGGGGGACCGTGCTGAGGCATCTGTGAGTAAACGTGAGCTGAGCCCCAGGCCAGCTGCTGCTGAACTGTTCCCACCCTTCCCAGGTAAAACACCTGAATATGTACAAGGGCTTGAAAGCCTAGAGGAAGGGCCGTGGAGCCACACCAGCAACAGCACGCAGGCCAACTTGGTGCCTGCAGGCCAGCCAGGATGGTCCTGGCCCCGGGCGCTCTTCTGGAAGCTTTCTATCGCCCTGCCTGAGATACCCCTCCTGTCCCGGCCCCCACTGCTTTTTTCCTTCCTCACCTCTGTCCGGAGAGAAATTCCATCGGAAGGTATGGGTGACACATCCTCTTCTTTACAGGTGGCAGCCTGGCAACTCCTGCAGAAAGGCCAGCAGAGCCCCACTCACACCGGGCAACCAACAAAGCCTTGGCCCCTCCCTCCCTCCCACCAGCACAGCCCCGAGACTGCTGACGGGGCAGAGAATATGCAGTCAGGCACAACTTCAGGGGCTATTGCTGCCTGGAGCGCTGTTTATATTGACCTCAACCAGGCACACCTGGGGAGGGCCGGCCGGCAGGGTAAGGCTGCCCAGGTCAGCTAATCCACAACCCTCAGGGAATCACATTGTTGAAAATGGACCTCGCTAAGGCAGAATGGAAGCCAAGGAAAAAAAGGACACAATGCCATTTGCAGCCCCGTAGATGAGTCTAGAGGTAATCACGTGACTTGGAGTAAGTCAGAAAGTGAAAGACACATATCGTAACATATCACTTATAGGTGTTACCTAAAAAATGGATACCAGGGCAGATATTTCCACGGAGAAGGGCAATCACAGATTCATTAAACAAACTTATGGTTCACCAATGGAAATGTGTGAGGATTGGTTTCATTACGATATCGGGGTTAACAGACATAATCAAACACAGGTGACATATATAATCACCAAAGACCTACGGAATACCAAGAGAAGACTACTCAACATTCTGTCCTAACGTACATGGGAAAAGGATCCCAGGAAGAACAGACATCTGTATATGTGTAAAAGAACCACATCTTCCACACCTACAACAAGCCAAACATTGTAATCAAACTTGCTGTAATAGAAAATAAAAAAAAAAATTAAAAACACGAACAAGAAGTAGTGAGACAAACTTGAGGGACTTTCTCCTGGCACATTCCATTCTAAATTCCAATCTAGAACACGACTTCCATTGAGGCTCTGTTGCTCTACTAACCAGATTTGGTAAGGGAGAACTGCTGCCACCTTGTGGCCGTTTCACGCAACAGCAGCTTTAATCCCAGCGCTAATGGTCAGTTGATATTCAAAATCATTGCAGGCCTGTAAATGACACCTGCCCTGAAAACAAATCCTGGGGTCACATATCGACCAAAAAATTCAAAGGACGTCCATATTTCAAAAGGACCATTTCAAAACGCATATTTTACGCACATTAGTGTTCTGCTTCTTTTTCTTTCTTTCCTTTTTTGTTAAAAAAACGGGAATGGAAAAAGGCATCCCTCAGAATGGGCGAAAATCGTTGCAAATGAATCAATGGACAAAGGTTTAATCTCCAATATATATATAAACAGCTCATGCAGCTTAATATTAAAAAAACAAACAACCCAATACAAAAATGGGCCGAAGATCTAAAGAGAAGTTTCTTCAAAGAAGACACAGAGATGGCCAAGACACACATGAAAAGCTGCTCTACAGCACTAATTATTAGAGAAATGCAAATCAAAACTACAATGAGGTATCACCTCACACCTGTTAGAATCGGCATCATCAGAAACTCTACAAACAACAAATTCTGGGGAGGGTGTGGACAAAAGGAGCCCTCTTCCACTATTGGTGGGGATGTAAATTGATACAGTCACTATGGAGAACAGTATGGAGTTTCCTTAAAAAAAAACTAGAAATAGAATTACCATCTGATCCAGCAATCCCACTTCTGGGCATATACCCAGAGCAAACCATAAATCAAAAAGGCACATTCACCACAATGTTCATTGCAGCACTATTTACAATAGCCAGGTAATGCAAGCAACCTAAATGCCCACAGACAGATGAATGGATAAAGATGTGGTACATATATAAAATGGAATTTTACTCAGCCATAAAAAGGAATGAAACTGGGTCATTTGTAGAGACATCGATGGATCTAGAGACTGTCATACAGAATGAAGTAAGTCAGAAAGAGGAAAACAAATATTGTATATTAATGCATATATGTGGAACCTAAAAAATGGTACAGATGAACTGGTTTGCAGGGAAGAAATAGAGACACAGAGGTAGAGAACAAACGTATGGACACCAAGTGTGGGAAGCCATGGGGTGGTGGTGGTGGGATGAGTTGGGAGATTGGGATTGACCTGTATACATGTATATGCATAAAATACATAACTAATAATAACCTGCTGTATAAAATAATAAATAAAATTAAATTTCAAAATTTAAAAAACTAAAATTTTAAAATAAAACAGAAAAACGTTCTTCCCTTCACACAGATGTATTTATAGGAATGAATTATTTCCATGCTTATATCTATAAATACATAAAAGAGGAATCAAATCTAACTTGAACCATAAAAGAAAAAAAAACCTGAACCCACCAGTTATCCAGAGGGAAACCCTATCAGGGCACTTGCTCCAGCGGTAAACAATTCTGAAATTGGTCAGAGGTGGGGAATCACCTCCCATACAGCCAGCAACCCACACCCCATGCAAGGAGCGTCCTCATTGCAAAGCTGGGGGACCGTGCTGAGGCATCTGTGAGTGAACGTGAGCTGAGCCCCAGGCCAGCTGCTGCTGAACTGTTGCCACCCTTCCCAGGTAAAACACCTGAATATGTACAAGGGCTTGAAAGCCTAGAGGAAGGGCCGTGGAGCCACACCAGCGACAGCACGGAGGCCAACTTGGTGCCTGCAGGCCAGCCAGGATGGTCCTGGCCCCGGGCGCTCTTCTGGAAGCTTTCTATCGCCCTGCCTGAGATACCCCTCCTGTCCCGGCCCCCACTGCTTTTTTCCTTCCTCACCTCTGTCCGGAGAGAAATTCCATCGGAAGCTATGGCTGACACATCCTCTTCTTTACAGGTGGCAGCCTGGCAACTCCTGCAGAAAGGCCAGCAGAGCCCCACTCACACCGGGCAACCAACAAAGCCTTGGCCCCTCACTCCCTCCCACCAGCACAGCCCCGAGACTGCTGACGGGGCAGAGAATATGGAGTCAGGCACAACTTCAGGGGCTATTGCTGCCTGGAGCGCTGTTTATATTGACCTCAACCAGGCACACCTGGGGAGGGCCGGCCGGCAGGGTAAGGCTGCTCAGGTCAGCTAACCCACAACCCTCAGGGAATCACATTGTTGAAAATGGACCTCGCTAAGGCAGAATGGAAGCCAAGGAAAAAAAGGACACAATGCCATTTGCAGCCCCGTAGATGAGTCTAGAGGTAATCACGTGACTTGGAGTAAGTCAGAAAGTGAAAGACACATATCGTATCATATCACTTATAGGTGTTACCTAAAAAATGGATACCAGGGCAGATATTTCCACGGAGAAGGGCAATCACAGATTCATTAAACAAACTTATGGTTCACCAATGGAAATGTGTGAGGATTGGTTTCATTACGATATCGGGGTTAACAGACATAATCAAACACAGGTGACATATATAATCACCAAAGACCTACGGAATACCAAGAGAAGACTACTCAACATTCTGTCCTAACGTACATGGGAAAAGGATCCCAGGAAGAACAGACATCTGTATATGTGTAAAAGAACCACATCTTCCACACCTACAACAAGCCAAACATTGTAATCAAACTTGCTGTAATAGAAAATAAAAAAAAATTAAAAACACGAACAAGAAGTAGTGAGACAAACTTGAGGGGCTTTCTCCTGGCACATTCCATTCTAAATTCCAATCTAGAACACGACTTCCATTGAGGCTCTGTTGCTCTACTAACCAGATTTGGTAAGGGAGAACTGCTGCCACCTTGTGGCCGTTTCACGCAACAGCAGCTTTAATCCCAGCGCTAATGGTCAGTTGATATTCAAAATCATTGCAGGCCTGTAAATGACACCTGCCCTGAAAACAAATCCTGGGGTCACATATCGACCAAAAAATTCAAACGACGTCCATATTTCAAAACGACCATTTCAAAAGGCATATTTTACGCACATTAGTGTTCTGCTTCTTTTTCTTTCTTTCCTTTTTTGTTAAAAAAACGGGAATGGAAAAAGGCATCCCTCAGAATGGGCGAAAATCGTTGCAAATGAATCAATGGACAAAGGTTTAATCTCCAATATATATATAAACAGCTCATGCAGCTTAATATTAAAAAAACAAACAACCCAATACAAAAATGGGCCGAAGATCTAAAGAGACGTTTCTTCAAAGAAGACACAGAGATGGCCAAGACGCACATGAAAAGCTGCTCTACAGCACTAATTATTAGAGAAATGCAAATCAAAACTACAATGAGGTATCACCTCACACCTGTTAGAATCGGCATCATCAGAAACTCTACAAACAACAAATTCTGGGGAGGGTGTGGACAAAAGGAGCCCTCTTCCACTATTGGTGGGGATGTAAATTGATACAGTCACTATGGAGAACAGTATGGAGTTTCCTTAAAAAAAAACTAGAAATAGAATTACCATCTGATCCAGCAATCCCACTTCTGGGCATATACCCAGAGCAAACCATAAATCAAAAAGGCACATTCACCACAATGTTCATTGCAGCACTATTTACAATAGCCAGGTAATGCAAGCAACCTAAATGCCCACAGACAGATGAATGGATAAAGATGTGGTACATATATAAAATGGAATTTTACTCAGCCATAAAAAGGAATGAAACTGGGTCATTTGTAGAGACATCGATGGATCTAGAGACTGTCATACAGAATGAAGTAAGTCAGAAAGAGGAAAACAAATATTGTATATTAATGCATATATGTGGAACCTAAAAAATGGTACAGATGAACTGGTTTGCAGGGAAGAAATAGAGACACAGAGGTAGAGAACAAACGTATGGACACCAAGTGTGGGAAGCCATGGGGTGGTGGTGGTGGGATGAGTTGGGAGATTGGGATTGACCTGTATACATGTATATGCATAAAATACATAACTAATAATAACCTGCTGTATAAAATAATAAATAAAATTAAATTTCAAAATTTAAAAAACTAAAATTTTAAAATAAAACAGAAAAACGTTCTTCCCTTCACACAGATGTATTTATAGGAATGAATTATTTCCATGCTTATATCTATAAATACATAAAAGAGGAATCAAATCTAACTTGAACCATAAAAGAAAAAAAAACCTGAACCCACCAGTTATCCAGAGGGAAACCCTATCAGGGCACTTGCTCCAGCGGTAAACAATTCTGAAATTGGTCAGAGGTGGGGAATCACCTCCCATACAGCCAGCAACCCACACCCCATGCAAGGAGCGTCCTCATTGCAAAGCTGGGGGACCGTGCTGAGGCATCTGTGAGTGAACGTGAGCTGAGCCCCAGGCCAGCTGCTGCTGAACTGTTGCCACCCTTCCCAGGTAAAACACCTGAATATGTACAAGGGCTTGAAAGCCTAGAGGAAGGGCCGTGGAGCCACACCAGCGACAGCACGGAGGCCAACTTGGTGCCTGCAGGCCAGCCAGGATGGTCCTGGCCCCGGGCGCTCTTCTGGAAGCTTTCTATCGCCCTGCCTGAGATACCCCTCCTGTCCCGGCCCCCACTGCTTTTTTCCTTCCTCACCTCTGTCCGGAGAGAAATTCCATCGGAAGCTATGGCTGACACATCCTCTTCTTTACAGGTGGCAGCCTGGCAACTCCTGCAGAAAGGCCAGCAGAGCCCCACTCACACCGGGCAACCAACAAAGCCTTGGCCCCTCACTCCCTCCCACCAGCACAGCCCCGAGACTGCTGACGGGGCAGAGAATATGGAGTCAGGCACAACTTCAGGGGCTATTGCTGCCTGGAGCGCTGTTTATATTGACCTCAACCAGGCACACCTGGGGAGGGCCGGCCGGCAGGGTAAGGCTGCTCAGGTCAGCTAACCCACAACCCTCAGGGAATCACATTGTTGAAAATGGACCTCGCTAAGGCAGAATGGAAGCCAAGGAAAAAAAGGACACAATGCCATTTGCAGCCCCGTAGATGAGTCTAGAGGTAATCACGTGACTTGGAGTAAGTCAGAAAGTGAAAGACACATATCGTATCATATCACTTATAGGTGTTACCTAAAAAATGGATACCAGGGCAGATATTTCCACGGAGAAGGGCAATCACAGATTCATTAAACAAACTTATGGTTCACCAATGGAAATGTGTGAGGATTGGTTTCATTACGATATCGGGGTTAACAGACATAATCAAACACAGGTGACATATATAATCACCAAAGACCTACGGAATACCAAGAGAAGACTACTCAACATTCTGTCCTAACGTACATGGGAAAAGGATCCCAGGAAGAACAGACATCTGTATATGTGTAAAAGAACCACATCTTCCACACCTACAACAAGCCAAACATTGTAATCAAACTTGCTGTAATAGAAAATAAAAAAAAAAAATTAAAAACACGAACAAGAAGTAGTGAGACAAACTTGAGGGACTTTCTCCTGGCACATTCCATTCTAAATTCCAATCTAGAACACGACTTCCATTGAGGCTCTGTTGCTCTACTAACCAGATTTGGTAAGGGAGAACTGCTGCCACCTTGTGGCCGTTTCACGCAACAGCAGCTTTAATCCCAGCGCTAATGGTCAGTTGATATTCAAAATCATTGCAGGCCTGTAAATGACACCTGCCCTGAAAACAAATCCTGGGGTCACATATCGACCAAAAAATTCAAAGGACGTCCATATTTCAAAACGACCATTTCAAAAGGCATATTTTACGCACATTAGTGTTCTGCTTCTTTTTCTTTCTTTCCTTTTTTGTTAAAAAAACGGGAATGGAAAAAGGCATCCCTCAGAATGGGCGAAAATCGTTGCAAATGAATCAATGGACAAAGGTTTAATCTCCAATATATATATAAACAGCTCATGCAGCTTAATATTAAAAAAACAAACAACCCAATACAAAAATGGGCCGAAGATCTAAAGAGACGTTTCTTCAAAGAAGACACAGAGATGGCCAAGACGCACATGAAAAGCTGCTCTACAGCACTAATTATTAGAGAAATGCAAATCAAAACTATAATGAGGTATCACCTCACACCTGTTAGAATCGGCATCATCAGAAACTCTACAAACAACAAATTCTGGGGAGGGTGTGGACAAAAGGAGCCCTCTTCCACTATTGGTGGGGATGTAAATTGATACAGTCACTATGGAGAACAGTATGGAGTTTCCTTAAAAAAAACTAGAAATAGAATTACCATCTGATCCAGCAATCCCACTTCTGGGCATATACCCAGAGCAAACCATAAATCAAAAAGGCACATTAGCCACAATGTTCATTGCAGCACTATTTACAATAGCCAGGTAATGCAAGCAACCTAAATGTCCACAGACAGATGAATGGATAAAGATGTGGTACATATATAAAATGGAATTTTACTCAGCCATAAAAAGGAATGAAACTGGGTCATTTGTAGAGACATCGATGGATCTAGAGACTGTCATACAGAATGAAGTAAGTCAGAAAGAGGAAAACAAATATTGTATATTAATGCATATATGTGGAACCTAAAAAATGGTACAGATGAACTGGTTTGCAGGGAAGAAATAGAGACACAGAGGTAGAGAACAAACGTATGGACACCAAGTGTGGGAAGCCATGGGGTGGTGGTGGTGGGATGAGTTGGGAGATTGGGATTGACCTGTATACATGTATATGCATAAAATACATAACTAATAATAACCTGCTGTATAAAATAATAAATAAAATTAAATTTCAAAATTTTAAAAACTAAAATTTTAAAATAAAACAGAAAAACGTTCTTCCCTTCACACAGATGTATTTATAGGAATGAATTATTTCCATGCTTATATCTATAAATACATAAAAGAGGAATCAAATCTAACTTGAACCATAAAAGAAAAAAAAACCTGAACCCACCAGTTATCCAGAGGGAAACCCTATCAGGGCACTTGCTCCAGCGGTAAACAATTCTGAAATTGGTCAGAGGTGGGGAATCACCTCCCATACAGCCAGCAACCCACACCCCATGCAAGGAGCGTCCTCATTGCAAAGCTGGGGGACCGTGCTGAGGCATCTGTGAGTGAACGTGAGCTGAGCCCCAGGCCAGCTGCTGCTGAACTGTTCCCACCCTTCCCAGGTAAAACACCTGAATATGTACAAGGGCTTGAAAGCCTAGAGGAAGGGCCGTGGAGCCACACCAGCAACAGCACGCAGGCCAACTTGGTGCCTGCAGGCCAGCCAGGATGGTCCTGGCCCCGGGCGCTCTTCTGGAAGCTTTCTATCGCCCTGCCTGAGATACCCCTCCTGTCCCGGCCCCCACTGCTTTTTTCCTTCCTCACCTCTGTCCGGAGAGAAATTCCATCGGAAGGTATGGGTGACACATCCTCTTCTTTACAGGTGGCAGCCTGGCAACTCCTGCAGAAAGGCCAGCAGAGCCCCACTCACACCGGGCAACCAACAAAGCCTTGGCCCCTCCCTCCCTCCCACCAGCACAGCCCCGAGACTGCTGACGGGGCAGAGAATATGCAGTCAGGCACAACTTCAGGGGCTATTGCTGCCTGGAGCGCTGTTTATATTGACCTCAACCAGGCACACCTGGGGAGGGCCGGCCGGCAGGGTAAGGCTGCCCAGGTCAGCTAATCCACAACCCTCAGGGAATCACATTGTTGAAAATGGACCTCGCTAAGGCAGAATGGAAGCCAAGGAAAAAAAGGACACAATGCCATTTGCAGCCCCGTAGATGAGTCTAGAGGTAATCACGTGACTTGGAGTAAGTCAGAAAGTGAAAGACACATATCGTAACATATCACTTATAGGTGTTACCTAAAAAATGGATACCAGGGCAGATATTTCCACGGAGAAGGGCAATCACAGATTCATTAAACAAACTTATGGTTCACCAATGGAAATGTGTGAGGATTGGTTTCATTACGATATCGGGGTTAACAGACATAATCAAACACAGGTGACATATATAATCACCAAAGACCTACGGAATACCAAGAGAAGACTACTCAACATTCTGTCCTAACGTACATGGGAAAAGGATCCCAGGAAGAACAGACATCTGTATATGTGTAAAAGAACCACATCTTCCACACCTACAACAAGCCAAACATTGTAATCAAACTTGCTGTAATAGAAAATAAAAAAAAAATTAAAAACACGAACAAGAAGTAGTGAGACAAACTTGAGGGACTTTCTCCTGGCACATTCCATTCTAAATTCCAATCTAGAACACGACTTCCATTGAGGCTCTGTTGCTCTACTAACCAGATTTGGTAAGGGAGAACTGCTGCCACCTTGTGGCCGTTTCACGCAACAGCAGCTTTAATCCCAGCGCTAATGGTCAGTTGATATTCAAAATCATTGCAGGCCTGTAAATGACACCTGCCCTGAAAACAAATCCTGGGGTCACATATCGACCAAAAAATTCAAAGGACGTCCATATTTCAAAAGGACCATTTCAAAACGCATATTTTACGCACATTAGTGTTCTGCTTCTTTTTCTTTCTTTCCTTTTTTGTTAAAAAAACGGGAATGGAAAAAGGCATCCCTCAGAATGGGCGAAAATCGTTGCAAATGAATCAATGGACAAAGGTTTAATCTCCAATATATATATAAACAGCTCATGCAGCTTAATATTAAAAAAACAAACAACCCAATACAAAAATGGGCCGAAGATCTAAAGAGACGTTTCTTCAAAGAAGACACAGAGATGGCCAAGACGCACATGAAAAGCTGCTCTACAGCACTAATTATTAGAGAAATGCAAATCAAAACTACAATGAGGTATCACCTCACACCTGTTAGAATCGGCATCATCAGAAACTCTACAAACAACAAATTCTGGGGAGGGTGTGGACAAAAGGAGCCCTCTTCCACTATTGGTGGGGATGTAAATTGATACAGTCACTATGGAGAACAGTATGGAGTTTCCTTAAAAAAAACTAGAAATAGAATTACCATCTGATCCAGCAATCCCACTTCTGGGCATATACCCAGAGCAAACCATAAATCAAAAAGGCACATTCACCACAATGTTCATTGCAGCACTATTTACAATAGCCAGGTAATGCAAGCAACCTAAATGCCCACAGACAGATGAATGGATAAAGATGTGGTACATATATAAAATGGAATTTTACTCAGCCATAAAAAGGAATGAAACTGGGTCATTTGTAGAGACATCGATGGATCTAGAGACTGTCATACAGAATGAAGTAAGTCAGAAAGAGGAAAACAAATATTGTATATTAATGCATATATGTGGAACCTAAAAAATGGTACAGATGAACTGGTTTGCAGGGAAGAAATAGAGACACAGAGGTAGAGAACAAACGTATGGACACCAAGTGTGGGAAGCCATGGGGTGGTGGTGGTGGGATGAGTTGGGAGATTGGGATTGACCTGTATACATGTATATGCATAAAATACATAACTAATAATAACCTGCTGTATAAAATAATAAATAAAATTAAATTTCAAAATTTAAAAAACTAAAATTTTAAAATAAAACAGAAAAACGTTCTTCCCTTCACACAGATGTATTTATAGGAATGAATTATTTCCATGCTTATATCTATAAATACATAAAAGAGGAATCAAATCTAACTTGAACCATAAAAGAAAAAAAAACCTGAACCCACCAGTTATCCAGAGGGAAACCCTATCAGGGCACTTGCTCCAGCGGTAAACAATTCTGAAATTGGTCAGAGGTGGGGAATCACCTCCCATACAGCCAGCAACCCACACCCCATGCAAGGAGCGTCCTCATTGCAAAGCTGGGGGACCGTGCTGAGGCATCTGTGAGTGAACGTGAGCTGAGCCCCAGGCCAGCTGCTGCTGAACTGTTGCCACCCTTCCCAGGTAAAACACCTGAATATGTACAAGGGCTTGAAAGCCTAGAGGAAGGGCCGTGGAGCCACACCAGCGACAGCACGGAGGCCAACTTGGTGCCTGCAGGCCAGCCAGGATGGTCCTGGCCCCGGGCGCTCTTCTGGAAGCTTTCTATCGCCCTGCCTGAGATACCCCTCCTGTCCCGGCCCCCACTGCTTTTTTCCTTCCTCACCTCTGTCCGGAGAGAAATTCCATCGGAAGCTATGGCTGACACATCCTCTTCTTTACAGGTGGCAGCCTGGCAACTCCTGCAGAAAGGCCAGCAGAGCCCCACTCACACCGGGCAACCAACAAAGCCTTGGCCCCTCACTCCCTCCCACCAGCACAGCCCCGAGACTGCTGACGGGGCAGAGAATATGGAGTCAGGCACAACTTCAGGGGCTATTGCTGCCTGGAGCGCTGTTTATATTGACCTCAACCAGGCACACCTGGGGAGGGCCGGCCGGCAGGGTAAGGCTGCTCAGGTCAGCTAACCCACAACCCTCAGGGAATCACATTGTTGAAAATGGACCTCGCTAAGGCAGAATGGAAGCCAAGGAAAAAAAGGACACAATGCCATTTGCAGCCCCGTAGATGAGTCTAGAGGTAATCACGTGACTTGGAGTAAGTCAGAAAGTGAAAGACACATATCGTATCATATCACTTATAGGTGTTACCTAAAAAATGGATACCAGGGCAGATATTTCCACGGAGAAGGGCAATCACAGATTCATTAAACAAACTTATGGTTCACCAATGGAAATGTGTGAGGATTGGTTTCATTACGATATCGGGGTTAACAGACATAATCAAACACAGGTGACATATATAATCACCAAAGACCTACGGAATACCAAGAGAAGACTACTCAACATTCTGTCCTAACGTACATGGGAAAAGGATCCCAGGAAGAACAGACATCTGTATATGTGTAAAAGAACCACATCTTCCACACCTACAACAAGCCAAACATTGTAATCAAACTTGCTGTAATAGAAAATAAAAAAAAAAATTAAAAACACGAACAAGAAGTAGTGAGACAAACTTGAGGGACTTTCTCCTGGCACATTCCATTCTAAATTCCAATCTAGAACACGACTTCCATTGAGGCTCTGTTGCTCTACTAACCAGATTTGGTAAGGGAGAACTGCTGCCACCTTGTGGCCGTTTCACGCAACAGCAGCTTTAATCCCAGCGCTAATGGTCAGTTGATATTCAAAATCATTGCAGGCCTGTAAATGACACCTGCCCTGAAAACAAATCCTGGGGTCACATATCGACCAAAAAATTCAAAGGACGTCCATATTTCAAAACGACCATTTCAAAAGGCATATTTTACGCACATTAGTGTTCTGCTTCTTTTTCTTTCTTTCCTTTTTTGTTAAAAAAACGGGAATGGAAAAAGGCATCCCTCAGAATGGGCGAAAATCGTTGCAAATGAATCAATGGACAAAGGTTTAATCTCCAATATATATATAAACAGCTCATGCAGCTTAATATTAAAAAAACAAACAACCCAATACAAAAATGGGCCGAAGATCTAAAGAGACGTTTCTTCAAAGAAGACACAGAGATGGCCAAGACGCACATGAAAAGCTGCTCTACAGCACTAATTATTAGAGAAATGCAAATCAAAACTATAATGAGGTATCACCTCACACCTGTTAGAATCGGCATCATCAGAAACTCTACAAACAACAAATTCTGGGGAGGGTGTGGACAAAAGGAGCCCTCTTCCACTATTGGTGGGGATGTAAATTGATACAGTCACTATGGAGAACAGTATGGAGTTTCCTTAAAAAAAACTAGAAATAGAATTACCATCTGATCCAGCAATCCCACTTCTGGGCATATACCCAGAGCAAACCATAAATCAAAAAGGCACATTAGCCACAATGTTCATTGCAGCACTATTTACAATAGCCAGGTAATGCAAGCAACCTAAATGTCCACAGACAGATGAATGGATAAAGATGTGGTACATATATAAAATGGAATTTTACTCAGCCATAAAAAGGAATGAAACTGGGTCATTTGTAGAGACATCGATGGATCTAGAGACTGTCATACAGAATGAAGTAAGTCAGAAAGAGGAAAACAAATATTGTATATTAATGCATATATGTGGAACCTAAAAAATGGTACAGATGAACTGGTTTGCAGGGAAGAAATAGAGACACAGAGGTAGAGAACAAACGTATGGACACCAAGTGTGGGAAGCCATGGGGTGGTGGTGGTGGGATGAGTTGGGAGATTGGGATTGACCTGTATACATGTATATGCATAAAATACATAACTAATAATAACCTGCTGTATAAAATAATAAATAAAATTAAATTTCAAAATTTTAAAAACTAAAATTTTAAAATAAAACAGAAAAACGTTCTTCCCTTCACACAGATGTATTTATAGGAATGAATTATTTCCATGCTTATATCTATAAATACATAAAAGAGGAATCAAATCTAACTTGAACCATAAAAGAAAAAAAAACCTGAACCCACCAGTTATACAGAGGGAAACCCTATCAGGGCACTTGCTCCAGCGGTAAACAATTCTGAAATTGGTCAGAGGTGGGGAATCACCTCCCATACAGCCAGCAACCCACCCCCCATGCAAGGAGCGTCCTCATTGCAAAGCTGGGGGACCGTGCTGAGGCATCTGTGAGTAAACGTGAGCTGAGCCCCAGGCCAGCTGCTGCTGAACTGTTCCCACCCTTCCCAGGTAAAACACCTGAATATGTACAAGGGCTTGAAAGCCTAGAGGAAGGGCCGTGGAGCCACACCAGCAACAGCACGCAGGCCAACTTGGTGCCTGCAGGCCAGCCAGGATGGTCCTGGCCCCGGGCGCTCTTCTGGAAGCTTTCTATCGCCCTGCCTGAGATACCCCTCCTGTCCCGGCCCCCACTGCTTTTTTCCTTCCTCACCTCTGTCCGGAGAGAAATTCCATCGGAAGGTATGGGTGACACATCCTCTTCTTTACAGGTGGCAGCCTGGCAACTCCTGCAGAAAGGCCAGCAGAGCCCCACTCACACCGGGCAACCAACAAAGCCTTGGCCCCTCCCTCCCTCCCACCAGCACAGCCCCGAGACTGCTGACGGGGCAGAGAATATGCAGTCAGGCACAACTTCAGGGGCTATTGCTGCCTGGAGCGCTGTTTATATTGACCTCAACCAGGCACACCTGGGGAGGGCCGGCCGGCAGGGTAAGGCTGCCCAGGTCAGCTAATCCACAACCCTCAGGGAATCACATTGTTGAAAATGGACCTCGCTAAGGCAGAATGGAAGCCAAGGAAAAAAAGGACACAATGCCATTTGCAGCCCCGTAGATGAGTCTAGAGGTAATCACGTGACTTGGAGTAAGTCAGAAAGTGAAAGACACATATCGTAACATATCACTTATAGGTGTTACCTAAAAAATGGATACCAGGGCAGATATTTCCACGGAGAAGGGCAATCACAGATTCATTAAACAAACTTATGGTTCACCAATGGAAATGTGTGAGGATTGGTTTCATTACGATATCGGGGTTAACAGACATAATCAAACACAGGTGACATATATAATCACCAAAGACCTACGGAATACCAAGAGAAGACTACTCAACATTCTGTCCTAACGTACATGGGAAAAGGATCCCAGGAAGAACAGACATCTGTATATGTGTAAAAGAACCACATCTTCCACACCTACAACAAGCCAAACATTGTAATCAAACTTGCTGTAATAGAAAATAAAAAAAAAAATTAAAAACACGAACAAGAAGTAGTGACACAAACTTGAGGGACTTTCTCCTGGCACATTCCATTCTAAATTCCAATCTAGAACACGACTTCCATTGAGGCTCTGTTGCTCTACTAACCAGATTTGGTAAGGGAGAACTGCTGCCACCTTGTGGCCGTTTCACGCAACAGCAGCTTTAATCCCAGCGCTAATGGTCAGTTGATATTCAAAATCATTGCAGGCCTGTAAATGACACCTGCCCTGAAAACAAATCCTGGGGTCACATATCGACCAAAAAATTCAAAGGACGTCCATATTTCAAAAGGACCATTTCAAAACGCATATTTTACGCACATTAGTGTTCTGCTTCTTTTTCTTTCTTTCCTTTTTTGTTAAAAAAACGGGAATGGAAAAAGGCATCCCTCAGAATGGGCGAAAATCGTTGCAAATGAATCAATGGACAAAGGTTTAATCTCCAATATATATATAAACAGCTCATGCAGCTTAATATTAAAAAAACAAACAACCCAATACAAAAATGGGCCGAAGATCTAAAGAGACGTTTCTTCAAAGAAGACACAGAGATGGCCAAGACGCACATGAAAAGCTGCTCTACAGCACTAATTATTAGAGAAATGCAAATCAAAACTACAATGAGGTATCACCTCACACCTGTTAGAATCGGCATCATCAGAAACTCTACAAACAACAAATTCTGGGGAGGGTGTGGACAAAAGGAGCCCTCTTCCACTATTGGTGGGGATGTAAATTGATACAGTCACTATGGAGAACAGTATGGAGTTTCCTTAAAAAAAACTAGAAATAGAATTACCATCTGATCCAGCAATCCCACTTCTGGGCATATACCCAGAGCAAACCATAAATCAAAAAGGCACATTCACCACAATGTTCATTGCAGCACTATTTACAATAGCCAGGTAATGCAAGCAACCTAAATGCCCACAGACAGATGAATGGATAAAGATGTGGTACATATATAAAATGGAATTTTACTCAGCCATAAAAAGGAATGAAACTGGGTCATTTGTAGAGACATCGATGGATCTAGAGACTGTCATACAGAATGAAGTAAGTCAGAAAGAGGAAAACAAATATTGTATATTAATGCATATATGTGGAACCTAAAAAATGGTACAGATGAACTGGTTTGCAGGGAAGAAATAGAGACACAGAGGTAGAGAACAAACGTATGGACACCAAGTGTGGGAAGCCATGGGGTGGTGGTGGTGGGATGAGTTGGGAGATTGGGATTGACCTGTATACATGTATATGCATAAAATACATAACTAATAATAACCTGCTGTATAAAATAATAAATAAAATTAAATTTCAAAATTTTAAAAACTAAAATTTTAAAATAAAACAGAAAAACGTTCTTCCCTTCACACAGATGTATTTATAGGAATGAATTATTTCCATGCTTATATCTATAAATACATAAAAGAGGAATCAAATCTAACTTGAACCATAAAAGAAAAAAAAACCTGAACCCACCAGTTATACAGAGGGAAACCCTATCAGGGCACTTGCTCCAGCGGTAAACAATTCTGAAATTGGTCAGAGGTGGGGAATCACCTCCCATACAGCCAGCAACCCACACCCCATGCAAGGAGCGTCCTCATTGCAAAGCTGGGGGACCGTGCTGAGGCATCTGTGAGTGAACGTGAGCTGAGCCCCAGGCCAGCTGCTGCTGAACTGTTCCCACCCTTCCCAGGTAAAACACCTGAATATGTACAAGGGCTTGAAAGCCTAGAGGAAGGGCCGTGGAGCCACACCAGAGACAGCACGCAGGCCAACTTGGTGCCTGCAGGCCAGCCAGGATGGTCCTGGCCCCGGGCGCTCTTCTGGAAGCTTTCTATCGCCCTGCCTGAGATACCCCTCCTGTCCCGGCCCCCACTGCTTTTTTCCTTCCTCACCTCTGTCCGGAGAGAAATTCCATCGGAAGCTATGGCTGACACATCCTCTTCTTTACAGGTGGCAGCCTGGCAACTCCTGCAGAAAGGCCAGCAGAGCCCCACTCACACCGGGCAACCAACAAAGCCTTGGCCCCTCACTCCCTCCCACCAGCACAGCCCCGAGACTGCTGACGGGGCAGAGAATATGGAGTCAGGCACAACTTCAGGGGCTATTGTTGCCTGGAGCGCTGTTTATATTGACCTCAACCAGGCACACCTGGGGAGGGCCGGCCGGCAGGGTAAGGCTGCCCAGGTCAGCTAACCCACAACCCTCAGGGAATCACATTGTTGAAAATGGACCTCGCTAAGGCAGAATGGAAGCCAAGGAAAAAAAGGACACAATGCCATTTGCAGCCCCGTAGATGAGTCTAGAGGTAATCACGTGACTTGGAGTAAGTCAGAAAGTGAAAGACACATATCGTATCATATCACTTATAGGTGTTACCTAAAAAATGGATACCAGGGCAGATATTTCCACGGAGAAGGGCAATCACAGATTCATTAAACAAACTTATGGTTCACCAATGGAAAGGTGTGAGGATTGGTTTCATTACGATATCGGGGTTAACAGACATAATCAAACACAGGTGACATATATAATCACCAAAGACCTACGGAATACCAAGAGAAGACTACTCAACATTCTGTCCTAACGTACATGGGAAAAGGATCCCAGGAAGAACAGACATCTGTATATGTGTAAAAGAACCACATCTTCCACACCTACAACAAGCCAAACATTGTAATCAAACTTGCTGTAATAGAAAATAAAAAAAAATTAAAAACACGAACAAGAAGTAGTGAGACAAACTTGAGGGGCTTTCTCCTGGCACATTCCATTCTAAATTCCAATCTAGAACACGACTTCCATTGAGGCTCTGTTGCTCTACTAACCAGATTTGGTAAGGGAGAACTGCTGCCACCTTGTGGCCGTTTCACGCAACAGCAGCTTTAATCCCAGCGCTAATGGTCAGTTGATATTCAAAATCATTGCAGGCCTGTAAATGACACCTGCCCTGAAAACAAATCCTGGGGTCACATATCGACCAAAAAATTCAAACGACGTCCATATTTCAAAACGACCATTTCAAAAGGCATATTTTACGCACATTAGTGTTCTGCTTCTTTTTCTTTCTTTCCTTTTTTGTTAAAAAAACGGGAATGGAAAAAGGCATCCCTCAGAATGGGCGAAAATCGTTGCAAATGAATCAATGGACAAAGGTTTAATCTCCAATATATATATAAACAGCTCATGCAGCTTAATATTAAAAAAACAAACAACCCAATACAAAAATGGGCCGAAGATCTAAAGAGACGTTTCTTCAAAGAAGACACAGAGATGGCCAAGACGCACATGAAAAGCTGCTCTACAGCACTAATTATTAGAGAAATGCAAATCAAAACTACAATGAGGTATCACCTCACACCTGTTAGAATCGGCATCATCAGAAACTCTACAAACAACAAATTCTGGGGAGGGTGTGGACAAAAGGAGCCCTCTTCCACTATTGGTGGGGATGTAAATTGATACAGTCACTATGGAGAACAGTATGGAGTTTCCTTAAAAAAAAACTAGAAATAGAATTACCATCTGATCCAGCAATCCCACTTCTGGGCATATACCCAGAGAAAACCATAAATCAAAAAGGCACATTCACCACAATGTTCATTGCAGCACTATTTACAATAGCCAGGTAATGCAAGCAACCTAAATGCCCACAGACAGATGAATGGATAAAGATGTGGTACATATATAAAATGGAATTTTACTCAGCCATAAAAAGGAATGAAACTGGGTCATTTGTAGAGACATCGATGGATCTAGAGACTGTCATACAGAATGAAGTAAGTCAGAAAGAGGAAAACAAATATTGTATATTAATGCATATATGTGGAACCTAAAAAATGGTACAGATGAACTGGTTTGCAGGGAAGAAATAGAGACACAGAGGTAGAGAACAAACGTATGGACACCAAGTGTGGGAAGCCATGGGGTGGTGGTGGTGGGATGAGTTGGGAGATTGGGATTGACCTGTATACATGTATATGCATAAAATACATAACTAATAATAACCTGCTGTATAAAATAATAAATAAAATTAAATTTCAAAATTTTAAAAACTAAAATTTTAAAATAAAACAGAAAAACGTTCTTCCCTTCACACAGATGTATTTATAGGAATGAATTATTTCCATGCTTATATCTATAAATACATAAAAGAGGAATCAAATCTAACTTGAACCATAAAAGAAAAAAAAAACCTGAACCCACCAGTTATACAGAGGGAAACCCTATCAGGGCACTTGCTCCAGCGGTAAACAATTCTGAAATTGGTCAGAGGTGGGGAATCACCTCCCATACAGCCAGCAACCCACACCCCATGCAAGGAGCGTCCTCATTGCAAAGCTGGGGGACCGTGCTGAGGCATCTGTGAGTGAACGTGAGCTGAGCCCCAGGCCAGCTGCTGCTGAACTGTTGCCACCCTTCCCAGGTAAAACACCTGAATATGTACAAGGGCTTGAAAGCCTAGAGGAAGGGCCGTGGAGCCACACCACCGACAGCACGGAGGCCAACTTGGTGCCTGCAGGCCAGCCAGGATGGTCCTGGCCCCGGGCGCTCTTCTGGAAGCTTTCTATCGCCCTGCCTGAGATACCCCTCCTGTCCCGGCCCCCACTGCTTTTTTCCTTCCTCACCTCTGTCCGGAGAGAAATTCCATCGGAAACTATGGCTGACACATCCTCTTCTTTACAGGTGGCAGCCTGGCAACTCCTGCAGAAAGGCCAGCAGAGCCCCACTCACACCGGGCAACCAACAAAGCCTTGGCCCCTCACTCCCTCCCACCAGCACAGCCCCGAGACTGCTGACGGGGCAGAGAATATGGAGTCAGGCACAACTTCAGGGGCTATTGCTGCCTGGAGCGCTGTTTATATTGACCTCAACCAGGCACACCTGGGGAGGGCCGGCCGGCAGGGTAAGGCTGCTCAGGTCAGCTAACCCACAACCCTCAGGGAATCACATTGTTGAAAATGGACCTCGCTAAGGCAGAATGGAAGCCAAGGAAAAAAAGGACACAATGCCATTTGCAGCCCCGTAGATGAGTCTAGAGGTAATCACGTGACTTGGAGTAAGTCAGAAAGTGAAAGACACATATCGTATCATATCACTTATAGGTGTTACCTAAAAAATGGATACCAGGGCAGATATTTCCACGGAGAAGGGCAATCACAGATTCATTAAACAAACTTATGGTTCACCAATGGAAAGGTGTGAGGATTGGTTTCATTACGATATCGGGGTTAACAGACATAATCAAACACAGGTGACATATATAATCACCAAAGACCTACGGAATACCAAGAGAAGACTACTCAACATTCTGTCCTAACGTACATGGGAAAAGGATCCCAGGAAGAACAGACATCTGTATATGTGTAAAAGAACCACATCTTCCACACCTACAACAAGCCAAACATTGTAATCAAACTTGTTGTAATAGAAAATAAAAAAAAAAAAATTAAAAACACGAACAAGAAGTAGTGAGACAAACTTGAGGGGCTTTCTCCTGGCACATTCCATTCTAAATTCCAATCTAGAACACGACTTCCATTGAGGCTCTGTTGCTCTACTAACCAGATTTGGTAAGGGAGAACTGCTGCCACCTTGTGGCCGTTTCACGCAACAGCAGCTTTAATCCCAGCGCTAATGGTCAGTTGATATTCAAAATCATTGCAGGCCTGTAAATGACACCTGCCCTGAAAACAAATCCTGGGGTCACATATCGACCAAAAAATTCAAAGGACGTCCATATTTCAAAACGACCATTTCAAAAGGCATATTTTACGCACATTAGTGTTCTGCTTCTTTTTCTTTCTTTCCTTTTTTGTTAAAAAAACGGGAATGGAAAAAGGCATCCCTCAGAATGGGCGAAAATCGTTGCAAATGAATCAATGGACAAAGGTTTAATCTCCAATATATATATAAACAGCTCATGCAGCTTAATATTAAAAAAACAAACAACCCAATACAAAAATGGGCCGAAGATCTAAAGAGACGTTTCTTCAAAGAAGACACAGAGATGGCCAAGACGCACATGAAAAGCTGCTCTACAGCACTAATTATTAGAGAAATGCAAATCAAAACTATAATGAGGTATCACCTCACACCTGTTAGAATCGGCATCATCAGAAACTCTACAAACAACAAATTCTGGGGAGGGTGTGGACAAAAGGAGCCCTCTTCCACTATTGGTGGGGATGTAAATTGATACAGTCACTATGGAGAACAGTATGGAGTTTCCTTAAAAAAAACTAGAAATAGAATTACCATCTGATCCAGCAATCCCACTTCTGGGCATATACCCAGAGCAAACCATAAATCAAAAAGGCACATTAGCCACAATGTTCATTGCAGCACTATTTACAATAGCCAGGTAATGCAAGCAACCTAAATGTCCACAGACAGATGAATGGATAAAGATGTGGTACATATATAAAATGGAATTTTACTCAGCCATAAAAAGGAATGAAACTGGGTCATTTGTAGAGACATCGATGGATCTAGAGACTGTCATACAGAATGAAGTAAGTCAGAAAGAGGAAAACAAATATTGTATATTAATGCATATATGTGGAACCTAAAAAATGGTACAGATGAACTGGTTTGCAGGGAAGAAATAGAGACACAGAGGTAGAGAACAAACGTATGGACACCAAGTGTGGGAAGCCATGGGGTGGTGGTGGTGGGATGAGTTGGGAGATTGGGATTGACCTGTATACATGTATATGCATAAAATACATAACTAATAATAACCTGCTGTATAAAATAATAAATAAAATTAAATTTCAAAATTTTAATAACTAAAATTTTAAAATAAAACAGAAAAACGTTCTTCCCTTCACACAGATGTATTTATAGGAATGAATTATTTCCATGCTTATATCTATAAATACATAAAAGAGGAATCAAATCTAACTTGAACCATAAAAGAAAAAAAACCTGAACCCACCAGTTATACAGAGGGAAACCCTATCAGGGCACTTGCTCCAGCGGTAAACAATTCTGAAATTGGTCAGAGGTGGGGAATCACCTCCCATACAGCCAGCAACCCACCCCCCATGCAAGGAGCGTCCTCATTGCAAAGCTGGGGGACCGTGCTGAGGCATCTGTGAGTAAACGTGAGCTGAGCCCCAGGCCAGCTGCTGCTGACCTGTTCCCACCCTTCCCAGGTAAAACACCTGAATATGTACAAGGGCTTGAAAGACTAGAGGAAGGGCCGTGGAGCCACACCAGCTACAGCACGCAGGCCAACTTGGTGCCTGCAGGCCAGCCAGGATGGTCCTGGCCCCGGGCGCTCTTCTGGAAGCTTTCTATCGCCCTGCCTGAGATACCCCTCCTGTCCTGGCCCCCACTGCTTTTTTCCTTCCTCACCTCTGTCCGGAGAGAAATTCCATCGGAAGGTATGGGTGACACATCCTCTTCTTTACAGGTGGCAGCCTGGCAACTCCTGCAGAAAGGCCAGCAGAGCCCCACTCACACCGGGCAACCAACAAAGCCTTGGCCCCTCCCTCCCTCCCACCAGCACAGCCCCGAGACTGCTGACGGGGCAGAGAATATGCAGTCAGGCACAACTTCAGGGGCTATTGCTGCCTGGAGCGCTGTTTATATTGACCTCAACCAGGCACACCTGGGGAGGGCCGGCCGGCAGGGTAAGGCTGCCCAGGTCAGCTAATCCACAACCCTCAGGGAATCACATTGTTGAAAATGGACCTCGCTAAGGCAGAATGGAAGCCAAGGAAAAAAAGGACACAATGCCATTTGCAGCCCCGTAGATGAGTCTAGAGGTAATCACGTGACTTGGAGTAAGTCAGAAAGTGAAAGACACATATCGTAACATATCACTTATAGGTGTTACCTAAAAAATGGATACCAGGGCAGATATTTCCACGGAGAAGGGCAATCACAGATTCATTAAACAAACTTATGGTTCACCAATGGAAATGTGTGAGGATTGGTTTCATTACGATATCGGGGTTAACAGACATAATCAAACACAGGTGACATATATAATCACCAAAGACCTACGGAATACCAAGAGAAGACTACTCAACATTCTGTCCTAACGTACATGGGAAAAGGATCCCAGGAAGAACAGACATCTGTATATGTGTAAAAGAACCACATCTTCCACACCTACAACAAGCCAAACATTGTAATCAAACTTGCTGTAATAGAAAATAAAAAAAAAATTAAAAACACGAACAAGAAGTAGTGAGACAAACTTGAGGGGCTTTCTCCTGGCACATTCCATTCTAAATTCCAATCTAGAACACGACTTCCATTGAGGCTCTGTTGCTCTACTAACCAGATTTGGTAAGGGAGAACTGCTGCCACCTTGTGGCCGTTTCACGCAACAGCAGCTTTAATCCCAGCGCTAATGGTCAGTTGATATTCAAAATCATTGCAGGCCTGTAAATGACACCTGCCCTGAAAACAAATCCTGGGGTCACATATCGACCAAAAAATTCAAACGACGTCCATATTTCAAAACGACCATTTCAAAAGGCATATTTTACGCACATTAGTGTTCTGCTTCTTTTTCTTTCTTTCCTTTTTTGTTAAAAAAACGGGAATGGAAAAAGGCATCCCTCAGAATGGGCGAAAATCGTTGCAAATGAATCAATGGACAAAGGTTTAATCTCCAATATATATATAAACAGCTCATGCAGCTTAATATTAAAAAAAACAAACAACCCAATACAAAAATGGGCCGAAGATCTAGAGACGTTTCTTCAAAGAAGACACAGAGATGGCCAAGACGCACATGAAAAGCTGCTCTACAGCACTAATTATTAGAGAAATGCAAATCAAAACTACAATGAGGTATCACCTCACACCTGTTAGAATCGGCATCATCAGAAACTCTACAAACAACAAATTCTGGGGAGGGTGTGGACAAAAGGAGCCCTCTTCCACTATTGGTGGGGATGTAAATTGATACAGTCACTATGGAGAACAGTATGGAGTTTCCTTAAAAAAAACTAGAAATAGAATTACCATCTGATCCAGCAATCCCACTTCTGGGCATATACCCAGAGCAAACCATAAATCAAAAAGGCACATTCACCACAATGTTCATTGCAGCACTATTTACAATAGCCAGGTAATGCAAGCAACCTAAATGCCCACAGACAGATGAATGGATAAAGATGTGGTACATATATAAAACGGAATATTACTCAGCCATAAAAAGGAATGAAACTGGGTCATTTTTAGAGACATCGATGGATCTAGAGACTGTCATACAGAATGAAGTAAGTCAGAAAGAGGAAAACAAATATTGTATATTAATGCATATATGTGGAACCTAAGAAATGGTACAGATGAACTGGTTTGCAGGGAAGAAATAGAGACACAGAGGTAGAGAACAAACGTATGGACACCAAGTGTGGGAAGCCATGGGGTGGTGGTGGTGGGATGAGTTGGGAGATTGGGATTGACCTGTATACATGTATATGCATAAAATACATAACTAATAATAACCTGCTGTATAAAATAATAAATAAAATTAAATTTCAAAATTTTAAAAAATAAAATTTTAAAATAAAACAGAAAAACGTTCTTCCCTTCACACAGATGTATTTATAGGAATGAATTATTTCCATGCTTATATCTATAAATACATAAAAGAGGAATCAAATGTAACTTGAACCATAAAAGAAAAAAAAAACCTGAACCCACCAGTTATACAGAGGGAAACCCTATCAGGGCACTTGCTCCAGCGGTAAACAATTCTGAAATTGGTCAGAGGTGGGGAATCACCTCCCATACAGCCAGCAACCCACCCCCCATGCAAGGAGCGTCCTCATTGCAAAGCTGGGGGACTGTGCTGAGGCATCTGTGAGTAAACGTGAGCTGAGCCCCAGGCCAGCTGCTGCTGAACTGTTCCCACCCTTCCCAGGTAAAACACCTGAATATGTACAAGGGCTTGAAAGCCTAGAGGAAGGGCCGTGGAGCCACACCAGCGACAGCACGCAGGCCAACTTGGTGCCTGCAGGCCAGCCAGGATGGTCCTGGCCCCGGGCGCTCTTCTGGAAGCTTTCTATCGCCCTGCCTGAGATACCCCTCCTGTCCCGGCCCCCACTGCTTTTTTCCTTCCTCACCTCTGTCCGGAGAGAAATTCCATCGGAAGGTATGGGTGACACATCCTCTTCTTTACAGGTGGCAGCCTGGCAACTCCTGCAGAAAGGCCAGCAGAGCCCCACTCACACCGGGCCACCAACAGAGCCTTGGCCCCTCACTCCCTCCCACCAGCACAGACCCGAGACTGCTGACAGGGCAGAGAATATGGAGTCAGGCACAACTTCAGGGGCTATTGCTGCCTGGAGCGCTGTTTATATTGACCTCAACCAGGCACACCTGGGGAGGGCCGGCCGGCAGGTTAAGGCTGCCCAGGTCAGCTAATCCACAACCCTCAGGGAATCACATTGTTGAAAATGGACTTCGCTAAGGCAGAATAGAAGCCAAGGAAAAAAAGGACACAATGCCATTTGCAGCCCCGTAGATGAGTATAGAGGTAATCACGTGACTTGGAGTAAGTCAGAAAGTGAAAGACACATATCGTATCATATCACTTATAGGTGTTACCTAAAAATGGATACCAGGGCAGATATTTCCACGGAGAAGGGCAATCACAGATTCATTAAACAAACTTATGGTTCACCAATGGAAAGGTGTGAGGATTGGTTTCATTACGATATCGGGGATAACAAACATAATCAAACACAGGTGACATATATAATCACCAAAGACCTACGGAATACCAAGAGAAGACTACTCAACATTCTGTCCTAATGTACATGGGAAAAGGATCCCAGGAAGAACAGACATCTGTATATGTGTAAAAGAACCACATCTTCCACACCTACAACAAGCCAAACATTGTAATCAAACTTGCTGTAATAGAAAATAAAAAAATAAAAATAAAAACACGAACAAGAAGTAGTGAGACAAACTTGAGGGGCTTTCTCCTGGCACATTCCATTCTAAATTCCAATCTAGAACACGACTTCCATTGAGGCTCTGTTGCTCTACTAATCAGATTTGGTAAGGGAGAACTGCTGCCACCTTGTGGCCGTTTCACGCAACAGCAGCTTTAATCCCAGCGCTAATGGTCAGTTGATATTCAAAATCATTGCAGGCCTGTAAATGACACCTGCCCTGAAAACAAATCCTGGGGTCACATATCGACCAAAAAATTCAAAGGACGTCCATATTTCAAAAGGACCATTTCAAAAGGCATATTTTACGCACATTAGTGTTCGGCTTCTTTTTCTTTCTTTCCTTTATTGTTAAAAAAAACGGGAATGGAAAAAGGCATCCCTCAGAATGGGCGAAAATCGTTGCAAATGAATCAATGGACAAAGGTTTAATCTCCAATATATATATAAACAGCTCATGCAGCTTAATATTAAAAAAACAAACAACCCAATACAAAAATGGGCAGAAGATGTAAAGAGACGTTTCTTCAAAGAAGACACAGAGATGGCCAAGACGCACATGAAAAGCTGCTCAACAGCACTAATTATTAGAGAAATGCAAATCAAAACTACAATGAGGTATCACCTCACACCTGTTAGAATCGGCATCATCAGAATCTCTACAAACAACAAATTCTGGGGAGGGTGTGGACAAAAGGAGCCCTCTTCCACTATTGGTGGGGATGTAAATTGATACAGTCACTATGGAGAACAGTATGGAGTTTCCTTAAAAAAAACTAGAAATAGAATTACCATCTGATCCAGCAATCCCACTTCTGGGCATATACCCAGAGCAAACCATAAATCAAAAAGGCACATTCACCACAATGTTCATTGCAGCACTATTTACAATAGCCAGGTAATGCAAGCAACCTAAATGCCCACAAACAGATGAATGGATAAAGATGTGGTACATATATAAAATGGAATATTACTCAGCCATAAAAAGGAATGAAACTGGGTCATTTGTAGAGACATCGATGGATCTAGAGACTGTCATACAGAATGAAGTAAGTCAGAAAGAGGAAAACAAATATTGTATATTAATGCATATATGTGGAACCTAAAAAATGGTACAGATGAACTGGTTTGCAGGGAAGAAATAGAGACACAGAGGTAGAGAACAAACGTATGGACACCAAGTGTGGGAAGCCATGGGGTGGTGGTGGTGGGATGAGTTGGGAGATTGGGATTGATCTGTATACATGTATATGCATAAAATGCATAACTAATAATTACCTGCTGTATAAAAAAAATAAATAAAATTAAATTTCAAAATTTTAAAAAATAAAATTTTAAAATAAAACAGAAAAACGTTCTTCCCTTCACACAGATGTATTTATAGGAATGAATTATTTCCATGCTTATATCTATAAATACATAAAAGAGGAATCAAATCTAACTTGAACCATAAAAGAAAAAAAAACCTGAACCCACCAGTTATACAGAGGGAAACCCTATCAGGGCACTTGCTCCAGCGGTAAACAATTCTGAAATTGGTCAGAGGTGGGGAATCACCTCCCATACAGCCAGCAACCCACCCCCCATGCAAGGAGCGTCCTCATTGCAAAGCTGGGGGACCGTGCTGAGGCATCTGTGAGTAAACGTGAGCTGAGCCCCAGGCCAGCTGCTGCTGAACTGTTCCCACCCTTCCCAGGTAAAACACCTGAATATGTACAAGGGCTTGAAAGCCTAGAGGAAGGGCCATGGAGCCACACCAGCGACAGCACGCAGGCCAACTTGGTGCCTGCAGGCCAGCCAGGATGGTCCTAGACCCGGGCGCACTTCTGGAAGCTTTCTATCGCCCTGCCTGAGATACCCCTCCTGTCCCGGCCCCCACTGCTTTTTTCCTTCCTCACCTCTGTCCGGAGAGAAATTCCATCGGAAGGTATGGGTGACACATCCTCTTCTTTACAGGTGGCAGCCTGGCAACTCCTGCAGAAAGGCCAGCAGAGCCCCACTCACACCGGGCAACCAACAAAGCCTTGGCCCCTCACTCCCTCCCACCAGCACAGCCCCGAGACTGCTGACGGGGCAGAGAATATGGAGTCAGGCACAACTTCAGGGGCTATTGCTGCCTGGAGCGCTGTTTCTATTGACCTCAACCAGACACACCTGGGGAGGGCCGGCCGGCAGGGTAAGGCTGCCCAGGTCAGCTAATCCACAACCCTCAGGGAATCACATTGTTGAAAATGGACCTCGCTAAGGCAGAATAGAAGCCAAGGAAAAAAAGGACACAATGCCATTTGCAGCCCCATAAATGAGTCTAGAGGTAATCACGTGACTTGGAGTAAGTCAGAAAGTGAAAGACACATATCGTATCATATCACTTATAGGTGTTACCTAAAAATGGATACCAGGGCAGATATTTCCACGGAGAAGGGCAATCACAGATTCATTAAACAAACTTATGGTTCACCAATGGAAAGGTGTGAGGATTGGTTTCATTACGATATCGGGGTTAACAGACATAATCAAACACAGGTGACATATATAATCACCAAAGACCTACGGAATACCAAGAGAAGACTACTCAACATTCTGTCCTAACGTACATGGGAAAAGGATCCCAGGAAGAACAGACATCTGTATATGTGTAAAAGAACCACATCTTCCACACCTACAACAAGCCAAACATTGTAATCAAACTTGCTGTAATAGAAAATAAAAAAAAAATTAAAAACACGAACAAGAAGTAGTGAGACAAACTTGAGGGGCTTTCTCCTGGCACATTCCATTCTAAATTCCAATCTAGAACACGACTTCCATTGAGGCTCTGTTGCTTTAACCAGATTTGGTAAGGGAGAACTGCTGCCACCTTGTGGCCGTTTCACGCAACAGCAGCTTTAATCCCAGCGCTAATGGTCAGTTGATATTCAAAATCATTGCAGGCCTGTAAATGACACCTGCCCTGAAAACAAATCCTGGGGTCACATATCGACCAAAAAATTCAAAGGACGTCCATATTTCAAAAGGACCATTTCAAAAGGCATATTTTACGCACATTAGTGTTCTGCTTCTTTTTCTTTCTTTCCTTTTTTGTTAAAAAAAACGGGAATGGAAAAAGGCATCCCTCAGAATGGGCGAAAATCGTTGCAAATGAATCAATGGACAAAGGTTTAATCTCCAATATATATATAAACAGCTCATGCAGCTTAATATTAAAAAAACAAACAACCCAATACAAAAATGGGCAGAAGATCTAAAGAGACGTTTCTTCAAAGAAGACACAGAGATGGCCAAGACGCACATGAAAAGCTGCTCAACAGCACTAATTATTAGAGAAATGCAAATCAAAACTACAATGAGGTATCACCTCACACCTGTTAGAATCGGCATCATCAGAAACTCTACAAACAACAAATTCTGGGGAGGGTGTGGACAAAAGGAGCCCTCTTCCACTATTGGTAGGGATGTAAATTGATACAGTCGCTATGGAGAACAGTATGGAGTTCCCTTAAAAAAAAACTAGAAATAGAATTACCATCTGATCCAGCAATCCCACTTCTGGGCATATACCCAGAGAAAACCATAAATCAAAAAGGCACATCCACCACAATGTTCATTGCAGCACTATTTACAATAGCCAGGTAATGCAAGCAACCTAAATGCCCACAGACAGATGAATGGATAAAGATGTGGTACATATATAAAATGGAATATTACTCAGCCATAAAAAGGAATGAAACTGGGTCATTTGTAGAGACATCGATGGATCTAGAGACTGTCATACAGAATGAAGTAAGTCAGAAAGAGGAAAACAAATATTGTATATTAATGCATATATGTGGAACCTAAAAAATGGTACAGATGAACTGGTTTGCAGGGAAGAATTAGAGACACAGAGGTAGAGAACAAACGTATGGACACCAAGTGTGGGAAGCCATGGGGTGGTGGTGGTGGGATGAGTTGGGAGATTGGGATTGACCTGTATACATGGATATGCATAAAATACATAACTAATAATAACCTGCTGTATAAAATAATAAATAAAATTAAATGTCAAAATTTTAAAAACTAAAATTTTAAAATAAAACAGAAAAACGTTCTTCCCTTCACACAGATGTATTTATAGGAATGAATTATTTCCATGCTTATATCTATAAATACATAAAAGAGGAATCAAATCTAACTTGAACCATAAAAGAAAAAAAAAACTGAACCCACCAGTTATACAGAGGGAAACCCTATCAGGGCACTTGCTCCAGCGGTAAACAATTCTGAAATTGGTCAGAGGTGGGGAATCACCTCCCATACAGCCAGCAAACCACCCCCCATGCAAGGAGCATCTTCATTGCAAAGCTGGGGGACCGTGCTGAGGCATCTGTGAGTAAACGTGAGCTGAGCCCCAGGCCAGCTGTTGCTGAACTGTTGCCACCCTTCCCAGGTAAAACACCTGCATATGTACAAGGGCTTGAAAGCCTAGAGGAAGGGCCGTGGAGCCACACCAGCGACAGCACGCAGGCCAACTTGGTGCCTGCAGGCCAGCCAGGATGGTCCTGGCCCCGGGTGCTCTTCTGGAAGCTTTCTATCGCCCTGCCTGAGATACCCCTCCTGTCCCGGCCCCCACTGCTTTTTTCCTTCCTCACCTCTGTCCGGAGAGAAATTCCATCGGAAGGTATGGGTGACACATCCTCTTCTTTACAGGTGGCAGCTTGGCAACTCCTGCAGAAAGGCCAGCAGAGCCCCACTCACACCGGGCAACCAACAAAGCCTTGGCCCCTCACTCCCTCCCACCAGCACAGCCCCGAGACTGCTGACGGGGCAGAGAATATGGAGTCAGGCACAACTTCAGGGGCTATTGCTGCCTGGAGCGCTGTTTCTATTGACCTCAACCAGACACACCTGGGGAGGGCCGGCCGGCAGGGTAAGGCTGCCCAGGTCAGCTAATCCACAACCCTCAGGGAATCACATTGTTGAAAATGGACCTCGCTAAGGCAGAATAGAAGCCAAGGAAAAAAAGGACACAATGCCATTTGCAGCCCCATAAATGAGTCTAGAGGTAATCACGTGACTTGGAGTAAGTCAGAAAGTGAAAGACACATATCGTATCATATCACTTATAGGTGTTACCTAAAAATGGATACCAGGGCAGATATTTCCACGGAGAAGGGCAATCACAGATTCATTAAACAAACTTATGGTTCACCAATGGAAAGGTGTGAGGATTGGTTTCATTACGATATCGGGGTTAACAGACATAATCAAACACAGGTGACATATATAATCACCAAAGACCTACGGAATACCAAGAGAAGACTACTCAACATTCTGTCCTAACGTACATGGGAAAAGGATCCCAGGAAGAACAGACATCTGTATATGTGTAAAAGAACCACATCTTCCACACCTACAACAAGCCAAACATTGTAATCAAACTTGCTGTAATAGAAAATTAAAAAAAAATTAAAAACACGAACAAGAAGTAGTGAGACAAACTTGAGGGGCTTTCTCCTGGCACATTCCATTCTAAATTCCAATCTAGAACACGACTTCCATTGAGGCTCTGTTGCTTTAACCAGATTTGGTAAGGGAGAACTGCTGCCACCTTGTGGCCGTTTCACGCAACAGCAGCTTTAATCCCAGCGCTAATGGTCAGTTGATATTCAAAATCATTGCAGGCCTGTAAATGACACCTGCCCTGAAAACAAATCCTGGGGTCACATATCGACCAAAAAATTCAAAGGACGTCCATATTTCAAAAGGACCATTTCAAAAGGCATATTTTACGCACATTAGTGTTCTGCTTCTTTTTCTTTCTTTCCTTTTTTGTTAAAAAAAACGGGAATGGAAAAAGGCATCCCTCAGAATGGGCGAAAATCGTTGCAAATGAATCAATGGACAAAGGTTTAATCTCCAATATATATATAAACAGCTCATGCAGCTTAATATTAAAAAAACAAACAACCCAATACAAAAATGGGCAGAAGATCTAAAGAGACGTTTCTTCAAAGAAGACACAGAGATGGCCAAGACGCACATGAAAAGCTGCTCAACAGCACTAATTATTAGAGAAATGCAAATCAAAACTACAATGAGGTATCACCTCACACCTGTTAGAATCGGCATCATCAGAAACTCTACAAACAACAAATTCTGGGGAGGGTGTGGACAAAAGGAGCCCTCTTCCACTATTGGTAGGGATGTAAATTGATACAGTCACTATGGAGAACAGTATGGAGTTCCCTTAAAAAAAAACTAGAAATAGAATTACCATCTGATCCAGCAATCCCACTTCTGGGCATATACCCAGAGAAAACCATAAATCAAAAAGGCACATCCACCACAATGTTCATTGCAGCACTATTTACAATAGCCAGGTAATGCAAGCAACCTAAATGCCCACAGACAGATGAATGGATAAAGATGTGGTACATATATAAAATGGAATATTACTCAGCCATAAAAAGGAATGAAACTGGGTCATTTGTAGAGACATCGATGGATCTAGAGACTGTCATACAGAATGAAGTAAGTCAGAAAGAGGAAAACAAATATTGTATATTAATGCATATATGTGGAACCTAAAAAATGGTACAGATGAACTGGTTTGCAGGGAAGAATTAGAGACACAGAGGTAGAGAACAAACGTATGGACACCAAGTGTGGGAAGCCATGGGGTGGTGGTGGTGGGATGAGTTGGGAGATTGGGATTGACCTGTATACATGGATATGCATAAAATACATAACTAATAATAACCTGCTGTATAAAATAATAAATAAAATTAAATGTCAAAATTTTAAAAACTAAAATTTTAAAATAAAACAGAAAAACGTTCTTCCCTTCACACAGATGTATTTATAGGAATGAATTATTTCCATGCTTATATCTATAAATACATAAAAGAGGAATCAAATCTAACTTGAACCATAAAAGAAAAAAAAAACTGAACCCACCAGTTATACAGAGGGAAACCCTATCAGGGCACTTGCTCCAGCGGTAAACAATTCTGAAATTGGTCAGAGGTGGGGAATCACCTCCCATACAGCCAGCAAACCACCCCCCATGCAAGGAGCATCTTCATTGCAAAGCTGGGGGACCGTGCTGAGGCATCTGTGAGTAAACGTGAGCTGAGCCCCAGGCCAGCTGCTGCCGAACTGTTGCCACCCTTCCCAGGTAAAACACCTGCATATGTACAAGGGCTTGAAAGCCTAGAGGAAGGGCCGTGGAGCCACACCAGCGACAGCACGCAGGCCAACTTGGTGCCTGCAGGCCAGCCAGGATGGTCCTGGCCCCGGGCGCTCTTCTGGAAGCTTTCTATCGCCCTGCCTGAGATACCCCTCCTGTCCCGGCCCCCACTGCTTTTTTCCTTCCTCACCTCTGTCCGGAGAGAAATTCCATCGGAAGGTATGGGTGACACATCCTCTTCTTTACAGGTGGCAGCTTGGCAACTCCTGCAGAAAGGCCAGCAGAGCCCCACTCACACCGGGCAACCAACAAAGCCTTGGCCCCTCACTCCCTCCCACCAGCACAGCCCCGAGACTGCTGACGGGGCAGAGAATATGGAGTCAGGCACAACTTCAGGGGCTATTGCTGCCTGGAGCGCTGTTTCTATTGACCTCAACCAGGCACACCTGGGGAGGGCCGGCCGGCAGGGTAAGGCTGCCCAGGTCAGCTAATCCACAACCCTCAGGGAATCACATTGTTGAAAATGGACCTCGCTAAGGCAGAATAGAAGCCAAGGAAAAAAAGGACACAATGCCATTTGCAGCCCCATAAATGAGTCTAGAGTTAATCACGTGACTTGGAGTAATTCAGAAAGTGAAAGACACATATCGTATCATATCACTTATAGGTGTTACCTAAAAATGGATACCAGGGCAGATATTTCCACGGAGAAGGGCAATCACAGATTCATTAAACAAACTTATGGTTCACCAATGGAAAGGTGTGAGGATTGGTTTCATTACGATATCGGGGTTAACAGACATAATCAAACACAGGTGACATATATAATCACCAAAGATCTACGGAATACCAAGAGAAGACTACTCAACATTCTGTCCTAACGTACATGGGAAAAGGATCCCAGGAAGAACAGACATCTGTATATGTGTAAAAGAACCACATCTTCCACACCTACAACAAGCCAAACATTGTAATCAAACTTGCTGTAATAGAAAATAAAAAAAAAATTAAAAACACGAACAAGAAGTAGTGAGACAAACTTGAGGGGCTTTCTCCTGGCACATTCCATTCTAAATTCCAATCTAGAACACGACTTCCATTGAGGCTCTGTTGCTTTAACCAGATTTGGTAAGGGAGAACTGCTGCCACCTTGTGGCCGTTTCACGCAACAGCAGCTTTAATCCCAGCGCTAATGGTCAGTTGATATTCAAAATCATTGAAGGCCTGTAAATGACACCTGCCCTGAAAACAAATCCTGGGGTCACATATCGACCAAAAAATTCAAAGGACGTCCATATTTCAAAAGGACCATTTCAAAAGGCATATTTTACGCACATTAGTGTTCTGCTTCTTTTTCTTTCTTTCCTTTTTTGTTAAAAAAAACGGGAATGGAAAAAGGCATCCCTCAGAATGGGCGAAAATCGTTGCAAATGAATCAATGGACAAAGGTTTAATCTCCAATATATATATAAACAGCTCATGCAGCTTAATATTAAAAAAACAAACAACCCAATACAAAAATGGGCAGAAGATCTAAAGAGACGTTTCTTCAAAGAAGACACAGAGATGGCCAAGACGCACATGAAAAGCTGCTCAACAGCACTAATTATTAGAGAAATGCAAATCAAAACTACAATGAGGTATCACCTCACACCTGTTAGAATCGGCATCATCAGAAACTCTACAAACAACAAATTCTGGGGAGGGTGTGGACAAAAGGAGCCCTCTTCCACTATTGGTGGGGATGTAAATTGATACAGTCACTATGGAGAACAGTATGGAGTTTCCTTAAAAAAAACTAGAAATAGAATTACCATCTGATCCAGCAATCCCACTTCTGGGCATATACCCAGAGCAAACCATAAATCAAAAAGGCACATCCACCACAATGTTCATTGCAGCACTATTTACAATAGCCAGGTAATGCAAGCAACCTAAATGCCCACAGACAGATGAATGGATAAAGATGTGGTACATATATAAAATGGAATATTACTCAGCCATAAAAAGGAATGAAACTGGGTCATTTGTAGAGACATCGATGGATCTAGAGACTGTCATACAGAATGAAGTAAGTCAGAAAGAGGAAAACAAATATTGTATATTAATGCATATATGTGGAACCTAAAAAATGGTACAGATGAACTGGTTTGCAGGGAAGAAATAGAGACACAGAGGTAGAGAACAAACGTATGGACACCAAGTGTGGGAAGCCATGGGGTGGTGGTGGTGGGATGAGTTGGGAGATTGGGATTGACCTGTATACATGGATATGCATAAAATACATAACTAATAATAACCTGCTGTATAAAATAATAAATAAAATTAAATGTCAAAATTTTAAAAACTAAAATTTTAAAATAAAACAGAAAAACGTTCTTCCCTTCAAACAGATGTATTTATAGGAATGAATTATTTCCATGCTTATATCTATAAATACATAAAAGAGGAATCAAATCTAACTTGAACCATAAAAGAAAAAAAAAACCTGAACCCACCAGTTATACAGAGGGAAACCCTATCAGGGCACTTGCTCCAGCGGTAAACAATTCTGAAATTGGTCAGAGGTGGGGAATCACCTCCCATACAGCCAGCAAACCACCCCCCATGCAAGGAGCGTCTTCATTGCAAAGCTGGGGGACCGTGCTGAGGCATCTGTGAGTAAACGTGAGCTGAGCCCCAGGCCAGCTGCTGCTGAACTGTTGCCACCCTTCCCAGGTAAAACACCTGCATATGTACAAGGGCTTGAAAGCCTAGAGGAAGGGCCGTGGAGCCACACCAGCGACAGCACGCAGGCCAACTTGGTGCCTGCAGGCCAGCCAGGATGGTCCTGGGCCCGGGCGCTCTTCTGGAAGCTTTCTATCGCCCTGCCTGAGATACCCCTCCTGTCCCGGCCCCCACTGCTTTTTTCCTTCCTCACCTCTGTCCGGAGAGAAATTCCATCGGAAGGTATGGGTGACACATCCTCTTCTTTACAGGTGGCAGACTGGCAACTCCTGCAGAAAGGCCAGCAGAGCCCCACTCACACCGGGCAACCAACAAAGCCTTGGCCCCTCACTCCCTCCCACCAGCACAGCTCCGAGACTGCTGACGGGGCAGAGAATATGGAGTCAGGCACAACTTCAGGGGCTATTGCTGCCTGGAGCTCTGTTTCTATTGACCTCAACCAGGCACACCTGGGGAGGGCCGGCCGGCAGGGTAAGGCTGCCCAGATCAGCTAATCCACAACCCTCAGGGAATCACATTGTTGAAAATGGACCTCGCTAAGGCAGAATAGAAGCCAAGGAAAAAAAGGACACAATGCCATTTGCAGCCCCATAAATGAGTCTAGAGGTAATCACGTGACTTGGAGTAAGTCAGAAAGTGAAAGACACATATCGTATCATATCACTTATAGGTGTTACCTAAAAATGGATACCAGGGCAGATATTTCCACGGAGAAGGGCAATCACAGATTCATTAAACAAACTTATGGTTCACCAATGGAAAGGTGTGAGGATTGGTTTCATTACGATATCGGGGTTAACAGACATAATCAAACACAGGTGACATATATAATCACCAAAGACCTACGGAATACCAAGAGAAGACTACTCAACCTTCTGTCCTAACGTACATGGGAAAAGGATCCCAGGAAGAACAGACATCTGTATATGTGTAAAAGAACCACATCTTCCACACCTACAACAAGCCAAACATTGTAATCAAACTTGCTGTAATAGAAAATAAAAAAAAAAATTAAAAACACGAACAAGAAGTAGTGAGACAAACTTGAGGGGCTTTCTCCTGGCACATTCCATTCTAAATTCCAATCTAGAACACTACTTCCATTGAGGCTCTGTTGCTCTACTAACCAGATTTGGTAAGGGAGAACTGCTGCCACCTTGTGGCCGTTTCACGCAACAGCAGCTTTAATCCCAGCGCTAATGGTCAGTTGATATTCAAAATCATTGCAGGCCTGTAAATGACACCTGCCCTGAAAACAAATCCTGGGGTCACATATCGACCAAAAAATTCAAAGGACGTCCATATCTCAAAAGGACCATTTCAAAAGGCAAATTTTGCGCACATTAGTGTTCTGCTTCTTTTTCTTTCTTTCCTTTTTTGTTAAAAAACGGGAATGGAAAAAGGCATCCCTCAGAATGGGCGAAAATCGTTGCAAATGAATCAATGGACAAAGGTTTAATCTCCAATATATATATAAACAGCTCATGCAGCTTAATATTAAAAAAACAAACAACCCAATACAAAAATGGGCAGAAGATCTAAAGAGACGTTTCTTCAAAGAAGACAGAGATGGCCAAGACGCACATGCAAAGCTGCTCAACAGCACTAATTATTAGAGAAATGCAAATCAAAACTACAATGAGGTATCACCTCACACCTGTTAGAAGCGGCATCATCAGAAACTCTACAAACAACAAATTCTGGGGAGGGTGTGGACAAAAGGAGCCCTCTTCCACTATTGGTGGGGATGTAAATTGATACAGTCACTATGGAGAACAGTATGGAGTTTCCTTAAAAAAACTAGAAATAGAATTACCATCTGATCCAGCAATCCCACTTCTGGGCATATACCCAGAGCAAACCATAAATCAAAAAGGCACATTTACCACAATGTTCATTGCAGTACTATTAACAATAGCCAGGTAATGCAAGCAACCTAAATGCCCACAGACAGATGAATGGATAAAGATGTGGTACATATATAAAATGGAATTTTACTCAGCCATAAAAAGGAATGAAACTGGGTCATTTGTAGAGACATCGATGGATCTAGAGACTGTCATACAGAATGAAGTAAGTCAGAAAGAGGAAAACAAATATTGTATATTAATGCATATATGTGGAACCTAAAAAATGGTACAGATGAACTGGTTTGCAGGGAAGAATTAGAGACACAGAGGTAGAGAACAAACGTATGGACACCAAGTGTGGGAAGCCATGGGGTGGTGGTGGTGGGATGAGTTGGGAGATTGGGATTGACCTGTATACATGGATATGCATAAAATACATAACTAATAATAACCTGCTGTATAAAATAATAAATAAAATTAAATGTCAAAATTTTAAAAACTAAAATTTTAAAATAAAACAGAAAAACGTTCTTCCCTTCACACAGATGTATTTATAGGAATGAATTATTTCCATGCTTATATCTATAAATACATAAAAGAGGAATCAAATCTAACTTGAACCATAAAAGAAAAAAAAAACTGAACCCACCAGTTATACAGAGGGAAACCCTATCAGGGCACTTGCTCCAGCGGTAAACAATTCTGAAATTGGTCAGAGGTGGGGAATCACCTCCCATACAGCCAGCAAACCACCCCCCATGCAAGGAGCATCTTCATTGCAAAGCTGGGGGACCGTGCTGAGGCATCTGTGAGTAAACGTGAGCTGAGCCCCAGGCCAGCTGTTGCTGAACTGTTGCCACCCTTCCCAGGTAAAACACCTGCATATGTACAAGGGCTTGAAAGCCTAGAGGAAGGGCCGTGGAGCCACACCAGCGACAGCACGCAGGCCAACTTGGTGCCTGCAGGCCAGCCAGGATGGTCCTGGCCCCGGGTGCTCTTCTGGAAGCTTTCTATCGCCCTGCCTGAGATACCCCTCCTGTCCCGGCCCCCACTGCTTTTTTCCTTCCTCACCTCTGTCCGGAGAGAAATTCCATCGGAAGGTATGGGTGACACATCCTCTTCTTTACAGGTGGCAGCTTGGCAACTCCTGCAGAAAGGCCAGCAGAGCCCCACTCACACCGGGCAACCAACAAAGCCTTGGCCCCTCACTCCCTCCCACCAGCACAGCCCCGAGACTGCTGACGGGGCAGAGAATATGGAGTCAGGCACAACTTCAGGGGCTATTGCTGCCTGGAGCGCTGTTTCTATTGACCTCAACCAGACACACCTGGGGAGGGCCGGCCGGCAGGGTAAGGCTGCCCAGGTCAGCTAATCCACAACCCTCAGGGAATCACATTGTTGAAAATGGACCTCGCTAAGGCAGAATAGAAGCCAAGGAAAAAAAGGACACAATGCCATTTGCAGCCCCATAAATGAGTCTAGAGGTAATCACGTGACTTGGAGTAAGTCAGAAAGTGAAAGACACATATCGTATCATATCACTTATAGGTGTTACCTAAAAATGGATACCAGGGCAGATATTTCCACGGAGAAGGGCAATCACAGATTCATTAAACAAACTTATGGTTCACCAATGGAAAGGTGTGAGGATTGGTTTCATTACGATATCGGGGTTAACAGACATAATCAAACACAGGTGACATATATAATCACCAAAGACCTACGGAATACCAAGAGAAGACTACTCAACATTCTGTCCTAACGTACATGGGAAAAGGATCCCAGGAAGAACAGACATCTGTATATGTGTAAAAGAACCACATCTTCCACACCTACAACAAGCCAAACATTGTAATCAAACTTGCTGTAATAGAAAATTAAAAAAAAATTAAAAACACGAACAAGAAGTAGTGAGACAAACTTGAGGGGCTTTCTCCTGGCACATTCCATTCTAAATTCCAATCTAGAACACGACTTCCATTGAGGCTCTGTTGCTTTAACCAGATTTGGTAAGGGAGAACTGCTGCCACCTTGTGGCCGTTTCACGCAACAGCAGCTTTAATCCCAGCGCTAATGGTCAGTTGATATTCAAAATCATTGCAGGCCTGTAAATGACACCTGCCCTGAAAACAAATCCTGGGGTCACATATCGACCAAAAAATTCAAAGGACGTCCATATTTCAAAAGGACCATTTCAAAAGGCATATTTTACGCACATTAGTGTTCTGCTTCTTTTTCTTTCTTTCCTTTTTTGTTAAAAAAAACGGGAATGGAAAAAGGCATCCCTCAGAATGGGCGAAAATCGTTGCAAATGAATCAATGGACAAAGGTTTAATCTCCAATATATATATAAACAGCTCATGCAGCTTAATATTAAAAAAACAAACAACCCAATACAAAAATGGGCAGAAGATCTAAAGAGACGTTTCTTCAAAGAAGACACAGAGATGGCCAAGACGCACATGAAAAGCTGCTCAACAGCACTAATTATTAGAGAAATGCAAATCAAAACTACAATGAGGTATCACCTCACACCTGTTAGAATCGGCATCATCAGAAACTCTACAAACAACAAATTCTGGGGAGGGTGTGGACAAAAGGAGCCCTCTTCCACTATTGGTAGGGATGTAAATTGATACAGTCACTATGGAGAACAGTATGGAGTTCCCTTAAAAAAAAACTAGAAATAGAATTACCATCTGATCCAGCAATCCCACTTCTGGGCATATACCCAGAGAAAACCATAAATCAAAAAGGCACATCCACCACAATGTTCATTGCAGCACTATTTACAATAGCCAGGTAATGCAAGCAACCTAAATGCCCACAGACAGATGAATGGATAAAGATGTGGTACATATATAAAATGGAATATTACTCAGCCATAAAAAGGAATGAAACTGGGTCATTTGTAGAGACATCGATGGATCTAGAGACTGTCATACAGAATGAAGTAAGTCAGAAAGAGGAAAACAAATATTGTATATTAATGCATATATGTGGAACCTAAAAAATGGTACAGATGAACTGGTTTGCAGGGAAGAATTAGAGACACAGAGGTAGAGAACAAACGTATGGACACCAAGTGTGGGAAGCCATGGGGTGGTGGTGGTGGGATGAGTTGGGAGATTGGGATTGACCTGTATACATGGATATGCATAAAATACATAACTAATAATAACCTGCTGTATAAAATAATAAATAAAATTAAATGTCAAAATTTTAAAAACTAAAATTTTAAAATAAAACAGAAAAACGTTCTTCCCTTCACACAGATGTATTTATAGGAATGAATTATTTCCATGCTTATATCTATAAATACATAAAAGAGGAATCAAATCTAACTTGAACCATAAAAGAAAAAAAAAAACCTGAACCCACCAGTTATACAGAGGGAAACCCTATCAGGGCACTTGCTCCAGCGGTAAACAATTCTGAAATTGGTCAGAGGTGGGGAATCACCTCCCATACAGCCAGCAAACCACCCCCCATGCAAGGAGCGTCTTCATTGCAAAGCTGGGGGACCGTGCTGAGGCATCTGTGAGTAAACGTGAGCTGAGCCCCAGGCCAGCTGCTGCTGAACTGTTGCCACCCTTCCCAGGTAAAACACCTGCATATGTACAAGGGCTTGAAAGCCTAGAGGAAGGGCCGTGGAGCCACACCAGCGACAGCACGCAGGCCAACTTGGTGCCTGCAGGCCAGCCAGGATGGTCCTGGGCCCGGGCGCTCTTCTGGAAGCTTTCTATCGCCCTGCCTGAGATACCCCTCCTGTCCCGGCCCCCACTGCTTTTTTCCTTCCTCACCTCTGTCCGGAGAGAAATTCCATCGGAAGGTATGGGTGACACATCCTCTTCTTTACAGGTGGCAGACTGGCAACTCCTGCAGAAAGGCCAGCAGAGCCCCACTCACACCGGGCAACCAACAAAGCCTTGGCCCCTCACTCCCTCCCACCAGCACAGCTCCGAGACTGCTGACGGGGCAGAGAATATGGAGTCAGGCACAACTTCAGGGGCTATTGCTGCCTGGAGCTCTGTTTCTATTGACCTCAACCAGGCACACCTGGGGAGGGCCGGCCGGCAGGGTAAGGCTGCCCAGATCAGCTAATCCACAACCCTCAGGGAATCACATTGTTGAAAATGGACCTCGCTAAGGCAGAATAGAAGCCAAGGAAAAAAAGGACACAATGCCATTTGCAGCCCCATAAATGAGTCTAGAGGTAATCACGTGACTTGGAGTAAGTCAGAAAGTGAAAGACACATATCGTATCATATCACTTATAGGTGTTACCTAAAAATGGATACCAGGGCAGATATTTCCACGGAGAAGGGCAATCACAGATTCATTAAACAAACTTATGGTTCACCAATGGAAAGGTGTGAGGATTGGTTTCATTACGATATCGGGGTTAACAGACATAATCAAACACAGGTGACATATATAATCACCAAAGACCTACGGAATACCAAGAGAAGACTACTCAACCTTCTGTCCTAACGTACATGGGAAAAGGATCCCAGGAAGAACAGACATCTGTATATGTGTAAAAGAACCACATCTTCCACACCTACAACAAGCCAAACATTGTAATCAAACTTGCTGTAATAGAAAATAAAAAAAAAAATTAAAAACACGAACAAGAAGTAGTGAGACAAACTTGAGGGGCTTTCTCCTGGCACATTCCATTCTAAATTCCAATCTAGAACACGACTTCCATTGAGGCTCTGTTGCTCTACTAACCAGATTTGGTAAGGGAGAACTGCTGCCACCTTGTGGCCGTTTCACGCAACAGCAGCTTTAATCCCAGCGCTAATGGTCAGTTGATATTCAAAATCATTGCAGGCCTGTAAATGACACCTGCCCTGAAAACAAATCCTGGGGTCACATATCGACCAAAAAATTCAAAGGACGTCCATATCTCAAAAGGACCATTTCAAAAGGCAAATTTTGCGCACATTAGTGTTCTGCTTCTTTTTCTTTCTTTCCTTTTTTGTTAAAAAACGGGAATGGAAAAAGGCATCCCTCAGAATGGGCGAAAATCGTTGCAAATGAATCAATGGACAAAGGTTTAATCTCCAATATATATATAAACAGCTCATGCAGCTTAATATTAAAAAAACAAACAACCCAATACAAAAATGGGCCGAAGATCTAAAGAGACGTTTCTTCAAAGAAGACAGAGATGGCCAAGACGCACATGCAAAGCTGCTCAACAGCACTAATTATTAGAGAAATGCAAATCAAAACTACAATGAGGTATCACCTCACACCTGTTAGAAGCGGCATCATCAGAAACTCTACAAACAACAAATTCTGGGGAGGGTGTGGACAAAAGGAGCCCTCTTCCACTATTGGTGGGGATGTAAATTGATACAGTCACTATGGAGAACAGTATGGAGTTTCCTTAAAAATACTAGAAATAGAATTACCATCTGATCCAGCAATCCCACTTCTGGGCATATACCCAGAGCAAACCATAAATCAAAAAGGCACATTTACCACAATGTTCATTGCAGCACTATTAACAATAGCCAGGTAATGCAAGCAACCTAAATGCCCACAGACAGATGAATGGATAAAGATGTGGTACATATATAAAATGGAATTTTACTCAGCCATAAAAAGGAATGAAACTGGATCATTTGTAGAGACATCGATGGATCTAGAGACTGTCATACAGAATGAAGTAAGTCAGAAAGAGGAAAACAAATATTGTATATTAATGCATATATGTGGAACCTAAAAAATGGTACAGATGAACTGGTTTGCAGGGAAGAAATAGAGACACAGAGGTAGAGAACAAACGTATGGACACCAAGTGTGGGAAGCCATGGGGTGGTGGTGGTGGGATGAGTTGGGAGATTGGGATTGACCTGTATACATGCATATGCATAAAATACATAACAAATAATAACCTGCTGTATAAAAAAAATAAATACTATTAAATATCAAAATTTTAAAAACTAAAATTTTAAAATAAAACAGAAAAACGTTCTTCCCTTCACACAGATGTATTTATAGGAATGAATTATTTCCATGCTTATATCTATAAATACATAAAAGAGGAATCAAATCTAACTTGAACCATAAAAGAAAAAAAAACCTGAACCCACCCGTTATACAGAGGGAAACTTTATCAGGGCACTTGCTCCAGCGGTAAACAATTCTGAAATTGGTCAGAGGTGGGTAATCACCTCCCATACAGCCAGCAACCCACCCCCCATACAAGGAGCGTCCTCATTGCAAAGCTGGGGGACCGTGCTGAGGCATCTGTGAGTAAACGTGAGCTGAGCCCCAGGCCAGCTGCTGCTGAACTGTTCCCACCCTTCCCAGGTAAAACACCTGAATATGTACAAGGGCTTGAAAGCCTAGAGGAAGGGCCGTGGAGCCACACCAGCGACAGCACGCAGGCCAAATTGGTGCCTGCAGGCCAGCCAGGATGGTCCTGGCCCCGGGCGCTCTTCTGGAAGCTTTCTATCGCCCTGCCTGAGATACCCCTCCTGTCCCGGCCCCCACTGCTTTTTTCCTTCCTCACCTCTGTCCGGAGAGAAATTCCATCGGAAGGTATGGGTGACACATCCTCTTCTTTACAGGTGGCAGCTGGGCAAATCCTGCAGAAAGGCCAGCAGAGCCCCACTCACACTGGGCAACCAACAAAGCCTTGGCCCCTCACTCCCTCCCACCAGCACAGCCCCGAGACTGCTGACGGGGCAGAGAATATGGAGTCAGGCACAACTTCAGGGGCTATTGCTGCCTGCAGCGCTGTTTCTATTGACCTCAACCAGGCACACCTGGGGAGGGCCGGCCGGCAGGGTAAGGCTGCCCAGGTCAGCTAATCCACAACCCTCAGGGAATCACATTGTTGAAAATGGACCTCGCTAAGGCAGAATAGAAGCCAAGGAAAAAAGGACACAATGCCATTTGCAGCCCCATAAATGAGTCTAGAGGTAATCACGTGACTTGGAGTAATTCAGAAAGTGAAAGACACATATCATATCATATCACTTATAGGTGTTACCTAAAAATGGATACCAGGACAGATATTTCCACGGAGAAGGGCAATCACAGATTCATTAAACAAACTTATGGTTCACCAATGGAAAGGTGTGAGGATTGGTTTCATTACGATATCGGGGTTAACAGACATAATCAAACACAGGTGACATATATAATCACCAAAGACCTACGGAATACCAAGAGAAGACTACTCAACCTTCTGTCCTAACGTACATGGGAAAAGGATCCCAGGAAGAACAGACATCTGTATATGTGTAAAAGAACCACATCTTCCACACCTACAACAAGCCAAACATTGTAATCAAACTTGCTGTAATAGAAAATTAAAAAAAAATTAAAAACACGAACAAGAAGTAGTGAGACAAACTTGAGGGGCTTTCTCCTGGCACATTCCATTCTAAATTCCAATCTAGAACACGACTTCCATTGAGGCTCTGTTGCTCTACTAACCAGATTTGGTAAGGGAGAACTGCTGCCACCTTGTGGCCGTTTCACGCAACAGCAGCTTTAATCCCAGCGCTAATGGTCAGTTGATATTCAAAATCATTGCAGGCCTGTAAATGACACCTGCCCTGAAAACAAATCCTGGGGTCACATATCGACCAAAAAATTCAAAGGACGTCCATATTTCAAAAGGACCATTTCAAAAGGCAAATTTTGCGCACATTAGTGTTCTGCTTCTTTTTCTTTCTTTCCTTTTTTGTTAAAAAACGGGAATGGAAAAAGGCATCACTCAGAATGGGCGAAAATCGTTGCAAATGAATCAATGGACAAAGGTTTAATCTCCAATATATATATAAACAGCTCATGCAGCTTAATATTAAAAAAACAAACAACCCAATACAAAAATGGGCCGAAGATCTAAAGAGACGTTTCTTCAAAGAAGACAGAGATGGCCAAGACGCACATGAAAAGCTGCTCAACAGCACTAATTATTAGAGAAATGCAAATCAAAACTACAATGAGGTATCACCTCACACCTGTTAGAAGCGGCATCATCAGAAACTCTACAAACAACAAATTCTGGGGAGGGTGTGGACAAAAGGAGCCCTCTTCCACTATTGGTGGGGATGTAAATTGATACAGTCACTATGGAGAACAGTATGGAGTTTCCTTAAAAAAACTAGAAATAGAATTACCATCTGATCCAGCAATCCCACTTCTGGGCATATACCCAGAGAAAACCATAAATCAAAAAGGCACATTTACCACAATGTTCATTGCAGCACTATTAACAATAGCCAGGTAATGCAAGCAACCTAAATGCCCACAGACAGATGAATGGATAAAGATGTGGTACATATATAAAATGGAATTTTACTCAGCCATAAAAAGGAATGAAACTGGATCATTTGTAGAGACATCGATGGATCTAGAGACTGTCATACAGAATGAAGTAAGTCAGAAAGAGGAAAACAAATATTGTATATTAATGCATATATGTGGAACCTAAAAAATGGTACAGATGAACTGGTTTGCAGGGAAGAAATAGAGACACAGAGGTAGAGAACAAACGTATGGACACCAAGTGTGGGAAGCCATGGGGTGGTGGTGGTGGGATGAGTTGGGAGATTGGGATTGACCTGTATACATGGATATGCATAAAATACATAACTAATAATAACCTGCTGTATAAAATAATAAATAAAATTAAATGTCAAAATTTTAAAAACTAAAATTTTAAAATAAAACAGAAAAACGTTCTTCCCTTCACACAGATGTATTTATAGGAATGAATTATTTCCATGCTTATATCTATAAATACATAAAAGAGGAATCAAATCTAACTTGAACCATAAAAGAAAAAAAAAAACCTGAACCCACCAGTTATACAGAGGGAAACCCTATCAGGGCACTTGCTCCAGCGGTAAACAATTCTGAAATTGGTCAGAGGTGGGGAATCACCTCCCATACAGCCAGCAAACCACCCCCCATGCAAGGAGCGTCTTCATTGCAAAGCTGGGGGACCGTGCTGAGGCATCTGTGAGTAAACGTGAGCTGAGCCCCAGGCCAGCTGCTGCTGAACTGTTGCCACCCTTCCCAGGTAAAACACCTGCATATGTACAAGGGCTTGAAAGCCTAGAGGAAGGGCCGTGGAGCCACACCAGCGACAGCACGCAGGCCAACTTGGTGCCTGCAGGCCAGCCAGGATGGTCCTGGGCCCGGGCGCTCTTCTGGAAGCTTTCTATCGCCCTGCCTGAGATACCCCTCCTGTCCCGGCCCCCACTGCTTTTTTCCTTCCTCACCTCTGTCCGGAGAGAAATTCCATCGGAAGGTATGGGTGACACATCCTCTTCTTTACAGGTGGCAGACTGGCAACTCCTGCAGAAAGGCCAGCAGAGCCCCACTCACACCGGGCAACCAACAAAGCCTTGGCCCCTCACTCCCTCCCACCAGCACAGCTCCGAGACTGCTGACGGGGCAGAGAATATGGAGTCAGGCACAACTTCAGGGGCTATTGCTGCCTGGAGCTCTGTTTCTATTGACCTCAACCAGGCACACCTGGGGAGGGCCGGCCGGCAGGGTAAGGCTGCCCAGATCAGCTAATCCACAACCCTCAGGGAATCACATTGTTGAAAATGGACCTCGCTAAGGCAGAATAGAAGCCAAGGAAAAAAAGGACACAATGCCATTTGCAGCCCCATAAATGAGTCTAGAGGTAATCACGTGACTTGGAGTAAGTCAGAAAGTGAAAGACACATATCGTATCATATCACTTATAGGTGTTACCTAAAAATGGATACCAGGGCAGATATTTCCACGGAGAAGGGCAATCACAGATTCATTAAACAAACTTATGGTTCACCAATGGAAAGGTGTGAGGATTGGTTTCATTACGATATCGGGGTTAACAGACATAATCAAACACAGGTGACATATATAATCACCAAAGACCTACGGAATACCAAGAGAAGACTACTCAACCTTCTGTCCTAACGTACATGGGAAAAGGATCCCAGGAAGAACAGACATCTGTATATGTGTAAAAGAACCACATCTTCCACACCTACAACAAGCCAAACATTGTAATCAAACTTGCTGTAATAGAAAATAAAAAAAAAAATTAAAAACACGAACAAGAAGTAGTGAGACAAACTTGAGGGGCTTTCTCCTGGCACATTCCATTCTAAATTCCAATCTAGAACACGACTTCCATTGAGGCTCTGTTGCTCTACTAACCAGATTTGGTAAGGGAGAACTGCTGCCACCTTGTGGCCGTTTCACGCAACAGCAGCTTTAATCCCAGCGCTAATGGTCAGTTGATATTCAAAATCATTGCAGGCCTGTAAATGACACCTGCCCTGAAAACAAATCCTGGGGTCACATATCGACCAAAAAATTCAAAGGACGTCCATATCTCAAAAGGACCATTTCAAAAGGCAAATTTTGCGCACATTAGTGTTCTGCTTCTTTTTCTTTCTTTCCTTTTTTGTTAAAAAACGGGAATGGAAAAAGGCATCCCTCAGAATGGGCGAAAATCGTTGCAAATGAATCAATGGACAAAGGTTTAATCTCCAATATATATATAAACAGCTCATGCAGCTTAATATTAAAAAAACAAACAACCCAATACAAAAATGGGCCGAAGATCTAAAGAGACGTTTCTTCAAAGAAGACAGAGATGGCCAAGACGCACATGCAAAGCTGCTCAACAGCACTAATTATTAGAGAAATGCAAATCAAAACTACAATGAGGTATCACCTCACACCTGTTAGAAGCGGCATCATCAGAAACTCTACAAACAACAAATTCTGGGGAGGGTGTGGACAAAAGGAGCCCTCTTCCACTATTGGTGGGGATGTAAATTGATACAGTCACTATGGAGAACAGTATGGAGTTTCCTTAAAAATACTAGAAATAGAATTACCATCTGATCCAGCAATCCCACTTCTGGGCATATACCCAGAGCAAACCATAAATCAAAAAGGCACATTTACCACAATGTTCATTGCAGCACTATTAACAATAGCCAGGTAATGCAAGCAACCTAAATGCCCACAGACAGATGAATGGATAAAGATGTGGTACATATATAAAATGGAATTTTACTCAGCCATAAAAAGGAATGAAACTGGATCATTTGTAGAGACATCGATGGATCTAGAGACTGTCATACAGAATGAAGTAAGTCAGAAAGAGGAAAACAAATATTGTATATTAATGCATATATGTGGAACCTAAAAAATGGTACAGATGAACTGGTTTGCAGGGAAGAAATAGAGACACAGAGGTAGAGAACAAACGTATGGACACCAAGTGTGGGAAGCCATGGGGTGGTGGTGGTGGGATGAGTTGGGAGATTGGGATTGACCTGTATACATGCATATGCATAAAATACATAACAAATAATAACCTGCTGTATAAAAAAAATAAATACAATTAAATATCAAAATTTTAAAAACTAAAATTTTAAAATAAAACAGAAAAACGTTCTTCCCTTCACACAGATGTATTTATAGGAATGAATTATTTCCATGCTTATATCTATAAATACATAAAAGAGGAATCAAATCTAACTTGAACCATAAAAGAAAAAAAAACCTGAACCCACCCGTTATACAGAGGGAAACTTTATCAGGGCACTTGCTCCAGCGGTAAACAATTCTGAAATTGGTCAGAGGTGGGTAATCACCTCCCATACAGCCAGCAACCCACCCCCCATACAAGGAGCGTCCTCATTGCAAAGCTGGGGGACCGTGCTGAGGCATCTGTGAGTAAACGTGAGCTGAGCCCCAGGCCAGCTGCTGCTGAACTGTTCCCACCCTTCCCAGGTAAAACACCTGAATATGTACAAGGGCTTGAAAGCCTAGAGGAAGGGCCGTGGAGCCACACCAGCGACAGCACGCAGGCCAAATTGGTGCCTGCAGGCCAGCCAGGATGGTCCTGGCCCCGGGCGCTCTTCTGGAAGCTTTCTATCGCCCTGCCTGAGATACCCCTCCTGTCCCGGCCCCCACTGCTTTTTTCCTTCCTCACCTCTGTCCGGAGAGAAATTCCATCGGAAGGTATGGGTGACACATCCTCTTCTTTACAGGTGGCAGCTGGGCAAATCCTGCAGAAAGGCCAGCAGAGCCCCACTCACACTGGGCAACCAACAAAGCCTTGGCCCCTCACTCCCTCCCACCAGCACAGCCCCGAGACTGCTGACGGGGCAGAGAATATGGAGTCAGGCACAACTTCAGGGGCTATTGCTGCCTGCAGCGCTGTTTCTATTGACCTCAACCAGGCACACCTGGGGAGGGCCGGCCGGCAGGGTAAGGCTGCCCAGGTCAGCTAATCCACAACCCTCAGGGAATCACATTGTTGAAAATGGACCTCGCTAAGGCAGAATAGAAGCCAAGGAAAAAAGGACACAATGCCATTTGCAGCCCCATAAATGAGTCTAGAGGTAATCACGTGACTTGGAGTAATTCAGAAAGTGAAAGACACATATCATATCATATCACTTATAGGTGTTACCTAAAAATGGATACCAGGACAGATATTTCCACGGAGAAGGGCAATCACAGATTCATTAAACAAACTTATGGTTCACCAATGGAAAGGTGTGAGGATTGGTTTCATTACGATATAGGGGTTAACAGACATAATCAAACACAGGTGACATATATAATCACCAAAGACCTACGGAATACCAAGAGAAGACTACTCAACCTTCTGTCCTAACGTACATGGGAAAAGGATCCCAGGAAGAACAGACATCTGTATATGTGTAAAAGAACCACATCTTCCACACCTACAACAAGCCAAACATTGTAATCAAACTTGCTGTAATAGAAAATTAAAAAAAAATTAAAAACACGAACAAGAAGTAGTGAGACAAACTTGAGGGGCTTTCTCCTGGCACATTCCATTCTAAATTCCAATCTAGAACACGACTTCCATTGAGGCTCTGTTGCTCTACTAACCAGATTTGGTAAGGGAGAACTGCTGCCACCTTGTGGCCGTTTCACGCAACAGCAGCTTTAATCCCAGCGCTAATGGTCAGTTGATATTCAAAATCATTGCAGGCCTGTAAATGACACCTGCCCTGAAAACAAATCCTGGGGTCACATATCGACCAAAAAATTCAAAGGACGTCCATATTTCAAAAGGACCATTTCAAAAGGCAAATTTTGCGCACATTAGTGTTCTGCTTCTTTTTCTTTCTTTCCTTTTTTGTTAAAAAACGGGAATGGAAAAAGGCATCACTCAGAATGGGCGAAAATCGTTGCAAATGAATCAATGGACAAAGGTTTAATCTCCAATATATATATAAACAGCTCATGCAGCTTAATATTAAAAAAACAAACAACCCAATACAAAAATGGGCCGAAGATCTAAAGAGACGTTTCTTCAAAGAAGACAGAGATGGCCAAGACGCACATGAAAAGCTGCTCAACAGCACTAATTATTAGAGAAATGCAAATCAAAACTACAATGAGGTATCACCTCACACCTGTTAGAAGCGGCATCATCAGAAACTCTACAAACAACAAATTCTGGGGAGGGTGTGGACAAAAGGAGCCCTCTTCCACTATTGGTGGGGATGTAAATTGATACAGTCACTATGGAGAACAGTATGGAGTTTCCTTAAAAAAACTAGAAATAGAATTACCATCTGATCCAGCAATCCCACTTCTGGGCATATACCCAGAGAAAACCATAAATCAAAAAGGCACATTTACCACAATGTTCATTGCAGCACTATTAACAATAGCCAGGTAATGCAAGCAACCTAAATGCCCACAGACAGATGAATGGATAAAGATGTGGTACATATATAAAATGGAATTTTACTCAGCCATAAAAAGGAATGAAACTGGATCATTTGTAGAGACATCGATGGATCTAGAGACTGTCATACAGAATGAAGTAAGTCAGAAAGAGGAAAACAAATATTGTATATTAATGCATATATGTGGAACCTAAAAAATGGTACAGATGAACTGGTTTGCAGGGAAGAAATAGAGACACAGAGGTAGAGAACAAACGTATGGACACCAAGTGTGGGAAGCCATGGGGTGGTGGTGGTGGGATGAGTTGGGAGATTGGGATTGACCTGTATACATGGATATGCATAAAATACATAACTAATAATAACCTGCTGTATAAAATAATAAATAAAATTAAATTTCAAAATTTTAAAAAATAAAATTTTAAAATAAAACAGAAAAACGTTCTTCCCTTCACACAGATGTATTTATAGGAATGAATTATTTCCATGCTTATATCTATAAATACATAAAAGAGGAATCAAATGTAACTTGAACCATAAAAGAAAAAAAAAAACCTGAACCCACCAGTTATACAGAGGGAAACCCTATCAGGGCACTTGCTCCAGCGGTAAACAATTCTGAAATTGCTCAGAGGTGGGGAATCACCTCCCATACAGCCAGCAACCCACCCCCCATGCAAGGAGCGTCCTCATTGCAAAGCTGGGGGACTGTGCTGAGGCATCTGTGAGTAAACGTGAGCTGAGCCCCAGGCCAGCTGCTGCTGAACTGTTCCCACCCTTCCCAGGTAAAACACCTGAATATGTACAAGGGCTTGAAAGCCTAGAGGAAGGGCCGTGGAGCCACACCAGCGACAGCACGCAGGCCAACTTGGTGCCTGCAGGCCAGCCAGGATGGTCCTGGCCCCGGGCGCTCTTCTGGAAGCTTTCTATCGCCCTGCCTGAGATACCCCTCCTGTCCCGGCCCCCACTGCTTTTTTCCTTCCTCACCTCTGTCCGGAGAGAAATTCCATCGGAAGGTATGGGTGACACATCCTCTTCTTTACAGGTGGCAGCCTGGCAACTCCTGCAGAAAGGCCAGCAGAGCCCCACTCACACCGGGCCACCAACAGAGCCTTGGCCCCTCACTCCCTCCCACCAGCACAGACCCGAGACTGCTGACAGGGCAGAGAATATGGAGTCAGGCACAACTTCAGGGGCTATTGCTGCCTGGAGCGCTGTTTATATTGACCTCAACCAGGCACACCTGGGGAGGGCCGGCCGGCAGGTTAAGGCTGCCCAGGTCAGCTAATCCACAACCCTCAGGGAATCACATTGTTGAAAATGGACTTCGCTAAGGCAGAATAGAAGCCAAGGAAAAAAAGGACACAATGCCATTTGCAGCCCCGTAGATGAGTATAGAGGTAATCACGTGACTTGGAGTAAGTCAGAAAGTGAAAGACACATATCGTATCATATCACTTATAGGTGTTACCTAAAAATGGATACCAGGGCAGATATTTCCACGGAGAAGGGCAATCACAGATTCATTAAACAAACTTATGGTTCACCAATGGAAAGGTGTGAGGATTGGTTTCATTACGATATCGGGGATAACAAACATAATCAAACACAGGTGACATATATAATCACCAAAGACCTACGGAATACCAAGAGAAGACTACTCAACATTCTGTCCTAACGTACATGGGAAAAGGATCCCAGGAAGAACAGACATCTGTATATGTGTAAAAGAACCACATCTTCCACACCTACAACAAGCCAAACATTGTAATCAAACTTGCTGTAATAGAAAATAAAAAAATAAAAATAAAAACACGAACAAGAAGTAGTGAGACAAACTTGAGGGGCTTTCTCCTGGCACATTCCATTCTAAATTCCAATCTAGAACACGACTTCCATTGAGGCTCTGTTGCTCTACTAATCAGATTTGGTAAGGGAGAACTGCTGCCACCTTGTGGCCGTTTCACGCAACAGCAGCTTTAATCCCAGCGCTAATGGTCAGTTGATATTCAAAATCATTGCAGGCCTGTAAATGACACCTGCCCTGAAAACAAATCCTGGGGTCACATATCGACCAAAAAATTCAAAGGACGTCCATATTTCAAAAGGACCATTTCAAAAGGCATATTTTACGCACATTAGTGTTCGGCTTCTTTTTCTTTCTTTCCTTTATTGTTAAAAAAAACGGGAATGGAAAAAGGCATCCCTCAGAATGGGCGAAAATCGTTGCAAATGAATCAATGGACAAAGGTTTAATCTCCAATATATATATAAACAGCTCATGCAGCTTAATATTAAAAAAACAAACAACCCAATACAAAAATGGGCAGAAGATGTAAAGAGACGTTTCTTCAAAGAAGACACAGAGATGGCCAAGACGCACATGAAAAGCTGCTCAACAGCACTAATTATTAGAGAAATGCAAATCAAAACTACAATGAGGTATCACCTCACACCTGTTAGAATCGGCATCATCAGAATCTCTACAAACAACAAATTCTGGGGAGGGTGTGGACAAAAGGAGCCCTCTTCCACTATTGGTGGGGATGTAAATTGATACAGTCACTATGGAGAACAGTATGGAGTTTCCTTAAAAAAAACTAGAAATAGAATTACCATCTGATCCAGCAATCCCTCTTCTGGGCATATACCCAGAGCAAACCATAAATCAAAAAGGCACATTCACCACAATGTTCATTGCAGCACTATTTACAATAGCCAGGTAATGCAAGCAACCTAAATGCCCACAAACAGATGAATGGATAAAGATGTGGTACATATATAAAATGGAATATTACTCAGCCATAAAAAGGAATGAAACTGGGTCATTTGTAGAGACATCGATGGATCTAGAGACTGTCATACAGAATGAAGTAAGTCAGAAAGAGGAAAACAAATATTGTATATTAATGCATATATGTGGAACCTAAAAAATGGTACAGATGAACTGGTTTGCAGGGAAGAAATAGAGACACAGAGGTAGAGAACAAACGTATGGACACCAAGTGTGGGAAGCCATGGGGTGGTGGTGGTGGGATGAGTTGGGAGATTGGGATTGACCTGTATACATGTATATGCATAAAATGCATAACTAATAATTACCTGCTGTATAAAAAAAATAAATAAAATTAAATTTCAAAATTTAAAAAAATAAAATTTTAAAATAAAACAGAAAAACGTTCTTCCCTTCACACAGATGTATTTATAGGAATGAATTATTTCCATGCTTATATCTATAAATACATAAAAGAGGAATCAAATCTAACTTGAACCATAAAAGAAAAAAAAACCTGAACCCACCAGTTATACAGAGGGAAACCCTATCAGGGCACTTGCTCCAGCGGTAAACAATTCTGAAATTGGTCAGAGGTGGGGAATCACCTCCCATACAGCCAGCAACCCACCCCCCATGCAAGGAGCGTCCTCATTGCAAAGCTGGGGGACCGTGCTGAGGCATCTGTGAGTAAACGTGAGCTGAGCCCCAGGCCAGCTGCTGCTGAACTGTTCCCACCCTTCCCAGGTAAAACACCTGAATATGTACAAGGGCTTGAAAGCCTAGAGGAAGGGCCATGGAGCCACACCAGCGACAGCACGCAGGCCAACTTGGTGCCTGCAGGCCAGCCAGGATGGTCCTAGACCCGGGCGCACTTCTGGAAGCTTTCTATCGCCCTGCCTGAGATACCCCTCCTGTCCCGGCCCCCACTGCTTTTTTCCTTCCTCACCTCTGTCCGGAGAGAAATTCCATCGGAAGGTATGGGTGACACATCCTCTTCTTTACAGGTGGCAGCCTGGCAACTCCTGCAGAAAGGCCAGCAGAGCCCCACTCACACCGGGCAACCAACAAAGCCTTGGCCCCTCACTCCCTCCCACCAGCACAGCCCCGAGACTGCTGACGGGGCAGAGAATATGGAGTCAGGCACAACTTCAGGGGCTATTGCTGCCTGGAGCGCTGTTTCTATTGACCTCAACCAGACACACCTGGGGAGGGCCGGCCGGCAGGGTAAGGCTGCCCAGGTCAGCTAATCCACAACCCTCAGGGAATCACATTGTTGAAAATGGACCTCGCTAAGGCAGAATAGAAGCCAAGGAAAAAAAGGACACAATGCCATTTGCAGCCCCATAAATGAGTCTAGAGGTAATCACGTGACTTGGAGTAAGTCAGAAAGTGAAAGACACATATCGTATCATATCACTTATAGGTGTTACCTAAAAATGGATACCAGGGCAGATATTTCCACGGAGAAGGGCAATCACAGATTCATTAAACAAACTTATGGTTCACCAATGGAAAGGTGTGAGGATTGGTTTCATTACGATATCGGGGTTAACAGACATAATCAAACACAGGTGACATATATAATCACCAAAGACCTACGGAATACCAAGAGAAGACTACTCAACATTCTGTCCTAACGTACATGGGAAAAGGATCCCAGGAAGAACAGACATCTGTATATGTGTAAAAGAACCACATCTTCCACACCTACAACAAGCCAAACATTGTAATCAAACTTGCTGTAATAGAAAATAAAAAAAAAATTAAAAACACGAACAAGAAGTAGTGAGACAAACTTGAGGGGCTTTCTCCTGGCACATTCCATTCTAAATTCCAATCTAGAACACGACTTCCATTGAGGCTCTGTTGCTTTAACCAGATTTGGTAAGGGAGAACTGCTGCCACCTTGTGGCCGTTTCACGCAACAGCAGCTTTAATCCCAGCGCTAATGGTCAGTTGATATTCAAAATCATTGCAGGCCTGTAAATGACACCTGCCCTGAAAACAAATCCTGGGGTCACATATCGACCAAAAAATTCAAAGGACGTCCATATTTCAAAAGGACCATTTCAAAAGGCATATTTTACGCACATTAGTGTTCTGCTTCTTTTTCTTTCTTTCCTTTTTTGTTAAAAAAAACGGGAATGGAAAAAGGCATCCCTCAGAATGGGCGAAAATCGTTGCAAATGAATCAATGGACAAAGGTTTAATCTCCAATATATATATAAACAGCTCATGCAGCTTAATATTAAAAAAACAAACAACCCAATACAAAAATGGGCAGAAGATCTAAAGAGACGTTTCTTCAAAGAAGACACAGAGATGGCCAAGACGCACATGAAAAGCTGCTCAACAGCACTAATTATTAGAGAAATGCAAATCAAAACTACAATGAGGTATCACCTCACACCTGTTAGAATCGGCATCATCAGAAACTCTACAAACAACAAATTCTGGGGAGGGTGTGGACAAAAGGAGCCCTCTTCCACTATTGGTAGGGATGTAAATTGATACAGTCACTATGGAGAACAGTATGGAGTTCCCTTAAAAAAAAACTAGAAATAGAATTACCATCTGATCCAGCAATCCCACTTCTGGGCATATACCCAGAGAAAACCATAAATCAAAAAGGCACATCCACCACAATGTTCATTGCAGCACTATTTACAATAGCCAGGTAATGCAAGCAACCTAAATGCCCACAGACAGATGAATGGATAAAGATGTGGTACATATATAAAATGGAATATTACTCAGCCATAAAAAGGAATGAAACTGGGTCATTTGTAGAGACATCGATGGATCTAGAGACTGTCATACAGAATGAAGTAAGTCAGAAAGAGGAAAACAAATATTGTATATTAATGCATATATGTGGAACCTAAAAAATGGTACAGATGAACTGGTTTGCAGGGAAGAATTAGAGACACAGAGGTAGAGAACAAACGTATGGACACCAAGTGTGGGAAGCCATGGGGTGGTGGTGGTGGGATGAGTTGGGAGATTGGGATTGACCTGTATACATGGATATGCATAAAATACATAACTAATAATAACCTGCTGTATAAAATAATAAATAAAATTAAATGTCAAAATTTTAAAAACTAAAATTTTAAAATAAAACAGAAAAACGTTCTTCCCTTCACACAGATGTATTTATAGGAATGAATTATTTCCATGCTTATATCTATAAATACATAAAAGAGGAATCAAATCTAACTTGAACCATAAAAGAAAAAAAAAACTGAACCCACCAGTTATACAGAGGGAAACCCTATCAGGGCACTTGCTCCAGCGGTAAACAATTCTGAAATTGGTCAGAGGTGGGGAATCACCTCCCATACAGCCAGCAAACCACCCCCCATGCAAGGAGCATCTTCATTGCAAAGCTGGGGGACCGTGCTGAGGCATCTGTGAGTAAACGTGAGCTGAGCCCCAGGCCAGCTGTTGCTGAACTGTTGCCACCCTTCCCAGGTAAAACACCTGCATATGTACAAGGGCTTGAAAGCCTAGAGGAAGGGCCGTGGAGCCACACCAGCGACAGCACGCAGGCCAACTTGGTGCCTGCAGGCCAGCCAGGATGGTCCTGGCCCCGGGTGCTCTTCTGGAAGCTTTCTATCGCCCTGCCTGAGATACCCCTCCTGTCCCGGCCCCCACTGCTTTTTTCCTTCCTCACCTCTGTCCGGAGAGAAATTCCATCGGAAGGTATGGGTGACACATCCTCTTCTTTACAGGTGGCAGCTTGGCAACTCCTGCAGAAAGGCCAGCAGAGCCCCACTCACACCGGGCAACCAACAAAGCCTTGGCCCCTCACTCCCTCCCACCAGCACAGCCCCGAGACTGCTGACGGGGCAGAGAATATGGAGTCAGGCACAACTTCAGGGGCTATTGCTGCCTGGAGCGCTGTTTCTATTGACCTCAACCAGACACACCTGGGGAGGGCCGGCCGGCAGGGTAAGGCTGCCCAGGTCAGCTAATCCACAACCCTCAGGGAATCACATTGTTGAAAATGGACCTCGCTAAGGCAGAATAGAAGCCAAGGAAAAAAAGGACACAATGCCATTTGCAGCCCCATAAATGAGTCTAGAGGTAATCACGTGACTTGGAGTAAGTCAGAAAGTGAAAGACACATATCGTATCATATCACTTATAGGTGTTACCTAAAAATGGATACCAGGGCAGATATTTCCACGGAGAAGGGCAATCACAGATTCATTAAACAAACTTATGGTTCACCAATGGAAAGGTGTGAGGATTGGTTTCATTACGATATCGGGGTTAACAGACATAATCAAACACAGGTGACATATATAATCACCAAAGACCTACGGAATACCAAGAGAAGACTACTCAACATTCTGTCCTAACGTACATGGGAAAAGGATCCCAGGAAGAACAGACATCTGTATATGTGTAAAAGAACCACATCTTCCACACCTACAACAAGCCAAACATTGTAATCAAACTTGCTGTAATAGAAAATAAAAAAAAAATTAAAAACACGAACAAGAAGTAGTGAGACAAACTTGAGGGGCTTTCTCCTGGCACATTCCATTCTAAATTCCAATCTAGAACACGACTTCCATTGAGGCTCTGTTGCTTTAACCAGATTTGGTAAGGGAGAACTGCTGCCACCTTGTGGCCGTTTCACGCAACAGCAGCTTTAATCCCAGCGCTAATGGTCAGTTGATATTCAAAATCATTGCAGGCCTGTAAATGACACCTGCCCTGAAAACAAATCCTGGGGTCACATATCGACCAAAAAATTCAAAGGACGTCCATATTTCAAAAGGACCATTTCAAAAGGCATATTTTACGCACATTAGTGTTCTGCTTCTTTTTCTTTCTTTCCTTTTTTGTTAAAAAAAAGGGGAATGGAAAAAGGCATCCCTCAGAATGGGCGAAAATCGTTGCAAATGAATCAATGGACAAAGGTTTAATCTCCAATATATATATAAACAGCTCATGCAGCTTAATATTAAAAAAACAAACAACCCAATACAAAAATGGGCAGAAGATCTAAAGAGACGTTTCTTCAAAGAAGACACAGAGATGGCCAAGACGCACATGAAAAGCTGCTCAACAGCACTAATTATTAGAGAAATGCAAATCAAAACTACAATGAGGTATCACCTCACACCTGTTAGAATCGGCATCATCAGAAACTCTACAAACAACAAATTCTGGGGAGGGTGTGGACAAAAGGAGCCCTCTTCCACTATTGGTAGGGATGTAAATTGATACAGTCACTATGGAGAACAGTATGGAGTTCCCTTAAAAAAAAACTAGAAATAGAATTACCATCTGATCCAGCAATCCCACTTCTGGGCATATACCCAGAGAAAACCATAAATCAAAAAGGCACATCCACCACAATGTTCATTGCAGCACTATTTACAATAGCCAGGTAATGCAAGCAACCTAAATGCCCACAGACAGATGAATGGATAAAGATGTGGTACATATATAAAATGGAATATTACTCAGCCATAAAAAGGAATGAAACTGGGTCATTTGTAGAGACATCGATGGATCTAGAGACTGTCATACAGAATGAAGTAAGTCAGAAAGAGGAAAACAAATATTGTATATTAATGCATATATGTGGAACCTAAAAAATGGTACAGATGAACTGGTTTGCAGGGAAGAATTAGAGACACAGAGGTAGAGAACAAACGTATGGACACCAAGTGTGGGAAGCCATGGGGTGGTGGTGGTGGGATGAGTTGGGAGATTGGGATTGACCTGTATACATGGATATGCATAAAATACATAACTAATAATAACCTGCTGTATAAAATAATAAATAAAATTAAATGTCAAAATTTTAAAAACTAAAATTTTAAAATAAAACAGAAAAACGTTCTTCCCTTCACACAGATGTATTTATAGGAATGAATTATTTCCATGCTTATATCTATAAATACATAAAAGAGGAATCAAATCTAACTTGAACCATAAAAGAAAAAAAAAACTGAACCCACCAGTTATACAGAGGGAAACCCTATCAGGGCACTTGCTCCAGCGGTAAACAATTCTGAAATTGGTCAGAGGTGGGGAATCACCTCCCATACAGCCAGCAAACCACCCCCCATGCAAGGAGCATCTTCATTGCAAAGCTGGGGGACCGTGCTGAGGCATCTGTGAGTAAACGTGAGCTGAGCCCCAGGCCAGCTGCTGCCGAACTGTTGCCACCCTTCCCAGGTAAAACACCTGCATATGTACAAGGGCTTGAAAGCCTAGAGGAAGGGCCGTGGAGCCACACCAGCGACAGCACGCAGGCCAACTTGGTGCCTGCAGGCCAGCCAGGATGGTCCTGGCCCCGGGCGCTCTTCTGGAAGCTTTCTATCGCCCTGCCTGAGATACCCCTCCTGTCCCGGCCCCCACTGCTTTTTTCCTTCCTCACCTCTGTCCGGAGAGAAATTCCATCGGAAGGTATGGGTGACACATCCTCTTCTTTACAGGTGGCAGCTTGGCAACTCCTGCAGAAAGGCCAGCAGAGCCCCACTCACACCGGGCAACCAACAAAGCCTTGGCCCCTCACTCCCTCCCACCAGCACAGCCCCGAGACTGCTGACGGGGCAGAGAATATGGAGTCAGGCACAACTTCAGGGGCTATTGCTGCCTGGAGCGCTGTTTCTATTGACCTCAACCAGGCACACCTGGGGAGGGCCGGCCGGCAGGGTAAGGCTGCCCAGGTCAGCTAATCCACAACCCTCAGGGAATCACATTGTTGAAAATGGACCTCGCTAAGGCAGAATAGAAGCCAAGGAAAAAAAGGACACAATGCCATTTGCAGCCCCATAAATGAGTCTAGAGTTAATCACGTGACTTGGAGTAATTCAGAAAGTGAAAGACACATATCGTATCATATCACTTATAGGTGTTACCTAAAAATGGATACCAGGGCAGATATTTCCACGGAGAAGGGCAATCACAGATTCATTAAACAAACTTATGGTTCACCAATGGAAAGGTGTGAGGATTGGTTTCATTACGATATCGGGGTTAACAGACATAATCAAACACAGGTGACATATATAATCACCAAAGATCTACGGAATACCAAGAGAAGACTACTCAACATTCTGTCCTAACGTACATGGGAAAAGGATCCCAGGAAGAACAGACATCTGTATATGTGTAAAAGAACCACATCTTCCACACCTACAACAAGCCAAACATTGTAATCAAACTTGCTGTAATAGAAAATAAAAAAAAAATTAAAAACACGAACAAGAAGTAGTGAGACAAACTTGAGGGGCTTTCTCCTGGCACATTCCATTCTAAATTCCAATCTAGAACACGACTTCCATTGAGGCTCTGTTGCTTTAACCAGATTTGGTAAGGGAGAACTGCTGCCACCTTGTGGCCGTTTCACGCAACAGCAGCTTTAATCCCAGCGCTAATGGTCAGTTGATATTCAAAATCATTGAAGGCCTGTAAATGACACCTGCCCTGAAAACAAATCCTGGGGTCACATATCGACCAAAAAATTCAAAGGACGTCCATATTTCAAAAGGACCATTTCAAAAGGCATATTTTACGCACATTAGTGTTCTGCTTCTTTTTCTTTCTTTCCTTTTTTGTTAAAAAAAACGGGAATGGAAAAAGGCATCCCTCAGAATGGGCGAAAATCGTTGCAAATGAATCAATGGACAAAGGTTTAATCTCCAATATATATATAAACAGCTCATGCAGCTTAATATTAAAAAAACAAACAACCCAATACAAAAATGGGCAGAAGATCTAAAGAGACGTTTCTTCAAAGAAGACACAGAGATGGCCAAGACGCACATGAAAAGCTGCTCAACAGCACTAATTATTAGAGAAATGCAAATCAAAACTACAATGAGGTATCACCTCACACCTGTTAGAATCGGCATCATCAGAAACTCTACAAACAACAAATTCTGGGGAGGGTGTGGACAAAAGGAGCCCTCTTCCACTATTGGTGGGGATGTAAATTGATACAGTCACTATGGAGAACAGTATGGAGTTTCCTTAAAAAAAACTAGAAATAGAATTACCATCTGATCCAGCAATCCCACTTCTGGGCATATACCCAGAGCAAACCATAAATCAAAAAGGCACATCCACCACAATGTTCATTGCAGCACTATTTACAATAGCCAGGTAATGCAAGCAACCTAAATGCCCACAGACAGATGAATGGATAAAGATGTGGTACATATATAAAATGGAATATTACTCAGCCATAAAAAGGAATGAAACTGGGTCATTTGTAGAGACATCGATGGATCTAGAGACTGTCATACAGAATGAAGTAAGTCAGAAAGAGGAAAACAAATATTGTATATTAATGCATATATGTGGAACCTAAAAAATGGTACAGATGAACTGGTTTGCAGGGAAGAAATAGAGACACAGAGGTAGAGAACAAACGTATGGACACCAAGTGTGGGAAGCCATGGGGTGGTGGTGGTGGGATGAGTTGGGAGATTGGGATTGACCTGTATACATGGATATGCATAAAATACATAACTAATAATAACCTGCTGTATAAAATAATAAATAAAATTAAATGTCAAAATTTTAAAAACTAAAATTTTAAAATAAAACAGAAAAACGTTCTTCCCTTCACACAGATGTATTTATAGGAATGAATTATTTCCATGCTTATATCTATAAATACATAAAAGAGGAATCAAATCTAACTTGAACCATAAAAGAAAAAAAAAACCTGAACCCACCAGTTATACAGAGGGAAACCCTATCAGGGCACTTGCTCCAGCGGTAAACAATTCTGAAATTGGTCAGAGGTGAGGAATCACCTCCCATACAGCCAGCAAACCACCCCCCATGCAAGGAGCGTCTTCATTGCAAAGCTGGGGGACCGTGCTGAGGCATCTGTGAGTAAACGTGAGCTGAGCCCCAGGCCAGCTGCTGCTGAACTGTTGCCACCCTTCCCAGGTAAAACACCTGCATATGTACAAGGGCTTGAAAGCCTAGAGGAAGGGCCGTGGAGCCACACCAGCGACAGCACGCAGGCCAACTTGGTGCCTGCAGGCCAGCCAGGATGGTCCTGGGCCCGGGCGCTCTTCTGGAAGCTTTCTATCGCCCTGCCTGAGATACCCCTCCTGTCCCGGCCCCCACTGCTTTTTTCCTTCCTCACCTCTGTCCGGAGAGAAATTCCATCGGAAGGTATGGGTGACACATCCTCTTCTTTACAGGTGGCAGACTGGCAACTCCTGCAGAAAGGCCAGCAGAGCCCCACTCACACCGGGCAACCAACAAAGCCTTGGCCCCTCACTCCCTCCCACCAGCACAGCTCCGAGACTGCTGACGGGGCAGAGAATATGGAGTCAGGCACAACTTCAGGGGCTATTGCTGCCTGGAGCTCTGTTTCTATTGACCTCAACCAGGCACACCTGGGGAGGGCCGGCCGGCAGGGTAAGGCTGCCCAGATCAGCTAATCCACAACCCTCAGGGAATCACATTGTTGAAAATGGACCTCGCTAAGGCAGAATAGAAGCCAAGGAAAAAAAGGACACAATGCCATTTGCAGCCCCATAAATGAGTCTAGAGGTAATCACGTGACTTGGAGTAAGTCAGAAAGTGAAAGACACATATCGTATCATATCACTTATAGGTGTTACCTAAAAATGGATACCAGGGCAGATATTTCCACGGAGAAGGGCAATCACAGATTCATTAAACAAACTTATGGTTCACCAATGGAAAGGTGTGAGGATTGGTTTCATTACGATATCGGGGTTAACAGACATAATCAAACACAGGTGACATATATAATCACCAAAGACCTACGGAATACCAAGAGAAGACTACTCAACCTTCTGTCCTAACGTACATGGGAAAAGGATCCCAGGAAGAACAGACATCTGTATATGTGTAAAAGAACCACATCTTCCACACCTACAACAAGCCAAACATTGTAATCAAACTTGCTGTAATAGAAAATAAAAAAAAAAATTAAAAACACGAACAAGAAGTAGTGAGACAAACTTGAGGGGCTTTCTCCTGGCACATTCCATTCTAAATTCCAATCTAGAACACGACTTCCATTGAGGCTCTGTTGCTCTACTAACCAGATTTGGTAAGGGAGAACTGCTGCCACCTTGTGGCCGTTTCACGCAACAGCAGCTTTAATCCCAGCGCTAATGGTCAGTTGATATTCAAAATCATTGCAGGCCTGTAAATGACACCTGCCCTGAAAACAAATCCTGGGGTCACATATCGACCAAAAAATTCAAAGGACGTCCATATCTCAAAAGGACCATTTCAAAAGGCAAATTTTGCGCACATTAGTGTTCTGCTTCTTTTTCTTTCTTTCCTTTTTTGTTAAAAAACGGGAATGGAAAAAGGCATCCCTCAGAATGGGCGAAAATCGTTGCAAATGAATCAATGGACAAAGGTTTAATCTCCAATATATATATAAACAGCTCATGCAGCTTAATATTAAAAAAACAAACAACCCAATACAAAAATGGGCCGAAGATCTAAAGAGACGTTTCTTCAAAGAAGACAGAGATGGCCAAGACGCACATGCAAAGCTGCTCAACAGCACTAATTATTAGAGAAATGCAAATCAAAACTACAATGAGGTATCACCTCACACCTGTTAGAAGCGGCATCATCAGAAACTCTACAAACAACAAATTCTGGGGAGGGTGTGGACAAAAGGAGCCCTCTTCCACTATTGGTGGGGATGTAAATTGATACAGTCACTATGGAGAACAGTATGGAGTTTCCTTAAAAAAACTAGAAATAGAATTACCATCTGATCCAGCAATCCCACTTCTGGGCATATACCCAGAGCAAACCATAAATCAAAAAGGCACATTTACCACAATGTTCATTGCAGTACTATTAACAATAGCCAGGTAATGCAAGCAACCTAAATGCCCACAGACAGATGAATGGATAAAGATGTGGTACATATATAAAATGGAATTTTACTCAGCCATAAAAAGGAATGAAACTGGGTCATTTGTAGAGACATCGATGGATCTAGAGACTGTCATACAGAATGAAGTAAGTCAGAAAGAGGAAAACAAATATTGTATATTAATGCATATATGTGGAACCTAAAAAATGGTACAGATGAACTGGTTTGCAGGGAAGAATTAGAGACACAGAGGTAGAGAACAAACGTATGGACACCAAGTGTGGGAAGCCATGGGGTGGTGGTGGTGGGATGAGTTGGGAGATTGGGATTGACCTGTATACATGTATATGCATAAAATACATAACTAATAATAACCTGCTGTATAAAATAATAAATAAAATTAAATTTCAAAATTTTAAAAAATAAAATTTTAAAATAAAACAGAAAAACGTTCTTCCCTTCACACAGATGTATTTATAGGAATGAATTATTTCCATGCTTATATCTATAAATACATAAAAGAGGAATCAAATCTAACTTGAACCATAAAAGAAAAAAAAACCTGAACCCACCAGTTATCCAGAGGGAAACCCTATCAGGGCACTTGCTCCAGCGGTAAACAATTCTGAAATTGCTCAGAGGTGGGGAATCACCTCCCATACAGCCAACAACCCACCCCCCATGCAAGGAGCGTCCTCATTGCAAAGCTGGGGGACCGTGCTGAGGCATCTGTGAGTAAACGTGAGCTGAGCCCCAGGCCAGCTGCTGCTGAACTGTTCCCACCCTTCCCAGGTAAAACACCTGAATATGTACAAGGGCTTGAAAGCCTAGAGGAAGGCCCGTGGAGCCACACCAGCGACAGCACGCAGGCCAACTTGGTGCCTGCAGGCCAGCCAGGATGGTCCTGGCCCCGGGCGCTCTTCTGGAAGCTTTCTATCGCCCTGCCTGAGATACCCCTCCTGTCCCGGCCCCCACTGCTTTTTTCCTTCCTCACCTCTGTCCGGAGAGAAATTCCATCGGAAGGTATGGGTGACACATCCTCTTCTTTACAGGTGGCAGCCTGGCAACTCCTGCAGAAAGGCCAGCAGAGCCCCACTCACACCGGGCAACCAACAAAGCCTTGGCCCCTCACTCCCTCCCACCAGCACAGCCCCGAGACTGCTGACGGGGCAGAGAATATGGAGTCAGGCACAACTTCAGGGGCTATTGCTGCCTGGAGCGCTGTTTATATTGACCTCAACCAGGCACACCTGGGGAGGGCCGGCCGGCAGGGTAAGGCTGCCCAGGTCAGCTAACCCACAACCCTCAGGGAATCACATTGTTGAAAATGGACCTCGCTAAGACAGAATAGAAGCCAAGGAAAAAGAGGACACAATGCCATTTGCAGCCCCGTAGATGAGTCTAGAGGTAATCACGTGACTTGGAGTAAGTCAGAAAGTGAAAGACACATATCGTATCATATCACTTATAGGTGTTACCTAAAAAATGGATACCAGGGCAGATATTTCCACGGAGAAGGGCAATCACAGATTCATTAAACAAACTTATGGTTCACCAATGGAAAGGTGTGAGGATTGGTTTCATTACGATATCGGGGTTAACAGACATAATCAAACACAGGTGACATATATAATCACCAAAGACCTACGGAATACCAAGAGAAGACTACTCAACATTCTGTCCTAACGTACATGGGAAAAGGATCCCAGGAAGAACAGACATCTGTATATGTGTAAAAGAACCACATCTTCCACACCTACAACAAGCCAAACATTGTAATCAAACTTGCTGTAATAGAAAATAAAAAAAAAATTAAAAACACGAACAAGAAGTAGTGAGACAAACTTGAGGGGCTTTCTCCTGGCACATTCCATTCTAAATTCCAATCTAGAACACGACTTCCATTGAGGCTCTGTTGCTCTACTAACCAGATTTGGTAAGGGAGAACTGCTGCCACCTTGTGGCCGTTTCACGCAACAGCAGCTTTAATCCCAGCGCTAATGGTCAGTTGATATTCAAAATCATTGCAGGCCTGTAAATGACACCTGCCCTGAAAACAAATCCTGGGGTCACATATCGACCAAAAAATTCAAAGGACGTCCATATTTCAAAAGGACCATTTCAAAAGGCATATTTTACGCACATTAGTGTTCTGCTTGTTTTTCTTTCTTTCCTTTTTTGTTAAAAAAAACGGGAATGGAAAAAGGCATCCCTCAGAATGGGCGAAAATCGTTGCAAATGAATCAATGGACAAAGGTTTAATCTCCAATATATATATAAACAGCTCATGCAGCTTAATATTAAAAAAACAAACAACCCAATACAAAAATGGGCAGAAGATCTAAAGAGACGTTTCTTCAAAGAAGACACAGAGATGGCCAAGACGCACATGAAAAGCTGCTCAACAGCACTAATTATTAGAGAAATGCAAATCAAAACTACAATGAGGTATCACCTCACACCTGTTAGAATCGGCATCATCAGAAACTCTACAAACAACAAATTCTGGGGAGGGTGTGGACAAAAGGAGCCCTCTTCCACTATTGGTGGGGATGTAAATTGATACAGTCACTATGGAGAACAGTATGGAGTTTCCTTAAAAAAGACTAGAAATAGAATTACCATCTGATCCAGCAATCCCACTTCTGGGCATATACCCAGAGAAAACCATAAATCAAAAAGGCACATTCACCACAATGTTCATTGCAGCACTATTTACAATAGCCAGGTAATGCAAGCAACCTAAATGCCCACAGACAGATGAATGGATAAAGATGTGGTACATATATAAAATGGAATATTACTCAGCCATAAAAAGGAATGAAACTGGGTCATTTGTAGAGACATCGATGGATCTAGAGACTGTCATACAGAATGAAGTAAGTCAGAAAGAGGAAAACAAATATTGTATATTAATGCATATATGTGGAACCTAAAAAATGGTACAGATGAACTGGTTTGCAGGGAAGAAATAGAGACACAGAGGTAGAGAACAAACGTATGGACACCAAGTGTGGGAAGCCATGGGGTGGTGGTGGTGGGATGAGTTGGGAGATTGGGATTGACCTGTATACATGGATATGCATAAAATACATAACTAATAATAACCTGCTGTATAAAATAATAAATAAAATTAAATGTCAAAATTTTAAAAACTAAAATTTTAAAATAAAACAGAAAAACGTTCTTCCCTTCACACAGATGTATTTATAGGAATGAATTATTTCCATGCTTATATCTATAAATACATAAAAGAGGAATCAAATCTAACTTGAACCATAAAAGAAAAAAAAAACCTGAACCCACCAGTTATACAGAGGGAAACCCTATCAGGGCACTTGCTCCAGCGGTAAACAATTCTGAAATTGGTCAGAGGTGGGGAATCACCTCCCATACAGCCAGCAAACCACCCCCCATGCAAGGAGCGTCCTCATTGCAAAGCTGGGGGACCGTGTTGAGGCATCTGTGAGTAAACGTGAGCTGAGCCCCAGGCCAGCTGCTGCTGAACTGTTGCCACCCTTCCCAGGTAAAACACCTGAATATGTACAAGGGCTTGAAAGCCTAGAGGAAGGGCCGTGGAGCCACACCAGCGACAGCACGCAGGCCAACTTGGTGCCTGCAGGCCAGCCAGGATGGTCCTGGCCCCGGGCGCTCTTCTGGAAGCTTTCTATCGCCCTGCCTGAGATACCCCTCCTGTCCCGGCCCCCACTGCTTTTTTCCTTCCTCACCTCTGTCCGGAGAGAAATTCCATCGGAAGGTATGGGTGACACATCCTCTTCTTTACAGGTGGCAGCCTGGCAACTCCTGCAGAAAGGCCAGCAGAGCCCCACTCACACCGGGCCACCAACAAAGCCTTGGCCCCTCCCTCCCTCCCACCAGCACAGCCCCGAGACTGCTGACGGGGCAGAGAATATGGAGTCAGGCACAACTTCAGGGGCTATTGCTGCCTGGAGCGCTGTTTATATTGACCTCAACCAGGCACACCTGGGGAGGGCCGGCCGGCAGGGTAAGGCTGCCCAGGTCAGCTAATCCACAACCCTCAGGGAATCACATTGTTGAAAATGGACCTCGCTAAGGCAGAATGGAAGCCAAGGAAAAAAAGAACACAATGCCATTTGCAGCCCCGTAGATGAGTCTAGAGGTAATCACGTGACTTGGAGTAAGTCAGAAAGTGAAAGACACATATCGTAACATATCACTTATAGGTGTTACCTAAAAAATGGATACCAGGGCAGATATTTCCACGGAGAAGGGCAATCACAGATTCATTAAACAAACTTATGGTTCACCAATGGAAATGTGTGAGGATTGGTTTCATTACGATATCGGGGTTAACAGACATAATCAAACACAGGTGACATATATAATCACCAAAGACCTACGGAATACCAAGAGAAGACTACTCAACATTCTGTCCTAACGTACATGGGAAAAGGATCCCAGGAAGAACAGACATCTGTATATGTGTAAAAGAACCACATCTTCCACACCTACAACAAGCCAAACATTGTAATCAAACTTGCTGTAATAGAAAATAAAAAAAAAATTAAAAACACGAACAAGAAGTAGTGAGACAAACTTGAGGGGCTTTCTCCTGGCACATTCCATTCTAAATTCCAATCTAGAACACGACTTCCATTGAGGCTCTGTTGCTCTACTAACCAGATTTGGTAAGGGAGAACTGCTGCCACCTTGTGGCCGTTTCACGCAACAGCAGCTTTAATCCCAGCGCTAATGGTCAGTTGATATTCAAAATCATTGCAGGCCTGTAAATGACACCTGCCCTGAAAACAAATCCTGGGGTCACATATCGACCAAAAAATTCAAAGGACGTCCATATTTCAAAACGACCATTTCAAAAGGCATATTTTACGCACATTAGTGTTCTGCTTCTTTTTCTTTCTTGCCTTTTTTGTTAAAAAAACGGGAATGGAAAAAGGCATCCCTCAGAATGGGCGAAAATCGTTGCAAATGAATCAATGGACAAAGGTTTAATCTCCAATATATATATAAACAGCTCATGCAGCTTAATATTAAAAAAACAAACAACCCAATACAAAAATGGGCAGAAGACCTAAAGAGACGTTTCTTCAAAGAAGACAGAGATGGCCAAGACGCACATGAAAAGCTGCTCAACAGCACTAATTATTAGAGAAATGCAAATCAAAACTACAATGAGGTATCACCTCACACCTGTTAGAAGCGGCATCATCAGAAACTCTACAAACAACAAATTCTGGGGAGGGTGTGGACAAAAGGAGCCCTCTTCCACTATTGGTGGGGATGTAAATTGATACAGTCACTATGGAGAACAGTATGGAGTTTCCTTAAAAAAACTAGAAATAGAATTACCATCTGATCCAGCAATCCCACTTCTGGGCATATACCCAGAGCAAACCATAAATCAAAAAGGCACATTCACCACAATGTTCATTGCAGCACTATTAACAATAGCCAGGTAATGCAAGGAACCTAAATGCCCACAGACAGATGAATGGATAAAGATGTGGTACATATATAAAATGGAATTTTACTCAGCCATAAAAAGGAATGAAACTGGGTCATTTGTAGAGACATCGATGGATCTAGAGACTGTCATACAGAATGAAGTAAGTCAGAAAGAGGAAAACAAATATTGTATATTAATGCATATATGTGGAACCTAAAAAATGGTACAGATGAACTGGTTTGCAGGGAAGAAATAGAGACACAGATGTAGAGAACAAACGTATGGACACCAAGTGAGGGAAGCCATGGGGAGCTGGTGGTGGGATGAGTTGGGAGATTGGGATTGACCTGTATACATGGATATGCATAAAATACATAACTAATAATAACCTGCTGTATAAAAAAAATAAATACAATTAAATTTCAAAATTTTAAAAAATAAAATTTTAAAATAAAACAGAAAAACGTTCTTCCCTTCACACAGATGTATTTATAGGAATGAATTATTTCCATGCTTATATCTATAAATACATAAAAGAGGAATCAAATCTAACTTGAACCATAAAAGAAAAAAAAAACCTGAACCCACCAGTTATACAGAGGGAAACCCTATCAGGGCACTTGCTCCAGCGGTAAACAATTCTGAAATTGGTCAGAGGTGGGGAATCACCTCCCATACAGCCAGCAACCCACCCCCCATACAAGGAGCGTCCTCATTGCAAAGCTGGGGGACCGTGCTGAGGCATATGTGAGTAAACGTGAGCTGAGCCCCAGGCCAGCTGCTGCTGAACTGTTCCCACCCTTCCCAGGTAAAACACCTGAATATGTACAAGGGCTTGAAAGCCTAGAGGAAGGGCCGTGGAGCCACACCAGCGACAGCACGCAGGCCAACTTGGTGCCTGCAGGCCAGCCAGGATGGTCCTGGCCCCGGGCGCTCTTCTGGAAGCTTTCTATCGCCCTGCCTGAGATACCCATCCTGTCCCGGCCCCCACTGCTTTTTTCCTTCCTCACCTCTGTCCGGAGAGAAATTCCATCGGAAGGTATGGGTGACACATCCTCTTCTTTACAGGTGGCAGCTTGGCAACTCCTGCAGAAAGGCCAGCAGAGCCCCACTCACACCGGGCAACCAACAAAGCCTTGGCCCCTCACTCCCTCCCACCAGCACAGCCCCGAGACTGCTGACGGGGCAGAGAATATGGAGTCAGGCACAACTTCAGGGGCTATTGCTGCCTGCAGCGCTGTTTCTATTGACCTCAACCAGGCACACCTGGGGAGGGCCGGCCAGCAGGGTAAGGCTGCCCAGGTCAGCTAATCCACAACCCTCAGGGAATCACATTGTTGAAAATGGACCTCGCTAAGGCAGAATAGAAGCCAAGGAAAAAAAGGACACAATGCCATTTGCAGCCCCATAAATGAGTCTAGAGGTAATCACGTGACTTGGAGTAATTCAGAAAGTGAAAGACACATATCGTATCATATCACTTATAGGTGTTACCTAAAAATGGATACCAGGGCAGATATTTCCACGGAGAAGGGCAATCACAGATTCATTAAACAAACTTATGGTTCACCAATGGAAAGGTGTGAGGATTGGTTTCATTACGATATCGGGGTTAACAGACATAATCAAACACAGGTGACATATATAATCACCAAAGACCTACGGAATACCAAGAGAAGACTACTCAACCTTCTGTCCTAACGTACATGGGAAAAGGATCCCAGGAAGAACAGACATCTGTATATGTGTAAAAGAACCACATCTTCCACACCTACAACAAGCCAAACATTGTAATCAAACTTGCTGTAATAGAAAATAAAAAAAAAATTAAAAACACGAACAAGACGTAGTGAGACAAACTTGAGGGGCTTTCTCCTGGCACATTCCATTCTAAATTCCAATCTAGAACACGACTTCCATTGAGGCTCTGTTGCTCTACTTACCAGATTTGGTAAGGGAGAACTGCTGCCACCTTGTGGCCGTTTCACGCAACAGCAGCTTTAATCCCAGCGCTAATGGTCAGTTGATATTCAAAATCATTGCAGGCCTGTAAATGACACCTGCCCTGAAAACAAATCCTGGGGTCACATATCGACCAAAAAATTCAAAGGACGTCCATATTTCAAAAGGACCATTTCAAAAGGCATATTTTGCGCACATTAGTGTTCTGCTTTTTTTTCTTTCTTTCCTTTTTTGTTAAAAAAAACGGGAATGGAAAAAGGCATCCCTCAGAATGGGCGAAAATCGTTGCAAATGAATCAATGGACAAAGGTTTAATCTCCAATATATATATAAACAGCTCATGCAGCTTAATATTAAAAAAACAAACAACCCAATACAAAAATGGGCAGAAGATCTAAAGAGACGTTTCTTCAAAGAAGACACAGAGATGGCCAAGACGCACATGAAAAGCTGCTCAACAGCACTAATTATTAGAGAAATGCAAATCAAAACTACAATGAGGTATCACCTCACACCTGTTAGAATCGGGATCATCAGAAACTCTACAAACAACAAGTTCTGGGGAGGGTGTGGACAAAAGGAGCCCTCTTCCACTATTGGTGGGGATGTAAATTGATACAGTCACTATGGAGAACAGTATGGAGTTTCCTTAAAAAAACTAGAAATAGAATTACCATCTGATCCAGCAATCCCACTTCTGGGCATATACTCAGAGAAAACCATAAATCAAAAAGGCACATTCACCACAATGTTCATTGCAGCACTATTTACAATAGCCAGGTAATGCAAGCAACCTAAATGCCCACAGACAGATGAATGGATAAAGATGTGGTACATATATAAAATGGAATATTACTCAGCCATAAAAAGGAATGAAACTGGGTCATTTGTAGAGACATCGATGGATCTAGAGACTGTCATACAGAATGAAGTAAGTCAGAAAGAGGAAAACAAATATTGTATATTAATGCATATATGTGGAACCTAAAAAATGGTACAGATGAACTGGTTTGCAGGGAAGAAATAGAGACACAGAGGTAGAGAACAAACGTATGGACACCAAGTGTGGGAAGCCATGGGGTGGTGGTGGTGGGATGAGTTGGGAGATTGGGATTGACCTGTATACATGTATATGCATAAAATACATAACTAATAATAACCTGCTGTATAAAATAATAAATAAAATTAAATTTCAAAATTTTAAAAAATAAAATTTTAAAATAAAACAGAAAAACGTTCTTCCCTTCACACAGATGTATTTATAGGAATGAATTATTTCCATGCTTATATCTATAAATACATAAAAGAGGAATCAAATCTAACTTGAACCATAAAAGAAAAAAAAACCTGAACCCACCAGTTATCCAGAGGGAAACCCTATCAGGGCACTTGCTCCAGCGGTAAACAATTCTGAAATTGGTCAGAGGTGGGGAATCACCTCCCATACAGCCAGCAACCCACCCCCCATACAAGGAGCGTCCTCATTGCAAAGCTGGGGGACCGTGTTGAGGCATATGTGAGTAAACGTGAGCTGAGCCCCAGGCCAGCTGCTGCTGAACTGTTCCCACCCTTCCCAGGTAAAACACCTGAATATGTACAAGGGCTTGAAAGCCTAGAGGAAGGGCCGTGGAGCCACACCAGCGACAGCACGCAGGCCAACTTGGTGCCTGCAGGCCAGCCAGGATGGTCCTGGCCCCGGGCGCTCTTCTGGAAGCTTTCTATCGCCCTGCCTGAGATACCCATCCTGTCCCGGCCCCCACTGCTTTTTTCCTTCCTCACCTCTGTCCGGAGAGAAATTCCATCGGAATGTATGGGTGACACATCCTCTTCTTTACAGGTGGCAGCTTGGCAACTCCTGCAGAAAGGCCAGCAGAGCCCCACTCACACCGGGCAACCAACAAAGCCTTGGCCCCTCACTCCCTCCCACCAGCACAGCCCCGAGACTGCTGACGGGGCAGAGAATATGGAGTCAGGCACAACTTCAGGGGCTATTGCTGCCTGGAGCGCTGTTTCTATTGACCTCAACCAGGCACACCTGGGGAGGGCCGGCCGGCAGGGTAAGGCTGCCCAGGTCAGCTAATCCACAACCCTCAGGGAATCACATTGTTGAAAATGGACCTCGCTAAGGCAGAATAAAAGCCAAGGAAAAAAAGGACACAATGCCATTTGCAGCCCCATAAATGAGTCTAGAGGTAATCACGTGACTTGGAGTAATTCAGAAAGTGAAAGACACATATCGTATCATATCACTTATAGGTGTTACCTAAAAAATGGATACCAGGGCAGATATTTCCACGGAGAAGGGCAATCACAGATTCATTAAACAAACTTATGGTTCACCAATGGAAATGTGTGAGGATTGGTTTCATTACGATATCGGGGTTAACAGACATAATCAAACACAGGTGACATATATAATCACCAAAGACCTACGGAATACCAAGAGAAGACTACTCAACATTCTGTCCTAACGTACATGGGAAAAGGATCCCAGGAAGAACAGACATCTGTATATGTGTAAAAGAACCACATCTTCCACACCTACAACAAGCCAAACATTGTAATCAAACTTGCTGTAATAGAAAATAAAAAAAAAATTAAAAACACGAACAAGAAGTAGTGAGACAAACTTGAGGGGCTTTCTCCTGGCACATTCCATTCTAAATTCCAATCTAGAACACGACTTCCATTGAGGCTCTGTTGCTCTACTAACCAGATTTGGTAAGGGAGAACTGCTGCCACCTTGTGGCCGTTTCACGCAACAGCAGCTTTAATCCCAGCGCTAATGGTCAGTTGATATTCAAAATCATTGCAGGCCTGTAAATGACACCTGCCCTGAAAACAAATCCTGGGGTCACATATCGACCAAAAAATTCAAAGGACGTCCATATTTCAAAACGACCATTTCAAAAGGCATATTTTACGCACATTAGTGTTCTGCTTCTTTTTCTTTCTTGCCTTTTTTGTTAAAAAAACGGGAATGGAAAAAGGCATCCCTCAGAATGGGCGAAAATCGTTGCAAATGAATCAATGGACAAAGGTTTAATCTCCAATATATATATAAACAGCTCATGCAGCTTAATATTAAAAAAACAAACAACCCAATACAAAAATGGGCAGAAGACCTAAAGAGACGTTTCTTCAAAGAAGACAGAGATGGCCAAGACGCACATGAAAAGCTGCTCAACAGCACTAATTATTAGAGAAATGCAAATCAAAACTACAATGAGGTATCACCTCACACCTGTTAGAAGCGGCATCATCAGAAACTCTACAAACAACAAATTCTGGGGAGGGTGTGGACAAAAGGAGCCCTCTTCCACTATTGGTGGGGATGTAAATTGATACAGTCACTATGGAGAACAGTATGGAGTTTCCTTAAAAAAACTAGAAATAGAATTACCATCTGATCCAGCAATCCCACTTCTGGGCATATACCCAGAGCAAACCATAAATCAAAAAGGCACATTCACCACAATGTTCATTGCAGCACTATTAACAATAGCCAGGTAATGCAAGGAACCTAAATGCCCACAGACAGATGAATGGATAAAGATGTGGTACATATATAAAATGGAATTTTACTCAGCCATAAAAAGGAATGAAACTGGGTCATTTGTAGAGACATCGATGGATCTAGAGACTGTCATACAGAATGAAGTAAGTCAGAAAGAGGAAAACAAATATTGTATATTAATGCATATATGTGGAACCTAAAAAATGGTACAGATGAACTGGTTTGCAGGGAAGAAATAGAGACACAGATGTAGAGAACAAACGTATGGACACCAAGTGAGGGAAGCCATGGGGAGCTGGTGGTGGGATGAGTTGGGAGATTGGGATTGACCTGTATACATGGATATGCATAAAATACATAACTAATAATAACCTGCTGTATAAAAAAAATAAATACAATTAAATTTCAAAATTTTAAAAAATAAAATTTTAAAATAAAACAGAAAAACGTTCTTCCCTTCACACAGATGTATTTATAGGAATGAATTATTTCCATGCTTATATCTATAAATACATAAAAGAGGAATCAAATCTAACTTGAACCATAAAAGAAAAAAAAAACCTGAACCCACCAGTTATACAGAGGGAAACCCTATCAGGGCACTTGCTCCAGCGGTAAACAATTCTGAAATTGGTCAGAGGTGGGGAATCACCTCCCATACAGCCAGCAACCCACCCCCCATACAAGGAGCGTCCTCATTGCAAAGCTGGGGGACCGTGCTGAGGCATATGTGAGTAAACGTGAGCTGAGCCCCAGGCCAGCTGCTGCTGAACTGTTCCCACCCTTCCCAGGTAAAACACCTGAATATGTACAAGGGCTTGAAAGCCTAGAGGAAGGGCCGTGGAGCCACACCAGCGACAGCACGCAGGCCAACTTGGTGCCTGCAGGCCAGCCAGGATGGTCCTGGCCCCGGGCGCTCTTCTGGAAGCTTTCTATCGCCCTGCCTGAGATACCCATCCTGTCCCGGCCCCCACTGCTTTTTTCCTTCCTCACCTCTGTCCGGAGAGAAATTCCATCGGAAGGTATGGGTGACACATCCTCTTCTTTACAGGTGGCAGCTTGGCAACTCCTGCAGAAAGGCCAGCAGAGCCCCACTCACACCGGGCAACCAACAAAGCCTTGGCCCCTCACTCCCTCCCACCAGCACAGCCCCGAGACTGCTGACGGGGCAGAGAATATGGAGTCAGGCACAACTTCAGGGGCTATTGCTGCCTGCAGCGCTGTTTCTATTGACCTCAACCAGGCACACCTGGGGAGGGCCGGCCAGCAGGGTAAGGCTGCCCAGGTCAGCTAATCCACAACCCTCAGGGAATCACATTGTTGAAAATGGACCTCGCTAAGGCAGAATAGAAGCCAAGGAAAAAAAGGACACAATGCCATTTGCAGCCCCATAAATGAGTCTAGAGGTAATCACGTGACTTGGAGTAATTCAGAAAGTGAAAGACACATATCGTATCATATCACTTATAGGTGTTACCTAAAAATGGATACCAGGGCAGATATTTCCACGGAGAAGGGCAATCACAGATTCATTAAACAAACTTATGGTTCACCAATGGAAAGGTGTGAGGATTGGTTTCATTACGATATCGGGGTTAACAGACATAATCAAACACAGGTGACATATATAATCACCAAAGACCTACGGAATACCAAGAGAAGACTACTCAACCTTCTGTCCTAACGTACATGGGAAAAGGATCCCAGGAAGAACAGACATCTGTATATGTGTAAAAGAACCACATCTTCCACACCTACAACAAGCCAAACATTGTAATCAAACTTGCTGTAATAGAAAATAAAAAAAAAATTAAAAACACGAACAAGACGTAGTGAGACAAACTTGAGGGGCTTTCTCCTGGCACATTCCATTCTAAATTCCAATCTAGAACACGACTTCCATTGAGGCTCTGTTGCTCTACTTACCAGATTTGGTAAGGGAGAACTGCTGCCACCTTGTGGCCGTTTCACGCAACAGCAGCTTTAATCCCAGCGCTAATGGTCAGTTGATATTCAAAATCATTGCAGGCCTGTAAATGACACCTGCCCTGAAAACAAATCCTGGGGTCACATATCGACCAAAAAATTCAAAGGACGTCCATATTTCAAAAGGACCATTTCAAAAGGCATATTTTGCGCACATTAGTGTTCTGCTTTTTTTTCTTTCTTTCCTTTTTTGTTAAAAAAAACGGGAATGGAAAAAGGCATCCCTCAGAATGGGCGAAAATCGTTGCAAATGAATCAATGGACAAAGGTTTAATCTCCAATATATATATAAACAGCTCATGCAGCTTAATATTAAAAAAACAAACAACCCAATACAAAAATGGGCAGAAGATCTAAAGAGACGTTTCTTCAAAGAAGACACAGAGATGGCCAAGACGCACATGAAAAGCTGCTCAACAGCACTAATTATTAGAGAAATGCAAATCAAAACTACAATGAGGTATCACCTCACACCTGTTAGAATCGGGATCATCAGAAACTCTACAAACAACAAGTTCTGGGGAGGGTGTGGACAAAAGGAGCCCTCTTCCACTATTGGTGGGGATGTAAATTGATACAGTCACTATGGAGAACAGTATGGAGTTTCCTTAAAAAAACTAGAAATAGAATTACCATCTGATCCAGCAATCCCACTTCTGGGCATATACTCAGAGAAAACCATAAATCAAAAAGGCACATTCACCACAATGTTCATTGCAGCACTATTTACAATAGCCAGGTAATGCAAGCAACCTAAATGCCCACAGACAGATGAATGGATAAAGATGTGGTACATATATAAAATGGAATATTACTCAGCCATAAAAAGGAATGAAACTGGGTCATTTGTAGAGACATCGATGGATCTAGAGACTGTCATACAGAATGAAGTAAGTCAGAAAGAGGAAAACAAATATTGTATATTAATGCATATATGTGGAACCTAAAAAATGGTACAGATGAACTGGTTTGCAGGGAAGAAATAGAGACACAGAGGTAGAGAACAAACGTATGGACACCAAGTGTGGGAAGCCATGGGGTGGTGGTGGTGGGATGAGTTGGGAGATTGGGATTGACCTGTATACATGTATATGCATAAAATACATAACTAATAATAACCTGCTGTATAAAATAATAAATAAAATTAAATTTCAAAATTTTAAAAAATAAAATTTTAAAATAAAACAGAAAAACGTTCTTCCCTTCACACAGATGTATTTATAGGAATGAATTATTTCCATGCTTATATCTATAAATACATAAAAGAGGAATCAAATCTAACTTGAACCATAAAAGAAAAAAAAACCTGAACCCACCAGTTATCCAGAGGGAAACCCTATCAGGGCACTTGCTCCAGCGGTAAACAATTCTGAAATTGGTCAGAGGTGGGGAATCACCTCCCATACAGCCAGCAACCCACCCCCCATACAAGGAGCGTCCTCATTGCAAAGCTGGGGGACCGTGTTGAGGCATATGTGAGTAAACGTGAGCTGAGCCCCAGGCCAGCTGCTGCTGAACTGTTCCCACCCTTCCCAGGTAAAACACCTGAATATGTACAAGGGCTTGAAAGCCTAGAGGAAGGGCCGTGGAGCCACACCAGCGACAGCACGCAGGCCAACTTGGTGCCTGCAGGCCAGCCAGGATGGTCCTGGCCCCGGGCGCTCTTCTGGAAGCTTTCTATCGCCCTGCCTGAGATACCCATCCTGTCCCGGCCCCCACTGCTTTTTTCCTTCCTCACCTCTGTCCGGAGAGAAATTCCATCGGAATGTATGGGTGACACATCCTCTTCTTTACAGGTGGCAGCTTGGCAACTCCTGCAGAAAGGCCAGCAGAGCCCCACTCACACCGGGCAACCAACAAAGCCTTGGCCCCTCACTCCCTCCCACCAGCACAGCCCCGAGACTGCTGACGGGGCAGAGAATATGGAGTCAGGCACAACTTCAGGGGCTATTGCTGCCTGGAGCGCTGTTTCTATTGACCTCAACCAGGCACACCTGGGGAGGGCCGGCCGGCAGGGTAAGGCTGCCCAGGTCAGCTAATCCACAACCCTCAGGGAATCACATTGTTGAAAATGGACCTCGCTAAGGCAGAATAAAAGCCAAGGAAAAAAAGGACACAATGCCATTTGCAGCCCCATAAATGAGTCTAGAGGTAATCACGTGACTTGGAGTAATTCAGAAAGTGAAAGACACATATCGTATCATATCACTTATAGGTGTTACCTAAAAATGGATACCAGGGCAGATATTTCCACGGAGAAGGGCAATCACAGATTCATTAAACAAACTTATGGTTCACCAATGGAAAGGTGTGAGGATTGGTTTCATTACGATATCGGGGTTAACAGACATAATCAAACACAGGTGACATATATAATCACCAAAGACCTACGGAATACCAAGAGAAGACTACTCAACCTTCTGTCCTAACGTACATGGGAAAAGGATCCCAGGAAGAACAGACATCTGTATATGTGTAAAAGAACCAAATCTACCACACCTACAACAAGCCAAACATTGTAATCAAACTTGCTGTAATAGAAAATTTAAAAAAAAATTAAAAACACGAACAAGAAGTAGTGAGACAAACTTGAGGGGCTTTCTCCTGGCACATTCCATTCTAAATTCCAATCTAGAACACGACTTCCATTGAGGCTCTGTTGCTTTAACCAGATTTGGTAAGGGAGAACTGCTGCCACCTTGTGGCCGTTTCACGCAACAGCAGCTTTAATCCCAGCGCTAATGGTCAGTTGATATTCAAAATCATTGCAGGCCTGTAAATGACACCTGCCCTGAAAACAAATCCTGGGGTCACATATCGACCAAAAAATTCAAAGGACGTCCATATTTCAAAAGGATCATTTCAAAAGGCATATTTTACGCACATTAGTGTTCTGCTTCTTTTTCTTTCTTTCCTTTTTTGTTAAAAAAAAACGGGAATGGAAAAAGGCATCCCTCAGAATGGGCGAAAATCGTTGCAAATGAATCAATGGACAAAGGTTTAATCTCCAATATATATATAAACAGCTCATGCAGCTTAATATTAAAAAAACAAACAACCCAATACAAAAATGGGCAGAAGATCTAAAGAGACGTTTCTTCAAAGAAGACACAGAGATGGCCAAGACGCACATGAAAAGCTGCTCAACAGCACTAATTATTAGAGAAATGCAAATCAAAACTACAATGAGGTATCACCTCACACCTGTTAGAATCGGCATCATCAGAAACTCTACAAACAACAAATTCTGGGGAGGGTGTGGACAAAAGGAGCCCTCTTCCACTATTGGTGGGGATGTAAATTGATACAGTCACTATGGAGAACAGTATGGAGTTTCCTTAAAAAAAACTAGAAATAGAATTACCATCTGATCCAGCAATCCCACTTCTGGGCATATACCCAGAGAAAACCATAAATCAAAAAGGCACATTCACCACAATTTTCATTGCAGCACTATTTACAATAGCCAGGTAATGCAAGCAACCTAAATGCCCACAGACAGATGAATGGATAAAGATGTGGTACATATATAAAATGGAATATTACTCAGCCATAAAAAGGAATGAAACTGGGTCATTTGTAGAGACATCGATGGATCTAGAGACTGTCATACAGAATGAAGTAAGTCAGAAAGAGGAAAACAAATATTGTATATTAATGCATATATGTGGAACCTAAAAAATGGTACAGATGAACTGGTTTGCAGGGAAGAAATAGAGACACAGAGGTAGAGAACAAACGTATGGACACCAAGTGTGGGAAGCCATGGGGTGGTGGTGGTGGGATGAGTTGGGAGATTGGGATTGACCTGTATACATGGATATGCATAAAATACATAACTAATAATAACCTGCTGTATAAAATAATAAATAAAATTAAATGTCAAAATTTTAAAAACTAAAATTTTAAAATAAAACAGAAAAACGTTCTTCCCTTCACACAGATGTATTTATAGGAATGAATTATTTCCATGCTTATATCTATAAATACATAAAAGAGGAATCAAATCTAACTTGAACCATAAAAGAAAAAAAAAACCTGAACCCACCAGTTATACAGAGGGAAACCCTATCAGGGCACTTGCTCCAGCGGTAAACAATTCTGAAATTGGTCAGAGGTGGGGAATCACCTCCCATACAGCCAGCAACCCACCCCCCATGCAAGGAGCGTCCTCATTGCAAAGCTGGGGGACAGTGCTGAGGCATCTGTGAGTGAACGTGAGCTGAGCCCCAGGCCAGCTGCTGCTGAACTGTTGCCACCCTTCCCAGGTAAAACACCTGAATATGTACAAGGGCTTGAAAGCCTAGAGGAAGGGCCGTGGAGCCACACCAGCGACAGCACGCAGGCCAACTTGGTGCCTGCAGGCCAGCCAGGATGGTCCTGGCCCCGGGCGCTCTTCTGGAAGCTTTCTATCGCCCTGCCTGAGATACCCCTCCTGTCCCGGCCCCCACTGCTTTTTTCCTTCCTCACCTCTGTCCGGAGAGAAATTCCATCGGAAGGTATGGGTGACACATCCTCTTCTTTACAGGTGGCAGCCTGGCAACTCCTGCAGAAAGGCCAGCAGAGCCCCACTCACACCGGGCCACCAACAAAGCCTTGGCCCCTCACTCCCTCCCACCAGCACAGCCCCGAGACTGCTGACGGGGCAGAGAATATGGAGTCAGGCACAACTTCAGGGTCTATTGCTGCCTGGAGCGCTGTTTATATTGACCTCAACCAGGCACACCTGGGGAGGGCCGGCCGGCAGGGTAAGGCTGCCCAGGTCAGCTAATCCACAACCCTCAGGGAATCACATTGTTGAAAATGGACCTCGCTAAGGCAGAATAGAAGCCAAGGGAAAAAAGGACACAATGCCATTTGCAGCCCCGTAGATGAGTCTAGAGGTAATCACGTGACTTGGAGTAAGTCAGAAAGTGAAAGACACATATCGTATCATATCACTAATAGGTGTTACCTAAAAAATGGATACCAGGGCAGATATTTCCACGGAGAAGGGCAATCACAGATTCATTAAACAAACTTATGGTTCACCAATGGAAAGGTGTGAGGATTGGTTTCATTACGATATCGGGGTTAACAGACATAATCAAACACAGGTGACATATATAATCACCAAAGACCTACGGAATACCAAGAGAAGACTACTCAACATTCTGTCCTAACGTATATGGGAAAAGGATCCCAGGAAGAACAGAGATCTGTATATGTGTAAAAGAACCACATCTTCCACACCTACAACAAGCCAAACATTGTAATCAAACTTGCTGTAATAGAAAATAAAAAAAAAATTAAAAACACGAACAAGACGTAGTGAGACAAACTTGAGGGGCTTTCTCCTGGCACATTCCATTCTAAATTCCAATCTAGAACACGACTTCCATTGAGGCTCTGTTGCTCTACTTACCAGATTTGGTAAGGGAGAACTGCTGCCACCTTGTGGCCGTTTCACGCAACAGCAGCTTTAATCCCAGCGCTAATGGTCAGTTGATATTCAAAATCATTGCAGGCCTGTAAATGACACCTGCCCTGAAAACAAATCCTGGGGTCACATATCGACCAAAAAATTCAAAGGACGTCCATATTTCAAAAGGACCATTTCAAAAGGCATATTTTGCGCACATTAGTGTTCTGCTTTTTTTTCTTTCTTTCCTTTTTTGTTAAAAAAAACGGGAATGGAAAAAGGCATCCCTCAGAATGGGCGAAAATCGTTGCAAATGAATCAATGGACAAAGGTTTAATCTCCAATATATATATAAACAGCTCATGCAGCTTAATATTAAAAAAACAAACAACCCAATACAAAAATGGGCAGAAGATCTAAAGAGACGTTTCTTCAAAGAAGACACAGAGATGGCCAAGACGCACATGAAAAGCTGCTCAACAGCACTAATTATTAGAGAAATGCAAATCAAAACTACAATGAGGTATCACCTCACACCTGTTAGAATCGGGATCATCAGAAACTCTACAAACAACAAGTTCTGGGGAGGGTGTGGACAAAAGGAGCCCTCTTCCACTATTGGTGGGGATGTAAATTGATACAGTCACTATGGAGAACAGTATGGAGTTTCCTTAAAAAAACTAGAAATAGAATTACCATCTGATCCAGCAATCCCACTTCTGGGCATATACTCAGAGAAAACCATAAATCAAAAAGGCACATTCACCACAATGTTCATTGCAGCACTATTTACAATAGCCAGGTAATGCAAGCAACCTAAATGCCCACAGACAGATGAATGGATAAAGATGTGGTACATATATAAAATGGAATATTACTCAGCCATAAAAAGGAATGAAACTGGGTCATTTGTAGAGACATCGATGGATCTAGAGACTGTCATACAGAATGAAGTAAGTCAGAAAGAGGAAAACAAATATTGTATATTAATGCATATATGTGGAACCTAAAAAATGGTACAGATGAACTGGTTTGCAGGGAAGAAATAGAGACACAGAGGTAGAGAACAAACGTATGGACACCAAGTGTGGGAAGCCATGGGGTGGTGGTGGTGGGATGAGTTGGGAGATTGGGATTGACCTGTATACATGTATATGCATAAAATACATAACTAATAATAACCTGCTGTATAAAATAATAAATAAAATTAAATTTCAAAATTTTAAAAAATAAAATTTTAAAATAAAACAGAAAAACGTTCTTCCCTTCACACAGATGTATTTATAGGAATGAATTATTTCCATGCTTATATCTATAAATACATAAAAGAGGAATCAAATCTAACTTGAACCATAAAAGAAAAAAAAACCTGAACCCACCAGTTATCCAGAGGGAAACCCTATCAGGGCACTTGCTCCAGCGGTAAACAATTCTGAAATTGCTCAGAGGTGGGGAATCACCTCCCATACAGCCAACAACCCACCCCCCATGCAAGGAGCGTCCTCATTGCAAAGCTGGGGGACCGTGCTGAGGCATCTGTGAGTAAACGTGAGCTGAGCCCCAGGCCAGCTGCTGCTGAACTGTTCCCACCCTTCCCAGGTAAAACACCTGAATATGTACAAGGGCTTGAAAGCCTAGAGGAAGGGCCGTGGAGCCACACCAGCGACAGCACGCAGGCCAACTTGGTGCCTGCAGGCCAGCCAGGATGGTCCTGGCCCCGGGCGCTCTTCTGGAAGCTTTCTATCGCCCTGCCTGAGATACCCCTCCTGTCCCGGCCCCCACTGCTTTTTTCCTTCCTCACCTCTGTCCGGAGAGAAATTCCATCGGAAGGTATGGGTGACACATCCTCTTCTTTACAGGTGGCAGCCTGGCAACTCCTGCAGAAAGGCCAGCAGAGCCCCACTCACACCGGGCCACCAACAAAGCCTTGGCCCCTCACTCCCTCCCACCAGCACAGCCCCGAGACTGCTGACGGGGCAGAGAATATGGAGTCAGGCACAACTTCAGGGGCTATTGCTGCCTGGAGCGCTGTTTATATTGACCTCAACCAGGCACACCTGGGGAGGGCCGGCCGGCAGGGTAAGGCTGCCCAGGTCAGCTAACCCACAACCCTCAGGGAATCACATTGTTGAAAATGGACCTCGCTAAGGCAGAATAGAAGCCAAGGAAAAAGAGGACACAATGCCATTTGCAGCCCCGTAGATGAGTCTAGAGGTAATCACGTGACTTGGAGTAAGTCAGAAAGTGAAAGACACATATCGTATCATATCACTTATAGGTGTTACCTAAAAAATGGATACCAGGGCAGATATTTCCACGGAGAAGGGCAATCACAGATTCATTAAACAAACTTATGGTTCACCAATGGAAAGGTGTGAGGATTGGTTTCATTACGATATCGGGGTTAACAGACATAATCAAACACAGGTGACATATATAATCACCAAAGACCTACGGAATACCAAGAGAAGACTACTCAACATTCTGTCCTAACGTACATGGGAAAAGGATCCCAGGAAGAACAGACATCTGTATATGTGTAAAAGAACCACATCTTCCACACCTACAACAAGCCAAACATTGTAATCAAACTTGCTGTAATAGAAAATAAAAAAAAATTAAAAACACGAACAAGAAGTAGTGAGACAAACTTGAGGGGCTTTCTCCTGGCACATTCCATTCTAAATTCCAATCTAGAACACGACTTCCATTGAGGCTCTGTTGCTTTAACCAGATTTGGTAAGGGAGAACTGCTGCCACCTTGTGGCCGTTTCACGCAACAGCAGCTTTAATCCCAGCGCTAATGGTCAGTTGATATTCAAAATCATTGCAGGCCTGTAAATGACACCTGCCCTGAAAACAAATCCTGGGGTCACATATCGACCAAAAAATTCAAAGGACGTCCATATTTCAAAAGGACCATTTCAAAAGGCATATTTTACGCACATTAGTGTTCTGCTTCTTTTTCTTTCTTTCCTTTTTTGTTAAAAAAAACGGGAATGGAAAAAGGCATCCCTCAGAATGGGCGAAAATCGTTGCAAATGAATCAATGGACAAAGGTTTAATCTCCAATATATATATAAACAGCTCATGCAGCTTAATATTAAAAAAACAAACAACCCAATACAAAAATGGGCAGAAGACCTAAAGAGACGTTTCTTCAAAGAAGACAGAGATGGCCAAGACGCACATGAAAAGCTGCTCAACAGCACTAATTATTAGAGAAATGCAAATCAAAACTACAATGAGGTATCACCTCACACCTGTTAGAAGCGGCATCATCAGAAACTCTACAAACAACAAATTCTGGGGAGGGTGTGGACAAAAGGAGCCCTCTTCCACTATTGGTGGGGATGTAAATTGATACAGTCACTATGGAGAACAGTATGGAGTTTCCTTAAAAAAACTAGAAATAGAATTACCATCTGATCCAGCAATCCCACTTCTGGGCATATACCCAGAGCAAACCATAAATCAAAAAGGCACATTCACCACAATGTTCATTGCAGCACTATTAACAATAGCCAGGTAATGCAAGGAACCTAAATGCCCACAGACAGATGAATGGATAAAGATGTGGTACATATATAAAATGGAATTTTACTCAGCCATAAAAAGGAATGAAACTGGGTCATTTGTAGAGACATCGATGGATCTAGAGACTGTCATACAGAATGAAGTAAGTCAGAAAGAGGAAAACAAATATTGTATATTAATGCATATATGTGGAACCTAAAAAATGGTACAGATGAACTGGTTTGCAGGGAAGAAATAGAGACACAGATGTAGAGAACAAACGTATGGACACCAAGTGAGGGAAGCCATGGGGAGCTGGTGGTGGGATGAGTTGGGAGATTGGGATTGACCTGTATACATGTATATGCATAAAATACATAACTAATAATAACCTGCTGTATAAAAAAAATAAATACAATTAAATTTCAAAATTTTAAAAAATAAAATTTTAAAATAAAACAGAAAAACGTTCTTCCCTTCACACAGATGTATTTATAGGAATGAATTATTTCCATGCTTATATCTATAAATACATAAAAGAGGAATCAAATCTAACTTGAACCATAAAAGAAAAAAAAAACCTGAACCCACCAGTTATACAGAGAGAAACCCTATCAGGGCACTTGCTCCAGCGGTAAACAATTCTGAAATTGGTCAGAGGTGGGGAATCACCTCCCATACAGCCAGCAACCCACCCCCCATACAAGGAGCGTCCTCATTGCAAAGCTGGGGGACCGTGCTGAGGCATATGTGAGTAAACGTGAGCTGAGCCCCAGGCCAGCTGCTGCTGAACTGTTCCCACCCTTCCCAGGTAAAACACCTGAATATGTACAAGGGCTTGAAAGCCTAGAGGAAGGGCCGTGGAGCCACACCAGCGACAGCACGCAGGCCAACTTGGTGCCTGCAGGCCAGCCAGGATGGTCCTGGCCCCGGGCGCTCTTCTGGAAGCTTTCTATCGCCCTGCCTGAGATACCCATCCTGTCCCGGCCCCCACTGCTTTTTTCCTTCCTCACCTCTGTCCGGAGAGAAATTCCATCGGAAGGTATGGGTGACACATCCTCTTCTTTACAGGTGGCAGCTTGGCAACTCCTGCAGAAAGGCCAGCAGAGCCCCACTCACACCGGGCAACCAACAAAGCCTTGGCCCCTCACTCCCTCCCACCAGCACAGCCCCGAGACTGCTGACGGGGCAGAGAATATGGAGTCAGGCACAACTTCAGGGGCTATTGCTGCCTGCAGCGCTGTTTCTATTGACCTCAACCAGGCACACCTGGGGAGGGCCGGCCGGCAGGGTAAGGCTGCCCAGGTCAGCTAATCCACAACCCTCAGGGAATCACATTGTTGAAAATGGACCTCGCTAAGGCAGAATAAAAGCCAAGGAAAAAAAGGACACAATGCCATTTGCAGCCCCATAAATGAGTCTAGAGGTAATCACGTGACTTGGAGTAATTCAGAAAGTGAAAGACACATATCGTATCATATCACTTATAGGTGTTACCTAAAAATGGATACCAGGGCAGATATTTCCACGGAGAAGGGCAATCACAGATTCATTAAACAAACTTATGGTTCACCAATGGAAAGGTGTGAGGATTGGTTTCATTACGATATCGGGGTTAACAGACATAATCAAACACAGGTGACATATATAATCACCAAAGACCTACGGAATACCAAGAGAAGACTACTCAACCTTCTGTCCTAACGTACATGGGAAAAGGATCCCAGGAAGAACAGACATCTGTATATGTGTAAAAGAACCAAATCTTCCACACCTACAACAAGCCAAACATTGTAATCAAACTTGCTGTAATAGAAAATTTAAAAAAAATTAAAAACACGAACAAGAAGTAGTGAGACAAACTTGAGGGGCTTTCTCCTGGCACATTCCATTCTAAATTCCAATCTAGAACACGACTTCCATTGAGGCTCTGTTGCTTTAACCAGATTTGGTAAGGGAGAACTGCTGCCACCTTGTGGCCGTTTCACGCAACAGCAGCTTTAATCCCAGCGCTAATGGTCAGTTGATATTCAAAATCATTGCAGGCCTGTAAATGACACCTGCCCTGAAAACAAATCCTGGGGTCACATATCGACCAAAAAATTCAAAGGACGTCCATATTTCAAAAGGACCATTTCAAAAGGCATATTTTACGCACATTAGTGTTCTGCTTCTTTTTCTTTCTTTCCTTTTTTGTTAAAAAAAACGGGAATGGAAAAAGGCATCCCTCAGAATGGGCGAAAATCGTTGCAAATGAATCAATGGACAAAGGTTTAATCTCCAATATATATATAAACAGCTCATGCAGCTTAATATTAAAAAAACAAACAACCCAATACAAAAATGGGCAGAAGATCTAAAGAGACGTTTCTTCAAAGAAGACACAGAGATGGCCAAGACGCACATGAAAAGCTGCTCAACAGCACTAATTATTAGAGAAATGCAAATCAAAACTACAATGAGGTATCACCTCACACCTGTTAGAATCGGCATCATCAGAAACTCTACAAACAACAAATTCTGGGGAGGGTGTGGACAAAAGGAGCCCTCTTCTACTATTGGTGGGGATGTAAATTGATACAGTCACTATGGAGAACAGTATGGAGTTTCCTTAAAAAAAACTAGAAATAGAATTACCATCTGATCCAGCAATCCCACTTCTGGGCATATACCCAGAGAAAACCATAAATCAAAAAGGCACATTCACCACAATGTTCATTGCAGCACTATTTACAATAGCCAGGTAATGCAAGCAACCTAAATGCCCACAGACAGATGAATGGATAAAGATGTGGTACATATATAAAATGGAATATTACTCAGCCATAAAAAGGAATGAAACTGGGTCATTTGTAGAGACATCGATGGATCTAGAGACTGTCATACAGAATGAAGTAAGTCAGAAAGAGGAAAACAAATATTGTATATTAATGCATATATGTGGAACCTAAAAAATGGTACAGATGAACTGGTTTGCAGGGAAGAAATAGAGACACAGAGGTAGAGAACAAACGTATGGACACCAAGTGTGGGAAGCCATGGGGTGGTGGTGGTGGGATGAGTTGGGAGATTGGGATTGACCTGTATACATGGATATGCATAAAATACATAACTAATAATAACCTGCTGTATAAAATAATAAATAAAATTAAATGTCAAAATTTTAAAAACTAAAATTTTAAAATAAAACAGAAAAACGTTCTTCCCTTCACACAGATGTATTTATAGGAATGAATTATTTCCATGCTTATATCTATAAATACATAAAAGAGGAATCAAATCTAACTTGAACCATAAAAGAAAAAAAAAACCTGAACCCACCAGTTATACAGAGGGAAACCCTATCAGGGCACTTGCTCCAGCGGTAAACAATTCTGAAATTGGTCAGAGGTGGGGAATCACCTCCCATACAGCCAGCAAACCACCCCCCATGCAAGGAGCGTCCTCATTGCAAAGCTGGGGGACCGTGCTGAGGCATCTGTGAGTAAACGTGAGCTGAGCCCCAGGCCAGCTGCTGCTGAACTGTTGCCACCCTTCCCAGGTAAAACACCTGAATATGTACAAGGGCTTGAAAGCCTAGAGGAAGGGCCGTGGAGCCACACCAGCGACAGCACGCAGGCCAACTTGGTGCCTGCAGGCCAGCCAGGATGGTCCTGGCCCCGGGCGCTCTTCTGGAAGCTTTCTATCGCCCTGCCTGAGATACCCCTCCTGTCCCGGCCCCCACTGCTTTTTTCCTTCCTCACCTCTGTCCGGAGAGAAATTCCATCGGAAGGTATGGGTGACACATCCTCTTCTTTACAGGTGGCAGCCTGGCAACTCCTGCAGAAAGGCCAGCAGAGCCCCACTCACACCGGGCCACCAACAAAGCCTTGGCCCCTCCCTCCCTCCCACCAGCACAGCCCCGAGACTGCTGACGGGGCAGAGAATATGGAGTCAGGCACAACTTCAGGGGCTATTGCTGCCTGGAGCGCTGTTTATATTGACCTCAACCAGGCACACCTGGGGAGGGCCGGCCGGCAGGGTAAGGCTGCCCAGGTCAGCTAATCCACAACCCTCAGGGAATCACATTGTTGAAAATGGACCTCGCTAAGGCAGAATGGAAGCCAAGGAAAAAAAGAACACAATGCCATTTGCAGCCCCGTAGATGAGTCTAGAGGTAATCACGTGACTTGGAGTAAGTCAGAAAGTGAAAGACACATATCGTAACATATCACTTATAGGTGTTACCTAAAAAATGGATACCAGGGCAGATATTTCCACGGAGAAGGGCAATCACAGATTCATTAAACAAACTTATGGTTCACCAATGGAAATGTGTGAGGATTGGTTTCATTACGATATCGGGGTTAACAGACATAATCAAACACAGGTGACATATATAATCACCAAAGACCTACGGAATACCAAGAGAAGACTACTCAACATTCTGTCCTAACGTACATGGGAAAAGGATCCCAGGAAGAACAGACATCTGTATATGTGTAAAAGAACCACATCTTCCACACCTACAACAAGCCAAACATTGTAATCAAACTTGCTGTAATAGAAAATAAAAAAAAAATTAAAAACACGAACAAGAAGTAGTGAGACAAACTTGAGGGGCTTTCTCCTGGCACATTCCATTCTAAATTCCAATCTAGAACACGACTTCCATTGAGGCTCTGTTGCTCTACTAACCAGATTTGGTAAGGGAGAACTGCTGCCACCTTGTGGCCGTTTCACGCAACAGCAGCTTTAATCCCAGCGCTAATGGTCAGTTGATATTCAAAATCATTGCAGGCCTGTAAATGACACCTGCCCTGAAAACAAATCCTGGGCTCACATATCGACCAAAAAATTCAAAGGACGTCCATATTTCAAAACGACCATTTCAAAAGGCATATTTTACGCACATTAGTGTTCTGCTTCTTTTTCTTTCTTTCCTTTTTTGTTAAAAAAACGGGAATGGAAAAAGGCATCCCTCAGAATGGGCGAAAATCGTTGCAAATGAATCAATGGACAAAGGTTTAATCTCCAATATATATATAAACAGCTCATGCAGCTTAATATTAAAAAAACAAACAACCCAATACAAAAATGGGCCGAAGATCTAAAGAGACGTTTCTTCAAAGAAGACACAGAGATGGCCAAGACGCACATGCAAAGCTGCTCTACAGCACTAATTATTAGAGAAATGCAAATCAAAACTACAATGAGGTATCACCTCACACCTGTTAGAATCGGCATCATCAGAAACTCTACAAACAACAAATTCTGGGGAGGGTGTGGACAAAAGGAGCCCTCTTCCACTATTGGTGGGGATGTAAATTGATACAGTCACTATGGAGAACAGTATGGAGTTTCCTTAAAAAAAACTAGAAATAGAATTACCATCTGATCCAGCAATCCCACTTCTGGGCATATACCCAGAGCAAACCATAAATCAAAAAGGCACATTCACCACAATGTTCATTGCAGCACTATTTACAATAGCCAGGTAATGCAAGCAACCTAAATGCCCACAGACAGATGAATGGATAAAGATGTGGTACATATATAAAATGGAATTTTACTCAGCCATAAAAAGGAATGAAACTGGGTCATTTGTAGAGACATCGATGGATCTAGAGACTGTCATACAGAATGAAGTAAGTCAGAAAGAGGAAAACAAATATTGTATATTAATGCATATATGTGGAACCTAAAAAATGGTACAGATGAACTGGTTTGCAGGGAAGAAATAGAGACACAGAGGTAGAGAACAAACGTATGGACACCAAGTGTGGGAAGCCATGGGGTGGTGGTGGTGGGATGAGTTGGGAGATTGGGATTGACCTGTATACATGTATATGCATAAAATACATAACTAATAATAACCTGCTGTATAAAATAATAAATAAAATTAAATTTCAAAATTTAAAAAACTAAAATTTTAAAATAAAACAGAAAAACGTTCTTCCCTTCACACAGATGTATTTATAGGAATGAATTATTTCCATGCTTATATCTATAAATACATAAAAGAGGAATCAAATCTAACTTGAACCATAAAAGAAAAAAAAACCTGAACCCACCAGTTATCCAGAGGGAAACCCTATCAGGGCACTTGCTCCAGCGGTAAACAATTCTGAAATTGCTCAGAGGTGGGGAATCACCTCCCATACAGCCAGCAACCCACCCCCATGCAAGGAGCGTCCTCATTGCAAAGCTGGGGGACCGTGCTGAGGCATCTGTGAGTAAACGTGAGCTGAGCCCCAGGCCAGCTGCTGCTGAACTGTTCCCACCCTTCCCCGGTAAAACACCTGAATATGTACAAGGGCTTGAAAGCCTAGAGGAAGGCCCGTGGAGCCACACCAGCGACAGCACGCAGGCCAACTTGGTGCCTGCATGCCAGCCAGGATGCTCCTGGCCCCGGGCGCTCTTCTGGAAGCTTTCTATCGCCCTGCCTGAGATACCCCTCCTGTCCCAGCCCCCACTGCTTTTTTCCTTCCTCACCTCTGTCCGGAGAGAAATTCCATCGGAAGGTATGGGTGACACATCCTCTTCTTTACAGGTGGCAGCCTGGCAACTCCTGCAGAAAGGCCAGCAGAGCCCCACTCACACCGGGCCACCAACAAAGCCTTGGCCCCTCACTCCCTCCCACCAGCACAGCCCCGAGACTGCTGACGGGGCAGAGAATATGGAGTCAGGCACAACTTCAGGGGCTATTGCTGCCTGCAGCGCTGTTTATATTGACCTCAACCAGGCACACCTGGGGAGGGCCGGCCGGCAGGGTAAGGCTGCCCAGGTCAGCTAATCCACAACCCTCAGGGAATCACATTGTTGAAAATGGACCTCGCTAAGGCAGAATAGAAGCCAAGGGAAAAAAGGACACAATGCCATTTGCAGCCCCGTAGATGAGTCTAGAGGTAATCACGTGACTTGGAATAAGTCAGAAAGTGAAAGACACATATCGTATCATATCACTAATAGGTGTTACCTAAAAAATGGATACCAGGGCAGATATTTCCACGGAGAAGGGCAATCACAGATTCATTAAACAAACTTATGGTTCACCAATGGAAAGGTGTGAGGATTGGTTTCATTACGATATCGGGGTTAACAGACATAATCAAACACAGGTGACATATATAATCACCAAAGACCTACGGAATACCAAGAGAAGACTACTCAACATTCTGTCCTAACCTATATGGGAAAAGGATCCCAGGAAGAACAGAGATCTGTATATGTGTAAAAGAACCACATCTTCCACACCTACAACAAGCCAAACATTGTAATCAAACTTGCTGTAATAGAAAATAAAAAAAAAATTAAAAACACGAACAAGACGTAGTGAGACAAACTTGAGGGGCTTTCTCCTGGCACATTCCATTCTAAATTCCAATCTAGAACACGACTTCCATTGAGGCTCTGTTGCTCTACTTACCAGATTTGGTAAGGGAGAACTGCTGCCACCTTGTGGCCGTTTCACGCAACAGCAGCTTTAATCCCAGCGCTAATGGTCAGTTGATATTCAAAATCATTGCAGGCCTGTAAATGACACCTGCCCTGAAAACAAATCCTGGGGTCACATATCGACCAAAAAATTCAAAGGACGTCCATATTTCAAAAGGACCATTTCAAAAGGCATATTTTGCGCACATTAGTGTTCTGCTTTTTTTTCTTTCTTTCCTTTTTTGTTAAAAAAAACGGGAATGGAAAAAGGCATCCCTCAGAATGGGCGAAAATCGTTGCAAATGAATCAATGGACAAAGGTTTAATCTCCAATATATATATAAACAGCTCATGCAGCTTAATATTAAAAAAACAAACAACCCAATACAAAAATGGGCAGAAGATCTAAAGAGACGTTTCTTCAAAGAAGACACAGAGATGGCCAAGACGCACATGAAAAGCTGCTCAACAGCACTAATTATTAGAGAAATGCAAATCAAAACTACAATGAGGTATCACCTCACACCTGTTAGAATCGGGATCATCAGAAACTCTACAAACAACAAGTTCTGGGGAGGGTGTGGACAAAAGGAGCCCTCTTCCACTATTGGTGGGGATGTAAATTGATACAGTCACTATGGAGAACAGTATGGAGTTTCCTTAAAAAAACTAGAAATAGAATTACCATCTGATCCAGCAATCCCACTTCTGGGCATATACTCAGAGAAAACCATAAATCAAAAAGGCACATTCACCACAATGTTCATTGCAGCACTATTTACAATAGCCAGGTAATGCAAGCAACCTAAATGCCCACAGACAGATGAATGGATAAAGATGTGGTACATATATAAAATGGAATATTACTCAGCCATAAAAAGGAATGAAACTGGGTCATTTGTAGAGACATCGATGGATCTAGAGACTGTCATACAGAATGAAGTAAGTCAGAAAGAGGAAAACAAATATTGTATATTAATGCATATATGTGGAACCTAAAAAATGGTACAGATGAACTGGTTTGCAGGGAAGAAATAGAGACACAGAGGTAGAGAACAAACGTATGGACACCAAGTGTGGGAAGCCATGGGGTGGTGGTGGTGGGATGAGTTGGGAGATTGGGATTGACCTGTATACATGTATATGCATAAAATACATAACTAATAATAACCTGCTGTATAAAATAATAAATAAAATTAAATTTCAAAATTTTAAAAAATAAAATTTTAAAATAAAACAGAAAAACGTTCTTCCCTTCACACAGATGTATTTATAGGAATGAATTATTTCCATGCTTATATCTATAAATACATAAAAGAGGAATCAAATCTAACTTGAACCATAAAAGAAAAAAAAACCTGAACCCACCAGTTATCCAGAGGGAAACCCTATCAGGGCACTTGCTCCAGCGGTAAACAATTCTGAAATTGCTCAGAGGTGGGGAATCACCTCCCATACAGCCAGCAACCCACCCCCCATGCAAGGAGCGTCCTCATTGCAAAGCTGGGGGACCGTGCTGAGGCATCTGTGAGTAAACGTGAGCTGAGCCCCAGGCCAGCTGCTGCTGAACTGTTCCCACCCTTCCCAGGTAAAACACCTGAATATGTACAAGGGCTTGAAAGCCTAGAGGAAGGGCCGTGGAGCCACACCAGCGACAGCACGCAGGCCAACTTGGTGCCTGCAGGCCAGCCAGGATGGTCCTGGCCCCGGGCGCTCTTCTGGAAGCTTTCTATCGCCCTGCCTGAGATACCCCTCCTGTCCCGGCCCCCACTGCTTTTTTCCTTCCTCACCTCTGTCCGGAGAGAAATTCCATCGGAAGGTATGGGTGACACATCCTCTTCGTTACAGGTGGCAGCTTGGCAACTCCTGCAGAAAGGCCAGCAGAGCCCCACTCACAGCGGGCAACCAACAAAGCCTTGGCCCCTCACTCCCTCCCACCAGCACAGCCCCGAGACTGCTGACGGGGCAGAGAATATGGAGTCAGGCACAACTTCAGGGGCTATTGCTGCCTGGAGCGCTGTTTATATTGACCTCAACCAGGCACACCTGGGGAGGGCCGGCCGGCAGGGTAAGGCTGCCCAGGTCAGCTAACCCACAACCCTCAGGGAATCACATTGTTGAAAATGGACCTCGCTAAGGCAGAATAGAAGCCAAGGAAAAAGAGGACACAATGCCATTTGCAGCCCCGTAGATGAGTCTAGAGGTAATCACGTGACTTGGAGTAAGTCAGAAAGTGAAAGACACATATCGTATCATATCACTTATAGGTGTTACCTAAAAAATGGATACCAGGGCAGATATTTCCACGGAGAAGGGCAATCACAGATTCATTAAACAAACTTATGGTTCACCAATGGAAAGGTGTGAGGATTGGTTTCATTACGATATCGGGGTTAACAGACATAATCAAACACAGGTGACATATATAATCACCAAAGACCTACGGAATACCAAGAGAAGACTACTCAACCTTCTGTCCTAACGTACATGGGAAAAGGATCCCAGGAAGAACAGACATCTGTATATGTGTAAAAGAACCACATCTTCCACACCTACAACAAGCCAAACATTGTAATCAAACTTGCTGTAATAGAAAATTTAAAAAAAATTAAAAACACGAACAAGAAGTAGTGAGACAAACTTGAGGGGCTTTCTCCTGGCACATTCCATTCTAAATTCCAATCTAGAACACGACTTCCATTGAGGCTCTGTTGCTTTAACCAGATTTGGTAAGGGAGAACTGCTGCCACCTTGTGGCCGTTTCACGCAACAGCAGCTTTAATCCCAGCGCTAATGGTCAGTTGATATTCAAAATCATTGCAGGCCTGTAAATGACACCTGCCCTGAAAACAAATCCTGGGGTCACATATCGACCAAAAAATTCAAAGGACGTCCATATTTCAAAAAGATCATTTCAAAAGGCATATTTTACGCACATTAGTGTTCTGCTTCTTTTTCTTTCTTTCCTTTTTTGTTAGAAAAAAACGGGAATGGAAAAAGGCATCCCTCAGAATGGGCGAAAATCGTTGCAAATGAATCAATGGACAAAGGTTTAATCTCCAATATATATATAAACAGCTCATGCAGCTTAATATTAAAAAAACAAACAACCCAATACAAAAATGGGCAGAAGATCTAAAGAGACGTTTCTTCAAAGAAGACACAGAGATGGCCAAGACGCACATGAAAAGCTGCTCAACAGCACTAATTATTAGAGAAATGCAAATCAAAACTACAATGAGGTATCACCTCACACCTGTTAGAATCGGCATCATCAGAAACTCTACAAACAACAAATTCTGGGGAGGGTGTGGACAAAAGGAGCCCTCTTCCACTATTGGTGGGGATGTAAATTGATACAGTCACTATGGAGAACAGTATGGAGTTTCCTTAAAAAAAACTAGAAATAGAATTACCATCTGATCCAGCAATCCCACTTCTGGGCATATACCCAGAGCAAACCATAAATCAAAAAGGCACATTCACCACAATGTTCATTGCAGCACTATTTACAATAGCCAGGTAATGCAAGCAACCTAAATGCCCACAGACAGATGAATGGATAAAGATGTGGTACATATATAAAATGGAATTTTACTCAGCCATAAAAAGGAATGAAACTGGGTCATTTGTAGAGACATCGATGGATCTAGAGACTGTCATACAGAATGAAGTAAGTCAGAAAGAGGAAAACAAATATTGTATATTAATGCATATATGTGGAACCTAAAAAATGGTACAGATGAACTGGTTTGCAGGGAAGAAATAGAGACACAGAGGTAGAGAACAAACGTATGGACACCAAGTGTGGGAAGCCATGGGGTGGTGGTGGTGGGATGAGTTGGGAGATTGGGATTGACCTGTATACATGGATATGCATAAAATACATAACTAATAATAACCTGCTGTATAAAATAATAAATAAAATTAAATGTCAAAATTTTAAAAACTAAAATTTTAAAATAAAACAGAAAAACGTTCTTCCCTTCACACAGATGTATTTATAGGAATGAATTATTTCCATGCTTATATCTATAAATACATAAAAGAGGAATCAAATCTAACTTGAACCATAAAAGAAAAAAAAAACCTGAACCCACCAGTTATACAGAGGGAAACCCTATCAGGGCACTTGCTCCAGCGGTAAACAATTCTGAAATTGGTCAGAGGTGGGGAATCACCTCCCATACAGCCAGCAAACCACCCCCCATGCAAGGAGCGTCCTCATTGCAAAGCTGGGGGACCGTGCTGAGGCATCTGTGAGTAAACGTGAGCTGAGCCCCAGGCCAGCTGCTGCTGAACTGTTGCCACCCTTCCCAGGTAAAACACCTGAATATGTACAAGGGCTTGAAAGCCTAGAGGAAGGGACGTGGAGCCACACCAGCGACAGCACGCAGGCCAACTTGGTGCCTGCAGGCCAGCCAGGATGGTCCTGGCCCCGGGCGCTCTTCTGGAAGCTTTCTATCGCCCTGCCTGAGATACCCCTCCTGTCCCGGCCCCCACTGCTTTTTTCCTTCCTCACCTCTGTCCGGAGAGAAATTCCATCGGAAGGTATGGGTGACACATCCTCTTCTTTACAGGTGGCAGCCTGGCAACTCCTGCAGAAAGGCCAGCAGAGCCCCACTCACACCGGGCCACCAACAAAGCCTTGGCCCCTCCCTCCCTCCCACCAGCACAGCCCCGAGACTGCTGACGGGGCAGAGAATATGGAGTCAGGCACAACTTCAGGGGCTATTGCTGCCTGGAGCGCTGTTTATATTGACCTCAACCAGGCACACCTGGGGAGGGCCGGCCGGCAGGGTAAGGCTGCCCAGGTCAGCTAATCCACAACCCTCAGGGAATCACATTGTTGAAAATGGACCTCGCTAAGGCAGAATGGAAGCCAAGGAAAAAAAGAACACAATGCCATTTGCAGCCCCGTAGATGAGTCTAGAGGTAATCACGTGACTTGGAGTAAGTCAGAAAGTGAAAGACACATATCGTAACATATCACTTATAGGTGTTACCTAAAAAATGGATACCAGGGCAGATATTTCCACGGAGAAGGGCAATCACAGATTCATTAAACAAACTTATGGTTCACCAATGGAAATGTGTGAGGATTGGTTTCATTACGATATCGGGGTTAACAGACATAATCAAACACAGGTGACATATATAATCACCAAAGACCTACGGAATACCAAGAGAAGACTACTCAACATTCTGTCCTAACGTACATGGGAAAAGGATCCCAGGAAGAACAGACATCTGTATATGTGTAAAAGAACCACATCTTCCACACCTACAACAAGCCAAACATTGTAATCAAACTTGCTGTAATAGAAAATAAAAAAAAAATTAAAAACACGAACAAGAAGTAGTGAGACAAACTTGAGGGGCTTTCTCCTGGCACATTCCATTCTAAATTCCAATCTAGAACACGACTTCCATTGAGGCTCTGTTGCTCTACTAACCAGATTTGGTAAGGGAGAACTGCTGCCACCTTGTGGCCGTTTCACGCAACAGCAGCTTTAATCCCAGCGCTAAAGGTCAGTTGATATTCAAAATCATTGCAGGCCTGTAAATGACACCTGCCCTGAAAACAAATCCTGGGCTCACATATCGACCAAAAAATTCAAAGGACGTCCATATTTCAAAACGACCATTTCAAAAGGCATATTTTACGCACATTAGTGTTCTGCTTCTTTTTCTTTCTTGCCTTTTTTGTTAAAAAAACGGGAATGGAAAAAGGCATCCCTCAGAATGGGCGAAAATCGTTGCAAATGAATCAATGGACAAAGGTTTAATCTCCAATATATATATAAACAGCTCATGCAGCTTAATATTAAAAAAACAAACAACCCAATACAAAAATGGGCAGAAGACCTAAAGAGACGTTTCTTCAAAGAAGACAGAGATGGCCAAGACGCACATGAAAAGCTGCTCAACAGCACTAATTATTAGAGAAATGCAAATCAAAACTACAATGAGGTATCACCTCACACCTGTTAGAAGCGGCATCATCAGAAACTCTACAAACAACAAATTCTGGGGAGGGTGTGGACAAAAGGAGCCCTCTTCCACTATTGGTGGGGATGTAAATTGATACAGTCACTATGGAGAACAGTATGGAGTTTCCTTAAAAAAACTAGAAATAGAATTACCATCTGATCCAGCAATCCCACTTCTGGGCATATACCCAGAGCAAACCATAAATCAAAAAGGCACATTCACCACAATGTTCATTGCAGCACTATTAACAATAGCCAGGTAATGCAAGGAACCTAAATGCCCACAGACAGATGAATGGATAAAGATGTGGTACATATATAAAATGGAATTTTACTCAGCCATAAAAAGGAATGAAACTGGGTCATTTGTAGAGACATCGATGGATCTAGAGACTGTCATACAGAATGAAGTAAGTCAGAAAGAGGAAAACAAATATTGTATATTAATGCATATATGTGGAACCTAAAAAATGGTACAGATGAACTGGTTTGCAGGGAAGAAATAGAGACACAGATGTAGAGAACAAACGTATGGACACCAAGTGAGGGAAGCCATGGGGAGCTGGTGGTGGGATGAGTTGGGAGATTGGGATTGACCTGTATACATGTATATGCATAAAATACATAACTAATAATAACCTGCTGTATAAAAAAAATAAATACAATTAAATTTCAAAATTTTAAAAAATAAAATTTTAAAATAAAACAGAAAAACGTTCTTCCCTTCACACAGATGTATTTATAGGAATGAATTATTTCCATGCTTATATCTATAAATACATAAAAGAGGAATCAAATCTAACTTGAACCATAAAAGAAAAAAAAAACCTGAACCCACCAGTTATACAGAGGGAAACCCTATCAGGGCACTTGCTCCAGCGGTAAACAATTCTGAAATTGGTCAGAGGTGGGGAATCACCTCCCATACAGCCAGCAACCCACCCCCCATACAAGGAGCGTCCTCACTGCAAAGCTGGGGGACCGTGCTGAGGCATATGTGAGTAAACGTGAGCTGAGCCCCAGGCCAGCTGCTGCTGAACTGTTCCCACCCTTCCCAGGTAAAACACCTGAATATGTACAAGGGCTTGAAAGCCTAGAGGAAGGGCCGTGGAGCCACACCAGCGACAGCACGCAGGCCAACTTGGTGCCTGCAGGCCAGCCAGGATGGTCCTGGCCCCGGGCGCTCTTCTGGAAGCTTTCTATCGCCCTGCCTGAGATACCCATCCTGTCCCGGCCCCCACTGCTTTTTTCCTTCCTCACCTCTGTCCGGAGAGAAATTCCATCGGAAGGTATGGGTGACACATCCTCTTCTTTACAGGTGGCAGCTTGGCAACTCCTGCAGAAAGGCCAGCAGAGCCCCACTCACACCGGGCAACCAACAAAGCCTTGGCCCCTCACTCCCTCCCACCAGCACAGCCCCGAGACTGCTGACGGGGCAGAGAATATGGAGTCAGGCACAACTTCAGGGGCTATTGCTGCCTGCAGCGCTGTTTCTATTGACCTCAACCAGGCACACCTGGGGAGGGCCGGCCGGCAGGGTAAGGCTGCCCAGGTCAGCTAATCCACAACCCTCAGGGAATCACATTGTTGAAAATGGACCTCGCTAAGGCAGAATAGAAGCCAAGGAAAAAAAGGACACAATGCCATTTGCAGCCCCATAAATGAGTCTAGAGGTAATCACGTGACTTGGAGTAATTCAGAAAGTGAAAGACACATATCGTATCATATCACTTATAGGTGTTACCTAAAAATGGATACCAGGGCAGATATTTCCACGGAGAAGGGCAATCACAGATTCATTAAACAAACTTATGGTTCACCAATGGAAAGGTGTGAGGATTGGTTTCATTACGATATCGGGGTTAACAGACATAATCAAACACAGGTGACATATATAATCACCAAAGACCTACGGAATACCAAGAGAAGACTACTCAACCTTCTGTCCTAACGTACATGGGAAAAGGATCCCAGGAAGAACAGACATCTGTATATGTGTAAAAGAACCAAATCTTCCACACCTACAACAAGCCAAACATTGTAATCAAACTTGCTGTAATAGAAAATAAAAAAAAAATTAAAAACACGAACAAGAAGTAGTGAGACAAACTTGAGGGGCTTTCTCCTGGCACATTCCATTCTAAATTCCAATCTAGAACACGACTTCCATTGAGGCTCTGTTGCTTTAACCAGATTTGGTAAGGGAGAACTGCTGCCACCTTGTGGCCGTTTCACGCAACAGCAGCTTTAATCCCAGCGCTAATGGTCAGTTGATATTCAAAATCATTGCAGGCCTGTAAATGACACCTGCCCTGAAAACAAATCCTGGGGTCACATATCGACCAAAAAATTCAAAGGACGTCCATATTTCAAAAGGACCATTTCAAAAGGCATATTTTACGCACATTAGTGTTCTGCTTCTTTTTCTTTCTTTCCTTTTTTGTTAAAAAAAACGGGAATGGAAAAAGGCATCCCTCAGAATGGGCGAAAATCGTTGCAAATGAATCAATGGACAAAGGTTTAATCTCCAATATATATATAAACAGCTCATGCAGCTTAATATTAAAAAAACAAACAACCCAATACAAAAATGGGCAGAAGATCTAAAGAGACGTTTCTTCAAAGAAGACACAGAGATGGCCAAGACGCACATGAAAAGCTGCTCAACAGCACTAATTATTAGAGAAATGCAAATCAAAACTACAATGAGGTATCACCTCACACCTGTTAGAATCGGCATCATCAGAAACTCTACAAACAACAAATTCTGGGGAGGGTGTGGACAAAAGGAGCCCTCTTCTACTATTGGTGGGGATGTAAATTGATACAGTCACTATGGAGAACAGTATGGAGTTTCCTTAAAAAAAACTAGAAATAGAATTACCATCTGATCCAGCAATCCCACTTCTGGGCATATACCCAGAGAAAACCATAAATCAAAAAGGCACATTCACCACAATGTTCATTGCAGCACTATTTACAATAGCCAGGTAATGCAAGCAACCTAAATGCCCACAGACAGATGAATGGATAAAGATGTGGTACATATATAAAATGGAATATTACTCAGCCATAAAAAGGAATGAAACTGGGTCATTTGTAGAGACATCGATGGATCTAGAGACTGTCATACAGAATGAAGTAAGTCAGAAAGAGGAAAACAAATATTGTATATTAATGCATATATGTGGAACCTAAAAAATGGTACAGATGAACTGGTTTGCAGGGAAGAAATAGAGACACAGAGGTAGAGAACAAACGTATGGACACCAAGTGTGGGAAGCCATGGGGTGGTGGTGGTGGGATGAGTTGGGAGATTGGGATTGACCTGTATACATGGATATGCATAAAATACATAACTAATAATAACCTGCTGTATAAAATAATAAATAAAATTAAATGTCAAAATTTTAAAAACTAAAATTTTAAAATAAAACAGAAAAACGTTCTTCCCTTCACACAGATGTATTTATAGGAATGAATTATTTCCATGCTTATATCTATAAATACATAAAAGAGGAATCAAATCTAACTTGAACCATAAAAGAAAAAAAAAACCTGAACCCACCAGTTATACAGAGGGAAACCCTATCAGGGCACTTGCTCCAGCGGTAAACAATTCTGAAATTGGTCAGAGGTGTGGAATCACCTCCCATACAGCCAGCAAACCACCCCCCATGAAAGGAGCGTCCTCATTGCAAAGCTGGGGGACCGTGCTGAGGCATCTGTGAGTAAACGTGAGCTGAGCCCCAGGCCAGCTGCTGCTGAACTGTTGCCACCCTTCCCAGGTAAAACACCTGAATATGTACAAGGGCTTGAAAGCCTAGAGGAAGGGCCGTGGAGCCACACCAGCGACAGCACGCAGGCCAACTTGGTGCCTGCAGGCCAGCCAGGATGGTCCTGGCCCCGGGCGCTCTTCTGGAAGCTTTCTATCGCCCTGCCTGAGATACCCCTCCTGTCCCGGCCCCCACTGCTTTTTTCCTTCCTCACCTCTGTCCGGAGAGAAATTCCATCGGAAGGTATGGGTGACACATCCTCTTCTTTACAGGTGGCAGCCTGGCAACTCCTGCAGAAAGGCCAGCAGAGCCCCACTCACACCGGGCAACCAACAAAGCCTTGGCCCCTCCCTCCCTCCCACCAGCACAGCCCCGAGACTGCTGACGGGGCAGAGAATATGGAGTCAGGCACAACTTCAGGGGCTATTGCTGCCTGGAGCGCTGTTTATATTGACCTCAACCAGGCACACCTGGGGAGGGCCGGCCGGCAGGGTAAGGCTGCCCAGGTCAGCTAATCCACAACCCTCAGGGAATCACATTGTTGAAAATGGACCTCGCTAAGGCAGAATGGAAGCCAAGGAAAAAAAGAACACAATGCCATTTGCAGCCCCGTAGATGAGTCTAGAGGTAATCACGTGACTTGGAGTAAGTCAGAAAGTGAAAGACACATATCGTAACATATCACTTATAGGTGTTACCTAAAAAATGGATACCAGGGCAGATATTTCCACGGAGAAGGGCAATCACAGATTCATTAAACAAACTTATGGTTCACCAATGGAAATGTGTGAGGATTGGTTTCATTACGATATCGGGGTTAACAGACATAATCAAACACAGGTGACATATATAATCACCAAAGACCTACGGAATACCAAGAGAAGACTACTCAACATTCTGTCCTAACGTACATGGGAAAAGGATCCCAGGAAGAACAGACATCTGTATATGTGTAAAAGAACCACATCTTCCACACCTACAACAAGCCAAACATTGTAATCAAACTTGCTGTAATAGAAAATAAAAAAAAAATTAAAAACACGAACAAGAAGTAGTGAGACAAACTTGAGGGGCTTTCTCCTGGCACATTCCATTCTAAATTCCAATCTAGAACACGACTTCCATTGAGGCTCTGTTGCTCTACTAACCAGATTTGGTAAGGGAGAACTGCTGCCACCTTGTGGCCGTTTCACGCAACAGCAGCTTTAATCCCAGCGCTAATGGTCAGTTGATATTCAAAATCATTGCAGGCCTGTAAATGACACCTGCCCTGAAAACAAATCCTGGGGTCACATATCGACCAAAAAATTCAAAGGACGTCCATATTTCAAAAGGACCATTTCAAAAGGCATATTTTACGCACATTAGTGTTCTGCTTCTTTTTCTTTCTTTCCTTTTTTGTTAAAAAAAACGGGAATGGAAAAAGGCATCCCTCAGAATGGGCGAAAATCGTTGCAAATGAATCAATGGACAAAGGTTTAATCTCCAATATATATATAAACAGCTCATGCAGCTTAATATTAAAAAAACAAACAACCCAATACAAAAATGGGCAGAAGATCTAAAGAGACGTTTCTTCAAAGAAGACACAGAGATGGCCAAGACGCACATGAAAAGCTGCTCAACAGCACTAATTATTAGAGAAATGCAAATCAAAACTACAATGAGGTATCACCTCACACCTGTTAGAATCGGCATCATCAGAAACTCTACAAACAACAAATTCTGGGGAGGGTGTGGACAAAAGGAGCCCTCTTCTACTATTGGTGGGGATGTAAATTGATACAGTCACTATGGAGAACAGTATGGAGTTTCCTTAAAAAAAACTAGAAATAGAATTACCATCTGATCCAGCAATCCCACTTCTGGGCATATACCCAGAGAAAACCATAAATCAAAAAGGCACATTCACCACAATGTTCATTGCAGCACTATTTACAATAGCCAGGTAATGCAAGCAACCTAAATGCCCACAGACAGATGAATGGATAAAGATGTGGTACATATATAAAATGGAATATTACTCAGCCATAAAAAGGAATGAAACTGGGTCATTTGTAGAGACATCGATGGATCTAGAGACTGTCATACAGAATGAAGTAAGTCAGAAAGAGGAAAACAAATATTGTATATTAATGCATATATGTGGAACCTAAAAAATGGTACAGATGAACTGGTTTGCAGGGAAGAAATAGAGACACAGAGGTAGAGAACAAACGTATGGACACCAAGTGTGGGAAGCCATGGGGTGGTGGTGGTGGGATGAGTTGGGAGATTGGGATTGACCTGTATACATGGATATGCATAAAATACATAACTAATAATAACCTGCTGTATAAAATAATAAATAAAATTAAATGTCAAAATTTTAAAAACTAAAATTTTAAAATAAAACAGAAAAACGTTCTTCCCTTCACACAGATGTATTTATAGGAATGAATTATTTCCATGCTTATATCTATAAATACATAAAAGAGGAATCAAATCTAACTTGAACCATAAAAGAAAAAAAAAACCTGAACCCACCAGTTATACAGAGGGAAACCCTATCAGGGCACTTGCTCCAGCGGTAAACAATTCTGAAATTGGTCAGAGGTGGGGAATCACCTCCCATACAGCCAGCAAACCACCCCCCATGCAAGGAGCGTCCTCATTGCAAAGCTGGGGGACCGTGCTGAGGCATCTGTGAGTAAACGTGAGCTGAGCCCCAGGCCAGCTGCTGCTGAACTGTTGCCACCCTTCCCAGGTAAAACACCTGAATATGTACAAGGGCTTGAAAGCCTAGAGGAAGGGCCGTGGAGCCACACCAGCGACAGCACGCAGGCCAACTTGGTGCCTGCAGGCCAGCCAGGATGGTCCTGGCCCCGGGCGCTCTTCTGGAAGCTTTCTATCGCCCTGCCTGAGATACCCCTCCTGTCCCGGCCCCCACTGCTTTTTTCCTTCCTCACCTCTGTCCGGAGAGAAATTCCATCGGAAGGTATGGGTGACACATCCTCTTCTTTACAGGTGGCAGCCTGGCAACTCCTGCAGAAAGGCCAGCAGAGCCCCACTCACACCGGGCCACCAACAAAGCCTTGGCCCCTCCCTCCCTCCCACCAGCACAGCCCCGAGACTGCTGACGGGGCAGAGAATATGGAGTCAGGCACAACTTCAGGGGCTATTGCTGCCTGGAGCGCTGTTTATATTGACCTCAACCAGGCACACCTGGGGAGGGCCGGCCGGCAGGGTAAGGCTGCCCAGGTCAGCTAATCCACAACCCTCAGGGAATCACATTGTTGAAAATGGACCTCGCTAAGGCAGAATGGAAGCCAAGGAAAAAAAGAACACAATGCCATTTGCAGCCCCGTAGATGAGTCTAGAGGTAATCACGTGACTTGGAGTAAGTCAGAAAGTGAAAGACACATATCGTAACATATCACTTATAGGTGTTACCTAAAAAATGGATACCAGGGCAGATATTTCCACGGAGAAGGGCAATCACAGATTCATTAAACAAACTTATGGTTCACCAATGGAAATGTGTGAGGATTGGTTTCATTACGATATCGGGGTTAACAGACATAATCAAACACAGGTGACATATATAATCACCAAAGACCTACGGAATACCAAGAGAAGACTACTCAACATTCTGTCCTAACGTACATGGGAAAAGGATCCCAGGAAGAACAGACATCTGTATATGTGTAAAAGAACCACATCTTCCACACCTACAACAAGCCAAACATTGTAATCAAACTTGCTGTAATAGAAAATAAAAAAAAAATTAAAAACACGAACAAGAAGTAGTGAGACAAACTTGAGGGGCTTTCTCCTGGCACATTCCATTCTAAATTCCAATCTAGAACACGACTTCCATTGAGGCTCTGTTGCTCTACTAACCAGATTTGGTAAGGGAGAACTGCTGCCACCTTGTGGCCGTTTCACGCAACAGCAGCTTTAATCCCAGCGCTAATGGTCAGTTGATATTCAAAATCATTGCAGGCCTGTAAATGACACCTGCCCTGAAAACAAATCCTGGGCTCACATATCGACCAAAAAATTCAAAGGACGTCCATATTTCAAAACGACCATTTCAAAAGGCATATTTTACGCACATTAGTGTTCTGCTTCTTTTTCTTTCTTGCCTTTTTTGTTAAAAAAACGGGAATGGAAAAAGGCATCCCTCAGAATGGGCGAAAATCGTTGCAAATGAATCAATGGACAAAGGTTTAATCTCCAATATATATATAAACAGCTCATGCAGCTTAATATTAAAAAAACAAACAACCCAATACAAAAATGGGCAGAAGACCTAAAGAGACGTTTCTTCAAAGAAGACAGAGATGGCCAAGACGCACATGAAAAGCTGCTCAACAGCACTAATTATTAGAGAAATGCAAATCAAAACTACAATGAGGTATCACCTCACACCTGTTAGAAGCGGCATCATCAGAAACTCTACAAACAACAAATTCTGGGGAGGGTGTGGACAAAAGGAGCCCTCTTCCACTATTGGTGGGGATGTAAATTGATACAGTCACTATGGAGAACAGTATGGAGTTTCCTTAAAAAAACTAGAAATAGAATTACCATCTGATCCAGCAATCCCACTTCTGGGCATATACCAAGAGCAAACCATAAATCAAAAAGGCACATTCACCACAATGTTCATTGCAGCACTATTAACAATAGCCAGGTAATGCAAGGAACCTAAATGCCCACAGACAGATGAATGGATAAAGATGTGGTACATATATAAAATGGAATTTTACTCAGCCATAAAAAGGAATGAAACTGGGTCATTTGTAGAGACATCGATGGATCTAGAGACTGTCATACAGAATGAAGTAAGTCAGAAAGAGGAAAACAAATATTGTATATTAATGCATATATGTGGAACCTAAAAAATGGTACAGATGAACTGGTTTGCAGGGAAGAAATAGAGACACAGATGTAGAGAACAAACGTATGGACACCAAGTGAGGGAAGCCATGGGGAGCTGGTGGTGGGATGAGTTGGGAGATTGGGATTGACCTGTATACATGGATATGCATAAAATACATAACTAATAATAACCTGCTGTATAAAAAAAATAAATACAATTAAATTTCAAAATTTTAAAAAATAAAATTTTAAAATAAAACAGAAAAACGTTCTTCCCTTCACACAGATGTATTTATAGGAATGAATTATTTCCATGCTTATATCTATAAATACATAAAAGAGGAATCAAATCTAACTTGAACCATAAAAGAAAAAAAAAACCTGAACCCACCAGTTATACAGAGGGAAACCCTATCAGGGCACTTGCTCCAGCGGTAAACAATTCTGAAATTGGTCAGAGGTGGGTAATCACCTCCCATACAGCCAGCAACCCACCCCCCATACAAGGAGCGTCCTCATTGCAAAGCTGGGGGACCGTGCTGAGGCATATGTGAGTAAACGTGAGCTGAGCCCCAGGCCAGCTGCTGCTGAACTGTTCCCACCCTTCCCAGGTAAAACACCTGAATATGTACAAGGGCTTGAAAGCCTAGAGGAAGGGCCGTGGAGCCACACCAGCGACAGCACGCAGGCCAACTTGGTGCCTGCAGGCCAGCCAGGATGGTCCTGGCCCCGGGCGCTCTTCTGGAAGCTTTCTATCGCCCTGCCTGAGATACCCATCCTGTCCCGGCCCCCACTGCTTTTTTCCTTCCTCACCTCTGTCCGGAGAGAAATTCCATCGGAAGGTATGGGTGACACATCCTCTTCTTTACAGGTGGCAGCTTGGCAACTCCTGCAGAAAGGCCAGCAGAGCCCCACTCACACCGGGCAACCAACAAAGCCTTGGCCCCTCACTCCCTCCCACCAGCACAGCCCCGAGACTGCTGACGGGGCAGAGAATATGGAGTCAGGCACAACTTCAGGGGCTATTGCTGCCTGCAGCGCTGTTTCTATTGACCTCAACCAGGCACACCTGGGGAGGGCCGGCCGGCAGGGTAAGGCTGCCCAGGTCAGCTAATCCACAACCCTCAGGGAATCACATTGTTGAAAATGGACCTCGCTAAGGCAGAATAGAAGCCAAGGAAAAAAAGGACACAATGCCATTTGCAGCCCCATAAATGAGTCTAGAGGTAATCACGTGACTTGGAGTAATTCAGAAAGTGAAAGACACATATCGTATCATATCACTTATAGGTGTTACCTAAAAATGGATACCAGGGCAGATATTTCCACGGAGAAGGGCAATCACAGATTCATTAAACAAACTTATGGTTCACCAATGGAAAGGTGTGAGGATTGGTTTCATTACGATATCGGGGTTAACAGACATAATCAAACACAGGTGACATATATAATCACCAAAGACCTACGGAATACCAAGAGAAGACTACTCAACCTTCTGTCCTAACGTACATGGAAAAGGATCCCAGGAAGAACAGACATCTGTATATGTGTAAAAGAACCAAATCTTCCACACCTACAACAAGCCAAACATTGTAATCAAACTTGCTGTAATAGAAAATTTAAAAAAAATTAAAAACACGAACAAGAAGTAGTGAGACAAACTTGAGGGGCTTTCTCCTGGCACATTCCATTCTAAATTCCAATCTAGAACACGACTTCCATTGAGGCTCTGTTGCTTTAACCAGATTTGGTAAGGGAGAACTGCTGCCACCTTGTGGCCGTTTCACGCAACAGCAGCTTTAATCCCAGCGCTAATGGTCAGTTGATATTCAAAATCATTGCAGGCCTGTAAATGACACCTGCCCTGAAAACAAATCCTGGGGTCACATATCGACCAAAAAATTCAAACGACGTCCATATTTCAAAAGGACCATTTCAAAAGGCATATTTTACGCACATTAGTGTTCTGCTTCTTTTTCTTTCTTTCCTTTTTTGTTAAAAAAAACGGGAATGGAAAAAGGCATCCCTCAGAATGGGCGAAAATCGTTGCAAATGAATCAATGGACAAAGGTTTAATCTCCAATATATATATAAACAGCTCATGCAGCTTAATATTAAAAAAACAAACAACCCAATACAAAAATGGGCAGAAGATCTAAAGAGACGTTTCTTCAAAGAAGACACAGAGATGGCCAAGACGCACATGAAAAGCTGCTCAACAGCACTAATTATTAGAGAAATGCAAATCAAAACTACAATGAGGTATCACCTCACACCTGTTAGAATCGGCATCATCAGAAACTCTACAAACAACAAATTCTGGGGAGGGTGTGGACAAAAGGAGCCCTCTTCTACTATTGGTGGGGATGTAAATTGATACAGTCACTATGGAGAACAGTATGGAGTTTCCTTAAAAAAAACTAGAAATAGAATTACCATCTGATCCAGCAATCCCACTTCTGGGCATATACCCAGAGAAAACCATAAATCAAAAAGGCACATTCACCACAATGTTCATTGCAGCACTATTTACAATAGCCAGGTAATGCAAGCAACCTAAATGCCCACAGACAGATGAATGGATAAAGATGTGGTACATATATAAAATGGAATATTACTCAGCCATAAAAAGGAATGAAACTGGGTCATTTGTAGAGACATCGATGGATCTAGAGACTGTCATACAGAATGAAGTAAGTCAGAAAGAGGAAAACAAATATTGTATATTAATGCATATATGTGGAACCTAAAAAATGGTACAGATGAACTGGTTTGCAGGGAAGAAATAGAGACACAGAGGTAGAGAACAAACGTATGGACACCAAGTGTGGGAAGCCATGGGGTGGTGGTGGTGGGATGAGTTGGGAGATTGGGATTGACCTGTATACATGGATATGCATAAAATACATAACTAATAATAACCTGCTGTATAAAATAATAAATAAAATTAAATGTCAAAATTTTAAAAACTAAAATTTTAAAATAAAACAGAAAAACGTTCTTCCCTTCACACAGATGTATTTATAGGAATGAATTATTTCCATGCTTATATCTATAAATACATAAAAGAGGAATCAAATCTAACTTGAACCATAAAAGAAAAAAAAAACCTGAACCCACCAGTTATACAGAGGGAAACCCTATCAGGGCACTTGCTCCAGCGGTAAACAATTCTGAAATTGGTCAGAGGTGGGGAATCACCTCCCATACAGCCAGCAAACCACCCCCCATGCAAGGAGCGTCCTCATTGCAAAGCTGGGGGACCGTGCTGAGGCATCTGTGAGTAAACGTGAGCTGAGCCCCAGGCCAGCTGCTGCTGAACTGTTGCCACCCTTCCCAGGTAAAACACCTGAATATGTACAAGGGCTTGAAAGCCTAGAGGAAGGGCCGTGGAGCCACACCAGCGACAGCACGCAGGCCAACTTGGTGCCTGCAGGCCAGCCAGGATGGTCCTGGCCCCGGGCGCTCTTCTGGAAGCTTTCTATCGCCCTGCCTGAGATACCCCTCCTGTCCCGGCCCCCACTGCTTTTTTCCTTCCTCACCTCTGTCCGGAGAGAAATTCCATCGGAAGGTATGGGTGACACATCCTCTTCTTTACAGGTGGCAGCTTGGCAACTCCTGCAGAAAGGCCAGCAGAGCCCCACTCACACCGGGCCACCAACAAAGCCTTGGCCCCTCCCTCCCTCCCACCAGCACAGCCCCGAGACTGCTGACGGGGCAGAGAATATGGAGTCAGGCACAACTTCAGGGGCTATTGCTGCCTGGAGCGCTGTTTATATTGACCTCAACCAGGCACACCTGGGGAGGGCCGGCCGGCAGGGTAAGGCTGCCCAGGTCAGCTAATCCACAACCCTCAGGGAATCACATTGTTGAAAATGGACCTCGCTAAGGCAGAATGGAAGCCAAGGAAAAAAAGAACACAATGCCATTTGCAGCCCCGTAGATGAGTCTAGAGGTAATCACGTGACTTGGAGTAAGTCAGAAAGTGAAAGACACATATCGTAACATATCACTTATAGGTGTTACCTAAAAAATGGATACCAGGGCAGATATTTCCACGGAGAAGGGCAATCACAGATTCATTAAACAAACTTATGGTTCACCAATGGAAATGTGTGAGGATTGGTTTCATTACGATATCGGGGTTAACAGACATAATCAAACACAGGTGACATATATAATCACCAAAGACCTACGGAATACCAAGAGAAGACTACTCAACATTCTGTCCTAACGTACATGGGAAAAGGATCCCAGGAAGAACAGACATCTGTATATGTGTAAAAGAACCACATCTTCCACACCTACAACAAGCCAAACATTGTAATCAAACTTGCTGTAATAGAAAATAAAAAAAAAATTAAAAACACGAACAAGAAGTAGTGAGACAAACTTGAGGGGCTTTCTCCTGGCACATTCCATTCTAAATTCCAATCTAGAACACGACTTCCATTGAGGCTCTGTTGCTCTACTAACCAGATTTGGTAAGGGAGAACTGCTGCCACCTTGTGGCCGTTTCACGCAACAGCAGCTTTAATCCCAGCGCTAATGGTCAGTTGATATTCAAAATCATTGCAGGCCTGTAAATGACACCTGCCCTGAAAACAAATCCTGGGCTCACATATCGACCAAAAAATTCAAAGGACGTCCATATTTCAAAACGACCATTTCAAAAGGCATATTTTACGCACATTAGTGTTCTGCTTCTTTTTCTTTCTTGCCTTTTTTGTTAAAAAAACGGGAATGGAAAAAGGCATCCCTCAGAATGGGCGAAAATCGTTGCAAATGAATCAATGGACAAAGGTTTAATCTCCAATATATATATAAACAGCTCATGCAGCTTAATATTAAAAAAACAAACAACCCAATACAAAAATGGGCAGAAGACCTAAAGAGACGTTTCTTCAAAGAAGACAGAGATGGCCAAGACGCACATGAAAAGCTGCTCAACAGCACTAATTATTAGAGAAATGCAAATCAAAACTACAATGAGGTATCACCTCACACCTGTTAGAAGCGGCATCATCAGAAACTCTACAAACAACAAATTCTGGGGAGGGTGTGGACAAAAGGAGCCCTCTTCCACTATTGGTGGGGATGTAAATTGATACAGTCACTATGGAGAACAGTATGGAGTTTCCTTAAAAAAACTAGAAATAGAATTACCATCTGATCCAGCAATCCCACTTCTGGGCATATACCCAGAGCAAACCATAAATCAAAAAGGCACATTCACCACAATGTTCATTGCAGCACTATTAACAATAGCCAGGTAATGCAAGGAACCTAAATGCCCACAGACAGATGAATGGATAAAGATGTGGTACATATATAAAATGGAATTTTACTCAGCCATAAAAAGGAATGAAACTGGGTCATTTGTAGAGACATCGATGGATCTAGAGACTGTCATACAGAATGAAGTAAGTCAGAAAGAGGAAAACAAATATTGTATATTAATGCATATATGTGGAACCTAAAAAATGGTACAGATGAACTGGTTTGCAGGGAAGAAATAGAGACACAGATGTAGAGAACAAACGTATGGACACCAAGTGAGGGAAGCCATGGGGAGCTGGTGGTGGGATGAGTTGGGAGATTGGGATTGACCTGTATACATGGATATGCATAAAATACATAACTAATAATAACCTGCTGTATAAAAAAAATAAATACAATTAAATTTCAAAATTTTAAAAAATAAAATTTTAAAATAAAACAGAAAAACGTTCTTCCCTTCACACAGATGTATTTATAGGAATGAATTATTTCCATGCTTATATCTATAAATACATAAAAGAGGAATCAAATCTAACTTGAACCATAAAAGAAAAAAAAAACCTGAACCCACCAGTTATACAGAGGGAAACCCTATCAGGGCACTTGCTCCAGCGGTAAACAATTCTGAAATTGGTCAGAGGTGGGGAATCACCTCCCATACAGCCAGCAACCCACCCCCCATACAAGGAGCGTCCTCATTGCAAAGCTGGGGGACCGTGCTGAGGCATATGTGAGTAAACGTGAGCTGAGCCCCAGGCCAGCTGCTGCTGAACTGTTCCCACCCTTCCCAGGTAAAACACCTGAATATGTACAAGGGCTTGAAAGCCTAGAGGAAGGGCCGTGGAGCCACACCAGCGACAGCACGCAGGCCAACTTGGTGCCTGCAGGCCAGCCAGGATGGTCCTGGCCCCGGGCGCTCTTCTGGAAGCTTTCTATCGCCCTGCCTGAGATACCCATCCTGTCCCGGCCCCCACTGCTTTTTTCCTTCCTCACCTCTGTCCGGAGAGAAATTCCATCGGAAGGTATGGGTGACACATCCTCTTCTTTACAGGTGGCAGCTTGGCAACTCCTGCAGAAAGGCCAGCAGAGCCCCACTCACACCGGGCAACCAACAAAGCCTTGGCCCCTCACTCCCTCCCACCAGCACAGCCCCGAGACTGCTGACGGGGCAGAGAATATGGAGTCAGGCACAACTTCAGGGGCTATTGCTGCCTGCAGCGCTGTTTCTATTGACCTCAACCAGGCACACCTGGGGAGGGCCGGCCGGCAGGGTAAGGCTGCCCAGGTCAGCTAATCCACAACCCTCAGGGAATCACATTGTTGAAAATGGACCTCGCTAAGGCAGAATAGAAGCCAAGGAAAAAAAGGACACAATGCCATTTGCAGCCCCATAAATGAGTCTAGAGGTAATCACGTGACTTGGAGTAATTCAGAAAGTGAAAGACACATATCGTATCATATCACTTATAGGTGTTACCTAAAAATGGATACCAGGGCAGATATTTCCACGGAGAAGGGCAATCACAGATTCATTAAACAAACTTATGGTTCACCAATGGAAAGGTGTGAGGATTGGTTTCATTACGATATCGGGGTTAACAGACATAATCAAACACAGGTGACATATATAATCACCAAAGACCTACGGAATACCAAGAGAAGACTACTCAACCTTCTGTCCTAACGTACATGGAAAAGGATCCCAGGAAGAACAGACATCTGTATATGTGTAAAAGAACCAAATCTTCCACACCTACAACAAGCCAAACATTGTAATCAAACTTGCTGTAATAGAAAATTTAAAAAAAATTAAAAACACGAACAAGAAGTAGTGAGACAAACTTGAGGGGCTTTCTCCTGGCACATTCCATTCTAAATTCCAATCTAGAACACGACTTCCATTGAGGCTCTGTTGCTTTAACCAGATTTGGTAAGGGAGAACTGCTGCCACCTTGTGGCCGTTTCACGCAACAGCAGCTTTAATCCCAGCGCTAATGGTCAGTTGATATTCCAAATCATTGCAGGCCTGTAAATGACACCTGCCCTGAAAACAAATCCTGGGGTCACATATCGACCAAAAAATTCAAACGACGTCCATATTTCAAAAGGACCATTTCAAAAGGCATATTTTACGCACATTAGTGTTCTGCTTCTTTTTCTTTCTTTCCTTTTTTGTTAAAAAAAACGGGAATGGAAAAAGGCATCCCTCAGAATGGGCGAAAATCGTTGCAAATGAATCAATGGACAAAGGTTTAATCTCCAATATATATATAAACAGCTCATGCAGCTTAATATTAAAAAAACAAACAACCCAATACAAAAATGGGCAGAAGATCTAAAGAGACGTTTCTTCAAAGAAGACACAGAGATGGCCAAGACGCACATGAAAAGCTGCTCAACAGCACTAATTATTAGAGAAATGCAAATCAAAACTACAATGAGGTATCACCTCACACCTGTTAGAATCGGCATCATCAGAAACTCTACAAACAACAAATTCTGGGGAGGGTGTGGACAAAAGGAGCCCTCTTCTACTATTGGTGGGGATGTAAATTGATACAGTCACTATGGAGAACAGTATGGAGTTTCCTTAAAAAAAACTAGAAATAGAATTACCATCTGATCCAGCAATCCCACTTCTGGGCATATACCCAGAGAAAACCATAAATCAAAAAGGCACATTCACCACAATGTTCATTGCAGCAGTATTTACAATAGCCAGGTAATGCAAGCAACCTAAATGCCCACAGACAGATGAATGGATAAAGATGTGGTACATATATAAAATGGAATATTACTCAGCCATAAAAAGGAATGAAACTGGGTCATTTGTAGAGACATCGATGGATCTAGAGACTGTCATACAGAATGAAGTAAGTCAGAAAGAGGAAAACAAATATTGTATATTAATGCATATATGTGGAACCTAAAAAATGGTACAGATGAACTGGTTTGCAGGGAAGAAATAGAGACACAGAGGTAGAGAACAAACGTATGGACACCAAGTGTGGGAAGCCATGGGGTGGTGGTGGTGGGATGAGTTGGGAGATTGGGATTGACCTGTATACATGGATATGCATAAAATACATAACTAATAATAACCTGCTGTATAAAATAATAAATAAAATTAAATGTCAAAATTTTAAAAACTAAAATTTTAAAATAAAACAGAAAAACGTTCTTCCCTTCACACAGATGTATTTATAGGAATGAATTATTTCCATGCTTATATCTATAAATACATAAAAGAGGAATCAAATCTAACTTGAACCATAAAAGAAAAAAAAAACCTGAACCCACCAGTTATACAGAGGGAAACCCTATCAGGGCACTTGCTCCAGCGGTAAACAATTCTGAAATTGGTCAGAGGTGGGGAATCACCTCCCATACAGCCAGCAAACCACCCCCCATGCAAGGAGCGTCCTCATTGCAAAGCTGGGGGACCGTGCTGAGGCATCTGTGAGTAAACGTGAGCTGAGCCCCAGGCCAGCTGCTGCTGAACTGTTGCCACCCTTCCCAGGTAAAACACCTGAATATGTACAAGGGCTTGAAAGCCTAGAGGAAGGGCCGTGGAGCCACACCAGCGACAGCACGCAGGCCAACTTGGTGCCTGCAGGCCAGCCAGGATGGTCCTGGCCCCGGGCGCTCTTCTGGAAGCTTTCTATCGCCCTGCCTGAGATACCCCTCCTGTCCCGGCCCCCACTGCTTTTTTCCTTCCTCACCTCTGTCCGGAGAGAAATTCCATCGGAAGGTATGGGTGACACATCCTCTTCTTTACAGGTGGCAGCCTGGCAACTCCTGCAGAAAGGCCAGCAGAGCCCCACTCACACCGGGCCACCAACAAAGCCTTGGCCCCTCCCTCCCTCCCACCAGCACAGCCCCGAGACTGCTGACGGGGCAGAGAATATGGAGTCAGGCACAACTTCAGGGGCTATTGCTGCCTGGAGCGCTGTTTATATTGACCTCAACCAGGCACACCTGGGGAGGGCCGGCCGGCAGGGTAAGGCTGCCCAGGTCAGCTAATCCACAACCCTCAGGGAATCACATTGTTGAAAATGGACCTCGCTAAGGCAGAATAGAAGCCAAGGGAAAAAAGGACACAATGCCATTTGCAGCCCCGTAGATGAGTCTAGAGGTAATCACGTGACTTGGAGTAAGTCAGAAAGTGAAAGACACATATCGTATCATATCACTAATAGGTGTTACCTAAAAAATGGATACCAGGGCAGATATTTCCACGGAGAAGGGCAATCACAGATTCATTAAACAAACTTATGGTTCACCAATGGAAAGGTGTGAGGATTGGTTTCATTACGATATCGGGGTTAACAGACATAATCAAACACAGGTGACATATATAATCACCAAAGACCTACGGAATACCAAGAGAAGACTACTCAACATTCTGTCCTAACGTATATGGGAAAAGGATCCCAGGAAGAACAGAGATCTGTATATGTGTAAAAGAACCACATCTTCCACACCTACAACAAGCCAAACATTGTAATCAAACTTGCTGTAATAGAAAATAAAAAAAAATTAAAAACAAGAACAAGACGTAGTGAGACAAACTTGAGGGGCTTTCTCCTGGCACATTCCATTCTAAATTCCAATCTAGAACACGACTTCCATTGAGGCTCTGTTGCTCTACTTACCAGATTTGGTAAGGGAGAACTGCTGCCACCTTGTGGCCGTTTCACGCAACAGCAGCTTTAATCCCAGCGCTAATGGTCAGTTGATATTCAAAATCATTGCAGGCCTGTAAATGACACCTGCCCTGAAAACAAATCCTGGGGTCACATATCGACCAAAAAATTCAAAGGACGTCCATATTTCAAAAGGACCATTTCAAAAGGCATATTTTGCGCACATTAGTGTTCTGCTTTTTTTTCTTTCTTTCCTTTTTTGTTAAAAAAAACGGGAATGGAAAAAGGCATCCCTCAGAATGGGCGAAAATCGTTGCAAATGAATCAATGGACAAAGGTTTAATCTCCAATATATATATAAACAGCTCATGCAGCTTAATATTAAAAAAACAAACAACCCAATACAAAAATGGGCAGAAGATCTAAAGAGACGTTTCTTCAAAGAAGACACAGAGATGGCCAAGACGCACATGAAAAGCTGCTCAACAGCACTAATTATTAGAGAAATGCAAATCAAAACTACAATGAGGTATCACCTCACACCTGTTAGAATCGGGATCATCAGAAACTCTACAAACAACAAGTTCTGGGGAGGGTGTGGACAAAAGGAGCCCTCTTCCACTATTGGTGGGGATGTAAATTGATACAGTCACTATGGAGAACAGTATGGAGTTTCCTTAAAAAAACTAGAAATAGAATTACCATCTGATCCAGCAATCCCACTTCTGGGCATATACTCAGAGAAAACCATAAATCAAAAAGGCACATTCACCACAATGTTCATTGCAGCACTATTTACAATAGCCAGGTAATGCAAGCAACCTAAATGCCCACAGACAGATGAATGGATAAAGATGTGGTACATATATAAAATGGAATATTACTCAGCCATAAAAAGGAATGAAACTGGGTCATTTGTAGAGACATCGATGGATCTAGAGACTGTCATACAGAATGAAGTAAGTCAGAAAGAGGAAAACAAATATTGTATATTAATGCATATATGTGGAACCTAAAAAATGGTACAGATGAACTGGTTTGCAGGGAAGAAATAGAGACACAGAGGTAGAGAACAAACGTATGGACACCAAGTGTGGGAAGCCATGGGGTGGTGGTGGTGGGATGAGTTGGGAGATTGGGATTGACCTGTATACATGTATATGCATAAAATACATAACTAATAATAACCTGCTGTATAAAATAATAAATAAAATTAAATTTCAAAATTTTAAAAATAAAATTTTAAAATAAAACAGAAAAACGTTCTTCCCTTCACACAGATGTATTTATAGGAATGAATTATTTCCATGCTTATATCTATAAATACATAAAAGAGGAATCAAATCTAACTTGAACCATAAAAGAAAAAAAAACCTGAACCCACCAGTTATCCAGAGGGAAACCCTATCAGGGCACTTGCTCCAGCGGTAAACAATTCTGAAATTGCTCAGAGGTGGGGAATCACCTCCCATACAGCCAACAACCCACCCCCCATGCAAGGAGCGTCCTCATTGCAAAGCTGGGGGACCGTGCTGAGGCATCTGTGAGTAAACGTGAGCTGAGCCCCAGGCCAGCTGCTGCTGAACTGTTGCCACCCTTCCCAGGTAAAACACCTGAATATGTACAAGGGCTTGAAAGCCTAGAGGAAGGGCCGTGGAGCCACACCAGCGACAGCACGCAGGCCAACTTGGTGCCTGCAGGCCAGCCAGGATGGTCCTGGCCCCGGGCGCTCTTCTGGAAGCTTTCTATCGCCCTGCCTGAGATACCCCTCCTGTCCCGGCCCCCACTGCTTTTTTCCTTCCTCACCTCTGTCCGGAGAGAAATTCCATCGGAAGGTATGGGTGACACATCCTCTTCTTTACAGGTGGCAGCCTGGCAACTCCTGCAGAAAGGCCAGCAGAGCCCCACTCACACCGGGCAACCAACAAAGCCTTGGCCCCTCACTCCCTCCCACCAGCACAGCCCCGAGACTGCTGACGGGGCAGAGAATATGGAGTCAGGCACAACTTCAGGGGCTATTGCTGCCTGGAGCGCTGTTTATATTGACCTCAACCAGGCACACCTGGGGAGGGCCGGCCGGCAGGGTAAGGCTGCCCAGGTCAGCTAACCCACAACCCTCAGGGAATCACATTGTTGAAAATGGACCTCGCTAAGGCAGAATAGAAGCCAAGGAAAAAGAGGACACAATGCCATTTGCAGCCCCGTAGATGAGTCTAGAGGTAATCACGTGACTTGGAGTAAGTCAGAAAGTGAAAGACACATATCGTATCATATCACTTATAGGTGTTACCTAAAAAATGGATACCAGGGCAGATATTTCCACGGAGAAGGGCAATCACAGATTCATTAAACAAACTTATGGTTCACCAATGGAAAGGTGTGAGGATTGGTTTCATTACGATATCGGGGTTAACAGACATAATCAAACACAGGTGACATATATAATCACCAAAGACCTACGGAATACCAAGAGAAGACTACTCAACATTCTGTCCTAACGTACATGGGAAAAGGATCCCAGGAAGAACAGACATCTGTATATGTGTAAAAGAACCACATCTTCCACACCTACAACAAGCCAAACATTGTAATCAAACTTGCTGTAATAGAAAATAAAAAAAAAATTAAAAACACGAACAAGAAGTAGTGAGACAAACTTGAGGGGCTTTCTCCTGGCACATTCCATTCTAAATTCCAATCTAGAACACGACTTCCATTGAGGCTCTGTTGCTCTACTAACCAGATTTGGTAAGGGAGAACTGCTGCCACCTTGTGGCCGTTTCACGCAACAGCAGCTTTAATCCCAGCGCTAATGGTCAGTTGATATTCAAAATCATTGCAGGCCTGTAAATGACACCTGCCCTGAAAACAAATCCTGGGGTCACATATCGACCAAAAAATTCAAAGGACATCCATATTTCAAAAGGACCATTTCAAAAGGCATATTTTACACACATTAGTGTTCTGCTTCTTTTTCTTTCTTTCCTTTTTTGTTAAAAAAACGGGAATGGAAAAAGGCATCCCTCAGAATGGGCGAAAATCGTTGCAAATGAATCAATGGACAAAGGTTTAATCTCCAATATATATATAAACAGCTCATGCAGCTTAATATTAAAAAAACAAACAACCCAATACAAAAATGGGCAGAAGATCTAAAGAGACGTTTCTTCAAAGAAGACACAGAGATGGCCAAGACGCACATGAAAAGCTGCTCAACAGCACTAATTATTAGAGAAATGCAAATCAAAACTACAATGAGGTATCACCTCACACCTGTTAGAATCGGGATCATCAGAAACTCTACAAACAACAAGTTCTGGGGAGGGTGTGGACAAAAGGAGCCCTCTTCCACTATTGGTGGGGATGTAAATTGATACAGTCACTATGGAGAACAGTATGGAGTTTCCTTAAAAAAACTAGAAATAGAATTACCATCTGATCCAGCAATCCCACTTCTGGGCATATACTCAGAGAAAACCATAAATCAAAAAGGCACATTCACCACAATGTTCATTGCAGCACTATTTACAATAGCCAGGTAATGCAAGCAACCTAAATGCCCACAGACAGATGAATGGATAAAGATGTGGTACATATATAAAATGGAATATTACTCAGCCATAAAAAGGAATGAAACTGGGTCATTTGTAGAGACATCGATGGATCTAGAGACTGTCATACAGAATGAAGTAAGTCAGAAAGAGGAAAACAAATATTGTATATTAATGCATATATGTGGAACCTAAAAAATGGTACAGATGAACTGGTTTGCAGGGAAGAAATAGAGACACAGAGGTAGAGAACAAACGTATGGACACCAAGTGTGGGAAGCCATGGGGTGGTGGTGGTGGGATGAGTTGGGAGATTGGGATTGACCTGTATACATGTATATGCATAAAATACATAACTAATAATAACCTGCTGTATAAAATAATAAATAAAATTAAATTTCAAAATTTTAAAAAATAAAATTTTAAAATAAAACAGAAAAACGTTCTTCCCTTCACACAGATGTATTTATAGGAATGAATTATTTCCATGCTTATATCTATAAATACATAAAAGAGGAATCAAATCTAACTTGAACCATAAAAGAAAAAAAAACCTGAACCCACCAGTTATCCAGAGGGAAACCCTATCAGGGCACTTGCTCCAGCGGTAAACAATTCTGAAATTGCTCAGAGGTGGGGAATCACCTCCCATACAGCCAACAACCCACCCCCCATGCAAGGAGCGTCCTCATTGCAAAGCTGGGGGACCGTGCTGAGGCATCTGTGAGTAAACGTGAGCTGAGCCCCAGGCCAGCTGCTGCTGAACTGTTCCCACCCTTCCCAGGTAAAACACCTGAATATGTACAAGGGCTTGAAAGCCTAGAGGAAGGGCCGTGGAGCCACACCAGCGACAGCACGCAGGCCAACTTGGTGCCTGCAGGCCAGCCAGGATGGTCCTGGCCCCGGGCGCTCTTCTGGAAGCTTTCTATCGCCCTGCCTGAGATACCCCTCCTGTCCCGGCCCCCACTGCTTTTTTCCTTCCTCACCTCTGTCCGGAGAGAAATTCCATCGGAAGGTATGGGTGACACATCCTCTTCTTTACAGGTGGCAGCCTGGCAACTCCTGCAGAAAGGCCAGCAGAGCCCCACTCACACCGGGCAACCAACAAAGCCTTGGCCCCTCACTCCCTCCCACCAGCACAGCCCCGAGACTGCTGACGGGGCAGAGAATATGGAGTCAGGCACAACTTCAGGGGCTATTGCTGCCTGGAGCGCTGTTTATATTGACCTCAACCAGGCACACCTGGGGAGGGCCGGCCGGCAGGGTAAGGCTGCCCAGGTCAGCTAACCCACAACCCTCAGGGAATCACATTGTTGAAAATGGACCTCGCTAAGGCAGAATAGAAGCCAAGGAAAAAGAGGACACAATGCCATTTGCAGCCCCGTAGATGAGTCTAGAGGTAATCACGTGACTTGGAGTAAGTCAGAAAGTGAAAGACACATATCGTATCATATCACTTATAGGTGTTACCTAAAAAATGGATACAAGGGCAGATATTTCCACGGAGAAGGGCAATCACAGATTCATTAAACAAACTTATGGTTCACCAATGGAAAGGTGTGAGGATTGGTTTCATTACGATATCGGGGTTAACAGACATAATCAAACACAGGTGACATATATAATCACCAAAGACCTACGGAATACCAAGAGAAGACTACTCAACATTCTGTCCTAACGTACATGGGAAAAGGATCCCAGGAAGAACAGACATCTGTATATGTGTAAAAGAACCACATCTTCCACACCTACAACAAGCCAAACATTGTAATCAAACTTGCTGTAATAGAAAATTAAAAAAAATTAAAAACACGAACAAGAAGTAGTGAGACAAACTTGAGGGGCTTTCTCCTGGCACATTCCATTCTAAATTCCAATCTAGAACACGACTTCCATTGAGGCTCTGTTGCTTTAACCAGATTTGGTAAGGGAGAACTGCTGCCACCTTGTGGCCGTTTCACGCAACAGCAGCTTTAATCCCAGCGCTAATGGTCAGTTGATATTCAAAATCATTGCAGGCCTGTAAATGACACCTGCCCTGAAAACAAATCCTGGGGTCACATATCGACCAAAAAATTCAAAGGACGTCCATATTTCAAAAGGACCATTTCAAAAGGCATATTTTACGCACATTAGTGTTCTGCTTCTTTTTCTTTCTTTCCTTTTTTGTTAAAAAAAACGGGAATGGAAAAAGGCATCCCTCAGAATGGGCGAAAATCGTTGCAAATGAATCAATGGACAAAGGTTTAATCTCCAATATATATATAAACAGCTCATGCAGCTTAATATTAAAAAAACAAACAACCCAATACAAAAATGGGCAGAAGATCTAAAGAGACGTTTCTTCAAAGAAGACACAGAGATGGCCAAGACGCACATGAAAAGCTGCTCAACAGCACTAATTATTAGAGAAATGCAAATCAAAACTACAATGAGGTATCACCTCACACCTGTTAGAATCGGCATCATCAGAAACTCTACAAACAACAAATTCTGGGGAGGGTGTGGACAAAAGGAGCCCTCTTCCACTATTGGTGGGGATGTAAATTGATACAGTCACTATGGAGAACAGTATGGAGTTTCCTTAAAAAAGACTAGAAATAGAATTACCATCTGATCCAGCAATCCCACTTCTGGGCATATACCCAGAGCAAACCATAAATCAAAAAGGCACATTCACCACAATGTTCATTGCAGCACTATTAACAATAGCCAGGTAATGCAAGGAACCTAAATGCCCACAGACAGATGAATGGATAAAGATGTGGTACATATATAAAATGGAATTTTACTCAGCCATAAAAAGGAATGAAACTGGGTCATTTGTAGAGACATCGATGGATCTAGAGACTGTCATACAGAATGAAGTAAGTCAGAAAGAGGAAAACAAATATTGTATATTAATGCATATATGTGGAACCTAAAAAATGGTACAGATGAACTGGTTTGCAGGGAAGAAATAGAGACACAGATTTAGAGAACAAACGTATGGACACCAAGTGAGGGAAGCCATGGGGAGCTGGTGGTGGGATGAGTTGGGAGATTGGGATTGACCTGTATACATGGATATGCATAAAATACATAACTAATAATAACCTGCTGTATAAAAAAAATAAATACAATTAAATTTCAAAATTTTAAAAAATAAAATTTTAAAATAAAACAGAAAAACGTTCTTCCCTTCACACAGATGTATTTATAGGAATGAATTATTTCCATGCTTATATCTATAAATACATAAAAGAGGAATCAAATCTAACTTGAACCATAAAAGAAAAAAAAAACCTGAACCCACCAGTTATACAGAGGGAAACCCTATCAGGGCACTTGCTCCAGCGGTAAACAATTCTGAAATTGGTCAGAGGTGGGGAATCACCTCCCATACAGCCAGCAACCCACCCCCCATACAAGGAGCGTCCTCATTGCAAAGCTGGGGGACCGTGCTGAGGCATATGTGAGTAAACGTGAGCTGAGCCCCAGGCCAGCTGCTGCTGAACTGTTCCCACCCTTCCCAGGTAAAACACCTGAATATGTACAAGGGCTTGAAAGCCTAGAGGAAGGGCCGTGGAGCCACACCAGCGACAGCACGCAGGCCAACTTGGTGCCTGCAGGCCAGCCAGGATGGTCCTGGCCCCGGGCGCTCTTCTGGAAGCTTTCTATCGCCCTGCCTGAGATACCCATCCTGTCCCGGCCCCCACTGCTTTTTTCCTTCCTCACCTCTGTCCGGAGAGAAATTCCATCGGAAGGTATGGGTGACACATCCTCTTCTTTACAGGTGGCAGCTTGGCAACTCCTGCAGAAAGGCCAGCAGAGCCCCACTCACACCGGGCAACCAACAAAGCCTTGGCCCCTCACTCCCTCCCACCAGGACAGCCCCGAGACTGCTGACGGGGCAGAGAATATGGAGTCAGGCACAACTTCAGGGGCTATTGCTGCCTGGAGCGCTGTTTATATTGACCTCAACCAGGCACACCTGGGGAGGGCCGGCCGGCAGGGTAAGGCTGCCCAGGTCAGCTAATCCACAACCCTCAGGGAATCACATTGTTGAAAATGGACCTCGCTAAGGCAGAATGGAAGCCAAGGAAAAAAAGAACACAATGCCATTTGCAGCCCCGTAGATGAGTCTAGAGGTAATCACGTGACTTGGAGTAATTCAGAAAGTGAAAGACACATATCGTATCATATCACTTATAGGTGTTACCTAAAAATGGATACCAGGGCAGATATTTCCACGGAGAAGGGCAATCACAGATTCATTAAACAAACTTATGGTTCACCAATGGAAAGGTGTGAGGATTGGTTTCATTACGATATCGGGGTTAACAGACATAATCAAACACAGGTGACATATATAATCACCAAAGACCTACGGAATACCAAGAGAAGACTACTCAACCTTCTGTCCTAACGTACATGGGAAAAGGATCCCAGGAAGAACAGACATCTGTATATGTGTAAAAGAACCAAATCTACCACACCTACAACAAGCCAAACATTGTAATCAAACTTGCTGTAATAGAAAATTTAAAAAAAATTAAAAACACGAACAAGAAGTAGTGAGACAAACTTGAGGGGCTTTCTCCTGGCACATTCCATTCTAAATTCCAATCTAGAACACGACTTCCATTGAGGCTCTGTTGCTTTAACCAGATTTGGTAAGGGAGAACTGCTGCCACCTTGTGGCCGTTTCACGCAACAGCAGCTTTAATCCCAGCGCTAATGGTCAGTTGATATTCAAAATCATTGCAGGCCTGTAAATGACACCTGCCCTGAAAACAAATCCTGGGGTCACATATCGACCAAAAAATTCAAAGGACGTCCATATTTCAAAAGGATCATTTCAAAAGGCATATTTTACGCACATTAGTGTTCTGCTTCTTTTTCTTTCTTTCCTTTTTTGTTAAAAAAAAACGGGAATGGAAAAAGGCATCCCTCAGAATGGGCGAAAATCGTTGCAAATGAATCAATGGACAAAGGTTTAATCTCCAATATATATATAAACAGCTCATGCAGCTTAATATTAAAAAAACAAACAACCCAATACAAAAATGGGCAGAAGATCTAAAGAGACGTTTCTTCAAAGAAGACACAGAGATGGCCAAGACGCACATGAAAAGCTGCTCAACAGCACTAATTATTAGAGAAATGCAAATCAAAACTACAATGAGGTATCACCTCACACCTGTTAGAATCGGCATCATCAGAAACTCTACAAACAACAAATTCTGGGGAGGGTGTGGACAAAAGGAGCCCTCTTCCACTATTGGTGGGGATGTAAATTGATACAGTCACTATGGAGAACAGTATGGAGTTTCCTTAAAAAAAACTAGAAATAGAATTACCATCTGATCCAGCAATCCCACTTCTGGGCATATACCCAGAGAAAACCATAAATCAAAAAGGCACATTCACCACAATGTTCATTGCAGCACTATTTACAATAGCCAGGTAATGCAAGCAACCTAAATGCCCACAGACAGATGAATGGATAAAGATGTGGTACATATATAAAATGGAATATTACTCAGCCATAAAAAGGAATGAAACTGGGTCATTTGTAGAGACATCGATGGATCTAGAGACTGTCATACAGAATGAAGTAAGTCAGAAAGAGGAAAACAAATATTGTATATTAATGCATATATGTGGAACCTAAAAAATGGTACAGATGAACTGGTTTGCAGGGAAGAAATAGAGACACAGAGGTAGAGAACAAACGTATGGACACCAAGTGTGGGAAGCCATGGGGTGGTGGTGGTGGGATGAGTTGGGAGATTGGGATTGACCTGTATACATGGATATGCATAAAATACATAACTAATAATAACCTGCTGTATAAAATAATAAATAAAATTAAATGTCAAAATTTTAAAAACTAAAATTTTAAAATAAAACAGAAAAACGTTCTTCCCTTCACACAGATGTATTTATAGGAATGAATTATTTCCATGCTTATATCTATAAATACATAAAAGAGGAATCAAATCTAACTTGAACCATAAAAGAAAAAAAAAACCTGAACCCACCAGTTATACAGAGGGAAACCCTATCAGGGCACTTGCTCCAGCGGTAAACAATTCTGAAATTGGTCAGAGGTGGGGAATCACCTCCCATACAGCCAGCAAACCACCCCCCATGCAAGGAGCGTCCTCATTGCAAAGCTGGGGGACCGTGCTGAGGCATCTGTGAGTAAACGTGAGCTGAGCCCCAGGCCAGCTGCTGCTGAACTGTTGCCACCCTTCCCAGGTAAAACACCTGAATATGTACAAGGGCTTGAAAGCCTAGAGGAAGGGCCGTGGAGCCACACCAGCGACAGCACGCAGGCCAACTTGGTGCCTGCAGGCCAGCCAGGATGGTCCTGGCCCCGGGCGCTCTTCTGGAAGCTTTCTATCGCCCTGCCTGAGATACCCCTCCTGTCCCGGCCCCCACTGCTTTTTTCCTTCCTCACCTCTGTCCGGAGAGAAATTCCATCGGAAGGTATGGGTGACACATCCTCTTCTTTACAGGTGGCAGCTTGGCAACTCCTGCAGAAAGGCCAGCAGAGCCCCACTCACACCGGGCCACCAACAAAGCCTTGGCCCCTCCCTCCCTCCCACCAGCACAGCCCCGAGACTGCTGACGGGGCAGAGAATATGGAGTCAGGCACAACTTCAGGGGCTATTGCTGCCTGGAGCGCTGTTTATATTGACCTCAACCAGGCACACCTGGGGAGGGCCGGCCGGCAGGGTAAGGCTGCCCAGGTCAGCTAATCCACAACCCTCAGGGAATCACATTGTTGAAAATGGACCTCGCTAAGGCAGAATGGAAGCCAAGGAAAAAAAGAACACAATGCCATTTGCAGCCCCGTAGATGAGTCTAGAGGTAATCACGTGACTTGGAGTAAGTCAGAAAGTGAAAGACACATATCGTAACATATCACTTATAGGTGTTACCTAAAAAATGGATACCAGGGCAGATATTTCCACGGAGAAGGGCAATCACAGATTCATTAAACAAACTTATGGTTCACCAATGGAAATGTGTGAGGATTGGTTTCATTACGATATCGGGGTTAACAGACATAATCAAACACAGGTGACATATATAATCACCAAAGACCTACGGAATACCAAGAGAAGACTACTCAACATTCTGTCCTAACGTACATGGGAAAAGGATCCCAGGAAGAACAGACATCTGTATATGTGTAAAAGAACCACATCTTCCACACCTACAACAAGCCAAACATTGTAATCAAACTTGCTGTAATAGAAAATAAAAAAAAAATTAAAAACACGAACAAGAAGTAGTGAGACAAACTTGAGGGGCTTTCTCCTGGCACATTCCATTCTAAATTCCAATCTAGAACACGACTTCCATTGAGGCTCTGTTGCTCTACTAACCAGATTTGGTAAGGGAGAACTGCTGCCACCTTGTGGCCGTTTCACGCAACAGCAGCTTTAATCCCAGCGCTAATGGTCAGTTGATATTCAAAATCATTGCAGGCCTGTAAATGACACCTGCCCTGAAAACAAATCCTGGGCTCACATATCGACCAAAAAATTCAAAGGACGTCCATATTTCAAAACGACCATTTCAAAAGGCATATTTTACGCACATTAGTGTTCTGCTTCTTTTTCTTTCTTGCCTTTTTTGTTAAAAAAACGGGAATGGAAAAAGGCATCCCTCAGAATGGGCGAAAATCGTTGCAAATGAATCAATGGACAAAGGTTTAATCTCCAATATATATATAAACAGCTCATGCAGCTTAATATTAAAAAAACAAACAACCCAATACAAAAATGGGCAGAAGACCTAAAGAGACGTTTCTTCAAAGAAGACAGAGATGGCCAAGACGCACATGAAAAGCTGCTCAACAGCACTAATTATTAGAGAAATGCAAATCAAAACTACAATGAGGTATCACCTCACACCTGTTAGAAGCGGCATCATCAGAAACTCTACAAACAACAAATTCTGGGGAGGGTGTGGACAAAAGGAGCCCTCTTCCACTATTGGTGGGGATGTAAATTGATACAGTCACTATGGAGAACAGTATGGAGTTTCCTTAAAAAAACTAGAAATAGAATTACCATCTGATCCAGCAATCCCACTTCTGGGCATATACCCAGAGCAAACCATAAATCAAAAAGGCACATTCACCACAATGTTCATTGCAGCACTATTAACAATAGCCAGGTAATGCAAGGAACCTAAATGCCCACAGACAGATGAATGGATAAAGATGTGGTACATATATAAAATGGAATTTTACTCAGCCATAAAAAGGAATGAAACTGGGTCATTTGTAGAGACATCGATGGATCTAGAGACTGTCATACAGAATGAAGTAAGTCAGAAAGAGGAAAACAAATATTGTATATTAATGCATATATGTGGAACCTAAAAAATGGTACAGATGAACTGGTTTGCAGGGAAGAAATAGAGACACAGATGTAGAGAACAAACGTATGGACACCAAGTGAGGGAAGCCATGGGGAGTTGGTGGTGGGATGAGTTGGGAGATTGGGATTGACCTGTATACATGTATATGCATAAAATACATAACTAATAATAACCTGCTGTATAAAAAAATAAATACAATTAAATTTCAAAATTTTAAAAAATAAAATTTTAAAATAAAACAGAAAAACGTTCTTCCCTTCACACAGATGTATTTATAGGAATGAATTATTTCCATGCTTATATCTATAAATACATAAAAGAGGAATCAAATCTAACTTGAACCATAAAAGAAAAAAAAAACCTGAACCCACCAGTTATACAGAGGGAAACCCTATCAGGGCACTTGCTCCAGCGGTAAACAATTCTGAAATTGGTCAGAGGTGGGGAATCACCTCCCATACAGCCAGCAACCCACCCCCCATACAAGGAGCGTCCTCATTGCAAAGCTGGGGGACCGTGCTGAGGCATATGTGAGTAAACGTGAGCTGAGCCCCAGGCCAGCTGCTGCTGAACTGTTCCCACCCTTCCCAGGTAAAACACCTGAATATGTACAAGGGCTTGAAAGCCTAGAGGAAGGCCCGTGGAGCCACACCAGCGACAGCACGCAGGCCAACTTGGTGCCTGCAGGCCAGCCAGGATGGTCCTGGCCCCGGGCGCTCTTCTGGAAGCTTTCTATCGCCCTGCCTGAGATACCCATCCTGTCCCGGCCCCCACTGCTTTTTTCCTTCCTCACCTCTGTCCGGAGAGAAATTCCATCGGAAGGTATGGGTGACACATCCTCTTCTTTACAGGTGGCAGCTTGGCAACTCCTGCAGAAAGGCCAGCAGAGCCCCACTCACACCGGGCAACCAACAAAGCCTTGGCCCCTCACTCCCTCCCACCAGCACAGCCCCGAGACTGCTGACGGGGCAGAGAATATGGAGTCAGGCACAACTTCAGGGGCTATTGCTGCCTGCAGCGCTGTTTCTATGGACCTCAACCAGGCACACCTGGGGAGGGCCGGCCGGCAGGGTAAGGCTGCCCAGGTCAGCTAATCCACAACCCTCAGGGAATCACATTGTTGAAAATGGACCTCGCTAAGGCAGAATAGAAGCCAAGGAAAAAAAGGACACAATGCCATTTGCAGCCCCATAAATGAGTCTAGAGGTAATCACGTGACTTGGAGTAATTCAGAAAGTGAAAGACACATATCGTATCATATCACTTATAGGTGTTACCTAAAAATGGATACCAGGGCAGATATTTCCACGGAGAAGGGCAATCACAGATTCATTAAACAAACTTATGGTTCACCAATGGAAAGGTGTGAGGATTGGTTTCATTACGATATCGGGGTTAACAGACATAATCAAACACAGGTGACATATATAATCACCAAAGACCTACGGAATACCAAGAGAAGACTACTCAACCTTCTGTCCTAACGTACATGGGAAAAGGATCCCAGGAAGAACAGACATCTGTATATGTGTAAAAGAACCACATCTTCCACACCTACAACAAGCCAAACATTGTAATCAAACTTGCTGTAATAGAAAATTTAAAAAAAATTAAAAACACGAACAAGAAGTAGTGAGACAAACTTGAGGGGCTTTCTCCTGGCACATTCCATTCTAAATTCCAATCTAGAACACGACTTCCATTGAGGCTCTGTTGCTTTAACCAGATTTGGTAAGGGAGAACTGCTGCCACCTTGTGGCCGTTTCACGCAACAGCAGCTTTAATCCCAGCGCTAATGGTCAGTTGATATTCAAAATCATTGCAGGCCTGTAAATGACACCTGCCCTGAAAACAAATCCTGGGGTCACATATCGACCAAAAAATTCAAAGGACGTCCATATTTCAAAAGGACCATTTCAAAAGGCATATTTTACGCACATTAGTGTTCTGCTTCTTTTTCTTTCTTTCCTTTTTTGTTAAAAAAAACGGGAATGGAAAAAGGCATCCCTCAGAATGGGCGAAAATCGTTGCAAATGAATCAATGGACAAAGGTTTAATCTCCAATATATATATAAACAGCTCATGCAGCTTAATATTAAAAAAACAAACAACCCAATACAAAAATGGGCAGAAGATCTAAAGAGACGTTTCTTCAAAGAAGACACAGAGATGGCCAAGACGCACATGAAAAGCTGCTCAACAGCACTAATTATTAGAGAAATGCAAATCAAAACTACAATGAGGTATCACCTCACACCTGTTAGAATCGGCATCATCAGAAACTCTACAAACAACAAATTCTGGGGAGGGTGTGGACAAAAGGAGCCCTCTTCTACTATTGGTGGGGATGTAAATTGATACAGTCACTATGGAGAACAGTATGGAGTTTCCTTAAAAAAAACTAGAAATAGAATTACCATCTGATCCAGCAATCCCACTTCTGGGCATATACCCAGAGAAAACCATAAATCAAAAAGGCACATTCACCACAATGTTCATTGCAGCACTATTTACAATAGCCAGGTAATGCAAGCAACCTAAATGCCCACAGACAGATGAATGGATAAAGATGTGGTACATATATAAAATGGAATATTACTCAGCCATAAAAAGGAATGAAACTGGGTCATTTGTAGAGACATCGATGGATCTAGAGACTGTCATACAGAATGAAGTAAGTCAGAAAGAGGAAAACAAATATTGTATATTAATGCATATATGTGGAACCTAAAAAATGGTACAGATGAACTGGTTTGCAGGGAAGAAATAGAGACACAGAGGTAGAGAACAAACGTATGGACACCAAGTGTGGGAAGCCATGGGGTGGTGGTGGTGGGATGAGTTGGGAGATTGGGATTGACCTGTATACATGGATATGCATAAAATACATAACTAATAATAACCTGCTGTATAAAATAATAAATAAAATTAAATGTCAAAATTTTAAAAACTAAAATTTTAAAATAAAACAGAAAAACGTTCTTCCCTTCACACAGATGTATTTATAGGAATGAATTATTTCCATGCTTATATCTATAAATACATAAAAGAGGAATCAAATCTAACTTGAACCATAAAAGAAAAAAAAAAACCTGAACCCACCAGTTATACAGAGGGAAACCCTATCAGGGCACTTGCTCCAGCGGTAAACAATTCTGAAATTAGTCAGAGGTGGGGAATCACCTCCCATACAGCCAGCAAACCACCCCCCATGCAAGGAGCGTCCTCATTGCAAAGCTGGGGGACCGTGCTGAGGCATCTGTGAGTAAACGTGAGCTGAGCCCCAGGCCAGCTGCTGCTGAACTGTTGCCACCCTTCCCAGGTAAAACACCTGAATATGTACAAGGGCTTGAAAGCCTAGAGGAAGGGCCGTGGAGCCACACCAGCGACAGCACGCAGGCCAACTTGGTGCCTGCAGGCCAGCCAGGATGGTCCTGGCCCCGGGCGCTCTTCTGGAAGCTTTCTATCGCCCTGCCTGAGATACCCCTCCTGTCCCGGCCCCCACTGCTTTTTTCCTTCCTCACCTCTGTCCGGAGAGAAATTCCATCGGAAGGTATGGGTGACACATCCTCTTCTTTACAGGTGGCAGCCTGGCAACTCCTGCAGAAAGGCCAGCAGAGCCCCACTCACACCGGGCCACCAACAAAGCCTTGGCCCCTCCCTCCCTCCCACCAGCACAGCCCCGAGACTGCTGACGGGGCAGAGAATATGGAGTCAGGCACAACTTCAGGGGCTATTGCTGCCTGGAGCGCTGTTTATATTGACCTCAACCAGGCACACCTGGGGAGGGCCGGCCGGCAGGGTAAGGCTGCCCAGGTCAGCTAATCCACAACCCTCAGGGAATCACATTGTTGAAAATGGACCTCGCTAAGGCAGAATGGAAGCCAAGGAAAAAAAGAACACAATGCCATTTGCAGCCCCGTAGATGAGTCTAGAGGTAATCACGTGACTTGGAGTAAGTCAGAAAGTGAAAGACACATATCGTAACATATCACTTATAGGTGTTACCTAAAAAATGGATACCAGGGCAGATATTTCCACGGAGAAGGGCAATCACAGATTCATTAAACAAACTTATGGTTCACCAATGGAAATGTGTGAGGATTGGTTTCATTACGATATCGGGGTTAACAGACATAATCAAACACAGGTGACATATATAATCACCAAAGACCTACGGAATACCAAGAGAAGACTACTCAACCTTCTGTCCTAACGTACATGGGAAAAGGATCCCAGGAAGAACAGACATCTGTATATGTGTAAAAGAACCACATCTTCCACACCTACAACAAGCCAAACATTGTAATCAAACTTGCTGTAATAGAAAATTTAAAAAAAATTAAAAACACGAACAAGAAGTAGTGAGACAAACTTGAGGGGCTTTCTCCTGGCACATTCCATTCTAAATTCCAATCTAGAACACGACTTCCATTGAGGCTCTGTTGCTTTAACCAGATTTGGTAAGGGAGAACTGCTGCCACCTTGTGGCCGTTTCACGCAACAGCAGCTTTAATCCCAGCGCTAATGGTCAGTTGATATTCAAAATCATTGCAGGCCTGTAAATGACACCTGCCCTGAAAACAAATCCTGGGGTCACATATCGACCAAAAAATTCAAAGGACGTCCATATTTCAAAAGGACCATTTCAAAAGGCATATTTTACGCACATTAGTGTTCTGCTTCTTTTTCTTTCTTTCCTTTTTTGTTAAAAAAAACGGGAATGGAAAAAGGCATCCCTCAGAATGGGCGAAAATCGTTGCAAATGAATCAATGGACAAAGGTTTAATCTCCAATATATATATAAACAGCTCATGCAGCTTAATATTAAAAAAACAAACAACCCAATACAAAAATGGGCAGAAGATCTAAAGAGACGTTTCTTCAAAGAAGACACAGAGATGGCCAAGACGCACATGAAAAGCTGCTCAACAGCACTAATTATTAGAGAAATGCAAATCAAAACTACAATGAGGTATCACCTCACACCTGTTAGAATCGGCATCATCAGAAACTCTACAAACAACAAATTCTGGGGAGGGTGTGGACAAAAGGAGCCCTCTTCTACTATTGGTGGGGATGTAAATTGATACAGTCACTATGGAGAACAGTATGGAGTTTCCTTAAAAAAAACTAGAAATAGAATTACCATCTGATCCAGCAATCCCACTTCTGGGCATATACCCAGAGAAAACCATAAATCAAAAAGGCACATTCACCACAATGTTCATTGCAGCACTATTTACAATAGCCAGGTAATGCAAGCAACCTAAATGCCCACAGACAGATGAATGGATAAAGATGTGGTACATATATAAAATGGAATATTACTCAGCCATAAAAAGGAATGAAACTGGGTCATTTGTAGAGACATCGATGGATCTAGAGACTGTCATACAGAATGAAGTAAGTCAGAAAGAGGAAAACAAATATTGTATATTAATGCATATATGTGGAACCTAAAAAATGGTACAGATGAACTGGTTTGCAGGGAAGAAATAGAGACACAGAGGTAGAGAACAAACGTATGGACACCAAGTGTGGGAAGCCATGGGGTGGTGGTGGTGGGATGAGTTGGGAGATTGGGATTGACTTGTATACATGGATATGCATAAAATACATAACTAATAATAACCTGCTGTATAAAATAATAAATAAAATTAAATGTCAAAATTTTAAAAACTAAAATTTTAAAATAAAACAGAAAAACGTTCTTCCCTTCACACAGATGTATTTATAGGAATGAATTATTTCCATGCTTATATCTATAAATACATAAAAGAGGAATCAAATCTAACTTGAACCATAAAAGAAAAAAAAAAACCTGAACCCACCAGTTATACAGAGGGAAACCCTATCAGGGCACTTGCTCCAGCGGTAAACAATTCTGAAATTAGTCAGAGGTGGGGAATCACCTCCCATACAGCCAGCAAACCACCCCCCATGCAAGGAGCGTCCTCATTGCAAAGCTGGGGGACCGTGCTGAGGCATCTGTGAGTAAACGTGAGCTGAGCCCCAGGCCAGCTGCTGCTGAACTGTTGCCACCCTTCCCAGGTAAAACACCTGAATATGTACAAGGGCTTGAAAGCCTAGAGGAAGGGCCGTGGAGCCACACCAGCGACAGCACGCAGGCCAACTTGGTGCCTGCAGGCCAGCCAGGATGGTCCTGGCCCCGGGCGCTCTTCTGGAAGCTTTCTATCGCCCTGCCTGAGATACCCCTCCTGTCCCGGCCCCCACTGCTTTTTTCCTTCCTCACCTCTGTCCGGAGAGAAATTCCATCGGAAGGTATGGGTGACACATCCTCTTCTTTACAGGTGGCAGCCTGGCAACTCCTGCAGAAAGGCCAGCAGAGCCCCACTCACACCGGGCCACCAACAAAGCCTTGGCCCCTCCCTCCCTCCCACCAGCACAGCCCCGAGACTGCTGACGGGGCAGAGAATATGGAGTCAGGCACAACTTCAGGGGCTATTGCTGCCTGGAGCGCTGTTTATATTGACCTCAACCAGGCACACCTGGGGAGGGCCGGCCGGCAGGTTAAGGCTGCCCAGGTCAGCTAATCCACAACCCTCAGGGAATCACATTGTTGAAAATGGACCTCGCTAAGGCAGAATGGAAGCCAAGGAAAAAAAGAACACAATGCCATTTGCAGCCCCGTAGATGAGTCTAGAGGTAATCACGTGACTTGGAGTAAGTCAGAAAGTGAAAGACACATATCGTAACATATCACTTATAGGTGTTACCTAAAAAATGGATACCAGGGCAGATATTTCCACGGAGAAGGGCAATCACAGATTCATTAAACAAACTTATGGTTCACCAATGGAAATGTGTGAGGATTGGTTTCATTACGATATCGGGGTTAACAGACATAATCAAACACAGGTGACATATATAATCACCAAAGACCTACGGAATACCAAGAGAAGACTACTCAACATTCTGTCCTAACGTACATGGGAAAAGGATCCCAGGAAGAACAGACATCTGTATATGTGTAAAAGAACCACATCTTCCACACCTACAACAAGCCAAACATTGTAATCAAACTTGCTGTAATAGAAAATAAAAAAAAAATTAAAAACACGAACAAGAAGTAGTGAGACAAACTTGAGGGGCTTTCTCCTGGCACATTCCATTCTAAATTCCAATCTAGAACACGACTTCCATTGAGGCTCTGTTGCTCTACTAACCAGATTTGGTAAGGGAGAACTGCTGCCACCTTGTGGCCGTTTCACGCAACAGCAGCTTTAATCCCAGCGCTAATGGTCAGTTGATATTCAAAATCATTGCAGGCCTGTAAATGACACCTGCCCTGAAAACAAATCCTGGGGTCACATATCGACCAAAAAATTCAAAGGACGTCCATATTTCAAAACGACCATTTCAAAAGGCATATTTTACGCACATTAGTGTTCTGCTTCTTTTTCTTTCTTTCCTTTTTTGTTAAAAAAACGGGAATGGAAAAAGGCATCCCTCAGAATGGGCGAAAATCGTTGCAAATGAATCAATGGACAAAGGTTTAATCTCCAATATATATATAAACAGCTCATGCAGCTTAATATTAAAAAAACAAACAACCCAATACAAAAATGGGCCGAAGATCTAAAGAGACGTTTCTTCAAAGAAGACACAGAGATGGCCAAGACGCACATGCAAAGCTGCTCTACAGCACTAATTATTAGAGAAATGCAAATCAAAACTACAATGAGGTATCACCTCACACCTGTTAGAAGCGGCATCATCAGAAACTCTACAAACAACAAATTCTGGGGAGGGTGTGGACAAAAGGAGCCCTCTTCCACTATTGGTGGGGATGTAAATTGATACAGTCACTATGGAGAACAGTATGGAGTTTCCTTAAAAATACTAGAAATAGAATTACCATCTGATCCAGCAATCCCACTTCTGGGCATATACCCAGAGCAAACCATAAATCAAAAAGGCACATTCACCACAATGTTCATTGCAGCACTATTAACAATAGCCAGGTAATGCAAGGAACCTAAATGCCCACAGACAGATGAATGGATAAAGATGTGGTACATATATAAAATGGAATTTTACTCAGCCATAAAAAGGAATGAAACTGGGTCATTTGTAGAGACATCGATGGATCTAGAGACTGTCATACAGAATGAAGTAAGTCAGAAAGAGGAAAACAAATATTGTATATTAATGCATATATGTGGAACCTAAAAAATGGTACAGATGAACTGGTTTGCAGGGAAGAAATAGAGACACAGATGTAGAGAACAAACGTATGGACACCAAGTGAGGGAAGCCATGGGGAGCTGGTGGTGGGATGAGTTGGGAGATTGGGATTGACCTGTATACATGTATATGCATAAAATACATAACTAATAATAACCTGCTGTATAAAAAAAATAAATACAATTAAATTTCAAAATTTTAAAAAATAAAATTTTAAAATAAAACAGAAAAACGTTCTTCCCTTCACACAGATGTATTTATAGGAATGAATTATTTCCATGCTTATATCTATAAATACATAAAAGAGGAATCAAATCTAACTTGAACCATAAAAGAAAAAAAAAACCTGAACCCACCAGTTATACAGAGGGAAACCCTATCAGGGCACTTGCTCCAGCGGTAAACAATTCTGAAATTGGTCAGAGGTGGGGAATCACCTCCCATACAGCCAGCAACCCACCCCCCATACAAGGAGCGTCCTCATTGCAAAGCTGGGGGACCGTGCTGAGGCATATGTGAGTAAACGTGAGCTGAGCCCCAGGCCAGCTGCTGCTGAACTGTTCCCACCCTTCCCAGGTAAAACACCTGAATATGTACAAGGGCTTGAAAGCCTAGAGGAAGGCCCGTGGAGCCACACCAGCGACAGCACGCAGGCCAACTTGGTGCCTGCAGGCCAGCCAGGATGGTCCTGGCCCCGGGCGCTCTTCTGGAAGCTTTCTATCGCCCTGCCTGAGATACCCATCCTGTCCCGGCCCCCACTGCTTTTTTCCTTCCTCACCTCTGTCCGGAGAGAAATTCCATCGGAAGGTATGGGTGACACATCCTCTTCTTTACAGGTGGCAGCTTGGCAACTCCTGCAGAAAGGCCAGCAGAGCCCCACTCACACCGGGCCACCAACAAAGCCTTGGCCCCTCCCTCCCTCCCACCAGCACAGCCCCGAGACTGCTGACGGGGCAGAGAATATGGAGTCAGGCACAACTTCAGGGGCTATTGCTGCCTGCAGCGCTGTTTCTATTGACCTCAACCAGGCACACCTGGGGAGGGCCGGCCGGCAGGGTAAGGCTGCCCAGGTCAGCTAATCCACAACCCTCAGGGAATCACATTGTTGAAAATGGACCTCGCTAAGGCAGAATAGAAGCCAAGGAAAAAAAGGACACAATGCCATTTGCAGCCCCGTAGATGAGTCTAGAGGTAATCACGTGACTTGGAGTAATTCAGAAAGTGAAAGACACATATCGTATCATATCACTTATAGGTGTTACCTAAAAATGGATACCAGGGCAGATATTTCCACGGAGAAGGGCAATCACAGATTCATTAAACAAACTTATGGTTCACCAATGGAAAGGTGTGAGGATTGGTTTCATTACGATATCGGGGTTAACAGACATAATCAAACACAGGTGACATATATAATCACCAAAGACCTACGGAATACCAAGAGAAGACTACTCAACCTTCTGTCCTAACGTACATGGGAAAAGGATCCCAGGAAGAACAGACATCTGTATATGTGTAAAAGAACCAAATCTTCCACACCTACAACAAGCCAAACATTGTAATCAAACTTGCTGTAATAGAAAATTTAAAAAAAATTAAAAACACGAACAAGAAGTAGTGAGACAAACTTGAGGGGCTTTCTCCTGGCACATTCCATTCTAAATTCCAATCTAGAACACGACTTCCATTGAGGCTCTGTTGCTTTAACCAGATTTGGTAAGGGAGAACTGCTGCCACCTTGTGGCCGTTTCACGCAACAGCAGCTTTAATCCCAGCGCTAATGGTCAGTTGATATTCAAAATCATTGCAGGCCTGTAAATGACACCTGCCCTGAAAACAAATCCTGGGGTCACATATCGACCAAAAAATTCAAAGGACGTCCATATTTCAAAAGGACCATTTCAAAAGGCATATTTTACGCACATTAGTGTTCTGCTTCTTTTTCTTTCTTTCCTTTTTTGTTAAAAAAACGGGAATGGAAAAAGGCATCCCTCAGAATGGGCGAAAATCGTTGCAAATGAATCAATGGACAAAGGTTTAATCTCCAATATATATATAAACAGCTCATGCAGCTTAATATTAAAAAAACAAACAACCCAATACAAAAATGGGCAGAAGATCTAAAGAGACGTTTCTTCAAAGAAGACACAGAGATGGCCAAGACGCACATGAAAAGCTGCTCAACAGCACTAATTATTAGAGAAATGCAAATCAAAACTACAATGAGGTATCACCTCACACCTGTTAGAATCGGCATCATCAGAAACTCTACAAACAACAAATTCTGGGGAGGGTGTGGACAAAAGGAGCCCTCTTCTACTATTGGTGGGGATGTAAATTGATACAGTCACTATGGAGAACAGTATGGAGTTTCCTTAAAAAAAACTAGAAATAGAATTACCATCTGATCCAGCAATCCCACTTCTGGGCATATACCCAGAGAAAACCATAAATCAAAAAGGCACATTCACCACAATGTTCATTGCAGCACTATTTACAATAGCCAGGTAATGCAAGCAACCTAAATGCCCACAGACAGATGAATGGATAAAGATGTGGTACATATATAAAATGGAATATTACTCAGCCATAAAAAGGAATGAAACTGGGTCATTTGTAGAGACATCGATGGATCTAGAGACTGTCATACAGAATGAAGTAAGTCAGAAAGAGGAAAACAAATATTGTATATTAATGCATATATGTGGAACCTAAAAAATGGTACAGATGAACTGGTTTGCAGGGAAGAAATAGAGACACAGAGGTAGAGAACAAACGTATGGACACCAAGTGTGGGAAGCCATGGGGTGGTGGTGGTGGGATGAGTTGGGAGATTGGGATTGACCTGTATACATGGATATGCATAAAATACATAACTAATAATAACCTGCTGTATAAAATAATAAATAAAATTAAATGTCAAAATTTTAAAAACTAAAATTTTAAAATAAAACAGAAAAACGTTCTTCCCTTCACACAGATGTATTTATAGGAATGAATTATTTCCATGCTTATATCTATAAATACATAAAAGAGGAATCAAATCTAACTTGAACCATAAAAGAAAAAAAAAAACCTGAACCCACCAGTTATACAGAGGGAAACCCTATCAGGGCACTTGCTCCAGCGGTAAACAATTCTGAAATTGGTCAGAGGTGGGGAATCACCTCCCATACAGCCAGCAAACCACCCCCCATGCAAGGAGCGTCCTCATTGCAAAGCTGGGGGACCGTGCTGAGGCATCTGTGAGTAAACGTGAGCTGAGCCCCAGGCCAGCTGCTGCTGAACTGTTGCCACCCTTCCCAGGTAAAACACCTGAATATGTACAAGGGCTTGAAAGCCTAGAGGAAGGGCCGTGGAGCCACACCAGCGACAGCACGCAGGCCAACTTGGTGCCTGCAGGCCAGCCAGGATGGTCCTGGCCCCGGGCGCTCTTCTGGAAGCTTTCTATCGCCCTGCCTGAGATACCCCTCCTGTCCCGGCCCCCACTGCTTTTTTCCTTCCTCACCTCTGTCCGGAGAGAAATTCCATCGGAAGGTATGGGTGACACATCCTCTTCTTTACAGGTGGCAGCCTGGCAACTCCTGCAGAAAGGCCAGCAGAGCCCCACTCACACCGGGCCACCAACAAAGCCTTGGCCCCTCCCTCCCTCCCACCAGCACAGCCCCGAGACTGCTGACGGGGCAGAGAATATGGAGTCAGGCACAACTTCAGGGGCTATTGCTGCCTGGAGCGCTGTTTATATTGACCTCAACCAGGCACACCTGGGGAGGGCCGGCCGGCAGGGTAAGGCTGCCCAGGTCAGCTAATCCACAACCCTCAGGGAATCACATTGTTGAAAATGGACCTCGCTAAGGCAGAATGGAAGCCAAGGAAAAAAAGAACACAATGCCATTTGCAGCCCCGTAGATGAGTCTAGAGGTAATCACGTGACTTGGAGTAAGTCAGAAAGTGAAAGACACATATCGTAACATATCACTTATAGGTGTTACCTAAAAAATGGATACCAGGGCAGATATTTCCACGGAGAAGGGCAATCACAGATTCATTAAACAAACTTATGGTTCACCAATGGAAATGTGTGAGGATTGGTTTCATTACGATATCGGGGTTAACAGACATAATCAAACACAGGTGACATATATAATCACCAAAGACCTACGGAATACCAAGAGAAGACTACTCAACATTCTGTCCTAACGTACATGGGAAAAGGATCCCAGGAAGAACAGACATCTGTATATGTGTAAAAGAACCACATCTTCCACACCTACAACAAGCCAAACATTGTAATCAAACTTGCTGTAATAGAAAATAAAAAAAAAATTAAAAACACGAACAAGAAGTAGTGAGACAAACTTGAGGGGCTTTCTCCTGGCACATTCCATTCTAAATTCCAATCTAGAACACGACTTCCATTGAGGCTCTGTTGCTCTACTAACCAGATTTGGTAAGGGAGAACTGCTGCCACCTTGTGGCCGTTTCACGCAACAGCAGCTTTAATCCCAGCGCTAATGGTCAGTTGATATTCAAAATCATTGCAGGCCTGTAAATGACACCTGCCCTGAAAACAAATCCTGGGGTCACATATCGACCAAAAAATTCAAAGGACGTCCATATTTCAAAAGGACCATTTCAAAAGGCATATTTTACGCACATTAGTGTTCTGCTTCTTTTTCTTTCTTTCCTTTTTTGTTAAAAAAACGGGAATGGAAAAAGGCATCCCTCAGAATGGGCGAAAATCGTTGCAAATGAATCAATGGACAAAGGTTTAATCTCCAATATATATATAAACAGCTCATGCAGCTTAATATTAAAAAAACAAACAACCCAATACAAAAATGGGCCGAAGATCTAAAGAGACGTTTCTTCAAAGAAGACACAGAGATGGCCAAGACGCACATGCAAAGCTGCTCTACAGCACTAATTATTAGAGAAATGCAAATCAAAACTACAATGAGGTATCACCTCACACCTGTTAGAATCGGCATCATCAGAAACTCTACAAACAACAAATTCTGGGGAGGGTGTGGACAAAAGGAGCCCTCTTCCACTATTGGTGGGGATGTAAATTGATACAGTCACTATGGAGAACAGTATGGAGTTTCCTTAAAAAAAACTAGAAATAGAATTACCATCTGATCCAGCAATCCCACTTCTGGGCATATACCCAGAGCAAACCATAAATCAAAAAGGCACATTCACCACAATGTTCATTGCAGCACTATTTACAATAGCCAGGTAATGCAAGCAACCTAAATGCCCACAGACAGATGAATGGATAAAGATGTGGTACATATATAAAATGGAATTTTACTCAGCCATAAAAAGGAATGAAACTGGGTCATTTGTAGAGACATCGATGGATCTAGAGACTGTCATACAGAATGAAGTAAGTCAGAAAGAGGAAAACAAATATTGTATATTAATGCATATATGTGGAACCTAAAAAATGGTACAGATGAACTGGTTTGCAGGGAAGAAATAGAGACACAGAGGTAGAGAACAAACGTATGGACACCAAGTGTGGGAAGCCATGGGGTGGTGGTGGTGGGATGAGTTGGGAGATTGGGATTGACCTGTATACATGGATATGCATAAAATACATAACTAATAATAACCTGCTGTATAAAATAATAAATAAAATTAAATTTCAAAATTTAAAAAACTAAAATTTTAAAATAAAACAGAAAAACGTTCTTCCCTTCACACAGATGTATTTATAGGAATGAATTATTTCCATGCTTATATCTATAAATACATAAAAGAGGAATCAAATCTAACTTGAACCATAAAAGAAAAAAAAACCTGAACCCACCAGTTATCCAGAGGGAAACCCTATCAGGGCACTTGCTCCAGCGGTAAACAATTCTGAAATTGCTCAGAGGTGGGGAATCACCTCCCATACAGCCAGCAACCCACCCCCATGCAAGGAGCGTCCTCATTGCAAAGCTGGGGGACCGTGCTGAGGCATCTGTGAGTAAACGTGAGCTGAGCCCCAGGCCAGCTGCTGCTGAACTGTTCCCACCCTTCCCCGGTAAAACACCTGAATATGTACAAGGGCTTGAAAGCCTAGAGGAAGGCCCGTGGAGCCACACCAGCGACAGCACGCAGGCCAACTTGGTGCCTGCATGCCAGCCAGGATGCTCCTGGCCCCGGGCGCTCTTCTGGAAGCTTTCTATCGCCCTGCCTGAGATACCCCTCCTGTCCCAGCCCCCACTGCTTTTTTCCTTCCTCACCTCTGTCCGGAGAGAAATTCCATCGGAAGGTATGGGTGACACATCCTCTTCTTTACAGGTGGCAGCCTGGCAACTCCTGCAGAAAGGCCAGCAGAGCCCCACTCACACCGGGCAACCAACAAAGCCTTGGCCCCTCACTCCCTCCCACCAGCACAGCCCCGAGACTGCTGACGGGGCAGAGAATATGGAGTCAGGCACAACTTCAGGGGCTATTGCTGCCTGGAGCGCTGTTTATATTGACCTCAACCAGGCACACCTGGGGAGGGCCGGCCGGCAGGGTAAGGCTGCCCAGGTCAGCTAACCCACAACCCTCAGGGAATCACATTGTTGAAAATGGACCTCGCTAAGGCAGAATAGAAGCCAAGGAAAAAGAGGACACAATGCCATTTGCAGCCCCGTAGATGAGTCTAGAGGTAATCACGTGACTTGGAGTAAGTCAGAAAGTGAAAGACACATATCGTATCATATCACTTATAGGTGTTACCTAAAAAATGGATACCAGGGCAGATATTTCCACGGAGAAGGGCAATCACAGATTCATTAAACAAACTTATGGTTCACCAATGGAAAGGTGTGAGGATTGGTTTCATTACGATATCGGGGTTAACAGACATAATCAAACACAGGTGACATATATAATCACCAAAGACCTACGGAATACCAAGAGAAGACTACTCAACATTCTGTCCTAACGTACATGGGAAAAGGATCCCAGGAAGAACAGACATCTGTATATGTGTAAAAGAACCACATCTTCCACACCTACAACAAGCCAAACATTGTAATCAAACTTGCTGTAATAGAAAATAAAAAAAAAATTAAAAACACGAACAAGAAGTAGTGAGACAAACTTGAGGGGCTTTCTCCTGGCACATTCCATTCTAAATTCCAATCTAGAACACGACTTCCATTGAGGCTCTGTTGCTCTACTAACCAGATTTGGTAAGGGAGAACTGCTGCCACCTTGTGGCCGTTTCACGCAACAGCAGCTTTAATCCCAGCGCTAATGGTCAGTTGATATTCAAAATCATTGCAGGCCTGTAAATGACACCTGCCCTGAAAACAAATCCTGGGGTCACATATCGACCAAAAAATTCAAAGGACGTCCATATTTCAAAAGGACCATTTCAAAAGGCATATTTTACACACATTAGTGTTCTGCTTCTTTTTCTTTCTTTCCTTTTTTGTTAAAAAAACGGGAATGGAAAAAGGCATCCCTCAGAATGGGCGAAAATCGTTGCAAATGAATCAATGGACAAAGGTTTAATTTCCAATATATATATAAACAGCTCATGCAGCTTAATATTAAAAAAACAAACAACCCAATACAAAAATGGGCAGAAGATCTAAAGAGACGTTTCTTCAAAGAAGACACAGAGATGGCCAAGACGCACATGAAAAGCTGCTCAACAGCACTAATTATTAGAGAAATGCAAATCAAAACTACAATGAGGTATCACCTCACACCTGTTAGAATCGGGATCATCAGAAACTCTACAAACAACAAGTTCTGGGGAGGGTGTGGACAAAAGGAGCCCTCTTCCACTATTGGTGGGGATGTAAATTGATACAGTCACTATGGAGAACAGTATGGAGTTTCCTTAAAAAAACTAGAAATAGAATTACCATCTGATCCAGCAATCCCACTTCTGGGCATATACTCAGAGAAAACCATAAATCAAAAAGGCACATTCACCACAATGTTCATTGCAGCACTATTTACAATAGCCAGGTAATGCAAGCAACCTAAATGCCCACAGACAGATGAATGGATAAAGATGTGGTACATATATAAAATGGAATATTACTCAGCCATAAAAAGGAATGAAACTGGGTCATTTGTAGAGACATCGATGGATCTAGAGACTGTCATACAGAATGAAGTAAGTCAGAAAGAGGAAAACAAATATTGTATATTAATGCATATATGTGGAACCTAAAAAATGGTACAGATGAACTGGTTTGCAGGGAAGAAATAGAGACACAGAGGTAGAGAACAAACGTATGGACACCAAGTGTGGGAAGCCATGGGGTGGTGGTGGTGGGATGAGTTGGGAGATTGGGATTGACCTGTATACATGTATATGCATAAAATACATAACTAATAATAACCTGCTGTATAAAATAATAAATAAAATTAAATTTCAAAATTTTAAAAAATAAAATTTTAAAATAAAACAGAAAAACGTTCTTCCCTTCACACAGATGTATTTATAGGAATGAATTATTTCCATGCTTATATCTATAAATACATAAAAGAGGAATCAAATCTAACTTGAACCATAAAAGAAAAAAAAACCTGAACCCACCAGTTATCCAGAGGGAAACCCTATCAGGGCACTTGCTCCAGCGGTAAACAATTCTGAAATTGCTCAGAGGTGGGGAATCACCTCCCATACAGCCAACAACCCACCCCCCATGCAAGGAGCGTCCTCATTGCAAAGCTGGGGGACCGTGCTGAGGCATCTGTGAGTAAACGTGAGCTGAGCCCCAGGCCAGCTGCTGCTGAACTGTTGCCACCCTTCCCAGGTAAAACACCTGAATATGTACAAGGGCTTGAAAGCCTAGAGGAAGGGCCGTGGAGCCACACCAGCGACAGCACGCAGGCCAACTTGGTGCCTGCAGGCCAGCCAGGATGGTCCTGGCCCCGGGCGCTCTTCTGGAAGCTTTCTATCGCCCTGCCTGAGATACCCCTCCTGTCCCGGCCCCCACTGCTTTTTTCCTTCCTCACCTCTGTCCGGAGAGAAATTCCATCGGAAGGTATGGGTGACACATCCTCTTCTTTACAGGTGGCAGCCTGGCAACTCCTGCAGAAAGGCCAGCAGAGCCCCACTCACACCGGGCAACCAACAAAGCCTTGGCCCCTCACTCCCTCCCACCAGCACAGCCCCGAGACTGCTGACGGGGCAGAGAATATGGAGTCAGGCACAACTTCAGGGGCTATTGCTGCCTGGAGCGCTGTTTATATTGACCTCAACCAGGCACACCTGGGGAGGGCCGGCCGGCAGGGTAAGGCTGCCCAGGTCAGCTAACCCACAACCCTCAGGGAATCACATTGTTGAAAATGGACCTCGCTAAGGCAGAATAGAAGCCAAGGAAAAAGAGGACACAATGCCATTTGCAGCCCCGTAGATGAGTCTAGAGGTAATCACGTGACTTGGAGTAAGTCAGAAAGTGAAAGACACATATCGTATCATATCACTTATAGGTGTTACCTAAAAAATGGATACCAGGGCAGATATTTCCACGGAGAAGGGCAATCACAGATTCATTAAACAAACTTATGGTTCACCAATGGAAAGGTGTGAGGATTGGTTTCATTACGATATCGGGGTTAACAGACATAATCAAACACAGGTGACATATATAATCACCAAAGACCTACGGAATACCAAGAGAAGACTACTCAACATTCTGTCCTAACGTACATGGGAAAAGGATCCCAGGAAGAACAGACATCTGTATATGTGTAAAAGAACCACATCTTCCACACCTACAACAAGCCAAACATTGTAATCAAACTTGCTGTAATAGAAAATAAAAAAAAAATTAAAAACACGAACAAGAAGTAGTGAGACAAACTTGAGGGGCTTTCTCCTGGCACATTCCATTCTAAATTCCAATCTAGAACACGACTTCCATTGAGGCTCTGTTGCTCTACTAACCAGATTTGGTAAGGGAGAACTGCTGCCACCTTGTGGCCGTTTCACGCAACAGCAGCTTTAATCCCAGCGCTAATGGTCAGTTGATATTCAAAATCATTGCAGGCCTGTAAATGACACCTGCCCTGAAAACAAATCCTGGGGTCACATATCGACCAAAAAATTCAAAGGACGTCCATATTTCAAAAGGACCATTTCAAAAGGCATATTTTACACACATTAGTGTTCTGCTTCTTTTTCTTTCTTTCCTTTTTTGTTAAAAAAACGGGAATGGAAAAAGGCATCCCTCAGAATGGGCGAAAATCGTTGCAAATGAATCAATGGACAAAGGTTTAATCTCCAATATATATATAAACAGCTCATGCAGCTTAATATTAAAAAAACAAACAACCCAATACAAAAATGGGCAGAAGATCTAAAGAGACGTTTCTTCAAAGAAGACACAGAGATGGCCAAGACGCACATGAAAAGCTGCTCAACAGCACTAATTATTAGAGAAATGCAAATCAAAACTACAATGAGGTATCACCTCACACCTGTTAGAATCGGGATCATCAGAAACTCTACAAACAACAAGTTCTGGGGAGGGTGTGGACAAAAGGAGCCCTCTTCCACTATTGGTGGGGATGTAAATTGATACAGTCACTATGGAGAACAGTATGGAGTTTCCTTAAAAAAACTAGAAATAGAATTACCATCTGATCCAGCAATCCCACTTCTGGGCATATACTCAGAGAAAACCATAAATCAAAAAGGCACATTCACCACAATGTTCATTGCAGCACTATTTACAATAGCCAGGTAATGCAAGCAACCTAAATGCCCACAGACAGATGAATGGATAAAGATGTGGTACATATATAAAATGGAATATTACTCAGCCATAAAAAGGAATGAAACTGGGTCATTTGTAGAGACATCGATGGATCTAGAGACTGTCATACAGAATGAAGTAAGTCAGAAAGAGGAAAACAAATATTGTATATTAATGCATATATGTGGAACCTAAAAAATGGTACAGATGAACTGGTTTGCAGGGAAGAAATAGAGACACAGAGGTAGAGAACAAACGTATGGACACCAAGTGTGGGAAGCCATGGGGTGGTGGTGGTGGGATGAGTTGGGAGATTGGGATTGACCTGTATACATGTATATGCATAAAATACATAACTAATAATAACCTGCTGTATAAAATAATAAATAAAATTAAATTTCAAAATTTTAAAAAATAAAATTTTAAAATAAAACAGAAAAACGTTCTTCCCTTCACACAGATGTATTTATAGGAATGAATTATTTCCATGCTTATATCTATAAATACATAAAAGAGGAATCAAATCTAACTTGAACCATAAAAGAAAAAAAAACCTGAACCCACCAGTTATCCAGAGGGAAACCCTATCAGGGCACTTGCTCCAGCGGTAAACAATTCTGAAATTGCTCAGAGGTGGGGAATCACCTCCCATACAGCCAACAACCCACCCCCATGCAAGGAGCGTCCTCATTGCAAAGCTGGGGGACCGTGCTGAGGCATCTGTGAGTAAACGTGAGCTGAGCCCCAGGCCAGCTGCTGCTGAACTGTTGCCACCCTTCCCAGGTAAAACACCTGAATATGTACAAGGGCTTGAAAGCCTAGAGGAAGGGCCGTGGAGCCACACCAGCGACAGCACGCAGGCCAACTTGGTGCCTGCAGGCCAGCCAGGATGGTCCTGGCCCCGGGCGCTCTTCTGGAAGCTTTCTATCGCCCTGCCTGAGATACCCCTCCTGTCCCGGCCCCCACTGCTTTTTTCCTTCCTCACCTCTGTCCGGAGAGAAATTCCATCGGAAGGTATGGGTGACACATCCTCTTCTTTACAGGTGGCAGCCTGGCAACTCCTGCAGAAAGGCCAGCAGAGCCCCACTCACACCGGGCCACCAACAAAGCCTTGGCCCCTCCCTCCCTCCCACCAGCACAGCCCCGAGACTGCTGACGGGGCAGAGAATATGGAGTCAGGCACAACTTCAGGGGCTATTGCTGCCTGGAGCGCTGTTTATATTGACCTCAACCAGGCACACCTGGGGAGGGCCGGCCGGCAGGGTAAGGCTGCCCAGGTCAGCTAACCCACAACCCTCAGGGAATCACATTGTTGAAAATGGACCTCGCTAAGGCAGAATAGAAGCCAAGGAAAAAGAGGACACAATGCCATTTGCAGCCCCGTAGATGAGTCTAGAGGTAATCACGTGACTTGGAGTAAGTCAGAAAGTGAAAGACACATATCGTATCATATCACTTATAGGTGTTACCTAAAAAATGGATACCAGGGCAGATATTTCCACGGAGAAGGGCAATCACAGATTCATTAAACAAACTTATGGTTCACCAATGGAAAGGTGTGAGGATTGGTTTCATTACGATATCGGGGTTAACAGACATAATCAAACACAGGTGACATATATAATCACCAAAGACCTACGGAATACCAAGAGAAGACTACTCAACATTCTGTCCTAACGTACATGGGAAAAGGATCCCAGGAAGAACAGACATCTGTATATGTGTAAAAGAACCACATCTTCCACACCTACAACAAGCCAAACATTGTAATCAAACTTGCTGTAATAGAAAATAAAAAAAAATTAAAAACACGAACAAGAAGTAGTGAGACAAACTTGAGGGGCTTTCTCCTGGCACATTCCATTCTAAATTCCAATCTAGAACACGACTTCCATTGAGGCTCTGTTGCTTTAACCAGATTTGGTAAGGGAGAACTGCTGCCACCTTGTGGCCGTTTCACGCAACAGCAGCTTTAATCCCAGCGCTAATGGTCAGTTGATATTCAAAATCATTGCAGGCCTGTAAATGACACCTGCCCTGAAAACAAATCCTGGGGTCACATATCGACCAAAAAATTCAAAGGACGTCCATATTTCAAAAGGATCATTTCAAAAGGCATATTTTACGCACATTAGTGTTCTGCTTCTTTTTCTTTCTTTCCTTTTTTGTTAAAAAAAACGGGAATGGAAAAAGGCATCCCTCAGAATGGGCGAAAATCGTTGCAAATGAATCAATGGACAAAGGTTTAATCTCCAATATATATATAAACAGCTCATGCAGCTTAATATTAAAAAAACAAACAACCCAATACAAAAATGGGCAGAAGATCTAAAGAGACGTTTCTTCAAAGAAGACACAGAGATGGCCAAGACGCACATGAAAAGCTGCTCAACAGCACTAATTATTAGAGAAATGCAAATCAAAACTACAATGAGGTATCACCTCACACCTGTTAGAATCGGCATCATCAGAAACTCTACAAACAACAAATTCTGGGGAGGGTGTGGACAAAAGGAGCCCTCTTCCACTATTGGTGGGGATGTAAATTGATACAGTCACTATGGAGAACAGTATGGAGTTTCCTTAAAAAAGACTAGAAATAGAATTACCATCTGATCCAGCAATCCCACTTCTGGGCATATACCCAGAGCAAACCATAAATCAAAAAGGCACATTCACCACAATGTTCATTGCAGCACTATTAACAATAGCCAGGTAATGCAAGGAACCTAAATGCCCACAGACAGATGAATGGATAAAGATGTGGTACATATATAAAATGGAATTTTACTCAGCCATAAAAAGGAATGAAACTGGGTCATTTGTAGAGACATCGATGGATCTAGAGACTGTCATACAGAATGAAGTAAGTCAGAAAGAGGAAAACAAATATTGTATATTAATGCATATATGTGGAACCTAAAAAATGGTACAGATGAACTGGTTTGCAGGGAAGAAATAGAGACACAGATTTAGAGAACAAACGTATGGACACCAAGTGAGGGAAGCCATGGGGAGCTGGTGGTGGGATGAGTTGGGAGATTGGGATTGGCCTGTATACATGGATATGCATAAAATACATAACTAATAATAACCTGCTGTATAAAAAAAATAAATACAATTAAATTTCAAAATTTTAAAAAATAAAATTTTAAAATAAAACAGAAAAACGTTCTTCCCTTCACACAGATGTATTTATAGGAATGAATTATTTCCATGCTTATATCTATAAATACATAAAAGAGGAATCAAATCTAACTTGAACCATAAAAGAAAAAAAAAACCTGAACCCACCAGTTATACAGAGGGAAACCCTATCAGGGCACTTGCTCCAGCGGTAAACAATTCTGAAATTGGTCAGAGGTGGGGAATCACCTCCCATACAGCCAGCAACCCACCCCCCATACAAGGAGCGTCCTCATTGCAAAGCTGGGGGACCGTGCTGAGGCATATGTGAGTAAACGTGAGCTGAGCCCCAGGCCAGCTGCTGCTGAACTGTTCCCACCCTTCCCAGGTAAAACACCTGAATATGTACAAGGGCTTGAAAGCCTAGAGGAAGGGCCGTGGAGCCACACCAGCGACAGCACGCAGGCCAACTTGGTGCCTGCAGGCCAGCCAGGATGGTCCTGGCCCCGGGCGCTCTTCTGGAAGCTTTCTATCGCCCTGCCTGAGATACCCATCCTGTCCCGGCCCCCACTGCTTTTTTCCTTCCTCACCTCTGTCCGGAGAGAAATTCCATCGGAAGGTATGGGTGACACATCCTCTTCTTTACAGGTGGCAGCTTGGCAACTCCTGCAGAAAGGCCAGCAGAGCCCCACTCACACCGGGCAACCAACAAAGCCTTGGCCCCTCACTCCCTCCCACCAGCACAGCCCCGAGACTGCTGACGGGGCAGAGAATATGGAGTCAGGCACAACTTCAGGGGCTATTGCTGCCTGCAGCGCTGTTTCTATTGACCTCAACCAGGCACACCTGGGGAGGGCCGGCCGGCAGGGTAAGGCTGCCCAGGTCAGCTAATCCACAACCCTCAGGGAATCACATTGTTGAAAATGGACCTCGCTAAGGCAGAATAAAAGCCAAGGAAAAAAAGGACACAATGCCATTTGCAGCCCCATAAATGAGTCTAGAGGTAATCACGTGACTTGGAGTAATTCAGAAAGTGAAAGACACATATCGTATCATATCACTTATAGGTGTTACCTAAAAATGGATACCAGGGCAGATATTTCCACGGAGAAGGGCAATCACAGATTCATTAAACAAACTTATGGTTCACCAATGGAAAGGTGTGAGGATTGGTTTCATTACGATATCGGGGTTAACAGACATAATCAAACACAGGTGACATATATAATCACCAAAGACCTACGGAATACCAAGAGAAGACTACTCAACCTTCTGTCCTAACGTACATGGGAAAAGGATCCCAGGAAGAACAGACATCTGTATATGTGTAAAAGAACCAAATCTACCACACCTACAACAAGCCAAACATTGTAATCAAACTTGCTGTAATAGAAAATTTAAAAAAAATTAAAAACACGAACAAGAAGTAGTGAGACAAACTTGAGGGGCTTTCTCCTGGCACATTCCATTCTAAATTCCAATCTAGAACACGACTTCCATTGAGGCTCTGTTGCTTTAACCAGATTTGGTAAGGGAGAACTGCTGCCACCTTGTGGCCGTTTCACGCAACAGCAGCTTTAATCCCAGCGCTAATGGTCAGTTGATATTCAAAATCATTGCAGGCCTGTAAATGACACCTGCCCTGAAAACAAATCCTGGGGTCACATATCGACCAAAAAATTCAAAGGACGTCCATATTTCAAAAGGATCATTTCAAAAGGCATATTTTACGCACATTAGTGTTCTGCTTCTTTTTCTTTCTTTCCTTTTTTGTTAAAAAAAAACGGGAATGGAAAAAGGCATCCCTCAGAATGGGCGAAAATCGTTGCAAATGAATCAATGGACAAAGGTTTAATCTCCAATATATATATAAACAGCTCATGCAGCTTAATATTAAAAAAACAAACAACCCAATACAAAAATGGGCAGAAGATCTAAAGAGACGTTTCTTCAAAGAAGACACAGAGATGGCCAAGACGCACATGAAAAGCTGCTCAACAGCACTAATTATTAGAGAAATGCAAATCAAAACTACAATGAGGTATCACCTCACACCTGTTAGAATCGGCATCATCAGAAACTCTACAAACAACAAATTCTGGGGAGGGTGTGGACAAAAGGAGCCCTCTTCCACTATTGGTGGGGATGTAAATTGATACAGTCACTATGGAGAACAGTATGGAGTTTCCTTAAAAAAAACTAGAAATAGAATTACCATCTGATCCAGCAATCCCACTTCTGGGCATATACCCAGAGAAAACCATAAATCAAAAAGGCACATTCACCACAATGTTCATTGCAGCACTATTTACAATAGCCAGGTAATGCAAGCAACCTAAATGCCCACAGACAGATGAATGGATAAAGATGTGGTACATATATAAAATGGAATATTACTCAGCCATAAAAAGGAATGAAACTGGGTCATTTGTAGAGACATCGATGGATCTAGAGACTGTCATACAGAATGAAGTAAGTCAGAAAGAGGAAAACAAATATTGTATATTAATGCATATATGTGGAACCTAAAAAATGGTACAGATGAACTGGTTTGCAGGGAAGAAATAGAGACACAGAGGTAGAGAACAAACGTATGGACACCAAGTGTGGGAAGCCATGGGGTGGTGGTGGTGGGATGAGTTGGGAGATTGGGATTGACCTGTATACATGTATATGCATAAAATACATAACTAATAATAACCTGCTGTATAAAATAATAAATAAAATTAAATGTCAAAATTTTAAAAACTAAAATTTTAAAATAAAACAGAAAAACGTTCTTCCCTTCACACAGATGTATTTATAGGAATGAATTATTTCCATGCTTATATCTATAAATACATAAAAGAGGAATCAAATCTAACTTGAACCATAAAAGAAAAAAAAAACCTGAACCCACCAGTTATACAGAGGGAAACCCTATCAGGGCACTTGCTCCAGCGGTAAACAATTCTGAAATTGGTCAGAGGTGGGGAATCACCTCCCATACAGCCAGCAAACCACCCCCCATGCAAGGAGCGTCCTCATTGCAAAGCTGGGGGACCGTGCTGAGGCATCTGTGAGTAAACGTGAGCTGAGCCCCAGGCCAGCTGCTGCTGAACTGTTGCCACCCTTCCCAGGTAAAACACCTGAATATGTACAAGGGCTTGAAAGCCTAGAGGAAGGGCCGTGGAGCCACACCAGCGACAGCACACAGGCCAACTTGGTGCCTGCAGGCCAGCCAGGATGGTCCTGGCCCCGGGCGCTCTTCTGGAAGCTTTCTATCGCCCTGCCTGAGATACCCCTCCTGTCCCGGCCCCCACTGCTTTTTTCCTTCCTCACCTCTGTCCGGAGAGAAATTCCATCGGAAGGTATGGGTGACACATCCTCTTCTTTACAGGTGGCAGCCTGGCAACTCCTGCAGAAAGGCCAGCAGAGCCCCACTCACACCGGGCCACCAACAAAGCCTTGGCCCCTCCCTCCCTCCCACCAGCACAGCCCCGAGACTGCTGACGGGGCAGAGAATATGGAGTCAGGCACAACTTCAGGGGCTATTGCTGCCTGGAGCGCTGTTTATATTGACCTCAACCAGGCACACCTGGGGAGGGCCGGCCGGCAGGGTAAGGCTGCCCAGGTCAGCTAATCCACAACCCTCAGGGAATCACATTGTTGAAAATGGACCTCGCTAAGGCAGAATGGAAGCCAAGGAAAAAAAGAACACAATGCCATTTGCAGCCCCGTAGATGAGTCTAGAGGTAATCACGTGACTTGGAGTAAGTCAGAAAGTGAAAGACACATATCGTAACATATCACTTATAGGTGTTACCTAAAAAATGGATACCAGGGCAGATATTTCCACGGAGAAGGGCAATCACAGATTCATTAAACAAACTTATGGTTCACCAATGGAAAGGTGTGAGGATTGGTTTCATTACGATATCGGGGTTAACAGACATAATCAAACACAGGTGACATATATAATCACCAAAGACCTACGGAATACCAAGAGAAGACTACTCAACATTCTGTCCTAACGTACATGGGAAAAGGATCCCAGGAAGAACAGACATCTGTATATGTGTAAAAGAACCACATCTTCCACACCTACAACAAGCCAAACATTGTAATCAAACTTGCTGTAATAGAAAATAAAAAAAAAATTAAAAACACGAACAAGAAGTAGTGAGACAAACTTGAGGGGCTTTCTCCTGGCACATTCCATTCTAAATTCCAATCTAGAACACGACTTCCATTGAGGCTCTGTTGCTCTACTAACCAGATTTGGTAAGGGAGAACTGCTGCCACCTTGTGGCCGTTTCACGCAACAGCAGCTTTAATCCCAGCGCTAATGGTCAGTTGATATTCAAAATCATTGCAGGCCTGTAAATGACACCTGCCCTGAAAACAAATCCTGGGCTCACATATCGACCAAAAAATTCAAAGGACGTCCATATTTCAAAACGACCATTTCAAAAGGCATATTTTACGCACATTAGTGTTCTGCTTCTTTTTCTTTCTTGCCTTTTTTGTTAAAAAAACGGGAATGGAAAAAGGCATCCCTCAGAATGGGCGAAAATCGTTGCAAATGAATCAATGGACAAAGGTTTAATCTCCAATATATATATAAACAGCTCATGCAGCTTAATATTAAAAAAACAAACAACCCAATACAAAAATGGGCAGAAGACCTAAAGAGACGTTTCTTCAAAGAAGACAGAGATGGCCAAGACGCACATGAAAAGCTGCTCAACAGCACTAATTATTAGAGAAATGCAAATCAAAACTACAATGAGGTATCACCTCACACCTGTTAGAAGCGGCATCATCAGAAACTCTACAAACAACAAATTCTGGGGAGGGTGTGGACAAAAGGAGCCCTCTTCCACTATTGGTGGGGATGTAAATTGATACAGTCACTATGGAGAACAGTATGGAGTTTCCTTAAAAAAACTAGAAATAGAATTACCATCTGATCCAGCAATCCCACTTCTGGGCATATACCCAGAGCAAACCATAAATCAAAAAGGCACATTCACCACAATGTTCATTGCAGCACTATTAACAATAGCCAGGTAATGCAAGGAACCTAAATGCCCACAGACAGATGAATGGATAAAGATGTGGTACATATATAAAATGGAATTTTACTCAGCCATAAAAAGGAATGAAACTGGGTCATTTGTAGAGACATCGATGGATCTAGAGACTGTCATACAGAATGAAGTAAGTCAGAAAGAGGAAAACAAATATTGTATATTAATGCATATATGTGGAACCTAAAAAATGGTACAGATGAACTGGTTTGCAGGGAAGAAATAGAGACACAGATGTAGAGAACAAACGTATGGACACCAAGTGAGGGAAGCCATGGGGAGTTGGTGGTGGGATGAGTTGGGAGATTGGGATTGACCTGTATACATGTATATGCATAAAATACATAACTAATAATAACCTGCTGTATAAAAAAATAAATACAATTAAATTTCAAAATTTTAAAAAATAAAATTTTAAAATAAAACAGAAAAACGTTCTTCCCTTCACACAGATGTATTTATAGGAATGAATTATTTCCATGCTTATATCTATAAATACATAAAAGAGGAATCAAATCTAACTTGAACCATAAAAGAAAAAAAAAACCTGAACCCACCAGTTATACAGAGGGAAACCCTATCAGGGCACTTGCTCCAGCGGTAAACAATTCTGAAATTGGTCAGAGGTGGGGAATCACCTCCCATACAGCCAGCAACCCACCCCCCATACAAGGAGCGTCCTCATTGCAAAGCTGGGGGACCGTGCTGAGGCATATGTGAGTAAACGTGAGCTGAGCCCCAGGCCAGCTGCTGCTGAACTGTTCCCACCCTTCCCAGGTAAAACACCTGAATATGTACAAGGGCTTGAAAGCCTAGAGGAAGGGCCGTGGAGCCACACCAGCGACAGCACGCAGGCCAACTTGGTGCCTGCAGGCCAGCCAGGATGGTCCTGGCCCCGGGCGCTCTTCTGGAAGCTTTCTATCGCCCTGCCTGAGATACCCATCCTGTCCCGGCCCCCACTGCTTTTTTCCTTCCTCACCTCTGTCCGGAGAGAAATTCCATCGGAAGGTATGGGTGACACATCCTCTTCTTTACAGGTGGCAGCTTGGCAACTCCTGCAGAAAGGCCAGCAGAGCCCCACTCACACCGGGCAACCAACAAAGCCTTGGCCCCTCACTCCCTCCCACCAGCACAGCCCCGAGACTGCTGACGGGGCAGAGAATATGGAGTCAGGCACAACTTCAGGGGCTATTGCTGCCTGCAGCGCTGTTTCTATTGACCTCAACCAGGCACACCTGGGGAGGGCCGGCCGGCAGGGTAAGGCTGCCCAGGTCAGCTAACCCACAACCCTCAGGGAATCACATTGTTGAAAATGGACCTCGCTAAGGCAGAATAGAAGCCAAGGAAAAAAAGGACACAATGCCATTTGCAGCCCCATAAATGAGTCTAGAGGTAATCACGCGACTTGGAGTAATTCAGAAAGTGAAAGACACATATCGTATCATATCACTTATAGGTGTTACCTAAAAATGGATACCAGGGCAGATATTTCCACGGAGAAGGGCAATCACAGATTCATTAAACAAACTTATGGTTCACCAATGGAAAGGTGTGAGGATTGGTTTCATTACGATATCGGGGTTAACAGACATAATCAAACACAGGTGACATATATAATCACCAAAGACCTACGGAATACCAAGAGAAGACTACTCAACCTTCTGTCCTAACGTACATGGGAAAAGGATCCCAGGAAGAACAGACATCTGTATATGTGTAAAAGAACCAAATCTTCCACACCTACAACAAGCCAAACATTGTAATCAAACTTGCTGTAATAGAAAATTTAAAAAAAATTAAAAACACGAACAAGAAGTAGTGAGACAAACTTGAGGGGCTTTCTCCTGGCACATTCCATTCTAAATTCCAATCTAGAACACGACTTCCATTGAGGCTCTGTTGCTCTACTAACCAGATTTGGTAAGGGAGAACTGCTGCCACCTTGTGGCCGTTTCACGCAACAGCAGCTTTAATCCCAGCGCTAATGGTCAGTTGATATTCAAAATCATTGCAGGCCTGTAAATGACACCTGCCCTGAAAACAAATCCTGGGGTCACATATCGACCAAAAAATTCAAACGACGTCCATATTTCAAAACGACCATTTCAAAAGGCATATTTTACGCACATTAGTGTTCTGCTTCTTTTTCTTTCGTTCCTTTTTTGTTAAAAAAACGGGAATGGAAAAAGGGATCCCTCAGAATGGGCGAAAATCGTTGCAAATGAATCAATGGACAAAGGTTTAATCTCCAATATATATATAAACAGCTCATGCAGCTTAATATTAAAAAAACAAACAACCCAATACAAAAATGGGCAGAAGATCTAAAGAGACGTTTCTTCAAAGAAGACACAGAGATGGCCAAGACGCACATGAAAAGCTGCTCTACAGCACTAATTATTAGAGAAATGCAAATCAAAACTACAATGAGGTATTACCTCAAACCTGTTAGAATCGGCATCATCAGAATCTCTACAAACAACAAATTCTGGGGAGGGTGTGGACAAAAGGAGCCCTCTTCCACTATTGGTGGGGATGTAAATTGATACAGTCACTATGGAGAACAGTATGGAGTTTCCTTAAAAAAAACTAGAAATAGAATTACCATCTGATCCAGCAATCCCACTTCTGGGCATATACCCAGAGCAAACCATAAATCAAAAAGGCACATTCACCACAATGTTCATTGCAGCACTATTTACAATAGCCAGGTAATGCAAGCAACCTAAATGTCCACAGACAGATGAATGGATAAAGATGTGGTACATATATAAAATGGAATTTTACTCAGCCATAAAAAGGAATGAAACTGGGTCATTTGTAGAGACATCGATGGATCTAGAGACTGTCATACAGAATGAAGTAAGTCAGAAAGAGGAAAACAAATATTGTATATTAATGCATATATGTGGAACCTAAAAAATGGTACAGATGAACTGGTTTGCAGGGAAGAAATAGAGACACAGAGGTAGAGAACAAACGTATGGACACCAAGTGTGGGAAGCCATGGGGTGGTGGTGGTGGGATGAGTTGGGAGATTGGGATTGACCTGTATACATGTATATGCATAAAATACATAACTAATAATAACCTGCTGTATAAAATAATAAATAAAATTAAATTTCAAAATTTTAAAAACTAAAATTTTAAAATAAAACAGAAAAACGTTCTTCCCTTCACACAGATGTATTTATAGGAATGAATTATTTCCATGCTTATATCTATAAATACATAAAAGAGGAATCAAATCTAACTTGAACCATAAAAGAAAAAAAAACCTGAACCCACCAGTTATACAGAGGGAAACCCTATCAGGGCACTTGCTCCAGCGGTAAACAATTCTGAAATTGCTCAGAGGTGGGGAATCACCTCCCATACAGCCAACAACCCACCCCCCATGCAAGGAGCGTCCTCATTGCAAAGCTGGGGGACCGTGCTGAGGCATCTGTGAGTGAACGTGAGCTGAGCCCCAGGCCAGCTGCTGCTGAACTGTTGCCACCCTTCCCAGGTAAAACACCTGAATATGTACAAGGGCTTGAAAGCCTAGAGGAAGGGCCGTGGAGCCACACCAGCAACAGCACGCAGGCCAACTTGGTGCCTGCAGGCCAGCCAGGATGGTCCTGGCCCCGGGCGCTCTTCTGGAAGCTTTCTATCGCCCTGCCTGAGATACCCCTCCTGTCCCGGCCCCCACTGCTTTTTTCCTTCCTCACCTCTGTCCGGAGAGAAATTCCATCGGAAGGTATGGGTGACACATCCTCTTCTTTACAGGTGGCAGCCTGGCAACTCCTGCAGAAAGGCCAGCAGAGCCCCACTCACACCGGGCCACCAACAAAGCCTTGGCCCCTCACTCCCTCCCACCAGCACAGCCCCGAGACTGCTGACGGGGCAGAGAATATGGAGTCAGGCACAACTTCAGGGGCTATTGCTGCCTGGAGCGCTGTTTATATTGACCTCAACCAGGCACACCTGGGGAGGGCCGGCCGGCAGGGTAAGGCTGCCCAGGTCAGCTAACCCACAACCCTCAGGGAATCACATTGTTGAAAATGGACCTCGCTAAGGCAGAATAGAAGCCAAGGAAAAAGAGGACACAATGCCATTTGCAGCCCCGTAGATGAGTCTAGAGGTAATCACGTGACTTGGAGTAAGTCAGAAAGTGAAAGACACATATCGTATCATATCACTTATAGGTGTTACCTAAAAAATGGATACCAGGCAGATATTTCCACGGAGAAGGGCAATCACAGATTCATTAAACAAACTTATGGTTCACCAATGGAAAGGTGTGAGGATTGGTTTCATTACGATATCGGGGTTAACAGACATAATCAAACACAGGTGACATATATAATCACCAAAGACCTACGGAATACCAAGAGAAGACTACTCAACATTCTGTCCTAACGTACATGGGAAAAGGATCCCAGGAAGAACAGACATCTGTATATGTGTAAAAGAACCACATCTTCCACACCTACAACAAGCCAAACATTGTAATCAAACTTGCTGTAATAGAAAATAAAAAAAAAATTAAAAACACGAACAAGAAGTAGTGAGACAAACTTGAGGGGCTTTCTCCTGGCACATTCCATTCTAAATTCCAATCTAGAACACGACTTCCATTGAGGCTCTGTTGCTCTACTAACCAGATTTGGTAAGGGAGAACTGCTGCCACCTTGTGGCCGTTTCACGCAACAGCAGCTTTAATCCCAGCGCTAATGGTCAGTTGATATTCAAAATCATTGCAGGCCTGTAAATGACACCTGCCCTGAAAACAAATCCTGGGGTCACATATCGACCAAAAAATTCAAAGGACGTCCATATTTCAAAAGGACCATTTCAAAAGGCATATTTTACACACATTAGTGTTCTGCTTCTTTTTCTTTCTTTCCTTTTTTGTTAAAAAAACGGGAATGGAAAAAGGCATCCCTCAGAATGGGCGAAAATCGTTGCAAATGAATCAATGGACAAAGGTTTAATCTCCAATATATATATAAACAGCTCATGCAGCTTAATATTAAAAAAACAAACAACCCAATACAAAAATGGGCAGAAGATCTAAAGAGACGTTTCTTCAAAGAAGACACAGAGATGGCCAAGACGCACATGAAAAGCTGCTCAACAGCACTAATTATTAGAGAAATGCAAATCAAAACTACAATGAGGTATCACCTCACACCTGTTAGAATCGGGATCATCAGAAACTCTACAAACAACAAGTTCTGGGGAGGGTGTGGACAAAAGGAGCCCTCTTCCACTATTGGTGGGGATGTAAATTGATACAGTCACTATGGAGAACAGTATGGAGTTTCCTTAAAAAAACTAGAAATAGAATTACCATCTGATCCAGCAATCCCACTTCTGGGCATATACTCAGAGAAAACCATAAATCAAAAAGACACATTCACCACAATGTTCATTGCAGCACTATTTACAATAGCCAGGTAATGCAAGCAACCTAAATGCCCACAGACAGATGAATGGATAAAGATGTGGTACATATATAAAATGGAATATTACTCAGCCATAAAAAGGAATGAAACTGGGTCATTTGTAGAGACATCGATGGATCTAGAGACTGTCATACAGAATGAAGTAAGTCAGAAAGAGGAAAACAAATATTGTATATTAATGCATATATGTGGAACCTAAAAAATGGTACAGATGAACTGGTTTGCAGGGAAGAAATAGAGACACAGAGGTAGAGAACAAACGTATGGACACCAAGTGTGGGAAGCCATGGGGTGGTGGTGGTGGGATGAGTTGGGAGATTGGGATTGACCTGTATACATGTATATGCATAAAATACATAACTAATAATAACCTGCTGTATAAAATAATAAATAAAATTAAATTTCAAAATTTTAAAAAATAAAATTTTAAAATAAAACAGAAAAACGTTCTTCCCTTCACACAGATGTATTTATAGGAATGAATTATTTCCATGCTTATATCTATAAATACATAAAAGAGGAATCAAATCTAACTTGAACCATAAAAGAAAAAAAAACCTGAACCCACCAGTTATCCAGAGGGAAACCCTATCAGGGCACTTGCTCCAGCGGTAAACAATTCTGAAATTGCTCAGAGGTGGGGAATCACCTCCCATACAGCCAACAACCCACCCCCCATGCAAGGAGCGTCCTCATTGCAAAGCTGGGGGACCGTGCTGAGGCATCTGTGAGTAAACGTGAGCTGAGCCCCAGGCCAGCTGCTGCTGAACTGTTCCCACCCTTCCCAGGTAAAACACCTGAATATGTACAAGGGCTTGAAAGCCTAGAGGAAGGGCCGTGGAGCCACACCAGCGACAGCACGCAGGCCAACTTGGTGCCTGCAGGCCAGCCAGGATGGTCCTGGCCCCGGGCGCTCTTCTGGAAGCTTTCTATCGCCCTGCCTGAGATACCCCTCCTGTCCCGGCCCCCACTGCTTTTTTCCTTCCTCACCTCTGTCCGGAGAGAAATTCCATCGGAAGGTATGGGTGACACATCCTCTTCTTTACAGGTGGCAGCCTGGCAACTCCTGCAGAAAGGCCAGCAGAGCCCCACTCACACCGGGCAACCAACAAAGCCTTGGCCCCTCACTCCCTCCCACCAGCACAGCCCCGAGACTGCTGACGGGGCAGAGAATATGGAGTCAGGCACAACTTCAGGGGCTATTGCTGCCTGGAGCGCTGTTTATATTGACCTCAACCAGGCACACCTGGGGAGGGCCGGCCGGCAGGGTAAGGCTGCCCAGGTCAGCTAACCCACAACCCTCAGGGAATCACATTGTTGAAAATGGACCTCGCTAAGGCAGAATAGAAGCCAAGGAAAAAGAGGACACAATGCCATTTGCAGCCCCGTAGATGAGTCTAGAGGTAATCACGTGACTTGGAGTAAGTCAGAAAGTGAAAGACACATATCGTATCATATCACTTATAGGTGTTACCTAAAAAATGGATACCAGGGCAGATATTTCCACGGAGAAGGGCAATCACAGATTCATTAAACAAACTTATGGTTCACCAATGGAAAGGTGTGAGGATTGGTTTCATTACGATATCGGGGTTAACAGACATAATCAAACACAGGTGACATATATAATCACCAAAGACCTACGGAATACCAAGAGAAGACTACTCAACATTCTGTCCTAACGTACATGGGAAAAGGATCCCAGGAAGAACAGACATCTGTATATGTGTAAAAGAACCACATCTTCCACACCTACAACAAGCCAAACATTGTAATCAAACTTGCTGTAATAGAAAATAAAAAAAAATTAAAAACACGAACAAGAAGTAGTGAGACAAACTTGAGGGGCTTTCTCCTGGCACATTCCATTCTAAATTCCAATCTAGAACACGACTTCCATTGAGGCTCTGTTGCTTTAACCAGATTTGGTAAGGGAGAACTGCTGCCACCTTGTGGCCGTTTCACGCAACAGCAGCTTTAATCCCAGCGCTAATGGTCAGTTGATATTCAAAATCATTGCAGGCCTGTAAATGACACCTGCCCTGAAAACAAATCCTGGGGTCACATATCGACCAAAAAATTCAAAGGACGTCCATATTTCAAAAGGACCATTTCAAAAGGCATATTTTACGCACATTAGTGTTCTGCTTCTTTTTCTTTCTTTCCTTTTTTGTTAAAAAAAACGGGAATGGAAAAAGGCATCCCTCAGAATGGGCGAAAATCGTTGCAAATGAATCAATGGACAAAGGTTTAATCTCCAATATATATATAAACAGCTCATGCAGCTTAATATTAAAAAAACAAACAACCCAATACAAAAATGGGCAGAAGATCTAAAGAGACGTTTCTTCAAAGAAGACACAGAGATGGCCAAGACGCACATGAAAAGCTGCTCAACAGCACTAATTATTAGAGAAATGCAAATCAAAACTACAATGAGGTATCACCTCACACCTGTTAGAATCGGCATCATCAGAAACTCTACAAACAACAAATTCTGGGGAGGGTGTGGACAAAAGGAGCCCTCTTCCACTATTGGTGGGGATGTAAATTGATACAGTCACTATGGAGAACAGTATGGAGTTTCCTTAAAAAAGACTAGAAATAGAATTACCATCTGATCCAGCAATCCCACTTCTGGGCATATACCCAGAGCAAACCATAAATCAAAAAGGCACATTCACCACAATGTTCATTGCAGCACTATTAACAATAGCCAGGTAATGCAAGGAACCTAAATGCCCACAGACAGATGAATGGATAAAGATGTGGTACATATATAAAATGGAATTTTACTCAGCCATAAAAAGGAATGAAACTGGGTCATTTGTAGAGACATCGATGGATCTAGAGACTGTCATACAGAATGAAGTAAGTCAGAAAGAGGAAAACAAATATTGTATATTAATGCATATATGTGGAACCTAAAAAATGGTACAGATGAACTGGTTTGCAGGGAAGAAATAGAGACACAGAGGTAGAGAACAAACGTATGGACACCAAGTGTGGGAAGCCATGGGGTGGTGGTGGTGGGATGAGTTGGGAGATTGGGATTGACCTGTATACATGTATATGCATAAAATACATAACTAATAATAACCTGCTGTATAAAATAATAAATAAAATTAAATTTCAAAATTTTAAAAAATAAAATTTTAAAATAAAACAGAAAAACGTTCTTCCCTTCACACAGATGTATTTATAGGAATGAATTATTTCCATGCTTATATCTATAAATACATAAAAGAGGAATCAAATCTAACTTGAACCATAAAAGAAAAAAAAACCTGAACCCACCAGTTATCCAGAGGGAAACCCTATCAGGGCACTTGCTCCAGCGGTAAACAATTCTGAAATTGCTCAGAGGTGGGGAATCACCTCCCATACAGCCAACAACCCACCCCCCATGCAAGGAGCGTCCTCATTGCAAAGCTGGGGGACCGTGCTGAGGCATCTGTGAGTAAACGTGAGCTGAGCCCCAGGCCAGCTGCTGCTGAACTGTTCCCACCCTTCCCAGGTAAAACACCTGAATATGTACAAGGGCTTGAAAGCCTAGAGGAAGGGCCGTGGAGCCACACCAGCGACAGCACGCAGGCCAACTTGGTGCCTGCAGGCCAGCCAGGATGGTCCTGGCCCCGGGCGCTCTTCTGGAAGCTTTCTATCGCCCTGCCTGAGATACCCCTCCTGTCCCGGCCCCCACTGCTTTTTTCCTTCCTCACCTCTGTCCGGAGAGAAATTCCATCGGAAGGTATGGGTGACACATCCTCTTCTTTACAGGTGGCAGCCTGGCAACTCCTGCAGAAAGGCCAGCAGAGCCCCACTCACACCGGGCAACCAACAAAGCCTTGGCCCCTCACTCCCTCCCACCAGCACAGCCCCGAGACTGCTGACGGGGCAGAGAATATGGAGTCAGGCACAACTTCAGGGGCTATTGCTGCCTGGAGCGCTGTTTATATTGACCTCAACCAGGCACACCTGGGGAGGGCCGGCCGGCAGGGTAAGGCTGCCCAGGTCAGCTAACCCACAACCCTCAGGGAATCACATTGTTGAAAATGGACCTCGCTAAGGCAGAATAGAAGCCAAGGAAAAAGAGGACACAATGCCATTTGCAGCCCCGTAGATGAGTCTAGAGGTAATCACGTGACTTGGAGTAAGTCAGAAAGTGAAAGACACATATCGTATCATATCACTTATAGGTGTTACCTAAAAAATGGATACCAGGGCAGATATTTCCACGGAGAAGGGCAATCACAGATTCATTAAACAAACTTATGGTTCACCAATGGAAAGGTGTGAGGATTGGTTTCATTACGATATCGGGGTTAACAGACATAATCAAACACAGGTGACATATATAATCACCAAAGACCTACGGAATACCAAGAGAAGACTACTCAACATTCTGTCCTAACGTACATGGGAAAAGGATCCCAGGAAGAACAGACATCTGTATATGTGTAAAAGAACCACATCTTCCACACCTACAACAAGCCAAACATTGTAATCAAACTTGCTGTAATAGAAAATAAAAAAAAATTAAAAACACGAACAAGAAGTAGTGAGACAAACTTGAGGGGCTTTCTCCTGGCACATTCCATTCTAAATTCCAATCTAGAACACGACTTCCATTGAGGCTCTGTTGCTTTAACCAGATTTGGTAAGGGAGAACTGCTGCCACCTTGTGGCCGTTTCACGCAACAGCAGCTTTAATCCCAGCGCTAATGGTCAGTTGATATTCAAAATCATTGCAGGCCTGTAAATGACACCTGCCCTGAAAACAAATCCTGGGGTCACATATCGACCAAAAAATTCAAAGGACGTCCATATTTCAAAAGGACCATTTCAAAAGGCATATTTTACGCACATTAGTGTTCTGCTTCTTTTTCTTTCTTTCCTTTTTTGTTAAAAAAAACGGGAATGGAAAAAGGCATCCCTCAGAATGGGCGAAAATCGTTGCAAATGAATCAATGGACAAAGGTTTAATCTCCAATATATATATAAACAGCTCATGCAGCTTAATATTAAAAAAACAAACAACCCAATACAAAAATGGGCAGAAGATCTAAAGAGACGTTTCTTCAAAGAAGACACAGAGATGGCCAAGACGCACATGAAAAGCTGCTCAACAGCACTAATTATTAGAGAAATGCAAATCAAAACTACAATGAGGTATCACCTCACACCTGTTAGAATCGGCATCATCAGAAACTCTACAAACAACAAATTCTGGGGAGGGTGTGGACAAAAGGAGCCCTCTTCCACTATTGGTGGGGATGTAAATTGATACAGTCACTATGGAGAACAGTATGGAGTTTCCTTAAAAAAGACTAGAAATAGAATTACCATCTGATCCAGCAATCCCACTTCTGGGCATATACCCAGAGCAAACCATAAATCAAAAAGGCACATTCACCACAATGTTCATTGCAGCACTATTAACAATAGCCAGGTAATGCAAGGAACCTAAATGCCCACAGACAGATGAATGGATAAAGATGTGGTACATATATAAAATGGAATTTTACTCAGCCATAAAAAGGAATGAAACTGGGTCATTTGTAGAGACATCGATGGATCTAGAGACTGTCATACAGAATGAAGTAAGTCAGAAAGAGGAAAACAAATATTGTATATTAATGCATATATGTGGAACCTAAAAAATGGTACAGATGAACTGGTTTGCAGGGAAGAAATAGAGACACAGAGGTAGAGAACAATCGTATGGACACCAAGTGTGGGAAGCCATGGGGTGCTGGTGGTGGGATGAGTTGGGAGATTGGGATTGACCTCTATACATGTATATGCATAAAATACATAACTAATAATAACCTGCTGTATAAAAAAAATAAATTAAATTAAATTTCAAAATTTTAAAAAATAAAATTTTAAAATAAAACAGAAAAACGTTCTTCCCTTCACACAGATGTATTTATAGGAATGAATTATTTCCATGCTTATATCTATAAATACATAAAAGAGGAATCAAATCTAACTTGAACCATAAAAGAAAAAAAAACCTGAACCCACCAGTTATCCAGAGGGAAACCCTATCAGGGCACTTGCTCCAGCGGTAAACAATTCTGAAATTGCTCAGAGGTGGGGAATCACCTCCCATACAGCCAACAACCCACCCCCCATGCAAGGAGCGTCCTCATTGCAAAGCTGGTGGACCGTGCTGAGGCATCTGTGAGTAAACGTGAGCTGAGCCCCAGGCCAGCTGCTGCTGAACTGTTGCCACCCTTCCCAGGTAAAACACCTGAATATGTACAAGGGCTTGAAAGCCTAGAGGAAGGGCCGTGGAGCCACACCAGCGACAGCACGCAGGCCAACTTGGTGCCTGCAGGCCAGCCAGGATGGTCCTGGCCCCGGGCGCTCTTCTGGAAGCTTTCTATCGCCCTGCCTGAGATACCCCTCCTGTCCCGGCCCCCACTGCTTTTTTCCTTCCTCACCTCTGTCCGGAGAGAAATTCCATCGGAAGGTATGGGTGACACATCCTCTTCTTTACAGGTGGCAGCCTGGCAACTCCTGCAGAAAGGCCAGCAGAGCCCCACTCACACCGGGCAACCAACAAAGCCTTGGCCCCTCACTCCCTCCCACCAGCACAGCCCCGAGACTGCTGACGGGGCAGAGAATATGGAGTCAGGCACAACTTCAGGGGCTATTGCTGCCTGGAGCGCTGTTTATATTGACCTCAACCAGGCACACCTGGGGAGGGCCGGCCGGCAGGGTAAGGCTGCCCAGGTCAGCTAACCCACAACCCTCAGGGAATCACATTGTTGAAAATGGACCTCGCTAAGGCAGAATGGAAGCCAAGGAAAAAAAGGACACAATGCCATTTGCAGCCCCGTAGATGAGTCTAGAGGTAATCACGTGACTTGGAGTAAGTCAGAAAGTGAAAGACACATATCGTATCATATCACTGATAGGTGTTACCTAAAAAATGGATACCAGGGCAGATATTTCCACGGAGAAGGGCAATCACAGATTCATTAAACAAACTTATGGTTCACCAATGGAAAGGTGTGAGGATTGGTTTCATTACGATATCGGGGTTAACAGACATAATCAAACACAGGTGACATATATAATCACCAAAGACCTACGGAATACCAAGAGAAGACTACTCAACATTCTGTCCTAACGTACATGGGAAAAGGATCCCAGGAAGAACAGACATCTGTATATGTGTAAAAGAACCACATCTTCCACACCTACAACAAGCCAAACATTGTAATCAAACTTGCTGTAATAGAAAATAAAAAAAAATTAAAAACACGAACAAGAAGTAGTGAGACAAACTTGAGGGGCTTTCTCCTGGCACATTCCATTCTAAATTCCAATCTAGAACACGACTTCCATTGAGGCTCTGTTGCTTTAACCAGATTTGGTAAGGGAGAACTGCTGCCACCTTGTGGCCGTTTCACGCAACAGCAGCTTTAATCCCAGCGCTAATGGTCAGTTGATATTCAAAATCATTGCAGGCCTGTAAATGACACCTGCCCTGAAAACAAATCCTGGGGTCACATATCGACCAAAAAATTCAAAGGACGTCCATATTTCAAAAGGACCATTTCAAAAGGCATATTTTACGCACATTAGTGTTCTGCTTCTTTTTCTTTCTTTCCTTTTTTGTTAAAAAAAACGGGAATGGAAAAAGGCATCCCTCAGAATGGGCGAAAATCGTTGCAAATGAATCAATGGACAAAGGTTTAATCTCCAATATATATATAAACAGCTCATGCAGCTTAATATTAAAAAAACAAACAACCCAATACAAAAATGGGCAGAAGATCTAAAGAGACGTTTCTTCAAAGAAGACACAGAGATGGCCAAGACGCACATGAAAAGCTGCTCAACAGCACTAATTATTAGAGAAATGCAAATCAAAACTACAATGAGGTATCACCTCACACCTGTTAGAATCGGCATCATCAGAAACTCTACAAACAACAAATTCTGGGGAGGGTGTGGACAAAAGGAGCCCTCTTCCACTATTGGTGGGGATGTAAATTGATACAGTCACTATGGAGAACAGTATGGAGTTTCCTTAAAAAAGACTAGAAATAGAATTACCATCTGATCCAGCAATCCCACTTCTGGGCATATACCCAGAGCAAACCATAAATCAAAAAGGCACATTCACCACAATGTTCATTGCAGCACTATTAACAATAGCCAGGTAATGCAAGGAACCTAAATGCCCACAGACAGATGAATGGATAAAGATGTGGTACATATATAAAATGGAATTTTACTCAGCCATAAAAAGGAATGAAACTGGGTCATTTGTAGAGACATCGATGGATCTAGAGACTGTCATACAGAATGAAGTAAGTCAGAAAGAGGAAAACAAATATTGTATATTAATGCATATATGTGGAACCTAAAAAATGGTACAGATGAACTGGTTTGCAGGGAAGAAATAGAGACACAGAGGTAGAGAACAAACGTATGGACACCAAGTGTGGGAAGCCATGGGGTGGTGGTGGTGGGATGAGTTGGGAGATTGGGATTGACCTGTATACATGGATATGCATAAAATACATAACTAATAATAACCTGCTGTATAAAATAATAAATAAAATTAAATTTCAAAATTTTAAAAAATAAAATTTTAAAATAAAACAGAAAAACGTTCTTCCCTTCACACAGATGTATTTATAGGAATGAATTATTTCCATGCTTATATCTATAAATACATAAAAGAGGAATCAAATCTAACTTGAACCATAAAAGAAAAAAAAACCTGAACCCACCAGTTATCCAGAGGGAAACCCTATCAGGGCACTTGCTCCAGCGGTAAACAATTCTGAAATTGCTCAGAGGTGGGGAATCACCTCCCATACAGCCAACAACCCACCCCCCATGCAAGGAGCGTCCTCATTGCAAAGCTGGGGGACCGTGCTGAGGCATCTGTGAGTAAACGTGAGCTGAGCCCCAGGCCAGCTGCTGCTGAACTGTTCCCACCCTTCCCAGGTAAAACACCTGAATATGTACAAGGGCTTGAAAGCCTAGAGGAAGGGCCGTGGAGCCACACCAGCGACAGCACGCAGGCCAACTTGGTGCCTGCAGGCCAGCCAGGATGGTCCTGGCCCCGGGCGCTCTTCTGGAAGCTTTCTATCGCCCTGCCTGAGATACCCCTCCTGTCCCGGCCCCCACTGCTTTTTTCCTTCCTCACCTCTGTCCGGAGAGAAATTCCATCGGAAGGTATGGGTGACACATCCTCTTCTTTACAGGTGGCAGCCTGGCAACTCCTGCAGAAAGGCCAGCAGAGCCCCACTCACACCGGGCAACCAACAAAGCCTTGGCCCCTCACTCCCTCCCACCAGCACAGCCCCGAGACTGCTGACGGGGCAGAGAATATGGAGTCAGGCACAACTTCAGGGGCTATTGCTGCCTGGAGCGCTGTTTATATTGACCTCAACCAGGCACACCTGGGGAGGGCCGGCCGGCAGGGTAAGGCTGCCCAGGTCAGCTAACCCACAACCCTCAGGGAATCACATTGTTGAAAATGGACCTCGCTAAGGCAGAATAGAAGCCAAGGAAAAAGAGGACACAATGCCATTTGCAGCCCCGTAGATGAGTCTAGAGGTAATCACGTGACTTGGAGTAAGTCAGAAAGTGAAAGACACATATCGTATCATATCACTTATAGGTGTTACCTAAAAAATGGATACCAGGGCAGATATTTCCACGGAGAAGGGCAATCACAGATTCATTAAACAAACTTATGGTTCACCAATGGAAAGGTGTGAGGATTGGTTTCATTACGATATCGGGGTTAACAGACATAATCAAACACAGGTGACATATATAATCACCAAAGACCTACGGAATACCAAGAGAAGACTACTCAACATTCTGTCCTAACGTACATGGGAAAAGGATCCCAGGAAGAACAGACATCTGTATATGTGTAAAAGAACCACATCTTCCACACCTACAACAAGCCAAACATTGTAATCAAACTTGCTGTAATAGAAAATAAAAAAAAATTAAAAACACGAACAAGAAGTAGTGAGACAAACTTGAGGGGCTTTCTCCTGGCACATTCCATTCTAAATTCCAATCTAGAACACGACTTCCATTGAGGCTCTGTTGCTTTAACCAGATTTGGTAAGGGAGAACTGCTGCCACCTTGTGGCCGTTTCACGCAACAGCAGCTTTAATCCCAGCGCTAATGGTCAGTTGATATTCAAAATCATTGCAGGCCTGTAAATGACACCTGCCCTGAAAACAAATCCTGGGGTCACATATCGACCAAAAAATTCAAAGGACGTCCATATTTCAAAAGGACCATTTCAAAAGGCATATTTTACGCACATTAGTGTTCTGCTTCTTTTTCTTTCTTTCCTTTTTTGTTAAAAAAAACGGGAATGGAAAAAGGCATCCCTCAGAATGGGCGAAAATCGTTGCAAATGAATCAATGGACAAAGGTTTAATCTCCAATATATATATAAACAGCTCATGCAGCTTAATATTAAAAAAACAAACAACCCAATACAAAAATGGGCAGAAGATCTAAAGAGACGTTTCTTCAAAGAAGACACAGAGATGGCCAAGACGCACATGAAAAGCTGCTCAACAGCACTAATTATTAGAGAAATGCAAATCAAAACTACAATGAGGTATCACCTCACACCTGTTAGAATCGGCATCATCAGAAACTCTACAAACAACAAATTCTGGGGAGGGTGTGGACAAAAGGAGCCCTCTTCCACTATTGGTGGGGATGTAAATTGATACAGTCACTATGGAGAACAGTATGGAGTTTCCTTAAAAAAGACTAGAAATAGAATTACCATCTGATCCAGCAATCCCACTTCTGGGCATATACCCAGAGCAAACCATAAATCAAAAAGGCACATTCACCACAATGTTCATTGCAGCACTATTAACAATAGCCAGGTAATGCAAGGAACCTAAATGCCCACAGACAGATGAATGGATAAAGATGTGGTACATATATAAAATGGAATTTTACTCAGCCATAAAAAGGAATGAAACTGGGTCATTTGTAGAGACATCGATGGATCTAGAGACTGTCATACAGAATGAAGTAAGTCAGAAAGAGGAAAACAAATATTGTATATTAATGCATATATGTGGAACCTAAAAAATGGTACAGATGAACTGGTTTGCAGGGAAGAAATAGAGACACAGAGGTAGAGAACAAACGTATGGACACCAAGTGTGGGAAGCCATGGGGTGGTGGTGGTGGGATGAGTTGGGAGATTGGGATTGACCTGTATACATGTATATGCATAAAATACATAACTAATAATAACCTGCTGTATAAAATAATAAATAAAATTAAATTTCAAAATTTTAAAAAATAAAATTTTAAAATAAAACAGAAAAACGTTCTTCCCTTCACACAGATGTATTTATAGGAATGAATTATTTCCATGCTTATATCTATAAATACATAAAAGAGGAATCAAATCTAACTTGAACCATAAAAGAAAAAAAAACCTGAACCCACCAGTTATCCAGAGGGAAACCCTATCAGGGCACTTGCTCCAGCGGTAAACAATTCTGAAATTGCTCAGAGGTGGGGAATCACCTCCCATACAGCCAACAACCCACCCCCCATGCAAGGAGCGTCCTCATTGCAAAGCTGGGGGACCGTGCTGAGGCATCTGTGAGTAAACGTGAGCTGAGCCCCAGGCCAGCTGCTGCTGAACTGTTCCCACCCTTCCCAGGTAAAACACCTGAATATGTACAAGGGCTTGAAAGCCTAGAGGAAGGGCCGTGGAGCCACACCAGCGACAGCACGCAGGCCAACTTGGTGCCTGCAGGCCAGCCAGGATGGTCCTGGCCCCGGGCGCTCTTCTGGAAGCTTTCTATCGCCCTGCCTGAGATACCCCTCCTGTCCCGGCCCCCACTGCTTTTTTCCTTCCTCACCTCTGTCCGGAGAGAAATTCCATCGGAAGGTATGGGTGACACATCCTCTTCTTTACAGGTGGCAGCCTGGCAACTCCTGCAGAAAGGCCAGCAGAGCCCCACTCACACCGGGCAACCAACAAAGCCTTGGCCCCTCACTCCCTCCCACCAGCACAGCCCCGAGACTGCTGACGGGGCAGAGAATATGGAGTCAGGCACAACTTCAGGGGCTATTGCTGCCTGGAGCGCTGTTTATATTGACCTCAACCAGGCACACCTGGGGAGGGCCGGCCGGCAGGGTAAGGCTGCCCAGGTCAGCTAACCCACAACCCTCAGGGAATCACATTGTTGAAAATGGACCTCGCTAAGGCAGAATAGAAGCCAAGGAAAAAGAGGACACAATGCCATTTGCAGCCCCGTAGATGAGTCTAGAGGTAATCACGTGACTTGGAGTAAGTCAGAAAGTGAAAGACACATATCGTATCATATCACTTATAGGTGTTACCTAAAAAATGGATACCAGGGCAGATATTTCCACGGAGAAGGGCAATCACAGATTCATTAAACAAACTTATGGTTCACCAATGGAAAGGTGTGAGGATTGGTTTCATTACGATATCGGGGTTAACAGACATAATCAAACACAGGTGACATATATAATCACCAAAGACCTACGGAATACCAAGAGAAGACTACTCAACATTCTGTCCTAACGTACATGGGAAAAGGATCCCAGGAAGAACAGACATCTGTATATGTGTAAAAGAACCACATCTTCCACACCTACAACAAGCCAAACATTGTAATCAAACTTGCTGTAATAGAAAATAAAAAAAAATTAAAAACACGAACAAGAAGTAGTGAGACAAACTTGAGGGGCTTTCTCCTGGCACATTCCATTCTAAATTCCAATCTAGAACACGACTTCCATTGAGGCTCTGTTGCTTTAACCAGATTTGGTAAGGGAGAACTGCTGCCACCTTGTGGCCGTTTCACGCAACAGCAGCTTTAATCCCAGCGCTAATGGTCAGTTGATATTCAAAATCATTGCAGGCCTGTAAATGACACCTGCCCTGAAAACAAATCCTGGGGTCACATATCGACCAAAAAATTCAAAGGACGTCCATATTTCAAAAGGACCATTTCAAAAGGCATATTTTACGCACATTAGTGTTCTGCTTCTTTTTCTTTCTTTCCTTTTTTGTTAAAAAAAACGGGAATGGAAAAAGGCATCCCTCAGAATGGGCGAAAATCGTTGCAAATGAATCAATGGACAAAGGTTTAATCTCCAATATATATATAAACAGCTCATGCAGCTTAATATTAAAAAAACAAACAACCCAATACAAAAATGGGCAGAAGATCTAAAGAGACGTTTCTTCAAAGAAGACACAGAGATGGCCAAGACGCACATGAAAAGCTGCTCAACAGCACTAATTATTAGAGAAATGCAAATCAAAACTACAATGAGGTATCACCTCACACCTGTTAGAATCGGCATCATCAGAAACTCTACAAACAACAAATTCTGGGGAGGGTGTGGACAAAAGGAGCCCTCTTCCACTATTGGTGGGGATGTAAATTGATACAGTCACTATGGAGAACAGTATGGAGTTTCCTTAAAAAAGACTAGAAATAGAATTACCATCTGATCCAGCAATCCCACTTCTGGGCATATACCCAGAGCAAACCATAAATCAAAAAGGCACATTCACCACAATGTTCATTGCAGCACTATTAACAATAGCCAGGTAATGCAAGGAACCTAAATGCCCACAGACAGATGAATGGATAAAGATGTGGTACATATATAAAATGGAATTTTACTCAGCCATAAAAAGGAATGAAACTGGGTCATTTGTAGAGACATCGATGGATCTAGAGACTGTCATACAGAATGAAGTAAGTCAGAAAGAGGAAAACAAATATTGTATATTAATGCATATATGTGGAACCTAAAAAATGGTACAGATGAACTGGTTTGCAGGGAAGAAATAGAGACACAGAGGTAGAGAACAATCGTATGGACACCAAGTGTGGGAAGCCATGGGGTGCTGGTGGTGGGATGAGTTGGGAGATTGGGATTGACCTCTATACATGTATATGCATAAAATACATAACTAATAATAACCTGCTGTATAAAAAAAATAAATTAAATTAAATTTCAAAATTTTAAAAAATAAAATTTTAAAATAAAACAGAAAAACGTTCTTCCCTTCACACAGATGTATTTATAGGAATGAATTATTTCCATGCTTATATCTATAAATACATAAAAGAGGAATCAAATCTAACTTGAACCATAAAAGAAAAAAAAACCTGAACCCACCAGTTATCCAGAGGGAAACCCTATCAGGGCACTTGCTCCAGCGGTAAACAATTCTGAAATTGCTCAGAGGTGGGGAATCACCTCCCATACAGCCAACAACCCACCCCCCATGCAAGGAGCGTCCTCATTGCAAAGCTGGGGGACCGTGCTGAGGCATCTGTGAGTAAACGTGAGCTGAGCCCCAGGCCAGCTGCTGCTGAACTGTTGCCACCCTTCCCAGGTAAAACACCTGAATATGTACAAGGGCTTGAAAGCCTAGAGGAAGGGCCGTGGAGCCACACCAGCGACAGCACGCAGGCCAACTTGGTGCCTGCAGGCCAGCCAGGATGGTCCTGGCCCCGGGCGCTCTTCTGGAAGCTTTCTATCGCCCTGCCTGAGATACCCCTCCTGTCCCGGCCCCCACTGCTTTTTTCCTTCCTCACCTCTGTCCGGAGAGAAATTCCATCGGAAGGTATGGGTGACACATCCTCTTCTTTACAGGTGGCAGCCTGGCAACTCCTGCAGAAAGGCCAGCAGAGCCCCACTCACACCGGGCAACCAACAAAGCCTTGGCCCCTCACTCCCTCCCACCAGCACAGCCCCGAGACTGCTGACGGGGCAGAGAATATGGAGTCAGGCACAACTTCAGGGGCTATTGCTGCCTGGAGCGCTGTTTATATTGACCTCAACCAGGCACACCTGGGGAGGGCCGGCCGGCAGGGTAAGGCTGCCCAGGTCAGCTAACCCACAACCCTCAGGGAATCACATTGTTGAAAATGGACCTCGCTAAGGCAGAATGGAAGCCAAGGAAAAAAAGGACACAATGCCATTTGCAGCCCCGTAGATGAGTCTAGAGGTAATCACGTGACTTGGAGTAAGTCAGAAAGTGAAAGACACATATCGTATCATATCACTTATAGGTGTTACCTAAAAAATGGATACCAGGGCAGATATTTCCACGGAGAAGGGCAATCACAGATTCATTAAACAAACTTATGGTTCACCAATGGAAAGGTGTGAGGATTGGTTTCATTACGATATCGGGGTTAACAGACATAATCAAACACAGGTGACATATATAATCACCAAAGACCTACGGAATACCAAGAGAAGACTACTCAACATTCTGTCCTAACGTACATGGGAAAAGGATCCCAGGAAGAACAGACATCTGTATATGTGTAAAAGAACCACATCTTCCACACCTACAACAAGCCAAACATTGTAATCAAACTTGCTGTAATAGAAAATAAAAAAAAATTAAAAACACGAACAAGAAGTAGTGAGACAAACTTGAGGGGCTTTCTCCTGGCACATTCCATTCTAAATTCCAATCTAGAACACGACTTCCATTGAGGCTCTGTTGCTTTAACCAGATTTGGTAAGGGAGAACTGCTGCCACCTTGTGGCCGTTTCACGCAACAGCAGCTTTAATCCCAGCGCTAATGGTCAGTTGATATTCAAAATCATTGCAGGCCTGTAAATGACACCTGCCCTGAAAACAAATCCTGGGGTCACATATCGACCAAAAAATTCAAAGGACGTCCATATTTCAAAAGGACCATTTCAAAAGGCATATTTTACGCACATTAGTGTTCTGCTTCTTTTTCTTTCTTTCCTTTTTTGTTAAAAAAAACGGGAATGGAAAAAGGCATCCCTCAGAATGGGCGAAAATCGTTGCAAATGAATCAATGGACAAAGGTTTAATCTCCAATATATATATAAACAGCTCATGCAGCTTAATATTAAAAAAACAAACAACCCAATACAAAAATGGGCAGAAGATCTAAAGAGACGTTTCTTCAAAGAAGACACAGAGATGGCCAAGACGCACATGAAAAGCTGCTCAACAGCACTAATTATTAGAGAAATGCAAATCAAAACTACAATGAGGTATCACCTCACACCTGTTAGAATCGGCATCATCAGAAACTCTACAAACAACAAATTCTGGGGAGGGTGTGGACAAAAGGAGCCCTCTTCCACTATTGGTGGGGATGTAAATTGATACAGTCACTATGGAGAACAGTATGGAGTTTCCTTAAAAAAGACTAGAAATAGAATTACCATCTGATCCAGCAATCCCACTTCTGGGCATATACCCAGAGCAAACCATAAATCAAAAAGGCACATTCACCACAATGTTCATTGCAGCACTATTAACAATAGCCAGGTAATGCAAGGAACCTAAATGCCCACAGACAGATGAATGGATAAAGATGTGGTACATATATAAAATGGAATTTTACTCAGCCATAAAAAGGAATGAAACTGGGTCATTTGTAGAGACATCGATGGATCTAGAGACTGTCATACAGAATGAAGTAAGTCAGAAAGAGGAAAACAAATATTGTATATTAATGCATATATGTGGAACCTAAAAAATGGTACAGATGAACTGGTTTGCAGGGAAGAAATAGAGACACAGAGGTAGAGAACAAACGTATGGACACCAAGTGTGGGAAGCCATGGGGTGGTGGTGGTGGGATGAGTTGGGAGATTGGGATTGACCTGTATACATGTATATGCATAAAATACATAACTAATAATAACCTGCTGTATAAAATAATAAATAAAATTAAATTTCAAAATTTTAAAAAATAAAATTTTAAAATAAAACAGAAAAACGTTCTTCCCTTCACACAGATGTATTTATAGGAATGAATTATTTCCATGCTTATATCTATAAATACATAAAAGAGGAATCAAATCTCACTTGAACCATAAAAGAAAAAAAAAACCTGAACCCACCAGTTATCCAGAGGGAAACCCTATCAGGGCACTTGCTCCAGCGGTAAACAATTCTGAAATTGCTCAGAGGTGGGGAATCACCTCCCATACAGCCAACAACCCACCCCCCATGCAAGGAGCGTCCTCATTGCAAAGCTGGGGGACCGTGCTGAGGCATCTGTGAGTAAACGTGAGCTGAGCCCCAGGCCAGCTGCTGCTGAACTGTTGCCACCCTTCCCAGGTAAAACACCTGAATATGTACAAGGGCTTGAAAGCCTAGAGGAAGGGCCGTGGAGCCACACCAGCGACAGCACGCAGGCCAACTTGGTGCCTGCAGGCCAGCCAGGATGGTCCTGGCCCCGGGCGCTCTTCTGGAAGCTTTCTATCGCCCTGCCTGAGATACCCCTCCTGTCCCGGCCCCCACTGCTTTTTTCCTTCCTCACCTCTGTCCGGAGAGAAATTCCATCGGAAGGTATGGGTGACACATCCTCTTCTTTACAGGTGGCAGCCTGGCAACTCCTGCAGAAAGGCCAGCAGAGCCCCACTCACACCGGGCAACCAACAAAGCCTTGGCCCCTCACTCCCTCCCACCAGCACAGCCCCGAGACTGCTGACGGGGCAGAGAATATGGAGTCAGGCACAACTTCAGGGGCTATTGCTGCCTGGAGCGCTGTTTATATTGACCTCAACCAGGCACACCTGGGGAGGGCCGGCCGGCAGGGTAAGGCTGCCCAGGTCAGCTAACCCACAACCCTCAGGGAATCACATTGTTGAAAATGGACCTCGCTAAGGCAGAATGGAAGCCAAGGAAAAAAAGGACACAATGCCATTTGCAGCCCCGTAGATGAGTCTAGAGGTAATCACGTGACTTGGAGTAAGTCAGAAAGTGAAAGACACATATCGTATCATATCACTTATAGGTGTTACCTAAAAAATGGATACCAGGGCAGATATTTCCACGGAGAAGGGCAATCACAGATTCATTAAACAAACTTATGGTTCACCAATGGAAAGGTGTGAGGATTGGTTTCATTACGATATCGGGGTTAACAGACATAATCAAACACAGGTGACATATATAATCACCAAAGACCTACGGAATACCAAGAGAAGACTACTCAACATTCTGTCCTAACGTACATGGGAAAAGGATCCCAGGAAGAACAGACATCTGTATATGTGTAAAAGAACCACATCTTCCACACCTACAACAAGCCAAACATTGTAATCAAACTTGCTGTAATAGAAAATAAAAAAAAAATTAAAAACACGAACAAGAAGTAGTGAGACAAACTTGAGGGGCTTTCTCCTGGCACATTCCATTCTAAATTCCAATCTAGAACACGACTTCCATTGAGGCTCTGTTGCTCTACTAACCAGATTTGGTAAGGGAGAACTGCTGCCACCTTGTGGCTGTTTCACGCAACAGCAGCTTTAATCCCAGCGCTAATGGTCAGTTGATATTCAAAATCATTGCAGGCCTGTAAATGACACCTGCCCTGAAAACAAATCCTGGGGTCACATATCGACCAAAAAATTCAAAGGACGTCCATATTTCAAAAGGACCATTTCAAAAGGCATATTTTACACACATTAGTGTTCTGCTTCTTTTTCTTTCTTTCCTTTTTTGTTAAAAAAACGGGAATGGAAAAAGGCATCCCTCAGAATGGGCGAAAATCGTTGCAAATGAATCAATGGACAAAGGTTTAATCTCCAATATATATATAAACAGCTCATGCAGCTTAATATTAAAAAAACAAACAACCCAATACAAAAATGGGCAGAAGATCTAAAGAGACGTTTCTTCAAAGAAGACACAGAGATGGCCAAGACGCACATGAAAAGCTGCTCAACAGCACTAATTATTAGAGAAATGCAAATCAAAACTACAATGAGGTATCACCTCACACCTGTTAGAATCGGGATCATCAGAAACTCTACAAACAACAAGTTCTGGGGAGGGTGTGGACAAAAGGAGCCCTCTTCCACTATTGGTGGGGATGTAAATTGATACAGTCACTATGGAGAACAGTATGGAGTTTCCTTAAAAAAACTAGAAATAGAATTACCATCTGATCCAGCAATCCCACTTCTGGGCATATACTCAGAGAAAACCATAAATCAAAAAGGCACATTCACCACAATGTTCATTGCAGCACTATTTACAATAGCCAGGTAATGCAAGCAACCTAAATGCCCACAGACAGATGAATGGATAAAGATGTGGTACATATATAAAATGGAATATTACTCAGCCATAAAAAGGAATGAAACTGGGTCATTTGTAGAGACATCGATGGATCTAGAGACTGTCATACAGAATGAAGTAAGTCAGAAAGAGGAAAACAAATATTGTATATTAATGCATATATGTGGAACCTAAAAAATGGTACAGATGAACTGGTTTGCAGGGAAGAAATAGAGACACAGAGGTAGAGAACAAACGTATGGACACCAAGTGTGGGAAGCCATGGGGTGGTGGTGGTGGGATGAGTTGGGAGATTGGGATTGACCTGTATACATGTATATGCATAAAATACATAACTAATAATAACCTGCTGTATAAAATAATAAATAAAATTAAATTTCAAAATTTTAAAAAATAAAATTTTAAAATAAAACAGAAAAACGTTCTTCCCTTCACACAGATGTATTTATAGGAATGAATTATTTCCATGCTTATATCTATAAATACATAAAAGAGGAATCAAATCTAACTTGAACCATAAAAGAAAAAAAAACCTGAACCCACCAGTTATCCAGAGGGAAACCCTATCAGGGCACTTGCTCCAGCGGTAAACAATTCTGAAATTGCTCAGAGGTGGGGAATCACCTCCCATACAGCCAACAACCCACCCCCCATGCAAGGAGCGTCCTCATTGCAAAGCTGGGGGACCGTGCTGAGGCATCTGTGAGTAAACGTGAGCTGAGCCCCAGGCCAGCTGCTGCTGAACTGTTGCCACCCTTCCCAGGTAAAACACCTGAATATGTACAAGGGCTTGAAAGCCTAGAGGAAGGGCCGTGGAGCCACACCAGCGACAGCACGCAGGCCAACTTGGTGCCTGCAGGCCAGCCAGGATGGTCCTGGCCCCGGGCGCTCTTCTGGAAGCTTTCTATCGCCCTGCCTGAGATACCCCTCCTGTCCCGGCCCCCACTGCTTTTTTCCTTCCTCACCTCTGTCCGGAGAGAAATTCCATCGGAAGGTATGGGTGACACATCCTCTTCTTTACAGGTGGCAGCCTGGCAACTCCTGCAGAAAGGCCAGCAGAGCCCCACTCACACCGGGCAACCAACAAAGCCTTGGCCCCTCACTCCCTCCCACCAGCACAGCCCCGAGACTGCTGACGGGGCAGAGAATATGGAGTCAGGCACAACTTCAGGGGCTATTGCTGCCTGGAGCGCTGTTTATATTGACCTCAACCAGGCACACCTGGGGAGGGCCGGCCGGCAGGGTAAGGCTGCCCATGTCAGCTAACCCACAACCCTCAGGGAATCACATTGTTGAAAATGGACCTCGCTAAGGCAGAATAGAAGCCAAGGAAAAAGAGGACACAATGCCATTTGCAGCCCCGTAGATGAGTCTAGAGGTAATCACGTGACTTGGAGTAAGTCAGAAAGTGAAAGACACATATCGTATCATATCACTTATAGGTGTTACCTAAAAAATGGATACCAGGGCAGATATTTCCACGGAGAAGGGCAATCACAGATTCATTAAACAAACTTATGGTTCACCAATGGAAAGGTGTGAGGATTGGTTTCATTACGATATCGGGGTTAACAGACATAATCAAACACAGGTGACATATATAATCACCAAAGACCTACGGAATACCAAGAGAAGACTACTCAACATTCTGTCCTAACGTACATGGGAAAAGGATCCCAGGAAGAACAGACATCTGTATATGTGTAAAAGAACCACATCTTCCACACCTACAACAAGCCAAACATTGTAATCAAACTTGCTGTAATAGAAAATAAAAAAAAATTAAAAACACGAACAAGAAGTAGTGAGACAAACTTGAGGGGCTTTCTCCTGGCACATTCCATTCTAAATTCCAATCTAGAACACGACTTCCATTGAGGCTCTGTTGCTTTAACCAGATTTGGTAAGGGAGAACTGCTGCCACCTTGTGGCCGTTTCACGCAACAGCAGCTTTAATCCCAGCGCTAATGGTCAGTTGATATTCAAAATCATTGCAGGCCTGTAAATGACACCTGCCCTGAAAACAAATCCTGGGGTCACATATCGACCAAAAAATTCAAAGGACGTCCATATTTCAAAAGGACCATTTCAAAAGGCATATTTTACGCACATTAGTGTTCTGCTTCTTTTTCTTTCTTTCCTTTTTTGTTAAAAAAAACGGGAATGGAAAAAGGCATCCCTCAGAATGGGCGAAAATCATTGCAAATGAATCAATGGACAAAGGTTTAATCTCCAATATATATATAAACAGCTCATGCAGCTTAATATTAAAAAAACAAACAACCCAATACAAAAATGGGCAGAAGATCTAAAGAGACGTTTCTTCAAAGAAGACACAGAGATGGCCAAGACGCACATGAAAAGCTGCTCAACAGCACTAATTATTAGAGAAATGCAAATCAAAACTACAATGAGGTATCACCTCACACCTGTTAGAATCGGCATCATCAGAAACTCTACAAACAACAAATTCTGGGGAGGGTGTGGACAAAAGGAGCCCTCTTCCACTATTGGTGGGGATGTAAATTGATACAGTCACTATGGAGAACAGTATGGAGTTTCCTTAAAAAAAACTAGAAATAGAATTACCATCTGATCCAGCAATCCCACTTCTGGGCATATACCCAGAGCAAACCATAAATCAAAAAGGCACATTCACCACAATGTTCATTGCAGCACTATTTACAATAGCCAGGTAATGCAAGCAACCTAAATGCCCACAGACAGATGAATGGATAAAGATGTGGTACATATATAAAATGGAATTTTACTCAGCCATAAAAAGGAATGAAACTGGGTCATTTGTAGAGACATCGATGGATCTAGAGACTGTCATACAGAATGAAGTAAGTCAGAAAGAGGAAAACAAATATTGTATATTAATGCATATATGTGGAACCTAAAAAATGGTACAGATGAACTGGTTTGCAGGGAAGAAATAGAGACACAGAGGTAGAGAACAAACGTATGGACACCAAGTGTGGGAAGCCATGGGGTGGTGGTGGTGGGATGAGTTGGGAGATTGGGATTGACCTGTATACATGTATATGCATAAAATACATAACTAATAATAACCTGCTGTATAAAATAATAAATAAAATTAAATTTCATAATTTTAAAAAATAAAATTTTAAAATAAAACAGAAAAACGTTCTTCCCTTCACACAGATGTATTTATAGGAATGAATTATTTCCATGCTTATATCTATAAATACATAAAAGAGGAATCAAATCTAACTTGAACCATAAAAGAAAAAAAAACCTGAACCCACCAGTTATCCAGAGGGAAACCCTATCAGGGCACTTGCTCCAGCGGTAAACAATTCTGAAATTGCTCAGAGGTGGGGAATCACCTCCCATACAGCCAACAACCCACCCCCCATGCAAGGAGCGTCCTCATTGCAAAGCTGGGGGACCGTGCTGAGGCATCTGTGAGTAAACGTGAGCTGAGCCCCAGGCCAGCTGCTGCTGAACTGTTCCCACCCTTCCCAGGTAAAACACCTGAATATGTACAAGGGCTTGAAAGCCTAGAGGAAGGGCCGTGGAGCCACACCAGCGACAGCACGCAGGCCAACTTGGTGCCTGCATGCCAGCCAGGATGCTCCTGGCCCCGGGCGCTCTTCTGGAAGCTTTCTATCGCCCTGCCTGAGATACCCCTCCTGTCCCGGCCCCCACTGCTTTTTTCCTTCCTCACCTCTGTCCGGAGAGAAATTCCATCGGAAGGTATGGGTGACACATCCTCTTCTTTACAGGTGGCAGCCTGGCAACTCCTGCAGAAAGGCCAGCAGAGCCCCACTCACACCGGGCCACCAACAAAGCCTTGGCCCCTCACTCCCTCCCACCAGCACAGCCCCGAGACTGCTGACGGGGCAGAGAATATGGAGTCAGGCACAACTTCAGGGGCTATTGCTGCCTGGAGCGCTGTTTATATTGACCTCAACCAGGCACACCTGGGGAGGGCCGGCCGGCAGGGTAAGGCTGCCCAGGTCAGCTAACCCACAACCCTCAGGGAATCACATTGTTGAAAATGGACCTCGCTAAGGCAGAATAGAAGCCAAGGGAAAAAAGGACACAATGCCATTTGCAGCCCCGTAGATGAGTCTAGAGGTAATCACGTGACTTGGAGTAAGTCAGAAAGTGAAAGACACATATCGTATCATATCACTTATAGGTGTTACCTAAAAAATGGATACCAGGGCAGATATTTCCACGGAGAAGGGCAATCACAGATTCATTAAACAAACTTATGGTTCACCAATGGAAAGGTGTGAGGATTGGTTTCATTACGATATCGGGGTTAACAGACATAATCAAACACAGGTGACATATATAATCACCAAAGACCTACGGAATACCAAGAGAAGACTACTCAACATTCTGTCCTAACGTATATGGGAAAAGGATCCCAGGAAGAACAGAGATCTGTATATGTGTAAAAGAACCACATCTTCCACACCTACAACAAGCCAAACATTGTAATCAAACTTGCTGTAATAGAAAATAAAAAAAAAAATTAAAAACACGAACAAGACGTAGTGAGACAAACTTGAGGGGCTTTCTCCTGGCACATTCCATTCTAAATTCCAATCTAGAACACGACTTCCATTGAGGCTCTGTTGCTCTACTAACCAGATTTGGTAAGGGAGAACTGCTGCCACCTTGTGGCCGTTTCACGCAACAGCAGCTTTAATCCCAGCGCTAATGGTCAGTTGATATTCAAAATCATTGCAGGCCTGTAAATGACACCTGCCCTGAAAACAAATCCTGGGGTCACATATCGACCAAAAAATTCAAAGGACGTCCATATTTCAAAAGGACCATTTCAAAAGGCATATTTTGCGCACATTAGTGTTCTGCTTTTTTTTCTTTCTTTCCTTTTTTGTTAAAAAAACGGGAATGGAAAAAGGCATCCCTCAGAATGGGCGAAAATCGTTGCAAATGAATCAATGGACAAAGGTTTAATCTCCAATATATATATAAACAGCTCATGCAGCTTAATATTAAAAAAACAAACAACCCAATACAAAAATGGGCAGAAGATCTAAAGAGACCTTTCTTCAAAGAAGACACAGAGATGGCCAAGACGCACATGAAAAGCTGCTCAACAGCACTAATTATTAGAGAAATGCAAATCAAAATTACAATGAGGTATCACCTCACACCTGTTAGAATCGGGATCATCAGAAACTCTACAAACAACAAGTTCTGGGGAGGGTGTGGACAAAAGGAGCCCTCTTCCACTATTGGTGGGGATGTAAATTGATACAGTCACTATGGAGAACAGTATGGAGTTTCCTTAAAAAAACTAGAAATAGAATTACCATCTGATCCAGCAATCCCACTTCTGGGCATATACTCAGAGAAAACCATAAATCAAAAAGGCACATTCACCACAATGTTCATTGCAGCACTATTAACAATAGCCAGGTAATGCAAGGAACCTAAATGCCCACAGACAGATGAATGGATAAAGATGTGGTACATATATAAAATGGAATTTTACTCAGCCATAAAAAGGAATGAAACTGGGTCATTTGTAGAGACATCGATGGATCTAGAGACTGTCATACAGAATGAAGTAAGTCAGAAAGAGGAAAACAAATATTGTATATTAATGCATATATGTGGAACCTAAAAAATGGTACAGATGAACTGGTTTGCAGGGAAGAAATAGAGACACAGAGGTAGAGAACAATCGTATGGACACCAAGTGTGGGAAGCCATGGGGTGCTGGTGGTGGGATGAGTTGGGAGATTGGGATTGACCTCTATACATGTATATGCATAAAATACATAACTAATAATAACCTGCTGTATAAAAAAAATAAATTAAATTAAATTTCAAAATTTTAAAAAATAAAATTTTAAAATAAAACAGAAAAACGTTCTTCCCTTCACACAGATGTATTTATAGGAATGAATTATTTCCATGCTTATATCTATAAATACATAAAAGAGGAATCAAATCTAACTTGAACCATAAAAGAAAAAAAAACCTGAACCCACCAGTTATCCAGAGGGAAACCCTATCAGGGCACTTGCTCCAGCGGTAAACAATTCTGAAATTGCTCAGAGGTGGGGAATCACCTCCCATACAGCCAACAACCCACCCCCCATGCAAGGAGCGTCCTCATTGCAAAGCTGGTGGACCGTGCTGAGGCATCTGTGAGTAAACGTGAGCTGAGCCCCAGGCCAGCTGCTGCTGAACTGTTGCCACCCTTCCCAGGTAAAACACCTGAATATGTACAAGGGCTTGAAAGCCTAGAGGAAGGGCCGTGGAGCCACACCAGCGACAGCACGCAGGCCAACTTGGTGCCTGCAGGCCAGCCAGGATGGTCCTGGCCCCGGGCGCTCTTCTGGAAGCTTTCTATCGCCCTGCCTGAGATACCCCTCCTGTCCCGGCCCCCACTGCTTTTTTCCTTCCTCACCTCTGTCCGGAGAGAAATTCCATCGGAAGGTATGGGTGACACATCCTCTTCTTTACAGGTGGCAGCCTGGCAACTCCTGCAGAAAGGCCAGCAGAGCCCCACTCACACCGGGCAACCAACAAAGCCTTGGCCCCTCACTCCCTCCCACCAGCACAGCCCCGAGACTGCTGACGGGGCAGAGAATATGGAGTCAGGCACAACTTCAGGGGCTATTGCTGCCTGGAGCGCTGTTTATATTGACCTCAACCAGGCACACCTGGGGAGGGCCGGCCGGCAGGGTAAGGCTGCCCAGGTCAGCTAACCCACAACCCTCAGGGAATCACATTGTTGAAAATGGACCTCGCTAAGGCAGAATGGAAGCCAAGGAAAAAAAGGACACAATGCCATTTGCAGCCCCGTAGATGAGTCTAGAGGTAATCACGTGACTTGGAGTAAGTCAGAAAGTGAAAGACACATATCGTATCATATCACTTATAGGTGTTACCTAAAAAATGGATACCAGGGCAGATATTTCCACGGAGAAGGGCAATCACAGATTCATTAAACAAACTTATGGTTCACCAATGGAAAGGTGTGAGGATTGGTTTCATTACGATATCGGGGTTAACAGACATAATCAAACACAGGTGACATATATAATCACCAAAGACCTACGGAATACCAAGAGAAGACTACTCAACATTCTGTCCTAACGTACATGGGAAAAGGATCCCAGGAAGAACAGACATCTGTATATGTGTAAAAGAACCACATCTTCCACACCTACAACAAGCCAAACATTGTAATCAAACTTGCTGTAATAGAAAATAAAAAAAAATTAAAAACACGAACAAGAAGTAGTGAGACAAACTTGAGGGGCTTTCTCCTGGCACATTCCATTCTAAATTCCAATCTAGAACACGACTTCCATTGAGGCTCTGTTGCTTTAACCAGATTTGGTAAGGGAGAACTGCTGCCACCTTGTGGCCGTTTCACGCAACAGCAGCTTTAATCCCAGCGCTAATGGTCAGTTGATATTCAAAATCATTGCAGGCCTGTAAATGACACCTGCCCTGAAAACAAATCCTGGGGTCACATATCGACCAAAAAATTCAAAGGACGTCCATATTTCAAAAGGACCATTTCAAAAGGCATATTTTACGCACATTAGTGTTCTGCTTCTTTTTCTTTCTTTCCTTTTTTGTTAAAAAAAACGGGAATGGAAAAAGGCATCCCTCAGAATGGGCGAAAATCGTTGCAAATGAATCAATGGACAAAGGTTTAATCTCCAATATATATATAAACAGCTCATGCAGCTTAATATTAAAAAAACAAACAACCCAATACAAAAATGGGCAGAAGATCTAAAGAGACGTTTCTTCAAAGAAGACACAGAGATGGCCAAGACGCACATGAAAAGCTGCTCAACAGCACTAATTATTAGAGAAATGCAAATCAAAACTACAATGAGGTATCACCTCACACCTGTTAGAATCGGCATCATCAGAAACTCTACAAACAACAAATTCTGGGGAGGGTGTGGACAAAAGGAGCCCTCTTCCACTATTGGTGGGGATGTAAATTGATACAGTCACTATGGAGAACAGTATGGAGTTTCCTTAAAAAAGACTAGAAATAGAATTACCATCTGATCCAGCAATCCCACTTCTGGGCATATACCCAGAGCAAACCATAAATCAAAAAGGCACATTCACCACAATGTTCATTGCAGCACTATTAACAATAGCCAGGTAATGCAAGGAACCTAAATGCCCACAGACAGATGAATGGATAAAGATGTGGTACATATATAAAATGGAATTTTACTCAGCCATAAAAAGGAATGAAACTGGGTCATTTGTAGAGACATCGATGGATCTAGAGACTGTCATACAGAATGAAGTAAGTCAGAAAGAGGAAAACAAATATTGTATATTAATGCATATATGTGGAACCTAAAAAATGGTACAGATGAACTGGTTTGCAGGGAAGAAATAGAGACACAGAGGTAGAGAACAAACGTATGGACACCAAGTGTGGGAAGCCATGGGGTGGTGGTGGTGGGATGAGTTGGGAGATTAGGATTGACCTGTATACATGGATATGCATAAAATACATAACTAATAATAACCTGCTGTATAAAATAATAAATAAAATTAAATTTCAAAATTTTAAAAAATAAAATTTTAAAATAAAACAGAAAAACGTTCTTCCCTTCACACAGATGTATTTATAGGAATGAATTATTTCCATGCTTATATCTATAAATACATAAAAGAGGAATCAAATCTAACTTGAACCATAAAAGAAAAAAAAACCTGAACCCACCAGTTATCCAGAGGGAAACCCTATCAGGGCACTTGCTCCAGCGGTAAACAATTCTGAAATTGCTCAGAGGTGGGGAATCACCTCCCATACAGCCAACAACCCACCCCCCATGCAAGGAGCGTCCTCATTGCAAAGCTGGGGGACCGTGCTGAGGCATCTGTGAGTAAACGTGAGCTGAGCCCCAGGCCAGCTGCTGCTGAACTGTTCCCACCCTTCCCAGGTAAAACACCTGAATATGTACAAGGGCTTGAAAGCCTAGAGGAAGGGCCGTGGAGCCACACCAGCGACAGCACGCAGGCCAACTTGGTGCCTGCAGGCCAGCCAGGATGGTCCTGGCCCCGGGCGCTCTTCTGGAAGCTTTCTATCGCCCTGCCTGAGATACCCCTCCTGTCCCGGCCCCCACTGCTTTTTTCCTTCCTCACCTCTGTCCGGAGAGAAATTCCATCGGAAGGTATGGGTGACACATCCTCTTCTTTACAGGTGGCAGCCTGGCAACTCCTGCAGAAAGGCCAGCAGAGCCCCACTCACACCGGGCAACCAACAAAGCCTTGGCCCCTCACTCCCTCCCACCAGCACAGCCCCGAGACTGCTGACGGGGCAGAGAATATGGAGTCAGGCACAACTTCAGGGGCTATTGCTGCCTGGAGCGCTGTTTATATTGACCTCAACCAGGCACACCTGGGGAGGGCCGGCCGGCAGGGTAAGGCTGCCCAGGTCAGCTAACCCACAACCCTCAGGGAATCACATTGTTGAAAATGGACCTCGCTAAGGCAGAATTGAAGCCAAGGAAAAAGAGGACACAATGCCATTTGCAGCCCCGTAGATGAGTCTAGAGGTAATCACGTGACTTGGAGTAAGTCAGAAAGTGAAAGACACATATCGTATCATATCACTTATAGGTGTTACCTAAAAAATGGATACCAGGGCAGATATTTCCACGGAGAAGGGCAATCACAGATTCATTAAACAAACTTATGGTTCACCAATGGAAAGGTGTGAGGATTGGTTTCATTACGATATCGGGGTTAACAGACATAATCAAACACAGGTGACATATATAATCACCAAAGACCTACGGAATACCAAGAGAAGACTACTCAACATTCTGTCCTAACGTACATGGGAAAAGGATCCCAGGAAGAACAGACATCTGTATATGTGTAAAAGAACCACATCTTCCACACCTACAACAAGCCAAACATTGTAATCAAACTTGCTGTAATAGAAAATTAAAAAAAATTAAAAACACGAACAAGAAGTAGTGAGACAAACTTGAGGGGCTTTCTCCTGGCACATTCCATTCTAAATTCCAATCTAGAACACGACTTCCATTGAGGCTCTGTTGCTTTAACCAGATTTGGTAAGGGAGAACTGCTGCCACCTTGTGGCCGTTTCACGCAACAGCAGCTTTAATCCCAGCGCTAATGGTCAGTTGATATTCAAAATCATTGCAGGCCTGTAAATGACACCTGCCCTGAAAACAAATCCTGGGGTCACATATCGACCAAAAAATTCAAAGGACGTCCATATTTCAAAAGGACCATTTCAAAAGGCATATTTTACGCACATTAGTGTTCTGCTTCTTTTTCTTTCTTTCCTTTTTTGTTAAAAAAAACGGGAATGGAAAAAGGCATCCCTCAGAATGGGCGAAAATCATTGCAAATGAATCAATGGACAAAGGTTTAATCTCCAATATATATATAAACAGCTCATGCAGCTTAATATTAAAAAAACAAACAACCCAATACAAAAATGGGCAGAAGATCTAAAGAGACGTTTCTTCAAAGAAGACACAGAGATGGCCAACACGCACATGAAAAGCTGCTCAACAGCACTAATTATTAGAGAAATGCAAATCAAAACTACAATGAGGTATCACCTCACACCTGTTAGAATCGGCATCATCAGAAACTCTACAAACAACAAATTCTGGGGAGGGTGTGGACAAAAGGAGCCCTCTTCCACTATTGGTGGGGATGTAAATTGATACAGTCACTATGGAGAACAGTATGGAGTTTCCTTAAAAAAAACTAGAAATAGAATTACCATCTGATCCAGCAATCCCACTTCTGGGCATATACCCAGAGCAAACCATAAATCAAAAAGGCACATTCACCACAATGTTCATTGCAGCACTATTTACAATAGCCAGGTAATGCAAGCAACCTAAATGCCCACAGACAGATGAATGGATAAAGATGTGGTACATATATAAAATGGAATTTTACTCAGCCATAAAAAGGAATGAAACTGGGTCATTTGTAGAGACATCGATGGATCTAGAGACTGTCATACAGAATGAAGTAAGTCAGAAAGAGGAAAACAAATATTGTATATTAATGCATATATGTGGAACCTAAAAAATGGTACAGATGAACTGGTTTGCAGGGAAGAAATAGAGACACAGAGGTAGAGAACAAACGTATGGACACCAAGTGTGGGAAGCCATGGGGTGGTGGTGGTGGGATGAGTTGGGAGATTGGGATTGACCTGTATACATGTATATGCATAAAATACATAACTAATAATAACCTGCTGTATAAAATAATAAATAAAATTAAATTTCATAATTTTAAAAAATAAAATTTTAAAATAAAACAGAAAAACGTTCTTCCCTTCACACAGATGTATTTATAGGAATGAATTATTTCCATGCTTATATCTATAAATACATAAAAGAGGAATCAAATCTAACTTGAACCATAAAAGAAAAAAAAACCTGAACCCACCAGTTATCCAGAGGGAAACCCTATCAGGGCACTTGCTCCAGCGGTAAACAATTCTGAAATTGCTCAGAGGTGGGGAATCACCTCCCATACAGCCAACAACCCACCCCCCATGCAAGGAGCGTCCTCATTGCAAAGCTGGGGGACCGTGCTGAGGCATCTGTGAGTAAACGTGAGCTGAGCCCCAGGCCAGCTGCTGCTGAACTGTTCCCACCCTTCCCAGGTAAAACACCTGAATATGTACAAGGGCTTGAAAGCCTAGAGGAAGGGCCGTGGAGCCACACCAGCGACAGCACGCAGGCCAACTTGGTGCCTGCATGCCAGCCAGGATGCTCCTGGCCCCGGGCGCTCTTCTGGAAGCTTTCTATCGCCCTGCCTGAGATACCCCTCCTGTCCCGGCCCCCACTGCTTTTTTCCTTCCTCACCTCTGTCCGGAGAGAAATTCCATCGGAAGGTATGGGTGACACATCCTCTTCTTTACAGGTGGCAGCCTGGCAACTCCTGCAGAAAGGCCAGCAGAGCCCCACTCACACCGGGCCACCAACAAAGCCTTGGCCCCTCACTCCCTCCCACCAGCACAGCCCCGAGACTGCTGACGGGGCAGAGAATATGGAGTCAGGCACAACTTCAGGGGCTATTGCTGCCTGGAGCGCTGTTTATATTGACCTCAACCAGGCACACCTGGGGAGGGCCGGCCGGCAGGGTAAGGCTGCCCAGGTCAGCTAACCCACAACCCTCAGGGAATCACATTGTTGAAAATGGACCTCGCTAAGGCAGAATAGAAGCCAAGGGAAAAAAGGACACAATGCCATTTGCAGCCCCGTAGATGAGTCTAGAGGTAATCACGTGACTTGGAGTAAGTCAGAAAGTGAAAGACACATATCGTATCATATCACTTATAGGTGTTACCTAAAAAATGGATACCAGGGCAGATATTTCCACGGAGAAGGGCAATCACAGATTCATTAAACAAACTTATGGTTCACCAATGGAAAGGTGTGAGGATTGGTTTCATTACGATATCGGGGTTAACAGACATAATCAAACACAGGTGACATATATAATCACCAAAGACCTACGGAATACCAAGAGAAGACTACTCAACATTCTGTCCTAACGTATATGGGAAAAGGATCCCAGGAAGAACAGACATCTGTATATGTGTAAAAGAACCACATCTTCCACACCTACAACAAGCCAAACATTGTAATCAAACTTGCTGTAATAGAAAATAAAAAAAAAATTAAAAACACGAACAAGACGTAGTGAGACAAACTTGAGGGGCTTTCTCCTGGCACATTCCATTCTAAATTCCAATCTAGAACACGACTTCCATTGAGGCTCTGTTGCTCTACTAACCAGATTTGGTAAGGGAGAACTGCTGCCACCTTGTGGCCGTTTCACGCAACAGCAGCTTTAATCCCAGCGCTAATGGTCAGTTGATATTCAAAATCATTGCAGGCCTGTAAATGACACCTGCCCTGAAAACAAATCCTGGGGTCACATATCGACCAAAAAATTCAAAGGACGTCCATATTTCAAAAGGACCATTTCAAAAGGCATATTTTGCGCACATTAGTGTTCTGCTTTTTTTTCTTTCTTTCCTTTTTTGTTAAAAAAACGGGAATGGAAAAAGGCATCCCTCAGAATGGGCGAAAATCGTTGCAAATGAATCAATGGACAAAGGTTTAATCTCCAATATATATATAAACAGCTCATGCAGCTTAATATTAAAAAAACAAACAACCCAATACAAAAATGGGCAGAAGATCTAAAGAGACGTTTCTTCAAAGAAGACACAGAGATGGCCAACACGCACATGAAAAGCTGCTCAACAGCACTAATTATTAGAGAAATGCAAATCAAAACTACAATGAGGTATCACCTCACACCTGTTAGAATCGGGATCATCAGAAACTCTACAAACAACAAGTTCTGGGGAGGGTGTGGACAAAAGGAGCCCTCTTCCACTATTGGTGGGGATGTAAATTGATACAGTCACTATGGAGAACAGTATGGAGTTTCCTTAAAAAAACTAGAAATAGAATTACCATCTGATCCAGCAATCCCACTTCTGGGCATATACTCAGAGAAAACCATAAATCAAAAAGGCACATTCACCACAATGTTCATTGCAGCACTATTTACAATAGCCAGGTAATGCAAGCAACCTAAATGCCCACAGACAGATGAATGGATAAAGATGTGGTACATATATAAAATGGAATATTACTCAGCCATAAAAAGGAATGAAACTGGGTCATTTGTAGAGACATCGATGGATCTAGAGACTGTCATACAGAATGAAGTAAGTCAGAAAGAGGAAAACAAATATTGTATATTAATGCATATATGTGGAACCTAAAAAATGGTACAGATGAACTGGTTTGCAGGGAAGAAATAGAGACACAGAGGTAGAGAACAAACGTATGGACACCAAGTGTGGGAAGCCATGGGGTGGTGGTGGTGGGATGAGTTGGGAGATTGGGATTGACCTGTATACATGTATATGCATAAAATACATAACTAATAATAACCTGCTGTATAAAATAATAAATAAAATTAAATTTCAAAATTTTAAAAAATAAAATTTTAAAATAAAACAGAAAAACGTTCTTCCCTTCACACAGATGTATTTATAGGAATGAATTATTTCCATGCTTATATCTATAAATACATAAAAGAGGAATCAAATCTAACTTGAACCATAAAAGAAAAAAAAACCTGAACCCACCAGTTATCCAGAGGGAAACCCTATCAGGGCACTTGCTCCAGCGGTAAACAATTGTGAAATTGCTCAGAGGTGGGGAATCACCTCCCATACAGCCAACAACCCACCCCCCATGCAAGGAGCGTCCTCATTGCAAAGCTGGGGGACCGTGCTGAGGCATCTGTGAGTAAACGTGAGCTGAGCCCCAGGCCAGCTGCTGCTGAACTGTTCCCACCCTTCCCAGGTAAAACACCTGAATATGTACAAGGGCTTGAAAGCCTAGAGGAAGGGCCGTGGAGCCACACCAGCGACAGCACGCAGGCCAACTTGGTGCCTGCAGGCCAGCCAGGATGGTCCTGGCCCCGGGCGCTCTTCTGGAAGCTTTCTATCGCCCTGCCTGAGATACCCCTCCTGTCCCGGCCCCCACTGCTTTTTTCCTTCCTCACCTCTGTCCGGAGAGAAATTCCATCGGAAGGTATGGGTGACACATCCTCTTCTTTACAGGTGGCAGCCTGGCAACTCCTGCAGAAAGGCCAGCAGAGCCCCACTCACAGCGGGCAACCAACAAAGCCTTGGCCCCTCACTCCCTCCCACCAGCACAGCCCCGAGACTGCTGACGGGGCAGAGAATATGGAGTCAGGCACAACTTCAGGGGCTATTGCTGCCTGGAGCGCTGTTTATATTGACCTCAACCAGGCACACCTGGGGAGGGCCGGCCGGCAGGGTAAGGCTGCCCAGGTCAGCTAACCCACAACCCTCAGGGAATCACATTGTTGAAAATGGACCTCGCTAAGGCAGAATAGAAGCCAAGGAAAAAGAGGACACAATGCCATTTGCAGCCCCGTAGATGAGTCTAGAGGTAATCACGTGACTTGGAGTAAGTCAGAAAGTGAAAGACACATATCGTATCATATCACTTATAGGTGTTACCTAAAAAATGGATACCAGGGCAGATATTTCCACGGAGAAGGGCAATCACAGATTCATTAAACAAACTTATGGTTCACCAATGGAAAGGTGTGAGGATTGGTTTCATTACGATATCGGGGTTAACAGACATAATCAAACACAGGTGACATATATAATCACCAAAGACCTACGGAATACCAAGAGAAGACTACTCAACATTCTGTCCTAACGTACATGGGAAAAGGATCCCAGGAAGAACAGACATCTGTATATGTGTAAAAGAACCACATCTTCCACACCTACAACAAGCCAAACATTGTAATCAAACTTGCTGTAATAGAAAATAAAAAAAAAATTAAAAACACGAACAAGAAGTAGTGAGACAAACTTGAGGGGCTTTCTCCTGGCACATTCCATTCTAAATTCCAATCTAGAACACGACTTCCATTGAGGCTCTGTTGCTCTACTAACCAGATTTGGTAAGGGAGAACTGCTGCCACCTTGTGGCCGTTTCACGCAACAGCAGCTTTAATCCCAGCGCTAATGGTCAGTTGATATTCAAAATCATTGCAGGCCTGTAAATGACACCTGCCCTGAAAACAAATCCTGGGGTCACATATCGACCAAAAAATTCAAAGGACGTCCATATTTCAAAAGGACCATTTCAAAAGGCATATTTTACACACATTAGTGTTCTGCTTCTTTTTCTTTCTTTCCTTTTTTGTTAAAAAAACGGGAATGGAAAAAGGCATCCCTCAGAATGGGCGAAAATCGTTGCAAATGAATCAATGGACAAAGGTTTAATCTCCAATATATATATAAACAGCTCATGCAGCTTAATATTAAAAAAACAAACAACCCAATACAAAAATGGGCAGAAGATCTAAAGAGACGTTTCTTCAAAGAAGACACAGAGATGGCCAAGACGCACATGAAAAGCTGCTCAACAGCACTAATTATTAGAGAAATGCAAATCAAAACTACAATGAGGTATCACCTCACACCTGTTAGAATCGGGATCATCAGAAACTCTACAAACAACAAGTTCTGGGGAGGGTGTGGACAAAAGGAGCCCTCTTCCACTATTGGTGGGGATGTAAATTGATACAGTCACTATGGAGAACAGTATGGAGTTTCCTTAAAAAAACTAGAAATAGAATTACCATCTGATCCAGCAATCCCACTTCTGGGCATATACTCAGAGAAAACCATAAATCAAAAAGGCACATTCACCACAATGTTCATTGCAGCACTATTTACAATAGCCAGGTAATGCAAGCAACCTAAATGCCCACAGACAGATGAATGGATAAAGATGTGGTACATATATAAAATGGAATATTACTCAGCCATAAAAAGGAATGAAACTGGGTCATTTGTAGAGACATCGATGGATCTAGAGACTGTCATACAGAATGAAGTAAGTCAGAAAGAGGAAAACAAATATTGTATATTAATGCATATATGTGGAACCTAAAAAATGGTACAGATGAACTGGTTTGCAGGGAAGAAATAGAGACACAGAGGTAGAGAACAAACGTATGGACACCAAGTGTGGGAAGCCATGGGGTGGTGGTGGTGGGATGAGTTGGGAGATTGGGATTGACCTGTATACATGTATATGCATAAAATACATAACTAATAATAACCTGCTGTATAAAATAATAAATAAAATTAAATTTCATAATTTTAAAAAATAAAATTTTAAAATAAAACAGAAAAACGTTCTTCCCTTCACACAGATGTATTTATAGGAATGAATTATTTCCATGCTTATATCTATAAATACATAAAAGAGGAATCAAATCTAACTTGAACCATAAAAGAAAAAAAAACCTGAACCCACCAGTTATCCAGAGGGAAACCCTATCAGGGCACTTGCTCCAGCGGTAAACAATTCTGAAATTGCTCAGAGGTGGGGAATCACCTCCCATACAGCCAACAACCCACCCCCCATGCAAGGAGCGTCCTCATTGCAAAGCTGGGGGACCGTGCTGAGGCATCTGTGAGTAAACGTGAGCTGAGCCCCAGGCCAGCTGCTGCTGAACTGTTCCCACCCTTCCCAGGTAAAACACCTGAATATGTACAAGGGCTTGAAAGCCTAGAGGAAGGGCCGTGGAGCCACACCAGCGACAGCACGCAGGCCAACTTGGTGCCTGCAGGCCAGCCAGGATGGTCCTGGCCCCGGGCGCTCTTCTGGAAGCTTTCTATCGCCCTGCCTGAGATACCCGTCCTGTCCCGGCCCCCACTGCTTTTTTCCTTCCTCACCTCTGTCCGGAGAGAAATTCCATCGGAAGGTATGGGTGACACATCCTCTTCTTTACAGGTGGCAGCCTGGCAACTCCTGCAGAAAGGCCAGCAGAGCCCCACTCACAGCGGGCAACCAACAAAGCCTTGGCCCCTCACTCCCTCCCACCAGCACAGCCCCGAGACTGCTGACGGGGCAGAGAATATGGAGTCAGGCACAACTTCAGGGGCTATTGCTGCCTGGAGCGCTGTTTATATTGACCTCAACCAGGCACACCTGGGGAGGGCCGGCCGGCAGGGTAAGGCTGCCCAGGTCAGCTAACCCACAACCCTCAGGGAATCACATTGTTGAAAATGGACCTCGCTAAGGCAGAATAGAAGCCAAGGAAAAAGAGGACACAATGCCATTTGCAGCCCCGTAGATGAGTCTAGAGGTAATCACGTGACTTGGAGTAAGTCAGAAAGTGAAAGACACATATCGTATCATATCACTTATAGGTGTTACCTAAAAAATGGATACCAGGGCAGATATTTCCACGGAGAAGGGCAATCACAGATTCATTAAACAAACTTATGGTTCACCAATGGAAAGGTGTGAGGATTGGTTTCATTACGATATCGGGGTTAACAGACATAATCAAACACAGGTGACATATATAATCACCAAAGACCTACGGAATACCAAGAGAAGACTACTCAACATTCTGTCCTAACGTACATGGGAAAAGGATCCCAGGAAGAACAGACATCTGTATATGTGTAAAAGAACCACATCTTCCACACCTACAACAAGCCAAACATTGTAATCAAACTTGCTGTAATAGAAAATAAAAAAAAAATTAAAAACACGAACAAGAAGTAGTGAGACAAACTTGAGGGGCTTTCTCCTGGCACATTCCATTCTAAATTCCAATCTAGAACACGACTTCCATTGAGGCTCTGTTGCTCTACTAACCAGATTTGGTAAGGGAGAACTGCTGCCACCTTGTGGCCGTTTCACGCAACAGCAGCTTTAATCCCAGCGCTAATGGTCAGTTGATATTCAAAATCATTGCAGGCCTGTAAATGACACCTGCCCTGAAAACAAATCCTGGGGTCACATATCGACCAAAAAATTCAAAGGACGTCCATATTTCAAAACGACCATTTCAAAAGGCATATTTTACACACATTAGTGTTCTGCTTCTTTTTCTTTCTTTCCTTTTTTGTTAAAAAAACGGGAATGGAAAAAGGCATCCCTCAGAATGGGCGAAAATCGTTGCAAATGAATCAATGGACAAAGGTTTAATCTCCAATATATATATATAAACAGCTCATGCAGCTTAATATTAAAAAAACAAACAACCCAATACAAAAATGGGCCGAAGATCTAAAGAGACGTTTCTTCAAAGAAGACACAGAGATGGCCAAGACGCACATGAAAAGCTGCTCTACAGCACTAATTATTAGAGAAATGCAAATCAAAACTACAATGAGGTATCACCTCACACCTGTTAGAATCGGCATCATCAGAAACTCTACAAACAACAAATTCTGGGGAGGGTGTGGACAAAAGGAGCCCTCTTCCACTATTGGTGGGGATGTAAATTGATACAGTCACTATGGAGAACAGTATGGAGTTTCCTTAAAAAAAACTAGAAATAGAATTACCATCTGATCCAGCAATCCCACTTCTGGACATATACCCAGAGCAAACCATAAATCAAAAAGGCACATTAGCCACAATGTTCATTGCAGCACTATTTACAATAGCCAGGTAATGCAAGCAACCTAAATGTCCACCGACAGATGAATGGATAAAGATGTGGTACATATATAAAATGGAATTTTACTCAGCCATAAAAAGGAATGAAACTGGGTCATTTGTAGAGACATCGATGGATCTAGAGACTGTCATACAGAATGAAGTAAGTCAGAAAGAGGAAAACAAATATTGTATATTAATGCATATATATGGAACCTAAAAAATGGTACAGATGAACTGGTTTGCAGGGAAGAAAGAGAGACACAGAGGTAGAGAACAAACGTATGGACACCAAGTGTGGGAAGCCATGGGGTGGTGGTGGTGGGATGAGTTGGGAGATTGGGATTGACCTGTATACATGTATATGCATAAAATACATAACTAATAATAACCTGCTGTATAAAATAATAAATAAAATTAAATTTCAAAATTTTAAAAAATAAAATTTTAAAATAAAACAGAAAAACGTTCTTCCCTTCACACAGATGTATTTATAGGAATGAATTATTTCCATGCTTATATCTATAAATACATAAAAGAGGAATCAAATCTAACTTGAACCATAAAAGAAAAAAAAACCTGAACCCACCAGTTATACAGAGGGAAACCCTATCAGGGCACTTGCTCCAGCGGTAAACAATTCTGAAATTGCTCAGAGGTGGGGAATCACCTCCCATACAGCCAGCAACCCACCCCCCATGCAAGGAGCGTCCTCATTGCAAAGCTGGGGGACCGTGCTGAGGCATCTGTGAGTAAACGTGAGCTGAGCCCCAGGCCAGCTGCTGCTGAACTGTTCCCACCCTTCCCAGGTAAAACACCTGAATATGTACAAGGGCTTGAAAGCCTAGAGGAAGGGCCGTGGAGCCACACCAGCGACAGCACGCAGGCCAACTTGGTGCCTGCAGGCCAGCCAGGATGGTCCTGGCCCCGGGCGCTCTTCTGGAAGCTTTCTATCGCCCTGCCTGAGATACCCCTCCTGTCCCGGCCCCCACTGCTTTTTTCCTTCCTCACCTCTGTCCGGAGAGAAATTCCATCGGAAGGTATGGGTGACACATCCTCTTCTTTACAGGTGGCAGCCTGGCAACTCCTGCAGAAAGGCCAGCAGAGCCCCACTCACACCGGGCCACCAACAAAGCCTTGGCCCCTCACTCCCTCCCACCAGCACAGCCCCGAGACTGCTGACGGGGCAGAGAATATGGAGTCAGGCACAACTTCAGGGGCTATTGCTGCCTGGAGCGCTGTTTATATTGACCTCAACCAGGCACACCTGGGGAGGGCCGGCCGGCAGGGTAAGGCTGCCCAGGTCAGCTAACCCACAACCCTCAGGGAATCACATTGTTGAAAATGGACCTCGCTAAGGCAGAATAGAAGCCAAGGAAAAAGAGGACACAATGCCATTTGCAGCCCCGTAGATGAGTCTAGAGGTAATCACGTGACTTGGAGTAAGTCAGAAAGTGAAAGACACATATCGTATCATATCACTTATAGGTGTTACCTAAAAAATGGATACCAGGGCAGATATTTCCACGGAGAAGGGCAATCACAGATTCATTAAACAAACTTATGGTTCACCAATGGAAAGGTGTGAGGATTGGTTTCATTACGATATCGGGGTTAACAGACATAATCAAACACAGGTGACATATATAATCACCAAAGACCTACGGAATACCAAGAGAAGACTACTCAACATTCTGTCCTAACGTACATGGGAAAAGGATCCCAGGAAGAACAGACATCTGTATATGTGTAAAAGAACCACATCTTCCACACCTACAACAAGCCAAACATTGTAATCAAACTTGCTGTAATAGAAAATAAAAAAAAAATTAAAAACACGAACAAGAAGTAGTGAGACAAACTTGAGGGGCTTTCTCCTGGCACATTCCATTCTAAATTCCAATCTAGAACACGACTTCCATTGAGGCTCTGTTGCTCTACTAACCAGATTTGGTAAGGGAGAACTGCTGCCACCTTGTGGCCGTTTCACGCAACAGCAGCTTTAATCCCAGCGCTAATGGTCAGTTGATATTCAAAATCATTGCAGGCCTGTAAATGACACCTGCCCTGAAAACAAATCCTGGGGTCACATATCGACCAAAAAATTCAAAGGACGTCCATATTTCAAAAGGACCATTTCAAAAGGCATATTTTGCGCACATTAGTGTTCTGCTTCTTTTTCTTTCTTTCCTTTTTTGTTAAAAAAACGGGAATGGAAAAAGGCATCCCTCAGAATGGGCGAAAATCGTTGCAAATGAATCAATGGACAAAGGTTTAATCTCCAATATATATATAAACAGCTCATGCAGCTTAATATTAAAAAAACAAACAACCCAATACAAAAATGGGCAGAAGATCTAAAGAGACGTTTCTTCAAAGAAGACACAGAGATGGCCAAGACGCACATGAAAAGCTGCTCAACAGCACTAATTATTAGAGAAATGCAATTCAAAACTACAATGAGGTATCACCTCACACCTGTTAGAATCGGGATCATCAGAAACTCTACAAACAACAAGTTCTGGGGAGGGTGTGGACAAAAGGAGCCCTCTTCCACTATTGGTGGGGATGTAAATTGATACAGTCACTATGGAGAACAGTATGGAGTTTCCTTAAAAAAACTAGAAATAGAATTACCATCTGATCCAGCAATCCCACTTCTGGGCATATACTCAGAGAAAACCATAAATCAAAAAGGCACATTCACCACAATGTTCATTGCAGCACTATTTACAATAGCCAGGTAATGCAAGCAACCTAAATGCCCACAGACAGATGAATGGATAAAGATGTGGTACATATATAAAATGGAATATTACTCAGCCATAAAAAGGAATGAAACTGGGTCATTTGTAGAGACATCGATGGATCTAGAGACTGTCATACAGAATGAAGTAAGTCAGAAAGAGGAAAACAAATATTGTATATTAATGCATATATGTGGAACCTAAAAAATGGTACAGATGAACTGGTTTGCAGGGAAGAAATAGAGACACAGAGGTAGAGAACAAACGTATGGACACCAAGTGTGGGAAGTCATGGGGTGGTGGTGGTGGGATGAGTTGGGAGATTGGGATTGACCTGTATACATGTATATGCATAAAATACATAACTAATAATAACCTGCTGTATAAAATAATAAATAAAATTAAATTTCATAATTTTAAAAAATAAAATTTTAAAATAAAACAGAAAAACGTTCTTCCCTTCACACAGATGTATTTATAGGAATGAATTATTTCCATGCTTATATCTATAAATACATAAAAGAGGAATCAAATCTAACTTGAACCATAAAAGAAAAAAAAACCTGAACCCACCAGTTATACAGAGGGAAACCCTATCAGGGCACTTGCTCCAGCGGTAAACAATTCTGAAATTGCTCAGAGGTGGGGAATCACCTCCCATACAGCCAACAACCCACCCCCCATGCAAGGAGCGTCCTCATTGCAAAGCTGGGGGACCGTGCTGAGGCATCTGTGAGTAAACGTGAGCTGAGCCCCAGGCCAGCTGCTGCTGAACTGTTCCCACCCTTCCCAGGTAAAACACCTGAATATGTACAAGGGCTTGAAAGCCTAGAGGAAGGGCCGTGGAGCCACACCAGCGACAGCACGCAGGCCAACTTGGTGCCTGCAGGCCAGCCAGGATGGTCCTGGCCCCGGGCGCTCTTCTGGAAGCTTTCTATCGCCCTGCCTGAGATACCCCTCCTGTCCCGGCCCCCACTGCTTTTTTCCTTCCTCACCTCTGTCCGGAGAGAAATTCCATCAGAAGGTATGGGTGACACATCCTCTTCTTTACAGGTGGCAGCCTGGCAACTCCTGCAGAAAGGCCAGCAGAGCCCCACTCACAGCGGGCAACCAACAAAGCCTTGGCCCCTCACTCCCTCCCACCAGCACAGCCCCGAGACTGCTGACGGGGCAGAGAATATGGAGTCAGGCACAACTTCAGGGGCTATTGCTGCCTGGAGCGCTGTTTATATTGACCTCAACCAGGCACACCTGGGGAGGGCCGGCCGGCAGGGTAAGGCTGCCCAGGTCAGCTAACCCACAACCCTCAGGGAATCACATTGTTGAAAATGGACCTCGCTAAGGCAGAATAGAAGCCAAGGAAAAAGAGGACACAATGCCATTTGCAGCCCCGTAGATGAGTCTAGAGGTAATCACGTGACTTGGAGTAAGTCAGAAAGTGAAAGACACATATCGTATCATATCACTTATAGGTGTTACCTAAAAAATGGATACCAGGGCAGATATTTCCATGGAGAAGGGCAATCACAGATTCATTAAACAAACTTATGGTTCACCAATGGAAAGGTGTGAGGATTGGTTTCATTACGATATCGGGGTTAACAGACATAATCAAACACAGGTGACATATATAATCACCAAAGACCTACGGAATACCAAGAGAAGACTACTCAACATTCTGTCCTAACGTACATGGGAAAAGGATCCCAGGAAGAACAGACATCTGTATATGTGTAAAAGAACCACATCTTCCACACCTACAACAAGCCAAACATTGTAATCAAACTTGCTGTAATAGAAAATAAAAAAAAAATTAAAAACACGAACAAGAAGTAGTGAGACAAACTTGAGGGGCTTTCTCCTGGCACATTCCATTCTAAATTCCAATCTAGAACACGACTTCCATTGAGGCTCTGTTGCTCTACTAACCAGATTTGGTAAGGGAGAACTGCTGCCACCTTGTGGCCGTTTCACGCAACAGCAGCTTTAATCCCAGCGCTAATGGTCAGTTGATATTCAAAATCATTGCAGGCCTGTAAATGACACCTGCCCTGAAAACAAATCCTGGGGTCACATATCGACCAAAAAATTCAAAGGACGTCCATATTTCAAAAGGACCATTTCAAAAGGCATATTTTACACACATTAGTGTTCTGCTTCTTTTTCTTTCTTTCCTTTTTTGTTAAAAAAACGGGAATGGAAAAAGGCATCCCTCAGAATGGGCGAAAATCGTTGCAAATGAATCAATGGACAAAGGTTTAATCTCCAATATATATATATAAACAGCTCATGCAGCTTAATATTAAAAAAACAAACAACCCAATACAAAAATGGGCCGAAGAACTAAAGAGACGTTTCTTCAAAGAAGACACAGAGATGGCCAAGACGCACATGAAAAGCTGCTCTACAGCACTAATTATTAGAGAAATGCAAATCAAAACTACAATGAGGTATCACCTCACACCTGTTAGAATCGGCATCATCAGAAACTCTACAAACAACAAATTCTGGGGAGGGTGTGGACAAAAGGAGCCCTCTTCCACTATTGGTGGGGATGTAAATTGATACAGTCACTATGGAGAACAGTATGGAGTTTCCTTAAAAAAAACTAGAAATAGAATTACCATCTGATCCAGCAATCCCACTTCTGGGCATATACCCAGAGCAAACCATAAATCAAAAAGGCACATTAGCCACAATGTTCATTGCAGCACTATTTACAATAGCCAGGTAATGCAAGCAACCTAAATGTCCACAGACAGATGAATGGATAAAGATGTGGTACATATATAAAATGGAATTTTACTCAGCCATAAAAAGGAATGAAACTGGGTCATTTGTAGAGACATCGATGGATCTAGAGACTGTCATACAGAATGAAGTAAGTCAGAAAAAGGAAAACAAATATTGTATATTAATGCATATATATGGAACCTAAAAAATGGTACAGATGAACTGGTTTGCAGGGAAGAAAGAGAGACACAGAGGTAGAGAACAAACGTATGGACACCAAGTGTGGGAAGCCATGGGGTGGTGGTGGTGGGATGAGTTGGGAGATTGGGATTGACCTGTATACATGTATATGCATAAAATACATAACTAATAATAACCTGCTGTATAAAATAATAAATAAAATTAAATTTCAAAATTTTAAAAAATAAAATTTTAAAATAAAACAGAAAAACGTTCTTCCCTTCACACAGATGTATTTATAGTAATGAATTATTTCCATGCTTATATCTATAAATACATAAAAGAGGAATCAAATCTAACTTGAACCATAAAAGAAAAAAAAACCTGAACCCACCAGTTATACAGAGGGAAACCCTATCAGGGCACTTGCTCCAGCGGTAAACAATTCTGAAATTGCTCAGAGGTGGGGAATCACCTCCCATACAGCCAGCAACCCACCCCCCATGCAAGGAGCGTCCTCATTGCAAAGCTGGGGGACCGTGCTGAGGCATCTGTGAGTAAACGTGAGCTGAGCCCCAGGCCAGCTGCTGCTGAACTGTTCCCACCCTTCCCAGGTAAAACACCTGAATATGTACAAGGGCTTGAAAGCCTAGAGGAAGGGCCGTGGAGCCACACCAGCGACAGCACGCAGGCCAACTTGGTGCCTGCAGGCCAGCCAGGATGGTCCTGGCCCCGGGCGCTCTTCTGGAAGCTTTCTATCGCCCTGCCTGAGATACCCCTCCTGTCCCGGCCCCCACTGCTTTTTTCCTTCCTCACCTCTGTCCGGAGAGAAATTCCATCGGAAGGTATGGGTGACACATCCTCTTCTTTACAGGTGGCAGCCTGGCAACTCCTGCAGAAAGGCCAGCAGAGCCCCACTCACACCGGGCCACCAACAAAGCCTTGGCCCCTCACTCCCTCCCACCAGCACAGCCCCGAGACTGCTGACGGGGCAGAGAATATGGAGTCAGGCACAACTTCAGGGGCTATTGCTGCCTGGAGCGCTGTTTATATTGACCTCAACCAGGCACACCTGGGGAGGGCCGGCCGGCAGGGTAAGGCTGCCCAGGTCAGCTAATCCACAACCCTCAGGGAATCACATTGTTGAAAATGGACCTCGCTAAGGCAGAATAGAAGCCAAGGAAAAAAAGGACACAATGCCATTTGCAGCCCCGTAGATGAGTCTAGAGGTAATCACGTGACTTGGAGTAAGTCAGAAAGTGAAAGACACATATCGTATCATATCACTAATAGGTGTTACCTATAAAATGGATACCAGGGCAGATATTTCCACAGAGAAGGGCAATCACAGATTCATTAAACAAACTTATGGTTCACCAATGGAAAGGTGTGAGGATTGGTTTCATTACGATATCGGGGTTAACAGACATAATCAAACACAGGTGACATATATAATCACCAAAGACCTACGGAATACCAAGAGAAGACTACTCAACATTCTGTCCTAACGTACATGGGAAAAGGATCCCAGGAAGAACAGACATCTGTATATGTGTAAAAGAACCACATCTTCCACACCTACAACAAGCCAAACATTGTAATCAAACTTGCTGTAATAGAAAATAAAAAAAAAATTAAAAACACGAACAAGAAGTAGTGAGACAAACTTGAGGGGCTTTCTCCTGGCACATTCCATTCTAAATTCCAATCTAGAACACGACTTCCATTGAGGCTCTGTTGCTCTACTAACCAGATTTGGTAAGGGAGAACTGCTGCCACCTTGTGGCCGTTTCACGCAACAGCAGCTTTAATCCCAGCGCTAATGGTCAGTTGATATTCAAAATCATTGCAGGCCTGTAAATGACACCTGCCCTGAAAACAAATCCTGGGGTCACATATCGACCAAAAAATTCAAAGGACGTCCATATTTCAAAACGACCATTTCAAAAGGCATATTTTACACACATTAGTGTTCTGCTTCTTTTTCTTTCTTTCCTTTTTTGTTAAAAAAACGGGAATGGAAAAAGGCATCCCTCAGAATGGGCGAAAATCGTTGCAAATGAATCAATGGACAAAGGTTTAATCTCCAATATATATATATAAACAGCTCATGCAGCTTAATATTAAAAAAACAAACAACCCAATACAAAAATGGGCCGAAGATCTAAAGAGACGTTTCTTCAAAGAAGACACAGAGATGGCCAAGACGCACATGAAAAGCTGCTCTACAGCACTAATTATTAGAGAAATGCAAATCAAAACTACAATGAGGTATCACCTCACACCTGTTAGAATCGGCATCATCAGAAACTCTACAAACAACAAATTCTGGGGAGGGTGTGGACAAAAGGAGCCCTCTTCCACTATTGGTGGGGATGTAAATTGATACAGTCACTATGGAGAACAGTATGGAGTTTCCTTAAAAAAAACTAGAAATAGAATTACCATCTGATCCAGCAATCCCACTTCTGGGCATATACCCAGAGCAAACCATAAATCAAAAAGGCACATTAGCCACAATGTTCATTGCAGCACTATTTACAATAGCCAGGTAATGCAAGCAACCTAAATGTCCACAGACAGATGAATGGATAAAGATGTGGTACATATATAAAATGGAATTTTACTCAGCCATAAAAAGGAATGAAACTGGGTCATTTGTAGAGACATCGATGGATCTAGAGACTGTCATACAGAATGAAGTAAGTCAGAAAGAGGAAAACAAATATTGTATATTAATGCATATATATGGAACCTAAAAAATGGTACAGATGAACTGGTTTGCAGGGAAGAAAGAGAGACACAGAGGTAGAGAACAAACGTATGGACACCAAGTGTGGGAAGCCATGGGGTGGTGGTGGTGGGATGAGTTGGGAGATTGGGATTGACCTGTATACATGTATATGCATAAAATACATAACTAATAATAACCTGCTGTATAAAATAATAAATAAAATTAAATTTCAAAATTTTAAAAAATAAAATTTTAAAATAAAACAGAAAAACGTTCTTCCCTTCACACAGATGTATTTATAGGAATGAATTATTTCCATGCTTATATCTATAAATACATAAAAGAGGAATCAAATCTAACTTGAACCATAAAAGAAAAAAAAACCTGAACCCACCAGTTATACAGAGGGAAACCCTATCAGGGCACTTGCTCCAGCGGTAAACAATTCTGAAATTGCTCAGAGGTGGGGAATCACCTCCCATACAGCCAGCAACCCACCCCCCATGCAAGGAGCGTCCTCATTGCAAAGCTGGGGGACCGTGCTGAGGCATCTGTGAGTAAACGTGAGCTGAGCCCCAGGCCAGCTGCTGCTGAACTGTTCCCACCCTTCCCAGGTAAAACACCTGAATATGTACAAGGGCTTGAAAGCCTAGAGGAAGGGCCGTGGAGCCACACCAGCGACAGCACGCAGGCCAACTTGGTGCCTGCAGGCCAGCCAGGATGGTCCTGGCCCCGGGCGCTCTTCTGGAAGCTTTCTATCGCCCTGCCTGAGATACCCCTCCTGTCCCGGCCCCCACTGCTTTTTTCCTTCCTCACCTCTGTCCGGAGAGAAATTCCATCGGAAGGTATGGGTGACACATCCTCTTCTTTACAGGTGGCAGCCTGGCAACTCCTGCAGAAAGGCCAGCAGAGCCCCACTCACACCGGGCCACCAACAAAGCCTTGGCCCCTCACTCCCTCCCACCAGCACAGCCCCGAGACTGCTGACGGGGCAGAGAATATGGAGTCAGGCACAACTTCAGGGGCTATTGCTGCCTGGAGCGCTGTTTATATTGACCTCAACCAGGCACACCTGGGGAGGGCCGGCCGGCAGGGTAAGGCTGCCCAGGTCAGCTAATCCACAACCCTCAGGGAATCACATTGTTGAAAATGGACCTCGCTAAGGCAGAATAGAAGCCAAGGAAAAAAAGGACACAATGCCATTTGCAGCCCCGTAGATGAGTCTAGAGGTAATCACGTGACTTGGAGTAAGTCAGAAAGTGAAAGACACATATCGTATCATATCACTAATAGGTGTTACCTATAAAATGGATACCAGGGCAGATATTTCCACAGAGAAGGGCAATCACAGATTCATTAAACAAACTTATGGTTCACCAATGGAAAGGTGTGAGGATTGGTTTCATTACGATATCGGGGTTAACAGACATAATCAAACACAGGTGACATATATAATCACCAAAGACCTACGGAATACCAAGAGAAGACTACTCAACATTCTGTCCTAACGTACATGGGAAAAGGATCCCAGGAAGAACAGACATCTGTATATGTGTAAAAGAACCACATCTTCCACACCTACAACAAGCCAAACATTGTAATCAAACTTGCTGTAATAGAAAATAAAAAAAAAATTAAAAACACGAACAAGAAGTAGTGAGACAAACTTGAGGGGCTTTCTCCTGGCACATTCCATTCTAAATTCCAATCTAGAACACGACTTCCATTGAGGCTCTGTTGCTCTACTAACCAGATTTGGTAAGGGAGAACTGCTGCCACCTTGTGGCCGTTTCACGCAACAGCAGCTTTAATCCCAGCGCTAATGGTCAGTTGATATTCAAAATCATTGCAGGCCTGTAAATGACACCTGCCCTGAAAACAAATCCTGGGGTCACATATCGACCAAAAAATTCAAAGGACGTCCATATTTCAAAACGACCATTTCAAAAGGCATATTTTACACACATTAGTGTTCTGCTTCTTTTTCTTTCTTTCCTTTTTTGTTAAAAAAACGGGAATGGAAAAAGGCATCCCTCAGAATGGGCGAAAATCGTTGCAAATGAATCAATGGACAAAGGTTTAATCTCCAATATATATATATAAACAGCTCATGCAGCTTAATATTAAAAAAACAAACAACCCAATACAAAAATGGGCCGAAGATCTAAAGAGACGTTTCTTCAAAGAAGACACAGAGATGGCCAAGACGCACATGAAAAGCTGCTCTACAGCACTAATTATTAGAGAAATGCAAATCAAAACTACAATGAGGTATCACCTCACACCTGTTAGAATCGGCATCATCAGAAACTCTACAAACAACAAATTCTGGGGAGGGTGTGGACAAAAGGAGCCCTCTTCCACTATTGGTGGGGATGTAAATTGATACAGTCACTATGGAGAACAGTATGGAGTTTCCTTAAAAAAAACTAGAAATAGAATTACCATCTGATCCAGCAATCCCACTTCTGGGCATATACCCAGAGCAAACCATAAATCAAAAAGGCACATTAGCCACAATGTTCATTGCAGCACTATTTACAATAGCCAGGTAATGCAAGCAACCTAAATGTCCACAGACAGATGAATGGATAAAGATGTGGTACATATATAAAATGGAATTTTACTCAGCCATAAAAAGGAATGAAACTGGGTCATTTGTAGAGACATCGATGGATCTAGAGACTGTCATACAGAATGAAGTAAGTCAGAAAGAGGAAAACAAATATTGTATATTAATGCATATATATGGAACCTAAAAAATGGTACAGATGAACTGGTTTGCAGGGAAGAAAGAGAGACACAGAGGTAGAGAACAAACGTATGGACACCAAGTGTGGGAAGCCATGGGGTGGTGGTGGTGGGATGAGTTGGGAGATTGGGATTGACCTGTATACATGTATATGCATAAAATACATAACTAATAATAACCTGCTGTATAAAATAATAAATAAAATTAAATTTCAAAATTTTAAAAAATAAAATTTTAAAATAAAACAGAAAAACGTTCTTCCCTTCACACAGATGTATTTATAGGAATGAATTATTTCCATGCTTATATCTATAAATACATAAAAGAGGAATCAAATCTAACTTGAACCATAAAAGAAAAAAAAACCTGAACCCACCAGTTATACAGAGGGAAACCCTATCAGGGCACTTGCTCCAGCGGTAAACAATTCTGAAATTGCTCAGAGGTGGGGAATCACCTCCCATACAGCCAGCAACCCACCCCCCATGCAAGGAGCGTCCTCATTGCAAAGCTGGGGGACCGTGCTGAGGCATCTGTGAGTAAACGTGAGCTGAGCCCCAGGCCAGCTGCTGCTGAACTGTTCCCACCCTTCCCAGGTAAAACACCTGAATATGTACAAGGGCTTGAAAGCCTAGAGGAAGGGCCGTGGAGCCACACCAGCGACAGCACGCAGGCCAACTTGGTGCCTGCAGGCCAGCCAGGATGGTCCTGGCCCCGGGCACTCTTCTGGAAGCTTTCTATCGCCCTGCCTGAGATACCCCTCCTGTCCCGGCCCCCACTGCTTTTTTCCTTCCTCACCTCTGTCCGGAGAGAAATTCCATCGGAAGGTATGGGTGACACATCCTCTTCTTTACAGGTGGCAGCCTGGCAACTCCTGCAGAAAGGCCAGCAGAGCCCCACTCACACCGGGCCACCAACAAAGCCTTGGCCCCTCACTCCCTCCCACCAGCACAGCCCCGAGACTGCTGACGGGGCAGAGAATATGGAGTCAGGCACAACTTCAGGGGCTATTGCTGCCTGGAGCGCTGTTTATATTGACCTCAACCAGGCACACCTGGGGAGGGCCGGCCGGCAGGGTAAGGCTGCCCAGGTCAGCTAACCCACAACCCTCAGGGAATCACATTGTTGAAAATGGACCTCGCTAAGGCAGAATAGAAGCCAAGGAAAAAGAGGACACAATGCCATTTGCAGCCCCGTAGATGAGTCTAGAGGTAATCACGTGACTTGGAGTAAGTCAGAAAGTGAAAGACACATATCGTATCATATCACTTATAGGTGTTACCTAAAAAATGGATACCAGGGCAGATATTTCCACGGAGAAGGGCAATCACAGATTCATTAAACAAACTTATGGTTCACCAATGGAAAGGTGTGAGGATTGGTTTCATTACGATATCGGGGTTAACAGACATAATCAAACACAGGTGACATATATAATCACCAAAGACCTACGGAATACCAAGAGAAGACTACTCAACATTCTGTCCTAACGTACATGGGAAAAGGATCCCAGGAAGAACAGACATCTGTATATGTGTAAAAGAACCACATCTTCCACACCTACAACAAGCCAAACATTGTAATCAAACTTGCTGTAATAGAAAATAAAAAAAAAATTAAAAACACGAACAAGAAGTAGTGAGACAAACTTGAGGGGCTTTCTCCTGGCACATTCCATTCTAAATTCCAATCTAGAACACGACTTCCATTGAGGCTCTGTTGCTCTACTAACCAGATTTGGTAAGGGAGAACTGCTGCCACCTTGTGGCCGTTTCACGCAACAGCAGCTTTAATCCCAGCGCTAATGGTCAGTTGATATTCAAAATCATTGCAGGCCTGTAAATGACACCTGCCCTGAAAACAAATCCTGGGGTCACATATCGACCAAAAAATTCAAAGGACGTCCATATTTCAAAAGGACCATTTCAAAAGGCATATTTTGCGCACATTAGTGTTCTGCTTCTTTTTCTTTCTTTCCTTTTTTGTTAAAAAAACGGGAATGGAAAAAGGCATCCCTCAGAATGGGCGAAAATCGTTGCAAATGAATCAATGGACAAAGGTTTAATCTCCAATATATATATAAACAGCTCATGCAGCTTAATATTAAAAAAACAAACAACCCAATACAAAAATGGGCAGAAGATCTAAAGAGACGTTTCTTCAAAGAAGACACAGAGATGGCCAAGACGCACATGAAAAGCTGCTCAACAGCACTAATTATTAGAGAAATGCAATTCAAAACTACAATGAGGTATCACCTCACACCTGTTAGAATCGGGATCATCAGAAACTCTACAAACAACAAGTTCTGGGGAGGGTGTGGACAAAAGGAGCCCTCTTCCACTATTGGTGGGGATGTAAATTGATACAGTCACTATGGAGAACAGTATGGAGTTTCCTTAAAAAAACTAGAAATAGAATTACCATCTGATCCAGCAATCCCACTTCTGGGCATATACTCAGAGAAAACCATAAATCAAAAAGGCACATTCACCACAATGTTCATTGCAGCACTATTTACAATAGCCAGGTAATGCAAGCAACCTAAATGCCCACAGACAGATGAATGGATAAAGATGTGGTACATATATAAAATGGAATATTACTCAGCCATAAAAAGGAATGAAACTGGGTCATTTGTAGAGACATCGATGGATCTAGAGACTGTCATACAGAATGAAGTAAGTCAGAAAGAGGAAAACAAATATTGTATATTAATGCATATATGTGGAACCTAAAAAATGGTACAGATGAACTGGTTTGCAGGGAAGAAATAGAGACACAGAGGTAGAGAACAAACGTATGGACACCAAGTGTGGGAAGCCATGGGGTGGTGGTGGTGGGATGAGTTGGGAGATTGGGATTGACCTGTATACATGTATATGCATAAAATACATAACTAATAATAACCTGCTGTATAAAATAATAAATAAAATTAAATTTCATAATTTTAAAAAATAAAATTTTAAAATAAAACAGAAAAACGTTCTTCCCTTCACACAGATGTATTTATAGGAATGAATTATTTCCATGCTTATATCTATAAATACATAAAAGAGGAATCAAATCTAACTTGAACCATAAAAGAAAAAAAAACCTGAACCCACCAGTTATCCAGAGGGAAACCCTATCAGGGCACTTGCTCCAGCGGTAAACAATTCTGAAATTGCTCAGAGGTGGGGAATCACCTCCCATACAGCCAACAACCCACCCCCCATGCAAGGAGCGTCCTCATTGCAAAGCTGGGGGACCGTGCTGAGGCATCTGTGAGTAAACGTGAGCTGAGCCCCAGGCCAGCTGCTGCTGAACTGTTCCCACCCTTCCCAGGTAAAACACCTGAATATGTACAAGGGCTTGAAAGCCTAGAGGAAGGGCCGTGGAGCCACACCAGCGACAGCACGCAGGCCAACTTGGTGCCTGCAGGCCAGCCAGGATGGTCCTGGCCCCGGGCGCTCTTCTGGAAGCTTTCTATCGCCCTGCCTGAGATACCCCTCCTGTCCCGGCCCCCACTGCTTTTTTCCTTCCTCACCTCTGTCCGGAGAGAAATTCCATCAGAAGGTATGGGTGACACATCCTCTTCTTTACAGGTGGCAGCCTGGCAACTCCTGCAGAAAGGCCAGCAGAGCCCCACTCACAGCGGGCAACCAACAAAGCCTTGGCCCCTCACTCCCTCCCACCAGCACAGCCCTGAGACTGCTGACGGGGCAGAGAATATGGAGTCAGGCACAACTTCAGGGGCTATTGCTGCCTGGAGCGCTGTTTATATTGACCTCAACCAGGCACACCTGGGGAGGGCCGGCCGGCAGGGTAAGGCTGCCCAGGTCAGCTAACCCACAACCCTCAGGGAATCACATTGTTGAAAATGGACCTCGCTAAGGCAGAATAGAAGCCAAGGAAAAAGAGGACACAATGCCATTTGCAGCCCCGTAGATGAGTCTAGAGGTAATCACGTGACTTGGAGTAAGTCAGAAAGTGAAAGACACATATCGTATCATATCACTTATAGGTGTTACCTAAAAAATGGATACCAGGGCAGATATTTCCACAGAGAAGGGCAATCACAGATTCATTAAACAAACTTATGGTTCACCAATGGAAAGGTGTGAGGATTGGTTTCATTACGATATCGGGGTTAACAGACATAATCAAACACAGGTGACATATATAATCACCAAAGACCTACGGAATACCAAGAGAAGACTACTCAACATTCTGTCCTAACGTACATGGGAAAAGGATCCCAGGAAGAACAGACATCTGTATATGTGTAAAAGAACCACATCTTCCACACCTACAACAAGCCAAACATTGTAATCAAACTTGCTGTAATAGAAAATAAAAAAAAAATTAAAAACACGAACAAGAAGTAGTGAGACAAACTTGAGGGGCTTTCTCCTGGCACATTCCATTCTAAATTCCAATCTAGAACACGACTTCCATTGAGGCTCTGTTGCTCTACTAACCAGATTTGGTAAGGGAGAACTGCTGCCACCTTGTGGCCGTTTCACGCAACAGCAGCTTTAATCCCAGCGCTAATGGTCAGTTGATATTCAAAATCATTGCAGGCCTGTAAATGACACCTGCCCTGAAAACAAATCCTGGGGTCACATATCGACCAAAAAATTCAAAGGACGTCCATATTTCAAAAGGACCATTTCAAAAGGCATATTTTACACACATTAGTGTTCTGCTTCTTTTTCTTTCTTTCCTTTTTTGTTAAAAAAACGGGAATGGAAAAAGGCATCCCTCAGAATGGGCGAAAATCGTTGCAAATGAATCAATGGACAAAGGTTTAATCTCCAATATATATATATAAACAGCTCATGCAGCTTAATATTAAAAAAACAAACAACCCAATACAAAAATGGGCCGAAGAACTAAAGAGACGTTTCTTCAAAGAAGACACAGAGATGGCCAAGACGCACATGAAAAGCTGCTCTACAGCACTAATTATTAGAGAAATGCAAATCAAAACTACAATGAGGTATCACCTCACACCTGTTAGAATCGGCATCATCAGAAACTCTACAAACAACAAATTCTGGGGAGGGTGTGGACAAAAGGAGCCCTCTTCCACTATTGGTGGGGATGTAAATTGATACAGTCACTATGGAGAACAGTATGGAGTTTCCTTAAAAAAAACTAGAAATAGAATTACCATCTGATCCAGCAATCCCACTTCTGGGCATATACCCAGAGCAAACCATAAATCAAAAAGGCACATTAGCCACAATGTTCATTGCAGCACTATTTACAATAGCCAGGTAATGCAAGCAACCTAAATGTCCACAGACAGATGAATGGATAAAGATGTGGTACATATATAAAATGGAATTTTACTCAGCCATAAAAAGGAATGAAACTGGGTCATTTGTAGAGACATCGATGGATCTAGAGACTGTCATACAGAATGAAGTAAGTCAGAAAAAGGAAAACAAATATTGTATATTAATGCATATATATGGAACCTAAAAAATGGTACAGATGAACTGGTTTGCAGGGAAGAAAGAGAGACACAGAGGTAGAGAACAAACGTATGGACACCAAGTGTGGGAAGCCATGGGGTGGTGGTGGTGGGATGAGTTGGGAGATTGGGATTGACCTGTATACATGTATATGCATAAAATACATAACTAATAATAACCTGCTGTATAAAATAATAAATAAAATTAAATTTCAAAATTTTAAAAAATAAAATTTTAAAATAAAACAGAAAAACGTTCTTCCCTTCACACAGATGTATTTATAGGAATGAATTATTTCCATGCTTATATCTATAAATACATAAAAGAGGAATCAAATCTAACTTGAACCATAAAAGAAAAAAAAACCTGAACCCACCAGTTATACAGAGGGAAACCCTATCAGGGCACTTGCTCCAGCGGTAAACAATTCTGAAATTGGTCAGAGGTGGGGAATCACCTCCCATACAGCCAGCAACACACCCCCCATGCAAGGAGCGTCCTCATTGCAAAGCTGGGGGACCGTGCTGAGGCATCTGTGAGTAAACGTGAGCTGAGCCCCAGGCCAGCTGCTGCTGAACTGTTCCCACCCTTCCCCGGTAAAACACCTGAATATGTACAAGGGCTTGAAAGCCTAGAGGAAGGGCCGTGGAGCCACACCAGCGACAGCACGCAGGCCAACTTGGTGCCTGCATGCCAGCCAGGATGGTCCTGGCCCCGGGCGCTCTTCTGGAAGCTTTCTATCGCCCTGCCTGAGATACCCCTCCTGTCCCGGCCCCCACTGCTTTTTTCCTTCCTCACCTCTGTCCGGAGAGAAATTCCATCGGAAGGTATGGGTGACACATCCTCTTCTTTACAGGTGGCAGCCTGGCAACTCCTGCAGAAAGGCCAGCAGAGCCCCACTCACACCGGGCCACCAACAAAGCCTTGGCCCCTCACTCCCTCCCACCAGCACAGCCCCGAGACTGCTGACGGGGCAGAGAATATGGAGTCAGGCACAACTTCAGGGGCTATTGCTGCCTGGAGCGCTGTTTATATTGACCTCAACCAGGCACACCTGGGGAGGGCCGGCCGGCAGGGTAAGGCTGCCCAGGTCAGCTAATCCACAACCCTCAGGGAATCACATTGTTGAAAATGGACCTCGCTAAGGCAGAATAGAAGCCAAGGGAAAAAAGGACACAATGCCATTTGCAGCCCCGTAGATGAGTCTAGAGGTAATCACGTGACTTGGAGTAAGTCAGAAAGTGAAAGACACATATCGTATCATATCACTAATAGGTGTTACCTAAAAAATGGATACCAGGGCAGATATTTCCACGGAGAAGGGCAATCACAGATTCATTAAACAAACTTATGGTTCACCAATGGAAAGGTGTGAGGATTGGTTTCATTACGATATCGGGGTTAACAGACATAATCAAACACAGGTGACATATATAATCACCAAAGACCTACGGAATACCAAGAGAAGACTACTCAACATTCTGTCCTAACGTATATGGGAAAAGGATCCCAGGAAGAACAGAGATCTGAATATGTGTAAAAGAACCACATCTTCCACACCTACAACAAGCCAAACATTGTAATCAAACTTGCTGTAATAGAAAATAAAAAAAAAATTAAAAACACGAACAAGACGTAGTGAGACAAACTTGAGGGGCTTTCTCCTGGCACATTCCATTCTAAATTCCAATCTAGAACACGACTTCCATTGAGGCTCTGTTGCTCTACTAACCAGATTTGGTAAGGGAGAAATGCTGCCACCTTGTGGCCGTTTCACGCAACAGCAGCTTTAATCCCAGCGCTAATGGTCAGTTGATATTCAAAATCATTGCAGGCCTGTAAATGACACCTGCCCTGAAAACAAATCCTGGGGTCACATATCGACCAAAAAATTCAAAGGACGTCCATATTTCAAAAGGACCATTTCAAAAGGCATATTTTGCGCACATTAGTGTTCTGCTTCTTTTTCTTTCTTTCCTTTTTTGTTAAAAAAACGGGAATGGAAAAAGGCATCCCTCAGAATGGGCGAAAATCGTTGCAAATGAATAAATGGACAAAGGTTTAATCTCCAATATATATATAAACAGCTCATGCAGCTTAATATTAAAAAAACAAACAACCCAATACAAAAATGGGCAGAAGATCTAAAGAGACGTTTCTTCAAAGAAGACACAGAGATGGCCAAGACGCACATGAAAAGCTGCTCAACAGCACTAATTATTAGAGAAATGCAAATCAAAACTACAATGAGGTATCACCTCACACCTGTTAGAATCGGCATCATCAGAGACTCTACAAACAACAAGTTCTGGGGAGGGTGTGGACAAAAGGAGCCCTCTTCCACTATTGGTGGGGATGTAAATTGATACAGTCACTATGGAGAACAGTATGGAGTTTCCTTAAAAAAACTAGAAATAGAATTACCATCTGATCCAGCAATCCAACTTCTGGGCATATACTCAGAGAAAACCATAAATCAAAAAGGCACATTCACCACAATGTTCATTGCAGCACTATTTACAATAGCCAGGTAATGCAAGCAACCTAAATGCCCACAGACAGATGAATGGATAAAGATGTGGTACATATATAAAATGGAATATTACTCAGCCATAAAAAGGAATGAAACTGGGTCATTTGTAGAGACATCGATGGATCTAGAGACTGTCATACAGAATGAAGTAAGTCAGAAAGAGGAAAACAAATATTGTATATTAATGCATATATGTGGAACCTAAAAAATGGTACAGATGAACTGGTTTGCAGGGAAGAAATAGAGACACAGAGGTAGAGAACAAACGTACGGACACCAAGTGTGGGAAGCCATGGGGTGGTGGTGGTGGGATGAGTTGGGAGATTGGGATTGACCTGTATACATGTATATGCATAAAATACATAACTAATAATAACCTGCTGTATAAAATAATAAATAAAATTAAATTTCAAAATTTTTAAAAATAAAATTTTAAAATAAAACAGAAAAACGTTCTTCCCTTCACACAGATGTATTTATAGGAATGAATTATTTCCATGCTTATATCTATAAATACATAAAAGAGGAATCAAATCTAACTTGAACCATAAAAGAAAAAAAAACCTGAACCCACCAGTTATACAGAGGGAAACCCTATCAGGGCACTTGCTCCAGCGGTAAACAATTCTGAAATTGCTCAGAGGTGGGGAATCACCTCCCATACAGCCAACAACCCAACCCCCATGCAAGGAGCGTCCTCATTGCAAAGCTGGGGGACCGTGCTGAGGCATCTGTGAGTAAACGTGAGCTGAGCCCCAGGCCAGCTGCTGCTGAACTGTTCCCACCCTTCCCAGGTAAAACACCTGAATATGTACAAGGGCTTGAAAGCCTAGAGGAAGGGCCGTGGAGCCACACCAGCGACAGCACGCAGGCCAACTTGGTGCCTGCAGGCCAGCCAGGATGGTCCTGGCCCCGGGCGCTCTTCTGGAAGCTTTCTATCGCCCTGCCTGAGATACCCCTCCTGTCCCGGCCCCCACTGCTTTTTTCCTTCCTCACCTCTGTCCGGAGAGAAATTCCATCGGAAGGTATGGGTGACACATCCTCTTCTTTACAGGTGGCAGCCTGGCAACTCCTGCAGAAAGGCCAGCAGAGCCCCACTCACACTGGGCAACCAACAAAGCCTTGGCCCCTCACTCCCTCCCACCAGCACAGCCCCGAGACTGCTGATGAGGCAGAGAATATGGAGTCAGGCACAACTTCAGGGGCTATTGCTGCCTGGAGCGCTGTTTATATTGACCTCAACCAGGCACACCTGGGGAGGGCCGGCCGGCAGGGTAAGGCTGCCCAGGTCAGCTAACCCACAACCCTCAGGGAATCATATTGTTGAAAATGGACCTCGCTAAGGCAGAATAGAAGCCAAGGAAAAAGAGGACACAATGCCATTTGCAGCCCCGTAGATGAGTCTAGAGGTAATCACGTGACTTGGAGTAAGTCAGAAAGTGAAAGACACATATCGTATCATATCACTTATAGGTGTTACCTAAAAAATGGATACCAGGGCAGATATTTCCACGGAGAAGGGCAATCACAGATTCATTAAACAAACTTATGGTTCACCAATGGAACGGTGTGAGGATTGGTTTCATTACGATATCGGGGTTAACAGACATAATCAAACACAGGTGACATATATAATCACCAAAGACCTACGGAATACCAAGAGAAGACTACTCAACATTCTGTCCTAACGTACATGGGAAAAGGATCCCAGGAAGAACAGACATCTGTATATGTGTAAAAGAACCACATCTTCCACACCTACAACAAGCCAGACATTGTAATCAAACTTGCTGTAATAGAAAATAAAAAAAAAAAATTAAAAACACGAACAAGAAGTAGTGAGACAAACTTGAGGGGCTTTCTCCTGGCACATTCCATTCTAAATTCCAATCTAGAACACGACTTCCATTGAGGCTCTGTTGCTCTACTAACCAGATTTGGTAAGGGAGAACTGCTGCCACCTTGTGGCCGTTTCACGCAACAGCAGCTTTAATCCCAGCGCTAATGGTCAGTTGATATTCAAAATCATTGCAGGCCTGTAAATGACACCTGCCCTGAAAACAAATCCTGGGGTCACATATCGACCAAAAAATTCAAAGGACTTCCATATTTCAAAAGGACCATTTCAAAAGGCATATTTTACACACATTAGTGTTCTGCTTCTTTTTCTTTCTTTCCTTTTTTGTTAAAAAAACGGGAATGGAAAAAGGCATCCCTCAGAATGGGCGAAAATCGTTGCAAATGAATCAATGGACAAAGGTTTAATCTCCAATATATATATAAACAGCTCATGCAGCTTAATATTAAAAAAACAAACAACCCAATACAAAAATGGGCCGAAGATCTAAAGAGACGTTTCTTCAAAGAAGACACAGAGATGGCCAAGACGCACATGAAAAGCTGCTCTACAGCACTAATTATTAGAGAAATGCAAATCAAAACTACAATGAGGTATCACCTCACACCTGTTAGAATCGGCATCATCAGAAACTCTACAAACAACAAATTCTGGGGAGGGTGTGGACAAAAGGAGCCCTCTTCCACTATTGGTGGGGATGTAAATTGATACAGTCACTATGGAGAACAGTATGGAATTTCCTTAAAAAAACTAGAAATAGAATTACCATCTGATCCAGCAATCCCACTTCTGGGCATATACCCAGAGCAAACCATAAATCAAAAAGGCACATTCGCCACAATGTTCATTGCAGCACTATTTACAATAGCCAGGTAATGCAAGCAACCTAAATGTCCACAGACAGATGAATGGATAAAGATGTGGTACATATATAAAATGGAATATTACTCAGCCATAAAAAGGAATGAAACTGGGTCATTTGTAGAGACATCGATGGATCTAGAGACTGTCATACAGAATGAAGTAAGTCAGAAAGAGGAAAACAAATACTGTATATTAATGCATATATGTGGAACCTAAAAAATGGTACAGATGAACAGGTTTGCAGGGAAGAAATAGAGACACAGAGGTAGAGAACAAACGTATGGACACCAAGTGTGGGAAGCCATGGGGTGGTGGTGGTGGGATGAGTTGGGAGATTGGGATTGACCTGTATACATGTATATGCATAAAATACATAACTAATAATAACCTGCTGTATAAAATAATAAATAAAATTAAATTTCAAAATTTTAAAAAATAAAATTTTAGGAGGTAGCGGGTAAGATGGCGGAAGAGTAAGACGCGGAGATCACCTTCCTCCCCACAGATACACCAGAAATACAGCTACACGTGCAACAACTCCTACAGAACACCTACTGAACGCTGGCAGAGGACCCCGGACCTCCCAAAAGGCAAGAAACTCCCCACATACCTGGGTAGGGCAAAGCAGAGAGATTCCCGCACAGAGGAGCGGTGCCGAGCGGCACTCACCAGCCCGAGAGGCTTGTCTGCTCCCCCACCAGGGCGGGCGGCGCTGGAGCTGAGGCTCGGGCTTCAGTCAGAGCGCAGGGAGAGGACTGGGACTGGCGGCGTGAACTCAGCCTGAAGGGTCTAATGTGCCACAGCTAGCCGGGAGGGAGTCCGGGAAAACTCTGGAGCTGCTGAAGAGACAGGAGACTTTTTCTTCCCTCTTGGTTTCCTGGTGCGCGAGGAGAGGGGATTAAGAGCGCCGCGTGGAGGAGCTCCAGAGACGGGCGCGAGTTACGGCTGAAGGCGCGGAGCCCAGTGACGGGCGTGGGACGCTGGGGCTGCTGCTGCCGCCGCCAGGAAGCCTGTGTGCGAGTGCGGGACGCTGTCCACGCCGCCCTTCCGGGAGCCTGTGCAGCCTGCCACTGCCGGGGTCCCGGGATCCAGGGGCGGCTTCCCTGGGAGAACGCACAGCGCGCCTCGGGCTGGTGCAACGTCACGCCGACCTCTGCCGCTGCGGGCTCGCCCCGCGCTCCGTGCCCCTCCCTCCCGCCCAGCCTGAGTGAGCCAGAGTCCCCGAAGAGGCTGCTCCTTTGACCCTGTCCTGTCTGAGCGAGGAACGGACGCCCTCCGGCGACCTGCGCGCAGAGGCGGGGCCAGGTCCAAAGCTGAGACCCAGGAGCTGTGAGAACAAAGAAGAGAAAGGGAAACCTCTCCCAGCAGCCTCAGAGGCAGCGGATTAAAGCTCCACAATCAACTTCATGTACCCTGCATCTGTGGAATACATGAATAGACAACAAATCATCCCAAATTGAGGAGCCAGGAGTCAGTGCTGTGCCTCTGAGGTGGGAGAGCGAACTTCAGGACACTGGTCCACAAGAGACCTCCCAGCTCCACATAATATCAAACGGCGAAAATCTTCCAGAGATCTCCATCTCAACACCAGCACCCAGCTTCACTCAACGACCAGCAAGCTACAGTGCTGGACACCCTATGCCAAACAACTAGCAAGACAGGAACACAACACCACCCATTAGCAGAGAGGCTGCCTCAAATCATAAAAAGTCCGCAAACACCCCAAAACACACCACCAGACGTGGACCTGCCCACCAGAAAGACAAGATCCAGCCTCATCCACCAGAACACAGGCAGTAGTCCCCTCCACCAAGAAGCCTACACAACCCACTAAACCAACCTTAGCCACTGGGGACAGACACCAAAAACAACGGGAACTACGAACCTGCAGCCTGCAAAGAGGAGACCCCAAACACAGTAACATAAGCAAAATGAGAAGACAGAAAAACACACAGCAGGAGAAGGAGCAAGATAAAAACCCACCAGACCTAACAAATGAAGAGGTAATAGGCAGTCTATCTGAAAAAGAATTCAGAATAATGATGGTAAAGATGATCCAAAATCTTGGAAATAGAATAGACAAAATGCAAGAAACAGTTAACAAGGAGCTAGAAGAACTAAAGACGAATCAAGCATCAATTAAAAACACAATAAATGAAATAAAAAATACTCTAGATGGGATCAATAGCAGAATAACTGAGGCAGAAGAACGGATAAGTGAGGTGGAAGATAAAATAGTGGAAATAACTGCTGCACAGCAAAATAAAGAAAAAAGAATGAAAAGAACAGAGGACAGTCTCAGAGACCTCTGGGACAACATTAAACGCACCAACATTCGAATTATAGGGGTTCCAGAAGAAGAAGAGAAAAAGAAAGGGACTGAGAAAATATTTGAAGAGATTATAGTTGAAAACTTCCCTAATATGGGAAAGGAAATAGTTAATCAAGTCCAGGAGGCACAGAGAGTCCCATACAGAATAAATACAAGGAGAAATACACCAAGACACATATTAATCAAACTGTCAAAAATTAAACACAAAGAAATCATATTAAAAGCAGCAAGGGAAAAACAACAAATAACACACAAGGGAATCCCCATCAGGATAACAGCTGATCTCTCAGCAGAAACTCTACAAGCCAGAAGGGAGTGGCAGGACATACTTAAAGTGATGAAGGAGAAAAACCTGCAACCAAGATTACTCTACCCAGCAAGGATCTCATTCAGATTTGATGGAGAAATTAAAACCTTTACAGACAAGCAAAAGCTGAGAGAGTTCAGCACCACCAAACCAGCTTTACAACAAATGCTAAAGGAACTTCTCTAGGCAAGAAACACAACAGAAGGAAAAGAACTACAATAACGAACCCAAAACAATTAAGAAAATGGGAATAGGAACATACATATCAATAATTACCTTAAATGTAAATGGACTAAATGCTCCCACCAAAAGACACAGACTGGCTGAATGGATACAAAAACAAGACCCATATATATGCTGTCTACAAGAGACCCACTTCAGACCTAGAGATACATACAGACTGAAAGTAAGGGGATGGAAAAAGATATTCCATGCAAATGGAAACCAAAAGAAAGCTGGAGTAGCAATTCTCATATCAGACAAAATAGACTTTAAAATAAAGACTACTAGAAGAGACAAAGAAGGACACTACATAATGATCAAGGGATCAATCCAAGAAGAAGATATAACAATTGTAAATATTTATGCACCAAACATAGGAGCACCTCAATACATAAGGGAAATACTAACAGCCATAAAAGGAGAAATCGACAGTAACACAATCATAGTAGGGGACTTTAACACCCCACTTTCACCAATGGACAGGTCATCCAAAATGAAAATAAATAAGGAAACACAAGCTTTAAATGATACATTAAACAAGATGGACTTAATTGATATTTATAGGACATTCCATCCAAAAACAACAGAATACACATTTTTCTCAAGTGCTCATGGAACATTCTCCAGGATAGATCATATCTTGGGTCACAAATCAAGCCTTGGTAAATTTAAGAAAATTGAAATTGTATCAAGTATCTTTTCTGACCACAATGCTATGAGACTAGATATCAATTACAGGAAAAGAGCTGTAAAACATACAAACACATGGAGGCTAAACAATACACTACTTAATAACGAAGTGATCACTGAAGAAATCAAAGAGGAAATTAAAAAATACCTAGAAACAAATGACAATGGAGACACGACGACCCAAAACCTATGGGATGCAGCAAAAGCAGTTCTAAGAGGGAAGTTTATGGCAATACAATCCCACCTTAAGAAACAGGAAATATCTCGAATAAACAACCTAACCTTGCACCTAAAGCAATTAGAGAAAGAAGAACAAAAACATCCCAAAGTTAGCAGAAGGAAAGAAATCATAAAAATCAGATCAGAAATAAATGAAAAAGAAATGAAGGAAACGATAGCAAAGATCAATAAAACTAAAAGCTGGTTCTTTGAGAAGATAAACAAAATTGAGAAACCATTAGCCAGACTCATCAAGAAAAAAAGGGAGAAGACTCAAATCAATAGAATTGGAAATGAAAAAGGAGAAGTAACAACTGACACTGCAGAAATACAAAAGATCATGAGAGATTACTATAAGCAACTCTATGCCAATAAAATGGACAACCTGGAAGAAATGGACAAATTCTTAGAAATGCACAACCTGCCAAGACTGAATCAGGAAGAAATAGAAAATATGAACAGACCAATCACAAGCACTGAAATTGAAACTGTGATTAAAAATCTTCCAACAAACAAAAGCCCAGGACCAGATGGCTTCACAGGCGAATTCTATCAAGCATTTAGAGAAGAGCTAACACCTATCCTTCTCAAACTCTTCCAAAATATAGCACAGGGAGGAACACTCCCAAACTCATTCTACGAGGCCACCATCACCTTGATACCAAAACCAGACAAGGATGTCACAAAGAAAGAAAACTACAGGCCAATATCACTGATGAACATAGATGCAAAAATCCTCAACAAAATACTAGCAAACAGAATCCAACAGCACATTAAAAGGATCATACACCATGATCAAGTGGGGTTTATTCCAGGAATGCAAGGATTCTTCAATATTCGCAAATCAATCAATGTGATACACCATATTAACAAGTTGAAGGAGAAAAACCATATGATCATCTCAATAGATGCAGAGAAAGCTTTTGACAAAATTCAACACCCATTTATGATAAAAACCCTGCAGAAAGTAGGCATAGAGGGAACTTTCCTCAACATAATAAAGGCCATATATGACAAACCCACAGCCAGCATCGTCCTCAATGGTGAAAAACTGAAACCATTTCCACTAAGATCAGGAACAAGACAAGGTTGCCCACTCTCACCACTCTTATTCAACATAGTTTTGGAAGTTTTAGCCACAGCAATCAGAGAAGAAAAGGAAATAAAAGGAATCCAAATGGGAAAAGAAGAAGTAAAGCTGTCACTGTTTGCAGATGACATGATACTATACATAGAGAATCCTAAAGATGCTACCAGAAAACTACTAGAGCTAATCAATGAATTTGGTAAAGTTGCAGGATACAAAATTAATGCACAGAAATCTCTGGCATTCCTATATACTAATGATGAAAAATCTGAAAGTGAAATCAAGGAAACACTCCCATTTACCATTGCAACAAAAAGAATAAAATATTTAGGAATAAACCTACCTAAGGAGACAAAAGACCTGTATGCAGAAAATTATAAGACACTGATGAAAGAAATTAAAGATGATACAAATAGATGGAGAGATGTACCATGTTCTTGGATTGGAAGAATCAACATTGTGAAAATGACTCTACTACCCAAAGCAATCTACAGATTCAATGCAATACCTATCAAACTACCAATGGCATTTTTCACAGAACTAGAACAAAAAATTTCACAATTTGTATGGAAACACAAAAGACCCCGAATAGCCAAAGCAATCTTGAGAACGAAAAATGGAGCTGGAGGAATCAGGCTCCCTGACTTCAGACTATACTACAAAGCTACAGTAATCAAGACAGTATGGTACTGGCACAAAAACAGAAAGATAGGTCAATGGAACAGGATAGAAAGCCCAGAGATAAACCCACGGACATATGGTCACCTTATCTTTGATAAAGGAGGCAGGAATGTACAGTGGAGAAAGGACAGTCTCTTCAATAAGTGGTGCTGGGAAAACTGGACAGGGACATGTAAAAGTATGAGATTAGATCACTCCCTAACACCATACACAAAAATTAGCTCAAAATGGATTAAAGACCTAAATGTAAGGCCAGACACTATCAAACTCCTAGAGGAAAACATAGGCAGAACACTCTATGACATAAATCACAGCAAGATCCTTTTTGACCCACCTCCTAGAGAAATGGAAATAAAGACAAAAATAAACACATGGGACCTAATGAAACTTCAAAGCTTTTGCACAGCAAAGGAAACCATAAACAAGACCAAAAGACAACCCTCAGAATGGGAGAAAATATTTGCAAATGAAGCAACTGACAAAGGATTAATCTCCAAAATTTATAAGCAGCTCATGCAGCTCAATAGCAAAAAAACAAACAACCCAATCCAAAAATGGGCAGAAGACCTAAATAGACATTTCTCCACAGAAGATATACAGACAGCCAACAAACAAATGAAAGGATGCTCAACATCTTTACTCATTAGAGAAATGCAAATCAAAACTACAATGAGATATCATCTCACACCAGTCAGAATGGCCATCATCAAAAAATCTACAAACAATAAATGCTGGAGAGGGTGTGGAAAAAAGGGAACACTCTTGCACTGCTGGTGGGAATGTGAATTGGTGCAGCCACTATGGAGAACGGTATGGAGGTTCCTTAAAAAACTACAAATAGAACTACCATATGACCCAGCAATCCCACTACTGGGCATATACCCTGAGAAAACCATAATTCAAAAAGAGACATGTACCAAGATGTTCATAGCAGCCCTATTTACAATAGCCCGGAGATGGAAACAACCTAAGTGTCCATCATCGGATGAATGGATAAAGAAGATGTGGCACGTATATACAATGGAATATTACTCAGCCATAAAAAGAAATGAAATTGAGCTATTTGTAATGAGGTGGATGGACCTAGAGTCTGTCATACAGAGTGAAGTAAGTCAGAAAGAGAAAGACAAATACTGTATGCTGACACATATATATGGAATTTAAGAAAAAAATGTCATCAAGAACATAGGGGTAAGACAGGAATAAAGACACAGACCTACTAGAGCATGGACTTGAGGATATGGGGAGGGGGAAGGGTAAGCTGTGACAAAGTGAAAGAGCGGCATGGACATATATACACTACCAAATGTAAGGTAGATAGCTAGTGGGAAGCAGCCGCATAGCACAGGGAGATCAGCTCCGTTCTTTGTGACCGCCTGGAGGGGTGGGATAGGGAGGGTTGGAGGGAGATGCAAAAGGGAGGGGATATGGGAACATATGTATATGTATAACTGATTAAATTTGTAAAATAAAAAAATAAATAAATAAAATAAAATTTTAAAATAAAACAGAAAAACGTTCTTCCCTTCACACAGATGTATTTATAGGAATGAATTATTTCCATGCTTATATCTATAAATACATAAAAGAGGAATCAAATCTAACTTGAACCATAAAAGAAAAAAAAACCTGAACCCACCAGTTATACAGAGGGAAACCCTATCAGGGCACTTGCTCCAGCGGTAAACAATTCTGAAATTGCTCAGAGGTGGGGAATCACCTCCCATACAGCCAGCAACCCACCCCCCATGCAAGGAGCGTCCTCATTGCAAAGCTGGGGGACCGTGCTGAGGCATCTGTGAGTAAACGTGAGCTGAGCCCCAGGCCAGCTGCTGCTGAACTGTTCCCACCCTTCCCAGGTAAAACACCTGAATATGTACAAGGGCTTGAAAGCCTAGAGGAAGGGCCGTGGAGCCACACCAGCGACAGCACGCAGGCCAACTTGGTGCCTGCAGGCCAGCCAGGATGGTCCTGGCCCCGGGCGCTCTTCTGGAAGCTTTCTATCGCCCTGCCTGAGATACCCCTCCTGTCCCGGCCCCCACTGCTTTTTTCCTTCCTCACCTCTGTCCGGAGAGAAATTCCATCGGAAGGTATGGGTGACACATCCTCTTCTTTACAGGTGGCAGCCTGGCAACTCCTGCAGAAAGGCCAGCAGAGCCCCACTCACACCGGGCCACCAACAAAGCCTTGGCCCCTCACTCCCTCCCACCAGCACAGCCCCGAGACTGCTGACGGGGCAGAGAATATGGAGTCAGGCACAACTTCAGGGGCTATTGCTGCCTGGAGCGCTGTTTATATTGACCTCAACCAGGCACACCTGGGGAGGGCCGGCCGGCAGGGTAAGGCTGCCCAGGTCAGCTAACCCACAACCCTCAGGGAATCACATTGTTGAAAATGGACCTCGCTAAGGCAGAATAGAAGCCAAGGAAAAAAAGGACACAATGCCATTTGCAGCCCCGTAGATGAGTCTAGAGGTAATCACGTGACTTGGAGTAAGTCAGAAAGTGAAAGACACATATCGTATCATATCACTAATAGGTGTTACCTATAAAATGGATACCAGGGCAGATATTTCCAGAGAGAAGGGCAATCACAGATTCATTAAACAAACTTATGGTTCACCAATGGAAAGGTGTGAGGATTGGTTTCATTACGATATCGGGGTTAACAGACATAATCAAACACAGGTGACATATATAATCACCAAAGACCTACGGAATACCAAGAGAAGACTACTCAACATTCTGTCCTAACGTACATGGGAAAAGGATCCCAGAAAGAACAGACATCTGTATATGTGTAAAAGAACCACATCTTCCACACCTACAACAAGCCAAACATTGTAATCAAACTTGCTGTAATAGAAAATAAAAAAAAAATTAAAAACACGAACAAGAAGTAGTGAGACAAACTTGAGGGGCTTTCTCCTGGCACATTCCATTCTAAATTCCAATCTAGAACACGACTTCCATTGAGGCTCTGTTGCTTTAACCAGATTTGGTAAGGGAGAACTGCTGCCACCTTGTGGCCGTTTCACGCAACAGCAGCTTTAATCCCAGCGCTAATGGTCAGTTGATATTCAAAATCATTGCAGGCCTGTAAATGACACCTGCCCTGAAAACAAATCCTGGGGTCACATATCGACCAAAAAATTCAAAGGACGTCCATATTTCAAAAGGACCATTTCAAAAGGCATATTTTACGCACATTAGTGTTCTGCTTCTTTTTCTTTCTTTCCTTTTTTGTTAAAAAAACGGGAATGGAAAAAGGCATCCCTCAGAATGGGCGAAAATCGTTGCAAATGAATCAATGGACAAAGGTTTAATCTCCAATATATATATAAACAGCTCATGCAGCTTAATATTAAAAAAAACAAACAACCCAATACAAAAATGGGCCGAAGATCTAAAGAGACGTTTCTTCAAAGAAGACACAGAGATGGCCAAGACGCACATGAAAAGCTGCTCAACAGCACTAATTATTAGAGAAATGCAAATCAAAACTACAATGAGGTATCACCTCACACCTGTTAGAATCGGCATCATCAGAAACTCTACAAACAACAAATTCTGGGGAGGGTGTGGACAAAAGGAGCCCTCTTCCACTATTGGTGGGGATGTAAATTGATACAGTCACTATGGAGAACAGTATGGAGTTTCCTTAAAAAAACTAGAAATAGAATTACCATCTGATCCAGCAATCCCACTTCTGGGCATATACCCAGAGAAAACCATAAATCAAAAAGGCACATTCACCACAATGTTCATTGCAGCACTATTTACAATAGCCAGGTAATGCAAGCAACCTAAATGACCACAGACAGATGAATGGATAAAGATGTGGTACATATATAAAATGGAATATTACTCAGCCATAAAAAAGGAATGAAACTGGGTCATTTGTAGAGACATCGATGGATCTAGAGACTGTCATACAGAATGAAGTAAGTCAGAAAGAGGAAAACAAATATTGTATATTAATGCATATATGTGGAACCTAAAAAATGGTACAGATGAACTGGTTTGCAGGGAAGAAATAGAGACACAGAGGTAGAGAACAAACGTATGGACACCAAGTGTGGGAAGCCATGGGGTGGTGGTGGTGGGATGAGTTGGGAGATTAGGATTGACCTGTATACATGGATATGCATAAAATACATAACTAATAATAACCTGCTGTATAAAATAATAAATAAAATTAAATGTCAAAATTTTAAAAACTAAAATTTTAAAATAAAACAGAAAAACGTTCTTCCCTTCACACAGATGTATTTATAGGAATGAATTATTTCCATGCTTATATCTATAAATACATAAAAGAGGAATCAAATCTAACTTGAACCATAAAAGAAAAAAAAACCTGAACCCACCAGTTATACAGAGGGAAACCCTATCAGGGCACTTGCTCCAGCGGTAAACAATTCTGAAATTGGTCAGAGGTGGGGAATCACCTCCCATACAGCCAGCAACCCACCCCCCATGCAAGGAGCGTCCTCATTGCAAAGCTGGGGCACCGTGCTGTGGCATCTGTGAGTGAACGTGAGCTGAGCCCCAGGCCAGCTGCTGCTGAACTGTTGCCACCCTTCCCAGGTAAAACACCTGAATATGTACAAGGGCTTGAAAGCCTAGAGGAAGGGCCGTGGAGCCACACCAGCGACAGCACGCAGGCCAACTTGGTGCCTGCAGGCCAGCCAGGATGGTCCTGGCCCCGGGCGCTCTTCTGGAAGCTTTCTACCGCCCTGCCTGAGATACCCCTCCTGTCCCGGCCCCCACTGCTTTTTTCCTTCCTCACCTCTGTTCGGAGAGAAATTCCATCGGAAGGTATGGGTGACACATCCTCTTCTTTACAGGTGGCAGCCTGGCAACTCCTGCAGAAAGGCCAGCAGAGCCCCACTCACACCGGGCAACCAACAAAGCCTTGGCCCCTCACTCCCTCCCACCAGCACAGCCCCGAGACTGCTGACGGGGCAGAGAATATGGAGTCAGGCACAACTTCAGGGGCTATTGCTGCCTGGAGCGCTGTTTATATTGACCTCAACCAGGCACACCTGGGGAGGGCCGCCCGGCAGGGTCAGGCTGCCCTGGTCAGCTAACCCACAACCCTCAGGGAATCACATTGTTGAAAATGGACCTCGCTAAGGCAGAATAGAAGCCAAGGAAAAAAAGGACACAATGCCATTTGCAGCCCCGTAGATGAGTCTAGAGGTAATCACGTGACTTGGAGTAAGTCAGAAAGTGAAAGACACATATCGTATCATATCACTTATAGGTGTTACCTAAAAAATGGATACCAGGGCAGATATTTCCACGGAGAAGGGCAATCACAGATTCATTAAACAAACTTATGGTTCACCAATGGAAAGGTGTGAGGATTGGTTTCATTACGATATCGGGGTTAACAGACATAATCAAACACAGGTGACATATATAATCACCAAAGACCTACGGAATACCAAGAGAAGACTACTCAACATTCTGTCCTAACGTACATGGGAAAAGGATCCCAGGAAGAACAGACATCTGTATATGTGTAAAAGAACCACATCTTCCACACCTACAACAAGCCAAACATTGTAATCAAACTTGCTGTAATAGAAAATAAAAAAAAAATTAAAAACACGAACAAGAAGTAGTGAGACAAACTTGAGGGGCTTTCTCCTGGCACATTCCATTCTAAATTCCAATCTAGAACACGACTTCCATTGAGGCTCTGTTGCTCTACTAACCAGATTTGGTAAGGGAGAACTGCTGCCACCTTGTGGCCGTTTCACGCAACAGCAGCTTTAATCCCAGCGCTAATGGTCGGTTGATATTCAAAATCATTGCAGGCCTGTAAATGACACCTGCCCTGAAAACAAATCCTGGGGTCACATATCGACCAAAAAATTCAAAGGACGTCCATATTTCAAAACGACCATTTCAAAAGGCATATTTTACGCACATTAGTGTTCTGCTTCTTTTTCTTTCTTTCCTTTTTTGTTAAAAAAACGGGAATGGAAAAAGGCATCCCTCAGAATGGGCGAAAATCGTTGCAAATGAATCAATGGACAAAGGTTTAATCTCCAATATATATATAAACAGCTCATGCAGCTTAATATTAAAAAAACAAACAACCCAATACAAAAATGGGCCGAAGATCTAAAGAGACGTTTCTTCAAAGAAGACACAGAGATGGCCAAGACGCACATGAAAAGCTGCTCTACAGCACTAATTATTAGAGAAATGCAAATCAAAACTACAATGAGGTATCACCTCACACCTGTTAGAATCGGCATCATCAGAAACTCTACAAACAACAAATTCTGGGGAGGGTGTGGACAAAAGGAGCCCTCTTCCACTATTGGTGGGGATGTAAATTGATACAGTCACTATGGAGAACAGTATGGAGTTTCCTTAAAAAAAACTAGAAATAGAATTACCGTCTGATCCAGCAATCCCACTTCTGGGCATATACCCAGAGCAAACCATAAATCAAAAAGGCACATTCACCACAATGTTCATTGCAGCACTATTTACAATAGCCAGGTAATGCAAGCAACCTAAATGTCCTCAGACAGATGAATGGATAAAGATGTGGTACATATATAAAATGGAATTTTACTCAGCCATAAAAAGGAATGAAACTGGGTCATTTGTAGAGACATCGATGGATCTAGAGACTGTCATACAGAATGAAGTAAGTCAGAAAGAGGAAAACAAATATTGTATATTAATGCATATATGTGGAACCTAAAAAATGGTACAGATGAACTGGTTTGCAGGGAAGAAATAGAGACACAGAGGTAGAGAACAAACGTATGGACACCAAGTGTGGGAAGCCATGGGGTGGTGGTGGTGGGATGAGTTGGGAGATTGGGATTGACCTGTATACATGTATATGCATAAAATACATAACTAATAATAACCTGCTGTATAAAATAATAAATAAAATTAAATTTCAAAATTTTAAAAAATAAAATTTTAAAATAAAACAGAAAAACGTTCTTCCCTTCACACAGATGTATTTATAGGAATGAATTATTTCCATGCTTATATCTATAACTACATAAAAGAGGAATCAAATCTCACTTGAACCATAAAAGAAAAAAAAAAACTGAACCCACCAGTTATACAGAGGGAAACACTATCAGGGCACTTGCTCCAGCGGTAAACAATTCTGAAATTGGTCAGAGGTGGGGAATCACCTCCCATACAGCCAGCAACCCACCCCCATGCAAGGAGCGTCCTCATTGCAAAGCTGGGGGACCGTGCTGAGGCATCTGTGAGTGAACGTGAGCTGAGCCCCAGGCCAGCTGCTGCTGAACTGTTCCCACCCTTCCCAGGTAAAACACCTGAATATGTACAAGGGCTTGAAAGCCTAGAGGAAGGCCCGTGGAGCCACACCAGCGACAGCACGCAGGCCAACTTGGTGCCTGCATGCCAGCCAGGATGCTCCTGGCCCCGGGCGCTCTTCTGGAAGCTTTCTATCGCCCTGCCTGAGATACCCCTCCTGTCCCGGCCCCCACTGCTTTTTTCCTTCCTCACCTCTGTCCGGAGAGAAATTCCATCGGAAGGTATGGGTGACACATCCTCTTCTTTACAGGTGGCAGCCTGGCAACTCCTGCAGAAAGGCCAGCAGAGCCCCACTCACACCGGGCCACCAACAAAGCCTTGGCCCCTCACTCCCTCCCACCAGCACAGCCCCGAGACTGCTGACGGGGCAGAGAATATAGAGTCAGGCACAACTTCAGGGGCTATTGCTGCCTGGAGCGCTGTTTATATTGACCTCAAGCAGGCACACCTGGGGAGGGCCGGCCGGCAGGGTAAGGCTGCCCAGGTCAGCTAATCCACAACCCTCAGGGAATCACATTGTTGAAAATGGACCTCGCTAAGGCAGAATAGAAGCCAAGGGAAAAAAGGACACAATGCCATTTGCAGCCCCGTAGATGAGTCTAGAGGTAATCACGTGACTTGGAGTAAGTCAGAAAGTGAAAGACACATATCGTATCATATCACTAATAGGTGTTACCTAAAAAATGGATACCAGGGCAGATATTTCCACGGAGAAGGGCAATCACAGATTCATTAAACAAACTTATGGTTCACCAATGGAAAGGTGTGAGGATTGGTTTCATTACGATATCGGGGTTAACAGACATAATCAAACACAGGTGACATATATAATCACCAAAGACCTACGGAATACCAAGAGAAGACTACTCAACATTCTGTCCTAACGTATATGGGAAAAGGATCCCAGGAAGAACAGAGATCTGTATATGTGTAAAAGAACCACATCTTCCACACCTACAACAAGCCAAACATTGTAATCAAACTTGCTGTAATAGAAAATAAAAAAAAATTAAAAACACGAACAAGACGTAGTGAGACAAACTTGAGGGGCTTTCTCCTGGCACATTCCATTCTAAATTCCAATCTAGAACACGACTTCCATTGAGGCTCTGTTGCTCTACTAACCAGATTTGGTAAGGGAGAAATGCTGCCACCTTGTGGCCGTTTCACGCAACAGCAGCTTTAATCCCAGCGCTAATGGTCAGTTGATATTCAAAATCATTGCAGGCCTGTAAATGACACCTGCCCTGAAAACAAATCCTGGGGTCACATATCGACCAAAAAATTCAAAGGACGTCCATATTTCAAAAGGACCATTTCAAAAGGCATATTTTGCGCACATTAGTGTTCTGCTTCTTTTTCTTTCTTTCCTTTTTTGTTAAAAAAACGGGAATGGAAAAAGGCATCCCTCAGAATGGGCGAAAATCGTTGCAAATGAATCAATGGACAAAGGTTTAATCTCCAATATATATATAAACAGCTCATGCAGCTTAATATTAAAAAAACAAACAACCCAATACAAAAATGGGCCGAAGATCTAAAGAGACGTTTCTTCAAAGAAGACACAGAGATGGCCAAGACGCACATGAAAAGCTGCTCAACAGCACTCATTATTAGAGAAATGCAAATCAAAACTACAATGAGGTATCACCTCACACCTGTTAGAATCGGCATCATCAGAAACTCTACAAAAAACAAGTTCTGGGGAGGGTGTGGACAAAAGGAGCCCTCTTCTACTATTGGTGGGGATGTAAATTGATACAGTCACTATGGAGAACAGTATGGAGTTTCCTTAAAAAAACTAGAAATAGAATTACCATCTGATCCAGCAATCCCACTTCTGGGCATATACTCAGAGAAAACCATAAATCAAAAAGGCACATTCGCCACAATGTTCATTGCAGCACTATTTACAATAGCCAGGTAATGCAAGCAACCTAAATGCCCACAGACAGATGAATGGATAAAGATGTGGTACATATATAAAATGGAATATTACTCAGCCATAAAAAGGAATGAAACTGGGTCATTTGTAGAGACATCGATGGATCTAGAGACTGTCATACAGAATGAAGTAAGTCAGAAAGAGGAAAACAAATATTGTATATTAATGCATATATATGGAACCTAAAAAATGGTACAGATGAACTGGTTTGCAGGGAAGAAATAGAGACACAGAGGTAGAGAACAAACGTATGGACACCAAGTGTGGGAAGCCATGGGGTGGTGGTGGTGGGATGAGTTGGGAGATTGGGATTGACCTGTATACATGTATATGCATAAAATACATAACTAATAATAACCTGCTGTATAAAATAATAAATAAAATTAAATTTCAAAATTTTAAAAAATAAAATTTTAAAATAAAACAGAAAAACTTTCTTCCCTTCACACAGATGTATTTATAGGAATGAATTATTTCCATGCTTATATCTATAAATACATAAAAGAGGAATCAAATCTAACTTGAACCATAAAAGAAAAAAAAAACCTGAACCCACCAGTTATACAGAGGGAAACCCTATCAGGGCACTTGCTCCAGCGGTAAACAATTCTGAAATTGCTCAGAGGTGGGGAATCACATCCCATACAGCCAACAACCCACCCCCCATGCAAGGAGCGTCCTCATTGCAAAGCTGGGGGACCGTGCTGAGGCATCTGTGAGTGAACGTGAGCTGAGCCCCAGGCCAGCTGCTGCTGAACTGTTGCCACACTTCCCAGGTAAAACACCTGAATATGTACAAGGGCTTGAAAGCCTAGAGGAAGGCCCGTGGAGCCACACCAGCGACAGCACGCAGGCCAACTTGGTGCCTGCATGCCAGCCAGGATGCTCCTGGCCCCGGGCGCTCTTCTGGAAGCTTTCTATCGCCCTGCCTGAGATACCCCTCCTGTCCCGGCCCCCACTGCTTTTTTCCTTCCTCACCTCTGTCCGGAGAGAAATTCCATCGGAAGGTATGGGTGACACATCCTCTTCTTTACAGGTGGCAGCCTGGCAACCCCTGCAGAAAGGCCAGCAGAGCCCCACTCACACCGGGCCACCAACAAAGCCTTGGCCCCTCACTCCCTCCCACCAGCACAGCCCCGAGACTGCTGACGGGGCAGAGAATATGGAGTCAGGCACAACTTCAGGGGCTATTGCTGCCTGGAGCGCTGTTTATATTGACCTCAACCAGGCACACCTGGGGAGGGCTGGCCGGCAGGGTAAGGCTGCCCAGGTCAGCTAATCCACAACCCTCAGGGAATCACATTGTTGAAAATGGACCTCGCTAAGGCAGAATAGAAGCCAAGGGAAAAAAGGACACAATGCCATTTGCAGCCCCGTAGATGAGTCTAGAGGTAATCACGTGACTTGGAGTAAGTCAGAAAGTGAAAGACACATATCGTATCATATCACTAATAGGTGTTACCTAAAAAATGGATACCAGGGCAGATATTTCCACGGAGAAGGGCAATCACAGATTCATTAAACAAACTTATGGTTCACCAATGGAAAGGTGTGAGGATTGGTTTCATTACGATATCGGGGTTAACAGACATAATCAAACACAGGTGACATATATAATCACCAAAGACCTACGGAATACCAAGAGAAGACTACTCAACATTCTGTCCTAACGTATATGGGAAAAGGATCCCAGGAAGAACAGAGATCTGTATATGTGTAAAAGAACCACATCTTCCACACCTACAACAAGCCAAACATTGTAATCAAACTTGCTGTAATAGAAAATAAAAAAAAAATTAAAAACACGAACAAGACGTAGTGAGACAAACTTGAGGGGCTTTCTCATGGCACATTCCATTCTAAATTCCAATCTAGAACACGACTTCCATTGAGGCTCTGTTGCTCTACTAACCAGATTTGGTAAGGGAGAAATGCTGCCACCTTGTGGCCGTTTCACGCAACAGCAGCTTTAATCCCAGCGCTAATGGTCAGTTGATATTCAAAATCATTGCAGGCCTGTAAATGACACCTGCCCTGAAAACAAATCCTGGGGTCACATATCGACCAAAAAATTCAAAGGACGTCCATATTTCAAAACGACCATTTCAAAAGGCATATTTTGCGCACATTAGTGTTCTGCTTCTTTTTCTTTCTTTCCTTTTTTGTTAAAAAAACGGGAATGGAAAAAGGCATCCCTCAGAATGGGCGAAAATCGTTGCAAATGAATCAATGGACAAAGGTTTAATCTCCAATATATATATAAACAGCTCATGCAGCTTAATATTAAAAAAACAAACAACCCAATACAAAAATGGGCCGAAGATCTAAAGAGACGTTTCTTCAAAGAAGACACAGAGATGGCCAAGACGCACATGAAAAGCTGCTCTACAGCACTAATTATTAGAGAAATGCAAATCAAAACTACAATGAGGTATCACCTCACACCTGTTAGAATCGGCATCATCAGAAACTCTACAAACAACAAATTCTGGGGAGGGTGTGGACAAAAGGAGCCCTCTTCCACTATTGGTGGGGATGTAAATTGATACAGTCACTATGGAGAACAGTATGGAGTTTCCTTAAAAAAAACTAGAAATAGAATTACCGTCTGATCCAGCAATCCCACTTCTGGGCATATACCCAGAGCAAACCATAAATCAAAAAGGCACATTCACCACAATGTTCATTGCAGCACTATTTACAATAGCCAGGTAATGCAAGCAACCTAAATGTCCACAGACAGATGAATGGATAAAGATGTGGTACATATATAAAATGGAATTTTACTCAGCCATAAAAAGGAATGAAACTGGGTCATTTGTAGAGACATCGATGGATCTAGAGACTGTCATACAGAATGAAGTAAGTCAGAAAGAGGAAAACAAATATTGTATATTAATGCATATATGTGGAACCTAAAAAATGGTACAGATGAACTGGTTTGCAGGGAAGAAATAGAGACACAGAGGTAGAGAACAAACGTATGGACACCAAGTGTGGGAAGCCATGGGGTGGTGGTGGTGGGATGAGTTGGGAGATTGGGATTGACCTGTATACATGTATATGCATAAAATACATAACTAATAATAACCTGCTGTATAAAATAATAAATAAAATTAAATTTCAAAATTTTAAAAAATAAAATTTTAAAATAAAACAGAAAAACGTTCTTCCCTTCACACAGATGTATTTATAGGAATGAATTATTTCCATGCTTATATCTATAACTACATAAAAGAGGAATCAAATCTCACTTGAACCATAAAAGAAAAAAAAAAACTGAACCCACCAGTTATACAGAGGGAAACACTATCAGGGCACTTGCTCCAGCGGTAAACAATTCTGAAATTGGTCAGAGGTGGGGAATCACCTCCCATACAGCCAGCAACCCACCCCCATGCAAGGAGCGTCCTCATTGCAAAGCTGGGGGACCGTGCTGAGGCATCTGTGAGTGAACGTGAGCTGAGCCCCAGGCCAGCTGCTGCTGAACTGTTCCCACCCTTCCCAGGTAAAACACCTGAATATGTACAAGGGCTTGAAAGCCTAGAGGAAGGCCCGTGGAGCCACACCAGCGACAGCACGCAGGCCAACTTGGTGCCTGCATGCCAGCCAGGATGCTCCTGGCCCCGGGCGCTCTTCTGGAAGCTTTCTATCGCCCTGCCTGAGATACCCCTCCTGTCCCGGCCCCCACTGCTTTTTTCCTTCCTCACCTCTGTCCGGAGAGAAATTCCATCGGAAGGTATGGGTGACACATCCTCTTCTTTACAGGTGGCAGCCTGGCAACTCCTGCAGAAAGGCCAGCAGAGCCCCACTCACACCGGGCCACCAACAAAGCCTTGGCCCCTCACTCCCTCCCACCAGCACAGCCCCGAGACTGCTGACCGGGCAGAGAATATAGAGTCAGGCACAACTTCAGGGGCTATTGCTGCCTGGAGCGCTGTTTATATTGACCTCAAGCAGGCACACCTGGGGAGGGCCGGCCGGCAGGGTAAGGCTGCCCAGGTCAGCTAATCCACAACCCTCAGGGAATCACATTGTTGAAAATGGACCTCGCTAAGGCAGAATAGAAGCCAAGGGAAAAAAGGACACAATGCCATTTGCAGCCCCGTAGATGAGTCTAGAGGTAATCACGTGACTTGGAGTAAGTCAGAAAGTGAAAGACACATATCGTATCATATCACTAATAGGTGTTACCTAAAAAATGGATACCAGGGCAGATATTTCCACGGAGAAGGGCAATCACAGATTCATTAAACAAACTTATGGTTCACCAATGGAAAGGTGTGAGGATTGGTTTCATTACGATATCGGGGTTAACAGACATAATCAAACACAGGTGACATATATAATCACCAAAGACCTACGGAATACCAAGAGAAGACTACTCAACATTCTGTCCTAACGTATATGGGAAAAGGATCCCAGGAAGAACAGAGATCTGTATATGTGTAAAAGAACCACATCTTCCACACCTACAACAAGCCAAACATTGTAATCAAACTTGCTGTAATAGAAAATAAAAAAAAATTAAAAACACGAACAAGACGTAGTGAGACAAACTTGAGGGGCTTTCTCCTGGCACATTCCATTCTAAATTCCAATCTAGAACACGACTTCCATTGAGGCTCTGTTGCTCTACTAACCAGATTTGGTAAGGGAGAAATGCTGCCACCTTGTGGCCGTTTCACGCAACAGCAGCTTTAATCCCAGCGCTAATGGTCAGTTGATATTCAAAATCATTGCAGGCCTGTAAATGACACCTGCCCTGAAAACAAATCCTGGGGTCACATATCGACCAAAAAATTCAAAGGACGTCCATATTTCAAAAGGACCATTTCAAAAGGCATATTTTGCGCACATTAGTGTTCTGCTTCTTTTTCTTTCTTTCCTTTTTTGTTAAAAAAACGGGAATGGAAAAAGGCATCCCTCAGAATGGGCGAAAATCGTTGCAAATGAATCAATGGACAAAGGTTTAATCTCCAATATATATATAAACAGCTCATGCAGCTTAATATTAAAAAAACAAACAACCCAATACAAAAATGGGCCGAAGATCTAAAGAGACGTTTCTTCAAAGAAGACACAGAGATGGCCAAGACGCACATGAAAAGCTGCTCAACAGCACTCATTATTAGAGAAATGCAAATCAAAACTACAATGAGGTATCACCTCACACCTGTTAGAATCGGCATCATCAGAAACTCTACAAAAAACAAGTTCTGGGGAGGGTGTGGACAAAAGGAGCCCTCTTCTACTATTGGTGGGGATGTAAATTGATACAGTCACTATGGAGAACAGTATGGAGTTTCCTTAAAAAAACTAGAAATAGAATTACCATCTGATCCAGCAATCCCACTTCTGGGCATATACTCAGAGAAAACCATAAATCAAAAAGGCACATTCGCCACAATGTTCATTGCAGCACTATTTACAATAGCCAGGTAATGCAAGCAACCTAAATGCCCACAGACAGATGAATGGATAAAGATGTGGTACATATATAAAATGGAATATTACTCAGCCATAAAAAGGAATGAAACTGGGTCATTTGTAGAGACATCGATGGATCTAGAGACTGTCATACAGAATGAAGTAAGTCAGAAAGAGGAAAACAAATATTGTATATTAATGCATATATATGGAACCTAAAAAATGGTACAGATGAACTGGTTTGCAGGGAAGAAATAGAGACACAGAGGTAGAGAACAAACGTATGGACACCAAGTGTGGGAAGCCATGGGGTGGTGGTGGTGGGATGAGTTGGGAGATTGGGATTGACCTGTATACATGTATATGCATAAAATACATAACTAATAATAACCTGCTGTATAAAATAATAAATAAAATTAAATTTCAAAATTTTAAAAAATAAAATTTTAAAATAAAACAGAAAAACTTTCTTCCCTTCACACAGATGTATTTATAGGAATGAATTATTTCCATGCTTATATCTATAAATACATAAAAGAGGAATCAAATCTAACTTGAACCATAAAAGAAAAAAAAACCTGAACCCACCAGTTATACAGAGGGAAACCCTATCAGGGCACTTGCTCCAGCGGTAAACAATTCTGAAATTGCTCAGAGGTGGGGAATCACATCCCATACAGCCAACAACCCACCCCCCATGCAAGGAGCGTCCTCATTGCAAAGCTGGGGGACCGTGCTGAGGCATTTGTGAGTGAACGTGAGCTGAGCCCCAGGCCAGCTGCTGCTGAACTGTTGCCACACTTCCCAGGTAAAACACCTGAATATGTACAAGGGCTTGAAAGCCTAGAGGAAGGCCCGTGGAGCCACACCAGCGACAGCACGCAGGCCAACTTGGTGCCTGCATGCCAGCCAGGATGCTCCTGGCCCCGGGCGCTCTTCTGGAAGCTTTCTATCGCCCTGCCTGAGATACCCCTCCTGTCCCGGCCCCCACTGCTTTTTTCCTTCCTCACCTCTGTCCGGAGAGAAATTCCATCGGAAGGTATGGGTGACACATCCTCTTCTTTACAGGTGGCAGCCTGGCAACTCCTGCAGAAAGGCCAGCAGAGCCCCACTCACACCGGGCCACCAACAAAGCCTTGGCCCCTCACTCCCTCCCACCAGCACAGCCCCGAGACTGCTGACGGGGCAGAGAATATGGAGTCAGGCACAACTTCAGGGGCTATTGCTGCCTGGAGCGCTGTTTATATTGACCTCAACCAGGCACACCTGGGGAGGGCTGGCCGGCAGGGTAAGGCTGCCCAGGTCAGCTAATCCACAACCCTCAGGGAATCACATTGTTGAAAATGGACCTCGCTAAGGCAGAATAGAAGCCAAGGGAAAAAAGGACACAATGCCATTTGCAGCCCCGTAGATGAGTCTAGAGGTAATCACGTGACTTGGAGTAAGTCAGAAAGTGAAAGACACATATCGTATCATATCACTAATAGGTGTTACCTAAAAAATGGATACCAGGGCAGATATTTCCACGGAGAAGGGCAATCACAGATTCATTAAACAAACTTATGGTTCACCAATGGAAAGGTGTGAGGATTGGTTTCATTACGATATCGGGGTTAACAGACATAATCAAACACAGGTGACATATATAATCACCAAAGACCTACGGAATACCAAGAGAAGACTACTCAACATTCTGTCCTAACGTATATGGGAAAAGGATCCCAGGAAGAACAGAGATCTGTATATGTGTAAAAGAACCACATCTTCCACACCTACAACAAGCCAAACATTGTAATCAAACTTGCTGTAATAGAAAATAAAAAAAAATTAAAAACACGAACAAGACGTAGTGAGACAAACTTGAGGGGCTTTCTCCTGGCACATTCCATTCTAAATTCCAATCTAGAACACGACTTCCATTGAGGCTCTGTTGCTCTACTAACCAGATTTGGTAAGGGAGAAATGCTGCCACCTTGTGGCCGTTTCACGCAACAGCAGCTTTAATCCCAGCGCTAATGGTCAGTTGATATTCAAAATCATTGCAGGCCTGTAAATGACACCTGCCCTGAAAACAAATCCTGGGGTCACATATCGACCAAAAAATTCAAAGGACGTCCATATTTCAAAACGACCATTTCAAAAGGCATATTTTGCGCACATTAGTGTTCTGCTTCTTTTTCTTTCTTTCCTTTTTTGTTAAAAAAACGGGAATGGAAAAAGGCATCCCTCAGAATGGGCGAAAATCGTTGCAAATGAATCAATGGACAAAGGTTTAATCTCCAATATATATATAAACAGCTCATGCAGCTTAATATTAAAAAAACAAACAACCCAATACAAAAATGGGCCGAAGATCTAAAGAGACGTTTCTTCAAAGAAGACACAGAGATGGCCAGGACGCACATGAAAAGCTGCTCAACAGCACTAATTATTAGAGAAATGCAAATCAAAACTACAATGAGGTATCACCTCACACCTGTTAGAATCGGCATCATCAGAAACTCTACAAACAACAAGTTCTGGGGAGGGTGTGGACAAAAGGAGCCCTCTTCCACTATTGGTGGGGATGTAAATTGATACAGTCACTATGGAGAACAGTATGGAGTTTCCTTAAAAAAACTAGAAATAGAATTACCATCTGATCCAGCAATCCCACTTCTGGGCATATACTCAGAGAAAACCATAAATCAAAAAGGCACATTCACCACAATGTTCATTGCAGCACTATTTACAATAGCCAGGTAATGCAAGCAACCTAAATGCCCACAGACAGATGAATGGATAAAGATGTGGTACATATATAAAATGGAATATTACTCAGCCATAAAAAGGAATGAAACTGGGTCATTTGTAGAGACATCGATGGATCTAGAGACTGTCATACAGAATGAAGTAAGTCAGAAAGAGGAAAACAAATATTGTATATTAATGCATATATATGGAACCTAAAAAATGGTACAGATGAACTGGTTTGCAGGGAAGAAATAGAGACACAGAGGTAGAGAACAAACGTATGGACACCAAGTGTGGGAAGCCATGGGGTGGTGGTGGTGGGATGAGTTGGGAGATTGGGATTGACCTGTATACATGTATATGCATAAAATACATAACTAATAATAACCTGCTGTATAAAATAATAAATAAAATTAAATTTCAAAATTTTAAAAAATAAAATTTTAAAATAAAACAGAAAAACGTTCTTCCCTTCACACAGATGTATTTATAGGAATGAATTATTTCCATGCTTATATCTATAAATACATAAAAGAGGAATCAAATCTAACTTGAACCATAAAAGAAAAAAAAACCTGAACCCACCAGTTATCCAGAGGGAAACCCTATCAGGGCACTTGCTCCAGCGGTAAACAATTCTGAAATTGCTCAGAGGTGGGGAATCACCTCCCATACAGCCAGCAACCCACCCCCCATGCAAGGAGCGTCCTCATTGCAAAGCTGGGGGACCGTGCTGAGGCATCTGTGAGTAAACGTGAGCTGAGCCCCAGGCCAGCTGCTGCTGAACTGTTCCCACCCTTCCCAGGTAAAACACCTGAATATGTACAAGGGCTTGAAAGCCTAGAGGAAGGGCCGTGGAGCCACACCAGCGACAGCACACAGGCCAACTTGGTGCCTGCAGGCCAGCCAGGATGGTCCTGGCCCCGGGCGCTCTTCTGGAAGCTTTCTATCGCCCTGCCTGAGATACCCCTCCTGTCCCGGCCCCCACTGCTTTTTTCCTTCCTCACCTCTGTCCGGAGAGAAATTCCATCGGAAGGTATGGGTGACACATCCTCTTCTTTACAGGTGGCAGCCTGGCAACTCCTGCAGAAAGGCCAGCAGAGCCCCACTCACACCGGGCAACCAACAAAGCCTTGGCCCCTCACTCCCTCCCACCAGCACAGCCCCGAGACTGCTGACTGGGCAGAGAATATGGAGTCAGGCACAACTTCAGGGGCTATTGCTGCCTGGAGCGCTGTTTATATTGACCTCAACCAGGCACACCTGGGGAGGGCCGGCCGGCAGGGTAAGGCTGCCCTGGTCAGCTAACCCACAACCCTCAGGGAATCACATTGTTGAAAATGGACCTCGCTAAGGCAGAATAGAAGCCAAGGAAAAAAAGGACACAATGCCATTTGCAGCCCCGTAGATGAGTCTAGAGGTAATCACGTGACTTGGAGTAAGTCAGAAAGTGAAAGACACATATCGTATCATATCACTTATAGGTGTTACCTAAAAAATGGATACCAGGGCAGATATTTCCACGGAGAAGGGCAATCACAGATTCATTAAACAAACTTATGGTTCACCAATGGAAAGGTGTGAGGATTGGTTTCATTACGATATCGGGGTTAACAGACATAATCAAACACAGGTGACATATATAATCACCAAAGACCTACGGAATACCAAGAGAAGACTACTCAACATTCTGTCCTAACGTACATGGGAAAAGGATCCCAGGAAGAACAGACATCTGTATATGTGTAAAAGAACCACATCTTCCACACCTACAACAAGCCAAACATTGTAATCAAACTTGCTGTAATAGAAAATAAAAAAAAAATTAAAAACACGAACAAGAAGTAGTGAGACAAACTTGAGGGGCTTTCTCCTGGCACATTCCATTCTAAATTCCAATCTAGAACACGACTTCCATTGAGGCTCTGTTGCTCTACTAACCAGATTTGGTAAGGGAGAACTGCTGCCACCTTGTGGCCGTTTCACGCAACAGCAGCTTTAATCCCAGCGCTAATGGTCAGTTGATATTCAAAATCATTGCAGGCCTGTAAATGACACCTGCCCTGAAAACAAATCCTGGGGTCACATATCGACCAAAAAATTCAAAGGACGTCCATATTTCAAAAGGACCATTTCAAAAGGCATATTTTACGCACATTAGTGTTCTGCTTCTTTTTCTTTCTTTCCTTTTTTGTTAAAAAAACGGGAATGGAAAAAGGCATCCCTCAGAATGGGCGAAAATCGTTGCAAATGAATCAATGGACAAAGGTTTAATCTCCAATATATATATAAACAGCTCATGCAGCTTAATATTAAAAAAACAAACAACCCAATACAAAAATGGGCCGAAGATCTAAAGAGACGTTTCTTCAAAGAAGACACAGAGATGGCCAAGACGCACATGAAAAGCTGCTCAACAGCACTAATTATTAGAGAAATGCAAATCAAAACTACAATGAGGTATCACCTCACACCTGTTAGAATCGGCATCATCAGAAACTCTACAAACAACAAGTTCTGGGGAGGGTGTGGACAAAAGGAGCCCTCTTCCACTATTGGTGGGGATGTAAATTGATACAGTCACTATGGAGAACAGTATGGAGTTTCCTTAAAAAAACTAGAAATAGAATTACCATCTGATCCAGCAATCCCACTTCTGGGCATATACTCAGAGAAAACCATAAATCAAAAAGGCACATTCACCACAATGTTCATTGCAGCACTATTTACAATAGCCAGGTAATGCAAGCAACCTAAATGCCCACAGACAGATGAATGGATAAAGATGTGGTACATATATAAAATGGAATATTACTCAGCCATAAAAAGGAATGAAACTGGGTCATTTGTAGAGACATCGATGGATCTAGAGACTGTCATACAGAATGAAGTAAGTCAGAAAGAGGAAAACAAATATTGTATATTAATGCATATATATGGAACCTAAAAAATGGTACAGATGAACTGGTTTGCAGGGAAGAAATAGAGACACAGAGGTAGAGAACAAACGTATGGACACCAAGTGTGGGAAGCCATGGGGTGGTGGTGGTGGGATGAGTTGGGAGATTGGGATTGACCTGTATACATGTATATGCATAAAATACATAACTAATAATAACCTGCTGTATAAAATAATAAATAAAATTAAATTTCAAAATTTTAAAAAATAAAATTTTAAAATAAAACAGAAAAACGTTCTTCCCTTCACACAGATGTATTTATAGGAATGAATTATTTCCATGCTTATATCTATAAATACATAAAAGAGGAATCAAATCTAACTTGAACCATAAAAGAAAAAAAAACCTGAACCCACCAGTTATCCAGAGGGAAACCCTATCAGGGCACTTGCTCCAGCGGTAAACAATTCTGAAATTGCTCAGAGGTGGGGAATCACCTCCCATACAGCCAACAACCCACCCCCCATGCAAGGGGCGTCCTCATTGCAAAGCTGGGGGACCGTGCTGAGGCATCTGTGAGTAAACGTGAGCTGAGCCCCAGGCCAGCTGCTGCTGAACTGTTGCCACCCTTCCCAGGTAAAACACCTGAATATGTACAAGGGCTTGAAAGCCTAGAGGAAGGGCCGTGGAGCCACACCAGCGACAGCACGCAGGCCAACTTGGTGCCTGCAGGCCAGCCAGGATGCTCCTGGCCCCGGGCGCTCTTCTGGAAGCTTTCTATCGCCCTGCCTGAGATACCCCTCCTGTCCCGGCCCCCACTGCTTTTTTCCTTCCTCACCTCTGTCCGGAGAGAAATTCCATCGGAAGGTATGGGTGACACATCCTCTTCTTTACAGGTGGCAGCCTGGCAACTCCTGCAGAAAGGCCAGCAGAGCCCCACTCACACCGGGCAACCAACAAAGCCTTGGCCCCTCACTCCCTCCCACCAGCACAGCCCCGAGACTGCTGACGGGGCAGAGAATATGGAGTCAGGCACAACTTCAGGGGCTATTGCTGCCTGGAGCGCTGTTTATATTGACCTCAACCAGGCACACCTGGGGAGGGCCGGCCAGCAGGGTAAGGCTGCCCAGGTCAGCTAACCCACAACCCTCAGGGAATCACATTGTTGAAAATGGACCTCGCTAAGGCAGAATAGAAGCCAAGGAAAAAGAGGACACAATGCCATTTGCAGCCCCGTAGATGAGTCTAGAGGTAATCACGTGACTTGGAGTAAGTCAGAAAGTGAAAGACACATATCGTATCATATCACTTATAGGTGTTACCTAAAAAATGGATACCAGGGCAGATATTTCCACGGAGAAGGGCAATCACAGATTCATTAAACAAACTTATGGTTCACCAATGGAAAGGTGTGAGGATTGGTTTCATTACGATATCGGGGTTAACAGACATAATCAAACACAGGTGACATATATAATCACCAAAGACCTACGGAATACCAAGAGAAGACTACTCAACATTCTGTCCTAACGTACATGGGAAAAGGATCCCAGGAAGAACAGACATCTGTATATGTGTAAAAGAACCACATCTTCCACACCTACAACAAGCCAAACATTGTAATCAAACTTGCTATAATAGAAAATAAAAAAAAAATTAAAAACACGAACAAGAAGTAGTGAGACAAACTTGAGGGGCTTTCTCCTGGCACATTCCATTCTAAATTCCAATCTAGAACACGACTTCCATTGAGGCTCTGTTGCTCTACTAACCAGATTTGGTAAGGGAGAACTGCTGCCACCTTGTGGCCGTTTCACGCAACAGCAGCTTTAATCCCAGCGCTAATGGTCAGTTGATATTCAAAATCATTGCAGGCCTGTAAATGACACCTGCCCTGAAAACAAATCCTGGGGTCACATATCGACCAAAAAATTCAAAGGACGTCCATATTTCAAAAGGACCATTTCAAAAGGCATATTTTACACACATTAGTGTTCTGCTTCTTTTTCTTTCTTTCCTTTTTTGTTAAAAAAACGGGAATGGAAAAAGGCATCCCTCAGAATGGGCGAAAATCGTTGCAAATGAATCAATGGACAAAGGTTTAATCTCCAATATATATATAAACAGCTCATGCAGCTTAATATTAAAAAAACAAACAACCCAATACAAAAATGGGCCGAAGATCTAAAGAGACGTTTCTTCAAAGAAGACACAGAGATGGCCAAGACGCACATGAAAAGCTGCTCTACAGCACTAATTATTAGAGAAATGCAAATCAAAACTACAATGAGGTGTCACCTCACACCTGTTAGAATCGGCATCATCAGAAACTCTACAAACAACAAATTCTGGGGAGGGTGTGGACAAAAGGAGCCCTCTTCCACTATTGGTGGGGATGTAAATTGATACAGTCACTATGGAGAACAGTATGGAGTTTCCTTAAAAAAAACTAGAAATAGAATTACCATCTGATCCAGCAATCCCACTTCTGGGCATATACCCAGAGCAAACCATAAATCAAAAAGGCACATTCGCCACAATGTTCATTGCAGCACTATTTACAATAGCCAGGTAATGCAAGCAACCTAAATGTCCACAGACAGATGAATGGATAAAGATGTGGTACATATATAAAATGGAATTTTACTCAGCCATAAAAAGGAATGAAACTGGGTCATTTGTAGAGACATCGATGGATCTAGAGACTGTCATACAGAATGAAGTAAGTCAGAAAGAGGAAAACAAATATTGTATATTAATGCATATATATGGAACCTAAAAAATGGTACAGATGAACTGGTTTGCAGGGAAGAAATAGAGACACAGAGGTAGAGAACAAACGTATGGACACCAAGTGTGGGAAGCCATGGGGTGGTGGTGGTGGGATGAGTTGGGAGATTGGGATTGACCTGTATACATGTATATGCATAAAATACATAACTAATAATAACCTGCTGTATAAAATAATAAATAAAATTAAATTTCAAAATTTTAAAAAATAAAATTTTAAAATAAAACAGAAAAACGTTCTTCCCTTCACACAGATGTATTTATAGGAATGAATTATTTCCATGCTTATATCTATAAATACATAAAAGAGGAATCAAATCTAACTTGAACCATAAAAGAAAAAAAAACCTGAACCCACCAGTTATACAGAGGGAAACCCTATCAGGGCACTTGCTCCAGCGGTAAACAATTCTGAAATTGCTCAGAGGTGGGGAATCACCTCCCATACAGCCAGCAACCCACCCCCCATGCAAGGAGCGTCCTCATTGCAAAGCTGGGGGACTGTGCTGAGGCATCTGTGAGTAAACGTGAGCTGAGCCCCAGGCCAGCTGCTGCTGAACTGTTCCCACCCTTCCCAGGTAAAACACCTGAATATGTACAAGGGCTTGAAAGCCTAGAGGAAGGCCCGTGGAGCCACACCAGCGACAGCACGCAGGCCAACTTGGTGCCTGCAGGCCAGCCAGGATGGTCCTGGCCCCGGGCGCTCTTCTGGAAGCTTTCTATCGCCCTGCCTGAGATACCCCTCCTGTCCCGGCCCCCACTGCTTTTTTCCTTCCTCACCTCTGTCCGGAGAGAAATTCCATCGGAAGGTATGGGTGACACATCCTCTTCTTTACAGGTGGCAGCCTGGCAACTCCTGCAGAAAGGCCAGCAGAGCCCCACTCACACCGGGCAACCAACAAAGCCTTGGCCCCTCACTCCCTCCCACCAGCACAGCCCCGAGACTGCTGACGGGGCAGAGAATATGGAGTCAGGCACAACTTCAGGGGCTATTGCTGCCTGGAGCGCTGTTTATATTGACCTCAACCAGGCACACCTGGGGAGGGCCGGCCAGCAGGGTAAGGCTGCCCAGGTCAGCTAACCCACAACCCTCAGGGAATCACATTGTTGAAAATGGACCTCGCTAAGGCAGAATAGAAGCCAAGGAAAAAAAGGACACAATGCCATTTGCAGCCCCGTAGATGAGTCTAGATGTAATCACGTGACTTGGAGTAAGTCAGAAAGTGAAAGACACATATCGTATCATATCACTTATAGGTGTTACCTAAAAAATGGATACCAGGGCAGATATTTCCACGGAGAAGGGCAATCACAGATTCATTAAACAAACTTATGGTTCACCAATGGAAAGGTGTGAGGATTGGTTTCATTACGATATCGGGGTTAACAGACATAATCAAACACAGGTGACATATATAATCACCAAAGACCTACGGAATACCAAGAGAAGACTACTCAACATTCTGTCCTAACGTACATGGGAAAAGGATCCCAGGAAGAACAGACATCTGTATATGTGTAAAAGAACCACATCTTCCACACCTACAACAAGCCAAACATTGTAATCAAACTTGCTGTAATAGAAAATAAAAAAAAAAATTAAAAACACGAACAAGACGTAGTGAGACAAACTTGAGGGGCTTTCTCCTGGCACATTCCATTCTAAATTCCAATCTAGAACACGACTTCCATTGAGGCTCTGTTGCTTTACTAACCAGATTTGGTAAGGGAGAACTGCTGCCACCTTGTGGCCGTTTCACGCAACAGCAGCTTTAATCCCAGCGCTAATGGTCAGTTGATATTCAAAATCATTGCAGGCCTGTAAATGACACCTGCCCTGAAAACAAATCCTGGGGTCACATATCGACCAAAAAATTCAAAGGACGTCCATATTTCAAAACGACCATTTCAAAAGGCATATTTTACGCACATTAGTGTTCTGCTTCTTTTTCTTTCTTTCCTTTTTTGTTAAAAAAACGGGAATGGAAAAAGGCATCCCTCAGAATGGGCGAAAATCGTTGCAAATGAATCAATGGACAAAGGTTTAATCTCCAATATATATATAAACAGCTCATGCAGCTTAATATTAAAAAAACAAACAACCCAATACAAAAATGGGCCGAAGATCTAAAGAGACGTTTCTTCAAAGAAGACACAGAGATGGCCAAGACGCACATGAAAAGCTGCTCTACAGCACTAATTATTAGAGAAATGCAAATCAAAACTATAATGAGGTATCACCTCACACCTGTTAGAATCGGCATCATCAGAAACTCTACAAACATCAAATTCTGGGGAGGGTGTGGACAAAAGGAGCCCTCTTCCACTATTGGTGGGGATGTAAATTGATACAGTCACTATGGAGAACAGTATGGAGTTTCCTTAAAAAAAACTAGAAATAGAATTACCATCTGATCCAGCAATCCCACTTCTGGGCATATACCCAGAGCAAACCATAAATCAAAAAGGCACATTCACCACAATGTTCATTGCAGCACTATTTACAATAGCCAGGTAATGCAAGCAACCTAAATGTCCACAGACAGATGAATGGATAAAGATGTGGTACATATATAAAATGGAATTTTACTCAGCCATAAAAAGGAATGAAACTGGGTCATTTGTAGAGACATCGATGGATCTAGAGACTGTCATACAGAATGAAGTAAGTCAGAAAGAGGAAAACAAATATTGTATATTAACGCATATATGTGGAACCTAAAAAATGGTACAGATGAACTGGTTTGCAGGGAAGAAATAGAGACACAGAGGTAGAGAACAAACGTATGGACACCAAGTGTGGGAAGCCATGGGGTGGTGGTGGTGGGATGAGTTGGGAGATTGGGATTGACCTGTATACATGTATATGCATAAAATACATAACTAATAATAACCTGCTGTATAAAATAATAAATAAAATTAAATTTCAAAATTTTAAAAACTAAAATTTTAAAATACAACAGAAAAACGTTCTTCCCTTCACACAGATGTATTTATAGGAATGAATTATTTCCATGCTTATATCTATAAATACATAAAAGAGGAATCAAATCTAACTTGAACCATAAAAGAAAAAAAAACCTGAACCCACCAGTTATACAGAGGGAAACCCTATCAGGGCACTTGCTCCAGCGGTAAACAATTCTGAAATTGGTCAGAGGTGGGGAATCACCAACCATACAGCCAACAACCCACCCCCCATGCAAGGAGCGTCCTCATTGCAAAGCTGGGGGACCGTGCTGAGGCATCTGTGAGTGAACGTGAGCTGAGCCCCAGGCCAGCTGCTGCTGAACTGTTGCCACACTTCCCAGGTAAAACACCTGAATATGTACAAGGGCTTGAAAGCCTAGAGGAAGGCCCGTGGAGCCACACCAGCGACAGCACGCAGGCCAACTTGGTGCCTGCATGCCAGCCAGGATGCTCCTGGCCCCGGTCGCTCTTCTGGAAGCTTTCTATCGCCCTGCCTGAGATACCCCTCCTGTCCCGGCCCCCACTGCTTTTTTCCTTCCTCACCTCTGTCCGGAGAGAAATTCCATCGGAATGTATGGGTGACACATCCTCTTCTTTACAGGTGGCAGCCTGGCAACTCCTGCAGAAAGGCCAGCAGAGCCCCACTCACACCGGGCCACCAACAAAGCCTTGGCCCCTCACTCCCTCCCACCAGCACAGCCCCGAGACTGCTGACGGGGCAGAGAATATGGAGTCAGGCACAACTTCAGGGGCTATTGCTGCCTGGAGCGCTGTTTATATTGACCTCAACCAGGCACACCTGGGGAGGGCCGGCCGGCAGGGTAAGGCTGCCCAGGTCAGCTAATCCACAACCCTCAGGGAATCACATTGTTGAAAATGGACCTCGCTAAGGCAGAATAGAAGCCAAGGGAAAAAAGGTCACAATGCCATTTGCAGCCCCGTAGATGAGTCTAGAGGTAATCACGTGACTTGGAGTAAGTCAGAAAGTGAAAGACACATATCGTATCATATCACTAATAGGTGTTACCTAAAAAATGGATACCAGGGCAGATATTTCCACGGAGAAGGGCAATCACAGATTCATTAAACAAACTTATGGTTCACCAATGGAAAGGTGTGAGGATTGGTTTCATTACGATATCGGGGTTAACAGACATAATCAAACACAGGTGACATATATAATCACCAAAGACCTACGGAATACCAAGAGAAGACTACTCAACATTCTGTCCTAACGTATATGGGAAAAGGATCCCAGGAAGAACAGAGATCTGTATATGTGTAAAAGAACCACATCTTCCACACCTACAACAAGCCAAACATTGTAATCAAACTTGCTGTAATAGAAAATAAAAAAAAAATTAAAAACACGAACAAGACGTAGTGAGACAAACTTGAGGGGCTTTCTCCTGGCACATTCCATTCTAAATTCCAATCTAGAACACGACTTCCATTGAGGCTCTGTTGCTCTACTAACCAGATTTGGTAAGGGAGAAATGCTGCCACCTTGTGGCCGTTTCACGCAACAGCAGCTTTAATCCCAGCGCTAATGGTCAGTTGATATTCAAAATCATTGCAGGCCTGTAAATGACACCTGCCCTGAAAACAAATCCTGGGGTCACATATCGACCAAAAAATTCAAAGGACGTCCATATTTCAAAAGGACCATTTCAAAAGGCATATTTTGCGCACATTAGTGTTCTGCTTCTTTTTCTTTCTTTCCTTTTTTGTTAAAAAAACGGGAATGGAAAAAGGCATCCCTCAGAATGGGCGAAAATCGTTGCAAATGAATCAATGGACAAAGGTTTAATCTCCAATATATATATAAACAGCTCATGCAGCTTAATATTAAAAAAACAAACAACCCAATACAAAAATGGGCCGAAGATCTAAAGAGACGTTTCTTCAAAGAAGACAGAGATGGCCAAGACGCACATGAAAAGCTGCTCAACAGCACTAATTATTAGAGAAATGCAAATCAAAACTACAATGAGGTATCACCTCACACCTGTTAGAATCGGCATCATCAGAAACTCTACAAACAACAAGTTCTGGTGAGGGTGTGGACAAAAGGAGCCCTCTTCCACTATTGGTGGGGATGTAAATTGATACAGTCACTATGGAGAACAGTATGGAGTTTCCTTAAAAAAACTAGAAATAGAATTACCATCTGATCCAGCAATCCCACTTCTGGGCATATACTCAGAGCAAACCATAAATCAAAAAGGCACATTCGCCACAATGTTCATTGCAGCACTATTTACAATAGCCAGGTAATGCAAGCAACCTAAATGTCCACAGACAGATGAATGGATAAAGATGTGGTACATATATAAAATGGAATTTTACTCAGCCATAAAAAGGAATGAAACTGGGTCATTTGTAGAGACATCGATGGATCTAGAGACTGTCATACAGAATGAAGTAAGTCAGAAAGAGGAAAACAAATATTGTATATTAATGCATATATATGGAACCTAAAAAATGGTACAGATGAACTGGTTTGCAGGGAAGAAATAGAGACACAGAGGTAGAGAACAAACGTATGGACACCAAGTGTGGGAAGCCATGGGGTGGTGGTGGTGGGATGAGTTGGGAGATTGGGATTGACCTGTATACATGTATATGCATAAAATACATAACTAATAATAACCTGCTGTATAAAATAATAAATAAAATTAAATTTCAAAATTTTAAAAACTAAAATTTTAAAATAAAACAGAAAAACGTTCTTCCCTTCACACAGATGTATTTATAGGAATGAATTATTTCCATGCTTATATCTATAAATACATAAAAGAGGAATCAAATCTAACTTGAACCATAAAAGAAAAAAAAACCTGAAACCACCAGTTATACAGAGGGAAACCCTATCAGGGCACTTGCTCCAGCGGTAAACAATTCTGAAATTGCTCAGAGGTGGGGAATCACCTCCCATACAGCCAGCAACCCACCCCCCATGCAAGGAGCGTCCTCATTGCAAAGCTGGGGGACCGTGCTGAGGCATCTGTGAGTAAACGTGAGCTGAGCCCCAGGCCAGCTGCTGCTGAACTGTTCCCACCCTTCCCAGGTAAAACACCTGAATATGTACAAGGGCTTGAAAGCCTAGAGGAAGGGCCGTGGAGCCACACCAGCGACAGCACGCAGGCCAACTTGGTGCCTGCAGGCCAGCCAGGATGGTCCTGGCCCCGGGCGCTCTTCTGGAAGCTTTCTATCGCCCTGCCTGAGATACCCCTCCTGTCCCGGCCCCCACTGCTTTTTTCCTTCCTCACCTCTGTCCGGAGAGAAATTCCATCGGAAGGTATGGGTGACACATCCTCTTCTTTACAGGTGGCAGCCTGGCAACTCCTGCAGAAAGGCCAGCAGAGCCCCACTCACACCGGGCAACCAACAAAGCCTTGGCCCCTCACTCCCTCCCACCAGCACAGCCCCGAGACTTCTGACGGGGCAGAGAATATGGAGTCAGGCACAACTTCAGGGGCTATTGCTGCCTGGAGCACTGTTTATATTGACCTCAACCAGGCACACCTGGGGAGGGCCGGCCAGCAGGGTAAGGCTGCCCAGGTCAGCTAACCCACAACCCTCAGGGAATCACATTGTTGAAAATGGACCTCGCTAAGGCAGAATAGAAGCCAAGGAAAAAGAGGACACAATGCCATTTGCAGCCCCGTAGATGAGTCTAGAGGTAATCACGTGACTTGGAGTAAGTCAGAAAGTGAAAGACACATATCGTATCATATCACTTATAGGTGTTACCTAAAAAATGGATACCAGGGCAGATATTTCCACGGAGAAGGGCAATCACAGATTCATTAAACAAACTTATGGTTCACCAATGGAAAGGTGTGAGGATTGGTTTCATTACGATATCGGGGTTAACAGACATAATCAAACACAGGTGACATATATAATCACCAAAGACCTACGGAATACCAAGAGAAGACTACTCAACATTCTGTCCTAACGTACATGGGAAAAGGATCCCAGGAAGAACAGACATCTGTATATGTGTAAAAGAACCACATCTTCCACACCTACAACAAGCCAAACATTGTAATCAAACTTGCTATAATAGAAAATAAAAAAAAAAATTAAAAACACGAACAAGAAGTAGTGAGACAAACTTGAGGGGCTTTCTCCTGGCACATTCCATTCTAAATTCCAATCTAGAACACGACTTCCATTGAGGCTCTGTTGCTCTACTAACCAGATTTGGTAAGGGAGAACTGCTGCCACCTTGTGGCCGTTTCACGCAACAGCAGCTTTAATCCCAGCGCTAATGGTCAGTTGATATTCAAAATCATTGCAGGCCTGTAAATGACACCTGCCCTGAAAACAAATCCTGGGGTCACATATCGACCAAAAAATTCAAACGACGTCCATATTTCAAAACGACCATTTCAAAAGGCATATTTTACGCACATTAGTGTTCTGCTTCTTTTTCTTTCTTTTCTTTTTTGTTAAAAAAACGGGAATGGAAAAAGGCATCCCTCAGAATGGGCGAAAATCGTTGCAAATGAATCAATGGACAAAGGTTTAATCTCCAATATATATATAAACAGCTCATGCAGCTTAATATTAAAAAAACAAACAACCCAATACAAAAATGGGCCGAAGATCTAAAGAGACGTTTCTTCAAAGAAGACACAGAGATGGCCAAGACGCACATGAAAAGCTGCTCTACAGCACTAATTATTAGAGAAATGCAAATCAAAACTACAATGAGGTATCACCTCACACCTGTTAGAATCGGCATCATCAGAAACTCTACAAACAACAAATTCTGGGGAGGGTGTGGACAAAAGGAGCCCTCTTCCACTATTGGTGGGGATGTAAATTGATACAGTCACTATGGAGAACAGTATGGAGTTTCCTTAAAAAAAACTAGAAATAGAATTACCATCTGATCCAGCAATCCCACTTCTGGGCATATACCCAGAGCAAACCATAAATCAAAAAGGCACATTCGCCACAATGTTCATTGCAGCACTATTTACAATAGCCAGGTAATGCAAGCAACCTAAATGTCCACAGACAGATGAATGGATAAAGATGTGGTACATATATAAAATGGAATTTTACTCAGCCATAAAAAGGAATGAAACTGGGTCATTTGTAGAGACATCGATGGATCTAGAGACTGTCATACAGAATGAAGTAAGTCAGAAAGAGGAAAACAAATATTGTATATTAATGCATATATATGGAACCTAAAAAATGGTACAGATGAACTGGTTTGCAGGGAAGAAATAGAGACACAGAGGTAGAGAACAAACGTATGGACACCAAGTGTGGGAAGCCATGGGGTGGTGGTGGTGGGATGAGTTGGGAGATTGGGATTGACCTGTATACATGTATATGCATAAAATACATAACTAATAATAACCTGCTGTATAAAATAATAAATAAAATTAAATTTCAAAATTTTAAAAAATAAAATTTTAAAATAAAACAGAAAAACGTTCTTCCCTTCACACAGATGTATTTATAGGAATGAATTATTTCCATGCTTATATCTATAAATACATAAAACAGGAATCAAATCTAACTTGAACCATAAAAGAAAAAAAAAAACCTGAACCCACCAGTTATACAGAGGGAAACCCTATCAGGGCACTTGCTCCAGCGGTAAACAATTCTGAAATTGGTCAGAGGTGGGGAATCACCTCCCATACAGCCAGCAACCCACCCCCCATGCAAGGAGCGTCCTCATTGCAAAGCTGGGGCACCGTGCTGTGGCATCTATGAGTGAACGTGAGCTGAGCCCCAGGCCAGCTGCTGCTGAACTGTTGCCACCCTTCCCAGGTAAAACACCTGAATATGTACAAGGGCTTGAAAGCCTAGAGGAAGGGCCGTGGAGCCACACCAGCGACAGCACGCAGGCCAACTTGGTGCCTGCAGGCCAGCCAGGATGGTCCTGGCCCCGGGCGCTCTTCTGGAAGCTTTCTATCGCCCTGCCTGAGATACCCCTCCTGTCCCGGCCCCCACTGCTTTTTTCCTTCCTCACCTCTGTCCGGAGAGAAATTCCATCGGAAGGTATGGGTGACACATCCTCTTCTTTACAGGTGGCAGCTTGGCAACTCCTGCAGAAAGGCCAGCAGAGCCCCACTCACACCGGGCAACCAACAAAGCCTTGGCCCCTCACTCCCTCCCACCAGCACAGCCCCGAGACTGCTGACGGGGCAGAGAATATGGAGTCAGGCACAACTTCAGGGGCTATTGCTGCCTGGAGCGCTGTTTATATTGACCTCAACCAGGCACACCTGGGGAGGGCCGCCCGGCAGGGTCAGGCTGCCCTGGTCAGCTAACCCACAACCCTCAGGGAATCACATTGTTGAAAATGGACCTCGCTAAGGCAGAATAGAAGCCAAGGAAAAAAAGGACACAATGCCATTTGCAGCCCCGTAGATGAGTCTAGAGGTAATCACGTGACTTGGAGTAAGTCAGAAAGTGAAAGACACATATCGTATCATATCACTTATAGGTGTTACCTAAAAAATGGATACCAGGGCAGATATTTCCACGGAGAAGGGCAATCACAGATTCATTAAACAAACTTATGGTTCACCAATGGAAAGGTGTGAGGATTGGTTTCATTACGATATCGGGGTTAACAGACATAATCAAACACAGGTGACATATATAATCACCAAAGACCTACGGAATACCAAGAGAAGACTACTCAACATTCTGTCCTAACGTACATGGGAAAAGGATCCCAGGAAGAACAGACATCTGTATATGTGTAAAAGAACCACATCTTCCACACCTACAACAAGCCAAACATTGTAATCAAACTTGCTGTAATAGAAAATAAAAAAAAAATTAAAAACACGAACAAGAAGTAGTGAGACAAACTTGAGGGGCTTTCTCCTGGCACATTCCATTCTAAATTCCAATCTAGAACACGACTTCCATTGAGGCTCTGTTGCTCTACTAACCAGATTTGGTAAGGGAGAACTGCTGCCACCTTGTGGCCGTTTCACGCAACAGCAGCTTTAATCCCAGCGCTAATGGTCGGTGGATATTCAAAATCATTGCAGGCCTGTAAATGACACCTGCCCTGAAAACAAATCCTGGGGTCACATATCGACCAAAAAATTCAAAGGACGTCCATATTTCAAAACGACCATTTCAAAAGGCATATTTTACGCACATTAGTGTTCTGCTTCTTTTTCTTTCTTTCCTTTTTTGTTAAAAAATCGGGAATGGAAAAAGGCATCCCTCAGAATGGGCGAAAATCGTTGCAAATGAATCAATGGACAAAGGTTTAATCTCCAATATATATATATAAACAGCTCATGCAGCTTAATATTAAAAAAACAAACAACCCAATACAAAAATGGGCCGAAGATCTAAAGAGACGTTTCTTCAAAGAAGACACAGAGATGGCCAAGACGCACATGAAAAGCTGCTCTACAGCACTAATTATTAGAGAAATGCAAATCAAAACTACAATGAGGTATCACCTCACACCTGTTAGAATCGGCATCATCAGAAACTCTACAAACAACAAATTCTGGGGAGGGTGTGGACAAAAGGAGCCCTCTTCCACTATTGGTGGGGATGTAAATTGATACAGTCACTATGGAGAACAGTATGGAGTTTCCTTAAAAAAAACTAGAAATAGAATTACCGTCTGATCCAGCAATCCCACTTCTGGGCATATACCCAGAGCAAACCATAAATCAAAAAGGCACATTCACCACAATGTTCATTGCAGCACTATTTACAATAGCCAGGTAATGCAAGCAACCTAAATGTCCACAGACAGATGAATGGATAAAGATGTGGTACATATATAAAATGGAATTTTACTCAGCCATAAAAAGGAATGAAACTGGGTCATTTGTAGAGACATCGATGGATCTAGAGACTGTCATACAGAATGAAGTAAGTCAGAAAGAGGAAAACAAATATTGTATATTAATGCATATATGTGGAACCTAAAAAATGGTACAGATGAACTGGTTTGCAGGGAAGAAATAGAGACACAGAGGTAGAGAACAAACGTATGGACACCAAGTGTGGGAAGCCATGGGGTGGTGGTGGTGGGATGAGTTGGGAGATTGGGATTGACCTGTATACATGTATATGCATAAAATACATAACTAATAATAACCTGCTGTATAAAATAATAAATAAAATTAAATTTCAAAATTTTAAAAAATAAAATTTTAAAATAAAACAGAAAAACGTTCTTCCCTTCACACAGATGTATTTATAGGAATGAATTATTTCCATGCTTATATCTATAAATACATAAAAGAGGAATCAAATCTCACTTGAACCATAAAAGAAAAAAAAAAACTGAACCCACCAGTTATACAGAGGGAAACCCTATCAGGGCACTTGCTCCAGCGGTAAACAATTCTGAAATTGGTCAGAGGTGGGGAATCACCTCCCATACAGCCAGCAACCCACCCCCATGCAAGGAGCGTCCTCATTGCAAAGCTGGGGGACCGTGCTGAGGCATCTGTGAGTAAACGTGAGCTGAGCCCCAGGCCAGCTGCTGCTGAACTGTTCCCACCCTTCCCAGGTAAAACACCTGAATATGTACAAGGGCTTGAAAGCCTAGAGGAAGGCCCGTGGAGCCACACCAGCGACAGTACGCAGGCCAACTTGGTGCCTGCATGCCAGCCAGGATGCTCCTGGCCCCGGGCGCTCTTCTGGAAACTTTCTATCGCCCTGCCTGAGATACCCCTCCTGTCCCGGCCCCCACTGCTTTTTTCCTTCCTCACCTCTGTCCGGAGAGAAATTCCATCGGAAGGTATGGGTGACACATCCTCTTCTTTACAGGTGGCAGCCTGGCAACTCCTGCAGAAAGGCCAGCAGAGCCCCACTCACACCGGGCCACCAACAAAGCCTTGGCCCCTCACTCCCTCCCACCAGCACAGCCCCGAGACTGCTGACGGGGCAGAGAATATAGAGTCAGGCACAACTTCAGGGGCTATTGCTGCCTGGAGCGCTGTTTATATTGACCTCAACCAGGCACACCTGGGGAGGGCCGCCCGGCAGGGTAAGGCTGCCCAGGTCAGCTAATCCACAACCCTCAGGGAATCACATTGTTGAAAATGGACCTCGCTAAGGCAGAATAGAAGCCAAGGGAAAAAAGGACACAATGCCATTTGCAGCCCCGTAGATGAGTCTAGAGGTAATCACGTGACTTGGAGTAAGTCAGAAAGTGAAAGACACATATCGTATCATATCACTAATAGGTGTTACCTAAAAAATGGATACCAGGGCAGATATTTCCACGGAGAAGGGCAATCACAGATTCATTAAACAAACTTATGGTTCACCAATGGAAAGGTGTGAGGATTGGTTTCATTACGATATCGGGGTTAACAGACATAATCAAACACAGGTGACATATATAATCACCAAAGACCTACGGAATACCAAGAGAAGACTACTCAACATTCTGTCCTAACGTATATGGGAAAAGGATCCCAGGAAGAACAGAGATCTGTATATGTGTAAAAGAACCACATCTTCCACACCTACAACAAGCCAATCATTGTAATCAAACTTGCTGTAATAGAAAATAAAAAAAAAATTAAAAACACGAACAAGACGTAGTGAGACAAACTTGAGGGGCTTTCTCCTGGCACATTCCATTCTAAATTCCAATCTAGAACACGACTTCCATTGAGGCTCTGTTGCTCTACTAACCAGATTTGGTAAGGGAGAACTGCTGCCACCTTGTGGCCGTTTCACGCAACAGCAGCTTTAATCCCAGCGCTAATGGTCAGTTGATATTCAAAATCATTGCAGGCCTGTAAATGACACCTGCCCTGAAAACAAATCCTGGGGTCACATATCGACCAAAAAATTCAAAGGACGTCCATATTTCAAAAGGACCATTTCAAAAGGCATATTTTGCGCACATTAGTGTTCTGCTTCTTTTTCTTTCTTTCCTTTTTTGTTAAAAAAACGGGAATGGAAAAAGGCATCCCTCAGAATGGGCGAAAATCGTTGCAAATGAATCAATGGACAAAGGTTTAATCTCCAATATATATATAAACAGCTCATGCAGCTTAATATTAAAAAAACAAACAACCCAATACAAAAATGGGCAGAAGATCTAAAGAGACGTTTCTTCAAAGAAGACACAGAGATGGCCAAGACGCACATGAAAAGCTGCTCTACAGCACTAATTATTAGAGAAATGCAAATCAAAACTACAATGAGGTATCACCTCACACCTGTTAGAATCGGCATCATCAGAAACTCTACAAACAACAAATTCTGGGGAGGGTGTGGACTAAAGGAGCCCTCTTCTACTATTGGTGGGGATGTAAATTGATACAGTCTCTATGGAGAACAGTATGGAGTTTCCTTAAAAAAACTAGAAATAGAATTACCATCTGATCCAGCAATCCCACTTCTGGGCATATACTCAGAGAAAACCATAAATCAAAAGGCACATTCACCACAATGTTCATTGCAGCACTATTTACAATAGCCAGGTAATGCAAGCAACCTAAATGCCCACAGACAGATGAATGGATAAAGATGTGGTACATATATAAAATGGAATATTACTCAGCCATAAAAAGGAATGAAACTGGGTCATTTGTAGAGACATCGATGGATCTAGAGACTGTCATACAGAATGAAGTAAGTCAGAAAGAGGAAAACAAATATTGTATATTAATGCATATATATGGAACCTAAAAAATGGTACAGATGAACTGGTTTGCAGGGAAGAAATAGAGACACAGAGGTAGAGAACAAACGTATGGACACCAAGTGTGGGAAGCCATGGGGTGGTGGTGGTGGGATGAGTTGGGAGATTGGGATTGACCTGTATACATGTATATGCATAAAATACATAACTAATAATAACCTGCTGTATAAAATAATAAATAAAATTAAATTTCAAAATTTTAAAAAATAAAATTTTAAAATAAAACAGAAAAACTTTCTTCCCTTCACACAGATGTATTTATAGGAATGAATTATTTCCATGCTTATATCTATAAATACATAAAAGAGGAATCAAATCTAACTTGAACCATAAAAGAAAAAAAAACCTGAACCCACCAGTTATACAGAGGGAAACCCTATCAGGGCACTTGCTCCAGCGGTAAACAATTCTGAAATTGCTCAGAGGTGGGGAATCACCTCCCATACAGCCAGCTTCCCATCCCCCAAGCAAGGAGCGTCCTCATTGAAAAGCTGGGGGACCGTGCTGAGGCATCTGTGAGTAAACGTGAGCTGAGCCCCAGGCCAGCTGCTGCTGAACTGTTCCCACCCTTCCCAGGTAAAACACCTGAATATGTACAAGGGCTTGAAAGCCTAGAGGAAGGGCCGTGGAGCCACACCAGCGACAGCACGCAGGCCAACTTGGTGCCTGCAGGTCAGCCAGGATGGTCCTGGTCCCGGGCGCTCTTCTGGAAGCTTTCTATCGCCCTGCCTGAGATACCCCTCCTGTCCCGGCCCCCACTGCTTTTTTCCTTCCTCACCTCTGTCCGGAGAGAAATTCCATCAGAAGTTATGGGTGACACATCCTCTTCTTTACAGGTGGCAGCCTGGCAACTCCTGCAGAAAGGCCAGCAGAGCCCCACTCACACCGGGCCACCAACAAAGCCTTGGCCCCTCACTCCCTCCCACCAGCACAGCCCCGAGACTGCTGACGGGGCAGAGAATATGGAGTCAGGCACAACTTCAGGGGCTATTGCTGCCTGGAGCGCTGTTTATATTGACCTCAACCAGGCACACCTGGGGAGGGCCGGCCGGCAGGGTAAGGCTGCCCAGGTCAGCTAATCCACAACCCTCAGGGAATCACATTGTTGAAAATGGACCTCGCTAAGGCAGAATAGAAGCCAAGGAAAAAAAGGACACAATGCCATTTGCAGCCCCGTAGATGAGTCTAGAGGTAATCACGTGACTTGGAGTAAGTCAGAAAGTGAAAGACACATATCGTATCATATCACTTATAGGTGTTACCTAAAAATGGATACCAGGGCAGATATTTCCACGGAGAAGGGCAATCACAGATTCATTAAACAAACTTATGGTTCACCAATGGAAAGGTGTGAGGATTGGTTTCATTACGATATCGGGGTTAACAGACATAATCAAACACAGGTGACATATATAATCACCAAAGACCTACGGAATACCAAGAGAAGACTACTCAACCTTCTGTCCTAACGTACATGGGAAAAGGATCCCAGGAAGAACAGACATCTGTATATGTGTAAAAGAACCACATCTTCCACACCTACAACAAGCCAAACATTGTAATCAAACTTGCTGTAATAGAAAATAAAAAAAAAATTAAAAACACGAACAAGAAGTAGTGAGACAAACTTGAGGGGCTTTCTCCTGGCACATTCCATTCTAAATTCCAATCTAGAACACGACTTCCATTGAGGCTCTGTTGCTCTACTAACCAGATTTGGTAAGGGAGAACTGCTGCCACCTTGTGGCCGTTTCACGCAACAGCAGCTTTAATCCCAGCGCTAATGGTCAGTTGATATTCAAAATCATTGCAGGCCTGTAAATGACACCTGCCCTGAAAACAAATCCTGGGGTCACATATCGACCAAAAAATTCAAAGGACGTCCATATTTCAAAAGGACCATTTCAAAAGGCAAATTTTGCGCACATTAGTGTTCTGCTTCTTTTTCTTTCTTTCCTTTTTTGTTAAAAAACGGGAATGGAAAAAGGCATCCCTCAGAATGGGCGAAAATCTTTGCAAATGAATCAATGGACAAAGGTTTAATCTCCAATATATATATAAACAGCTCATGCAGCTTAATATTAAAAAAACAAACAACCCAATACAAAAATGGGCCGAAGATCTAAAGAGACGTTTCTTCAAAGAAGACAGAGATGGCCAAGACGCACATGAAAAGCTGCTCAACAGCACTAATTATTAGAGAAATGCAAATCAAAACTACAATGAGGTATCACCTCACACCTGTTAGAATCGGTATCATCAGAAACTCTACAAACAACAAATTCTGGGGAGGGTGTGGACAAAAGGAGCCCTCTTCCACTATTGGTGGGGATGTAAATTGATACAGTCACTATGGAGAACAGTATGGAGTTTCCTTAAAAAAACTAGAAATAGAATTACCATCTGATCCAGCAATCCCACTTCTGGGCATATACCCAGAGCAAACCATAAATCAAAAAGGCACATTCACCACAATGTTCATTGCAGCACTATTAACAATAGCCAGGTAATGCAAGCAACCTAAATGCCCACAGACAGATGAATGGATAAAGATGTGGTACATATATAAAATGGAATTTTACTCAGCCATAAAAAGGAATGAAACTGGGTCATTTGTAGAGACATCGATGGATCTAGAGACTGTCATACAGAATGAAGTAAGTCAGAAAGAGGAAAACAAATATTGTATATTAATGCATATATGTGGAACCTAAAAAATGGTACAGATGAACTGGTTTGCAGGGAAGAAATAGAGACACAGAGGTAGAGAACAAACGTATGGACACCAAGTGAGGGAAGCCATGGAGAGCTGGTGGTGGGATTTGTTGGGAGATTGGGATTGACCTGTATACATGTATATGCATAAAATACATAACTAATAATAACCTGCTGTATAAAAAAAATAAATACAATTAAATGTCAAAATTTTAAAAACTAAAATTTTAAAATAAAACAGAAAAACGTTCTTCCCTTCACACAGATGTATTTATAGGAATGAATTACTTCCATGCTTATATCTATAAATACATAAAAGAGGAATCAAATCTAACTTGAACCATAAAAGAAAAAAAAACCTGAACCCAACAGTTATACAGAGGGAAACCCTATCAGGGCACTTGCTCCAGCGGTAAACAATTCTGAAATTGGTCACAGGTGGGGAATCACCACCCATACAGCCAGCAAACCACCCGCCATGCAAGGAGCGTCCTCATTGCAAAGCTGGGGGACCGTGCTGAGGCATCTGTGAGTAAACGTGAGCTGAGCCCCAGGCCAGCTGCTGCTGAACTGTTCCCACCCTTCCCAGGTAAAACACCTGAATATGTACAAGGGCTTGAAAGCCTAGAGGAAGGGCCGTGGAGCCACACCAGCGACAGCACGCAGGCCAACTTGGTGCCTGCATGCCAGCCAGGATGCTCCTGGCCCCGGGCGCTCTTCTGGAAGCTTTCTATCGCCCTGCCTGAGATACCCCTCCTGTCCTGGCCCCCACTGCTTTTTTCCTTCCTCACCTCTGTCCGGAGAGAAATTCCATCGGAAGGTATGGGTGACACATCCTCTTCTTTACAGGTGGCAGCTTGGCAACTCCTGCAGAAAGGCCAGCAGAGCCCCACTCACACCGGGCAACCAACAAAGCCTTGGCCCCTCACTCCCTCCCACCAGCACAGCCCCGAGACTTCTGACGGGGCAGAGAATATGGAGTCAGGCACAACTTCAGGGGCTATTGCTGCCTGGAGCGCTGTTTCTATTGACCTCAACCAGGCACACCTGGGGAGGGCCGGCCGGCAGGGTAAGGCTGCCCAGGTCAGCTAATCCACAACCCTCAGGGAATCACATTGTTGAAAATGGACCTCGCTAAGGCAGAATAGAAGCCAAGGAAAAAAAGGACACAATGCCATTTGCAGCCCCATAAATGAGTCTAGAGGTAATCACGTGACTTGGAGTAATTCAGAACGTGAAAGACACATATCGTATCATATCACATATAGGTGTTACCTAAAAATGGATACCAGGGCAGATATTTCCACGGAGAAGGGCAATCACAGATTCATTAAACAAACTTATGGTTCACCAATGGAAAGGTGTGAGGATTGGTTTCATTACGATATCGGGGTTAACAGACATAATCAAACACAGGTGACATATATAATCACCAAAGACCTACGGAATACCAATAAAAGACTACTCAACATTCTGTCCTAACGTACATGGGAAAAGGATCCCAGGAAGAACAGACATCTGTATATGTGTAAAAGAACCAAATCTTCCACACCTACAACAAGCCAAACATTGTAATCAAACTTGCTGTAATAGAAAATTAAAAAAAAATTAAAAACACGAACAAGAAGTAGTGAGACAAACTTGAGGGGCTTTCTCCTGGCACATTCCATTCTAAATTCCAATCTAGAACACGACTTCCATTGAGGCTCTGTTGCTTTAACCAGATTTGGTAAGGGAGAACTGCTGCCACCTTGTGGCCTTTTCACGCAACAGCAGCTTTAATCCCAGCGCTAATGGTCAGTTGATATTCAAAATCATTGCAGGCCTGTAAATGACACCTGCCCTGAAAACAAATCCTGGGGTCACATATCGACCAAAAAATTCAAAGGACGTCCATATTTCAAAAGGACCATTTCAAAAGGCATATTTTACGCAGATTAGTGTTCTGCTTCTTTTTCTTTCTTTCCTTTTTTGTTAAAAAAAACGGGAATGGAAAAAGGCATCCCTCAGAATGGGCGAAAATCGTTGCAAATGAATCAATGGACAAAGGTTTAATCTCCAATATATATATAAACAGCTCATGCAGCTTAATATTAAAAAAACAAACAACCCAATACAAAAATGGGCAGAAGATCTAAAGAGACGTTTCTTCAAAGAAGACACAGAGATGGCCAAGACCCACATGAAAAGCTGCTCAACAGCACTAATTATTAGAGAAATGCAAATCAAAACTACAATGAGGTATCACCTCACACCTGTTAGGATCGGCATCATCAGAAACTCTACAAACAACAAATTCTGGGGAGGGTGTGAACAAAAGTAGCCCTCTTCCACTATTGGTGGGGATGTAAATTGATACAGTCACTATGGAGAACAGTATGGAGTTTCCTTAAAAAAACTAGAAATAGAATTACCATCTGATCCAGCAATCCCACTTCTGGGCATATACCCAGAGAAAACCATAAATCAAAAAGGCACATTTACCACAATGTTCATTGCAGCACTATTAACAATAGCCAGGTAATGCAAGCAACCTAAATGCCCACAGACAGATGAATGGATAAAGATGTGGTACATATATAAAATGGAATATTACTCGGCCATAAAAAGGAATGAAACTGGGTCATTTGTAGAGACATCGATGGATCTAGAGACTGTCATACAGAATGAAGTAAGTCAGAAAGAGGAAAACAAATATTGTATATTAATGCATATATGTGGAACCTAAAAAATGGTACAGATGAACTGGTTTGCAGGGAAGAAATAGAGACACAGAGGTAGAGAACAAACGTATGGACACCAAGTGTGGGAAGCCATGGGGTGGTGGTGGTGGGATGAGTTGGGAGATTGGGATTGACCTGTATACATGTATATGCATAAAATACATAACTAATAATAACCTGCTGTATAAAATAATAAATAAAAGTAAATGTCAAAATTTTAAAAACTAAAATTTTAAAATAAAACAGAAAAACGTTCTTCCCTTCACACAGATGTATTTATAGGAATGAATTATTTCCATGCTTATATCTATAAATACATAAAAGAGGAATCAAATCTAACATGAACCATAAAAGAAAAAAAAAATACTGAACCCACCAGTTATACAGAGGGAAACCCTATCAGGGCACTTGCTCCAGCGGTAAACAATTCTGAAATTGGTCAGAGGTGGGGAATCACCTCCCATACAGCCAGCAACCCACCCCCCATGCAAGGAGTGTCCTCATTGCAAAGCTGGGGGACCGTGCTGAGGCATCTGTGAGTAAACGTGAGCTGAGCCCCAGGCCAGCTGCTGCTGAACTGTTGCCACCCTTCCCAGGTAAAACACCTGAATATGTACAAGGGCTTGAAAGCCTAGAGGAAGGGCCGTGGAGCCACACCAGCGACAGCACGCAGGCCAACTTGGTGCCTGCAGGCCAGCCAGGATGGTCCTGGCCCCGGGCGCTCTTCTGGAAGCTTTCTATCACCCTGCCTGAGATAGCCCTCCTGTCCCGGCCCCCACTGCTTTTTTCCTTCCTCACCTCTGTCCGGAGAGAAATTCCATCGGAAGGTATGGGTGACACATCCTCTTCTTTACAGGTGGCAGACTGGCAACTCCTGCAGAAAGGCCAGCAGAGCCCCACTCACACCGGGCAACCAACAAAGCCTTGGCCCCTCACTCCCTCCCACCAGCACAGCTCCGAGACTGCTGACGGGGCAGAGAATATGGAGTCAGGCACAACTTCAGGGGCTATTGCTGCCTGGAGCGCTGTTTATATTGACCTCAACCAGGCACACCTGGGGAGGGCCGGCCGGCAGGGTAAGGCTGCCCAGATCAGCTAATCCACAACCCTCAGGGAATCACATTGTTGAAAATGGACCTCGCTAAGGCAGAATAGAAGCCAAGGAAAAAAAGGACACAATGCCATTTGCAGCCCCGTAGATGAGTCTAGAGGTAATCACGTGACTTGGAGTAAGTCAGAAAGTGAAAGACACATATCGTATCATATCACTTATAGGTGTTACCTAAAAATGGATACCAGGGAAGATATTTCCACGGAGAAGGGCAATCACAGATTCATTAAACAAACTTATGGTTCACCAATGGAAAGGTGTGAGGATTGGTTTCATTACGATATCGGGGTTAACAGACATAATCAAACACAGGTGACATATATAATCACCAAAGACCTACGGAATACCAAGAGAAGACTACTCAACCTTCTGTCCTAACGTACATGGGAAAAGGATCCCAGGAAGAACAGACATCTGTATATGTGTAAAAGAACCACATCTTCTACACCTACAACAAGCCAAACATTGTAATCAAACTTGCTGTAATAGAAAATAAAAAAAAAAATTAAAAACACGAACAAGAAGTAGTGAGACAAACTTGAGGGGCTTTCTCCTGGCACATTCCATTCTAAATTCCAATCTAGAACACGACTTCCATTGAGGCTCTGTTGCTCTACTAACCAGATTTGGTAAGGGAGAACTGCTGCCACCTTGTGGCCGTTTCACGCAACAGCAGCTTTAATCCCAGCGCTAATGGTCAGTTGATATTCAAAATCATTGCAGGCCTGTAAATGACACCTGCCCTGAAAACAAATCCTGGGGTCACATATCGACCAAAAAATTCAAAGGACGTCCATATTTCAAAAGGACCATTTCAAAAGGCAAATTTTGCGCACATTAGTGTTCTGCTTCTTTTTCTTTCTTTCCTTTTTTGTTAAAAAACGGGAATGGAAAAAGGCATCCCTCAGAATGGGCGAAAATCGTTGCAAATGAATCAATGGACAAAGGTTTAATCTCCAATATATATATAAACAGCTCATGCAGCTTAATATTAAAAAAACAAACAACCCAATACAAAAATGGACAGATGATCTAAAGAGACGTTTCTTCAAAGAAGACACAGAGATGGCCAAGACGCACATGAAAAGCTGCTCAACAGCACTAATTATTAGAGAAATGCAAATCAAAACTACAATGAGGTATCACCTCACACCTGTTAGAATCGGCATCCTCAGAAAATCTACAAACAACAAGTTCTGGGGAGGGTGTGGACAAAAGGAGCCCTCTTCCACTATTGGTGGGGATGTAAATTGATACAGTCACTATGGAGAAGAGTATGGAGTTTCCTTAAAAAAAACTAGAAATAGAATTACCATCTGATCCAGCAATCCCACTTCTGGGCATATACCCAGAGAAAACCATAAATCAAAAAGGCACATTCACCACAATGTTCATTGCAGCACTATTTACAATAGCCAGGTAATGCAAGCAACCTAAATGCCCACAGACAGATGAATGGATAAAGATGTGGTACATATATAAAATGGAATATTACTCAGCCATAAAAAGGAATGAAACTGGGTCATTTGTAGAGACATCGATCGATCTAGAGACAGTCATACAAAATGAAGTAAGTCAGAAAGAGGAAAACAAATATTGTATATTAATGCATATATGTGGAACCTCAAAAATGGTACAGATGAACTGGTTTGCAGGGAAGAAATAGAGACACAGAGGTAGAGAACAAACGTATGGACACCAAGTGTGGGAAGCCATGGGGTGGTGGTGGTGGGATGAGTTGGGAGATTGGGATTGACCTGTATACATGTATATGCATAAAATACATAACTAATAATAACCTGCTCTATAAAAAAATAAATAAAATTAAATTTAAAAATTTAAAAAATAAAATTTAAAAATAAAACAGAAAAAAGTTCTTCCCTTCACACAGATGTATTTATAGGAATGAACTATTTCCATGCTTATATCTATAAATACATAAAAGAGGAATCAAATCTAACTTGAACCATAAAAGAAAAAAAAAATGCTGAACCCACCAGTTATACAGAGGGAAACCCTATCAGGGCACTTGCTCCAGCGGTAAACAATTCTGAAATTGGTCAGAGGTGGGGAATCACCTCCCATACAGCCAGCAACCCACCCCCCATGCAAGCAGCGTCCTCATTGCAAAGCTGGGGGACCGTGCTGAGGCATCTGTGAGTAAACGTGAGCTGAGCCCCAGGCCAGCTGCTGCTGAACTGTTCCCACCCTTCCCAGGTAAAACACCTGAATATGTACAAGGGCTTGAAAGCCTAGAGGAAGGGCCCTGGAGCCAGACCAGCGACAGCACGCAGGCCAACTTGGTGCCTGCAGGCCAGCCAGGATGGTCCTGGCCCCGGGCGCTCTTCTGGAAGCTTTCTATTGCCCTACCTGAGATACCCCTCCTCTCCCGGCCCCCACTGCTTTTTTCCTTCCTCACCACTGGCCGGAGAGATATTCTAGCGGAAGGTATGGGTGACACATCCTCTTCTTTACAGGTGGCAGCCTGGCAAATCCTGCAGAAAAGCCAGCAGAGCACCACTCACACTGGGCCCCCCACAAAGCCGTGGCCCCTCACTCCCTCCCACCAGCACAGCCCCGACACTGCTGACGGGGCAGAGAATATGGAGTCAGGCACAGCTTCAGGGGCTATTGCTGCCTGGAGCGCTGTTTATTTTGACCTCAACCCAGGCACACCTGGGGAGGGCCGGCAGGCAGTGTCAGGCTGCCCAAATCAGCCAATCCTCACCCCTCAGGGGCTCTCAGTTGCAGAAAATGAACCTTGTTAAACGGGCCAGGCCCAAGGAACACGTGTGGGCTCTTGAGAGTCAGGATAGACAAGGGGCTGCAGCTGTGGCTTGTTTTCTTATCATTTTATCTGGTCCATGAGTGGAAAACAAATTCAAGAAGACCCTATCCTAATGAGAGGAACCCAGGAGTCAGGGAGAGGAGTGATGGTGGGTGGAGACAGAGGCCTGGTGCCCTGGCTGCAGTGGAAGTGTCTGGAAGACCAGGCAGAGAGAGGCTGCACAGAGTGATAGCCAGGGTCACAGACCTGTCAGAGCTGCTGTTTGTTAGTTCAAGTCTTGCTCTGAGGTGTTCTGTGTCAGCTGTGAGCAACAGGTGAGCTGGGGGTTCTCTGCAAGTTGGGCTATGTGCACGGTTCCTGTGTGTCCAGCCCTGCCTGGTTACCTGCCCAGGGGAGCTCCGTATCCTGGGAAGGGCCTGACTATGTGAGCCCCATGGGCTGCTGGGTAACTGCACAGGTGAGCTCCATACACTGGGAGGGACTTGACCACGAGAGCCCCGTGGGCTGTGGGGTGGGGGGTGCAGCCCAGGTGAGCTCCATATCCTGGGATTGGCCTGACCACGAGAGCCCCATGGGCTGCTGGAGACCCGGTAAAGGATATCAGGACAGTCAGTGAAGCCACCAAGGATATACAGCCAGTACCTACACACTGCTGGTCATTCTACCATCCACCAGGCCATGGCATTCTGTATTAGACTTCAATGATGCCTTCTTCTGTATTCCGTTCATCTCAGAGTCACAAGAATTTTTGGCTTGTGACTGGCAGGCCACAACATGCAACAAAAGCAATAATGCTGGGCCGTCCTGCCCCAATGGTTCAAAAATCCCCACACCATCATTGGGGAAATGTTCTCTAAAGACCTAAAAGTTCTACCTCTGTAAAAGGGAACCCTCCTTCAATATGCAGATGACATTCTGATCGCCAGGCCTACTAAAGACGCCTCTGAACTACCTAGCCAAGAAAGGATAGAAGGTGTCCAAGAAAAAGGCTCAAATATCCCAGGCTAAGGTGACATGCCTGGGCTTCATTCTCACAGATATTCAGAGAAACACATCCCAGGATAGGGAAGAAGCCATTTGCAGCCTTACCTCTTCTAAAACTAGAAGACAGTTTAGGGGTTCCTGGGGAGGCCAAGGTTTTCTGCATCTGGATCCCTAACTACAGTCTAATAGCTGGGCCTCTACATGAAACACTGACACGAAAAGATGATGATCCTTTTGAATAGAATCCAGAAGCAGCCTTTCAAGAATGGAAAGAGCAGTCAATTCAGACCCTTGCCCAGGAACTCCCTAATTTAACTAAACCCTTTGACCTTTACATACCCGGTCAAAGGTTAATCGCCCTGGGAGCCTTAGTGCAAAACCTGGAACCACTTGAAATGGAGCAACACAAGAATGCCCTTCAGGTATGATAAACTATGGTCACCAAGGGCTTTGCCCACCGCCCCATCAGGCCAGGATACTGGGGTATCTAAAAAGCTGGAAATCAGCAGCCTGCAAGGCCAGCTCCCTCCTAAGGGAAAAGGACCCCACGTGGTGATCCTAACCACCCATCATGCCCTGACATTGCAGGGGTCACTCTGTGGACACACTGACCTCGAGTGAGGAGGCCCTCCAACTCCAACCTCCAGGGACACAAACGGGGGCAATGGGCCCCCAAGATGACTCGTGTGACCATCACTTGACCTGGAGTTTCTCTCAGAAAACAACAAGAGTGTGCCCCGAAAGAGCAGACTACTTACTGCTTGCAGGACTTACTGCACGCAGAGGGGAGCTAATAAGCTTGGCGGGGGAAATGTATATCACGCTTTCTCCATAGAAAACCCTACAGACACCGCGGTGATGGTGGCCAATATGACCGGCTGGACTGCTGGCTACTTCTAAAGGGCGTTGACTCAGTGGACATCATGGTCCTGGATCACCACTGACCCTGGACTGTCTGGGAGTTGAGCGGAAAGGGCTCTGACACATGGTGCTGTTTGTACATTAATTCAGGGACCTAATTAAAGAAAGCACAGACTACTGGTCAGAGCATCTAGGCTGGCAAAAAACGTCAGCCTAAGGTCGCCGAACAAATGTGGGGTGGGGTGAAACCTGCCACTGCAGCATCTCTGTGCATCTCTTTCCTGGACCCTTAAAGGTCGTTAGAATCTATAACTCTTCCAATGCTGGTGCTCAGGCGGACGAGCAGTGAGGCAGGAGGCCTTGGGACAATCAACCGCACCTGGAGGGTGCTCGGGAGAAATTTTGCCCCTCCCCCCGGGTATGAGGGCTCCCAACTCAGCATGAAGCAGTTACAAAAGAGGGGTCTGCACTCTCAGCACCCCAAGAATGAGGTACAGGACAAAAGGCAGAGGAGGTGTTCGTCTCCGGCAACGTTCATTAAAAATTCCTGGGAGATAAAAAGAGAATCTGGGCAATAAAATAAAGTCTAACCTGTTTTTCCTTTGTGCTTGGTCTAATATCACGTGCTCCTGGGGTTCCGCATGCAGAGGTCCCACACCCGGCCCTTCAGACCCGATTTCCTAGTGCAGAATGGCTGGGTCAACACCTCAGCTAGCGGGGTCCCATGTAGACTCCGTGACATAGAGCCTGAGCTGCAGCCAACCCAGCCTTTGACAGCTCCATCCCCTCCCTCCCACTGACGCTGCCGGGATCCCTACACAGCAGCCCAGCCCACAGCCCACGGGGGAGTGCACGCTCTCACCTCTCCATTCTATTTTCAAAATATAAAGTTTCCTTTGCTTCTGAACCAAACTCAGTCTTGATCTGTTGGCTCCAATGACACTGGGCGCGGGGACTCCTGTTGGGGTCCACTCTGGAGGATCAGTAACAGAAATTGAGAACATTGTAACTTCAATGAACAGGTGTGTGAGCCAAACTGTAGTTAACATAGAGCAGTGTATAAGGCTCGGGTAAAGTAAGATGTTTCTAAGACTTACGTTTGATATTTCCATCACTTTATTGTAAGCAAGTTCAGTGAAGAAGTCTGTCTTATTTGTCAGGCCAACATTAGAGCAATGAAGGGATTTATTTCCAAGGATGTAGATCGAATACTCTTGGCTGAAGCTTCAATCTTGTTTTGAATGCTTTTCCATTGAAAAGGATACCTCTCTTTCAGCTCCCCCATTTCTGAGAAGTATAAAATCTTATAATTTATTATTACCAAAAGGGATAGGTAGGAGAAGGGATAAATTAACAGTCTGGGATTAACACATACACACTGCTATGTATGAAATAGATCATAAACAAGGAACTACTGTATAGCACAGGGAACTACACTGAATATTTTGCAATAACCTATAAGGGGAAATAATCTGGAAAAGAATAGATATTTTATCGACATCACCTATCAATGACAGATAAAATGTAACCTAAGCAAGGCCGATGGTGAGCGCTTCTGACCCTGAAGATTTCAACCATCTAAAGTTTGGACTCTGCCTATTTCCCAAGGCCCTTAATGGACATATGTGTAGCCGTAGCTTAAAAATTCCCCAGTTTGGGGTTCGGGGAGGCACTGATTTGTAAAAATCCCTGGTGTTCTCCTTACATGCACCGGACCCTTCCTACTGCTAAAACATGCCTGTCACACCTAGAGGATGGTACACCGTTTGATCAGAAAGAGTTTGGAAAAGTCACCTCATCTCCTCATCGCCTGGTGCTCAGGTTCAACCCTCCAGCATCTTTCCTAACAATCTCCTCACTTGGGGATATCAGCACCGTCAACATTCTGTTGCACACAGTTTGGAATTTGTCCAGAGGATGAAGCGGAAGGATTTGAAAAAGTTAGAGACAAGTCCTAGGTGTTCGGACAGGCACATGCCACTCTAATTTACAATCCGGAAGACAAATTCATCAAAGGCTAGAATTGCCCACAGAAACAGAATAGGGCTAGAGGAAATCCCGCTGTTTTGTGTCCAGTTTCCAAAAACACAAGTTGAAAAATGGAACTCAGGGGCACTAAAATTCATGAAACTGCAGAGTTGAAAATATCTATCGTCAAAAAATGTCTTGAGGTAAGTCACAGAAAAGGACTTGTAAGCAAGGGAGTGTGGCAGGAAACAGATTTGAAGAGGTAGAAAAGACTCCCCATTAAAGCACAAGAAAAGGGGCTGAACATCGCCAATGATGCAGTTGGCCAAAAAGGGCATATACATTTTTTCTGAATATATTCAAGTAAAGGCCATACACACTTTTTATCCAACCAAACAGGTGGGCACTGGAAATCAATACTACAAAATGTATCACTTCACATCAGTCAGAAGGGCCATCCACATAAAGTGTAAACACCAGAAATGCAGGACAGGGCGAGGAGAAAAGGGAGCCCTGTGAGGCTGATAGTGGAAATGTAATTTGCCAACGGCCACTCTGGAGAAGTGTATTGTGTTTGCTAAAACATCTAAAAAATGAGCTACAGAGCATAGGGCACTTGCACTCATGGGCGTATACCTTGGGAAAAACAAAAATCGACAGAAAACAGGTACCCCAACGTTTACCACCTCTCTGTTAAAAAGAGCCTCAACTTGGATATAACCTAAATGTCCCTGGAAGGATAAAATGGATGAAAGAGATGGGGTACTTATGTAGAGTGGAATATTACTCATCCAGAAATCAATGAAATAAGGCCAGTTGGAACAACTCTGGAGGAGTTACATACGATCATTCTAAGTGACATATGTCAGAAAGAAAAAGACACATATCATAAGATGTCACTTAAAGGTGGAATCAAAAATGGCTACACATGAAATAAATTACAAAACAGAAACATAGTCAAATATGTAGAAAACAGACATAAGGCTGCTAAATGGGAAAGGTGGGGAAGGGTGAGGTATTATCCAGGAGGTTGAAATTAGCCAAGATACCATTCCAAGTACCAAATTGAATAATTGACAAGGCCTACACGGTACCTCAAAGAACTGCACTCAGTACACTCAAGTCACTGGAAAATAATACATATGACTGGTAAGAATCTGTAAAAGAATTTATTGATGTCTCACAGTACATGAATCAAGTGGATGTACAGCAGCAAAAAACAGAGCTTTGAAAATCAGCTGTAAGCAATATAATAATAAATTTAAAAATATTTAGAAAATAAGTGAGACAGACAAAAATTCTTACAACTTTTGTTGAAGGGCTACGATGTAACATGGATTGAACACATCTAGACCCACAGCAGGATGATATATAAGGCTGGAAGCTATGCACGCTAAGAGATGTTAGAGAGGCTGGGTGAGGAAATGCAGACCTTTTAAAGTAATACTGCCTGGTACCCATTCCATGGGTCCCAAATCTGCAGGTTCAAGGGAATCTTCCTACAGCAAAAACATGCTTGGGAAACCGAGATGAATGTACACCGTGTGCTCAGGAAAGGTGTCTAAAATGCACCTCATTTTTGATCTCCTGGTGCTGGGGTTCGCCATTCCAGCCACATTACTAACAATCTCCCCACTTGGAGAATCAGCACCTTTAACCTCCTGTTTCACACAGTTTGCAATTTGTGCAGAGGATAAACGGGAAGAGGGGGAACCAATGAGAGACTAGCTGTAGGAGTTTTGACAGGCACAGGTCACTCTAATTTCCCATTAGGAAGAAGAGTTAACCAAAGGCTCAGCCTGCCTCCCCAGAACCAGAATAGGGCCAGAAGCAATCCAATGGTTTGGCGGCCAGCTCACAAAAAAAAAGCGAGTTGAAAAATGGAGCTCAGGAGCAGACAATTCAAAGACCTGCAAAGATATAATGATAACCAACGTCCAAAAATATATTCAGGTAAGGCAACGAAGAGGATCTGAATGAGAGGCAGAATTGCAGGAAACAGATTTCAAAAGGTAGATTGGACTCACATTTAAAGCATATGAAAAGCAGCAGAATATCTAAAATGATGCAGTTGGGCAAAAGGGTGTATGCGTTTTTTTCCTGAATATCTTCAGGAATAAAACACATACAGAGTTTTTGGCCAACCAAGCAAGCGGGAAATGCAAATCCGCACAACAAAGAAGTCTCAATTTCCACTGCTCAGAAGCGGCATCCAAAAATAGTGTACAAAGCAGAAATGCAGGAGAGGCCTTGGAGAACAGGGAGCCTAGTCACGCTGATGGGTGGGGTATAAATATCCAAGAGCCACTCTGAAGAAGTGTATGCTGTTTCCTAAAACATCTAAAATACAAAGCTACCGAGCATAGGGAACTTCCACTCACGGGCATATAACTTGGGAAGACTAAATATCAACAAGACACAGGCACCCCAAAGTTTAGGGCTGCTCTGCATACAAGAACCTCAACTTCGGTACACCTTAAATATTCCAGGAAAGAGAAAATTGCGTAAAGAACTTGTGGTAATTTTGTACAACGGAATATCACTCAGACATGAAATCAATGTCATAAGGCCAGTAGCAGCATAATAAGTGGATTTAGGTATGATGATTCTAAGTGAAATAAGTCACACAGAAAAAGACACTTAACATAAGATATCACTTAGAGAGGGAATGTAAACATCGCTACACATGAACTGAATTACAAAACAGAACAGAGTCACACATTTAGAAAACACACTTATGCCTGCTTAAGGGGAAAGGTGAGGTGGGGTGACGCATAAAACAAGACTTTGAAGTTAGCACAGATACCGTTCTATAAACCAAATATATAATAGAAAATACCTACTCCTTGCTCAGTGAACTGGACACAACAGTCACTATTCACCACAGAAAAATATATCTGACTAGTAAGAATCTTAAATCCTATGTATTGATATATCGCTGTAGGTGAATCAAGTCTGTGTACTGTGGCATAAACACAGCAGTGAAATTCAGGTAAATGCCCCTATAAAAATAAATTTCAAACACAAAACACAGAGACAGTGAAAGAGAGAGAGTTTTTTACAAAATTCGTTCAGAAGTTGTGATGCAACCCAGACTGACCACATCTACATCCACAGCTGGATGAGACATAAGGCTGGAAACTCTTGGGGCACAGATGATTGGTGTGGTTGGGTGAGCAAAGGAAGACCCTTTAAAGTAATTCAGCATGTTACCCATTCCCTGGGTCCCAACTCTCCAGGTTGAAGGGAATCTTCCTACAGGTAAAAGATGCATGGGAATCCCAGAGGTTTTTATACTGTGTGATCTGGACAGGTTTCTAAAACACAAGTAATTTTTCAAAAAGTGGTGCTCCAGTTTGCCATTTCACCCGCTTTAGTAACAACCTCCTCACAGGGAGAATTAGCACCTTTAACATCCTGTTTCGCACAGTTACCAAATTGTGCATAGGATGAATGGGAAGAGGGGGAAGCAATGAGAGACTAGCTGTAGGTGTTTGAAGGGGTACATGTCACTTTATTTTGCCATCAAAAGAAGACATAACCAAAGGCTCAGCCTGCCTCTCCGGATCAAAATAGGTCCTAGAGCAGTCCTGCAAATTGTGGGCAGATCACATAAAAGTGAGGTGAAAACTGAGGTTTAGGAGCTCACCAATTCAAAAAGTTGCAGAGTTATAAATACAACTACCGTCCAAAAATATATTTAGGTAAGGCAACGAAGAGGATATGAAAGCAAGGCAGAATTGCAAGAAAAAAGTTTCAAGAGGGAGAATAAGTCGCCTTAAACCACATGTAAACAAGAAGAACTTCGACAATGATGCACTTGGCCAAAAAGGGCGTATGCATTTCTTCCTGAATATATTCAGGAAAAAACGCATACACACTTTTTGGCTAACCAAGCAAGGGGGCAATGCAAATCTACACGACAAAGAAGTATCACATCCCACCTGTCAAAAGAGACATGCAGAAAAAGCATAAAAACACAAAAGGCAGGACAGGCCATGGGGAACAGGGAGCCTTTTTATGCTGATGGGCGGGATGTAAATTGCCAACAGCCACTCAGAAGGAGTGCATTATGTTCCCTAAAGGGAGTAAAAACAAAGCTACAGAGCCTAGGGCAGTTACAGTCATGGGAATATACCTTGGGAAAACTGAAAATGAATAAGTCACAGCCAACCCAAAATGTAGGGCTGCATGGCTTACAAGCACCTCAACTTCAGTACACCATAAATATCCCAGGAAAGAAAAAAAATGGGTAAAGAAGGGATGGCACTTATGTACGATGGAACATCCCTCAGCCATGAAATCAAAGTCATAAGGCCAGTAAGAGCATAATTAGTGGATTTAGGTATGATGATACTAAGTGAAATAAGTCACACAGAAAAAGAATCTTATCATAAGATATCAATTATGAAGGGAATGTAAACATGGCTACACATGAACTGAATTAGGAAACAGAACAGTGTCTCACCTTTAGAAAACACAATTATGCCTGTTTAAGGGGAAAGGAGACGTGGGGTGATGCATAAAATCAGAGTTTGATATTAGCACAAGTACCATTCCATAAACCAAATATGTAGTAGACAAGACTTACTCCTTCCTCAGTGAACGGGACTCAACCCCCCATATTCCCAGCAGAGGAATATATCTGACAAGAAAAAATCTTAAAACCTATGTACTGATATGTCACTGTAATGGAATCAATTGTGTCTAGAATGCTATAAACACGGCTGTGAAATCAGCTAAATCCAATTATAAAAATGAATTTCAAAAAAACCCCAATAAAACAGGGAAATTCTTACACAATTACTTCAGGGGCTCTGATGATACCTGGAATGACCCTATCTACAACGACAGCTGGATGAGACATAAGTCTGGACACTTGGGACTGAGAGGATTGGTGAGATTGGGTGAGCAAATGCAGACCCTATAAAGCAATAATGTGAGACACACATTCCATGGGTCCCAACGCTCCAGGTTGAAGGGAATATTACTACAGCTATAACATGCACGGGAAACCTAGAGAATGGACACACTGTGATGGTGAAAGGTTTCTAAAACTCTCCTAATATTCCCTCACCTGGTGCTCCAGTTTGACTTTCCAACTGCATTACTATCAACCTCCCAAATTGCAGAGTCAGCCCCTTTAAAATCCTGGTTCACACAGGTTGCCAATTTTGCAGATGATGAAAGGGATGAGGGAGAAACAATGAGAGAGTAGCTGTAGGTATTTTGACCAGCACATGTCACTCTAATTTCCAGTCTGGAAGAAGAAATAACCAAAGTCTCAGCCTGCCCCCCCCGGGAACAGTATAGGTCCTGAAGCAAAATGGTGGATTTGCCGTCAGCTCACATAAAAGCGAGTTGAAAAATGGAGCTCATGGGCACAGGAATTCACAAACTGGCAGATTTATAAAGGACAACTCTTGTCCAAAAATCTGTTGAGGGAAGGCAACGAGGCGGACTTGAAAGCGAGGCAGAATAGCAGGCTAGAGATGTCAAGAGATATATTGGAATCGCATTCAAAGCACAGGAAGAGGGGCAGAACTTCGAAAATGATGCACTTGCCCAAAAGGGGAATATGTGTTTTCTCCTGAATATATTCAGGAGAAAACACATATGCCCTTTTTGGCCAAGCAAGAAAGCGAGCAATGCAAATCTGAACTACAAAGAAGTAGCACTTCCCACCGGTTAAAGGGGACATCCGCAAAATGTGTAAAAACCAGAAAGGCAAGACCCGCCCTGGAGAACAGGGAGCCTTGTTATGCTGATGGGCGGGATGTAAATTGCCAACTGCCTCTCTGGAGGAGTGCATTGTGTTCCCTAAATCAAGTAAATAACAGAGCAGCAGAGACAAGGTCACGTCAACTCTAGGGAATATACCTTGGGAAAACTGAAAATAAATAAGACACAGCCACCACAAAATGTAGGGCTGCCCTGCTTACAAGAACGTCAACTTCGGTAGGCCTTAAATATCCTAGGAAAGACAAAAATGGTTCAAGAAATTGTGGTAGTTACGTTCGATGGAATATCCCTCAGCCATGAAATCAATGTCATAAGGCCAGTAGCAGCATAATGAGTGGATTCAGGTACGATGATTCTAAGTGAAATAAGTCACACAGAAAAAGAAACTTATCATAAGATATCACTTATGAAGGTCCTATAAACATGGTTACACATGAACTGAGTTAGGAAAGAGAACAGAGTCTCACATTTAGAAAACACTCTTATGCCTGCTTAAGAGGGAAGGAGATGTGGGGTGATGCATAAAACCAGAGTTCGATATTAGCACAAGTACCATTCCAAAAACCAAATACGGAATAGACAAGACCATCACCTTCCTCAGTGAACGGGACTCAACACACCTTATTCCCTGCAGAGGAATATATCTGACTAGTAAGAATCTTAAAACCTATGTATTGATATGTCCGTAAGGGAATCAAGTGTGTCTAGACCGGCATAAACACGGCAGTGAGAATCAGCTCAAACCCACTATAAAAATAAATTTCAAAAACAAAACGAAAACACAGGGAACTTCTTTACAATTCCTTCAGGGGCTCTGATGAAACCTGGAATGACCATATCTACAACGACAGCTGGATGTGGCATAAGGCTGGACACTTGGGACTGAGAAGATTGGTGAGATTGGGTGAGCAAATGCAGACCATTTAAAGCAATACTGTATGGCACACATTCCATGGGTCCCAACTCTCCAGGTTGAAGGGAATATTACGACAGCTATAACATGTATGGGAAACCTAGAGAATGGGCACACTGTGATGGCTAAAGGTTTCTAAGACTCTCCTAATAGTCCCTCTCCTGGTGCTCCTGTTTGACTTCCCAACTGCTTTACTACCAACCTCCCAACATGGAGAGACAGCCCCTTTAACCTCCTGGTTCGCACAGGTTGCCAATTTTTCAAAGGAAGAAAGCGAAGTGGGTGAACCAAAGAGAGAGTAGTTGTTAAGCATTTGGACGGGCACATGTCACTCTAATTTCACGTCAGGAAGAAGAATTAACCAAAGTCTCAGCCGGACCACCAGGAACCAGTATATGACCTCAAACAAAATTGTGGATTTTCGGTCAGCTAACAAAAAAGTGAGTTGAAAAATGGAGCTCAGGGGCACAGCAATTCACAAACTGGCAGAGTAATAAAGGACAACTATCATCCAAAAATCTGTTGAGGGAAGGCAACGAGGCTGACTTGAATGCGATGCAGAATAGCAGGAAATAGATTTCAAGAGGTACATTGGAATCGCTTTAAATCGCAGGAAGAGGGGCACAACTTCGACAATGATGCACTTGGCCAAAAAGGGCGTATATTCAGGAGAAAATGCATACGCCCTTTTTGGCCAAGCAAGCAAGTGGGCAATGCAAATCTGCACTACAAAGAAGTATCACTTCCCACCGGTCAAAAGGGACATCCGAAATATGTGTAAAAACCAGAAAGGCAAGACAGGCCTTGGAGAAGAGGGAGCCTTGTTATGCTGATGGGTGGGATGTAAATTTCCAACTGCCTCTCTGGAGGACTGTATTGTGTTCCATAAAACAAGTAATCAACAGAGCAACAGAGCCAAGGGCACTTCCAGTCTAGGGAATATACCCTGGGAAAACTGAAAATCAATAATACATAGCCACCACAAAGTGTAGAGCTGCACTTCTTACAAGAACCTCGACTTGGGGACACCTTAAATATCACAGGAAAGACAAAATTGGTAAAGAAATTGTGGTACTTACGTACGATGGAATATCCCTCAGCCATGAAATCAATGTCATAAGGCCAGTAGCAGTATAATGAGTGGATTCAGGTACGATGATTCTAAGTGAAATAAGTCACACAGAAAAAGAAACTTATCATAAGATATCACTTATGAAGGTCCTGTAAACATGGCTACACATGAACTGAGTTAGGAAAGAAAACAGAGACTCACATTTAGAAAACACTCGTACGCCTGCTTAAGGGGGAAGGACAAGTTGGGTGATGCTTAAAACCAGAGTTTGATATTAGCACAGGTACCGCTCCAAAAACCAAATAAGGAATAGACAAGACCTATTCCTTCCTCAGGGAACGGACTCAACACCCAATATCTCCCATACAGGAATATATCTGACTAGTAAGAATCTTAAAACCTATATATTGATATGTCTCCATAAGGGAATCAAGTGTGTCTAGACCGGCATAAACACAGCAGTGAGAATCAGCTCAATCTCACTATAAAAATGAATTTCAAAAACAAAACAGAAAAACAGGGAAATTCAGTACAATTCCTTCTGGGCCTCTGATAAAACATGGAAAGCCTTACCCTACGCCTTAAAGTAATCCTAGTCCATACGTCACCACGTACCCTGACCATAAAACGTTTCAGTACCCTCACCTGTGTCCTAAACCTTGTCGTTCCCTAACCCTAACCCTAACCCAGTATGGAAACCTACCACCAAACCTACACCTTACCCTAAGCCGTACACTAATCCTAATCCATATGTCAACATGTACCCTGACCATAACACGTTTCAGTACCCACACCTGTGCCCTAAACCTTGCCGTTCCCTTAAACTAACCCTAGCCCGGAACGGAAACCTACCACCAACCCTACACCATACCCTATGAAGGATCATAATCCTAATCCGTACGCTGACACTAACCCATGCGTCAACGCGTACCCCTGGTCTTAACACGTTTCCGTACCCTCACCTTTGCCATAAACCTTGCCGTTCCCTAACCCTAACCCTAGCGAGGAACGTAAACCTACCACCCACCGTACACCTTACCCTACGCCGTACCCTAATACTAATCAGTACGCTGACACTAACCTGTGCGTCAACACGTACACTCACCCTAACACATTTCCGTACCCTAACCTGTGCCCTAAACCTTGCCGTTCCCTAACCCTAACCTTAGCCCAGAACGGAAACCTAACACCAACCCTACACCTGAACCTAAGCCGTTCCCTAAGCCTTATCCGTAGGTCAACACGTACCCTGACCATAACACGTTTCCATACACTCACCTGTGCCCTAAACCTTGCCGTTCTCTAACCCTAACCCTAGGCCGGAAGGGAAACCTACTACCAACCTTACACCTTACAATATGCTGTACCCTAATCCTAATCCGTACGCTGACACTAAACACTGTGTCAACTCGTACCCTCACCCTAACACGTTTCAGTACCCTCAACTGTGCCCTAAACCTTGACGTTCCCTAACCCTAACCCTAGACTGCAACGGAAAGCTACCACCAACCCTACACTTTACCCTATGCCGTACCCTAAGGCTAATCCGTACGCTGAAACTAACCCGTGGGTCAACACGTGCCCTGACCTTAACACGTTTCTGTACACTCACCTGTGCCCTAAACCTTGCTGTTCCCTAACCCTAACCCTAGGCCAGAACGGAAACCTACCACCAACCCTACACTTTACCCTATGCCGTACCCTAAGCCTAATCCGTACACTGACACTAACCAGTGCGTCAACACGTACCCTGACACTAACACGTTTCCGTACCCTCACCTGTGCCCTAAACCTTGCCGTTCCCTAACCCAACCCTAGCGCGGAACGGAAACCTACCACCAACCCTACACCTTACCCTACACCGTACACTAATCTTAATCCGTACGCTGACACTAACCTGTGCGTCAATAGGTACCCTGAACATAAAACGTTTCCGTACCCTCACCTGTGCCCTAAAACTTGCCGTTCCCTAACCGGTACCCTAGCCAGGAACGGAAACCCACTGGCAGCCCTACACCTTACCCTCTGCCGTGCCCTAATCCTAATCCGTACGCCAACACTGACCCGTGTTTTCGCACGTGCCCTGACCCCAGCACGAGTCCATACACTCACCTGTGCCCTAAACCTTGCCGTTCCCTAACCCGAACCCTAGCCCAGAACGGAAACCCACCGGCAGCCCTACACCTTACCCTCCTCCGTGCCCTAATCCTAATCCATACGCCAACACAGACCCGAGCGTCCACACGTGCCCTGACACCGGCATGTGTCCGTAACCTCACTTGTGCCCTAAAATTGCCGTTCCCTAACCCGAACCCTACACCGGAACGGAAACCAACCGGCAGCCCTACACCTTACCCTCTGCCGTGCCAAAATCCTAATCCGTATGGTGACACTGACACGTGCGTCCGCACGTGCCCTGAACCCAGCACGGGTCCGTACCCTCAACGGTGCCCTAAAACTTGCCGTATCCTAACCCGAACCCTAGCCCGGAACGGAAACCCACCAGCAGCCCTACACCTTTCCCTCCGCTGTGCCCTAATCCTAATCCATACGCCGACACTGACCCATGAGTCCACACGTGCCCTGACCCCAGCACTTGTCCGTACCCTCACCTGTGCCCTAAACTTTGCCGTTCCGTAACCCGAACCCTAGCCCGAAACGGAAACCCACCAGCAGCCCTACAACTTACCCTCCACCGTGCCCTAATCCTATCCCGTACACTGACACTGAACCGTGCGTCCTCACGTGCCCTGACCCCGGCACATGTCCGTGCCCTCACCTGTGCCCTAAACCTTGCCGTTTCCTAACCCGAACCCTAGCCCGGAACGGAAATCCAGTGGCAGCCCTACAACTTACCCTCCGCCGTGCCCTAATCCTAATCCGTATGCAGACACTGACCCGTGCATCCGCAGGTGCCCTGACACTGGCACGTGTCCGTACCCTCACCTGTGCCCTAAACCTTGCCGTTCCCTAAAGCGAACCCTAGCCAGGAACGGAAACCCACCGGCAGCCCTACACCTTACTCTCTGCCGTGCCCTAATCCTAATCCATACACCGACACTGACCCGTGCGTCCACACGTGCCCTGACCCTGCCACGTATCTGTACCATCACCGGTGCCCTAAACCTAGCCATTCCCTAACGCAAACCATAGCCCGGAACGGAAACCCACTGGCAGCCCTACACCTTACCCTCCACCGCGCCCTAATCCGAATCCGTATGCCGACACTGACCCGTGTGTCCACACGTGCTCTGACCCAAGCACGTGTCCGTAACCTCACCTGTGCCCTAAAATTGCTATTCCCTAACCCGAAACATAGAATGGAATGGAAACCCACCGGCAGCCCTACACCTTACCCTCCGATGTGCCCTAATCCTAATCCGTATGCCGACACTGAGCCGTGCGTCCGCACGTGCCCTGACCCCAGCATGTGTCTGTACCCTCACATGTGCTCTAAACCTTGCCGTTCCCTAACCCGAACCCTAGCCCGGAACGGAAAACCACCAGCAGCCCTACACCTTACCCTCCGAAGTGCCCTAATCCTAATCCGTACGCGGACACTGACCCGTGTGTCCGCACGTGCCTTGACCACAGCACGTGTCCGTACACTCACCTGTGCCCTAAATCTTGCCGTTCCCTAACCCGAACCCTAGCCCGGAACGGAAACCAACCGGCAGCCCTACACCTTACCCTCTGCCGTGCCCTAATCCTAATCTGTATGCCAACACAGACCCGTGCGTCCGCACATGCCCTGAACCCAGGACGTGTCCATACCCTCAGCCGTGCCCGAAACCTTGCCGTTCCCTAACCCGAACCCTAGCCCGGAATGGAAAGCCACCGGCAGCCCTACACCTTAATCTCCGCCGTGCCCTTATCCTAATCTGTACGCCGACACTGATGCTTGCGTCCACACGTGCCCTGACCCCAGCACGTGTCCGTACCCTCACCTGAGACCTAAACGTTGCCGTTCCCTAATCCGAACCCTAGCCCAGAACAGAAAGCCACCAGCAGCCCTACACCTTACCCTCCGCCGTGTCCTAATCCTAATCCGTACGCCGACACTGACCCATGCGTCCGCACGTGCCCTGACCCCAGCACGTGTCCGTACCCTCATATGTGCCCTAAATCTTGCCGTGCCATAACCCGATCCCCAGCCCAGAACGGAAACCCACCGGCAGCCCTACACCTTACCCTCCGCCGTGCCCTAATCCTAATCCGTAAGCCGACACTGACCCATGCATCCGCACGTGCCCTGAACCGAGCACGTGTCCGAACACTCACCTGTGCTCTAAACTTTGCCGTTCCCTAACCCTAACCCTATCCTGGAATGGAAAACCACCACCAGCCCTATACCTTACCCTACGCCGTAGCCTACTCCTAGCCCGTAAGCCGGCACTGACCTGTGCATCAGAACGTAGCCTGAGCCTCCCACGTTTCCGTACCCTCACCTGTGCACTACGCATTACCGTTCCATAACCCTAACCCTAACCCGAAACGGAAACCTACTACCAGCCCTAAACCTTACCCCACGCCGTAGCCTACTCCTGCCCCTTTCACTGGCACTGACCCGTGCATCATCACATAGCCTGACGCTCCCACGTTTCCGTACCCTCACCTGCGCCTTAAGCCTTGCCGTTCCCTAACCCTACTCATAGCCCGGAATGGAAACCCGCCACCAGCCCTACGCCTTACCCTACGCCGTTGCCTACTCCTGTCCCGTACGCCGGCACTGACCCGTGCGTCAGCACGTAGCCTGGCCCTCCCACGTTTCCGTACCCTCACCTGTGCCCTAAGCCTTGCCGTTCCCTAACCCTAACCCTAGCCCGAAACAGAAACCTACCACCAACCCTACACCTTACCCTACGCCGTACCCTAATCCTAACCCGTGCGTCAGCATGTACCCTGACACTAACACGTTTCTGTACCCTCAACAGTGCCGTAAACCTTACCGTTCCCTAACCCTAACCCTAGCTCGGAACAGAAACCTACCACCAACCCTACACCTTACCCTACGCCGTACCCTAATCCTAATCCGTTCGCTGACACTGACCCGTGCGTCAGCAAGTACGCTGACCCTAACACGTTTCTGTACGCTCACCTCTGTCCTAAACCTTGCCGTTCCCTAACCCTAACCCTAGCGCGGAATGGAAACCTACCACAAAACCTACACCTTACCCTATACTGTACCCAAATCCTAATCCGTACGCTTACACTGACACGTGCGTCTGCACGTATCCTGGCCCTAACACGTTTCCGTACACTCACCTGTGCCCTAAACCTTGCCGTTCCCTAACCCTAACCCTAGCCCGGAACGGAAACCTACCACCATCCCTACACCTTACCCTACGCCGTACCCTAATCCTAATCTGTACGCTGACAATGACCCATGCGTCACCACATACCCTGACCCTAACACGTTTCCGTACCCTCACCTGTGCCCTAAACCTTGCCGTTCCCTAAGCCTAAACCTAGGCTGGAACGGAAACCTGCCACCAACCCTACACCTTACCCTACGCCGTACCCTAATCCTAACACGTGCGTCAGCATGTACCCTGACCCTAACACGTTTCCGTATCCTCACCTGTGCCGTAAACCTTGCCGTTCCCTAATCCTAACCCTAGCCCAGGATGGAAACCTACCACCAACCCTACACCTTACCCTATGCCGTACCCTAATCCTTCTCAATACGCTGACACGGACCCGTGTGTCAGCACAAACCCTGAGCCTAAAACGTTTCCGTACCCTCACCTGTGCCCTAAACCTTGCAGTTCCCTAACCCTAACCCTAGCCTGGAACGGAAACCTACCACCAACCCTACACCTTACCCTACGCCGTACCCTAATCCTAATCCGTACGCTGACACTGACCCGTGCGTCAGCAAGTACCCTGACCCTAACACGTTTCCGTACGCTCACCTGTGTCCTAAACCTTACGGTTCCCTAACCCTAACCGCAGCGCGGAAAGGATACCTACCACAAAACCTACACCTTACCCTACGCCGTACCCTAATCCTAATCCATACGCTGACACTGACCCGTGCGTCAGCACGTACCATGACCCTAACACGTTTCCGTACACTCACCTGTGCCCTAAACCTTGCCGTTCCCTAACCCAAACCCTAGCCCGGAACGGAAACGTATCACCAACCCTACACCTTACCCTACGCCGTACCCTAATCCTAATCAGTATGCTGACAATGACGCGTACGTCAGCACATACCCTGACCCTAACATGTTTCCGTACACTCACCTGTGCCCTAATCCTTGCCGTTCCCTAAGCCTAACCCTAGGCCGGCACGGAAACCTACCACCAACCCTACACCTTACTCTACGCCGTACCCTAATCCTAACACGTGCGTCAGCATGTACCCTGACCCTAACACGTTTCTGTACCCTCACCTGTGCCCTAAACCTTGCCGTTCCCTAACCCTAACCCTAGCGCGGAATGGAAAACTACCACAATACCTAAACCTTACCCTACGCCGTACCCTAATACTAATCTGTACGCTGACACTGTCCCGTTCGTCAGCACGTACCCTGAACCTAACACGTTTCCGTACACTCACCTGTGCCCTAAACCTTGCAGTTCCCTAACCCTAACCCTAGCCCAGAATGGAAAACTACCACCATCACTATACCTTACCCTACGCCATACCCTAATCCTAATCTGTACGCTGACAATGACCTGTGCGTCAGCACATACACTGACCCTAACACGTTTCCGTACCCTCACCTGTGCCCTAAGCCTTGCCGTTCCCTAAACGTTACCCTAGCCCGGAACGAAAACCTACCACCAACCCTACACCTTACCCTACGCCTAACCCTCATACTAACCCGTGCGTCAGCACATACACTGACCCTAACAGGTTTCCATACACTCACCTGTGCCCTAAACCTTGCTGTTCCCTAACCCTAACCCTAGCCCAGAATGGAAACCCACCACAAACCCTACACCATACCCTACGCCGTAACATTTTCCTAATCCATACGCTGACACTGACCCGTGCGTCAGCAAGTACCCTGAACCTAACACGTTTCCGTACGCTCACCTGTGTCCTAAACCTTACGGTTCCCTAACCCTAACCGTAGCGCGGAAAGGAAACCTACCACAAAACCTACACCTTACCCTACGCCATACCCTAATCCTACTCCGTACGCTGACACTGACCCGTGCGTCACCACGTACCATGACCCTAACACGTTTCCGTACACTCACCTGTGCCCTAAACCTTGCCATTCCCTAACCCTAACCGTAGCTCGGAAAGGAAACCTACCACAAAACCTACACCTTACCCTACGCCGAACCCTAATCCTAATCTGTATGCTGACAATGACGCGTGCGTCAGCACATACCCTGACCCTAACATGTTTCCGTACCCTCACCTGTGCCCTAATCCTTTCCGTTCCCGAAGCCTAACCCTAGGCCAGCACGGAAACCTACCACCAACCCTACACCTTACCCTACGCCGTACCCTAATCCTAATCCGTACGCTGACACTGACCCGTGCGTCAGCACGTACCCTGACCCTAACACGTTTCCGTACCCTCACCTGTGCCCTAAACCTTGCAGTTCCCTAACCCTAACCCTAGCCTGGAATGGAAACCTACCACCAACCCTACACCTTACCCTAGGCCGTACCCTAATCCTAATCCGTACATTGACACTGACCCGTGCGTCAGCAAGTACCCTGACCCTAACACGTTTCCGTAACCTCACCTGTGTCCTAAACCTTGTGGTTCCCTAAACCTAACCCTAGCGCAGAATGGAAAACTAACACAATACCTAAACCTTACTCTACGCCGTACCCTAATCCTAATCCGTACGCTGACACTGACCCGTGCGTCAGCACGTACCCTGACCCTAACACGTTTCCGTACACTCACCTGTGCCCTAAACCTTGCAGTTCCCTAACCCTAACCCTAGCCCAGAACAAAAAACTACCACCATCACTATACCTTACCCTACGCCATACCCTAATCCTAATCTGTACGCTGACAATGACCCGTGCGTCAGCACATACCCTGACCCTAACACGTTTCCGTACCCTCACCTGTGCCCTAATCCTTGCCGTTCCCTAAGCGTAACCCTAGGCCGGAACCGAAACCTGCCACCAACCCTACACCTTACCCTACGCCGTACCTAATCCTAACCCGTGCGTCAGCATGTACCCTGACCCTAACACGTTTCTGTACCCTCACCTGTGCCCTAAACGTTGCCGTTCCCTAACCCTAACCCTAGCCCGGAATGGAAACCTACCACTAACCCTCCACCTTACCCTACGCCGTACCCTAATCCTAATCCGTAAGCTGACACTGACCCATGTGTCAGAACGTACCCTGACCCTAACACGTTTCCGTACCCTCACCTGTGCCCTAAACCTTGCCGTTCCCTAAACGTTACCCTATCCCGGAACGAAAACCTACCACCAACCCTACACCTTACCCTACGCCGAACCCTCATACTAACCAGTGCGTCAGCACATACACTGACCCTAACACGTTTCCGTACACTCACCTGTGCCCTAAACCTTGCTGTTCCCTAACCCTAACCCTAGCCCTGAATGGAAACCCAACACCAGCCCTACACCTTACCCTCTGCCGTAGCTTACTCCTGGTCTGTAAGCTGGCACTGACCCCGGCGTCAGCACGTAGCCTGACCCTCCCACGTTTCCGTACCCTCACCTGTGCCCTAAGCCTTGCCGTTCCCTAACACTAACCCTAGCCCGGAACGGAAACCCACCACCAGACCTACACTTTACCCTATGCTGTACCATACTCCTGGCCCGTACGCTGGCACTGACCCGTGCGTCAGCACGTAGCCTGAACCTCCCACATTTCCGTACCCTCACCTGTGCCCTAAGCTTTGTCGTTCCCTAACCCTAACCCTAGACCGGAACGGAAACCCACCACCAGCTCTACACCTAACCTTACGCCGTACCCTATTCCTCATCCATAAGCTGGCACTGACACGTGCGTCAGCACTTAGCCTGACCCTCTCACGTTTCCGTATTCTCACCTGTGCTCTAAGCCTTGCCATTCCTCACCGTAAGCCTAGCCTGGAACGGAAACCCACCACCAGCCCTACACCTTACCCTACGCCGTAGCTTACTCCAGGTCCGTAAAATTGCACTGACCCCGGCGTCAGCACGTAGCCTGGCCCTCCCACGTTTCCGTACCCTCACCTGTGCCCTAAGCCTTCCCGTTCCCTAACCCTAACCCTAGCCCGGAACGGAACCCCACCACCAGCCCTACGCCTTACCCTACGCTGTACCCTACTAGTGGCCCGTACGCCGGCACTGACCCGTGCATCGGCACGTAGCCTGGCCCTCCCACGTTTCCGTACCCTCACCTGTGCCCTAAGCCTTGCCGTTCCCTAGCCCTAACCCTAGCCCGGAACGGAAACCCGCCACCAGCCCTACGCCTTACCGTACGCCGTACCCTACTCCTGACCCGTACGCCGGCACTGACCCGTGCGTCAGCACGTAGCCTGGCCGTCCCACGTTTCCGTACCCTCACCTGTGCCCTAAGCCTTGCCGTTCCCTAACCCTAACCCTAGACCGGAACGGAAACCTACCACCAAAGCTACACCTTACCCTACGCCGTACCCTAATCCTAACCCATGCGTCAGCATGTAACCTGACACTAACACGTTTCTGTACCCTCACCTGTGCCCTAAACCTTACCGTTCCCTAACCCTAACCCTAGCCCGGAACAGAAGACTACCACCAACCCTACACCTTACCCTATGCCGTACCCTAATCCTAATCCGTACGCTGACACTGACCCGTGCGTCAGCAAGTACCCTGACCCTAACACGTTTCCGTACCCTCACCTCTGTCCTAAACCTTGCCGTTCCCTAACCCTAACCCTAGCGCGGAATGGAAACCTAGCACAAAACCTACACTTTACCCTATGCTGTACCCAAATCCTAATCCGTATGCTTACACTGACACGTGCGTCAGCGCGTATCCTGACCCTAACACGTTTCCGTAACCTCACCTGTGTCCTAAACCTTGCGGTTCCCTAACCATAACCCTAGCCCAGAATGGAAACCTACCACCAACCCTACACCTTACCCTAGGCCGTACCCTAATCCTTCTCCATATGCTGACAGTGACCCGTGCGTCAGCACGTACCCTGAGCCTAACACGTTTCCGTACCCTCACCTGTGCCCTAAACCTTGCAGTTCCCTAACCCTAACCCTAGCCTGGAACGGAAACCTACCACCAACCCTACACCTTACCCTACGCCATAACCTAATCCTAATCCATACGCTGACACTGACCCGTGCGTCAGCAAGTACCCTGACCCTAACACGTTTCCGTACGATCACCTGTGTCCTAAACCTTACGGTTCCCTAACCCTAACCGTAGCGTGGAACGGAAACCTACCACAAAACCTACACCTTACTCTACGCCGTACCCTAATCCTAATCCGTACGCTGACACTGAACCGTGCGTCAGCACGTACCATGACCATAACACGTTTCCGTAACCTCACCTGTGTCCTAAATCTTGCGGTTCCCTAACCCTCACCCTAGCGTGGAATGGAAAACTACCACAATACCTACACCTTACCCTACGCCGTACCCTAATCCTAATCCGTACGCTGACACTGACCCGTGCGTCAGCACGTACCCTGACCCTAACACGTTTCCGTATCCTCACCTGTGTCCTAAGCCTTGCCGTTCCCTAACCCTAACCCTAGCCCGGAATGGAAACCTACCAGCAACCCTCCACCTTACCCTATGCCGTACCCTAATCCTAATCCGTAAGCTGACACTGACCCGTGCGTCAGAACGTACCCTGACCCTAACACGTTTCCGTACCCTCACCTGTGCCCTAAACCTTGCCGTTCCCTAAACTTTACCCTAACCCGGAACGAAAACCTACCACCAACCCTACACCTTACCCTACGTCGAACCCTCATACTAACCTGTGCGTCAGCACATACACTGACCCTAACACGTTTCCGTACACTCACCTGTGCCCTAAGCCTTGCCGTTCCCTAACCCTAACCCTAGCCGGGAACAGAAACCCGCCACCAGAACTACGCCTTACCCTACGCCGTTGCCTACTCCTGGCCCGTACGCCGGCACTGACCCGTGCGTCAGCACGTAGCCTGGCCCTCCCACGTTTCCGTACCCTCACCTGTGCCCTAAGCCTTGCCGTTCCCTAACCCTAACACTAGCCCGGAACGGAAACCCACCACCAGCTCTACACCTAACCTTACACCATACCCTACTCCTCATCCGTAAACTGGCACTGACCCGTGCGTCAGCACGTAGCCTGACCCTCACACGTTTCTGTACCCTCACCTGTGCCTAAGCCTTGCCGTTCCCTCACCCTAACCCTAGCCCGGAACGGAAACCCATAACCAGCCCTACACATTACCCTAGGCCGTACCCTACTCCTGGCCCGTACGCCGGCACTGACCAGTGCGTCAGCACGTATCCTTGCCCTCCCACGTTTCCGTACCCTCACCTGTGCCCTAAGCCTTGTCGTTCCCTAACCCTAACCCTAGCCCGGAACGGAAATCCGCCAGCAGCCCTACGCCTTACCCTACGCCGTACCCTACTCCTGGCCCGTACGCCGGCACTGACCCGTGCGTCAGCACGTAGCCTGACCCTCCCACGTTTCCGTAACTTCACCTGTGCCCGAAACCTTGCCGTTCCCTAACCCTAACCCTAGTCCGAAACGGTAACCTACCACCACCTCTACACCTAACCTTACGCCGTATCCTATTCCTCATCCGTAAGCTGGCACTGACCCATGCGTCAGCACATAGCCTGACCCTCTCACGTTTCCGTACCCTCACCTGTGCCCTAAACCTTGCCGTTCCCTAAGCCTAAACCTAGGCTGGAACGGAAACCTACCACCAACCCTACACCTTACCCTACGCCGTACCCTAATCCTACCACGTGCGTCAGCATGTACCCTGACCCTAACACGTTTCTGTACCCTCACCTGTGCCGTAAACCTTGCCGTTCCCTAGCCCTAACCCTAGCCCAGAATGGAAACCTACCACCAAACCTACACCTTACCCTACGCCGTACCCTAATCCTTCTCCATACGCTGACACTGACCCGTGCGTCAGCACGTAGCCTGAGCCTAACACGTTTCCGTACCCTCACCTGTGCCCTAAACCTTGCAGTTCCCTAACCCTAACCCTAGCCTGAAACGGAAACCTACCACCAACCCTACACCTTACCCTACGCCATAACCTAATCCTAATCCGTATGCTGACACTGACCCGTGCGTCAGCAAGTACCCTGACCCTAACACGTTTCCGTACGCTCAACTTTGTCCTAAACCTTACGGTTCCCTAACCCTAACCGTAGTGCAGAAAGGAAACCTACCACAAAACCTACACCTTACCCTACGCCGTACCCTAATCCTAATCCGTACGCTGACACTGACCCGTGCGTCAGCACGTACCATGACCCTAACACGTTTCCGTACATTCACCTGTGCCCTAAACCTTGCCGTTCCCTAACCCAAACCCTAGCCCGGAACGGAAACGTATCACCAACCCTACACCTTGCCCTATGCCGTACCCTAATCCTAATCTGTATGCTGACAATGACGCGTGCGTCAGCATATAGCCTGACCCTAACATGTTTCCGTACCCTCACCTGTGCCCTAATCCTTGCCGTTCCCTAAGCCTAACCCTAGGCGGGCACGGAAACCTACCACCAATCCTACACCTTACTCTACACCGTACCCTAATCCTAACCTGTGCGTCAGCATGTACCCTGACCCTAACACGTTTCTGTACCCTCACCTGTGCCTTAAACCTTGCCGTTCCCTAACCCTAACCCTAGCCCTAAACGGAAACCTACCACCAACCCTACACCTTAACCTACGCCATACCCTAATCCTAATCTGTACGCTGACACTGACACGTGCGTCAGCACGTACCCTGACCCTAACACGTTTCCGTACCCTCACCTGTGCCCTAAACCTTGCCGTTCCCTAAACGTTACCCTACACCAGAACGAAAACCTACCACCAACCCTACACCTTACCCTACGCCGAACCCTCATACTATCCCGTGCGTTAGCACATACACTGACCCTAACACGTTTCTGTACCCTCACCTGTGCCTTAAACCTTGCCGATCCCTAACCCTAACCCTAGCCCGGAACGGAAACCTGCCACCAGCCGTACGCCTTACCTTACGCCGTACCCTACTACTGGCCCGTACGCCGGCACTGACCCGTGCGTCAGCACGTAGCCTGGCCCTCCCACATTTCCGTACCCTCACCTGTCCCCTAAGCCTTGCCATTCCCTAACCTTAACCGTAGCCCAGAACGGAAACCCGCCACCAGCCCTATGCCTTACCCTACGCCGTACCCTACTCCTGGCCCGTACGCCGGCACTGACCCGTGCGTCAGTACGTAGCCTGGCCCTCCCACCTTTCCGTACCCTCACCTGTGCCCTAAGACTTGCCGTTCCCTAACCCTAACCCTAGCCCGGAATGGAAACGCGCCACCAGCCCTTCACCTTACCCTACGCCGTTGCATACTACTGGCCCGTACGCCGGCACTGACCCGTGCGTCAGTACGTAGCCTGGCCGTCCCACGTTTCCGCACCCTCACCTGTGCCCTAAGCCTTGCCGTGCCCTAACCCTAACCTTAGCCCGGAAGGAAAACCGCCACCAGCCCTACGCCTTACCCTATGCCATACTCTAATCCTTCTCCATACGTTGACACTGAGCAGTGCGTCAGCACGTACCCTGAGCCTAACACGTTTCCGTACCGTCAACTGTGCCCTAAACCTTGCAGTTCCCTAACCCTAACCCTAGCCTGGAACGGAAACCTACCACCAACCCTACACCTTACCCTACACCGTAACCTAATACTAATCCATACGCTGACACTGACCCGTGCGTCAGCAAGTTCCCTGACCCTAACATGTTTCCGTAACCTCATGTCTGTCCTAAACCTTGCCGTTCCCTAACCCTAAACCTAGCGCGGAATGGAAACCTACCACAAAACCTACACCTTACCCTACACCGTACCCAAATCCTAATCCGTACGCTTACACTGACACGTGCGTCAGCACGTACGCTGACGCTAACACGTTTCCGTACACTCACCTGTGCCCTAATCCTTGCCATTCCTAAGCGTAACCCTAGGCCGGAACGGAAACCTACCACAAACCCTACACCTTACCCTACGCCGTACCCTAATCCTAACCCGTGCGTCAGCATGTACGCTGACCCTAACACGTTTCTGTACCCTGACCTGTGCCCTATACCTTGCCGTTCCCTAACCCTAACCCTAGCCCGGAATGGAAACCTACCACCAACCCTCCACCTTTCCCTACGCCGTACCCTAATCCTAATCCGTAAGCTGACACTGACCCGTGCGTCAGAACGTACCCTGACCCTAACACGTTTCCGTACCCTCACCTGTGCCCTAAGCCTTGCCGTTCCCTAAACGTTACCCTAGCCCGGAACGAAAACCTACCACCAACCCTACACCTTACACTACGCCGAACCCTCATACTAACCCGTGCGTCAGCACATACACTGACCCTAACACGTTTCCGTACACTCACCTGTGCCCTAAACCTTGCTGTTCCCTAACCTTAACCCTAGCCCAGAATGGAAACCCACCACCAGCCCTACACCTAACCTTACACCGTACCCTATTCCTCATCCGTAAGCTGGCACTGACCCATGCGTCAGCACGTAGCCTGATCCTCCCACGTTTCCGTATTCTCACCTGTGCTCTAAGCCTTGCCATTCCTCACCGTAAGCCTAGCCTGGAACGGAAACCCACCACCAGCCCTACACCTTACCCTACGCCGTAGCTTACTCCAGGTCCGTAAAATTGCACTGACCCCGGCGTCAGAACGTAGCCTGGCCCTCCCACGTTACTGTACCCTCACCTGTGCCCTAAGCCTTGCCGTTCCCTAACCCTAACCCTAGCCCGGAACGGAAAACCGCCACCAGCCGTATGCCTTACCCTACGCCGTACCCTACTCCTGGCCCGTACGCCGGCACTGACCCGTGCGTCGGCAAGTAGCCTGGCCCTCCCACGTTTCCGTACCCTCACCTGTGCCCTAAGCCTTGCCGTTCCCTAGCCCTAACCCTAGCCCGGAACGGAAACCCGCCACCAGCCCTACGCCTTACCGTACGCCGTACCCTACTCCTGACCCGTACGCCGGCACTGACCCGTGCATCAGCACGTAGCCTGGCCCTCCCACGTTTCTGTACCCTCACCTGTGCCCTAAGCCTTGCCGTTCCCTAACCCTAACCCTAGCCAGGAACGGAAACCTACCACCAAAGCTACACCTTACCCTACGCCGTACCCTAATCCTAACCCGTGTGTCAGCATGTACCCTGACACTAACACGTTTCTGTACCCTCACCTGTGCCCTAAACCTTACCGTTCCCTAACCCTAACCCTAGCCCAGAACAGAAGCCTACAACCAACCCTACACCTTACCCTACACCGTACCCTAATCCTAATCCGGACGCTGACACTGACCCGTGCATCAGCAAGTACCCTGACCCTAACACGTTTCCGTACCCTCACCTCTGTCCTAAACCTTGCCGTTCGCTAACCCTAACCCTAGCGCGGAATGGAAACCTAGCACAAAACCTACACTTTACCCTATACTGTACCCAAATCCTAATCCGTATGCTTACACTGACACGTGCGTCAGCACGTATCCTGACCCTAACACGTTTCGGTAACCTCACCTGTGTCCTAAACCTTGCGGTTCCCTAACCCTAACCCTAGCCCAGAATGGAAACCTACCACCAACCCTACACCTTACCCTAGGCCATGCCCTAATCCTTCTCCATATGCTGACAGTGACCCGTGCGTCAGCACGTACCCTGAGCCTAACACGTTTCCGTACCCTCACCTGTGCCCTAAACCTTGCAGTTCCCTAACCCTAACCCTAGCCTGGAACGGAAACCTACCACCAACCCTACACCTTACCCTACGCCGTAACCTAATCCTAATCCATACGCTGACACTGACCCGTGCGTCAGCAAGTACCCTGACCCTAACACGTTTCCGTACGCTCACCTGTGTCCTAAACCTTACGGTACCCTAACCCTAACCGTAGCGTGGAACGGAAACCTACCACAAAACCTACACCTTACCCTACGCCGTACCCTAATCCTAATCCATACGCTGACACTGAACCGTGCGTCAGCACGTACCATGACCATAACACGTTTCCGTACACTCACCTGTGCCCTAAGCCTTGCCGTTCCCTAAACGTTACACTACACCAGAACGAAAACCTACCACCAACCCTACACCTTACCCTACGCCGAACCCTCATACTAACCCGTGCGTCAGCACATACACTGACCCTAACACGTTTCTGTACACTCACCTGTGCCCTAAACCTTCCTGTTCCCTAATCCTAAACCTAGCCCAGAATGGAAACACACCACCAGCCCTACACCTTAACCTACCTACGCCGTAGCTTACTCCTGGTCCGTAAGCTGCCACTGACCCCGGCGTCGGCACGAAGCCTGGCCCTCCCACTTTTCCGTACCCTCACCTGTGCCCTAAGTCTTGCCGATCCCTACCCCTAACCCTAGCCCGGAACGGAAACCTGCCACCAGCCGTACGCCTTACCCTACGCCGTACCCTACTACTGGCCCGTACGCCGGCACTGACCCGTGCGTCAGCACGTAGCCTGGCCCTCCCACATTTCCGTACCCTCACCTGTCCCCTAAGCCTTGCCATTCCCTAACCCTAACCCTAGCCCGGAACGGAAACCCACCACCAGCTCTACACCTAACCTTACGCCGTACACTATTCCTCATCCGTAAGCTGGCACTGACCCGTGTGTCAGCACGTAGCCTGACCCTCCGACGTTTCCGTACCCCCACCTGTGCCCTAAACCTTGCCGTTCCCTCACCCTAACGCTAGCCCGGAACGGAAACCCATCACCAGCCCTACACATTACCCTATGCGATACCCTACTCCTGGCCCGTACGCCGGCACTGACCCGTGCGTCAGCACGTAGCCTTGCCCTCCCACGTTTCCGTACCCTCACCTGTGCCCTAAGCCTTGCCGTTCCCTAACCCTAACCCTAGCCCGGAACGGAAACCCGCCAGCAGCCCTACGCCTTACCCTGCACCGTACCCTACTCCTGGCCCGTATGCCGGCACTGACCCGTGCGTCAGCACGTAGCCTGGCCCTCCCACGTTTCCGTACCCTCACCTGTGCCCTAAGCCTTGCCGTTCCCTAACCCTAACCCTAGCCCGGAACGGAAACCCCCCACAAGACCTACGCCATACCCTACACCTGTGCTCTAAGCCTTACCGTTCCCTAACCCTAACCCTAGCCCGGAACCGAAACCCGCCACCAACCCTACACCTTACCCTACACCGTACCCTACTCCTGGCCCGTACGCCGGCACTGACCCGTGCGTCAGCACGTAGCCTGGCCCTCCCACGTTTCCGTACCCTCACCTGTGCCCTAAGCCTTGCAGTTCCCTAACCCTAACCCTAGCCTGGAACGGAAACCTACCACCAACCCTACACCTTACCCTACGCCGTACCCTAATCCTAATCCGTACACTGACACTGACCCGTGCGTCAGCAAGTACCCTGACCCTAACTCGTTTCCATAACCTCACCTGTCTCCTAAACCTTTCGGATCCCTAACCCTAATCCTAGCGCGGAATGGAAAACTACCACAATACCTACACCTTACCCTACGCCGTACCCTAATCCTAATCCATACGCTGACACTGACCCGTGGGTCAGCACGTGCCCTGGCCCTAACACGTTTCCGTACACTCACCTGTGCCCTAAACCTTGCAGTTCCGTAACCCTAACCCTAGCCCAGAACCAAAAACTACCTCCATCACTATACCTTACCCTACGTCATACCCTAATCCTAATCTGTATGCTGACAATGACCCGTCTGTCAGCACATACCCTGACCCTAACACGTTTCCGTACCCTCACCTGTGCCCTAATCCTTGCCATTCCCTAAGCGTAACCCTAGGGCGGAACGGAAACCTACCACCAACCCCTACACCTTACCCTACGCCGTACCCTAATCCTAACCCGTGCATCAGTATGTACCCTGACGCTAACACGTTTCTTTACCCTCACCTGTGCCCTAAACCTTGCCGTTCCCTAACCCTAACCCTAGCCCGGAATGGAAACCTACGACCAACCCTCCACCTTACCCTACGCCGTACCCTAATCCTAATCCGTAAGCTGACACTGACCCGTGCGTCAGAACGTACCCTGACCCTAACACGTTTCCGTACCCTCACCTGTGCCCTAAACCTTGCCGTTCCCTAAACGTTAACCTACACCAGAACGAAAACCTACCACCAACCCTACACCTTACCCTACGCCGAACCCTCATACTAACCCGTGCGTCAGCACATACACTGACCCTAACACGTTTCTGTACACTCACCTGTGCCCTAATCCTTCCTGTTCCCTAATCCTAACCCTAGCCCAGAATGGAAACACACCACCAGCCCTACACCTTACCCTACCTACGCCGTAGCTTACTCCTGGTCCGTAAGCTGCCACTGACCCCGGCATCAGCACGAAGCCTGGCCCTCCCACGTTTCCGTACCCTCACCTGTGCCCTAAGTCTTGCCGATCCCTAACCCTAACCCTAGCCCGGAACGGAAACCTGCCACCAGCCGTACGCCTTACCCTACGCCGTACCCTACTACTGGCCCGTACGCCGGCACTGACCTGTGCGTCAGCACGTGGCCTGGCCCTCCCACATTTCCGTACCCTCACCTGTCGTCTAAGCCTTGCCATTCCCTAACCCTAACCCTAGCCCGGAACGGAAACCCGCCACCAGCCCTACGCCTTACCCTACGCCGTACCCTACTCCTGGCCCATAGGCTGGCACTGACCCGTGCGTCAGTACGTAGCTTGGCCCTCCCACGTTTCCGTACCCTCACCTGTCCTCTAAGCCTTGCCATTCCCTAACCCTAACCCTAGCCCCGAATGGAAACCCAACACCAGCCCTACACCTTACCCTATACCGTACGCTATTCCTGGCCCGTACGCCGGCACTGACCCATGCGTCAGCACGTAGCCTGGCCCTCCCACGTTTCCGTACCCTCACCTGTGCCCTAAGCCTTGCCGTTCCCTAACCCTAATCCTAGCCCGGAACGGAAACCCGCCACCAGCCCTACGCCTTACCCTACGCCGTACCCTAATCCTAACCCATGCGTCAGCATGTACCCTGACACTAACACGTTTCTGTACCCTCACCGGTGCCCTAAACCTTACCGTTCCCTAACCCTAACGCTAGCCAGGAACAGAAACCTACCACCAACCCTACACCTTACCCTATGCCGTACCTAATCCTAATCCAGTTCGCTGACGCTGACCCATGCGTCAGCAAGTTCCCTGACCCTAACACGTTTCTGTACCCTCACGTCTGTCCTAAACCTTGCCGTTCCCTAACCCTAACCCTAGCGTGGAATGGAAACCTACCACAAAACCTACAGCTTACCCTACGCCGTACCCAAATCCTAATCCGTACGCTTACACTGACACGTGCATCAGCACGTACGCTGACCCTAACACGTTTCCGTACCCTCACCTGTGCCCTAAGCCTTGCCGTTCCCTAACCCTAACACTAGCCAGGAAAGGAAACCCGCCACCAGCCCTACGCTTTACTCTACGCCGTACCCTACTCGTCGCCCGTACGCAGGCACTGACCCGTGTGTCAGCACGTAGCCTGACCATCTCACGTTTCCGTATCCTCACCTGTGCCCTAAGCCTTGCCTTTCCCTAACCCTAACCCTAGTCCGGAAAGGTAACCCACCACCAGCTCTACACCTAACCTTACGCCGTACCCTATTCCTCATCCGTAAGCTGGCACTGACCCGTGCGTCAGCACATAGCCTGACCCTCCCACGTTTCCGTACCCTCACCTGTGCCCTAAACCTTGCAGTTCCCTAACCCTAACCCTAGCCTGGAACGGAAACCTACCACCAACCCTACACCTTACCCTACGCCGTAACCTAATCCTAATCCGTATGCTGACACTGACCCGTGCGTCAGCAAGTACCCTGACCCTAACACGTTTCCGTACGCTCACCTTTGTCCTAAACCTTACGGTTCCCTAACCCTAACCGTAGCGCGGAAAGGAAACCTACCACAAAACCTACACCTTACCCTACGCCGTACCCTAATCCTAATCCATACGCTGACACTGACCCGTGCCTCAGCACGTACCATGACCCTAACACGTTTCCGTACCCTCACCTGTGCCCTAAGCCTTGCCGTTCCCTAACCCTAACCCTACACCGGAACGGAAATCCGCCAGCAGCCCTAAGCCTTACCCTACGCCGTACCCTAGTCCTGGCCCGTACGCCGGCACTGACCCGTGCGTCAGCACGTAGCCTGACCCTCCCACGTTTCCGTAACCTCACCTGTGCCCTAAACCTTGCAGTTCCCTAACCCTAACCCTAGCCTGGAACGGAAATCTACCACCAACCCTACACCTTACCCTACGCCGTAACCTAATCCTAATCCGTATGCTTACACTGACCCGTGCGTCAGCAAGTACCCTGACCCTAACACGTTTCCGTACGCTCACCTTTGTCCTAAACCTTACGGTTCCCTAACCCTAACCGTAGCGCGGAAAGGAAACCTACCACAAAACCTACACCTTACCCTACGCCGTACCCTAATCCTAATCCATACGCTGACACTGACCCGTGCCTCAGCACGTACCATGACCCTAACACGTTTCCGTACCCTCACCTGTGCCCTAAGCCTTGCCGTTCCCTAACCCTAACCCTACCCCGGAACGGAAATCCGCCAGCAGCCCTAAGCCTTACCCTACGCCGTACCCTACTCCTGGCCCGTACGCCGGCACTGACCCGTGCGTCAGCACGTAGCCTGACCCTCCCACGTTTCCGTAACCTCACCTGTGCCCTAAACCTTGCCGTTCCCTAACCCTAACCCTAGCCCAGAATGGAAACGTATCACCAACCCTACACCTTACCCTACGCCGTACCCTAATCCTAATCCGTACGCTGACAATGACCCGTGCGTCAGCACATACCCTGACCCTAACATGTTTCCGTACCCACACCTGTGCCCTAATCCTTGCCGTTCCCTAAGCCTAACCCTAGGCCGGCACGGAAACCTACCACCAACCCTACATCTTACTCTACGCCGTACCATAATCCTAACCCGTGCGTCAGCATGTACCCTGACCCTAACACGTTTCTGTACCCTCACCTGTGCCCTAAACCTTGCTGTTCCCTAAACCTAACCGTAGCCTGAAACGGAAACCTACCACCAACCCTACACCTTATCCTATGCCGTACCCTAATCCTAATCCGTACGCTGACACTAAACAGTGCATCAGCACATACCCTGACGCTAACACGTTTCCGTACCCTCACCTGTGCCCTAAACCTTGCAGTTCCCTAACCCTAACCCTAGCCTGGAACGGAAACCTACCACCAACCCTACAGCTTACCCTACGCCGTACCCTAATCCTAATCCGTACACTGACACTGACCCGTGCGTCAGCAAGTACCCTGACCCTAACACGTTTCCATAACCTCACCTGTGTCCTAAACCTTGCGGTTCCCTAACCCTAACCCTAGCGCGGAATGGAAAACTACCACAATACCTACACCTTACCCTACGCCGTACCCTAATCCTAATCCATACGCTGACACTAAACCGTGGCTCACCACGTGCCTTGACCCTAACACGTTTCCGTACACTCACCTGTGTCCTAAACCTTGCAGTTCCCTAACGCTAACCCTAGCCCAGAACGGAAAACTACCTCCATCACTATACCTTACCCTACGTCATACCCTAATCCTAATCTGTATGCTGACAATGACCCGTGCGTCAGCACATACCCTGACCCTAACACGTTTCCGTACCCTCACCTGTGCCCTAATACTTGCCGTTCCCTAAGGGTAACCCTAGGGCGGAACGGACACCTACCACCAACCCCTACACCTTACCCTAAGCCGTACCCTAATCCTAAGCCGTGCGTCAGGATGTAACCTGACCCTAACTCGTTTCTGTACCCTCACCTGTGCCCTAAACCTTGCCGTTCCCTAACCCTAACCCTAGCCCGGAATGGAAACCTACGACCAACCCTCCACCTTACCCTACGCCGTACCCTAATCCTAATCCGTAAGCTGACACTGACCCGTGCGTCAGAACGTACACTGACCCTAACACGTTTCCGTACCCTCACCTGTGCCCTAAACCTTGCCGTTCCCTAAACGTTACCCTATCCCGGAACGAAAACCTACCACCAACCCTACACCTTACCCTACGCCGAACCCTCATACTAACCCGTGCGTCAGCACATACACGGACCCTAACACGTTTCCGTACACTCACCTGTGCCCTAAACCTTGCCGTTCCCTAACGCTAACCCTAGCCCAGAATGGAAACCCACCACCAGCCCTACACCTTACCCTACGCCGTAGCTTACTCCTGGTCCGTAAGCTGGCACTGACCCCGGCGTCAGCACGTAGCCTGACCCTCCCACGTTTCCGTACCGTCACCTGTGCCCTAAGCCTTGCCGTTCCCTAAACCTAACCCTAGCCCGGAACGGAAACCCACCACCAGCCCTACACTTTACCCTATGCCGTACCCTACTCCTGGCCCGTACGCTGGCACTGACCCGTGCATCAGCACGTAGCCTAAACCTCCCACGTTTCCGTACCCTCACCTGTGCCCTAAGCCTTGCCGTTCCCTAACCCTAACCGTAGCCCGGAACGGAAACCCGCCAACAGCCCTACACCTTACCCTACGCCGTTCCCTACTCCTGGCCCGTACGCCGGCACTGACCCGTGCGTCAGCACATAGCCTGACCCTCCCACGTTTCCGTACCCTCACCTGTGCCCTAAGCCTTGCCGTTCCCTAACCCTAACCCTAGCCCGGAACGGAAACCCGCCACAAGCCCTACGCCTTACCCTACGCCGTTGCCTACTCCTGGCCCGTACGCCGGCACTGAACCGTGCGTCAGCACGTAGCCTGGCCCTCCCACGTTTCCGTACCCTCACCTGTGCCCTAAGCCTTGCCGTTCCCTAACCCTAACCCTAGCCCAAAACAGAAACCTACCACCAACCCTACACCTTACCCTACGCCATACCCTAATCCTAACCCGTGCATCAGCATGTACCCTGACACTAACACGTTTCTGTACCCTCACCAGTGCCGTAAACCTTACCGTTCCCTAACCCTAATCCTAGCTCGGAACAGAAACCTACCACCAACCCTACACCTTACCCTATGCCGTACCCTAATACTAATCCGTTCGCTGACACTGACCCGTGCGTCAGCAAGTACGCTGACCCTAACACGTTTCTGTACGCTCACCTCTGTCCTAAACCTTGCCGTTCCCTAACCCTAACCCTAGCGCGGAATGGAAACTTACCACAAAACCTACACCTTACCCTATACTGTACCCAAATCCTAATCCGTACGCTTACACTGACACGTGTGTCTGCACGTATCCTGGCCCTAACACGTTTCCGTACACTCACCTGTGCCCTAAACCTTGCCGTTCCCTAACCCTAACCCTAGCCCGGAACGGAAACCTACCACCATCCCTACACCTTACCCTATGCCGTACCCTAATCCTAATCCGTACGCTGACAATGATCCGTGCGTCAGCACATACCCTGACCCTAACACGTTTCCGTACCCTCACCTGTGCCCTAAACTTTGCCGTTCCCTAAGCCTAAACCTAGGCAGGAACGGAAACCTACCACCAACCCTACACCTTACCCTACGCCGTACCCTAATCCTAACACGTGCGTCAGCATGTACCCTGACCCTAACACGTTTCCGTATCCACACCTGTGCCGTAAACCTTGCCGTTCCCTAACCCTAACCCTAGCCCAGAATGGACACCTACCACCATCCCTACACCTTACCCTATGCCGTACCCTAATCCTTCTCCATACGCTGACACGGACCCGTGTGTCAGCACATACCCTGAGCCTAACACGTTTCCGTACCCTCACCTGTGCCCTAAGCCTTGCCGTTCCCTAACCTTAACACTAGCCAGGAAAGGAAACCCGCCACCAGCCCTACGCTTTACTCTATGCCGTACCCTACTCCTGGCCCGTACGCAGGCCCTGACACGTGCGTCAGCACGTAGCCTGACCCTCCGACGTTTCCGTACCCTCACCTGTGCCCTAAGCCTTGCCGTTCCCTAAGCGTAACCCTAGGCCAGAACGGAAACCTACCACCAACCCTACACCTTACCGTATGCCGTACCCTAATCCTATCCCATGCGTCAGCATGTACCCTGACCCTAACACGTTTCTTTACCCTCACCTGTGCCCTAAACCTTGCCGTTCCCTAACCCTAACCCTAGCCCAGAATGGAAACCTACCACCAACCCTCCACCCTAACCTATGCCGTACCCTAATCCTAATCCGTAAGCTGACACTGACCCGTGCGTCAGAACGTACCCTGACCCTAACACGTTTCCGTACCCTCACCTGTGCCCTAAACCTTGCCGTTCCCTAAACGTTACCCTAGCCCGGAACGAAAACCTACCACCAACCCTACACCTTACCCTACGTCGAACCCTCATACTAACCTGTGCGTCAGCACATACACTGACCCTAACACGTTTCCGTACACTCACCTGTGCCCTAAGCCTTGCCGTTCCCTAACCCTAACCCTAGCCGGGAACTGAAACCCGCCACCAGCACTACGCCTTACCCTACGCCGTTGCCTACTCCTGGCCCGTACGCCGGCACTGAACCGTGCGTCAGCACGTAGCCTGGCCCTCCCACGTTTCCGTACCCTCACCTGTGCCCTAAGCCTTGCCGTTCCCTAACCCTAACCCTAGCCCGGAACAGAAACCCACCACCAGCTCTAAACCTAACCTTACGCCGTACCCTACTCCTCATCCGTAAGCTGGCACTGACCCGTGCGTCAGCACGTAGCCTGACCCTCCCACGTTTCTGTACCCTCACCTGTGCCTAAGCCTTGCCGTTCCCTAACCCTAACCCTAGCCCGGAATGGAAACCTACCACCAACCCTCCACCTTACCCTATGCCATACCCTAATCCTAATCCGTAAGCTGAAACTGACCCGTGCGTCAGAACGTACCCTGACGCTAACACGTTTCCGTACCCTCACCGGTGCCCTAAACCTTGCCGTTCCCTAAACGTTACCCTAGCCCAGAACGAAAACCTACCACTAACCCTACACCTTACCCTATGTCGAACCCTCATAGTAACCTGTGCGTCAGCACATACACTAACCCTAACACGTTTCCGTACAGTCACCTGTGCCCTAAGCCTTGCCTTTCCCTAACCCTAACCCTAGCCGGGAACAGAAACCCGCCACCAGCACTACGCCTTACCCTACGCCGTTGCCTACTCCTGGCCCGTACGCCGGCACTGACCCGTGCGTCAGCACGTAGCCTGGCACTCCCACGTTTCCGTACCCTCACCTGGGCCCTAAGCCTTGCCGTTCCCTAACCCTAACCCTAGCCCAGAACGGAAACCCACCACCAGCTCTACACCTAACCTTACGCCGTACCCTATTCCTCATCCGTAAGCTGGCACTGATCCGTGCGTCAGCACGTAGCCTGACCCTCCGACGTTTCCGTACCCTCACCTGTGCCCTAAACCTTGCCGTTCCCTCACCCTAACGCTAGCCCGGAACGGAAACCCATCACCAGCCCTACACATTACCCTATGCGATACCCTACTCCTGGCCCGTAAGCCGGCACTGACCCGTGCGTCAGCACGAAGCCTTGACCACCCCACGTTTCCGTACCCTCACCTGTGCCCTAAGCCTTGCCGTTCCCTAACCCTAACCCTAGCCAGGAACAGAAACCTACCACCATCCCTACACCTTACCCTACGCCGTACCCTAATCCTAATCTGTACGCTGACAATGACGCATGCGTCAGCACATACCCTGACCCTAACACGTTTCCGTACCCTCACCTGTGCACTAAACCTTGCTGTTCCCTAAGCCTAAACCTAGGCAGGAACGGAAACCTACCACCAACCCTACACCTTACTCTATGCCGTACCCTAAACCTAACCCGTGCGTCAGCATGTACCCTGACCCTAACACGTTTCTGTACCCTCACCTGTGCCGTAAACCTTGCCGTTCCCTAGCCCTAACCCTAGCCCAGAATGGAAACCTACCACCAACCCTACACCTTACCCTACGCCGTACCCTAATCCTTCTCCATACGCTGACACTGACCCGTGCGTCAGCACGTACCCTGAGCCTAACACGTTTCCATACCCTCACCTGTGCCCTAAACCTTGCAGTTCCATAACCCTAACCCTAGCCTGGAACGGAAACCTACCACCAACCCTACACCTTACCCTACGCCGTAACCTAATCCTAATCCGTATGCTGACACTGACCCGTGCGTCAGCAAGTACCCTGACCCTAACACGTTTCCGTACGCTCACCTTGGTCCTAAACCTTACGGTTCCCTAACCCTCACCGTAGCGCGGAAAGGAAACCTACCACAAAACCTACACCTTACCCTACGCCGTACCCTAATCCTAATCCGTACGCTGACACTGACCCGTGCCTCAGCAGGTACCATGACACTAACACGTTTCCATACACTCACCTGTGCCCTAAACCTTGCCGTTCCCTAACCCAAACCCTAGCCCGGAACGGAAACGTATCACCAACCCTACACCTTGCCCTATGCCGTACCCTAATCCTACTCTGTATGCTGACAATGACGCGTGCGTCAGCACATAGCCTGACCCTAACATGTTTCCGTACCCTCACCTGTGCCCTAATCCTTGCCGTTCCCTAAGCGTAACCCTAGGCGGGCACGGAAACCTACCACCAATCCTACACCTTACTCTACACCGTACCCTAATCCTAACCCGTGCGTCAGCACGTACCCTGACCCTAACACGTTTCCGTACCCTCACCTGTGCCCTAAACCTTGCTGTTCCCTAAACGTTAACCTACACCAGAACGAAAACCTACCACCAACCCTACACCTTACCCTACGCCGAACCCTCATACTAACCCGTGCGTCAGCACATACACTGACCCTAACACGTTTCTGTACACTCACCTGTGCCCTAATCCTTCCTGTTCCCTAATCCTAACCCTAGCCCAGAATGGAAACACACCACCAGCCCTACACCTTACCCTACCTACGCCGTAGCTTACTCCTGGTCCGTAAGCTGCCACTGACCCCGGCGTCAGCACGAAGCCTGGCCCTCCCACGTTTCCGTACCCTCACCTGTGCCCTAAGTCTTGCCGATCCCTAACCCTAACCCTAGCCCGGAACGGAAACCTGCCACCAGCCGTACGCCTTACCCTACGCCGTACCCTACTACTGGCCCGTACGCCGGCACTGACCTGTGCGTCAGCACGTGGCCTGGCCCTCCCACATTTCCGTACCCTCACCTGTCGTCTAAGCCTTGCCATTCCCTAACCCTAACCCTAGCCCGGAACGGAAACCCGCCACCAGCCCTACGCCTTACCCTACGCCGTACCCTACTCCTGGCCCGTAGGCCGGCACTGACCCGTGCGTCAGTACGTAGCTTGGCCCTCCCACGTTTCCGTACCCTCACCTGTCCTCTAAGCCTTGCCATTCCCTAACCCTAACCCTAGCCCCGAATGGAAACCCAACACCAGCCCTACACCTTACCCTATACCGTACGCTATTCCTGGCCCGTACGCCGGCACTGACCCATGCGTCAGCACGTAGCCTGGCCCTCCCACGTTTCCGTACCCTCACCTGTGCCCTAAGCCTTGCCGTTCCCTAACCCTAATCCTAGCCCGGAACGGAAACCCGCCACCAGCCCTACGCCTTACCCTACGCCGTACCCTAATCCTAACCCGTGCGTCAGCATGTACCCTGACACTAACACGTTTCTGTACCCTCACCGGTGCCCTAAACCTTACCGTTCCCTAACCCTAACGCTAGCCAGGAACAGAAACCTACCACCAACCCTACACCTTACCCTATGCCGTACCTAATCCTAATCCAGTTCGCTGACGCTGACCCATGCGTCAGCAAGTTCCCTGACCCTAACACGTTTCTGTACCCTCACGTCTGTCCTAAACCTTGCCGTTCCCTAACCCTAACCCTAGCGTGGAATGGAAACCTACCACAAAACCTACAGCTTACCCTACGCCGTACCCAAATCCTAATCCGTACGCTTACACTGACACGTGCATCAGCACGTACGCTGACCCTAACAAGTTTCCGTACCCTCACCTGTGCCCTAAGCCTTGCCGTTCCCTAACCCTAACACTAGCCAGGAAAGGAAACCCGCCACCAGCCCTACGCTTTACTCTACGCCGTACCCTACTCGTCGCCCGTACGCAGGCACTGACCCGTGTGTCAGCACGTAGCCTGACCATCTCACGTTTCCGTATCCTCACCTGTGCCCTAAGCCTTGCCTTTCCCTAACCCTAACCCTAGTCCGGAAAGGTAACCCACCACCAGCTCTACACCTAACCTTACGCCGTACCCTATTCCTCATCCGTAAGCTGGCACTGACCCGTGCATCAGCACATAGCCTGACCCTCGCACGTTTCCGTACCCTCACCTGTGCCCTAAGCCTTGCCGTTCCCTAACCCTAACCCTACCCCGAAACGGAAATCCGCCAGCAGCCCTAAGCCTTACCCTACGCCGTACCCTACTCCTGGCCCATACGCCGGCACTGACACGTGGGTCAGCACGTAGCCTGACCCTCCCACGTTTCCGTAACCTCACCTGTGCCCTAAACCTTGCCGTTCCCTAACCCTAACCCTAGCCCAGAATGGAAACGTATCACCAACCCTACACCTTACCCTACGCCGTACCCTAATCCTAATCCGTACGCTGACAATGACCCGTGCGTCAGCACATACCCTGACCCTAACATGTTTCCGTACCCTCACCTGTGCCCTAATCCTTGCCGTTCCCTAAGCCTAACCCTAGGCCGGCACGGAAACCTACCACCAACCCTACATCTTACTCTACGCCGTACCATAATCCTAACCCGTGCGTCAGCATGTACCCTGACCCTAACACGTTTCTGTACCCTCACCTGTGCCCTAAACCTTGCTGTTCCCTAAACCTAACCGTAGCCTGAAACGGAAACCTACCACCAACCCTACAACTTATCCTATGCCGTACCCTAATCCTAATCCGTACGCTGACACTAAACCGTGCATCAGCACATACCCTGACGCTAACACGTTTCCGTACCCTCACCTGTGCCCTAAACCTTGCAGTTCCCTAACCCTAACCCTAGCCTGGAATGGAAACCTACCACCAACCCTACAGCTTAGCCTACGCCGTACCCTAATCCTAATCCGTACACTGACACTGACCCGTGCGTCAGCAAGTACCCTGACCCTAAAACGTTTCCGTAACCTCACCTGTGTCCTAAACCTTGCGGTTCCCTATCCCTAACCCTAGCGCGGAATGGAAAACTACCACAATACCTACACCTTACCCTACGCCGTACCCTAATCCTAATCCATACGCTGACACTAAACCGTGGCTCACCACGTGCCCTGACCCTAACACGTTTCCGTACACTCACCTGTGCCCTAAACCTTGCAGTTCCCTAACGCTAACCCTAGCCCAGAACGGAAAACTACCTCCATCACTATACCTTACCCTACGTCATACCCTAATCCTAATCTGTATGCTGACAATGACCCGTGCGTCCGCACATACCCTGACCCTAACACGTTTCCGTACCCTCACCTGTGCCCTAATACTTGCCGTTCCCTAAGCGTAACCCTAGGGCGGAACGGACACCTACCACCAACCCCTACACCTTACCCTACGCCGTACCCTAATCCTAAGCCGTGCGTCAGGATGTAACCTGACCCTAACTCGTTTCTGTACCCTCACCTGTGCCCTAAACCTTGCCGTTCCCTAACCCTAACCCTAGCCCGGAATGGAAACCTACGACCAACCCTCCACCTTACCCTACGCCGTACCCTAATCCTAATCCGTAAGCTGACACTGACCCGTGCGTCAGAACGTACACTGACCCTAACACGTTTCCGTACCCTCACCTGTGCCCTAAACCTTGCCGTTCCCTAAACGTTACCCTATCCCGGAACGAAAACCTACCACCAACCCTACACCTTACCCTACGCCGAACCCTCATACTAACCCGTGCGTCAGCACATACACGGACCCTAACACGTTTCCGTACACTCACCTGTGCCCTAAACCTTGCCGTTCCCTAACGCTAACCCTAGCCCAGAATGGAAACCCACCACCAGCCCTACACCTTACCCTACGCCGTAGCTTACTCCTGGTCCGTAAGCTGGCACTGACCCCGGCGTCAGCACGTAGCCTGACCCTCCCACGTTTCCGTACCGTCACCTGTGCCCTAAGCCTTGCCGTTCCCTAAACCTAACCCTAGCCCGGAACGGAAACCCACCACCAGCCCTACACTTTACCCTATGCCGTACCCTACTCCTGGCCCGTACGCTGGCACTGACCCGTGCATCAGCACGTAGCCTAAACCTCCCACGTTTCCGTACCCTCACCTGTGCCCTAAGCCTTGCCATTCCCTAACCCTAACCGTAGCCCGGAACGGAAACCCGCCAACAGCCCTACACCTTACCCTACGCCGTTCCCTACTCCTGGCCCGTACGCCGGCACTGACCCGTGCGTCAGCACATAGCCTGACCCTCCCACGTTTCCGTACCCTCACCTGTGCCCTAAGCCTTGCCGTTCCCTAACCCTAACCCTAGCCCGGAACGGAAACCCGCCACAAGCCCTACGCCTTACCTTACGCCGTTGCCTACTCCTGGCCCGTACGCCGGCACTGAACCGTGCGTCAGCACGTAGCCTGGCCCTCCCACGTTTCCGTACGCTCACCTGTGCCCTAAGCCTTGCCGTTCCCTAACCCTAACCCTAGCCCAAAACAGAAACCTACCACCAACCCTACACCTTACCCTACGCCATACCCTAATCCTAACACGTGCATCAGCATGTACCCTGAGACTAACACGTTTCTGTACCCTCACCAGTGCCGTAAACCTTACCGTTCCCTAACCCTAATCCTAGCTCGGAACAGAAACCTACCACCAACCCTACACCTTACCCTATGCCGTACCCTAATACTAATCCGTTCGCTGACACTGACCCGTGCGTCAGCAAGTACCCTGACCCTAACACGTTTCCGTACGCTCACCTGTGTCCTAAACCTTACGGTTCCCTAACCCTAACCGCAGCACGGAAAGGAAACCTACCACAAAACCTACACCTTACCCTACGCCGTACCCTAATCCTAATCCGTACGCTGACACTGACCCATGCGTCAGCACGTACCATGACCCTAACACGTTTCCGTACACTCACCTGTGCCCTAAACCTTGCCGTTCCCTAACCCAAACCCTAGCCCGGAACGGAAACGTATCACCAACCCTACACCTTACCCTACGCCGTACCCTAATCCTAATCTGTATGCTGACAATGACGCGTGCGTCAGCACATACCCTGACCCTAACATGTTTCCGTACCCTCACCTGTGCCCTAATCCTTGCCGTTCCCTAAGCCTAACCCTAGGCCGGCATGGAAACCTACCACCAACCCTACACCTTACTCTACGCCGTACCCTAATCCTAACCCGTGCGTCAGCATGTACCCTGACCCTAACACGTTTCTGTACCCTCACCTGTGCCCTAAACCTTGCCGTTCCCTAACCCTAACCCTAGCCCGAAACGGAAACCTACCACCAACCCTACACCTTACCCTAGGCCGTACCCTAATCCTAATCCGTACGCTGACACTGACCCGTGCGTCAGCACGTACCCTGACCCTAACAAGTTTCCGTACCCTCACCTGTGCCCTAAACCTTGCAGTTCCCTAACCCTAACCCTAGCCCAGAACGGAAAACTACCACCATCACTATACCTTACCCTACGCCATACCCTAATCCTAATCTGTAAGCTGACAATGACCTGTGCGTCAGCACATACCCTGACCCTAACACGTTTCCGTACCCTCACCTGAGCCCTAATCCTTGCCGTTCCCTAAACGTTACCCTAGCCCGGAACGAAAACCTACCACCAACCCTACACCTTACCCTACGCCTAACCCTCATACTAACCCGTGCGTCAGCAAGTACCCTGACCCTAACACGTTTCCGTATGCTCACCTGTGTCCTAAACCTTACGGTTCACTAACCCTAACCGTAGCGCGGAAAGGAAACCTACCACAAAACCTACACCTTACCCTACGCTGTACCCTAATACTAATCCGTTCGCTGACACTGACCCGTGCGTCAGCAAGTACGCTGACCCTAACACGTTTCTGTACGCTCACCTCTGTCCTAAACCTTGCCGTTCCCTAACCCTAACCCTAGCGCGGAATGGAAACCTACCACAAAACCTACACCTTACCCTATACTGTACCCAAATCCTAATCCGTACGCTTACACTGACACGTGCGTCTGCACGTATCCTGGCCCTAACACGTTTCCGTACACTCACCTGTGCCCTAAACCTTGCCGTTCCCTAACCCTAACCCTAGCCCGGAACGGAAACCTACCACCATCCCTACACCTTACCCTATGCCGTACCCTAATCCTAATCTGTACGCTGACAATGACCCGTGCGTCAGCACATACCCTGACCCTAACACGTTTCCGTACCCTCACCTGTGCCCTAAACTTTGCCGTTCCCTAAGCCTAAACCTAGGCAGGAACGGAAACCTACCACCAACCCTACACCTTACCCTACGCCGTACCCTAATCCTAACACGTGCGTCAGCATGTACCCTGACCCTAACACGTTTCCGTATCCTCACCTGTGCCGTAAACCTTGCCGTTCCCTAACCCTAACCCTAGCCCAGAATGGAAACCTACCACCATCCCTACACCTTACCCTATGCCGTACCCTAATCCTTCTCCATACGCTGACACGGACCCGTGTGTCAGCACATACCCTGAGACTAACACGTTTCCGTACCCTCACCTGGGCCCTAAACCTTGCAGTTCCCTAACCCTAACCCTAGCCTGGAACGGAAACCTACCACCAACCCTACACCTTACCCTACGCCGTAACCTAATCCTAATCCGTACGCTGACACTGACCCGTGCGTCAGCACGTATGCTGACCCTAACACGTTTCCGTAACCTCACCTGTGTCCTAAACCTTGCGGTTCCCTAACCCTAACCCTAGCCCAGAATGGAAACCTACCACCAACCCTACACCTTACCCTAGGCCGTACCCTAATCCTTCTCCATATGCTGACAGTGACCCGTGCGTCAGCACGTACCCTGAGCCTAACACGTTTCCGTACCCTCACCTGTGCCCTAAACCTTGCAGTTCCCTAACACTAACCCTAGCCTGGAACGGAAATCTACCACCAACCCTACACCTTACCCTACGCCATACGCTACTCCTGGCCTCTACACCGGCACTGACCCGTGCGTCAGCCCGTAGCCTGGCCCTCCCAGGTTTCCATACCCTCACCTGTGCCCTAATCCTTGCCGTGCCCTAACCCTAACCCTAGCCCGGAACGGAAACCCGCCAACAGCCCTACACCTTACCCTACGCCGTTGCCTACTCCTGGCCCGTACGCCAGCACTGACCCGTGCGTCAGCACGTAGCCTGGCACTCCCACGTTTCCGTACCCTCACCTGTGCCCTAAGCCTTGCCGTTTCCTAACCCTAACCCTAGCCCGGAACAGAAACCCGCCACCAGCCCTACGATTTACCCTACGCCGTTGCATACTCCTGGCCCGTATGCCGGCACTGACTCGTGCGTCAGCACGTAGCCTGGCCCTGCCACGTTTCCGTACCCTCACCTGTGCCCTAACCCTTTCCGTTCCCTAACCCTAACCCAAGCCGGGAACAGAAACCTGCCACCAGCACTACACCTTACCCTACACCGTTTCCGAATCCTGGCCCGTACGCCGGCACTGACCCGTGCGTCAGCACATAGCCTGGACGTCCCACGTTTCCGTACCCTCACCTGTGCCCTAAGCCTTGCTGTTCCTTAGCCCTAAACCTAGACCTGAACGGAAACCCGCCACCAGCCCTACGCCTTACCCTACACCGTACCCTACTCCTGGCCCGTACGCCGGCACTGACCCGTGCGTCAGCACGAAGCCTGGCCCTCCCACGTTTCCGTACCCTCACCTGTGCCCGAAGCCTTGCCGTTCACTAACCCTACTCATAGCCAGGAATAGAAACCCGCCACCAGCCCTACGCCTTACCCTACGCCGTTGCCTACTCCTGGCCCGTACGCCGGCACTGACCCGTGCGTCAGCACGTAGCCTGGCCCTCCCACGTTTCCGTACCCTCACCTGTGCCCTAAGCCTTGCCGTTGCCTAACCCTAACCCTAGCCCGGAACGGAAACCCGCCACCAGCCCTACGCCTTACCCTACGCCGTACCCTACTCCTGGCCCGTACCCCGGCACTTACCCGTGCGTCAGCACGTAGCCTGGCCCTCCCACGTTTCCGTACCCTCACCTGTGTCCTAAGCCTTGCCGTTCCCTAACCCTAACCCTAGCCCGGAACGGAAATCCACCACCAGCCCTACGCCTTACCCTACGCCGTACCCTACTCCTGGCCCATACGCCGGCACTGACACGTGTGTCAGCACGTAGCCTGGCCCTCCCACGTTTCCGTACCCTCACCTGTGCCCTAAGCCTTGCCGTTCCCTAACCCTAATCCTAGCCCGGAACGGAAACCCGCCACAAGCCCTACGCCTTACCCTACGCCGTTGCCTACTCCTGGCCCGTACGCCGGCACTGAACCATGCGTCAGCACGTAGCCTGGCCCTCCCACGTTTCCGTACCCTCACCTGTGCCCTAAGCCTTGCCGTTCCCTAACCCTAACCCTAGCCCGAAACAGAAACCTACCACCAACCCTACACCTTATCCTACGCCATACCCTAATCCTAACCCATGCGTCAGCATGTACCCTGACACTAACACGTTTCTGTACCCTCAACAGTGCCGTAAACCTTACCGTTCCCTAACCCTAACCCTAGCTCGGAACAGAAACCTACCACCAACCCTACACCTTACCCTACGCCGTACCCTAATACTAATCCGTTCGCTGACACTGACCCGTGCGTCAGCAAGTACGCTGACCCTAACACGTTTCTGTACGCTCACCTCTGTCCTAAACCTTGCCTTTCCCTAACCCTAACCCTAGCACGGAATGGAAACCTACCACAAAACCTACACCTTACCCTATACTGTACCCAAATCCTAATCCGTACGCTTACACTGACACGTGCGTCTGCACGTATCCTGGCCCTAACACGTTTCCGTACACTCACCTGTGCCCTAAACCTTGCCGTTCCCTAACCCTAACCCTAGCCCGGAACGGAAACCTACCACCATCCCTACACCTTACCCTACGCCGTACCCTAATCCTAATCTGTACGCTGACAATGACCCGTGCGTCAGCACATACCCTGACCCTAACACGTTTCCGTACCCTCACCTGTGCCCTAAATTTTGCCGTTCCCTAAGCCTAAACCTAGGCAGGAACGGAAACCTACCACCAACCCTACACCTTACCCTACGCCGTACCCTAATCCTAACACGTGCGTCAGCATGTACCCTGACCCTAACACGTTTCCGTATCCTCACCTGTGCCGTAAACCTTGCCGTTCCCTAACCCTAACCCTAGCCCAGAATGGAAACCTACCACCATCCCTACACTTTACCCTATGCCGTACCCTAATCCTTCTCCATACGTTGACACGGACCCGTGTGTCAGCACATACCCTGAGCCTAACACGTTTCCGTACCCTCACCTGTGCCCTAAACCTTGCAGTTCCCTAACCCTAACCCTAGCCTGGAACGGAAACCTACCACCAACCCTACACCTTACCCTACGCCGTAAACTAATCCTAATCCGTACGCTGACACTGACCCGTGCGTCAGCACATACCCTGACCCTAACACGTTTCCGTAACCTCACCTGTGTCCTAAACCTTGCGGTTCCCTAACCCTAACCCTAGCCCAGAATGGAAACCTACCACCAACCCTACACCTTACCCTAGGCCGTACCCTAATCCTTCTCCATATGCTGACAGTGACCCGTGCGTCAGCACGTACCCTGAGCCTAACACGTTTCCGTACCCTCACCTGTGCCCTAAACCTTGCAGTTCCCTAACACTAACCCTAGCCTGGAACGGAAACCTACCACCAACCCTACACCTTACCCTACGCCGTACGCTACTCCTGGCCTCTACACCGGCACTGACCCGTGCGTCAGCCCATAGCCTGGCCCTCCCAGGTTTCCATACCCTCACCTGTGCCCTAATCCTTGCCGTGCCCTAACCCTAACCCTAGCCCGGAACGGAAACCCGCCAACAGCCCTACACCTTACCCTACGCCGTTGCCTACTCCTGGCCCGTACGCCAGCACTGACCCGTGCGTCAGCACGTAGCCTGGCACTCCCACGTTTCCGTACCCTCACCTGTGCCCTAAGCCTTGCCGTTTCCTAACCCTAACCCTAGCCCGGAACAGAAACCCGCCACCAGCCCTACGATTTACCCTACGCCGTTGCATACTCCTGGCCCGTATGCCGGCACTGACTCGTGCGTCAGCACGTAGCCTGGCCCTGCCACGTTTCCGTACCCTCACCTGTGCCCTAACCCTTTCCGTTCCCTAACCCTAACCCAAGCCGGGAACAGAAACCTGCCACCAGCACTACACCTTACCCTACACCGTTTCCGAATCCTGGCCCGTACGCCGGCACTGACCCGTGCGTCAGCACATAGCCTGGACGTCCCACGTTTCCGTACCCTCACCTGTGCCCTAAGCCTTGCTGTTCCTTAGCCCTAAACCTAGACCTGAACGGAAACCCGCCACCAGCCCTACGCCTTACCCTACACCGTACCCTACTCCTGGCCCGTACGCCGGCACTGACCCGTGCGTCAGCACGAAGCCTGGCCCTCCCACGTTTCCGTACCCTCACCTGTGCCCGAAGCCTTGCCGTTCACTAACCCTACTCATAGCCAGGAATGGAAACCCGCCACCAGCCCTACGCCTTACCCTACGCCGTTGCCTACTCCTGGCCCGTACGCCGGCACTGACCCGTGCGTCAGCACGTAGCCTGGCCCTCCCACGTTTCCGTACCCTCACCTGTGCCCTAAGCCTTGCCGTTGCCTAACCCTAACCCTAGCCCGGAACGGAAACCCGCCACCAGCCCTACGCCTTACCCTACGCCGTACCCTACTCCTGGCCCGTACCCCGGCACTTACCCGTGCGTCAGCACGTAGCCTGGCCCTCCCACGTTTCCGTACCCTCACCTGTGTCCTAAGCCTTGCCGTTCCCTAACCCTAACCCTAGCCCGGAACGGAAATCCACCACCAGCCCTACGCCTTACCCTACGCCGTACCCTACTCCTGGCCCATACGCCGGCACTGACACGTGTGTCAGCACGTAGCCTGGCCCTCCCACGTTTCCGTACCCTCACCTGTGCCCTAAGCCTTGCCGTTCCCTAACCCTAATCCTAGCCCGGAACGGAAACCCGCCACAAGCCCTACGCCTTACCCTACGCCGTTGCCTACTCCTGGCCCGTACGCCGGCACTGAACCGTGCGTCAGCACGTAGCCTGGCCCTCCCACGTTTCCGTACGCTCACCTGTGCCCTAAGCCTTGCCGTTCCCTAACCCTAACCCTAGCCCAAAACAGAAAAACCTACCACCAACCCTACACCTTACCCTACGCCATACCCTAATCCTAACACGTGCATCAGCATGTACCCTGAGACTAACACGTTTCTGTACCCTCACCAGTGCCGTAAACCTTACCGTTCCCTAACCCTAATCCTAGCTCGGAACAGAAACCTACCACCAACCCTACACCTTACCCTATGCCGTACCCTAATACTAATCCGTTCGCTGACACTGACCCGTGCGTCAGCAAGTACCCTGACCCTAACACGTTTCCGTACGCTCACCTGTGTCCTAAACCTTACGGTTCCCTAACCCTAACCGCAGCACGGAAAGGAAACCTACCACAAAACCTACACCTTACCCTACGCCGTACCCTAATCCTAATCCGTACGCTGACACTGACCCATGCGTCAGCACGTACCATGACCCTAACACGTTTCCGTACACTCACCTGTGCCCTAAACCTTGCCGTTCCCTAACCCAAACCCTAGCCCGGAACGGAAACGTATCACCAACCCTACACCTTACCCTACGCCGTACCCTAATCCTAATCTGTATGCTGACAATGACGCGTGCGTCAGCACATACCCTGACCCTAACATGTTTCCGTACCCTCACCTGTGCCCTAATCCTTGCCGTTCCCTAAGCCTAACCCTAGGCCGGCATGGAAACCTACCACCAACCCTACACCTTACTCTACGCCGTACCCTAATCCTAACCCGTGCGTCAGCATGTACCCTGACCCTAACACGTTTCTGTACCCTCACCTGTGCCCTAAACCTTGCCGTTCCCTAACCCTAACCCTAGCCCGAAACGGAAACCTACCACCAACCCTACACCTTACCCTAGGCCGTACCCTAATCCTAATCCGTACGCTGACACTGACCCGTGCGTCAGCACGTACCCTGACCCTAACAAGTTTCCGTACCCTCACCTGTGCCCTAAACCTTGCAGTTCCCTAACCCTAACCCTAGCCCAGAACGGAAAACTACCACCATCACTATACCTTACCCTACGCCATACCCTAATCCTAATCTGTAAGCTGACAATGACCTGTGCGTCAGCACATACCCTGACCCTAACACGTTTCCGTACCCTCACCTGAGCCCTAATCCTTGCCGTTCCCTAAACGTTACCCTAGCCCGGAACGAAAACCTACCACCAACCCTACACCTTACCCTACGCCTAACCCTCATACTAACCCGTGCGTCAGCAAGTACCCTGACCCTAACACGTTTCCGTATGCTCACCTGTGTCCTAAACCTTACGGTTCACTAACCCTAACCGTAGCGCGGAAAGGAAACCTACCACAAAACCTACACCTTACCCTACGCTGTACCCTAATACTAATCCGTTCGCTGACACTGACCCGTGCGTCAGCAAGTACGCTGACCCTAACACGTTTCTGTACGCTCACCTCTGTCCTAAACCTTGCCGTTCCCTAACCCTAACCCTAGCGCGGAATGGAAACCTACCACAAAACCTACACCTTACCCTATACTGTACCCAAATCCTAATCCGTACGCTTACACTGACACGTGCGTCTGCACGTATCCTGGCCCTAACACGTTTCCGTACACTCACCTGTGCCCTAAACCTTGCCGTTCCCTAACCCTAACCCTAGCCCGGAACGGAAACCTACCACCATCCCTACACCTTACCCTATGCCGTACCCTAATCCTAATCTGTACGCTGACAATGACCCGTGCGTCAGCACATACCCTGACCCTAACACGTTTCCGTACCCTCACCTGTGCCCTAAACTTTGCCGTTCCCTAAGCCTAAACCTAGGCAGGAACGGAAACCTACCACCAACCCTACACCTTACCCTACGCCGTACCCTAATCCTAACACGTGCGTCAGCATGTACCCTGACCCTAACACGTTTCCGTATCCTCACCTGTGCCGTAAACCTTGCCGTTCCCTAACCCTAACCCTAGCCCAGAATGGAAACCTACCACCATCCCTACACCTTACCCTATGCCGTACCCTAATCCTTCTCCATACGCTGACACGGACCCGTGTGTCAGCACATACCCTGAGACTAACACGTTTCCGTACCCTCACCTGGGCCCTAAACCTTGCAGTTCCCTAACCCTAACCCTAGCCTGGAACGGAAACCTACCACCAACCCTACACCTTACCCTACGCCGTAACCTAATCCTAATCCGTACGCTGACACTGACCCGTGCGTCAGCACGTATCCTGACCCTAACACGTTTCCGTAACCTCACCTGTGTCCTAAACCTTGCGGTTCCCTAACCCTAACCCTAGCCCAGAATGGAAACCTACCACCAACCCTACACCTTACCCTAGGCCGTACCCTAATCCTTCTCCATATGCTGACAGTGACCCGTGCGTCAGCACGTACCCTGAGCCTAACACGTTTCCGTACCCTCACCTGTGCCCTAAACCTTGCAGTTCCCTAACACTAACCCTAGCCTGGAACGGAAACCTACCACCAACCCTACACCTTACCCTACGCCGTACGCTACTCCTGGCCTCTACACCGGCACTGACCCGTGCGTCAGCCCGTAGCCTGGCCCTCCCAGGTTTCCATACCCTCACCTGTGCCCTAATCCTTGCCGTGCCCTAACCCTAACCCTAGCCCGGAACGGAAACCCGCCAACAGCCCTACACCTTACCCTACGCCGTTGCCTACTCCTGGCCCGTACGCCAGCACTGACCCGTGCGTCAGCACGTAGCCTGGCACTCCCACGTTTCCGTACCCTCACCTGTGCCCTAAGCCTTGCCGTTTCCTAACCCTAACCCTAGCCCGGAACAGAAACCCGCCACCAGCCCTACGATTTACCCTACGCCGTTGCATACTCCTGGCCCGTATGCCGGCACTGACTCGTGCGTCAGCACGTAGCCTGGCCCTGCCACGTTTCCGTACCCTCACCTGTGCCCTAACCCTTTCCGTTCCCTAACCCTAACCCAAGCCGGGAACAGAAACCTGCCACCAGCACTACACCTTACCCTACACCGTTTCCGAATCCTGGCCCGTACGCCGGCACTGACCCGTGCGTCAGCACATAGCCTGGACGTCCCACGTTTCCGTACCCTCACCTGTGCCCTAAGCCTTGCTGTTCCTTAGCCCTAAACCTAGACCTGAACGGAAACCCGCCACCAGCCCTACGCCTTACTCTACACCGTACCCTACTCCTGGCCCGTACGCCGGCACTGACCCGTGCGTCAGCACGAAGCCTGGCCCTCCCACGTTTCCGTACCCTCACCTGTGCCCGAAGCCTTGCCGTTCACTAACCCTACTCATAGCCAGGAATAGAAACCCGCCACCAGCCCTACGCCTTACCCTACGCCGTTGCCTACTCCTGGCCCGTACGCCGGCACTGACCCGTGCGTCAGCACGTAGCCTGGCCCTCCCACGTTTCCGTACCCTCACCTGTGCCCTAAGCCTTGCCGTTGCCTAACCCTAACCCTAGCCCGGAACGGAAACCCGCCACCAGCCCTACGCCTTACCCTACGCCGTACCCTACTCCTGGCCCGTACCCCGGCACTTACCCGTGCGTCAGCACGTAGCCTGGCCCTCCCACGTTTCCGTACCCTCACCTGTGTCCTAAGCCTTGCCGTTCCCTAACCCTAACCCTAGCCCGGAACGGAAATCCACCACCAGCCCTACGCCTTACCCTACGCCGTACCCTACTCCTGGCCCATACGCCGGCACTGACCCGTGTGTCAGCACGTAGCCTGGCCCTCCCACGTTTCCGTACCCTCACCTGTGCCCTAAGCCTTGCCGTTCCCTAACCCTAATCCTAGCCCGGAACGGAAACCCGCCACAAGCCCTACGCCTTACCCTACGCCGTTGCCTACTCCTGGCCCGTACGCCGGCACTGAACCATGCGTCAGCACGTAGCCTGGCCCTCCCACGTTTCCGTACCCTCACCTGTGCCCTAAGCCTTGCCGTTCCCTAACCCTAACCCTAGCCCGAAACAGAAACCTACCACCAACCCTACACCTTACCCTACGCCGTACCCTAATCCTAACCCATGCGTCAGCATGTACCCTGACACTAACACGTTTCTGTACCCTCAACAGTGCCGTAAACCTTACCGTTCCCTAACCCTAACCCTAGCTCGGAACAGAAACCTACCACCAACCCTACACCTTACCCTACGCCGTACCCTAATACTAATCCGTTCGCTGACACTGACCCGTGCGTCAGCAAGTACGCTGACCCTAACACGTTTCTGTACGCTCACCTCTGTCCTAAACCTTGCCTTTCCCTAACCCTAACCCTAGCGCGGAATGGAAACCTACCACAAAACCTACACCTTACCCTATACTGTACCCAAATCCTAATCCGTACGCTTACACTGACACGTGCGTCTGCACGTATCCTGGCCCTAACACGTTTCCGTACACTCACCTGTGCCCTAAACCTTGCCGTTCCCTAACCCTAACCCTAGCCCGGAACGGAAACCTACCACCATCCCTACACCTTACCCTACGCCGTACCCTAATCCTAATCTGTACGCTGACAATGACCCGTGCGTCAGCACATACCCTGACCCTAACACGTTTCCGTACCCTCACCTGTGCCCTAAATTTTGCCATTCCCTAAGCCTAAACCTAGGCAGGAACGGAAACCTACCACCAACCCTACACCTTACCCTACGCCGTACCCTAATCCTAACACGTGCGTCAGCATGTACCCTGACCCTAACACGTTTCCGTATCCTCACCTGTGCCGTAAACCTTGCCGTTCCCTAACCCTAACCCTAGCCCAGAATGGAAACCTACCACCATCCCTACACTTTACCCTATGCCGTACCCTAATCCTTCTCCATACGTTGACACGGACCCGTGTGTCAGCACATACCCTGAGCCTAACACGTTTCCGTACCCTCACCTGTGCCCTAAACCTTGCAGTTCCCTAACCCTAACCCTAGCCTGGAACGGAAACCTACCACCAACCCTACACCTTACCCTACGCCGTAACCTAATCCTAATCCGTACGCTGACACTGACCCGTGCGTCAGCACATACCCTGACCCTAACACGTTTCCGTAACCTCACCTGTGTCCTAAACCTTGCGGTTCCCTAACCCTAACCCTAGCCCAGAATGGAAACCTACCACCAACCCTACACCTTACCCTAGGCCGTACCCTAATCCTTCTCCATATGCTGACAGTGACCCGTGCGTCAGCACGTACCCTGAGCCTAACACGTTTCCGTACCCTCACCTGTGCCCTAAACCTTGCAGTTCCCTAACACTAACCCTAGCCTGGAACGGAAACCTACCACCAACCCTACACCTTACCCTACGCCGTACGCTACTCCTGGCCTCTACACCGGCACTGACCCGTGCGTCAGCCCGTAGCCTGGCCCTCCCAGGTTTCCATACCCTCACCTGTGCCCTAATCCTTGCCGTGCCCTAACCCTAACCCTAGCCCGGAACGGAAACCCGCCAACAGCCCTACACCTTACCCTACGCCGTTGCCTACTCCTGGCCCGTACGCCAGCACTGACCCGTGCGTCAGCACGTAGCCTGGCACTCCCACGTTTCCGTACCCTCACCTGTGCCCTAAGCCTTGCCGTTTCCTAACCCTAACCCTAGCCCGGAACAGAAACCCGCCACCAGCCCTACGATTTACCCTACGCCGTTGCATACTCCTGGCCCGTATGCCGGCACTGACTCGTGCGTCAGCACGTAGCCTGGCCCTGCCACGTTTCCGTACCCTCACCTGTGCCCTAACCCTTTCCGTTCCCTAACCCTAACCCAAGCCGGGAACAGAAACCTGCCACCAGCACTACACCTTACCCTACACCGTTTCCGAATCCTGGCCCGTACGCCGGCACTGACCCGTGCGTCAGCACATAGCCTGGACGTCCCACGTTTCCGTACCCTCACCTGTGCCCTAAGCCTTGCTGTTCCTTAGCCCTAAACCTAGACCTGAACAGAAACCCGCCACCAGCCCTACGCCTTACCCTACACCGTACCCTACTCCTGGCCCGTACGCCGGCACTGACCCGTGCGTCAGCACGAAGCCTGGCCCTCCCACGTTTCCGTACCCTCACCTGTGCCCGAAGCCTTGCCGTTCACTAACCCTACTCATAGCCAGGAATGGAAACCCGCCACCAGCCCTACGCCTTACCCTACGCCGTTGCCTACTCCTGGCCCGTACGCCGGCACTGACCCGTGCGTCAGCACGTAGCCTGGCCCTCCCACGTTTCCGTACCCTCACCTGTGCCCTAAGCCTTGCCGTTGCCTAACCCTAACCCTAGCCCGGAACGGAAACCCGCCACCAGCCCTACGCCTTACCCTACGCCGTACCCTACTCCTGGCCCGTACCCCGGCACTTACCCGTGCGTCAGCACGTAGCCTGGCCCTCCCACGTTTCCGTACCCTCACCTGTGTCCTAAGCCTTGCCGTTCCCTAAACCTAACCCTAGCCCGGAACGGAAATCCACCACCAGCCCTACGCCTTACCCTACGCCGTATCCTACTCCTGGCCCATACGCCGGCACTGACACGTGTGTCAGCACGTAGCCTGGCCCTCCCACGTTTCCGTACCCTCACCTGTGCCCTAAGCCTTGCCGTTCCCTAACCCTAATCCTAGCCCGGAACGGAAACCCGCCACAAGCCCTACGCCTTACCCTACGCCGTTGCCTACTCCTGGCCCGTACGCCGGCACTGAACCATGCGTCAGCACGTAGCCTGGCCCTCCCACGTTTCCGTACCCTCACCTGTGCCCTAAGCCTTGCCGTTCCCTAACCCTAACCCTAGCCCGAAACAGAAACCTACCACCAACCCTACACCTTACCCTACGCCGTACCCTAATCCTAACCCATGCGTCAGCATGTACCCTGACACTAACACGTTTCTGTACCCTCAACAGTGCCGTAAACCTTACCGTTCCCTAACCCTAACCCTAGCTCGGAACAGAAACCTACCACCAACCCTACACCTTACCCTACGCCGTACCCTAATACTAATCCGTTCGCTGACACTGACCCGTGCGTCAGCAAGTACGCTGACCCTAACACGTTTCTGTATGCTCACCTCTGTCCTAAACCTTGCCTTTCCCTAACCCTAACCCTAGCGCGGAATGGAAACCTACCACAAAACCTACACCTTACCCTATACTGTACCCAAATCCTAATCCGTACGCTTACACTGACACGTGCGTCTGCACGTATCCTGGCCCTAACACGTTTCCGTACACTCACCTGTGCCCTAAACCTTGCCGTTCCCTAACCCTAACCCTAGCCCGGAACGGAAACCTACCACCATCCCTACACCTTACCCTACGCCGTACCCTAATCCTAATCTGTACGCTGACAATGACCCGTGCGTCAGCACATACCCTGACCCTAACACGTTTCCGTACCCTCACCTGTGCCCTAAATTTTGCCGTTCCCTAAGCCTAAACCTAGGCAGGAACGGAAACCTACCACCAACCCTACACCTTACCCTATGCCGTACCCTAATCCTAACACGTGCGTCACCATGTACCCTGACCCTAACACGTTTCCGTATCCTCACCTGTGCCGTAAACTTTGCCGTTCCCTAAACCTAACCCTAGCCCAGAATGGAAACCTACCACCATCCCTACACCTTACCCTATGCCGTACCCTAATCCTTCTCCATACGTTGACACGGACCCGTGTGTCAGCACATACCCTGAGCCTAACACGTTTCCGTACCCTCACCTGTGCCCTAAACCTTGCAGTTCCCTAACACTAACCCTAGCCTGGAACGGAAACCTACCACCAACCCTACACCTTACCCTACGCCGTAACCTAATCCTAATCCGTACGCTGACACTGACCCGTGCGTCAGCACATACCCTGACCCTAACACGTTTCCGTAACCTCACCTGTGTCCTAAACCTTGCGGTTCCCTAACCCTAACCCTAGCCCAGAATGGAAACCTACCACCAACCCTACACCTTACCCTAGGCCGTACCCTAATCCTTCTCCATATGCTGACAGTGACCCGTGCGTCAGCACGTACCCTGACCCTAACACGTTTCCGTACCCTCACCTGTGCCCAAAACCTTGCAGTTCCCTAACCCTAACCCTAGCCCAGAACGGAAAACTACCACCATCACTATACCTTACCCTACGCCATACACTAATCCTAATCTGTTCGCTGACAATGACCTGTGCGTCAGCACATACCCTGACCCTAACACGTTTCCGTACCCTCACCAGTGCCCTAAACCTTGCAGTTCCCTAACCCTAACCCTAGCCTCGAATGGAAACCTACCACCAACCCTACACCTTACCCTACGCCGTAACCTAGTCCTAATCCGTACGCTGACACTGACCCGTGCGTCAGCAAGTACCCTGACCCTAACACGTTTCCGTACGCTCAACTGTGTCCTAAACCTTACGGTTCCCTAACCCTAACCGCAGCACGGAATGGAAACCTACCACAAAACCTACACCTTACCCTACGCCGTAACCTAATCCTAATCCGTACGCTGACACTGACCCGTGCGTCAGCACGTACCATGACCCTAACACGTTTCCGTACACTCACCTGTGCCCTAAACCTTGCCGTTCCCTAACCCAAACCCTAGCCCGGAACGGAAACGTATCACCAACCCTACACCTTACCCTACGCCGTACCCTAATCCTTATCTGTATGCTGACAATGACGCGTGCGTCAGCACATACCCTGACCCTAACATGTTTCCGTACCCTCACCTGTGCCCTAATCCTTGCCATTCCCTAAGCCTAACACTAGGCCGGCATGGAAACCTACCACCAACCCTACACCTTACTCTACGCCGTACCCTAATCCTAACCCGTGCGTCAGCACGTACCCTGACCCTAACACGTTTCCGTACCCTCACCTGAGCCCTAATCCTTGCCGTTCCCTAAACGTTACCCTAGCCCGGAACGAAAACCTACCACCAACCCTACACCTTACCCTACGCCTAACCCTCATACTAACCCGTGCGTCAGCACATACACTGACCCTAACACGTTTCCGTACACTCACCTGTGCCCTAAACCTTGCTGTTCCCTAACCCTAACCCTAGCCCAGAATGGAAACCCACCACCAAACCTACTCCTTACCCTACACCGTAAACTAATCCTAATCCATACGCTGACACTGACCCGTGCGTCAGCAAGTACCCTGACCCTAACACGTTTCCGTACGCTCACCTGTGTCCTAAACCTTACGGATCGCTAACCCTAACCGTAGCGCGGAAAGGAAACCTACCACAAAACCTACACCTTACCCTATGCCGTACCCTAATCCTAATCCGTACGATGACACTGACCCGTGCGTCACCACGTACCATGACCCTAACACGTTTCCGTACACTCACCTGTGCCCTAAACCTTGCCGTTCCCTAACCCTAACCGTAGCTCGGAAAGGAATCCTACCACAAAACCTACACCTTACCCTACGCCGTACCCTAATCCTAATCTGTACGCTGACAATGACGCGTGCGTCAGAACATACCCTGACCCTAACATGTTTCCGTACCCTCACCTGTGCCCTAATCCTTGCCGTTCCCTAAGCCTAACCCTAGGCCAGCACGGAAACCTACCACCAACCCTACACCTTACTCTACGCCGTACACTAATGCTAACCCGTGCGTCAGCATGTACCCTCACCCTAACACGTTTCTGTACTCTCACCTGTGCCCTAAACCTTGCCGTTCCCTAACCCTAACCCTAGCCCGAAACGGAAACCTACCACCAACCCTACACCTTACCCTAGGCCGTACCCTAATCCTAATCCGTACGCTGACACTGACCCGTGCGTCAGCACTTACCCTGACCCTAACACGTTTCCGTACCCTCACCTGTGCCCTAAACCTTGCAGTTCCCTATCCCTAACCCTAGCCTGGAACAGAAACCTACCACCAACCCTACACCATACCTTAGGCCGTACCCTAATCCTAATCCGTACACTGACACTGACCCGTGTGTCAGCACGTACCCTGACCCTAACACGTTTCCGTACACTCACCTGTGCCCTAAACCTTGCAGTTCCATAACCCTAACCCTAGCCCAGAATGGAAAACTACCATCATCACTATACCTTACCCTACGCCATACCCTAATCCAAATCTGTACGCTGACAATGACCAGTGCGTCAGCACATACCCTGACCCTAACACGTTTCCGTACCCTCACCTGTGCCCTAATCCTTGCCGTTCCCTAAGCGTAACCCTAGGCCGGAACGGAAACCTGCCACCAACCCTACACCTTACTCTACACCGTACCTAATCCTAACCTGTGCGTCAGCATGTACCCTGACCCTAACACGTTTCTGTACCCTCACCTGTGCCCTAAACCTTGCCGTTCCCTAACCCTAACCCTAGCCCTGAATGGAAACCTACCACTAACCCTCCACCTTACCCTACGCCGTACCCTAATCCTAATCCGTAAGCTGAACTGACCCATGTGTCAGAACGTACCCTGACCCTAACACGTTTCCGTACCCTCACCTGTGCCCTAAACCTTGCCGTTCCCTAAACGTTACACTATCCCGGAACGAAAACCTACCACCAACCCTACACCTTACCCTACGCCGAACCCTCATACTAACCCGTGCGTCAGCACATACACTGACCCTAACACGTTTCCGTGCACTCACCTGTGCCCTAAACCTTGCTGTTCCCTAACCCTAACCCTAGCCCTGAATGGAAACCCAACACCAGCCCTACACCTTACCCTATGCCGTAGCTTACTCCTGGTCTGTAAGCTGGCACTGACCACGGCGTCAGCACGTAGCCTGACCCTTCCACGTTTCCGTACCCTCACCTGTGCCCTAAGCCTTGCCGTTCCCTAACACTAACCCTAGCCCGGAACGGAAACCCACCACCAGCCCTACACTTTACCCTATGCCGTACCCTACTCCTGGCCCGTACGCTGGCACTGACCCGTGCGTCAGCACGTAGCCTGAACCTCCCACGTTTCCGTACCCTCACCTGTGCCCTAAGCCTTGTCGTTCCCTAACCCTAACCCTAGACCGGAACGGAAACCCACCACCAGCTCTACACCTAACCTTACGCCGTACCCTATTCCTCATCCATAAGCTGGCACTGACCCGTGCGTCAGCACTTAGCCTGAACCTCCCACGTTTCCGTATTCTCACCTGTGCTCTAAGCCTTGCCATTCCTCACCGTAAGCCTAGCCTGGAACGGAAACCCACCACCAGCCATACACCTTACCCTACGCCGTAGCTTACTCCTGGTCCGTAAGCTTGCACTGACCCCGGCGTCAGCACGTAGCCTGGCCCTCCCACGTTTCCGTACCCTCACCTGTGCCCTAAGCCTTGCCGTTCCCTAACCCTAACCCTAGCCCGGAACGGAAACCCGCCACCAGCCGTATGCCTTACCCTACGCCGTACCCTACTCCTGGCCCGTACGCCGGCACTGACCCGTGCGTCAGCACGTAGCCTGGCCCTCCCACGTTTCCGTACCCTCACCTGTGCCCTAAGCCTTCCCGTTCCCTAACCCTAACCCTAGCCCGGAACGGAACCCCGCCACCAGCCCTACGCCTTACCCTACGCTGTACCCTACTAGTGGCCCGTACGCCGGCACTGACCCGTGCGTCGGCACGTAGCCTGGCCCTCCCACGTTTCCGTACCCTCACCTGTTCCCTAAGCCTTGCCGTTCCCTAGCCCTAACCCTAGCCCGGAACGGAAACCCGCCACCAGCCCTACGCCTTACCGTACGCCGTACCCTACTCCTGGCCCGTACGCCGGCACTGACCCATGCGTCAGCACGTAGCCAGGCCCTCCCACGTTTCCGTACCCTCACCTGTGCCCTAAGCCTTGCCGTTCCCTAACCCTAATCCTAGCACGGAACGGAAACCTACCACCAAAGCTACACCTTACCCTACGCCATACCCTAATCCTAACCCGTGCGTCAGCATGTACCCTGACACTGACACGTTTCTGTACCCTCACCTGTGCCCTAAACCTTACCGTTCCCTAACCCTAACCCTAGCCCGGAACAGAAGCCTACCACCAACCCTACACCTTACCCTACGCCGTACCCTAATCCTAATCCGTACGCTGACACTGACCCGTGCGTCAGCAAGTACCCTGACCCTAACACGTTTCTGTACCCCCACCTCTGTCCTAAACCTTGCCGTTCCCTAACCCTAACCCTAGCGCGGAATGGAAACCTAGCACAAAACCTACACTTTACCCTATACTGTACCCAAATCGTAATCCGTATGCTTACACTGACACGTGCGTCAGCACGTATCCTGACCCTAACACGTTTCCGTAACCTCACCTGTGTCCTAAACCTTGCGGTTCCCTAACCCTAACCCTAGCCCAGAATGGAATCCTACCACCAACCCTACACCTTACCCTAGGCCGTACCCTAATCATTCTCCATATGCTGACAGTGACCCGTGCGTCAGCACGTACCCTGAGCCTAACACGTGTCCGTACCCTCACCTGTGCCCTAAACCTTGCAGTTCCCTAACCCTAACCCTAGACTGGAACGGAAACCTACCACCAACCCTACACCTTACCCTACACCGTAACCTAATCCTAATCCATACGCTGACACTGACCCGTGCGTCAGCAAGTACCCTGACCCTAACACGTTTCCGTACGCTCACCTGTGTCCTAAACCTTACGGTTCCCTAACCCTAACCGTAGCGTGGAACGGAAACCTACCACAAAACCTACACCTTACCCTACGCCGTACCCTAATGCTAATCCGTATGCTGACACTGAACCATGCGTCAGCACGTACCATGACCATAACACGTTTCCGTAACCTCACCTGTGTCCTAAACCTTGCCGTTCCCTAACCCTCACCCTAGCGTGGAATGGAAACCTACCACAAAACCTACACCTTACCCTACGCCGTACCCTAATCCTAATCCGTACGCTGACACTGAACAGTGCGTCAGCACGTACCATGACAATAACACGTTTCCGTAACCTCACCTGTGCCCTAAACCTTGCCGTTCCATAAACGTTACCCTAGCCCGGAACGAAAACCTACCACCGACCCTAAACCTTACCATACGTCGAACCCTCATAATAACCTGTGCGTCAGCACATACACTGAACCTAACACGTTTCCGTACACTCACCTGTGCCCTAAGCCTTGCCGTTCCCTAACCCTAACCCTAGCCGGGAACAGAAACCCGCCACCAGCACTACGCCTTACCCTACGCCGTTGCCTAATCCTGGCCCGTACGCCGGCACTGACCCGTGCGTCAGCACGTAGCCTGGCCCTTCCACGTTTCCTTACCCTCACCTGTGCCCTAAGCCTTGCCGTTCCCTAACCCTAACCCTAGCCCGGAACGGAAACCCACCACCAGCTCTACACCTAACCTTACGCCGTACCCTACTCCTCATCCGTAAGCTGGCACTGACCCGTGCATCAGCACGTAGCCTGACCTTCCCACGTTTCTCTACCCTCACCTGTGCCTAAGCCTTGCGGTTCCCTCACCCTAACCCTAGCCCAGAACGGAAACCCATCACCAGCCCTACACATTACCCTAGGCCGTACGCTACTCCTGGCCCGTACGCCGGCACTGACCAGTGCGTCAGCACGTAGCCTTGCCCTCCCACGTTTCCGTACCCTCACCTGTGCCCTAAGCCTTGCCGTTCCCTAACCCTAACCCTAGCCCGGAACGGAAATCCGCCAGCAGCCCTACGCCTTACCCTACGCCGTACCCTACTCCTGGCCCGTACGCCGGCACTGACCCGTGCGTCAGCACGTAGCCTGACCCTCCGACGTTTCCGTACCCTCACCTGTGCCCGAAACCTTGCCGTAACCTAACCCTAACCCTAGTCCGAAACGGTAACCCACCACCCCCTCTACACCTAACCTTACGCCGTATCCTATTCCTCATCCGTAAGCTGGCACTGACCCATGCGTCAGCACATAGCCTGACCCTCTCACGTTTCCGTATCCTCACCTGTGCCCTAAGCCTTGCCGTTCCCTAACCCTAACCCTAGCCCGGAACGGAAACATGCCACCAGCCCTATGCCTTACCCTACGCCGTAACCTACTCCTGGCCCGTACACTGGCACTGACCCGTGCGTCAGCACGTAGCCTGACCCTCCGACGTTTCCGTACCCTCACCTGTGCCCTAATCCTTGCCGTTCCCTAAGCGTAACCCTAGGCCGGAACGGAAACCTACCACCAACCCTACACCTTAACCTATGCCGTACCCTAATTCTATCCCGTGCGTCAGCATGTACCCTGACCCTAACACGTTTCTGTACCCTCACCTGTGCCCTAAACCTTGCCGTTCCCTAACCCTAACCCTAGCCCGTAATGGAAACCTACCACCAACCCTCCACCTTAACCTATGCCGTACCCTAATCCTAATCCGTAAGCTGACACTGACCCGTGCGTCAGAACGTACCCTGACCCTAACAGGTTTCCGTACCCTCACATGTGCCCTAAACCTTGCCGTTCCCTAAACGTTACCCTAGCCCGGAACGAAAACCTACCACCAATCCTACACCTTATCCTACGTCGAACCCTCATACTAACCTGTGTGTCAGCACATACACTGACCCTAACACGTTTCCGTACACTCACCTGTGCCCTAAGCCTTGCCGTTCCTTAACCCTAACCCTAGCCGGGAACAGAAACCCGCCACCAGCACTACACCTTACCCTACGCCGTTGCCTACTCCTGGCCCGTACGCCGGCACTGACCCGTGCGTCAGCACGTAGCCTGGCCCTCCCACGTTTCCGTACCCTCACCTGTGACCTAAGCCTTGCCGTTCCCTAACCCTAACCCTAGCCCGGAACTGAAACCCACCACCAGCTCTACACCTAACCTTACGCCGTACACTATTCCTCATCCGTAAGCTGTCACTGACCCGTGTGTCAGCACGTAGCCTGACCCTCCGACGTTTCCGTACCCTCACCTGTGCCCTAAACCTTGCCGTTCCCTCACCCTAACGCTAGCCCGGAATGGAAACCCATCACCAGCCCTACACATTACCCTAGGCCGTACCCTACTCCTGGCCCGTACGCCGGCACTGACCAGTGCGTCAGCACGTAGCCTTGCCCTCCCACGTTTCCGTACCCTCACCTGTGCCCTAAGCCTTGCCGTTCCCTAACCCTAACCCTAGCCCGGAACGGAAACCCGCCAGCAGCCCTACGCCTTAACCTGCGCTGTACCCGACTCCTGGCCCGTATGCCGGCACTGACCCGTGCGTCAGCACGTAGCCTGGCCCTCCCTCGTTTCCGTACCCTCACCTGTGCGCTAAGCCTTGCCGTTCCCTAACCCTAACCCTAGCCCGGAATGGAAACCCCCCACAAGACCTACGCCTTACCCTACGCCGTACCCTAATACTGGCCCGTACGCCGGCACTGACCCGTGCGTCAGCACGTAGCCTGGCCCTCCCACGTTTCCTTACCCTCACCTGTGCTCTAAGCCTTACCGTTCCCTAACCCTAACCTTAGCCCGGAACCGAAACCCGCCACCAACCCTACACCTTACCCTACGCCGTACCCTACTCCTGGCCCGTACGCCGGCACTGACCCGTGCGTCAGCACGTAGCCTGGCCTTCCCACGTTTCCGTACCCTCACCTGTGCCCTAAGCCTTGCAGTTCCCTAACCCTAACCCTAGCCTGGAATGGAAACCTACCACCAACCCTACACCTTACCCTACGCTGTACCCTAATCCTAATCCGTACACTGACACTGACCCGTGCGTCAGCAAGTACCCTGACCCTAACACGTTTCCGTAACCTCACCTGTGTCCTAAACCTGGCGGTTCCCTAACCCTAACCCTAGCGCGGAATGGAAAACTACCACAATACCTACACCTTACCCTACGCCGTACCCTAATCCTAATCCATACGCTGACACTGACCCGTGGGTCAGCACGTGCCCTGACCCTAACACGTTTCCGTACACTCACCTGTGCCCTAAACCTTGCCGTTCCGTAATCCTAACCCTAGCCCGCAATGAAAACCTACCACCAAACCTACACCTTACCCTACATCGAACCCTCATACTAACCTGTGCGTCAGCACATACACTGACCCTAACACGTTTCCGTACACTCACCTGTGCCCTAAGCCTTGCCATTCCCTAACCCTAACCCTAGCCGGGAACAGAAACCCGCCACCAGCACTACGCCTTACCCTACGCCGTTGCCTACTCCTGGCCCGTACGCCGGCACTGACCCGTGCGTCAGCACGTAGCCTGACCCTCCCACGTTTCCGTAACCTCACCTGTGCCCTAAACCTTGCCGTTCCCTAACCCTAACCCTAGTCCGCAACGGTATCCCACCACCACCTCTACACCAAACCTTACGCCGTATCCTATTCCTCATCCGTAAGCTGGCACTGACCCATGCGTCAGCACATAGCCTGACCCTCTCATGTTTCCATATCCTCACCTGTGCCCTAAGCCTTGCCGTTCCCTAACCCTAACCCTAGCCCGGAACGGAAACACGCCACCAGCCCTACGCCTTACCCTATGCCTTACCCTACTCCTAGCCCGTACGCTGGCACTGACCCATGCGTCAGAACGTAGCCTGACCCTCCCACGTTTCCGTACCCTCACCTCTGCCCTAAGCCTTGCCATTCCCTAACCCTAACCCGAGCCCGGAACGGAAACCCACAAACAGCCCTACACTTTACCCTATGCCGTACCCTACTCCTGGACCGTACGCTGGCACTGACCCGGGCGTCAGCACGTAGGCTGAACCTCCCACGTTTCCGTACCCTCACCTGTGCTGTAAGCCTTGCCGTTCCCTAACCCTAACCCTAGCCCGGAACGGAAACACGCCACCAGCCCTACGCCTTACCCTACGCCGTAACCTACTCTTGGCCCGTACGCTGGCACTGACCCGTGCGTCAGCACGTAGCCTGACCCTCTGACGTTTCCGTACCCTCACCTGTGCCCTAATCCTTGCCGTTCCCTAAGCGTAACCCTAGGCCGGAACGGAAACCTACCACCAACCCTACACCTTACCCTATGCCGTACCCTTATCCTAACCCATGTTTCAGCATGTACCCTGACCCTAACACGTTTCTGTACCCTCACCTGTGCCCTAAACCTGGCCGTTCCCTAACCCTAACCCTAGCCCGGAATGGAAACCTACCACCAACCCTCCACCTTACCCTATGCCGTACCCTAATCCTAATCCGTAAGCTGAAACTGACCCATGCGTAAGAACGTACCCTGACCCTAACACGTTTCCGTACCCTCACCTGTGCCCTAAACCTTGCCGTTCCCTAAACGTTACCCTAGCCCAGAACGAAAACCTACCACTAACCCTACACCTTACCCTACGTCGAACCCTCATAGTAACCTGTGCGCTAGCACATACACTAACCCTAACACGTTTCCGTACAGTTACCTGTGCCCTAAGCCTTGCCGTTCCCTAACCCTAACCCTAGCCGGGAACAGAAACCCGCCACCAGCACTACGTCTTACCCTACGCCGTTGCCTACTCCTGGCCCGTATGCCGGCGCTGACCCGTGCGTCAGCACGTAGCCTGGCCCTCCCACGTTTCCGTACCCTCACCTGTGCCCTAAGCCTTGCCGTTCCCTAACCCTAACCCTAGGCCAGAACGGAAACCCACCACCAGCTCTACACCTAACCTTACGCCGTAAACTATTCCTCATCCGTAAGCTGGCACTGACCCGTGCGTCAGCATGTAGCCTGACCCTCCGACGTTTCCGTACCCTCACCTGTGCCCTAAACCTTGCCGTTCCCTCACCCTAACGCTAGCCCGGAACGGAAACCCATCACCAGCCCTACACATTACACTATGCGATACCCTACTCCTGGCCCGTACGCCGGCACTGACCCGTGCGTCAGGACGAAGCCTTGCCCCCCCACGTTTCCGTACCCTCACCTGTGCCCTAAGCCTTGCCGTTCCCTAACCCTAACCCTAGCCCGGAACGGAAACCCGGCAGCAGCCCTACGCCTTACCCTGCGCCGTACCCTACTCCTAGCCCGTACGCCGGCACTGACCCATGCGTCAGCACGTAGCCTGGCCCTCCCACGTTTCCGTACCCTCACCTGTGCCCTAAGCCTTGCCATTCCCTAACCCTAACCCTAGCCCGGAACAGAAAACCCCCACAAGACCTATGCCTTACCCTACGCTGTACCCTACTCCTGGCCCGTACCCCGGCACTGACCCGTGCGTCAGCACGTAGCCTGGACCTCCCACGTTTCCGTACCCTCACCTGTGCCCTAAGCCTTGCCGTTCCCTAACCCTAACCCTACTCCGGAACGGTAACCCACCACCAGCTCTACACCTAAGATTAAGCCGTACCCTATTCCTCATCCGTAAGCTGGCACTGACCCGTGCGTCAGCACGTAGCCTGGCCCTCCCACGTTTCCGTACCCTCACCTGTGCCCTAAGCCTTGCCGTTCCCTAACCCTAACCCTAGCCCGGAACGGAAACCCGCCACCAGCCCTACGCCTTACCCTACGCCGTTGCCTACTCCTGGCCCGTACGCCGGCACTGACCCGTGCGTCAGCACGTAGCCTGGCCCTCCAACGTTTCCGTACCGTCACCTGTGCCCTAAGCCTTGCCGTTCCCTAACCCTAACCCTAGAACGGAACAGAAACCTACCACCAACACTACACCTTACCCTACGCCGTACCCTAATCCTAAACCGTGCGTCAGCATGTACCCTGACACTAACACGTTTCTGTACCCTCACCGGTGCCCTAAACCTTACCCTTCCCTAACCCTAACCCTAGCCCGGAACAGAAACCTACCACCATCCCTACACCTTACCCTACGCCGTACCCTAATCCTAATCCGTTCGCTGACACTGACCCGTGCGTCAGCAAGTACCCTGACCCTAACACGTTTCTGTACGCTCACCTCTGTCCTAAACCTTGCTGTTCCCTAACCCTAACCCTAGCCCGAAACGGAAACCTACCACCAACCCTACACCTTAACCTACGCCATACCCTAATCCTAATCTGTACGCTGACACTGACCCGTGCGTCAGCACGTACCCTGACCCTAACACGTTAACGTACCCTCACCTGTGCCCTAAACCTTGCCGTTCCCTAAACGTTACCCTACACCAGAACGAAAACCTACCACCAACCCTACACCTTACGCTACGCCGAACCCTCATACTAACCCGTGCGTCAGCACATACACTGACCCTAGCACGTTTCTGTACACTCACCTGTGCCCTAAACCTTCCTGTTCCCTAATCCTAACCCTAGCCCAGAATGGAAACACACCACGAGCCCTACACCTTACCCTACCTACGCCGTAGCTTACTCCTGGTCCGTAAGCTGCCACTGACCCCGGCGTCAGCACGTAGCCTGGCCCTCCCACGTTTCCGTACCCTCACCTCTGCCCTAAGCCTTGCCATTCCCTAACCCTAACCCGAGCCCGGAACGGAAACCACAAACAGCCCTACACTTTACCCTATAACGTACCCTACTCCTGGACCATACGCTGGCACTGACCCGGGCGTCAGCACGTAGCCTGAACCTCCCACGTTTCCGTACCCTCATCTGTGCTGTAAGCCTTGCCGTTCCCTAACCCTAACCCTAGTCCGGAACCGAAAACCGCCACCAACCCTACACCTTACCCTACGCCGTACCCTACTCCTGGCCCGTACGCCGGCACTGACCCGTGCGACAGCACGTAGCCTGGCCCTCCCACGTTTCCATACCCTCACCTGTGCCCTAAGCCTTGCCATTCCCTAACCCTAACCCTAACACAGAACAGAAACCCGCCACCAGCCCTACGCCTTACCCTACGCCGTACGCTACTCCTGGCCTCTACACCGGCACTGACCCGTGCGTCAGCACGTAGCCTGGCCCTCTCAGGTTTCCGTACCCTCACCTGTGCCCTAAGACTTGCCGTGCCCTAACCTTAACCCTAGCCCGGAACGGAAACCCGCCAACAGCCCTACGCCTTACCCTACGCCGTTGCCTACTCCTGGCCCGTACGCCAGCACTGACCCGTGCGTCAGCACGTAGCCTGGCCCTCCCACGTTTCCGTACCCTCACCTGTGCCCTAAGCCTTGCCGTTCCCTAACCCTAACCCTAGCCCGGAACGGAAATCCGCCAGCAGCCCTACGCCTTACCCTACGCCGTACCCTACTCCTGGCCCGTACGCCGGCACTGACCCGTGCGTCAGCACGTAGCCTGACCCTCCCACGTTTCCGTAACCTCACCTGTGCCCTAAACCTTGCCGTTCCCTAACCCTAACCCTAGTCCGCAACGGTATCCCACCACCACCTCTACACCTAACCTTACGCCGTATCCTATTCCTCATCCGTAAGCTGGCACTGACCCATGCGTCAGCACATAGCCTGACCCTCTCACGTTTCCGTATCCTCACCTGTGCCCTAAGCCTTGCCGTTCCCTAACCCTAACCCTAGCCCGGAACGGAAACACGCCACCAGCCCTACGCCTTACCCTAAGCCGTACCCTACTCCTGGCACGTACGCTGGCACTGACCCGTGCGTCAGCACGTAGCCTGACCCTAACACGTTTCCGTACCCTCATGTCTGTCCTAACCCTTGCCGTTCCCTAACCCTAACCCTAGCCCGGAACGGAAACCCGCCACCAGCCCTACGCACTACCCTATGCCTTACCCTACTCCTAGCCCGTACGCTGGCACTGACCCATGAGTCAGAACGTAGCCTGACCCTCCCACGTTTCCGTACCCTCACCTCTGCCCTAAGCCTTGCCATTCCCTAACCCTAACCCGAGCCCGGAACGGAAACCCACAAACAGCCCTACACTTTACCCTATGCCGTACCCTACTCCTGGACCGTACGCTGGCACTGACCCGGGCGTCAGCACGTAGGCTGAACCTCCCACGTTTCCGTACCCTCACCTGTGCTGTAAGCCTTGCCGTTCCCTAACCCTAACCCTAGCCCGGAACGGAAACACGCCACCAGCCCTACGCCTTACCCTACGCCGTAACCTACTCTTGGCCCGTACGCTGGCACTGACCCATGCGTCAGCACGTAGCCTGACGCTCTGACGTTTCCGTACCCTCACCTGTGCCCTAATCCTTGCCGTTCCCTAAGCGTAACCCTGGGCCGGAACGGAAACCTACCACCAACCCTACACCTTACCCTATGCCGTACCCTAATCCTAACCCATGTTTCAGCATGTACCCTGACCCTAACACGTTTCCATACCCTCACCTGTGCCCTAAGCCTTGCAGTTCCCTAACCCTAACCCTAGCCTGGAATGGAAACCTACCACCAACCCTACACCTTACCCTACGCTGTACCCTAATCCTAATCCGTACACTGACACTGACCCGTGTGTCAGCACGTACCCTGACCCTAACACGTTTCCGTACACTCACCTGTGCCCTAAACCTTGCAGTTCCCTAACCCTAACCCTAGCCCAGAATGGAAAACTACCATCATCACTATACCTTACCCTACGCCATACCCTAATCCTAATCTGTACGCTGACAATGACCCATGCGTCAGCACATACCCTGACCCTAACACGTTTCCGTACCCTCACCTGTGCCCTAATCCTTGCCGTTCCCTAAGCGTAACCCTAGGCCGGAACGGAAACCTGCCACCAACCCTACACCTTACTCTACACCGTACCTAATCCTAACCCGTGCGTCAGCATGTACCCTGACCCTAACACGTTTCTGTACCCTCACCTGTGCCCTAAACCTTGCCGTTCCCTAACCCTAACCCTAGCCCTGAATGGAAACCTACCACTAACCCTCCACCTTACCCTACGCCGTACCCTAATCCTAATCCGTAAGCTGAACTGACCCATGTGTCAGAACGTACCCTGACCCTAACACGTTTCCGTACCCTCACCTGTGCCCTAAACCTTGCCGTTCCCTAAACGTTACACTATCCCGGAACGAAAACCTACCACCAACCCTACACCTTACCCTACGCCGAACCCTCATACTAACCCGTGCGTCAGCACATACACTGACCCTAACACGTTTCCGTGCACTCACCTGTGCCCTAAACCTTGCTGTTCCCTAACCCTAACCCTAGCCCTGAATGGAAACCCAACACCAGCCCTACACCTTACCCTATGCCGTAGCTTACTCCTGGTCTGTAAGCTGGCACTGACCACGGCGTCAGCACGTAGCCTGACCCTCCCACGTTTCCGTACCCTCACCTGTGCCCTAAGCCTTGCCGTTCCCTAACACTAACCCTAGCCCGGAACGGAAACCCACCACCAGCCCTACACTTTACCCTATGCCGTACCCTACTCCTGGCCCGTACGCTGGCACTGACCCGTGCGTCAGCACGTAGCCTGAACCTCCCACGTTTCCGTACCCTCACCTGTGCCCTAAGCCTTGTCGTTCCCTAACCCTAACCCTAGACCGGAACGGAAACCCACCACCAGCTCTACACCTAACCTTACGCCGTACCCTATTCCTCATCCATAAGCTGGCACTGACCCGTGCGTCAGCACTTAGCCTGAACCTCCCACGTTTCCGTATTCTCACCTGTGCTCTAAGCCTTGCCATTCCTCACCGTAAGCCTAGCCTGGAACGGAAACCCACCACCAGCCATACACCTTACCCTACGCCGTAGCTTACTCCTGGTCCGTAAGCTTGCACTGACCCCGGCGTCAGCACGTAGCCTGGCCCTCCCACGTTTCCGTACCCTCACCTGTGCCCTAAGCCTTGCCGTTCCCTAACCCTAACCCTAGCCCGGAACGGAAACCCGCCACCAGCCGTATGCCTTACCCTACGCCGTACCCTACTCCTGGCCCGTACGCCGGCACTGACCCGTGCGTCAGCACGTAGCCTGGCCCTCCCACGTTTCCGTACCCTCACCTGTGCCCTAAGCCTTCCCGTTCCCTAACCCTAACCCTAGCCCGGAACGGAACCCCGCCACCAGCCCTACGCCTTACCCTACGCTGTACCCTACTAGTGGCCCGTACGCCGGCACTGACCCGTGCGTCGGCACGTAGCCTGGCCCTCCCACGTTTCCGTACCCTCACCTGTTCCCTAAGCCTTGCCGTTCCCTAGCCCTAACCCTAGCCCGGAACGGAAACCCGCCACCAGCCCTACGCCTTACCGTACGCCGTACCCTACTCCTGGCCCGTACGCCGGCACTGACCCATGCGTCAGCACGTAGCCAGGCCCTCCCACGTTTCCGTACCCTCACCTGTGCCCTAAGCCTTGCCGTTCCCTAACCCTAACCCTAGCACGGAACGGAAACCTACCACCAAAGCTACTCCTTACCCTACGCCATACCCTAATCCTAACCCGTGCGTCAGCATGTACCCTGACACTGACACGTTTCTGTACCCTCACCTGTGCCCTAAACCTTACCGTTCCCTAACCCTAACCCTAGCCCGGAACAGAAGACTACCACCAACCCTACACCTTACCCTATGCCGTACCCTAATCCTAATCCGTACGCTGACACTGACCCGTGCGTCAGCAAGTACCCTGACCCTAACACGTTTCTGTACCCCCACCTCTGTCCTAAACCTTGCCGTTCCCTAACCCTAACCCTAGCGCGGAATGGAAACCTAGCACAAAACCTACACTTTACCCTATACTGTACCCAAATCGTAATCCGTATGCTTACACTGACACGTGCGTCAGCACGTATCCTGACCCTAACACGTTTCCGTAACCTCACCTGTGTCCTAAACCTTGCGGTTCCCTAACCCTAACCCTAGCCCAGAATGGAAACCTACCACCAACCCTAGACCTTACCCTAGGCCGTACCCTAATCATTCTCCATATGCTGACAGTGACCCGTGCGTCAGCACGTACCCTGAGCCTAACACGTGTCCGTACCCTCACCTGTGCCCTAAACCTTGCAGTTCCCTAACCCTAACCCTAGCCTGGAATGGAAACCTACCACCAACCCTACACCTTACCCTACACCGTAACCTAATCCTAATCCATACGCTGACACTGACCCGTGCGTCAGCAAGTACCCTGACCCTAACACGTTTCCGTACGCTCACCTGTGTCCTAAACCTTACGGTTCCCTAACCCTAACCGTAGCGTGGAACGGAAACCTACCACAAAACCTACACCTTACCCTACGCCGTACCCTAATGCTAATCCGTATGCTGACACTGAACCGTGCGTCAGCACGTACCATGACCATAACACGTTTCCGTAACCTCACCTGTGTCCTAAACCTTGCGGTTCCCTAACCCTCACCCTAGCGTGGAATGGAAACCTACCACAAAACCTACACCTTACCCTACGCCGTACCCTAATCCTAATCCGTACGCTGACACTGAACCGTGCGTCAGCACGTACCATGACAATAACACGTTTCCGTAACCTCACCTGTGCCCTAAACCTTGCCGTTCCATAAACGTTACCCTAGCCCGGAACGAAAACCTACCACCGACCCTAAACCTTACCCTACGTCGAACCCTCATAATAACCTGTGCGTCAGCACATACACTGAACCTAACACGTTTCCGTACACTCACCTGTGCCCTAAGCCTTGCCGTTCCCTAACCCTAACCCTAGCCGGGAACAGAAACCCGCCACCAGCACTACGCCTTACCCTACGCCGTTGCCTAATCCTGGCCCGTACGCCGGCACTGACCCGTGCGTCAGCACGTAGCCTGGCCCTTCCACGTTTCCTTACCCTCACCTGTGCCCTAAGCCTTGCCGTTCCCTAACCCTAACCCTAGCCCGGAACGGAAACCCACCACCAGCTCTACACCTAACCTTACGCCGTACCCTACTCCTCATCCGTAAGCTGGCACTGACCCGTGCATCAGCACGTAGCCTGACCTTCCCACGTTTCTCTACCCTCACCTGTGCCTAAGCCTTGCGGTTCCCTCACCCTAACCCTAGCCCAGAACGGAAACCCATCACCAGCCCTACACATTACCCTAGGCCGTACCCTACTCCTGGCCCGTACGCCGGCACTGACCAGTGCGTCAGCACGTAGCCTTGCCCTCCCACGTTTCCGTACCCTCACCTGTGCCCGAAACCTTGCCGTAACCTAACCCTAACCCTAGTCCGAAACGGTAACCCACCACCCCCTCTACACCTAACCTTACGCCGTATCCTATTCCTCATCCGTAAGCTGGCACTGACCCATGCGTCAGCACATAGCCTGACCCTCTCACGTTTCCGTATCCTCACCTGTGCCCTAAGCCTTGCCGTTCCCTAACCCTAACCCTAGCCCGGAACGGAAACATGCCACCAGCCCTATGCATTACCCTACGCCGTAACCTACTCCTGGCCCGTACACTGGCACTGACCCGTGCGTCAGCATGTAGCCTGACCCTCCGACGTTTCCGTACCCTCACCTGTGCCCTAATCCTTGCCGTTCCCTAAGCGTAACCCTAGGCCGGAACGGAAACCTACCACCAACCCTACACCTTACCCTATGCCGTACCCTAATTCTATCCCGTGCGTCAGCATGTACCCTGACCCTAACACGTTTCTGTACCCTCACCTGTGCCCTAAACCTTGCCGTTCCCTAACCCTAACCCTAGCCCGTAATGGAAACCTACCACCAACCCTCCACCTTAACCTATGCCGTACCCTAATCCTAATCCGTAAGCTGACACTGACCCGTGCGTCAGAACGTACCCTGACCCTAACAGGTTTCCGTACCCTCACATGTGCCCTAAACCTTGCCGTTCCCTAAACGTTACCCTAGCCCGGAACGAAAACCTACCACCAACCCTACACCTTACCCTACGTCGAACCCTCATACTAACCTGTGTGTCAGCACATACACTGACCCTAACACGTTTCCGTACACTCACCTGTGCCCTAAGCCTTGCCGTTCCTTAACCCTAACCCTAGCCGGGAACAGAAACCCGCCACCAGCACTACGCCTTACCCTACGCCGTTGCCTACTCCTGGCCCGTACGCCGGCACTGACCCGTGCGTCAGCACGTAGCCTGGCCCTCCCACGTTTCCGTACCCTCACCTGTGACCTAAGCCTTGCCGTTCCCTAACCCTAACCCTAGCCCGGAACTGAAACCCACCACCAGCTCTACACCTAACCTTACGCCGTACACTATTCCTCATCCGTAAGCTGTCACTGACCCGTGTGTCAGCACGTAGCCTGACCCTCCGACGTTTCCGTACCCTCACCTGTGCCCTAAACGTTGCCGTTCCCTCACCCTAACGCTAGCCCGGAATGGAAACCCATCACCAGCCCTACACATTACCCTAGGCCGTACCCTACTCCTGGCCCATACGCCGGCACTGACCAGTGCGTCAGCACGTAGCCTTGCCCTCCCACGTTTCCGTACCCTCACCTGTGCCCTAAGCCTTGCCGTTCCCTAACCCTAACCCTAGCCCTGAACGGAAACCCGCCAGCAGCCCTACGCCTTAACCTGCGCTGTACCCGACTCCTGGCCCGTATGCCGGCACTGACCCATGCGTCAGCACGTAGCCTGGCCCTCCCACGTTTCCGTACCCTCACCTGTGCGCTAAGCCTTGCCGTTCCCTAACCCTAACCCTAGCCCTGAATGGAAACCCCCCACAAGACCTACGCCTTACCCTACGCCGTACCCTACTCCTGGCCCGTACGCCGGCACTGACCCGTGCGTCAGCACGTAGCCTGGCCCTCCCACGTTTCCTTACCCTCACCTGTGCTCTAAGCCTTACCGTTCCCTAACCCTAACCTTAGCCCGGAACCGAAACCCGCCACCAACCCTACACCTTACCCTACGCCGTACCCTACTCCTGGCCCGTACGCCGGCACTGACCCGTGCGTCAGCACGTAGCCTGGCCCTCCCACGTTTCCGTACCCTCACCTGTGCCCTAAGCCTTGCAGTTCCCTAACCCTAACCCTAGCCTGGAATGGAAACCTACCACCAACCCTACACCTTACCCTACGCTGTACCCTAATCCTAATCCGTACACTGACACTGACCCGTGCGTCAGCAAGTACCCTGACCCTAACACGTTTCCGTAACCTCACCTGTGTCCTAAACCTTGCGGTTCCCTAACCCTAACCCTAGCGCGGAATGGAAAACTACCACAATACCTACACCTTACCCTACGCCGTACCCTAATCCTAATCCATACGCTGACACTGACCCGTGGGTCAGCACGTGCCCTGACCCTAACACGTTTCCGTACACTCACCTGTGCCCTAAACCTTGCCGTTCCGTAACCCTAACCCTAGCCCGGAACGGAAACCTACCACCATCCCTACACCTTACCCTACGCCGTACCCTAATCCTAATCTGTACGCTGACAATGACCCGTGCGTCAGCACATACCCTGACCCTAACACGTTTCCGTACCCTCACCTGTGCCCTAAATTTTGCCGTTCCCTAAGCCTAAACCTAGGCAGGAACGGAAACCTACCACCAACCCTACACCTTACCCTATGCCGTACCCTAATCCTAACACGTGCGTCACCATGTACCCTGACCCTAACACGTTTCCGTATCCTCACCTGTGCCGTAAACTTTGCCGTTCCCTAAACCTAACCCTAGCCCAGAATGGAAACCTACCACCATCCCTACACCTTACCCTATGCCGTACCCTAATCCTTCTCCATACGTTGACACGGACCCGTGTGTCAGCACATACCCTGAGCCTAACACGTTTCCGTACCCTCACCTGTGCCCTAAACCTTGCAGTTCCCTAACACTAACCCTAGCCTGGAACGGAAACCTACCACCAACCCTACACCTTACCCTACGCCGTAACCTAATCCTAATCCGTACGCTGACACTGACCCGTGCGTCAGCACATACCCTGACCCTAACACGTTTCCGTAACCTCACCTGTGTCCTAAACCTTGCGGTTCCCTAACCCTAACCCTAGCCCAGAATGGAAACCTACCACCAACCCTACACCTTACCCTAGGCCGTACCCTAATCCTTCTCCATATGCTGACAGTGACCCGTGCGTCAGCACGTACCCTGACCCTAACACGTTTCCGTACCCTCACCTGTGCCCAAAACCTTGCAGTTCCCTAACCCTAACCCTAGCCCAGAACGGAAAACTACCACCATCACTATACCTTACCCTACGCCATACACTAATCCTAATCTGTTCGCTGACAATGACCTGTGCGTCAGCACATACCCTGACCCTAACACGTTTCCGTACCCTCACCAGTGCCCTAAACCTTGCAGTTCCCTAACCCTAACCCTAGCCTCGAATGGAAACCTACCACCAACCCTACACCTTACCCTACGCCGTAACCTAGTCCTAATCCGTACGCTGACACTGACCCGTGCGTCAGCAAGTACCCTGACCCTAACACGTTTCCGTACGCTCAACTGTGTCCTAAACCTTACGGTTCCCTAACCCTAACCGCAGCACGGAATGGAAACCTACCACAAAACCTACACCTTACCCTACGCCGTAACCTAATCCTAATCCGTACGCTGACACTGACCCGTGCGTCAGCACGTACCATGACCCTAACACGTTTCCGTACACTCACCTGTGCCCTAAACCTTGCCGTTCCCTAACCCAAACCCTAGCCCGGAACGGAAACGTATCACCAACCCTACACCTTACCCTACGCCGTACCCTAATCCTTATCTGTATGCTGACAATGACGCGTGCGTCAGCACATACCCTGACCCTAACATGTTTCCGTACCCTCACCTGTGCCCTAATCCTTGCCATTCCCTAAGCCTAACACTAGGCCGGCATGGAAACCTACCACCAACCCTACACCTTACTCTACGCCGTACCCTAATCCTAACCCGTGCGTCAGCACGTACCCTGACCCTAACACGTTTCCGTACCCTCACCTGAGCCCTAATCCTTGCCGTTCCCTAAACGTTACCCTAGCCCGGAACGAAAACCTACCACCAACCCTACACCTTACCCTACGCCTAACCCTCATACTAACCCGTGCGTCAGCACATACACTGACCCTAACACGTTTCCGTACACTCACCTGTGCCCTAAACCTTGCTGTTCCCTAACCCTAACCCTAGCCCAGAATGGAAACCCACCACCAAACCTACTCCTTACCCTACACCGTAAACTAATCCTAATCCATACGCTGACACTGACCCGTGCGTCAGCAAGTACCCTGACCCTAACACGTTTCCGTACGCTCACCTGTGTCCTAAACCTTACGGATCGCTAACCCTAACCGTAGCGCGGAAAGGAAACCTACCACAAAACCTACACCTTACCCTATGCCGTACCCTAATCCTAATCCGTACGATGACACTGACCCGTGCGTCACCACGTACCATGACCCTAACACGTTTCCGTACACTCACCTGTGCCCTAAACCTTGCCGTTCCCTAACCCTAACCGTAGCTCGGAAAGGAATCCTACCACAAAACCTACACCTTACCCTACGCCGTACCCTAATCCTAATCTGTACGCTGACAATGACGCGTGCGTCAGAACATACCCTGACCCTAACATGTTTCCGTACCCTCACCTGTGCCCTAATCCTTGCCGTTCCCTAAGCCTAACCCTAGGCCAGCACGGAAACCTACCACCAACCCTACACCTTACTCTACGCCGTACACTAATGCTAACCCGTGCGTCAGCATGTACCCTCACCCTAACACGTTTCTGTACTCTCACCTGTGCCCTAAACCTTGCCGTTCCCTAACCCTAACCCTAGCCCGAAACGGAAACCTACCACCAACCCTACACCTTACCCTAGGCCGTACCCTAATCCTAATCCGTACGCTGACACTGACCCGTGCGTCAGCACTTACCCTGACCCTAACACGTTTCCGTACCCTCACCTGTGCCCTAAACCTTGCAGTTCCCTATCCCTAACCCTAGCCTGGAACAGAAACCTACCACCAACCCTACACCATACCTTAGGCCGTACCCTAATCCTAATCCGTACACTGACACTGACCCGTGTGTCAGCACGTACCCTGACCCTAACACGTTTCCGTACACTCACCTGTGCCCTAAACCTTGCAGTTCCATAACCCTAACCCTAGCCCAGAATGGAAAACTACCATCATCACTATACCTTACCCTACGCCATACCCTAATCCTAATCTGTACGCTGACAATGACCAGTGCGTCAGCACATACCCTGACCCTAACACGTTTCCGTACCCTCACCTGTGCCCTAATCCTTGCCGTTCCCTAAGCGTAACCCTAGGCCGGAACGGAAACCTGCCACCAACCCTACACCTTACTCTACACCGTACCTAATCCTAACCTGTGCGTCAGCATGTACCCTGACCCTAACACGTTTCTGTACCCTCACCTGTGCCCTAAACCTTGCCGTTCCCTAACCCTAACCCTAGCCCTGAATGGAAACCTACCACTAACCCTCCACCTTACCCTACGCCGTACCCTAATCCTAATCCGTAAGCTGAACTGACCCATGTGTCAGAACGTACCCTGACCCTAACACGTTTCCGTACCCTCACCTGTGCCCTAAACCTTGCCGTTCCCTAAACGTTACACTATCCCGGAACGAAAACCTACCACCAACCCTACACCTTACCCTACGCCGAACCCTCATACTAACCCGTGCGTCAGCACATACACTGACCCTAACACGTTTCCGTGCACTCACCTGTGCCCTAAACCTTGCTGTTCCCTAACCCTAACCCTAGCCCTGAATGGAAACCCAACACCAGCCCTACACCTTACCCTATGCCGTAGCTTACTCCTGGTCTGTAAGCTGGCACTGACCACGGCGTCAGCACGTAGCCTGACCCTTCCACGTTTCCGTACCCTCACCTGTGCCCTAAGCCTTGCCGTTCCCTAACACTAACCCTAGCCCGGAACGGAAACCCACCACCAGCCCTACACTTTACCCTATGCCGTACCCTACTCCTGGCCCGTACGCTGGCACTGACCCGTGCGTCAGCACGTAGCCTGAACCTCCCACGTTTCCGTACCCTCACCTGTGCCCTAAGCCTTGTCGTTCCCTAACCCTAACCCTAGACCGGAACGGAAACCCACCACCAGCTCTACACCTAACCTTACGCCGTACCCTATTCCTCATCCATAAGCTGGCACTGACCCGTGCGTCAGCACTTAGCCTGAACCTCCCACGTTTCCGTATTCTCACCTGTGCTCTAAGCCTTGCCATTCCTCACCGTAAGCCTAGCCTGGAACGGAAACCCACCACCAGCCATACACCTTACCCTACGCCGTAGCTTACTCCTGGTCCGTAAGCTTGCACTGACCCCGGCGTCAGCACGTAGCCTGGCCCTCCCACGTTTCCGTACCCTCACCTGTGCCCTAAGCCTTGCCGTTCCCTAACCCTAACCCTAGCCCGGAACGGAAACCCGCCACCAGCCGTATGCCTTACCCTACGCCGTACCCTACTCCTGGCCCGTACGCCGGCACTGACCCGTGCGTCAGCACGTAGCCTGGCCCTCCCACGTTTCCGTACCCTCACCTGTGCCCTAAGCCTTCCCGTTCCCTAACCCTAACCCTAGCCCGGAACGGAACCCCGCCACCAGCCCTACGCCTTACCCTACGCTGTACCCTACTAGTGGCCCGTACGCCGGCACTGACCCGTGCGTCGGCACGTAGCCTGGCCCTCCCACGTTTCCGTACCCTCACCTGTTCCCTAAGCCTTGCCGTTCCCTAGCCCTAACCCTAGCCCGGAACGGAAACCCGCCACCAGCCCTACGCCTTACCGTACGCCGTACCCTACTCCTGGCCCGTACGCCGGCACTGACCCATGCGTCAGCACGTAGCCAGGCCCTCCCACGTTTCCGTACCCTCACCTGTGCCCTAAGCCTTGCCGTTCCCTAACCCTAATCCTAGCACGGAACGGAAACCTACCACCAAAGCTACACCTTACCCTACGCCATACCCTAATCCTAACCCGTGCGTCAGCATGTACCCTGACACTGACACGTTTCTGTACCCTCACCTGTGCCCTAAACCTTACCGTTCCCTAACCCTAACCCTAGCCCGGAACAGAAGCCTACCACCAACCCTACACCTTACCCTACGCCGTACCCTAATCCTAATCCGTACGCTGACACTGACCCGTGCGTCAGCAAGTACCCTGACCCTAACACGTTTCTGTACCCCCACCTCTGTCCTAAACCTTGCCGTTCCCTAACCCTAACCCTAGCGCGGAATGGAAACCTAGCACAAAACCTACACTTTACCCTATACTGTACCCAAATCGTAATCCGTATGCTTACACTGACACGTGCGTCAGCACGTATCCTGACCCTAACACGTTTCCGTAACCTCACCTGTGTCCTAAACCTTGCGGTTCCCTAACCCTAACCCTAGCCCAGAATGGAATCCTACCACCAACCCTACACCTTACCCTAGGCCGTACCCTAATCATTCTCCATATGCTGACAGTGACCCGTGCGTCAGCACGTACCCTGAGCCTAACACGTGTCCGTACCCTCACCTGTGCCCTAAACCTTGCAGTTCCCTAACCCTAACCCTAGACTGGAACGGAAACCTACCACCAACCCTACACCTTACCCTACACCGTAACCTAATCCTAATCCATACGCTGACACTGACCCGTGCGTCAGCAAGTACCCTGACCCTAACACGTTTCCGTACGCTCACCTGTGTCCTAAACCTTACGGTTCCCTAACCCTAACCGTAGCGTGGAACGGAAACCTACCACAAAACCTACACCTTACCCTACGCCGTACCCTAATGCTAATCCGTATGCTGACACTGAACCATGCGTCAGCACGTACCATGACCATAACACGTTTCCGTAACCTCACCTGTGTCCTAAACCTTGCCGTTCCCTAACCCTCACCCTAGCGTGGAATGGAAACCTACCACAAAACCTACACCTTACCCTACGCCGTACCCTAATCCTAATCCGTACGCTGACACTGAACAGTGCGTCAGCACGTACCATGACAATAACACGTTTCCGTAACCTCACCTGTGCCCTAAACCTTGCCGTTCCATAAACGTTACCCTAGCCCGGAACGAAAACCTACCACCGACCCTAAACCTTACCATACGTCGAACCCTCATAATAACCTGTGCGTCAGCACATACACTGAACCTAACACGTTTCCGTACACTCACCTGTGCCCTAAGCCTTGCCGTTCCCTAACCCTAACCCTAGCCGGGAACAGAAACCCGCCACCAGCACTACGCCTTACCCTACGCCGTTGCCTAATCCTGGCCCGTACGCCGGCACTGACCCGTGCGTCAGCACGTAGCCTGGCCCTTCCACGTTTCCTTACCCTCACCTGTGCCCTAAGCCTTGCCGTTCCCTAACCCTAACCCTAGCCCGGAACGGAAACCCACCACCAGCTCTACACCTAACCTTACGCCGTACCCTACTCCTCATCCGTAAGCTGGCACTGACCCGTGCATCAGCACGTAGCCTGACCTTCCCACGTTTCTCTACCCTCACCTGTGCCTAAGCCTTGCGGTTCCCTCACCCTAACCCTAGCCCAGAACGGAAACCCATCACCAGCCCTACACATTACCCTAGGCCGTACGCTACTCCTGGCCCGTACGCCGGCACTGACCAGTGCGTCAGCACGTAGCCTTGCCCTCCCACGTTTCCGTACCCTCACCTGTGCCCTAAGCCTTGCCGTTCCCTAACCCTAACCCTAGCCCGGAACGGAAATCCGCCAGCAGCCCTACGCCTTACCCTACGCCGTACCCTACTCCTGGCCCGTACGCCGGCACTGACCCGTGCGTCAGCACGTAGCCTGACCCTCCGACGTTTCCGTACCCTCACCTGTGCCCGAAACCTTGCCGTAACCTAACCCTAACCCTAGTCCGAAACGGTAACCCACCACCCCCTCTACACCTAACCTTACGCCGTATCCTATTCCTCATCCGTAAGCTGGCACTGACCCATGCGTCAGCACATAGCCTGACCCTCTCACGTTTCCGTATCCTCACCTGTGCCCTAAGCCTTGCCGTTCCCTAACCCTAACCCTAGCCCGGAACGGAAACATGCCACCAGCCCTATGCCTTACCATACGCCGTAACCTACTCCTGGCCCGTACACTGGCACTGACCCGTGCGTCAGCACGTAGCCTGACCCTCCGACGTTTCCGTACCCTCACCTGTGCCCTAATCCTTGCCGTTCCCTAAGCGTAACCCTAGGCCGGAACGGAAACCTACCACCAACCCTACACCTTAACCTATGCCGTACCCTAATTCTATCCCGTGCGTCAGCATGTACCCTGACCCTAACACGTTTCTGTACCCTCACCTGTGCCCTAAACCTTGCCGTTCCCTAACCCTAACCCTAGCCCGTAATGGAAACCTACCACCAACCCTCCACCTTAACCTATGCCGTACCCTAATCCTAATCCGTAAGCTGACACTGACCCGTGCGTCAGAACGTACCCTGACCCTAACAGGTTTCCGTACCCTCACATGTGCCCTAAACCTTGCCGTTCCCTAAACGTTACCCTAGCCCGGAACGAAAACCTACCACCAATCCTACACCTTATCCTACGTCGAACCCTCATACTAACCTGTGTGTCAGCACATACACTGACCCTAACACGTTTCCGTACACTCACCTGTGCCCTAAGCCTTGCCGTTCCTTAACCCTAACCCTAGCCGGGAACAGAAACCCGCCACCAGCACTACACCTTACCCTACGCCGTTGCCTACTCCTGGCCCGTACGCCGGCACTGACCCGTGCGTCAGCACGTAGCCTGGCCCTCCCACGTTTCCGTACCCTCACCTGTGACCTAAGCCTTGCCGTTCCCTAACCCTAACCCTAGCCCGGAACTGAAACCCACCACCAGCTCTACACCTAACCTTACGCCGTACACTATTCCTCATCCGTAAGCTGTCACTGACCCGTGTGTCAGCACGTAGCCTGACCCTCCGACGTTTCCGTACCCTCACCTGTGCCCTAAACCTTGCCGTTCCCTCACCCTAACGCTAGCCCGGAATGGAAACCCATCACCAGCCCTACACATTACCCTAGGCCGTACCCTACTCCTGGCCCGTACGCCGGCACTGACCAGTGCGTCAGCACGTAGCCTTGCCCTCCCACGTTTCCGTACCCTCACCTGTGCCCTAAGCCTTGCCGTTCCCTAACCCTAACCCTAGCCCGGAACGGAAACCCGCCAGCAGCCCTACGCCTTAACCTGCGCTGTACCCGACTCCTGGCCCGTATGCCGGCACTGACCCGTGCGTCAGCACGTAGCCTGGCCCTCCCTCGTTTCCGTACCCTCACCTGTGCGCTAAGCCTTGCCGTTCCCTAACCCTAACCCTAGCCCGGAATGGAAACCCCCCACAAGACCTACGCCTTACCCTACGCCGTACCCTAATACTGGCCCGTACGCCGGCACTGACCCGTGCGTCAGCACGTAGCCTGGCCCTCCCACGTTTCCTTACCCTCACCTGTGCTCTAAGCCTTACCGTTCCCTAACCCTAACCTTAGCCCGGAACCGAAACCCGCCACCAACCCTACACCTTACCCTACGCCGTACCCTACTCCTGGCCCGTACGCCGGCACTGACCCGTGCGTCAGCACGTAGCCTGGCCTTCCCACGTTTCCGTACCCTCACCTGTGCCCTAAGCCTTGCAGTTCCCTAACCCTAACCCTAGCCTGGAATGGAAACCTACCACCAACCCTACACCTTACCCTACGCTGTACCCTAATCCTAATCCGTACACTGACACTGACCCGTGCGTCAGCAAGTACCCTGACCCTAACACGTTTCCGTAACCTCACCTGTGTCCTAAACCTGGCGGTTCCCTAACCCTAACCCTAGCGCGGAATGGAAAACTACCACAATACCTACACCTTACCCTACGCCGTACCCTAATCCTAATCCATACGCTGACACTGACCCGTGGGTCAGCACGTGCCCTGACCCTAACACGTTTCCGTACACTCACCTGTGCCCTAAACCTTGCCGTTCCGTAATCCTAACCCTAGCCCGCAATGAAAACCTACCACCAAACCTACACCTTACCCTACATCGAACCCTCATACTAACCTGTGCGTCAGCACATACACTGACCCTAACACGTTTCCGTACACTCACCTGTGCCCTAAGCCTTGCCATTCCCTAACCCTAACCCTAGCCGGGAACAGAAACCCGCCACCAGCACTACGCCTTACCCTACGCCGTTGCCTACTCCTGGCCCGTACGCCGGCACTGACCCGTGCGTCAGCACGTAGCCTGACCCTCCCACGTTTCCGTAACCTCACCTGTGCCCTAAACCTTGCCGTTCCCTAACCCTAACCCTAGTCCGCAACGGTATCCCACCACCACCTCTACACCAAACCTTACGCCGTATCCTATTCCTCATCCGTAAGCTGGCACTGACCCATGCGTCAGCACATAGCCTGACCCTCTCATGTTTCCATATCCTCACCTGTGCCCTAAGCCTTGCCGTTCCCTAACCCTAACCCTAGCCCGGAACGGAAACACGCCACCAGCCCTACGCCTTACCCTATGCCTTACCCTACTCCTAGCCCGTACGCTGGCACTGACCCATGCGTCAGAACGTAGCCTGACCCTCCCACGTTTCCGTACCCTCACCTCTGCCCTAAGCCTTGCCATTCCCTAACCCTAACCCGAGCCCGGAACGGAAACCCACAAACAGCCCTACACTTTACCCTATGCCGTACCCTACTCCTGGACCGTACGCTGGCACTGACCCGGGCGTCAGCACGTAGGCTGAACCTCCCACGTTTCCGTACCCTCACCTGTGCTGTAAGCCTTGCCGTTCCCTAACCCTAACCCTAGCCCGGAACGGAAACACGCCACCAGCCCTACGCCTTACCCTACGCCGTAACCTACTCTTGGCCCGTACGCTGGCACTGACCCGTGCGTCAGCACGTAGCCTGACCCTCTGACGTTTCCGTACCCTCACCTGTGCCCTAATCCTTGCCGTTCCCTAAGCGTAACCCTAGGCCGGAACGGAAACCTACCACCAACCCTACACCTTACCCTATGCCGTACCCTTATCCTAACCCATGTTTCAGCATGTACCCTGACCCTAACACGTTTCTGTACCCTCACCTGTGCCCTAAACCTGGCCGTTCCCTAACCCTAACCCTAGCCCGGAATGGAAACCTACCACCAACCCTCCACCTTACCCTATGCCGTACCCTAATCCTAATCCGTAAGCTGAAACTGACCCATGCGTAAGAACGTACCCTGACCCTAACACGTTTCCGTACCCTCACCTGTGCCCTAAACCTTGCCGTTCCCTAAACGTTACCCTAGCCCAGAACGAAAACCTACCACTAACCCTACACCTTACCCTACGTCGAACCCTCATAGTAACCTGTGCGCTAGCACATACACTAACCCTAACACGTTTCCGTACAGTTACCTGTGCCCTAAGCCTTGCCGTTCCCTAACCCTAACCCTAGCCGGGAACAGAAACCCGCCACCAGCACTACGTCTTACCCTACGCCGTTGCCTACTCCTGGCCCGTATGCCGGCGCTGACCCGTGCGTCAGCACGTAGCCTGGCCCTCCCACGTTTCCGTACCCTCACCTGTGCCCTAAGCCTTGCCGTTCCCTAACCCTAACCCTAGGCCAGAACGGAAACCCACCACCAGCTCTACACCTAACCTTACGCCGTAAACTATTCCTCATCCGTAAGCTGGCACTGACCCGTGCGTCAGCATGTAGCCTGACCCTCCGACGTTTCCGTACCCTCACCTGTGCCCTAAACCTTGCCGTTCCCTCACCCTAACGCTAGCCCGGAACGGAAACCCATCACCAGCCCTACACATTACACTATGCGATACCCTACTCCTGGCCCGTACGCCGGCACTGACCCGTGCGTCAGGACGAAGCCTTGCCCCCCCACGTTTCCGTACCCTCACCTGTGCCCTAAGCCTTGCCGTTCCCTAACCCTAACCCTAGCCCGGAACGGAAACCCGGCAGCAGCCCTACGCCTTACCCTGCGCCGTACCCTACTCCTAGCCCGTACGCCGGCACTGACCCATGCGTCAGCACGTAGCCTGGCCCTCCCACGTTTCCGTACCCTCACCTGTGCCCTAAGCCTTGCCATTCCCTAACCCTAACCCTAGCCCGGAACAGAAAACCCCCACAAGACCTATGCCTTACCCTACGCTGTACCCTACTCCTGGCCCGTACCCCGGCACTGACCCGTGCGTCAGCACGTAGCCTGGACCTCCCACGTTTCCGTACCCTCACCTGTGCCCTAAGCCTTGCCGTTCCCTAACCCTAACCCTACTCCGGAACGGTAACCCACCACCAGCTCTACACCTAAGATTAAGCCGTACCCTATTCCTCATCCGTAAGCTGGCACTGACCCGTGCGTCAGCACGTAGCCTGGCCCTCCCACGTTTCCGTACCCTCACCTGTGCCCTAAGCCTTGCCGTTCCCTAACCCTAACCCTAGCCCGGAACGGAAACCCGCCACCAGCCCTACGCCTTACCCTACGCCGTTGCCTACTCCTGGCCCGTACGCCGGCACTGACCCGTGCGTCAGCACGTAGCCTGGCCCTCCAACGTTTCCGTACCGTCACCTGTGCCCTAAGCCTTGCCGTTCCCTAACCCTAACCCTAGAACGGAACAGAAACCTACCACCAACACTACACCTTACCCTACGCCGTACCCTAATCCTAAACCGTGCGTCAGCATGTACCCTGACACTAACACGTTTCTGTACCCTCACCGGTGCCCTAAACCTTACCCTTCCCTAACCCTAACCCTAGCCCGGAACAGAAACCTACCACCATCCCTACACCTTACCCTACGCCGTACCCTAATCCTAATCCGTTCGCTGACACTGACCCGTGCGTCAGCAAGTACCCTGACCCTAACACGTTTCTGTACGCTCACCTCTGTCCTAAACCTTGCTGTTCCCTAACCCTAACCCTAGCCCGAAACGGAAACCTACCACCAACCCTACACCTTAACCTACGCCATACCCTAATCCTAATCTGTACGCTGACACTGACCCGTGCGTCAGCACGTACCCTGACCCTAACACGTTAACGTACCCTCATCTGTGCCCTAAACCTTGCCGTTCCCTAAACGTTACCCTACACCAGAACGAAAACCTACCACCAACCCTACACCTTACGCTACGCCGAACCCTCATACTAACCCGTGCGTCAGCACATACACTGACCCTAGCACGTTTCTGTACACTCACCTGTGCCCTAAACCTTCCTGTTCCCTAATCCTAACCCTAGCCCAGAATGGAAACACACCACGAGCCCTACACCTTACCCTACCTACGCCGTAGCTTACTCCTGGTCCGTAAGCTGCCACTGACCCCGGCGTCAGCACGTAGCCTGGCCCTCCCACGTTTCCGTACCCTCACCTCTGCCCTAAGCCTTGCCATTCCCTAACCCTAACCCGAGCCCGGAACGGAAACCACAAACAGCCCTACACTTTACCCTATAACGTACCCTACTCCTGGACCATACGCTGGCACTGACCCGGGCGTCAGCACGTAGCCTGAACCTCCCACGTTTCCGTACCCTCATCTGTGCTGTAAGCCTTGCCGTTCCCTAACCCTAACCCTAGTCCGGAACCGAAAACCGCCACCAACCCTACACCTTACCCTACGCCGTACCCTACTCCTGGCCCGTACGCCGGCACTGACCCGTGCGACAGCACGTAGCCTGGCCCTCCCACGTTTCCATACCCTCACCTGTGCCCTAAGCCTTGCCATTCCCTAACCCTAACCCTAACACAGAACAGAAACCCGCCACCAGCCCTACGCCTTACCCTACGCCGTACGCTACTCCTGGCCTCTACACCGGCACTGACCCGTGCGTCAGCACGTAGCCTGGCCCTCTCAGGTTTCCGTACCCTCACCTGTGCCCTAAGACTTGCCGTGCCCTAACCTTAACCCTAGCCCGGAACGGAAACCCGCCAACAGCCCTACGCCTTACCCTACGCCGTTGCCTACTCCTGGCCCGTACGCCAGCACTGACCCGTGCGTCAGCACGTAGCCTGGCCCTCCCACGTTTCCGTACCCTCACCTGTGCCCTAAGCCTTGCCGTTCCCTAACCCTAACCCTAGCCCGGAACGGAAATCCGCCAGCAGCCCTACGCCTTACCCTACGCCGTACCCTACTCCTGGCCCGTACGCCGGCACTGACCCGTGCGTCAGCACGTAGCCTGACCCTCCCACGTTTCCGTAACCTCACCTGTGCCCTAAACCTTGCCGTTCCCTAACCCTAACCCTAGTCCGCAACGGTATCCCACCACCACCTCTACACCTAACCTTACGCCGTATCCTATTCCTCATCCGTAAGCTGGCACTGACCCATGCGTCAGCACATAGCCTGACCCTCTCACGTTTCCGTATCCTCACCTGTGCCCTAAGCCTTGCCGTTCCCTAACCCTAACCCTAGCCCGGAACGGAAACACGCCACCAGCCCTACGCCTTACCCTAAGCCGTACCCTACTCCTGGCACGTACGCTGGCACTGACCCGTGCGTCAGCACGTAGCCTGACCCTAACACGTTTCCGTACCCTCATGTCTGTCCTAACCCTTGCCGTTCCCTAACCCTAACCCTAGCCCGGAACGGAAACCCGCCACCAGCCCTACGCACTACCCTATGCCTTACCCTACTCCTAGCCCGTACGCTGGCACTGACCCATGAGTCAGAACGTAGCCTGACCCTCCCACGTTTCCGTACCCTCACCTCTGCCCTAAGCCTTGCCATTCCCTAACCCTAACCCGAGCCCGGAACGGAAACCCACAAACAGCCCTACACTTTACCCTATGCCGTACCCTACTCCTGGACCGTACGCTGGCACTGACCCGGGCGTCAGCACGTAGGCTGAACCTCCCACGTTTCCGTACCCTCACCTGTGCTGTAAGCCTTGCCGTTCCCTAACCCTAACCCTAGCCCGGAACGGAAACACGCCACCAGCCCTACGCCTTACCCTACGCCGTAACCTACTCTTGGCCCGTACGCTGGCACTGACCCATGCGTCAGCACGTAGCCTGACGCTCTGACGTTTCCGTACCCTCACCTGTGCCCTAATCCTTGCCGTTCCCTAAGCGTAACCCTGGGCCGGAACGGAAACCTACCACCAACCCTACACCTTACCCTATGCCGTACCCTAATCCTAACCCATGTTTCAGCATGTACCCTGACCCTAACACGTTTCCATACCCTCACCTGTGCCCTAAGCCTTGCAGTTCCCTAACCCTAACCCTAGCCTGGAATGGAAACCTACCACCAACCCTACACCTTACCCTACGCTGTACCCTAATCCTAATCCGTACACTGACACTGACCCGTGTGTCAGCACGTACCCTGACCCTAACACGTTTCCGTACACTCACCTGTGCCCTAAACCTTGCAGTTCCCTAACCCTAACCCTAGCCCAGAATGGAAAACTACCATCATCACTATACCTTACCCTACGCCATACCCTAATCCTAATCTGTACGCTGACAATGACCCATGCGTCAGCACATACCCTGACCCTAACACGTTTCCGTACCCTCACCTGTGCCCTAATCCTTGCCGTTCCCTAAGCGTAACCCTAGGCCGGAACGGAAACCTGCCACCAACCCTACACCTTACTCTACACCGTACCTAATCCTAACCCGTGCGTCAGCATGTACCCTGACCCTAACACGTTTCTGTACCCTCACCTGTGCCCTAAACCTTGCCGTTCCCTAACCCTAACCCTAGCCCTGAATGGAAACCTACCACTAACCCTCCACCTTACCCTACGCCGTACCCTAATCCTAATCCGTAAGCTGAACTGACCCATGTGTCAGAACGTACCCTGACCCTAACACGTTTCCGTACCCTCACCTGTGCCCTAAACCTTGCCGTTCCCTAAACGTTACACTATCCCGGAACGAAAACCTACCACCAACCCTACACCTTACCCTACGCCGAACCCTCATACTAACCCGTGCGTCAGCACATACACTGACCCTAACACGTTTCCGTGCACTCACCTGTGCCCTAAACCTTGCTGTTCCCTAACCCTAACCCTAGCCCTGAATGGAAACCCAACACCAGCCCTACACCTTACCCTATGCCGTAGCTTACTCCTGGTCTGTAAGCTGGCACTGACCACGGCGTCAGCACGTAGCCTGACCCTCCCACGTTTCCGTACCCTCACCTGTGCCCTAAGCCTTGCCGTTCCCTAACACTAACCCTAGCCCGGAACGGAAACCCACCACCAGCCCTACACTTTACCCTATGCCGTACCCTACTCCTGGCCCGTACGCTGGCACTGACCCGTGCGTCAGCACGTAGCCTGAACCTCCCACGTTTCCGTACCCTCACCTGTGCCCTAAGCCTTGTCGTTCCCTAACCCTAACCCTAGACCGGAACGGAAACCCACCACCAGCTCTACACCTAACCTTACGCCGTACCCTATTCCTCATCCATAAGCTGGCACTGACCCGTGCGTCAGCACTTAGCCTGAACCTCCCACGTTTCCGTATTCTCACCTGTGCTCTAAGCCTTGCCATTCCTCACCGTAAGCCTAGCCTGGAACGGAAACCCACCACCAGCCATACACCTTACCCTACGCCGTAGCTTACTCCTGGTCCGTAAGCTTGCACTGACCCCGGCGTCAGCACGTAGCCTGGCCCTCCCACGTTTCCGTACCCTCACCTGTGCCCTAAGCCTTGCCGTTCCCTAACCCTAACCCTAGCCCGGAACGGAAACCCGCCACCAGCCGTATGCCTTACCCTACGCCGTACCCTACTCCTGGCCCGTACGCCGGCACTGACCCGTGCGTCAGCACGTAGCCTGGCCCTCCCACGTTTCCGTACCCTCACCTGTGCCCTAAGCCTTCCCGTTCCCTAACCCTAACCCTAGCCCGGAACGGAACCCCGCCACCAGCCCTACGCCTTACCCTACGCTGTACCCTACTAGTGGCCCGTACGCCGGCACTGACCCGTGCGTCGGCACGTAGCCTGGCCCTCCCACGTTTCCGTACCCTCACCTGTTCCCTAAGCCTTGCCGTTCCCTAGCCCTAACCCTAGCCCGGAACGGAAACCCGCCACCAGCCCTACGCCTTACCGTACGCCGTACCCTACTCCTGGCCCGTACGCCGGCACTGACCCATGCGTCAGCACGTAGCCAGGCCCTCCCACGTTTCCGTACCCTCACCTGTGCCCTAAGCCTTGCCGTTCCCTAACCCTAACCCTAGCACGGAACGGAAACCTACCACCAAAGCTACTCCTTACCCTACGCCATACCCTAATCCTAACCCGTGCGTCAGCATGTACCCTGACACTGACACGTTTCTGTACCCTCACCTGTGCCCTAAACCTTACCGTTCCCTAACCCTAACCCTAGCCCGGAACAGAAGACTACCACCAACCCTACACCTTACCCTATGCCGTACCCTAATCCTAATCCGTACGCTGACACTGACCCGTGCGTCAGCAAGTACCCTGACCCTAACACGTTTCTGTACCCCCACCTCTGTCCTAAACCTTGCCGTTCCCTAACCCTAACCCTAGCGCGGAATGGAAACCTAGCACAAAACCTACACTTTACCCTATACTGTACCCAAATCGTAATCCGTATGCTTACACTGACACGTGCGTCAGCACGTATCCTGACCCTAACACGTTTCCGTAACCTCACCTGTGTCCTAAACCTTGCGGTTCCCTAACCCTAACCCTAGCCCAGAATGGAAACCTACCACCAACCCTAGACCTTACCCTAGGCCGTACCCTAATCATTCTCCATATGCTGACAGTGACCCGTGCGTCAGCACGTACCCTGAGCCTAACACGTGTCCGTACCCTCACCTGTGCCCTAAACCTTGCAGTTCCCTAACCCTAACCCTAGCCTGGAATGGAAACCTACCACCAACCCTACACCTTACCCTACACCGTAACCTAATCCTAATCCATACGCTGACACTGACCCGTGCGTCAGCAAGTACCCTGACCCTAACACGTTTCCGTACGCTCACCTGTGTCCTAAACCTTACGGTTCCCTAACCCTAACCGTAGCGTGGAACGGAAACCTACCACAAAACCTACACCTTACCCTACGCCGTACCCTAATGCTAATCCGTATGCTGACACTGAACCGTGCGTCAGCACGTACCATGACCATAACACGTTTCCGTAACCTCACCTGTGTCCTAAACCTTGCGGTTCCCTAACCCTCACCCTAGCGTGGAATGGAAACCTACCACAAAACCTACACCTTACCCTACGCCGTACCCTAATCCTAATCCGTACGCTGACACTGAACCGTGCGTCAGCACGTACCATGACAATAACACGTTTCCGTAACCTCACCTGTGCCCTAAACCTTGCCGTTCCATAAACGTTACCCTAGCCCGGAACGAAAACCTACCACCGACCCTAAACCTTACCCTACGTCGAACCCTCATAATAACCTGTGCGTCAGCACATACACTGAACCTAACACGTTTCCGTACACTCACCTGTGCCCTAAGCCTTGCCGTTCCCTAACCCTAACCCTAGCCGGGAACAGAAACCCGCCACCAGCACTACGCCTTACCCTACGCCGTTGCCTAATCCTGGCCCGTACGCCGGCACTGACCCGTGCGTCAGCACGTAGCCTGGCCCTTCCACGTTTCCTTACCCTCACCTGTGCCCTAAGCCTTGCCGTTCCCTAACCCTAACCCTAGCCCGGAACGGAAACCCACCACCAGCTCTACACCTAACCTTACGCCGTACCCTACTCCTCATCCGTAAGCTGGCACTGACCCGTGCATCAGCACGTAGCCTGACCTTCCCACGTTTCTCTACCCTCACCTGTGCCTAAGCCTTGCGGTTCCCTCACCCTAACCCTAGCCCAGAACGGAAACCCATCACCAGCCCTACACATTACCCTAGGCCGTACCCTACTCCTGGCCCGTACGCCGGCACTGACCAGTGCGTCAGCACGTAGCCTTGCCCTCCCACGTTTCCGTACCCTCACCTGTGCCCGAAACCTTGCCGTAACCTAACCCTAACCCTAGTCCGAAACGGTAACCCACCACCCCCTCTACACCTAACCTTACGCCGTATCCTATTCCTCATCCGTAAGCTGGCACTGACCCATGCGTCAGCACATAGCCTGACCCTCTCACGTTTCCGTATCCTCACCTGTGCCCTAAGCCTTGCCGTTCCCTAACCCTAACCCTAGCCCGGAACGGAAACATGCCACCAGCCCTATGCATTACCCTACGCCGTAACCTACTCCTGGCCCGTACACTGGCACTGACCCGTGCGTCAGCATGTAGCCTGACCCTCCGACGTTTCCGTACCCTCACCTGTGCCCTAATCCTTGCCGTTCCCTAAGCGTAACCCTAGGCCGGAACGGAAACCTACCACCAACCCTACACCTTACCCTATGCCGTACCCTAATTCTATCCCGTGCGTCAGCATGTACCCTGACCCTAACACGTTTCTGTACCCTCACCTGTGCCCTAAACCTTGCCGTTCCCTAACCCTAACCCTAGCCCGTAATGGAAACCTACCACCAACCCTCCACCTTAACCTATGCCGTACCCTAATCCTAATCCGTAAGCTGACACTGACCCGTGCGTCAGAACGTACCCTGACCCTAACAGGTTTCCGTACCCTCACATGTGCCCTAAACCTTGCCGTTCCCTAAACGTTACCCTAGCCCGGAACGAAAACCTACCACCAACCCTACACCTTACCCTACGTCGAACCCTCATACTAACCTGTGTGTCAGCACATACACTGACCCTAACACGTTTCCGTACACTCACCTGTGCCCTAAGCCTTGCCGTTCCTTAACCCTAACCCTAGCCGGGAACAGAAACCCGCCACCAGCACTACGCCTTACCCTACGCCGTTGCCTACTCCTGGCCCGTACGCCGGCACTGACCCGTGCGTCAGCACGTAGCCTGGCCCTCCCACGTTTCCGTACCCTCACCTGTGACCTAAGCCTTGCCGTTCCCTAACCCTAACCCTAGCCCGGAACTGAAACCCACCACCAGCTCTACACCTAACCTTACGCCGTACACTATTCCTCATCCGTAAGCTGTCACTGACCCGTGTGTCAGCACGTAGCCTGACCCTCCGACGTTTCCGTACCCTCACCTGTGCCCTAAACGTTGCCGTTCCCTCACCCTAACGCTAGCCCGGAATGGAAACCCATCACCAGCCCTACACATTACCCTAGGCCGTACCCTACTCCTGGCCCATACGCCGGCACTGACCAGTGCGTCAGCACGTAGCCTTGCCCTCCCACGTTTCCGTACCCTCACCTGTGCCCTAAGCCTTGCCGTTCCCTAACCCTAACCCTAGCCCTGAACGGAAACCCGCCAGCAGCCCTACGCCTTAACCTGCGCTGTACCCGACTCCTGGCCCGTATGCCGGCACTGACCCATGCGTCAGCACGTAGCCTGGCCCTCCCACGTTTCCGTACCCTCACCTGTGCGCTAAGCCTTGCCGTTCCCTAACCCTAACCCTAGCCCTGAATGGAAACCCCCCACAAGACCTACGCCTTACCCTACGCCGTACCCTACTCCTGGCCCGTACGCCGGCACTGACCCGTGCGTCAGCACGTAGCCTGGCCCTCCCACGTTTCCTTACCCTCACCTGTGCTCTAAGCCTTACCGTTCCCTAACCCTAACCTTAGCCCGGAACCGAAACCCGCCACCAACCCTACACCTTACCCTACGCCGTACCCTACTCCTGGCCCGTACGCCGGCACTGACCCGTGCGTCAGCACGTAGCCTGGCCCTCCCACGTTTCCGTACCCTCACCTGTGCCCTAAGCCTTGCAGTTCCCTAACCCTAACCCTAGCCTGGAATGGAAACCTACCACCAACCCTACACCTTACCCTACGCTGTACCCTAATCCTAATCCGTACACTGACACTGACCCGTGCGTCAGCAAGTACCCTGACCCTAACACGTTTCCGTAACCTCACCTGTGTCCTAAACCTTGCGGTTCCCTAACCCTAACCCTAGCGCGGAATGGAAAACTACCACAATACCTACACCTTACCCTACGCCGTACCCTAATCCTAATCCATACGCTGACACTGACCCGTGGGTCAGCACGTGCCCTGACCCTAACACGTTTCCGTACACTCACCTGTGCCCTAAACCTTGCCGTTCCGTAACCCTAACCCTAGCCCGCAATGAAAACCTACCACCAAACCTACACCTTATCCTACATCGAACCCTCATACTAACCTGTGCGTCAGCACATACACTGACCCTAACACGTTTCCGTACACTCACCTGTGCCCTAAGCCTTGCCATTCCCTAACCCTAACCCTAGCCGGGAACAGAAACCCGCCACCAGCACTACGCCTTACCCTACGCCGTTGCCTACTCCTGGCCCGTACGCCGGCACTGACCCGTGCGTCAGCACGTAGCCTGGCCCTCCAACGTTTCCGTACCCTCATCTGTGCCCTAAGCCTTGCCGTTCCCTAACCCTAACCCTAGCCCGGAACGGAAACCCACCACCAGCTCTACACCTAACCTTATGCCGTACCCTACTCCTCATCCGTAAGCTGGCACTGACCCGTGCATCAGCACGTAGCCTGACCCTCACACGTTTCTTTACCCTCACCTGTGCCTAAGCCTTGCCGTTCCCTCACCCTAACCCTAGCCCGGAACGGAAAGCCATCACCAGCCCTACACATTACCCTAGGCCATACCCTACTCCTGGCCCGTACGCCGGCACTGACCCGTGTGTCAGCACGTAGCCTGGCCCTCCCACGTTTCCGTACCCTCACCTGTGCCCTAAGCCTTGCCGTTCCCTAACCCTAACCCTAGCCCGGAACGGAAACCCGCCACCAGCCCTACGCCTTACCCTACGCCGTACCCTACTCCTGGCCCGTACGCCGGCACTGACCCGTGCGTTCGCACGTATCCTGGCACTCCCACGTTTCCGTACCCTCACCTGTGCCCTAAGCCTTGCCGTTCCCTAACTGTAACCCTAGCCCGAAACGGAAACCTACCACCAACCCTACACCTTACCCTACGCCGTACCCTAATCCTAACCCGTGCGTCAGCATGTACCCTGACACTAACACGTTTCTGTACCCTCACCGGTGCCCTAAACCTTACCGTTCCCTAACCCTAACACCTAGCCCGGAACAGAAACCTACCACCAACCCTACACCTTACCCTACGCCGTACCCTAATCCTAATCCAGTTTGCTGACCCTGACCCATGCGTCAGCAAGCTCCCTGACCCTAACACGTTCCAGTACCCTCACGTCTGTCCTAAACCTTGCCGTTCCCTAACCCTAACCCTAGCGCGGAATGGAAACCTACCACAAAACCTACACCTTACCCTACGCCGTACCTAAATCCTAATCCATACGCTTACACTGACACGTGTGTCAGCATGTACGCTGAGCCTAACACGTTTCCGTACACTCACCTGTGCCCTAAACCTTGGCGTTCCCTAACCCTAACCCTTGCCAGGAATGGAAACCTACCACCATCCCTACACCTTACCCTACGCCGTACCCTAATCCTAATCTGTACGCTGACAATGACCTGTGCGTCAGCACATACCCTGACCCTAACACGTTTCCGTACCCTCACCTGTGCCCTAATCTTTGCCGTTCCCTAAGCGTAACCCTAGGCCGGAACGGAAACCTACCACCAACCCTACACCTTACCCTACGCCGTACCCTAATCCTAACCCGTGCGTCAGCATGTACCCTGACCCTAACACGTTTCCGTACCCTAACCTGTGCCCTAAACCTTGCCGTTCCCTAACACTAACCCTAGCCCGGAATGGAAACCTACCACCAACCCTCCACCTTACCCTACGCCGTACCCTAATCATAATCCGTTAGCTGACACTGACCCGTGCGTCAGAACGTACCCTGACCCTAACACGTTTCCGTACCCTCACCTGTGCCCTAAACCTTGCCGTTCCCTAAACGTTACCCTAGCCCGGAACGAAAACCTACCACCAACCCTACACCTTACCCTACGCCGAACCCTCATACTAACCCGTGCGTCAGCACATACACTGACCCTAACACGTTTCTGTACACTCACCTGTGCCCTAAACCTTGCTGTTCCCTAACCCTAACCCTAGCCCTGAATGGAAACCCACCACCAGCCCTACAACATACCCTGTGCCGTAGCTTACTCTTGGTCTGTAAGCTGGCACTGACCCCGGCGTCAGCACGTAGCCTGACCCTCCTACATTTCCGTACCCTCACCTGTGCCGTAAGCCTTGCCTTTCCCTAACCCTATCCCTAGCCCGGAACGGAAACCCGCCACCAGCCCTACGCCTTACCCTACGCCGTACCCTACTCCTAGCAAGTACGCTGGCACTGGCCCGTGCGTCAGCACGTAGCCTGACCCTCCCACGTTTCGGTACCCTCACCTCTGCCCTAAGCCTTGCCATTCCCTAACCCTAACCCTAGACCGGAACGGAAACCCATGACCAGCCGTACGCCTTACCCTACGCTGTACCCTACTCCTGGCCCGTACACTGGCACTGACTCATTCATCAGCACGTAGCCTGACCCTCCCACGTTTCCGTACCCTCACCTTTGCCCTCAGCTTTGCCGTTCCCTTACCCAAAACCTAGCCCGGAACGGAAACCCGCCACCAGCCCTACACCTTACCATACGCTGTACCCTACTCCTGGCCCGTACGCCGGCACTGACCCGTGCGTCAGCACATAGCCTGACCCTCCCACGTTTCCGTACCCTCACCTGTGCCCTAAGCCTTGCCGTGCCCTAACCCTAACCCTAGCCCGGAACAGAAACCCGCCACCAGCCCTACGCCTTACCCTATGCCGTAACCTAATCCTGGCCCGTACGCCGGCACTGATTCCTTCATCAGCACGTAGCCTGACTATCCAACGTTTCTGTACCCTCACCTGTGCCCTAAGCCTTGCCGTTCCCTAAACCTAACCCTAGCCCGTAACGGAAACCCGCCACCAGCCCTACACCTTACCCTACACCGTACCCTACTCCTGGCCCGTAAGCCGGCACTGACCCGTGCGTCAGCACGTAGCCTGACTCTCCCACGTTTCCGTACCCTCACCTGAGCCCTAAGCCTTGCCGTTCCCTAACCCTAACCCTACACCTGAACGGAAACCCGCCACCAGCTGTAATAAAAAATAAAAAAATTAAATGAAAAACACGAACAAGAAGTAGTGAGACAAACATGAGGGGCTTTTTCCTGGCACATTCCATTCTAAATTCCAATCTAGAACACAACTTCCTTTGAGGCTCTGTTGCCCTAGTAACCAGATTTGGTAATGGAGAACTGCTGCCACCTTGTGGCCATTTCACACAACAGCAGCTTTAATCCCAGCCCTAAAGGTCCGTTGATATTCAAAATCATTGCAGGCCTGTAAATGACACCTGCCCTGAAAACAAATCCTGGGGTCACATATCGACCAAAAAATTCAAAGGACGTCCACATTTCAAAACGACCGTTTCAAAAGGCATATTTTACGCACATTATTGTTCTGCTTCTTTTTCTTTCTTTCCTTTTTTGTTAAAAAAAACGGGAATGGAAAAAGGCATCCCTCAGAATGGGCGAAAATCGTTGCAAACAAATCAATGGACAAAGGTTTAATCTCCAATATATATAAACAGCTCATGCAGCTTAATATTAAAAAAACAAACAACTCAATAGAAAAATGGGCAGAAGATCTAAAGAGACGTTTCTTCAAAGAAGACACAGAGATGGCCAAGACGCACATCAAAAGCTGCTCAACAGCACTAATTATTAGAGAAATGCAAATCAAAACTACATTGAGGTATCACCTCACACCTGTTAGAATCGGCATCCTCAGAAAATCTACAAACAACAAATTCTAGGGAAGGTGTGGACAAAAGGAGCCCTCTTCCACTATTGGTGGGAATGTAAATTGATACAGACACTATAGAGAACAGTATGGAGTTTCCTTAAAAAAACTAGAAATAGAATTACCATCTGATCCAGCAATCCCACTTCTGGGTATATACCCAGAGAAAACCGTAAATCAAAAAGGCACATTCACCGCAATGCTCATTGCAGCACTATTTACAATAGCAGGTAATGCAAGCAACCTAAATGCCCACAGACAGGTGAATGGATAAAGATGTGGTACATATATAAAATGGAATATTACTCAGCCATAAAAAGGAATGAAACTGGGTCATTTGTAGAGACATCGATGGATCTAGAGACAGTCATACAGAATGAAGTAAGTCAGAAAGAGGAAAACAAATATTGTATATTAATGCATATACGTGGAACCTAAAAAATGGTACAGATGAACTGGTTTTCAGGGAAGAAATAGAGACACAGAGGTAGAGAACAAACGTATGGACACCAAGTGTGGGAAGCCATGGGGTGGTGATGGTGTGATGAGTTGGGAGATGGGGATTGACCTGTATACATGTATATGCATAAAATACATAACTAATAATAACCTGCTGTATAAAAAAATAAATAAAATTAAATTTCAAAATTTAAAAAAATAAAATTTTAAAATAAAACAGAAAAAAGTTCTTCCCCTCACACAGATGTATTTATAGGAATGAATTATTTCCATGCTTATATCTATCAATACATAAAAGAGGAATAAAATCTAACGTGAACCATAAAAGAAAAAAAAAAGCTGAACCCACCAGTTATACAGAGGAAAACCCTATCAGCGCACTTGCTCCAGCGGTAAACAATTCTGAAATTGGTCAGAGGTGGGGAATCATCACCCATACAGCCAGCAACCCACCGCCCACTCAAGGAGATTCCACATTGCAAAGCTGGGGGACCGTGCCGAGGCATCTGTGAGTAAACGTGAGCTGAGCCCCAGGCCAGCTGCTGCTGAACTGTCCCCACCCTTCCCAGGTAAAACCCCTGAATATGTACAAGGGCTTGAAAGCCTAGAGGAAGGGCTGTGGAGCCACACCAGCGACAGCACGCAGGCCAACTCAGTGCCTGCAGGCCAGTCAGGATGGTCCTGGCCCCAGGCGCTCTTCTGGAAGCTTTCTATGGCCCTGCCTGAGATACCCCTCCTCCCCCGGCCCCCACTGCATTTTTCCTTCCTCAACTCTGTCCGAAGAGAAATTCCATCGGAAGTTATGGGTGACACATCCTCTTCTTTACAGGTGGCAGTCTGGCAACTACTACAGAAAGGCCAGCAGATCCCGTCTCACACCGGGCCACCAACAAAGCCTTGGCCCCTCACTCCCTCCCACCAGCACAGGGCCGAGACTGCTGACGGTGCAGAGAATATGGAGTCAGGCACAACTTCAGGGGCTATTGCTGCCTGGAGCGCTGTTTATATTGACCCCAACCAGGCACACCTGGGGAGGGCCGGCCGGCAGGGTGAGGCTGCCCAGGTCAGCTAATCCACAACCCTCAGGGAATCACATGGTTGAAAATGGACCTCGCTAAGGCAGAATAGAAGCCAAGGAAAAAAAGGACACAATGCCATTTGCAGCCCCGTAGATGAGTCTAGAGGTAATCACGTGACTTGGAGTAAGTCAGAAAGTGAAAGACACATATCGTATCATATCACTTATAGGTATTACCTAAAAATGGATACCAGGGCAGATATTTCCACGGAGAAGGGCAATCACAGATTCATTAAACAAACTTATGGTTCACCAATGGAAAGGTGTGAGGATTGGTTTCATTACGATATCGGGGTTAACAGACATAATCAAACACAGGTGACATATATATTCACCAAAGACCTACGGAATACCAAGAGAAGACGACTCAACATTCTGTCCTAACGTACATGGGAAAAGGATCCCAGGAAGAACAGACATCTGTATATGTGTAAAAGAACCACATCTTCCACACCTACAACAAGCCAAACATTGTAATCAAACTTGCTGTAATAGAAAATAAAAAAAATTAAAAACACGAACAAGAAGTAGTGAGACAAACTTGAGGTGCTTTCTCCTGGCACATTCCATTCTAAATTCCAATCTAGAACACGACTTCCATTGAGGCTCTGTTGCCCTAGTAACCAGATTTGGTAAGGGAGAACTGCTGCCACCTTGTGGCCGTTTCACGCAACAGCAGCTTTAATCCCAGCGCTAATGGTCAGTTGATATTCAAAATCATTGCAGGCCTGTAAATGACACCTGCCCTGAAAACAAATCCTGGGGTCACATATCGACCAAAAAATTCAAAGGACGTCCATATTCCAAAACGACCATTTCCAAAGGCATATTTTACGCACATTAGTGTTCCGCTTATTTTTCTTTCTTTCCTTTTTTGTTAAAAAATCAGGAATGGAAAAAGGCATCCCTCAGAATGGGCAAAAATCGTTGCAAATGAATCAATGGACAAAGGTTTAAATTCCAATATATATATAAACAGCTCATGCAGCTTAATATTAAAAAAACAAACAACCCAATACAAAAATGGGCAGAAGATCTAAAGAAACGTTTCTTCAAAGAAGACACAGAGATGGCCAAGACCCACATGAAAAGCTGCTCAACAGCACTAATTATTAGAGAAATGCAAATCAAAACTACAATGAGGTATCACCTCACACCTGTCAGAATCGGCATCCTCAGAAAATCTACAAACAACAAATTCTGGGGAGGGTGTGGACAAAAGGAGCCCTCTTCCACTATTGGTGGGGATGTGAATTGATACAGTCACTATGGAGAAGAGTATGGAGTTTCCTTAAAAAAACTAGAAATAGAATTACCATCTGATCCAGCAATCCCACTTCTGGGCATATACCCAGAGAAAACCATAAATCAAAAAGGCACATTCACCACAATGTTCACTGCAGCACTATTTACAATAGCCAGGTAATGCAAGCAACCTAAATGCCCACAGACAGATGAATGGATAAAGATGTGGTACATATATAAAATGGAATATTACTCAGCCATAAAAAGGAATGAAACTGGGTCATTTGTAGAGACATCGATGGATCTAGAGACTGTCATACAGAATGAAGTAAGTCAGAAAGAGGAAAACAAATACTGTATATTAATGCATATATGTGGAACCTAAAAAATGGTACAGATGAACTGGTTTGCAGGGAAGAAATAGAGACACAGAGGTAGAGAACAAACGTATGGACACGAAGTGTGGGAAGTCATGGGGGGGTGGTGGTGGGATGAGTTGGGAGATTGGGATTGACCTGTATACATGTATATGCATAAAATACATAACTAATAATAACCTGCTGTATAAAAAAATAAATAAAATTAAATTTCAAAATTTAAAAAAATAAAATTTAAAAATAAAACAGAAAAAAGTTCTTCCCTTCACACAGATGTATTTATAGGAATGAATTATTTCCATGCTTATATCTATAAATACATAAAAGAGGAATCAAATCTAACTTGAACCATAAAAGAAAAAAAAATGCTGAACCCACCAGTTATACAGAGGGAAACCCTATCAGGGCACTTGCTCCAGCGGTAAACAATTCTGAAATTGGTCAGAGGTGGGGAATCACCTCCCATACAGCCAGCAACCCACCCCCCATTCAAGGAGTGTCCTCATTGCAAAGCTGGGGGACCGTGCTGAGGCATCTGTGAGTAAACGTGAGCTGAGCCCCAGGCCAGCTGCTGCTGAACTGTTCCCACCCTTCCCAGGTAAAACACCTGAATATGTACAAGGGCTTGAAAGCCTAGAGGAAGGGCCCTGGAGCCACACCAGCGACAGCACGCAGGCCAACTTGGTGCCTGCAGGCCAGCCAGGATGGTCCTGGCCCCGGGCGCTCTTCTGGAAGCTTTCTATTGCCCTACCTGAGATACCCCTCCTGTCCCGGCCCCCACTGCTTTTATCCTTCCTCACCTCTGTCCGGAGAGAAATTCCATCGGAAGGTATGGGTGACACATCCTCTTCTTTACAGGTGGCAGCCTGGCAACTCCTGCAGAAAGGCCAGCAGAGCCCCACTCACACTGGGCCACCAACAAAGCCTTGGCCCCTCACTCCCTCCCACCAGCACAGCCCCGAGACTGCTGACGGGGCAGAGAATATGGAGTCAGGCGCAACTTCAGGGGCTATTGCTGCCTGGAACGCTGTTTATATTGACCTCAACCAGGCACACCTGGGGAGGGCCGGCCGGCAGGGTGAGGCTGCCCAGGTCAGCTAATCCACAACCCTCAGGGAATCACATGGTTGAAAATGGACCTCGCTAAGGCAGAATAGAAGCCAAGGAAAAAAAGGACACAATGCCATTTGCAGCCCCGTAGATGAGTCTAGAGGTAATCACGTGACTTGGAGTAAGTCAGAAAGTGAAAGACACATATCGTATCATATCACTTATAGGTATTACCTAAAAATGGATACCAGGGCAGATATTTCCACGGAGAAGGGCAATCACAGATTCATTAAACAAACTTATGGTTCACCAATGGAAAGGTGTGAGGATTGGTTTCATTACGATATCGGGGTTAACAGACATAATCAAACACAGGTGACATATATATTCACCAAAGACCTACGGAATACCAAGAGAAGACGACTCAACATTCTGTCCTAACGTACATGGGAAAAGGATCCCAGGTAGAACAGACATCTCTATATGTGTAAAAGAACCACATCTTCCACACCTACAACAAGCCAAACATTGTAATCAAACTTGCTGTAATAGAAAATAAAAAAAAATTAAAAACACGAACAAGAAGTAGTGAGACAAACTTGAGGTGCTTTCTCCTGGCACATTCCATTCTAAATTCCAAACTAGAACACGACTTCCATTGAGGCTCTGTTGCCCTAGTAACCAGATTTGGTAAGGGAGAACTGCTGCCACCTTGTGGCCGTTTCACGCAACAGCAGCTTTAATCCCAGCGCTAATGGTCAGTTGATATTCAAAATCATTGCAGGCCTGTAAATGACACCTGCCCTGAAAACAAATCCTGGGGTCACATATCGACCAAAAAATTCAAAGGACGTCCATATTTCAAAACGACCATTTCCAAAGGCATATTTTACGCACATTAGTGTTCCGCTTCTTTTTCTTTCTTTCCTTTTTTGTTAAAAAATCAGGAATGGAAAAAGGCATCCCTCAGAATGGGCAAAAATCGTTGCAAATGAATCAATGGACAAAGGTTTAAATTCCAATATATATATAAACAGCTCATGCAGCTTAATATTAAAAAAACAAACAACCCAATACAAAAATGGGCAGAAGATCTAAAGAAACGTTTCTTCAAAGAAGACACAGAGATGGCCAAGACCCACATGAAAAGCTGCTCAACAGCAGTAATTATTAGAGAAATGCAAATCAAAACTACAATGAGGTATCACCTCACACCTGTCAGAATCGGCATCCTCAGAAAATCTACAAACAACAAATTCTGGGGAGGGTGTGGACAAAAGGAGCCCTCTTCCACTATTGGTGGGGATGTAAATTGATACAGTCACTATGGAGAAGAGTATGGCGTTTCCTTAAAAAAACTAGAAATAGAATTACCATCTGATCCAGCAATCCCACTTCTGGGCATATACCCAGAGAAAACCATAAATCAAAAAGGCACATTCACCACAATGTTCATTGCAGCACTATTTACAATAGCCAGGTAATGCAAGCAACCTAAATGCCCACAGACAGATGAATGGATAAAGATGTGGTACATATATAAAATGGAATATTACTCAGCCATAAAAAGGAATGAAACTGGGTCATTTGTAGAGACATCGATGGATCTAGAGACTGTCATACAGAATGAAGTAAGTCAGAAAGAGGAAAACAAATATTGTATATTAATGCATATATGTGGAACCTAAAAAATGGTACAGATGAACTGGTTTGCAGGGAAGAAATAGAGACACAGAGGTAGAGAACAAACGTATGGACACGAAGTGTGGGAAGTCATGGGGGGGGTGGTGGTGGGATGAGTTGGGAGATTGGGATTGACCTGTATACATGTATATGCATAAAATACATAACTAATAATAACCTGCTGTATAAAAAAATAAATAAAATTAAATTTCAAAATTTAAAAAAATAAAATTTAAAAATAAAACAGAAAAAAGTTCTTCCCTTCACACAGATGTATTTATAGGAATGAATTATTTCCATGCTTATATCTATAAATACATAAAAGAGGAATCAAATCTAACTTGAACCATAAAAGAAAAAAAAATGCTGAACCCACCAGTTATACAGAGGGAAACCCTATCAGGGCACTTGCTCCAGCGGTAAACAATTCTGAAATTGGTCAGAGGTGGGGAATCACCTCCCATACAGCCAGCAACCCACCCCCCATTCAAGGAGTGTCCTCATTGCAAAGCTGGGGGACCGTGCTGAGGCATCTGTGAGTAAACGTGAGCTGAGCCCCAGGCCAGCTGCTGCTGAACTGTTCCCACCCTTCCCAGGTAAAACACCTGAATATGTACAAGGGCTTGAAAGCCTAGAGGAAGGGCCCTGGAGCCACACCAGCGACAGCACGCAGGCCAACTTGGTGCCTGCAGGCCAGCCAGGATGGTCCTGGCCCCGGGCGCTCTTCTGGAAGCTTTCTATTGCCCTACCTGAGATACCCCTCCTGTCCCGGCCCCCACTGCTTTTATCCTTCCTCACCTCTGTCCGGAGAGAAATTCCATCGGAAGGTATGGGTGACACATCCTCTTCTTTACAGGTGGCAGCCTGGCAACTCCTGCAGAAAGGCCAGCAGAGCCCCACTCACACTGGGCCACCAACAAAGCCTTGGCCCCTCACTCCCTCCCACCAGCACAGCCCCGAGACTGCTGACGGGGCAGAGAATATGGAGTCAGGCGCAACTTCAGGGGCTATTGCTGCCTGGAACGCTGTTTATATTGACCTCAACCAGGCACACCTGGGGAGGGCCGGCCGGCAGGGTGAGGCTGCCCAGGTCAGCTAATCCACAACCCTCAGGGAATCACATGGTTGAAAATGGACCTCGCTAAGGCAGAATAGAAGCCAAGGAAAAAAAGGACACAATGCCATTTGCAGCCCCGTAGATGAGTCTAGAGGTGATCACGTGACTTGGAGTAAGTCAGAAAGTGAAAGACACATATCGTATCATATCACTTATAGGTATTACCTAAAAATGGATACCAGGGCAGATATTTCCACGGAGAAGGGCAATCACAGATTCATTAAACAAACTTATGGTTCACCAATGGAAAGGTGTGAGGATTGGTTTCATTACGATATCGGGGTTAACAGACATAATCAAACACAGGTGACATATATATTCACCAAAGACCTACGGAATACCAAGAGAAGACGACTCAACATTCTGTCCTAACGTACACGGGAAAAGGATCCCAGGAAGAACAGACATCTGTATATGTGTAAAAGAACCACATCTTCCACACCTACAACAAGCCAAACATTGTAATCAAACTTGTTGTAATAGAAAATAAAATTTAAAAAAATTAAAAACACGAACAAGAAGTAGTGAGACAAACTTGAGGTGCTTTCTCCTGGCACATTCCATTCTAAATTCCAAACTAGAACACGACTTCCATTGAGGCTCTGTTGCCCTAGTAACCAGATTTGGTAAGGGAGAACTGCTGCCACCTTGTGGCCGTTTCACGCAACAGCAGCTTTAATCCCAGCGCTAATGGTCAGTTGATATTCAAAATCATTGCAGGCCTGTAAATGACACCTGCCCTGAAAACAAATCCTGGGGTCACATATCGACCAAAAAATTCAAAGGACGTCCATATTTCAAAACGACCATTTCCAAAGGCATATTTTACGCACATTAGTGTTCCGCTTCTTTTTCTTTCTTTCCTTTTTTGTTAAAAAATCAGGAATGGAAAAAGGCATCCCTCAGAATGGGCAAAAATCGTTGCAAATGAATCAATGGACAAAGGTTTAAATTCCAATATATATATAAACAGCTCATGCAGCTTAATATTAAAAAAACAAACAACCCAATACAAAAATGGGCAGAAGATCTAAAGAAACGTTTCTTCAAAGAAGACACAGAGATGGCCAAGACCCACATGAAAAGCTGCTCAACAGCAGTAATTATTAGAGAAATGCAAATCAAAACTACAATGAGGTATCACCTCACACCTGTCAGAATCGGCATCCTCAGAAAATCTACAAACAACAAATTCTGGGGAGGGTGTGGACAAAAGGAGCCCTCTTCCACTATTGGTGGGGATGTAAATTGATACAGTCACTATGGAGAAGAGTATGGCGTTTCCTTAAAAAAACTAGAAATAGAATTACCATCTGATCCAGCAATCCCACTTCTGGGCATATACCCAGAGAAAACCATAAATCAAAAAGGCACATTCACCACAATGTTCATTGCAGCACTATTTACAATAGCCAGGTAATGCAAGCAACCTAAATGCCCACAGACAGATGAATGGATAAAGATGTGGTACATATATAAAATGGAATATTACTCAGCCATAAAAAGGAATGAAACTGGGTCATTTGTAGAGACATCGATGGATCTAGAGACTGTCATACAGAATGAAGTAAGTCAGAAAGAGGAAAACAAATATTGTATATTAATGCATATATGTGGAACCTAAAAAATGGTACAGATGAACTGGTTTGCAGGGAAGAAATAGAGACACAGAGGTAGAGAACAAACGTATGGACACGAAGTGTGGGAAGTCATGGGGGGGGTGGTGGTGGGATGAGTTGGGAGATTGGGATTGACCTGTATACATGTATATGCATAAAATACATAACTAATAATAACCTGCTGTATAAAAAAATAAATAAAATTAAATTTCAAAATTTAAAAAAATAAAATTTAAAAATAAAACAGAAAAAAGTTCTTCCCTTCACACAGATGTATTTATAGGAATGAATTATTTCCATGCTTATATCTATAAATACATAAAAGAGGAATCAAATCTAACTTGAACCATAAAAGAAAAAAAAATGCTGAACCCACCAGTTATACAGAGGGAAACCCTATCAGGGCACTTGCTCCAGCGGTAAACAATTCTGAAATTGGTCAGAGGTGGGGAATCACCTCCCATACAGCCAGCAACCCACCCCCCATTCAAGGAGTGTCCTCATTGCAAAGCTGGGGGACCGTGCTGAGGCATCTGTGAGTAAACGTGAGCTGAGCCCCAGGCCAGCTGCTGCTGAACTGTTCCCACCCTTCCCAGGTAAAACACCTGAATATGTACAAGGGCTTGAAAGCCTAGAGGAAGGGCCCTGGAGCCACACCAGCGACAGCACGCAGGCCAACTTGGTGCCTGCAGGCCAGCCAGGATGGTCCTGGCCCCGGGCGCTCTTCTGGAAGCTTTCTATTGCCCTACCTGAGATACCCCTCCTGTCCCGGCCCCCACTGCTTTTATCCTTCCTCACCTCTGTCCGGAGAGAAATTCCATCGGAAGGTATGGGTGACACATCCTCTTCTTTACAGGTGGCAGCCTGGCAACTCCTGCAGAAAGGCCAGCAGAGCCCCACTCACACTGGGCCACCAACAAAGCCTTGGCCCCTCACTCCCTCCCACCAGCACAGCCCCGAGACTGCTGACGGGGCAGAGAATATGGAGTCAGGCGCAACTTCAGGGGCTATTGCTGCCTGGAACGCTGTTTATATTGACCTCAACCAGGCACACCTGGGGAGGGCCGGCCGGCAGGGTGAGGCTGCCCAGGTCAGCTAATCCACAACCCTCAGGGAATCACATGGTTGAAAATGGACCTCGCTAAGGCAGAATAGAAGCCAAGGAAAAAAAGGACACAATGCCATTTGCAGCCCCGTAGATGAGTCTAGAGGTGATCACGTGACTTGGAGTAAGTCAGAAAGTGAAAGACACATATCGTATCATATCACTTATAGGTATTACCTAAAAATGGATACCAGGGCAGATATTTCCACGGAGAAGGGCAATCACAGATTCATTAAACAAACTTATGGTTCACCAATGGAAAGGTGTGAGGATTGGTTTCATTACGATATCGGGGTTAACAGACATAATCAAACACAGGTGACATATATATTCACCAAAGACCTACGGAATACCAAGAGAAGACGACTCAACATTCTGTCCTAACGTACACGGGAAAAGGATCCCAGGAAGAACAGACATCTGTATATGTGTAAAAGAACCACATCTTCCACACCTACAACAAGCCAAACATTGTAATCAAACTTGTTGTAATAGAAAATAAAATTTAAAAAAATTAAAAACACGAACAAGAAGTAGTGAGACAAACTTGAGGTGCTTTCTCCTGGCACATTCCATTCTAAATTCCAATCTAGAACACGACTTCCATTGAGGCTCTGTTGCCCTAGTAACCAGATTTGGTAAGGAAGGACTGCTGCCACCTTGTGGCCGTTTCACGCAACAGCAGCTTTAATCCCAGCGCTAATGGTCAGTTGATATTCAAAATCATTGCAGGCCTGTAAATGACACCTGCCCTGAAAACAAATCCTGGGGTCACATATCGACCAAAAAATTCAAAGGACGTCCATATTCCAAAACGACCATTTCCAAAGGCATATTTTACGCACATTAGTGTTCTGCTTCTTTTTCTTTCTTTCCTTTTTTGTTAAAAAAACGGGAATGGAAAAAGGCATCCCTCAGAATGGGCGAAAATCGTTGCAAACAAATCAATGGACAAAGGTTTAATCTCCAATATATATAAACAGCACATGCAGCTTAATATTAAAAAAACAAACAACCCAATACAAAAATGGGCAGATGATCTAAAGAGACGTTTCTTCAAAGAAGACACAGAGATGGCCAAGACGCACATGAAAAGCTGCTCAACAGCACTAATTATTAGAGAAATGCAAATCAAAACTACAATGAGGTATCACCTCACACCTGTTAGAATCGGCATCCTCAGAAAATCTACAAACAACAAATTCTGGGGAGGGTGTGGACAAAAGGAGCCCTCTTCCACTATTGGTGGGGATGTAAATTGATACAGTCACTATGGAGAAGAGTATGGCGTTTCCTTAAAAAAACTAGAAATAGAATTACCATCTGATCCAGCAATCCCACTTCTGGGCATATACCCAGAGAAAACCATAAATCAAAAAGGCACATTCACCACAATGTTCATTGCAGCACTATTTACAATAGCCAGGTAATGCAAGCAACCTAAATGCCCACAGACAGATGAATGGATAAAGATGTGGTACATATATAAAATGGAATATTACTCAGCCATAAAAAGGAATGAAACTGGGTCATTTGTAGAGACATCGATGGATCTAGAGACTGTCATACAGAATGAAGTAAGTCAGAAAGAGGAAAACAAATATTGTATATTAATGCATATATGTGGAACCTAAAAAATGGTACAGATGAACTGGTTTGCAGGGAAGAAATAGAGACACAGAGGTAGAGAACAAACGTATGGACACGAAGTGTGGGAAGTCATGGGGGGGTGGTGGTGGGATGAGTTGGGAGATTGGGATTGACCTGTATACATGTATATGCATAAAATACATAACTAATAATAACCTGCTGTATAAAAAAATAAATAAAATTAAATTTCAAAATTTAAAAAAATAAAATTTAAAAATAAAACAGAAAAAAGTTCTTCCCTTCACACAGATGTATTTATAGGAATGAATTATTTCCATGCTTATATCTATAAATACATAAAAGAGGAATCAAATCTAACTTGAACCATAAAAGAAAAAAAAAATGCTGAACCCACCAGTTATACAGAGGGAAACCCTATCAGGGCACTTGCTCCAGCGGTAAACAATTCTGAAATTGGTCAGAGGTGGGGAATCACCTCCCATACAGCCAGCAACCCACCCCCCATTCAAGGAGTGTCCTCATTGCAAAGCTGGGGGACCGTGCTGAGGCATCTGTGAGTAAACGTGAGCTGAGCCCCAGGCCAGCTGCTGCTGAACTGTTCCCACCCTTCCCAGGTAAAACACCTGAATATGTACAAGGGCTTGAAAGCCTAGAGGAAGGGCCCTGGAGCCACACCAGCGACAGCACGCAGGCCAACTTGGTGCCTGCAGGCCAGCCAGGATGGTCCTGGCCCCGGGCGCTCTTCTGGAAGCTTTCTATTGCCCTACCTGAGATACCCCTCCTGTCCCGGCCCCCACTGCTTTTATCCTTCCTCACCTCTGTCCGGAGAGAAATTCCATCGGAAGGTATGGGTGACACATCCTCTTCTTTACAGGTGGCAGCCTGGCAACTCCTGCAGAAAGGCCAGCAGAGCCCCACTCACACCGGGCCACCAACAAAGCCTTGGCCCCTCACTCCCTCCCACCAGCACAGCCCCGAGACTGCTGACGGGGCAGAGAATATGGAGTCAGGCGCAACTTCAGGGGCTATTGCTGCCTGGAACGCTGTTTATATTGACCTCAACCAGGCACACCTGGGGAGGGCCGGCCGGCAGGGTGAGGCTGCCCAGGTCAGCTAATCCACAACCCTCAGGGAATCACATGGTTGAAAATGGACCTCGCTAAGGCAGAATAGAAGCCAAGGAAAAAAAGGACACAATGCCATTTGCAGCCCCGTAGATGAGTCTAGAGGTGATCACGTGACTTGGAGTAAGTCAGAAAGTGAAAGACACATATCGTATCATATCACTTATAGGTATTACCTAAAAATGGATACCAGGGCAGATATTTCCACGGAGAAGGGCAATCACAGATTCATTAAACAAACTTATGGTTCACCAATGGAAAGGTGTGAGGATTGGTTTCATTACGATATCGGGGTTAACAGACATAATCAAACACAGGTGACATATATATTCACCAAAGACCTACGGAATACCAAGAGAAGACGACTCAACATTCTGTCCTAACGTACACGGGAAAAGGATCCCAGGAAGAACAGACATCTGTATATGTGTAAAAGAACCACATCTTCCACACCTACAACAAGCCAAACATTGTAATCAAACTTGTTGTAATAGAAAATAAAATTTAAAAAAATTAAAAACACGAACAAGAAGTAGTGAGACAAACTTGAGGTGCTTTCTCCTGGCACATTCCATTCTAAATTCCAATCTAGAACACGACTTCCATTGAGGCTCTGTTGCCCTAGTAACCAGATTTGGTAAGGAAGGACTGCTGCCACCTTGTGGCCGTTTCACGCAACAGCAGCTTTAATCCCAGCGCTAATGGTCAGTTGATATTCAAAATCATTGCAGGCCTGTAAATGACACCTGCCCTGAAAACAAATCCTGGGGTCACATATCGACCAAAAAATTCAAAGGACGTCCATATTCCAAAACGACCATTTCCAAAGGCATATTTTACGCACATTAGTGTTCTGCTTCTTTTTCTTTCTTTCCTTTTTTGTTAAAAAAACGGGAATGGAAAAAGGCATCCCTCAGAATGGGCGAAAATCGTTGCAAACAAATCAATGGACAAAGGTTTAATCTCCAATATATATAAACAGCACATGCAGCTTAATATTAAAAAAACAAACAACCCAATACAAAAATGGGCAGATGATCTAAAGAGACGTTTCTTCAAAGAAGACACAGAGATGGCCAAGACGCACATGAAAAGCTGCTCAACAGCACTAATTATTAGAGAAATGCAAATCAAAACTACAATGAGGTATCACCTCACACCTGTTAGAATCGGCATCCTCAGAAAATCTACAAACAACAAATTCTGGGGAGGGTGTGGACAAAAGGAGCCCTCTTCCACTATTGGTGGGGATGTAAATTGATACAGTCACTATGGAGAAGAGTATGGCGTTTCCTTAAAAAAACTAGAAATAGAATTACCATCTGATCCAGCAATCCCACTTCTGGGCATATACCCAGAGAAAACCATAAATCAAAAAGGCACATTCACCACAATGTTCATTGCAGCACTATTTACAATAGCCAGGTAATGCAAGCAACCTAAATGCCCACAGACAGATGAATGGATAAAGATGTGGTACATATATAAAATGGAATATTACTCAGCCATAAAAAGGAATGAAACTGGGTCATTTGTAGAGACATCGATGGATCTAGAGACTGTCATACAGAATGAAGTAAGTCAGAAAGAGGAAAACAAATATTGTATATTAATGCATATATGTGGAACCTAAAAAATGGTACAGATGAACTGGTTTGCAGGGAAGAAATAGAGACACAGAGGTAGAGAACAAACGTATGGACACGAAGTGTGGGAAGTCATGGGGGGGTGGTGGTGGGATGAGTTGGGAGATTGGGATTGACCTGTATACATGTATATGCATAAAATACATAACTAATAATAACCTGCTGTATAAAAAAATAAATAAAATTAAATTTCAAAATTTAAAAAAATAAAATTTAAAAATAAAACAGAAAAAAGTTCTTCCCTTCACACAGATGTATTTATAGGAATGAATTATTTCCATGCTTATATCTATAAATACATAAAAGAGGAATCAAATCTAACTTGAACCATAAAAGAAAAAAAAAATGCTGAACCCACCAGTTATACAGAGGGAAACCCTATCAGGGCACTTGCTCCAGCGGTAAACAATTCTGAAATTGGTCAGAGGTGGGGAATCACCTCCCATACAGCCAGCAACCCACCCCCCATTCAAGGAGTGTCCTCATTGCAAAGCTGGGGGACCGTGCTGAGGCATCTGTGAGTAAACGTGAGCTGAGCCCCAGGCCAGCTGCTGCTGAACTGTTCCCACCCTTCCCAGGTAAAACACCTGAATATGTACAAGGGCTTGAAAGCCTAGAGGAAGGGCCCTGGAGCCACACCAGCGACAGCACGCAGGCCAACTTGGTGCCTGCAGGCCAGCCAGGATGGTCCTGGCCCCGGGCGCTCTTCTGGAAGCTTTCTATTGCCCTACCTGAGATACCCCTCCTGTCCCGGCCCCCACTGCTTTTATCCTTCCTCACCTCTGTCCGGAGAGAAATTCCATCGGAAGGTATGGGTGACACATCCTCTTCTTTACAGGTGGCAGCCTGGCAACTCCTGCAGAAAGGCCAGCAGAGCCCCACTCACACCGGGCCACCAACAAAGCCTTGGCCCCTCACTCCCTCCCACCAGCACAGCCCCGAGACTGCTGACGGGGCAGAGAATATGGAGTCAGGCGCAACTTCAGGGGCTATTGCTGCCTGGAACGCTGTTTATATTGACCTCAACCAGGCACACCTGGGGAGGGCCGGCCGGCAGGGTGAGGCTGCCCAGGTCAGCTAATCCACAACCCTCAGGGAATCACATGGTTGAAAATGGACCTCGCTAAGGCAGAATAGAAGCCAAGGAAAAAAAGGACACAATGCCATTTGCAGCCCCGTAGATGAGTCTAGAGGTGATCACGTGACTTGGAGTAAGTCAGAAAGTGAAAGACACATATCGTATCATATCACTTATAGGTATTACCTAAAAATGGATACCAGGGCAGATATTTCCACGGAGAAGGGCAATCACAGATTCATTAAACAAACTTATGGTTCACCAATGGAAAGGTGTGAGGATTGGTTTCATTACGATATCGGGGTTAACAGACATAATCAAACACAGGTGACATATATATTCACCAAAGACCTACGGAATACCAAGAGAAGACGACTCAACATTCTGTCCTAACGTACACGGGAAAAGGATCCCAGGAAGAACAGACATCTGTATATGTGTAAAAGAACCACATCTTCCACACCTACAACAAGCCAAACATTGTAATCAAACTTGTTGTAATAGAAAATAAAATTTAAAAAAATTAAAAACACGAACAAGAAGTAGTGAGACAAACTTGAGGTGCTTTCTCCTGGCACATTCCATTCTAAATTCCAATCTAGAACACGACTTCCATTGAGGCTCTGTTGCCCTAGTAACCAGATTTGGTAAGGAAGGACTGCTGCCACCTTGTGGCCGTTTCACGCAACAGCAGCTTTAATCCCAGCGCTAATGGTCAGTTGATATTCAAAATCATTGCAGGCCTGTAAATGACACCTGCCCTGAAAACAAATCCTGGGGTCACATATCGACCAAAAAATTCAAAGGACGTCCATATTCCAAAACGACCATTTCCAAAGGCATATTTTACGCACATTAGTGTTCTGCTTCTTTTTCTTTCTTTCCTTTTTTGTTAAAAAAACGGGAATGGAAAAAGGCATCCCTCAGAATGGGCGAAAATCGTTGCAAACAAATCAATGGACAAAGGTTTAATCTCCAATATATATAAACAGCACATGCAGCTTAATATTAAAAAAACAAACAACCCAATACAAAAATGGGCAGATGATCTAAAGAGACGTTTCTTCAAAGAAGACACAGAGATGGCCAAGACGCACATGAAAAGCTGCTCAACAGCACTAATTATTAGAGAAATGCAAATCAAAACTACAATGAGGTATCACCTCACACCTGTTAGAATCGGCATCCTCAGAAAATCTACAAACAACAAATTCTGGGGAGGGTGTGGACAAAAGGAGCCCTCTTCCACTATTGGTGGGGATGTAAATTGATACAGTCACTATGGAGAAGAGTATGGCGTTTCCTTAAAAAAACTAGAAATAGAATTACCATCTGATCCAGCAATCCCACTTCTGGGCATATACCCAGAGAAAACCATAAATCAAAAAGGCACATTCACCACAATGTTCATTGCAGCACTATTTACAATAGCCAGGTAATGCAAGCAACCTAAATGCCCACAGACAGATGAATGGATAAAGATGTGGTACATATATAAAATGGAATATTACTCAGCCATAAAAAGGAATGAAACTGGGTCATTTGTAGAGACATCGATGGATCTAGAGACTGTCATACAGAATGAAGTAAGTCAGAAAGAGGAAAACAAATATTGTATATTAATGCATATATGTGGAACCTAAAAAATGGTACAGATGAACTGGTTTGCAGGGAAGAAATAGAGACACAGAGGTAGAGAACAAACGTATGGACACGAAGTGTGGGAAGTCATGGGGGGGTGGTGGTGGGATGAGTTGGGAGATTGGGATTGACCTGTATACATGTATATGCATAAAATACATAACTAATAATAACCTGCTGTATAAAAAAATAAATAAAATTAAATTTCAAAATTTAAAAAAATAAAATTTAAAAATAAAACAGAAAAAAGTTCTTCCCTTCACACAGATGTATTTATAGGAATGAATTATTTCCATGCTTATATCTATAAATACATAAAAGAGGAATCAAATCTAACTTGAACCATAAAAGAAAAAAAAAATGCTGAACCCACCAGTTATACAGAGGGAAACCCTATCAGGGCACTTGCTCCAGCGGTAAACAATTCTGAAATTGGTCAGAGGTGGGGAATCACCTCCCATACAGCCAGCAACCCACCCCCCATTCAAGGAGTGTCCTCATTGCAAAGCTGGGGGACCGTGCTGAGGCATCTGTGAGTAAACGTGAGCTGAGCCCCAGGCCAGCTGCTGCTGAACTGTTCCCACCCTTCCCAGGTAAAACACCTGAATATGTACAAGGGCTTGAAAGCCTAGAGGAAGGGCCCTGGAGCCACACCAGCGACAGCACGCAGGCCAACTTGGTGCCTGCAGGCCAGCCAGGATGGTCCTGGCCCCGGGCGCTCTTCTGGAAGCTTTCTATTGCCCTACCTGAGATACCCCTCCTGTCCCGGCCCCCACTGCTTTTATCCTTCCTCACCTCTGTCCGGAGAGAAATTCCATCGGAAGGTATGGGTGACACATCCTCTTCTTTACAGGTGGCAGCCTGGCAACTCCTGCAGAAAGGCCAGCAGAGCCCCACTCACACCGGGCCACCAACAAAGCCTTGGCCCCTCACTCCCTCCCACCAGCACAGCCCCGAGACTGCTGACGGGGCAGAGAATATGGAGTCAGGCGCAACTTCAGGGGCTATTGCTGCCTGGAACGCTGTTTATATTGACCTCAACCAGGCACACCTGGGGAGGGCCGGCCGGCAGGGTGAGGCTGCCCAGGTCAGCTAATCCACAACCCTCAGGGAATCACATGGTTGAAAATGGACCTCGCTAAGGCAGAATAGAAGCCAAGGAAAAAAAGGACACAATGCCATTTGCAGCCCCGTAGATGAGTCTAGAGGTAATCACGTGACTTGGAGTAAGTCAGAAAGTGAAAGACACATATTGTATCATATCACTTATAGGTATTACCTAAAAATGGATACCAGGGCAGATATTTCCACGGAGAAGGGCAATCACAGATTCATTAAACAAACTTATGGTTCACCAATGGAAAGGTGTGAGGATTGGTTTCATTACGATATCGGGGTTAACAGACATAATCAAACACAGGTGACATATATATTCACCAAAGACCTACGGAATACCAAGAGAAGACGACTCAACATTCTGTCCTAACGTACACGGGAAAAGGATCCCAGGAAGAACAGACATCTGTATATGTGTAAAAGAACCACATCTTCCACACCTACAACAAGCCAAACATTGTAATCAAACTTGTTGTAATAGAAAATAAAATTTAAAAAAATTAAAAACACGAACAAGAAGTAGTGAGACAAACTTGAGGTGCTTTCTCCTGGCACATTCCATTCTAAATTCCAATCTAGAACACGACTTCCATTGAGGCTCTGTTGCCCTAGTAACCAGATTTGGTAAGGAAGGACTGCTGCCACCTTGTGGCCGTTTCACGCAACAGCAGCTTTAATCCCAGCGCTAATGGTCAGTTGATATTCAAAATCATTGCAGGCCTGTAAATGACACCTGCCCTGAAAACAAATCCTGGGGTCACATATCGACCAAAAAATTCAAAGGACGTCCATATTCCAAAACGACCATTTCCAAAGGCATATTTTACGCACATTAGTGTTCTGCTTCTTTTTCTTTCTTTCCTTTTTTGTTAAAAAAACGGGAATGGAAAAAGGCATCCCTCAGAATGGGCGAAAATCGTTGCAAACAAATCAATGGACAAAGGTTTAATCTCCAATATATATAAACAGCACATGCAGCTTAATATTAAAAAAACAAACAACCCAATACAAAAATGGGCAGATGATCTAGAGACGTTTCTTCAAAGAAGACACAGAGATGGCCAAGACGCACATGAAAAGCTGCTCAACAGCACTAATTATTAGAGAAATGCAAATCAAAACTACAATGAGGTATCACCTCACACCTGTTAGAATCGGCATCCTCAGAAAATCTACAAACAACAAATTCTGGGGAGGGTGTGGACAAAAGGAGCCCTCTTCCACTATTGGTGGGGATGTAAATTGATACAGTCACTATGGAGAAGAGTATGGCGTTTCCTTAAAAAAACTAGAAATAGAATTACCATCTGATCCAGCAATCCCACTTCTGGGCATATACCCAGAGAAAACCATAAATCAAAAAGGCACATTCACCACAATGTTCATTGCAGCACTATTTACAATAGCCAGGTAATGCAAGCAACCTAAATGCCCACAGACAGATGAATGGATAAAGATGTGGTACATATATAAAATGGAATATTACTCAGCCATAAAAAGGAATGAAACTGGGTCATTTGTAGAGACATCGATGGATCTAGAGACTGTCATACAGAATGAAGTAAGTCAGAAAGAGGAAAACAAATATTGTATATTAATGCATATATGTGGAACCTAAAAAATGGTACAGATGAACTGGTTTGCAGGGAAGAAATAGAGACACAGAGGTAGAGAACAAACGTATGGACACGAAGTGTGGGAAGTCATGGGGGGGTGGTGGTGGGATGAGTTGGGAGATTGGGATTGACCTGTATACATGTATATGCATAAAATACATAACTAATAATAACCTGCTGTATAAAAAAATAAATAAAATTAAATTTCAAAATTTAAAAAAATAAAATTTAAAAATAAAACAGAAAAAAGTTCTTCCCTTCACACAGATGTATTTATAGGAATGAATTATTTCCATGCTTATATCTATAAATACATAAAAGAGGAATCAAATCTAACTTGAACCATAAAAGAAAAAAAAATGCTGAACCCACCAGTTATACAGAGGGAAACCCTATCAGGGCACTTGCTCCAGCGGTAAACAATTCTGAAATTGGTCAGAGGTGGGGAATCACCTCCCATACAGCCAGCAACCCACCCCCCATTCAAGGAGTGTCCTCATTGCAAAGCTGGGGGACCGTGCTGAGGCATCTGTGAGTAAACGTGAGCTGAGCCCCAGGCCAGCTGCTGCTGAACTGTTCCCACCCTTCCCAGGTAAAACACCTGAATATGTACAAGGGCTTGAAAGCCTAGAGGAAGGGCCCTGGAGCCACACCAGCGACAGCACGCAGGCCAACTTGGTGCCTGCAGGCCAGCCAGGATGGTCCTGGCCCCGGGCGCTCTTCTGGAAGCTTTCTATTGCCCTACCTGAGATACCCCTCCTGTCCCGGCCCCCACTGCTTTTATCCTTCCTCACCTCTGTCCGGAGAGAAATTCCATCGGAAGGTATGGGTGACACATCCTCTTCTTTACAGGTGGCAGCCTGGCAACTCCTGCAGAAAGGCCAGCAGAGCCCCACTCACACTGGGCCACCAACAAAGCCTTGGCCCCTCACTCCCTCCCACCAGCACAGCCCCGAGACTGCTGACGGGGCAGAGAATATGGAGTCAGGCGCAACTTCAGGGGCTATTGCTGCCTGGAACGCTGTTTATATTGACCTCAACCAGGCACACCTGGGGAGGGCCGGCCGGCAGGGTGAGGCTGCCCAGGTCAGCTAATCCACAACCCTCAGGGAATCACATGGTTGAAAATGGACCTCGCTAAGGCAGAATAGAAGCCAAGGAAAAAAAGGACACAATGCCATTTGCAGCCCCGTAGATGAGTCTAGAGGTAATCACGTGACTTGGAGTAAGTCAGAAAGTGAAAGACACATATCGTATCATATCACTTATAGGTATTACCTAAAAATGGATACCAGGGCAGATATTTCCACGGAGAAGGGCAATCACAGATTCATTAAACAAACTTATGGTTCACCAATGGAAAGGTGTGAGGATTGGTTTCATTACGATATCGGGGTTAACAGACATAATCAAACACAGGTGACATATATATTCACCAAAGACCTACGGAATACCAAGAGAAGACGACTCAACATTCTGTCCTAACGTACACGGGAAAAGGATCCCAGGAAGAACAGACATCTGTATATGTGTAAAAGAACCACATCTTCCACACCTACAACAAGCCAAACATTGTAATCAAACTTGTTGTAATAGAAAATAAAATAAAAACAAATTAAAAACACGAACAAGAAGTAGTGAGACAAACTTGAGGTGCTTTCTCCTGGCACATTCCATTCTAAATTCCAATCTAGAACACGACTTCCATTGAGGCTCTGTTGCCCTAGTAACCAGATTTGGTAAGGAAGGACTGCTGCCACCTTGTGGCCGTTTCACGCAACAGCAGCTTTAATCCCAGCGCTAATGGTCAGTTGATATTCAAAATCATTGCAGGCCTGTAAATGACACCTGCCCTGAAAACAAATCCTGGGGTCACATATCGACCAAAAAATTCAAAGGACGTCCATATTCCAAAACGACCATTTCCAAAGGCATATTTTACGCACATTAGTGTTCTGCTTCTTTTTCTTTCTTTCCTTTTTTGTTAAAAAAACGGGAATGGAAAAAGGCATCCCTCAGAATGGGCGAAAATCGTTGCAAACAAATCAATGGACAAAGGTTTAATCTCCAATATATATAAACAGCACATGCAGCTTAATATTAAAAAAACAAACAACCCAATACAAAAATGGGCAGATGATCTAAAGAGACGTTTCTTCAAAGAAGACACAGAGATGGCCAAGACGCACATGAAAAGCTGCTCAACAGCACTAATTATTAGAGAAATGCAAATCAAAACTACAATGAGGTATCACCTCACACCTGTTAGAATCGGCATCCTCAGAAAATCTACAAACAACAAATTCTGGGGAGGGTGTGGACAAAAGGAGCCCTCTTCCACTATTGGTGGGGATGTAAATTGATACAGTCACTATGGAGAAGAGTATGGCATTTCCTTAAAAAAACTAGAAATAGAATTACCATCTGATCCAGCAATCCCACTTCTGGGCATATACCCAGAGAAAACCATAAATCAAAAAGGCACATTCACCACAATGTTCATTGCAGCACTATTTACAATAGCCAGGTAATGCAAGCAACCTAAATGCCCACAGACAGATGAATGGATAAAGATGTGGTACATATATAAAATGGAATATTACTCAGCCATAAAAAGGAATGAAACTGGGTCATTTGTAGAGACATCGATGGATCTAGAGACTGTCATACAGAATGAAGTAAGTCAGAAAGAGGAAAACAAATATTGTATATTAATGCATATATGTGGAACCTAAAAAATGGTACAGATGAACTGGTTTGCAGGGAAGAAATAGAGACACAGAGGTAGAGAACAAACGTATGGACACGAAGTGTGGGAAGTCATGGGGGGGTGGTGGTGGGATGAGTTGGGAGATTGGGATTGACCTGTATACATGTATATGCATAAAATACATAACTAATAATAACCTGCTGTATAAAAAAATAAATAAAATTAAATTTCAAAATTTAAAAAAATAAAATTTAAAAATAAAACAGAAAAAAGTTCTTCCCTTCACACAGATGTATTTATAGGAATGAATTATTTCCATGCTTATATCTATAAATACATAAAAGAGGAATCAAATCTAACTTGAACCATAAAAGAAAAAAAAATGCTGAACCCACCAGTTATACAGAGGGAAACCCTATCAGGGCACTTGCTCCAGCGGTAAACAATTCTGAAATTGGTCAGAGGTGGGGAATCACCTCCCATACAGCCAGCAACCCACCCCCCATTCAAGGAGTGTCCTCATTGCAAAGCTGGGGGACCGTGCTGAGGCATCTGTGAGTAAACGTGAGCTGAGCCCCAGGCCAGCTGCTGCTGAACTGTTCCCACCCTTCCCAGGTAAAACACCTGAATATGTACAAGGGCTTGAAAGCCTAGAGGAAGGGCCCTGGAGCCACACCAGCGACAGCACGCAGGCCAACTTGGTGCCTGCAGGCCAGCCAGGATGGTCCTGGCCCCGGGCGCTCTTCTGGAAGCTTTCTATTGCCCTACCTGAGATACCCCTCCTGTCCCGGCCCCCACTGCTTTTATCCTTCCTCACCTCTGTCCGGAGAGAAATTCCATCGGAAGGTATGGGTGACACATCCTCTTCTTTACAGGTGGCAGCCTGGCAACTCCTGCAGAAAGGCCAGCAGAGCCCCACTCACACCGGGCCACCAACAAAGCCTTGGCCCCTCACTCCCTCCCACCAGCACAGCCCCGAGACTGCTGACGGGGCAGAGAATATGGAGTCAGGCGCAACTTCAGGGGCTATTGCTGCCTGGAACGCTGTTTATATTGACCTCAACCAGGCACACCTGGGGAGGGCCGGCCGGCAGGGTGAGGCTGCCCAGGTCAGCTAATCCACAACCCTCAGGGAATCACATGGTTGAAAATGGACCTCGCTAAGGCAGAATAGAAGCCAAGGAAAAAAAGGACACAATGCCATTTGCAGCCCCGTAGATGAGTCTAGAGGTAATCACGTGACTTGGAGTAAGTCAGAAAGTGAAAGACACATATCGTATCATATCACTTATAGGTATTACCTAAAAATGGATACCAGGGCAGATATTTCCACGGAGAAGGGCAATCACAGATTCATTAAACAAACTTATGGTTCACCAATGGAAAGGTGTGAGGATTGGTTTCATTACGATATCGGGGTTAACAGACATAATCAAACACAGGTGACATATATATTCACCAAAGACCTACGGAATACCAAGAGAAGACGACTCAACATTCTGTCCTAACGTACACGGGAAAAGGATCCCAGGAAGAACAGACATCTGTATATGTGTAAAAGAACCACATCTTCCACACCTACAACAAGCCAAACATTGTAATCAAACTTGTTGTAATAGAAAATAAAATAAAAACAAATTAAAAACACGAACAAGAAGTAGTGAGACAAACTTGAGGTGCTTTCTCCTGGCACATTCCATTCTAAATTCCAATCTAGAACACGACTTCCATTGAGGCTCTGTTGCCCTAGTAACCAGATTTGGTAAGGAAGGACTGCTGCCACCTTGTGGCCGTTTCACGCAACAGCAGCTTTAATCCCAGCGCTAATGGTCAGTTGATATTCAAAATCATTGCAGGCCTGTAAATGACACCTGCCCTGAAAACAAATCCTGGGGTCACATATCGACCAAAAAATTCAAAGGACGTCCATATTCCAAAACGACCATTTCCAAAGGCATATTTTACGCACATTAGTGTTCTGCTTCTTTTTCTTTCTTTCCTTTTTTGTTAAAAAAACGGGAATGGAAAAAGGCATCCCTCAGAATGGGCGAAAATCGTTGCAAACAAATCAATGGACAAAGGTTTAATCTCCAATATATATAAACAGCACATGCAGCTTAATATTAAAAAAACAAACAACCCAATACAAAAATGGGCAGATGATCTAAAGAGACGTTTCTTCAAAGAAGACACAGAGATGGCCAAGACGCACATGAAAAGCTGCTCAACAGCACTAATTATTAGAGAAATGCAAATCAAAACTACAATGAGGTATCACCTCACACCTGTTAGAATCGGCATCCTCAGAAAATCTACAAACAACAAATTCTGGGGAGGGTGTGGACAAAAGGAGCCCTCTTCCACTATTGGTGGGGATGTAAATTGATACAGTCACTATGGAGAAGAGTATGGCGTTTCCTTAAAAAAACTAGAAATAGAATTACCATCTGATCCAGCAATCCCACTTCTGGGCATATACCCAGAGAAAACCATAAATCAAAAAGGCACATTCACCACAATGTTCATTGCAGCACTATTTACAATAGCCAGGTAATGCAAGCAACCTAAATGCCCACAGACAGATGAATGGATAAAGATGTGGTACATATATAAAATGGAATATTACTCAGCCATAAAAAGGAATGAAACTGGGTCATTTGTAGAGACATCGATGGATCTAGAGACTGTCATACAGAATGAAGTAAGTCAGAAAGAGGAAAACAAATATTGTATATTAATGCATATATGTGGAACCTAAAAAATGGTACAGATGAACTGGTTTGCAGGGAAGAAATAGAGACACAGAGGTAGAGAACAAACGTATGGACACGAAGTGTGGGAAGTCATGGGGGGGTGGTGGTGGGATGAGTTGGGAGATTGGGATTGACCTGTATACATGTATATGCATAAAATACATAACTAATAATAACCTGCTGTATAAAAAAATAAATAAAATTAAATTTCAAAATTTAAAAAAATAAAATTTAAAAATAAAACAGAAAAAAGTTCTTCCCTTCACACAGATGTATTTATAGGAATGAATTATTTCCATGCTTATATCTATAAATACATAAAAGAGGAATCAAATCTAACTTGAACCATAAAAGAAAAAAAAATGCTGAACCCACCAGTTATACAGAGGGAAACCCTATCAGGGCACTTGCTCCAGCGGTAAACAATTCTGAAATTGGTCAGAGGTGGGGAATCACCTCCCATACAGCCAGCAACCCACCCCCCATTCAAGGAGTGTCCTCATTGCAAAGCTGGGGGACCGTGCTGAGGCATCTGTGAGTAAACGTGAGCTGAGCCCCAGGCCAGCTGCTGCTGAACTGTTCCCACCCTTCCCAGGTAAAACACCTGAATATGTACAAGGGCTTGAAAGCCTAGAGGAAGGGCCCTGGAGCCACACCAGCGACAGCACGCAGGCCAACTTGGTGCCTGCAGGCCAGCCAGGATGGTCCTGGCCCCGGGCGCTCTTCTGGAAGCTTTCTATTGCCCTACCTGAGATACCCCTCCTGTCCCGGCCCCCACTGCTTTTATCCTTCCTCACCTCTGTCCGGAGAGAAATTCCATCGGAAGGTATGGGTGACACATCCTCTTCTTTACAGGTGGCAGCCTGGCAACTCCTGCAGAAAGGCCAGCAGAGCCCCACTCACACCGGGCCACCAACAAAGCCTTGGCCCCTCACTCCCTCCCACCAGCACAGCCCCGAGACTGCTGATGGGGCAGAGAATATGGAGTCAGGCGCAACTTCAGGGGCTATTGCTGCCTGGAACGCTGTTTATATTGACCTCAACCAGGCACACCTGGGGAGGGCCGGCCGGCAGGGTGAGGCTGCCCAGGTCAGCTAATCCACAACCCTCAGGGAATCACATGGTTGAAAATGGACCTCGCTAAGGCAGAATAGAAGCCAAGGAAAAAAAGGACACAATGCCATTTGCAGCCCCGTAGATGAGTCTAGAGGTAATCACGTGACTTGGAGTAAGTCAGAAAGTGAAAGACACATATCGTATCATATCACTTATAGGTATTACCTAAAAATGGATACCAGGGCAGATATTTCCACGGAGAAGGGCAATCACAGATTCATTAAACAAACTTATGGTTCACCAATGGAAAGGTGTGAGGATTGGTTTCATTACGATATCGGGGTTAACAGACATAATCAAACACAGGTGACATATATATTCACCAAAGACCTACGGAATACCAAGAGAAGACGACTCAACATTCTGTCCTAACGTACACGGGAAAAGGATCCCAGGAAGAACAGACATCTGTATATGTGTAAAAGAACCACATCTTCCACACCTACAACAAGCCAAACATTGTAATCAAACTTGTTGTAATAGAAAATAAAATAAAAACAAATTAAAAACACGAACAAGAAGTAGTGAGACAAACTTGAGGTGCTTTCTCCTGGCACATTCCATTCTAAATTCCAATCTAGAACACGACTTCCATTGAGGCTCTGTTGCCCTAGTAACCAGATTTGGTAAGGAAGGACTGCTGCCACCTTGTGGCCGTTTCACGCAACAGCAGCTTTAATCCCAGCGCTAATGGTCAGTTGATATTCAAAATCATTGCAGGCCTGTAAATGACACCTGCCCTGAAAACAAATCCTGGGGTCACATATCGACCAAAAAATTCAAAGGACGTCCATATTCCAAAACGACCATTTCCAAAGGCATATTTTACGCACATTAGTGTTCTGCTTCTTTTTCTTTCTTTCCTTTTTTGTTAAAAAAACGGGAATGGAAAAAGGCATCCCTCAGAATGGGCGAAAATCGTTGCAAACAAATCAATGGACAAAGGTTTAATCTCCAATATATATAAACAGCACATGCAGCTTAATATTAAAAAAACAAACAACCCAATACAAAAATGGGCAGATGATCTAAAGAGACGTTTCTTCAAAGAAGACACAGAGATGGCCAAGACGCACATGAAAAGCTGCTCAACAGCACTAATTATTAGAGAAATGCAAATCAAAACTACAATGAGGTATCACCTCACACCTGTTAGAATCGGCATCCTCAGAAAATCTACAAACAACAAATTCTGGGGAGGGTGTGGACAAAAGGAGCCCTCTTCCACTATTGGTGGGGATGTAAATTGATACAGTCACTATGGAGAAGAGTATGGCGTTTCCTTAAAAAAACTAGAAATAGAATTACCATCTGATCCAGCAATCCCACTTCTGGGCATATACCCAGAGAAAACCATAAATCAAAAAGGCACATTCACCACAATGTTCATTGCAGCACTATTTACAATAGCCAGGTAATGCAAGCAACCTAAATGCCCACAGACAGATGAATGGATAAAGATGTGGTACATATATAAAATGGAATATTACTCAGCCATAAAAAGGAATGAAACTGGGTCATTTGTAGAGACATCGATGGATCTAGAGACTGTCATACAGAATGAAGTAAGTCAGAAAGAGGAAAACAAATATTGTATATTAATGCATATATGTGGAACCTAAAAAAATGGTACAGATGAACTGGTTTGCAGGGAAGAAATAGAGACACAGAGGTAGAGAACAAACGTATGGACACGAAGTGTGGGAAGTCATGGGGGGGTGGTGGTGGGATGAGTTGGGAGATTGGGATTGACCTGTATACATGTATATGCATAAAATACATAACTAATAATAACCTGCTGTATAAAAAAATAAATAAAATTAAATTTCAAAATTTAAAAAAATAAAATTTAAAAATAAAACAGAAAAAAGTTCTTCCCTTCACACAGATGTATTTATAGGAATGAATTATTTCCATGCTTATATCTATAAATACATAAAAGAGGAATCAAATCTAACTTGAACCATAAAAGAAAAAAAAATGCTGAACCCACCAGTTATACAGAGGGAAACCCTATCAGGGCACTTGCTCCAGCGGTAAACAATTCTGAAATTGGTCAGAGGTGGGGAATCACCTCCCATACAGCCAGCAACCCACCCCCCATTCAAGGAGTGTCCTCATTGCAAAGCTGGGGGACCGTGCTGAGGCATCTGTGAGTAAACGTGAGCTGAGCCCCAGGCCAGCTGCTGCTGAACTGTTCCCACCCTTCCCAGGTAAAACACCTGAATATGTACAAGGGCTTGAAAGCCTAGAGGAAGGGCCCTGGAGCCACACCAGCGACAGCACGCAGGCCAACTTGGTGCCTGCAGGCCAGCCAGGATGGTCCTGGCCCCGGGCGCTCTTCTGGAAGCTTTCTATTGCCCTACCTGAGATACCCCTCCTGTCCCGGCCCCCACTGCTTTTATCCTTCCTCACCTCTGTCCGGAGAGAAATTCCATCGGAAGGTATGGGTGACACATCCTCTTCTTTACAGGTGGCAGCCTGGCAACTCCTGCAGAAAGGCCAGCAGAGCCCCACTCACACCGGGCCACCAACAAAGCCTTGGCCCCTCACTCCCTCCCACCAGCACAGCCCCGAGACTGCTGACGGGGCAGAGAATATGGAGTCAGGCGCAACTTCAGGGGCTATTGCTGCCTGGAACGCTGTTTATATTGACCTCAACCAGGCACACCTGGGGAGGGCCGGCCGGCAGGGTGAGGCTGCCCAGGTCAGCTAATCCACAACCCTCAGGGAATCACATGGTTGAAAATGGACCTCGCTAAGGCAGAATAGAAGCCAAGGAAAAAAAGGACACAATGCCATTTGCAGCCCCGTAGATGAGTCTAGAGGTAATCACGTGACTTGGAGTAAGTCAGAAAGTGAAAGACACATATCGTATCATATCACTTATAGGTATTACCTAAAAATGGATACCAGGGCAGATATTTCCACGGAGAAGGGCAATCACAGATTCATTAAACAAACTTATGGTTCACCAATGGAAAGGTGTGAGGATTGGTTTCATTACGATATCGGGGTTAACAGACATAATCAAACACAGGTGACATATATATTCACCAAAGACCTACGGAATACCAAGAGAAGACGACTCAACATTCTGTCCTAACGTACACGGGAAAAGGATCCCAGGAAGAACAGACATCTGTATATGTGTAAAAGAACCACATCTTCCACACCTACAACAAGCCAAACATTGTAATCAAACTTGTTGTAATAGAAAATAAAATAAAAACAAATTAAAAACACGAACAAGAAGTAGTGAGACAAACTTGAGGTGCTTTCTCCTGGCACATTCCATTCTAAATTCCAATCTAGAACACGACTTCCATTGAGGCTCTGTTGCCCTAGTAACCAGATTTGGTAAGGAAGGACTGCTGCCACCTTGTGGCCGTTTCACGCAACAGCAGCTTTAATCCCAGCGCTAATGGTCAGTTGATATTCAAAATCATTGCAGGCCTGTAAATGACACCTGCCCTGAAAACAAATCCTGGGGTCACATATCGACCAAAAAATTCAAAGGACGTCCATATTCCAAAACGACCATTTCCAAAGGCATATTTTACGCACATTAGTGTTCTGCTTCTTTTTCTTTCTTTCCTTTTTTGTTAAAAAAACGGGAATGGAAAAAGGCATCCCTCAGAATGGGCGAAAATCGTTGCAAACAAATCAATGGACAAAGGTTTAATCTCCAATATATATAAACAGCACATGCAGCTTAATATTAAAAAAACAAACAACCCAATACAAAAATGGGCAGATGATCTAAAGAGACGTTTCTTCAAAGAAGACACAGAGATGGCCAAGACGCACATGAAAAGCTGCTCAACAGCACTAATTATTAGAGAAATGCAAATCAAAACTACAATGAGGTATCACCTCACACCTGTTAGAATCGGCATCCTCAGAAAATCTACAAACAACAAATTCTGGGGAGGGTGTGGACAAAAGGAGCCCTCTTCCACTATTGGTGGGGATGTAAATTGATACAGTCACTATGGAGAAGAGTATGGCGTTTCCTTAAAAAAACTAGAAATAGAATTACCATCTGATCCAGCAATCCCACTTCTGGGCATATACCCAGAGAAAACCATAAATCAAAAAGGCACATTCACCACAATGTTCATTGCAGCACTATTTACAATAGCCAGGTAATGCAAGCAACCTAAATGCCCACAGACAGATGAATGGATAAAGATGTGGTACATATATAAAATGGAATATTACTCAGCCATAAAAAGGAATGAAACTGGGTCATTTGTAGAGACATCGATGGATCTAGAGACTGTCATACAGAATGAAGTAAGTCAGAAAGAGGAAAACAAATATTGTATATTAATGCATATATGTGGAACCTAAAAAATGGTACAGATGAACTGGTTTGCAGGGAAGAAATAGAGACACAGAGGTAGAGAACAAACGTATGGACACGAAGTGTGGGAAGTCATGGGGGGGTGGTGGTGGGATGAGTTGGGAGATTGGGATTGACCTGTATACATGTATATGCATAAAATACATAACTAATAATAACCTGCTGTATAAAAAAATAAATAAAATTAAATTTCAAAATTTAAAAAAATAAAATTTAAAAATAAAACAGAAAAAAGTTCTTCCCTTCACACAGATGTATTTATAGGAATGAATTATTTCCATGCTTATATCTATAAATACATAAAAGAGGAATCAAATCTAACTTGAACCATAAAAGAAAAAAAAAATGCTGAACCCACCAGTTATACAGAGGGAAACCCTATCAGGGCACTTGCTCCAGCGGTAAACAATTCTGAAATTGGTCAGAGGTGGGGAATCACCTCCCATACAGCCAGCAACCCACCCCCCATTCAAGGAGTGTCCTCATTGCAAAGCTGGGGGACCGTGCTGAGGCATCTGTGAGTAAACGTGAGCTGAGCCCCAGGCCAGCTGCTGCTGAACTGTTCCCACCCTTCCCAGGTAAAACACCTGAATATGTACAAGGGCTTGAAAGCCTAGAGGAAGGGCCCTGGAGCCACACCAGCGACAGCACGCAGGCCAACTTGGTGCCTGCAGGCCAGCCAGGATGGTCCTGGCCCCGGGCGCTCTTCTGGAAGCTTTCTATTGCCCTACCTGAGATACCCCTCCTGTCCCGGCCCCCACTGCTTTTATCCTTCCTCACCTCTGTCCGGAGAGAAATTCCATCGGAAGGTATGGGTGACACATCCTCTTCTTTACAGGTGGCAGCCTGGCAACTCCTGCAGAAAGGCCAGCAGAGCCCCACTCACACCGGGCCACCAACAAAGCCTTGGCCCCTCACTCCCTCCCACCAGCACAGCCCCGAGACTGCTGACGGGGCAGAGAATATGGAGTCAGGCGCAACTTCAGGGGCTATTGCTGCCTGGAACGCTGTTTATATTGACCTCAACCAGGCACACCTGGGGAGGGCCGGCCGGCAGGGTGAGGCTGCCCAGGTCAGCTAATCCACAACCCTCAGGGAATCACATGGTTGAAAATGGACCTCGCTAAGGCAGAATAGAAGCCAAGGAAAAAAAGGACACAATGCCATTTGCAGCCCCGTAGATGAGTCTAGAGGTGATCACGTGACTTGGAGTAAGTCAGAAAGTGAAAGACACATATCGTATCATATCACTTATAGGTATTACCTAAAAATGGATACCAGGGCAGATATTTCCACGGAGAAGGGCAATCACAGATTCATTAAACAAACTTATGGTTCACCAATGGAAAGGTGTGAGGATTGGTTTCATTACGATATCGGGGTTAACAGACATAATCAAACACAGGTGACATATATATTCACCAAAGACCTACGGAATACCAAGAGAAGACGACTCAACATTCTGTCCTAACGTACACGGGAAAAGGATCCCAGGAAGAACAGACATCTGTATATGTGTAAAAGAACCACATCTTCCACACCTACAACAAGCCAAACATTGTAATCAAACTTGTTGTAATAGAAAATAAAATTTAAAAAAATTAAAAACACGAACAAGAAGTAGTGAGACAAACTTGAGGTGCTTTCTCCTGGCACATTCCATTCTAAATTCCAATCTAGAACACGACTTCCATTGAGGCTCTGTTGCCCTAGTAACCAGATTTGGTAAGGAAGGACTGCTGCCACCTTGTGGCCGTTTCACGCAACAGCAGCTTTAATCCCAGCGCTAATGGTCAGTTGATATTCAAAATCATTGCAGGCCTGTAAATGACACCTGCCCTGAAAACAAATCCTGGGGTCACATATCGACCAAAAAATTCAAAGGACGTCCATATTCCAAAACGACCATTTCCAAAGGCATATTTTACGCACATTAGTGTTCTGCTTCTTTTTCTTTCTTTCCTTTTTTGTTAAAAAAACGGGAATGGAAAAAGGCATCCCTCAGAATGGGCGAAAATCGTTGCAAACAAATCAATGGACAAAGGTTTAATCTCCAATATATATAAACAGCACATGCAGCTTAATATTAAAAAAACAAACAACCCAATACAAAAATGGGCAGATGATCTAAAGAGACGTTTCTTCAAAGAAGACACAGAGATGGCCAAGACGCACATGAAAAGCTGCTCAACAGCACTAATTATTAGAGAAATGCAAATCAAAACTACAATGAGGTATCACCTCACACCTGTTAGAATCGGCATCCTCAGAAAATCTACAAACAACAAATTCTGGGGAGGGTGTGGACAAAAGGAGCCCTCTTCCACTATTGGTGGGGATGTAAATTGATACAGTCACTATGGAGAAGAGTATGGCGTTTCCTTAAAAAAACTAGAAATAGAATTACCATCTGATCCAGCAATCCCACTTCTGGGCATATACCCAGAGAAAACCATAAATCAAAAAGGCACATTCACCACAATGTTCATTGCAGCACTATTTACAATAGCCAGGTAATGCAAGCAACCTAAATGCCCACAGACAGATGAATGGATAAAGATGTGGTACATATATAAAATGGAATATTACTCAGCCATAAAAAGGAATGAAACTGGGTCATTTGTAGAGACATCGATGGATCTAGAGACTGTCATACAGAATGAAGTAAGTCAGAAAGAGGAAAACAAATATTGTATATTAATGCATATATGTGGAACCTAAAAAATGGTACAGATGAACTGGTTTGCAGGGAAGAAATAGAGACACAGAGGTAGAGAACAAACGTATGGACACGAAGTGTGGGAAGTCATGGGGGGGTGGTGGTGGGATGAGTTGGGAGATTGGGATTGACCTGTATACATGTATATGCATAAAATACATAACTAATAATAACCTGCTGTATAAAAAAATAAATAAAATTAAATTTCAAAATTTAAAAAAATAAAATTTAAAAATAAAACAGAAAAAAGTTCTTCCCTTCACACAGATGTATTTATAGGAATGAATTATTTCCATGCTTATATCTATAAATACATAAAAGAGGAATCAAATCTAACTTGAACCATAAAAGAAAAAAAAAATGCTGAACCCACCAGTTATACAGAGGGAAACCCTATCAGGGCACTTGCTCCAGCGGTAAACAATTCTGAAATTGGTCAGAGGTGGGGAATCACCTCCCATACAGCCAGCAACCCACCCCCCATTCAAGGAGTGTCCTCATTGCAAAGCTGGGGGACCGTGCTGAGGCATCTGTGAGTAAACGTGAGCTGAGCCCCAGGCCAGCTGCTGCTGAACTGTTCCCACCCTTCCCAGGTAAAACACCTGAATATGTACAAGGGCTTGAAAGCCTAGAGGAAGGGCCCTGGAGCCACACCAGCGACAGCACGCAGGCCAACTTGGTGCCTGCAGGCCAGCCAGGATGGTCCTGGCCCCGGGCGCTCTTCTGGAAGCTTTCTATTGCCCTACCTGAGATACCCCTCCTGTCCCGGCCCCCACTGCTTTTATCCTTCCTCACCTCTGTCCGGAGAGAAATTCCATCGGAAGGTATGGGTGACACATCCTCTTCTTTACAGGTGGCAGCCTGGCAACTCCTGCAGAAAGGCCAGCAGAGCCCCACTCACACCGGGCCACCAACAAAGCCTTGGCCCCTCACTCCCTCCCACCAGCACAGCCCCGAGACTGCTGACGGGGCAGAGAATATGGAGTCAGGCGCAACTTCAGGGGCTATTGCTGCCTGGAACGCTGTTTATATTGACCTCAACCAGGCACACCTGGGGAGGGCCGGCCGGCAGGGTGAGGCTGCCCAGGTCAGCTAATCCACAACCCTCAGGGAATCACATGGTTGAAAATGGACCTCGCTAAGGCAGAATAGAAGCCAAGGAAAAAAAGGACACAATGCCATTTGCAGCCCCGTAGATGAGTCTAGAGGTGATCACGTGACTTGGAGTAAGTCAGAAAGTGAAAGACACATATCGTATCATATCACTTATAGGTATTACCTAAAAATGGATACCAGGGCAGATATTTCCACGGAGAAGGGCAATCACAGATTCATTAAACAAACTTATGGTTCACCAATGGAAAGGTGTGAGGATTGGTTTCATTACGATATCGGGGTTAACAGACATAATCAAACACAGGTGACATATATATTCACCAAAGACCTACGGAATACCAAGAGAAGACGACTCAACATTCTGTCCTAACGTACACGGGAAAAGGATCCCAGGAAGAACAGACATCTGTATATGTGTAAAAGAACCACATCTTCCACACCTACAACAAGCCAAACATTGTAATCAAACTTGTTGTAATAGAAAATAAAATTTAAAAAAATTAAAAACACGAACAAGAAGTAGTGAGACAAACTTGAGGTGCTTTCTCCTGGCACATTCCATTCTAAATTCCAATCTAGAACACGACTTCCATTGAGGCTCTGTTGCCCTAGTAACCAGATTTGGTAAGGAAGGACTGCTGCCACCTTGTGGCCGTTTCACGCAACAGCAGCTTTAATCCCAGCGCTAATGGTCAGTTGATATTCAAAATCATTGCAGGCCTGTAAATGACACCTGCCCTGAAAACAAATCCTGGGGTCACATATCGACCAAAAAATTCAAAGGACGTCCATATTCCAAAACGACCATTTCCAAAGGCATATTTTACGCACATTAGTGTTCTGCTTCTTTTTCTTTCTTTCCTTTTTTGTTAAAAAAACGGGAATGGAAAAAGGCATCCCTCAGAATGGGCGAAAATCGTTGCAAACAAATCAATGGACAAAGGTTTAATCTCCAATATATATAAACAGCACATGCAGCTTAATATTAAAAAAACAAACAACCCAATACAAAAATGGGCAGATGATCTAAAGAGACGTTTCTTCAAAGAAGACACAGAGATGGCCAAGACGCACATGAAAAGCTGCTCAACAGCACTAATTATTAGAGAAATGCAAATCAAAACTACAATGAGGTATCACCTCACACCTGTTAGAATCGGCATCCTCAGAAAATCTACAAACAACAAATTCTGGGGAGGGTGTGGACAAAAGGAGCCCTCTTCCACTATTGGTGGGGATGTAAATTGATACAGTCACTATGGAGAAGAGTATGGCGTTTCCTTAAAAAAACTAGAAATAGAATTACCATCTGATCCAGCAATCCCACTTCTGGGCATATACCCAGAGAAAACCATAAATCAAAAAGGCACATTCACCACAATGTTCATTGCAGCACTATTTACAATAGCCAGGTAATGCAAGCAACCTAAATGCCCACAGACAGATGAATGGATAAAGATGTGGTACATATATAAAATGGAATATTACTCAGCCATAAAAAGGAATGAAACTGGGTCATTTGTAGAGACATCGATGGATCTAGAGACTGTCATACAGAATGAAGTAAGTCAGAAAGAGGAAAACAAATATTGTATATTAATGCATATATGTGGAACCTAAAAAATGGTACAGATGAACTGGTTTGCAGGGAAGAAATAGAGACACAGAGGTAGAGAACAAACGTATGGACACGAAGTGTGGGAAGTCATGGGGGGGTGGTGGTGGGATGAGTTGGGAGATTGGGATTGACCTGTATACATGTATATGCATAAAATACATAACTAATAATAACCTGCTGTATAAAAAAATAAATAAAATTAAATTTCAAAATTTAAAAAAATAAAATTTAAAAATAAAACAGAAAAAAGTTCTTCCCTTCACACAGATGTATTTATAGGAATGAATTATTTCCATGCTTATATCTATAAATACATAAAAGAGGAATCAAATCTAACTTGAACCATAAAAGAAAAAAAAAATGCTGAACCCACCAGTTATACAGAGGGAAACCCTATCAGGGCACTTGCTCCAGCGGTAAACAATTCTGAAATTGGTCAGAGGTGGGGAATCACCTCCCATACAGCCAGCAACCCACCCCCCATTCAAGGAGTGTCCTCATTGCAAAGCTGGGGGACCGTGCTGAGGCATCTGTGAGTAAACGTGAGCTGAGCCCCAGGCCAGCTGCTGCTGAACTGTTCCCACCCTTCCCAGGTAAAACACCTGAATATGTACAAGGGCTTGAAAGCCTAGAGGAAGGGCCCTGGAGCCACACCAGCGACAGCACGCAGGCCAACTTGGTGCCTGCAGGCCAGCCAGGATGGTCCTGGCCCCGGGCGCTCTTCTGGAAGCTTTCTATTGCCCTACCTGAGATACCCCTCCTGTCCCGGCCCCCACTGCTTTTATCCTTCCTCACCTCTGTCCGGAGAGAAATTCCATCGGAAGGTATGGGTGACACATCCTCTTCTTTACAGGTGGCAGCCTGGCAACTCCTGCAGAAAGGCCAGCAGAGCCCCACTCACACCGGGCCACCAACAAAGCCTTGGCCCCTCACTCCCTCCCACCAGCACAGCCCCGAGACTGCTGACGGGGCAGAGAATATGGAGTCAGGCGCAACTTCAGGGGCTATTGCTGCCTGGAACGCTGTTTATATTGACCTCAACCAGGCACACCTGGGGAGGGCCGGCCGGCAGGGTGAGGCTGCCCAGGTCAGCTAATCCACAACCCTCAGGGAATCACATGGTTGAAAATGGACCTCGCTAAGGCAGAATAGAAGCCAAGGAAAAAAAGGACACAATGCCATTTGCAGCCCCGTAGATGAGTCTAGAGGTAATCACGTGACTTGGAGTAAGTCAGAAAGTGAAAGACACATATTGTATCATATCACTTATAGGTATTACCTAAAAATGGATACCAGGGCAGATATTTCCACGGAGAAGGGCAATCACAGATTCATTAAACAAACTTATGGTTCACCAATGGAAAGGTGTGAGGATTGGTTTCATTACGATATCGGGGTTAACAGACATAATCAAACACAGGTGACATATATATTCACCAAAGACCTACGGAATACCAAGAGAAGACGACTCAACATTCTGTCCTAACGTACACGGGAAAAGGATCCCAGGAAGAACAGACATCTGTATATGTGTAAAAGAACCACATCTTCCACACCTACAACAAGCCAAACATTGTAATCAAACTTGTTGTAATAGAAAATAAAATTTAAAAAAATTAAAAACACGAACAAGAAGTAGTGAGACAAACTTGAGGTGCTTTCTCCTGGCACATTCCATTCTAAATTCCAATCTAGAACACGACTTCCATTGAGGCTCTGTTGCCCTAGTAACCAGATTTGGTAAGGAAGGACTGCTGCCACCTTGTGGCCGTTTCACGCAACAGCAGCTTTAATCCCAGCGCTAATGGTCAGTTGATATTCAAAATCATTGCAGGCCTGTAAATGACACCTGCCCTGAAAACAAATCCTGGGGTCACATATCGACCAAAAAATTCAAAGGACGTCCATATTCCAAAACGACCATTTCCAAAGGCATATTTTACGCACATTAGTGTTCTGCTTCTTTTTCTTTCTTTCCTTTTTTGTTAAAAAAACGGGAATGGAAAAAGGCATCCCTCAGAATGGGCGAAAATCGTTGCAAACAAATCAATGGACAAAGGTTTAATCTCCAATATATATAAACAGCACATGCAGCTTAATATTAAAAAAACAAACAACCCAATACAAAAATGGGCAGATGATCTAGAGACGTTTCTTCAAAGAAGACACAGAGATGGCCAAGACGCACATGAAAAGCTGCTCAACAGCACTAATTATTAGAGAAATGCAAATCAAAACTACAATGAGGTATCACCTCACACCTGTTAGAATCGGCATCCTCAGAAAATCTACAAACAACAAATTCTGGGGAGGGTGTGGACAAAAGGAGCCCTCTTCCACTATTGGTGGGGATGTAAATTGATACAGTCACTATGGAGAAGAGTATGGCGTTTCCTTAAAAAAACTAGAAATAGAATTACCATCTGATCCAGCAATCCCACTTCTGGGCATATACCCAGAGAAAACCATAAATCAAAAAGGCACATTCACCACAATGTTCATTGCAGCACTATTTACAATAGCCAGGTAATGCAAGCAACCTAAATGCCCACAGACAGATGAATGGATAAAGATGTGGTACATATATAAAATGGAATATTACTCAGCCATAAAAAGGAATGAAACTGGGTCATTTGTAGAGACATCGATGGATCTAGAGACTGTCATACAGAATGAAGTAAGTCAGAAAGAGGAAAACAAATATTGTATATTAATGCATATATGTGGAACCTAAAAAATGGTACAGATGAACTGGTTTGCAGGGAAGAAATAGAGACACAGAGGTAGAGAACAAACGTATGGACACGAAGTGTGGGAAGTCATGGGGGGGTGGTGGTGGGATGAGTTGGGAGATTGGGATTGACCTGTATACATGTATATGCATAAAATACATAACTAATAATAACCTGCTGTATAAAAAAATAAATAAAATTAAATTTCAAAATTTAAAAAAATAAAATTTAAAAATAAAACAGAAAAAAGTTCTTCCCTTCACACAGATGTATTTATAGGAATGAATTATTTCCATGCTTATATCTATAAATACATAAAAGAGGAATCAAATCTAACTTGAACCATAAAAGAAAAAAAAATGCTGAACCCACCAGTTATACAGAGGGAAACCCTATCAGGGCACTTGCTCCAGCGGTAAACAATTCTGAAATTGGTCAGAGGTGGGGAATCACCTCCCATACAGCCAGCAACCCACCCCCCATTCAAGGAGTGTCCTCATTGCAAAGCTGGGGGACCGTGCTGAGGCATCTGTGAGTAAACGTGAGCTGAGCCCCAGGCCAGCTGCTGCTGAACTGTTCCCACCCTTCCCAGGTAAAACACCTGAATATGTACAAGGGCTTGAAAGCCTAGAGGAAGGGCCCTGGAGCCACACCAGCGACAGCACGCAGGCCAACTTGGTGCCTGCAGGCCAGCCAGGATGGTCCTGGCCCCGGGCGCTCTTCTGGAAGCTTTCTATTGCCCTACCTGAGATACCCCTCCTGTCCCGGCCCCCACTGCTTTTATCCTTCCTCACCTCTGTCCGGAGAGAAATTCCATCGGAAGGTATGGGTGACACATCCTCTTCTTTACAGGTGGCAGCCTGGCAACTCCTGCAGAAAGGCCAGCAGAGCCCCACTCACACTGGGCCACCAACAAAGCCTTGGCCCCTCACTCCCTCCCACCAGCACAGCCCCGAGACTGCTGACGGGGCAGAGAATATGGAGTCAGGCGCAACTTCAGGGGCTATTGCTGCCTGGAACGCTGTTTATATTGACCTCAACCAGGCACACCTGGGGAGGGCCGGCCGGCAGGGTGAGGCTGCCCAGGTCAGCTAATCCACAACCCTCAGGGAATCACATGGTTGAAAATGGACCTCGCTAAGGCAGAATAGAAGCCAAGGAAAAAAAGGACACAATGCCATTTGCAGCCCCGTAGATGAGTCTAGAGGTAATCACGTGACTTGGAGTAAGTCAGAAAGTGAAAGACACATATCGTATCATATCACTTATAGGTATTACCTAAAAATGGATACCAGGGCAGATATTTCCACGGAGAAGGGCAATCACAGATTCATTAAACAAACTTATGGTTCACCAATGGAAAGGTGTGAGGATTGGTTTCATTACGATATCGGGGTTAACAGACATAATCAAACACAGGTGACATATATATTCACCAAAGACCTACGGAATACCAAGAGAAGACGACTCAACATTCTGTCCTAACGTACACGGGAAAAGGATCCCAGGAAGAACAGACATCTGTATATGTGTAAAAGAACCACATCTTCCACACCTACAACAAGCCAAACATTGTAATCAAACTTGTTGTAATAGAAAATAAAATAAAAACAAATTAAAAACACGAACAAGAAGTAGTGAGACAAACTTGAGGTGCTTTCTCCTGGCACATTCCATTCTAAATTCCAATCTAGAACACGACTTCCATTGAGGCTCTGTTGCCCTAGTAACCAGATTTGGTAAGGAAGGACTGCTGCCACCTTGTGGCCGTTTCACGCAACAGCAGCTTTAATCCCAGCGCTAATGGTCAGTTGATATTCAAAATCATTGCAGGCCTGTAAATGACACCTGCCCTGAAAACAAATCCTGGGGTCACATATCGACCAAAAAATTCAAAGGACGTCCATATTCCAAAACGACCATTTCCAAAGGCATATTTTACGCACATTAGTGTTCTGCTTCTTTTTCTTTCTTTCCTTTTTTGTTAAAAAAACGGGAATGGAAAAAGGCATCCCTCAGAATGGGCGAAAATCGTTGCAAACAAATCAATGGACAAAGGTTTAATCTCCAATATATATAAACAGCACATGCAGCTTAATATTAAAAAAACAAACAACCCAATACAAAAATGGGCAGATGATCTAAAGAGACGTTTCTTCAAAGAAGACACAGAGATGGCCAAGACGCACATGAAAAGCTGCTCAACAGCACTAATTATTAGAGAAATGCAAATCAAAACTACAATGAGGTATCACCTCACACCTGTTAGAATCGGCATCCTCAGAAAATCTACAAACAACAAATTCTGGGGAGGGTGTGGACAAAAGGAGCCCTCTTCCACTATTGGTGGGGATGTAAATTGATACAGTCACTATGGAGAAGAGTATGGCATTTCCTTAAAAAAACTAGAAATAGAATTACCATCTGATCCAGCAATCCCACTTCTGGGCATATACCCAGAGAAAACCATAAATCAAAAAGGCACATTCACCACAATGTTCATTGCAGCACTATTTACAATAGCCAGGTAATGCAAGCAACCTAAATGCCCACAGACAGATGAATGGATAAAGATGTGGTACATATATAAAATGGAATATTACTCAGCCATAAAAAGGAATGAAACTGGGTCATTTGTAGAGACATCGATGGATCTAGAGACTGTCATACAGAATGAAGTAAGTCAGAAAGAGGAAAACAAATATTGTATATTAATGCATATATGTGGAACCTAAAAAATGGTACAGATGAACTGGTTTGCAGGGAAGAAATAGAGACACAGAGGTAGAGAACAAACGTATGGACACGAAGTGTGGGAAGTCATGGGGGGGTGGTGGTGGGATGAGTTGGGAGATTGGGATTGACCTGTATACATGTATATGCATAAAATACATAACTAATAATAACCTGCTGTATAAAAAAATAAATAAAATTAAATTTCAAAATTTAAAAAAATAAAATTTAAAAATAAAACAGAAAAAAGTTCTTCCCTTCACACAGATGTATTTATAGGAATGAATTATTTCCATGCTTATATCTATAAATACATAAAAGAGGAATCAAATCTAACTTGAACCATAAAAGAAAAAAAAATGCTGAACCCACCAGTTATACAGAGGGAAACCCTATCAGGGCACTTGCTCCAGCGGTAAACAATTCTGAAATTGGTCAGAGGTGGGGAATCACCTCCCATACAGCCAGCAACCCACCCCCCATTCAAGGAGTGTCCTCATTGCAAAGCTGGGGGACCGTGCTGAGGCATCTGTGAGTAAACGTGAGCTGAGCCCCAGGCCAGCTGCTGCTGAACTGTTCCCACCCTTCCCAGGTAAAACACCTGAATATGTACAAGGGCTTGAAAGCCTAGAGGAAGGGCCCTGGAGCCACACCAGCGACAGCACGCAGGCCAACTTGGTGCCTGCAGGCCAGCCAGGATGGTCCTGGCCCCGGGCGCTCTTCTGGAAGCTTTCTATTGCCCTACCTGAGATACCCCTCCTGTCCCGGCCCCCACTGCTTTTATCCTTCCTCACCTCTGTCCGGAGAGAAATTCCATCGGAAGGTATGGGTGACACATCCTCTTCTTTACAGGTGGCAGCCTGGCAACTCCTGCAGAAAGGCCAGCAGAGCCCCACTCACACCGGGCCACCAACAAAGCCTTGGCCCCTCACTCCCTCCCACCAGCACAGCCCCGAGACTGCTGACGGGGCAGAGAATATGGAGTCAGGCGCAACTTCAGGGGCTATTGCTGCCTGGAACGCTGTTTATATTGACCTCAACCAGGCACACCTGGGGAGGGCCGGCCGGCAGGGTGAGGCTGCCCAGGTCAGCTAATCCACAACCCTCAGGGAATCACATGGTTGAAAATGGACCTCGCTAAGGCAGAATAGAAGCCAAGGAAAAAAAGGACACAATGCCATTTGCAGCCCCGTAGATGAGTCTAGAGGTAATCACGTGACTTGGAGTAAGTCAGAAAGTGAAAGACACATATCGTATCATATCACTTATAGGTATTACCTAAAAATGGATACCAGGGCAGATATTTCCACGGAGAAGGGCAATCACAGATTCATTAAACAAACTTATGGTTCACCAATGGAAAGGTGTGAGGATTGGTTTCATTACGATATCGGGGTTAACAGACATAATCAAACACAGGTGACATATATATTCACCAAAGACCTACGGAATACCAAGAGAAGACGACTCAACATTCTGTCCTAACGTACACGGGAAAAGGATCCCAGGAAGAACAGACATCTGTATATGTGTAAAAGAACCACATCTTCCACACCTACAACAAGCCAAACATTGTAATCAAACTTGTTGTAATAGAAAATAAAATAAAAACAAATTAAAAACACGAACAAGAAGTAGTGAGACAAACTTGAGGTGCTTTCTCCTGGCACATTCCATTCTAAATTCCAATCTAGAACACGACTTCCATTGAGGCTCTGTTGCCCTAGTAACCAGATTTGGTAAGGAAGGACTGCTGCCACCTTGTGGCCGTTTCACGCAACAGCAGCTTTAATCCCAGCGCTAATGGTCAGTTGATATTCAAAATCATTGCAGGCCTGTAAATGACACCTGCCCTGAAAACAAATCCTGGGGTCACATATCGACCAAAAAATTCAAAGGACGTCCATATTCCAAAACGACCATTTCCAAAGGCATATTTTACGCACATTAGTGTTCTGCTTCTTTTTCTTTCTTTCCTTTTTTGTTAAAAAAACGGGAATGGAAAAAGGCATCCCTCAGAATGGGCGAAAATCGTTGCAAACAAATCAATGGACAAAGGTTTAATCTCCAATATATATAAACAGCACATGCAGCTTAATATTAAAAAAACAAACAACCCAATACAAAAATGGGCAGATGATCTAAAGAGACGTTTCTTCAAAGAAGACACAGAGATGGCCAAGACGCACATGAAAAGCTGCTCAACAGCACTAATTATTAGAGAAATGCAAATCAAAACTACAATGAGGTATCACCTCACACCTGTTAGAATCGGCATCCTCAGAAAATCTACAAACAACAAATTCTGGGGAGGGTGTGGACAAAAGGAGCCCTCTTCCACTATTGGTGGGGATGTAAATTGATACAGTCACTATGGAGAAGAGTATGGCGTTTCCTTAAAAAAACTAGAAATAGAATTACCATCTGATCCAGCAATCCCACTTCTGGGCATATACCCAGAGAAAACCATAAATCAAAAAGGCACATTCACCACAATGTTCATTGCAGCACTATTTACAATAGCCAGGTAATGCAAGCAACCTAAATGCCCACAGACAGATGAATGGATAAAGATGTGGTACATATATAAAATGGAATATTACTCAGCCATAAAAAGGAATGAAACTGGGTCATTTGTAGAGACATCGATGGATCTAGAGACTGTCATACAGAATGAAGTAAGTCAGAAAGAGGAAAACAAATATTGTATATTAATGCATATATGTGGAACCTAAAAAATGGTACAGATGAACTGGTTTGCAGGGAAGAAATAGAGACACAGAGGTAGAGAACAAACGTATGGACACGAAGTGTGGGAAGTCATGGGGGGGTGGTGGTGGGATGAGTTGGGAGATTGGGATTGACCTGTATACATGTATATGCATAAAATACATAACTAATAATAACCTGCTGTATAAAAAAATAAATAAAATTAAATTTCAAAATTTAAAAAAATAAAATTTAAAAATAAAACAGAAAAAAGTTCTTCCCTTCACACAGATGTATTTATAGGAATGAATTATTTCCATGCTTATATCTATAAATACATAAAAGAGGAATCAAATCTAACTTGAACCATAAAAGAAAAAAAAATGCTGAACCCACCAGTTATACAGAGGGAAACCCTATCAGGGCACTTGCTCCAGCGGTAAACAATTCTGAAATTGGTCAGAGGTGGGGAATCACCTCCCATACAGCCAGCAACCCACCCCCCATTCAAGGAGTGTCCTCATTGCAAAGCTGGGGGACCGTGCTGAGGCATCTGTGAGTAAACGTGAGCTGAGCCCCAGGCCAGCTGCTGCTGAACTGTTCCCACCCTTCCCAGGTAAAACACCTGAATATGTACAAGGGCTTGAAAGCCTAGAGGAAGGGCCCTGGAGCCACACCAGCGACAGCACGCAGGCCAACTTGGTGCCTGCAGGCCAGCCAGGATGGTCCTGGCCCCGGGCGCTCTTCTGGAAGCTTTCTATTGCCCTACCTGAGATACCCCTCCTGTCCCGGCCCCCACTGCTTTTATCCTTCCTCACCTCTGTCCGGAGAGAAATTCCATCGGAAGGTATGGGTGACACATCCTCTTCTTTACAGGTGGCAGCCTGGCAACTCCTGCAGAAAGGCCAGCAGAGCCCCACTCACACCGGGCCACCAACAAAGCCTTGGCCCCTCACTCCCTCCCACCAGCACAGCCCCGAGACTGCTGATGGGGCAGAGAATATGGAGTCAGGCGCAACTTCAGGGGCTATTGCTGCCTGGAACGCTGTTTATATTGACCTCAACCAGGCACACCTGGGGAGGGCCGGCCGGCAGGGTGAGGCTGCCCAGGTCAGCTAATCCACAACCCTCAGGGAATCACATGGTTGAAAATGGACCTCGCTAAGGCAGAATAGAAGCCAAGGAAAAAAAGGACACAATGCCATTTGCAGCCCCGTAGATGAGTCTAGAGGTAATCACGTGACTTGGAGTAAGTCAGAAAGTGAAAGACACATATCGTATCATATCACTTATAGGTATTACCTAAAAATGGATACCAGGGCAGATATTTCCACGGAGAAGGGCAATCACAGATTCATTAAACAAACTTATGGTTCACCAATGGAAAGGTGTGAGGATTGGTTTCATTACGATATCGGGGTTAACAGACATAATCAAACACAGGTGACATATATATTCACCAAAGACCTACGGAATACCAAGAGAAGACGACTCAACATTCTGTCCTAACGTACACGGGAAAAGGATCCCAGGAAGAACAGACATCTGTATATGTGTAAAAGAACCACATCTTCCACACCTACAACAAGCCAAACATTGTAATCAAACTTGTTGTAATAGAAAATAAAATAAAAACAAATTAAAAACACGAACAAGAAGTAGTGAGACAAACTTGAGGTGCTTTCTCCTGGCACATTCCATTCTAAATTCCAATCTAGAACACGACTTCCATTGAGGCTCTGTTGCCCTAGTAACCAGATTTGGTAAGGAAGGACTGCTGCCACCTTGTGGCCGTTTCACGCAACAGCAGCTTTAATCCCAGCGCTAATGGTCAGTTGATATTCAAAATCATTGCAGGCCTGTAAATGACACCTGCCCTGAAAACAAATCCTGGGGTCACATATCGACCAAAAAATTCAAAGGACGTCCATATTCCAAAACGACCATTTCCAAAGGCATATTTTACGCACATTAGTGTTCTGCTTCTTTTTCTTTCTTTCCTTTTTTGTTAAAAAAACGGGAATGGAAAAAGGCATCCCTCAGAATGGGCGAAAATCGTTGCAAACAAATCAATGGACAAAGGTTTAATCTCCAATATATATAAACAGCACATGCAGCTTAATATTAAAAAAACAAACAACCCAATACAAAAATGGGCAGATGATCTAAAGAGACGTTTCTTCAAAGAAGACACAGAGATGGCCAAGACGCACATGAAAAGCTGCTCAACAGCACTAATTATTAGAGAAATGCAAATCAAAACTACAATGAGGTATCACCTCACACCTGTTAGAATCGGCATCCTCAGAAAATCTACAAACAACAAATTCTGGGGAGGGTGTGGACAAAAGGAGCCCTCTTCCACTATTGGTGGGGATGTAAATTGATACAGTCACTATGGAGAAGAGTATGGCGTTTCCTTAAAAAAACTAGAAATAGAATTACCATCTGATCCAGCAATCCCACTTCTGGGCATATACCCAGAGAAAACCATAAATCAAAAAGGCACATTCACCACAATGTTCATTGCAGCACTATTTACAATAGCCAGGTAATGCAAGCAACCTAAATGCCCACAGACAGATGAATGGATAAAGATGTGGTACATATATAAAATGGAATATTACTCAGCCATAAAAAGGAATGAAACTGGGTCATTTGTAGAGACATCGATGGATCTAGAGACTGTCATACAGAATGAAGTAAGTCAGAAAGAGGAAAACAAATATTGTATATTAATGCATATATGTGGAACCTAAAAAATGGTACAGATGAACTGGTTTGCAGGGAAGAAATAGAGACACAGAGGTAGAGAACAAACGTATGGACACGAAGTGTGGGAAGTCATGGGGGGGTGGTGGTGGGATGAGTTGGGAGATTGGGATTGACCTGTATACATGTATATGCATAAAATACATAACTAATAATAACCTGCTGTATAAAAAAATAAATAAAATTAAATTTCAAAATTTAAAAAAATAAAATTTAAAAATAAAACAGAAAAAAGTTCTTCCCTTCACACAGATGTATTTATAGGAATGAATTATTTCCATGCTTATATCTATAAATACATAAAAGAGGAATCAAATCTAACTTGAACCATAAAAGAAAAAAAAATGCTGAACCCACCAGTTATACAGAGGGAAACCCTATCAGGGCACTTGCTCCAGCGGTAAACAATTCTGAAATTGGTCAGAGGTGGGGAATCACCTCCCATACAGCCAGCAACCCACCCCCCATTCAAGGAGTGTCCTCATTGCAAAGCTGGGGGACCGTGCTGAGGCATCTGTGAGTAAACGTGAGCTGAGCCCCAGGCCAGCTGCTGCTGAACTGTTCCCACCCTTCCCAGGTAAAACACCTGAATATGTACAAGGGCTTGAAAGCCTAGAGGAAGGGCCCTGGAGCCACACCAGCGACAGCACGCAGGCCAACTTGGTGCCTGCAGGCCAGCCAGGATGGTCCTGGCCCCGGGCGCTCTTCTGGAAGCTTTCTATTGCCCTACCTGAGATACCCCTCCTGTCCCGGCCCCCACTGCTTTTATCCTTCCTCACCTCTGTCCGGAGAGAAATTCCATCGGAAGGTATGGGTGACACATCCTCTTCTTTACAGGTGGCAGCCTGGCAACTCCTGCAGAAAGGCCAGCAGAGCCCCACTCACACTGGGCCACCAACAAAGCCTTGGCCCCTCACTCCCTCCCACCAGCACAGCCCCGAGACTGCTGACGGGGCAGAGAATATGGAGTCAGGCGCAACTTCAGGGGCTATTGCTGCCTGGAACGCTGTTTATATTGACCTCAACCAGGCACACCTGGGGAGGGCCGGCCGGCAGGGTGAGGCTGCCCAGGTCAGCTAATCCACAACCCTCAGGGAATCACATGGTTGAAAATGGACCTCGCTAAGGCAGAATAGAAGCCAAGGAAAAAAAGGACACAATGCCATTTGCAGCCCCGTAGATGAGTCTAGAGGTAATCACGTGACTTGGAGTAAGTCAGAAAGTGAAAGACACATATCGTATCATATCACTTATAGGTATTACCTAAAAATGGATACCAGGGCAGATATTTCCACGGAGAAGGGCAATCACAGATTCATTAAACAAACTTATGGTTCACCAATGGAAAGGTGTGAGGATTGGTTTCATTACGATATCGGGGTTAACAGACATAATCAAACACAGGTGACATATATATTCACCAAAGACCTACGGAATACCAAGAGAAGACGACTCAACATTCTGTCCTAACGTACACGGGAAAAGGATCCCAGGAAGAACATACATCTGTATATGTGTAAAAGAACCACATCTTCCACACCTACAACAAGCCAAACATTGTAATCAAACTTGTTGTAATAGAAAATAAAATAAAAAAAAATTAAAAACACGAACAAGAAGTAGTGAGACAAACTTGAGGTGCTTTCTCCTGGCACATTCCATTCTAAATTCCAATCTAGAACACGACTTCCATTGAGGCTCTGTTGCCCTAGTAACCAGATTTGGTAAGGAAGGACTGCTGCCACCTTGTGGCCGTTTCACGCAACAGCAGCTTTAATCCCAGCGCTAATGGTCAGTTGATATTCAAAATCATTGCAGGCCTGTAAATGACACCTGCCCTGAAAACAAATCCTGGGGTCACATATCGACCAAAAAATTCAAAGGACGTCCATATTCCAAAACGACCATTTCCAAAGGCATATTTTACGCACATTAGTGTTCTGCTTCTTTTTCTTTCTTTCCTTTTTTGTTAAAAAAACGGGAATGGAAAAAGGCATCCCTCAGAATGGGCGAAAATCGTTGCAAACAAATCAATGGACAAAGGTTTAATCTCCAATATATATAAACAGCACATGCAGCTTAATATTAAAAAAACAAACAACCCAATACAAAAATGGGCAGATGATCTAAAGAGACGTTTCTTCAAAGAAGACACAGAGATGGCCAAGACGCACATGAAAAGCTGCTCAACAGCACTAATTATTAGAGAAATGCAAATCAAAACTACAATGAGGTATCACCTCACACCTGTTAGAATCGGCATCCTCAGAAAATCTACAAACAACAAATTCTGGGGAGGGTGTGGACAAAAGGAGCCCTCTTCCACTATTGGTGGGGATGTAAATTGATACAGTCACTATGGAGAAGAGTATGGCGTTTCCTTAAAAAAACTAGAAATAGAATTACCATCTGATCCAGCAATCCCACTTCTGGGCATATACCCAGAGAAAACCATAAATCAAAAAGGCACATTCACCACAATGTTCATTGCAGCACTATTTACAATAGCCAGGTAATGCAAGCAACCTAACTGCCCACAGACAGATGAATGGATAAAGATGTGGTACATATATAAAATGGAATATTACTCAGCCATAAAAAGGAATGAAACTGGGTCATTTGTAGAGACATCGATGGATCTAGAGACTGTCATACAGAATGAAGTAAGTCAGAAAGAGGAAAACAAATATTGTATATTAATGCATATATGTGGAACCTAAAAAATGGTACAGATGAACTGGTTTGCAGGGAAGAAATAGAGACACAGAGGTAGAGAACAAACGTATGGACACGAAGTGTGGGAAGTCATGGGGGGGTGGTGGTGGGATGAGTTGGGAGATTGGGATTGACCTGTATACATGTATATGCATAAAATACATAACTAATAATAACCTGCTGTATAAAAAAATAAATAAAATTAAATTTCAAAACTTAAAAAAATAAAATTTAAAAATAAAACAGAAAAAAGTTCTTCCCTTCACACAGATGTATTTATAGGAATGAATTATTTCCATGCTTATATCTATAAATACATAAAAGAGGAATCAAATCTAACTTGAACCATAAAAGAAAAAAAAATGCTGAACCCACCAGTTATACAGAGGGAAACCCTATCAGGACACTTGCTCCAGCGGTAAACAATTCTGAAATTGGTCAGAGGTGGGGAATCACCTCCCATACAGCCAGCAACCCACCCCCCATTCAAGGAGTGTCCTCATTGCAAAGCTGGGGGACCGTGCTGAGGCATCTGTGAGTAAACGTGAGCTGAGCCCCAGGCCAGCTGCTGCTGAACTGTTCCCACCCTTCCCAGGTAAAACACCTGAATATGTACAAGGGCTTGAAAGCCTAGAGGAAGGGCCCTGGAGCCACACCAGCGACAGCACGCAGGCCAACTTGGTGCCTGCAGGCCAGCCAGGATGGTCCTGGCCCCGGGCGCTCTTCTGGAAGCTTTCTATTGCCCTACCTGAGATACCCCTCCTGTCCCGGCCCCCACTGCTTTTATCCTTCCTCACCTCTGTCCGGAGAGAAATTCCATCGGAAGGTATGGGTGACACATCCTCTTCTTTACAGGTGGCAGCCTGGCAACTCCTGCAGAAAGGCCAGCAGAGCCCCACTCACACTGGGCCACCAACAAAGCCTTGGCCCCTCACTCCCTCCCACCAGCACAGCCCCGAGACTGCTGACGGGGCAGAGAATATGGAGTCAGGCGCAACTTCAGGGGCTATTGCTGCCTGGAACGCTGTTTATATTGACCTCAACCAGGCACACCTGGGGAGGGCCGGCCGGCAGGGTGAGGCTGCCCAGGTCAGCTAATCCACAACCCTCAGGGAATCACATGGTTGAAAATGGACCTCGCTAAGGCAGAATAGAAGCCAAGGAAAAAAAGGACACAATGCCATTTGCAGCCCCGTAGATGAGTCTAGAGGTAATCACGTGACTTGGAGTAAGTCAGAAAGTGAAAGACACATATCGTATCATATCACTTATAGGTATTACCTAAAAATGGATACCAGGGCAGATATTTCCACGGAGAAGGGCAATCACAGATTCATTAAACAAACTTATGGTTCACCAATGGAAAGGTGTGAGGATTGGTTTCATTACGATATCGGGGTTAACAGACATAATCAAACACAGGTGACATATATATTCACCAAAGACCTACGGAATACCAAGAGAAGACGACTCAACATTCTGTCCTAACGTACACGGGAAAAGGATCCCAGGAAGAACATACATCTGTATATGTGTAAAAGAACCACATCTTCCACACCTACAACAAGCCAAACATTGTAATCAAACTTGTTGTAATAGAAAATAAAATAAAAAAAAATTAAAAACACGAACAAGAAGTAGTGAGACAAACTTGAGGTGCTTTCTCCTGGCACATTCCATTCTAAATTCCAATCTAGAACACGACTTCCATTGAGGCTCTGTTGCCCTAGTAACCAGATTTGGTAAGGAAGGACTGCTGCCACCTTGTGGCCGTTTCACGCAACAGCAGCTTTAATCCCAGCGCTAATGGTCAGTTGATATTCAAAATCATTGCAGGCCTGTAAATGACACCTGCCCTGAAAACAAATCCTGGGGTCACATATCGACCAAAAAATTCAAAGGACGTCCATATTCCAAAACGACCATTTCCAAAGGCATATTTTACGCACATTAGTGTTCTGCTTCTTTTTCTTTCTTTCCTTTTTTGTTAAAAAAACGGGAATGGAAAAAGGCATCCCTCAGAATGGGCGAAAATCGTTGCAAACAAATCAATGGACAAAGGTTTAATCTCCAATATATATAAACAGCACATGCAGCTTAATATTAAAAAAACAAACAACCCAATACAAAAATGGGCAGATGATCTAAAGAGACGTTTCTTCAAAGAAGACACAGAGATGGCCAAGACGCACATGAAAAGCTGCTCAACAGCACTAATTATTAGAGAAATGCAAATCAAAACTACAATGAGGTATCACCTCACACCTGTTAGAATCGGCATCCTCAGAAAATCTACAAACAACAAATTCTGGGGAGGGTGTGGACAAAAGGAGCCCTCTTCCACTATTGGTGGGGATGTAAATTGATACAGTCACTATGGAGAAGAGTATGGCGTTTCCTTAAAAAAACTAGAAATAGAATTACCATCTGATCCAGCAATCCCACTTCTGGGCATATACCCAGAGAAAACCATAAATCAAAAAGGCACATTCACCACAATGTTCATTGCAGCACTATTTACAATAGCCAGGTAATGCAAGCAACCTAACTGCCCACAGACAGATGAATGGATAAAGATGTGGTACATATATAAAATGGAATATTACTCAGCCATAAAAAGGAATGAAACTGGGTCATTTGTAGAGACATCGATGGATCTAGAGACTGTCATACAGAATGAAGTAAGTCAGAAAGAGGAAAACAAATATTGTATATTAATGCATATATGTGGAACCTAAAAAATGGTACAGATGAACTGGTTTGCAGGGAAGAAATAGAGACACAGAGGTAGAGAACAAACGTATGGACACGAAGTGTGGGAAGTCATGGGGGGGTGGTGGTGGGATGAGTTGGGAGATTGGGATTGACCTGTATACATGTATATGCATAAAATACATAACTAATAATAACCTGCTGTATAAAAAAATAAATAAAATTAAATTTCAAAATTTAAAAAAATAAAATTTAAAAATAAAACAGAAAAAAGTTCTTCCCTTCACACAGATGTATTTATAGGAATGAATTATTTCCATGCTTATATCTATAAATACATAAAAGAGGAATCAAATCTAACTTGAACCATAAAAGAAAAAAAAATGCTGAACCCACCAGTTATACAGAGGGAAACCCTATCAGGGCACTTGCTCCAGCGGTAAACAATTCTGAAATTTGTCAGAGGTGGGGAATCACCTCCCATACAGCCAGCAACCCACCCCCCATTCAAGGAGTGTCCTCATTGCAAAGCTGGGGGACCGTGCTGAGGCATCTGTGAGTAAACGTGAGCTGAGCCCCAGGCCAGCTGCTGCTGAACTGTTCCCACCCTTCCCAGGTAAAACACCTGAATATGTACAAGGGCTTGAAAGCCTAGAGGAAGGGCCCTGGAGCCACACCAGCGACAGCACGCAGGCCAACTTGGTGCCTGCAGGCCAGCCAGGATGGTCCTGGCCCCGGGTGCTCTTCTGGAAGCTTTCTATTGCCCTACCTGAGATACCCCTCCTGTCCCGGCACCCACTGCTTTTATCCTTCCTCACCTCTGTCCGGAGAGAAATTCCATCGGAAGGTATGGGTGACACATCCTCTTCTTTACAGGTGGCAGCCTGGCAACTCCTGCAGAAAGGCCAGCAGAGCCCCACTCACACTGGGCCACCAACAAAGCCTTGGCCCCTCACTCCCTCCCACCAGCACAGCCCCGAGACTGCTGACAGGGCAGAGAATATGGAGTCAGGCGCAACTTCAGGGGCTATTGCTGCCTGGAACGCTGTTTATATTGACCTCAACCAGGCACACCTGGGGAGGGCCGGCCGGCAGGGTGAGGCTGCCCAGGTCAGCTAATCCACAACCATCAGGGAATCACATGGTTGAAAATGGACCTCGCTAAGGCAGAATAGAAGCCAAGGAAAAAAAGGACACAATGCCATTTGCAGCCCCGTAGATGAGTCTAGAGGTAATCACGTGACTTGGAGTAAGTCAGAAAGTGAAAGACACATATCGTATCATATCACTTATAGGTATTACCTAAAAATGGATACCAGGGCAGATATTTCCACGGAGAAGGGCAATCACAGATTCATTAAACAAACTTATGGTTCACCAATGGAAAGGTGTGAGGATTGGTTTCATTATGATATCGGGGTTAACAGACATAATCAAACACAGGTGACATATATATTCACCAAAGACCTACGGAATACCAAGAGAAGACGACTCAACATTCTGTCCGAATGTACATGGGAAAAGGATCCCAGGAAGAACAGACATCTGTATATGTGTAAAAGAACCACATCTTCCACACCTACAACAAGCCAAACATTGTAATCAAACTTGCTGTAATAGAAAATAAAAAAAAATTAAAAACACGAACAAGAAGTAGTGAGACAAACTTGAGAGGCTTTCTCCTGGCACATTCCATTCTAAATTCCAATCTAGAACACGACTTCCATTGAGGCTCTGTTGCCCTAGTAACCAGATTTGGTAAGGGAGAACTGCTGCCACCTTGTGGCCGTTTCACGCAACAGCAGCTTTAATCCCAGCGCTAATGTTCAGTTGATATTCAAAATCATTGCAGGCCTGTAAATGACACCTGCCCTGAAAACAAATCCTGGGGTCACATATCGACCAAAAAATTCAAAGGACGTCCATATTCCAAAACGACCATTTCCAAAGGCATATTTTACGCACATTAGTGTTCTGCTTCTTTTTCTTTCTTTCCTTTTTTGTTAAAAAAACGGGAATGGAAAAAGGCATCCCTCAGAATGGGCGAAAATCGTTGCAAACAAATCAATGGACAAAGGTTTAATCTCCAATATATATAAACAGCACATGCAGCTTAATATTAAAAAAACAAACAACCCAATACAAAAATGGGCAGATGATCTAAAGAGACGTTTCTTCAAAGAAGACACAGAGATGGCCAAGACGCACATGAAAAGCTGCTCAACAGCACTAATTATTAGAGAAATGCAAATCAAAACTACAATGAGGTATCACCTCACACCTGTTAGAATCGGCATCCTCAGAAAATCTACAAACAACAAATTCTGGGGAGGGTGTGGACAAAAGGAGCCCTCTTCCACTATTGGTGGGGATGTAAATTGATACAGTCACTATGGAGAAGAGTATGGCGTTTCCTTAAAAAAACTAGAAATAGAATTACCATCTGATCCAGCAATCCCACTTCTGGGCATATACCCAGAGAAAACCATAAATCAAAAAGGCACATTCACCACAATGTTCATTGCAGCACTATTTACAATAGCCAGGTAATGCAAGCAACCTAACTGCCCACAGACAGATGAATGGATAAAGATGTGGTACATATATAAAATGGAATATTACTCAGCCATAAAAAGGAATGAAACTGGGTCATTTGTAGAGACATCGATGGATCTAGAGACTGTCATACAGAATGAAGTAAGTCAGAAAGAGGAAAACAAATATTGTATATTAATGCATATATGTGGAACCTAAAAAATGGTACAGATGAACTGGTTTGCAGGGAAGAAATAGAGACACAGAGGTAGAGAACAAACGTATGGACACGAAGTGTGGGAAGTCATGGGGGGGTGGTGGTGGGATGAGTTGGGAGATTGGGATTGACCTGTATACATGTATATGCATAAAATACATAACTAATAATAACCTGCTGTATAAAAAAATAAATAAAATTAAATTTCAAAATTTAAAAAAATAAAATTTAAAAATAAAACAGAAAAAAGTTCTTCCCTTCACACAGATGTATTTATAGGAATGAATTATTTCCATGCTTATATCTATAAATACATAAAAGAGGAATCAAATCTAACTTGAACCATAAAAGAAAAAAAAAATGCTGAACCCACCAGTTATACAGAGGGAAACCCTATCAGGGCACTTGCTCCAGCGGTAAACAATTCTGAAATTGGTCAGAGGTGGGGAATCACCTCCCATACAGCCAGCAACCCACCCCCCATTCAAGGAGTGTCCTCATTGCAAAGCTGGGGGACCGTGCTGAGGCATCTGTGAGTAAACGTGAGCTGAGCCCCAGGCCAGCTGCTGCTGAACTGTTCCCACCCTTCCCAGGTAAAACACCTGAATATGTACAAGGGCTTGAAAGCCTAGAGGAAGGGCCCTGGAGCCACACCAGCGACAGCACGCAGGCCAACTTGGTGCCTGCAGGCCAGCCAGGATGGTCCTGGCCCCGGGCGCTCTTCTGGAAGCTTTCTATTGCCCTACCTGAGATACCCCTCCTGTCCCGGCCCCCACTGCTTTTATCCTTCCTCACCTCTGTCCGGAGAGAAATTCCATCGGAAGGTATGGGTGACACATCCTCTTCTTTACAGGTGGCAGCCTGGCAACTCCTGCAGAAAGGCCAGCAGAGCCCCACTCACACCGGGCCACCAACAAAGCCTTGGCCCCTCACTCCCTCCCACCAGCACAGCCCCGAGACTGCTGACGGGGCAGAGAATATGGAGTCAGGCGCAACTTCAGGGGCTATTGCTGCCTGGAACGCTGTTTATATTGACCTCAACCAGGCACACCTGGGGAGGGCCGGCCGGCAGGGTGAGGCTGCCCAGGTCAGCTAATCCACAACCCTCAGGGAATCACATGGTTGAAAATGGACCTCGCTAAGGCAGAATAGAAGCCAAGGAAAAAAAGGACACAATGCCATTTGCAGCCCCGTAGTTGAGTCTAGAGGTAATCACGTGACTTGGAGTAAGTCAGAAAGTGAAAGACACATATCGTATCATATCACTTATAGGTATTACCTAAAAATGGATACCAGGGCAGATATTTCCACGGAGAAGGGCAATCACAGATTCATTAAACAAACTTATGGTTCACCAATGGAAAGGTGTGAGGATTGGTTTCATTACGATATCGGGGTTAACAGACATAATCAAACACAGGTGACATATATATTCACCAAAGACCTACGGAATACCAAGAGAAGACGACTCAACATTCTGTCCTAACGTACACGGGAAAAGGATCCCAGGAAGAACAGACATCTGTATATGTGTAAAAGAACCACATTTTCCACACCTACAACAAGCCAAACATTGTAATCAAACTTGTTGTAATAGAAAATAAAATTTAAAAAATTTAAAAACACGAACAAGAAGTAGTGAGACAAACTTGAGGTGCTTTCTCCTGGCACATTCCATTCTAAATTCCAATCTAGAACACGACTTCCATTGAGGCTCTGTTGCCCTAGTAACCAGATTTGGTAAGGAAGGACTGCTGCCACCTTGTGGCCGTTTCACGCAACAGCAGCTTTAATCCCAGCGCTAATGGTCAGTTGATATTCAAAATCATTGCAGGCCTGTAAATGACACCTGCCCTGAAAACAAATCCTGGGGTCACATATCGACCAAAAAATTCAAAGGACGTCCATATTCCAAAACGACCATTTCCAAAGGCATATTTTACGCACATTAGTGTTCTGCTTCTTTTTCTTTCTTTCCTTTTTTGTTAAAAAAACGGGAATGGAAAAAGGCATCCCTCAGAATGGGCGAAAATCGTTGCAAACAAATCAATGGACAAAGGTTTAATCTCCAATATATATAAACAGCACATGCAGCTTAATATTAAAAAAAACAAACAACCCAATACAAAAATGGGCAGATGATCTAAAGAGACGTTTCTTCAAAGAAGACACAGAGATGGCCAAGACGCACATGAAAAGCTGCTCAACAGCACTAATTATTAGAGAAATGCAAATCAAAACTACAATGAGGTATCACCTCACACCTGTTAGAATCGGCATCCTCAGAAAATCTACAAACAACAAATTCTGGGGAGGGTGTGGACAAAAGGAGCCCTCTTCCACTATTGGTGGGGATGTAAATTGATACAGTCACTATGGAGAAGAGTATGGCGTTTCCTTAAAAAAACTAGAAATAGAATTACCATCTGATCCAGCAATCCCACTTCTGGGCATATACCCAGAGAAAACCATAAATCAAAAAGGCACATTCACCACAATGTTCATTGCAGCACTATTTACAATAGCCAGGTAATGCAAGCAACCTAAATGCCCACAGACAGATGAATGGATAAAGATGTGGTACATATATAAAATGGAATATTACTCAGCCATAAAAAGGAATGAAACTGGGTCATTTGTAGAGACATCGATGGATCTAGAGACTGTCATACAGAATGAAGTAAGTCAGAAAGAGGAAAACAAATATTGTATATTAATGCATATATGTGGAACCTAAAAAATGGTACAGATGAACTGGTTTGCAGGGAAGAAATAGAGACACAGAGGTAGAGAACAAACGTATGGACACGAAGTGTGGGAAGTCATGGGGGGGTGGTGGTGGGATGAGTTGGGAGATTGGGATTGACCTGTATACATGTATATGCATAAAATACATAACTAATAATAACCTGCTGTATAAAAAAATAAATAAAATTAAATTTCAAAATTTAAAAAAATAAAATTTAAAAATAAAACAGAAAAAAGTTCTTCCCTTCACACAGATGTATTTATAGGAATGAATTATTTCCATGCTTATATCTATAAATACATAAAAGAGGAATCAAATCTAACTTGAACCATAAAAGAAAAAAAAATGCTGAACCCACCAGTTATACAGAGGGAAACCCTATCAGGGCACTTGCTCCAGCGGTAAACAATTCTGAAATTGGTCAGAGGTGGGGAATCACCTCCCATACAGCCAGCAACCCACCCCCCATTCAAGGAGTGTCCTCATTGCAAAGCTGGGGGACCGTGCTGAGGCATCTGTGAGTAAACGTGAGCTGAGCCCCAGGCCAGCTGCTGCTGAACTGTTCCCACCCTTCCCAGGTAAAACACCTGAATATGTACAAGGGCTTGAAAGCCTAGAGGAAGGGCCCTGGAGCCACACCAGCGACAGCACGCAGGCCAACTTGGTGCCTGCAGGCCAGCCAGGATGGTCCTGGCCCCGGGTGCTCTTCTGGAAGCTTTCTATTGCCCTACCTGAGATACCCCTCCTGTCCCGGCACCCACTGCTTTTATCCTTCCTCACCTCTGTCCGGAGAGAAATTCCATCGGAAGGTATGGGTGACACATCCTCTTCTTTACAGGTGGCAGCCTGGCAACTCCTGCAGAAAGGCCAGCAGAGCCCCACTCACACTGGGCCACCAACAAAGCCTTGGCCCCTCACTCCCTCCCACCAGCACAGCCCCGAGACTGCTGACAGGGCAGAGAATATGGAGTCAGGCGCAACTTCAGGGGCTATTGCTGCCTGGAACGCTGTTTATATTGACCTCAACCAGGCACACCTGGGGAGGGCCGGCCGGCAGGGTGAGGCTGCCCAGGTCAGCTAATCCACAACCCTCAGGGAATCACATGGTTGAAAATGGACCTCGCTAAGGCAGAATAGAAGCCAAGGAAAAAAAGGACACAATGCCATTTGCAGCCCCGTAGATGAGTCTAGAGGTAATCACGTGACTTGGAGTAAGTCAGAAAGTGAAAGACACATATCGTATCATATCACTTATAGGTATTACCTAAAAATGGATACCAGGGCAGATATTTCCACGGAGAAGGGCAATCACAGATTCATTAAACAAACTTATGGTTCACCAATGGAAAGGTGTGAGGATTGGTTTCATTATGATATCGGGGTTAACAGACATAATCAAACACAGGTGACATATATATTCACCAAAGACCTACGGAATACCAAGAGAAGACGACTCAACATTCTGTCCTAATGTACATGGGAAAAGGATCCCAGGAAGAACAGACATCTGTATATGTGTAAAAGAACCACATCTTCCACACCTACAACAAGCCAAACATTGTAATCAAACTTGCTGTAATAGAAAATAAAAAAAAATTAAAAACACGAACAAGAAGTAGTGAGACAAACTTGAGAGGCTTTCTCCTGGCACATTCCATTCTAAATTCCAATCTAGAACACGACTTCCATTGAGGTTCTGTTGCCCTAGTAACCAGATTTGGTAAGGGAGAACTGCTGCCACCTTGTGGCCGTTTCACGCAACAGCAGCTTTAATCCCAGCGCTAATGTTCAGTTGATATTCAAAATCATTGCAGGCCTGTAAATGACACCTGCCCTGAAAACAAATCCTGGGGTCACATATCGACCAAAAAATTCAAAGGACGTCCATATTCCAAAACGACCATTTCCAAAGGCATATTTTACGCACATTAGTGTTCTGCTTCTTTTTCTTTCTTTCCTTTTTTGTTAAAAAAACGGGAATGGAAAAAGGCATCCCTCAGAATGGGCGAAAATCGTTTCAAACAAATCAATGGACAAAGGTTTAATCTCCAATATATATAAACAGCACATGCAGCTTAATATTAAAAAAACAAACAACCCAATACAAAAATGGGCAGATGATCTAAAGAGACGTTTCTTCAAAGAAGACACAGAGATGGCCAAGACACACATGAAAAGCTGCTCAACAGCACTAATTATTAGAGAAATGCAAATCAAAACTACAATGAGGTATCACCTCACACCTGTTAGAATCGGCATCCTCAGAAAATCTACAAACAACAAATTCTGGGGAGGGTGTGGACAAAAGGAGCCCTCTTCCACTATTGGTGGGGATGTAAATTGATACAGTCACTATGGAGAAGAGTATGGCGTTTCCTTAAAAAAACTAGAAATAGAATTACCATCTGATCCAGCAATCCCACTTCTGGGCATATACCCAGAGAAAACCATAAATCAAAAAGGCACATTCACCACAATGTTCATTGCAGCACTATTTACAATAGCCAGGTAATGCAAGCAACCTAAATGCCCACAGACAGATGAATGGATAAAGATGTGGTACATATATAAAATGGAATATTACTCAGCCATAAAAAGGAATGAAACTGGGTCATTTGTAGAGACATCGATGGATCTAGAGACTGTCATACAGAATGAAGTAAGTCAGAAAGAGGAAAACAAATATTGTATATTAATGCATATATGTGGAACCTAAAAAATGGTACAGATGAACTGGTTTGCAGGGAAGAAATAGAGACACAGAGGTAGAGAACAAACGTATGGACACGAAGTGTGGGAAGTCATGGGGGGGTGGTGGTGGGATGAGTTGGGAGATTGGGATTGACCTGTATACATGTATATGCATAAAATACATAACTAATAATAACCTGCTGTATAAAAAAATAAATAAAATTAAATTTCAAAATTTAAAAAAATAAAATTTAAAAATAAAACAGAAAAAAGTTCTTCCCTTCACACAGATGTATTTATAGGAATGAATTATTTCCATGCTTATATCTATAAATACATAAAAGAGGAATCAAATCTAACTTGAACCATAAAAGAAAAAAAAATGCTGAACCCACCAGTTATACAGAGGGAAACCCTATCAGGGCACTTGCTCCAGCGGTAAACAATTCTGAAATTGGTCAGAGGTGGGGAATCACCTCCCATACAGCCAGCAACCCACCCCCCATTCAAGGAGTGTCCTCATTGCAAAGCTGGGGGACCGTGCTGAGGCATCTGTGAGTAAACGTGAGCTGAGCCCCAGGCCAGCTGCTGCTGAACTGTTCCCACCCTTCCCAGGTAAAACACCTGAATATGTACAAGGGCTTGAAAGCCTAGAGGAAGGGCCCTGGAGCCACACCAGCGACAGCACGCAGGCCAACTTGGTGCCTGCAGGCCAGCCAGGATGGTCCTGGCCCCGGGCGCTCTTCTGGAAGCTTTCTATTGCCCTACCTGAGATACCCCTCCTGTCCCGGCACCCACTGCTTTTATCCTTCCTCACCTCTGTCCGGAGAGAAATTCCATCGGAAGGTATGGGTGACACATCCTCTTCTTTACAGGTGGCAGCCTGGCAACTCCTGCAGAAAGGCCAGCAGAGCCCCACTCACACTGGGCCACCAACAAAGCCTTGGCCCCTCACTCCCTCCCACCAGCACAGCCCCGAGACTGCTGACGGGGCAGAGAATATGGAGTCAGGCGCAACTTCAGGGGCTATTGCTGCCTGGAACGCTGTTTATATTGACCTCAACCAGGCACACCTGGGGAGGGCCGGCCGGCAGGGTGAGGCTGCCCAGGTCAGCTAATCCACAACCCTCAGGGAATCACATGGTTGAAAATGGACCTCGCTAAGGCAGAATAGAAGCCAAGGAAAAAAAGGACACAATGCCATTTGCAGCCCCGTAGATGAGTCTAGAGGTAATCACGTGACTTGGAGTAAGTCAGAAAGTGAAAGACACATATCGTATCATATCACTTATAGGTATTACCTAAAAATGGATACCAGGGCAGATATTTCCACGGAGAAGGGCAATCACAGATTCATTAAACAAACTTATGGTTCACCAATGGAAAGGTGTGAGGATTGGTTTCATTACGATATCGGGGTTAACAGACATAATCAAACACAGGTGACATATATATTCACCAAAGACCTACGGAATACCAAGAGAAGACGACTCAACATTCTGTCCTAACGTACACGGGAAAAGGATCCCAGGAAGAACAGACATCTGTATATGTGTAAAAGAACCACATCTTCCACACCTACAACAAGCCAAACATTGTAATCAAACTTGTTGTAATAGAAAATAAAATAAAAAAAAATTAAAAACACGAACAAGAAGTAGTGAGACAAACTTGAGGTGCTTTCTCCTGGCACATTCCATTCTAAATTCCAATCTAGAACACGACTTCCATTGAGGCTCTGTTGCCCTAGTAACCAGATTTGGTAAGGAAGGACTGCTGCCACCTTGTGGCCGTTTCACGCAACAGCAGCTTTAATCCCAGCGCTAATGGTCAGTTGATATTCAAAATCATTGCAGGCCTGTAAATGACACCTGCCCTGAAAACAAATCCTTGGGTCACATATCGACCAAAAAATTCAAAGGACGTCCATATTCCAAAACGACCATTTCCAAAGGCATATTTTACGCACATTAGTGTTCTGCTTCTTTTTCTTTCTTTCCTTTTTTGTTAAAAAAACGGGAATGGAAAAAGGCATCCCTCAGAATGGGCGAAAATCATTGCAAACAAATCAATGGACAAAGGTTTAATCTCCAATATATATAAACAGCACATGCAGCTTAATATTAAAAAAACAAACAACCCAATACAAAAATGGGCAGATGATCTAAAGAGACGTTTCTTCAAAGAAGACACAGAGATGGCCAAGACGCACATGAAAAGCTGCTCAACAGCACTAATTATTAGAGAAATGCAAATCAAAACTACAATGAGGTATCACCTCACACCTGTTAGAATCGGCATCCTCAGAAAATCTACAAACAACAAATTCTGGGGAGGGTGTGGACAAAAGGAGCCCTCTTCCACTATTGGTGGGGATGTAAATTGATACAGTCACTATGGAGAAGAGTATGGCGTTTCCTTAAAAAAACTAGAAATAGAATTACCATCTGATCCAGCAATCCCACTTCTGGGCATATACCCAGAGAAAACCATAAATCAAAAAGGCACATTCACCACAATGTTCATTGCAGCACTATTTACAATAGCCAGGTAATGCAAGCAACCTAAATGCCCACAGACAGATGAATGGATAAAGATGTGGTACATATATAAAATGGAATATTACTCAGCCATAAAAAGGAATGAAACTGGGTCATTTGTAGAGACATCGATGGATCTAGAGACTGTCATACAGAATGAAGTAAGTCAAAAAGAGGAAAACAAATATTGTATATTAATGCACATATGTGGAACCTAAAAAATGGTACAGATGAACTGGTTTGCAGGGAAGAAATAGAGACACAGAGGTAGAGAACAAACGTATGGACACGAAGTGTGGGAAGTCATGGGGGGGTGGTGGTGGGATGAGTTGGGAGATTGGGATTGACCTGTATACATGTATATGCATAAAATACATAACTAATAATAACCTGCTGTATAAAAAAATAAATAAAATTAAATTTCAAAATTTAAAAAAATAAAATTTAAAAATAAAACAGAAAAAAGTTCTTCCCTTCACACAGATGTATTTATAGGAATGAATTATTTCCATGCTTATATCTATAAATACATAAAAGAGGAATCAAATCTAACTTGAACCATAAAAGAAAAAAAAATGCTGAACCCACCAGTTATACAGAGGGAAACCCTATCAGGGCACTTGCTCCAGCGGTAAACAATTCTGAAATTGGTCAGAGGTGGGGAATCACCTCCCATACAGCCAGCAACCCACCCCCCATTCAAGGAGTGTCCTCATTGCAAAGCTGGGGGACCGTGCTGAGGCATCTGTGAGTAAACGTGAGCTGAGCCCCAGGCCAGCTGCTGCTGAACTGTTCCCACCCTTCCCAGGTAAAACACCTGAATATGTACAAGGGCTTGAAAGCCTAGAGGAAGGGCCCTGGAGCCACACCAGCGACAGCACGCAGGCCAACTTGGTGCCTGCAGGCCAGCCAGGATGGTCCTGGCCCCGGGCGCTCTTCTGGAAGCTTTCTATTGCCCTACCTGAGATACCCCTCCTGTCCCGGCCCCCACTGCTTTTATCCTTCCTCACCTCTGTCCGGAGAGAAATTCCATCGGAAGGTATGGGTGACACATCCTCTTCTTTACAGGTGGCAGCCTGGCAACTCCTGCAGAAAGGCCAGCAGAGCCCCACTCACACCGGGCCACCAACAAAGCCTTGGCCCCTCACTCCCTCCCACCAGCACAGCCCCGAGACTGCTGACGGGGCAGAGAATATGGAGTCAGGCGCAACTTCAGGGGCTATTGCTGCCTGGAACGCTGTTTATATTGACCTCAACCAGGCACACCTGGGGAGGGCCGGCCGGCAGGGTGAGGCTGCCCAGGTCAGCTAATCCACAACCCTCAGGGAATCACATGGTTGAAAATGGACCTCGCTAAGGCAGAATAGAAGCCAAGGAAAAAAAGGACACAATGCCATTTGCAGCCCCGTAGATGAGTCTAGAGGTAATCACGTGACTTGGAGTAAGTCAGAAAGTGAAAGACACATATCGTATCATATCACTTATAGGTATTACCTAAAAATGGATACCAGGGCAGATATTTCCACGGAGAAGGGCAATCACAGATTCATTAAACAAACTTATGGTTCACCAATGGAAAGGTGTGAGGATTGGTTTCATTACGATATCGGGGTTAACAGACATAATCAAACACAGGTGACATATATATTCACCAAAGACCTACGGAATACCAAGAGAAGACGACTCAACATTCTGTCCTAACGTACACGGGAAAAGGATCCCAGGAAGAACAGACATCTGTATATGTGTAAAAGAACCACATCTTCCACACCTACAACAAGCCAAACATTGTAATCAAACTTGTTGTAATAGAAAATAAAATTTAAAAAAATTAAAAACACGAACAAGAAGTAGTGAGACAAACTTGAGGTGCTTTCTCCTGGCACATTCCATTCTAAATTCCAATCTAGAACACGACTTCCATTGAGGCTCTGTTGCCCTAGTAACCAGATTTGGTAAGGAAGGACTGCTGCCACCTTGTGGCCGTTTCACGCAACAGCAGCTTTAATCCCAGCGCTAATGGTCAGTTGATATTCAAAATCATTGCAGGCCTGTAAATGACACCTGCCCTGAAAACAAATCCTGGGGTCACATATCGACCAAAAAATTCAAAGGACGTCCATATTCCAAAACGACCATTTCCAAAGGCATATTTTACGCACATTAGTGTTCTGCTTCTTTTTCTTTCTTTCCTTTTTTGTTAAAAAAACGGGAATGGAAAAAGGCATCCCTCAGAATGGGCGAAAATCGTTGCAAACAAATCAATGGACAAAGGTTTAATCTCCAATATATATAAACAGCACATGCAGCTTAATATTAAAAAAACAAACAACCCAATACAAAAATGGGCAGATGATCTAAAGAGACGTTTCTTCAAAGAAGACACAGAGATGGCCAAGACGCACATGAAAAGCTGCTCAACAGCACTAATTATTAGAGAAATGCAAATCAAAACTACAATGAGGTATCACCTCACACCTGTTAGAATCGGCATCCTCAGAAAATCTACAAACAACAAATTCTGGGGAGGGTGTGGACAAAAGGAGCCCTCTTCCACTATTGGTGGGGATGTAAATTGATACAGTCACTATGGAGAAGAGTATGGCGTTTCCTTAAAAAAACTAGAAATAGAATTACCATCTGATCCAGCAATCCCACTTCTGGGCATATACCCAGAGCAAACCATAAATCAAAAAGGCACATTCACCACAATGTTCATTGCAGCACTATTTACAATAGCCAGGTAATGCAAGCAACCTAAATGCCCACAGACAGATGAATGGATAAAGATGTGGTACATATATAAAATGGAATATTACTCAGCCATAAAAAGGAATGAAACTGGGTCATTTGTAGAGACATCGATGGATCTAGAGACTGTCATACAGAATGAAGTAAGTCAGAAAGAGGAAAACAAATATTGTATATTAATGCACATATGTGGAACCTAAAAAATGGTACAGATGAACTGGTTTGCAGGGAAGAAATAGAGACACAGAGGTAGAGAACAAACGTATGGACACGAAGTGTGGGAAGTCATGGGGGGGTGGTGGTGGGATGAGTTGGGAGATTGGGATTGACCTGTATACATGTATATGCATAAAATACATAACTAATAATAACCTGCTGTATAAAAAAATAAATAAAATTAAATTTCAAAATTTAAAAAAATAAAATTTAAAAATAAAACAGAAAAAAGTTCTTCCCTTCACACAGATGTATTTATAGGAATGAATTATTTCCATGCTTATATCTATAAATACATAAAAGAGGAATCAAATCTAACTTGAACCATAAAAGAAAAAAAAATGCTGAACCCACCAGTTATACAGAGGGAAACCCTATCAGGGCACTTGCTCCAGCGGTAAACAATTCTGAAATTGGTCAGAGGTGGGGAATCACCTCCCATACAGCCAGCAACCCACCCCCCATTCAAGGAGTGTCCTCATTGCAAAGCTGGGGGACCGTGCTGAGGCATCTGTGAGTAAACGTGAGCTGAGCCCCAGGCCAGCTGCTGCTGAACTGTTCCCACCCTTCCCAGGTAAAACACCTGAATATGTACAAGGGCTTGAAAGCCTAGAGGAAGGGCCCTGGAGCCACACCAGCGACAGCACGCAGGCCAACTTGGTGCCTGCAGGCCAGCCAGGATGGTCCTGGCCCCGGGCGCTCTTCTGGAAGCTTTCTATTGCCCTACCTGAGATACCCCTCCTGTCCCGGCCCCCACTGCTTTTATCCTTCCTCACCTCTGTCCGGAGAGAAATTCCATCGGAAGGTATGGGTGACACATCCTCTTCTTTACAGGTGGCAGCCTGGCAACTCCTGTAGAAAGGCCAGCAGAGCCCCACTCACACCGGGCCACCAACAAAGCCTTGGCCCCTCACTCCCTCCCACCAGCACAGCCCCGAGACTGCTGACGGGGCAGAGAATATGGAGTCAGGCGCAACTTCAGGGGCTATTGCTGCCTGGAACGCTGTTTATATTGACCTCAACCAGGCACACCTGGGGAGGGCCGGCCGGCAGGGTGAGGCTGCCCAGGTCAGCTAATCCACAACCCTCAGGGAATCACATGGTTGAAAATGGACCTCGCTAAGGCAGAATAGAAGCCAAGGAAAAAAAGGACACAATGCCATTTGCAGCCCCGTAGATGAGTCTAGAGGTAATCACGTGACTTGGAGTAAGTCAGAAAGTGAAAGACACATATCGTATCATATCACTTATAGGTATTACCTAAAAATGGATACCAGGGCAGATATTTCCACGGAGAAGGGCAATCACAGATTCATTAAACAAACTTATGGTTCACCAATGGAAAGGTGTGAGGATTGGTTTCATTACGATATCGGGGTTAACAGACATAATCAAACACAGGTGACATATATATTCACCAAAGACCTACGGAATACCAAGAGAAGACGACTCAACATTCTGTCCTAATGTACATGGGAAAAGGATCCCAGGAAGAACAGACATCTGTATATGTGTAAAAGAACCACATCTTCCACACCTACAACAAGCCAAACATTGTAATCAAACTTGCTGTAATAGAAAATAAAAAAAAATTAAAAACACGAACAAGAAGTAGTGAGACAAACTTGAGAGGCTTTCTCCTGGCACATTCCATTCTAAATTCCAATCTAGAACACGACTTCCATTGAGGCTCTGTTGCCCTAGTAACCAGATTTGGTAAGGGAGAACTGCTGCCACCTTGTGGCCGTTTCACGCAACAGCAGCTTTAATCCCAGCGCTAATGTTCAGTTGATATTCAAAATCATTGCAGGCCTGTAAATGACACCTGCCCTGAAAACAAATCCTGGGGTCACATATCGACCAAAAAATTCAAAGGACGTCCATATTCCAAAACGACCATTTCCAAAGGCATATTTTACGCACATTAGTGTTCTGCTTCTTTTTCTTTCTTTCCTTTTTTGTTAAAAAAACGGGAATGGAAAAAGGCATCCCTCAGAATGGGCGAAAATCGTTGCAAACAAATCAATGGACAAAGGTTTAATCTCCAATATATATAAACAGCACATGCAGCTTAATATTAAAAAAACAAACAACCCAATACAAAAATGGGCAGATGATCTAAAGAGACGTTTCTTCAAAGAAGACACAGAGATGGCCAAGACGCACATGAAAAGCTGCTCAACAGCACTAATTATTAGAGAAATGCAAATCAAAACTACAATGAGGTATCACCTCACACCTGTTAGAATCGGCATCCTCAGAAAATCTACAAACAACAAATTCTGGGGAGGGTGTGGACAAAAGGAGCCCTCTTCCACTATTGGTGGGGATGTAAATTGATACAGTCACTATGGAGAAGAGTATGGCGTTTCCTTAAAAAAACTAGAAATAGAATTACCATCTGATCCAGCAATCCCACTTCTGGGCATATACCCAGAGCAAACCATAAATCAAAAAGGCACATTCACCACAATGTTCATTGCAGCACTATTTACAATAGCCAGGTAATGCAAGCAACCTAAATGCCCACAGACAGATGAATGGATAAAGATGTGGTACATATATAAAATGGAATATTACTCAGCCATAAAAAGGAATGAAACTGGGTCATTTGTAGAGACATCGATGGATCTAGAGACTGTCATACAGAATGAAGTAAGTCAGAAAGAGGAAAACAAATATTGTATATTAATGCATATATGTGGAACCTAAAAAATGGTACAGATGAACTGGTTTGCAGGGAAGAAATAGAGACACAGAGGTAGAGAACAAACGTATGGACACGAAGTGTGGGAAGTCATGGGGGGGTGGTGGTGGGATGAGTTGGGAGATTGGGATTGACCTGTATACATGTATATGCATAAAATACATAACTAATAATAACCTGCTGTATAAAAAAATAAATAAAATTAAATTTCAAAATTTAAAAAAATAAAATTTAAAAATAAAACAGAAAAAAGTTCTTCCCTTCACACAGATGTATTTATAGGAATGAATTATTTCCATGCTTATATCTATAAATACATAAAAGAGGAATCAAATCTAACTTGAACCATAAAAGAAAAAAAAATGCTGAACCCACCAGTTATACCGAGGGAAACCCTATCAGGGCACTTGCTCCAGCGGTAAACAATTCTGAAATTGGTCAGAGGTGGGGAATCACCTCCCATACAGCCAGCAACCCACCCCCCATTCAAGGAGTGTCCTCATTGCAAAGCTGGGGGACCGTGCTGAGGCATCTGTGAGTAAACGTGAGCTGAGCCCCAGGCCAGCTGCTGCTGAACTGTTCCCACCCTTCCCAGGTAAAACACCTGAATATGTACAAGGGCTTGAAAGCCTAGAGGAAGGGCCCTGGAGCCACACCAGCGACAGCACGCAGGCCAACTTGGTGCCTGCAGGCCAGCCAGGATGGTCCTGGCCCCGGGCGCTCTTCTGGAAGCTTTCTATTGCCCTACCTGAGATACCCCTCCTGTCCCGGCCCCCACTGCTTTTATCCTTCCTCACCTCTGTCCGGAGAGAAATTCCATCGGAAGGTATGGGTGACACATCCTCTTCTTTACAGGTGGCAGCCTGGCAACTCCTGCAGAAAGGCCAGCAGAGCCCCACTCACACCGGGCCACCAACAAAGCCTTGGCCCCTCACTCCCTCCCACCAGCACAGCCCCGAGACTGCTGACGGGGCAGAGAATATGGAGTCAGGCGCAACTTCAGGGGCTATTGCTGCCTGGAACGCTGTTTATATTGACCTCAACCAGGCACACCTGGGGAGGGCCGGCCGGCAGGGTGAGGCTGCCCAGGTCAGCTAATCCACAACCCTCAGGGAATCACATGGTTGAAAATGGACCTCGCTAAGGCAGAATAGAAGCCAAGGAAAAAAAGGACACAATGCCATTTGCAGCCCCGTAGATGAGTCTAGAGGTAATCACGTGACTTGGAGTAAGTCAGAAAGTGAAAGACACATATCGTGTCATATCACTTATAGGTATTACCTAAAAATGGATACCAGGGCAGATATTTCCACGGAGAAGGGCAATCACAGATTCATTAAACAAACTTATGGTTCACCAATGGAAAGGTGTGAGGATTGGTTTCATTACGATATCGGGGTTAACAGACATAATCAAACACAGGTGACATATATATTCACCAAAGACCTACGGAATACCAAGAGAAGACGACTCAACATTCTGTCCTAACGTACACGGGAAAAGGATCCCAGGAAGAACAGACATCTGTATATGTGTAAAAGAACCACATCTTCCACACCTACAACAAGCCAAACATTGTAATCAAACTTGTTGTAATAGAAAATAAAATAAAAAAAAATTAAAAACACGAACAAGAAGTAGTGAGACAAACTTGAGGTGCTTTCTCCTGGCACATTCCATTCTAAATTCCAATCTAGAACACGACTTCCATTGAGGCTCTGTTGCCCTAGTAACCAGATTTGGTAAGGAAGGACTGCTGCCACCTTGTGGCCGTTTCACGCAACAGCAGCTTTAATCCCAGCGCTAATGGTCAGTTGATATTCAAAATCATTGCAGGCCTGTAAATGACACCTGCCCTGAAAACAAATCCTGGGGTCACATATCGACCAAAAAATTCAAAGGACGTCCATATTCCAAAACGACCATTTCCAAAGGCATATTTTACGCACATTAGTGTTCTGCTTCTTTTTCTTTCTTTCCTTTTTTGTTAAAAAAACGGGAATGGAAAAAGGCATCCCTCAGAATGGGCGAAAATCGTTGCAAACAAATCAATGGACAAAGGTTTAATCTCCAATATATATAAACAGCACATGCAGCTTAATATTAAAAAAACAAACAACCCAATACAAAAATGGGCAGATGATCTAAAGAGACGTTTCTTCAAAGAAGACACAGAGATGGCCAAGACGCACATGAAAAGCTGCTCAACAGCACTAATTATTAGAGAAATGCAAATCAAAACTACAATGAGGTATCACCTCACACCTGTTAGAATCGGCATCCTCAGAAAATCTACAAACAACAAATTCTGGGGAGGGTGTGGACAAAAGGAGCCCTCTTCCACTATTGGTGGGGATGTAAATTGATACAGTCACTATGGAGAAGAGTATGGCGTTTCCTTAAAAAAACTAGAAATAGAATTACCATCTGATCCAGCAATCCCACTTCTGGGCATATACCCAGAGAAAACCATAAATCAAAAAGGCACATTCACCACAATGTTCATTGCAGCACTATTTACAATAGCCAGGTAATGCAAGCAACCTAAATGCCCACAGACAGATGAATGGATAAAGATGTGGTACATATATAAAATGGAATATTACTCAGCCATAAAAAGGAATGAAACTGGGTCATTTGTAGAGACATCGATGGATCTAGAGACTGTCATACAGAATGAAGTAAGTCAGAAAGAGGAAAACAAATATTGTATATTAATGCATATATGTGGAACCTAAAAAATGGTACAGATGAACTGGTTTGCAGGGAAGAAATAGAGACACAGAGGTAGAGAACAAACGTATGGACACGAAGTGTGGGAAGTCATGGGGGGGTGGTGGTGGGATGAGTTGGGAGATTGGGATGGACCTGTATACATGTATATGCATAAAATACATAACTAATAATAACCTGCTGTATAAAAAAATAAATAAAATTAAATTTCAAAATTAAAAAAAATAAAATTTAAAAATAAAACAGAAAAAAGTTCTTCCCTTCACACAGATGTATTTATAGGAATGAATTATTTCCATGCTTATATCTATAAATACATAAAAGAGGAATCAAATCTAACTTGAACCATAAAAGAAAAAAAAATGCTGAACCCACCAGTTATACCGAGGGAAACCCTATCAGGGCACTTGCTCCAGCGGTAAACAATTCTGAAATTGGTCAGAGGTGGGGAATCACCTCCCATACAGCCAGCAACCCACCCCCCATTCAAGGAGTGTCCTCATTGCAAAGCTGGGGGACCGTGCTGAGGCATCTGTGAGTAAACGTGAGCTGAGCCCCAGGCCAGCTGCTGCTGAACTGTTCCCACCCTTCCCAGGTAAAACACCTGAATATGTACAAGGGCTTGAAAGCCTAGAGGAAGGGCCCTGGAGCCACACCAGCGACAGCACGCAGGCCAACTTGGTGCCTGCAGGCCAGCCAGGATGGTCCTGGCCCCGGGCGCTCTTCTGGAAGCTTTCTATTGCCCTACCTGAGATACCCCTCCTGTCCCGGCCCCCACTGCTTTTATCCTTCCTCACCTCTGTCCGGAGAGAAATTCCATCGGAAGGTATGGGTGACACATCCTCTTCTTTACAGGTGGCAGCCTGGCAACTCCTGCAGAAAGGCCAGCAGAGCCCCACTCACACCGGGCCACCAACAAAGCCTTGGCCCCTCACTCCCTCCCACCAGCACAGCCCCGAGACTGCTGACGGGGCAGAGAATATGGAGTCAGGCGCAACTTCAGGGGCTATTGCTGCCTGGAACGCTGTTTATATTGACCTCAACCAGGCACACCTGGGGAGGGCCGGCCGGCAGGGTGAGGCTGCCCAGGTCAGCTAATCCACAACCCTCAGGGAATCACATGGTTGAAAATGGACCTCGCTAAGGCAGAATAGAAGCCAAGGAAAAAAAGGACACAATGCCATTTGCAGCCCCGTAGATGAGTCTAGAGGTAATCACGTGACTTGGAGTAAGTCAGAAAGTGAAAGACACATATCGTGTCATATCACTTATAGGTATTACCTAAAAATGGATACCAGGGCAGATATTTCCACGGAGAAGGGCAATCACAGATTCATTAAACAAACTTATGGTTCACCAATGGAAAGGTGTGAGGATTGGTTTCATTACGATATCGGGGTTAACAGACATAATCAAACACAGGTGACATATATATTCACCAAAGACCTACGGAATACCAAGAGAAGACGACTCAACATTCTGTCCTAACGTACACGGGAAAAGGATCCCAGGAAGAACAGACATCTGTATATGTGTAAAAGAACCACATCTTCCACACCTACAACAAGCCAAACATTGTAATCAAACTTGTTGTAATAGAAAATAAAATTTAAAAAAATTAAAAACACGAACAAGAAGTAGTGAGACAAACTTGAGGTGCTTTCTCCTGGCACATTCCATTCTAAATTCCAATCTAGAACACGACTTCCATTGAGGCTCTGTTGCCCTAGTAACCAGATTTGGTAAGGAAGGACTGCTGCCACCTTGTGGCCGTTTCACGCAACAGCAGCTTTAATCCCAGCGCTAATGGTCAGTTGATATTCAAAATCATTGCAGGCCTGTAAATGACACCTGCCCTGAAAACAAATCCTGGGGTCACATATCGACCAAAAAATTCAAAGGACGTCCATATTCCAAAACGACCATTTCCAAAGGCATATTTTACGCACATTAGTGTTCTGCTTCTTTTTCTTTCTTTCCTTTTTTGTTAAAAAAACGGGAATGGAAAAAGGCATCCCTCAGAATGGGCGAAAATCGTTGCAAACAAATCAATGGACAAAGGTTTAATCTCCAATATATATAAACAGCACATGCAGCTTAATATTAAAAAAACAAACAACCCAATACAAAAATGGGCAGATGATCTAAAGAGACGTTTCTTCAAAGAAGACACAGAGATGGCCAAGACGCACATGAAAAGCTGCTCAACAGCACTAATTATTAGAGAAATGCAAATCAAAACTACAATGAGGTATCACCTCACACCTGTTAGAATCGGCATCCTCAGAAAATCTACAAACAACAAATTCTGGGGAGGGTGTGGACAAAAGGAGCCCTCTTCCACTATTGGTGGGGATGTAAATTGATACAGTCACTATGGAGAAGAGTATGGCGTTTCCTTAAAAAAACTAGAAATAGAATTACCATCTGATCCAGCAATCCCACTTCTGGGCATATACCCAGAGAAAACCATAAATCAAAAAGGCACATTCACCACAATGTTCATTGCAGCACTATTTACAATAGCCAGGTAATGCAAGCAACCTAAATGCCCACAGACAGATGAATGGATAAAGATGTGGTACATATATAAAATGGAATATTACTCAGCCATAAAAAGGAATGAAACTGGGTCATTTGTAGAGACATCGATGGATCTAGAGACTGTCATACAGAATGAAGTAAGTCAGAAAGAGGAAAACAAATATTGTATATTAATGCATATATGTGGAACCTAAAAAATGGTACAGATGAACTGGTTTGCAGGGAAGAAATAGAGACACAGAGGTAGAGAACAAACGTATGGACACGAAGTGTGGGAAGTCATGGGGGGGTGGTGGTGGGATGAGTTGGGAGATTGGGATTGACCTGTATACATGTATATGCATAAAATACATAACTAATAATAACCTGCTGTATAAAAAAATAAATAAAATTAAATTTCAAAATTTAAAAAAATAAAATTTAAAAATAAAACAGAAAAAAGTTCTTCCCTTCACACAGATGTATTTATAGGAATGAATTATTTCCATGCTTATATCTATAAATACATAAAAGAGGAATCAAATCTAACTTGAACCATAAAAGAAAAAAAAATGCTGAACCCACCAGTTATACAGAGGGAAACCCTATCAGGGCACTTGCTCCAGCGGTAAACAATTCTGAAATTGGTCAGAGGTGGGGAATCACCTCCCATACAGCCAGCAACCCACCCCCCATTCAAAGAGTGTCCTCATTGCAAAGCTGGGGGACCGTGCTGAGGCATCTGTGAGTAAACGTGAGCTGAGCCCCAGGCCAGCTGCTGCTGAACTGTTCCCACCCTTCCCAGGTAAAACACCTGAATATGTACAAGGGCTTGAAAGCCTAGAGGAAGGGCCCTGGAGCCACACCAGCGACAGCACGCAGGCCAACTTGGTGCCTGCAGGCCAGCCAGGATGGTCCTGGCCCCGGGCGCTCTTCTGGAAGCTTTCTATTGCCCTACCTGAGATACCCCTCCTGTCCCGGCCCCCACTGCTTTTATCCTTCCTCACCTCTGTCCGGAGAGAAATTCCATCGGAAGGTATGGGTGACACATCCTCTTCTTTACAGGTGGCAGCCTGGCAACTCCTGCAGAAAGGCCAGCAGAGCCCCACTCACACCGGGCCACCAACAAAGCCTTGGCCCCTCACTCCCTCCCACCAGCACAGCCCCGAGACTGCTGACGGGGCAGAGAATATGGAGTCAGGCGCAACTTCAGGGGCTATTGCTGCCTGGAACGCTGTTTATATTGACCTCAACCAGGCACACCTGGGGAGGGCCGGCCGGCAGGGTGAGGCTGCCCAGGTCAGCTAATCCACAACCCTCAGGGAATCACATGGTTGAAAATGGACCTCGCTAAGGCAGAATAGAAGCCAAGGAAAAAAAGGACACAATGCCATTTGCAGCCCCGTAGATGAGTCTAGAGGTAATCACGTGACTTGGAGTAAGTCAGAAAGTGAAAGACACATATCGTATCATATCACTTATAGGTATTACCTAAAAATGGATACCAGGGCAGATATTTCCACGGAGAAGGGCAATCACAGATTCATTAAACAAACTTATGGTTCACCAATGGAAAGGTGTGAGGATTGGTTTCATTACGATATCGGGGTTAACAGACATAATCAAACACAGGTGACATATATATTCACCAAAGACCTACGGAATACCAAGAGAAGACGACTCAACATTCTGTCCTAACGTACACGGGAAAAGGATCCCAGGAAGAACAGACATCTGTATATGTGTAAAAGAACCACATCTTCCACACCTACAACAAGCCAAACATTGTAATCAAACTTGTTGTAATAGAAAATAAAATTTAAAAAAATTAAAAACACGAACAAGAAGTAGTGAGACAAACTTGAGGTGCTTTCTCCTGGCACATTCCATTCTAAATTCCAATCTAGAACACGACTTCCATTGAGGCTCTGTTGCCCTAGTAACCAGATTTGGTAAGGAAGGACTGCTGCCACCTTGTGGCCGTTTCACGCAACAGCAGCTTTAATCCCAGCGCTAATGGTCAGTTGATATTCAAAATCATTGCAGGCCTGTAAATGACACCTGCCCTGAAAACAAATCCTGGGGTCACATATCGACCAAAAAATTCAAAGGACGTCCATATTCCAAAACGACCATTTCCAAAGGCATATTTTACGCACATTAGTGTTCTGCTTCTTTTTCTTTCTTTCCTTTTTTGTTAAAAAAACGGGAATGGAAAAAGGCATCCCTCAGAATGGGCGAAAATCGTTGCAAACAAATCAATGGACAAAGGTTTAATCTCCAATATATATAAACAGCACATGCAGCTTAATATTAAAAAAACAAACAACCCAATACAAAAATGGGCAGATGATCTAAAGAGACGTTTCTTCAAAGAAGACACAGAGATGGCCAAGACGCACATGAAAAGCTGCTCAACAGCACTAATTATTAGAGAAATGCAAATCAAAACTACAATGAGGTATCACCTCACACCTGTTAGAATCGGCATCCTCAGAAAATCTACAAACAACAAATTCTGGGGAGGGTGTGGACAAAAGGAGCCCTCTTCCACTATTGGTGGGGATGTAAATTGATACAGTCACTATGGAGAAGAGTATGGCGTTTCCTTAAAAAAACTAGAAATAGAATTACCATCTGATCCAGCAATCCCACTTCTGGGCATATACCCAGAGAAAACCATAAATCAAAAAGGCACATTCACCACAATGTTCATTGCAGCACTATTTACAATAGCCAGGTAATGCAAGCAACCTAAATGCCCACAGACAGATGAATGGATAAAGATGTGGTACATATATAAAATGGAATATTACTCAGCCATAAAAAGGAATGAAACTGGGTCATTTGTAGAGACATCGATGGATCTAGAGACTGTCATACAGAATGAAGTAAGTCAGAAAGAGGAAAACAAATATTGTATATTAATGCATATATGTGGAACCTAAAAAATGGTACAGATGAACTGGTTTGCAGGGAAGAAATAGAGACACAGAGGTAGAGAACAAACGTATGGACACGAAGTGTGGGAAGTCATGGGGGGGTGGTGGTGGGATGAGTTGGGAGATTGGGATTGACCTGTATACATGTATATGCATAAAATACATAACTAATAATAACCTGCTGTATAAAAAAATAAATAAAATTAAATTTCAAAATTTAAAAAAATAAAATTTAAAAATAAAACAGAAAAAAGTTCTTCCCTTCACACAGATGTATTTATAGGAATGAATTATTTCCATGCTTATATCTATAAATACATAAAAGAGGAATCAAATCTAACTTGAACCATAAAAGAAAAAAAATGCTGAACCCACCAGTTATACAGAGGGAAACCCTATCAGGGCACTTGCTCCAGCGGTAAACAATTCTGAAATTGGTCAGAGGTGGGGAATCACCTCCCATACAGCCAGCAACCCACCCCCCATTCAAGGAGTGTCCTCATTGCAAAGCTGGGGGACCGTGCTGAGGCATCTGTGAGTAAACGTGAGCTGAGCCCCAGGCCAGCTGCTGCTGAACTGTTCCCACCCTTCCCAGGTAAAACACCTGAATATGTACAAGGGCTTGAAAGCCTAGAGGAAGGGCCCTGGAGCCACACCAGCGACAGCACGCAGGCCAACTTGGTGCCTGCAGGCCAGCCAGGATGGTCCTGGCCCCGGGCGCTCTTCTGGAAGCTTTCTATTGCCCTACCTGAGATACCCCTCCTGTCCCGGCCCCCACTGCTTTTATCCTTCCTCACCTCTGTCCGGAGAGAAATTCCATCGGAAGGTATGGGTGACACATCCTCTTCTTTACAGGTGGCAGCCTGGCAACTCCTGCAGAAAGGCCAGCAGAGCCCCACTCACACCGGGCCACCAACAAAGCCTTGGCCCCTCACTCCCTCCCACCAGCACAGCCCCGAGACTGCTGACGGGGCAGAGAATATGGAGTCAGGCGCAACTTCAGGGGCTATTGCTGCCTGGAACGCTGTTTATATTGACCTCAACCAGGCACACCTGGGGAGGGCCGGCCGGCAGGGTGAGGCTGCCCAGGTCAGCTAATCCACAACCCTCAGGGAATCACATGGTTGAAAATGGACCTCGCTAAGGCAGAATAGAAGCCAAGGAAAAAAAGGACACAATGCCATTTGCAGCCCCGTAGATGAGTCTAGAGGTGATCACGTGACTTGGAGTAAGTCAGAAAGTGAAAGACACATATCGTATCATATCACTTATAGGTATTACCTAAAAATGGATACCAGGGCAGATATTTCCACGGAGAAGGGCAATCACAGATTCATTAAACAAACTTATGGTTCACCAATGGAAAGGTGTGAGGATTGGTTTCATTACGATATCGGGGTTAACAGACATAATCAAACACAGGTGACATATATATTCACCAAAGACCTACGGAATACCAAGAGAAGACGACTCAACATTCTGTCCTAACGTACACGGGAAAAGGATCCCAGGAAGAACAGACATCTGTATATGTGTAAAAGAACCACATCTTCCACACCTACAACAAGCCAAACATTGTAATCAAACTTGTTGTAATAGAAAATAAAATAAAAACAAATTAAAAACACGAACAAGAAGTAGTGAGACAAACTTGAGGTGCTTTCTCCTGGCACATTCCATTCTAAATTCCAATCTAGAACACGACTTCCATTGAGGCTCTGTTGCCCTAGTAACCAGATTTGGTAAGGAAGGACTGCTGCCACCTTGTGGCCGTTTCACGCAACAGCAGCTTTAATCCCAGCGCTAATGGTCAGTTGATATTCAAAATCATTGCAGGCCTGTAAATGACACCTGCCCTGAAAACAAATCCTGGGGTCACATATCGACCAAAAAATTCAAAGGACGTCCATATTCCAAAACGACCATTTCCAAAGGCATATTTTACGCACATTAGTGTTCTGCTTCTTTTTCTTTCTTTCCTTTTTTGTTAAAAAAACGGGAATGGAAAAAGGCATCCCTCAGAATGGGCGAAAATCGTTGCAAACAAATCAATGGACAAAGGTTTAATCTCCAATATATATAAACAGCACATGCAGCTTAATATTAAAAAAACAAACAACCCAATACAAAAATGGGCAGATGATCTAAAGAGACGTTTCTTCAAAGAAGACACAGAGATGGCCAAGACGCACATGAAAAGCTGCTCAACAGCACTAATTATTAGAGAAATGCAAATCAAAACTACAATGAGGTATCACCTCACACCTGTTAGAATCGGCATCCTCAGAAAATCTACAAACAACAAATTCTGGGGAGGGTGTGGACAAAAGGAGCCCTCTTCCACTATTGGTGGGGATGTAAATTGATACAGTCACTATGGAGAAGAGTATGGCGTTTCCTTAAAAAAACTAGAAATAGAATTACCATCTGATCCAGCAATCCCACTTCTGGGCATATACCCAGAGAAAACCATAAATCAAAAAGGCACATTCACCACAATGTTCATTGCAGCACTATTTACAATAGCCAGGTAATGCAAGCAACCTAAATGCCCACAGACAGATGAATGGATAAAGATGTGGTACATATATAAAATGGAATATTACTCAGCCATAAAAAGGAATGAAACTGGGTCATTTGTAGAGACATCGATGGATCTAGAGACTGTCATACAGAATGAAGTAAGTCAGAAAGAGGAAAACAAATATTGTATATTAATGCATATATGTGGAACCTAAAAAATGGTACAGATGAACTGGTTTGCAGGGAAGAAATAGAGACACAGAGGTAGAGAACAAACGTATGGACACGAAGTGTGGGAAGTCATGGGGGGGTGGTGGTGGGATGAGTTGGGAGATTGGGATTGACCTGTATACATGTATATGCATAAAATACATAACTAATAATAACCTGCTGTATAAAAAAATAAATAAAATTAAATTTCAAAATTTAAAAAAATAAAATTTAAAAATAAAACAGAAAAAAGTTCTTCCCTTCACACAGATGTATTTATAGGAATGAATTATTTCCATGCTTATATCTATAAATACATAAAAGAGGAATCAAATCTAACTTGAACCATAAAAGAAAAAAAAATGCTGAACCCACCAGTTATACAGAGGGAAACCCTATCAGGGCACTTGCTCCAGCGGTAAACAATTCTGAAATTGGTCAGAGGTGGGGAATCACCTCCCATACAGCCAGCAACCCACCCCCCATTCAAAGAGTGTCCTCATTGCAAAGCTGGGGGACCGTGCTGAGGCATCTGTGAGTAAACGTGAGCTGAGCCCCAGGCCAGCTGCTGCTGAACTGTTCCCACCCTTCCCAGGTAAAACACCTGAATATGTACAAGGGCTTGAAAGCCTAGAGGAAGGGCCCTGGAGCCACACCAGCGACAGCACGCAGGCCAACTTGGTGCCTGCAGGCCAGCCAGGATGGTCCTGGCCCCGGGCGCTCTTCTGGAAGCTTTCTATTGCCCTACCTGAGATACCCCTCCTGTCCCGGCCCCCACTGCTTTTATCCTTCCTCACCTCTGTCCGGAGAGAAATTCCATCGGAAGGTATGGGTGACACATCCTCTTCTTTACAGGTGGCAGCCTGGCAACTCCTGCAGAAAGGCCAGCAGAGCCCCACTCACACCGGGCCACCAACAAAGCCTTGGCCCCTCACTCCCTCCCACCAGCACAGCCCCGAGACTGCTGACGGGGCAGAGAATATGGAGTCAGGCGCAACTTCAGGGGCTATTGCTGCCTGGAACGCTGTTTATATTGACCTCAACCAGGCACACCTGGGGAGGGCCGGCCGGCAGGGTGAGGCTGCCCAGGTCAGCTAATCCACAACCCTCAGGGAATCACATGGTTGAAAATGGACCTCGCTAAGGCAGAATAGAAGCCAAGGAAAAAAAGGACACAATGCCATTTGCAGCCCCGTAGATGAGTCTAGAGGTAATCACGTGACTTGGAGTAAGTCAGAAAGTGAAAGACACATATCGTATCATATCACTTATAGGTATTACCTAAAAATGGATACCAGGGCAGATATTTCCACGGAGAAGGGCAATCACAGATTCATTAAACAAACTTATGGTTCACCAATGGAAAGGTGTGAGGATTGGTTTCATTACGATATCGGGGTTAACAGACATAATCAAACACAGGTGACATATATATTCACCAAAGACCTACGGAATACCAAGAGAAGACGACTCAACATTCTGTCCTAACGTACACGGGAAAAGGATCCCAGGAAGAACAGACATCTGTATATGTGTAAAAGAACCACATCTTCCACACCTACAACAAGCCAAACATTGTAATCAAACTTGTTGTAATAGAAAATAAAATTTAAAAAAATTAAAAACACGAACAAGAAGTAGTGAGACAAACTTGAGGTGCTTTCTCCTGGCACATTCCATTCTAAATTCCAATCTAGAACACGACTTCCATTGAGGCTCTGTTGCCCTAGTAACCAGATTTGGTAAGGAAGGACTGCTGCCACCTTGTGGCCGTTTCACGCAACAGCAGCTTTAATCCCAGCGCTAATGGTCAGTTGATATTCAAAATCATTGCAGGCCTGTAAATGACACCTGCCCTGAAAACAAATCCTGGGGTCACATATCGACCAAAAAATTCAAAGGACGTCCATATTCCAAAACGACCATTTCCAAAGGCATATTTTACGCACATTAGTGTTCTGCTTCTTTTTCTTTCTTTCCTTTTTTGTTAAAAAAACGGGAATGGAAAAAGGCATCCCTCAGAATGGGCGAAAATCGTTGCAAACAAATCAATGGACAAAGGTTTAATCTCCAATATATATAAACAGCACATGCAGCTTAATATTAAAAAAACAAACAACCCAATACAAAAATGGGCAGATGATCTAAAGAGACGTTTCTTCAAAGAAGACACAGAGATGGCCAAGACGCACATGAAAAGCTGCTCAACAGCACTAATTATTAGAGAAATGCAAATCAAAACTACAATGAGGTATCACCTCACACCTGTTAGAATCGGCATCCTCAGAAAATCTACAAACAACAAATTCTGGGGAGGGTGTGGACAAAAGGAGCCCTCTTCCACTATTGGTGGGGATGTAAATTGATACAGTCACTATGGAGAAGAGTATGGCGTTTCCTTAAAAAAACTAGAAATAGAATTACCATCTGATCCAGCAATCCCACTTCTGGGCATATACCCAGAGAAAACCATAAATCAAAAAGGCACATTCACCACAATGTTCATTGCAGCACTATTTACAATAGCCAGGTAATGCAAGCAACCTAAATGCCCACAGACAGATGAATGGATAAAGATGTGGTACATATATAAAATGGAATATTACTCAGCCATAAAAAGGAATGAAACTGGGTCATTTGTAGAGACATCGATGGATCTAGAGACTGTCATACAGAATGAAGTAAGTCAGAAAGAGGAAAACAAATATTGTATATTAATGCATATATGTGGAACCTAAAAAATGGTACAGATGAACTGGTTTGCAGGGAAGAAATAGAGACACAGAGGTAGAGAACAAACGTATGGACACGAAGTGTGGGAAGTCATGGGGGGGTGGTGGTGGGATGAGTTGGGAGATTGGGATTGACCTGTATACATGTATATGCATAAAATACATAACTAATAATAACCTGCTGTATAAAAAAATAAATAAAATTAAATTTCAAAATTTAAAAAAATAAAATTTAAAAATAAAACAGAAAAAAGTTCTTCCCTTCACACAGATGTATTTATAGGAATGAATTATTTCCATGCTTATATCTATAAATACATAAAAGAGGAATCAAATCTAACTTGAACCATAAAAGAAAAAAAATGCTGAACCCACCAGTTATACAGAGGGAAACCCTATCAGGGCACTTGCTCCAGCGGTAAACAATTCTGAAATTGGTCAGAGGTGGGGAATCACCTCCCATACAGCCAGCAACCCACCCCCCATTCAAGGAGTGTCCTCATTGCAAAGCTGGGGGACCGTGCTGAGGCATCTGTGAGTAAACGTGAGCTGAGCCCCAGGCCAGCTGCTGCTGAACTGTTCCCACCCTTCCCAGGTAAAACACCTGAATATGTACAAGGGCTTGAAAGCCTAGAGGAAGGGCCCTGGAGCCACACCAGCGACAGCACGCAGGCCAACTTGGTGCCTGCAGGCCAGCCAGGATGGTCCTGGCCCCGGGCGCTCTTCTGGAAGCTTTCTATTGCCCTACCTGAGATACCCCTCCTGTCCCGGCCCCCACTGCTTTTATCCTTCCTCACCTCTGTCCGGAGAGAAATTCCATCGGAAGGTATGGGTGACACATCCTCTTCTTTACAGGTGGCAGCCTGGCAACTCCTGCAGAAAGGCCAGCAGAGCCCCACTCACACCGGGCCACCAACAAAGCCTTGGCCCCTCACTCCCTCCCACCAGCACAGCCCCGAGACTGCTGACAGGGCAGAGAATATGGAGTCAGGCGCAACTTCAGGGGCTATTGCTGCCTGGAACGCTGTTTATATTGACCTCAACCAGGCACACCTGGGGAGGGCCGGCCGGCAGGGTGAGGCTGCCCAGGTCAGCTAATCCACAACCCTCAGGGAATCACATGGTTGAAAATGGACCTCGCTAAGGCAGAATAGAAGCCAAGGAAAAAAAGGACACAATGCCATTTGCAGCCCCGTAGATGAGTCTAGAGGTAATCACGTGACTTGGAGTAAGTCAGAAAGTGAAAGACACATATCGTATCATATCACTTATAGGTATTACCTAAAAATGGATACCAGGGCAGATATTTCCACGGAGAAGGGCAATCACAGATTCATTAAACAAACTTATGGTTCACCAATGGAAAGGTGTGAGGATTGGTTTCATTACGATATCGGGGTTAACAGACATAATCAAACACAGGTGACATATATATTCACCAAAGACCTACGGAATACCAAGAGAAGACGACTCAACATTCTGTCCTAATGTACATGGGAAAAGGATCCCAGGAAGAACAGACATCTGTATATGTGTAAAAGAACCACATCTTCCACACCTACAACAAGCCAAACATTGTAATCAAACTTGCTGTAATAGAAAATAAAAAAAAAATTAAAAACACGAACAAGAAGTAGTGAGACAAACTTGAGAGGCTTTCTCCTGGCACATTCCATTCTAAATTCCAATCTAGAACACGACTTCCATTGAGGCTCTGTTGCCCTAGTAACCAGATTTGGTAAGGGAGAACTGCTGCCACCTTGTGGCCGTTTCACGCAACAGCAGCTTTAATCCCAGCGCTAATGTTCAGTTGATATTCAAAATCATTGCAGGCCTGTAAATGACACCTGCCCTGAAAACAAATCCTGGGGTCACATATCGACCAAAAAATTCAAAGGACGTCCATATTCCAAAACGACCATTTCCAAAGGCATATTTTATGCACATTAGTGTTCTGCTTCTTTTTCTTTCTTTCCTTTTTTGTTAAAAAAACGGGAATGGAAAAAGGCATCCCTCAGAATGGGCGAAAATCGTTGCAAACAAATCAATGGACAAAGGTTTAATCTCCAATATATATAAACAGCACATGCAGCTTAATATTAAAAAAACAAACAACCCAATACAAAAATGGGCAGATGATCTAAAGAGACGTTTCTTCAAAGAAGACACAGAGATGGCCAAGACGCACATGAAAAGCTGCTCAACAGCACTAATTATTAGAGAAGTGCAAATCAAAACTACAATGAGGTATCACCTCACACCTGTTAGAATCGGCATCCTCAGAAAATCTACAAACAACAAATTCTGGGGAGTGTGTGGACAAAAGAAGCCCTCTTCCACTATTGGTGGGGATGTAAATTGATACAGTCACTATGGAGAAGAGTATGGCGTTTCCTTAAAAAAACTAGAAATAGAATTACCATCTGATCCAGCAATCCCACTTCTGGGCATATACCCAGAGAAAACCATAAATCAAAAAGGCACATTCACCACAATGTTCATTGCAGCACTATTTACAATAGCCAGGTAATGCAAGCAACCTAAATGCCCACAGACAGATGAATGGATAAAGATGTGGTACATATATAAAATGGAATATTACTCAGCCATAAAAAGGAATGAAACTGGGTCATTTGTAGAGACATCGATGGATCTAGAGACTGTCATACAGAATGAAGTAAGTCAGAAAGAGGAAAACAAATATTGTATATTAATGCATATATGTGGAACCTAAAAAATGGTACAGATGAACTGGTTTGCAGGGAAGAAATAGAGACACAGAGGTAGAGAACAAACGTATGGACACGAAGTGTGGGAAGTCATGGGGGGGTGGTGGTGGGATGAGTTGGGAGATTGGGATTGACCTGTATACATGTATATGCATAAAATACATAACTAATAATAACCTGCTGTATAAAAAAATAAATAAAATTAAATTTCAAAATTTAAAAAAATAAAATTTAAAAATAAAACAGAAAAAAGTTCTTCCCTTCACACAGATGTATTTATAGGAATGAATTATTTCCATGCTTATATCTATAAATACATAAAAGAGGAATCAAATCTAACTTGAACCATAAAAGAAAAAAAATGCTGAACCCACCAGTTATACAGAGGGAAACCCTATCAGGGCACTTGCTCCAGCGGTAAACAATTCTGAAATTGGTCAGAGGTGGGGAATCACCTCCCATACAGCCAGCAACCCACCCCCCATTCAAGGAGTGTCCTCATTGCAAAGCTGGGGGACCGTGCTGAGGCATCTGTGAGTAAACGTGAGCTGAGCCCCAGGCCAGCTGCTGCTGAACTGTTCCCACCCTTCCCAGGTAAAACACCTGAATATGTACAAGGGCTTGAAAGCCTAGAGGAAGGGCCCTGGAGCCACACCAGCGACAGCACGCAGGCCAACTTGGTGCCTGCAGGCCAGCCAGGATGGTCCTGGCCCCGGGCGCTCTTCTGGAAGCTTTCTATTGCCCTACCTGAGATACCCCTCCTGTCCCGGCCCCCACTGCTTTTATCCTTCCTCACCTCTGTCCGGAGAGAAATTCCATCGGAAGGTATGGGTGACACATCCTCTTCTTTACAGGTGGCAGCCTGGCAACTCCTGCAGAAAGGCCAGCAGAGCCCCACTCACACCGGGCCACCAACAAAGCCTTGGCCCCTCACTCCCTCCCACCAGCACAGCCCCGAGACTGCTGACGGGGCAGAGAATATGGAGTCAGGCGCAACTTCAGGGGCTATTGCTGCCTGGAACGCTGTTTATATTGACCTCAACCAGGCACACCTGGGGAGGGCCGGCCGGCAGGGTGAGGCTGCCCAGGTCAGCTAATCCACAACCCTCAGGGAATCACATGGTTGAAAATGGACCTCGCTAAGGCAGAATAGAAGCCAAGGAAAAAAAGGACACAATGCCATTTGCAGCCCCGTAGATGAGTCTAGAGGTAATCACGTGACTTGGAGTAAGTCAGAAAGTGAAAGACACATATCGTGTCATATCACTTATAGGTATTACCTAAAAATGGATACCAGGGCAGATATTTCCACGGAGAAGGGCAATCACAGATTCATTAAACAAACTTATGGTTCACCAATGGAAAGGTGTGAGGATTGGTTTCATTACGATATCGGGGTTAACAGACATAATCAAACACAGGTGACATATATATTCACCAAAGACCTACGGAATACCAAGAGAAGACGACTCAACATTCTGTCCTAACGTACACGGGAAAAGGATCCCAGGAAGAACAGACATCTGTATATGTGTAAAAGAACCACATCTTCCACACCTACAACAAGCCAAACATTGTAATCAAACTTGTTGTAATAGAAAATAAAATTTAAAAAAATTAAAAACACGAACAAGAAGTAGTGAGACAAACTTGAGGTGCTTTCTCCTGGCACATTCCATTCTAAATTCCAATCTAGAACACGACTTCCATTGAGGCTCTGTTGCCCTAGTAACCAGATTTGGTAAGGAAGGACTGCTGCCACCTTGTGGCCGTTTCACGCAACAGCAGCTTTAATCCCAGCGCTAATGGTCAGTTGATATTCAAAATCATTGCAGGCCTGTAAATGACACCTGCCCTGAAAACAAATCCTGGGGTCACATATCGACCAAAAAATTCAAAGGACGTCCATATTCCAAAACGACCATTTCCAAAGGCATATTTTACGCACATTAGTGTTCTGCTTCTTTTTCTTTCTTTCCTTTTTTGTTAAAAAAACGGGAATGGAAAAAGGCATCCCTCAGAATGGGCGAAAATCGTTGCAAACAAATCAATGGACAAAGGTTTAATCTCCAATATATATAAACAGCACATGCAGCTTAATATTAAAAAAACAAACAACCCAATACAAAAATGGGCAGATGATCTAAAGAGACGTTTCTTCAAAGAAGACACAGAGATGGCCAAGACGCACATGAAAAGCTGCTCAACAGCACTAATTATTAGAGAAATGCAAATCAAAACTACAATGAGGTATCACCTCACACCTGTTAGAATCGGCATCCTCAGAAAATCTACAAACAACAAATTCTGGGGAGGGTGTGGACAAAAGGAGCCCTCTTCCACTATTGGTGGGGATGTAAATTGATACAGTCACTATGGAGAAGAGTATGGCGTTTCCTTAAAAAAACTAGAAATAGAATTACCATCTGATCCAGCAATCCCACTTCTGGGCATATACCCAGAGAAAACCATAAATCAAAAAGGCACATTCACCACAATGTTCATTGCAGCACTATTTACAATAGCCAGGTAATGCAAGCAACCTAAATGCCCACAGACAGATGAATGGATAAAGATGTGGTACATATATAAAATGGAATATTACTCAGCCATAAAAAGGAATGAAACTGGGTCATTTGTAGAGACATCGATGGATCTAGAGACTGTCATACAGAATGAAGTAAGTCAGAAAGAGGAAAACAAATATTGTATATTAATGCATATATGTGGAACCTAAAAAATGGTACAGATGAACTGGTTTGCAGGGAAGAAATAGAGACACAGAGGTAGAGAACAAACGTATGGACACGAAGTGTGGGAAGTCATGGGGGGGTGGTGGTGGGATGAGTTGGGAGATTGGGATTGACCTGTATACATGTATATGCATAAAATACATAACTAATAATAACCTGCTGTATAAAAAAATAAATAAAATTAAATTTCAAAATTTAAAAAAATAAAATTTAAAAATAAAACAGAAAAAAGTTCTTCCCTTCACACAGATGTATTTATAGGAATGAATTATTTCCATGCTTATATCTATAAATACATAAAAGAGGAATCAAATCTAACTTGAACCATAAAAGAAAAAAAATGCTGAACCCACCAGTTATACAGAGGGAAACCCTATCAGGGCACTTGCTCCAGCGGTAAACAATTCTGAAATTGGTCAGAGGTGGGGAATCACCTCCCATACAGCCAGCAACCCACCCCCCATTCAAGGAGTGTCCTCATTGCAAAGCTGGGGGACCGTGCTGAGGCATCTGTGAGTAAACGTGAGCTGAGCCCCAGGCCAGCTGCTGCTGAACTGTTCCCACCCTTCCCAGGTAAAACACCTGAATATGTACAAGGGCTTGAAAGCCTAGAGGAAGGGCCCTGGAGCCACACCAGCGACAGCACGCAGGCCAACTTGGTGCCTGCAGGCCAGCCAGGATGGTCCTGGCCCCGGGCGCTCTTCTGGAAGCTTTCTATTGCCCTACCTGAGATACCCCTCCTGTCCCGGCCCCCACTGCTTTTATCCTTCCTCACCTCTGTCCGGAGAGAAATTCCATCGGAAGGTATGGGTGACACATCCTCTTCTTTACAGGTGGCAGCCTGGCAACTCCTGCAGAAAGGCCAGCAGAGCCCCACTCACACCGGGCCACCAACAAAGCCTTGGCCCCTCACTCCCTCCCACCAGCACAGCCCCGAGACTGCTGACGGGGCAGAGAATATGGAGTCAGGCGCAACTTCAGGGGCTATTGCTGCCTGGAACGCTGTTTATATTGACCTCAACCAGGCACACCTGGGGAGGGCCGGCCGGCAGGGTGAGGCTGCCCAGGTCAGCTAATCCACAACCCTCAGGGAATCACATGGTTGAAAATGGACCTCGCTAAGGCAGAATAGAAGCCAAGGAAAAAAAGGACACAATGCCATTTGCAGCCCCGTAGATGAGTCTAGAGGTGATCACGTGACTTGGAGTAAGTCAGAAAGTGAAAGACACATATCGTGTCATATCACTTATAGGTATTACCTAAAAATGGATACCAGGGCAGATATTTCCACGGAGAAGGGCAATCACAGATTCATTAAACAAACTTATGGTTCACCAATGGAAAGGTGTGAGGATTGGTTTCATTACGATATCGGGGTTAACAGACATAATCAAACACAGGTGACATATATATTCACCAAAGACCTACGGAATACCAAGAGAAGACGACTCAACATTCTGTCCTAACGTACACGGGAAAAGGATCCCAGGAAGAACAGACATCTGTATATGTGTAAAAGAACCACATCTTCCACACCTACAACAAGCCAAACATTGTAATCAAACTTGTTGTAATAGAAAATAAAATTTAAAAAAATTAAAAACACGAACAAGAAGTAGTGAGACAAACTTGAGGTGCTTTCTCCTGGCACATTCCATTCTAAATTCCAATCTAGAACACGACTTCCATTGAGGCTCTGTTGCCCTAGTAACCAGATTTGGTAAGGAAGGACTGCTGCCACCTTGTGGCCGTTTCACGCAACAGCAGCTTTAATCCCAGCGCTAATGGTCAGTTGATATTCAAAATCATTGCAGGCCTGTAAATGACACCTGCCCTGAAAACAAATCCTGGGGTCACATATCGACCAAAAAATTCAAAGGACGTCCATATTCCAAAACGACCATTTCCAAAGGCATATTTTACGCACATTAGTGTTCTGCTTCTTTTTCTTTCTTTCCTTTTTTGTTAAAAAAACGGGAATGGAAAAAGGCATCCCTCAGAATGGGCGAAAATCGTTGCAAACAAATCAATGGACAAAGGTTTAATCTCCAATATATATAAACAGCACATGCAGCTTAATATTAAAAAAACAAACAACCCAATACAAAAATGGGCAGATGATCTAAAGAGACGTTTCTTCAAAGAAGACACAGAGATGGCCAAGACGCACATGAAAAGCTGCTCAACAGCACTAATTATTAGAGAAATGCAAATCAAAACTACAATGAGGTATCACCTCACACCTGTTAGAATCGGCATCCTCAGAAAATCTACAAACAACAAATTCTGGGGAGGGTGTGGACAAAAGGAGCCCTCTTCCACTATTGGTGGGGATGTAAATTGATACAGTCACTATGGAGAAGAGTATGGCGTTTCCTTAAAAAAACTAGAAATAGAATTACCATCTGATCCAGCAATCCCACTTCTGGGCATATACCCAGAGAAAACCATAAATCAAAAAGGCACATTCACCACAATGTTCATTGCAGCACTATTTACAATAGCCAGGTAATGCAAGCAACCTAAATGCCCACAGACAGATGAATGGATAAAGATGTGGTACATATATAAAATGGAATATTACTCAGCCATAAAAAGGAATGAAACTGGGTCATTTGTAGAGACATCGATGGATCTAGAGACTGTCATACAGAATGAAGTAAGTCAGAAAGAGGAAAACAAATATTGTATATTAATGCATATATGTGGAACCTAAAAAATGGTACAGATGAACTGGTTTGCAGGGAAGAAATAGAGACACAGAGGTAGAGAACAAACGTATGGACACGAAGTGTGGGAAGTCATGGGGGGGTGGTGGTGGGATGAGTTGGGAGATTGGGATTGACCTGTATACATGTATATGCATAAAATACATAACTAATAATAACCTGCTGTATAAAAAAATAAATAAAATTAAATTTCAAAATTTAAAAAAATAAAATTTAAAAATAAAACAGAAAAAAGTTCTTCCCTTCACACAGATGTATTTATAGGAATGAATTATTTCCATGCTTATATCTATAAATACATAAAAGAGGAATCAAATCTAACTTGAACCATAAAAGAAAAAAAATGCTGAACCCACCAGTTATACAGAGGGAAACCCTATCAGGGCACTTGCTCCAGCGGTAAACAATTCTGAAATTGGTCAGAGGTGGGGAATCACCTCCCATACAGCCAGCAACCCACCCCCCATTCAAGGAGTGTCCTCATTGCAAAGCTGGGGGACCGTGCTGAGGCATCTGTGAGTAAACGTGAGCTGAGCCCCAGGCCAGCTGCTGCTGAACTGTTCCCACCCTTCCCAGGTAAAACACCTGAATATGTACAAGGGCTTGAAAGCCTAGAGGAAGGGCCCTGGAGCCACACCAGCGACAGCACGCAGGCCAACTTGGTGCCTGCAGGCCAGCCAGGATGGTCCTGGCCCCGGGCGCTCTTCTGGAAGCTTTCTATTGCCCTACCTGAGATACCCCTCCTGTCCCGGCCCCCACTGCTTTTATCCTTCCTCACCTCTGTCCGGAGAGAAATTCCATCGGAAGGTATGGGTGACACATCCTCTTCTTTACAGGTGGCAGCCTGGCAACTCCTGCAGAAAGGCCAGCAGAGCCCCACTCACACCGGGCCACCAACAAAGCCTTGGCCCCTCACTCCCTCCCACCAGCACAGCCCCGAGACTGCTGACGGGGCAGAGAATATGGAGTCAGGCGCAACTTCAGGGGCTATTGCTGCCTGGAACGCTGTTTATATTGACCTCAACCAGGCACACCTGGGGAGGGCCGGCCGGCAGGGTGAGGCTGCCCAGGTCAGCTAATCCACAACCCTCAGGGAATCACATGGTTGAAAATGGACCTCGCTAAGGCAGAATAGAAGCCAAGGAAAAAAAGGACACAATGCCATTTGCAGCCCCGTAGATGAGTCTAGAGGTGATCACGTGACTTGGAGTAAGTCAGAAAGTGAAAGACACATATCGTATCATATCACTTATAGGTATTACCTAAAAATGGATACCAGGGCAGATATTTCCACGGAGAAGGGCAATCACAGATTCATTAAACAAACTTATGGTTCACCAATGGAAAGGTGTGAGGATTGGTTTCATTACGATATCGGGGTTAACAGACATAATCAAACACAGGTGACATATATATTCACCAAAGACCTACGGAATACCAAGAGAAGACGACTCAACATTCTGTCCTAACGTACACGGGAAAAGGATCCCAGGAAGAACAGACATCTGTATATGTGTAAAAGAACCACATCTTCCACACCTACAACAAGCCAAACATTGTAATCAAACTTGTTGTAATAGAAAATAAAATAAAAACAAATTAAAAACACGAACAAGAAGTAGTGAGACAAACTTGAGGTGCTTTCTCCTGGCACATTCCATTCTAAATTCCAATCTAGAACACGACTTCCATTGAGGCTCTGTTGCCCTAGTAACCAGATTTGGTAAGGAAGGACTGCTGCCACCTTGTGGCCGTTTCACGCAACAGCAGCTTTAATCCCAGCGCTAATGGTCAGTTGATATTCAAAATCATTGCAGGCCTGTAAATGACACCTGCCCTGAAAACAAATCCTGGGGTCACATATCGACCAAAAAATTCAAAGGACGTCCATATTCCAAAACGACCATTTCCAAAGGCATATTTTACGCACATTAGTGTTCTGCTTCTTTTTCTTTCTTTCCTTTTTTGTTAAAAAAACGGGAATGGAAAAAGGCATCCCTCAGAATGGGCGAAAATCGTTGCAAACAAATCAATGGACAAAGGTTTAATCTCCAATATATATAAACAGCACATGCAGCTTAATATTAAAAAAACAAACAACCCAATACAAAAATGGGCAGATGATCTAAAGAGACGTTTCTTCAAAGAAGACACAGAGATGGCCAAGACGCACATGAAAAGCTGCTCAACAGCACTAATTATTAGAGAAATGCAAATCAAAACTACAATGAGGTATCACCTCACACCTGTTAGAATCGGCATCCTCAGAAAATCTACAAACAACAAATTCTGGGGAGGGTGTGGACAAAAGGAGCCCTCTTCCACTATTGGTGGGGATGTAAATTGATACAGTCACTATGGAGAAGAGTATGGCGTTTCCTTAAAAAAACTAGAAATAGAATTACCATCTGATCCAGCAATCCCACTTCTGGGCATATACCCAGAGAAAACCATAAATCAAAAAGGCACATTCACCACAATGTTCATTGCAGCACTATTTACAATAGCCAGGTAATGCAAGCAACCTAAATGCCCACAGACAGATGAATGGATAAAGATGTGGTACATATATAAAATGGAATATTACTCAGCCATAAAAAGGAATGAAACTGGGTCATTTGTAGAGACATCGATGGATCTAGAGACTGTCATACAGAATGAAGTAAGTCAGAAAGAGGAAAACAAATATTGTATATTAATGCATATATGTGGAACCTAAAAAATGGTACAGATGAACTGGTTTGCAGGGAAGAAATAGAGACACAGAGGTAGAGAACAAACGTATGGACACGAAGTGTGGGAAGTCATGGGGGGGTGGTGGTGGGATGAGTTGGGAGATTGGGATTGACCTGTATACATGTATATGCATAAAATACATAACTAATAATAACCTGCTGTATAAAAAAATAAATAAAATTAAATTTCAAAATTTAAAAAAATAAAATTTAAAAATAAAACAGAAAAAAGTTCTTCCCTTCACACAGATGTATTTATAGGAATGAATTATTTCCATGCTTATATCTATAAATACATAAAAGAGGAATCAAATCTAACTTGAACCATAAAAGAAAAAAAATGCTGAACCCACCAGTTATACAGAGGGAAACCCTATCAGGGCACTTGCTCCAGCGGTAAACAATTCTGAAATTGGTCAGAGGTGGGGAATCACCTCCCATACAGCCAGCAACCCACCCCCCATTCAAGGAGTGTCCTCATTGCAAAGCTGGGGGACCGTGCTGAGGCATCTGTGAGTAAACGTGAGCTGAGCCCCAGGCCAGCTGCTGCTGAACTGTTCCCACCCTTCCCAGGTAAAACACCTGAATATGTACAAGGGCTTGAAAGCCTAGAGGAAGGGCCCTGGAGCCACACCAGCGACAGCACGCAGGCCAACTTGGTGCCTGCAGGCCAGCCAGGATGGTCCTGGCCCCGGGCGCTCTTCTGGAAGCTTTCTATTGCCCTACCTGAGATACCCCTCCTGTCCCGGCCCCCACTGCTTTTATCCTTCCTCACCTCTGTCCGGAGAGAAATTCCATCGGAAGGTATGGGTGACACATCCTCTTCTTTACAGGTGGCAGCCTGGCAACTCCTGCAGAAAGGCCAGCAGAGCCCCACTCACACCGGGCCACCAACAAAGCCTTGGCCCCTCACTCCCTCCCACCAGCACAGCCCCGAGACTGCTGACGGGGCAGAGAATATGGAGTCAGGCGCAACTTCAGGGGCTATTGCTGCCTGGAACGCTGTTTATATTGACCTCAACCAGGCACACCTGGGGAGGGCCGGCCGGCAGGGTGAGGCTGCCCAGGTCAGCTAATCCACAACCCTCAGGGAATCACATGGTTGAAAATGGACCTCGCTAAGGCAGAATAGAAGCCAAGGAAAAAAAGGACACAATGCCATTTGCAGCCCCGTAGATGAGTCTAGAGGTAATCACGTGACTTGGAGTAAGTCAGAAAGTGAAAGACACATATCGTATCATATCACTTATAGGTATTACCTAAAAATGGATACCAGGGCAGATATTTCCACGGAGAAGGGCAATCACAGATTCATTAAACAAGCTTATGGTTCACCAATGGAAAGGTGTGAGGATTGGTTTCATTACGATATCGGGGTTAACAGACATAATCAAACACAGGTGACATATATATTCACCAAAGACCTACGGAATACCAAGAGAAGACGACTCAACATTCTGTCCTAATGTACATGGGAAAAGGATCCCAGGAAGAACAGACATCTGTATATGTGTAAAAGAACCACATCTTCCACACCTACAACAAGCCAAACATTGTAATCAAACTTGCTGTAATAGAAAATAAAAAAAAATTAAAAACACGAACAAGAAGTAGTGAGACAAACTTGAGAGGCTTTCTCCTGGCACATTCCATTCTAAATTCCAATCTAGAACACGACTTCCATTGAGGCTCTGTTGCCCTAGTAACCAGATTTGGTAAGTGAGAACTGCTGCCACCTTGTGGCCGTTTCACGCAACAGCAGCTTTAATCCCAGCGCTAATGTTCAGTTGATATTCAAAATCATTGCAGGCCTGTAAATGACACCTGCCCTGAAAACAAATCCTGGGGTCACATATCGACCAAAAAATTCAAAGGACGTCCATATTCCAAAACGACCATTTCCAAAGGCATATTTTACGCACATTAGTGTTCTGCTTCTTTTTCTTTCTTTCCTTTTTTGTTAAAAAAACGGGAATGGAAAAAGGCATCCCTCAGAATGGGCGAAAATCGTTGCAAACAAATCAATGGACAAAGGTTTAATCTCCAATATATATAAACAGCACATGCAGCTTAATATTAAAAAAACAAACAACCCAATACAAAAATGGGCAGATGATCTAAAGAGACGTTTCTTCAAAGAAGACACAGAGATGGCCAAGACGCACATGAAAAGCTGCTCAACAGCACTAATTATTAGAGAAATGCAAATCAAAACTACAATGAGGTATCACCTCACACCTGTTAGAATCGGCATCCTCAGAAAATCTACAAACAACAAATTCTGGGGAGGGTGTGGACAAAAGGAGCCCTCTTCCACTATTGGTGGGGATGTAAATTGATACAGTCACTATGGAGAAGAGTATGGCGTTTCCTTAAAAAAACTAGAAATAGAATTACCATCTGATCCAGCAATCCCACTTCTGGGCATATACCCAGAGAAAACCATAAATCAAAAAGGCACATTCACCACAATGTTCATTGCAGCACTATTTACAATAGCCAGGTAATGCAAGCAACCTAAATGCCCACAGACAGATGAATGGATAAAGATGTGGTACATATATAAAATGGAATATTACTCAGCCATAAAAAGGAATGAAACTGGGTCATTTGTAGAGACATCGATGGATCTAGAGACTGTCATACAGAATGAAGTAAGTCAGAAAGAGGAAAACAAATATTGTATATTAATGCATATATGTGGAACCTAAAAAATGGTACAGATGAACTGGTTTGCAGGGAAGAAATAGAGACACAGAGGTAGAGAACAAACGTATGGACACGAAGTGTGGGAAGTCATGGGGGGGTGGTGGTGGGATGAGTTGGGAGATTGGGATTGACCTGTATACATGTATATGCATAAAATACATAACTAATAATAACCTGCTGTATAAAAAAATAAATAAAATTAAATTTCAAAATTTAAAAAAATAAAATTTAAAAATAAAACAGAAAAAAGTTCTTCCCTTCACACAGATGTATTTATAGGAATGAATTATTTCCATGCTTATATCTATAAATACATAAAAGAGGAATCAAATCTAACTTGAACCATAAAAGAAAAAAAATGCTGAACCCACCAGTTATACAGAGGGAAACCCTATCAGGGCACTTGCTCCAGCGGTAAACAATTCTGAAATTGGTCAGAGGTGGGGAATCACCTCCCATACAGCCAGCAACCCACCCCCCATTCAAGGAGTGTCCTCATTGCAAAGCTGGGGGACCGTGCTGAGGCATCTGTGAGTAAACGTGAGCTGAGCCCCAGGCCAGCTGCTGCTGAACTGTTCCCACCCTTCCCAGGTAAAACACCTGAATATGTACAAGGGCTTGAAAGCCTAGAGGAAGGGCCCTGGAGCCACACCAGCGACAGCACGCAGGCCAACTTGGTGCCTGCAGGCCAGCCAGGATGGTCCTGGCCCCGGGCGCTCTTCTGGAAGCTTTCTATTGCCCTACCTGAGATACCCCTCCTGTCCCGGCCCCCACTGCTTTTATCCTTCCTCACCTCTGTCCGGAGAGAAATTCCATCGGAAGGTATGGGTGACACATCCTCTTCTTTACAGGTGGCAGCCTGGCAACTCCTGCAGAAAGGCCAGCAGAGCCCCACTCACACCGGGCCACCAACAAAGCCTTGGCCCCTCACTCCCTCCCACCAGCACAGCCCCGAGACTGCTGACGGGGCAGAGAATATGGAGTCAGGCGCAACTTCAGGGGCTATTGCTGCCTGGAACGCTGTTTATATTGACCTCAACCAGGCACACCTGGGGAGGGCCGGCCGGCAGGGTGAGGCTGCCCAGGTCAGCTAATCCACAACCCTCAGGGAATCACATGGTTGAAAATGGACCTCGCTAAGGCAGAATAGAAGCCAAGGAAAAAAAGGACACAATGCCATTTGCAGCCCCGTAGATGAGTCTAGAGGTAATCACGTGACTTGGAGTAAGTCAGAAAGTGAAAGACACATATCGTATCATATCACTTATAGGTATTACCTAAAAATGGATACCAGGGCAGATATTTCCACGGAGAAGGGCAATCACAGATTCATTAAACAAGCTTATGGTTCACCAATGGAAAGGTGTGAGGATTGGTTTCATTACGATATCGGGGTTAACAGACATAATCAAACACAGGTGACATATATATTCACCAAAGACCTACGGAATACCAAGAGAAGACGACTCAACATTCTGTCCTAACGTACACGGGAAAAGGATCCCAGGAAGAACAGACATCTGTATATGTGTAAAAGAACCACATCTTCCACACCTACAACAAGCCAAACATTGTAATCAAACTTGTTGTAATAGAAAATAAAATAAAAAAAAATTAAAAACACGAACAAGAAGTAGTGAGACAAACTTGAGGTGCTTTCTCCTGGCACATTCCATTCTAAATTCCAATCTAGAACACGACTTCCATTGAGGCTCTGTTGCCCTAGTAACCAGATTTGGTAAGGAAGGACTGCTGCCACCTTGTGGCCGTTTCACGCAACAGCAGCTTTAATCCCAGCGCTAATGGTCAGTTGATATTCAAAATCATTGCAGGCCTGTAAATGACACCTGCCCTGAAAACAAATCCTGGGGTCACATATCGACCAAAAAATTCAAAGGACGTCCATATTCCAAAACGACCATTTCCAAAGGCATATTTTACGCACATTAGTGTTCTGCTTCTTTTTCTTTCTTTCCTTTTTTGTTAAAAAAACGGGAATGGAAAAAGGCATCCCTCAGAATGGGCGAAAATCGTTGCAAACAAATCAATGGACAAAGGTTTAATCTCCAATATATATAAACAGCACATGCAGCTTAATATTAAAAAAACAAACAACCCAATACAAAAATGGGCAGATGATCTAAAGAGACGTTTCTTCAAAGAAGACACAGAGATGGCCAAGACGCACATGAAAAGCTGCTCAACAGCACTAATTATTAGAGAAATGCAAATCAAAACTACAATGAGGTATCACCTCACACCTGTTAGAATCGGCATCCTCAGAAAATCTACAAACAACAAATTCTGGGGAGGGTGTGGACAAAAGGAGCCCTCTTCCACTATTGGTGGGGATGTAAATTGATACAGTCACTATGGAGAAGAGTATGGCGTTTCCTTAAAAAAACTAGAAATAGAATTACCATCTGATCCAGCAATCCCACTTCTGGGCATATACCCAGAGAAAACCATAAATCAAAAAGGCACATTCACCACAATGTTCATTGCAGCACTATTTACAATAGCCAGGTAATGCAAGCAACCTAAATGCCCACAGACAGATGAATGGATAAAGATGTGGTACATATATAAAATGGAATATTACTCAGCCATAAAAAGGAATGAAACTGGGTCATTTGTAGAGACATCGATGGATCTAGAGACTGTCATACAGAATGAAGTAAGTCAGAAAGAGGAAAACAAATATTGTATATTAATGCATATATGTGGAACCTAAAAAATGGTACAGATGAACTGGTTTGCAGGGAAGAAATAGAGACACAGAGGTAGAGAACAAACGTATGGACACGAAGTGTGGGAAGTCATGGGGGGGTGGTGGTGGGATGAGTTGGGAGATTGGGATTGACCTGTATACATGTATATGCATAAAATACATAACTAATAATAACCTGCTGTATAAAAAAATAAATAAAATTAAATTTCAAAATTTAAAAAAATAAAATTTAAAAATAAAACAGAAAAAAGTTCTTCCCTTCACACAGATGTATTTATAGGAATGAATTATTTCCATGCTTATATCTATAAATACATAAAAGAGGAATCAAATCTAACTTGAACCATAAAAGAAAAAAAATGCTGAACCCACCAGTTATACAGAGGGAAACCCTATCAGGGCACTTGCTCCAGCGGTAAACAATTCTGAAATTGGTCAGAGGTGGGGAATCACCTCCCATACAGCCAGCAACCCACCCCCCATTCAAGGAGTGTCCTCATTGCAAAGCTGGGGGACCGTGCTGAGGCATCTGTGAGTAAACGTGAGCTGAGCCCCAGGCCAGCTGCTGCTGAACTGTTCCCACCCTTCCCAGGTAAAACACCTGAATATGTACAAGGGCTTGAAAGCCTAGAGGAAGGGCCCTGGAGCCACACCAGCGACAGCACGCAGGCCAACTTGGTGCCTGCAGGCCAGCCAGGATGGTCCTGGCCCCGGGCGCTCTTCTGGAAGCTTTCTATTGCCCTACCTGAGATACCCCTCTTGTCCCGGCCCCCACTGCTTTTATCCTTCCTCACCTCTGTCCGGAGAGAAATTCCATCGGAAGGTATGGGTGACACATCCTCTTCTTTACAGGTGGCAGCCTGGCAACTCCTGCAGAAAGGCCAGCAGAGCCCCACTCACACCGGGCCACCAACAAAGCCTTGGCCCCTCACTCCCTCCCACCAGCACAGCCCCGAGACTGCTGACGGGGCAGAGAATATGGAGTCAGGCGCAACTTCAGGGGCTATTGCTGCCTGGAACGCTGTTTATATTGACCTCAACCAGGCACACCTGGGGAGGGCCGGCCAGCAGGGTGAGGCTGCCCAGGTCAGCTAATCCACAACCCTCAGGGAATCACATGGTTGAAAATGGACCTCGCTAAGGCAGAATAGAAGCCAAGGAAAAAAAGGACACAATGCCATTTGCAGCCCCGTAGATGAGTCTAGAGGTAATCACGTGACTTGGAGTAAGTCAGAAAGTGAAAGACACATATCGTATCATATCACTTATAGGTATTACCTAAAAATGGATACCAGGGCAGATATTTCCACGGAGAAGGGCAATCACAGATTCATTAAACAAACTTATGGTTCACCAATGGAAAGGTGTGAGGATTGGTTTCATTACGATATCGGGGTTAACAGACATAATCAAACACAGGTGACATATATATTCACCAAAGACCTACGGAATACCAAGAGAAGACGACTCAACATTCTGTCCTAACGTACACGGGAAAAGGATCCCAGGAAGAACAGACATCTGTATATGTGTAAAAGAACCACATCTTCCACACCTACAACAAGCCAAACATTGTAATCAAACTTGTTGTAATAGAAAATAAAATTTAAAAAAATTAAAAACACGAACAAGAAGTAGTGAGACAAACTTGAGGTGCTTTCTCCTGGCACATTCCATTCTAAATTCCAATCTAGAACACGACTTCCATTGAGGCTCTGTTGCCCTAGTAACCAGATTTGGTAAGGAAGGACTGCTGCCACCTTGTGGCCGTTTCACGCAACAGCAGCTTTAATCCCAGCGCTAATGGTCAGTTGATATTCAAAATCATTGCAGGCCTATAAATGACACCTGCCCTGAAAACAAATCCTGGGGTCACATATCGACCAAAAAATTCAAAGGACGTCCATATTCCAAAACGACCATTTCCAAAGGCATATTTTACGCACATTAGTGTTCTGCTTCTTTTTCTTTCTTTCCTTTTTTTTTTTTTTTTTTTTTTTTTTTGCGGTATGCAGGCCTCTCACTGCTGTGGCCTCTCCCGTTGCGGAGCACAGGCTCCGGACATGCAGGCTCAGCGGCCATGGCTCACGGGCCCAGCCGCTCCGCGGCATGTGGGATCTTCCCAGACCGGGGCACGAACCCGTGTCCCCTGCATCGGCAGGCGGACTCTCAACCACTGCGCCACCAGGGAAGCCCTCTTTCCTTTTTTGTTAAAAAAACGGGAATGGAAAAAGGCATCCCTCAGAATGGGCGAAAATCGTTGCAAACAAATCAATGGACAAAGGTTTAATCTCCAATATATATAAACAGCACATGCAGCTTAATATTAAAAAAACAAACAACCCAATACAAAAATGGGCAGATGATCTAAAGAGACGTTTCTTCAAAGAAGACACAGAGATGGCCAAGACGCACATGAAAAGCTGCTCAACAGCACTAATTATTAGAGAAATGCAAATCAAAACTACAATGAGGTATCACCTCACACCTGTTAGAATCGGCATCCTCAGAAAATCTACAAACAACAAATTCTGGGGAGGGTGTGGACAAAAGGAGCCCTCTTCCACTATTGGTGGGGATGTAAATTGATACAGTCACTATGGAGAAGAGTATGGCGTTTCCTTAAAAAAACTAGAAATAGAATTACCATCTGATCCAGCAATCCCACTTCTGGGCATATACCCAGAGAAAACCATAAATCAAAAAGGCACATTCACCACAATGTTCATTGCAGCACTATTTACAATAGCCAGGTAATGCAAGCAACCTAAATGCCCACAGACAGATGAATGGATAAAGATGTGGTACATATATAAAATGGAATATTACTCAGCCATAAAAAGGAATGAAACTGGGTCATTTGTAGAGACATCGATGGATCTAGAGACTGTCATACAGAATGAAGTAAGTCAGAAAGAGGAAAACAAATATTGTATATTAATGCATATATGTGGAACCTAAAAAATGGTACAGATGAACTGGTTTGCAGGGAAGAAATAGAGACACAGAGGTAGAGAACAAACGTATGGACACGAAGTGTGGGAAGTCATGGGGGGGTGGTGGTGGGATGAGTTGGGAGATTGGGATTGACCTGTATACATGTATATGCATAAAATACATAACTAATAATAACCTGCTGTATAAAAAAATAAATAAAATTAAATTTCAAAATTTAAAAAAATAAAATTTAAAAATAAAACAGAAAAAAGTTCTTCCCTTCACACAGATGTATTTATAGGAATGAATTATTTCCATGCTTATATCTATAAATACATAAAAGAGGAATCAAATCTAACTTGAACCATAAAAGAAAAAAAAATGCTGAACCCACCAGTTATACAGAGGGAAACCCTATCAGGGCACTTGCTCCAGCGGTAAACAATTCTGAAATTGGTCAGAGGTGGGGAATCACCTCCCATACAGCCAGCAACCCACCCCCCATTCAAGGAGTGTCCTCATTGCAAAGCTGGGGGACCGTGCTGAGGCATCTGTGAGTAAACGTGAGCTGAGCCCCAGGCCAGCTGCTGCTGAACTGTTCCCACCCTTCCCAGGTAAAACACCTGAATATGTACAAGGGCTTGAAAGCCTAGAGGAAGGGCCCTGGAGCCACACCAGCGACAGCACGCAGGCCAACTTGGTGCCTGCAGGCCAGCCAGGATGGTCCTGGCCCCGGGCGCTCTTCTGGAAGCTTTCTATTGCCCTACCTGAGATACCCCTCCTGTCCCGGCCCCCACTGCTTTTATCCTTCCTCACCTCTGTCCGGAGAGAAATTCCATCGGAAGGTATGGGTGACACATCCTCTTCTTTACAGGTGGCAGCCTGGCAACTCCTGCAGAAAGGCCAGCAGAGCCCCACTCACACCGGGCCACCAACAAAGCCTTGGCCCCTCACTCCCTCCCACCAGCACAGCCCCGAGACTGCTGACGGGGCAGAGAATATGGAGTCAGGCGCAACTTCAGGGGCTATTGCTGCCTGGAACGCTGTTTATATTGACCTCAACCAGGCACACCTGGGGAGGGCCGGCCGGCAGGGTGAGGCTGCCCAGGTCAGCTAATCCACAACCCTCAGGGAATCACATGGTTGAAAATGGACCTCGCTAAGGCAGAATAGAAGCCAAGGAAAAAAAGGACACAATGCCATTTGCAGCCCCGTAGATGAGTCTAGAGGTAATCACGTGACTTGGAGTAAGTCAGAAAGTGAAAGACACATATCGTATCATATCACTTATAGGTATTACCTAAAAATGGATACCAGGGCAGATATTTCCACGGAGAAGGGCAATCACAGATTCATTAAACAAACTTATGGTTCACCAATGGAAAGGTGTGAGGATTGGTTTCATTACGATATCGGGGTTAACAGACATAATCAAACACAGGTGACATATATATTCACCAAAGACCTACGGAATACCAAGAGAAGACGACTCAACATTCTGTCCTAACGTACACGGGAAAAGGATCCCAGGAAGAACAGACATCTGTATATGTGTAAAAGAACCACATCTTCCACACCTACAACAAGCCAAACATTGTAATCAAACTTGTTGTAATAGAAAATAAAATTTAAAAAAATTAAAAACACGAACAAGAAGTAGTGAGACAAACTTGAGGTGCTTTCTCCTGGCACATTCCATTCTAAATTCCAATCTAGAACACGACTTCCATTGAGGCTCTGTTGCCCTAGTAACCAGATTTGGTAAGGAAGGACTGCTGCCACCTTGTGGCCGTTTCACGCAACAGCAGCTTTAATCCCAGCGCTAATGGTCAGTTGATATTCAAAATCATTGCAGGCCTGTAAATGACACCTGCCCTGAAAACAAATCCTGGGGTCACATATCGACCAAAAAATTCAAAGGACGTCCATATTCCAAAACGACCATTTCCAAAGGCATATTTTACGCACATTAGTGTTCTGCTTCTTTTTCTTTCTTTCCTTTTTTGTTAAAAAAACGGGAATGGAAAAAGGCATCCCTCAGAATGGGCGAAAATCGTTGCAAACAAATCAATGGACAAAGGTTTAATCTCCAATATATATAAACAGCACATGCAGCTTAATATTAAAAAAACAAACAACCCAATACAAAAATGGGCAGATGATCTAAAGAGACGTTTCTTCAAAGAAGACACAGAGATGGCCAAGACGCACATGAAAAGCTGCTCAACAGCACTAATTATTAGAGAAATGCAAATCAAAACTACAATGAGGTATCACCTCACACCTGTTAGAATCGGCATCCTCAGAAAATCTACAAACAACAAATTCTGGGGAGGGTGTGGACAAAAGGAGCCCTCTTCCACTATTGGTGGGGATGTAAATTGATACAGTCACTATGGAGAAGAGTATGGCGTTTCCTTAAAAAAACTAGAAATAGAATTACCATCTGATCCAGCAATCCCACTTCTGGGCATATACCCAGAGAAAACCATAAATCAAAAAGGCACATTCACCACAATGTTCATTGCAGCACTATTTACAATAGCCAGGTAATGCAAGCAACCTAAATGCCCACAGACAGATGAATGGATAAAGATGTGGTACATATATAAAATGGAATATTACTCAGCCATAAAAAGGAATGAAACTGGGTCATTTGTAGAGACATCGATGGATCTAGAGACTGTCATACAGAATGAAGTAAGTCAGAAAGAGGAAAACAAATATTGTATATTAATGCATATATGTGGAACCTAAAAAATGGTACAGATGAACTGGTTTGCAGGGAAGAAATAGAGACACAGAGGTAGAGAACAAACGTATGGACACGAAGTGTGGGAAGTCATGGGGGGGTGGTGGTGGGATGAGTTGGGAGATTGGGATTGACCTGTATACATGTATATGCATAAAATACATAACTAATAATAACCTGCTGTATAAAAAAATAAATAAAATTAAATTTCAAAATTTAAAAAAATAAAATTTAAAAATAAAACAGAAAAAAGTTCTTCCCTTCACACAGATGTATTTATAGGAATGAATTATTTCCATGCTTATATCTATAAATACATAAAAGAGGAATCAAATCTAACTTGAACCATAAAAGAAAAAAAAAATGCTGAACCCACCAGTTATACAGAGGGAAACCCTATCAGGGCACTTGCTCCAGCGGTAAACAATTCTGAAATTGGTCAGAGGTGGGGAATCACCTCCCATACAGCCAGCAACCCACCCCCCATTCAAGGAGTGTCCTCATTGCAAAGCTGGGGGACCGTGCTGAGGCATCTGTGAGTAAACGTGAGCTGAGCCCCAGGCCAGCTGCTGCTGAACTGTTCCCACCCTTCCCAGGTAAAACACCTGAATATGTACAAGGGCTTGAAAGCCTAGAGGAAGGGCCCTGGAGCCACACCAGCGACAGCACGCAGGCCAACTTGGTGCCTGCAGGCCAGCCAGGATGGTCCTGGCCCCGGGCGCTCTTCTGGAAGCTTTCTATTGCCCTACCTGAGATACCCCTCCTGTCCCGGCCCCCACTGCTTTTATCCTTCCTCACCTCTGTCCGGAGAGAAATTCCATCGGAAGGTATGGGTGACACATCCTCTTCTTTACAGGTGGCAGCCTGGCAACTCCTGCAGAAAGGCCAGCAGAGCCCCACTCACACCGGGCCACCAACAAAGCCTTGGCCCCTCACTCCCTCCCACCAGCACAGCCCCGAGACTGCTGACGGGGCAGAGAATATGGAGTCAGGCGCAACTTCAGGGGCTATTGCTGCCTGGAACGCTGTTTATATTGACCTCAACCAGGCACACCTGGGGAGGGCCGGCCGGCAGGGTGAGGCTGCCCAGGTCAGCTAATCCACAACCCTCAGGGAATCACATGGTTGAAAATGGACCTCGCTAAGGCAGAATAGAAGCCAAGGAAAAAAAGGACACAATGCCATTTGCAGCCCCGTAGATGAGTCTAGAGGTAATCACGTGACTTGGAGTAAGTCAGAAAGTGAAAGACACATATCGTATCATATCACTTATAGGTATTACCTAAAAATGGATACCAGGGCAGATATTTCCACGGAGAAGGGCAATCACAGATTCATTAAACAAACTTATGGTTCACCAATGGAAAGGTGTGAGGATTGGTTTCATTACGATATCGGGGTTAACAGACATAATCAAACACAGGTGACATATATATTCACCAAAGACCTACGGAATACCAAGAGAAGACGACTCAACATTCTGTCCTAACGTACACGGGAAAAGGATCCCAGGAAGAACAGACATCTGTATATGTGTAAAAGAACCACATCTTCCACACCTACAACAAGCCAAACATTGTAATCAAACTTGTTGTAATAGAAAATAAAATTTAAAAAAATTAAAAACACGAACAAGAAGTAGTGAGACAAACTTGAGGTGCTTTCTCCTGGCACATTCCATTCTAAATTCCAATCTAGAACACGACTTCCATTGAGGCTCTGTTGCCCTAGTAACCAGATTTGGTAAGGAAGGACTGCTGCCACCTTGTGGCCGTTTCACGCAACAGCAGCTTTAATCCCAGCGCTAATGGTCAGTTGATATTCAAAATCATTGCAGGCCTGTAAATGACACCTGCCCTGAAAACAAATCCTGGGGTCACATATCGACCAAAAAATTCAAAGGACGTCCATATTCCAAAACGACCATTTCCAAAGGCATATTTTACGCACATTAGTGTTCTGCTTCTTTTTCTTTCTTTCCTTTTTTGTTAAAAAAACGGGAATGGAAAAAGGCATCCCTCAGAATGGGCGAAAATCGTTGCAAACAAATCAATGGACAAAGGTTTAATCTCCAATATATATAAACAGCACATGCAGCTTAATATTAAAAAAACAAACAACCCAATACAAAAATGGGCAGATGATCTAAAGAGACGTTTCTTCAAAGAAGACACAGAGATGGCCAAGACGCACATGAAAAGCTGCTCAACAGCACTAATTATTAGAGAAATGCAAATCAAAACTACAATGAGGTATCACCTCACACCTGTTAGAATCGGCATCCTCAGAAAATCTACAAACAACAAATTCTGGGGAGGGTGTGGACAAAAGGAGCCCTCTTCCACTATTGGTGGGGATGTAAATTGATACAGTCACTATGGAGAAGAGTATGGCGTTTCCTTAAAAAAACTAGAAATAGAATTACCATCTGATCCAGCAATCCCACTTCTGGGCATATACCCAGAGAAAACCATAAATCAAAAAGGCACATTCACCACAATGTTCATTGCAGCACTATTTACAATAGCCAGGTAATGCAAGCAACCTAAATGCCCACAGACAGATGAATGGATAAAGATGTGGTACATATATAAAATGGAATATTACTCAGCCATAAAAAGGAATGAAACTGGGTCATTTGTAGAGACATCGATGGATCTAGAGACTGTCATACAGAATGAAGTAAGTCAGAAAGAGGAAAACAAATATTGTATATTAATGCATATATGTGGAACCTAAAAAATGGTACAGATGAACTGGTTTGCAGGGAAGAAATAGAGACACAGAGGTAGAGAACAAACGTATGGACACGAAGTGTGGGAAGTCATGGGGGGGTGGTGGTGGGATGAGTTGGGAGATTGGGATTGACCTGTATACATGTATATGCATAAAATACATAACTAATAATAACCTGCTGTATAAAAAAATAAATAAAATTAAATTTCAAAATTTAAAAAAATAAAATTTAAAAATAAAACAGAAAAAAGTTCTTCCCTTCACACAGATGTATTTATAGGAATGAATTATTTCCATGCTTATATCTATAAATACATAAAAGAGGAATCAAATCTAACTTGAACCATAAAAGAAAAAAAAAATGCTGAACCCACCAGTTATACAGAGGGAAACCCTATCAGGGCACTTGCTCCAGCGGTAAACAATTCTGAAATTGGTCAGAGGTGGGGAATCACCTCCCATACAGCCAGCAACCCACCCCCCATTCAAGGAGTGTCCTCATTGCAAAGCTGGGGGACCGTGCTGAGGCATCTGTGAGTAAACGTGAGCTGAGCCCCAGGCCAGCTGCTGCTGAACTGTTCCCACCCTTCCCAGGTAAAACACCTGAATATGTACAAGGGCTTGAAAGCCTAGAGGAAGGGCCCTGGAGCCACACCAGCGACAGCACGCAGGCCAACTTGGTGCCTGCAGGCCAGCCAGGATGGTCCTGGCCCCGGGCGCTCTTCTGGAAGCTTTCTATTGCCCTACCTGAGATACCCCTCCTGTCCCGGCCCCCACTGCTTTTATCCTTCCTCACCTCTGTCCGGAGAGAAATTCCATCGGAAGGTATGGGTGACACATCCTCTTCTTTACAGGTGGCAGCCTGGCAACTCCTGCAGAAAGGCCAGCAGAGCCCCACTCACACCGGGCCACCAACAAAGCCTTGGCCCCTCACTCCCTCCCACCAGCACAGCCCCGAGACTGCTGACGGGGCAGAGAATATGGAGTCAGGCGCAACTTCAGGGGCTATTGCTGCCTGGAACGCTGTTTATATTGACCTCAACCAGGCACACCTGGGGAGGGCCGGCCGGCAGGGTGAGGCTGCCCAGGTCAGCTAATCCACAACCCTCAGGGAATCACATGGTTGAAAATGGACCTCGCTAAGGCAGAATAGAAGCCAAGGAAAAAAAGGACACAATGCCATTTGCAGCCCCGTAGATGAGTCTAGAGGTAATCACGTGACTTGGAGTAAGTCAGAAAGTGAAAGACACATATCGTATCATATCACTTATAGGTATTACCTAAAAATGGATACCAGGGCAGATATTTCCACGGAGAAGGGCAATCACAGATTCATTAAACAAACTTATGGTTCACCAATGGAAAGGTGTGAGGATTGGTTTCATTACGATATCGGGGTTAACAGACATAATCAAACACAGGTGACATATATATTCACCAAAGACCTACGGAATACCAAGAGAAGACGACTCAACATTCTGTCCTAACGTACACGGGAAAAGGATCCCAGGAAGAACAGACATCTGTATATGTGTAAAAGAACCACATCTTCCACACCTACAACAAGCCAAACATTGTAATCAAACTTGTTGTAATAGAAAATAAAATTTAAAAAAATTAAAAACACGAACAAGAAGTAGTGAGACAAACTTGAGGTGCTTTCTCCTGGCACATTCCATTCTAAATTCCAATCTAGAACACGACTTCCATTGAGGCTCTGTTGCCCTAGTAACCAGATTTGGTAAGGAAGGACTGCTGCCACCTTGTGGCCGTTTCACGCAACAGCAGCTTTAATCCCAGCGCTAATGGTCAGTTGATATTCAAAATCATTGCAGGCCTGTAAATGACACCTGCCCTGAAAACAAATCCTGGGGTCACATATCGACCAAAAAATTCAAAGGACGTCCATATTCCAAAACGACCATTTCCAAAGGCATATTTTACGCACATTAGTGTTCTGCTTCTTTTTCTTTCTTTCCTTTTTTGTTAAAAAAACGGGAATGGAAAAAGGCATCCCTCAGAATGGGCGAAAATCGTTGCAAATGAATCAATGGACAAAGGTTTAATCTCCAATATATATAAACAGCACATGCAGCTTAATATTAAAAAAACAAACAACCCAATACAAAAATGGGCAGATGATCTAAAGAGACGTTTCTTCAAAGAAGACACAGAGATGGCCAAGACGCACATGAAAAGCTGCTCAACAGCACTAATTATTAGAGAAATGCAAATCAAAACTACAATGAGGTATCACCTCACACCTGTTAGAATCGGCATCCTCAGAAAATCTACAAACAACAAATTCTGGGGAGGGTGTGGACAAAAGGAGCCCTCTTCCACTATTGGTGGGGATGTAAATTGATACAGTCACTATGGAGAAGAGTATGGCGTTTCCTTAAAAAAACTAGAAATAGAATTACCATCTGATCCAGCAATCCCACTTCTGGGCATATACCCAGAGAAAACCATAAATCAAAAAGGCACATTCACCACAATGTTCATTGCAGCACTATTTACAATAGCCAGGTAATGCAAGCAACCTAAATGCCCACAGACAGATGAATGGATAAAGATGTGGTACATATATAAAATGGAATATTACTCAGCCATAAAAAGGAATGAAACTGGGTCATTTGTAGAGACATCGATGGATCTAGAGACTGTCATACAGAATGAAGTAAGTCAGAAAGAGGAAAACAAATATTGTATATTAATGCATATATGTGGAACCTAAAAAATGGTACAGATGAACTGGTTTGCAGGGAAGAAATAGAGACACAGAGGTAGAGAACAAACGTATGGACACGAAGTGTGGGAAGTCATGGGGGGGTGGTGGTGGGATGAGTTGGGAGATTGGGATTGACCTGTATACATGTATATGCATAAAATACATAACTAATAATAACCTGCTGTATAAAAAAATAAATAAAATTAAATTTCAAAATTTAAAAAAATAAAATTTAAAAATAAAACAGAAAAAAGTTCTTCCCTTCACACAGATGTATTTATAGGAATGAATTATTTCCATGCTTATATCTATAAATACATAAAAGAGGAATCAAATCTAACTTGAACCATAAAAGAAAAAAAAAAATGCTGAACCCACCAGTTATACAGAGGGAAACCCTATCAGGGCACTTGCTCCAGCGGTAAACAATTCTGAAATTGGTCAGAGGTGGGGAATCACCTCCCATACAGCCAGCAACCCACCCCCCATTCAAGGAGTGTCCTCATTGCAAAGCTGGGGGACCGTGCTGAGGCATCTGTGAGTAAACGTGAGCTGAGCCCCAGGCCAGCTGCTGCTGAACTGTTCCCACCCTTCCCAGGTAAAACACCTGAATATGTACAAGGGCTTGAAAGCCTAGAGGAAGGGCCCTGGAGCCACACCAGCGACAGCACGCAGGCCAACTTGGTGCCTGCAGGCCAGCCAGGATGGTCCTGGCCCCGGGCGCTCTTCTGGAAGCTTTCTATTGCCCTACCTGAGATACCCCTCCTGTCCCGGCCCCCACTGCTTTTATCCTTCCTCACCTCTGTCCGGAGAGAAATTCCATCGGAAGGTATGGGTGACACATCCTCTTCTTTACAGGTGGCAGCCTGGCAACTCCTGCAGAAAGGCCAGCAGAGCCCCACTCACACCGGGCCACCAACAAAGCCTTGGCCCCTCACTCCCTCCCACCAGCACAGCCCCGAGACGGCTGACGGGGCAGAGAATATGGAGTCAGGCGCAACTTCAGGGGCTATTGCTGCCTGGAACGCTGTTTATATTGACCTCAACCAGGCACACCTGGGGAGGGCCGGCCGGCAGGGTGAGGCTGCCCAGGTCAGCTAATCCACAACCCTCAGGGAATCACATGGTTGAAAATGGACCTCGCTAAGGCAGAATAGAAGCCAAGGAAAAAAAGGACACAATGCCATTTGCAGCCCCGTAGATGAGTCTAGAGGTAATCACGTGACTTGGAGTAAGTCAGAAAGTGAAAGACACATATCGTATCATATCACTTATAGGTATTACCTAAAAATGGATACCAGGGCAGATATTTCCACGGAGAAGGGCAATCACAGATTCATTAAACAAACTTATGGTTCACCAATGGAAAGGTGTGAGGATTGGTTTCATTACGATATCGGGGTTAACAGACATAATCAAACACAGGTGACATATATATTCACCAAAGACCTACGGAATACCAAGAGAAGACGACTCAACATTCTGTCCTAACGTACACGGGAAAAGGATCCCAGGAAGAACAGACATCTGTATATGTGTAAAAGAACCACATCTTCCACACCTACAACAAGCCAAACATTGTAATCAAACTTGTTGTAATAGAAAATAAAATTTAAAAAAATTAAAAACACGAACAAGAAGTAGTGAGACAAACTTGAGGTGCTTTCTCCTGGCACATTCCATTCTAAATTCCAATCTAGAACACGACTTCCATTGAGGCTCTGTTGCCCTAGTAACCAGATTTGGTAAGGAAGGACTGCTGCCACCTTGTGGCCGTTTCACGCAACAGCAGCTTTAATCCCAGCGCTAATGGTCAGTTGATATTCAAAATCATTGCAGGCCTGTAAATGACACCTGCCCTGAAAACAAATCCTGGGGTCACATATCGACCAAAAAATTCAAAGGACGTCCATATTCCAAAACGACCATTTCCAAAGGCATATTTTACGCACATTAGTGTTCTGCTTCTTTTTCTTTCTTTCCTTTTTTGTTAAAAAAACGGGAATGGAAAAAGGCATCCCTCAGAATGGGCGAAAATCGTTGCAAACAAATCAATGGACAAAGGTTTAATCTCCAATATATATAAACAGCACATGCAGCTTAATATTAAAAAAACAAACAACCCAATACAAAAATGGGCAGATGATCTAAAGAGACGTTTCTTCAAAGAAGACACAGAGATGGCCAAGACGCACATGAAAAGCTGCTCAACAGCACTAATTATTAGAGAAATGCAAATCAAAACTACAATGAGGTATCACCTCACACCTGTTAGAATCGGCATCCTCAGAAAATCTACAAACAACAAATTCTGGGGAGGGTGTGGACAAAAGGAGCCCTCTTCCACTATTGGTGGGGATGTAAATTGATACAGTCACTATGGAGAAGAGTATGGCGTTTCCTTAAAAAAACTAGAAATAGAATTACCATCTGATCCAGCAATCCCACTTCTGGGCATATACCCAGAGAAAACCATAAATCAAAAAGGAACATTCACCACAATGTTCATTGCAGCACTATTTACAATAGCCAGGTAATGCAAGCAACCTAAATGCCCACAGACAGATGAATGGATAAAGATGTGGTACATATATAAAATGGAATATTACTCAGCCATAAAAAGGAATGAAACTGGGTCATTTGTAGAGACATCGATGGATCTAGAGACTGTCATACAGAATGAAGTAAGTCAGAAAGAGGAAAACAAATATTGTATATTAATGCATATATGTGGAACCTAAAAAATGGTACAGATGAACTGGTTTGCAGGGAAGAAATAGAGACACAGAGGTAGAGAACAAACGTATGGACACGAAGTGTGGGAAGTCATGGGGGGGTGGTGGTGGGATGAGTTGGGAGATTGGGATTGACCTGTATACATGTATATGCATAAAATACATAACTAATAATAACCTGCTGTATAAAAAAATAAATAAAATTAAATTTCAAAATTTAAAAAAATAAAATTTAAAAATAAAACAGAAAAAAGTTCTTCCCTTCACACAGATGTATTTATAGGAATGAATTATTTCCATGCTTATATCTATAAATACATAAAAGAGGAATCAAATCTAACTTGAACCATAAAAGAAAAAAAAATGCTGAACCCACCAGTTATACAGAGGGAAACCCTATCAGGGCACTTGCTCCAGCGGTAAACAATTCTGAAATTGGTCAGAGGTGGGGAATCACCTCCCATACAGCCAGCAACCCACCCCCCATTCAAGGAGTGTCCTCATTGCAAAGCTGGGGGACCGTGCTGAGGCATCTGTGAGTAAACGTGAGCTGAGCCCCAGGCCAGCTGCTGCTGAACTGTTCCCACCCTTCCCAGGTAAAACACCTGAATATGTACAAGGGCTTGAAAGCCTAGAGGAAGGGCCCTGGAGCCACACCAGCGACAGCACGCAGGCCAACTTGGTGCCTGCAGGCCAGCCAGGATGGTCCTGGCCCCGGGCGCTCTTCTGGAAGCTTTCTATTGCCCTACCTGAGATACCCCTCCTGTCCCGGCCCCCACTGCTTTTATCCTTCCTCACCTCTGTCCGGAGAGAAATTCCATCGGAAGGTATGGGTGACACATCCTCTTCTTTACAGGTGGCAGCCTGGCAACTCCTGCAGAAAGGCCAGCAGAGCCCCACTCACACCGGGCCACCAACAAAGCCTTGGCCCCTCACTCCCTCCCACCAGCACAGCCCCGAGACTGCTGACGGGGCAGAGAATATGGAGTCAGGCGCAACTTCAGGGGCTATTGCTGCCTGGAACGCTGTTTATATTGACCTCAACCAGGCACACCTGGGGAGGGCCGGCCGGCAGGGTGAGGCTGCCCAGGTCAGCTAATCCACAACCCTCAGGGAATCACATGGTTGAAAATGGACCTCGCTAAGGCAGAATAGAAGCCAAGGAAAAAAAGGACACAATGCCATTTGCAGCCCCGTAGATGAGTCTAGAGGTAATCACGTGACTTGGAGTAAGTCAGAAAGTGAAAGACACATATCGTATCATATCACTTATAGGTATTACCTAAAAATGGATACCAGGGCAGATATTTCCACGGAGAAGGGCAATCACAGATTCATTAAACAAACTTATGGTTCACCAATGGAAAGGTGTGAGGATTGGTTTCATTACGATATCGGGGTTAACAGACATAATCAAACACAGGTGACATATATATTCACCAAAGACCTACGGAATACCAAGAGAAGACGACTCAACATTCTGTCCTAACGTACACGGGAAAAGGATCCCAGGAAGAACAGACATCTGTATATGTGTAAAAGAACCACATCTTCCACACCTACAACAAGCCAAACATTGTAATCAAACTTGTTGTAATAGAAAATAAAATTTAAAAAAATTAAAAACACGAACAAGAAGTAGTGAGACAAACTTGAGGTGCTTTCTCCTGGCACATTCCATTCTAAATTCCAATCTAGAACACGACTTCCATTGAGGCTCTGTTGCCCTAGTAACCAGATTTGGTAAGGAAGGACTGCTGCCACCTTGTGGCCGTTTCACGCAACAGCAGCTTTAATCCCAGCGCTAATGGTCAGTTGATATTCAAAATCATTGCAGGCCTGTAAATGACACCTGCCCTGAAAACAAATCCTGGGGTCACATATCGACCAAAAAATTCAAAGGACGTCCATATTCCAAAACGACCATTTCCAAAGGCATATTTTACGCACATTAGTGTTCTGCTTCTTTTTCTTTCTTTCCTTTTTTGTTAAAAAAACGGGAATGGAAAAAGGCATCCCTCAGAATGGGCGAAAATCGTTGCAAATGAATCAATGGACAAAGGTTTAATCTCCAATATATATAAACAGCACATGCAGCTTAATATTAAAAAAACAAACAACCCAATACAAAAATGGGCAGATGATCTAAAGAGACGTTTCTTCAAAGAAGACACAGAGATGGCCAAGACGCACATGAAAAGCTGCTCAACAGCACTAATTATTAGAGAAATGCAAATCAAAACTACAATGAGGTATCACCTCACACCTGTTAGAATCGGCATCCTCAGAAAATCTACAAACAACAAATTCTGGGGAGGGTGTGGACAAAAGGAGCCCTCTTCCACTATTGGTGGGGATGTAAATTGATACAGTCACTATGGAGAAGAGTATGGCGTTTCCTTAAAAAAACTAGAAATAGAATTACCATCTGATCCAGCAATCCCACTTCTGGGCATATACCCAGAGAAAACCATAAATCAAAAAGGCACATTCACCACAATGTTCATTGCAGCACTATTTACAATAGCCAGGTAATGCAAGCAACCTAAATGCCCACAGACAGATGAATGGATAAAGATGTGGTACATATATAAAATGGAATATTACTCAGCCATAAAAAGGAATGAAACTGGGTCATTTGTAGAGACATCGATGGATCTAGAGACTGTCATACAGAATGAAGTAAGTCAGAAAGAGGAAAACAAATATTGTATATTAATGCATATATGTGGAACCTAAAAAATGGTACAGATGAACTGGTTTGCAGGGAAGAAATAGAGACACAGAGGTAGAGAACAAACGTATGGACACGAAGTGTGGGAAGTCATGGGGGGGTGGTGGTGGGATGAGTTGGGAGATTGGGATTGACCTGTATACATGTATATGCATAAAATACATAACTAATAATAACCTGCTGTATAAAAAAATAAATAAAATTAAATTTCAAAATTTAAAAAAATAAAATTTAAAAATAAAACAGAAAAAAGTTCTTCCCTTCACACAGATGTATTTATAGGAATGAATTATTTCCATGCTTATATCTATAAATACATAAAAGAGGAATCAAATCTAACTTGAACCATAAAAGAAAAAAAAAAATGCTGAACCCACCAGTTATACAGAGGGAAACCCTATCAGGGCACTTGCTCCAGCGGTAAACAATTCTGAAATTGGTCAGAGGTGGGGAATCACCTCCCATACAGCCAGCAACCCACCCCCCATTCAAGGAGTGTCCTCATTGCAAAGCTGGGGGACCGTGCTGAGGCATCTGTGAGTAAACGTGAGCTGAGCCCCAGGCCAGCTGCTGCTGAACTGTTCCCACCCTTCCCAGGTAAAACACCTGAATATGTACAAGGGCTTGAAAGCCTAGAGGAAGGGCCCTGGAGCCACACCAGCGACAGCACGCAGGCCAACTTGGTGCCTGCAGGCCAGCCAGGATGGTCCTGGCCCCGGGCGCTCTTCTGGAAGCTTTCTATTGCCCTACCTGAGATACCCCTCCTGTCCCGGCCCCCACTGCTTTTATCCTTCCTCACCTCTGTCCGGAGAGAAATTCCATCGGAAGGTATGGGTGACACATCCTCTTCTTTACAGGTGGCAGCCTGGCAACTCCTGCAGAAAGGCCAGCAGAGCCCCACTCACACCGGGCCACCAACAAAGCCTTGGCCCCTCACTCCCTCCCACCAGCACAGCCCCGAGACGGCTGACGGGGCAGAGAATATGGAGTCAGGCGCAACTTCAGGGGCTATTGCTGCCTGGAACGCTGTTTATATTGACCTCAACCAGGCACACCTGGGGAGGGCCGGCCGGCAGGGTGAGGCTGCCCAGGTCAGCTAATCCACAACCCTCAGGGAATCACATGGTTGAAAATGGACCTCGCTAAGGCAGAATAGAAGCCAAGGAAAAAAAGGACACAATGCCATTTGCAGCCCCGTAGATGAGTCTAGAGGTAATCACGTGACTTGGAGTAAGTCAGAAAGTGAAAGACACATATCGTATCATATCACTTATAGGTATTACCTAAAAATGGATACCAGGGCAGATATTTCCACGGAGAAGGGCAATCACAGATTCATTAAACAAACTTATGGTTCACCAATGGAAAGGTGTGAGGATTGGTTTCATTACGATATCGGGGTTAACAGACATAATCAAACACAGGTGACATATATATTCACCAAAGACCTACGGAATACCAAGAGAAGACGACTCAACATTCTGTCCTAACGTACACGGGAAAAGGATCCCAGGAAGAACAGACATCTGTATATGTGTAAAAGAACCACATCTTCCACACCTACAACAAGCCAAACATTGTAATCAAACTTGTTGTAATAGAAAATAAAATAAAAAAAAATTAAAAACACGAACAAGAAGTAGTGAGACAAACTTGAGGTGCTTTCTCCTGGCACATTCCATTCTAAATTCCAATCTAGAACACGACTTCCATTGAGGCTCTGTTGCCCTAGTAACCAGATTTGGTAAGGAAGGACTGCTGCCACCTTGTGGCCGTTTCACGCAACAGCAGCTTTAATCCCAGCGCTAATGGTCAGTTGATATTCAAAATCATTGCAGGCCTGTAAATGACACCTGCCCTGAAAACAAATCCTGGGGTCACATATCGACCAAAAAATTCAAAGGACGTCCATATTCCAAAACGACCATTTCCAAAGGCATATTTTACGCACATTAGTGTTCTGCTTCTTTTTCTTTCTTTCCTTTTTTGTTAAAAAAACGGGAATGGAAAAAGGCATCCCTCAGAATGGGCGAAAATCGTTGCAAACAAATCAATGGACAAAGGTTTAATCTCCAATATATATAAACAGCACATGCAGCTTAATATTAAAAAAACAAACAACCCAATACAAAAATGGGCAGATGATCTAAAGAGACGTTTCTTCAAAGAAGACACAGAGATGGCCAAGACGCACATGAAAAGCTGCTCAACAGCACTAATTATTAGAGAAATGCAAATCAAAACTACAATGAGGTATCACCTCACACCTGTTAGAATCGGCATCCTCAGAAAATCTACAAACAACAAATTCTGGGGAGGGTGTGGACAAAAGGAGCCCTCTTCCACTATTGGTGGGGATGTAAATTGATACAGTCACTATGGAGAAGAGTATGGCGTTTCCTTAAAAAAACTAGAAATAGAATTACCATCTGATCCAGCAATCCCACTTCTGGGCATATACCCAGAGAAAACCATAAATCAAAAAGGAACATTCACCACAATGTTCATTGCAGCACTATTTACAATAGCCAGGTAATGCAAGCAACCTAAATGCCCACAGACAGATGAATGGATAAAGATGTGGTACATATATAAAATGGAATATTACTCAGCCATAAAAAGGAATGAAACTGGGTCATTTGTAGAGACATCGATGGATCTAGAGACTGTCATACAGAATGAAGTAAGTCAGAAAGAGGAAAACAAATATTGTATATTAATGCATATATGTGGAACCTAAAAAATGGTACAGATGAACTGGTTTGCAGGGAAGAAATAGAGACACAGAGGTAGAGAACAAACGTATGGACACGAAGTGTGGGAAGTCATGGGGGGGTGGTGGTGGGATGAGTTGGGAGATTGGGATTGACCTGTATACATGTATATGCATAAAATACATAACTAATAATAACCTGCTGTATAAAAAAATAAATAAAATTAAATTTCAAAATTTAAAAAAATAAAATTTAAAAATAAAACAGAAAAAAGTTCTTCCCTTCACACAGATGTATTTATAGGAATGAATTATTTCCATGCTTATATCTATAAATACATAAAAGAGGAATCAAATCTAACTTGAACCATAAAAGAAAAAAAAAATGCTGAACCCACCAGTTATACAGAGGGAAACCCTATCAGGGCACTTGCTCCAGCGGTAAACAATTCTGAAATTGGTCAGAGGTGGGGAATCACCTCCCATACAGCCAGCAACCCACCCCCCATTCAAGGATTATCCTCATTGCAAAGCTGGGGGACCGTGCTGAGGCATCTGTGAGTAAACGTGAGCTGAGCCCCAGGCCAGCTGCTGCTGAACTGTTCCCACCCTTCCCAGGTAAAACACCTGAATATATACAAGGGCTTGAAAGCCTAGAGGAAGGGCCCTGGAGCCACACCAGCGACAGCACGCAGGCCAACTTGGTGCCTGCAGGCCAGCCAGGATGGTCCTGGCCCCGGGCGCTCTTCTGGAAGCTTTCTATTGCCCTACCTGAGATACCCCTCCTGTCCCGGCCCCCACTGCTTTTATCCTTCCTCACCTCTGTCCGGAGAGAAATTCCATCGGAAGGTATGGGTGACACATCCTCTTCTTTACAGGTGGCAGCCTGGCAATTCCTGCAGAAAGGCCAGCAGAGCCCCACTCACACCGGGCCACCAACAAAGCCTTGGCCCCTCACTCCCTCCCACCAGCACAGCCCCGAGACTGCTGACGGGGCAGAGAATATGGAGTCAGGCGCAACTTCAGGGGCTATTGCTGCCTGGAACGCTGTTTATATTGACCTCAACCAGGCACACCTGGGGAGGGCCGGCCGGCAGGGTGAGGCTGCCCAGGTCAGCTAATCCACAACCCTCAGGGAATCACATGGTTGAAAATGGACCTCGCTAAGGCAGAATAGAAGCCAAGGAAAAAAAGGACACAATGCCATTTGCAGCCCCGTAGATGAGTCTAGAGGTAATCACGTGACTTGGAGTAAGTCAGAAAGTGAAAGACACATATCGTATCATATCACTTATAGGTATTACCTAAAAATGGATACCAGGGCAGATATTTCCACGGAGAAGGGCAATCACAGATTCATTAAACAAACTTATGGTTCACCAATGGAAAGGTGTGAGGATTGGTTTCATTACGATATCGGGGTTAACAGACATAATCAAACACAGGTGACATATATATTCACCAAAGACCTACGGAATACCAAGAGAAGACGACTCAACATTCTGTCCTAACGTACACGGGAAAAGGATCCCAGGAAGAACAGACATCTGTATATGTGTAAAAGAACCACATCTTCCACACCTACAACAAGCCAAACATTGTAATCAAACTTGTTGTAATAGAAAATAAAATAAAAAAAAATTAAAAACACGAACAAGAAGTAGTGAGACAAACTTGAGGTGCTTTCTCCTGGCACATTCCATTCTAAATTCCAATCTAGAACACGACTTCCATTGAGGCTCTGTTGCCCTAGTAACCAGATTTGGTAAGGAAGGACTGCTGCCACCTTGTGGCCGTTTCACGCAACAGCAGCTTTAATCCCAGCGCTAATGGTCAGTTGATATTCAAAATCATTGCAGGCCTGTAAATGACACCTGCCCTGAAAACAAATCCTGGGGTCACATATCGACCAAAAAATTCAAAGGACGTCCATATTCCAAAACGACCATTTCCAAAGGCATATTTTACGCACATTAGTGTTCTGCTTCTTTTTCTTTCTTTCCTTTTTTGTTAAAAAAACGGGAATGGAAAAAGGCATCCCTCAGAATGGGCGAAAATCGTTGCAAACAAATCAATGGACAAAGGTTTAATCTCCAATATATATAAACAGCACATGCAGCTTAATATTAAAAAAACAAACAACCCAATACAAAAATGGGCAGATGATCTAAAGAGACGTTTCTTCAAAGAAGACACAGAGATGGCCAAGACGCACATGAAAAGCTGCTCAACAGCACTAATTATTAGAGAAATGCAAATCAAAACTACAATGAGGTATCACCTCACACCTGTTAGAATCGGCATCCTCAGAAAATCTACAAACAACAAATTCTGGGGAGGGTGTGGACAAAAGGAGCCCTCTTCCACTATTGGTGGGGATGTAAATTGATACAGTCACTATGGAGAAGAGTATGGCGTTTCCTTAAAAAAACTAGAAATAGAATTACCATCTGATCCAGCAATCCCACTTCTGGGCATATACCCAGAGAAAACCATAAATCAAAAAGGAACATTCACCACAATGTTCATTGCAGCACTATTTACAATAGCCAGGTAATGCAAGCAACCTAAATGCCCACAGACAGATGAATGGATAAAGATGTGGTACATATATAAAATGGAATATTACTCAGCCATAAAAAGGAATGAAACTGGGTCATTTGTAGAGACATCGATGGATCTAGAGACTGTCATACAGAATGAAGTAAGTCAGAAAGAGGAAAACAAATATTGTATATTAATGCATATATGTGGAACCTAAAAAATGGTACAGATGAACTGGTTTGCAGGGAAGAAATAGAGACACAGAGGTAGAGAACAAACGTATGGACACGAAGTGTGGGAAGTCATGGGGGGGTGGTGGTGGGATGAGTTGGGAGATTGGGATTGACCTGTATACATGTATATGCATAAAATACATAACTAATAATAACCTGCTGTATAAAAAAATAAATAAAATTAAATTTCAAAATTTAAAAAAATAAAATTTAAAAATAAAACAGAAAAAAGTTCTTCCCTTCACACAGATGTATTTATAGGAATGAATTATTTCCATGCTTATATCTATAAATACATAAAAGAGGAATCAAATCTAACTTGAACCATAAAAGAAAAAAAAAATGCTGAACCCACCAGTTATACAGAGGGAAACCCTATCAGGGCACTTGCTCCAGCGGTAAACAATTCTGAAATTGGTCAGAGGTGGGGAATCACCTCCCATACAGCCAGCAACCCACCCCCCATTCAAGGAGTGTCCTCATTGCAAAGCTGGGGGACCGTGCTGAGGCATCTGTGAGTAAACGTGAGCTGAGCCCCAGGCCAGCTGCTGCTGAACTGTTCCCACCCTTCCCAGGTAAAACACCTGAATATGTACAAGGGCTTGAAAGCCTAGAGGAAGGGCCCTGGAGCCACACCAGCGACAGCACGCAGGCCAACTTGGTGCCTGCAGGCCAGCCAGGATGGTCCTGGCCCCGGGCGCTCTTCTGGAAGCTTTCTATTGCCCTACCTGAGATACCCCTCCTGTCCCGGCCCCCACTGCTTTTATCCTTCCTCACCTCTGTCCGGAGAGAAATTCCATCGGAAGGTATGGGTGACACATCCTCTTCTTTACAGGTGGCAGCCTGGCAACTCCTGCAGAAAGGCCAGCAGAGCCCCACTCACACCGGGCCACCAACAAAGCCTTGGCCCCTCACTCCCTCCCACCAGCACAGCCCCGAGACGGCTGACGGGGCAGAGAATATGGAGTCAGGCGCAACTTCAGGGGCTATTGCTGCCTGGAACGCTGTTTATATTGACCTCAACCAGGCACACCTGGGGAGGGCCGGCCGGCAGGGTGAGGCTGCCCAGGTCAGCTAATCCACAACCCTCAGGGAATCACATGGTTGAAAATGGACCTCGCTAAGGCAGAATAGAAGCCAAGGAAAAAAAGGACACAATGCCATTTGCAGCCCCGTAGATGAGTCTAGAGGTAATCACGTGACTTGGAGTAAGTCAGAAAGTGAAAGACACATATCGTATCATATCACTTATAGGTATTACCTAAAAATGGATACCAGGGCAGATATTTCCACGGAGAAGGGCAATCACAGATTCATTAAACAAACTTATGGTTCACCAATGGAAAGGTGTGAGGATTGGTTTCATTATGATATCGGGGTTAACAGACATAATCAAACACAGGTGACATATATATTCACCAAAGACCTACGGAATACCAAGAGAAGACGACTCAACATTCTGTCCTAATGTACATGGGAAAAGGATCCCAGGAAGAACAGACATCTGTATATGTGTAAAAGAACCACATCTTCCACACCTACAACAAGCCAAACATTGTAATCAAACTTGCTGTAATAGAAAATAAAAAAAAATTAAAAACACGAACAAGAAGTAGTGAGACAAACTTGAGAGGCTTTCTCCTGGCACATTCCATTCTAAATTCCAATCTAGAACACGACTTCCATTGAGGCTCTGTTGCCCTAGTAACCAGATTTGGTAAGGGAGAACTGCTGCCACCTTGTGGCCGTTTCACGCAACAGCAGCTTTAATCCCAGCGCTAATGGTCAGTTGATATTCAAAATCATTGCAGGCCTGTAAATGACACCTGCCCTGAAAACAAATCCTGGGGTCACATATCGACCAAAAAATTCAAAGGACGTCCATATTCCAAAACGACCATTTCCAAAGGCATATTTTACGCACATTAGTGTTCTGCTTCTTTTTCTTTCTTTCCTTTTTTGTTAAAAAAACGGGAATGGAAAAAGGCATCCCTCAGAATGGGCGAAAATCGTTGCAAACAAATCAATGGACAAAGGTTTAATCTCCAATATATATAAACAGCACATGCAGCTTAATATTAAAAAAACAAACAACCCAATACAAAAATGGGCAGATGATCTAAAGAGACGTTTCTTCAAAGAAGACACAGAGATGGCCAAGACGCACATGAAAAGCTGCTCAACAGCACTAATTATTAGAGAAATGCAAATCAAAACTACAATGAGGTATCACCTCACACCTGTTAGAATCGGCATCCTCAGAAAATCTACAAACAACAAATTCTGGGGAGGGTGTGGACAAAAGGAGCCCTCTTCCACTATTGGTGGGGATGTAAATTGATAGTCACTATGGAGAAGAGTATGGCGTTTCCTTAAAAAAACTAGAAATAGAATTACCATCTGATCCAGCAATCCCACTTCTGGGCATATACCCAGAGAAAACCATAAATCAAAAAGGCACATTCACCACAATGTTCATTGCAGCACTATTTACAATAGCCAGGTAATGCAAGCAACCTAAATGCCCACAGACAGATGAATGGATAAAGATGTGGTACATATATAAAATGGAATATTACTCAGCCATAAAAAGGAATGAAACTGGGTCATTTGTAGAGACATCGATGGATCTAGAGACTGTCATACAGAATGAAGTAAGTCAGAAAGAGGAAAACAAATATTGTATATTAATGCATATATGTGGAACCTAAAAAATGGTACAGATGAACTGGTTTGCAGGGAAGAAATAGAGACACAGAGGTAGAGAACAAACGTATGGACACGAAGTGTGGGAAGTCATGGGGGGGTGGTGATGGGATGAGTTGGGAGATTGGGATTGACCTGTATACATGTATATGCATAAAATACATAACTAATAATAACCTGCTGTATAAAAAAATAAATAAAATTAAATTTCAAAATTTAAAAAAATAAAATTTAAAAATAAAACAGAAAAAAGTTCTTCCCTTCACACAGATGTATTTATAGGAATGAATTATTTCCATGCTTATATCTATAAATACATAAAAGAGGAATCAAATCTAACTTGAACCATAAAAGAAAAAAAAAATGCTGAACCCACCAGTTATACAGAGGGAAACCCTATCAGGGCACTTGCTCCAGCGGTAAACAATTCTGAAATTGGTCAGAGGTGGGGAATCACCTCCCATACAGCCAGCAACCCACCCCCCATTCAAGGAGTGTCCTCATTGCAAAGCTGGGGGACCGTGCTGAGGCATCTGTGAGTAAACGTGAGCTGAGCCCCAGGCCAGCTGCTGCTGAACTGTTCCCACCCTTCCCAGGTAAAACACCTGAATATGTACAAGGGCTTGAAAGCCTAGAGGAAGGGCCCTGGAGCCACACCAGCGACAGCACGCAGGCCAACTTGGTGCCTGCAGGCCAGCCAGGATGGTCCTGGCCCCGGGCGCTCTTCTGGAAGCTTTCTATTGCCCTACCTGAGATACCCCTCCTGTCCCGGCCCCCACTGCTTTTATCCTTCCTCACCTCTGTCCGGAGAGAAATTCCATCGGAAGGTATGGGTGACACATCCTCTTCTTTACAGGTGGCAGCCTGGCAACTCCTGCAGAAAGGCCAGCAGAGCCCCACTCACACCGGGCCACCAACAAAGCCTTGGCCCCTCACTCCCTCCCACCAGCACAGCCCCGAGACTGCTGACGGGGCAGAGAATATGGAGTCAGGCGCAACTTCAGGGGCTATTGCTGCCTGGAACGCTGTTTATATTGACCTCAACCAGGCACACCTGGGGAGGGCCGGCCGGCAGGGTGAGGCTGCCCAGGTCAGCTAATCCACAACCCTCAGGGAATCACATGGTTGAAAATGGACCTCGCTAAGGCAGAATAGAAGCCAAGGAAAAAAAGGACACAATGCCATTTGCAGCCCCGTAGATGAGTCTAGAGGTAATCACGTGACTTGGAGTAAGTCAGAAAGTGAAAGACACATATCGTATCATATCACTTATAGGTATTACCTAAAAATGGATACCAGGGCAGATATTTCCACGGAGAAGGGCAATCACAGATTCATTAAACAAACTTATGGTTCACCAATGGAAAGGTGTGAGGATTGGTTTCATTACGATATCGGGGTTAACAGACATAATCAAACACAGGTGACATATATATTCACCAAAGACCTACGGAATACCAAGAGAAGACGACTCAACATTCTGTCCTAACGTACACGGGAAAAGGATCCCAGGAAGAACAGACATCTGTATATGTGTAAAAGAACCACATCTTCCACACCTACAACAAGCCAAACATTGTAATCAAACTTGTTGTAATAGAAAATAAAATTTAAAAAATTTAAAAACACGAACAAGAAGTAGTGAGACAAACTTGAGGTGCTTTCTCCTGGCACATTCCATTCTAAATTCCAATCTAGAACACGACTTCCATTGAGGCTCTGTTGCCCTAGTAACCAGATTTGGTAAGGAAGGACTGCTGCCACCTTGTGGCCGTTTCACGCAACAGCAGCTTTAATCCCAGCGCTAATGGTCAGTTGATATTCAAAATCATTGCAGGCCTGTAAATGACACCTGCCCTGAAAACAAATCCTGGGGTCACATATCGACCAAAAAATTCAAAGGACGTCCATATTCCAAAACGACCATTTCCAAAGGCATATTTTACGCACATTAGTGTTCTGCTTCTTTTTCTTTCTTTCCTTTTTTGTTAAAAAAACGGGAATGGAAAAAGGCATCCCTCAGAATGGGCGAAAATCGTTGCAAACAAATCAATGGACAAAGGTTTAATCTCCAATATATATAAACAGCACATGCAGCTTAATATTAAAAAAACAAACAACCCAATACAAAAATGGGCAGATGATCTAAAGAGACGTTTCTTCAAAGAAGACACAGAGATGGCCAAGACGCACATGAAAAGCTGCTCAACAGCACTAATTATTAGAGAAATGCAAATCAAAACTACAATGAGGTATCACCTCACACCTGTTAGAATCGGCATCCTCAGAAAATCTACAAACAACAAATTCTGGGGAGGGTGTGGACAAAAGGAGCCCTCTTCCACTATTGGTGGGGATGTAAATTGATACAGTCACTATGGAGAAGAGTATGGCGTTTCCTTAAAAAAACTAGAAATAGAATTACCATCTGATCCAGCAATCCCACTTCTGGGCATATACCCAGAGAAAACCATAAATCAAAAAGGCACATTCACCACAATGTTCATTGCAGCACTATTTACAATAGCCAGGTAATGCAAGCAACCTAAATGCCCACAGACAGATGAATGGATAAAGATGTGGTACATATATAAAATGGAATATTACTCAGCCATAAAAAGGAATGAAACTGGGTCATTTGTAGAGACATCGATGGATCTAGAGACTGTCATACAGAATGAAGTAAGTCAGAAAGAGGAAAACAAATATTGTATATTAATGCATATATGTGGAACCTAAAAAATGGTACAGATGAACTGGTTTGCAGGGAAGAAATAGAGACACAGAGGTAGAGAACAAACGTATGGACACGAAGTGTGGGAAGTCATGGGGGGGTGGTGGTGGGATGAGTTGGGAGATTGGGATTGACCTGTATACATGTATATGCATAAAATACATAACTAATAATAACCTGCTGTATAAAAAAATAAATAAAATTAAATTTCAAAATTTAAAAAAATAAAATTTAAAAATAAAACAGAAAAAAGTTCTTCCCTTCACACAGATGTATTTATAGGAATGAATTATTTCCATGCTTATATCTATAAATACATAAAAGAGGAATCAAATCTAACTTGAACCATAAAAGAAAAAAAAATGCTGAACCCACCAGTTATACAGAGGGAAACCCTATCAGGGCACTTGCTCCAGCGGTAAACAATTCTGAAATTGGTCAGAGGTGGGGAATCACCTCCCATACAGCCAGCAACCCACCCCCCATTCAAGGAGTGTCCTCATTGCAAAGCTGGGGGACCGTGCTGAGGCATCTGTGAGTAAACGTGAGCTGAGCCCCAGGCCAGCTGCTGCTGAACTGTTCCCACCCTTCCCAGGTAAAACACCTGAATATGTACAAGGGCTTGAAAGCCTAGAGGAAGGGCCCTGGAGCCACACCAGCGACAGCACGCAGGCCAACTTGGTGCCTGCAGGCCAGCCAGGATGGTCCTGGCCCCGGGCGCTCTTCTGGAAGCTTTCTATTGCCCTACCTGAGATACCCCTCCTGTCCCGGCCCCCACTGCTTTTATCCTTCCTCACCTCTGTCCGGAGAGAAATTCCATCGGAAGGTATGGGTGACACATCCTCTTCTTTACAGGTGGCAGCCTGGCAACTCCTGCAGAAAGGCCAGCAGAGCCCCACTCACACCGGGCCACCAACAAAGCCTTGGCCCCTCACTCCCTCCCACCAGCACAGCCCCGAGACTGCTGACGGGGCAGAGAATATGGAGTCAGGCGCAACTTCAGGGGCTATTGCTGCCTGGAACGCTGTTTATATTGACCTCAACCAGGCACATCTGGGGAGGGCCGGCCGGCAGGGTGAGGCTGCCCAGGTCAGCTAATCCACAACCCTCAGGGAATCACATGGTTGAAAATGGACCTCGCTAAGGCAGAATAGAAGCCAAGGAAAAAAAGGACACAATGCCATTTGCAGCCCCGTAGATGAGTCTAGAGGTAATCACGTGACTTGGAGTAAGTCAGAAAGTGAAAGACACATATCGTATCATATCACTTATAGGTATTACCTAAAAATGGATACCAGGGCAGATATTTCCACGGAGAAGGGCAATCACAGATTCATTAAACAAACTTATGGTTCACCAATGGAAAGGTGTGAGGATTGGTTTCATTACGATATCGGGGTTAACAGACATAATCAAACACAGGTGACATATATATTCACCAAAGACCTACGGAATACCAAGAGAAGACGACTCAACATTCTGTCCTAACGTACACGGGAAAAGGATCCCAGGAAGAACAGACATCTGTATATGTGTAAAAGAACCACATCTTCCACACCTACAACAAGCCAAACATTGTAATCAAACTAGTTGTAATAGAAAATAAAATAAAAAATAATTAAAAACACGAACAAGAAGTAGTGAGACAAACTTGAGGTGCTTTCTCCTGGCACATTCCATTCTAAATTCCAATCTAGAACACGACTTCCATTGAGGCTCTGTTGCCCTAGTAACCAGATTTGGTAAGGAAGGACTGCTGCCACCTTGTGGCCGTTTCACGCAACAGCAGCTTTAATCCCAGCGCTAATGGTCAGTTGATATTCAAAATCATTGCAGGCCTGTAAATGACACCTGCCCTGAAAACAAATCCTGGGGTCACATATCGACCAAAAAATTCAAAGGACGTCCATATTCCAAAACGACCATTTCCAAAGGCATATTTTACGCACATTAGTGTTCTGCTTCTTTTTCTTTCTTTCCTTTTTTGTTAAAAAAACGGGAATGGAAAAAGGCATCCCTCAGAATGGGCGAAAATCGTTGCAAACAAATCAATGGACAAAGGTTTAATCTCCAATATATATAAACAGCACATGCAGCTTAATATTAAAAAAACAAACAACCCAATACAAAAATGGGCAGATGATCTAAAGAGACGTTTCTTCAAAGAAGACACAGAGATGGCCAAGACGCACATGAAAAGCTGCTCAACAGCACTAATTATTAGAGAAATGCAAATCAAAACTACAATGAGGTATCACCTCACACCTGTTAGAATCGGCATCCTCAGAAAATCTACAAACAACAAATTCTGGGGAGTGTGTGGACAAAAGGAGCCCTCTTCCACTATTGGTGGGGATGTAAATTGATACAGTCACTATGGAGAAGAGTATGGCGTTTCCTTAAAAAAACTAGAAATAGAATTACCATCTGATCCAGCAATCCCACTTCTGGGCATATACCCAGAGAAAACCATAAATCAAAAAGGCACATTCACCACAATGTTCATTGCAGCACTATTTACAATAGCCAGGTAATGCAAGCAACCTAAATGCCCACAGACAGATGAATGGATAAAGATGTGGTACATATATAAAATGGAATATTACTCAGCCATTAAAAGGAATGAAACTGGGTCATTTGTAGAGACATCGATGGATCTAGAGACTGTCATACAGAATGAAGTAAGTCAGAAAGAGGAAAACAAATATTGTATATTAATGCACATATGTGGAACCTAAAAAATGGTACAGATGAACTGGTTTGCAGGGAAGAAATAGAGACACAGAGGTAGAGAACAAACGTATGGACACGAAGTGTGGGAAGTCATGGGGGGGTGGTGATGGGATGAGTTGGGAGATTGGGATTGACCTGTATACATGTATATGCATAAAATACATAACTAATAATAACCTGCTGTATAAAAAAATAAATAAAATTAAATTTCAAAATTTAAAAAAATAAAATTTAAAAATAAAACAGAAAAAAGTTTTTCCCTTCACACAGATGTATTTATAGGAATGAATTATTTCCATGCTTATATCTATAAATACATAAAAGAGGAATCAAATCTAACTTGAACCATAAAAGAAAAAAAAAATGCTGAACCCACCAGTTATACAGAGGGAACCCCTATCAGGGCACTTGCTCCAGCGGTAAACAATTCTGAAATTGGTCAGAGGTGGGGAATCACCTCCCATACAGCCAGCAACCCACCCCCCATTCAAGGAGTGTCCTCATTGCAAAGCTGGGGGACCGTGCTGAGGCATCTGTGAGTAAACGTGAGCTGAGCCCCAGGCCAGCTGCTGCTGAACTGTTCCCACCCTTCCCAGGTAAAACACCTGAATATGTACAAGGGCTTGAAAGCCTAGAGGAAGGGCCCTGGAGCCACACCAGCGACAGCACGCAGGCCAACTTGGTGCCTGCAGGCCAGCCAGGATGGTCCTGGCCCCGGGCGCTCTTCTGGAAGCTTTCTATTGCCCTACCTGAGATACCCCTCCTGTCCCGGCCCCCACTGCTTTTATCCTTCCTCACCTCTGTCCGGAGAGAAATTCCATCGGAAGGTATGGGTGACACATCCTCTTCTTTACAGGTGGCAGCCTGGCAACTCCTGCAGAAAGGCCAGCAGAGCCCCACTCACACCGGGCCACCAACAAAGCCTTGGGCCCTCACTCCCTCCCACCAGCACAGCCCCGAGACTGCTGACGGGGCAGAGAATATGGAGTCAGGCGCAACTTCAGGGGCTATTGCTGCCTGGAACGCTGTTTATATTGACCTCAACCAGGCACACCTGGGGAGGGCCGGCCGGCAGGGTGAGGCTGCCCAGGTCAGCTAATCCACAACCCTCAGGGAATCACATGGTTGAAAATGGACCTCGCTAAGGCAGAATAGAAGCCAAGGAAAAAAAGGACACAATGCCATTTGCAGCCCCGTAGATGAGTCTAGAGGTAATCACGTGACTTGGAGTAAGTCAGAAAGTGAAAGACACATATCGTATCATATCACTTATAGGTATTACCTAAAAATGGATACCAGGGCAGATATTTCCACGGAGAAGGGCAATCACAGATTCATTAAACAAACTTATGGTTCACCAATGGAAAGGTGTGAGGATTGGTTTCATTACGATATCGGGGTTAACAGACATAATCAAACACAGGTGACATATATATTCACCAAAGACCTACGGAATACCAAGAGAAGACGACTCAACATTCTGTCCTAACGTACACGGGAAAAGGATCCCAGGAAGAACAGACATCTGTATATGTGTAAAAGAACCACATCTTCCACACCTACAACAAGCCAAACATTGTAATCAAACTAGTTGTAATAGAAAATAAAATAAAAAATAATTAAAAACACGAACAAGAAGTAGTGAGACAAACTTGAGGTGCTTTCTCCTGGCACATTCCATTCTAAATTCCAATCTAGAACACGACTTCCATTGAGGCTCTGTTGCCCTAGTAACCAGATTTGGTAAGGAAGGACTGCTGCCACCTTGTGGCCGTTTCACGCAACAGCAGCTTTAATCCCAGCGCTAATGGTCAGTTGATATTCAAAATCATTGCAGGCCTGTAAATGACACCTGCCCTGTAAACAAATCCTGGGGTCACATATCGACCAAAAAATTCAAAGGACGTCCATATTCCAAAACGACCATTTCCAAAGGCATATTTTACGCACATTAGTGTTCTGCTTCTTTTTCTTTCTTTCCTTTTTTGTTAAAAAAACGGGAATGGAAAAAGGCATCCCTCAGAATGGGCGAAAATCGTTGCAAACAAATCAATGGACAAAGGTTTAATCTCCAATATATATAAACAGCACATGCAGCTTAATATTAAAAAAACAAACAACCCAATACAAAAATGGGCAGATGATCTAAAGAGACGTTTCTTCAAAGAAGACACAGAGATGGCCAAGACGCACATGAAAAGCTGCTCAACAGCACTAATTATTAGAGAAATGCAAATCAAAACTACAATGAGGTATCACCTCACACCTGTTAGAATCGGCATCCTCAGAAAATCTACAAACAACAAATTCTGGGGAGGGTGTGGACAAAAGGAGCCCTCTTCCACTATTGGTGGGGATGTAAATTGATACAGTCACTATGGAGAAGAGTATGGCGTTTCCTTAAAAAAACTAGAAATAGAATTACCATCTGATCCAGCAATCCCACTTCTGGGCATATACCCAGAGAAAACCATAAATCAAAAAGGCACATTCACCACAATGTTCATTGCAGCACTATTTACAATAGCCAGGTAATGCAAGCAACCTAAATGCCCACAGACAGATGAATGGATAAAGATGTGGTACATATATAAAATGGAATATTACTCAGCCATAAAAAGGAATGAAACTGGGTCATTTGTAGAGACATCGATGGATCTAGAGACTGTCATACAGAATGAAGTAAGTCAGAAAGAGGAAAACAAATATTGTATATTAATGCACATATGTGGAACCTAAAAAATGGTACAGATGAACTGGTTTGCAGGGAAGAAATAGAGACACAGAGGTAGAGAACAAACGTATGGACACGAAGTGTGGGAAGTCATGGGGGGGTGGTGATGGGATGAGTTGGGAGATTGGGATTGACCTGTATACATGTATATGCATAAAATACATAACTAATAATAACCTGCTGTATAAAAAAATAAATAAAATTAAATTTCAAAATTTAAAAAAATAAAATTTAAAAATAAAACAGAAAAAAGTTCTTCCCTTCACACAGATGTATTTATAGGAATGAATTATTTCCATGCTTATATCTATAAATACATAAAAGAGGAATCAAATCTAACTTGAACCATAAAAGAAAAAAAAAATGCTGAACCCACCAGTTATACAGAGGGAAACCCTATCAGGGCACTTGCTCCAGCGGTAAACAATTCTGAAATTGGTCAGAGGTGGGGAATCACCTCCCATACAGCCAGCAACCCACCCCCCATTCAAGGAGTGTCCTCATTGCAAAGCTGGGGGACCGTGCTGAGGCATCTGTGAGTAAACGTGAGCTGAGCCCCAGGCCAGCTGCTGCTGAACTGTTCCCACCCTTCCCAGGTAAAACACCTGAATATGTACAAGGGCTTGAAAGCCTAGAGGAAGGGCCCTGGAGCCACACCAGCGACAGCACGCAGGCCAACTTGGTGCCTGCAGGCCAGCCAGGATGGTCCTGGCCCCGGGCGCTCTTCTGGAAGCTTTCTATTGCCCTACCTGAGATACCCCTCCTGTCCCGGCCCCCACTGCTTTTATCCTTCCTCACCTCTGTCCGGAGAGAAATTCCATCGGAAGGTATGGGTGACACATCCTCTTCTTTACAGGTGGCAGCCTGGCAACTCCTGCAGAAAGGCCAGCAGAGCCCCACTCACACCGGGCCACCAACAAAGCCTTGGCCCCTCACTCCCTCCCACCAGCACAGCCCCGAGACTGCTGACGGGGCAGAGAATATGGAGTCAGGCGCAACTTCAGGGGCTATTGCTGCCTGGAACGCTGTTTATATTGACCTCAACCAGGCACACCTGGGGAGGGCCGGCCGGCAGGGTGAGGCTGCCCAGGTCAGCTAATCCACAACCCTCAGGGAATCACATGGTTGAAAATGGACCTCGCTAAGGCAGAATAGAAGCCAAGGAAAAAAAGGACACAATGCCATTTGCAGCCCCGTAGATGAGTCTAGAGGTAATCACGTGACTTGGAGTAAGTCAGAAAGTGAAAGACACATATCGTATCATATCACTTATAGGTATTACCTAAAAATGGATACCAGGGCAGATATTTCCACGGAGAAGGGCAATCACAGATTCATTAAACAAACTTATGGTTCACCAATGGAAAGGTGTGAGGATTGGTTTCATTACGATATCGGGGTTAACAGACATAATCAAACACAGGTGACATATATATTCACCAAAGACCTACGGAATACCAAGAGAAGACGACTCAACATTCTGTCCTAACGTACACGGGAAAAGGATCCCAGGAAGAACAGATATCTGTATATGTGTAAAAGAACCACATCTTCCACACCTACAACAAGCCAAACATTGTAATCAAACTTGCTGTAATAGAAAATAAAAAAAAATTAAAAACACGAACAAGAAGTAGTGAGACAAACTTGAGAGGCTTTCTCCTGGCACATTCCATTCTAAATTCCAATCTAGAACACGACTTCCATTGAGGCTCTGTTGCCCTAGTAACCAGATTTGGTAAGGGAGGACTGCTGCCACCTTGTGGCCGTTTCACGCAACAGCAGCTTTAATCCCAGCGCTAATGTTCAGTTGATATTCAAAATCATTGCAGGCCTGTAAATGACACCTGCCCTGAAAACAAATCCTGGGGTCACATATCGACCAAAAAATTCAAAGGACGTCCATATTCCAAAACGACCATTTCCAAAGGCATATTTTACGCACATTAGTGTTCTGCTTCTTTTTCTTTCTTTCCTTTTTTGTTAAAAAAACGGGAATGGAAAAAGGCATCCCTCAGAATGGGCGAAAATCGTTGCAAACAAATCAATGGACAAAGGTTTAATCTCCAATATATATAAACAGCACATGCAGCTTAATATTAAAAAAACAAACAACCCAATACAAAAATGGGCAGATGATCTAAAGAGACGTTTCTTCAAAGAAGACACAGAGATGGCCAAGACGCACATGAAAAGCTGCTCAACAGCACTAATTATTAGAGAAATGCAAATCAAAACTACAATGAGGTATCACCTCACACCTGTTAGAATCGGCATCCTCAGAAAATCTACAAACAACAAATTCTGGGGAGGGTGTGGACAAAAGGAGCCCTCTTCCACTATTGGTGGGGATGTAAATTGATACAGTCACTATGGAGAAGAGTATGGCGTTTCCTTAAAAAAACTAGAAATAGAATTACCATCTGATCCAGCAATCCCACTTCTGGGCATATACCCAGAGAAAACCATAAATCAAAAAGGCACATTCACCACAATGTTCATTGCAGCACTATTTACAATAGCCAGGTAATGCAAGCAACCTAAATGCCCACAGACAGATGAATGGATAAAGATGTGGTACATATATAAAATGGAATATTACTCAGCCATAAAAAGGAATGAAACTGGGTCATTTGTAGAGACATCGATGGATCTAGAGACTGTCATACAGAATGAAGTAAGTCAGAAAGAGGAAAACAAATATTGTATATTAATGCACATATGTGGAACCTAAAAAATGGTACAGATGAACTGGTTTGCAGGGAAGAAATAGAGACACAGAGGTAGAGAACAAACGTATGGACACGAAGTGTGGGAAGTCATGGGGGGGTGGTGATGGGATGAGTTGGGAGATTGGGATTGACCTGTATACATGTATATGCATAAAATACATAACTAATAATAACCTGCTGTATAAAAAAATAAATAAAATTAAATTTCAAAATTTAAAAAAATAAAATTTAAAAATAAAACAGAAAAAAGTTCTTCCCTTCACACAGATGTATTTATAGGAATGAATTATTTCCATGCTTATATCTATAAATACATAAAAGAGGAATCAAATCTAACTTGAACCATAAAAGAAAAAAAAAATGCTGAACCCACCAGTTATACAGAGGGAAACCCTATCAGGGCACTTGCTCCAGCGGTAAACAATTCTGAAATTGGTCAGAGGTGGGGAATCACCTCCCATACAGCCAGCAACCCACCCCCCATTCAAGGAGTGTCCTCATTGCAAAGCTGGGGGACCGTGCTGAGGCATCTGTGAGTAAACGTGAGCTGAGCCCCAGGCCAGCTGCTGCTGAACTGTTCCCACCCTTCCCAGGTAAAACACCTGAATATGTACAAGGGCTTGAAAGCCTAGAGGAAGGGCCCTGGAGCCACACCAGCGACAGCACGCAGGCCAACTTGGTGCCTGCAGGCCAGCCAGGATGGTCCTGGCCCCGGGCGCTCTTCTGGAAGCTTTCTATTGCCCTACCTGAGATACCCCTCCTGTCCCGGCCCCCACTGCTTTTATCCTTCCTCACCTCTGTCCGGAGAGAAATTCCATCGGAAGGTATGGGTGACACATCCTCTTCTTTACAGGTGGCAGCCTGGCAACTCCTGCAGAAAGGCCAGCAGAGCCCCACTCACACCGGGCCACCAACAAAGCCTTGGCCCCTCACTCCCTCCCACCAGCACAGCCCCGAGACTGCTGACGGGGCAGAGAATATGGAGTCAGGCGCAACTTCAGGGGCTATTGCTGCCTGGAACGCTGTTTATATTGACCTCAACCAGGCACACCTGGGGAGGGCCGGCCGGCAGGGTGAGGCTGCCCAGGTCAGCTAATCCACAACCCTCAGGGAATCACATGGTTGAAAATGGACCTCGCTAAGGCAGAATAGAAGCCAAGGGAAAAAAGGACACAATGCCATTTGCAGCCCCGTAGATGAGTCTAGAGGTAATCACGTGACTTGGAGTAAGTCAGAAAGTGAAAGACACATATCGTATCATATCACTTATAGGTATTACCTAAAAATGGATACCAGGGCAGATATTTCCACGGAGAAGGGCAATCACAGATTCATTAAACAAACTTATGGTTCACCAATGGAAAGGTGTGAGGATTGGTTTCATTACGATATCGGGGTTAACAGACATAATCAAACACAGGTGACATATATATTCACCAAAGACCTACGGAATACCAAGAGAAGACGACTCAACATTCTGTCCTAACGTACACGGGAAAAGGATCCCAGGAAGAACAGACATCTGTATATGTGTAAAAGAACCACATCTTCCACACCTACAACAAGCCAAACATTGTAATCAAACTTGTTGTAATAGAAAATAAAATTTAAAAAAATTAAAAACACGAACAAGAAGTAGTGAGACAAACTTGAGGTGCTTTCTCCTGGCACATTCCATTCTAAATTCCAATCTAGAACACGACTTCCATTGAGGCTCTGTTGCCCTAGTAACCAGATTTGGTAAGGAAGGACTGCTGCCACCTTGTGGCCGTTTCACGCAACAGCAGCTTTAATCCCAGCGCTAATGGTCAGTTGATATTCAAAATCATTGCAGGCCTGTAAATGACACCTGCCCTGAAAACAAATCCTGGGGTCACATATCGACCAAAAAATTCAAAGGACGTCCATATTCCAAAACGACCATTTCCAAAGGCATATTTTACGCACATTAGTGTTCTGCTTCTTTTTCTTTCTTTCCTTTTTTGTTAAAAAAACGGGAATGGAAAAAGGCATCCCTCAGAATGGGCGAAAATCGTTGCAAACAAATCAATGGACAAAGGTTTAATCTCCAATATATATAAACAGCACATGCAGCTTAATATTAAAAAAACAAACAACCCAATACAAAAATGGGCAGATGATCTAAAGAGACGTTTCTTCAAAGAAGACACAGAGATGGCCAAGACGCACATGAAAAGCTGCTCAACAGCACTAATTATTAGAGAAATGCAAATCAAAACTACAATGAGGTATCACCTCACACCTGTTAGAATCGGCATCCTCAGAAAATCTACAAACAACAAATTCTGGGGAGGGTGTGGACAAAAGGAGCCCTCTTCCACTATTGGTGGGGATGTAAATTGATACAGTCACTATGGAGAAGAGTATGGCGTTTCCTTAAAAAAACTAGAAATAGAATTACCATCTGATCCAGCAATCCCACTTCTGGGCATATACCCAGAGAAAACCATAAATCAAAAAGGCACATTCACCACAATGTTCATTGCAGCACTATTTACAATAGCCAGGTAATGCAAGCAACCTAAATGCCCACAGACAGATGAATGGATAAAGATGTGGTACATATATAAAATGGAATATTACTCAGCCATAAAAAGGAATGAAACTGGGTCATTTGTAGAGACATCGATGGATCTAGAGACTGTCATACAGAATGAAGTAAGTCAGAAAGAGGAAAACAAATATTGTATATTAATGCATATATGTGGAACCTAAAAAATGGTACAGATGAACTGGTTTGCAGGGAAGAAATAGAGACACAGAGGTAGAGAACAAACGTATGGACACGAAGTGTGGGAAGTCATGGGGGGGTGGTGGTGGGATGAGTTGGGAGATTGGGATTGACCTGTATACATGTATATGCATAAAATACATAACTAATAATAACCTGCTGTATAAAAAAATAAATAAAATTAAATTTCAAAATTTAAAAAAATAAAATTTAAAAATAAAACAGAAAAAAGTTCTTCCCTTCACACAGATGTATTTATAGGAATGAATTATTTCCATGCTTATATCTATAAATACATAAAAGAGGAATCAAATCTAACTTGAACCATAAAAGAAAAAAAATGCTGAACCCACCAGTTATACAGAGGGAAACCCTATCAGGGCACTTGCTCCAGCGGTAAACAATTCTGAAATTGGTCAGAGGTGGGGAATCACCTCCCATACAGCCAGCAACCCACCCCCCATTCAAGGAGTGTCCTCATTGCAAAGCTGGGGGACCGTGCTGAGGCATCTGTGAGTAAACGTGAGCTGAGCCCCAGGCCAGCTGCTGCTGAACTGTTCCCACCCTTCCCAGGTAAAACACCTGAATATGTACAAGGGCTTGAAAGCCTAGAGGAAGGGCCCTGGAGCCACACCAGCGACAGCACGCAGGCCAACTTGGTGCCTGCAGGCCAGCCAGGATGGTCCTGGCCCCGGGCGCTCTTCTGGAAGCTTTCTATTGCCCTACCTGAGATACCCCTCCTGTCCCGGCCCCCACTGCTTTTATCCTTCCTCACCTCTGTCCGGAGAGAAATTCCATCGGAAGGTATGGGTGACACATCCTCTTCTTTACAGGTGGCAGCCTGGCAACTCCTGCAGAAAGGCCAGCAGAGCCCCACTCACACCGGGCCACCAACAAAGCCTTGGCCCCTCACTCCCTCCCACCAGCACAGCCCCGAGACTGCTGACGGGGCAGAGAATATGGAGTCAGGCGCAACTTCAGGGGCTATTGCTGCCTGGAACGCTGTTTATATTGACCTCAACCAGGCACACCTGGGGAGGGCCGGCCGGCAGGGTGAGGCTGCCCAGGTCAGCTAATCCACAACCCTCAGGGAATCACATGGTTGAAAATGGACCTCGCTAAGGCAGAATAGAAGCCAAGGGAAAAAAGGACACAATGCCATTTGCAGCCCCGTAGATGAGTCTAGAGGTAATCACGTGACTTGGAGTAAGTCAGAAAGTGAAAGACACATATCGTATCATATCACTTATAGGTATTACCTAAAAATGGATACCAGGGCAGATATTTCCACGGAGAAGGGCAATCACAGATTCATTAAACAAACTTATGGTTCACCAATGGAAAGGTGTGAGGATTGGTTTCATTACGATATCGGGGTTAACAGACATAATCAAACACAGGTGACATATATATTCACCAAAGACCTACGGAATACCAAGAGAAGACGACTCAACATTCTGTCCTAACGTACACGGGAAAAGGATCCCAGGAAGAACAGACATCTGTATATGTGTAAAAGAACCACATCTTCCACACCTACAACAAGCCAAACATTGTAATCAAACTTGTTGTAATAGAAAATAAAATTTAAAAAAATTAAAAACACGAACAAGAAGTAGTGAGACAAACTTGAGGTGCTTTCTCCTGGCACATTCCATTCTAAATTCCAATCTAGAACACGACTTCCATTGAGGCTCTGTTGCCCTAGTAACCAGATTTGGTAAGGAAGGACTGCTGCCACCTTGTGGCCGTTTCACGCAACAGCAGCTTTAATCCCAGCGCTAATGGTCAGTTGATATTCAAAATCATTGCAGGCCTGTAAATGACACCTGCCCTGAAAACAAATCCTGGGGTCACATATCGACCAAAAAATTCAAAGGACGTCCATATTCCAAAACGACCATTTCCAAAGGCATATTTTACGCACATTAGTGTTCTGCTTCTTTTTCTTTCTTTCCTTTTTTGTTAAAAAAACGGGAATGGAAAAAGGCATCCCTCAGAATGGGCGAAAATCGTTGCAAACAAATCAATGGACAAAGGTTTAATCTCCAATATATATAAACAGCACATGCAGCTTAATATTAAAAAAACAAACAACCCAATACAAAAATGGGCAGATGATCTAAAGAGACGTTTCTTCAAAGAAGACACAGAGATGGCCAAGACGCACATGAAAAGCTGCTCAACAGCACTAATTATTAGAGAAATGCAAATCAAAACTACAATGAGGTATCACCTCACACCTGTTAGAATCGGCATCCTCAGAAAATCTACAAACAACAAATTCTGGGGAGGGTGTGGACAAAAGGAGCCCTCTTCCACTATTGGTGGGGATGTAAATTGATACAGTCACTATGGAGAAGAGTATGGCGTTTCCTTAAAAAAACTAGAAATAGAATTACCATCTGATCCAGCAATCCCACTTCTGGGCATATACCCAGAGAAAACCATAAATCAAAAAGGCACATTCACCACAATGTTCATTGCAGCACTATTTACAATAGCCAGGTAATGCAAGCAACCTAAATGCCCACAGACAGATGAATGGATAAAGATGTGGTACATATATAAAATGGAATATTACTCAGCCATAAAAAGGAATGAAACTGGGTCATTTGTAGAGACATCGATGGATCTAGAGACTGTCATACAGAATGAAGTAAGTCAGAAAGAGGAAAACAAATATTGTATATTAATGCATATATGTGGAACCTAAAAAATGGTACAGATGAACTGGTTTGCAGGGAAGAAATAGAGACACAGAGGTAGAGAACAAACGTATGGACACGAAGTGTGGGAAGTCATGGGGGGGTGGTGGTGGGATGAGTTGGGAGATTGGGATTGACCTGTATACATGTATATGCATAAAATACATAACTAATAATAACCTGCTGTATAAAAAAATAAATAAAATTAAATTTCAAAATTTAAAAAAATAAAATTTAAAAATAAAACAGAAAAAAGTTCTTCCCTTCACACAGATGTATTTATAGGAATGAATTATTTCCATGCTTATATCTATAAATACATAAAAGAGGAATCAAATCTAACTTGAACCATAAAAGAAAAAAAATGCTGAACCCACCAGTTATACAGAGGGAAACCCTATCAGGGCACTTGCTCCAGCGGTAAACAATTCTGAAATTGGTCAGAGGTGGGGAATCACCTCCCATACAGCCAGCAACCCACCCCCCATTCAAGGAGTGTCCTCATTGCAAAGCTGGGGGACCGTGCTGAGGCATCTGTGAGTAAACGTGAGCTGAGCCCCAGGCCAGCTGCTGCTGAACTGTTCCCACCCTTCCCAGGTAAAACACCTGAATATGTACAAGGGCTTGAAAGCCTAGAGGAAGGGCCCTGGAGCCACACCAGCGACAGCACGCAGGCCAACTTGGTGCCTGCAGGCCAGCCAGGATGGTCCTGGCCCCGGGCGCTCTTCTGGAAGCTTTCTATTGCCCTACCTGAGATACCCCTCCTGTCCCGGCCCCCACTGCTTTTATCCTTCCTCACCTCTGTCCGGAGAGAAATTCCATCGGAAGGTATGGGTGACACATCCTCTTCTTTACAGGTGGCAGCCTGGCAACTCCTGCAGAAAGGCCAGCAGAGCCCCACTCACACCGGGCCACCAACAAAGCCTTGGCCCCTCACTCCCTCCCACCAGCACAGCCCCGAGACTGCTGACGGGGCAGAGAATATGGAGTCAGGCGCAACTTCAGGGGCTATTGCTGCCTGGAACGCTGTTTATATTGACCTCAACCAGGCACACCTGGGGAGGGCCGGCCGGCAGGGTGAGGCTGCCCAGGTCAGCTAATCCACAACCCTCAGGGAATCACATGGTTGAAAATGGACCTCGCTAAGGCAGAATAGAAGCCAAGGAAAAAAAGGACACAATGCCATTTGCAGCCCCGTAGATGAGTCTAGAGGTGATCACGTGACTTGGAGTAAGTCAGAAAGTGAAAGACACATATCGTATCATATCACTTATAGGTATTACCTAAAAATGGATACCAGGGCAGATATTTCCACGGAGAAGGGCAATCACAGATTCATTAAACAAACTTATGGTTCACCAATGGAAAGGTGTGAGGATTGGTTTCATTACGATATCGGGGTTAACAGACATAATCAAACACAGGTGACATATATATTCACCAAAGACCTACGGAATACCAAGAGAAGACGACTCAACATTCTGTCCTAACGTACACGGGAAAAGGATCCCAGGAAGAACAGACATCTGTATATGTGTAAAAGAACCACATCTTCCACACCTACAACAAGCCAAACATTGTAATCAAACTTGTTGTAATAGAAAATAAAATTTAAAAAAATTAAAAACACGAACAAGAGGTAGTGAGACAAACTTGAGGTGCTTTCTCCTGGCACATTCCATTCTAAATTCCAATCTAGAACACGACTTCCATTGAGGCTCTGTTGCCCTAGTAACCAGATTTGGTAAGGAAGGACTGCTGCCACCTTGTGGCCGTTTCACGCAACAGCAGCTTTAATCCCAGCGCTAATGGTCAGTTGATATTCAAAATCATTGCAGGCCTGTAAATGACACCTGCCCTGAAAACAAATCCTGGGGTCACATATCGACCAAAAAATTCAAAGGACGTCCATATTCCAAAACGACCATTTCCAAAGGCATATTTTACGCACATTAGTGTTCTGCTTCTTTTTCTTTCTTTCCTTTTTTGTTAAAAAAAACGGGAATGGAAAAAGGCATCCCTCAGAATGGGCGAAAATCGTTGCAAACAAATCAATGGACAAAGGTTTAATCTCCAATATATATAAACAGCACATGCAGCTTAATATTAAAAAAACAAACAACCCAATACAAAAATGGGCAGATGATCTAAAGAGACGTTTCTTCAAAGAAGACACAGAGATGGCCAAGACGCACATGAAAAGCTGCTCAACAGCACTAATTATTAGAGAAATGCAAATCAAAACTACAATGAGGTATCACCTCACACCTGTTAGAATCGGCATCCTCAGAAAATCTACAAACAACAAATTCTGGGGAGGGTGTGGACAAAAGGAGCCCTCTTCCACTATTGGTGGGGGTGTAAATTGATACAGTCACTATGGAGAAGAGTATGGCGTTTCCTTAAAAAAACTAGAAATAGAATTACCATCTGATCCAGCAATCCCACTTCTGGGCATATACCCAGAGAAAACCATAAATCAAAAAGGCACATTCACCACAATGTTCATTGCAGCACTATTTACAATAGCCAGGTAATGCAAGCAACCTAAATGCCCACAGACAGATGAATGGATAAAGATGTGGTACATATATAAAATGGAATATTACTCAGCCATAAAAAGGAATGAAACTGGGTCATTTGTAGAGACATCGATGGATCTAGAGACTGTCATACAGAATGAAGTTAGTCAGAAAGAGGAAAACAAATATTGTATATTAATGCATATATGTGGAACCTAAAAAATGGTACAGATGAACTGGTTTGCAGGGAAGAAATAGAGACACAGAGGTAGAGAACAAACGTATGGACACGAAGTGTGGGAAGTCATGGGGGGGTGGTGGTGGGATGAGTTGGGAGATTGGGATTGACCTGTATACATGTATATGCATAAAATACATAACTAATAATAACCTGCTGTATAAAAAAATAAATAAAATTAAATTTCAAAATTTAAAAAAATAAAATTTAAAAATAAAACAGAAAAAAGTTCTTCCCTTCACACAGATGTATTTATAGGAATGAATTATTTCCATGCTTATATCTATAAATACATAAAAGAGGAATCAAATCTAACTTGAACCATAAAAGAAAAAAAAATGCTGAACCCACCAGTTATACAGAGGGAAACCCTATCAGGGCACTTGCTCCAGCGGTAAACAATTCTGAAATTGGTCAGAGGTGGGGAATCACCTCCCATACAGCCAGCAACCCACCCCCCATTCAAGGAGTGTCCTCATTGCAAAGCTGGGGGACCGTGCTGAGGCATCTGTGAGTAAACGTGAGCTGAGCCCCAGGCCAGCTGCTGCTGAACTGTTCCCACCCTTCCCAGGTAAAACACCTGAATATGTACAAGGGCTTGAAAGCCTAGAGGAAGGGCCCTGGAGCCACACCAGCGACAGCACGCAGGCCAACTTGGTGCCTGCAGGCCAGCCAGGATGGTCCTGGCCCCGGGCGCTCTTCTGGAAGCTTTCTATTGCCCTACCTGAGATACCCCTCCTGTCCCGGCCCCCACTGCTTTTATCCTTCCTCACCTCTGTCCGGAGAGAAATTCCATCGGAAGGTATGGGTGACACATCCTCTTCTTTACAGGTGGCAGCCTGGCAACTCCTGCAGAAAGGCCAGCAGAGCCCCACTCACACCGGGCCACCAACAAAGCCTTGGCCCCTCACTCCCTCCCACCAGCACAGCCCCGAGACTGCTGACGGGGCAGAGAATATGGAGTCAGGCGCAACTTCAGGGGCTATTGCTGCCTGGAACGCTGTTTATATTGACCTCAACCAGGCACACCTGGGGAGGGCCGGCCGGCAGGGTGAGGCTGCCCAGGTCAGCTAATCCACAACCCTCAGGGAATCACATGGTTGAAAATGGACCTCGCTAAGGCAGAATAGAAGCCAAGGAAAAAAAGGACACAATGCCATTTGCAGCCCCGTAGATGAGTCTAGAGGTAATCACGTGACTTGGAGTAAGTCAGAAAGTGAAAGACACATATCGTATCATATCACTTATAGGTATTACCTAAAAATGGATACCAGGGCAGATATTTCCACGGAGAAGGGCAATCACAGATTCATTAAACAAGCTTATGGTTCACCAATGGAAAGGTGTGAGGATTGGTTTCATTACGATATCGGGGTTAACAGACATAATCAAACACAGGTGACATATATATTCACCAAAGACCTACGGAATACCAAGAGAAGACGACTCAACATTCTGTCCTAACGTACACGGGAAAAGGATCCCAGGAAGAACAGACATCTGTATATGTGTAAAAGAACCACATCTTCCACACCTACAACAAGCCAAACATTGTAATCAAACTTGTTGTAATAGAAAATAAAATTTAAAAAAATTAAAAACACGAACAAGAAGTAGTGAGACAAACTTGAGGTGCTTTCTCCTGGCACATTCCATTCTAAATTCCAATCTAGAACACGACTTCCATTGAGGCTCTGTTGCCCTAGTAACCAGATTTGGTAAGGAAGGACTGCTGCCACCTTGTGGCCGTTTCACGCAACAGCAGCTTTAATCCCAGCGCTAATGGTCAGTTGATATTCAAAATCATTGCAGGCCTGTAAATGACACCTGCCCTGAAAACAAATCCTGGGGTCACATATCGACCAAAAAATTCAAAGGACGTCCATATTCCAAAACGACCATTTCCAAAGGCATATTTTACGCACATTAGTGTTCTGCTTCTTTTTCTTTCTTTCCTTTTTTGTTAAAAAAACGGGAATGGAAAAAGGCATCCCTCAGAATGGGCGAAAATCGTTGCAAACAAATCAATGGACAAAGGTTTAATCTCCAATATATATAAACAGCACATGCAGCTTAATATTAAAAAAACAAACAACCCAATACAAAAATGGGCAGATGATCTAAAGAGACGTTTCTTCAAAGAAGACACAGAGATGGCCAAGACGCACATGAAAAGCTGCTCAACAGCACTAATTATTAGAGAAATGCAAATCAAAACTACAATGAGGTATCACCTCACACCTGTTAGAATCGGCATCCTCAGAAAATCTACAAACAACAAATTCTGGGGAGGGTGTGGACAAAAGGAGCCCTCTTCCACTATTGGTGGGGATGTAAATTGATACAGTCACTATGGAGAAGAGTATGGCGTTTCCTTAAAAAAACTAGAAATAGAATTACCATCTGATCCAGCAATCCCACTTCTGGGCATATACCCAGAGAAAACCATAAATCAAAAAGGCACATTCACCACAATGTTCATTGCAGCACTATTTACAATAGCCAGGTAATGCAAGCAACCTAAATGCCCACAGACAGATGAATGGATAAAGATGTGGTACATATATAAAATGGAATATTACTCAGCCATAAAAAGGAATGAAACTGGGTCATTTGTAGAGACATCGATGGATCTAGAGACTGTCATACAGAATGAAGTAAGTCAGAAAGAGGAAAACAAATATTGTATATTAATGCACATATGTGGAACCTAAAAAATGGTACAGATGAACTGGTTTGCAGGGAAGAAATAGAGACACAGAGGTAGAGAACAAACGTATGGACACGAAGTGTGGGAAGTCATGGGGGGGTGGTGGTGGGATGAGTTGGGAGATTGGGATTGACCTGTATACATGTATATGCATAAAATACATAACTAATAATAACCTGCTGTATAAAAAAATAAATAAAATTAAATTTCAAAATTTAAAAAAATAAAATTTAAAAATAAAACAGAAAAAAGTTCTTCCCTTCACACAGATGTATTTATAGGAATGAATTATTTCCATGCTTATATCTATAAATACATAAAAGAGGAATCAAATCTAACTTGAACCATAAAAGAAAAAAAATGCTGAACCCACCAGTTATACAGAGGGAAACCCTATCAGGGCACTTGCTCCAGCGGTAAACAATTCTGAAATTGGTCAGAGGTGGGGAATCACCTCCCATACAGCCAGCAACCCACCCCCCATTCAAGGAGTGTCCTCATTGCAAAGCTGGGGGACCGTGCTGAGGCATCTGTGAGTAAACGTGAGCTGAGCCCCAGGCCAGCTGCTGCTGAACTGTTCCCACCCTTCCCAGGTAAAACACCTGAATATGTACAAGGGCTTGAAAGCCTAGAGGAAGGGCCCTGGAGCCACACCAGCGACAGCACGCAGGCCAACTTGGTGCCTGCAGGCCAGCCAGGATGGTCCTGGCCCCGGGCGCTCTTCTGGAAGCTTTCTATTGCCCTACCTGAGATACCCCTCCTGTCCCGGCCCCCACTGCTTTTATCCTTCCTCACCTCTGTCCGGAGAGAAATTCCATCGGAAGGTATGGGTGACACATCCTCTTCTTTACAGGTGGCAGCCTGGCAACTCCTGCAGAAAGGCCAGCAGAGCCCCACTCACACCGGGCCACCAACAAAGCCTTGGCCCCTCACTCCCTCCCACCAGCACAGCCCCGAGACTGCTGACGGGGCAGAGAATATGGAGTCAGGCGCAACTTCAGGGGCTATTGCTGCCTGGAACGCTGTTTATATTGACCTCAACCAGGCACACCTGGGGAGGGCCGGCCGGCAGGGTGAGGCTGCCCAGGTCAGCTAATCCACAACCCTCAGGGAATCACATGGTTGAAAATGGACCTCGCTAAGGCAGAATAGAAGCCAAGGAAAAAAAGGACACAATGCCATTTGCAGCCCCGTAGATGAGTCTAGAGGTAATCACGTGACTTGGAGTAAGTCAGAAAGTGAAAGACACATATCGTATCATATCACTTATAGGTATTACCTAAAAATGGATACCAGGGCAGATATTTCCACGGAGAAGGGCAATCACAGATTCATTAAACAAACTTATGGTTCACCAATGGAAAGGTGTGAGGATTGGTTTCATTACGATATCGGGGTTAACAGACATAATCAAACACAGGTGACATATATATTCACCAAAGACCTACGGAATACCAAGAGAAGACGACTCAACATTCTGTCCTAACGTACACGGGAAAAGGATCCCAGGAAGAACAGACATCTGTATATGTGTAAAAGAACCACATCTTCCACACCTACAACAAGCCAAACATTGTAATCAAACTTGCTGTAATAGAAAATAAAAAAAAATTAAAAACACGAACAAGAAGTAGTGAGACAAACTTGAGAGGCTTTCTCCTGGCACATTCCATTCTAAATTCCAATCTAGAACACGACTTCCATTGAGGCTCTGTTGCCCTAGTAACCAGATTTGGTAAGGGAGAACTGCTGCCACCTTGTGGCCGTTTCACGCAACAGCAGCTTTAATCCCAGCGCTAATGTTCAGTTGATATTCAAAATCATTGCAGGCCTGTAAATGACACCTGCCCTGAAAACAAATCCTGGGGTCACATATCGACCAAAAAATTCAAAGGACGTCCATATTCCAAAACGACCATTTCCAAAGGCATATTTTACGCACATTAGTGTTCTGCTTCTTTTTCTTTCTTTCCTTTTTTGTTAAAAAAACGGGAATGGAAAAAGGCATCCCTCAGAATGGGCGAAAATCGTTGCAAACAAATCAATGGACAAAGGTTTAATCTCCAATATATATAAACAGCACATGCAGCTTAATATTAAAAAAACAAACAACCCAATACAAAAATGGGCAGATGATCTAAAGAGACGTTTCTTCAAAGAAGACACAGAGATGGCCAAGACGCACATGAAAAGCTGCTCAACAGCACTAATTATTAGAGAAATGCAAATCAAAACTACAATGAGGTATCACCTCACACCTGTTAGAATCGGCATCCTCAGAAAATCTACAAACAACAAATTCTGGGGAGGGTGTGGACAAAAGGAGCCCTCTTCCACTATTGGTGGGGATGTAAATTGATACAGTCACTATGGAGAAGAGTATGGCGTTTCCTTAAAAAAACTAGAAATAGAATTACCATCTGATCCAGCAATCCCACTTCTGGGCATATACCCAGAGAAAACCATAAATCAAAAAGGCACATTCACCACAATGTTCATTGCAGCACTATTTACAATAGCCAGGTAATGCAAGCAACCTAAATGCCCACAGACAGATGAATGGATAAAGATGTGGTACATATATAAAATGGAATATTACTCAGCCATAAAAAGGAATGAAACTGGGTCATTTGTAGAGACATCGATGGATCTAGAGACTGTCATACAGAATGAAGTAAGTCAGAAAGAGGAAAACAAATATTGTATATTAATGCATATATGTGGAACCTAAAAAATGGTACAGATGAACTGGTTTGCAGGGAAGAAATAGAGACACAGAGGTAGAGAACAAACGTATGGACACGAAGTGTGGGAAGTCATGGGGGGGTGGTGGTGGGATGAGTTGGGAGATTGGGATTGACCTGTATACATGTATATGCATAAAATACATAACTAATAATAACCTGCTGTATAAAAAAATAAATAAAATTAAATTTCAAAATTTAAAAAAATAAAATTTAAAAATAAAACAGAAAAAAGTTCTTCCCTTCACACAGATGTATTTATAGGAATGAATTATTTCCATGCTTATATCTATAAATACATAAAAGAGGAATCAAATCTAACTTGAACCATAAAAGAAAAAAAAAATGCTGAACCCACCAGTTATACAGAGGGAAACCCTATCAGGGCACTTGCTCCAGCGGTAAACAATTCTGAAATTGGTCAGAGGTGGGGAATCACCTCCCATACAGCCAGCAACCCACCCCCCATTCAAGGAGTGTCCTCATTGCAAAGCTGGGGGACCGTGCTGAGGCATCTGTGAGTAAACGTGAGCTGAGCCCCAGGCCAGCTGCTGCTGAACTGTTCCCACCCTTCCCAGGTAAAACACCTGAATATGTACAAGGGCTTGAAAGCCTAGAGGAAGGGCCCTGGAGCCACACCAGCGACAGCACGCAGGCCAACTTGGTGCCTGCAGGCCAGCCAGGATGGTCCTGGCCCCGGGCGCTCTTCTGGAAGCTTTCTATTGCCCTACCTGAGATACCCCTCCTGTCCCGGCCCCCACTGCTTTTATCCTTCCTCACCTCTGTCCGGAGAGAAATTCCATCGGAAGGTATGGGTGACACATCCTCTTCTTTACAGGTGGCAGCCTGGCAACTCCTGCAGAAAGGCCAGCAGAGCCCCACTCACACTGGGCCACCAACAAAGCCTTGGCCCCTCACTCCCTCCCACCAGCACAGCCCCGAGACTGCTGACGGGGCAGAGAATATGGAGTCAGGCGCAACTTCAGGGGCTATTGCTGCCTGGAACGCTGTTTATATTGACCTCAACCAGGCACACCTGGGGAGGGCCGGCCGGCAGGGTGAGGCTGCCCAGGTCAGCTAATCCACAACCCTCAGGGAATCACATGGTTGAAAATGGACCTCGCTAAGGCAGAATAGAAGCCAAGGAAAAAAAGGACACAATGCCATTTGCAGCCCCGTAGATGAGTCTAGAGGTAATCACGTGACTTGGAGTAAGTCAGAAAGTGAAAGACACATATCGTATCATATCACTTATAGGTATTACCTAAAAATGGATACCAGGGCAGATATTTCCACGGAGAAGGGCAATCACAGATTCATTAAACAAACTTATGGTTCACCAATGGAAAGGTGTGAGGATTGGTTTCATTACGATATCGGGGTTAACAGACATAATCAAACACAGGTGACATATATATTCACCAAAGACCTACGGAATACCAAGAGAAGACGACTCAACATTCTGTCCTAACGTACACGGGAAAAGGATCCCAGGAAGAACAGACATCTGTATATGTGTAAAAGAACCACATCTTCCACACCTACAACAAGCCAAACATTGTAATCAAACTTGTTGTAATAGAAAATAAAATTTAAAAAAATTAAAAACACGAACAAGAAGTAGTGAGACAAACTTGAGGTGCTTTCTCCTGGCACATTCCATTCTAAATTCCAATCTAGAACACGACTTCCATTGAGGCTCTGTTGCCCTAGTAACCAGATTTGGTAAGGAAGGACTGCTGCCACCTTGTGGCCGTTTCACGCAACAGCAGCTTTAATCCCAGCGCTAATGGTCAGTTGATATTCAAAATCATTGCAGGCCTGTAAATGACACCTGCCCTGAAAACAAATCCTGGGGTCACATATCGACCAAAAAATTCAAAGGACGTCCATATTCCAAAACGACCATTTCCAAAGGCATATTTTACGCACATTAGTGTTCTGCTTCTTTTTCTTTCTTTCCTTTTTTGTTAAAAAAACGGGAATGGAAAAAGGCATCCCTCAGAATGGGCGAAAATCGTTGCAAACAAATCAATGGACAAAGGTTTAATCTCCAATATATATAAACAGCACATGCAGCTTAATATTAAAAAAACAAACAACCCAATACAAAAATGGGCAGATGATCTAAAGAGACGTTTCTTCAAAGAAGACACAGAGATGGCCAAGACGCACATGAAAAGCTGCTCAACAGCACTAATTATTAGAGAAATGCAAATCAAAACTACAATGAGGTATCACCTCACACCTGTTAGAATCGGCATCCTCAGAAAATCTACAAACAACAAATTCTGGGGAGGGTGTGGACAAAAGGAGCCCTCTTCCACTATTGGTGGGGATGTAAATTGATACAGTCACTATGGAGAAGAGTATGGCGTTTCCTTAAAAAAACTAGAAATAGAATTACCATCTGATCCAGCAATCCCACTTCTGGGCATATACCCAGAGAAAACCATAAATCAAAAAGGCACATTCACCACAATGTTCATTGCAGCACTATTTACAATAGCCAGGTAATGCAAGCAACCTAAATGCCCACAGACAGATGAATGGATAAAGATGTGGTACATATATAAAATGGAATATTACTCAGCCATAAAAAGGAATGAAACTGGGTCATTTGTAGAGACATCGATGGATCTAGAGACTGTCATACAGAATGAAGTAAGTCAGAAAGAGGAAAACAAATATTGTATATTAATGCATATATGTGGAACCTAAAAAATGGTACAGATGAACTGGTTTGCAGGGAAGAAATAGAGACACAGAGGTAGAGAACAAACGTATGGACACGAAGTGTGGGAAGTCATGGGGGGGTGGTGGTGGGATGAGTTGGGAGATTGGGATTGACCTGTATACATGTATATGCATAAAATACATAACTAATAATAACCTGCTGTATAAAAAAATAAATAAAATTAAATTTCAAAATTTAAAAAAATAAAATTTAAAAATAAAACAGAAAAAAGTTCTTCCCTTCACACAGATGTATTTATAGGAATGAATTATTTCCATGCTTATATCTATAAATACATAAAAGAGGAATCAAATCTAACTTGAACCATAAAAGAAAAAAAAATGCTGAACCCACCAGTTATACAGAGGGAAACCCTATCAGGGCACTTGCTCCAGCGGTAAACAATTCTGAAATTGGTCAGAGGTGGGGAATCACCTCCCATACAGCCAGCAACCCACCCCCCATTCAAGGAGTGTCCTCATTGCAAAGCTGGGGGACCGTGCTGAGGCATCTGTGAGTAAACGTGAGCTGAGCCCCAGGCCAGCTGCTGCTGAACTGTTCCCACCCTTCCCAGGTAAAACACCTGAATATGTACAAGGGCTTGAAAGCCTAGAGGAAGGGCCCTGGAGCCACACCAGCGACAGCACGCAGGCCAACTTGGTGCCTGCAGGCCAGCCAGGATGGTCCTGGCCCCGGGCGCTCTTCTGGAAGCTTTCTATTGCCCTACCTGAGATACCCCTCCTGTCCCGGCCCCCACTGCTTTTATCCTTCCTCACCTCTGTCCGGAGAGAAATTCCATCGGAAGGTATGGGTGACACATCCTCTTCTTTACAGGTGGCAGCCTGGCAACTCCTGCAGAAAGGCCAGCAGAGCCCCACTCACACCGGGCCACCAACAAAGCCTTGGCCCCTCACTCCCTCCCACCAGCACAGCCCCGAGACTGCTGACGGGGCAGAGAATATGGAGTCAGGCGCAACTTCAGGGGCTATTGCTGCCTGGAACGCTGTTTATATTGACCTCAACCAGGCACACCTGGGGAGGGCCGGCCGGCAGGGTGAGGCTGCCCAGGTCAGCTAATCCACAACCCTCAGGGAATCACATGGTTGAAAATGGACCTCGCTAAGGCAGAATAGAAGCCAAGGGAAAAAAGGACACAATGCCATTTGCAGCCCCGTAGATGAGTCTAGAGGTAATCACGTGACTTGGAGTAAGTCAGAAAGTGAAAGACACATATCGTATCATATCACTTATAGGTATTACCTAAAAATGGATACCAGGGCAGATATTTCCACGGAGAAGGGCAATCACAGATTCATTAAACAAACTTATGGTTCACCAATGGAAAGGTGTGAGGATTGGTTTCATTACGATATCGGGGTTAACAGACATAATCAAACACAGGTGACATATATATTCACCAAAGACCTACGGAATACCAAGAGAAGACGACTCAACATTCTGTCCTAACGTACACGGGAAAAGGATCCCAGGAAGAACAGACATCTGTATATGTGTAAAAGAACCACATCTTCCACACCTACAACAAGCCAAACATTGTAATCAAACTTGTTGTAATAGAAAATAAAATTTAAAAAAATTAAAAACACGAACAAGAAGTAGTGAGACAAACTTGAGGTGCTTTCTCCTGGCACATTCCATTCTAAATTCCAATCTAGAACACGACTTCCATTGAGGCTCTGTTGCCCTAGTAACCAGATTTGGTAAGGAAGGACTGCTGCCACCTTGTGGCCGTTTCACGCAACAGCAGCTTTAATCCCAGCGCTAATGGTCAGTTGATATTCAAAATCATTGCAGGCCTGTAAATGACACCTGCCCTGAAAACAAATCCTGGGGTCACATATCGACCAAAAAATTCAAAGGACGTCCATATTCCAAAACGACCATTTCCAAAGGCATATTTTACGCACATTAGTGTTCTGCTTCTTTTTCTTTCTTTCCTTTTTTGTTAAAAAAACGGGAATGGAAAAAGGCATCCCTCAGAATGGGCGAAAATCGTTGCAAACAAATCAATGGACAAAGGTTTAATCTCCAATATATATAAACAGCACATGCAGCTTAATATTAAAAAAACAAACAACCCAATACAAAAATGGGCAGATGATCTAAAGAGACGTTTCTTCAAAGAAGACACAGAGATGGCCAAGACGCACATGAAAAGCTGCTCAACAGCACTAATTATTAGAGAAATGCAAATCAAAACTACAATGAGGTATCACCTCACACCTGTTAGAATCGGCATCCTCAGAAAATCTACAAACAACAAATTCTGGGGAGGGTGTGGACAAAAGGAGCCCTCTTCCACTATTGGTGGGGATGTAAATTGATACAGTCACTATGGAGAAGAGTATGGCGTTTCCTTAAAAAAACTAGAAATAGAATTACCATCTGATCCAGCAATCCCACTTCTGGGCATATACCCAGAGAAAACCATAAATCAAAAAGGCACATTCACCACAATGTTCATTGCAGCACTATTTACAATAGCCAGGTAATGCAAGCAACCTAAATGCCCACAGACAGATGAATGGATAAAGATGTGGTACATATATAAAATGGAATATTACTCAGCCATAAAAAGGAATGAAACTGGGTCATTTGTAGAGACATCAATGGATCTAGAGACTGTCATACAGAATGAAGTAAGTCAGAAAGAGGAAAACAAATATTGTATATTAATGCATATATGTGGAACCTAAAAAATGGTACAGATGAACTGGTTTGCAGGGAAGAAATAGAGACACAGAGGTAGAGAACAAACGTATGGACACGAAGTGTGGGAAGTCATGGGGGGGTGGTGGTGGGATGAGTTGGGAGATTGGGATTGACCTGTATACATGTATATGCATAAAATACATAACTAATAATAACCTGCTGTATAAAAAAATAAATAAAATTAAATTTCAAAATTTAAAAAAATAAAATTTAAAAATAAAACAGAAAAAAGTTCTTCCCTTCACACAGATGTATTTATAGGAATGAATTATTTCCATGCTTATATCTATAAATACATAAAAGAGGAATCAAATCTAACTTGAACCATAAAAGAAAAAAAAAATGCTGAACCCACCAGTTATACAGAGGGAAACCCTATCAGGGCACTTGCTCCAGCGGTAAACAATTCTGAAATTGGTCAGAGGTGGGGAATCACCTCCCATACAGCCAGCAACCCACCCCCCATTCAAGGAGTGTCCTCATTGCAAAGCTGGGGGACCGTGCTGAGGCATCTGTGAGTAAACGTGAGCTGAGCCCCAGGCCAGCTGCTGCTGAACTGTTCCCACCCTTCCCAGGTAAAACACCTGAATATGTACAAGGGCTTGAAAGCCTAGAGGAAGGGCCCTGGAGCCACACCAGCGACAGCACGCAGGCCAACTTGGTGCCTGCAGGCCAGCCAGGATGGTCCTGGCCCCGGGCGCTCTTCTGGAAGCTTTCTATTGCCCTACCTGAGATACCCCTCCTGTCCCGGCCCCCACTGCTTTTATCCTTCCTCACCTCTGTCCGGAGAGAAATTCCATCGGAAGGTATGGGTGACACATCCTCTTCTTTACAGGTGGCAGCCTGGCAACTCCTGCAGAAAGGCCAGCAGAGCCCCACTCACACCGGGCCACCAACAAAGCCTTGGCCCCTCACTCCCTCCCACCAGCACAGCCCCGAGACTGCTGACGGGGCAGAGAATATGGAGTCAGGCGCAACTTCAGGGGCTATTGCTGCCTGGAACGCTGTTTATATTGACCTCAACCAGGCACACCTGGGGAGGGCCGGCCGGCAGGGTGAGGCTGCCCAGGTCAGCTAATCCACAACCCTCAGGGAATCACATGGTTGAAAATGGACCTCGCTAAGGCAGAATAGAAGCCAAGGAAAAAAAGGACACAATGCCATTTGCAGCCCCGTAGATGAGTCTAGAGGTGATCACGTGACTTGGAGTAAGTCAGAAAGTGAAAGACACATATCGTATCATATCACTTATAGGTATTACCTAAAAATGGATACCAGGGCAGATATTTCCACGGAGAAGGGCAATCACAGATTCATTAAACAAACTTATGGTTCACCAATGGAAAGGTGTGAGGATTGGTTTCATTACGATATCGGGGTTAACAGACATAATCAAACACAGGTGACATATATATTCACCAAAGACCTACGGAATACCAAGAGAAGACGACTCAACATTCTGTCCTAACGTACACGGGAAAAGGATCCCAGGAAGAACAGACATCTGTATATGTGTAAAAGAACCACATCTTCCACACCTACAACAAGCCAAACATTGTAATCAAACTTGTTGTAATAGAAAATAAAATTTAAAAAAATTAAAAACACGAACAAGAAGTAGTGAGACAAACTTGAGGTGCTTTCTCCTGGCACATTCCATTCTAAATTCCAATCTAGAACACGACTTCCATTGAGGCTCTGTTGCCCTAGTAACCAGATTTGGTAAGGAAGGACTGCTGCCACCTTGTGGCCGTTTCACGCAACAGCAGCTTTAATCCCAGCGCTAATGGTCAGTTGATATTCAAAATCATTGCAGGCCTGTAAATGACACCTGCCCTGAAAACAAATCCTGGGGTCACATATCGACCAAAAAATTCAAAGGACGTCCATATTCCAAAACGACCATTTCCAAAGGCATATTTTACGCACATTAGTGTTCTGCTTCTTTTTCTTTCTTTCCTTTTTTGTTAAAAAAACGGGAATGGAAAAAGGCATCCCTCAGAATGGGCGAAAATCGTTGCAAACAAATCAATGGACAAAGGTTTAATCTCCAATATATATAAACAGCACATGCAGCTTAATATTAAAAAAACAAACAACCCAATACAAAAATGGGCAGATGATCTAAAGAGACGTTTCTTCAAAGAAGACACAGAGATGGCCAAGACGCACATGAAAAGCTGCTCAACAGCACTAATTATTAGAGAAATGCAAATCAAAACTACAATGAGGTATCACCTCACACCTGTTAGAATCGGCATCCTCAGAAAATCTACAAACAACAAATTCTGGGGAGGGTGTGGACAAAAGGAGCCCTCTTCCACTATTGGTGGGGGTGTAAATTGATACAGTCACTATGGAGAAGAGTATGGCGTTTCCTTAAAAAAACTAGAAATAGAATTACCATCTGATCCAGCAATCCCACTTCTGGGCATATACCCAGAGAAAACCATAAATCAAAAAGGCACATTCACCACAATGTTCATTGCAGCACTATTTACAATAGCCAGGTAATGCAAGCAACCTAAATGCCCACAGACAGATGAATGGATAAAGATGTGGTACATATATAAAATGGAATATTACTCAGCCATAAAAAGGAATGAAACTGGGTCATTTGTAGAGACATCGATGGATCTAGAGACTGTCATACAGAATGAAGTTAGTCAGAAAGAGGAAAACAAATATTGTATATTAATGCATATATGTGGAACCTAAAAAATGGTACAGATGAACTGGTTTGCAGGGAAGAAATAGAGACACAGAGGTAGAGAACAAACGTATGGACACGAAGTGTGGGAAGTCATGGGGGGGTGGTGGTGGGATGAGTTGGGAGATTGGGATTGACCTGTATACATGTATATGCATAAAATACATAACTAATAATAACCTGCTGTATAAAAAAATAAATAAAATTAAATTTCAAAATTTAAAAAAATAAAATTTAAAAATAAAACAGAAAAAAGTTCTTCCCTTCACACAGATGTATTTATAGGAATGAATTATTTCCATGCTTATATCTATAAATACATAAAAGAGGAATCAAATCTAACTTGAACCATAAAAGAAAAAAAAATGCTGAACCCACCAGTTATACAGAGGGAAACCCTATCAGGGCACTTGCTCCAGCGGTAAACAATTCTGAAATTGGTCAGAGGTGGGGAATCACCTCCCATACAGCCAGCAACCCACCCCCCATTCAAGGAGTGTCCTCATTGCAAAGCTGGGGGACCGTGCTGAGGCATCTGTGAGTAAACGTGAGCTGAGCCCCAGGCCAGCTGCTGCTGAACTGTTCCCACCCTTCCCAGGTAAAACACCTGAATATGTACAAGGGCTTGAAAGCCTAGAGGAAGGGCCCTGGAGCCACACCAGCGACAGCACGCAGGCCAACTTGGTGCCTGCAGGCCAGCCAGGATGGTCCTGGCCCCGGGCGCTCTTCTGGAAGCTTTCTATTGCCCTACCTGAGATACCCCTCCTGTCCCGGCCCCCACTGCTTTTATCCTTCCTCACCTCTGTCCGGAGAGAAATTCCATCGGAAGGTATGGGTGACACATCCTCTTCTTTACAGGTGGCAGCCTGGCAACTCCTGCAGAAAGGCCAGCAGAGCCCCACTCACACCGGGCCACCAACAAAGCCTTGGCCCCTCACTCCCTCCCACCAGCACAGCCCCGAGACTGCTGACGGGGCAGAGAATATGGAGTCAGGCGCAACTTCAGGGGCTATTGCTGCCTGGAACGCTGTTTATATTGACCTCAACCAGGCACACCTGGGGAGGGCCGGCCGGCAGGGTGAGGCTGCCCAGGTCAGCTAATCCACAACCCTCAGGGAATCACATGGTTGAAAATGGACCTCGCTAAGGCAGAATAGAAGCCAAGTAAAAAAAGGACACAATGCCATTTGCAGCCCCGTAGATGAGTCTAGAGGTGATCACGTGACTTGGAGTAAGTCAGAAAGTGAAAGACACATATCGTATCATATCACTTATAGGTATTACCTAAAAATGGATACCAGGGCAGATATTTCCACGGAGAAGGGCAATCACAGATTCATTAAACAAACTTATGGTTCACCAATGGAAAGGTGTGAGGATTGGTTTCATTACGATATCGGGGTTAACAGACATAATCAAACACAGGTGACATATATATTCACCAAAGACCTACGGAATACCAAGAGAAGACGACTCAACATTCTGTCCTAACGTACACGGGAAAAGGATCCCAGGAAGAACAGACATCTGTATATGTGTAAAAGAACCACATCTTCCACACCTACAACAAGCCAAACATTGTAATCAAACTTGTTGTAATAGAAAATAAAATAAAAAATAATTAAAAACACGAACAAGAAGTAGTGAGACAAACTTGAGGTGCTTTCTCCTGGCACATTCCATTCTAAATTCCAATCTAGAACACGACTTCCATTGAGGCTCTGTTGCCCTAGTAACCAGATTTGGTAAGGAAGGACTGCTGCCACCTTGTGGCCGTTTCACGCAACAGCAGCTTTAATCCCAGCGCTAATGGTCAGTTGATATTCAAAATCATTGCAGGCCTGTAAATGACACCTGCCCTGAAAACAAATCCTGGGGTCACATATCGACCAAAAAATTCAAAGGACGTCCATATTCCAAAACGACCATTTCCAAAGGCATATTTTACGCACATTAGTGTTCTGCTTCTTTTTCTTTCTTTCCTTTTTTGTTAAAAAAACGGGAATGGAAAAAGGCATCCCTCAGAATGGGCGAAAATCGTTGCAAACAAATCAATGGACAAAGGTTTAATCTCCAATATATATAAACAGCACATGCAGCTTAATATTAAAAAAACAAACAACCCAATACAAAAATGGGCAGATGATCTAAAGAGACGTTTCTTCAAAGAAGACACAGAGATGGCCAAGACGCACATGAAAAGCTGCTCAACAGCACTAATTATTAGAGAAATGCAAATCAAAACTACAATGAGGTATCACCTCACACCTGTTAGAATCGGCATCCTCAGAAAATCTACAAACAACAAATTCTGGGGAGGGTGTGGACAAAAGGAGCCCTCTTCCACTATTGGTGGGGGTGTAAATTGATACAGTCACTATGGAGAAGAGTATGGCGTTTCCTTAAAAAAACTAGAAATAGAATTACCATCTGATCCAGCAATCCCACTTCTGGGCATATACCCAGAGAAAACCATAAATCAAAAAGGCACATTCACCACAATGTTCATTGCAGCACTATTTACAATAGCCAGGTAATGCAAGCAACCTAAATGCCCACAGACAGATGAATGGATAAAGATGTGGTACATATATAAAATGGAATATTACTCAGCCATAAAAAGGAATGAAACTGGGTCATTTGTAGAGACATCGATGGATCTAGAGACTGTCATACAGAATGAAGTAAGTCAGAAAGAGGAAAACAAATATTGTATATTAATGCATATATGTGGAACCTAAAAAATGGTACAGATGAACTGGTTTGCAGGGAAGAAATAGAGACACAGAGGTAGAGAACAAACGTATGGACACGAAGTGTGGGAAGTCATGGGGGGGTGGTGGTGGGATGAGTTGGGAGATTGGGATTGACCTGTATACATGTATATGCATAAAATACATAACTAATAATAACCTGCTGTATAAAAAAATAAATAAAATTAAATTTCAAAATTTAAAAAAATAAAATTTAAAAATAAAACAGAAAAAAGTTCTTCCCTTCACACAGATGTATTTATAGGAATGAATTATTTCCATGCTTATATCTATAAATACATAAAAGAGGAATCAAATCTAACTTGAACCATAAAAGAAAAAAATGCTGAACCCACCAGTTATACAGAGGGAAACCCTATCAGGGCACTTGCTCCAGCGGTAAACAATTCTGAAATTGGTCAGAGGTGGGGAATCACCTCCCATACAGCCAGCAACCCACCCCCCATTCAAGGAGTGTCCTCATTGCAAAGCTGGGGGACCGTGCTGAGGCATCTGTGAGTAAACGTGAGCTGAGCCCCAGGCCAGCTGCTGCTGAACTGTTCCCACCCTTCCCAGGTAAAACACCTGAATATGTACAAGGGCTTGAAAGCCTAGAGGAAGGGCCCTGGAGCCACACCAGCGACAGCACGCAGGCCAACTTGGTGCCTGCAGGCCAGCCAGGATGGTCCTGGCCCCGGGCGCTCTTCTGGAAGCTTTCTATTGCCCTACCTGAGATACCCCTCCTGTCCCGGCCCCCACTGCTTTTATCCTTCCTCACCTCTGTCCGGAGAGAAATTCCATCGGAAGGTATGGGTGACACATCCTCTTCTTTACAGGTGGCAGCCTGGCAACTCCTGCAGAAAGGCCAGCAGAGCCCCACTCACACTGGGCCACCAACAAAGCCTTGGCCCCTCACTCCCTCCCACCAGCACAGCCCCGAGACTGCTGACGGGGCAGAGAATATGGAGTCAGGCGCAACTTCAGGGGCTATTGCTGCCTGGAACGCTGTTTATATTGACCTCAACCAGGCACACCTGGGGAGGGCCGGCCGGCAGGGTGAGGCTGCCCAGGTCAGCTAATCCACAACCCTCAGGGAATCACATGGTTGAAAATGGACCTCGCTAAGGCAGAATAGAAGCCAAGGAAAAAAAGGACACAATGCCATTTGCAGCCCCGTAGATGAGTCTAGAGGTAATCACGTGACTTGGAGTAAGTCAGAAAGTGAAAGACACATATCGTATCATATCACTTATAGGTATTACCTAAAAATGGATACCAGGGCAGATATTTCCACGGAGAAGGGCAATCACAGATTCATTAAACAAACTTATGGTTCACCAATGGAAAGGTGTGAGGATTGGTTTCATTACGATATCGGGGTTAACAGACATAATCAAACACAGGTGACATATATATTCACCAAAGACCTACGGAATACCAAGAGAAGACGACTCAACATTCTGTCCTAACGTACACGGGAAAAGGATCCCAGGAAGAACAGACATCTGTATATGTGTAAAAGAACCACATCTTCCACACCTACAACAAGCCAAACATTGTAATCAAACTTGTTGTAATAGAAAATAAAATTTAAAAAAATTAAAAACACGAACAAGAAGTAGTGAGACAAACTTGAGGGGCTTTCTCCTGGCACATTCCATTCTAAATTCCAATCTAGAACACGACTTCCATTGAGGCTCTGTTGCCCTAGTAACCAGATTTGGTAAGGAAGGACTGCTGCCACCTTGTGGCCGTTTCACGCAACAGCAGCTTTAATCCCAGCGCTAATGGTCAGTTGATATTCAAAATCATTGCAGGCCTGTAAATGACACCTGCCCTGAAAACAAATCCTGGGGTCACATATCGACCAAAAAATTCAAAGGACGTCCATATTCCAAAACGACCATTTCCAAAGGCATATTTTACGCACATTAGTGTTCTGCTTCTTTTTCTTTCTTTCCTTTTTTGTTAAAAAAACGGGAATGGAAAAAGGCATCCCTCAGAATGGGCGAAAATCGTTGCAAACAAATCAATGGACAAAGGTTTAATCTCCAATATATATAAACAGCACATGCAGCTTAATATTAAAAAAACAAACAACCCAATACAAAAATGGGCAGATGATCTAAAGAGACGTTTCTTCAAAGAAGACACAGAGATGGCCAAGACGCACATGAAAAGCTGCTCAACAGCACTAATTATTAGAGAAATGCAAATCAAAACTACAATGAGGTATCACCTCACACCTGTTAGAATCGGCATCCTCAGAAAATCTACAAACAACAAATTCTGGGGAGGGTGTGGACAAAAGGAGCCCTCTTCCACTATTGGTGGGGATGTAAACTGATACAGTCACTATGGAGAAGAGTATGGCGTTTCCTTAAAAAAACTAGAAATAGAATTACCATCTGATCCAGCAATCCCACTTCTGGGCATATACCCAGAGAAAACCATAAATCAAAAAGGCACATTCACCACAATGTTCATTGCAGCACTATTTACAATAGCCAGGTAATGCAAGCAACCTAAATGCCCACAGACAGATGAATGGATAAAGATGTGGTACATATATAAAATGGAATATTACTCAGCCATAAAAAGGAATGAAACTGGGTCATTTGTAGAGACATCGATGGATCTAGAGACTGTCATACAGAATGAAGTAAGTCAGAAAGAGGAAAACAAATATTGTATATTAATGCATATATGTGGAACCTAAAAAATGGTACAGATGAACTGGTTTGCAGGGAAGAAATAGAGACACAGAGGTAGAGAACAAACGTATGGACACGAAGTGTGGGAAGTCATGGGGGGGTGGTGGTGGGATGAGTTGGGAGATTGGGATTGACCTGTATACATGTATATGCATAAAATACATAACTAATAATAACCTGCTGTATAAAAAAATAAATAAAATTAAATTTCAAAATTTAAAAAAATAAAATTTAAAAATAAAACAGAAAAAAGTTCTTCCCTTCACACAGATGTATTTATAGGAATGAATTATTTCCATGCTTATATCTATAAATACATAAAAGAGGAATCAAATCTAACTTGAACCATAAAAGAAAAAAATGCTGAACCCACCAGTTATACAGAGGGAAACCCTATCAGGGCACTTGCTCCAGCGGTAAACAATTCTGAAATTGGTCAGAGGTGGGGAATCACCTCCCATACAGCCAGCAACCCACCCCCCATTCAAGGAGTGTCCTCATTGCAAAGCTGGGGGACCGTGCTGAGGCATCTGTGAGTAAACGTGAGCTGAGCCCCAGGCCAGCTGCTGCTGAACTGTTCCCACCCTTCCCAGGTAAAACACCTGAATATGTACAAGGGCTTGAAAGCCTAGAGGAAGGGCCCTGGAGCCACACCAGCGACAGCACGCAGGCCAACTTGGTGCCTGCAGGCCAGCCAGGATGGTCCTGGCCCCGGGCGCTCTTCTGGAAGCTTTCTATTGCCCTACCTGAGATACCCCTCCTGTCCCGGCCCCCACTGCTTTTATCCTTCCTCACCTCTGTCCGGAGAGAAATTCCATCGGAAGGTATGGGTGACACATCCTCTTCTTTACAGGTGGCAGCCTGGCAACTCCTGCAGAAAGGCCAGCAGAGCCCCACTCACACTGGGCCACCAACAAAGCCTTGGCCCCTCACTCCCTCCCACCAGCACAGCCCCGAGACTGCTGACGGGGCAGAGAATATGGAGTCAGGCGCAACTTCAGGGGCTATTGCTGCCTGGAACGCTGTTTATATTGACCTCAACCAGGCACACCTGGGGAGGGCCGGCCGGCAGGGTGAGGCTGCCCAGGTCAGCTAATCCACAACCCTCAGGGAATCACATGGTTGAAAATGGACCTCGCTAAGGCAGAATAGAAGCCAAGGAAAAAAAGGACACAATGCCATTTGCAGCCCCGTAGATGAGTCTAGAGGTAATCACGTGACTTGGAGTAAGTCAGAAAGTGAAAGACACATATCGTATCATATCACTTATAGGTATTACCTAAAAATGGATACCAGGGCAGATATTTCCACGGAGAAGGGCAATCACAGATTCATTAAACAAACTTATGGTTCACCAATGGAAAGGTGTGAGGATTGGTTTCATTACGATATCGGGGTTAACAGACATAATCAAACACAGGTGACATATATATTCACCAAAGACCTACGGAATACCAAGAGAAGACGACTCAACATTCTGTCCTAACGTACACGGGAAAAGGATCCCAGGAAGAACAGACATCTGTATATGTGTAAAAGAACCACATCTTCCACACCTACAACAAGCCAAACATTGTAATCAAACTTGTTGTAATAGAAAATAAAATTTAAAAAAATTAAAAACACGAACAAGAAGTAGTGAGACAAACTTGAGGGGCTTTCTCCTGGCACATTCCATTCTAAATTCCAATCTAGAACACGACTTCCATTGAGGCTCTGTTGCCCTAGTAACCAGATTTGGTAAGGAAGGACTGCTGCCACCTTGTGGCCGTTTCACGCAACAGCAGCTTTAATCCCAGCGCTAATGGTCAGTTGATATTCAAAATCATTGCAGGCCTGTAAATGACACCTGCCCTGAAAACAAATCCTGGGGTCACATATCGACCAAAAAATTCAAAGGACGTCCATATTCCAAAACGACCATTTCCAAAGGCATATTTTACGCACATTAGTGTTCTGCTTCTTTTTCTTTCTTTCCTTTTTTGTTAAAAAAACGGGAATGGAAAAAGGCATCCCTCAGAATGGGCGAAAATCGTTGCAAACAAATCAATGGACAAAGGTTTAATCTCCAATATATATAAACAGCACATGCAGCTTAATATTAAAAAAACAAACAACCCAATACAAAAATGGGCAGATGATCTAAAGAGACGTTTCTTCAAAGAAGACACAGAGATGGCCAAGACGCACATGAAAAGCTGCTCAACAGCACTAATTATTAGAGAAATGCAAATCAAAACTACAATGAGGTATCACCTCACACCTGTTAGAATCGGCATCCTCAGAAAATCTACAAACAACAAATTCTGGGGAGGGTGTGGACAAAAGGAGCCCTCTTCCACTATTGGTGGGGATGTAAACTGATACAGTCACTATGGAGAAGAGTATGGCGTTTCCTTAAAAAAACTAGAAATAGAATTACCATCTGATCCAGCAATCCCACTTCTGGGCATATACCCAGAGAAAACCATAAATCAAAAAGGCACATTCACCACAATGTTCATTGCAGCACTATTTACAATAGCCAGGTAATGCAAGCAACCTAAATGCCCACAGACAGATGAATGGATAAAGATGTGGTACATATATAAAATGGAATATTACTCAGCCATAAAAAGGAATGAAACTGGGTCATTTGTAGAGACATCGATGGATCTAGAGACTGTCATACAGAATGAAGTAAGTCAGAAAGAGGAAAACAAATATTGTATATTAATGCATATATGTGGAACCTAAAAAATGGTACAGATGAACTGGTTTGCAGGGAAGAAATAGAGACACAGAGGTAGAGAACAAACGTATGGACACGAAGTGTGGGAAGTCATGGGGGGGTGGTGGTGGGATGAGTTGGGAGATTGGGATTGACCTGTATACATGTATATGCATAAAATACATAACTAATAATAACCTGCTGTATAAAAAAATAAATAAAATTAAATTTCAAAATTTAAAAAAATAAAATTTAAAAATAAAACAGAAAAAAGTTCTTCCCTTCACACAGATGTATTTATAGGAATGAATTATTTCCATGCTTATATCTATAAATACATAAAAGAGGAATCAAATCTAACTTGAACCATAAAAGAAAAAAAAATGCTGAACCCACCAGTTATACAGAGGGAAACCCTATCAGGGCACTTGCTCCAGCGGTAAACAATTCTGAAATTGGTCAGAGGTGGGGAATCACCTCCCATACAGCCAGCAACCCACCCCCCATTCAAGGAGTGTCCTCATTGCAAAGCTGGGGGACCGTGCTGAGGCATCTGTGAGTAAACGTGAGCTGAGCCCCAGGCCAGCTGCTGCTGAACTGTTCCCACCCTTCCCAGGTAAAACACCTGAATATGTACAAGGGCTTGAAAGCCTAGAGGAAGGGCCCTGGAGCCACACCAGCGACAGCACGCAGGCCAACTTGGTGCCTGCAGGCCAGCCAGGATGGTCCTGGCCCCGGGCGCTCTTCTGGAAGCTTTCTATTGCCCTACCTGAGATACCCCTCCTGTCCCGGCCCCCACTGCTTTTATCCTTCCTCACCTCTGTCCGGAGAGAAATTCCATCGGAAGGTATGGGTGACACATCCTCTTCTTTACAGGTGGCAGCCTGGCAACTCCTGCAGAAAGGCCAGCAGAGCCCCACTCACACCGGGCCACCAACAAAGCCTTGGCCCCTCACTCCCTCCCACCAGCACAGCCCCGAGACTGCTGACGGGGCAGAGAATATGGAGTCAGGCGCAACTTCAGGGGCTATTGCTGCCTGGAACGCTGTTTATATTGACCTCAACCAGGCACACCTGGGGAGGGCCGGCCGGCAGGGTGAGGCTGCCCAGGTCAGCTAATCCACAACCCTCAGGGAATCACATGGTTGAAAATGGACCTCGCTAAGGCAGAATAGAAGCCAAGGAAAAAAAACACACAATGCCATTTGCAGCCCCGTAGATGAGTCTAGAGGTAATCACGTGACTTGGAGTAAGTCAGAAAGTGAAAGACACATATCGTATCATATCACTTATAGGTATTACCTAAAAATGGATACCAGGGCAGATATTTCCACGGAGAAGGGCAATCACAGATTCATTAAACAAACTTATGGTTCACCAATGGAAAGGTGTGAGGATTGGTTTCATTACGATATCGGGGTTAACAGACATAATCAAACACAGGTGACATATATATTCACCAAAGACCTACGGAATACCAAGAGAAGACGACTCAACATTCTGTCCTAATGTACATGGGAAAAGGATCCCAGGAAGAACAGACATCTGTATATGTGTAAAAGAACCACATCTTCCACACCTACAACAAGCCAAACATTGTAATCAAACTTGCTGTAATAGAAAATAAAAAAAAATTAAAAACACGAACAAGAAGTAGTGAGACAAACTTGAGAGGCTTTCTCCTGGCACATTCCATTCTAAATTCCAATCTAGAACACGACTTCCATTGAGGCTCTGTTGCCCTAGTAACCAGATTTGGTAAGGGAGAACTGCTGCCACCTTGTGGCCGTTTCACGCAACAGCAGCTTTAATCCCAGCGCTAATGTTCAGTTGATATTCAAAATCATTGCAGGCCTGTAAATGACACCTGCCCTGAAAACAAATCCTGGGGTCACATATCGACCAAAAAATTCAAAGGACGTCCATATTCCAAAACGACCATTTCCAAAGGCATATTTTACGCACATTAGTGTTCTGCTTCTTTTTCTTTCTTTCCTTTTTTGTTAAAAAAACGGGAATGGAAAAAGGCATCCCTCAGAATGGGCGAAAATCGTTGCAAACAAATCAATGGACAAAGGTTTAATCTCCAATATATATAAACAGCACATGCAGCTTAATATTAAAAAAACAAACAACCCAATACAAAAATGGGCAGATGATCTAAAGAGACGTTTCTTCAAAGAAGACACAGAGATGGCCAAGACGCACATGAAAAGCTGCTCAACAGCACTAATTATTAGAGAAATGCAAATCAAAACTACAATGAGGTATCACCTCACACCTGTTAGAATCGGCATCCTCAGAAAATCTACAAACAACAAATTCTGGGGAGGGTGTGGACAAAAGGAGCCCTCTTCCACTATTGGTGGGGATGTAAATTGATACAGTCACTATGGAGAAGAGTATGGCGTTTCCTTAAAAAAACTAGAAATAGAATTACCATCTGATCCAGCAATCCCACTTCTGGGCATATACCCAGAGAAAAACCATAAATCAAAAAGGCACATTCACCACAATGTTCATTGCAGCACTATTTACAATAGCCAGGTAATGCAAGCAACCTAAATGCCCACAGACAGATGAATGGATAAAGATGTGGTACATATATAAAATGGAATATTACTCAGCCATAAAAAGGAATGAAACTGGGTCATTTGTAGAGACATCGATGGATCTAGAGACTGTCATACAGAATGAAGTAAGTCAGAAAGAGGAAAACAAATATTGTATATTAATGCACATATGTGGAACCTAAAAAATGGTACAGATGAACTGGTTTGCAGGGAAGAAATAGAGACACAGAGGTAGAGAACAAACGTATGGACACGAAGTGTGGGAAGTCATGGGGGGGTGGTGGTGGGATGAGTTGGGAGATTGGGATTGACCTGTATACATGTATATGCATAAAATACATAACTAATAATAACCTGCTGTATAAAAAAATAAATAAAATTAAATTTCAAAGTTTAAAAAAATAAAATTTAAAAATAAAACAGAAAAAAGTTCTTCCCTTCACACAGATGTATTTATAGGAATGAATTATTTCCATGCTTATATCTATAAATACATAAAAGAGGAATCAAATCTAACTTGAACCATAAAAGAAAAAAAAATGCTGAACCCACCAGTTATACAGAGGGAAACCCTATCAGGGCACTTGCTCCAGCGGTAAACAATTCTGAAATTGGTCAGAGGTGGGGAATCACCTCCCATACAGCCAGCAACCCACCCCCCATTCAAGGAGTGTCCTCATTGCAAAGCTGGGGGACCGTGCTGAGGCATCTGTGAGTAAACGTGAGCTGAGCCCCAGGCCAGCTGCTGCTGAACTGTTCCCACCCTTCCCAGGTAAAACACCTGAATATGTACAAGGGCTTGAAAGCCTAGAGGAAGGGCCCTGGAGCCACACCAGCGACAGCACGCAGCAGCCAACTTGGTGCCTGCAGGCCAGCCAGGATGGTCCTGGCCCCGGGCGCTCTTCTGGAAGCTTTCTATTGCCCTACCTGAGATACCCTCCTGTCCCGGCCCCCACTGCTTTTATCCTTCCTCACCTCTGTCCGGAGAGAAATTCCATCGGAAGGTATGGGTGACACATCCTCTTCTTTACAGGTGGCAGCCTGGCAACTCCTGCAGAAAGGCCAGCAGAGCCCCACTCACACCGGGCCACCAACAAAGCCTTGGCCCCTCACTCCCTCCCACCAGCACAGCCCCGAGACTGCTGACGGGGCAGAGAATATGGAGTCAGGCGCAACTTCAGGGGCTATTGCTGCCTGGAACGCTGTTTATATTGACCTCAACCAGGCACACCTGGGGAGGGCCGGCCGGCAGGGTGAGGCTGCCCAGGTCAGCTAATCCACAACCCTCAGGGAATCACATGGTTGAAAATGGACCTCGCTAAGGCAGAATAGAAGCCAAGGAAAAAAAGGACACAATGCCATTTGCAGCCCCGTAGATGAGTCTAGAGGTAATCACGTGACTTGGAGTAAGTCAGAAAGTGAAAGACACATATCGTATCATATCACTTATAGGTATTACCTAAAAATGGATACCAGGGCAGATATTTCCACGGAGAAGGGCAATCACAGATTCATTAAACAAACTTATGGTTCACCAATGGAAAGGTGTGAGGATTGGTTTCATTACGATATCGGGGTTAACAGACATAATCAAACACAGGTGACATATATATTCACCAAAGACCTACGGAATACCAAGAGAAGACGACTCAACATTCTGTCCTAACGTACACGGGAAAAGGATCCCAGGAAGAACAGACATCTGTATATGTGTAAAAGAACCACATCTTCCACACCTACAACAAGCCAAACATTGTAATCAAACTTGTTGTAATAGAAAATAAAATTTAAAAAAATTAAAAACACGAACAAGAAGTAGTGAGACAAACTTGAGGTGCTTTCTCCTGGCACATTCCATTCTAAATTCCAATCTAGAACACGACTTCCATTGAGGCTCTGTTGCCCTAGTAACCAGATTTGGTAAGGAAGGACTGCTGCCACCTTGTGGCCGTTTCACGCAACAGCAGCTTTAATCCCAGCGCTAATGGTCAGTTGATATTCAAAATCATTGCAGGCCTGTAAATCACCTGCCCTGAAAACAAATCCTGGGGTCACATATCGACCAAAAAATTCAAAGGACGTCCATATTCCAAAACGACCATTTCCAAAGGCATATTTTACGCACATTAGTGTTCTGCTTCTTTTTCTTTCTTTCCTTTTTTGTTAAAAAAACGGGAATGGAAAAAGGCATCCCTCAGAATGGGCGAAAATCGTTGCAAACAAATCAATGGACAAAGGTTTAATCTCCAATATATATAAACAGCACATGCAGCTTAATATTAAAAAAACAAACAACCCAATACAAAAATGGGCAGATGATCTAAAGAGACGTTTCTTCAAAGAAGACACAGAGATGGCCAAGACGCACATGAAAAGCTGCTCAACAGCACTAATTATTAGAGAAATGCAAATCAAAACTACAATGAGGTATCACCTCACACCTGTTAGAATCGGCATCCTCAGAAAATCTACAAACAACAAATTCTGGGGAGGGTGTGGACAAAAGGAGCCCTCTTCCACTATTGGTGGGGATGTAAAATGATACAGTCACTATGGAGAAGAGTATGGCGTTTCCTTAAAAAAACTAGAAATAGAATTACCATCTGATCCAGCAATCCCACTTCTGGGCATATACCCAGAGAAAACCATAAATCAAAAAGGCACATTCACCACAATGTTCATTGCAGCACTATTTACAATAGCCAGGTAATGCAAGCAACCTAAATGCCCACAGACAGATGAATGGATAAAGATGTGGTACATATATAAAATGGAATATTACTCAGCCATAAAAAGGAATGAAACTGGGTCATTTGTAGAGACATCGATGGATCTAGAGACTGTCATACAGAATGAAGTAAGTCAGAAAGAGGAAAACAAATATTGTATATTAATGCATATATGTGGAACCTAAAAAATGGTACAGATGAACTGGTTTGCAGGGAAGAAATAGAGACACAGAGGTAGAGAACAAACGTATGGACACGAAGTGTGGGAAGTCATGGGGGGGTGGTGGTGGGATGAGTTGGGAGATTGGGATTGACCTGTATACATGTATATGCATAAAATACATAACTAATAATAACCTGCTGTATAAAAAAATAAATAAAATTAAATTTCAAAATTTAAAAAAATAAAATTTAAAAATAAAACAGAAAAAAGTTCTTCCCTTCACACAGATGTATTTATAGGAATGAATTATTTCCATGCTTATATCTATAAATACATAAAAGAGGAATCAAATCTAACTTGAACCATAAAAGAAAAAAAAAATGCTGAACCCACCAGTTATACAGAGGGAAACCCTATCAGGGCACTTGCTCCAGCGGTAAACAATTCTGAAATTGGTCAGAGGTGGGGAATCACCTCCCATACAGCCAGCAACCCACCCCCCATTCAAGGAGTGTCCTCATTGCAAAGCTGGGGGACCGTGCTGAGGCATCTGTGAGTAAACGTGAGCTGAGCCCCAGGCCAGCTGCTGCTGAACTGTTCCCACCCTTCCCAGGTAAAACACCTGAATATGTACAAGGGCTTGAAAGCCTAGAGGAAGGGCCCTGGAGCCACACCAGCGACAGCACGCAGGCCAACTTGGTGCCTGCAGGCCAGCCAGGATGGTCCTGGCCCCGGGCGCTCTTCTGGAAGCTTTCTATTGCCCTACCTGAGATACCCCTCCTGTCCCGGCCCCCACTGCTTTTATCCTTCCTCACCTCTGTCCGGAGAGAAATTCCATCGGAAGGTATGGGTGACACATCCTCTTCTTTACAGGTGGCAGCCTGGCAACTCCTGCAGAAAGGCCAGCAGAGCCCCACTCACACCGGGCCACCAACAAAGCCTTGGCCCCTCACTCCCTCCCACCAGCACAGCCCCGAGACTGCTGACGGGGCAGAGAATATGGAGTCAGGCGCAACTTCAGGGGCTATTGCTGCCTGGAACGCTGTTTATATTGACCTCAACCAGGCACACCTGGGGAGGGCCGGCCGGCAGGGTGAGGCTGCCCAGGTCAGCTAATCCACAACCCTCAGGGAATCACATGGTTGAAAATGGACCTCGCTAAGGCAGAATAGAAGCCAAGGGAAAAAAGGACACAATGCCATTTGCAGCCCCGTAGATGAGTCTAGAGGTAATCACGTGACTTGGAGTAAGTCAGAAAGTGAAAGACACATATCGTATCATATCACTTATAGGTATTACCTAAAAATGGATACCAGGGCAGATATTTCCACGGAGAAGGGCAATCACAGATTCATTAAACAAACTTATGGTTCACCAATGGAAAGGTGTGAGGATTGGTTTCATTACGATATCGGGGTTAACAGACATAATCAAACACAGGTGACATATATATTCACCAAAGACCTACGGAATACCAAGAGAAGACGACTCAACATTCTGTCCTAACGTACACGGGAAAAGGATCCCAGGAAGAACAGACATCTGTATATGTGTAAAAGAACCAAATCTTCCACACCTACAACAAGCCAAACATTGTAATCAAACTTGTTGTAATAGAAAATAAAATTTAAAAAAATTAAAAACACGAACAAGAAGTAGTGAGACAAACTTGAGGTGCTTTCTCCTGGCACATTCCATTCTAAATTCCAATCTAGAACACGACTTCCATTGAGGCTCTGTTGCCCTAGTAACCAGATTTGGTAAGGAAGGACTGCTGCCACCTTGTGGCCGTTTCACGCAACAGCAGCTTTAATCCCAGCGCTAATGGTCAGTTGATATTCAAAATCATTGCAGGCCTGTAAATGACACCTGCCCTGAAAACAAATCCTGGGGTCACATATCGACCAAAAAATTCAAAGGACGTCCATATTCCAAAACGACCATTTCCAAAGGCATATTTTACGCACATTAGTGTTCTGCTTCTTTTTCTTTCTTTCCTTTTTTGTTAAAAAAACGGGAATGGAAAAAGGCATCCCTCAGAATGGGCGAAAATCGTTGCAAACAAATCAATGGACAAAGGTTTAATCTCCAATATATATAAACAGCACATGCAGCTTAATATTAAAAAAACAAACAACCCAATACAAAAATGGGCAGATGATCTAAAGAGACGTTTCTTCAAAGAAGACACAGAGATGGCCAAGACGCACATGAAAAGCTGCTCAACAGCACTAATTATTAGAGAAATGCAAATCAAAACTACAATGAGGTATCACCTCACACCTGTTAGAATCGGCATCCTCAGAAAATCTACAAACAACAAATTCTGGGGAGGGTGTGGACAAAAGGAGCCCTCTTCCACTATTGGTGGGGATGTAAATTGATACAGTCACTATGGAGAAGAGTATGGCGTTTCCTTAAAAAAACTAGAAATAGAATTACCATCTGATCCAGCAATCCCACTTCTGGGCATATACCCAGAGAAAACCATAAATCAAAAAGGCACATTCACCACAATGTTCATTGCAGCACTATTTACAATAGCCAGGTAATGCAAGCAACCTAAATGCCCACAGACAGATGAATGGATAAAGATGTGGTACATATATAAAATGGAATATTACTCAGCCATAAAAAGGAATGAAACTGGGTCATTTGTAGAGACATCGATGGATCTAGAGACTGTCATACAGAATGAAGTAAGTCAGAAAGAGGAAAACAAATATTGTATATTAATGCATATATGTGGAACCTAAAAAATGGTACAGATGAACTGGTTTGCAGGGAAGAAATAGAGACACAGAGGTAGAGAACAAACGTATGGACACGAAGTGTGGGAAGTCATGGGGGGGTGGTGGTGGGATGAGTTGGGAGATTGGGATTGACCTGTATACATGTATATGCATAAAATACATAACTAATAATAACCTGCTGTATAAAAAAATAAATAAAATTAAATTTCAAAGTTTAAAAAAATAAAATTTAAAAATAAAACAGAAAAAAGTTCTTCCCTTCACACAGATGTATTTATAGGAATGAATTATTTCCATGCTTATATCTATAAATACATAAAAGAGGAATCAAATCTAACTTGAACCATAAAAGAAAAAAAAAATGCTGAACCCACCAGTTATACAGAGGGAAACCCTATCAGGGCACTTGCTCCAGCGGTAAACAATTCTGAAATTGGTCAGAGGTGGGGAATCACCTCCCATACAGCCAGCAACCCACCCCCCATTCAAGGAGTGTCCTCATTGCAAAGCTGGGGGACCGTGCTGAGGCATCTGTGAGTAAACGTGAGCTGAGCCCCAGGCCAGCTGCTGCTGAACTGTTCCCACCCTTCCCAGGTAAAACACCTGAATATGTACAAGGGCTTGAAAGCCTAGAGGAAGGGCCCTGGAGCCACACCAGCGACAGCACGCAGGCCAACTTGGTGCCTGCAGGCCAGCCAGGATGGTCCTGGCCCCGGGCGCTCTTCTGGAAGCTTTCTATTGCCCTACCTGAGATACCCCTCCTGTCCCGGCCCCCACTGCTTTTATCCTTCCTCACCTCTGTCCGGAGAGAAATTCCATCGGAAGGTATGGGTGACACATCCTCTTCTTTACAGGTGGCAGCCTGGCAACTCCTGCAGAAAGGCCAGCAGAGCCCCACTCACACCGGGCCACCAACAAAGCCTTGGCCCCTCACTCCCTCCCACCAGCACAGCCCCGAGACTGCTGACGGGGCAGAGAATATGGAGTCAGGCGCAACTTCAGGGGCTATTGCTGCCTGGAACGCTGTTTATATTGACCTCAACCAGGCACACCTGGGGAGGGCCGGCCGGCAGGGTGAGGCTGCCCAGGTCAGCTAATCCACAACCCTCAGGGAATCACATGGTTGAAAATGGACCTCGCTAAGGCAGAATAGAAGCCAAGTAAAAAAAGGACACAATGCCATTTGCAGCCCCGTAGATGAGTCTAGAGGTGATCACGTGACTTGGAGTAAGTCAGAAAGTGAAAGACACATATCGTATCATATCACTTATAGGTATTACCTAAAAATGGATACCAGGGCAGATATTTCCACGGAGAAGGGCAATCACAGATTCATTAAACAAACTTATGGTTCACCAATGGAAAGGTGTGAGGATTGGTTTCATTACGATATCGGGGTTAACAGACATAATCAAACACAGGTGACATATATATTCACCAAAGACCTACGGAATACCAAGAGAAGACGACTCAACATTCTGTCCTAACGTACACGGGAAAAGGATCCCAGGAAGAACAGACATCTGTATATGTGTAAAAGAACCACATCTTCCACACCTACAACAAGCCAAACATTGTAATCAAACTTGTTGTAATAGAAAATAAAATTTAAAAAAATTAAAAACACGAACAAGAAGTAGTGAGACAAACTTGAGGGGCTTTCTCCTGGCACATTCCATTCTAAATTCCAATCTAGAACACGACTTCCATTGAGGCTCTGTTGCCCTAGTAACCAGATTTGGTAAGGAAGGACTGCTGCCACCTTGTGGCCGTTTCACGCAACAGCAGCTTTAATCCCAGCGCTAATGGTCAGTTGATATTCAAAATCATTGCAGGCCTGTAAATGACACCTGCCCTGAAAACAAATCCTGGGGTCACATATCGACCAAAAAATTCAAAGGACGTCCATATTCCAAAACGACCATTTCCAAAGGCATATTTTACGCACATTAGTGTTCTGCTTCTTTTTCTTTCTTTCCTTTTTTGTTAAAAAAACGGGAATGGAAAAAGGCATCCCTCAGAATGGGCGAAAATCGTTGCAAACAAATCAATGGACAAAGGTTTAATCTCCAATATATATAAACAGCACATGCAGCTTAATATTAAAAAAACAAACAACCCAATACAAAAATGGGCAGATGATCTAAAGAGACGTTTCTTCAAAGAAGACACAGAGATGGCCAAGACGCACATGAAAAGCTGCTCAACAGCACTAATTATTAGAGAAATGCAAATCAAAACTACAATGAGGTATCACCTCACACCTGTTAGAATCGGCATCCTCAGAAAATCTACAAACAACAAATTCTGGGGAGGGTGTGGACAAAAGGAGCCCTCTTCCACTATTGGTGGGGGTGTAAATTGATACAGTCACTATGGAGAAGAGTATGGCGTTTCCTTAAAAAAACTAGAAATAGAATTACCATCTGATCCAGCAATCCCACTTCTGGGCATATACCCAGAGAAAACCATAAATCAAAAAGGCACATTCACCACAATGTTCATTGCAGCACTATTTACAATAGCCAGGTAATGCAAGCAACCTAAATGCCCACAGACAGATGAATGGATAAAGATGTGGTACATATATAAAATGGAATATTACTCAGCCATAAAAAGGAATGAAACTGGGTCATTTGTAGAGACATCGATGGATCTAGAGACTGTCATACAGAATGAAGTAAGTCAGAAAGAGGAAAACAAATATTGTATATTAATGCATATATGTGGAACCTAAAAAATGGTACAGATGAACTGGTTTGCAGGGAAGAAATAGAGACACAGAGGTAGAGAACAAACGTATGGACACGAAGTGTGGGAAGTCATGGGGGGGTGGTGGTGGGATGAGTTGGGAGATTGGGATTGACCTGTATACATGTATATGCATAAAATACATAACTAATAATAACCTGCTGTATAAAAAAATAAATAAAATTAAATTTCAAAATTTAAAAAAATAAAATTTAAAAATAAAACAGAAAAAAGTTCTTCCCTTCACACAGATGTATTTATAGGAATGAATTATTTCCATGCTTATATCTATAAATACATAAAAGAGGAATCAAATCTAACTTGAACCATAAAAGAAAAAAATGCTGAACCCACCAGTTATACAGAGGGAAACCCTATCAGGGCACTTGCTCCAGCGGTAAACAATTCTGAAATTGGTCAGAGGTGGGGAATCACCTCCCATACAGCCAGCAACCCACCCCCCATTCAAGGAGTGTCCTCATTGCAAAGCTGGGGGACCGTGCTGAGGCATCTGTGAGTAAACGTGAGCTGAGCCCCAGGCCAGCTGCTGCTGAACTGTTCCCACCCTTCCCAGGTAAAACACCTGAATATGTACAAGGGCTTGAAAGCCTAGAGGAAGGGCCCTGGAGCCACACCAGCGACAGCACGCAGGCCAACTTGGTGCCTGCAGGCCAGCCAGGATGGTCCTGGCCCCGGGCGCTCTTCTGGAAGCTTTCTATTGCCCTACCTGAGATACCCCTCCTGTCCCGGCCCCCACTGCTTTTATCCTTCCTCACCTCTGTCCGGAGAGAAATTCCATCGGAAGGTATGGGTGACACATCCTCTTCTTTACAGGTGGCAGCCTGGCAACTCCTGCAGAAAGGCCAGCAGAGCCCCACTCACACTGGGCCACCAACAAAGCCTTGGCCCCTCACTCCCTCCCACCAGCACAGCCCCGAGACTGCTGACGGGGCAGAGAATATGGAGTCAGGCGCAACTTCAGGGGCTATTGCTGCCTGGAACGCTGTTTATATTGACCTCAACCAGGCACACCTGGGGAGGGCCGGCCGGCAGGGTGAGGCTGCCCAGGTCAGCTAATCCACAACCCTCAGGGAATCACATGGTTGAAAATGGACCTCGCTAAGGCAGAATAGAAGCCAAGGAAAAAAAACACACAATGCCATTTGCAGCCCCGTAGATGAGTCTAGAGGTAATCACGTGACTTGGAGTAAGTCAGAAAGTGAAAGACACATATCGTATCATATCACTTATAGGTATTACCTAAAAATGGATACCAGGGCAGATATTTCCACGGAGAAGGGCAATCACAGATTCATTAAACAAACTTATGGTTCACCAATGGAAAGGTGTGAGGATTGGTTTCATTACGATATCGGGGTTAACAGACATAATCAAACACAGGTGACATATATATTCACCAAAGACCTACGGAATACCAAGAGAAGACGACTCAACATTCTGTCCTAATGTACATGGGAAAAGGATCCCAGGAAGAACAGACATCTGTATATGTGTAAAAGAACCACATCTTCCACACCTACAACAAGCCAAACATTGTAATCAAACTTGCTGTAATAGAAAATAAAAAAAAATTAAAAACACGAACAAGAAGTAGTGAGACAAACTTGAGAGGCTTTCTCCTGGCACATTCCATTCTAAATTCCAATCTAGAACACGACTTCCATTGAGGCTCTGTTGCCCTAGTAACCAGATTTGGTAAGGGAGAACTGCTGCCACCTTGTGGCCGTTTCACGCAACAGCAGCTTTAATCCCAGCGCTAATGTTCAGTTGATATTCAAAATCATTGCAGGCCTGTAAATGACACCTGCCCTGAAAACAAATCCTGGGGTCACATATCGACCAAAAAATTCAAAGGACGTCCATATTCCAAAACGACCATTTCCAAAGGCATATTTTACGCACATTAGTGTTCTGCTTCTTTTTCTTTCTTTCCTTTTTTGTTAAAAAAACGGGAATGGAAAAAGGCATCCCTCAGAATGGGCGAAAATCGTTGCAAACAAATCAATGGACAAAGGTTTAATCTCCAATATATATAAACAGCACATGCAGCTTAATATTAAAAAAACAAACAACCCAATACAAAAATGGGCAGATGATCTAAAGAGACGTTTCTTCAAAGAAGACACAGAGATGGCCAAGACGCACATGAAAAGCTGCTCAACAGCACTAATTATTAGAGAAATGCAAATCAAAACTACAATGAGGTATCACCTCACACCTGTTAGAATCGGCATCCTCAGAAAATCTACAAACAACAAATTCTGGGGAGGGTGTGGACAAAAGGAGCCCTCTTCCACTATTGGTGGGGATGTAAATTGATACAGTCACTATGGAGAAGAGTATGGCGTTTCCTTAAAAAAACTAGAAATAGAATTACCATCTGATCCAGCAATCCCACTTCTGGGCATATACCCAGAGAAAACCATAAATCAAAAAGGCACATTCACCACAATGTTCATTGCAGCACTATTTACAATAGCCAGGTAATGCAAGCAACCTAAATGCCCACAGACAGATGAATGGATAAAGATGTGGTACATATATAAAATGGAATATTACTCAGCCATAAAAAGGAATGAAACTGGGTCATTTGTAGAGACATCGATGGATCTAGAGACTGTCATACAGAATGAAGTAAGTCAGAAAGAGGAAAACAAATATTGTATATTAATGCATATATGTGGAACCTAAAAAATGGTACAGATGAACTGGTTTGCAGGGAAGAAATAGAGACACAGAGGTAGAGAACAAACGTATGGACACGAAGTGTGGGAAGTCATGGGGGGGTGGTGGTGGGATGAGTTGGGAGATTGGGATTGACCTGTATACATGTATATGCATAAAATACATAACTAATAATAACCTGCTGTATAAAAAAATAAATAAAATTAAATTTCAAAGTTTAAAAAAATAAAATTTAAAAATAAAACAGAAAAAAGTTCTTCCCTTCACACAGATGTATTTATAGGAATGAATTATTTCCATGCTTATATCTATAAATACATAAAAGAGGAATCAAATCTAACTTGAACCATAAAAGAAAAAAAAATGCTGAACCCACCAGTTATACAGAGGGAAACCCTATCAGGGCACTTGCTCCAGCGGTAAACAATTCTGAAATTGGTCAGAGGTGGGGAATCACCTCCCATACAGCCAGCAACCCACCCCCCATTCAAGGAGTGTCCTCATTGCAAAGCTGGGGGACCGTGCTGAGGCATCTGTGAGTAAACGTGAGCTGAGCCCCAGGCCAGCTGCTGCTGAACTGTTCCCACCCTTCCCAGGTAAAACACCTGAATATGTACAAGGGCTTGAAAGCCTAGAGGAAGGGCCCTGGAGCCACACCAGCGACAGCACGCAGGCCAACTTGGTGCCTGCAGGCCAGCCAGGATGGTCCTGGCCCCGGGCGCTCTTCTGGAAGCTTTCTATTGCCCTACCTGAGATACCCCTCCTGTCCCGGCCCCCACTGCTTTTATCCTTCCTCACCTCTGTCCGGAGAGAAATTCCATCGGAAGGTATGGGTGACACATCCTCTTCTTTACAGGTGGCAGCCTGGCAACTCCTGCAGAAAGGCCAGCAGAGCCCCACTCACACCGGGCCACCAACAAAGCCTTGGCCCCTCACTCCCTCCCACCAGCACAGCCCCGAGACTGCTGACGGGGCAGAGAATATGGAGTCAGGCGCAACTTCAGGGGCTATTGCTGCCTGGAACGCTGTTTATATTGACCTCAACCAGGCACACCTGGGGAGGGCCGGCCGGCAGGGTGAGGCTGCCCAGGTCAGCTAATCCACAACCCTCAGGGAATCACATGGTTGAAAATGGACCTCGCTAAGGCAGAATAGAAGCCAAGGAAAAAAAACACACAATGCCATTTGCAGCCCCGTAGATGAGTCTAGAGGTAATCACGTGACTTGGAGTAAGTCAGAAAGTGAAAGACACATATCGTATCATATCACTTATAGGTATTACCTAAAAATGGATACCAGGGCAGATATTTCCACGGAGAAGGGCAATCACAGATTCATTAAACAAACTTATGGTTCACCAATGGAAAGGTGTGAGGATTGGTTTCATTACGATATCGGGGTTAACAGACATAATCAAACACAGGTGACATATATATTCACCAAAGACCTACGGAATACCAAGAGAAGACGACTCAACATTCTGTCCTAACGTACACGGGAAAAGGATCCCAGGAAGAACAGACATCTGTATATGTGTAAAAGAACCACATCTTCCACACCTACAACAAGCCAAACATTGTAATCAAACTTGTTGTAATAGAAAATAAAATTTAAAAAAATTAAAAACACGAACAAGAAGTAGTGAGACAAACTTGAGGTGCTTTCTCCTGGCACATTCCATTCTAAATTCCAATCTAGAACACGACTTCCATTGAGGCTCTGTTGCCCTAGTAACCAGATTTGGTAAGGAAGGACTGCTGCCACCTTGTGGCCGTTTCACGCAACAGCAGCTTTAATCCCAGCGCTAATGGTCAGTTGATATTCAAAATCATTGCAGGCCTGTAAATGACACCTGCCCTGAAAACAAATCCTGGGGTCACATATCGACCAAAAAATTCAAAGGACGTCCATATTCCAAAACGACCATTTCCAAAGGCATATTTTACGCACATTAGTGTTCTGCTTCTTTTTCTTTCTTTCCTTTTTTGTTAAAAAAACGGGAATGGAAAAAGGCATCCCTCAGAATGGGCGAAAATCGTTGCAAACAAATCAATGGACAAAGGTTTAATCTCCAATATATATAAACAGCACATGCAGCTTAATATTAAAAAAACAAACAACCCAATACAAAAATGGGCAGATGATCTAAAGAGACGTTTCTTCAAAGAAGACACAGAGATGGCCAAGACGCACATGAAAAGCTGCTCAACAGCACTAATTATTAGAGAAATGCAAATCAAAACTACAATGAGGTATCACCTCACACCTGTTAGAATCGGCATCCTCAGAAAATCTACAAACAACAAATTCTGGGGAGGGTGTGGACAAAAGGAGCCCTCTTCCACTATTGGTGGGGATGTAAATTGATACAGTCACTATGGAGAAGAGTATGGCGTTTCCTTAAAAAAACTAGAAATAGAATTACCATCTGATCCAGCAATCCCACTTCTGGGCATATACCCAGAGAAAACCATAAATCAAAAAGGCACATTCACCACAATGTTCATTGCAGCACTATTTACAATAGCCAGGTAATGCAAGCAACCTAAATGCCCACAGACAGATGAATGGATAAAGATGTGGTACATATATAAAATGGAATATTACTCAGCCATAAAAAGGAATGAAACTGGGTCATTTGTAGAGACATCGATGGATCTAGAGACTGTCATACAGAATGAAGTAAGTCAGAAAGAGGAAAACAAATATTGTATATTAATGCATATATGTGGAACCTAAAAAATGGTACAGATGAACTGGTTTGCAGGGAAGAAATAGAGACACAGAGGTAGAGAACAAACGTATGGACACGAAGTGTGGGAAGTCATGGGGGGGTGGTGGTGGGATGAGTTGGGAGATTGGGATTGACCTGTATACATGTATATGCATAAAATACATAACTAATAATAACCTGCTGTATAAAAAAATAAATAAAATTAAATTTCAAAATTTAAAAAAATAAAATTTAAAAATAAAACAGAAAAAAGTTCTTCCCTTCACACAGATGTATTTATAGGAATGAATTATTTCCATGCTTATATCTATAAATACATAAAAGAGGAATCAAATCTAACTTGAACCATAAAAGAAAAAAAAAATGCTGAACCCACCAGTTATACAGAGGGAAACCCTATCAGGGCACTTGCTCCAGCGGTAAACAATTCTGAAATTGGTCAGAGGTGGGGAATCACCTCCCATACAGCCAGCAACCCACCCCCCATTCAAGGAGTGTCCTCATTGCAAAGCTGGGGGACCGTGCTGAGGCATCTGTGAGTAAACGTGAGCTGAGCCCCAGGCCAGCTGCTGCTGAACTGTTCCCACCCTTCCCAGGTAAAACACCTGAATATGTACAAGGGCTTGAAAGCCTAGAGGAAGGGCCCTGGAGCCACACCAGCGACAGCACGCAGGCCAACTTGGTGCCTGCAGGCCAGCCAGGATGGTCCTGGCCCCGGGCGCTCTTCTGGAAGCTTTCTATTGCCCTACCTGAGATACCCCTCCTGTCCCGGCCCCCACTGCTTTTATCCTTCCTCACCTCTGTCCGGAGAGAAATTCCATCGGAAGGTATGGGTGACACATCCTCTTCTTTACAGGTGGCAGCCTGGCAACTCCTGCAGAAAGGCCAGCAGAGCCCCACTCACACCGGGCCACCAACAAAGCCTTGGCCCCTCACTCCCTCCCACCAGCACAGCCCCGAGACTGCTGACGGGGCAGAGAATATGGAGTCAGGCGCAACTTCAGGGGCTATTGCTGCCTGGAACGCTGTTTATATTGACCTCAACCAGGCACACCTGGGGAGGGCCGGCCGGCAGGGTGAGGCTGCCCAGGTCAGCTAATCCACAACCCTCAGGGAATCACATGGTTGAAAATGGACCTCGCTAAGGCAGAATAGAAGCCAAGGGAAAAAAGGACACAATGCCATTTGCAGCCCCGTAGATGAGTCTAGAGGTAATCACGTGACTTGGAGTAAGTCAGAAAGTGAAAGACACATATCGTATCATATCACTTATAGGTATTACCTAAAAATGGATACCAGGGCAGATATTTCCACGGAGAAGGGCAATCACAGATTCATTAAACAAACTTATGGTTCACCAATGGAAAGGTGTGAGGATTGGTTTCATTACGATATCGGGGTTAACAGACATAATCAAACACAGGTGACATATATATTCACCAAAGACCTACGGAATACCAAGAGAAGACGACTCAACATTCTGTCCTAACGTACACGGGAAAAGGATCCCAGGAAGAACAGACATCTGTATATGTGTAAAAGAACCAAATCTTCCACACCTACAACAAGCCAAACATTGTAATCAAACTTGTTGTAATAGAAAATAAAATTTAAAAAAATTAAAAACACGAACAAGAAGTAGTGAGACAAACTTGAGGTGCTTTCTCCTGGCACATTCCATTCTAAATTCCAATCTAGAACACGACTTCCATTGAGGCTCTGTTGCCCTAGTAACCAGATTTGGTAAGGAAGGACTGCTGCCACCTTGTGGCCGTTTCACGCAACAGCAGCTTTAATCCCAGCGCTAATGGTCAGTTGATATTCAAAATCATTGCAGGCCTGTAAATGACACCTGCCCTGAAAACAAATCCTGGGGTCACATATCGACCAAAAAATTCAAAGGACGTCCATATTCCAAAACGACCATTTCCAAAGGCATATTTTACGCACATTAGTGTTCTGCTTCTTTTTCTTTCTTTCCTTTTTTGTTAAAAAAACGGGAATGGAAAAAGGCATCCCTCAGAATGGGCGAAAATCGTTGCAAACAAATCAATGGACAAAGGTTTAATCTCCAATATATATAAACAGCACATGCAGCTTAATATTAAAAAAACAAACAACCCAATACAAAAATGGGCAGATGATCTAAAGAGACGTTTCTTCAAAGAAGACACAGAGATGGCCAAGACGCACATGAAAAGCTGCTCAACAGCACTAATTATTAGAGAAATGCAAATCAAAACTACAATGAGGTATCACCTCACACCTGTTAGAATCGGCATCCTCAGAAAATCTACAAACAACAAATTCTGGGGAGGGTGTGGACAAAAGGAGCCCTCTTCCACTATTGGTGGGGATGTAAATTGATACAGTCACTATGGAGAAGAGTATGGCGTTTCCTTAAAAAAACTAGAAATAGAATTACCATCTGATCCAGCAATCCCACTTCTGGGCATATACCCAGAGAAAACCATAAATCAAAAAGGCACATTCACCACAATGTTCATTGCAGCACTATTTACAATAGCCAGGTAATGCAAGCAACCTAAATGCCCACAGACAGATGAATGGATAAAGATGTGGTACATATATAAAATGGAATATTACTCAGCCATAAAAAGGAATGAAACTGGGTCATTTGTAGAGACATCGATGGATCTAGAGACTGTCATACAGAATGAAGTAAGTCAGAAAGAGGAAAACAAATATTGTATATTAATGCATATATGTGGAACCTAAAAAATGGTACAGATGAACTGGTTTGCAGGGAAGAAATAGAGACACAGAGGTAGAGAACAAACGTATGGACACGAAGTGTGGGAAGTCATGGGGGGGTGGTGGTGGGATGAGTTGGGAGATTGGGATTGACCTGTATACATGTATATGCATAAAATACATAACTAATAATAACCTGCTGTATAAAAAAATAAATAAAATTAAATTTCAAAATTTAAAAAAATAAAATTTAAAAATAAAACAGAAAAAAGTTCTTCCCTTCACACAGATGTATTTATAGGAATGAATTATTTCCATGCTTATATCTATAAATACATAAAAGAGGAATCAAATCTAACTTGAACCATAAAAGAAAAAAAAATGCTGAACCCACCAGTTATACAGAGGGAAACCCTATCAGGGCACTTGCTCCAGCGGTAAACAATTCTGAAATTGGTCAGAGGTGGGGAATCACCTCCCATACAGCCAGCAACCCACCCCCCATTCAAGGAGTGTCCTCATTGCAAAGCTGGGGGACCGTGCTGAGGCATCTGTGAGTAAACGTGAGCTGAGCCCCAGGCCAGCTGCTGCTGAACTGTTCCCACCCTTCCCAGGTAAAACACCTGAATATGTACAAGGGCTTGAAAGCCTAGAGGAAGGGCCCTGGAGCCACACCAGCGACAGCACGCAGGCCAACTTGGTGCCTGCAGGCCAGCCAGGATGGTCCTGGCCCCGGGCGCTCTTCTGGAAGCTTTCTATTGCCCTACCTGAGATACCCCTCCTGTCCCGGCCCCCACTGCTTTTATCCTTCCTCACCTCTGTCCGGAGAGAAATTCCATCGGAAGGTATGGGTGACACATCCTCTTCTTTACAGGTGGCAGCCTGGCAACTCCTGCAGAAAGGCCAGCAGAGCCCCACTCACACCGGGCCACCAACAAAGCCTTGGCCCCTCACTCCCTCCCACCAGCACAGCCCCGAGACTGCTGACGGGGCAGAGAATATGGAGTCAGGCGCAACTTCAGGGGCTATTGCTGCCTGGAACGCTGTTTATATTGACCTCAACCAGGCACACCTGGGGAGGGCCGGCCGGCAGGGTGAGGCTGCCCAGGTCAGCTAATCCACAACCCTCAGGGAATCACATGGTTGAAAATGGACCTCGCTAAGGCAGAATAGAAGCCAAGTAAAAAAAGGACACAATGCCATTTGCAGCCCCGTAGATGAGTCTAGAGGTGATCACGTGACTTGGAGTAAGTCAGAAAGTGAAAGACACATATCGTATCATATCACTTATAGGTATTACCTAAAAATGGATACCAGGGCAGATATTTCCACGGAGAAGGGCAATCACAGATTCATTAAACAAACTTATGGTTCACCAATGGAAAGGTGTGAGGATTGGTTTCATTACGATATCGGGGTTAACAGACATAATCAAACACAGGTGACATATATATTCACCAAAGACCTACGGAATACCAAGAGAAGACGACTCAACATTCTGTCCTAACGTACACGGGAAAAGGATCCCAGGAAGAACAGACATCTGTATATGTGTAAAAGAACCACATCTTCCACACCTACAACAAGCCAAACATTGTAATCAAACTTGTTGTAATAGAAAATAAAATTTAAAAAAATTAAAAACACGAACAAGAAGTAGTGAGACAAACTTGAGGGGCTTTCTCCTGGCACATTCCATTCTAAATTCCAATCTAGAACACGACTTCCATTGAGGCTCTGTTGCCCTAGTAACCAGATTTGGTAAGGAAGGACTGCTGCCACCTTGTGGCCGTTTCACGCAACAGCAGCTTTAATCCCAGCGCTAATGGTCAGTTGATATTCAAAATCATTGCAGGCCTGTAAATGACACCTGCCCTGAAAACAAATCCTGGGGTCACATATCGACCAAAAAATTCAAAGGACGTCCATATTCCAAAACGACCATTTCCAAAGGCATATTTTACGCACATTAGTGTTCTGCTTCTTTTTCTTTCTTTCCTTTTTTGTTAAAAAAACGGGAATGGAAAAAGGCATCCCTCAGAATGGGCGAAAATCGTTGCAAACAAATCAATGGACAAAGGTTTAATCTCCAATATATATAAACAGCACATGCAGCTTAATATTAAAAAAACAAACAACCCAATACAAAAATGGGCAGATGATCTAAAGAGACGTTTCTTCAAAGAAGACACAGAGATGGCCAAGACGCACATGAAAAGCTGCTCAACAGCACTAATTATTAGAGAAATGCAAATCAAAACTACAATGAGGTATCACCTCACACCTGTTAGAATCGGCATCCTCAGAAAATCTACAAACAACAAATTCTGGGGAGGGTGTGGACAAAAGGAGCCCTCTTCCACTATTGGTGGGGGTGTAAATTGATACAGTCACTATGGAGAAGAGTATGGCGTTTCCTTAAAAAAACTAGAAATAGAATTACCATCTGATCCAGCAATCCCACTTCTGGGCATATACCCAGAGAAAACCATAAATCAAAAAGGCACATTCACCACAATGTTCATTGCAGCACTATTTACAATAGCCAGGTAATGCAAGCAACCTAAATGCCCACAGACAGATGAATGGATAAAGATGTGGTACATATATAAAATGGAATATTACTCAGCCATAAAAAGGAATGAAACTGGGTCATTTGTAGAGACATCGATGGATCTAGAGACTGTCATACAGAATGAAGTAAGTCAGAAAGAGGAAAACAAATATTGTATATTAATGCATATATGTGGAACCTAAAAAATGGTACAGATGAACTGGTTTGCAGGGAAGAAATAGAGACACAGAGGTAGAGAACAAACGTATGGACACGAAGTGTGGGAAGTCATGGGGGGGTGGTGGTGGGATGAGTTGGGAGATTGGGATTGACCTGTATACATGTATATGCATAAAATACATAACTAATAATAACCTGCTGTATAAAAAAATAAATAAAATTAAATTTCAAAATTTAAAAAAATAAAATTTAAAAATAAAACAGAAAAAAGTTCTTCCCTTCACACAGATGTATTTATAGGAATGAATTATTTCCATGCTTATATCTATAAATACATAAAAGAGGAATCAAATCTAACTTGAACCATAAAAGAAAAAAATGCTGAACCCACCAGTTATACAGAGGGAAACCCTATCAGGGCACTTGCTCCAGCGGTAAACAATTCTGAAATTGGTCAGAGGTGGGGAATCACCTCCCATACAGCCAGCAACCCACCCCCCATTCAAGGAGTGTCCTCATTGCAAAGCTGGGGGACCGTGCTGAGGCATCTGTGAGTAAACGTGAGCTGAGCCCCAGGCCAGCTGCTGCTGAACTGTTCCCACCCTTCCCAGGTAAAACACCTGAATATGTACAAGGGCTTGAAAGCCTAGAGGAAGGGCCCTGGAGCCACACCAGCGACAGCACGCAGGCCAACTTGGTGCCTGCAGGCCAGCCAGGATGGTCCTGGCCCCGGGCGCTCTTCTGGAAGCTTTCTATTGCCCTACCTGAGATACCCCTCCTGTCCCGGCCCCCACTGCTTTTATCCTTCCTCACCTCTGTCCGGAGAGAAATTCCATCGGAAGGTATGGGTGACACATCCTCTTCTTTACAGGTGGCAGCCTGGCAACTCCTGCAGAAAGGCCAGCAGAGCCCCACTCACACCGGGCCACCAACAAAGCCTTGGCCCCTCACTCCCTCCCACCAGCACAGCCCCGAGACTGCTGACGGGGCAGAGAATATGGAGTCAGGCGCAACTTCAGGGGCTATTGCTGCCTGGAACGCTGTTTATATTGACCTCAACCAGGCACACCTGGGGAGGGCCGGCCGGCAGGGTGAGGCTGCCCAGGTCAGCTAATCCACAACCCTCAGGGAATCACATGGTTGAAAATGGACCTCGCTAAGGCAGAATAGAAGCCAAGGAAAAAAAGGACACAATGCCATTTGCAGCCCCGTAGATGAGTCTAGAGGTGATCACGTGACTTGGAGTAAGTCAGAAAGTGAAAGACACATATCGTATCATATCACTTATAGGTATTACCTAAAAATGGATACCAGGGCAGATATTTCCACGGAGAAGGGCAATCACAGATTCATTAAACAAACTTATGGTTCACCAATGGAAAGGTGTGAGGATTGGTTTCATTACGATATCGGGGTTAACAGACATAATCAAACACAGGTGACATATATATTCACCAAAGACCTACGGAATACCAAGAGAAGACGACTCAACATTCTGTCCTAACGTACACGGGAAAAGGATCCCAGGAAGAACAGACATCTGTATATGTGTAAAAGAACCACATCTTCCACACCTACAACAAGCCAAACATTGTAATCAAACTTGTTGTAATAGAAAATAAAATAAAAAATAATTAAAAACACGAACAAGAAGTAGTGAGACAAACTTGAGGTGCTTTCTCCTGGCACATTCCATTCTAAATTCCAATCTAGAACACGACTTCCATTGAGGCTCTGTTGCCCTAGTAACCAGATTTGGTAAGGAAGGACTGCTGCCACCTTGTGGCCGTTTCACGCAACAGCAGCTTTAATCCCAGCGCTAATGGTCAGTTGATATTCAAAATCATTGCAGGCCTGTAAATGACACCTGCCCTGAAAACAAATCCTGGGGTCACATATCGACCAAAAAATTCAAAGGACGTCCATATTCCAAAACGACCATTTCCAAAGGCATATTTTACGCACATTAGTGTTCTGCTTCTTTTTCTTTCTTTCCTTTTTTGTTAAAAAAACGGGAATGGAAAAAGGCATCCCTCAGAATGGGCGAAAATCGTTGCAAACAAATCAATGGACAAAGGTTTAATCTCCAATATATATAAACAGCACATGCAGCTTAATATTAAAAAAACAAACAACCCAATACAAAAATGGGCAGATGATCTAAAGAGACGTTTCTTCAAAGAAGACACAGAGATGGCCAAGACGCACATGAAAAGCTGCTCAACAGCACTAATTATTAGAGAAATGCAAATCAAAACTACAATGAGGTATCACCTCACACCTGTTAGAATCGGCATCCTCAGAAAATCTACAAACAACAAATTCTGGGGAGGGTGTGGACAAAAGGAGCCCTCTTCCACTATTGGTGGGGGTGTAAATTGATACAGTCACTATGGAGAAGAGTATGGCGTTTCCTTAAAAAAACTAGAAATAGAATTACCATCTGATCCAGCAATCCCACTTCTGGGCATATACCCAGAGAAAACCATAAATCAAAAAGGCACATTCACCACAATGTTCATTGCAGCACTATTTACAATAGCCAGGTAATGCAAGCAACCTAAATGCCCACAGACAGATGAATGGATAAAGATGTGGTACATATATAAAATGGAATATTACTCAGCCATAAAAAGGAATGAAACTGGGTCATTTGTAGAGACATCGATGGATCTAGAGACTGTCATACAGAATGAAGTAAGTCAGAAAGAGGAAAACAAATATTGTATATTAATGCATATATGTGGAACCTAAAAAATGGTACAGATGAACTGGTTTGCAGGGAAGAAATAGAGACACAGAGGTAGAGAACAAACGTATGGACACGAAGTGTGGGAAGTCATGGGGGGGTGGTGGTGGGATGAGTTGGGAGATTGGGATTGACCTGTATACATGTATATGCATAAAATACATAACTAATAATAACCTGCTGTATAAAAAAATAAATAAAATTAAATTTCAAAATTTAAAAAAATAAAATTTAAAAATAAAACAGAAAAAAGTTCTTCCCTTCACACAGATGTATTTATAGGAATGAATTATTTCCATGCTTATATCTATAAATACATAAAAGAGGAATCAAATCTAACTTGAACCATAAAAGAAAAAAATGCTGAACCCACCAGTTATACAGAGGGAAACCCTATCAGGGCACTTGCTCCAGCGGTAAACAATTCTGAAATTGGTCAGAGGTGGGGAATCACCTCCCATACAGCCAGCAACCCACCCCCCATTCAAGGAGTGTCCTCATTGCAAAGCTGGGGGACCGTGCTGAGGCATCTGTGAGTAAACGTGAGCTGAGCCCCAGGCCAGCTGCTGCTGAACTGTTCCCACCCTTCCCAGGTAAAACACCTGAATATGTACAAGGGCTTGAAAGCCTAGAGGAAGGGCCCTGGAGCCACACCAGCGACAGCACGCAGGCCAACTTGGTGCCTGCAGGCCAGCCAGGATGGTCCTGGCCCCGGGCGCTCTTCTGGAAGCTTTCTATTGCCCTACCTGAGATACCCCTCCTGTCCCGGCCCCCACTGCTTTTATCCTTCCTCACCTCTGTCCGGAGAGAAATTCCATCGGAAGGTATGGGTGACACATCCTCTTCTTTACAGGTGGCAGCCTGGCAACTCCTGCAGAAAGGCCAGCAGAGCCCCACTCACACTGGGCCACCAACAAAGCCTTGGCCCCTCACTCCCTCCCACCAGCACAGCCCCGAGACTGCTGACGGGGCAGAGAATATGGAGTCAGGCGCAACTTCAGGGGCTATTGCTGCCTGGAACGCTGTTTATATTGACCTCAACCAGGCACACCTGGGGAGGGCCGGCCGGCAGGGTGAGGCTGCCCAGGTCAGCTAATCCACAACCCTCAGGGAATCACATGGTTGAAAATGGACCTCGCTAAGGCAGAATAGAAGCCAAGGAAAAAAAGGACACAATGCCATTTGCAGCCCCGTAGATGAGTCTAGAGGTGATCACGTGACTTGGAGTAAGTCAGAAAGTGAAAGACACATATCGTATCATATCACTTATAGGTATTACCTAAAAATGGATACCAGGGCAGATATTTCCACGGAGAAGGGCAATCACAGATTCATTAAACAAACTTATGGTTCACCAATGGAAAGGTGTGAGGATTGGTTTCATTACGATATCGGGGTTAACAGACATAATCAAACACAGGTGACATATATATTCACCAAAGACCTACGGAATACCAAGAGAAGACGACTCAACATTCTGTCCTAACGTACACGGGAAAAGGATCCCAGGAAGAACAGACATCTGTATATGTGTAAAAGAACCACATCTTCCACACCTACAACAAGCCAAACATTGTAATCAAACTTGTTGTAATAGAAAATAAAATTTAAAAAAATTAAAAACACGAACAAGAAGTAGTGAGACAAACTTGAGGTGCTTTCTCCTGGCACATTCCATTCTAAATTCCAATCTAGAACACGACTTCCATTGAGGCTCTGTTGCCCTAGTAACCAGATTTGGTAAGGAAGGACTGCTGCCACCTTGTGGCCGTTTCACGCAACAGCAGCTTTAATCCCAGCGCTAATGGTCAGTCGATATTCAAAATCATTGCAGGCCTGTAAATGACACCTGCCCTGAAAACAAATCCTGGGGTCACATATCGACCAAAAAATTCAAAGGACGTCCATATTCCAAAACGACCATTTCCAAAGGCATATTTTACGCACATTAGTGTTCTGCTTCTTTTTCTTTCTTTCCTTTTTTGTTAAAAAAACGGGAATGGAAAAAGGCATCCCTCAGAATGGGCGAAAATCGTTGCAAACAAATCAATGGACAAAGGTTTAATCTCCAATATATATAAACAGCACATGCAGCTTAATATTAAAAAAACAAACAACCCAATACAAAAATGGGCAGATGATCTAAAGAGACGTTTCTTCAAAGAAGACACAGAGATGGCCAAGACGCACATGAAAAGCTGCTCAACAGCACTAATTATTAGAGAAATGCAAATCAAAACTACAATGAGGTATCACCTCACACCTGTTAGAATCGGCATCCTCAGAAAATCTACAAACAACAAATTCTGGGGAGGGTGTGGACAAAAGGAGCCCTCTTCCACTATTGGTGGGGGTGTAAATTGATACAGTCACTATGGAGAAGAGTATGGCGTTTCCTTAAAAAAACTAGAAATAGAATTACCATCTGATCCAGCAATCCCACTTCTGGGCATATACCCAGAGAAAACCATAAATCAAAAAGGCACATTCACCACAATGTTCATTGCAGCACTATTTACAATAGCCAGGTAATGCAAGCAACCTAAATGCCCACAGACAGATGAATGGATAAAGATGTGGTACATATATAAAATGGAATATTACTCAGCCATAAAAAGGAATGAAACTGGGTCATTTGTAGAGACATCGATGGATCTAGAGACTGTCATACAGAATGAAGTAAGTCAGAAAGAGGAAAACAAATATTGTATATTAATGCATATATGTGGAACCTAAAAAATGGTACAGATGAACTGGTTTGCAGGGAAGAAATAGAGACACAGAGGTAGAGAACAAACGTATGGACACGAAGTGTGGGAAGTCATGGGGGGGTGGTGGTGGGATGAGTTGGGAGATTGGGATTGACCTGTATACATGTATATGCATAAAATACATAACTAATAATAACCTGCTGTATAAAAAAATAAATAAAATTAAATTTCAAAATTTAAAAAAATAAAATTTAAAAATAAAACAGAAAAAAGTTCTTCCCTTCACACAGATGTATTTATAGGAATGAATTATTTCCATGCTTATATCTATAAATACATAAAAGAGGAATCAAATCTAACTTGAACCATAAAAGAAAAAAATGCTGAACCCACCAGTTATACAGAGGGAAACCCTATCAGGGCACTTGCTCCAGCGGTAAACAATTCTGAAATTGGTCAGAGGTGGGGAATCACCTCCCATACAGCCAGCAACCCACCCCCCATTCAAGGAGTGTCCTCATTGCAAAGCTGGGGGACCGTGCTGAGGCATCTGTGAGTAAACGTGAGCTGAGCCCCAGGCCAGCTGCTGCTGAACTGTTCCCACCCTTCCCAGGTAAAACACCTGAATATGTACAAGGGCTTGAAAGCCTAGAGGAAGGGCCCTGGAGCCACACCAGCGACAGCACGCAGGCCAACTTGGTGCCTGCAGGCCAGCCAGGATGGTCCTGGCCCCGGGCGCTCTTCTGGAAGCTTTCTATTGCCCTACCTGAGATACCCCTCCTGTCCCGGCCCCCACTGCTTTTATCCTTCCTCACCTCTGTCCGGAGAGAAATTCCATCGGAAGGTATGGGTGACACATCCTCTTCTTTACAGGTGGCAGCCTGGCAACTCCTGCAGAAAGGCCAGCAGAGCCCCACTCACACTGGGCCACCAACAAAGCCTTGGCCCCTCACTCCCTCCCACCAGCACAGCCCCGAGACTGCTGACGGGGCAGAGAATATGGAGTCAGGCGCAACTTCAGGGGCTATTGCTGCCTGGAACGCTGTTTATATTGACCTCAACCAGGCACACCTGGGGAGGGCCGGCCGGCAGGGTGAGGCTGCCCAGGTCAGCTAATCCACAACCCTCAGGGAATCACATGGTTGAAAATGGACCTCGCTAAGGCAGAATAGAAGCCAAGGAAAAAAAGGACACAATGCCATTTGCAGCCCCGTAGATGAGTCTAGAGGTAATCACGTGACTTGGAGTAAGTCAGAAAGTGAAAGACACATATCGTATCATATCACTTATAGGTATTACCTAAAAATGGATACCAGGGCAGATATTTCCACGGAGAAGGGCAATCACAGATTCATTAAACAAACTTATGGTTCACCAATGGAAAGGTGTGAGGATTGGTTTCATTACGATATCGGGGTTAACAGACATAATCAAACACAGGTGACATATATATTCACCAAAGACCTACGGAATACCAAGAGAAGACGACTCAACATTCTGTCCTAACGTACACGGGAAAAGGATCCCAGGAAGAACAGACATCTGTATATGTGTAAAAGAACCACATCTTCCACACCTACAACAAGCCAAACATTGTAATCAAACTTGTTGTAATAGAAAATAAAATTTAAAAAAATTAAAAACACGAACAAGAAGTAGTGAGACAAACTTGAGGGGCTTTCTCCTGGCACATTCCATTCTAAATTCCAATCTAGAACACGACTTCCATTGAGGCTCTGTTGCCCTAGTAACCAGATTTGGTAAGGAAGGACTGCTGCCACCTTGTGGCCGTTTCACGCAACAGCAGCTTTAATCCCAGCGCTAATGGTCAGTTGATATTCAAAATCATTGCAGGCCTGTAAATGACACCTGCCCTGAAAACAAATCCTGGGGTCACATATCGACCAAAAAATTCAAAGGACGTCCATATTCCAAAACGACCATTTCCAAAGGCATATTTTACGCACATTAGTGTTCTGCTTCTTTTTCTTTCTTTCCTTTTTTGTTAAAAAAACGGGAATGGAAAAAGGCATCCCTCAGAATGGGCGAAAATCGTTGCAAACAAATCAATGGACAAAGGTTTAATCTCCAATATATATAAACAGCACATGCAGCTTAATATTAAAAAAACAAACAACCCAATACAAAAATGGGCAGATGATCTAAAGAGACGTTTCTTCAAAGAAGACACAGAGATGGCCAAGACGCACATGAAAAGCTGCTCAACAGCACTAATTATTAGAGAAATGCAAATCAAAACTACAATGAGGTATCACCTCACACCTGTTAGAATCGGCATCCTCAGAAAATCTACAAACAACAAATTCTGGGGAGGGTGTGGACAAAAGGAGCCCTCTTCCACTATTGGTGGGGATGTAAACTGATACAGTCACTATGGAGAAGAGTATGGCGTTTCCTTAAAAAAACTAGAAATAGAATTACCATCTGATCCAGCAATCCCACTTCTGGGCATATACCCAGAGAAAACCATAAATCAAAAAGGCACATTCACCACAATGTTCATTGCAGCACTATTTACAATAGCCAGGTAATGCAAGCAACCTAAATGCCCACAGACAGATGAATGGATAAAGATGTGGTACATATATAAAATGGAATATTACTCAGCCATAAAAAGGAATGAAACTGGGTCATTTGTAGAGACATCGATGGATCTAGAGACTGTCATACAGAATGAAGTAAGTCAGAAAGAGGAAAACAAATATTGTATATTAATGCATATATGTGGAACCTAAAAAATGGTACAGATGAACTGGTTTGCAGGGAAGAAATAGAGACACAGAGGTAGAGAACAAACGTATGGACACGAAGTGTGGGAAGTCATGGGGGGGTGGTGGTGGGATGAGTTGGGAGATTGGGATTGACCTGTATACATGTATATGCATAAAATACATAACTAATAATAACCTGCTGTATAAAAAAATAAATAAAATTAAATTTCAAAATTTAAAAAAATAAAATTTAAAAATAAAACAGAAAAAAGTTCTTCCCTTCACACAGATGTATTTATAGGAATGAATTATTTCCATGCTTATATCTATAAATACATAAAAGAGGAATCAAATCTAACTTGAACCATAAAAGAAAAAAAAATGCTGAACCCACCAGTTATACAGAGGGAAACCCTATCAGGGCACTTGCTCCAGCGGTAAACAATTCTGAAATTGGTCAGAGGTGGGGAATCACCTCCCATACAGCCAGCAACCCACCCCCCATTCAAGGAGTGTCCTCATTGCAAAGCTGGGGGACCGTGCTGAGGCATCTGTGAGTAAACGTGAGCTGAGCCCCAGGCCAGCTGCTGCTGAACTGTTCCCACCCTTCCCAGGTAAAACACCTGAATATGTACAAGGGCTTGAAAGCCTAGAGGAAGGGCCCTGGAGCCACACCAGTGACAGCACGCAGGCCAACTTGGTGCCTGCAGGCCAGCCAGGATGGTCCTGGCCCCGGGCGCTCTTCTGGAAGCTTTCTATTGCCCTACCTGAGATACCCCTCCTGTCCCGGCCCCCACTGCTTTTATCCTTCCTCACCTCTGTCCGGAGAGAAATTCCATCGGAAGGTATGGGTGACACATCCTCTTCTTTACAGGTGGCAGCCTGGCAACTCCTGCAGAAAGGCCAGCAGAGCCCCACTCACACCGGGCCACCAACAAAGCCTTGGCCCCTCACTCCCTCCCACCAGCACAGCCCCGAGACTGCTGACGGGGCAGAGAATATGGAGTCAGGCGCAACTTCAGGGGCTATTGCTGCCTGGAACGCTGTTTATATTGACCTCAACCAGGCACATCTGGGGAGGGCCGGCCGGCAGGGTGAGGCTGCCCAGGTCAGCTAATCCACAACCCTCAGGGAATCACATGGTTGAAAATGGACCTCGCTAAGGCAGAATAGAAGCCAAGGAAAAAAAGGACACAATGCCATTTGCAGCCCCGTAGATGAGTCTAGAGGTAATCACGTGACTTGGAGTAAGTCAGAAAGTGAAAGACACATATCGTATCATATCACTTATAGGTATTACCTAAAAATGGATACCAGGGCAGATATTTCCACGGAGAAGGGCAATCACAGATTCATTAAACAAACTTATGGTTCACCAATGGAAAGGTGTGAGGATTGGTTTCATTACGATATCGGGGTTAACAGACATAATCAAACACAGGTGACATATATATTCACCAAAGACCTACGGAATACCAAGAGAAGACGACTCAACATTCTGTCCTAACGTACACGGGAAAAGGATCCCAGGAAGAACAGACATCTGTATATGTGTAAAAGAACCACATCTTCCACACCTACAACAAGCCAAACATTGTAATCAAACTTGTTGTAATAGAAAATAAAATTTAAAAAAATTAAAAACACGAACAAGAAGTAGTGAGACAAACTTGAGGTGCTTTCTCCTGGCACATTCCATTCTAAATTCCAATCTAGAACACGACTTCCATTGAGGCTCTGTTGCCCTAGTAACCAGATTTGGTAAGGAAGGACTGCTGCCACCTTGTGGCCGTTTCACGCAACAGCAGCTTTAATCCCAGCGCTAATGGTCAGTCGATATTCAAAATCATTGCAGGCCTGTAAATGACACCTGCCCTGAAAACAAATCCTGGGGTCACATATCGACCAAAAAATTCAAAGGACGTCCATATTCCAAAACGACCATTTCCAAAGGCATATTTTACGCACATTAGTGTTCTGCTTCTTTTTCTTTCTTTCCTTTTTTGTTAAAAAAACGGGAATGGAAAAAGGCATCCCTCAGAATGGGCGAAAATCGTTGCAAACAAATCAATGGACAAAGGTTTAATCTCCAATATATATAAACAGCACATGCAGCTTAATATTAAAAAAACAAACAACCCAATACAAAAATGGGCAGATGATCTAAAGAGACGTTTCTTCAAAGAAGACACAGAGATGGCCAAGACGCACATGAAAAGCTGCTCAACAGCACTAATTATTAGAGAAATGCAAATCAAAACTACAATGAGGTATCACCTCACACCTGTTAGAATCGGCATCCTCAGAAAATCTACAAACAACAAATTCTGGGGAGGGTGTGGACAAAAGGAGCCCTCTTCCACTATTGGTGGGGGTGTAAATTGATACAGTCACTATGGAGAAGAGTATGGCGTTTCCTTAAAAAAACTAGAAATAGAATTACCATCTGATCCAGCAATCCCACTTCTGGGCATATACCCAGAGAAAACCATAAATCAAAAAGGCACATTCACCACAATGTTCATTGCAGCACTATTTACAATAGCCAGGTAATGCAAGCAACCTAAATGCCCACAGACAGATGAATGGATAAAGATGTGGTACATATATAAAATGGAATATTACTCAGCCATAAAAAGGAATGAAACTGGGTCATTTGTAGAGACATCGATGGATCTAGAGACTGTCATACAGAATGAAGTAAGTCAGAAAGAGGAAAACAAATATTGTATATTAATGCATATATGTGGAACCTAAAAAATGGTACAGATGAACTGGTTTGCAGGGAAGAAATAGAGACACAGAGGTAGAGAACAAACGTATGGACACGAAGTGTGGGAAGTCATGGGGGGGTGGTGGTGGGATGAGTTGGGAGATTGGGATTGACCTGTATACATGTATATGCATAAAATACATAACTAATAATAACCTGCTGTATAAAAAAATAAATAAAATTAAATTTCAAAATTTAAAAAAATAAAATTTAAAAATAAAACAGAAAAAAGTTCTTCCCTTCACACAGATGTATTTATAGGAATGAATTATTTCCATGCTTATATCTATAAATACATAAAAGAGGAATCAAATCTAACTTGAACCATAAAAGAAAAAAATGCTGAACCCACCAGTTATACAGAGGGAAACCCTATCAGGGCACTTGCTCCAGCGGTAAACAATTCTGAAATTGGTCAGAGGTGGGGAATCACCTCCCATACAGCCAGCAACCCACCCCCCATTCAAGGAGTGTCCTCATTGCAAAGCTGGGGGACCGTGCTGAGGCATCTGTGAGTAAACGTGAGCTGAGCCCCAGGCCAGCTGCTGCTGAACTGTTCCCACCCTTCCCAGGTAAAACACCTGAATATGTACAAGGGCTTGAAAGCCTAGAGGAAGGGCCCTGGAGCCACACCAGCGACAGCACGCAGGCCAACTTGGTGCCTGCAGGCCAGCCAGGATGGTCCTGGCCCCGGGCGCTCTTCTGGAAGCTTTCTATTGCCCTACCTGAGATACCCCTCCTGTCCCGGCCCCCACTGCTTTTATCCTTCCTCACCTCTGTCCGGAGAGAAATTCCATCGGAAGGTATGGGTGACACATCCTCTTCTTTACAGGTGGCAGCCTGGCAACTCCTGCAGAAAGGCCAGCAGAGCCCCACTCACACTGGGCCACCAACAAAGCCTTGGCCCCTCACTCCCTCCCACCAGCACAGCCCCGAGACTGCTGACGGGGCAGAGAATATGGAGTCAGGCGCAACTTCAGGGGCTATTGCTGCCTGGAACGCTGTTTATATTGACCTCAACCAGGCACACCTGGGGAGGGCCGGCCGGCAGGGTGAGGCTGCCCAGGTCAGCTAATCCACAACCCTCAGGGAATCACATGGTTGAAAATGGACCTCGCTAAGGCAGAATAGAAGCCAAGGAAAAAAAACACACAATGCCATTTGCAGCCCCGTAGATGAGTCTAGAGGTAATCACGTGACTTGGAGTAAGTCAGAAAGTGAAAGACACATATCGTATCATATCACTTATAGGTATTACCTAAAAATGGATACCAGGGCAGATATTTCCACGGAGAAGGGCAATCACAGATTCATTAAACAAACTTATGGTTCACCAATGGAAAGGTGTGAGGATTGGTTTCATTACGATATCGGGGTTAACAGACATAATCAAACACAGGTGACATATATATTCACCAAAGACCTACGGAATACCAAGAGAAGACGACTCAACATTCTGTCCTAACGTACACGGGAAAAGGATCCCAGGAAGAACAGACATCTGTATATGTGTAAAAGAACCACATCTTCCACACCTACAACAAGCCAAACATTGTAATCAAACTTGTTGTAATAGAAAATAAAATTTAAAAAAATTAAAAACACGAACAAGAAGTAGTGAGACAAACTTGAGGGGCTTTCTCCTGGCACATTCCATTCTAAATTCCAATCTAGAACACGACTTCCATTGAGGCTCTGTTGCCCTAGTAACCAGATTTGGTAAGGAAGGACTGCTGCCACCTTGTGGCCGTTTCACGCAACAGCAGCTTTAATCCCAGCGCTAATGGTCAGTCGATATTCAAAATCATTGCAGGCCTGTAAATGACACCTGCCCTGAAAACAAATCCTGGGGTCACATATCGACCAAAAAATTCAAAGGACGTCCATATTCCAAAACGACCATTTCCAAAGGCATATTTTACGCACATTAGTGTTCTGCTTCTTTTTCTTTCTTTCCTTTTTTGTTAAAAAAACGGGAATGGAAAAAGGCATCCCTCAGAATGGGCGAAAATCGTTGCAAACAAATCAATGGACAAAGGTTTAATCTCCAATATATATAAACAGCACATGCAGCTTAATATTAAAAAAACAAACAACCCAATACAAAAATGGGCAGATGATCTAAAGAGACGTTTCTTCAAAGAAGACACAGAGATGGCCAAGACGCACATGAAAAGCTGCTCAACAGCACTAATTATTAGAGAAATGCAAATCAAAACTACAATGAGGTATCACCTCACACCTGTTAGAATCGGCATCCTCAGAAAATCTACAAACAACAAATTCTGGGGAGGGTGTGGACAAAAGGAGCCCTCTTCCACTATTGGTGGGGATGTAAACTGATACAGTCACTATGGAGAAGAGTATGGCGTTTCCTTAAAAAAACTAGAAATAGAATTACCATCTGATCCAGCAATCCCACTTCTGGGCATATACCCAGAGAAAACCATAAATCAAAAAGGCACATTCACCACAATGTTCATTGCAGCACTATTTACAATAGCCAGGTAATGCAAGCAACCTAAATGCCCACAGACAGATGAATGGATAAAGATGTGGTACATATATAAAATGGAATATTACTCAGCCATAAAAAGGAATGAAACTGGGTCATTTGTAGAGACATCGATGGATCTAGAGACTGTCATACAGAATGAAGTAAGTCAGAAAGAGGAAAACAAATATTGTATATTAATGCATATATGTGGAACCTAAAAAGTGGTACAGATGAACTGGTTTGCAGGGAAGAAATAGAGACACAGAGGTAGAGAACAAACGTATGGACACGAAGTGTGGGAAGTCATGGGGGGGTGGTGGTGGGATGAGTTGGGAGATTGGGATTGACCTGTATACATGTATATGCATAAAATACATAACTAATAATAACCTGCTGTATAAAAAAATAAATAAAATTAAATTTCAAAATTTAAAAAAATAAAATTTAAAAATAAAACAGAAAAAAGTTCTTCCCTTCACACAGATGTATTTATAGGAATGAATTATTTCCATGCTTATATCTATAAATACATAAAAGAGGAATCAAATCTAACTTGAACCATAAAAGAAAAAAAAATGCTGAACCCACCAGTTATACAGAGGGAAACCCTATCAGGGCACTTGCTCCAGCGGTAAACAATTCTGAAATTGGTCAGAGGTGGGGAATCACCTCCCATACAGCCAGCAACCCACCCCCCATTCAAGGAGTGTCCTCATTGCAAAGCTGGGGGACCGTGCTGAGGCATCTGTGAGTAAACGTGAGCTGAGCCCCAGGCCAGCTGCTGCTGAACTGTTCCCACCCTTCCCAGGTAAAACACCTGAATATGTACAAGGGCTTGAAAGCCTAGAGGAAGGGCCCTGGAGCCACACCAGCGACAGCACGCAGGCCAACTTGGTGCCTGCAGGCCAGCCAGGATGGTCCTGGCCCCGGGCGCTCTTCTGGAAGCTTTCTATTGCCCTACCTGAGATACCCCTCCTGTCCCGGCCCCCACTGCTTTTATCCTTCCTCACCTCTGTCCGGAGAGAAATTCCATCGGAAGGTATGGGTGACACATCCTCTTCTTTACAGGTGGCAGCCTGGCAACTCCTGCAGAAAGGCCAGCAGAGCCCCACTCACACCGGGCCACCAACAAAGCCTTGGCCCCTCACTCCCTCCCACCAGCACAGCCCCGAGACTGCTGACGGGGCAGAGAATATGGAGTCAGGCGCAACTTCAGGGGCTATTGCTGCCTGGAACGCTGTTTATATTGACCTCAACCAGGCACACCTGGGGAGGGCCGGCCGGCAGGGTGAGGCTGCCCAGGTCAGCTAATCCACAACCCTCAGGGAATCACATGGTTGAAAATGGACCTCGCTAAGGCAGAATAGAAGCCAAGGAAAAAAAGGACACAATGCCATTTGCAGCCCCGTAGATGAGTCTAGAGGTAATCACGTGACTTGGAGTAAGTCAGAAAGTGAAAGACACATATCGTATCATATCACTTATAGGTATTACCTAAAAATGGATACCAGGGCAGATATTTCCACGGAGAAGGGCAATCACAGATTCATTAAACAAACTTATGGTTCACCAATGGAAAGGTGTGAGGATTGGTTTCATTACGATATCGGGGTTAACAGACATAATCAAACACAGGTGACATATATATTCACCAAAGACCTACGGAATACCAAGAGAAGACGACTCAACATTCTGTCCTAACGTACACGGGAAAAGGATCCCAGGAAGAACAGACATCTGTATATGTGTAAAAGAACCACATCTTCCACACCTACAACAAGCCAAACATTGTAATCAAACTTGTTGTAATAGAAAATAAAATTTAAAAAAATTAAAAACACGAACAAGAAGTAGTGAGACAAACTTGAGGTGCTTTCTCCTGGCACATTCCATTCTAAATTCCAATCTAGAACACGACTTCCATTGAGGCTCTGTTGCCCTAGTAACCAGATTTGGTAAGGAAGGACTGCTGCCACCTTGTGGCCGTTTCACGCAACAGCAGCTTTAATCCCAGCGCTAATGGTCAGTCGATATTCAAAATCATTGCAGGCCTGTAAATGACACCTGCCCTGAAAACAAATCCTGGGGTCACATATCGACCAAAAAATTCAAAGGACGTCCATATTCCAAAACGACCATTTCCAAAGGCATATTTTACGCACATTAGTGTTCTGCTTCTTTTTCTTTCTTTCCTTTTTTGTTAAAAAAACGGGAATGGAAAAAGGCATCCCTCAGAATGGGCGAAAATCGTTGCAAACAAATCAATGGACAAAGGTTTAATCTCCAATATATATAAACAGCACATGCAGCTTAATATTAAAAAAACAAACAACCCAATACAAAAATGGGCAGATGATCTAAAGAGACGTTTCTTCAAAGAAGACACAGAGATGGCCAAGACGCACATGAAAAGCTGCTCAACAGCACTAATTATTAGAGAAATGCAAATCAAAACTACAATGAGGTATCACCTCACACCTGTTAGAATCGGCATCCTCAGAAAATCTACAAACAACAAATTCTGGGGAGGGTGTGGACAAAAGGAGCCCTCTTCCACTATTGGTGGGGATGTAAATTGATACAGTCACTATGGAGAAGAGTATGGCGTTTCCTTAAAAAAACTAGAAATAGAATTACCATCTGATCCAGCAATCCCACTTCTGGGCATATACCCAGAGAAAACCATAAATCAAAAAGGCACATTCACCACAATGTTCATTGCAGCACTATTTACAATAGCCAGGTAATGCAAGCAACCTAAATGCCCACAGACAGATGAATGGATAAAGATGTGGTACATATATAAAATGGAATATTACTCAGCCATAAAAAGGAATGAAACTGGGTCATTTGTAGAGACATCGATGGATCTAGAGACTGTCATACAGAATGAAGTTAGTCAGAAAGAGGAAAACAAATATTGTATATTAATGCATATATGTGGAACCTAAAAAATGGTACAGATGAACTGGTTTGCAGGGAAGAAATAGAGACACAGAGGTAGAGAACAAACGTATGGACACGAAGTGTGGGAAGTCATGGGGGGGTGGTGGTGGGATGAGTTGGGAGATTGGGATTGACCTGTATACATGTATATGCATAAAATACATAACTAATAATAACCTGCTGTATAAAAAAATAAATAAAATTAAATTTCAAAATTTAAAAAAATAAAATTTAAAAATAAAACAGAAAAAAGTTCTTCCCTTCACACAGATGTATTTATAGGAATGAATTATTTCCATGCTTATATCTATAAATACATAAAAGAGGAATCAAATCTAACTTGAACCATAAAAGAAAAAAAAAATGCTGAACCCACCAGTTATACAGAGGGAAACCCTATCAGGGCACTTGCTCCAGCGGTAAACAATTCTGAAATTGGTCAGAGGTGGGGAATCACCTCCCATACAGCCAGCAACCCACCCCCCATTCAAGGAGTGTCCTCATTGCAAAGCTGGGGGACCGTGCTGAGGCATCTGTGAGTAAACGTGAGCTGAGCCCCAGGCCAGCTGCTGCTGAACTGTTCCCACCCTTCCCAGGTAAAACACCTGAATATGTACAAGGGCTTGAAAGCCTAGAGGAAGGGCCCTGGAGCCACACCAGCGACAGCACGCAGGCCAACTTGGTGCCTGCAGGCCAGCCAGGATGGTCCTGGCCCCGGGCGCTCTTCTGGAAGCTTTCTATTGCCCTACCTGAGATACCCCTCCTGTCCCGGCCCCCACTGCTTTTATCCTTCCTCACCTCTGTCCGGAGAGAAATTCCATCGGAAGGTATGGGTGACACATCCTCTTCTTTACAGGTGGCAGCCTGGCAACTCCTGCAGAAAGGCCAGCAGAGCCCCACTCACACCGGGCCACCAACAAAGCCTTGGCCCCTCACTCCCTCCCACCAGCACAGCCCCGAGACTGCTGACGGGGCAGAGAATATGGAGTCAGGTGCAACTTCAGGGGCTATTGCTGCCTGGAACGCTGTTTATATTGACCTCAACCAGGCACACCTGGGGAGGGCCGGCCGGCAGGGTGAGGCTGCCCAGGTCAGCTAATCCACAACCCTCAGGGAATCACATGGTTGAAAATGGACCTCGCTAAGGCAGAATAGAAGCCAAGGGAAAAAAGGACACAATGCCATTTGCAGCCCCGTAGATGAGTCTAGAGGTAATCACGTGACTTGGAGTAAGTCAGAAAGTGAAAGACACATATCGTATCATATCACTTATAGGTATTACCTAAAAATGGATACCAGGGCAGATATTTCCACGGAGAAGGGCAATCACAGATTCATTAAACAAACTTATGGTTCACCAATGGAAAGGTGTGAGGATTGGTTTCATTACGATATCGGGGTTAACAGACATAATCAAACACAGGTGACATATATATTCACCAAAGACCTACGGAATACCAAGAGAAGACGACTCAACATTCTGTCCTAATGTACATGGGAAAAGGATCCCAGGAAGAACAGACATCTGTATATGTGTAAAAGAACCACATCTTCCACACCTACAACAAGCCAAACATTGTAATCAAACTTGCTGTAATAGAAAATAAAAAAAAATTAAAAACACGAACAAGAAGTAGTGAGACAAACTTGAGAGGCTTTCTCCTGGCACATTCCATTCTAAATTCCAATCTAGAACACGACTTCCATTGAGGCTCTGTTGCCCTAGTAACCAGATTTGGTAAGGGAGAACTGCTGCCACCTTGTGGCCGTTTCACGCAACAGCAGCTTTAATCCCAGCGCTAATGGTCAGTTGATATTCAAAATCATTGCAGGCCTGTAAATGACACCTGCCCTGAAAACAAATCCTGGGGTCACATATCGACCAAAAAATTCAAAGGACGTCCATATTCCAAAACGACCATTTCCAAAGGCATATTTTACGCACATTAGTGTTCTGCTTCTTTTTCTTTCTTTCCTTTTTTGTTAAAAAAACGGGAATGGAAAAAGGCATCCCTCAGAATGGGCGAAAATCGTTGCAAACAAATCAATGGACAAAGGTTTAATCTCCAATATATATAAACAGCACATGCAGCTTAATATTAAAAAAACAAACAACCCAATACAAAAATGGGCAGATGATCTAAAGAGACGTTTCTTCAAAGAAGACACAGAGATGGCCAAGACGCACATGAAAAGCTGCTCAACAGCACTAATTATTAGAGAAATGCAAATCAAAACTACAATGAGGTATCACCTCACACCTGTTAGAATCGGCATCCTCAGAAAATCTACAAACAACAAATTCTGGGGAGGGTGTGGACAAAAGGAGCCCTCTTCCACTATTGGTGGGGATGTAAATTGATACAGTCACTATGGAGAAGAGTATGGCGTTTCCTTAAAAAAACTAGAAATAGAATTACCATCTGATCCAGCAATCCCACTTCTGGGCATATACCCAGAGAAAACCATAAATCAAAAAGGCACATTCACCACAATGTTCATTGCAGCACTATTTACAATAGCCAGGTAATGCAAGCAACCTAAATGCCCACAGACAGATGAATGGATAAAGATGTGGTACATATATAAAATGGAATATTACTCAGCCATAAAAAGGAATGAAACTGGGTCATTTGTAGAGACATCGATGGATCTAGAGACTGTCATACAGAATGAAGTAAGTCAGAAAGAGGAAAACAAATATTGTATATTAATGCATATATGTGGAACCTAAAAAATGGTACAGATGAACTGGTTTGCAGGGAAGAAATAGAGACACAGAGGTAGAGAACAAACGTATGGACACGAAGTGTGGGAAGTCATGGGGGGGTGGTGGTGGGATGAGTTGGGAGATTGGGATTGACCTGTATACATGTATATGCATAAAATACATAACTAATAATAACCTGCTGTATAAAAAAATAAATAAAATTAAATTTCAAAATTTAAAAAAATAAAATTTAAAAATAAAACAGAAAAAAGTTCTTCCCTTCACACAGATGTATTTATAGGAATGAATTATTTCCATGCTTATATCTATAAATACATAAAAGAGGAATCAAATCTAACTTGAACCATAAAAGAAAAAAAAATGCTGAACCCACCAGTTATACAGAGGGAAACCCTATCAGGGCACTTGCTCCAGCGGTAAACAATTCTGAAATTGGTCAGAGGTGGGGAATCACCTCCCATACAGCCAGCAACCCACCCCCCATTCAAGGAGTGTCCTCATTGCAAAGCTGGGGGACCGTGCTGAGGCATCTGTGAGTAAACGTGAGCTGAGCCCCAGGCCAGCTGCTGCTGAACTGTTCCCACCCTTCCCAGGTAAAACACCTGAATATGTACAAGGGCTTGAAAGCCTAGAGGAAGGGCCCTGGAGCCACACCAGCGACAGCACGCAGGCCAACTTGGTGCCTGCAGGCCAGCCAGGATGGTCCTGGCCCCGGGCGCTCTTCTGGAAGCTTTCTATTGCCCTACCTGAGATACCCCTCCTGTCCCGGCCCCCACTGCTTTTATCCTTCCTCACCTCTGTCCGGAGAGAAATTCCATCGGAAGGTATGGGTGACACATCCTCTTCTTTACAGGTGGCAGCCTGGCAACTCCTGCAGAAAGGCCAGCAGAGCCCCACTCACACCGGGCCACCAACAAAGCCTTGGCCCCTCACTCCCTCCCACCAGCACAGCCCCGAGACTGCTGACGGGGCAGAGAATATGGAGTCAGGCGCAACTTCAGGGGCTATTGCTGCCTGGAACGCTGTTTATATTGACCTCAACCAGGCACACCTGGGGAGGGCCGGCCGGCAGGGTGAGGCTGCCCAGGTCAGCTAATCCACAACCCTCAGGGAATCACATGGTTGAAAATGGACCTCGCTAAGGCAGAATAGAAGCCAAGGAAAAAAAGGACACAATGCCATTTGCAGCCCCGTAGATGAGTCTAGAGGTAATCACGTGACTTGGAGTAAGTCAGAAAGTGAAAGACACATATCGTATCATATCACTTATAGGTATTACCTAAAAATGGATACCAGGGCAGATATTTCCACGGAGAAGGGCAATCACAGATTCATTAAACAAACTTATGGTTCACCAATGGAAAGGTGTGAGGATTGGTTTCATTACGATATCGGGGTTAACAGACATAATCAAACACAGGTGACATATATATTCACCAAAGACCTACGGAATACCAAGAGAAGACGACTCAACATTCTGTCCTAACGTACACGGGAAAAGGATCCCAGGAAGAACAGACATCTGTATATGTGTAAAAGAACCACATCTTCCACACCTACAACAAGCCAAACATTGTAATCAAACTTGTTGTAATAGAAAATAAAATTTAAAAAAATTAAAAACACGAACAAGAAGTAGTGAGACAAACTTGAGGTGCTTTCTCCTGGCACATTCCATTCTAAATTCCAATCTAGAACACGACTTCCATTGAGGCTCTGTTGCCCTAGTAACCAGATTTGGTAAGGAAGGACTGCTGCCACCTTGTGGCCGTTTCACGCAACAGCAGCTTTAATCCCAGCGCTAATGGTCAGTTGATATTCAAAATCATTGCAGGCCTGTAAATGACACCTGCCCTGAAAACAAATCCTGGGGTCACATATCGACCAAAAAATTCAAAGGACGTCCATATTCCAAAACGACCATTTCCAAAGGCATATTTTACGCACATTAGTGTTCTGCTTCTTTTTCTTTCTTTCCTTTTTTGTTAAAAAAACGGGAATGGAAAAAGGCATCCCTCAGAATGGGCGAAAATCGTTGCAAACAAATCAATGGACAAAGGTTTAATCTCCAATATATATAAACAGCACATGCAGCTTAATATTAAAAAAACAAACAACCCAATACAAAAATGGGCAGATGATCTAAAGAGACGTTTCTTCAAAGAAGACACAGAGATGGCCAAGACGCACATGAAAAGCTGCTCAACAGCACTAATTATTAGAGAAATGCAAATCAAAACTACAATGAGGTATCACCTCACACCTGTTAGAATCGGCATCCTCAGAAAATCTACAAACAACAAATTCTGGGGAGGGTGTGGACAAAAGGAGCCCTCTTCCACTATTGGTGGGGATGTAAACTGATACAGTCACTATGGAGAAGAGTATGGCGTTTCCTTAAAAAAACTAGAAATAGAATTACCATCTGATCCAGCAATCCCACTTCTGGGCATATACCCAGAGAAAACCATAAATCAAAAAGGCACATTCACCACAATGTTCATTGCAGCACTATTTACAATAGCCAGGTAATGCAAGCAACCTAAATGCCCACAGACAGATGAATGGATAAAGATGTGGTACATATATAAAATGGAATATTACTCAGCCATAAAAAGGAATGAAACTGGGTCATTTGTAGAGACATCGATGGATCTAGAGACTGTCATACAGAATGAAGTAAGTCAGAAAGAGGAAAACAAATATTGTATATTAATGCATATATGTGGAACCTAAAAAATGGTACAGATGAACTGGTTTGCAGGGAAGAAATAGAGACACAGAGGTAGAGAACAAACGTATGGACACGAAGTGTGGGAAGTCATGGGGGGGTGGTGGTGGGATGAGTTGGGAGATTGGGATTGACCTGTATACATGTATATGCATAAAATACATAACTAATAATAACCTGCTGTATAAAAAAATAAATAAAATTAAATTTCAAAATTTAAAAAAATAAAATTTAAAAATAAAACAGAAAAAAGTTCTTCCCTTCACACAGATGTATTTATAGGAATGAATTATTTCCATGCTTATATCTATAAATACATAAAAGAGGAATCAAATCTAACTTGAACCATAAAAGAAAAAAAAATGCTGAACCCACCAGTTATACAGAGGGAAACCCTATCAGGGCACTTGCTCCAGCGGTAAACAATTCTGAAATTGGTCAGAGGTGGGGAATCACCTCCCATACAGCCAGCAACCCACCCCCCATTCAAGGAGTGTCCTCATTGCAAAGCTGGGGGACCGTGCTGAGGCATCTGTGAGTAAACGTGAGCTGAGCCCCAGGCCAGCTGCTGCTGAACTGTTCCCACCCTTCCCAGGTAAAACACCTGAATATGTACAAGGGCTTGAAAGCCTAGAGGAAGGGCCCTGGAGCCACACCAGCGACAGCACGCAGGCCAACTTGGTGCCTGCAGGCCAGCCAGGATGGTCCTGGCCCCGGGCGCTCTTCTGGAAGCTTTCTATTGCCCTACCTGAGATACCCCTCCTGTCCCGGCCCCCACTGCTTTTATCCTTCCTCACCTCTGTCCGGAGAGAAATTCCATCGGAAGGTATGGGTGACACATCCTCTTCTTTACAGGTGGCAGCCTGGCAACTCCTGCAGAAAGGCCAGCAGAGCCCCACTCACACTGGGCCACCAACAAAGCCTTGGCCCCTCACTCCCTCCCACCAGCACAGCCCCGAGACTGCTGACGGGGCAGAGAATATGGAGTCAGGCGCAACTTCAGGGGCTATTGCTGCCTGGAACACTGTTTATATTGACCTCAACCAGGCACACCTGGGGAGGGCCGGCCGGCAGGGTGAGGCTGCCCAGGTCAGCTAATCCACAACCCTCAGGGAATCACATGGTTGAAAATGGACCTCGCTAAGGCAGAATAGAAGCCAAGGAAAAAAAGGACACAATGCCATTTGCAGCCCCGTAGATGAGTCTAGAGGTAATCATGTGACTTGGAGTAAGTCAGAAAGTGAAAGACACATATCGTATCATATCACTTATAGGTATTACCTAAAAATGGATACCAGGGCAGATATTTCCACGGAGAAGGGCAATCACAGATTCATTAAACAAACTTATGGTTCACCAATGGAAAGGTGTGAGGATTGGTTTCATTATGATATCGGGGTTAACAGACATAATCAAACACAGGTGACATATATATTCACCAAAGACCTACGGAATACCAAGAGAAGACGACTCAACATTCTGTCCTAATGTACATGGGAAAAGGATCCCAGGAAGAACAGACATCTGTATATGTGTAAAAGAACCACATCTTCCACACCTACAACAAGCCAAACATTGTAATCAAACTTGCTGTAATAGAAAATAAAAAAAAATTAAAAACACGAACAAGAAGTAGTGAGACAAACTTGAGAGGCTTTCTCCTGGCACATTCCATTCTAAATTCCAATCTAGAACACGACTTCCATTGAGGCTCTGTTGCCCTAGTAACCAGATTTGGTAAGGGAGAACTGCTGCCACCTTGTGGCCGTTTCACGCAACAGCAGCTTTAATCCCAGCGCTAATGGTCAGTTGATATTCAAAATCATTGCAGGCCTGTAAATGACACCTGCCCTGAAAACAAATCCTGGGGTCACATATCGACCAAAAAATTCAAAGGACGTCCATATTCCAAAACGACCATTTCCAAAGGCATATTTTACGCACATTAGTGTTCTGCTTCTTTTTCTTTCTTTCCTTTTTTGTTAAAAAAACGGGAATGGAAAAAGGCATCCCTCAGAATGGGCGAAAATCGTTGCAAACAAATCAATGGACAAAGGTTTAATCTCCAATATATATAAACAGCACATGCAGCTTAATATTAAAAAAACAAACAACCCAATACAAAAATGGGCAGATGATCTAAAGAGACGTTTCTTCAAAGAAGACACAGAGATGGCCAAGACGCACATGAAAAGCTGCTCAACAGCACTAATTATTAGAGAAATGCAAATCAAAACTACAATGAGGTATCACCTCACACCTGTTAGAATCGGCATCCTCAGAAAATCTACAAACAACAAATTCTGGGGAGGGTGTGGACAAAAGGAGCCCTCTTCCACTATTGGTGGGGATGTAAATTGATACAGTCACTATGGAGAAGAGTATGGCGTTTCCTTAAAAAAACTAGAAATAGAATTACCATCTGATCCAGCAATCCCACTTCTGGGCATATACCCAGAGAAAACCATAAATCAAAAAGGCACATTCACCACAATGTTCATTGCAGCACTATTTACAATAGCCAGGTAATGCAAGCAACCTAAATGCCCACAGACAGATGAATGGATAAAGATGTGGTACATATATAAAATGGAATATTACTCAGCCATAAAAAGGAATGAAACTGGGTCATTTGTAGAGACATCGATGGATCTAGAGACTGTCATACAGAATGAAGTAAGTCAGAAAGAGGAAAACAAATATTGTATATTAATGCATATATGTGGAACCTAAAAAATGGTACAGATGAACTGGTTTGCAGGGAAGAAATAGAGACACAGAGGTAGAGAACAAACGTATGGACACGAAGTGTGGGAAGTCATGGGGGGGTGGTGGTGGGATGAGTTGGGAGATTGGGATTGACCTGTATACATGTATATGCATAAAATACATAACTAATAATAACCTGCTGTATAAAAAAATAAATAAAATTAAATTTCAAAATTTAAAAAAATAAAATTTAAAAATAAAACAGAAAAAAGTTCTTCCCTTCACACAGATGTATTTATAGGAATGAATTATTTCCATGCTTATATCTATAAATACATAAAAGAGGAATCAAATCTAACTTGAACCATAAAAGAAAAAAAAAATGCTGAACCCACCAGTTATACAGAGGGAAACCCTATCAGGGCACTTGCTCCAGCGGTAAACAATTCTGAAATTGGTCAGAGGTGGGGAATCACCTCCCATACAGCCAGCAACCCACCCCCCATTCAAGGAGTGTCCTCATTGCAAAGCTGGGGGACCGTGCTGAGGCATCTGTGAGTAAACGTGAGCTGAGCCCCAGGCCAGCTGCTGCTGAACTGTTCCCACCCTTCCCAGGTAAAACACCTGAATATGTACAAGGGCTTGAAAGCCTAGAGGAAGGGCCCTGGAGCCACACCAGCGACAGCACGCAGGCCAACTTGGTGCCTGCAGGCCAGCCAGGATGGTCCTGGCCCCGGGTGCTCTTCTGGAAGCTTTCTATTGCCCTACCTGAGATACCCCTCCTGTCCCGGCCCCCACTGCTTTTATCCTTCCTCACCTCTGTCCGGAGAGAAATTCCATCGGAAGGTATGGGTGACACATCCTCTTCTTTACAGGTGGCAGCCTGGCAACTCCTGCAGAAAGGCCAGCAGAGCCCCACTCACACTGGGCCACCAACAAAGCCTTGGCCCCTCACTCCCTCCCACCAGCACAGCCCCGAGACTGCTGACGGGGCAGAGAATATGGAGTCAGGCGCAACTTCAGGGGCTATTGCTGCCTGGAACGCTGTTTATATTGACCTCAACCAGGCACACCTGGGGAGGGCCGGCCGGCAGGGTGAGGCTGCCCAGGTCAGCTAATCCACAACCCTCAGGGAATCACATGGTTGAAAATGGACCTCGCTAAGGCAGAATAGAAGCCAAGGAAAAAAAGGACACAATGCCATTTGCAGCCCCGTAGATGAGTCTAGAGGTAATCACGTGACTTGGAGTAAGTCAGAAAGTGAAAGACACATATCGTATCATATCACTTATAGGTATTACCTAAAAATGGATACCAGGGCAGATATTTCCACGGAGAAGGGCAATCACAGATTCATTAAACAAACTTATGGTTCACCAATGGAAAGGTGTGAGGATTGGTTTCATTATGATATCGGGGTTAACAGACATAATCAAACACAGGTGACATATATATTCACCAAAGACCTACGGAATACCAAGAGAAGACGACTCAACATTCTGTCCTAACGTACACGGGAAAAGGATCCCAGGAAGAACAGACATCTGTATATGTGTAAAAGAACCACATCTTCCACACCTACAACAAGCCAAACATTGTAATCAAACTTGTTGTAATAGAAAATAAAATTTAAAAAAATTAAAAACACGAACAAGAAGTAGTGAGACAAACTTGAGGTGCTTTCTCCTGGCACATTCCATTCTAAATTCCAATCTAGAACACGACTTCCATTGAGGCTCTGTTGCCCTAGTAACCAGATTTGGTAAGGAAGGACTGCTGCCACCTTGTGGCCGTTTCACGCAACAGCAGCTTTAATCCCAGCGCTAATGGTCAGTTGATATTCAAAATCATTGCAGGCCTGTAAATGACACCTGCCCTGAAAACAAATCCTGGGGTCACATATCGACCAAAAAATTCAAAGGACGTCCATATTCCAAAACGACCATTTCCAAAGGCATATTTTACGCACATTAGTGTTCTGCTTCTTTTTCTTTCTTTCCTTTTTTGTTAAAAAAACGGGAATGGAAAAAGGCATCCCTCAGAATGGGCGAAAATCGTTGCAAACAAATCAATGGACAAAGGTTTAATCTCCAATATATATAAACAGCACATGCAGCTTAATATTAAAAAAACAAACAACCCAATACAAAAATGGGCAGATGATCTAAAGAGACGTTTCTTCAAAGAAGACACAGAGATGGCCAAGACGCACATGAAAAGCTGCTCAACAGCACTAATTATTAGAGAAATGCAAATCAAAACTACAATGAGGTATCACCTCACACCTGTTAGAATCGGCATCCTCAGAAAATCTACAAACAACAAATTCTGGGGAGGGTGTGGACAAAAGGAGCCCTCTTCCACTATTGGTGGGGATGTAAATTGATACAGTCACTATGGAGAAGAGTATGGCGTTTCCTTAAAAAAACTAGAAATAGAATTACCATCTGATCCAGCAATCCCACTTCTGGGCATATACCCAGAGAAAACCATAAATCAAAAAGGCACATTCACCACAATGTTCATTGCAGCACTATTTACAATAGCCAGGTAATGCAAGCAACCTAAATGCCCACAGACAGATGAATGGATAAAGATGTGGTACATATATAAAATGGAATATTACTCAGCCATAAAAAGGAATGAAACTGGGTCATTTGTAGAGACATCGATGGATCTAGAGACTGTCATACAGAATGAAGTAAGTCAGAAAGAGGAAAACAAATATTGTATATTAATGCATATATGTGGAACCTAAAAAATGGTACAGATGAACTGGTTTGCAGGGAAGAAATAGAGACACAGAGGTAGAGAACAAACGTATGGACACGAAGTGTGGGAAGTCATGGGGGGGTGGTGGTGGGATGAGTTGGGAGATTGGGATTGACCTGTATACATGTATATGCATAAAATACATAACTAATAATAACCTGCTGTATAAAAAAATAAATAAAATTAAATTTCAAAATTTAAAAAAATAAAATTTAAAAATAAAACAGAAAAAAGTTCTTCCCTTCACACAGATGTATTTATAGGAATGAATTATTTCCATGCTTATATCTATAAATACATAAAAGAGGAATCAAATCTAACTTGAACCATAAAAGAAAAAAAAATGCTGAACCCACCAGTTATACAGAGGGAAACCCTATCAGGGCACTTGCTCCAGCGGTAAACAATTCTGAAATTGGTCAGAGGTGGGGAATCACCTCCCATACAGCCAGCAACCCACCCCCCATTCAAGGAGTGTCCTCATTGCAAAGCTGGGGGACCGTGCTGAGGCATCTGTGAGTAAACGTGAGCTGAGCCCCAGGCCAGCTGCTGCTGAACTGTTCCCACCCTTCCCAGGTAAAACACCTGAATATATACAAGGGCTTGAAAGCCTAGAGGAAGGGCCCTGGAGCCACACCAGCGACAGCACGCAGGCCAACTTGGTGCCTGCAGGCCAGCCAGGATGGTCCTGGCCCCGGGCGCTCTTCTGGAAGCTTTCTATTGCCCTACCTGAGATACCCCTCCTGTCCCGGCCCCCACTGCTTTTATCCTTCCTCACCTCTGTCCGGAGAGAAATTCCATCGGAAGGTATGGGTGACACATCCTCTTCTTTACAGGTGGCAGCCTGGCAACTCCTGCAGAAAGGCCAGCAGAGCCCCACTCACACTGGGCCACCAACAAAGCCTTGGCCCCTCACTCCCTCCCACCAGCACAGCCCCGAGACTGCTGACGGGGCAGAGAATATGGAGTCAGGCGCAACTTCAGGGGCTATTGCTGCCTGGAACACTGTTTATATTGACCTCAACCAGGCACACCTGGGGAGGGCCGGCCGGCAGGGTGAGGCTGCCCAGGTCAGCTAATCCACAACCCTCAGGGAATCACATGGTTGAAAATGGACCTCGCTAAGGCAGAATAGAAGCCAAGGAAAAAAAGGACACAATGCCATTTGCAGCCCCGTAGATGAGTCTAGAGGTAATCATGTGACTTGGAGTAAGTCAGAAAGTGAAAGACACATATCGTATCATATCACTTATAGGTATTACCTAAAAATGGATACCAGGGCAGATATTTCCACGGAGAAGGGCAATCACAGATTCATTAAACAAACTTATGGTTCACCAATGGAAAGGTGTGAGGATTGGTTTCATTATGATATCGGGGTTAACAGACATAATCAAACACAGGTGACATATATATTCACCAAAGACCTACGGAATACCAAGAGAAGACGACTCAACATTCTGTCCTAATGTACATGGGAAAAGGATCCCAGGAAGAACAGACATCTGTATATGTGTAAAAGAACCACATCTTCCACACCTACAACAAGCCAAACATTGTAATCAAACTTGCTGTAATAGAAAATAAAAAAAAATTAAAAACACGAACAAGAAGTAGTGAGACAAACTTGAGAGGCTTTCTCCTGGCACATTCCATTCTAAATTCCAATCTAGAACACGACTTCCATTGAGGCTCTGTTGCCCTAGTAACCAGATTTGGTAAGGGAGAACTGCTGCCACCTTGTGGCCGTTTCACGCAACAGCAGCTTTAATCCCAGCGCTAATGGTCAGTTGATATTCAAAATCATTGCAGGCCTGTAAATGACACCTGCCCTGAAAACAAATCCTGGGGTCACATATCGACCAAAAAATTCAAAGGACGTCCATATTCCAAAACGACCATTTCCAAAGGCATATTTTACGCACATTAGTGTTCTGCTTCTTTTTCTTTCTTTCCTTTTTTGTTAAAAAAACGGGAATGGAAAAAGGCATCCCTCAGAATGGGCGAAAATCGTTGCAAACAAATCAATGGACAAAGGTTTAATCTCCAATATATATAAACAGCACATGCAGCTTAATATTAAAAAAAACAAACAACCCAATACAAAAATGGGCAGATGATCTAAAGAGACGTTTCTTCAAAGAAGACACAGAGATGGCCAAGACGCACATGAAAAGCTGCTCAACAGCACTAATTATTAGAGAAATGCAAATCAAAACTACAATGAGGTATCACCTCACACCTGTTAGAATCGGCATCCTCAGAAAATCTACAAACAACAAATTCTGGGGAGGGTGTGGACAAAAGGAGCCCTCTTCCACTATTGGTGGGGATGTAAATTGATACAGTCACTATGGAGAAGAGTATGGCGTTTCCTTAAAAAAACTAGAAATAGAATTACCATCTGATCCAGCAATCCCACTTCTGGGCATATACCCAGAGAAAACCATAAATCAAAAAGGCACATTCACCACAATGTTCATTGCAGCACTATTTACAATAGCCAGGTAATGCAAGCAACCTAAATGCCCACAGACAGATGAATGGATAAAGATGTGGTACATATATAAAATGGAATATTACTCAGCCATAAAAAGGAATGAAACTGGGTCATTTGTAGAGACATCGATGGATCTAGAGACTGTCATACAGAATGAAGTAAGTCAGAAAGAGGAAAACAAATATTGTATATTAATGCATATATGTGGAACCTAAAAAATGGTACAGATGAACTGGTTTGCAGGGAAGAAATAGAGACACAGAGGTAGAGAACAAACGTATGGACACGAAGTGTGGGAAGTCATGGGGGGGTGGTGGTGGGATGAGTTGGGAGATTGGGATTGACCTGTATACATGTATATGCATAAAATACATAACTAATAATAACCTGCTGTATAAAAAAATAAATAAAATTAAATTTCAAAATTTAAAAAAATAAAATTTAAAAATAAAACAGAAAAAAGTTCTTCCCTTCACACAGATGTATTTATAGGAATGAATTATTTCCATGCTTATATCTATAAATACATAAAAGAGGAATCAAATCTAACTTGAACCATAAAAGAAAAAAAAATGCTGAACCCACCAGTTATACAGAGGGAAACCCTATCAGGGCACTTGCTCCAGCGGTAAACAATTCTGAAATTGGTCAGAGGTGGGGAATCACCTCCCATACAGCCAGCAACCCACCCCCCATTCAAGGAGTGTCCTCATTGCAAAGCTGGGGGACCGTGCTGAGGCATCTGTGAGTAAACGTGAGCTGAGCCCCAGGCCAGCTGCTGCTGAACTGTTCCCACCCTTCCCAGGTAAAACACCTGAATATGTACAAGGGCTTGAAAGCCTAGAGGAAGGGCCGTGGAGCCACACCAGCAACAACACGCAGGCCAACTTGGTGCCTGCAGGCCAGCCAGGATGGTCCTGGCCCCGGGTGCTCTTCTGGAAGCTTTCTATTGCCCTACCTGAGATACCCCTCCTGTCCCGGCCCCCACTGCTTTTATCCTTCCTCACCTCTGTCCGGAGAGAAATTCCATCGGAAGGTATGGGTGACACATCCTCTTCTTTACAGGTGGCAGCCTGGCAACTCCTGCAGAAAGGCCAGCAGAGCCCCACTCACACTGGGCCACCAACAAAGCCTTGGCCCCTCACTCCCTCCCACCAGCACAGCCCCGAGACTGCTGACGGGGCAGAGAATATGGAGTCAGGCGCAACTTCAGGGGCTATTGCTGCCTGGAACGCTGTTTATATTGACCTCAACCAGGCACACCTGGGGAGGGCCGGCCGGCAGGGTGAGGCTGCCCAGGTCAGCTAATCCACAACCCTCAGGGAATCACATGGTTGAAAATGGACCTCGCTAAGGCAGAATAGAAGCCAAGGAAAAAAAGGACACAATGCCATTTGCAGCCCCGTAGATGAGTCTAGAGGTAATCACGTGACTTGGAGTAAGTCAGAAAGTGAAAGACACATATCGTATCATATCACTTATAGGTATTACCTAAAAATGGATACCAGGGCAGATATTTCCACGGAGAAGGGCAATCACAGATTCATTAAACAAACTTATGGTTCACCAATGGAAAGGTGTGAGGATTGGTTTCATTATGATATCGGGGTTAACAGACATAATCAAACACAGGTGACATATATATTCACCAAAGACCTACGGAATACCAAGAGAAGACGACTCAACATTCTGTCCTAACGTACACGGGAAAAGGATCCCAGGAAGAACAGACATCTGTATATGTGTAAAAGAACCACATCTTCCACACCTACAACAAGCCAAACATTGTAATCAAACTTGTTGTAATAGAAAATAAAATTTAAAAAAATTAAAAACACGAACAAGAAGTAGTGAGACAAACTTGAGGTGCTTTCTCCTGGCACATTCCATTCTAAATTCCAATCTAGAACACGACTTCCATTGAGGCTCTGTTGCCCTAGTAACCAGATTTGGTAAGGAAGGACTGCTGCCACCTTGTGGCCGTTTCACGCAACAGCAGCTTTAATCCCAGCGCTAATGGTCAGTTGATATTCAAAATCATTGCAGGCCTGTAAATGACACCTGCCCTGAAAACAAATCCTGGGGTCACATATCGACCAAAAAATTCAAAGGACGTCCATATTCCAAAACGACCATTTCCAAAGGCATATTTTACGCACATTAGTGTTCTGCTTCTTTTTCTTTCTTTCCTTTTTTGTTAAAAAAACGGGAATGGAAAAAGGCATCCCTCAGAATGGGCGAAAATCGTTGCAAACAAATCAATGGACAAAGGTTTAATCTCCAATATATATAAACAGCACATGCAGCTTAATATTAAAAAAACAAACAACCCAATACAAAAATGGGCAGATGATCTAAAGAGACGTTTCTTCAAAGAAGACACAGAGATGGCCAAGACGCACATGAAAAGCTGCTCAACAGCACTAATTATTAGAGAAATGCAAATCAAAACTACAATGAGGTATCACCTCACACCTGTTAGAATCGGCATCCTCAGAAAATCTACAAACAACAAATTCTGGGGAGGGTGTGGACAAAAGGAGCCCTCTTCCACTATTGGTGGGGATGTAAATTGATACAGTCACTATGGAGAAGAGTATGGCGTTTCCTTAAAAAAACTAGAAATAGAATTACCATCTGATCCAGCAATCCCACTTCTGGGCATATACCCAGAGAAAACCATAAATCAAAAAGGCACATTCACCACAATGTTCATTGCAGCACTATTTACAATAGCCAGGTAATGCAAGCAACCTAAATGCCCACAGACAGATGAATGGATAAAGATGTGGTACATATATAAAATGGAATATTACTCAGCCATAAAAAGGAATGAAACTGGGTCATTTGTAGAGACATCGATGGATCTAGAGACTGTCATACAGAATGAAGTAAGTCAGAAAGAGGAAAACAAATATTGTATATTAATGCACATATGTGGAACCTAAAAAATGGTACAGATGAACTGGTTTGCAGGGAAGAAATAGAGACACAGAGGTAGAGAACAAACGTATGGACACGAAGTGTGGGAAGTCATGGGGGGGTGGTGGTGGGATGAGTTGGGAGATTGGGATTGACCTGTATACATGTATATGCATAAAATACATAACTAATAATAACCTGCTGTATAAAAAAATAAATAAAATTAAATTTCAAAATTTAAAAATAAAACAGAAAAAAGTTCTTCCCTTCACACAGATGTATTTATAGGAATGAATTATTTCCATGCTTATATCTATAAATACATAAAAGAGGAATCAAATCTAACTTGAACCATAAAAGAAAAAAAAAATGCTGAACCCACCAGTTATACAGAGGGAAACCCTATCAGGGCACTTGCTCCAGCGGTAAACAATTCTGAAATTGGTCAGAGGTGGGGAATCACCTCCCATACAGCCAGCAACCCACCCCCCATTCAAGGAGTGTCCTCATTGCAAAGCTGGGGGACCGTGCTGAGGCATCTGTGAGTAAACGTGAGCTGAGCCCCAGGCCAGCTGCTGCTGAACTGTTCCCACCCTTCCCAGGTAAAACACCTGAATATGTACAAGGGCTTGAAAGCCTAGAGGAAGGGCCCTGGAGCCACACCAGCGACAGCACGCAGGCCAACTTGGTGCCTGCAGGCCAGCCAGGATGGTCCTGGCCCCGGGCGCTCTTCTGGAAGCTTTCTATTGCCCTACCTGAGATACCCCTCCTGTCCCGGCCCCCACTGCTTTTATCCTTCCTCACCTCTGTCCGGAGAGAAATTCCATCGGAAGGTATGGGTGACACATCCTCTTCTTTACAGGTGGCAGCCTGGCAACTCCTGCAGAAAGGCCAGCAGAGCCCCACTCACACCGGGCCACCAACAAAGCCTTGGCCCCTCACTCCCTCCCACCAGCACAGCCCCGAGACTGCTGACGGGGCAGAGAATATGGAGTCAGGCGCAACTTCAGGGGCTATTGCTGCCTGGAACGCTGTTTATATTGACCTCAACCAGGCACACCTGGGGAGGGCCGGCCGGCAGGGTGAGGCTGCCCAGGTCAGCTAATCCACAACCCTCAGGGAATCACATGGTTGAAAATGGACCTCGCTAAGGCAGAATAGAAGCCAAGGAAAAAAAGGACACAATGCCATTTGCAGCCCCGTAGATGAGTCTAGAGGTGATCACGTGACTTGGAGTAAGTCAGAAAGTGAAAGACACATATCGTATCATATCACTTATAGGTATTACCTAAAAATGGATACCAGGGCAGATATTTCCACGGAGAAGGGCAATCACAGATTCATTAAACAAACTTATGGTTCACCAATGGAAAGGTGTGAGGATTGGTTTCATTATGATATCGGGGTTAACAGACATAATCAAACACAGGTGACATATATATTCACCAAAGACCTACGGAATACCAAGAGAAGACGACTCAACATTCTGTCCTAACGTACACGGGAAAAGGATCCCAGGAAGAACAGACATCTGTATATGTGTAAAAGAACCACATCTTCCACACCTACAACAAGCCAAACATTGTAATCAAACTTGTTGTAATAGAAAATAAAATTTAAAAAAATTAAAAACACGAACAAGAAGTAGTGAGACAAACTTGAGGTGCTTTCTCCTGGCACATTCCATTCTAAATTCCAATCTAGAACACGACTTCCATTGAGGCTCTGTTGCCCTAGTAACCAGATTTGGTAAGGAAGGACTGCTGCCACCTTGTGGCCGTTTCACGCAACAGCAGCTTTAATCCCAGCGCTAATGGTCAGTTGATATTCAAAATCATTGCAGGCCTGTAAATGACACCTGCCCTGAAAACAAATCCTGGGGTCACATATCGACCAAAAAATTCAAAGGACGTCCATATTCCAAAACGACCATTTCCAAAGGCATATTTTACGCACATTAGTGTTCTGCTTCTTTTTCTTTCTTTCCTTTTTTGTTAAAAAAACGGGAATGGAAAAAGGCATCCCTCAGAATGGGCGAAAATCGTTGCAAACAAATCAATGGACAAAGGTTTAATCTCCAATATATATAAACAGCACATGCAGCTTAATATTAAAAAAACAAACAACCCAATACAAAAATGGGCAGATGATCTAAAGAGACGTTTCTTCAAAGAAGACACAGAGATGGCCAAGACGCACATGAAAAGCTGCTCAACAGCACTAATTATTAGAGAAATGCAAATCAAAACTACAATGAGGTATCACCTCACACCTGTTAGAATCGGCATCCTCAGAAAATCTACAAACAACAAATTCTGGGGAGGGTGTGGACAAAAGGAGCCCTCTTCCACTATTGGTGGGGATGTAAATTGATACAGTCACTATGGAGAAGAGTATGGCGTTTCCTTAAAAAAACTAGAAATAGAATTACCATCTGATCCAGCAATCCCACTTCTGGGCATATACCCAGAGAAAACCATAAATCAAAAAGGCACATTCACCACAATGTTCATTGCAGCACTATTTACAATAGCCAGGTAATGCAAGCAACCTAAATGCCCACAGACAGATGAATGGATAAAGATGTGGTACATATATAAAATGGAATATTACTCAGCCATAAAAAGGAATGAAACTGGGTCATTTGTAGAGACATCGATGGATCTAGAGACTGTCATACAGAATGAAGTAAGTCAGAAAGAGGAAAACAAATATTGTATATTAATGCATATATGTGGAACCTAAAAAATGGTACAGATGAACTGGTTTGCAGGGAAGAAATAGAGACACAGAGGTAGAGAACAAACGTATGGACACGAAGTGTGGGAAGTCTTGGGGGGGTGGTGGTGGGATGAGTTGGGAGATTGGGATTGACCTGTATACATGTATATGCATAAAATACATAACTAATAATAACCTGCTGTATAAAAAAATAAATAAAATTAAATTTCAAAATTTAAAAAAATAAAATTTAAAAATAAAACAGAAAAAAGTTCTTCCCTTCACACAGATGTATTTATAGGAATGAATTATTTCCATGCTTATATCTATAAATACATAAAAGAGGAATCAAATCTAACTTGAACCATAAAAGAAAAAAAAAATGCTGAACCCACCAGTTATACAGAGGGAAACCCTATCAGGGCACTTGCTCCAGCGGTAAACAATTCTGAAATTGGTCAGAGGTGGGGAATCACCTCCCATACAGCCAGCAACCCACCCCCCATTCAAGGAGTGTCCTCATTGCAAAGCTGGGGGACCGTGCTGAGGCATCTGTGAGTAAACGTGAGCTGAGCCCCAGGCCAGCTGCTGCTGAACTGTTCCCACCCTTCCCAGGTAAAACACCTGAATATGTACAAGGGCTTGAAAGCCTAGAGGAAGGGCCCTGGAGCCACACCAGCGACAGCACGCAGGCCAACTTGGTGCCTGCAGGCCAGCCAGGATGGTCCTGGCCCCGGGCGCTCTTCTGGAAGCTTTCTATTGCCCTACCTGAGATACCCCTCCTGTCCCGGCCCCCACTGCTTTTATCCTTCCTCACCTCTGTCCGGAGAGAAATTCCATCGGAAGGTATGGGTGACACATCCTCTTCTTTACAGGTGGCAGCCTGGCAACTCCTGCAGAAAGGCCAGCAGAGCCCCACTCACACCGGGCCACCAACAAAGCCTTGGCCCCTCACTCCCTCCCACCAGCACAGCCCCGAGACTGCTGACGGGGCAGAGAATATGGAGTCAGGCGCAACTTCAGGGGCTATTGCTGCCTGGAACGCTGTTTATATTGACCTCAACCAGGCACACCTGGGGAGGGCCGGCCGGCAGGGTGAGGCTGCCCAGGTCAGCTAATCCACAACCCTCAGGGAATCACATGGTTGAAAATGGACCTCGCTAAGGCAGAATAGAAGCCAAGGAAAAAAAGGACACAATGCCATTTGCAGCCCCGTAGATGAGTCTAGAGGTAATCATGTGACTTGGAGTAAGTCAGAAAGTGAAAGACACATATCGTATCATATCACTTATAGGTATTACCTAAAAATGGATACCAGGGCAGATATTTCCACGGAGAAGGGCAATCACAGATTCATTAAACAAACTTATGGTTCACCAATGGAAAGGTGTGAGGATTGGTTTCATTATGATATCGGGGTTAACAGACATAATCAAACACAGGTGACATATATATTCACCAAAGACCTACGGAATACCAAGAGAAGACGACTCAACATTCTGTCCTAATGTACATGGGAAAAGGATCCCAGGAAGAACAGACATCTGTATATGTGTAAAAGAACCACATCTTCCACACCTACAACAAGCCAAACATTGTAATCAAACTTGCTGTAATAGAAAATAAAAAAAAATTAAAAACACGAACAAGAAGTAGTGAGACAAACTTGAGAGGCTTTCTCCTGGCACATTCCATTCTAAATTCCAATCTAGAACACGACTTCCATTGAGGCTCTGTTGCCCTAGTAACCAGATTTGGTAAGGGAGAACTGCTGCCACCTTGTGGCCGTTTCACGCAACAGCAGCTTTAATCCCAGCGCTAATGGTCAGTTGATATTCAAAATCATTGCAGGCCTGTAAATGACACCTGCCCTGAAAACAAATCCTGGGGTCACATATCGACCAAAAAATTCAAAGGACGTCCATATTCCAAAACGACCATTTCCAAAGGCATATTTTACGCACATTAGTGTTCTGCTTCTTTTTCTTTCTTTCCTTTTTTGTTAAAAAAACGGGAATGGAAAAAGGCATCCCTCAGAATGGGCGAAAATCGTTGCAAACAAATCAATGGACAAAGGTTTAATCTCCAATATATATAAACAGCACATGCAGCTTAATATTAAAAAAAACAAACAACCCAATACAAAAATGGGCAGATGATCTAAAGAGACGTTTCTTCAAAGAAGACACAGAGATGGCCAAGACGCACATGAAAAGCTGCTCAACAGCACTAATTATTAGAGAAATGCAAATCAAAACTACAATGAGGTATCACCTCACACCTGTTAGAATCGGCATCCTCAGAAAATCTACAAACAACAAATTCTGGGGAGGGTGTGGACAAAAGGAGCCCTCTTCCACTATTGGTGGGGATGTAAATTGATACAGTCACTATGGAGAAGAGTATGGCGTTTCCTTAAAAAAACTAGAAATAGAATTACCATCTGATCCAGCAATCCCACTTCTGGGCATATACCCAGAGAAAACCATAAATCAAAAAGGCACATTCACCACAATGTTCATTGCAGCACTATTTACAATAGCCAGGTAATGCAAGCAACCTAAATGCCCACAGACAGATGAATGGATAAAGATGTGGTACATATATAAAATGGAATATTACTCAGCCATAAAAAGGAATGAAACTGGGTCATTTGTAGAGACATCGATGGATCTAGAGACTGTCATACAGAATGAAGTAAGTCAGAAAGAGGAAAACAAATATTGTATATTAATGCATATATGTGGAACCTAAAAAATGGTACAGATGAACTGGTTTGCAGGGAAGAAATAGAGACACAGAGGTAGAGAACAAACGTATGGACACGAAGTGTGGGAAGTCATGGGGGGGTGGTGGTGGGATGAGTTGGGAGATTGGGATTGACCTGTATACATGTATATGCATAAAATACATAACTAATAATAACCTGCTGTATAAAATAATAAATAAAATTAAATTTCAAAATTTAAAAAAATAAAATTTAAAAATAAAACAGAAAAAAGTTCTTCCCTTCACACAGATGTATTTATAGGAATGAATTATTTCCATGCTTATATCTATAAATACATAAAAGAGGAATCAAATCTAACTTGAACCATAAAAGAAAAAAAAAATGCTGAACCCACCAGTTATACAGAGGGAAACCCTATCAGGGCACTTGCTCCAGCGGTAAACAATTCTGAAATTGGTCAGAGGTGGGGAATCACCTCCCATACAGCCAGCAACCCACCCCCCATTCAAGGAGTGTCCTCATTGCAAAGCTGGGGGACCGTGCTGAGGCATCTGTGAGTAAACGTGAGCTGAGCCCCAGGCCAGCTGCTGCTGAACTGTTCCCACCCTTCCCAGGTAAAACACCTGAATATGTACAAGGGCTTGAAAGCCTAGAGGAAGGGCCCTGGAGCCACACCAGCGACAGCACGCAGGCCAACTTGGTGCCTGCAGGCCAGCCAGGATGGTCCTGGCCCCGGGTGCTCTTCTGGAAGCTTTCTATTGCCCTACCTGAGATACCCCTCCTGTCCCGGCCCCCACTGCTTTTATCCTTCCTCACCTCTGTCCGGAGAGAAATTCCATCGGAAGGTATGGGTGACACATCCTCTTCTTTACAGGTGGCAGCCTGGCAACTCCTGCAGAAAGGCCAGCAGAGCCCCACTCACACTGGGCCACCAACAAAGCCTTGGCCCCTCACTCCCTCCCACCAGCACAGCCCCGAGACTGCTGACGGGGCAGAGAATATGGAGTCAGGCGCAACTTCAGGGGCTATTGCTGCCTGGAACGCTGTTTATATTGACCTCAACCAGGCACACCTGGGGAGGGCCGGCCGGCAGGGTGAGGCTGCCCAGGTCAGCTAATCCACAACCCTCAGGGAATCACATGGTTGAAAATGGACCTCGCTAAGGCAGAATAGAAGCCAAGGAAAAAAAGGACACAATGCCATTTGCAGCCCCGTAGATGAGTCTAGAGGTAATCACGTGACTTGGAGTAAGTCAGAAAGTGAAAGACACATATCGTATCATATCACTTATAGGTATTACCTAAAAATGGATACCAGGGCAGATATTTCCACGGAGAAGGGCAATCACAGATTCATTAAACAAACTTATGGTTCACCAATGGAAAGGTGTGAGGATTGGTTTCATTATGATATCGGGGTTAACAGACATAATCAAACACAGGTGACATATATATTCACCAAAGACCTACGGAATACCAAGAGAAGACGACTCAACATTCTGTCCTAACGTACACGGGAAAAGGATCCCAGGAAGAACAGACATCTGTATATGTGTAAAAGAACCACATCTTCCACACCTACAACAAGCCAAACATTGTAATCAAACTTGTTGTAATAGAAAATAAAATTTAAAAAAATTAAAAACACGAACAAGAAGTAGTGAGACAAACTTGAGGTGCTTTCTCCTGGCACATTCCATTCTAAATTCCAATCTAGAACACGACTTCCATTGAGGCTCTGTTGCCCTAGTAACCAGATTTGGTAAGGAAAGACTGCTGCCACCTTGTGGCCGTTTCACGCAACAGCAGCTTTAATCCCAGCGCTAATGGTCAGTTGATATTCAAAATCATTGCAGGCCTGTAAATGACACCTGCCCTGAAAACAAATCCTGGGGTCACATATCGACCAAAAAATTCAAAGGACGTCCATATTCCAAAACGACCATTTCCAAAGGCATATTTTACGCACATTAGTGTTCTGCTTCTTTTTCTTTCTTTCCTTTTTTGTTAAAAAAACGGGAATGGAAAAAGGCATCCCTCAGAATGGGCGAAAATCGTTGCAAACAAATCAATGGACAAAGGTTTAATCTCCAATATATATAAACAGCACATGCAGCTTAATATTAAAAAAACAAACAACCCAATACAAAAATGGGCAGATGATCTAAAGAGACGTTTCTTCAAAGAAGACACAGAGATGGCCAAGACGCACATGAAAAGCTGCTCAACAGCACTAATTATTAGAGAAATGCAAATCAAAACTACAATGAGGTATCACCTCACACCTGTTAGAATCGGCATCCTCAGAAAATCTACAAACAACAAATTCTGGGGAGGGTGTGGACAAAAGGAGCCCTCTTCCACTATTGGTGGGGATGTAAATTGATACAGTCACTATGGAGAAGAGTATGGCGTTTCCTTAAAAAAACTAGAAATAGAATTACCATCTGATCCAGCAATCCCACTTCTGGGCATATACCCAGAGAAAACCATAAATCAAAAAGGCACATTCACCACAATGTTCATTGCAGCACTATTTACAATAGCCAGGTAATGCAAGCAACCTAAATGCCCACAGACAGATGAATGGATAAAGATGTGGTACATATATAAAATGGAATATTACTCAGCCATAAAAAGGAATGAAACTGGGTCATTTGTAGAGACATCGATGGATCTAGAGACTGTCATACAGAATGAAGTAAGTCAGAAAGAGGAAAACAAATATTGTATATTAATGCACATATGTGGAACCTAAAAAATGGTACAGATGAACTGGTTTGCAGGGAAGAAATAGAGACACAGAGGTAGAGAACAAACGTATGGACACGAAGTGTGGGAAGTCATGGGGGGGTGGTGGTGGGATGAGTTGGGAGATTGGGATTGACCTGTATACATGTATATGCATAAAATACATAACTAATAATAACCTGCTGTATAAAAAAATAAATAAAATTAAATTTCAAAATTTAAAAATAAAACAGAAAAAAGTTCTTCCCTTCACACAGATGTATTTATAGGAATGAATTATTTCCATGCTTATATCTATAAATACATAAAAGAGGAATCAAATCTAACTTGAACCATAAAAGAAAAAAAAAATGCTGAACCCACCAGTTATACAGAGGGAAACCCTATCAGGGCACTTGCTCCAGCGGTAAACAATTCTGAAATTGGTCAGAGGTGGGGAATCACCTCCCATACAGCCAGCAACCCACCCCCCATTCAAGGAGTGTCCTCATTGCAAAGCTGGGGGACCGTGCTGAGGCATCTGTGAGTAAACGTGAGCTGAGCCCCAGGCCAGCTGCTGCTGAACTGTTCCCACCCTTCCCAGGTAAAACACCTGAATATGTACAAGGGCTTGAAAGCCTAGAGGAAGGGCCCTGGAGCCACACCAGCGACAGCACGCAGGCCAACTTGGTGCCTGCAGGCCAGCCAGGATGGTCCTGGCCCCGGGCGCTCTTCTGGAAGCTTTCTATTGCCCTACCTGAGATACCCCTCCTGTCCCGGCCCCCACTGCTTTTATCCTTCCTCACCTCTGTCCGGAGAGAAATTCCATCGGAAGGTATGGGTGACACATCCTCTTCTTTACAGGTGGCAGCCTGGCAACTCCTGCAGAAAGGCCAGCAGAGCCCCACTCACACCGGGCCACCAACAAAGCCTTGGCCCCTCACTCCCTCCCACCAGCACAGCCCCGAGACTGCTGACGGGGCAGAGAATATGGAGTCAGGCGCAACTTCAGGGGCTATTGCTGCCTGGAACGCTGTTTATATTGACCTCAACCAGGCACACCTGGGGAGGGCCGGCCGGCAGGGTGAGGCTGCCCAGGTCAGCTAATCCACAACCCTCAGGGAATCACATGGTTGAAAATGGACCTCGCTAAGGCAGAATAGAAGCCAAGGAAAAAAAGGACACAATGCCATTTGCAGCCCCGTAGATGAGTCTAGAGGTGATCACGTGACTTGGAGTAAGTCAGAAAGTGAAAGACACATATCGTATCATATCACTTATAGGTATTACCTAAAAATGGATACCAGGGCAGATATTTCCACGGAGAAGGGCAATCACAGATTCATTAAACAAACTTATGGTTCACCAATGGAAAGGTGTGAGGATTGGTTTCATTATGATATCGGGGTTAACAGACATAATCAAACACAGGTGACATATATATTCACCAAAGACCTACGGAATACCAAGAGAAGACGACTCAACATTCTGTCCTAACGTACACGGGAAAAGGATCCCAGGAAGAACAGACATCTGTATATGTGTAAAAGAACCACATCTTCCACACCTACAACAAGCCAAACATTGTAATCAAACTTGTTGTAATAGAAAATAAAATTTAAAAAAATTAAAAACACGAACAAGAAGTAGTGAGACAAACTTGAGGTGCTTTCTCCTGGCACATTCCATTCTAAATTCCAATCTAGAACACGACTTCCATTGAGGCTCTGTTGCCCTAGTAACCAGATTTGGTAAGGAAGGACTGCTGCCACCTTGTGGCCGTTTCACGCAACAGCAGCTTTAATCCCAGCGCTAATGGTCAGTTGATATTCAAAATCATTGCAGGCCTGTAAATGACACCTGCCCTGAAAACAAATCCTGGGGTCACATATCGACCAAAAAATTCAAAGGACGTCCATATTCCAAAACGACCATTTCCAAAGGCATATTTTACGCACATTAGTGTTCTGCTTCTTTTTCTTTCTTTCCTTTTTTGTTAAAAAAACGGGAATGGAAAAAGGCATCCCTCAGAATGGGCGAAAATCGTTGCAAACAAATCAATGGACAAAGGTTTAATCTCCAATATATATAAACAGCACATGCAGCTTAATATTAAAAAAACAAACAACCCAATACAAAAATGGGCAGATGATCTAAAGAGACGTTTCTTCAAAGAAGACACAGAGATGGCCAAGACGCACATGAAAAGCTGCTCAACAGCACTAATTATTAGAGAAATGCAAATCAAAACTACAATGAGGTATCACCTCACACCTGTTAGAATCGGCATCCTCAGAAAATCTACAAACAACAAATTCTGGGGAGGGTGTGGACAAAAGGAGCCCTCTTCCACTATTGGTGGGGATGTAAATTGATACAGTCACTATGGAGAAGAGTATGGCGTTTCCTTAAAAAAACTAGAAATAGAATTACCATCTGATCCAGCAATCCCACTTCTGGGCATATACCCAGAGAAAACCATAAATCAAAAAGGCACATTCACCACAATGTTCATTGCAGCACTATTTACAATAGCCAGGTAATGCAAGCAACCTAAATGCCCACAGACAGATGAATGGATAAAGATGTGGTACATATATAAAATGGAATATTACTCAGCCATAAAAAGGAATGAAACTGGGTCATTTGTAGAGACATCGATGGATCTAGAGACTGTCATACAGAATGAAGTAAGTCAGAAAGAGGAAAACAAATATTGTATATTAATGCATATATGTGGAACCTAAAAAATGGTACAGATGAACTGGTTTGCAGGGAAGAAATAGAGACACAGAGGTAGAGAACAAACGTATGGACACGAAGTGTGGGAAGTCATGGGGGGGTGGTGGTGGGATGAGTTGGGAGATTGGGATTGACCTGTATACATGTATATGCATAAAATACATAACTAATAATAACCTGCTGTATAAAAAAATAAATAAAATTAAATTTCAAAATTTAAAAAAATAAAATTTAAAAATAAAACAGAAAAAAGTTCTTCCCTTCACACAGATGTATTTATAGGAATGAATTATTTCCATGCTTATATCTATAAATACATAAAAGAGGAATCAAATCTAACTTGAACCATAAAAGAAAAAAAAAATGCTGAACCCACCAGTTATACAGAGGGAAACCCTATCAGGGCACTTGCTCCAGCGGTAAACAATTCTGAAATTGGTCAGAGGTGGGGAATCACCTCCCATACAGCCAGCAACCCACCCCCCATTCAAGGAGTGTCCTCATTGCAAAGCTGGGGGACCGTGCTGAGGCATCTGTGAGTAAACGTGAGCTGAGCCCCAGGCCAGCTGCTGCTGAACTGTTCCCACCCTTCCCAGGTAAAACACCTGAATATGTACAAGGGCTTGAAAGCCTAGAGGAAGGGCCCTGGAGCCACACCAGCGACAGCACGCAGGCCAACTTGGTGCCTGCAGGCCAGCCAGGATGGTCCTGGCCCCGGGCGCTCTTCTGGAAGCTTTCTATTGCCCTACCTGAGATACCCCTCCTGTCCCGGCCCCCACTGCTTTTATCCTTCCTCACCTCTGTCCGGAGAGAAATTCCATCGGAAGGTATGGGTGACACATCCTCTTCTTTACAGGTGGCAGCCTGGCAACTCCTGCAGAAAGGCCAGCAGAGCCCCACTCACACCGGGCCACCAACAAAGCCTTGGCCCCTCACTCCCTCCCACCAGCACAGCCCCGAGACTGCTGACGGGGCAGAGAATATGGAGTCAGGCGCAACTTCAGGGGCTATTGCTGCCTGGAACGCTGTTTATATTGACCTCAACCAGGCACACCTGGGGAGGGCCGGCCGGCAGGGTGAGGCTGCCCAGGTCAGCTAATCCACAACCCTCAGGGAATCACATGGTTGAAAATGGACCTCGCTAAGGCAGAATAGAAGCCAAGGAAAAAAAGGACACAATGCCATTTGCAGCCCCGTAGATGAGTCTAGAGGTGATCACGTGACTTGGAGTAAGTCAGAAAGTGAAAGACACATATCGTATCATATCACTTATAGGTATTACCTAAAAATGGATACCAGGGCAGATATTTCCACGGAGAAGGGCAATCACAGATTCATTAAACAAACTTATGGTTCACCAATGGAAAGGTGTGAGGATTGGTTTCATTATGATATCGGGGTTAACAGACATAATCAAACACAGGTGACATATATATTCACCAAAGACCTACGGAATACCAAGAGAAGACGACTCAACATTCTGTCCTAACGTACACGGGAAAAGGATCCCAGGAAGAACAGACATCTGTATATGTGTAAAAGAACCACATCTTCCACACCTACAACAAGCCAAACATTGTAATCAAACTTGTTGTAATAGAAAATAAAATTTAAAAAAATTAAAAACACGAACAAGAAGTAGTGAGACAAACTTGAGGTGCTTTCTCCTGGCACATTCCATTCTAAATTCCAATCTAGAACACGACTTCCATTGAGGCTCTGTTGCCCTAGTAACCAGATTTGGTAAGGAAGGACTGCTGCCACCTTGTGGCCGTTTCACGCAACAGCAGCTTTAATCCCAGCGCTAATGGTCAGTTGATATTCAAAATCATTGCAGGCCTGTAAATGACACCTGCCCTGAAAACAAATCCTGGGGTCACATATCGACCAAAAAATTCAAAGGACGTCCATATTCCAAAACGACCATTTCCAAAGGCATATTTTACGCACATTAGTGTTCTGCTTCTTTTTCTTTCTTTCCTTTTTTGTTAAAAAAACGGGAATGGAAAAAGGCATCCCTCAGAATGGGCGAAAATCGTTGCAAACAAATCAATGGACAAAGGTTTAATCTCCAATATATATAAACAGCACATGCAGCTTAATATTAAAAAAACAAACAACCCAATACAAAAATGGGCAGATGATCTAAAGAGACGTTTCTTCAAAGAAGACACAGAGATGGCCAAGACGCACATGAAAAGCTGCTCAACAGCACTAATTATTAGAGAAATGCAAATCAAAACTACAATGAGGTATCACCTCACACCTGTTAGAATCGGCATCCTCAGAAAATCTACAAACAACAAATTCTGGGGAGGGTGTGGACAAAAGGAGCCCTCTTCCACTATTGGTGGGGATGTAAATTGATACAGTCACTATGGAGAAGAGTATGGCGTTTCCTTAAAAAAACTAGAAATAGAATTACCATCTGATCCAGCAATCCCACTTCTGGGCATATACCCAGAGAAAACCATAAATCAAAAAGGCACATTCACCACAATGTTCATTGCAGCACTATTTACAATAGCCAGGTAATGCAAGCAACCTAAATGCCCACAGACAGATGAATGGATAAAGATGTGGTACATATATAAAATGGAATATTACTCAGCCATAAAAAGGAATGAAACTGGGTCATTTGTAGAGACATCGATGGATCTAGAGACTGTCATACAGAATGAAGTAAGTCAGAAAGAGGAAAACAAATATTGTATATTAATGCATATATGTGGAACCTAAAAAATGGTACAGATGAACTGGTTTGCAGGGAAGAAATAGAGACACAGAGGTAGAGAACAAACGTATGGACACGAAGTGTGGGAAGTCTTGGGGGGGTGGTGGTGGGATGAGTTGGGAGATTGGGATTGACCTGTATACATGTATATGCATAAAATACATAACTAATAATAACCTGCTGTATAAAAAAATAAATAAAATTAAATTTCAAAATTTAAAAAAATAAAATTTAAAAATAAAACAGAAAAAAGTTCTTCCCTTCACACAGATGTATTTATAGGAATGAATTATTTCCATGCTTATATCTATAAATACATAAAAGAGGAATCAAATCTAACTTGAACCATAAAAGAAAAAAAAAATGCTGAACCCACCAGTTATACAGAGGGAAACCCTATCAGGGCACTTGCTCCAGCGGTAAACAATTCTGAAATTGGTCAGAGGTGGGGAATCACCTCCCATACAGCCAGCAACCCACCCCCCATTCAAGGAGTGTCCTCATTGCAAAGCTGGGGGACCGTGCTGAGGCATCTGTGAGTAAACGTGAGCTGAGCCCCAGGCCAGCTGCTGCTGAACTGTTCCCACCCTTCCCAGGTAAAACACCTGAATATGTACAAGGGCTTGAAAGCCTAGAGGAAGGGCCCTGGAGCCACACCAGCGACAGCACGCAGGCCAACTTGGTGCCTGCAGGCCAGCCAGGATGGTCCTGGCCCCGGGCGCTCTTCTGGAAGCTTTCTATTGCCCTACCTGAGATACCCCTCCTGTCCCGGCCCCCACTGCTTTTATCCTTCCTCACCTCTGTCCGGAGAGAAATTCCATCGGAAGGTATGGGTGACACATCCTCTTCTTTACAGGTGGCAGCCTGGCAACTCCTGCAGAAAGGCCAGCAGAGCCCCACTCACACCGGGCCACCAACAAAGCCTTGGCCCCTCACTCCCTCCCACCAGCACAGCCCCGAGACTGCTGACGGGGCAGAGAATATGGAGTCAGGCGCAACTTCAGGGGCTATTGCTGCCTGGAACGCTGTTTATATTGACCTCAACCAGGCACACCTGGGGAGGGCCGGCCGGCAGGGTGAGGCTGCCCAGGTCAGCTAATCCACAACCCTCAGGGAATCACATGGTTGAAAATGGACCTCGCTAAGGCAGAATACAAGCCAAGGAAAAAAAGGACACAATGCCATTTGCAGCCCCGTAGATGAGTCTAGAGGTAATCACGTGACTTGGAGTAAGTCAGAAAGTGAAAGACACATATCGTATCATATCACTTATAGGTATTACCTAAAAATGGATACCAGGGCAGATATTTCCACGGAGAAGGGCAATCACAGATTCATTAAACAAACTTATGGTTCACCAATGGAAAGGTGTGAGGATTGGTTTCATTATGATATCGGGGTTAACAGACATAATCAAACACAGGTGACATATATATTCACCAAAGACCTACGGAATACCAAGAGAAGACGACTCAACATTCTGTCCTAATGTACATGGGAAAAGGATCCCAGGAAGAACAGACATCTGTATATGTGTAAAAGAACCACATCTTCCACACCTACAACAAGCCAAACATTGTAATCAAACTTGCTGTAATAGAAAATAAAAAAAAATTAAAAACACGAACAAGAAGTAGTGAGACAAACTTGAGAGGCTTTCTCCTGGCACATTCCATTCTAAATTCCAATCTAGAACACGACTTCCATTGAGGCTCTGTTGCCCTAGTAACCAGATTTGGTAAGGGAGAACTGCTGCCACCTTGTGGCCGTTTCACGCAACAGCAGCTTTAATCCCAGCGCTAATGGTCAGTTGATATTCAAAATCATTGCAGGCCTGTAAATGACACCTGCCCTGAAAACAAATCCTGGGGTCACATATCGACCAAAAAATTCAAAGGACGTCCATATTCCAAAACGACCATTTCCAAAGGCATATTTTACGCACATTAGTGTTCTGCTTCTTTTTCTTTCTTTCCTTTTTTGTTAAAAAAACGGGAATGGAAAAAGGCATCCCTCAGAATGGGCGAAAATCGTTGCAAACAAATCAATGGACAAAGGTTTAATCTCCAATATATATAAACAGCACATGCAGCTTAATATTAAAAAAACAAACAACCCAATACAAAAATGGGCAGATGATCTAAAGAGACGTTTCTTCAAAGAAGACACAGAGATGGCCAAGACGCACATGAAAAGCTGCTCAACAGCACTAATTATTAGAGAAATGCAAATCAAAACTACAATGAGGTATCACCTCACACCTGTTAGAATCGGCATCCTCAGAAAATCTACAAACAACAAATTCTGGGGAGGGTGTGGACAAAAGGAGCCCTCTTCCACTATTGGTGGGGATGTAAATTGATACAGTCACTATGGAGAAGAGTATGGCGTTTCCTTAAAAAAACTAGAAATAGAATTACCATCTGATCCAGCAATCCCACTTCTGGGCATATACCCAGAGAAAACCATAAATCAAAAAGGCACATTCACCACAATGTTCATTGCAGCACTATTTACAATAGCCAGGTAATGCAAGCAACCTAAATGCCCACAGACAGATGAATGGATAAAGATGTGGTACATATATAAAATGGAATATTACTCAGCCATAAAAAGGAATGAAACTGGGTCATTTGTAGAGACATCGATGGATCTAGAGACTGTCATACAGAATGAAGTAAGTCAGAAAGAGGAAAACAAATATTGTATATTAATGCATATATGTGGAACCTAAAAAATGGTACAGATGAACTGGTTTGCAGGGAAGAAATAGAGACACAGAGGTAGAGAACAAACGTATGGACACGAAGTGTGGGAAGTCATGGGGGGGTGGTGGTGGGATGAGTTGGGAGATTGGGATTGACCTGTATACATGTATATGCATAAAATACATAACTAATAATAACCTGCTGTATAAAAAAATAAATAAAATTAAATTTCAAAATTTAAAAAAATAAAATTTAAAAATAAAACAGAAAAAAGTTCTTCCCTTCACACAGATGTATTTATAGGAATGAATTATTTCCATGCTTATATCTATAAATACATAAAAGAGGAATCAAATCTAACTTGAACCATAAAAGAAAAAAAAATGCTGAACCCACCAGTTATACAGAGGGAAACCCTATCAGGGCACTTGCTCCAGCGGTAAACAATTCTGAAATTGGTCAGAGGTGGGGAATCACCTCCCATACAGCCAGAAACCCACCCCCCATTCAAGGAGTGTCCTCATTGCAAAGCTGGGGGACCGTGCTGAGGCATCTGTGAGTAAACGTGAGCTGAGCCCCAGGCCAGCTGCTGCTGAACTGTTCCCACCCTTCCCAGGTAAAACACCTGAATATGTACAAGGGCTTGAAAGCCTAGAGGAAGGGCCCTGGAGCCACACCAGTGACAGCACGCAGGCCAACTTGGTGCCTGCAGGCCAGCCAGGATGGTCCTGGCCCCGGGCGCTCTTCTGGAAGCTTTCTATTGCCCTACCTGAGATACCTCTCCTGTCCCGGCCCCCACTGCTTTTATCCTTCCTCACCTCTGTCCGGAGAGAAATTCCATCGGAAGGTATGGGTGACACATCCTCTTCTTTACAGGTGGCAGCCTGGCAACTCCTGCAGAAAGGCCAGCAGAGCCCCACTCACACCGGGCCACCAACAAAGCCTTGGCCCCTCACTCCCTCCCACCAGCACAGCCCCGAGACTGCTGACGGGGCAGAGAATATGGAGTCAGGCGCAACTTCAGGGGCTATTGCTGCCTGGAACGCTGTTTATATTGACCTCAACCAGGCACACCTGGGGAGGGCCGGCCGGCAGGGTGAGGCTGCCCAGGTCAGCTAATCCACAACCCTCAGGGAATCACATGGTTGAAAATGGACCTCGCTAAGGCAGAATAGAAGCCAAGGAAAAAAAGGACACAATGCCATTTGCAGCCCCGTAGATGAGTCTAGAGGTAATCACGTGACTTGGAGTAAGTCAGAAAGTGAAAGACACATATCGTATCATATCACTTATAGGTATTACCTAAAAATGGATACCAGGGCAGATATTTCCACGGAGAAGGGCAATCACAGATTCATTAAACAAACTTATGGTTCACCAATGGAAAGGTGTGAGGATTGGTTTCATTACGATATCGGGGTTAACAGACATAATCAAACACAGGTGACATATATATTCACCAAAGACCTACGGAATACCAAGAGAAGACGACTCAACATTCTGTCCTAACGTACACGGGAAAAGGATCCCAGGAAGAACAGACATCTGTATATGTGTAAAAGAACCACATCTTCCACACCTACAACAAGCCAAACATTGTAATCAAACTTGTTGTAATAGAAAATAAAATTTAAAAAATTTAAAAACACGAACAAGAAGTAGTGAGACAAACTTGAGGTGCTTTCTCCTGGCACATTCCATTCTAAATTCCAATCTAGAACACGACTTCCATTGAGGCTCTGTTGCCCTAGTAACCAGATTTGGTAAGGAAGGACTGCTGCCACCTTGTGGCCGTTTCACGCAACAGCAGCTTTAATCCCAGCGCTAATGGTCAGTTGATATTCAAAATCATTGCAGGCCTGTAAATGACACCTGCCCTGAAAACAAATCCTGGGGTCACATATCGACCAAAAAATTCAAAGGACGTCCATATTCCAAAACGACCATTTCCAAAGGCATATTTTACGCACATTAGTGTTCTGCTTCTTTTTCTTTCTTTCCTTTTTTGTTAAAAAAACGGGAATGGAAAAAGGCATCCCTCAGAATGGGCGAAAATCGTTGCAAACAAATCAATGGACAAAGGTTTAATCTCCAATATATATAAACAGCACATGCAGCTTAATATTAAAAAAACAAACAACCCAATACAAAAATGGGCAGATGATCTAAAGAGACGTTTCTTCAAAGAAGACACAGAGATGGCCAAGACGCACATGAAAAGCTGCTCAACAGCACTAATTATTAGAGAAATGCAAATCAAAACTACAATGAGGTATCACCTCACACCTGTTAGAATCGGCATCCTCAGAAAATCTACAAACAACAAATTCTGGGGAGGGTGTGGACAAAAGGAGCCCTCTTCCACTATTGGTGGGGATGTAAATTGATACAGTCACTATGGAGAAGAGTATGGCGTTTCCTTAAAAAAACTAGAAATAGAATTACCATCTGATCCAGCAATCCCACTTCTGGGCATATACCCAGAGAAAACCATAAATCAAAAAGGCACATTCACCACAATGTTCATTGCAGCACTATTTACAATAGCCAGGTAATGCAAGCAACCTAAATGCCCACAGACAGATGAATGGATAAAGATGTGGTACATATATAAAATGGAATATTACTCAGCCATAAAAAGGAATGAAACTGGGTCATTTGTAGAGACATCGATGGATCTAGAGACTGTCATACAGAATGAAGTAAGTCAGAAAGAGGAAAACAAATATTGTATATTAATGCACATATGTGGAACCTAAAAAATGGTACAGATGAACTGGTTTGCAGGGAAGAAATAGAGACACAGAGGTAGAGAACAAACGTATGGACACGAAGTGTGGGAAGTCATGGGGGGGTGGTGGTGGGATGAGTTGGGAGATTGGGATTGACCTGTATACATGTATATGCATAAAATACATAACTAATAATAACCTGCTGTATAAAAAAATAAATAAAATTAAATTTCAAAATTTAAAAAAATAAAATTTAAAAATAAAACAGAAAAAAGTTCTTCCCTTCACACAGATGTATTTATAGGAATGAATTATTTCCATGCTTATATCTATAAATACATAAAAGAGGAATCAAATCTAACTTGAACCATAAAAGAAAAAAAAAATGCTGAACCCACCAGTTATACAGAGGGAAACCCTATCAGGGCACTTGCTCCAGCGGTAAACAATTCTGAAATTGGTCAGAGGTGGGGAATCACCTCCCATACAGCCAGCAACCCACCCCCCATTCAAGGAGTGTCCTCATTGCAAAGCCGGGGGACCGTGCTGAGGCATCTGTGAGTAAACGTGAGCTGAGCCCCAGGCCAGCTGCTGCTGAACTGTTCCCACCCTTCCCAGGTAAAACACCTGAATATGTACAAGGGCTTGAAAGCCTAGAGGAAGGGCCCTGGAGCCACACCAGCGACAGCACGCAGGCCAACTTGGTGCCTGCAGGCCTGCCAGGATGGTCCTGGCCCCGGGCGCTCTTCTGGAAGCTTTCTATTGCCCTACCTGAGATACCCCTCCTGTCCCGGCCCCCACTGCTTTTATCCTTCCTCACCTCTGTCCGGAGAGAAATTCCATCGGAAGGTATGGGTGACACATCCTCTTCTTTACAGGTGGCAGCCTGGCAACTCCTGCAGAAAGGCCAGCAGAGCCCCACTCACACCGGGCCACCAACAAAGCCTTGGCCCCTCACTCCCTCCCACCAGCACAGCCCCGAGACTGCTGACGGGGCAGAGAATATGGAGTCAGGCGCAACTTCAGGGGCTATTGCTGCCTGGAACGCTGTTTATATTGACCTCAACCAGGCACACCTGGGGAGGGCCGGCCGGCAGGGTGAGGCTGCCCAGGTCAGCTAATCCACAACCCTCAGGGAATCACATGGTTGAAAATGGACCTCGCTAAGGCAGAATAGAAGCCAAGGAAAAAAAGGACACAATGCCATTTGCAGCCCCGTAGATGAGTCTAGAGGTGATCACGTGACTTGGAGTAAGTCAGAAAGTGAAAGACACATATCGTATCATATCACTTATAGGTATTACCTAAAAATGGATACCAGGGCAGATATTTCCACGGAGAAGGGCAATCACAGATTCATTAAACAAACTTATGGTTCACCAATGGAAAGGTGTGAGGATTGGTTTCATTACGATATCGGGGTTAACAGACATAATCAAACACAGGTGACATATATATTCACCAAAGACCTACGGAATACCAAGAGAAGACGACTCAACATTCTGTCCTAACGTACACGGGAAAAGGATCCCAGGAAGAACAGACATCTGTATATGTGTAAAAGAACCACATCTTCCACACCTACAACAAGCCAAACATTGTAATCAAACTTGTTGTAATAGAAAATAAAATTTAAAAAAATTAAAAACACGAACAAGAAGTAGTGAGACAAACTTGAGGTGCTTTCTCCTGGCACATTCCATTCTAAATTCCAATCTAGAACACGACTTCCATTGAGGCTCTGTTGCCCTAGTAACCAGATTTGGTAAGGAAGGACTGCTGCCACCTTGTGGCCGTTTCACGCAACAGCAGCTTTAATCCCAGCGCTAATGGTCAGTTGATATTCAAAATCATTGCAGGCCTGTAAATGACACCTGCCCTGAAAACAAATCCTGGGGTCACATATCGACCAAAAAATTCAAAGGACGTCCATATTCCAAAACGACCATTTCCAAAGGCATATTTTACGCACATTAGTGTTCTGCTTCTTTTTCTTTCTTTCCTTTTTTGTTAAAAAAACGGGAATGGAAAAAGGCATCCCTCAGAATGGGCGAAAATCGTTGCAAACAAATCAATGGACAAAGGTTTAATCTCCAATATATATAAACAGCACATGCAGCTTAATATTAAAAAAACAAACAACCCAATACAAAAATGGGCAGATGATCTAAAGAGACGTTTCTTCAAAGAAGACACAGAGATGGCCAAGACGCACATGAAAAGCTGCTCAACAGCACTAATTATTAGAGAAATGCAAATCAAAACTACAATGAGGTATCACCTCACACCTGTTAGAATCGGCATCCTCAGAAAATCTACAAACAACAAATTCTGGGGAGGGTGTGGACAAAAGGAGCCCTCTTCCACTATTTGTGGGGATGTAAATTGATACAGTCACTATGGAGAAGAGTATGGCGTTTCCTTAAAAAAACTAGAAATAGAATTACCATCTGATCCAGCAATCCCACTTCTGGGCATATACCCAGAGAAAACCATAAATCAAAAAGGCACATTCACCACAATGTTCATTGCAGCACTATTTACAATAGCCAGGTAATGCAAGCAACCTAAATGCCCACAGACAGATGAATGGATAAAGATGTGGTACATATATAAAATGGAATATTACTCAGCCATAAAAAGGAATGAAACTGGGTCATTTGTAGAGACATCGATGGATCTAGAGACTGTCATACAGAATGAAGTAAGTCAGAAAGAGGAAAACAAATATTGTATATTAATGCACATATGTGGAACCTAAAAAATGGTACAGATGAACTGGTTTGCAGGGAAGAAATAGAGACACAGAGGTAGAGAACAAACGTATGGACACGAAGTGTGGGAAGTCATGGGGGGGTGGTGGTGGGATGAGTTGGGAGATTGGGATTGACCTGTATACATGTATATGCATAAAATACATAACTAATAATAACCTGCTGTATAAAAAAATAAATAAAATTAAATTTCAAAATTTAAAAATAAAACAGAAAAAAGTTCTTCCCTTCACACAGATGTATTTATAGGAATGAATTATTTCCATGCTTATATCTATAAATACATAAAAGAGGAATCAAATCTAACTTGAACCATAAAAGAAAAAAAAAATGCTGAACCCACCAGTTATACAGAGGGAAACCCTATCAGGGCACTTGCTCCAGCGGTAAACAATTCTGAAATTGGTCAGAGGTGGGGAATCACCTCCCATACAGCCAGCAACCCACCCCCCATTCAAGGAGTGTCCTCATTGCAAAGCTGGGGGACCGTGCTGAGGCATCTGTGAGTAAACGTGAGCTGAGCCCCAGGCCAGCTGCTGCTGAACTGTTCCCACCCTTCCCAGGTAAAACACCTGAATATGTACAAGGGCTTGAAAGCCTAGAGGAAGGGCCCTGGAGCCACACCAGCGACAGCACGCAGGCCAACTTGGTGCCTGCAGGCCAGCCAGGATGGTCCTGGCCCCGGGCGCTCTTCTGGAAGCTTTCTATTGCCCTACCTGAGATACCCCTCCTGTCCCGGCCCCCACTGCTTTTATCCTTCCTCACCTCTGTCCGGAGAGAAATTCCATCGGAAGGTATGGGTGACACATCCTCTTCTTTACAGGTGGCAGCCTGGCAACTCCTGCAGAAAGGCCAGCAGAGCCCCACTCACACCGGGCCACCAACAAAGCCTTGGCCCCTCACTCCCTCCCACCAGCACAGCCCCGAGACTGCTGACGGGGCAGAGAATATGGAGTCAGGCGCAACTTCAGGGGCTATTGCTGCCTGGAACGCTGTTTATATTGACCTCAACCAGGCACACCTGGGGAGGGCCGGCCGGCAGGGTGAGGCTGCCCAGGTCAGCTAATCCACAACCCTCAGGGAATCACATGGTTGAAAATGGACCTCGCTAAGGCAGAATAGAAGCCAAGGAAAAAAAGGACACAATGCCATTTGCAGCCCCGTAGATGAGTCTAGAGGTGATCACGTGACTTGGAGTAAGTCAGAAAGTGAAAGACACATATCGTATCATATCACTTATAGGTATTACCTAAAAATGGATACCAGGGCAGATATTTCCACGGAGAAGGGCAATCACAGATTCATTAAACAAACTTATGGTTCACCAATGGAAAGGTGTGAGGATTGGTTTCATTACGATATCGGGGTTAACAGACATAATCAAACACAGGTGACATATATATTCACCAAAGACCTACGGAATACCAAGAGAAGACGACTCAACATTCTGTCCTAACGTACACGGGAAAAGGATCCCAGGAAGAACAGACATCTGTATATGTGTAAAAGAACCACATCTTCCACACCTACAACAAGCCAAACATTGTAATCAAACTTGTTGTAATAGAAAATAAAATTTAAAAAAATTAAAAACACGAACAAGAAGTAGTGAGACAAACTTGAGGTGCTTTCTCCTGGCACATTCCATTCTAAATTCCAATCTAGAACACGACTTCCATTGAGGCTCTGTTGCCCTAGTAACCAGATTTGGTAAGGAAGGACTGCTGCCACCTTGTGGCCGTTTCACGCAACAGCAGCTTTAATCCCAGCGCTAATGGTCAGTTGATATTCAAAATCATTGCAGGCCTGTAAATGACACCTGCCCTGAAAACAAATCCTGGGGTCACATATCGACCAAAAAATTCAAAGGACGTCCATATTCCAAAACGACCATTTCCAAAGGCATATTTTACGCACATTAGTGTTCTGCTTCTTTTTCTTTCTTTCCTTTTTTGTTAAAAAAACGGGAATGGAAAAAGGCATCCCTCAGAATGGGCGAAAATCGTTGCAAACAAATCAATGGACAAAGGTTTAATCTCCAATATATATAAACAGCACATGCAGCTTAATATTAAAAAAACAAACAACCCAATACAAAAATGGGCAGATGATCTAAAGAGACGTTTCTTCAAAGAAGACACAGAGATGGCCAAGACGCACATGAAAAGCTGCTCAACAGCACTAATTATTAGAGAAATGCAAATCAAAACTACAATGAGGTATCACCTCACACCTGTTAGAATCGGCATCCTCAGAAAATCTACAAACAACAAATTCTGGGGAGGGTGTGGACAAAAGGAGCCCTCTTCCACTATTGGTGGGGATGTAAATTGATACAGTCACTATGGAGAAGAGTATGGCGTTTCCTTAAAAAAACTAGAAATAGAATTACCATCTGATCCAGCAATCCCACTTCTGGGCATATACCCAGAGAAAACCATAAATCAAAAAGGCACATTCACCACAATGTTCATTGCAGCACTATTTACAATAGCCAGGTAATGCAAGCAACCTAAATGCCCACAGACAGATGAATGGATAAAGATGTGGTACATATATAAAATGGAATATTACTCAGCCATAAAAAGGAATGAAACTGGGTCATTTGTAGAGACATCGATGGATCTAGAGACTGTCATACAGAATGAAGTAAGTCAGAAAGAGGAAAACAAATATTGTATATTAATGCATATATGTGGAACCTAAAAAATGGTACAGATGAACTGGTTTGCAGGGAAGAAATAGAGACACAGAGGTAGAGAACAAACGTATGGACACGAAGTGTGGGAAGTCATGGGGGGGTGGTGGTGGGATGAGTTGGGAGATTGGGATTGACCTGTATACATGTATATGCATAAAATACATAACTAATAATAACCTGCTGTATAAAAAAATAAATAAAATTAAATTTCAAAATTTAAAAAAATAAAATTTAAAAATAAAACAGAAAAAAGTTCTTCCCTTCACACAGATGTATTTATAGGAATGAATTATTTCCATGCTTATATCTATAAATACATAAAAGAGGAATCAAATCTAACTTGAACCATAAAAGAAAAAAAAATGCTGAACCCACCAGTTATACAGAGGGAAACCCTATCAGGGCACTTGCTCCAGCGGTAAACAATTCTGAAATTGGTCAGAGGTGGGGAATCACCTCCCATACAGCCAGCAACCCACCCCCCATTCAAGGAGTGTCCTCATTGCAAAGCTGGGGGACCGTGCTGAGGCATCTGTGAGTAAACGTGAGCTGAGCCCCAGGCCAGCTGCTGCTGAACTGTTCCCACCCTTCCCAGGTAAAACACCTGAATATGTACAAGGGCTTGAAAGCCTAGAGGAAGGGCCCTGGAGCCACACCAGCGACAGCACGCAGGCCAACTTGGTGCCTGCAGGCCAGCCAGGATGGTCCTGGCCCCGGGCGCTCTTCTGGAAGCTTTCTATTGCCCTACCTGAGATACCCCTCCTGTCCCGGCCCCCACTGCTTTTATCCTTCCTCACCTCTGTCCGGAGAGAAATTCCATCGGAAGGTATGGGTGACACATCCTCTTCTTTACAGGTGGCAGCCTGGCAACTCCTGCAGAAAGGCCAGCAGAGCCCCACTCACACCGGGCCACCAACAAAGCCTTGGCCCCTCACTCCCTCCCACCAGCACAGCCCCGAGACTGCTGACGGGGCAGAGAATATGGAGTCAGGCGCAACTTCAGGGGCTATTGCTGCCTGGAACGCTGTTTATATTGACCTCAACCAGGCACACCTGGGGAGGGCCGGCCGGCAGGGTGAGGCTGCCCAGGTCAGCTAATCCACAACCCTCAGGGAATCACATGGTTGAAAATGGACCTCGCTAAGGCAGAATAGAAGCCAAGGAAAAAAAGGACACAATGCCATTTGCAGCCCCGTAGATGAGTCTAGAGGTGATCACGTGACTTGGAGTAAGTCAGAAAGTGAAAGACACATATCGTATCATATCACTTATAGGTATTACCTAAAAATGGATACCAGGGCAGATATTTCCACGGAGAAGGGCAATCACAGATTCATTAAACAAACTTATGGTTCACCAATGGAAAGGTGTGAGGATTGGTTTCATTACGATATCGGGGTTAACAGACATAATCAAACACAGGTGACATATATATTCACCAAAGACCTACGGAATACCAAGAGAAGACGACTCAACATTCTGTCCTAACGTACACGGGAAAAGGATCCCAGGAAGAACAGACATCTGTATATGTGTAAAAGAACCACATCTTCCACACCTACAACAAGCCAAACATTGTAATCAAACTTGTTGTAATAGAAAATAAAATTTAAAAAAATTAAAAACACGAACAAGAAGTAGTGAGACAAACTTGAGGTGCTTTCTCCTGGCACATTCCATTCTAAATTCCAATCTAGAACACGACTTCCATTGAGGCTCTGTTGCCCTAGTAACCAGATTTGGTAAGGAAGGACTGCTGCCACCTTGTGGCCGTTTCACGCAACAGCAGCTTTAATCCCAGCGCTAATGGTCAGTTGATATTCAAAATCATTGCAGGCCTGTAAATGACACCTGCCCTGAAAACAAATCCTGGGGTCACATATCGACCAAAAAATTCAAAGGACGTCCATATTCCAAAACGACCATTTCCAAAGGCATATTTTACGCACATTAGTGTTCTGCTTCTTTTTCTTTCTTTCCTTTTTTGTTAAAAAAACGGGAATGGAAAAAGGCATCCCTCAGAATGGGCGAAAATCGTTGCAAACAAATCAATGGACAAAGGTTTAATCTCCAATATATATAAACAGCACATGCAGCTTAATATTAAAAAAACAAACAACCCAATACAAAAATGGGCAGATGATCTAAAGAGACGTTTCTTCAAAGAAGACACAGAGATGGCCAAGACGCACATGAAAAGCTGCTCAACAGCACTAATTATTAGAGAAATGCAAATCAAAACTACAATGAGGTATCACCTCACACCTGTTAGAATCGGCATCCTCAGAAAATCTACAAACAACAAATTCTGGGGAGGGTGTGGACAAAAGGAGCCCTCTTCCACTATTGGTGGGGATGTAAATTGATACAGTCACTATGGAGAAGAGTATGGCGTTTCCTTAAAAAAACTAGAAATAGAATTACCATCTGATCCAGCAATCCCACTTCTGGGCATATACCCAGAGAAAACCATAAATCAAAAAGGCACATTCACCACAATGTTCATTGCAGCACTATTTACAATAGCCAGGTAATGCAAGCAACCTAAATGCCCACAGACAGATGAATGGATAAAGATGTGGTACATATATAAAATGGAATATTACTCAGCCATAAAAAGGAATGAAACTGGGTCATTTGTAGAGACATCGATGGATCTAGAGACTGTCATACAGAATGAAGTAAGTCAGAAAGAGGAAAACAAATATTGTATATTAATGCACATATGTGGAACCTAAAAAATGGTACAGATGAACTGGTTTGCAGGGAAGAAATAGAGACACAGAGGTAGAGAACAAACGTATGGACACGAAGTGTGGGAAGTCATGGGGGGGTGGTGGTGGGATGAGTTGGGAGATTGGGATTGACCTGTATACATGTATATGCATAAAATACATAACTAATAATAACCTGCTGTATAAAAAAATAAATAAAATTAAATTTCAAAATTTAAAAATAAAACAGAAAAAAGTTCTTCCCTTCACACAGATGTATTTATAGGAATGAATTATTTCCATGCTTATATCTATAAATACATAAAAGAGGAATCAAATCTAACTTGAACCATAAAAGAAAAAAAAAATGCTGAACCCACCAGTTATACAGAGGGAAAACCTATCAGGGCACTTGCTCCAGCGGTAAACAATTCTGAAATTGGTCAGAGGTGGGGAATCACTTCCCATACAGCCAGCAACCCACCCCCCATTCAAGGAGTGTCCTCATTGCAAAGCTGGGGGACCGTGCTGAGGCATCTGTGAGTAAACGTGAGCTGAGCCCCAGGCCAGCTGCTGCTGAACTGTTCCCACCCTTCCCAGGTAAAACACCTGAATATGTACAAGGGCTTGAAAGCCTAGAGGAAGGGCCCTGGAGCCACACCAGCGACAGCACGCAGGCCAACTTGGTGCCTGCAGGCCAGCCAGGATGGTCCTGGCCCCGGGCGCTCTTCTGGAAGCTTTCTATTGCCCTACCTGAGATACCCCTCCTGTCCCGGCCCCCACTGCTTTTATCCTTCCTCACCTCTGTCCGGAGAGAAATTCCATCGGAAGGTATGGGTGACACATCCTCTTCTTTACAGGTGGCAGCCTGGCAACTCCTGCAGAAAGGCCAGCAGAGCCCCACTCACACCGGGCCACCAACAAAGCCTTGGCCCCTCACTCCCTCCCACCAGCACAGCCCCGAGACTGCTGACGGGGCAGAGAATATGGAGTCAGGCGCAACTTCAGGGGCTATTGCTGCCTGGAACGCTGTTTATATTGACCTCAACCAGGCACACCTGGGGAGGGCCGGCCGGCAGGGTGAGGCTGCCCAGGTCAGCTAATCCACAACCCTCAGGGAATCACATGGTTGAAAATGGACCTCACTAAGGCAGAATAGAAGCCAAGGAAAAAAAGGACACAATGCCATTTGCAGCCCCGTAGATGAGTCTAGAGGTGATCACGTGACTTGGAGTAAGTCAGAAAGTGAAAGACACATATCGTATCATATCACTTATAGGTATTACCTAAAAATGGATACCAGGGCAGATATTTCCACGGAGAAGGGCAATCACAGATTCATTAAACAAACTTATGGTTCACCAATGGAAAGGTGTGAGGATTGGTTTCATTACGATATCGGGGTTAACAGACATAATCAAACACAGGTGACATATATATTCACCAAAGACCTACGGAATACCAAGAGAAGACGACTCAACATTCTGTCCTAACGTACACGGGAAAAGGATCCCAGGAAGAACAGACATCTGTATATGTGTAAAAGAACCACATCTTCCACACCTACAACAAGCCAAACATTGTAATCAAACTTGTTGTAATAGAAAATAAAATTTAAAAAAATTAAAAACACGAACAAGAAGTAGTGAGACAAACTTGAGATGCTTTCTCCTGGCACATTCCATTCTAAATTCCAATCTAGAACACGACTTCCATTGAGGCTCTGTTGCCCTAGTAACCAGATTTGGTAAGGAAGGACTGCTGCCACCTTGTGGCCGTTTCACGCAACAGCAGCTTTAATCCCAGCGCTAATGGTCAGTTGATATTCAAAATCATTGCAGGCCTGTAAATGACACCTGCCCTGAAAACAAATCCTGGGGTCACATATCGACCAAAAAATTCAAAGGACGTCCATATTCCAAAACGACCATTTCCAAAGGCATATTTTACGCACATTAGTGTTCTGCTTCTTTTTCTTTCTTTCCTTTTTTGTTAAAAAAACGGGAATGGAAAAAGGCATCCCTCAGAATGGGCGAAAATCGTTGCAAACAAATCAATGGACAAAGGTTTAATCTCCAATATATATAAACAGCACATGCAGCTTAATATTAAAAAAACAAACAACCCAATACAAAAATGGGCAGATGATCTAAAGAGACGTTTCTTCAAAGAAGACACAGAGATGGCCAAGACGCACATGAAAAGCTGCTCAACAGCACTAATTATTAGAGAAATGCAAATCAAAACTACAATGAGGTATCACCTCACACCTGTTAGAATCGGCATCCTCAGAAAATCTACAAACAACAAATTCTGGGGAGGGTGTGGACAAAAGGAGCCCTCTTCCACTATTGGTGGGGATGTAAATTGATACAGTCACTATGGAGAAGAGTATGGCGTTTCCTTAAAAAAACTAGAAATAGAATTACCATCTGATCCAGCAATCCCACTTCTGGGCATATACCCAGAGAAAACCATAAATCAAAAAGGCACATTCACCACAATGTTCATTGCAGCACTATTTACAATAGCCAGGTAATGCAAGCAACCTAAATGCCCACAGACAGATGAATGGATAAAGATGTGGTACATATATAAAATGGAATATTACTCAGCCATAAAAAGGAATGAAACTGGGTCATTTGTAGAGACATCGATGGATCTAGAGACTGTCATACAGAATGAAGTAAGTCAGAAAGAGGAAAACAAATATTGTATATTAATGCACATATGTGGAACCTAAAAAATGGTACAGATGAACTGGTTTGCAGGGAAGAAATAGAGACACAGAGGTAGAGAACAAACGTATGGACACGAAGTGTGGGAAGTCATGGGGGGGTGGTGGTGGGATGAGTTGGGAGATTGGGATTGACCTGTATACATGTATATGCATAAAATACATAACTAATAATAACCTGCTGTATAAAAAAATAAATAAAATTAAATTTCAAAATTTAAAAAAATAAAATTTAAAAATAAAACAGAAAAAAGTTCTTCCCTTCACACAGATGTATTTATAGGAATGAATTATTTCCATGCTTATATCTATAAATACATAAAAGAGGAATCAAATCTAACTTGAACCATAAAAGAAAAAAAAAATGCTGAACCCACCAGTTATACAGAGGGAAACCCTATCAGGGCACTTGCTCCAGCGGTAAACAATTCTGAAATTGGTCAGAGGTGGGGAATCACCTCCCATACAGCCAGCAACCCACCCCCCATTCAAGGAGTGTCCTCATTGCAAAGCTGGGGGACCGTGCTGAGGCATCTGTGAGTAAACGTGAGCTGAGCCCCAGGCCAGCTGCTGCTGAACTGTTCCCACCCTTCCCAGGTAAAACACCTGAATATGTACAAGGGCTTGAAAGCCTAGAGGAAGGGCCCTGGAGCCACACCAGCGACAGCACGCAGGCCAACTTGGTGCCTGCAGGCCAGCCAGGATGGTCCTGGCCCCGGGCGCTCTTCTGGAAGCTTTCTATTGCCCTACCTGAGATACCCCTCCTGTCCCGGCCCCCACTGCTTTTATCCTTCCTCACCTCTGTCCGGAGAGAAATTCCATCGGAAGGTATGGGTGACACATCCTCTTCTTTACAGGTGGCAGCCTGGCAACTCCTGCAGAAAGGCCAGCAGAGCCCCACTCACACCGGGCCACCAACAAAGCCTTGGCCCCTCACTCCCTCCCACCAGCACAGCCCCGAGACTGCTGACGGGGCAGAGAATATGGAGTCAGGCGCAACTTCAGGGGCTATTGCTGCCTGGAACGCTGTTTATATTGACCTCAACCAGGCACACCTGGGGAGGGCCGGCCGGCAGGGTGAGGCTGCCCAGGTCAGCTAATCCACAACCCTCAGGGAATCACATGGTTGAAAATGGACCTCGCTAAGGCAGAATAGAAGCCAAGGAAAAAAAGGACACAATGCCATTTGCAGCCCCGTAGATGAGTCTAGAGGTGATCACGTGACTTGGAGTAAGTCAGAAAGTGAAAGACACATATCGTATCATATCACTTATAGGTATTACCTAAAAATGGATACCAGGGCAGATATTTCCACGGAGAAGGGCAATCACAGATTCATTAAACAAACTTATGGTTCACCAATGGAAAGGTGTGAGGATTGGTTTCATTACGATATCGGGGTTAACAGACATAATCAAACACAGGTGACATATATATTCACCAAAGACCTACGGAATACCAAGAGAAGACGACTCAACATTCTGTCCTAACGTACACGGGAAAAGGATCCCAGGAAGAACAGACATCTGTATATGTGTAAAAGAACCACATCTTCCACACCTACAACAAGCCAAACATTGTAATCAAACTTGTTGTAATAGAAAATAAAATTTAAAAAAATTAAAAACACGAACAAGAAGTAGTGAGACAAACTTGAGGTGCTTTCTCCTGGCACATTCCATTCTAAATTCCAATCTAGAACACGACTTCCATTGAGGCTCTGTTGCCCTAGTAACCAGATTTGGTAAGGAAGGACTGCTGCCACCTTGTGGCCGTTTCACGCAACAGCAGCTTTAATCCCAGCGCTAATGGTCAGTTGATATTCAAAATCATTGCAGGCCTGTAAATGACACCTGCCCTGAAAACAAATCCTGGGGTCACATATCGACCAAAAAATTCAAAGGACGTCCATATTCCAAAACGACCATTTCCAAAGGCATATTTTACGCACATTAGTGTTCTGCTTCTTTTTCTTTCTTTCCTTTTTTGTTAAAAAAACGGGAATGGAAAAAGGCATCCCTCAGAATGGGCGAAAATCGTTGCAAACAAATCAATGGACAAAGGTTTAATCTCCAATATATATAAACAGCACATGCAGCTTAATATTAAAAAAACAAACAACCCAATACAAAAATGGGCAGATGATCTAAAGAGACGTTTCTTCAAAGAAGACACAGAGATGGCCAAGACGCACATGAAAAGCTGCTCAACAGCACTAATTATTAGAGAAATGCAAATCAAAACTACAATGAGGTATCACCTCACACCTGTTAGAATCGGCATCCTCAGAAAATCTACAAACAACAAATTCTGGGGAGGGTGTGGACAAAAGGAGCCCTCTTCCACTATTGGTGGGGATGTAAATTGATACAGTCACTATGGAGAAGAGTATGGCGTTTCCTTAAAAAAACTAGAAATAGAATTACCATCTGATCCAGCAATCCCACTTCTGGGCATATACCCAGAGAAAACCATAAATCAAAAAGGCACATTCACCACAATGTTCATTGCAGCACTATTTACAATAGCCAGGTAATGCAAGCAACCTAAATGCCCACAGACAGATGAATGGATAAAGATGTGGTACATATATAAAATGGAATATTACTCAGCCATAAAAAGGAATGAAACTGGGTCATTTGTAGAGACATCGATGGATCTAGAGACTGTCATACAGAATGAAGTAAGTCAGAAAGAGGAAAACAAATATTGTATATTAATGCACATATGTGGAACCTAAAAAATGGTACAGATGAACTGGTTTGCAGGGAAGAAATAGAGACACAGAGGTAGAGAACAAACGTATGGACACGAAGTGTGGGAAGTCATGGGGGGGTGGTGGTGGGATGAGTTGGGAGATTGGGATTGACCTGTATACATGTATATGCATAAAATACATAACTAATAATAACCTGCTGTATAAAAAAATAAATAAAATTAAATTTCAAAATTTAAAAAAATAAAATTTAAAAATAAAACAGAAAAAAGTTCTTCCCTTCACACAGATGTATTTATAGGAATGAATTATTTCCATGCTTATATCTATAAATACATAAAAGAGGAATCAAATCTAACTTGAACCATAAAAGAAAAAAAAAATGCTGAACCCACCAGTTATACAGAGGGAAACCCTATCAGGGCACTTGCTCCAGCGGTAAACAATTCTGAAATTGGTCAGAGGTGGGGAATCACCTCCCATACAGCCAGCAACCCACCCCCCATTCAAGGAGTGTCCTCATTGCAAAGCTGGGGGACCGTGCTGAGGCATCTGTGAGTAAACGTGAGCTGAGCCCCAGGCCAGCTGCTGCTGAACTGTTCCCACCCTTCCCAGGTAAAACACCTGAATATGTACAAGGGCTTGAAAGCCTAGAGGAAGGGCCCTGGAGCCACACCAGCGACAGCACGCAGGCCAACTTGGTGCCTGCAGGCCAGCCAGGATGGTCCTGGCCCCGGGCGCTCTTCTGGAAGCTTTCTATTGCCCTACCTGAGATACCCCTCCTGTCCCGGCCCCCACTGCTTTTATCCTTCCTCACCTCTGTCCGGAGAGAAATTCCATCGGAAGGTATGGGTGACACATCCTCTTCTTTACAGGTGGCAGCCTGGCAACTCCTGCAGAAAGGCCAGCAGAGCCCCACTCACACCGGGCCACCAACAAAGCCTTGGCCCCTCACTCCCTCCCACCAGCACAGCCCCGAGACTGCTGACGGGGCAGAGAATATGGAGTCAGGCGCAACTTCAGGGGCTATTGCTGCCTGGAACGCTGTTTATATTGACCTCAACCAGGCACACCTGGGGAGGGCCGGCCGGCAGGGTGAGGCTGCCCAGGTCAGCTAATCCACAACCCTCAGGGAATCACATGGTTGAAAATGGACCTCGCTAAGGCAGAATAGAAGCCAAGGAAAAAAAGGACACAATGCCATTTGCAGCCCCGTAGATGAGTCTAGAGGTGATCACGTGACTTGGAGTAAGTCAGAAAGTGAAAGACACATATCGTATCATATCACTTATAGGTATTACCTAAAAATGGATACCAGGGCAGATATTTCCACGGAGAAGGGCAATCACAGATTCATTAAACAAACTTATGGTTCACCAATGGAAAGGTGTGAGGATTGGTTTCATTACGATATCGGGGTTAACAGACATAATCAAACACAGGTGACATATATATTCACCAAAGACCTACGGAATACCAAGAGAAGACGACTCAACATTCTGTCCTAACGTACACGGGAAAAGGATCCCAGGAAGAACAGACATCTGTATATGTGTAAAAGAACCACATCTTCCACACCTACAACAAGCCAAACATTGTAATCAAACTTGTTGTAATAGAAAATAAAATTTAAAAAAATTAAAAACACGAACAAGAAGTAGTGAGACAAACTTGAGGTGCTTTCTCCTGGCACATTCCATTCTAAATTCCAATCTAGAACACGACTTCCATTGAGGCTCTGTTGCCCTAGTAACCAGATTTGGTAAGGAAGGACTGCTGCCACCTTGTGGCCGTTTCACGCAACAGCAGCTTTAATCCCAGCGCTAATGGTCAGTTGATATTCAAAATCATTGCAGGCCTGTAAATGACACCTGCCCTGAAAACAAATCCTGGGGTCACATATCGACCAAAAAATTCAAAGGACGTCCATATTCCAAAACGACCATTTCCAAAGGCATATTTTACGCACATTAGTGTTCTGCTTCTTTTTCTTTCTTTCCTTTTTTGTTAAAAAAACGGGAATGGAAAAAGGCATCCCTCAGAATGGGCGAAAATCGTTGCAAACAAATCAATGGACAAAGGTTTAATCTCCAATATATATAAACAGCACATGCAGCTTAATATTAAAAAAACAAACAACCCAATACAAAAATGGGCAGATGATCTAAAGAGACGTTTCTTCAAAGAAGACACAGAGATGGCCAAGACGCACATGAAAAGCTGCTCAACAGCACTAATTATTAGAGAAATGCAAATCAAAACTACAATGAGGTATCACCTCACACCTGTTAGAATCGGCATCCTCAGAAAATCTACAAACAACAAATTCTGGGGAGGGTGTGGACAAAAGGAGCCCTCTTCCACTATTGGTGGGGATGTAAATTGATACAGTCACTATGGAGAAGAGTATGGCGTTTCCTTAAAAAAACTAGAAATAGAATTACCATCTGATCCAGCAATCCCACTTCTGGGCATATACCCAGAGAAAACCATAAATCAAAAAGGCACATTCACCACAATGTTCATTGCAGCACTATTTACAATAGCCAGGTAATGCAAGCAACCTAAATGCCCACAGACAGATGAATGGATAAAGATGTGGTACATATATAAAATGGAATATTACTCAGCCATAAAAAGGAATGAAACTGGGTCATTTGTAGAGACATCGATGGATCTAGAGACTGTCATACAGAATGAAGTAAGTCAGAAAGAGGAAAACAAATATTGTATATTAATGCACATATGTGGAACCTAAAAAATGGTACAGATGAACTGGTTTGCAGGGAAGAAATAGAGACACAGAGGTAGAGAACAAACGTATGGACACGAAGTGTGGGAAGTCATGGGGGGGTGGTGGTGGGATGAGTTGGGAGATTGGGATTGACCTGTATACATGTATATGCATAAAATACATAACTAATAATAACCTGCTGTATAAAAAAATAAATAAAATTAAATTTCAAAATTTAAAAAAATAAAATTTAAAAATAAAACAGAAAAAAGTTCTTCCCTTCACACAGATGTATTTATAGGAATGAATTATTTCCATGCTTATATCTATAAATACATAAAAGAGGAATCAAATCTAACTTGAACCATAAAAGAAAAAAAAAATGCTGAACCCACCAGTTATACAGAGGGAAACCCTATCAGGGCACTTGCTCCAGCGGTAAACAATTCTGAAATTGGTCAGAGGTGGGGAATCACCTCCCATACAGCCAGCAACCCACCCCCCATTCAAGGAGTGTCCTCATTGCAAAGCTGGGGGACCGTGCTGAGGCATCTGTGAGTAAACGTGAGCTGAGCCCCAGGCCAGCTGCTGCTGAACTGTTCCCACCCTTCCCAGGTAAAACACCTGAATATGTACAAGGGCTTGAAAGCCTAGAGGAAGGGCCCTGGAGCCACACCAGCGACAGCACGCAGGCCAACTTGGTGCCTGCAGGCCAGCCAGGATGGTCCTGGCCCCGGGCGCTCTTCTGGAAGCTTTCTATTGCCCTACCTGAGATACCCCTCCTGTCCCGGCCCCCACTGCTTTTATCCTTCCTCACCTCTGTCCGGAGAGAAATTCCATCGGAAGGTATGGGTGACACATCCTCTTCTTTACAGGTGGCAGCCTGGCAACTCCTGCAGAAAGGCCAGCAGAGCCCCACTCACACCGGGCCACCAACAAAGCCTTGGCCCCTCACTCCCTCCCACCAGCACAGCCCCGAGACTGCTGACGGGGCAGAGAATATGGAGTCAGGCGCAACTTCAGGGGCTATTGCTGCCTGGAACGCTGTTTATATTGACCTCAACCAGGCACACCTGGGGAGGGCCGGCCGGCAGGGTGAGGCTGCCCAGGTCAGCTAATCCACAACCCTCAGGGAATCACATGGTTGAAAATGGACCTCGCTAAGGCAGAATAGAAGCCAAGGAAAAAAAGGACACAATGCCATTTGCAGCCCCGTAGATGAGTCTAGAGGTGATCACGTGACTTGGAGTAAGTCAGAAAGTGAAAGACACATATCGTATCATATCACTTATAGGTATTACCTAAAAATGGATACCAGGGCAGATATTTCCACGGAGAAGGGCAATCACAGATTCATTAAACAAACTTATGGTTCACCAATGGAAAGGTGTGAGGATTGGTTTCATTACGATATCGGGGTTAACAGACATAATCAAACACAGGTGACATATATATTCACCAAAGACCTACGGAATACCAAGAGAAGACGACTCAACATTCTGTCCTAACGTACACGGGAAAAGGATCCCAGGAAGAACAGACATCTGTATATGTGTAAAAGAACCACATCTTCCACACCTACAACAAGCCAAACATTGTAATCAAACTTGTTGTAATAGAAAATAAAATTTAAAAAAATTAAAAACACGAACAAGAAGTAGTGAGACAAACTTGAGGTGCTTTCTCCTGGCACATTCCATTCTAAATTCCAATCTAGAACACGACTTCCATTGAGGCTCTGTTGCCCTAGTAACCAGATTTGGTAAGGAAGGACTGCTGCCACCTTGTGGCCGTTTCACGCAACAGCAGCTTTAATCCCAGCGCTAATGGTCAGTTGATATTCAAAATCATTGCAGGCCTGTAAATGACACCTGCCCTGAAAACAAATCCTGGGGTCACATATCGACCAAAAAATTCAAAGGACGTCCATATTCCAAAACGACCATTTCCAAAGGCATATTTTACGCACATTAGTGTTCTGCTTCTTTTTCTTTCTTTCCTTTTTTGTTAAAAAAACGGGAATGGAAAAAGGCATCCCTCAGAATGGGCGAAAATCGTTGCAAACAAATCAATGGACAAAGGTTTAATCTCCAATATATATAAACAGCACATGCAGCTTAATATTAAAAAAACAAACAACCCAATACAAAAATGGGCAGATGATCTAAAGAGACGTTTCTTCAAAGAAGACACAGAGATGGCCAAGACGCACATGAAAAGCTGCTCAACAGCACTAATTATTAGAGAAATGCAAATCAAAACTACAATGAGGTATCACCTCACACCTGTTAGAATCGGCATCCTCAGAAAATCTACAAACAACAAATTCTGGGGAGGGTGTGGACAAAAGGAGCCCTCTTCCACTATTGGTGGGGATGTAAATTGATACAGTCACTATGGAGAAGAGTATGGCGTTTCCTTAAAAAAACTAGAAATAGAATTACCATCTGATCCAGCAATCCCACTTCTGGGCATATACCCAGAGAAAACCATAAATCAAAAAGGCACATTCACCACAATGTTCATTGCAGCACTATTTACAATAGCCAGGTAATGCAAGCAACCTAAATGCCCACAGACAGATGAATGGATAAAGATGTGGTACATATATAAAATGGAATATTACTCAGCCATAAAAAGGAATGAAACTGGGTCATTTGTAGAGACATCGATGGATCTAGAGACTGTCATACAGAATGAAGTAAGTCAGAAAGAGGAAAACAAATATTGTATATTAATGCACATATGTGGAACCTAAAAAATGGTACAGATGAACTGGTTTGCAGGGAAGAAATAGAGACACAGAGGTAGAGAACAAACGTATGGACACGAAGTGTGGGAAGTCATGGGGGGGTGGTGGTGGGATGAGTTGGGAGATTGGGATTGACCTGTATACATGTATATGCATAAAATACATAACTAATAATAACCTGCTGTATAAAAAATAAATAAAATTAAATTTCAAAATTTAAAAATAAAACAGAAAAAAGTTCTTCCCTTCACACAGATGTATTTATAGGAATGAATTATTTCCATGCTTATATCTATAAATACATAAAAGAGGAATCAAATCTAACTTGAACCATAAAAGAAAAAAAAAATGCTGAACCCACCAGTTATACAGAGGGAAACCCTATCAGGGCACTTGCTCCAGCGGTAAACAATTCTGAAATTGGTCAGAGGTGGGGAATCACCTCCCATACAGCCAGCAACCCACACCCCATTCAAGGAGTGTCCTCATTGCAAAGCTGGGGGACCGTGCTGAGGCATCTGTGAGTAAACGTGAGCTGAGCCCCAGGCCAGCTGCTGCTGAACTGTTCCCACCCTTCCCAGGTAAAACACCTGAATATGTACAAGGGCTTGAAAGCCTAGAGGAAGGGCCCTGGAGCCACACCAGCGACAGCACGCAGGCCAACTTGGTGCCTGCAGGCCAGCCAGGATGGTCCTGGCCCCGGGCGCTCTTCTGGAAGCTTTCTATTGCCCTACCTGAGATACCCCTCCTGTCCCGGCCCCCACTGCTTTTATCCTTCCTCACCTCTGTCCGGAGAGAAATTCCATCGGAAGGTATGGGTGACACATCCTCTTCTTTACAGGTGGCAGCCTGGCAACTCCTGCAGAAAGGCCAGCAGAGCCCCACTCACACCGGGCCACCAACAAAGCCTTGGCCCCTCACTCCCTCCCACCAGCACAGCCCCGAGACTGCTGACGGGGCAGAGAATATGGAGTCAGGCGCAACTTCAGGGGCTATTGCTGCCTGGAACGCTGTTTATATTGACCTCAACCAGGCACACCTGGGGAGGGCCGGCCGGCAGGGTGAGGCTGCCCAGGTCAGCTAATCCACAACCCTCAGGGAATCACATGGTTGAAAATGGACCTCGCTAAGGCAGAATAGAAGCCAAGGAAAAAAAGGACACAATGCCATTTGCAGCCCCCTAGATGAGTCTAGAGGTGATCACGTGACTTGGAGTAAGTCAGAAAGTGAAAGACACATATCGTATCATATCACTTATAGGTATTACCTAAAAATGGATACCAGGGCAGATATTTCCACGGAGAAGGGCAATCACAGATTCATTAAACAAACTTATGGTTCACCAATGGAAAGGTGTGAGGATTGGTTTCATTACGATATCGGGGTTAACAGACATAATCAAACACAGGTGACATATATATTCACCAAAGACCTACGGAATACCAAGAGAAGACGACTCAACATTCTGTCCTAACGTACACGGGAAAAGGATCCCAGGAAGAACAGACATCTGTATATGTGTAAAAGAACCACATCTTCCACACCTACAACAAGCCAAACATTGTAATCAAACTTGTTGTAATAGAAAATAAAATTTAAAAAAATTAAAAACACGAACAAGAAGTAGTGAGACAAACTTGAGGTGCTTTCTCCTGGCACATTCCATTCTAAATTCCAATCTAGAACACGACTTCCATTGAGGCTCTGTTGCCCTAGTAACCAGATTTGGTAAGGAAGGACTGCTGCCACCTTGTGGCCGTTTCACGCAACAGCAGCTTTAATCCCAGCGCTAATGGTCAGTTGATATTCAAAATCATTGCAGGCCTGTAAATGACACCTGCCCTGAAAACAAATCCTGGGGTCACATATCGACCAAAAAATTCAAAGGACGTCCATATTCCAAAACGACCATTTCCAAAGGCATATTTTACGCACATTAGTGTTCTGCTTCTTTTTCTTTCTTTCCTTTTTTGTTAAAAAAACGGGAATGGAAAAAGGCATCCCTCAGAATGGGCGAAAATCGTTGCAAACAAATCAATGGACAAAGGTTTAATCTCCAATATATATAAACAGCACATGCAGCTTAATATTAAAAAAACAAACAACCCAATACAAAAATGGGCAGATGATCTAAAGAGACGTTTCTTCAAAGAAGACACAGAGATGGCCAAGACGCACATGAAAAGCTGCTCAACAGCACTAATTATTAGAGAAATGCAAATCAAAACTACAATGAGGTATCACCTCACACCTGTTAGAATCGGCATCCTCAGAAAATCTACAAACAACAAATTCTGGGGAGGGTGTGGACAAAAGGAGCCCTCTTCCACTATTGGTGGGGATGTAAATTGATACAGTCACTATGGAGAAGAGTATGGCGTTTCCTTAAAAAAACTAGAAATAGAATTACCATCTGATCCAGCAATCCCACTTCTGGGCATATACCCAGAGAAAACCATAAATCAAAAAGGCACATTCACCACAATGTTCATTGCAGCACTATTTACAATAGCCAGGTAATGCAAGCAACCTAAATGCCCACAGACAGATGAATGGATAAAGATGTGGTACATATATAAAATGGAATATTACTCAGCCATAAAAAGGAATGAAACTGGGTCATTTGTAGAGACATCGATGGATCTAGAGACTGTCATACAGAATGAAGTAAGTCAGAAAGAGGAAAACAAATATTGTATATTAATGCATATATGTGGAACCTAAAAAATGGTACAGATGAACTGGTTTGCAGGGAAGAAATAGAGACACAGAGGTAGAGAACAAACGTATGGACACGAAGTGTGGGAAGTCATGGGGGGGTGGTGGTGGGATGAGTTGGGAGATTGGGATTGACCTGTATACATGTATATGCATAAAATACATAACTAATAATAACCTGCTGTATAAAAAAATAAATAAAATTAAATTTCAAAATTTAAAAAAATAAAATTTAAAAATAAAACAGAAAAAAGTTCTTCCCTTCACACAGATGTATTTATAGGAATGAATTATTTCCATGCTTATATCTATAAATACATAAAAGAGGAATCAAATCTAACTTGAACCATAAAAGAAAAAAAAATGCTGAACCCACCAGTTATACAGAGGGAAACCCTATCAGGGCACTTGCTCCAGCGGTAAACAATTCTGAAATTGGTCAGAGGTGGGGAATCACCTCCCATACAGCCAGCAACCCACCCCCCATTCAAGGAGTGTCCTCATTGCAAAGCTGGGGGACCGTGCTGAGGCATCTGTGAGTAAACGTGAGCTGAGCCCCAGGCCAGCTGCTGCTGAACTGTTCCCACCCTTCCCAGGTAAAACACCTGAATATGTACAAGGGCTTGAAAGCCTAGAGGAAGGGCCGTGGAGCCACATCAGCGACAGCACGCAGGCCAACTTGGTGCCTGCAGGCCAGCCAGGATGGTCCTGGCCCCGGGCGCTCTTCTGGAAGCTTTCTATTGCCCTACCTGAGATACCCCTCCTGTCCCGGCCCCCACTGCTTTTATCCTTCCTCACCTCTGTCCGGAGAGAAATTCCATCGGAAGGTATGGGTGACACATCCTCTTCTTTACAGGTGGCAGCCTGGCAACTCCTGCAGAAAGGCCAGCAGAGCCCCACTCACACCGGGCCACCAACAAAGCCTTGGCCCCTCACTCCCTCCCACCAGCACAGCCCCGAGACTGCTGACGGGGCAGAGAATATGGAGTCAGGCACAACTTCAGGGGCTATTGCTGCCTGGAACGCTGTTTATATTGACCTCAACCAGGCACACCTGGGGAGGGCCGGCCGGCAGGGTGAGGCTGCCCAGGTCAGCTAATCCACAACCCTCAGGGAATCACATGGTTGAAAATGGACCTCGCTAAGGCAGAATAGAAGCCAAGGAAAAAAAGGACACAATGCCATTTGCAGCCCCGTAGATGAGTCTAGAGGTAATCACGTGACTTGGAGTAAGTCAGAAAGTGAAAGACACATATCGTATCATATCACTTATAGGTATTACCTAAAAATGGATACCAGGGCAGATATTTCCACGGAGAAGGGCAATCACAGATTCATTAAACAAACTTATGGTTCACCAATGGAAAGGTGTGAGGATTGGTTTCATTACGATATCGGGGTTAACAGACATAATCAAACACAGGTGACATATATATTCACCAAAGACCTACGGAATACCAAGAGAAGACGACTCAACATTCTGTCCTAATGTACATGGGAAAAGGATCCCAGGAAGAACAGACATCTGTATATGTGTAAAAGAACCACATCTTCCACACCTACAACAAGCCAAACATTGTAATCAAACTTGCTGTAATAGAAAATAAAAAAAAATTAAAAACACGAACAAGAAGTAGTGAGACAAACTTGAGAGGCTTTCTCCTGGCACATTCCATTCTAAATTCCAATCTAGAACACGACTTCCATTGAGGCTCTGTTGCCCTAGTAACCAGATTTGGTAAGGGAGAACTGCTGCCACCTTGTGGCCGTTTCACGCAACAGCAGCTTTAATCCCAGCGCTAATGGTCAGTTGATATTCAAAATCATTGCAGGCCTGTAAATGACACCTGCCCTGAAAACAAATCCTGGGGTCACATATCGACCAAAAAATTCAAAGGACGTCCATATTCCAAAACGACCATTTCCAAAGGCATATTTTACGCACATTAGTGTTCTGCTTCTTTTTCTTTCTTTCCTTTTTTGTTAAAAAAACGGGAATGGAAAAAGGCATCCCTCAGAATGGGCGAAAATCGTTGCAAACAAATCAATGGACAAAGGTTTAATCTCCAATATATATAAACAGCACATGCAGCTTAATATTAAAAAAACAAACAACCCAATACAAAAATGGGCAGATGATCTAAAGAGACGTTTCTTCAAAGAAGACACAGAGATGGCCAAGACGCACATGAAAAGCTGCTCAACAGCACTAATTATTAGAGAAATGCAAATCAAAACTACAATGAGGTATCACCTCACACCTGTTAGAATCGGCATCCTCAGAAAATCTACAAACAACAAATTCTGGGGAGGGTGTGGACAAAAGGAGCCCTCTTCCACTATTGGTGGGGATGTAAATTGATACAGTCACTATGGAGAAGAGTATGGCGTTTCCTTAAAAAAACTAGAAATAGAATTACCATCTGATCCAGCAATCCCACTTCTGGGCATATACCCAGAGAAAACCATAAATCAAAAAGGCACATTCACCACAATGTTCATTGCAGCACTATTTACAATAGCCAGGTAATGCAAGCAACCTAAATGCCCACAGACAGATGAATGGATAAAGATGTGGTACATATATAAAATGGAATATTACTCAGCCATAAAAAGGAATGAAACTGGGTCATTTGTAGAGACATCGATGGATCTAGAGACTGTCATACAGAATGAAGTAAGTCAGAAAGAGGAAAACAAATATTGTATATTAATGCATATATGTGGAACCTAAAAAATGGTACAGATGAACTGGTTTGCAGGGAAGAAATAGAGACACAGAGGTAGAGAACAAACGTATGGACACGAAGTGTGGGAAGTCATGGGGGGGTGGTGGTGGGATGAGTTGGGAGATTGGGATTGACCTGTATACATGTATATGCATAAAATACATAACTAATAATAACCTGCTGTATAAAAAAATAAATAAAATTAAATTTCAAAATTTAAAAAAATAAAATTTAAAAATAAAACAGAAAAAAGTTCTTCCCTTCACACAGATGTATTTATAGGAATGAATTATTTCCATGCTTATATCTATAAATACATAAAAGAGGAATCAAATCTAACTTGAACCATAAAAGAAAAAAAAATGCTGAACCCACCAGTTATACAGAGGGAAACCCTATCAGGGCACTTGCTCCAGCGGTAAACAATTCTGAAATTGGTCAGAGGTGGGGAATCACCTCCCATACAGCCAGCAACCCACCCCCCATTCAAGGAGTGTCCTCATTGCAAAGCTGGGGGACCGTGCTGAGGCATCTGTGAGTAAACGTGAGCTGAGCCCCAGGCCAGCTGCTGCTGAACTGTTCCCACCCTTCCCAGGTAAAACACCTGAATATGTACAAGGGCTTGAAAGCCTAGAGGAAGGGCCCTGGAGCCACACCAGCGACAGCACGCAGGCCAACTTGGTGCCTGCAGGCCAGCCAGGATGGTCCTGGCCCCGGGCGCTCTTCTGGAAGCTTTCTATTGCCCTACCTGAGATACCCCTCCTGTCCCGGCCCCCACTGCTTTTATCCTTCCTCACCTCTGTCCGGAGAGAAATTCCATCGGAAGGTATGGGTGACACATCCTCTTCTTTACAGGTGGCAGCCTGGCAACTCCTGCAGAAAGGCCAGCAGAGCCCCACTCACACCGGGCCACCAACAAAGCCTTGGCCCCTCACTCCCTCCCACCAGCACAGCCCCGAGACTGCTGACGGGGCAGAGAATATGGAGTCAGGTGCAACTTCAGGGGCTATTGCTGCCTGGAACGCTGTTTATATTGACCTCAACCAGGCACACCTGGGGAGGGCCGGCCGGCAGGGTGAGGCTGCCCAGGTCAGCTAATCCACAACCCTCAGGGAATCACATGGTTGAAAATGGACCTCGCTAAGGCAGAATAGAAGCCAAGGAAAAAAAGGACACAATGCCATTTGCAGCCCCGTAGATGAGTCTAGAGGTAATCACGTGACTTGGAGTAAGTCAGAAAGTGAAAGACACATATCGTATCATATCACTTATAGGTATTACCTAAAAATGGATACCAGGGCAGATATTTCCACGGAGAAGGGCAATCACAGATTCATTAAACAAACTTATGGTTCACCAATGGAAAGGTGTGAGGATTGGTTTCATTACGATATCGGGGTTAACAGACATAATCAAACACAGGTGACATATATATTCACCAAAGACCTACGGAATACCAAGAGAAGACGACTCAACATTCTGTCCTAACGTACACGGGAAAAGGATCCCAGGAAGAACAGACATCTGTATATGTGTAAAAGAACCACATCTTCCACACCTACAACAAGCCAAACATTGTAATCAAACTTGTTGTAATAGAAAATAAAATTTAAAAAAATTAAAAACACGAACAAGAAGTAGTGAGACAAACTTGAGGTGCTTTCTCCTGGCACATTCCATTCTAAATTCCAATCTAGAACACGACTTCCATTGAGGCTCTGTTGCCCTAGTAACCAGATTTGGTAAGGAAGGACTGCTGCCACCTTGTGGCCGTTTCACGCAACAGCAGCTTTAATCCCAGCTCTAATGGTCAGTTGATATTCAAAATCATTGCAGGCCTGTAAATGACACCTGCCCTGAAAACAAATCCTGGGGTCACATATCGACCAAAAAATTCAAAGGACGTCCATATTCCAAAACGACCATTTCCAAAGGCATATTTTACGCACATTAGTGTTCTGCTTCTTTTTCTTTCTTTCCTTTTTTGTTAAAAAAACGGGAATGGAAAAAGGCATCCCTCAGAATGGGCGAAAATCGTTGCAAACAAATCAATGGACAAAGGTTTAATCTCCAATATATATAAACAGCACATGCAGCTTAATATTAAAAAAACAAACAACCCAATACAAAAATGGGCAGATGATCTAAAGAGACGTTTCTTCAAAGAAGACACAGAGATGGCCAAGACGCACATGAAAAGCTGCTCAACAGCACTAATTATTAGAGAAATGCAAATCAAAACTACAATGAGGTATCACCTCACACCTGTTAGAATCGGCATCCTCAGAAAATCTACAAACAACAAATTCTGGGGAGGGTGTGGACAAAAGGAGCCCTCTTCCACTATTGGTGGGGATGTAAATTGATACAGTCACTATGGAGAAGAGTATGGCGTTTCCTTAAAAAAACTAGAAATAGAATTACCATCTGATCCAGCAATCCCACTTCTGGGCATATACCCAGAGAAAACCATAAATCAAAAAGGCACATTCACCACAATGTTCATTGCAGCACTATTTACAATAGCCAGGTAATGCAAGCAACCTAAATGCCCACAGACAGATGAATGGATAAAGATGTGGTACATATATAAAATGGAATATTACTCAGCCATAAAAAGGAATGAAACTGGGTCATTTGTAGAGACATCGATGGATCTAGAGACTGTCATACAGAATGAAGTAAGTCAGAAAGAGGAAAACAAATATTGTATATTAATGCATATATGTGGAACCTAAAAAATGGTACAGATGAACTGGTTTGCAGGGAAGAAATAGAGACACAGAGGTAGAGAACAAACGTATGGACACGAAGTGTGGGAAGTCATGGGGGGGTGGTGGTGGGATGAGTTGGGAGATTGGGATTGACCTGTATACATGTATATGCATAAAATACATAACTAATAATAACCTGCTGTATAAAATAATAAATAAAATTAAATTTCAAAATTTAAAAAAATAAAATTTAAAAATAAAACAGAAAAAAGTTCTTCCCTTCACACAGATGTATTTATAGGAATGAATTATTTCCATGCTTATATCTATAAATACATAAAAGAGGAATCAAATCTAACTTGAACCATAAAAGAAAAAAAAAATGCTGAACCCACCAGTTATACAGAGGGAAACCCTATCAGGGCACTTGCTCCAGCGGTAAACAATTCTGAAATTGGTCAGAGGTGGGGAATCACCTCCCATACAGCCAGCAACCCACCCCCCATTCAAGGAGTGTCCTCATTGCAAAGCTGGGGGACCGTGCTGAGGCATCTGTGAGTAAACGTGAGCTGAGCCCCAGGCCAGCTGCTGCTGAACTGTTCCCACCCTTCCCAGGTAAAACACCTGAATATGTACAAGGGCTTGAAAGCCTAGAGGAAGGGCCCTGGAGCCACACCAGCGACAGCACGCAGGCCAACTTGGTGCCTGCAGGCCAGCCAGGATGGTCCTGGCCCCGGGCGCTCTTCTGGAAGCTTTCTATTGCCCTACCTGAGATACCCCTCCTGTCCCGGCCCCCACTGCTTTTATCCTTCCTCACCTCTGTCCGGAGAGAAATTCCATCGGAAGGTATGGGTGACACATCCTCTTCTTTACAGGTGGCAGCCTGGCAACTCCTGCAGAAAGGCCAGCAGAGCCCCACTCACACCGGGCCACCAACAAAGCCTTGGCCCCTCACTCCCTCCCACCAGCACAGCCCCGAGACTGCTGACGGGGCAGAGAATATGGAGTCAGGCGCAACTTCAGGGGCTATTGCTGCCTGGAACGCTGTTTATATTGACCTCAACCAGGCACACCTGGGGAGGGCCGGCCGGCAGGGTGAGGCTGCCCAGGTCAGCTAATCCACAACCCTCAGGGAATCACATGGTTGAAAATGGACCTCGCTAAGGCAGAATAGAAGCCAAGGAAAAAAAGGACACAATGCCATTTGCAGCCCCGTAGATGAGTCTAGAGGTAATCACGTGACTTGGAGTAAGTCAGAAAGTGAAAGACACATATCGTATCATATCACTTATAGGTATTACCTAAAAATGGATACCAGGGCAGATATTTCCACGGAGAAGGGCAATCACAGATTCATTAAACAAACTTATGGTTCACCAATGGAAAGGTGTGAGGATTGGTTTCATTACGATATCGGGGTTAACAGACATAATCAAACACAGGTGACATATATATTCACCAAAGACCTACGGAATACCAAGAGAAGACGACTCAACATTCTGTCCTAACGTACACGGGAAAAGGATCCCAGGAAGAACAGACATCTGTATATGTGTAAAAGAACCACATCTTCCACACCTACAACAAGCCAAACATTGTAATCAAACTTGTTGTAATAGAAAATAAAATTTAAAAAAATTAAAAACACGAACAAGAAGTAGTGAGACAAACTTGAGGTGCTTTCTCCTGGCACATTCCATTCTAAATTCCAATCTAGAACACGACTTCCATTGAGGCTCTGTTGCCCTAGTAACCAGATTTGGTAAGGAAGGACTGCTGCCACCTTGTGGCCGTTTCACGCAACAGCAGCTTTAATCCCAGCGCTAATGGTCAGTTGATATTCAAAATCATTGCAGGCCTGTAAATGACACCTGCCCTGAAAACAAATCCTGGGGTCACATATCGACCAAAAAATTCAAAGGACGTCCATATTCCAAAACGACCATTTCCAAAGGCGTATTTTACGCACATTAGTGTTCTGCTTCTTTTTCTTTCTTTCCTTTTTTGTTAAAAAAACGGGAATGGAAAAAGGCATCCCTCAGAATGGGCGAAAATCGTTGCAAACAAATCAATGGACAAAGGTTTAATCTCCAATATATATAAACAGCACATGCAGCTTAATATTAAAAAAACAAACAACCCAATACAAAAATGGGCAGATGATCTAAAGAGACGTTTCTTCAAAGAAGACACAGAGATGGCCAAGACGCACATGAAAAGCTGCTCAACAGCACTAATTATTAGAGAAATGCAAATCAAAACTACAATGAGGTATCACCTCACACCTGTTAGAATCGGCATCCTCAGAAAATCTACAAACAACAAATTCTGGGGAGGGTGTGGACAAAAGGAGCCCTCTTCCACTATTGGTGGGGATGTAAATTGATACAGTCACTATGGAGAAGAGTATGGCGTTTCCTTAAAAAAACTAGAAATAGAATTACCATCTGATCCAGCAATCCCACTTCTGGGCATATACCCAGAGAAAACCATAAATCAAAAAGGCACATTCACCACAATGTTCATTGCAGCACTATTTACAATAGCCAGGTAATGCAAGCAACCTAAATGCCCACAGACAGATGAATGGATAAAGATGTGGTACATATATAAAATGGAATATTACTCAGCCATAAAAAGGAATGAAACTGGGTCATTTGTAGAGACATCGATGGATCTAGAGACTGTCATACAGAATGAAGTAAGTCAGAAAGAGGAAAACAAATATTGTATATTAATGCACATATGTGGAACCTAAAAAATGGTACAGATGAACTGGTTTGCAGGGAAGAAATAGAGACACAGAGGTAGAGAACAAACGTATGGACACGAAGTGTGGGAAGTCATGGGGGGGTGGTGGTGGGATGAGTTGGGAGATTGGGATTGACCTGTATACATGTATATGCATAAAATACATAACTAATAATAACCTGCTGTATAAAAAAATAAATAAAATTAAATTTCAAAATTTAAAAAAATAAAATTTAAAAATAAAACAGAAAAAAGTTCTTCCCTTCACACAGATGTATTTATAGGAATGAATTATTTCCATGCTTATATCTATAAATACATAAAAGAGGAATCAAATCTAACTTGAACCATAAAAGAAAAAAAAAATGCTGAACCCACCAGTTATACAGAGGGAAACCCTATCAGGGCACTTGCTCCAGCGGTAAACAATTCTGAAATTGGTCAGAGGTGGGGAATCACCTCCCATACAGCCAGCAACCCACCCCCCATTCAAGGAGTGTCCTCATTGCAAAGCTGGGGGACCGTGCTGAGGCATCTGTGAGTAAACGTGAGCTGAGCCCCAGGCCAGCTGCTGCTGAACTGTTCCCACCCTTCCCAGGTAAAACACCTGAATATGTACAAGGGCTTGAAAGCCTAGAGGAAGGGCCCTGGAGCCACACCAGCGACAGCACGCAGGCCAACTTGGTGCCTGCAGGCCAGCCAGGATGGTCCTGGCCCCGGGCGCTCTTCTGGAAGCTTTCTATTGCCCTACCTGAGATACCCCTCCTGTCCCGGCCCCCACTGCTTTTATCCTTCCTCACCTCTGTCCGGAGAGAAATTCCATCGGAAGGTATGGGTGACACATCCTCTTCTTTACAGGTGGCAGCCTGGCAACTCCTGCAGAAAGGCCAGCAGAGCCCCACTCACACCGGGCCACCAACAAAGCCTTGGCCCCTCACTCCCTCCCACCAGCACAGCCCCGAGACTGCTGACGGGGCAGAGAATATGGAGTCAGGCGCAACTTCAGGGGCTATTGCTGCCTGGAACGCTGTTTATATTGACCTCAACCAGGCACACCTGGGGAGGGCCGGCCGGCAGGGTGAGGCTGCCCAGGTCAGCTAATCCACAACCCTCAGGGAATCACATGGTTGAAAATGGACCTCGCTAAGGCAGAATAGAAGCCAAGGAAAAAAAGGACACAATGCCATTTGCAGCCCCGTAGATGAGTCTAGAGGTAATCACGTGACTTGGAGTAAGTCAGAAAGTGAAAGACACATATCGTATCATATCACTTATAGGTATTACCTAAAAATGGATACCAGGGCAGATATTTCCACGGAGAAGGGCAATCACAGATTCATTAAACAAACTTATGGTTCACCAATGGAAAGGTGTGAGGATTGGTTTCATTACGATATCGGGGTTAACAGACATAATCAAACACAGGTGACATATATATTCACCAAAGACCTACGGAATACCAAGAGAAGACGACTCAACATTCTGTCCTAACGTACACGGGAAAAGGATCCCAGGAAGAACAGACATCTGTATATGTGTAAAAGAACCACATCTTCCACACCTACAACAAGCCAAACATTGTAATCAAACTTGTTGTAATAGAAAATAAAATTTAAAAAAATTAAAAACACGAACAAGAAGTAGTGAGACAAACTTGAGGTGCTTTCTCCTGGCACATTCCATTCTAAATTCCAATCTAGAACACGACTTCCATTGAGGCTCTGTTGCCCTAGTAACCAGATTTGGTAAGGAAGGACTGCTGCCACCTTGTGGCCGTTTCACGCAACAGCAGCTTTAATCCCAGCGCTAATGGTCAGTTGATATTCAAAATCATTGCAGGCCTGTAAATGACACCTGCCCTGAAAACAAATCCTGGGGTCACATATCGACCAAAAAATTCAAAGGACGTCCATATTCCAAAACGACCATTTCCAAAGGCATATTTTACGCACATTAGTGTTCTGCTTCTTTTTCTTTCTTTCCTTTTTTGTTAAAAAAACGGGAATGGAAAAAGGCATCCCTCAGAATGGGCGAAAATCGTTGCAAACAAATCAATGGACAAAGGTTTAATCTCCAATATATATAAACAGCACATGCAGCTTAATATTAAAAAAACAAACAACCCAATACAAAAATGGGCAGATGATCTAAAGAGACGTTTCTTCAAAGAAGACACAGAGATGGCCAAGACGCACATGAAAAGCTGCTCAACAGCACTAATTATTAGAGAAATGCAAATCAAAACTACAATGAGGTATCACCTCACACCTGTTAGAATCGGCATCCTCAGAAAATCTACAAACAACAAATTCTGGGGAGGGTGTGGACAAAAGGAGCCCTCTTCCACTATTGGTGGGGATGTAAATTGATACAGTCACTATGGAGAAGAGTATGGCGTTTCCTTAAAAAAACTAGAAATAGAATTACCATCTGATCCAGCAATCCCACTTCTGGGCATATACCCAGAGAAAACCATAAATCAAAAAGGCACATTCACCACAATGTTCATTGCAGCACTATTTACAATAGCCAGGTAATGCAAGCAACCTAAATGCCCACAGACAGATGAATGGATAAAGATGTGGTACATATATAAAATGGAATATTACTCAGCCATAAAAAGGAATGAAACTGGGTCATTTGTAGAGACATCGATGGATCTAGAGACTGTCATACAGAATGAAGTAAGTCAGAAAGAGGAAAACAAATATTGTATATTAATGCACATATGTGGAACCTAAAAAATGGTAGAGATGAACTGGTTTGCAGGGAAGAAATAGAGACACAGAGGTAGAGAACAAACGTATGGACACGAAGTGTGGGAAGTCATGGGGGGGTGGTGGTGGGATGAGTTGGGAGATTGGGATTGACCTGTATACATGTATATGCATAAAATACATAACTAATAATAACCTGCTGTATAAAAAAATAAATAAAATTAAATTTCAAAATTTAAAAAAATAAAATTTAAAAATAAAACAGAAAAAAGTTCTTCCCTTCACACAGATGTATTTATAGGAATGAATTATTTCCATGCTTATATCTATAAATACATAAAAGAGGAATCAAATCTAACTTGAACCATAAAAGAAAAAAAATGCTGAACCCACCAGTTATACAGAGGGAAACCCTATCAGGGCACTTGCTCCAGCGGTAAACAATTCTGAAATTGGTCAGAGGTGGGGAATCACCTCCCATACAGCCAGCAACCCACCCCCCATTCAAGGAGTGTCCTCATTGCAAAGCTGGGGGACCGTGCTGAGGCATCTGTGAGTAAACGTGAGCTGAGCCCCAGGCCAGCTGCTGCTGAACTGTTCCCACCCTTCCCAGGTAAAACACCTGAATATGTACAAGGGCTTGAAAGCCTAGAGGAAGGGCCCTGGAGCCACACCAGCGACAGCACGCAGGCCAACTTGGTGCCTGCAGGCCAGCCAGGATGGTCCTGGCCCCGGGCGCTCTTCTGGAAGCTTTCTATTGCCCTACCTGAGATACCCCTCCTGTCCCGGCCCCCACTGCTTTTATCCTTCCTCACCTCTGTCCGGAGAGAAATTCCATCGGAAGGTATGGGTGACACATCCTCTTCTTTACAGGTGGCAGCCTGGCAACTCCTGCAGAAAGGCCAGCAGAGCCCCACTCACACCGGGCCACCAACAAAGCCTTGGCCCCTCACTCCCTCCCACCAGCACAGCCCCGAGACTGCTGACGGGGCAGAGAATATGGAGTCAGGCGCAACTTCAGGGGCTATTGCTGCCTGGAACGCTGTTTATATTGACCTCAACCAGGCACACCTGGGGAGGGCCGGCCGGCAGGGTGAGGCTGCCCAGGTCAGCTAATCCACAACCCTCAGGGAATCACATGGTTGAAAATGGACCTCACTAAGGCAGAATAGAAGCCAAGGAAAAAAAGGACACAATGCCATTTGCAGCCCCGTAGATGAGTCTAGAGGTAATCACGTGACTTGGAGTAAGTCAGAAAGTGAAAGACACATATCGTATCATATCACTTATAGGTATTACCTAAAAATGGATACCAGGGCAGATATTTCCACGGAGAAGGGCAATCACAGATTCATTAAACAAACTTATGGTTCACCAATGGAAAGGTGTGAGGATTGGTTTCATTACGATATCGGGGTTAACAGACATAATCAAACACAGGTGACATATATATTCACCAAAGACCTACGGAATACCAAGAGAAGACGACTCAACATTCTGTCCTAACGTACACGGGAAAAGGATCCCAGGAAGAACAGACATCTGTATATGTGTAAAAGAACCACATCTTCCACACCTACAACAAGCCAAACATTGTAATCAAACTTGTTGTAATAGAAAATAAAATTTAAAAAAATTAAAAACACGAACAAGAAGTAGTGAGACAAACTTGAGGTGCTTTCTCCTGGCACATTCCATTCTAAATTCCAATCTAGAACTGAACACGACTTCCATTGAGGCTCTGTTGCCCTAGTAACCAGATTTGGTAAGGAAGGACTGCTGCCACCTTGTGGCCGTTTCACGCAACAGCAGCTTTAATCCCAGCGCTAATGGTCAGTTGATATTCAAAATCATTGCAGGCCTGTAAATGACACCTGCCCTGAAAACAAATCCTGGGGTCACATATCGACCAAAAAATTCAAAGGACGTCCATATTCCAAAACGACCATTTCCAAAGGCATATTTTACGCACATTAGTGTTCTGCTTCTTTTTCTTTCTTTCCTTTTTTGTTAAAAAAACGGGAATGGAAAAAGGCATCCCTCAGAATGGGCGAAAATCGTTGCAAACAAATCAATGGACAAAGGTTTAATCTCCAATATATATAAACAGCACATGCAGCTTAATATTAAAAAAACAAACAACCCAATACAAAAATGGGCAGATGATCTAAAGAGACGTTTCTTCAAAGAAGACACAGAGATGGCCAAGACGCACATGAAAAGCTGCTCAACAGCACTAATTATTAGAGAAATGCAAATCAAAACTACAATGAGGTATCACCTCACACCTGTTAGAATCGGCATCCTCAGAAAATCTACAAACAACAAATTCTGGGGAGGGTGTGGACAAAAGGAGCCCTCTTCCACTATTGGTGGGGATGTAAATTGATACAGTCACTATGGAGAAGAGTATGGCGTTTCCTTAAAAAAACTAGAAATAGAATTACCATCTGATCCAGCAATCCCACTTCTGGGCATATACCCAGAGAAAACCATAAATCAAAAAGGCACATTCACCACAATGTTCATTGCAGCACTATTTACAATAGCCAGGTAATGCAAGCAACCTAAATGCCCACAGACAGATGAATGGATAAAGATGTGGTACATATATAAAATGGAATATTACTCAGCCATAAAAAGGAATGAAACTGGGTCATTTGTAGAGACATCGATGGATCTAGAGACTGTCATACAGAATGAAGTAAGTCAGAAAGAGGAAAACAAATATTGTATATTAATGCACATATGTGGAACCTAAAAAATGGTACAGATGAACTGGTTTGCAGGGAAGAAATAGAGACACAGAGGTAGAGAACAAACGTATGGACACGAAGTGTGGGAAGTCATGGGGGGGTGGTGGTGGGATGAGTTGGGAGATTGGGATTGACCTGTATACATGTATATGCATAAAATACATAACTAATAATAACCTGCTGTATAAAAAAATAAATAAAATTAAATTTCAAAATTTAAAAAAATAAAATTTAAAAATAAAACAGAAAAAAGTTCTTCCCTTCACACAGATGTATTTATAGGAATGAATTATTTCCATGCTTATATCTATAAATACATAAAAGAGGAATCAAATCTAACTTGAACCATAAAAGAAAAAAAAAATGCTGAACCCACCAGTTATACAGAGGGAAACCCTATCAGGGCACTTGCTCCAGCGGTAAACAATTCTGAAATTGGTCAGAGGTGGGGAATCACCTCCCATACAGCCAGCAACCCACCCCCCATTCAAGGAGTGTCCTCATTGCAAAGCTGGGGGACCGTGCTGAGGCATCTGTGAGTAAACGTGAGCTGAGCCCCAGGCCAGCTGCTGCTGAACTGTTCCCACCCTTCCCAGGTAAAACACCTGAATATGTACAAGGGCTTGAAAGCCTAGAGGAAGGGCCCTGGAGCCACACCAGCGACAGCACGCAGGCCAACTTGGTGCCTGCAGGCCAGCCAGGATGGTCCTGGCCCCGGGCGCTCTTCTGGAAGCTTTCTATTGCCCTACCTGAGATACCCCTCCTGTCCCGGCCCCCACTGCTTTTATCCTTCCTCACCTCTGTCCGGAGAGAAATTCCATCGGAAGGTATGGGTGACACATCCTCTTCTTTACAGGTGGCAGCCTGGCAACTCCTGCAGAAAGGCCAGCAGAGCCCCACTCACACCGGGCCACCAACAAAGCCTTGGCCCCTCACTCCCTCCCACCAGCACAGCCCCGAGACTGCTGACGGGGCAGAGAATATGGAGTCAGGCGCAACTTCAGGGGCTATTGCTGCCTGGAACGCTGTTTATATTGACCTCAACCAGGCACACCTGGGGAGGGCCGGCCGGCAGGGTGAGGCTGCCCAGGTCAGCTAATCCACAACCCTCAGGGAATCACATGGTTGAAAATGGACCTCGCTAAGGCAGAATAGAAGCCAAGGAAAAAAAGGACACAATGCCATTTGCAGCCCCGTAGATGAGTCTAGAGGTAATCACGTGACTTGGAGTAAGTCAGAAAGTGAAAGACACATATCGTATCATATCACTTATAGGTATTACCTAAAAATGGATACCAGGGCAGATATTTCCACGGAGAAGGGCAATCACAGATTCATTAAACAAACTTATGGTTCACCAATGGAAAGGTGTGAGGATTGGTTTCATTACGATATCGGGGTTAACAGACATAATCAAACACAGGTGACATATATATTCACCAAAGACCTACGGAATACCAAGAGAAGACGACTCAACATTCTGTCCTAACGTACACGGGAAAAGGATCCCAGGAAGAACAGACATCTGTATATGTGTAAAAGAACCACATCTTCCACACCTACAACAAGCCAAACATTGTAATCAAACTTGTTGTAATAGAAAATAAAATTTAAAAAAATTAAAAACACGAACAAGAAGTAGTGAGACAAACTTGAGGTGCTTTCTCCTGGCACATTCCATTCTAAATTCCAATCTAGAACACGACTTCCATTGAGGCTCTGTTGCCCTAGTAACCAGATTTGGTAAGGAAGGACTGCTGCCACCTTGTGGCCGTTTCACGCAACAGCAGCTTTAATCCCAGCGCTAATGGTCAGTTGATATTCAAAATCATTGCAGGCCTGTAAATGACACCTGCCCTGAAAACAAATCCTGGGGTCACATATCGACCAAAAAATTCAAAGGACGTCCATATTCCAAAACGACCATTTCCAAAGGCATATTTTACGCACATTAGTGTTCTGCTTCTTTTTCTTTCTTTCCTTTTTTGTTAAAAAAACGGGAATGGAAAAAGGCATCCCTCAGAATGGGCGAAAATCGTTGCAAACAAATCAATGGACAAAGGTTTAATCTCCAATATATATAAACAGCACATGCAGCTTAATATTAAAAAAACAAACAACCCAATACAAAAATGGGCAGATGATCTAAAGAGACGTTTCTTCAAAGAAGACACAGAGATGGCCAAGACGCACATGAAAAGCTGCTCAACAGCACTAATTATTAGAGAAATGCAAATCAAAACTACAATGAGGTATCACCTCACACCTGTTAGAATCGGCATCCTCAGAAAATCTACAAACAACAAATTCTGGGGAGGGTGTGGACAAAAGGAGCCCTCTTCCACTATTGGTGGGGATGTAAATTGATACAGTCACTATGGAGAAGAGTATGGCGTTTCCTTAAAAAAACTAGAAATAGAATTACCATCTGATCCAGCAATCCCACTTCTGGGCATATACCCAGAGAAAACCATAAATCAAAAAGGCACATTCACCACAATGTTCATTGCAGCACTATTTACAATAGCCAGGTAATGCAAGCAACCTAAATGCCCACAGACAGATGAATGGATAAAGATGTGGTACATATATAAAATGGAATATTACTCAGCCATAAAAAGGAATGAAACTGGGTCATTTGTAGAGACATCGATGGATCTAGAGACTGTCATACAGAATGAAGTAAGTCAGAAAGAGGAAAACAAATATTGTATATTAATGCACATATGTGGAACCTAAAAAATGGTAGAGATGAACTGGTTTGCAGGGAAGAAATAGAGACACAGAGGTAGAGAACAAACGTATGGACACGAAGTGTGGGAAGTCATGGGGGGGTGGTGGTGGGATGAGTTGGGAGATTGGGATTGACCTGTATACATGTATATGCATAAAATACATAACTAATAATAACCTGCTGTATAAAAAAATAAATAAAATTAAATTTCAAAATTTAAAAAAATAAAATTTAAAAATAAAACAGAAAAAAGTTCTTCCCTTCACACAGATGTATTTATAGGAATGAATTATTTCCATGCTTATATCTATAAATACATAAAAGAGGAATCAAATCTAACTTGAACCATAAAAGAAAAAAAATGCTGAACCCACCAGTTATACAGAGGGAAACCCTATCAGGGCACTTGCTCCAGCGGTAAACAATTCTGAAATTGGTCAGAGGTGGGGAATCACCTCCCATACAGCCAGCAACCCACCCCCCATTCAAGGAGTGTCCTCATTGCAAAGCTGGGGGACCGTGCTGAGGCATCTGTGAGTAAACGTGAGCTGAGCCCCAGGCCAGCTGCTGCTGAACTGTTCCCACCCTTCCCAGGTAAAACACCTGAATATGTACAAGGGCTTGAAAGCCTAGAGGAAGGGCCCTGGAGCCACACCAGCGACAGCACGCAGGCCAACTTGGTGCCTGCAGGCCAGCCAGGATGGTCCTGGCCCCGGGCGCTCTTCTGGAAGCTTTCTATTGCCCTACCTGAGATACCCCTCCTGTCCCGGCCCCCACTGCTTTTATCCTTCCTCACCTCTGTCCGGAGAGAAATTCCATCGGAAGGTATGGGTGACACATCCTCTTCTTTACAGGTGGCAGCCTGGCAACTCCTGCAGAAAGGCCAGCAGAGCCCCACTCACACCGGGCCACCAACAAAGCCTTGGCCCCTCACTCCCTCCCACCAGCACAGCCCCGAGACTGCTGACGGGGCAGAGAATATGGAGTCAGGCGCAACTTCAGGGGCTATTGCTGCCTGGAACGCTGTTTATATTGACCTCAACCAGGCACACCTGGGGAGGGCCGGCCGGCAGGGTGAGGCTGCCCAGGTCAGCTAATCCACAACCCTCAGGGAATCACATGGTTGAAAATGGACCTCACTAAGGCAGAATAGAAGCCAAGGAAAAAAAGGACACAATGCCATTTGCAGCCCCGTAGATGAGTCTAGAGGTAATCACGTGACTTGGAGTAAGTCAGAAAGTGAAAGACACATATCGTATCATATCACTTATAGGTATTACCTAAAAATGGATACCAGGGCAGATATTTCCACGGAGAAGGGCAATCACAGATTCATTAAACAAACTTATGGTTCACCAATGGAAAGGTGTGAGGATTGGTTTCATTACGATATCGGGGTTAACAGACATAATCAAACACAGGTGACATATATATTCACCAAAGACCTACGGAATACCAAGAGAAGACGACTCAACATTCTGTCCTAACGTACACGGGAAAAGGATCCCAGGAAGAACAGACATCTGTATATGTGTAAAAGAACCACATCTTCCACACCTACAACAAGCCAAACATTGTAATCAAACTTGTTGTAATAGAAAATAAAATTTAAAAAAATTAAAAACACGAACAAGAAGTAGTGAGACAAACTTGAGGTGCTTTCTCCTGGCACATTCCATTCTAAATTCCAATCTAGAACTGAACACGACTTCCATTGAGGCTCTGTTGCCCTAGTAACCAGATTTGGTAAGGAAGGACTGCTGCCACCTTGTGGCCGTTTCACGCAACAGCAGCTTTAATCCCAGCGCTAATGGTCAGTTGATATTCAAAATCATTGCAGGCCTGTAAATGACACCTGCCCTGAAAACAAATCCTGGGGTCACATATCGACCAAAAAATTCAAAGGACGTCCATATTCCAAAACGACCATTTCCAAAGGCATATTTTACGCACATTAGTGTTCTGCTTCTTTTTCTTTCTTTCCTTTTTTGTTAAAAAAACGGGAATGGAAAAAGGCATCCCTCAGAATGGGCGAAAATCGTTGCAAACAAATCAATGGACAAAGGTTTAATCTCCAATATATATAAACAGCACATGCAGCTTAATATTAAAAAAACAAACAACCCAATACAAAAATGGGCAGATGATCTAAAGAGACGTTTCTTCAAAGAAGACACAGAGATGGCCAAGACGCACATGAAAAGCTGCTCAACAGCACTAATTATTAGAGAAATGCAAATCAAAACTACAATGAGGTATCACCTCACACCTGTTAGAATCGGCATCCTCAGAAAATCTACAAACAACAAATTCTGGGGAGGGTGTGGACAAAAGGAGCCCTCTTCCACTATTGGTGGGGATGTAAATTGATACAGTCACTATGGAGAAGAGTATGGCGTTTCCTTAAAAAAACTAGAAATAGAATTACCATCTGATCCAGCAATCCCACTTCTGGGCATATACCCAGAGAAAACCATAAATCAAAAAGGCACATTCACCACAATGTTCATTGCAGCACTATTTACAATAGCCAGGTAATGCAAGCAACCTAAATGCCCACAGACAGATGAATGGATAAAGATGTGGTACATATATAAAATGGAATATTACTCAGCCATAAAAAGGAATGAAACTGGGTCATTTGTAGAGACATCGATGGATCTAGAGACTGTCATACAGAATGAAGTAAGTCAGAAAGAGGAAAACAAATATTGTATATTAATGCACATATGTGGAACCTAAAAAATGGTACAGATGAACTGGTTTGCAGGGAAGAAATAGAGACACAGAGGTAGAGAACAAACGTATGGACACGAAGTGTGGGAAGTCATGGGGGGGTGGTGGTGGGATGAGTTGGGAGATTGGGATTGACCTGTATACATGTATATGCATAAAATACATAACTAATAATAACCTGCTGTATAAAAAAATAAATAAAATTAAATTTCAAAATTTAAAAAAATAAAATTTAAAAATAAAACAGAAAAAAGTTCTTCCCTTCACACAGATGTATTTATAGGAATGAATTATTTCCATGCTTATATCTATAAATACATAAAAGAGGAATCAAATCTAACTTGAACCATAAAAGAAAAAAAAAATGCTGAACCCACCAGTTATACAGAGGGAAACCCTATCAGGGCACTTGCTCCAGCGGTAAACAATTCTGAAATTGGTCAGAGGTGGGGAATCACCTCCCATACAGCCAGCAACCCACCCCCCATTCAAGGAGTGTCCTCATTGCAAAGCTGGGGGACCGTGCTGAGGCATCTGTGAGTAAACGTGAGCTGAGCCCCAGGCCAGCTGCTGCTGAACTGTTCCCACCCTTCCCAGGTAAAACACCTGAATATGTACAAGGGCTTGAAAGCCTAGAGGAAGGGCCCTGGAGCCACACCAGCGACAGCACGCAGGCCAACTTGGTGCCTGCAGGCCAGCCAGGATGGTCCTGGCCCCGGGCGCTCTTCTGGAAGCTTTCTATTGCCCTACCTGAGATACCCCTCCTGTCCCGGCCCCCACTGCTTTTATCCTTCCTCACCTCTGTCCGGAGAGAAATTCCATCGGAAGGTATGGGTGACACATCCTCTTCTTTACAGGTGGCAGCCTGGCAACTCCTGCAGAAAGGCCAGCAGAGCCCCACTCACACCGGGCCACCAACAAAGCCTTGGCCCCTCACTCCCTCCCACCAGCACAGCCCCGAGACTGCTGACGGGGCAGAGAATATGGAGTCAGGCGCAACTTCAGGGGCTATTGCTGCCTGGAACGCTGTTTATATTGACCTCAACCAGGCACACCTGGGGAGGGCCGGCCGGCAGGGTGAGGCTGCCCAGGTCAGCTAATCCACAACCCTCAGGGAATCACATGGTTGAAAATGGACCTCGCTAAGGCAGAATAGAAGCCAAGGAAAAAAAGGACACAATGCCATTTGCAGCCCCGTAGATGAGTCTAGAGGTAATCACGTGACTTGGAGTAAGTCAGAAAGTGAAAGACACATATCGTATCATATCACTTATAGGTATTACCTAAAAATGGATACCAGGGCAGATATTTCCACGGAGAAGGGCAATCACAGATTCATTAAACAAACTTATGGTTCACCAATGGAAAGGTGTGAGGATTGGTTTCATTACGATATCGGGGTTAACAGACATAATCAAACACAGGTGACATATATATTCACCAAAGACCTACGGAATACCAAGAGAAGACGACTCAACATTCTGTCCTAACGTACACGGGAAAAGGATCCCAGGAAGAACAGACATCTGTATATGTGTAAAAGAACCACATCTTCCACACCTACAACAAGCCAAACATTGTAATCAAACTTGTTGTAATAGAAAATAAAATTTAAAAAAATTAAAAACACGAACAAGAAGTAGTGAGACAAACTTGAGGTGCTTTCTCCTGGCACATTCCATTCTAAATTCCAATCTAGAACACGACTTCCATTGAGGCTCTGTTGCCCTAGTAACCAGATTTGGTAAGGAAGGACTGCTGCCACCTTGTGGCCGTTTCACGCAACAGCAGCTTTAATCCCAGCGCTAATGGTCAGTTGATATTCAAAATCATTGCAGGCCTGTAAATGACACCTGCCCTGAAAACAAATCCTGGGGTCACATATCGACCAAAAAATTCAAAGGACGTCCATATTCCAAAACGACCATTTCCAAAGGCATATTTTACGCACATTAGTGTTCTGCTTCTTTTTCTTTCTTTCCTTTTTTGTTAAAAAAACGGGAATGGAAAAAGGCATCCCTCAGAATGGGCGAAAATCGTTGCAAACAAATCAATGGACAAAGGTTTAATCTCCAATATATATAAACAGCACATGCAGCTTAATATTAAAAAAACAAACAACCCAATACAAAAATGGGCAGATGATCTAAAGAGACGTTTCTTCAAAGAAGACACAGAGATGGCCAAGACGCACATGAAAAGCTGCTCAACAGCACTAATTATTAGAGAAATGCAAATCAAAACTACAATGAGGTATCACCTCACACCTGTTAGAATCGGCATCCTCAGAAAATCTACAAACAACAAATTCTGGGGAGGGTGTGGACAAAAGGAGCCCTCTTCCACTATTGGTGGGGATGTAAATTGATACAGTCACTATGGAGAAGAGTATGGCGTTTCCTTAAAAAAACTAGAAATAGAATTACCATCTGATCCAGCAATCCCACTTCTGGGCATATACCCAGAGAAAACCATAAATCAAAAAGGCACATTCACCACAATGTTCATTGCAGCACTATTTACAATAGCCAGGTAATGCAAGCAACCTAAATGCCCACAGACAGATGAATGGATAAAGATGTGGTACATATATAAAATGGAATATTACTCAGCCATAAAAAGGAATGAAACTGGGTCATTTGTAGAGACATCGATGGATCTAGAGACTGTCATACAGAATGAAGTAAGTCAGAAAGAGGAAAACAAATATTGTATATTAATGCACATATGTGGAACCTAAAAAATGGTAGAGATGAACTGGTTTGCAGGGAAGAAATAGAGACACAGAGGTAGAGAACAAACGTATGGACACGAAGTGTGGGAAGTCATGGGGGGGTGGTGGTGGGATGAGTTGGGAGATTGGGATTGACCTGTATACATGTATATGCATAAAATACATAACTAATAATAACCTGCTGTATAAAAAAATAAATAAAATTAAATTTCAAAATTTAAAAAAATAAAATTTAAAAATAAAACAGAAAAAAGTTCTTCCCTTCACACAGATGTATTTATAGGAATGAATTATTTCCATGCTTATATCTATAAATACATAAAAGAGGAATCAAATCTAACTTGAACCATAAAAGAAAAAAAATGCTGAACCCACCAGTTATACAGAGGGAAACCCTATCAGGGCACTTGCTCCAGCGGTAAACAATTCTGAAATTGGTCAGAGGTGGGGAATCACCTCCCATACAGCCAGCAACCCACCCCCCATTCAAGGAGTGTCCTCATTGCAAAGCTGGGGGACCGTGCTGAGGCATCTGTGAGTAAACGTGAGCTGAGCCCCAGGCCAGCTGCTGCTGAACTGTTCCCACCCTTCCCAGGTAAAACACCTGAATATGTACAAGGGCTTGAAAGCCTAGAGGAAGGGCCCTGGAGCCACACCAGCGACAGCACGCAGGCCAACTTGGTGCCTGCAGGCCAGCCAGGATGGTCCTGGCCCCGGGCGCTCTTCTGGAAGCTTTCTATTGCCCTACCTGAGATACCCCTCCTGTCCCGGCCCCCACTGCTTTTATCCTTCCTCACCTCTGTCCGGAGAGAAATTCCATCGGAAGGTATGGGTGACACATCCTCTTCTTTACAGGTGGCAGCCTGGCAACTCCTGCAGAAAGGCCAGCAGAGCCCCACTCACACCGGGCCACCAACAAAGCCTTGGCCCCTCACTCCCTCCCACCAGCACAGCCCCGAGACTGCTGACGGGGCAGAGAATATGGAGTCAGGCGCAACTTCAGGGGCTATTGCTGCCTGGAACGCTGTTTATATTGACCTCAACCAGGCACACCTGGGGAGGGCCGGCCGGCAGGGTGAGGCTGCCCAGGTCAGCTAATCCACAACCCTCAGGGAATCACATGGTTGAAAATGGACCTCACTAAGGCAGAATAGAAGCCAAGGAAAAAAAGGACACAATGCCATTTGCAGCCCCGTAGATGAGTCTAGAGGTAATCACGTGACTTGGAGTAAGTCAGAAAGTGAAAGACACATATCGTATCATATCACTTATAGGTATTACCTAAAAATGGATACCAGGGCAGATATTTCCACGGAGAAGGGCAATCACAGATTCATTAAACAAACTTATGGTTCACCAATGGAAAGGTGTGAGGATTGGTTTCATTACGATATCGGGGTTAACAGACATAATCAAACACAGGTGACATATATATTCACCAAAGACCTACGGAATACCAAGAGAAGACGACTCAACATTCTGTCCTAACGTACACGGGAAAAGGATCCCAGGAAGAACAGACATCTGTATATGTGTAAAAGAACCACATCTTCCACACCTACAACAAGCCAAACATTGTAATCAAACTTGTTGTAATAGAAAATAAAATTTAAAAAAATTAAAAACACGAACAAGAAGTAGTGAGACAAACTTGAGGTGCTTTCTCCTGGCACATTCCATTCTAAATTCCAATCTAGAACTGAACACGACTTCCATTGAGGCTCTGTTGCCCTAGTAACCAGATTTGGTAAGGAAGGACTGCTGCCACCTTGTGGCCGTTTCACGCAACAGCAGCTTTAATCCCAGCGCTAATGGTCAGTTGATATTCAAAATCATTGCAGGCCTGTAAATGACACCTGCCCTGAAAACAAATCCTGGGGTCACATATCGACCAAAAAATTCAAAGGACGTCCATATTCCAAAACGACCATTTCCAAAGGCATATTTTACGCACATTAGTGTTCTGCTTCTTTTTCTTTCTTTCCTTTTTTGTTAAAAAAACGGGAATGGAAAAAGGCATCCCTCAGAATGGGCGAAAATCGTTGCAAACAAATCAATGGACAAAGGTTTAATCTCCAATATATATAAACAGCACATGCAGCTTAATATTAAAAAAACAAACAACCCAATACAAAAATGGGCAGATGATCTAAAGAGACGTTTCTTCAAAGAAGACACAGAGATGGCCAAGACGCACATGAAAAGCTGCTCAACAGCACTAATTATTAGAGAAATGCAAATCAAAACTACAATGAGGTATCACCTCACACCTGTTAGAATCGGCATCCTCAGAAAATCTACAAACAACAAATTCTGGGGAGGGTGTGGACAAAAGGAGCCCTCTTCCACTATTGGTGGGGATGTAAATTGATACAGTCACTATGGAGAAGAGTATGGCGTTTCCTTAAAAAAACTAGAAATAGAATTACCATCTGATCCAGCAATCCCACTTCTGGGCATATACCCAGAGAAAACCATAAATCAAAAAGGCACATTCACCACAATGTTCATTGCAGCACTATTTACAATAGCCAGGTAATGCAAGCAACCTAAATGCCCACAGACAGATGAATGGATAAAGATGTGGTACATATATAAAATGGAATATTACTCAGCCATAAAAAGGAATGAAACTGGGTCATTTGTAGAGACATCGATGGATCTAGAGACTGTCATACAGAATGAAGTAAGTCAGAAAGAGGAAAACAAATATTGTATATTAATGCATATATGTGGAACCTAAAAAATGGTACAGATGAACTGGTTTGCAGGGAAGAAATAGAGACACAGAGGTAGAGAACAAACGTATGGACACGAAGTGTGGGAAGTCATGGGGGGGTGGTGGTGGGATGAGTTGGGAGATTGGGATTGACCTGTATACATGTATATGCATAAAATACATAACTAATAATAACCTGCTGTATAAAAAAATAAATAAAATTAAATTTCAAAATTTAAAAAAATAAAATTTAAAAATAAAACAGAAAAAAGTTCTTCCCTTCACACAGATGTATTTATAGGAATGAATTATTTCCATGCTTATATCTATAAATACATAAAAGAGGAATCAAATCTAACTTGAACCATAAAAGAAAAAAAAAGTGCTGAACCCACCAGTTATACAGAGGGAAACCCTATCAGGGCACTTGCTCCAGCGGTAAACAATTCTGAAATTGGTCAGAGGTGGGGAATCACCTCCCATACAGCCAGCAACCCACCCCCCATTCAAGGAGTGTCCTCATTGCAAAGCTGGGGGACCGTGCTGAGGCATCTGTGAGTAAACGTGAGCTGAGCCCCAGGCCAGCTGCTGCTGAACTGTTCCCACCCTTCCCAGGTAAAACACCTGAATATGTACAAGGGCTTGAAAGCCTAGAGGAAGGGCCCTGGAGCCACACCAGCGACAGCACGCAGGCCAACTTGGTGCCTGCAGGCCAGCCAGGATGGTCCTGGCCCCGGGCGCTCTTCTGGAAGCTTTCTATTGCCCTACCTGAGATACCCCTCCTGTCCCGGCCCCCACTGCTTTTATCCTTCCTCACCTCTGTCCGGAGAGAAATTCCATCGGAAGGTATGGGTGACACATCCTCTTCTTTACAGGTGGCAGCCTGGCAACTCCTGCAGAAAGGCCAGCAGAGCCCCACTCACACCGGGCCACCAACAAAGCCTTGGCCCCTCACTCCCTCCCACCAGCACAGCCCCGAGACTGCTGACGGGGCAGAGAATATGGAGTCAGGCGCAACTTCAGGGGCTATTGCTGCCTGGAACGCTGTTTATATTGACCTCAACCAGGCACACCTGGGGAGGGCCGGCCGGCAGGGTGAGGCTGCCCAGGTCAGCTAATCCACAACCCTCAGGGAATCACATGGTTGAAAATGGACCTCGCTAAGGCAGAATAGAAGCCAAGGAAAAAAAGGACACAATGCCATTTGCAGCCCCGTAGATGAGTCTAGAGGTAATCACGTGACTTGGAGTAAGTCAGAAAGTGAAAGACACATATCGTATCATATCACTTATAGGTATTACCTAAAAATGGATACCAGGGCAGATATTTCCACGGAGAAGGGCAATCACAGATTCATTAAACAAACTTATGGTTCACCAATGGAAAGGTGTGAGGATTGGTTTCATTACGATATCGGGGTTAACAGACATAATCAAACACAGGTGACATATATATTCACCAAAGACCTACGGAATACCAAGAGAAGACGACTCAACATTCTGTCCTAACGTACACGGGAAAAGGATCCCAGGAAGAACAGACATCTGTATATGTGTAAAAGAACCACATCTTCCACACCTACAACAAGCCAAACATTGTAATCAAACTTGTTGTAATAGAAAATAAAATTTAAAAAAATTAAAAACACGAACAAGAAGTAGTGAGACAAACTTGAGGTGCTTTCTCCTGGCACATTCCATTCTAAATTCCAATCTAGAACACGACTTCCATTGAGGCTCTGTTGCCCTAGTAACCAGATTTGGTAAGGAAGGACTGCTGCCACCTTGTGGCCGTTTCACGCAACAGCAGCTTTAATCCCAGCGCTAATGGTCAGTTGATATTCAAAATCATTGCAGGCCTGTAAATGACACCTGCCCTGAAAACAAATCCTGGGGTCACATATCAACCAAAAAATTCAAAGGACGTCCATATTCCAAAACGACCATTTCCAAAGGCATATTTTACGCACATTAGTGTTCTGCTTCTTTTTCTTTCTTTCCTTTTTTGTTAAAAAAACGGGAATGGAAAAAGGCATCCCTCAGAATGGGCGAAAATCGTTGCAAACAAATCAATGGACAAAGGTTTAATCTCCAATATATATAAACAGCACATGCAGCTTAATATTAAAAAAACAAACAACCCAATACAAAAATGGGCAGATGATCTAAAGAGACGTTTCTTCAAAGAAGACACAGAGATGGCCAAGACGCACATGAAAAGCTGCTCAACAGCACTAATTATTAGAGAAATGCAAATCAAAACTACAATGAGGTATCACCTCACACCTGTTAGAATCGGCATCCTCAGAAAATCTACAAACAACAAATTCTGGGGAGGGTGTGGACAAAAGGAGCCCTCTTCCACTATTGGTGGGGATGTAAATTGATACAGTCACTATGGAGAAGAGTATGGCGTTTCCTTAAAAAAACTAGAAATAGAATTACCATCTGATCCAGCAATCCCACTTCTGGGCATATACCCAGAGAAAACCATAAATCAAAAAGGCACATTCACCACAATGTTCATTGCAGCACTATTTACAATAGCCAGGTAATGCAAGCAACCTAAATGCCCACAGACAGATGAATGGATAAAGATGTGGTACATATATAAAATGGAATATTACTCAGCCATAAAAAGGAATGAAACTGGGTCATTTGTAGAGACATCGATGGATCTAGAGACTGTCATACAGAATGAAGTAAGTCAGAAAGAGGAAAACAAATATTGTATATTAATGCATATATGTGGAACCTAAAAAATGGTACAGATGAACTGGTTTGCAGGGAAGAAATAGAGACACAGAGGTAGAGAACAAACGTATGGACACGAAGTGTGGGAAGTCATGGGGGGGTGGTGGTGGGATGAGTTGGGAGATTGGGATTGACCTGTATACATGTATATGCATAAAATACATAACTAATAATAACCTGCTGTATAAAAAAATAAATAAAATTAAATTTCAAAATTTAAAAAAATAAAATTTAAAAATAAAACAGAAAAAAGTTCTTCCCTTCACACAGATGTATTTATAGGAATGAATTATTTCCATGCTTATATCTATAAATACATAAAAGAGGAATCAAATCTAACTTGAACCATAAAAGAAAAAAAAAATGCTGAACCCACCAGTTATACAGAGGGAAACCCTATCAGGGCACTTGCTCCAGCGGTAAACAATTCTGAAATTGGTCAGAGGTGGGGAATCACCTCCCATACAGCCAGCAACCCACCCCCCATTCAAGGAGTGTCCTCATTGCAAAGCAGGGGGACCGTGCTGAGGCATCTGTGAGTAAACGTGAGCTGAGCCCCAGGCCAGCTGCTGCTGAACTGTTCCCACCCTTCCCAGGTAAAACACCTGAATATGTACAAGGGCTTGAAAGCCTAGAGGAAGGGCCCTGGAGCCACACCAGCGACAGCACGCAGGCCAACTTGGTGCCTGCAGGCCAGCCAGGATGGTCCTGGCCCCGGGCGCTCTTCTGGAAGCTTTCTATTGCCCTACCTGAGATACCCCTCCTGTCCCGGCCCCCACTGCTTTTATCCTTCCTCACCTCTGTCCGGAGAGAAATTCCATCGGAAGGTATGGGTGACACATCCTCTTCTTTACAGGTGGCAGCCTGGCAACTCCTGCAGAAAGGCCAGCAGAGCCCCACTCACACCGGGCCACCAACAAAGCCTTGGCCCCTCACTCCCTCCCACCAGCACAGCCCCGAGACTGCTGACGGGGCAGAGAATATGGAGTCAGGCGCAACTTCAGGGGCTATTGCTGCCTGGAACGCTGTTTATATTGACCTCAACCAGGCACACCTGGGGAGGGCCGGCCGGCAGGGTGAGGCTGCCCAGGTCAGCTAATCCACAACCCTCAGGGAATCACATGGTTGAAAATGGACCTCGCTAAGGCAGAATAGAAGCCAAGGAAAAAAAGGACACAATGCCATTTGCAGCCCCGTAGATGAGTCTAGAGGTAATCACGTGACTTGGAGTAAGTCAGAAAGTGAAAGACACATATCGTATCATATCACTTATAGGTATTACCTAAAAATGGATACCAGGGCAGATATTTCCACGGAGAAGGGCAATCACAGATTCATTAAACAAACTTATGGTTCACCAATGGAAAGGTGTGAGGATTGGTTTCATTACGATATCGGGGTTAACAGACATAATCAAACACAGGTGACATATATATTCACCAAAGACCTACGGAATACCAAGAGAAGACGACTCAACATTCTGTCCTAACGTACACGGGAAAAGGATCCCAGGAAGAACAGACATCTGTATATGTGTAAAAGAACCACATCTTCCACACCTACAACAAGCCAAACATTGTAATCAAACTTGTTGTAATAGAAAATAAAATTTAAAAAAATTAAAAACACGAACAAGAAGTAGTGAGACAAACTTGAGGTGCTTTCTCCTGGCACATTCCATTCTAAATTCCAATCTAGAACATGACTTCCATTGAGGCTCTGTTGCCCTAGTAACCAGATTTGGTAAGGAAGGACTGCTGCCACCTTGTGGCCGTTTCACGCAACAGCAGCTTTAATCCCAGCGCTAATGGTCAGTTGATATTCAAAATCATTGCAGGCCTGTAAATGACACCTGCCCTGAAAACAAATCCTGGGGTCACATATCGACCAAAAAATTCAAAGGACGTCCATATTTCAAAACGACCATTTCCAAAGGCATATTTTACGCACATTAGTGTTCTGCTTCTTTTTCTTTCTTTCCTTTTTTGTTAAAAAAACGGGAATGGAAAAAGGCATCCCTCAGAATGGGCGAAAATCGTTGCAAACAAATCAATGGACAAAGGTTTAATCTCCAATATATATAAACAGCACATGCAGCTTAATATTAAAAAAACAAACAACCCAATACAAAAATGGGCAGATGATCTAAAGAGACGTTTCTTCAAAGAAGACACAGAGATGGCCAAGACGCACATGAAAAGCTGCTCAACAGCACTAATTATTAGAGAAATGCAAATCAAAACTACAATGAGGTATCACCTCACACCTGTTAGAATCGGCATCCTCAGAAAATCTACAAACAACAAATTCTGGGGAGGGTGTGGACAAAAGGAGCCCTCTTCCACTATTGGTGGGGATGTAAATTGATACAGTCACTATGGAGAAGAGTATGGCGTTTCCTTAAAAAAACTAGAAATAGAATTACCATCTGATCCAGCAATCCCACTTCTGGGCATATACCCAGAGAAAACCATAAATCAAAAAGGCACATTCACCACAATGTTCATTGCAGCACTATTTACAATAGCCAGGTAATGCAAGCAACCTAAATGCCCACAGACAGATGAATGGATAAAGATGTGGTACATATATAAAATGGAATATTACTCAGCCATAAAAAGGAATGAAACTGGGTCATTTGTAGAGACATCGATGGATCTAGAGACTGTCATACAGAATGAAGTAAGTCAGAAAGAGGAAAACAAATATTGTATATTAATGCATATATGTGGAACCTAAAAAATGGTACAGATGAACTGGTTTGCAGGGAAGAAATAGAGACACAGAGGTAGAGAACAAACGTATGGACACGAAGTGTGGGAAGTCATGGGGGGGTGGTGGTGGGATGAGTTGGGAGATTGGGATTGACCTGTATACATGTATATGCATAAAATACATAACTAATAATAACCTGCTGTATAAAAAAATAAATAAAATTAAATTTCAAAATTTAAAAAAATAAAATTTAAAAATAAAACAGAAAAAAGTTCTTCCCTTCACACAGATGTATTTATAGGAATGAATTATTTCCATGCTTATATCTATAAATACATAAAAGAGGAATCAAATCTAACTTGAACCATAAAAGAAAAAAAAAATGCTGAACCCACCAGTTATACAGAGGGAAACCCTATCAGGGCACTTGCTCCAGCGGTAAACAATTCTGAAATTGGTCAGAGGTGGGGAATCACCTCCCATACAGCCAGCAACCCACCCCCCATTCAAGGAGTGTCCTCATTGCAAAGCTGGGGGACCGTGCTGAGGCATCTGTGAGTAAACGTGAGCTGAGCCCCAGGCCAGCTGCTGCTGAACTGTTCCCACCCTTCCCAGGTAAAACACCTGAATATGTACAAGGGCTTGAAAGCCTAGAGGAAGGGCCCTGGAGCCACACCAGCGACAGCACGCAGGCCAACTTGGTGCCTGCAGGCCAGCCAGGATGGTCCTGGCCCCGGGCGCTCTTCTGGAAGCTTTCTATTGCCCTACCTGAGATACCCCTCCTGTCCCGGCCCCCACTGCTTTTATCCTTCCTCACCTCTGTCCGGAGAGAAATTCCATCGGAAGGTATGGGTGACACATCCTCTTCTTTACAGGTGGCAGCCTGGCAACTCCTGCAGAAAGGCCAGCAGAGCCCCACTCACACCGGGCCACCAACAAAGCCTTGGCCCCTCACTCCCTCCCACCAGCACAGCCCCGAGACTGCTGACGGGGCAGAGAATATGGAGTCAGGCGCAACTTCAGGGGCTATTGCTGCCTGGAACGCTGTTTATATTGACCTCAACCAGGCACACCTGGGGAGGGCCGGCCGGCAGGGTGAGGCTGCCCAGGTCAGCTAATCCACAACCCTCAGGGAATCACATGGTTGAAAATGGACCTCGCTAAGGCAGAATAGAAGCCAAGGAAAAAAAGGACACAATGCCATTTGCAGCCCCGTAGATGAGTCTAGAGGTAATCACGTGACTTGGAGTAAGTCAGAAAGTGAAAGACACATATCGTATCATATCACTTATAGGTGTTACCTAAAAATGGATACCAGGGCAGATATTTCCACGGAGAAGGGCAATCACAGATTCATTAAACAAACTTATGGTTCACCAATGGAAAGGTGTGAGGATTGGTTTCATTACGATATCGGGGTTAACAGACATAATCAAACACAGGTGACATATATATTCACCAAAGACCTACGGAATACCAAGAGAAGACGACTCAACATTCTGTCCTAATGTACATGGGAAAAGGATCCCAGGAAGAACAGACATCTGTATATGTGTAAAAGAACCACATCTTCCACACCTACAACAAGCCAAACATTGTAATCAAACTTGCTGTAATAGAAAATAAAAAAAAATTAAAAACACGAACAAGAAGTAGTGAGACAAACTTGAGAGGCTTTCTCCTGGCACATTCCATTCTAAATTCCAATCTAGAACACGACTTCCATTGAGGCTCTGTTGCCCTAGTAACCAGATTTGGTAAGGGAGAACTGCTGCCACCTTGTGGCCGTTTCACGCAACAGCAGCTTTAATCCCAGCGCTAATGGTCAGTTGATATTCAAAATCATTGCAGGCCTGTAAATGACACCTGCCCTGAAAACAAATCCTGGGGTCACATATCGACCAAAAAATTCAAAGGACGTCCATATTCCAAAACGACCATTTCCAAAGGCATATTTTACGCACATTAGTGTTCTGCTTCTTTTTCTTTCTTTCCTTTTTTGTTAAAAAAACGGGAATGGAAAAAGGCATCCCTCAGAATGGGCAAAAATCGTTGCAAACAAATCAATGGACAAAGGTTTAATCTCCAATATATATAAACAGCACATGCAGCTTAATATTAAAAAAACAAACAACCCAATACAAAAATGGGCAGATGATCTAAAGAGACGTTTCTTCAAAGAAGACACAGAGATGGCCAAGACGCACATGAAAAGCTGCTCAACAGCACTAATTATTAGAGAAATGCAAATCAAAACTACAATGAGGTATCACCTCACACCTGTTAGAATCGGCATCCTCAGAAAATCTACAAACAACAAATTCTGGGGAGGGTGTGGACAAAAGGAGCCCTCTTCCACTATTGGTGGGGATGTAAATTGATACAGTCACTATGGAGAAGAGTATGGCGTTTCCTTAAAAAAACTAGAAATAGAATTACCATCTGATCCAGCAATCCCACTTCTGGGCATATACCCAGAGAAAACCATAAATCAAAAAGGCACATTCACCACAATGTTCATTGCAGCACTATTTACAATAGCCAGGTAATGCAAGCAACCTAAATGCCCACAGACAGATGAATGGATAAAGATGTGGTACATATATAAAATGGAATATTACTCAGCCATAAAAAGGAATGAAACTGGGTCATTTGTAGAGACATCGATGGATCTAGAGACTGTCATACAGAATGAAGTAAGTCAGAAAGAGGAAAACAAATATTGTATATTAATGCATATATGTGGAACCTAAAAAATGGTACAGAAGAACTGGTTTGCAGGGAAGAAATAGAGACACAGAGGTAGAGAACAAACGTATGGACACGAAGTGTGGGAAGTCATGGGGGGGTGGTGGTGGGATGAGTTGGGAGATTGGGATTGACCTGTATACATGTATATGCATAAAATACATAACTAATAATAACCTGCTGTATAAAAAAATAAATAAAATTAAATTTCAAAATTTAAAAAAATAAAATTTAAAAATAAAACAGAAAAAAGTTCTTCCCTTCACACAGATGTATTTATAGGAATGAATTATTTCCATGCTTATATCTATAAATACATAAAAGAGGAATCAAATCTAACTTGAACCATAAAAGAAAAAAAAAATGCTGAACCCACCAGTTATACAGAGGGAAACCCTATCAGGGCACTTGCTCCAGCGGTAAACAATTCTGAAATTGGTCAGAGGTGGGGAATCACCTCCCATACAGCCAGCAACCCACCCCCCATTCAAGGAGTGTCCTCATTGCAAAGCTGGGGGACCGTGCTGAGGCATCTGTGCGTAAACGTGAGCTGAGCCCCAGGCCAGCTGCTGCTGAACTGTTCCCACCCTTCCCAGGTAAAACACCTGAATATGTACAAGGGCTTGAAAGCCTAGAGGAAGGGCCCTGGAGCCACACCAGCGACAGCACGCAGGCCAACTTGGTGCCTGCAGGCCAGCCAGGATGGTCCTGGCCCCGGGCGCTCTTCTGGAAGCTTTCTATCACCCTGCCTGAGATAGCCCTCCTGTCCCGGCCCCCACTGCTTTTTTCCTTCCTCACCTCTGTCCGGAGAGAAATTCCATCGGAAGGTATGGGTGACACATCCTCTTCTTTACAGGTGGCAGCCTGGCAACTCCTGCAGAAAGGCCAGCAGAGCCCCACTCACACCGGGCCACCAACAAAGCCTTGGCCCCTCACTCCCTCCCACCAGCACAGCCCCGAGACTGCTGACGGGGCAGAGAATATGGAGTCAGGCGCAACTTCAGGGGCTATTGCTGCCTGGAACGCTGTTTATATTGACCTCAACCAGGCACACCTGGGGAGGGCCGGCCGGCAGGGTGAGGCTGCCCAGGTCAGCTAATCCACAACCCTCAGGGAATCACATGGTTGAAAATGGACCTCGCTAAGGCAGAATAGAAGCCAAGGAAAAAAAGGACACAATGCCATTTGCAGCCCCGTAGATGAGTCTAGAGGTAATCACGTGACTTGGAGTAAGTCAGAAAGTGAAAGACACATATCGTATCATATCACTTATAGGTATTACCTAAAAATGGATACCAGGGCAGATATTTCCACGGAGAAGGGCAATCACAGATTCATTAAACAAACTTATGGTTCACCAATGGAAAGGTGTGAGGATTGGTTTCATTACGATATCGGGGTTAACAGACATAATCAAACACAGGTGACATATATATTCACCAAAGACCTACGGAATACCAAGAGAAGACGACTCAACATTCTGTCCTAACGTACACGGGAAAAGGATCCCAGGAAGAACAGACATCTGTATATGTGTAAAAGAACCACATCTTCCACACCTACAACAAGCCAAACATTGTAATCAAACTTGTTGTAATAGAAAATAAAATTTAAAAAAATTAAAAACACGAACAAGAAGTAGTGAGACAAACTTGAGGTGCTTTCTCCTGGCACATTCCATTCTAAATTCCAATCTAGAACACGACTTCCATTGAGGCTCTGTTGCCCTAGTAACCAGATTTGGTAAGGAAGGACTGCTGCCACCTTGTGGCCGTTTCACGCAACAGCAGCTTTAATCCCAGCGCTAATGGTCAGTTGATATTCAAAATCATTGCAGGCCTGTAAATGACACCTGCCCTGAAAACAAATCCTGGGGTCACATATCGACCAAAAAATTCAAAGGACGTCCATATTCCAAAACGACCATTTCCAAAGGCATATTTTACGCACATTAGTGTTCTGCTTCTTTTTCTTTCTTTCCTTTTTTGTTAAAAAAACGGGAATGGAAAAAGGCATCCCTCAGAATGGGCGAAAATCGTTGCAAACAAATCAATGGACAAAGGTTTAATCTCCAATATATATAAACAGCACATGCAGCTTAATATTAAAAAAACAAACAACCCAATACAAAAATGGGCAGATGATCTAAAGAGACGTTTCTTCAAAGAAGACACAGAGATGGCCAAGACGCACATGAAAAGCTGCTCAACAGCACTAATTATTAGAGAAATGCAAATCAAAACTACAATGAGGTATCACCTCACACCTGTTAGAATCGGCATCCTCAGAAAATCTACAAACAACAAATTCTGGGGAGGGTGTGGACAAAAGGAGCCCTCTTCCACTATTGGTGGGGATGTAAATTGATACAGTCACTATGGAGAAGAGTATGGCGTTTCCTTAAAAAAACTAGAAATAGAATTACCATCTGATCCAGCAATCCCACTTCTGGGCATATACCCAGAGAAAACCATAAATCAAAAAGGCACATTCACCACAATGTTCATTGCAGCACTATTTACAATAGCCAGGTAATGCAAGCAACCTAAATGCCCACAGACAGATGAATGGATAAAGATGTGGTACATATATAAAATGGAATATTACTCAGCCATAAAAAGGAATGAAACTGGGTCATTTGTAGAGACATCGATGGATCTAGAGACTGTCATACAGAATGAAGTAAGTCAGAAAGAGGAAAACAAATATTGTATATTAATGCACATATGTGGAACCTAAAAAATGGTACAGATGAACTGGTTTGCAGGGAAGAAATAGAGACACAGAGGTAGAGAACAAACGTATGGACACGAAGTGTGGGAAGTCATGGGGGGGTGGTGGTGGGATGAGTTGGGAGATTGGGATTGACCTGTATACATGTATATGCATAAAATACATAACTAATAATAACCTGCTGTATAAAAAAATAAATAAAATTAAATTTCAAAATTTAAAAAAATAAAATTTAAAAATAAAACAGAAAAAAGTTCTTCCCTTCACACAGATGTATTTATAGGAATGAATTATTTCCATGCTTATATCTATAAATACATAAAAGAGGAATCAAATCTAACTTGAACCATAAAAGAAAAAAAAAATGCTGAACCCACCAGTTATACAGAGGGAAACCCTATCAGGGCACTTGCTCCAGCGGTAAACAATTCTGAAATTGGTCAGAGGTGGGGAATCACCTCCCATACAGCCAGCAACCCACCCCCCATTCAAGGAGTGTCCTCATTGCAAAGCTGGGGGACCGTGCTGAGGCATCTGTGAGTAAACGTGAGCTGAGCCCCAGGCCAGCTGCTGCTGAACTGTTCCCACCCTTCCCAGGTAAAACACCTGAATATGTACAAGGGCTTGAAAGCCTAGAGGAAGGGCCCTGGAGCCACACCAGCGACAGCACGCAGGCCAACTTGGTGCCTGCAGGCCAGCCAGGATGGTCCTGGCCCCGGGCGCTCTTCTGGAAGCTTTCTATTGCCCTACCTGAGATACCCCTCCTGTCCCGGCCCCCACTGCTTTTATCCTTCCTCACCTCTGTCCGGAGAGAAATTCCATCGGAAGGTATGGGTGACACATCCTCTTCTTTACAGGTGGCAGCCTGGCAACTCCTGCAGAAAGGCCAGCAGAGCCCCACTCACACCGGGCCACCAACAAAGCCTTGGCCCCTCACTCCCTCCCACCAGCACAGCCCCGAGACTGCTGACGGGGCAGAGAATATGGAGTCAGGCGCAACTTCAGGGGCTATTGCTGCCTGGAACGCTGTTTATATTGACCTCAACCAGGCACACCTGGGGAGGGCCGGCCGGCAGGGTGAGGCTGCCCAGGTCAGCTAATCCACAACCCTCAGGGAATCACATGGTTGAAAATGGACCTCGCTAAGGCAGAATAGAAGCCAAGGAAAAAAAGGACACAATGCCATTTGCAGCCCCGTAGATGAGTCTAGAGGTAATCACGTGACTTGGAGTAAGTCAGAAAGTGAAAGACACATATCGTATCATATCACTTATAGGTATTACCTAAAAATGGATACCAGGGCAGATATTTCCACGGAGAAGGGCAATCACAGATTCATTAAACAAACTTATGGTTCACCAATGGAAAGGTGTGAGGATTGGTTTCATTACGATATCGGGGTTAACAGACATAATCAAACACAGGTGACATATATATTCACCAAAGACCTACGGAATACCAAGAGAAGACGACTCAACATTCTGTCCTAACGTACACGGGAAAAGGATCCCAGGAAGAACAGACATCTGTATATGTGTAAAAGAACCACATCTTCCACACCTACAACAAGCCAAACATTGTAATCAAACTTGTTGTAATAGAAAATAAAATTTAAAAAAATTAAAAACACGAACAAGAAGTAGTGAGACAAACTTGAGGTGCTTTCTCCTGGCACATTCCATTCTAAATTCCAATCTAGAACACGACTTCCATTGAGGCTCTGTTGCCCTAGTAACCAGATTTGGTAAGGAAGGACTGCTGCCACCTTGTGGCCGTTTCACGCAACAGCAGCTTTAATCCCAGCGCTAATGGTCAGTTGATATTCAAAATCATTGCAGGCCTGTAAATGACACCTGCCCTGAAAACAAATCCTGGGGTCACATATCGACCAAAAAATTCAAAGGACGTCCATATTCCAAAACGACCATTTCCAAAGGCATATTTTACGCACATTAGTGTTCTGCTTCTTTTTCTTTCTTTCCTTTTTTGTTAAAAAAACGGGAATGGAAAAAGGCATCCCTCAGAATGGGCGAAAATCGTTGCAAACAAATCAATGGACAAAGGTTTAATCTCCAATATATATAAACAGCACATGCAGCTTAATATTAAAAAAACAAACAACCCAATACAAAAATGGGCAGATGATCTAAAGAGACGTTTCTTCAAAGAAGACACAGAGATGGCCAAGACGCACATGAAAAGCTGCTCAACAGCACTAATTATTAGAGAAATGCAAATCAAAACTACAATGAGGTATCACCTCACACCTGTTAGAATCGGCATCCTCAGAAAATCTACAAACAACAAATTCTGGGGAGGGTGTGGACAAAAGGAGCCCTCTTCCACTATTGGTGGGGATGTAAATTGATACAGTCACTATGGAGAAGAGTATGGCGTTTCCTTAAAAAAACTAGAAATAGAATTACCATCTGATCCAGCAATCCCACTTCTGGGCATATACCCAGAGAAAACCATAAATCAAAAAGGCACATTCACCACAATGTTCATTGCAGCACTATTTACAATAGCCAGGTAATGCAAGCAACCTAAATGCCCACAGACAGATGAATGGATAAAGATGTGGTACATATATAAAATGGAATATTACTCAGCCATAAAAAGGAATGAAACTGGGTCATTTGTAGAGACATCGATGGATCTAGAGACTGTCATACAGAATGAAGTAAGTCAGAAAGAGGAAAACAAATATTGTATATTAATGCACATATGTGGAACCTAAAAAATGGTACAGATGAACTGGTTTGCAGGGAAGAAATAGAGACACAGAGGTAGAGAACAAACGTATGGACACGAAGTGTGGGAAGTCATGGGGGGGTGGTGGTGGGATGAGTTGGGAGATTGGGATTGACCTGTATACATGTATATGCATAAAATACATAACTAATAATAACCTGCTGTATAAAAAATAAATAAAATTAAATTTCAAAATTTAAAAATAAAACAGAAAAAAGTTCTTCCCTTCACACAGATGTATTTATAGGAATGAATTATTTCCATGCTTATATCTATAAATACATAAAAGAGGAATCAAATCTAACTTGAACCATAAAAGAAAAAAAAAATGCTGAACCCACCAGTTATACAGAGGGAAACCCTATCAGGGCACTTGCTCCAGCGGTAAACAATTCTGAAATTGGTCAGAGGTGGGGAATCACCTCCCATACAGCCAGCAACCCACACCCCATTCAAGGAGTGTCCTCATTGCAAAGCTGGGGGACCGTGCTGAGGCATCTGTGAGTAAACGTGAGCTGAGCCCCAGGCCAGCTGCTGCTGAACTGTTCCCACCCTTCCCAGGTAAAACACCTGAATATGTACAAGGGCTTGAAAGCCTAGAGGAAGGGCCCTGGAGCCACACCAGCGACAGCACGCAGGCCAACTTGGTGCCTGCAGGCCAGCCAGGATGGTCCTGGCCCCGGGCGCTCTTCTGGAAGCTTTCTATTGCCCTACCTGAGATACCCCTCCTGTCCCGGCCCCCACTGCTTTTATCCTTCCTCACCTCTGTCCGGAGAGAAATTCCATCGGAAGGTATGGGTGACACATCCTCTTCTTTACAGGTGGCAGCCTGGCAACTCCTGCAGAAAGGCCAGCAGAGCCCCACTCACACCGGGCCACCAACAAAGCCTTGGCCCCTCACTCCCTCCCACCAGCACAGCCCCGAGACTGCTGACGGGGCAGAGAATATGGAGTCAGGCGCAACTTCAGGGGCTATTGCTGCCTGGAACGCTGTTTATATTGACCTCAACCAGGCACACCTGGGGAGGGCCGGCCGGCAGGGTGAGGCTGCCCAGGTCAGCTAATCCACAACCCTCAGGGAATCACATGGTTGAAAATGGACCTCGCTAAGGCAGAATAGAAGCCAAGGAAAAAAAGGACACAATGCCATTTGCAGCCCCGTAGATGAGTCTAGAGGTGATCACGTGACTTGGAGTAAGTCAGAAAGTGAAAGACACATATCGTATCATATCACTTATAGGTATTACCTAAAAATGGATACCAGGGCAGATATTTCCACGGAGAAGGGCAATCACAGATTCATTAAACAAACTTATGGTTCACCAATGGAAAGGTGTGAGGATTGGTTTCATTACGATATCGGGGTTAACAGACATAATCAAACACAGGTGACATATATATTCACCAAAGACCTACGGAATACCAAGAGAAGACGACTCAACATTCTGTCCTAACGTACACGGGAAAAGGATCCCAGGAAGAACAGACATCTGTATATGTGTAAAAGAACCACATCTTCCACACCTACAACAAGCCAAACATTGTAATCAAACTTGTTGTAATAGAAAATAAAATTTAAAAAAATTAAAAACACGAACAAGAAGTAGTGAGACAAACTTGAGGTGCTTTCTCCTGGCACATTCCATTCTAAATTCCAATCTAGAACACGACTTCCATTGAGGCTCTGTTGCCCTAGTAACCAGATTTGGTAAGGGAGAACTGCTGCCACCTTGTGGCCGTTTCACGCAACAGCAGCTTTAATCCCAGCGCTAATGGTCAGTTGATATTCAAAATCATTGCAGGCCTGTAAATGACACCTGCCCTGAAAACAAATCCTGGGGTCACATATCGACCAAAAAATTCAAAGGACGTCCATATTCCAAAACGACCATTTCCAAAGGCATATTTTACGCACATTAGTGTTCTGCTTCTTTTTCTTTCTTTCCTTTTTTGTTAAAAAAACGGGAATGGAAAAAGGCATCCCTCAGAATGGGCGAAAATCGTTGCAAACAAATCAATGGACAAAGGTTTAATCTCCAATATATATAAACAGCACATGCAGCTTAATATTAAAAAAACAAACAACCCAATACAAAAATGGGCAGATGATCTAAAGAGACGTTTCTTCAAAGAAGACACAGAGATGGCCAAGACGCACATGAAAAGCTGCTCAACAGCACTAATTATTAGAGAAATGCAAATCAAAACTACAATGAGGTATCACCTCACACCTGTTAGAATCGGCATCCTCAGAAAATCTACAAACAACAAATTCTGGGGAGGGTGTGGACAAAAGGAGCCCTCTTCCACTATTGGTGGGGATGTAAATTGATACAGTCACTATGGAGAAGAGTATGGCGTTTCCTTAAAAAAACTAGAAATAGAATTACCATCTGATCCAGCAATCCCACTTCTGGGCATATACCCAGAGAAAACCATAAATCAAAAAGGCACATTCACCACAATGTTCATTGCAGCACTATTTACAATAGCCAGGTAATGCAAGCAACCTAAATGCCCACAGACAGATGAATGGATAAAGATGTGGTACATATATAAAATGGAATATTACTCAGCCATAAAAAGGAATGAAACTGGGTCATTTGTAGAGACATCGATGGATCTAGAGACTGTCATACAGAATGAAGTAAGTCAGAAAGAGGAAAACAAATATTGTATATTAATGCATATATGTGGAACCTAAAAAATGGTACAGATGAACTGGTTTGCAGGGAAGAAATAGAGACACAGAGGTAGAGAACAAACGTATGGACACGAAGTGTGGGAAGTCATGGGGGGGTGGTGGTGGGATGAGTTGGGAGATTGGGATTGACCTGTATACATGTATATGCATAAAATACATAACTAATAATAACCTGCTGTATAAAAAAATAAATAAAATTAAATTTCAAAATTTAAAAAAATAAAATTTAAAAATAAAACAGAAAAAAGTTCTTCCCTTCACACAGATGTATTTATAGGAATGAATTATTTCCATGCTTATATCTATAAATACATAAAAGAGGAATCAAATCTAACTTGAACCATAAAAGAAAAAAAAATGCTGAACCCACCAGTTATACAGAGGGAAACCCTATCAGGGCACTTGCTCCAGCGGTAAACAATTCTGAAATTGGTCAGAGGTGGGGAATCACCTCCCATACAGCCAGCAACCCACCCCCCATTCAAGGAGTGTCCTCATTGCAAAGCTGGGGGACCGTGCTGAGGCATCTGTGAGTAAACGTGAGCTGAGCCCCAGGCCAGCTGCTGCTGAACTGTTCCCACCCTTCCCAGGTAAAACACCTGAATATGTACAAGGGCTTGAAAGCCTAGAGGAAGGGCCGTGGAGCCACATCAGCGACAGCACGCAGGCCAACTTGGTGCCTGCAGGCCAGCCAGGATGGTCCTGGCCCCGGGCGCTCTTCTGGAAGCTTTCTATTGCCCTACCTGAGATACCCCTCCTGTCCCGGCCCCCACTGCTTTTATCCTTCCTCACCTCTGTCCGGAGAGAAATTCCATCGGAAGGTATGGGTGACACATCCTCTTCTTTACAGGTGGCAGCCTGGCAACTCCTGCAGAAAGGCCAGCAGAGCCCCACTCACACCGGGCCACCAACAAAGCCTTGGCCCCTCACTCCCTCCCACCAGCACAGCCCCGAGACTGCTGACGGGGCAGAGAATATGGAGTCAGGCGCAACTTCAGGGGCTATTGCTGCCTGGAACGCTGTTTATATTGACCTCAACCAGGCACACCTGGGGAGGGCCGGCCGGCAGGGTGAGGCTGCCCAGGTCAGCTAATCCACAACCCTCAGGGAATCACATGGTTGAAAATGGACCTCGCTAAGGCAGAATAGAAGCCAAGGAAAAAAAGGACACAATGCCATTTGCAGCCCCGTAGATGAGTCTAGAGGTAATCACGTGACTTGGAGTAAGTCAGAAAGTGAAAGACACATATCGTATCATATCACTTATAGGTATTACCTAAAAATGGATACCAGGGCAGATATTTCCACGGAGAAGGGCAATCACAGATTCATTAAACAAACTTATGGTTCACCAATGGAAAGGTGTGAGGATTGGTTTCATTACGATATCGGGGTTAACAGACATAATCAAACACAGGTGACATATATATTCACCAAAGACCTACGGAATACCAAGAGAAGACGACTCAACATTCTGTCCTAATGTACATGGGAAAAGGATCCCAGGAAGAACAGACATCTGTATATGTGTAAAAGAACCACATCTTCCACACCTACAACAAGCCAAACATTGTAATCAAACTTGCTGTAATAGAAAATAAAAAAAAATTAAAAACACGAACAAGAAGTAGTGAGACAAACTTGAGAGGCTTTCTCCTGGCACATTCCATTCTAAATTCCAATCTAGAACACGACTTCCATTGAGGCTCTGTTGCCCTAGTAACCAGATTTGGTAAGGGAGAACTGCTGCCACCTTGTGGCCGTTTCACGCAACAGCAGCTTTAATCCCAGCGCTAATGGTCAGTTGATATTCAAAATCATTGCAGGCCTGTAAATGACACCTGCCCTGAAAACAAATCCTGGGGTCACATATCGACCAAAAAATTCAAAGGACGTCCATATTCCAAAACGACCATTTCCAAAGGCATATTTTACGCACATTAGTGTTCTGCTTCTTTTTCTTTCTTTCCTTTTTTGTTAAAAAAACGGGAATGGAAAAAGGCATCCCTCAGAATGGGCGAAAATCGTTGCAAACAAATCAATGGACAAAGGTTTAATCTCCAATATATATAAACAGCACATGCAGCTTAATATTAAAAAAACAAACAACCCAATACAAAAATGGGCAGATGATCTAAAGAGACGTTTCTTCAAAGAAGACACAGAGATGGCCAAGACGCACATGAAAAGCTGCTCAACAGCACTAATTATTAGAGAAATGCAAATCAAAACTACAATGAGGTATCACTTCACACCTGTTAGAATCGGCATCCTCAGAAAATCTACAAACAACAAATTCTGGGGAGGGTGTGGACAAAAGGAGCCCTCTTCCACTATTGGTGGGGATGTAAATTGATACAGTCACTATGGAGAAGAGTATGGCGTTTCCTTAAAAAAACTAGAAATAGAATTACCATCTGATCCAGCAATCCCACTTCTGGGCATATACCCAGAGAAAACCATAAATCAAAAAGGCACATTCACCACAATGTTCATTGCAGCACTATTTACAATAGCCAGGTAATGCAAGCAACCTAAATGCCCACAGACAGATGAATGGATAAAGATGTGGTACATATATAAAATGGAATATTACTCAGCCATAAAAAGGAATGAAACTGGGTCATTTGTAGAGACATCGATGGATCTAGAGACTGTCATACAGAATGAAGTAAGTCAGAAAGAGGAAAACAAATATTGTATATTAATGCATATATGTGGAACCTAAAAAATGGTACAGATGAACTGGTTTTCAGGGAAGAAATAGAGACACAGAGGTAGAGAACAAACGTATGGACACGAAGTGTGGGAAGTCATGGGGGGGTGGTGGTGGGATGAGTTGGGAGATTGGGATTGACCTGTATACATGTATATGCATAAAATACATAACTAATAATAACCTGCTGTATAAAAAAATAAATAAAATTAAATTTCAAAATTTAAAAAAATAAAATTTAAAAATAAAACAGAAAAAAGTTCTTCCCTTCACACAGATGTATTTATAGGAATGAATTATTTCCATGCTTATATCTATAAATACATAAAAGAGGAATCAAATCTAACTTGAACCATAAAAGAAAAAAAAAAAGCTGAACCCACCAGTTATACAGAGGGAAACCCTATCAGGGCACTTGCTCCAGCGGTAAACAATTCTGAAATTGGTCAGAGGTGGGGAATCACCTCCCATACAGCCAGCAACCCACCCCCCATTCAAGGAGTGTCCTCATTGCAAAGCTGGGGGACCGTGCTGAGGCATCTGTGAGTAAACGTGAGCTGAGCCCCAGGCCAGCTGCTGCTGAACTGTTCCCACCCTTCCCAGGTAAAACACCTGAATATGTACAAGGGCTTGAAAGCCTAGAGGAAGGGCCCTGGAGCCACACCAGCGACAGCACGCAGGCCAACTTGGTGCCTGCAGGCCAGCCAGGATGGTCCTGGCCCCGGGCGCTCTTCTGGAAGCTTTCTATTGCCCTACCTGAGATACCCCTCCTGTCCCGGCCCCCACTGCTTTTATCCTTCCTCACCTCTGTCCGGAGAGAAATTCCATCGGAAGGTATGGGTGACACATCCTCTTCTTTACAGGTGGCAGCCTGGCAACTCCTGCAGAAAGGCCAGCAGAGCCCCACTCACACCGGGCCACCAACAAAGCCTTGGCCCCTCACTCCCTCCCACCAGCACAGCCCCGAGACTGCTGACGGGGCAGAGAATATGGAGTCAGGTGCAACTTCAGGGGCTATTGCTGCCTGGAGCGCTGTTTATATTGACCTCAACCAGGCACACCTGGGGAGGGCCGGCCGGCAGGGTGAGGCTGCCCAGGTCAGCTAATCCACAACCCTCAGGGAATCACATGGTTGAAAATGGACCTCGCTAAGGCAGAATAGAAGCCAAGGAAAAAAAGGACACAATGCCATTTGCAGCCCCGTAGATGAGTCTAGAGGTAATCACGTGACTTGGAGTAAGTCAGAAAGTGAAAGACACATATCGTATCATATCACTTATAGGTGTTACCTAAAAATGGATACCAGGGCAGATATTTCCACGGAGAAGGGCAATCACAGATTCATTAAACAAACTTATGGTTCACCAATGGAAAGGTGTGAGGATTGGTTTCATTACGATATCAGGGTTAACAGACATAATCAAACACAGGTGACATATATATTCACCAAAGACCTACGGAATACCAAGAGAAGACGACTCAACATTCTGTCCTAATGTACATGGGAAAAGGATCCCAGGAAGAACAGACATCTGTATATGTGTAAAAGAACCACATCTTCCACACCTACAACAAGCCAAACATTGTAATCAAACTTGCTGTAATAGAAAATAAAAAAAAATTAAAAACACGAACAAGAAGTAGTGAGACAAACTTGAGAGGCTTTCTCCTGGCACATTCCATTCTAAATTCCAATCTAGAACACGACTTCCATTGAGGCTCTGTTGCCCTAGTAACCAGATTTGGTAAGGGAGAACTGCTGCCACCTTGTGGCCGTTTCATGCAACAGCAGCTTTAATCCCAGCGCTAATGGTCAGTTGATATTCAAAATCATTGCAGGCCTGTAAATGACACCTGCCCTGAAAACAAATCCTGGGGTCACATATCGACCAAAAAATTCAAAGGACGTCCATATTCCAAAACGACCATTTCCAAAGGCATATTTTACGCACATTAGTGTTCTGCTTCTTTTTCTTTCTTTCCTTTTTTGTTAAAAAAACGGGAATGGAAAAAGGCATCCCTCAGAATGGGCGAAAATCGTTGCAAACAAATCAATGGACAAAGGTTTAATCTCCAATATATATAAACAGCACATGCAGCTTAATATTAAAAAAACAAACAACCCAATACAAAAATGGGCAGATGATCTAAAGAGACGTTTCTTCAAAGAAGACACAGAGATGGCCAAGACGCACATGAAAAGCTGCTCAACAGCACTAATTATTAGAGAAATGCAAATCAAAACTACAATGAGGTATCACCTCACACCTGTTAGAATCGGCATCCTCAGAAAATCTACAAACAACAAATTCTGGGGAGGGTGTGGACAAAAGGAGCCCTCTTCCACTATTGGTGGGGATGTAAATTGATACAGTCACTATGGAGAAGAGTATGGCGTTTCCTTAAAAAAACTAGAAATAGAATTACCATCTGATCCAGCAATCCCACTTCTGGGCATATACCCAGAGAAAACCATAAATCAAAAAGGCACATTCACCACAATGTTCATTGCAGCACTATTTACAATAGCCAGGTAATGCAAGCAACCTAAATGCCCACAGACAGATGAATGGATAAAGATGTGGTACATATATAAAATGGAATATTACTCAGCCATAAAAAGGAATGAAACTGGGTCATTTGTAGAGACATCGATGGATCTAGAGACTGTCATACAGAATGAAGTAAGTCAGAAAGAGGAAAACAAATATTGTATATTAATGCATATATGTGGAACCTAAAAAATGGTACAGATGAACTGGTTTGCAGGGAAGAAATAGAGACACAGAGGTAGAGAACAAACGTATGGACACGAAGTGTGGGAAGTCATGGGGGGGTGGTGGTGGGATGAGTTGGGAGATTGGGATTGACCTGTATACATGTATATGCATAAAATACATAACTAATAATAACCTGCTGTATAAAATAATAAATAAAATTAAATTTCAAAATTTAAAAAAATAAAATTTAAAAATAAAACAGAAAAAAGTTCTTCCCTTCACACAGATGTATTTATAGGAATGAATTATTTCCATGCTTATATCTATAAATACATAAAAGAGGAATCAAATCTAACTTGAACCATAAAAGAAAAAAAAAATGCTGAACCCACCAGTTATACAGAGGGAAACCCTATCAGGGCACTTGCTCCAGCGGTAAACAATTCTGAAATTGGTCAGAGGTGGGGAATCACCTCCCATACAGCCAGCAACCCACCCCCCATTCAAGGAGTGTCCTCATTGCAAAGCTGGGGGACCGTGCTGAGGCATCTGTGAGTAAACGTGAGCTGAGCCCCAGGCCAGCTGCTGCTGAACTGTTCCCACCCTTCCCAGGTAAAACACCTGAATATGTACAAGGGCTTGAAAGCCTAGAGGAAGGGCCCTGGAGCCACACCAGCGACAGCACGCAGGCCAACTTGGTGCCTGCAGGCCAGCCAGGATGGTCCTGGCCCCGGGCGCTCTTCTGGAAGCTTTCTATCACCCTGCCTGAGATAGCCCTCCTGTCCCGGCCCCCACTGCTTTTTTCCTTCCTCACCTCTGTCCGGAGAGAAATTCCATCGGAAGGTATGGGTGACACATCCTCTTCTTTACAGGTGGCAGCCTGGCAACTCCTGCAGAAAGGCCAGCAGAGCCCCACTCACACCGGGCAACCAACAAAGCCTTGGCCCCTCACTCCCTCCCACCAGCACAGCCCCGAGACTGCTGACGGGGCAGAGAATATGGAGTCAGGCACAACTTCAGGGGCTATTGCTGCCTGGAGCGCTGTTTATATTGAACTCAACCAGGCACACCTGGGGAGGGCCGGCCGGCAGGGTAAGGCTGCCCAGATCAGCTAATCCACAACCCTCAGGGAATCACATTGTTGAAAATGGACCTCGCTAAGGCAGAATAGAAGCCAAGGAAAAAAAGGACACAATGCCATTTGCAGCCCCGTAGTTGAGTCTAGAGGTAATCACGTGACTTGGAGTAAGTCAGAAAGTGAAAGACACATATCGTATCATATCACTTATAGGTATTACCTAAAAATGGATACCAGGGCAGATATTTCCACGGAGAAGGGCAATCACAGATTCATTAAACAAACTTATGGTTCACCAATGGAAAGGTGTGAGGATTGGTTTCATTACGATATCGGGGTTAACAGACATAATCAAACACAGGTGACATATATAATCACCAAAGACCTACGGAATACCAAGAGAAGACTACTCAACCTTCTGTCCTAACGTACATGGGAAAAGGATCCCAGGAAGAACAGACATCTGTATATGTGTAAAAGAACCACATCTTCCACACCTACAACAAGCCAAACATTGTAATCAAACTTGCTGTAATAGAAAATAAAAAAAAAATTAAAAACACGAACAAGAAGTAGTGAGACAAACTTGAGGGGCTTTCTCCTGGCACATTCCATTCTAAATTCCAATCTAGAACACGACTTCCATTGAGGCTCTGTTGCTCTACTAACCAGATTTGGTAAGGGAGAACTGCTGCCACCTTGTGGCCGTTTCACGCAACAGCAGCTTTAATCCCAGCGCTAATGGTCAGTTGATATTCAAAATCATTGCAGGCCTGTAAATGACACCTGCCCTGAAAACAAATCCTGGGGTCACATATCGACCAAAAAATTCAAAGGACGTCCATATTTCAAAACGACCATTTCAAAAGGCATATTTTACGCACATTAGTGTTCTGCTTCTTTTTCTTTCTTTCCTTTTTTGTTAAAAAAACGGGAATGGAAAAAGGCATCCCTCAGCATGGGCGAAAATCGTTGCAAATGAATCAATGGACAAAGGTTTAATCTCCAATATATATATAAACAGCTCATGCAGCTTAATATTAAAAAAACAAACAACCCAATACAAAAATGGGCCGAAGATCTAAAGAGACGTTTCTTCAAAGAAGACAGAGATGGCCAAGACGCACATGAAAAGCTGCTCAACAGCACTAATTATTAGAGAAATGCAAATCAAAACTACAATGAGGTATCACCTCACACCTGTTAGAATCGGCATCATCAGAAACTCTACAAACAACAAATTCTGGGGAGGGTGTGGACAAAAGGAGCCCTCTTCCACTATTGGTGGGGATGTAAATTGATACAGTCACTATGGAGAACGGTATGGAGTTTCCTTAAAAAAAACTAGAAATAGAATTACCATCTGATCCAGCAATCCCACTTCTGGGCATATACCCAGAGCAAACTATAAATCAAAAAGGCACATTCACCACAATGTTCATTGCAGCACTATTTACAATAGCCAGGTAATGCAAGCAACCTAAATGCCCACAGACAGATGAATGGATAAAGATGTGGTACATATATAAAATGGAATTTTACTCAGCCATAAAAAGGAATGAAACTGGGTCATTTGTAGAGACATCGATGGATCTAGAGACTGTCATACAGAATGAAGTAAGTCAGAAAGAGGAAGACAAATATTGTATATTAATGCATATATGTGGAACCTAAAAAATGGTACAGATGAACTGGTTTGCAGGGAAGAAATAGAGACACAGATGTAGAGAACAAACGTATGGACACCAAGTAAGGGAAGCCATGGGGAGCTGGTGGTGGGATGATTTGGGAGATTGGGATTGACCTGTATACATGTATATGCATAAAATACATAACAAATAATAACCTGCTGTATAAAAAAAATAAATAAAATTAAATTTAAAAATTTTAAAAACTAAAATTTTAAAATAAAACAGAAAAACGTTCTTCCCTTCACACAGATGTATTTATAGGAATGAATTATTTCCACGCTTATATCTATAAATACATAAAAGAGGAATCAAATCTAACTTGAACCATAAAAGAAAAAAAAACCTGAACCCACCAGTTATACAGAGGGAAACCCTATCAGGGCACTTGCTCCAGCGGTAAACAATTCTGAAATTGGTCAGAGGTGGGGAATCACCTCCCATACAGCCAACAACCCACCCCCCATACAAGGAGCGTCCTCATTGCAAAGCTGGGGGACCGTGCTGAGTCATCTGTGAGTAAACGTGAGCTGAGCCCCAGGCCAGCTGCTGCTGAACTGTTCCCACCCTTCCCAGGTAAAACACCTGAATATGTACAAGGGCTTGAAAGCCTAGAGGAAGGGCCGTGGAGCCACACCAGCGACAGCACGCAGGCCAACTTGGTGCCTGCAGGCCAGCCAGGATGGTCCTGGCCCCGGGCGCTCTTCTGGAAGCTTTCTATCACCCTGCCTGAGATAGCCCTCCTGTCCCTGCCCCCACTGCTTTTTTCCTTCCTCACCTCTGTCCGGAGAGAAATTCCATCGGAAGGTATGGGTGACACATCCTCTTCTTTACAGGTGGCAGCCTGGCAACTCCTGCAGAAAGGCCAGCAGAGCCCCACTCACACCGGGCAACCAACAAAGCCTTGGCCCCTCACTCCCTCCCACCAGCACAGCCCCGAGACTGCTGACGGGGCAGAGAATATGGAGTCAGGCACAACTTCAGGGGCTATTGCTGCCTGCAGCGCTGTTTCTATTGACCTCAACCAGGCACACCTGGGGAGGGCCGGCCGGCAGGGTAAGGCTGCCCAGGTCAGCTAATCCACAACCCTCAGGGAATCACATTGTTGAAAATGGACCTCGCTAAGGCAGAATAGAAGCCAAGGAAAAAAAGGACACAATGCCATTTGCAGCCCCATAAATGAGTCTAGAGGTAATCACGTGACTTGGAGTAATTCAGAAAGTGAAAGACACATATCGTATCATATCACTTATAGGTGTTACCTAAAAATGGATACCAGGGCAGATATTTCCACGGAGAAGGGCAATCACAGATTCATTAAACAAACTTATGGTTCACCAATGGAAAGGTGTGAGGATTGGTTTCATTACGATATCGGGGTTAACAGACATAATCAAACACAGGTGACATATATAATCACCAAAGACCTACGGAATACCAAGAGAAGACTACTCAACCTTCTGTCCTAACGTACATGGGAAAAGGATCCCAGGAAGAACAGACATCTGTATATGTGTAAAAGAACCACATCTTCCACACCTACAACAAGCCAAACATTGTAATCAAACTTGCTGTAATAGAAAATAAAAAAAAAATAAAAAACACGAACAAGAAGTAGTGAGACAAACTTGAGGGGCTTTCTCCTGGCACATTCCATTCTAAATTCCAATCTAGAACATGACTTCCATTGAGGCTCTGTTGCTTTAACCAGATTTGGTAAGGGAGAACTGCTGCCACCTTGTGGCCGTTTCACGCAACAGCAGCTTTAATCCCAGCGCTAATGGTCAGTTGATATTCAAAATCATTGCAGGCCTGTAAATGACACCTGCCCTGAAAACAAATCCTGGGGTCACATATCGACCAAAAAATTCAAAGGACGTCCATATTTCAAAAGGACCATTTCAAAAGGCATATTTTACGCACATTAGTGTTCTGCTTCTTTTTCTTTCTTTCCTTTTTTGTTAAAAAAAACGGGAATGGAAAAAGGCATCCCTCAGAATGGGCGAAAATCGTTGCAAATGAATCAATGGACAAAGGTTTAATCTCCAATATATATATAAACAGCTCATGCAGCTTAATATTAAAAAAACAAACAACCCAATATAAAAATGGGCAGAAGATCTAAAGAGACGTTTCTTCAAAGAAGACACAGAGATGGCCAAGACGCACATGAAAAGCTGCTCAACAGCACTAATTATTAGAGAAATGCAAATCAAAACTACAATGAGGTATCACCTCACACCTGTTAGAAGCGGCATCATCAGAAACTCTACAAACAACAAATTCTGGGGAGGGTGTGAACAAAAGGAGCCCTCTTCCACTACTGGTGGGGATGTAAATTGATACAGTCACTATGGAGAACAGTATGGAGTTTCCTTAAAAAAACTAGAAATAGAATTACCATCTGATCCAGCAATCCCACTTCTGGGCATATACCCAGAGAAAACCATAAATCAAAAAGGCACATTTACCACAATGTTCATTGCAGCACTATTAACAATAGCCAGGTAATGCAAGCAACCTAAATGCCCACAGACAGATGAATCGATAAAGATGTGGTACATATATAAAATGGAATATTACTCAGCCATAAAAAGGAATGAAACTGGGTCATTTGTAGAGACATCGATGGATCTAGAGACTGTCATACAGAATGAAGTAAGTCAGAAAGAGGAAAACAAATATTGTATATTAATGCATATATGTGGAACCTAAAAAATGGTACAGATGAACTGGTTTGCAGGGAAGAAATAGAGACACAGAGGTAGAGAACAAACGTATGGACACCAAGTGTGGGAAGCCATGGGGTGGTGGTGGTGGGATGAGTTGAGAGATTGGGATTGACCTGTATACATGTATATGCATAAAATACATAACTAATAATAACCTGCTGTATAAAATAATAAATAAAATTAAATGTCAAAATTTTAAAAACTAAAATTTTAAAATAAAACAGAAAAACGTTCTTCCCTTCACACAGATGTATTTATAGGAATGAATTATTTCCATGCTTATATCTATAAATACATAAAAGAGGAATCAAATCTAACTTGAACCATAAAAGAAAAAAAAACCTGAACCCACCAGTTATCCAGAGGGAAACCCTATCAGGGCACTTGCTCCAGCGGTAAACAATTCTGAAATTGGTCAGAGGTGGGGAATCACCTCCCATACAGCCAGCAACCCACCCCCCATGCAAGGAGCGTCCTCATTGAAAAGCTGGGGGACCGTGCTGAGGCATCTGTGAGTAAACGTGAGCTGAGCCCCAGGCCAGCTGCTGCTGAACTGTTCCCACCCTTCCCAGGTAAAACACCTGAATATGTACAAGGGCTTGAAAGCCTAGAGGAAGGGCCGTGGAGCCACACCAGCGACAGCACGCAGGCCAACTTGGTGCCTGCAGGCCAGCCAGGATGGTCCTGGTCCCGGGCGCTCTTCTGGAAGCTTTCTATCGCCCTGCCTGAGATACCCCTCCTGTCCCGGCCCCCACTGCTTTTTTCCTTCCTCACCTCTGTCCTGAGAGAAATTCCATCAGAAGGTATGGGTGACACATCCTCTTCTTTACAGGTGGCAGCCTGGCAACTCCTGCAGAAAGGCCAGCAGAGCCCCACTCACACCGGGCCACCAACAAAGCCTTGGCCCCTCACTCCCTCCCACCAGCACAGCCCCGAGACTGCTGACGGGGCAGAGAATATGGAGTCAGGCGCAACTTCAGGGGCTATTGCTGCCTGGAGCGCTGTTTATATTGACCTCAACCAGGCACACCTGGGGAGGGCCGGCCGGCAGGGTAAGGCTGCACAGGTCAGCTAATCCACAACCCTCAGGGAATCACATGGTTGAAAATGGACCTCGCTAAGGCAGAATAGAAGCCAAGGAAAAAAAGGACACAATGCCATTTGCAGCCCCGTAGATGAGTCTAGAGGTAATCACGTGACTTGGAGTAAGTCAGAAAGTGAAAGACACATATCGTATCATATCACTTATAGGTGTTACCTAGAAATGGATACCAGGGCAGATATTTCCACGGAGAAGGGCAATCACAGATTCATTAAACAAACTTATGGTTCACCAATGGAAAGGTGTGAGGATTGGTTTCATTACGATATCGGGGTTAACAGACATAATCAAACACAGGTGACATATATAATCACCAAAGACCTACGGAAAACCAAGAGAAGACGACTCAACATTCTATCCTAATGTACATGGGAAAAGGATCCCAGGAAGAACAGACATCTGTATATGTGTAAAAGAACCACATCTTCCACACCTACAACAAGCCAAACATTGTAATCAAACTTGCTGTAATAGAAAATAAAAAAAAATTAAAAACACGAACAAGAAGTAGTGAGACAAACTTGAGAGGCTTTCTCCTGGCACATTCCATTCTAAATTCCAATCTAGAACACGACTTCCATTGAGGCTCTGTTGCTCTACTAACCAGATTTGGTAAGGGAGAACTGCTGCCACCTTGTGGCCGTTTCACGCAACAGCAGCTTTAATCCCAGCGCTAATGGTCAGTTGATATTCAAAATCATTGCAGGCCTGTAAATGACACCTGCCCTGAAAACAAATCCTGGGGTCACATATCGACCAAAAAATTCAAAGGACATCCATATTTCAAAAGGACCATTTCCAAAGGCATATTTTGCGCACATTAGTGTTCTGCTTCTTTTTCTTTCTTTCCTTTTTTGTTAAAAAAACGGGAATGGAAAAAGGCATCCCTCAGAATGGGCGAAAATCGTTGCAAACAAATCAATGGACAAAGGTTTAATCTCCAATATATATAAACAGCACATGCAGCTTAATATTAAAAAAACAAACAACCCAATACAAAAATGGGCAGATGATCTAAAGAGACGTTTCTTCAAAGAAGACACAGAGATGGCCAAGACGCACATGAAAAGCTGCTCAACAGCACTAATTATTAGAGAAATGCAAATCAAAACTACAATGAGGTATCACCTCACACCTGTTAGAAGCGGCATCATCAGAAACTCTACAAACAACAAATTCTGGGGAGGGTGTGGACAAAAGGAGCCCTCTTCCACTATTGGTGGGGATGTAAATTGATACAGTCACTATGGAGAAGAGTATGGCGTTTCCTTAAAAAAACTAGAAATAGAATTACCATCTGATCCAGCAATCCCACTTCTGGGCATATACCCAGAGAAAACCATAAATCAAAAAGGAACATTCACCACAATGTTCATTGCAGCACTATTAACAATAGCCAGGTAATGCAAGCAACCTAAATGCCCACAGACAGATGAATGGATAAAGATGTGGTACATATATAAAATGGAATTTTACTCAGCCATAAAAACGAATGAAACTGGGTCATTTGTAGAGACATCGATGGATCTAGAGACTGTCATACAGAATGAAGTAAGTCAGAAAGAGGAAAACAAATATTGTATATTAATGCATATATGTGGAACCTAAAAAATGGTACAGATGAACTGGTTTGCAGGGAAGAAATAGAGACACAGAGTTAGAGAACAAACGTATGGACACGAAGTGTGGGAAGCCATGGGGTGGTGGTGGTGGGATGAGTTGGGAGATTGGGATTGACCTGTATACATGGATATGCATAAAATACATAACTAATAATAACCTGCTGTATAAAAAAATAAATAAAATTAAATTTCAAAATTTAAAAAAATAAAATTTAAAAATAAAACAGAAAAAAGTTCTTCCCTTCACACAGATGTATTTATAGGAATGAATTATTTCCATGCTTATATCTATAAATACATAAAAGAGGAATCAAATCTAACTTGAACCATAAAAGAAAAAAAAAATGCTGAACCCACCAGTTATACAGAGGGAAACCCTATCAGGGCACTTGCTCCAGCGGTAAACAATTCTGAAATTGGTCAGAGGTGGGGAATCACCTCCCATACAGCCAGCAACCCACCCCCCATGCAAGGAGCGTCCTCATTGCAAAGCTGGGGGACCGTGCTGAGGCATCTGTGAGTAAACGTGAGCTGAGCCCCAGGCCAGCTGCTGCTGAACTGTTGCCACCCTTCCCAGGTAAAACACCTGAATATGTACAAGGGCTTGAAAGCCTAGAGGAAGGGCCGTGGAGCCACACCAGCGACAGCACGCAGGCCAACTTGGTGCCTGCAGGCCAGCCAGGATGGTCCTGGCCCCGGGCGCTCTTCTGGAAGCTTTCTATCGCCCTGCCTGAGATACCCTTCCTGTCCCGGCCCCCACTGCTTTTATCCTTCCTCACCTCTGTCCGGAGAGAAATTCCATCAGAAGGTATGGGTGACACATCCTCTTCTTTACAGGTGGCAGCCTGGCAACTCCTGCAGAAAGGCCAGCAGAGCCCCACTCACACCGGGCCACCAACAAAGCCTTGGCCCCTCACTCCCTCCCACCAGCACAGCTCCGAGACTGCTGACGGGGCAGAGAATATGGAGTCAGGCACAACTTCAGGGGCTATTGCTGCCTGGAGCGCTGTTTATATTGAACTCAACCAGGCACACCTTGGGAGGGCCGGCCGGCAGGGTGAGGCTGCCCAGGTCAGCTAATCCACAACCCTCAGGGAATCACATTGTTGAAAATGGACCTCGCTAAGGCAGAATAGAAGCCAAGGAAAAAAAGGACACAATGCCATTTGCAGCCCCGTAGTTGAGTCTAGAGGTAATCACGTGACTTGGAGTAAGTCAGAAAGTGAAAGACACATATCGTATCATATCACTTATAGGTGTTACCTAGAAATGGATACCAGGGCAGATATTTCCACGGAGAAGGGCAATCACAGATTCATTAAACAAACTTATGGTTCACCAATGGAAAGGTGTGAGGATTGGTTTCATTACGATATCGGGGTTAACAGACATAATCAAACACAGGTGACATATATAATCACCAAAGACCTACGGAATACCAAGAGAAGACTACTCAACCTTCTGTCCTAACGTACATGGGAAAAGGATCCCAGGAAGAACAAACATCTGTATATGTGTAAAAGAACCACATCTTCCACACCTACAACAAGCCAAACATTGTAATCAAACTTGCTGTAATAGAAAATAAAAAAAAAATTAAAAACACGAACAAGAAGTAGTGAGACAAACTTGAGGTGCTTTCTCCTGGCACATTCCATTCTAAATTCCAATCTAGAACACGACTTCCATTGACGCTCTGTTGCCCTAGTAACCAGATTTGGTAAGGAAGGACTGCTGCCACCCTGTGGCCGTTTCACGCAACAGCAGCTTTAATCCCAGCGCTAATGGTCAGTTGATATTCAAAATCATTGCAGGCCTGTAAATGACACCTGCCCTGAAAACAAATCCTGGGGTCACATATCGACCAAAAAATTCAAAGGACGTCCATATTTCAAAAGGACCATTTCAAAAGGCAAATTTTGCGCACATTAGTGTTCTGCTTCTTTTTCTTTCTTTCCTTTTTTGTTCAAAAACGGGAATGGAAAAAGGCATCCCTCAGAATGGGCGAAAATCGTTGCAAATGAATCAATGGACAAAGGTTTAATCTCCAATATATATATAAACAGCTCATGCAGCTTAATATTAAAAAAACAAACAACCCAATACAAAAATGGGCAGAAGATCTAAAGAGACGTTTCTTCAAAGAAGACAGAGATGGCCAAGACGCACATGAAAAGCTGCTCAACAGCACTAATTATTAGAGAAATGCAAATCAAAACTACAATGAGGTATCACCTCACACCTGTTAGAAGCGGCATCATCAGAAACTCTACAAACAACAAATTCTGGGGAGGGTGTGGACAAAAGGAGCCCTCTTCCACTATTGGTGGGGATGTAAATTGATACAGTCACTATGGAGAACAGTATGGAGTTTCCTTAAAAAAACTAGAAATAGAATTACCATCTGATCCAGCAATCCCACTTCTGGGCATATACCCAGAGCAAACCATAAATCAAAAAGGCACATTCACCACAATGTTCATTGCAGCACTATTAACAATAGCCAGGTAATGCAAGCAACCTAAATGTCCACAGACAGATGAATGGATAAACATGTGGTACATATATAAAATGGAATTTTACTCAGCCATAAAAAGGAATGAAACTGGGTCATTTGTAGAGACATCGATGGATCTAGAGACTGTCATACAGAATGAAGTAAGTCAGAAAGAGGAAAACAAATATTGTATATTAATGCATATATGTGGAACCTAAAAAATGGTACAGATGAACTGGTTTGCAGGGAAGAAATAGAGACACAGAGGTAGAGAACAAACGTATGGACACCAAGTGTGGGAAGCCATGGGGTGGTGGTGGTGGGATGAGTTGGGAGATTGGGATTGACCTGTATATATGGATATGCATAAAATACATAACTAATAATAACCTGCTGTATAAAATAATAAATAAAATTAAATGTCAAAATTTTAAAATCTAAAATTTTAAAATAAAACAGAAAAACGTTCTTCCCTTCACACAGATGTATTTATAGGAATGAATTATTTCCATGCTTATATCTATAAATACATAAAAGAGGAATCAAATCTAACTTGAACCATAAAAGAAAAAAAAACCTGAACCCACCAGTTATCCAGAGGGAAACCCTATCAGGGCACTTGCTCCAGCGGTAAACAATTCTGAAATTGGTCAGAGGTGGGGAATCACCTCCCATACAGCCAGCAACCCACCCCCCATACAAGGAGCGTCCTCATTGCAAAGCTGGGGGACCGTGCTGAGGCATCTGTGAGTAAACGTGAGCTGAGCCCCAGGCCAGCTGCTGCTGAACTGTTCCCACCCTTCCCAGGTAAAACACCTGAATATGTACAAGGGCTTGAAAGCCTAGAGGAAGGGCCGTGGAGCCACACCAGCGAGAGCACGCAGGCCAACTTGGTGCCTGCAGGCCAGCCAGGATGGTCCTGGCCCCGGGCGCTCTTCTGGAAGCTTTCTATCGCCCTGCCTGAGATACCCCTCCTGTCCCGGCCCCCACTGCTTTTTTCCTTCCTCACCTCTGTCCGCAGAGAAATTCCATCGGAAGGTATGGGTGACACATCCTCTTCTTTACAGGTGGCAGCTTGGCAACTCCTGCAGAAAGGCCAGCAGAGCCCCACTCACACCGGGCAACCAACAAAGCCTTGGCCCCTCACTCCCTCCCACCAGCACAGCCCCGAGACTGCTGACGGGGCAGAGAATATGGAGTCAGGCACAACTTCAGGGGCTATTGCTGCCTGGAACGCTGTTTCTATTGACCTCAACCAGGCACACCTGGGGAGGGCCGGCCGGCAGGGTAAGGCTGCCCAGGTCAGCTAATCCACAACCCTCAGGGAATCACATTGTTGAAAATGGACCTCGCTAAGGCAGAATAGAAGCCAAGGAAAAAAAGGACACAATGCCATTTGCAGCCCCGTAGATGAGTCTAGAGGTAATCACGTGACTTGGAGTAATTCAGAAAGTGAAAGACACATATCGTATCATATCACTTATAGGTGTTACCTAAAAATGGATACCAGGGCAGATATTTCCACGGAGAAGGGCAATCACAGATTCATTAAACAAACTTATGGTTCACCAATGGAAAGGTGTGAGGATTGGTTTCATTACGATATCGGGGTTAACAGACATAATCAAACACAGGTGACATATATAATCACCAAAGACCTACGGAATACCAAGAGAAGACTACTCAACCTTCTGTCCTAACGTACATGGGAAAAGGATCCCAGGAAGAACAGACATCTGTATATGTGTAAAAGAACCACATCTTCCACACCTACAACAAGCCAAACATTGTAATCAAACTTGCTGTAATAGAAAATAAAAAAAACATTAAAAACACGAACAAGAAGTAGTGAGACAAACTTGAGGGGCTTTCTCCTGGCACATTCCATTCTAAATTCCAATCTAGAACATGACTTCCATTGAGGCTCTGTTGCTTTAACCAGATTTGGTAAGGGAGAACTGCTGCCACCTTGTGGCCGTTTCACGCAACAGCAGCTTTAATCCCAGCGCTAATGGTCAGTTGATATTCAAAATCATTGCAGGCCTGTAAATGACACCTGCCCTGAAAACAAATCCTGGGGTCACATATCGACCAAAAAATTCAAAGGACGTCCATATTTCAAAAGGACCATTTCAAAAGGCATATTTTACGCACATTAGTGTTCTGCTTCTTTTTCTTTCTTTCCTTTTTTGTTAAAAAAAACGGGAATGGAAAAAGGCATCCCTCAGAATGGGCGAAAATCGTTGCAAATGAATCAATGGACAAAGGTTTAATCTCCAATATATATATAAACAGCTCATGCAGCTTAATATTAAAAAAACAAACAACCCAATATAAAAATGGGCAGAAGATCTAAAGAGACGTTTCTTCAAAGAAGACACAGAGATGGCCAAGACGCACATGAAAAGCTGCTCAACAGCACTAATTATTAGAGAAATGCAAATCAAAACTACAATGAGGTATCACCTCACACCTGTTAGAAGCGGCATCATCAGAAACTCTACAAACAACAAATTCTGGGGAGGGTGTGGACAAAAGGAGCCCTCTTCCACTATTGGTGGGGATGTAAATTGATACAGTCACTATGGAGAACAGTATGGAGTTTCCTTAAAAAAACTAGAAATAGAATTACCATCTGATCCAGCAATCCCACTTCTGGGCATATACCCAGAGAAAACCATAAATCAAAAAGGCACATTTACCACAATGTTCATTGCAGCACTATTAACAATAGCCAGGTAATGCAAGCAACCTAAATGCCCACAGACAGATGAATGGATAAAGATGTGGTACATATATAAAATGGAATTTTACTAAGCCATAAAAAGGAATGAAACTGGATCATTTGTAGAGACATCGATGGATCTAGAGACTGTCATACAGAATGAAGTAAGTCAGAAAGAGGAAAACAAATATTGTATATTAATGCATATATGTGGAACCTAAAAAATGGTACAGATGAACTGGTTTGCAGGGAAGAAATAGAGACACAGAGGTAGAGAACAAACGTATGGACACCAAGTGTGGGAAGCCATGGGGTGGTGGTGGTGGGATGAGTTGGGAGATTGGGATTGACCTGTATACATGGATATGCATAAAATACATAACTAATAATAACCTGCTGTATAAAATAATAAATAAAATTAAATGTCAAAATTTTAAAAACTAAAATTTTAAAATAAAACAGAAAAACGTTCTTCCCTTCACACAGATGTATTTATAGGAATGAATTATTTCCATGCTTATATCTATAAATACATAAAAGAGGAATCAAATCTAACTTGAACCATAAAAGAAAAAAAAAACTGAACCCACCAGTTATACAGAGGGAAACCCTATCAGGGCACTTGCTCCAGCGGTAAACAATTCTGAAATTGGTCAGAGGTGGGGAATCACCTCCCATACAGCCAGCAACCCACCCCCCATGCAAGGTGCGTCCTCATTGCAAAGCTGGGGGACCGTGCTGAGGCATCTGTGAGTAAACGTGAGCTGAGCCCCAGGCCAGCTGCTGCTGAACTGTTCCCACCCTTCCCAGGTAAAACACCTGAATATGTACAAGGGCTTGAAAGCCTAGAGGAAGGGCCGTGGAGCCACACCAGCGACAGCACGCAGGCCAACTTGGTGCCTGCAGGCCAGCCAGGATGGTCCTGGCCCCGGGCGCTCTTCTGGAAGCTTTCTATCACCCTGCCTGAGATAGCCCTCCTGTCCCGGCCCCCACTGCTTTTTTCCTTCCTCACCTCTGTCCGGAGAGAAATTCCATCGGAAGGTATGGGTGACACATCCTCTTCTTTACAGGTGGCAGCCTGGCAACTCCTGCAGAAAGGCCAGCAGAGCCCCACTCACACCGGGCAACCAACAAAGCCTTGGCCCCTCACTCCCTCCCACCAGCACAGCCCCGAGACTGCTGACGGGGCAGAGAATATGGAGTCAGGCACAACTTCAGGGGCTATTGCTGCCTGGAGCGCTGTTTATATTGAACTCAACCAGGCACACCTGGGGAGGGCCGGCCGGCAGGGTAAGGCTGCCCAGATCAGCTAATCCACAACCCTCAGGGAATCACATTGTTGAAAATGGACCTCGCTAAGGCAGAATAGAAGCCAAGGAAAAAAAGGACACAATGCCATTTGCAGCCCCGTAGTTGAGTCTAGAGGTAATCACGTGACTTGGAGTAAGTCAGAAAGTGAAAGACACATATCGTATCATATCACTTATAGGTGTTACCTAAAAATGGATACCAGGGCAGATATTTCCACGGAGAAGGGCAATCACAGATTCATTAAACAAACTTATGGTTCACCAATGGAAAGGTGTGAGGATTGGTTTCATTACGATATTGGGGTTAACAGACATAATCAAACACAGGTGACATATATAATCACCAAAGACCTACGGAATACCAAGAGAAGACTACTCAACCTTCTGTCCTAACGTACATGGGAAAAGGATCCCAGGAAGAACAGACATCTGTATATGTGTAAAAGAACCACATCTTCCACACCTACAACAAGCCAAACATTGTAATCAAACTTGCTGTAATAGAAAATAAAAAAAAAATTAAAAACACGAACAAGAAGTAGTGAGACAAACTTGAGGGGCTTTCTCCTGGCACATTCCATTCTAAATTCCAATCTAGAACACGACTTCCATTGAGGCTCTGTTGCTCTACTAACCAGATTTGGTAAGGGAGAACTGCTGCCACCTTGTGGCCGTTTCACGCAACAGCAGCTTTAATCCCAGCGCTAATGGTCAGTTGATATTCAAAATCATTGCAGGCCTGTAAATGACACCTGCCCTGAAAACAAATCCTGGGGTCACATATCGACCAAAAAATTCAAAGGACGTCCATATTTCAAAAGGACCATTTCAAAAGGCAAATTTTGCGCACATTAGTGTTCTGCTTCTTTTTCTTTCTTTCCTTTTTTGTTAAAAAACGGGAATGGAAAAAGGCATCCCCCAGAATGGGCGAAAATCGTTGCAAACAAATCAATGGACAAAGGTTTAATCTCCAATATATATAGAAACAGATCATGCAGCTTAATATTAAAAAAACAAACAACCCAATACAAAAATGGGCCGAAGATCTAAAGAGACGTTTCTTCAAAGAAGACAGAGATGGCCAAGACGCACATGAAAAGCTGCTCAACAGCACTAATTATTAGAGAAATGCAAATCAAAACTACAATGAGGTATCACCTCACACCTGTTAGAAGCGGCATCATCAGAAACTCTACAAACAACAAATTCTGGGGAGGGTGTGGACAAAAGGAGCCCTCTTCCACTATTGGTGGTGATGTAAATTGATACAGTCACTATGGAGAACAGTATGGAGTTTCCTTAAAAAAACTAGAAATAGAATTACCATCTGATCCAGCAATCCCACTTCTGGGCATATACCCAGAGAAAACCATAAATCAAAAAGGCACATTCACCACAATGTTCATTGCAGCACTATTAACAATAGCCAGGTAATGCAAGCAACCTAAATGCCCACAGACAGATGAATGGATAAAGATGTGGTACATATATAAAATGGAATTTTACTCAGCCATAAAAAGGAATGAAACTGGGTCATTTGTAGAGACATTGATGGATCTAGAGACTGTCATACAGAATGAAGTAAGTCAGAAAGAGGAAAACAAATATTGTATATTAATGCATATATGTGGAACCTAAAAAATGGTACAGATGAACTGGTTTGCAGGGAAGAAATAGAGACACAGAGGTAGAGAACAAACGTATGGACACCAAGTGTGGGAAGCCATGGGGTGGTGGTGGTGGGATGAGTTGGGAGATTGGGATTGACCTGTATACATGGATATGCATAAAATACATAACTAATAATAACCTGCTGTATAAAATAATAAATAAAATTAAATGTCAAAATTTTAAAAACTAAAATTTTAAAATAAAACAGAAAAACGTTCTTCCCTTCACACAGATGTATTTATAGGAATGAATTATTTCCATGCTTATATCTATAAATACATAAAAGAGGAATCAAATCTAACTTGAACCATAAAAGAAAAAAAAATGCTGAACCCACCAGTTATACAGAGGGAAACCCTATCAGGGCACTTGCTCCAGCGGTAAACAATTCTGAAATTGGTCAGAGGTGGGGAATCACCTCCCATACAGCCAGCAACCCACCCCCCATACAAGGAGCGTCCTCATTGCAAAGCTGGGGGACCGTGCTGAGGCATCTGTGAGTAAACGTGAGCTGAGCCCCAGGCCAGCTGCTGCTGAACTGTTCCCACCCTTCCCAGGTAAAACACCTGAATATGTACAAGGGCTTGAAAGCCTAGAGGAAGGGCCGTGGAGCCACACCAGCGACAGCACGCAGGCCAACTTGGTGCCTGCAGGCCAGCCAGGATGGTCCTGGCCCCGGGCGCTCTTCTGGAAGCTTTCTATCGCCCTGCCTGAGATACCCCTCCTGTCCCGGCCCCCACTGCTTTTTTCCTTCCTCACCTCTGTCCGCAGAGAAATTCCATCGGAAGGTATGGGTGACACATCCTCTTCTTTACAGGTGGCAGCTTGGCAACTCCTGCAGAAAGGCCAGCAGAGCCCCACTCACACCGGGCAACCAACAAAGCCTTGGCCCCTCACTCCCTCCCACCAGCACAGCCCCGAGACTGCTGACGGGGCAGAGAATATGGAGTCAGGCACAACTTCAGGGGCTATTGCTGCCTGGAACGCTGTTTCTATTGACCTCAACCAGGCACACCTGGGGAGGGCCGGCCGGCAGGGTAAGGCTGCCCAGGTCAGCTAATCCACAACCCTCAGGGAATCACATTGTTGAAAATGGACCTCGCTAAGGCAGAATAGAAGCCAAGGAAAAAAAGGACACAATGCCATTTGCAGCCCCGTAGATGAGTCTAGAGGTAATCACGTGACTTGGAGTAATTCAGAAAGTGAAAGACACATATCGTATCATATCACTTATAGGTGTTACCTAAAAATGGATACCAGGGCAGATATTTCCACGGAGAAGGGCAATCACAGATTCATTAAACAAACTTATGGTTCACCAATGGAAAGGTGTGAGGATTGGTTTCATTACGATATCGGGGTTAACAGACATAATCAAACACAGGTGACATATATAATCACCAAAGACCTACGGAATACCAAGAGAAGACTACTCAACCTTCTGTCCTAACGTACATGGGAAAAGGATCCCAGGAAGAACAGACATCTGTATATGTGTAAAAGAACCACATCTTCCACACCTACAACAAGCCAAACATTGTAATCAAACTTGCTGTAATAGAAAATAAAAAAAACATTAAAAACACGAACAAGAAGTAGTGAGACAAACTTGAGGGGCTTTCTCCTGGCACATTCCATTCTAAATTCCAATCTAGAACATGACTTCCATTGAGGCTCTGTTGCTTTAACCAGATTTGGTAAGGGAGAACTGCTGCCACCTTGTGGCCGTTTCACGCAACAGCAGCTTTAATCCCAGCGCTAATGGTCAGTTGATATTCAAAATCATTGCAGGCCTGTAAATGACACCTGCCCTGAAAACAAATCCTGGGGTCACATATCGACCAAAAAATTCAAAGGACGTCCATATTTCAAAAGGACCATTTCAAAAGGCATATTTTACGCACATTAGTGTTCTGCTTCTTTTTCTTTCTTTCCTTTTTTGTTAAAAAAAACGGGAATGGAAAAAGGCATCCCTCAGAATGGGCGAAAATCGTTGCAAATGAATCAATGGACAAAGGTTTAATCTCCAATATATATATAAACAGCTCATGCAGCTTAATATTAAAAAAACAAACAACCCAATATAAAAATGGGCAGAAGATCTAAAGAGACGTTTCTTCAAAGAAGACACAGAGATGGCCAAGACGCACATGAAAAGCTGCTCAACAGCACTAATTATTAGAGAAATGCAAATCAAAACTACAATGAGGTATCACCTCACACCTGTTAGAAGCGGCATCATCAGAAACTCTACAAACAACAAATTCTGGGGAGGGTGTGGACAAAAGGAGCCCTCTTCCACTATTGGTGGGGATGTAAATTGATACAGTCACTATGGAGAACAGTATGGAGTTTCCTTAAAAAAACTAGAAATAGAATTACCATCTGATCCAGCAATCCCACTTCTGGGCATATACCCAGAGCAAACCATAAATCAAAAAGGCACATTCACCACAATGTTCATTGCAGCACTATTAACAATAGCCAGGTAATGCAAGCAACCTAAATGCCCACAGACAGATGAATGGATAAAGATGTGGTACATATATAAAATGGAATTTTACTAAGCCATAAAAAGGAATGAAACTGGATCATTTGTAGAGACATCGATGGATCTAGAGACTGTCATACAGAATGAAGTAAGTCAGAAAGAGGAAAACAAATATTGTATATTAATGCATATATGTGGAACCTAAAAAATGGTACAGATGAACTGGTTTGCAGGGAAGAAATAGAGACACAGAGGTAGAGAACAAACGTATGGACACCAAGTGTGGGAAGCCATGGGGTGGTGGTGGTGGGATGAGTTGGGAGATTGGGATTGACCTGTATACATGGATATGCATAAAATACATAACTAATAATAACCTGCTGTATAAAATAATAAATAAAATTAAATGTCAAAATTTTAAAAACTAAAATTTTAAAATAAAACAGAAAAACGTTCTTCCCTTCACACAGATGTATTTATAGGAATGAATTATTTCCATGCTTATATCTATAAATACATAAAAGAGGAATCAAATCTAACTTGAACCATAAAAGAAAAAAAAACCTGAACCCACCAGTTATACAGAGGGAAACCCTATCAGGGCACTTGCTCCAGCGGTAAACAATTCTGAAATTGGTCAGAGGTGGGGAATCACCACCCATACAGCCAGCAAACCACCCGCCATGCAAGGAGCGTCCTCATTGCAAAGCTGGGGGACCGTGCTGAGGCATCTGTGAGTAAACGTGAGCTGAGCCCCAGGCCAGCTGCTGCTGAACTGTTCCCACCCTTCCCAGGTAAAACACCTGAATATGTACAAGGGCTTGAAAGCCTAGAGGAAGGGCCGTGGAGCCACACCAGCGACAGCACGCAGGCCAACTTGGTGCCTGCAGGCCAGCCAGGATGGTCCTGGCCCCGGGCGCTCTTCTGGAAGCTTTCTATCACCCTGCCTGAGATAGCCCTCCTGTCCCGGCCCCCACTGCTTTTTTCCTTCCTCACCTCTGTCCGGAGAGAAATTCCATCGGAAGGTATGGGTGACACATCCTCTTCTTTACAGGTGGCAGCCTGGCAACTCCTGCAGAAAGGCCAGCAGAGCCCCACTCACACCGGGCAACCAACAAAGCCTTGGCCCCTCACTCCCTCCCACCAGCACAGCCCCGAGACTGCTGACGGGGCAGAGAATATGGAGTCAGGCACAACTTCAGGGGCTATTGCTGCCTGGAGCGCTGTTTATATTGAACTCAACCAGGCACACCTGGGGAGGGCCGGCCGGCAGGGTAAGGCTGCCCAGATCAGCTAATCCACAACCCTCAGGGAATCACATTGTTGAAAATGGACCTCGCTAAGGCAGAATAGAAGCCAAGGAAAAAAAGGACACAATGCCATTTGCAGCCCCGTAGTTGAGTCTAGAGGTAATCACGTGACTTGGAGTAAGTCAGAAAGTGAAAGACACATATCGTATCATATCACTTATAGGTGTTACCTAAAAATGGATACCAGGGCAGATATTTCCACGGAGAAGGGCAATCACAGATTCATTAAACAAACTTATGGTTCACCAATGGAAAGGTGTGAGGATTGGTTTCATTACGATATCGGGGTTAACAGACATAATCAAACACAGGTGACATATATAATCACCAAAGACCTACGGAATACCAAGAGAAGACTACTCAACCTTCTGTCCTAACGTACATGGGAAAAGGATCCCAGGAAGAACAGACATCTGTATATGTGTAAAAGAACCACATCTTCCACACCTACAACAAGCCAAACATTGTAATCAAACTTGCTGTAATAGAAAATAAAAAAAAAAATTAAAAACACGAACAAGAAGTAGTGAGACAAACTTGAGGGGCTTTCTCCTGGCACATTCCATTCTAAATTCCAATCTAGAACACGACTTCCATTGAGGCTCTGTTGCTCTACTAACCAGATTTGGTAAGGGAGAACTGCTGCCACCTTGTGGCCGTTTCACGCAACAGCAGCTTTAATCCCAGCGCTAATGGTCAGTTGATATTCAAAATCATTGCAGGCCTGTAAATGACACCTGCCCTGAAAACAAATCCTGGGGTCACATATCGACCAAAAAATTCAAAGGACGTCCATATTTCAAAAGGACCATTTCAAAAGGCAAATTTTGCGCACATTAGTGTTCTGCTTCTTTTTCTTTCTTTCCTTTTTTGTTAAAAAACGGGAATGGAAAAAGGCATCCCCCAGAATGGGCGAAAATCGTTGCAAACAAATCAATGGACAAAGGTTTAATCTCCAATATATATAGAAACAGATCATGCAGCTTAATATTAAAAAAACAAACAACCCAATACAAAAATGGGCCGAAGATCTAAAGAGACGTTTCTTCAAAGAAGACAGAGATGGCCAAGACGCACATGAAAAGCTGCTCAACAGCACTAATTATTAGAGAAATGCAAATCAAAACTACAATGAGGTATCACCTCACACCTGTTAGAAGCGGCATCATCAGAAACTCTACAAACAACAAATTCTGGGGAGGGTGTGGACAAAAGGAGCCCTCTTCCACTATTGGTGGTGATGTAAATTGATACAGTCACTATGGAGAACAGTATGGAGTTTCCTTAAAAAAACTAGAAATAGAATTACCATCTGATCCAGCAATCCCACTTCTGGGCATATACCCAGAGAAAACCATAAATCAAAAAGGCACATTCACCACAATGTTCATTGCAGCACTATTAACAATAGCCAGGTAATGCAAGCAACCTAAATGCCCACAGACAGATGAATGGATAAAGATGTGGTACATATATAAAATGGAATTTTACTCAGCCATAAAAAGGAATGAAACTGGGTCATTTGTAGAGACATTGATGGATCTAGAGACTGTCATACAGAATGAAGTAAGTCAGAAAGAGGAAAACAAATATTGTATATTAATGCATATATGTGGAACCTAAAAAATGGTACAGATGAACTGGTTTGCAGGGAAGAAATAGAGACACAGAGGTAGAGAACAAACGTATGGACACCAAGTGTGGGAAGCCATGGGGTGGTGGTGGTGGGATGAGTTGGGAGATTGGGATTGACCTGTATACATGGATATGCATAAAATACATAACTAATAATAACCTGCTGTATAAAATAATAAATAAAATTAAATGTCAAAATTTTAAAAACTAAAATTTTAAAATAAAACAGAAAAACGTTCTTCCCTTCACACAGATGTATTTATAGGAATGAATTATTTCCATGCTTATATCTATAAATACATAAAAGAGGAATCAAATCTAACTTGAACCATAAAAGAAAAAAAAATGCTGAACCCACCAGTTATACAGAGGGAAACCCTATCAGGGCACTTGCTCCAGCGGTAAACAATTCTGAAATTGGTCAGAGGTGGGGAATCACCTCCCATACAGCCAGCAACCCACCCCCCATACAAGGAGCGTCCTCATTGCAAAGCTGGGGGACCGTGCTGAGGCATCTGTGAGTAAACGTGAGCTGAGCCCCAGGCCAGCTGCTGCTGAACTGTTCCCACCCTTCCCAGGTAAAACACCTGAATATGTACAAGGGCTTGAAAGCCTAGAGGAAGGGCCGTGGAGCCACACCAGCGACAGCACGCAGGCCAACTTGGTGCCTGCAGGCCAGCCAGGATGGTCCTGGCCCCGGGCGCTCTTCTGGAATCTTTCTATCACCCTGCCTGAGATACCCCTCCTGTCCCGGCCCCCACTGCTTTTTTCCTTCCTCACCTCTGTCCGGAGAGAAATTCCATCGGAAGGTATGGGTGACACATCCTCTTCTTTACAGGTGGCAGCTTGGCAACTCCTGCAGAAAGGCCAGCAGAGCCCCACTCACACCGGGCAACCAACAAAGCCTTGGCCCCTCACTCCCTCCCACCAGCACAGCCCCGAGACTGCTGACGGGGCAGAGAATATGGAGTCAGGCACAACTTCAGGGGCTATTGCTGCCTGCAGCGCTGTTTCTATTGACCTCAACCAGGCACACCTGGGGAGGGCCGGCCGGCAGGGTAAGGCTGCCCAGGTCAGCTAATCCACAACCCTCAGGGAATCACATTGTTGAAAATGGACCTCGCTAAGGCAGAATAGAAGCCAAGGAAAAAAAGGACACAATGCCATTTGGAGCCCCATAAATGAGTCTAGAGGTAATCACGTGACTTGGAGTAATTCAGAAAGTGAAAGACACATATCGTATCATATCACTTATAGGTGTTACCTAAAAATGGATACCAGGGCAGATATTTCCACGGAGAAGGGCAATCACAGATTCATTAAACAAACTTATGGTTCACCAATGGAAAGGTGTGAGGATTGGTTTCATTACGATATCGGGGTTAACAGACATAATCAAACACAGGTGACATATATAATCACCAAAGACCTACGGAATACCAAGAGAAGACTACTCAACCTTCTGTCCTAACGTACATGGGAAAAGGATCCCAGGAAGAACAGACATCTGTATATGTGTAAAAGAACCACATCTTCCACACCTACAACAAGCCAAACATTGTAATCAAACTTGCTGTAATAGAAAATAAAAAAAAAATTAAAAACACGAACAAGAAGTAGTGAGACAAACTTGAGGGGCTTTCTCCTGGCACATTCCATTCTAAATTCCAATCTAGAACACGACTTCCATTGAGGCTCTGTTGCTCTACTAACCAGATTTGGTAAGGGAGAACTGCTGCCACCTTGTGGCCGTTTCACGCAACAGCAGCTTTAATCCCAGCGCTAATGGTCAGTTGATATTCAAAATCATTGCAGGCCTGTAAATGACACCTGCCCTGAAAACAAATCCTGGGGTCACATATCGACCAAAAAATTCAAAGGACGTCCATATTTCAAAAGGACCATTTCAAAAGGCAAATTTTGCGCACATTAGTGTTCTGCTTCTTTTTCTTTCTTTCCTTTTTTGTTAAAAAAACGGGAATGGAAAAAGGCATCCCTCAGAATGGGCGAAAATCGTTGCAAATGAATCAATGGACAAAGGTTTAATCTCCAATATATATATAAACAGCTCATGCAGCTTAATATTAAAAAAACAAACAACCCAATACAAAAATGGGCAGAAGATCTAAAGAGACGTTTCTTCAAAGAAGACAGAGATGGCCAAGACGCACATGAAAAGCTGCTCAACAGCACTAATTATTAGAGAAATGCAAATCAAAACTACAATGAGGTATCACCTCACACCTGTTAGAAGCGGCATCATCAGAAAATCTACAAACAACAAATTCTGGGGAGGGTGTGGACAAAAGGAGCCCTCTTCCACTATTGGTGGTGATGTAAATTGATACAGTCACTATGGAGAACAGTATGGAGTTTCCTTAAAAAAACTAGAAATAGAATTACCATCTGATCCAGCAATCCCACTTCTGGGCATATACCCAGAGCAAACCATAAATCAAAAAGGCACATTCACCACAATGTTCATTGCAGCACTATTAACAATAGCCAGGTAATGCAAGCAACCTAAATGCCCACAGACAGATGAATGGATAAAGATGTGGTACATATATAAAATGGAATTTTACTCAGCCATAAAAAGGAATGAAACTGGGTCATTTGTAGAGACATCGATGGATCTAGAGACTGTCATACAGAATGAAGTAAGTCAGAAAGAGGAAAACAAATATTGTATATTAATGCATATATGTGGAACCTAAAAAATGGTACAGATGAACTGGTTTGCAGGGAAGAAATAGAGACACAGAGGTAGAGAACAAACGTATGGACACCAAGTGAGGGAAGCCATGGGGAGCTGGTGGTGGGATTTGTTGGGAGATTGGGATTGACCTGTATACATGTATATGCATAAAATACATAACTAATAATAACCTGCTGTATAAAAAAAATAAATACAATTAAATTTCAAAATTTTAAAAAATAAAATTTTAAAATAAAACAGAAAAACGTTCTTCCCTTCACACAGATGTATTTATAGGAATGAATTATTTCCATGCTTATATCTATAAATACATAAAAGAGGAATCAAATCTAACTTGAACCATAAAAGAAAAAAAAACCTGAACCCACCAGTTATACAGAGGGAAACCCTATCAGGGCACTTGCTCCAGCGGTAAACAATTCTGAAATTGGTCAGAGGTGGGGAATCACCACCCATACAGCCAGCAAACCACCCGCCATGCAAGGAGCGTCCTCATTGCAAAGCTGGGGGACCGTGCTGAGGCATCTGTGAGTAAACGTGAGCTGAGCCCCAGGCCAGCTGCTGCTGAACTGTTCCCACCCTTCCCAGGTAAAACACCTGAATATGTACAAGGGCTTGAAAGCCTAGAGGAAGGGCCGTGGAGCCACACCAGCGACAGCACGCAGGCCAACTTGGTGCCTGCAGGCCAGCCAGGATGGTCCTGGCCCCGGGCGCTCTTCTGGAAGCTTTCTATCACCCTGCCTGAGATAGCCCTCCTGTCCCGGCCCCCACTGCTTTTTTCCTTCCTCACCTCTGTCCGGAGAGAAATTCCATCGGAAGGTATGGGTGACACATCCTCTTCTTTACAGGTGGCAGACTGGCAACTCCTGCAGAAAGGCCAGCAGAGCCCCACTCACACCGGGCAACCAACAAAGCCTTGGCCCCTCACTCCCTCCCACCAGCACAGCTCCGAGACTGCTGACGGGGCAGAGAATATGGAGTCAGGCACAACTTCAGGGGCTATTGCTGCCTGGAGCGCTGTTTATATTGACCTCAACCAGGCACACCTGGGGAGGGCCGGCCGGCAGGGTAAGGCTGCCCAGATCAGCTAATCCACAACCCTCAGGGAATCACATTGTTGAAAATGGACCTCGCTAAGGCAGAATAGAAGCCAAGGAAAAAAAGGACACAATGCCATTTGCAGCCCCGTAGATGAGTCTAGAGGTAATCACGTGACTTGGAGTAAGTCAGAAAGTGAAAGACACATATCGTATCATATCACTTATAGGTGTTACCTAAAAATGGATACCAGGGCAGATATTTCCACGGAGAAGGGCAATCACAGATTCATTAAACAAACTTATGGTTCACCAATGGAAAGGTGTGAGGATTGGTTTCATTACGATATCGGGGTTAACAGACATAATCAAACACAGGTGACATATATAATCACCAAAGACCTACGGAATACCAAGAGAAGACTACTCAACCTTCTGTCCTAACGTACATGGGAAAAGGATCCCAGGAAGAACAGACATCTGTATATGTGTAAAAGAACCACATCTTCCACACCTACAACAAGCCAAACATTGTAATCAAACTTGCTGTAATAGAAAATAAAAAAAAAAATTAAAAACACGAACAAGAAGTAGTGAGACAAACTTGAGGGGCTTTCTCCTGGCACATTCCATTCTAAATTCCAATCTAGAACACGACTTCCATTGAGGCTCTGTTGCTCTACTAACCAGATTTGGTAAGGGAGAACTGCTGCCACCTTGTGGCCGTTTCACGCAACAGCAGCTTTAATCCCAGCGCTAATGGTCAGTTGATATTCAAAATCATTGCAGGCCTGTAAATGACACCTGCCCTGAAAACAAATCCTGGGGTCACATATCGACCAAAAAATTCAAAGGACGTCCATATTTCAAAAGGACCATTTCAAAAGGCAAATTTTGCGCACATTAGTGTTCTGCTTCTTTTTCTTTCTTTCCTTTTTTGTTAAAAAACGGGAATGGAAAAAGGCATCCCTCAGAATGGGCGAAAATCGTTGCAAATGAATCAATGGACAAAGGTTTAATCTCCAATATATATATAAACAGCTCATGCAGCTTAATATTAAAAAAACAAACAACCCAATACATAAATGGACAGATGATCTAAAGACACGTTTCTTCAAAGAAGACACAGAGATGGCCAAGACGCACATGAAAAGCTGCTCAACAGCACTAATTATTAGAGAAATGCAAATCAAAACTACAATGAGGTATCACCTCACACCTGTTAGAATCGGCATCCTCAGAAAATCTACAAACAACAAATTCTGGGGAGGGTGTGGACAAAAGGAGCCCTCTTCCACTATTGGTGGGGATGTAAATTGATACAGTCACTATGGAGAACAGTATGGAGTTTCCTTAAAAAAAACTAGAAATAGAATTACCATCTGATCCAGCAATCCCACTTCTGGGCATATACCCAGAGCAAACCATAAATCAAAAAGGCACATTCACCACAATGTTCATTGCAGCACTATTTACAATAGCCAGGTAATGCAAGCAACCTAAATGCCCACAGACAGATGAATGGATAAAGATGTGGTACATATATAAAATGGAATATTACTCAGCCATAAAAAGGAATGAAACTGGGTCATTTGTAGAGACATCGATGGATCTAGAGACAGTCATACAAAATGAAGTAAGTCAGAAAGAGGAAAACAAATATTGTATATTAATGCATATATGTGGAACCTAAAAAATGGTACAGATGAACTGGTTTGCAGGGAAGAAATAGAGACACAGAGGTAGAGAACAAACGTATGGACAACAAGTGTGGGAAGCCATGGGGTGTTGGTGGTGGGAATAGTTGGGAGATTGGGATTGACCTGTATACATGTATATGCATAAAATACATAACTAATAATAACCTGCTCTATAAAAAAATAAATAAAATTAAATTTAAAAATTTAAAAAATAAAATTTAAAAATAAAACAGAAAAAAGTTCTTCCCTTCACACAGATGTATTTATAGGAATGAACTATTTCCATGCTTATATCTATAAATACATAAAAGAGGAATCAAATCTAACTTGAACCATAAAAGAAAAAAAAATGCTGAACCCACCAGTTATACAGAGGGAAACCCTATCAGGGCACTTGCTCCAGCGGTAAACAATTCTGAACTTGGTCAGAGGTGGGGAATCACCTCCCATACAGCCAGCAACCCACCCCCCATGCAAGCAGCGTCCTCATTGCAAAGCTGGGGGACCGTGCTGAGGCATCTGTGAGTAAACGTGAGCTGAGCCCCAGGCCAGCTGCTGCTGAACTGTTCCCACCCTTCCCAGGTAAAACACCTGAATATGTACAAGGGCTTGAAAGCCTAGAGGAAGGGCCCTGGAGCCAGACCAGCGACAGCACGCAGGCCAACTTGGTGCCTGCAGGCCAGCCAGGATGGTCCTGGCCCCGGGCGCTCTTCTGGAAGCTTTCTATTGCCCTACCTGAGATACCCCTCCTGTCCCGGCCCCCACTGCTTTTTTCCTTCCTCACCACTGGCCGGAGAGATATTCTAGCGGAAGGTATGGGTGACACATCCTCTTCTTTACAGGTGGCAGCCTGGCAAATCCTGCAGAAAAGCCAGCAGAGCACCACTCACACTGGGCCCCCCACAAAGCCGTGGCCCCTCACTCCCTCCCACCAGCACAGCCCCGAGACTGCTGACGGGGCAGAGAATATGGAGTCAGGCACAGCTTCAGGGGCTATTGCTGCCTGGAGCGCTGTTTATTTTGACCTCAACCCAGGCACACCTGGGGAGGGCCGGCAGGCAGTGTCAGGCTGCCCAAATCAGCCAATCCTCACCCCTCAGGGGCTCTCAGTTGCAGTAAATGAACCTTGTTAAACGGGCCAGGCCCAAGGAACACGTGTGGGCTCTTGAGAGTCAGGATAGACAAGGGGCTGCAGCTGTGGCTTGTTTTCTTATCATTTTATCTGGTCCATGAGTGGAAAACAAATTCAAGAAGACCCTATCCTAATGAGAGGAACCCAGGAGTCAGGGAGAGGAGTGATGGTGGGTGGAGACAGAGGCCTGGTGCCCTGGCTGCAGTGGAAGTGTCTGGAAGACCAGGCAGAGAGAGGCTGCACAGAGTGATAGCCAGGGTCACAGACCTGTCAGAGCTGCTGTTTGTTAGTTCAAGTCTTGCTCTGAGGTGTTCTGTGTCAGCTGTGAGCAACAGGTGAGCTGGGGGTTCTCTGCAAGTTGGGCTATGTGCACGGTTCCTGTGTGTCCAGCCCTGCCTGGTTACCTGCCCAGGGGAGCTCCGTATCCTGGGAAGGGCCTGACTATGTGAGCCCCATGGGCTGCTGGGTAACTGCACAGGTGAGCTCCATACACTGGGAGGGACTTGACCACGAGAGCCCCGTGGGCTGTGGGGTGGGGGGTGCAGCCCAGGTGAGCTCCATATCCTGGGATTGGCCTGACCACGAGAGCCCCATGGGCTGCTGGAGACCCGGTAAAGGATATCAGGACAGTCAGTGAAGCCACCAAGGATATACAGCCAGTACCTACACACTGCTGGTCATTCTACCATCCACCAGGCCATGGCATTCTGTATTAGACTTCAATGATGCCTTCTTCTGTATTCCGTTCATCTCAGAGTCACAAGAATTTTTGGCTTGTGACTGGCAGGCCACAACATGCAACAAAAGCAATAATGCTGGGCCGTCCTGCCCCAATGGTTCAAAAATCCCCACACCATCATTGGGGAAATGTTCTCTAAAGACCTAAAAGTTCTACCTCTGTAAAAGGGAACCCTCCTTCAATATGCAGATGACATTCTGATCGCCAGGCCTACTAAAGACGCCTCTGAACTACCTAGCCAAGAAAGGATAGAAGGTGTCCAAGAAAAAGGCTCAAATATCCCAGGCTAAGGTGACATGCCTGGGCTTCATTCTCACAGATATTCAGAGAAACACATCCCAGGATAGGGAAGAAGCCATTTGCAGCCTTACCTCTTCTAAAACTAGAAGACAGTTTAGGGGTTCCTGGGGAGGCCAAGGTTTTCTGCATCTGGATCCCTAACTACAGTCTAATAGCTGGGCCTCTACATGAAACACTGACACGAAAAGATGATGATCCTTTTGAATAGAATCCAGAAGCAGCCTTTCAAGAATGGAAAGAGCAGTCAATTCAGACCCTTGCCCAGGAACTCCCTAATTTAACTAAACCCTTTGACCTTTACATACCCGGTCAAAGGTTAATTGCCCTGGGAGCCTTAGTGCAAAACCTGGAACCACTTGAAATGGAGCAACACAAGAATGCCCTTCAGGTATGATAAACTATGGTCACCAAGGGCTTTGCCCACCGCCCCATCAGGCCAGGATACTGGGGTATCTAAAAAGCTGGAAATCAGCAGCCTGCAAGGCCAGCTCCCTCCTAAGGGAAAAGGACCCCACGTGGTGATCCTAACCACCCATCATGCCCTGACATTGCAGGGGTCACTCTGTGGACACACTGACCTCGAGTGAGGAGGCCCTCCAACTCCAACCTCCAGGGACACAAACGGGGGCAATGGGCCCCCAAGATGACTCGTGTGACCATCACTTGACCTGGAGTTTCTCTCAGAAAACAACAAGAGTGTGCCCCGAAAGAGCAGACTACTTACTGCTTGCAGGACTTACTGCACGCAGAGGGGAGCTAATAAGCTTGGCGGGGGAAATGTATATCACGCTTTCTCCATAGAAAACCCTACAGACACCGCGGTGATGGTGGCCAATATGACCGGCTGGACTGCTGGCTACTTCTAAAGGGCGTTGACTCAGTGGACATCATGGTCCTGGATCACCACTGACCCTGGACTGTCTGGGAGTTGAGCGGAAAGGGCTCTGACACATGGTGCTGTTTGTACATTAATTCAGGGACCTAATTAAAGAAAGCACAGACTACTGGTCAGAGCATCTAGGCTGGCAAAAAACGTCAGCCTAAGGTCGCCGAACAAATGTGGGGTGGGGTGAAACCTGCCACTGCAGCATCTCTGTGCATCTCTTTCCTGGACCCTTAAAGGTCTTTAGAATCTATAACTCTTCCAATGCTGGTGCTCAGGCGGACGAGCAGTGAGGCAGGAGGCCTTGGGACAATCAACCGCACCTGGAGGGTGCTCGGGAGAAATTTTGCCCCTCCCCCCGGGTATGAGGGCTCCCAACTCAGCATGAAGCAGTTACAAAAGAGGGGTCTGCACTCTCAGCACCCCAAGAATGAGGTACAGGACAAAAGGCAGAGGAGGTGTTCGTCTCCGGCAACGTTCATTAAAAATTCCTGGGAGATAAAAAGAGAATCTGGGCAATAAAATAAAGTCTAACCTGTTTTTCCTTTGTGCTTGGTCTAATATCACGTGCTCCTGGGGTTCCGCATGCAGAGGTCCCACACCCGGCCCTTCAGACCCGATTTCCTAGTGCAGAATGGCTGGGTCGACACCTCAGCTAGCGGGGTCCCATGTAGACTCCGTGACATAGAGCCTGAGCTGCAGCCAACCCAGCCTTTGACAGCTCCATCCCCTCCCTCCCACTGACGCTGCCGGGATCCCTACACAGCAGCCCAGCCCACAGCCCACGGGGGAGTGCACGCTCTCACCTCTCCATTCTATTTTCAAAATATAAAGTTTCCTTTGCTTCTGAACCAAACTCAGTCTTGATCTGTTGGCTCCAATGACACTGGGCGCGGGGACTCCTGTTGGGGTCCACTCTGGAGGATCAGTAACAGAAATTGAGAACATTGTAACTTCAATGAACAGGTGTGTGAGCCAAACTGTAGTTAACATAGAGCAGTGTATAAGGCTCGGGTAAAGTAAGATGTTTCTAAGACTTACGTTTGATATTTCCATCACTTTATTGTAAGCAAGTTCAGTGAAGAAGTCTGTCTTATTTGTCAGGCCAACATTAGAGCAATGAAGGGATTTATTTCCAAGGATGTAGATCGAATACTCTTGGCTGAAGCTTCAATCTTGTTTTGAATGCTTTTCCATTGAAAAGGATACCTCTCTTTCAGCTCCCCCATTTCTGAGAAGTATAAAATCTTATAATTTATTATTACCAAAAGGGATAGGTAGGAGAAGGGATAAATTAACAGTCTGGGATTAACACATACACACTGCTATGTATGAAATAGATCATAAACAAGGAACTACTGTATAGCACAGGGAACTACACTGAATATTTTGCAATAACCTATAAGGGGAAATAATCTGGAAAAGAATAGATATTTTATCGACATCACCTATCAATGACAGATAAAATGTAACCTAAGCAAGGCCGATGGTGAGCGCTTCTGACCCTGAAGATTTCAACCATCTAAAGTTTGGACTCTGCCTATTTCCCAAGGCCCTTAATGGACATATGTGTAGCCGTAGCTTAAAAATTCCCCAGTTTGGGGTTCGGGGAGGCACTGATTTGGAAAAATCCCTGGTGTTCTCCTTACATGCACCGGACCCTTCCTACTGCTAAAACATGCCTGTCACACCTAGAGGATGGTACACCGTTTGATCAGAAAGAGTTTGGAAAAGGCACCTCATCTCCTCATCGCCTGGTGCTCAGGTTCAACCCTCCAGCATCTTTCCTAACAATCTCCTCACTTGGGGATATCAGCACCGTCAACATTCTGTTGCACACAGTTTGGAATTTGTCCAGAGGATGAAGCGGAAGGATTTGAAAAAGTTAGAGACAAGTCCTAGGTGTTCGGACAGGCACATGCCACTCTAATTTACAATCCGGAAGACAAATTCATCAAAGGCTAGAATTGCCCACAGAAACAGAATAGGGCTAGAGGAAATCCCGCTGTTTTGTGTCCAGTTTCCAAAAACACAAGTTGAAAAATGGAACTCAGGGGCACTAAAATTCATGAAACTGCAGAGTTGAAAATATCTATCGTCAAAAAATGTCTTGAGGTAAGTCACAGAAAAGGACTTGTAAGCAAGGGAGTGTGGCAGGAAACAGATTTGAAGAGGTAGAAAAGACTCCCCATTAAAGCACAAGAAAAGGGGCTGAACATCGCCAATGATGCAGTTGGCCAAAAAGGGCGTATACATTTTTTCTGAATATATTCAAGTAAAGGCCATACACACTTTTTATCCAACCAAACAGGTGGGCACTGGAAATCAATACTACAAAATGTATCACTTCACATCAGTCAGAAGGGCCATCCACATAAAGTGTAAACACCAGAAATGCAGGACAGGGCGAGGAGAAAAGGGAGCCCTGTGAGGCTGATAGTGGAAATGTAATTTGCCAACGGCCACTCTGGAGAAGTGTATTGTGTTTGCTAAAACATCTAAAAAATGAGCTACAGAGCATAGGGCACTTGCACTCATGGGCGTATACCTTGGGAAAAACAAAAATCGACAGAAAACAGGCACCCCAACGTTTACCACCTCTCTGTTAAAAAGAGCCTCAACTTGGATATAACCTAAATGTCCCTGGAAGGATAAAATGGATGAAAGAGATGGGGTACTTATGTAGAGTGGAATATTACTCATCCAGAAATCAATGAAATAAGGCCAGTTGGAACAACTCTGGAGGAGTTACATACGATCATTCTAAGTGACATATGTCAGAAAGAAAAAGACACATATCATAAGATGTCACTTAAAGGTGGAATCAAAAATGGCTACACATGAAATAAATTACAAAACAGAAACATAGTCAAATATGTAGAAAACAGACATAAGGCTGCTAAATGGGAAAGGTGGGGAAGGGTGAGGTATTATCCAGGAGGTTGAAATTAGCAAAGATACCATTCCAAGTACCAAATTGAATAATTGACAAGGCCTACACGGTACCTCAAAGAACTGCACTCAGTACACTCAAGTCACTGGAAAATAATACATATGACTGGTAAGAATCTGTAAAAGAATTTATTGATGTCTCACAGTACATGAATCAAGTGGATGTACAGCAGCAAAAAACAGAGCTTTGAAAATCAGCTGTAACCAATATAATAATAAATTTAAAAATATTTAGAAAATAAGTGAGACAGACAAAAATTCTTACAACTTTTGTTGAAGGGCTACGATGTAACATGGATTGAACACATCTAGACCCACAGCAGGATGATATATAAGGCTGGAAGCTATGCACGCTAAGAGATGTTAGAGAGGCTGGGTGAGGAAATGCAGACCTTTTAAAGTAATACTGCCTGGTACCCATTCCATGGGTCCCAAATCTGCAGGTTCAAGGGAATCTTCCTACAGCAAAAACATGCTTGGGAAACCGAGATGAATGTACACCGTGTGCTCAGGAAAGGTGTCTAAAATGCACCTCATTTTTGATCTCCTGGTGCTGGGGTTCGCCATTCCAGCCACATTACTAACAATCTCCCCACTTGGAGAATCAGCACCTTTAACCTCCTGTTTCACACAGTTTGCAATTTGTGCAGAGGATAAACGGGAAGAGGGGGAACCAATGAGAGACTAGCTGTAGGAGTTTTGACAGGCACAGGTCACTCTAATTTCCCATTAGGAAGAAGAGTTAACCAAAGGCTCAGCCTGCCTCCCCAGAACCAGAATAGGGCCAGAAGCAATCCAATGGTTTGGCGGCCAGCTCACAAAAAAAAAGCGAGTTGAAAAATGGAGCTCAGGAGCAGACAATTCAAAGACCTGCAAAGATATAATGATAACCAACGTCCAAAAATATATTCAGGTAAGGCAACGAAGAGGATCTGAATGAGAGGCAGAATTGCAGGAAACAGATTTCAAAAGGTAGATTGGACTCACATTTAAAGCATATGAAAAGCAGCAGAATATCTAAAATGATGCAGTTGGGTAAAAGGGTGTATGCGTTTTTTTCCTGAATATCTTCAGGAATAAAACACATACAGAGTTTTTGGCCAACCAAGCAAGCGGGAAATGCAAATCCGCACAACAAAGAAGTCTCAATTTCCACTGCTCAGAAGCGGCATCCAAAAATAGTGTACAAAGCAGAAATGCAGGAGAGGCCTTGGAGAACAGGGAGCCTAGTCACGCTGATGGGTGGGGTATAAATATCCAAGAGCCACTCTGAAGAAGTGTATGCTGTTTCCTAAAACATCTAAAATACAAAGCTACCGAGCATAGGGAACTTCCACTCACGGGCATATAACTTGGGAAGACTAAATATCAACAAGACACAGGCACCCCAAAGTTTAGGGCTGCTCTGCATACAAGAACCTCAACTTCGGTACACCTTAAATATTCCAGGAAAGAGAAAATTGCGTAAAGAACTTGTGGTAATTTTGTACAACGGAATATCACTCAGACATGAAATCAATGTCATAAGGCCAGTAGCAGCATAATAAGTGGATTTAGGTATGATGATTCTAAGTGAAATAAGTCACACAGAAAAAGACACTTAACATAAGATATCACTTAGAGAGGGAATGTAAACATCGCTACACATGAACTGAATTACAAAACAGAACAGAGTCACACATTTAGAAAACACACTTATGCCTGCTTAAGGGGAAAGGTGAGGTGGGGTGACGCATAAAACAAGACTTTGAAGTTAGCACAGATACCGTTCTATAAACCAAATATATAATAGAAAATACCTACTCCTTGCTCAGTGAACTGGACACAACAGTCACTATTCACCACAGAAAAATATATCTGACTAGTAAGAATCTTAAATCCTATGTATTGATATATCGCTGTAGGTGAATCAAGTCTGTGTACTGTGGCATAAACACAGCAGTGAAATTCAGGTAAATGCCCCTATAAAAATAAATTTCAAACACAAAACACAGAGACAGTGAAAGAGAGAGAGTTTTTTACAAAATTCGTTCAGAAGTTGTGATGCAACCCAGACTGACCACATCTACATCCACAGCTGGATGAGACATAAGGCTGGAAACTCTTGGGGCACAGATGATTGGTGTGGTTGGGTGAGCAAAGGAAGACCCTTTAAAGTAATTCAGCATGTTACCCATTCCCTGGGTCCCAACTCTCCAGGTTGAAGGGAATCTTCCTACAGGTAAAAGATGCATGGGAATCCCAGAGGTTTTTATACTGTGTGATCTGGACAGGTTTCTAAAACACAAGTAATTTTTCAAAAAGTGGTGCTCCAGTTTGCCATTTCACCCGCTTTAGTAACAACCTCCTCACAGGGAGAATTAGCACCTTTAACATCCTGTTTCGCACAGTTACCAAATTGTGCATAGGATGAATGGGAAGAGGGGGAAGCAATGAGAGACTAGCTGTAGGTGTTTGAAGGGGTACATGTCACTTTATTTTGCCATCAAAAGAAGACATAACCAAAGGCTCAGCCTGCCTCTCCGGATCAAAATAGGTCCTAGAGCAGTCCTGCAAATTGTGGGCAGATCACATAAAAGTGAGGTGAAAACTGAGGTTTAGGAGCTCACCAATTCAAAAAGTTGCAGAGTTATAAATACAACTACCGTCCAAAAATATATTTAGGTAAGGCAACGAAGAGGATATGAAAGCAAGGCAGAATTGCAAGAAAAAAGTTTCAAGAGGGAGAATAAGTCGCCTTAAACCACATGTAAACAAGAAGAACTTCGACAATGATGCACTTGGCCAAAAAGGGCGTATGCATTTCTTCCTGAATATATTCAGGAAAAAACGCATACACACTTTTTGGCTAACCAAGCAAGGGGGCAATGCAAATCTACACGACAAAGAAGTATCACATCCCACCTGTCAAAAGAGACATGCAGAAAAAGCATAAAAACACAAAAGGCAGGACAGGCCATGGGGAACAGGGAGCCTTTTTATGCTGATGGGCGGGATGTAAATTGCCAACAGCCACTCAGAAGGAGTGCATTATGTTCCCTAAAGGGAGTAAAAACAAAGCTACAGAGCCTAGGGCAGTTACAGTCATGGGAATATACCTTGGGAAAACTGAAAATGAATAAGTCACAGCCAACCCAAAATGTAGGGCTGCATGGCTTACAAGCACCTCAACTTCAGTACACCATAAATATCCCAGGAAAGAAAAAAAATGGGTAAAGAAGGGATGGCACTTATGTACGATGGAACATCCCTCAGCCATGAAATCAAAGTCATAAGGCCAGTAAGAGCATAATTAGTGGATTTAGGTATGATGATACTAAGTGAAATAAGTCACACAGAAAAAGAATCTTATCATAAGATATCAATTATGAAGGGAATGTAAACATGGCTACACATGAACTGAATTAGGAAACAGAACAGTGTCTCACCTTTAGAAAACACAATTATGCCTGCTTAAGGGGAAAGGAGACGTGGGGTGATGCATAAAATCAGAGTTTGATATTAGCACAAGTACCATTCCATAAACCAAATATGTAGTAGACAAGACTTACTCCTTCCTCAGTGAACGGGACTCAACCCCCCATATTCCCAGCAGAGGAATATATCTGACAAGAAAAAATCTTAAAACCTATGTACTGATATGTCACTGTAATGGAATCAATTGTGTCTAGAATGCTATAAACACGGCTGTGAAATCAGCTAAATCCAATTATAAAAATGAATTTCAAAAAAACCCCAATAAAACAGGGAAATTCTTACACAATTACTTCAGGGGCTCTGATGATACCTGGAATGACCCTATCTACAACGACAGCTGGATGAGACATAAGTCTGGACACTTGGGACTGAGAGGATTGGTGAGATTGGGTGAGCAAATGCAGACCCTATAAAGCAATAATGTGAGACACACATTCCATGGGTCCCAACGCTCCAGGTTGAAGGGAATATTACTACAGCTATAACATGCACGGGAAACCTAGAGAATGGACACACTGTGATGGTGAAAGGTTTCTAAAACTCTCCTAATATTCCCTCACCTGGTGCTCCAGTTTGACTTTCCAACTGCATTACTATCAACCTCCCAAATTGCAGAGTCAGCCCCTTTAAAATCCTGGTTCACACAGGTTGCCAATTTTGCAGATGATGAAAGGGATGAGGGAGAAACAATGAGAGAGTAGCTGTAGGTATTTTGACCAGCACATGTCACTCTAATTTCCAGTCTGGAAGAAGAAATAACCAAAGTCTCAGCCTGCCCCCCCGGGAACAGTATAGGTCCTGAAGCAAAATGGTGGATTTGCCGTCAGCTCACATAAAAGCGAGTTGAAAAATGGAGCTCATGGGCACAGGAATTCACAAACTGGCAGATTTATAAAGGACAACTCTTGTCCAAAAATCTGTTGAGGGAAGGCAACGAGGCGGACTTGAAAGCGAGGCAGAATAGCAGGATAGAGATGTCAAGAGATATATTGGAATCACATTCAAAGCACAGGAAGAGGGGCAGAACTTCGAAAATGATGCACTTGCCCAAAAGGGGAATATGTGTTTTCTCCTGAATATATTCAGGAGAAAACACATATGCCCTTTTTGGCCAAGCAAGAAAGCGAGCAATGCAAATCTGAACTACAAAGAAGTAGCACTTCCCACCGGTTAAAGGGGACATCCGCAAAATGTGTAAAAACCAGAACGGCAAGACCCGCCCTGGAGAACAGGGAGCCTTGTTATGCTGATGGGCGGGATGTAAATTGCCAACTGCCTCTCTGGAGGAGTGCATTGTGTTCCCTAAATCAAGTAAATAACAGAGCAGCAGAGACAAGGTCACGTCAACTCTAGGGAATATACCTTGGGAAAACTGAAAATAAATAAGACACAGCCACCACAAAATGTAGGGCTGCCCTGCTTACAAGAACGTCAACTTCGGTAGGCCTTAAATATCCTAGGAAAGACAAAAATGGTTCAAGAAATTGTGGTAGTTACGTTCGATGGAATATCCCTCAGCCATGAAATCAATGTCATAAGGCCAGTAGCAGCATAATGAGTGGATTCAGGTACGATGATTCTAAGTGAAATAAGTCACACAGAAAAAGAAACTTATCATAAGATATCACTTATGAAGGTCCTATAAACATGGTTACACATGAACTGAGTTAGGAAAGAGAACAGAGTCTCACATTTAGAAAACACTCTTATGCCTGCTTAAGAGGGAAGGAGATGTGGGGTGATGCATAAAACCAGAGTTCGATATTAGCACAAGTACCATTCCAAAAACCAAATACGGAATAGACAAGACCAACACCTTCCTCAGTGAACGGGACTCAACACACCTTATTCCCTGCAGAGGAATATATCTGACTAGTAAGAATCTTAAAACCTATGTATTGATATGTCCGTAAGGGAATCAAGTGTGTCTAGACCGGCATAAACACGGCAGTGAGAATCAGCTCAAACCCACTATAAAAATAAATTTAAAAAACAAAACGAAAACACAGGGAACTTCTTTACAATTCCTTCAGGGGCTCTGATGAAACCTGGAATGACCATATCTACAACGACAGCTGGATGTGGCATAAGGCTGGACACTTGGGACTGAGAAGATTGGTGAGATTGGGTGAGCAAATGCAGACCATTTAAAGCAATACTGCATGGCACACATTCCATGGGTCCCAACTCTCCAGGTTGAAGGGAATATTACGACAGCTATAACATGTATGGGAAACCTAGAGAATGGGCACACTGTGATGGCTAAAGGTTTCTAAGACTCTCCTAATAGTCCCTCTCCTGGTGCTCCTGTTTGACTTCCCAACTGCTTTACTACCAACCTCCCAACATGGAGAGACAGCCCCTTTAACCTCCTGGTTCGCACAGGTTGCCAATTTTTCAAAGGAAGAAAGCGAAGTGGGTGAACCAAAGAGAGAGTAGTTGTTAAGCATTTGGACGGGCACATGTCACTCTAATTTCACGTCAGGAAGAAGAATTAACCAAAGTCTCAGCCGGACCACCAGGAACCAGTATATGACCTCAAACAAAATTGTGGATTTTCGGTCAGCTAACAAAAAAGTGAGTTGAAAAATGGAGCTCAGGGGCACAGCAATTCACAAACTGGCAGAGTAATAAAGGACAACTATCATCCAAAAATCTGTTGAGGGAAGGCAACGAGGCTGACTTGAATGCAATGCAGAATAGCAGGAAATAGATTTAAAGAGGTACATTGGAATCGCTTTAAATCGCAGGAAGAGGGGCACAACTTCGACAATGATGCACTTGGCCAAAAAGGGCGTATATTCAGGAGAAAATGCATACGCCCTTTTTGGCCAAGCAAGCAAGTGGGCAATGCAAATCTGCACTACAAAGAAGTATCACTTCCCACCGGTCAAAAGGGACATCCGAAATATGTGTAAAAACCAGAAAGGCAAGACAGGCCTTGGAGAAGAGGGAGCCTTGTTATGCTGATGGGTGGGATGTAAATTTCCAACTGCCTCTCTGGAGGACTGTATTGTGTTCCATAAAACAAGTAATCAACAGAGCAACAGAGCCAAGGGCACTTCCAGTCTAGGGAATATACCCTGGGAAAACTGAAAATCAATAATACATAGCCACCACAAAATGTAGAGCTGCACTTCTTACAAGAACCTCGACTTGGGGACACCTTAAATATCACAGGAAAGACAAAATTGGTAAAGAAATTGTGGTACTTACGTACGATGGAATATCCCTCAGCCATGAAATCAATGTCATAAGGCCAGTAGCAGCATAATGAGTGGATTCAGGTACGATGATTCTAAGTGAAATAAGTCACACAGAAAAAGAAACTTATCATAAGATATCACTTATGAAGGTCCTGTAAACATGGCTACACATGAACTGAGTTAGGAAAGAAAACAGAGACTCACATTTAGAAAACACTCGTACGCCTGCTTAAGGGGGAAGGACAAGCTGGGTGATGCTTAAAACCAGAGTTTGATATTAGCACAGGTACCGCTCCAAAAACCAAATAAGGAATAGACAAGACCTATTCCTTCCTCAGGGAACGGACTCAACACCCAATATCTCCCATACAGGAATATATCTGACTAGTAAGAATCTTAAAACCTATATATTGATATGTCTCCATAAGGGAATCAAGTGTGTCTAGACTGGCATAAACACAGCAGTGAGAATCAGCTCAATCTCACTATAAAAATGAATTTCAAAAACAAAACAGAAAAACAGGGAAATTCAGTACAATTCCTTCTGGGCCTCTGATAAAACATGGAAAGCCTTACCCTACGCCTTAAAGTAATCCTAGTCCATACGTCACCACGTACCCTGACCATAAAACGTTTCAGTACCCTCACCTGTGTCCTAAACCTTGTCGTTCCCTAACCCTAACCCTAACCCAGTATGGAAACCTACCACCAAACCTACACCTTACCCTAAGCCGTACACTAATCCTAATCCATATGTCAACATGTACCCTGACCATAACACGTTTCAGTACCCACACCTGTGCCCTAAACCTTGCCGTTCCCTTAAACTAACCCTAGCCCGGAACGGAAACCTACCACCAACCCTACACCATACCCTATGAAGGATCATAATCCTAATCCGTACGCTGACACTAACCCATGCGTCAACGCGTACCCCTGGTCTTAACACGTTTCCGTACCCTCACCTTTGCCATAAACCTTGCCGTTCCCTTAAACTAACCCTAGCCCGGAACGGAAACCTACCACCAACCCTACACCATACCCTATGAAGGATCATAATCCTAATCCGTACGCTGACACTAACCCATGCGTCAACGCGTACCCCTGGTCTTAACACGTTTCCGTACCCTCACCTTTGCCATAAACCTTGCCGTTCCCTAACCCTAACCCTAGCGAGGAACGTAAACCTACCACCCACCGTACACCTTACCCTACGCCGTACCCTAATACTAATCAGTACGCTGACACTAACCTGTGCGTCAACACGTACACTCACCCTAACACATTTCCGTACCCTAACCTGTGCCCTAAACCTTGCCGTTCCCTAACCCTAACCTTAGCCCAGAACGGAAACCTAACACCAACCCTACACCTGAACCTAAGCCGTTCCCTAAGCCTTATCCGTAGGTCAACACGTACCCTGACCATAACACGTTTCCATACACTCACCTGTGCCCTAAACCTTGCCGTTCTCTAACCCTAACCCTAGGCCGGAACGGAAACCTACTACCAACCTTACACCTTACAATATGCTGTACCCTAATCCTAATCCGTACGCTGACACTAAACACTGTGTCAACTCGTACCCTCACCCTAACACGTTTCAGTACCCTCAACTGTGCCCTAAACCTTGACGTTCCCTAACCCTAACCCTAGACTGCAACGGAAAGCTACCACCAACCCTACACTTTACCCTATGCCGTACCCTAAGCCTAATCCGTACGCTGAAACTAACCCGTGGGTCAACACGTGCCCTGACCTTAACACGTTTCTGTACACTCACCTGTGCCCTAAACCTTGCTGTTCCCTAACCCTAACCCTAGGCCAGAACGGAAACCTACCACCAACCCTACACTTTACCCTATGCCGTACCCTAAGCCTAATCCGTACACTGACACTAACCAGTGCGTCAACACGTACCCTGACACTAACACGTTTCCGTACCCTCACCTGTGCCCTAAACCTTGCCGTTCCCTAACCCAACCCTAGCGCGGAACGGAAACCTACCACCAACCCTACACCTTACCCTACGCCGTACACTAATCTTAATCCGTACGCTGACACTAACCTGTGCGTCAATAGGTACCCTGAACATAAAACGTTTCCGTACCCTCACCTGTGCCCTAAAACTTGCCGTTCCCTAACCGGTACCCTAGCCAGGAACGGAAACCCACTGGCAGCCCTACACCTTACCCTCTGCCGTGCCCTAATCCTAATCCGTACGCCAACACTGACCCGTGTTTTCGCACGTGCCCTGACCCCAGCACGAGTCCGTACACTCACCTGTGCCCTAAACCTTGCCGTTCCCTAACCCGAACCCTAGCCCAGAACGGAAACCCACCGGCAGCCCTACACCTTACCCTCCTCCGTGCCCTAATCCTAATCCATACGCCAACACAGACCCGAGCGTCCACACGTGCCCTGACACCGGCATGTGTCCGTAACCTCACTTGTGCCCTAAAATTGCCGTTCCCTAACCCGAACCCTACACCGGAACGGAAACCAACCGGCAGCCCTACACCTTACCCTCTGCCGTGCCAAAATCCTAATCCGTATGGCGACACTGACACGTGCGTCCGCACGTGCCCTGAACCCAGCACAGGTCCGTACCCTCAACGGTGCCCTAAAACTTGCCGTATCCTAACCCGAACCCTAGCCCGGAACGGAAACCCACCAGCAGCCCTACACCTTTCCCTCCACTGTGCCCTAATCCTAATCCATACGCCGACACTGACCCATGCGTCCACACGTGCCCTGACCCCAGCACTTGTCCGTACCCTCACCTGTGCCCTAAACTTTGCCGTTCCGTAACCCGAACCCTAGCCCGAAACGGAAACCCACCAGCAGCCCTACAACTTACCCTCCACCGTGCCCTAATCCTATCCCGTACACTGACACTGAACCGTGCGTCCTCACGTGCCCTGACCCCGGCACATGTCCGTGCCCTCACCTGTGCCCTAAACCTTGCCGTTTCCTAACCCGAACCCTAGCCCGGAACGGAAATCCAGTGGCAGCCCTACAACTTACCCTCCGCCGTGCCCTAATCCTAATCCGTATGCAGACACTGACCCGTGCGTCCGCAGGTGCCCTGACACTGGCACGTGTCCGTACCCTCACCTGTGCCCTAAACCTTGCCGTTCCCTAAAGCGAACCCTAGCCAGGAACGGAAACCCACCGGCAGCCCTACACCTTACTCTCTGCCGTGCCCTAATCCTAATCCATACACCGACACTGACCCGTGCGTCCACACGTGCCCTGACCCTGCCACGTATCTGTACCATCACCGGTGCCCTAAACCTAGCCATTCCCTAACGCAAACCATAGCCCGGAACGGAAACCCACCGGCAGCCCTACACCTTACCCTCCACCGCGCCCTAATCCGAATCCGTACGCCGACACTGACCCGTGTGTCCACACGTGCTCTGACCCAAGCACGTGTCCGTAACCTCACCTGTGCCCTAAAATTGCTATTCCCTAACCCGAAACATAGAATGGAATGGAAACCCACCGGCAGCCCTACACCTTACCCTCCGATGTGCCCTAATCCTAATCCGTATGCCGACACTGAGCCGTGCGTCCGCACGTGCCCTGACCCCAGCATGTGTCTGTACCCTCACATGTGCTCTAAACCTTGCCGTTCCCTAACCCGAACCCTAGCCCGGAACGGAAAACCACCGGCAGCCCTACACCTTACCCTCCGAAGTGCCCTAATCCTAATCCGTACGCGGACACTGACCCGTGTGTCCGCACGTGCCTTGACCACAGCACGTGTCCGTACACTCACCTGTGCCCTAAATCTTGCCGTTCCCTAACCCGAACCCTAGCCCGGAACGGAAACCAACCGGCAGCCCTACACCTTACCCTCTGCCGTGCCCTAATCCTAATCTGTATGCCGACACAGACCCATGCGTCCGCACATGCCCTGAACCCAGGACGTGTCCATACCCTCAGCTGTGCCCGAAACCTTGCCATTCCCTAACCCGAACCCTAGCCCGGAATGGAAAGCCACCGGCAGCCCTACACCTTAATCTCCGCCGTGCCCTTATCCTAATCCGTACGCCGACACTGACCCATGCGTCCGCACGTGCCCTGACCCCAGCACGTGTCCGTACCCTCATATGTGCCCTAAATCTTGCCGTGCCATAACCCGATCCCCAGCCCAGAACGGAAACCCACCGGCAGCCCTACACCTTACCCTCCGCCGTGCCCTAATCCTAATCCGTAAGCCGACACTGACCCATGCATCCGCACGTGCCCTGAACCGAGCACGTGACCGAACACTCACCTGTGCTCTAAACTTTGCCGTTCCCTAACCCTAACCCTATCCTGGAATGGAAAACCACCACCAGCCCTATACCTTACCCTACGCCGTAGCCTACTCCTAGCCCGTAAGCCGGCACTGACCTGTGCATCAGAACGTAGCCTGAGCCTCCCACGTTTCCGTACCCTCACCTGTGCACTACGCCTTACTGTTCCATAACCCTAACCCTAACCCGAAACGGAAACCTACTACCAGCCCTAAACCTTACCCCACGCCGTAGCCTACTCCTGCCCCTTTCACTGGCACTGACCCGTGCATCATCACGTAGCCTGACGCTCCCACGTTTCCGTACCCTCACCTGCGCCTTAAGCCTTGCCGTTCCCTAACCCTACTCATAGCCCGGAATGGAAACCCGCCACCAGCCCTACGCCTTACCCTACGCCGTTGCCTACTCCTGGCCCGTACGCCGGCACTGACCCGTGCGTCAGCACGTAGCCTGGCCCTCCCACGTTTCCGTACCCTCACCTGTGCCCTAAGCCTTGCCGTTGCCTAACCCTAACCCTAGCCCGGAACGGAAACCCGCCACCAGCCCTACGCCTTACCGTACGCCGTACCCTACTCCTGGCCCGTACCCCGGCACTGACCGGTGCATCAGCACGTAGCCTGGCCCTCCCACGTTTCCGTACCCTCACCTGTGCCCTAAGCCTTGCCGTTCCCTAACCCTAACCCTAGCCCGAAACAGAAACCTACCACCAACCCTACACCTTACCCTACGCCGTACCCTAATCCTAACCCGTGCGTCAGCATGTACCCTGACACTAACACGTTTCTGTACCCTCAACAGTGCCGTAAACCTTACCGTTCCCTAACCCTAACCCTAGCTCGGAACAGAAACCTACCACCAACCCTACACCTTACCCTACGCCGTACCCTAATCCTAATCCGTTCGCTGACACTGACCCGTGCGTCAGCAAGTACGCTGACCCTAACACGTTTCTGTACGCTCACCTCTGTCCTAAACCTTGCCGTTCCCTAACCCTAACCCTAGCGCGGAATGAAAACCTACCACAAAACCTACACCTTACCCTATACTGTACCCAAATCCTAATCCGTACGCTTACACTGACACGTGCATCTGCACGTATCCTGGCCCTAACACGTTTCCGTACACTCACCTGTGCCCTAAACCTTGCCGTTCCCTAACCCTAACCCTAGCCCGGAACGGAAACCTACCACCATCCCTACACCTTACCCTACGCCGTACCCTAATCCTAATCTGTACGCTGACAATGACCCATGCGTCACCACATACCCTGACCCTAACACGTTTCCGTACCCTCACCTGTGCCCTAAACCTTGCCGTTCCCTAAGCCTAAACCTAGGCTGGAACGGAAACCTACCACCAACCCTACACCTTACCCTACGCCGTACCCTAATCCTAACACGTGCGTCAGCATGTACCCTGACCCTAACACGTTTCCGTATCCTCACCTGTGCCGTAAACCTTGCCGTTCCCTAATCCTAACCCTAGCCCAGAATGGAAACCTACCACCAACCCTACACCTTACCCTATGCCGTACCCTAATCCTTCTGCATACGCTGACACTGACCCGTGTGTCAGCACAAACCCTGAGCCTAAAACGTTTCCGTACCCTCACCTGTGCCCTAAACCTTGCAGTTCCCTAACCCTAACCCTAGCCTGGAACGGAAACCTACCACCAACCCTACACCTTACCCTACGCCGTACCCTAATCCTAATCCGTACGCTGACACTGACCCGTGCGTCAGCAAGTACCCTGACCCTAACACGTTTCCGTACGCTCACCTGTGTCCTAAACCTTACGGTTCCCTAACCCTAACCGCAGCGCGGAAAGGAAACCTACCACAAAACCTACACCTTACCCTATGCCGTACCCTAATCCTAATCCGTACGCTGACACTGACCCGTGCGTCAGCACGTACCATGACCCTAACACGTTTCCGTACACTCACCTGTGCCCTAAACCTTGCCGTTCCCTAACCCAAACCCTAGCCCGGAACGGAAACGTATCACCAACCCTACACCTTACCCTACGCCGTACCCTAATCCTAATCTGTACGCTGACAATGACGCGTGCGTCAGCACATACCCTGACCCTAACATGTTTCCGTACCCTCACCTGTGCCCTAATCCTTGCCGTTCCCTAAGCCTAACCCTAGGCCAGCACGGAAACCTACCACCAACCCTACACCTTACTCTATGCCGTACCCTAATCCTAACCCGTGCGTCAGCATGTACCCTGACCCTAACACGTTTCTGTACCCTCACCTGTGCCCTAAACCTTGCCGTTCCCTAACCCTAACCCTAGCGCGGAATGGAAAACTACCACAATACCTACACCTTACCCTACGCCGTACCCTAATCCTAATCTGTACGCTGACACTGTCCCGTTCGTCAGCACGTACCCTGAACCTAACACGTTTCCGTACACTCACCTGTGCCCTAAACCTTGCAGTTCCCTAACCCTAACCCTAGCCCAGAATGGAAAACTACCACCATCACTATACTTTACCCTACGCCATACCCTAATCCTAATCTGTACGCTGACAATGACCTGTGCGTCAGCACATACCCTGACCCTAACACGTTTCCGTACCCTCACCTGTGCCCTAAGCCTTGCCGTTCCCTAAACGTTACCCTAGCCCGGAACGAAAACCTACCACCAACCCTACACCTTACCCTACGCCTAACCCTCATACTAACCCGTGCGTCAGCACATACACTGACCCTAACACGTTTCCATACACTCACCTGTGCCCTAAAGCTTGCTGTTCCCTAACCCTAACCCTAGCCCAGAATGGAAACCCACCACAAACCCTACACCATACCCTACGCCGTAACCTTTTCCTAATCCATACGCTGACACTGACCCGTGCGTCAGCAAGTACCCTGACCCTAACACGTTTCCGTACGCTCACCTGTGTCCTAAACCTTACGGTTCCCTAACCCTAACCGTAGCGCGGAAAGGAAACCTACCACAAAACCTACACCTTACCCTACGCCGTACCCTAATCCTAATCCGTACGCTGACACTGACCCGTGCGTCTCCACGTACCATGACCCTAACACATTTCCGTAAACTCACCTGTGCCCTAAACCTTGCCATTCCCTAACCCTAACCGTAGCTCGGAAAGGAAACCTACCACAAAACCTACAACTTACCCTACGCCGTACCCTAATCCTAATCTGTATGCTGACAATGACGCATGCGTCAGCACATACCCTGACCCTAACATGTTTCCGTACCCTCACCTGTGCCCTAATCCTTGCCGTTCCCTAAGCCTAACCCTAGGCCAGCACGGAAACCTACCACCAACCCTACACCTTACCCTACGCCGTACCCTAATCCTAATCCGTACGCTGACACTGACCCGTGCGTCAGCACGTACCCTGACCCTAACACGTTTCCGTACCCTCACCTGTGCCCTAAACGTTGCAGTTCCCTAACCCTAACCCTAGCCTGGAATGGAAACCTACCTCCAACCCTACACCTTACCCTAGGCCGTACCCTAATCCTAATCCGTACACTGACACTGACCCATGCGTCAGCAAGTACCCTGACCCTAACACGTTTCCGTAACCTCACCTGTGTCCTAAACCTTGTGGTTCCCTAAACCTAACCCTAGCGCGGAATGGAAAACTAACACAATACCTAAACCTTACCCTACGCCGTACCCTAATCCTAATCCGTACGCTGACACTGACCCGTGCGTCAGCACGTACCCTGACCCTAACACGTTTCCGTACACTCACCTGTGCCCTAAACCTTGCAGTTCCCTAACCCTAACCCTAGCCCAGAACAAAAAACTACCACCATCACTATACCTTACCCTACGCCATACCCTAATCCTAATCTGTACGCTGACAATGACCCGTGCGTCAGCACATACCCTGACCCTAACACGTTTCCGTACCCTCACCTGTGCCCTAATCCTTGCCGTTCCTTAAGCGTAACCCTAGGCCGGAACCGAAACCTGCCACCAACCCTACACCTTTCCCTACGCCGTACCTAATCCTAACCCGTGCGTCAGCATGTACCCTGACCCTAACACGTTTCTGTACCCTCACCTGTGCCCTAAACCTTGCCGTTCCCTAACCCTAACCCTAGCCCGGAATGGAAACCTACCACTAACCCTCCACCTTACCCTACGCCGTACCCTAATCCTAATCCGTAAGCTGACACTGACCCATGTGTCAGAACGTACCCTGACCCTAACACGTTTCCGTACCCTCACCTGTGCCCTAAACCTTGCCGTTCCCTAAACGTTACCCTATCCCGGAACGAAAACCTACCACCAACCCTACACCTTACCCTACGCCGAACCCTCATACTAACCAGTGCGTCAGCACATACACTGACCCTAACACGTTTCCGTACACTCACCTGTGCCCTAAACCTTGCTGTTCCCTAACCCTAACCCTAGCCCTGAATGGAAACCCAACACCAGCCCTACACCTTACCCTCTGCCGTAGCTTACTCCTGGTCTGTAAGCTGGCACTGACCCCGGCGTCAGCACGTAGCCTGACCCTCCCACGTTTCCGTACCCTCACCTGTGCCCTAAGCCTTGCCGTTCCCTAACACTAACCCTAGCCCGGAACGGAAACCCACCACCAGACCTACACTTTACCCTATGCTGTACCATACTCCTGGCCCGTACGCTGGCACTGACCCGTGCGTCAGCACGTAGCCTGAACCTCCCACATTTCCGTACCCTCACCTGTGCCCTAAGCTTTGTCGTTCCCTAACCCTAACCCTAGACCGGAACGGAAACCCACCACCAGCTCTACACCTAACCTTACGCCGTACCCTATTCCTCATCCATAAGCTGGCACTGACCCGTGCGTCAGCACTTAGCCTGACCCTCTCACGTTTCCGTATTCTCACCTGTGCTCTAAGCCTTGCTATTCCTCACCGTAAGCCTAGCCTGGAACGGAAACCCACCACCAGCCCTACACCTTACCCTACGCCGTAGCTTACTCCAGGTCCGTAAGCTTGCACTGACCCCGGCGTCAGCACGTAGCCTGGCCCTCCCACGTTTCCGTACCCTCACCTGTACCCTAAGCCTTGCCGTTCCCTAACCCTAACCCTAGCCCGGAACGGAAACCCGCCACCAGCCGTATGCCTTACCCTACGCCGTACCCTACTCCTGGCCTATATGCCGGCACTGACCCGTGCGTCAGCACGTAGCCTGGCCCTCCCACGTTTCCGTACCCTCACCTGTGCCCTAAGCCTTCCCGTTCCCTAACCCTAACCCTAGCCCGGAACGGAACCCCGCCACCAGCCCTACGCCTTACCCTACGCTGTACCCTACTAGTGGCCCGTACGCCGGCACTGACCCGTGCATCGGCACGTAGCCTGGCCCTCCCACGTTTCCGTACCCTCACCTGTGCCCTAAGCCTTGCCGTTCCCTAGCCCTAACCCTAGCCCGGAACGGAAACCCGCCACCAGCCCTACGCCTTACCGTACGCCGTAGCCTACTCCTGACCCGTACACCGGCACTGACCCGTGCGTCAGCACGTAGCCTGGCCGTCCCACGTTTCCGTACCCTCACCTGTGCCCTAAGCCTTGCCGTTCCCTAACCCTAACCCTAGACCGGAACGGAAACCTACCACCAAAGCTACACCTTACCCTACGCCGTACCCTAATCCTAACCCGTGCGTCAGCATGTAACCTGACACTAACACGTTTCTGTACCCTCACCTGTGCCCTAAACCTTACCGTTCCCTAACCCTAACCCTAGCCCGGAACAGAAGCCTACCACCAACCCTACACCTTACCCTATGCCGTACCCTAATCCTAATCCGTACGCTGACACTGACCCGTGCGTCAGCAAGTACCCTGACCCTAACACGTTTCCGTACACTCACCTCTGTCCTAAACCTTGCGGTTCCCTAACCATAACCCTAGCCCAGAATGGAAACCTACCACCAACCCTACACCTTACCCTAGGCCGTACCCTAATCCTTCTCCATATGCTGACAGTGACCCGTGCGTCAGAACGTACCCTGACCCTAACACGTTTCCGTACCCTCACCTGTGCCCTAAACCTTGCCGTTCCCTAAACTTTACCCTAACCCGGAACGAAAACCTACCACCAACCCTACACCTTACCCTACGTCGAACCCTCATACTAACCTGTGCGTCAGCACATACACTGACCCTAACACGTTTCCGTACACTCACCTGTGCCCTAAGCCTTGCCGTTCCCTAACCCTAACCCTAGCCGGGAACAGAAACCCGCCACCAGAACTACGCCTTACCCTACGCCGTTGCCTACTCCTGGCCCGTACGCCGGCACTGACCCGTGCGTCAGCACGTAGCCTGGCCCTCCCACGTTTCCGTACCCTCACCTGTGCCCTAAGCCTTGCCGTTCCCTAACCCTAACACTAGCCCGGAACGGAAACCCACCACCAGCTCTACACCTAACCTTACACCATACCCTACTCCTCATCCGTAAACTGGCACTGACCCGTGCGTCAGCACGTAGCCTGACCCTCACACGTTTCTGTACCCTCACCTGTGCCTAAGCCTTGCCGTTCCCTCACCCTAACTCTAGCCCGGAACGGAAACCCATCACCAGCCCTACACATTACCCTAGGCCGTACCCTACTCCTGGCCCGTACGCCGGCACTGACCAGTGCGTCAGCACGTAGCCTTGCCCTCCCACGTTTCCGTACCCTCACCTGTGCCCTAAGCCTTGTCGTTCCCTAACCCTAACCCTAGCCCGGAACGGAAATCCGCCAGCAGCCCTACGCCTTACCCTACGCCGTACCCTACTCCTGGCCCGTACGCCGGCACTGACCCATGCGTCAGCACGTAGCCTGACCCTCCCACGTTTCCGTAAATTCACCTGTGCCCGAAACCTTGCCGTTCCCTAACCCTAACCCTAGTCCGAAACGGTAACCTACCACCACCTCTACACCTAACCTTACGCCGTATCCTATTCCTCATCCGTAAGCTGGCACTGACCCATGTGTCAGCACATAGCCTGACCCTCTCACGTTTCCGTACCCTCACCTGTGCCCTAAACCTTGCCGTTCCCTAAGCCTAAACCTAGGCTGGAACGGAAACCTACCACCAACCCTACACCTTACCCTACGCCGTACCCTAATCCTAACACGTGCGTCAGCATGTACCCTGACCCTAACACGTTTCTGTACCCTCACCTGTGCCGTAAACCTTGCCGTTCCCTAGCCCTAACCCTAGCCCAGAATGGAAACCTACCACCAACCCTACACCTTACCCTACGCCGTACCCTAATCCTTCTCCATACGCTGACACTGACCCGTGGGTCAGCACGTAGCCTGAGCCTAACACGTTTCCGTACCCTCACCTGTGCCCTAAACCTTGCAGTTCCCTAACCCTAACCCTAGCCTGGAACGGAAACCTACCACCAACCCTACACCTTACCCTACGCCATAACCTAATCCTAATCCGTATGCTGACACTGACCCGTGCGTCAGCAAGTACCCTGACCCTAACACATTTCCGTACGCTCAACTTTGTCCTAAACCTTACGGTTCCCTAACCCTAACCGTAGCGCAGAAAGGAAACCTACCACAAAACCTACACCTTACCCTACGCCGTACCCTAATCCTAATCCGTACGCTGACACTGACCCGTGCGTCAGCACGTACCATGACCCTAACACGTTTCCGTACATTCACCTGTGCCCTAAACCTTGCCGTTCCCTAACCCAAACCCTAGCCCGGAACGGAAACGTATCACCAACCCTACACCTTGCCCTATGCCGTACCCTAATCCTAATCTGTATGCTGACAATGACGCGTGCGTCAGCACATAGCCTGACCCTAACATGTTTCCGTACCCTCACCTGTGCCCTAATCCTTGCCGTTCCCTAAGCCTAACCCTAGGCGGGCACGGAAACCTACCACCCATCCTACACCTTACTCTACACCGTACCCTAATCCTAACCTGTGCGTCAGCATGTACCCTGACCCTAACACGTTTCTGTACCCTCACCTGTGCCTTAAACCTTGCCGTTCCCTAACCCTAACCCTAGCCCTAAACGGAAACCTACCACCAACCCTACACCTTAACCTACGCCATACCCTAATCCTAATCTGTACGCTGACACTGACCCGTGCGTCAGCACGTACCCTGACCCTAACACGTTTCCGTACCCTCACCTGTCCCCTAAGCCTTGCCATTCCCTAACCCTAACCGTAGCCCGGAACGGAAACCCGCCACCAGCCCTACGCCTTACCCTACGCCGTACCCTACTCCTGGCCCGTACGCCGGCACTGACCCGTGCGTCAGTACGTAGCCTGGCCCTCCCACCTTTCCGTACCCTCACCTGTGCCCTAAGACTTGCCGTTCCCTAACCCTAACCCTAGCCCGGAATGGAAACGCGCCACCAGCCCTTCGCCTTACCCTACGCCGTTGCATACTCCTGGCCCGTACGCCGGCACTGACCCGTGCGTCAGTACGTAGCCTGGCCGTCCCACGTTTCCGCACCCTCACCTGTGCCCTAAGCCTTGCCGTGCCCTAACCCTAACCTTAGCCCGGAAGGAAACCCGCCACCAGCCCTACGCCTTACCCTATGCCATACTCTAATCCTTCTCCATACGTTGACACTGAGCAGTGCGTCAGCACGTACCCTGAGCCTAACACGTTTCCGTACCGTCACCTGTGCCCTAAACCTTGCAGTTCCCTAACCCTAACCCTAGCCTTGAACGGAAACCTACCACCAACCCTACACCTTACCCTACGCCGTAACCTAATACTAATCCATACGCTGACACTGACCCGTGCGTCAGCAAGTTCCCTGACCCTAACACGTTTCCGTAACCTCATGTCTGTCCTAAACCTTGCCGTTCCCTAACCCTAACCCTAGCGCGGAATGGAAACCTACCACAAAACCTACACCTTACCCTACACCGTACCCAAATCCTAATCCGTACGCTTACACTGACACGTGCGTCAGCACGTACGCTGACGCTAACACGTTTCCGTACACTCACCTGTGCCCTAATCCTTGCCATTCCCTAAGCGTAACCCTAGGCCGGAACGGAAACCTACCACAAACCCTACACCTTACCCTACGCCGTACCCTAATCCTAACCCGTGCGTCAGCATATACCCTGACCCTAACACGTTTCTGTACCCTGACCTGTGCCCTATACCTTGCCGTTCCCTAACCCTAACCCTAGCCCGAAATGGAAACCTACCACCAACCCTCCACCTTTCCCTACGCCGTACCCTAATCCTAATCCGTAAGCTGACACTGACCCGTGCGTCAGAACGTACCCTGACCCTAACACGTTTCCGTACCCTCACCTGTGCCCTAAGCCTTGCCGTTCCCTAAACGTTACCCTAGCCCGGAACGAAAACCTACCACCAACCCTACACCTTACACTACGCCGAACCCTCATACTAACCCGTGCGTCAGCACATACACTGACCCTAACACGTTTCCGTACACTCACCTGTGCCCTAAACCTTGCTGTTCCCTAACCCTAACCCTAGCCCAGAATGGAAACCCACCACCAGCCCTACACCTAACCTTACGCCGTAACCTATTCCTCATCCGTAAGCTGGCACTGACCCATGCGTCAGCACGTAGCCTGATCCTCCCACGTTTCCGTACCCTCACCTGTGCCCTAAGCCTTGCCGTTCCCTCACCCTAACCCTAGCCCAGAACGGAAACCCACCACCAGCCCTACACCTTACCCTATGCCGTAGCCTACTCCTGGCCCATACGCTGGCACTGACCCGTGCGTCAGCACGTACCATGACCCTAACACGTTTCCGTAACCTCACCTGTGCCCTAAACCTTGCCGTTCCCTAACCCTAACGGTAGCCCGGAATGGAAACGTATCACCAACCCTACACCTTACCCTACGCCGTACCCTAATCCTAATCCGTACGCTGACAATGACCCGTGCGTCAGCACATACCCTGACCCTAACATGTTTCCGTACCCTCACCTGTGCCCTAATCCTTGCCGTAACCTAAGCCTAACCCTAGGCCGGCACGAAAACCCACCACCAGCTCTACACCTAACCTTACGCTGTACCCTACTCCTCATCCGTAAGCTGGCACTGACCCGTGCGTCAGCACGTAGCCTGACCCTCCCACGTTTCTGTACCCTCACCTGTGCCTAAGCCTTGCCGTTCCCTCACCCTAACCCTAGCCCGGAACGGAAACCCATCACCAGCCCTACACATTACCCTAGGCCGTACCCTACTCCTGGCCCGTACGCCGGCACTGACCAGTGCGTCAGCACATAGCCTTGCCCTCCCACGTCTCCGTACCCTCACCTGTGCCCTAAGCCTTGCCGTTCCCTAACCCTAACCCTAGCCCGGAACGGAAATCCGCCAGCACACCTACGCCTTACCCTACGCCGTACCCTACTCCTGGCCCGTACGCCGGCACTGACCCGTGCGTCAGCACGTAGCCTGACCCTCCCAAGTTTCCGTAACCTCACCTGTGCCCTAAACCTTGCCGTTCCCTAACCCTAACCCTAGTCCGAAACGGTAACCCACCACCACCTCTACACCTAACCTTACGCCGTATCCTATTCCTCATCCGTAAGCTGGCACTGACCCGTGCGTCAGTACGTAGCCTGGCCCTCCCACGTTTCCGTACCCTCACCTGTGCCCTAAGCCTTGCAATTCCCTAACCCTAACCCGAGCCCGGAACAGAAACCCGCCACCAGCCCTACGCCTTACCCTACACCGTACTCTACTCCTGGCCCGTACGCCGGCACTGACCCGTGCGTCAGCACGAAGCCTGGCCCTCCCACGTTTCCGTACCCTCACCTGTGCCCGAAGCCTTGCCGTTCCCTAACCCTACTCATAGCTCGGAATGGAAACCCGCCACCAGCCCTACGCCTTACCCTATGCCGTACCCTACTCCTGGCCCGTACGCCGGCACTGACCCGTGCGTCAGCACGTAGCCTGGCCCTCCCACGTTTCCGTACCCACACCTGTGCCCTAAGCCTTGCCGTTCCCTAACCCTAACCCTAGCCCTGAATGGAAACCCAAAACCAGCCCTACACCTTACCCTATGCCGTAGCTTACTCCTGGTCTGTAAGCTGGCACTGACCCCGGCGTCAGCACGTAGCCTGACCCTCCCACGTTTCCGTACCCTCACCTGTGCCCTAAGCCTTGCCGTTCCCTAACACTAACCCTAGCCCAGAACGGAAACCCACCACCAGCCCTACACTTTACCCTATGCCGTACCCTACTCCTGGCCCGTACGCTGGCACTGACCGGTGCGTCAGCACGTAGCCTGAACCTCCCACGTTTCCATACCCTCACCTGTGCCCTAAGCCTTGTCGTTCCCTAACCCTAACCCTAGACCGGAACGGAAACCCACCACCAGCTCTACACCTAACCTTACGCCGTACCCTATTCCTCATCCATAAGCTGGCACTGACCCGTGCGTCAGCACTTAGCCTGACCCTCCCACGTTTCCGTATTCTCACCTGTGCTCTAAGCCTTGCCATTCCTCACCGTAAGCCTAGCCTGGAACGCAAACCCACCATCAGCCCTACACCTTACCCTACGCCATAGCTTACTCCTGGTCCGTAAGCTTGCACTGACCCTGGCGTCAGAACGTAGCCTGGCCCTCCCACGTTTCCGTACCCTCACCTGTGCCCTAAGCCTTGACGTTCCCTAACCCTAACCCTAGCCCGGAACGGAAACCCGCCACCAGCCGTATGCCTTACCCTACGCCGTACCCTACTCCTGGCCCGTACGCCGGCACTGACCCGTGCGTCGGAAAGTAGCCTGGCCCTCCCACGTTTCCGTACCCTCACCTGTGCCCTAAGCCTTGCCGTTCCCTAGCCCTAACCCTAGCCCGGAACGGAAACCCGCCACCAGCCCTACGACTTACCGTACGCCGTACCCTACTCCTGGTCCGTACGCCGGCACTGACCCGTGCGTCAGCACGTAGCCTGGCCCTCCCACGTTTCCGTACCTTCACCTGTGCCCTAAGCCTTGCCGTTCCCTAACCCTAACCCTAGCCAGGAACGGAAACCTACCACCAAAGCTACACCTTACCCTACGCCGTACCCTAATCCTAACCCGTGTGTCAGCATGTACCCTGACACTAACACGTTTCTGTACCCTCACCTGTGCCGTAAACCTTGCCGTTCCCTAGCCCTAACCCTAGCCCAGAATGGAAACCTACCACCAACCCTACACCTTACCCTACGCCGTACCCTAATCCTTCTCCATACGCTGACACTGACCCGTGGGTCAGCACGTAGCCTGAGCCTAACACGTTTCCGTACCCTCACCTGTGCCCTAAACCTTGCAGTTCCCTAACCCTAACCCTAGCCTGGAACGGAAACCTACCACCAACCCTACACCTTACCCTACGCCATAACCTAATCCTAATCCGTATGCTGACACTGACCCGTGCGTCAGCAAGTACCCTGACCCTAACACGTTTCCGTACGCTCAACTTTGTCCTAAACCTTACGGTTCCCTAACCCTAACCGTAGCGCAGAAAGGAAACCTACCACAAAACCTACACCTTACCCTACGCCGTACCCTAATCCTAATCCGTACGCTGACACTGACCCGTGCGTCAGCACGTACCATGACCCTAACACGTTTCCGTACATTCACCTGTGCCCTAAACCTTGCCGTTCCCTAACCCAAACCCTAGCCCGGAACGGAAACGTATCACCAACCCTACACCTTGCCCTATGCCGTACCCTAATCCTAATCTGTATGCTGACAATGACGCGTGCGTCAGCACATAGCCTGACCCTAACATGTTTCCGTACCCTCACCTGTGCCCTAATCCTTGCCGTTCCCTAAGCCTAACCCTAGGCGGGCACGGAAACCTACCACCCATCCTACACCTTACTCTACACCGTACCCTAATCCTAACCTGTGCGTCAGCATGTACCCTGACCCTAACACGTTTCTGTACCCTCACCTGTGCCTTAAACCTTGCCGTTCCCTAACCCTAACCCTAGCCCTAAACGGAAACCTACCACCAACCCTACACCTTAACCTACGCCATACCCTAATCCTAATCTGTACGCTGACACTGACCCGTGCGTCAGCACGTACCCTGACCCTAACACGTTTCCGTACCCTCACCTGTCCCCTAAGCCTTGCCATTCCCTAACCCTAACCGTAGCCCGGAACGGAAACCCGCCACCAGCCCTACGCCTTACCCTACGCCGTACCCTACTCCTGGCCCGTACGCCGGCACTGACCCGTGCGTCAGTACGTAGCCTGGCCCTCCCACCTTTCCGTACCCTCACCTGTGCCCTAAGACTTGCCGTTCCCTAACCCTAACCCTAGCCCGGAATGGAAACGCGCCACCAGCCCTTCGCCTTACCCTACGCCGTTGCATACTCCTGGCCCGTACGCCGGCACTGACCCGTGCGTCAGTACGTAGCCTGGCCGTCCCACGTTTCCGCACCCTCACCTGTGCCCTAAGCCTTGCCGTGCCCTAACCCTAACCTTAGCCCGGAAGGAAACCCGCCACCAGCCCTACGCCTTACCCTATGCCATACTCTAATCCTTCTCCATACGTTGACACTGAGCAGTGCGTCAGCACGTACCCTGAGCCTAACACGTTTCCGTACCGTCACCTGTGCCCTAAACCTTGCAGTTCCCTAACCCTAACCCTAGCCTTGAACGGAAACCTACCACCAACCCTACACCTTACCCTACGCCGTAACCTAATACTAATCCATACGCTGACACTGACCCGTGCGTCAGCAAGTTCCCTGACCCTAACACGTTTCCGTAACCTCATGTCTGTCCTAAACCTTGCCGTTCCCTAACCCTAACCCTAGCGCGGAATGGAAACCTACCACAAAACCTACACCTTACCCTACACCGTACCCAAATCCTAATCCGTACGCTTACACTGACACGTGCGTCAGCACGTACGCTGACGCTAACACGTTTCCGTACACTCACCTGTGCCCTAATCCTTGCCATTCCCTAAGCGTAACCCTAGGCCGGAACGGAAACCTACCACAAACCCTACACCTTACCCTACGCCGTACCCTAATCCTAACCCGTGCGTCAGCATATACCCTGACCCTAACACGTTTCTGTACCCTGACCTGTGCCCTATACCTTGCCGTTCCCTAACCCTAACCCTAGCCCGAAATGGAAACCTACCACCAACCCTCCACCTTTCCCTACGCCGTACCCTAATCCTAATCCGTAAGCTGACACTGACCCGTGCGTCAGAACGTACCCTGACCCTAACACGTTTCCGTACCCTCACCTGTGCCCTAAGCCTTGCCGTTCCCTAAACGTTACCCTAGCCCGGAACGAAAACCTACCACCAACCCTACACCTTACACTACGCCGAACCCTCATACTAACCCGTGCGTCAGCACATACACTGACCCTAACACGTTTCCGTACACTCACCTGTGCCCTAAACCTTGCTGTTCCCTAACCCTAACCCTAGCCCAGAATGGAAACCCACCACCAGCCCTACACCTAACCTTACGCCGTAACCTATTCCTCATCCGTAAGCTGGCACTGACCCATGCGTCAGCACGTAGCCTGATCCTCCCACGTTTCCGTACCCTCACCTGTGCCCTAAGCCTTGCCGTTCCCTCACCCTAACCCTAGCCCAGAACGGAAACCCACCACCAGCCCTACACCTTACCCTATGCCGTAGCCTACTCCTGGCCCATACGCTGGCACTGACCCGTGCGTCAGCACGTACCATGACCCTAACACGTTTCCGTAACCTCACCTGTGCCCTAAACCTTGCCGTTCCCTAACCCTAACGGTAGCCCGGAATGGAAACGTATCACCAACCCTACACCTTACCCTACGCCGTACCCTAATCCTAATCCGTACGCTGACAATGACCCGTGCGTCAGCACATACCCTGACCCTAACATGTTTCCGTACCCTCACCTGTGCCCTAATCCTTGCCGTAACCTAAGCCTAACCCTAGGCCGGCACGAAAACCCACCACCAGCTCTACACCTAACCTTACGCTGTACCCTACTCCTCATCCGTAAGCTGGCACTGACCCGTGCGTCAGCACGTAGCCTGACCCTCCCACGTTTCTGTACCCTCACCTGTGCCTAAGCCTTGCCGTTCCCTCACCCTAACCCTAGCCCGGAACGGAAACCCATCACCAGCCCTACACATTACCCTAGGCCGTACCCTACTCCTGGCCCGTACGCCGGCACTGACCAGTGCGTCAGCACATAGCCTTGCCCTCCCACGTCTCCGTACCCTCACCTGTGCCCTAAGCCTTGCCGTTCCCTAACCCTAACCCTAGCCCGGAACGGAAATCCGCCAGCACACCTACGCCTTACCCTACGCCGTACCCTACTCCTGGCCCGTACGCCGGCACTGACCCGTGCGTCAGCACGTAGCCTGACCCTCCCAAGTTTCCGTAACCTCACCTGTGCCCTAAACCTTGCCGTTCCCTAACCCTAACCCTAGTCCGAAACGGTAACCCACCACCACCTCTACACCTAACCTTACGCCGTATCCTATTCCTCATCCGTAAGCTGGCACTGACCCGTGCGTCAGTACGTAGCCTGGCCCTCCCACGTTTCCGTACCCTCACCTGTGCCCTAAGCCTTGCAATTCCCTAACCCTAACCCGAGCCCGGAACAGAAACCCGCCACCAGCCCTACGCCTTACCCTACACCGTACTCTACTCCTGGCCCGTACGCCGGCACTGACCCGTGCGTCAGCACGAAGCCTGGCCCTCCCACGTTTCCGTACCCTCACCTGTGCCCGAAGCCTTGCCGTTCCCTAACCCTACTCATAGCTCGGAATGGAAACCCGCCACCAGCCCTACGCCTTACCCTATGCCGTACCCTACTCCTGGCCCGTACGCCGGCACTGACCCGTGCGTCAGCACGTAGCCTGGCCCTCCCACGTTTCCGTACCCACACCTGTGCCCTAAGCCTTGCCGTTCCCTAACCCTAACCCTAGCCCTGAATGGAAACCCAAAACCAGCCCTACACCTTACCCTATGCCGTAGCTTACTCCTGGTCTGTAAGCTGGCACTGACCCCGGCGTCAGCACGTAGCCTGACCCTCCCACGTTTCCGTACCCTCACCTGTGCCCTAAGCCTTGCCGTTCCCTAACACTAACCCTAGCCCAGAACGGAAACCCACCACCAGCCCTACACTTTACCCTACGCCGTACCCTACTCCTGGCCCGTACGCTGGCACTGACCCGTGCGTCAGCACGTAGCCTGAACCTCCCACGTTTCCATACCCTCACCTGTGCCCTAAGCCTTGTCGTTCCCTAACCCTAACCCTAGACCGGAACGGAAACCCACCACCAGCTCTACACCTAACCTTACGCCGTACCCTATTCCTCATCCATAAGCTGGCACTGACCCGTGCGTCAGCACTTAGCCTGACCCTCCCACGTTTCCGTATTCTCACCTGTGCTCTAAGCCTTGCCATTCCTCACCGTAAGCCTAGCCTGGAACGCAAACCCACCATCAGCCCTACACCTTACCCTACGCCATAGCTTACTCCTGGTCCGTAAGCTTGCACTGACCCTGGCGTCAGAACGTAGCCTGGCCCTCCCACGTTTCCGTACCCTCACCTGTGCCCTAAGCCTTGCCGTTCCCTAACCCTAACCCTAGCCCGGAACGGAAACCCGCCACCAGCCGTATGCCTTACCCTACGCCGTACCCTACTCCTGGCCCGTACGCCGGCACTGACCCGTGCGTCGGAAAGTAGCCTGGCCCTCCCACGTTTCCGTACCCTCACCTGTGCCCTAAGCCTTGCCGTTCCCTAGCCCTAACCCTAGCCCGGAACGGAAACCCGCCACCAGCCCTACGACTTACCGTACGCCGTACCCTACTCCTGGTCCGTACGCCGGCACTGACCCGTGCGTCAGCACGTAGCCTGGCCCTCCCACGTTTCCGTACCTTCACCTGTGCCCTAAGCCTTGCCGTTCCCTAACCCTAACCCTAGCCAGGAACGGAAACCTACCACCAAAGCTACACCTTACCCTACGCCGTACCCTAATCCTAACCCGTGTGTCAGCATGTACCCTGACACTAACACGTTTCTGTACCCTCACCTGTGCCCTAAACCTTACCGTTCCCTAACCCTAACCCTAGCCCGGAACAGAAGCCTACCACCAACCCTACACCTTACCCTACACCGTACCCTAATTCTAATCCGTACGCTGACACTGACCCGTGCATCAGCAAGTACCCTGACCCTAACACGTTTCCGTACCCTCACCTCTGTCCTAAACCTTGCCGTTCCCTAACCCTAACCATAGCGCGGAATGGAAACCTAGCACAAAACCTACACTTTACCCTATACTGTACCCAAATCCTAATCCGTATGCTTACACTGACACGTGCGTCAGCACGTATCCTGACCCTAACACGTTTCCGTAACCTCACCTGTGTCCTAAACCTTGCGGTTCCCTAACCCTAACCCTAGCCCAGAATGGAAACCTACCACCAACCCTACACCTTACCCTAGGCCATACCCTAATCCTTCTCCATATGCTGACAGTGACCCGTGCGTCAGCACGTACCCTGAGCCTAACACGTTTCCGTACCCTCACCTGTGCCCTAAACCTTGCAGTTCCCTAACCCTAACCCTAGCCTGGAACGGAAACCTACCACCAACCCTACACCTTACCCTACGCCGTAACCTAATCCTAATCCATACGCTGACACTGACCCGTGCGTCAGCAAGTACCCTGACCCTAACACGTTTCCGTACGCTCACCTGTGTCCTAAACATTACGGTTCCCTAACCCTAACCGTGGCGTGGAACGGAAACCTACCACAAAACCTACACCTTACCCTACGCCGTACCCTAATCCTAATCCATACGCTGACACTGAACCGTGCGTCAGCACGTACCATGACCATAACACGTTTCCGTACACTCACCTGTGCCCTAAGCCTTGCCGTTCCCTAACCCTAACCCTAGCCGGGAACAGAAACCCGCCACCAGCACTACGCCTTACCCTACGCCGTTGCCTACTCCTGGCCCGTACGCCGGCACTGACCCGTGCGTCAGCACGTAGCCTGGCCCTCCCACGTTTCCGTACCCTCACCTGTGCCCTAAGCCTTGCCGTTCCCTAACCCTAACCCTAGCCCGGAACGGAAACCCACCACCAGCTCTACACCTAACCTTACACCGTACCCTACTCCTCATCCGTAAGCTGGCACTGACCCGTGTGTCAGCACGTAGCCTGACCCTCCCACGTTTCTGTACCCTCACCTGTGCCTAAGCCTTGCCGTTCCCTCACCCTAACCCTAGCCTGGAACGGAAACCCATCACCAGCCCTACACATTACCCTAGGCCGTACCCTACTCCTGGCCCGTACGCCGGCACTGACCAGTGCGTCAGCACGTAGCCTTGCCCTCCCACGTTTCCGTACCCTCACCTGTGCCCTAAGCCTTGCCGTTCCCTAACCCTAACCCTAGCCCGGAACGGAAATCCGCCAGCAGCCCTGCGCCTTACCCTACGCCGTACCCTACTCCTGGCCCGTACGCCGGCACTGACCCGTGCGTCAGCACGTAGCCTGACCCTCCCACGTTTCCGTAACCTCACCTGTGCCCGAAACCTTGCCGTTCCCTAACCCTAACCCTAGTCCGAAACGGTAACCCACCACCACCTCTACACCTAACCTTACACCGTATCCTATTCCTCATCCGTAAGCTGGCACTGACCCATGCGTCAGCACATAGCCTGACCCTCTCACGTTTCCGTATCCTCACCTGTGCCCTAAGCCTTGCCGTTCCCTAAGCGTAACCCTAGGCCGGAACGGAAACCTACCACCAACCCTACACCTTACCCTATGCCGTACCCTAATCCTATCCCGTGCGTCAGCATGTACCCTGACCCTAACACGTTTCTGTACCCTCACCTGTGCCCTAAACCTTGCCGTTCCCTAACCCTAACCCTAGCCCCGAATGGAAACCTACCACCAACCCTCCACCTTAACCTATGCCGTACCCTAATCCTAATCTGTAAGCTGACACTGACCCGTGCGTCACAACGTACCCTGACCCTAACACGTTTCCGTACACTCACCTGTGCCCTAAACCTTGCCGTTCCCTAAACGTTACCCTAGCCCGGAACGAAAACCTACCACCAACCCTACACCTTACCCTACGTCGAACCCTCATACTAACCTGTGCGTCAGCACATACACTGACGCTAACACGTTTCGGTACACTCACCTGTGCCCTAAGCCTTGCCGTTCCTTAACCCTAACCCTAGCCGGGAACAGAAACCCGCCACCAGCACTACGCGTTACCCTACGCCGTTGCCTACTCCTGGCCCGTACGCCGGCACTGACCCGTGCGTCAGCACGTAGCCTGGCCCTCCCACGTTTCCGTACCCTCACCTGTGCACTAAGCCTTGCCGTTCCCTAACCCTAACCCTAGCCCGGAACGGAAACCCACCACCAGCTCTACACCTAACCTTACGCCGTACACTATTCCTCATCCGTAAGCTGGCACTGACCCGTGTTTCAGCACGTAGCCTGACCCTCCGACGTTTCCGTACCCTCACCTGTGCCCTAAACCTTGCCGTTCCCTCACCCTAACGCTAGCCCGGAACGGAAACCCATCACCAGCCCTACACATTACCCTATGCGATACCCTACTCCTGGCCCGTACGCCGGCACTGACCCGTGCGTCAGCACGTAGCCTTGCCCTCCCACGTTTCCGTACCCTCACCTGTGCCCTAAGCCTTGCCGTTCCCTAACCCTAACCCTAGCGCTGAATGGAAAACTACCACAATACCTACACCTTACCCTACGCCGTACCCTAATCCTAATCCATATGCTGACACTGACCCGTGGGTCAGCACGTGCCCTGGCCCTAACACGTTTCCGTACACTCACCTGTGCCCTAAACCTTGCAGTTCCGTAACCCTAACCCTAGCCCAGAACGAAAAACTACCTCCATCACTATACCTTACCCTACGTCATACCCTAATCCTAATCTGTATGCTGACAATGACCCTTGCGTCAGCACATACCCTGACCCTAACACGTTTCCGTACCCTCACCTGTGCCCTAATCCTTGCCATTCCCTAAGCGTAACCCTAGGGCGGAACGGAAATCTACCACCAACCCCTACGCCTTACCCTAAGCCGTACCCTAATCCTAACCCGTGCGTCAGTATGTACCCTGACCCTAACACGTTTCTGTACCCTCACCTGTGCCCTAAACCTTGCCGTTCCCTAACCCTAACCCTAGCCCGGAATGGAAACCTACCACCAACCCTCCACCTTACCCTACGCCGTACCCTAATCCTAATCCGTACGCTGACACTGACCCGTGCGTCAGCACGTACCCTGACCCTAACACGTTTCCGTACACTCACCTGTGCCCTAAACCTTGCAGTTCCCTAACCCTAACCCTAGCCCAGAACAAAAAACTACCACCATCACTATACCTTACCCTACGCCATACCCTAATCCTAATCTGTACGCTGACAATGACCCGTGCGTCAGCACATACCCTGACCCTAACACGTTTCCGTACCCTCACCTGTGCCCTAATCCTTGCCGTTCCCTAAGCGTAACCCTAGGCCGGAACCGAAACCTGCCACCAACCCTACACCTTTCCCTACGCCGTACCTAATCCTAACCCGTGCGTCAGCATGTACCCTGACCCTAACACGTTTCTGTACCCTCACCTGTGCCCTAAACCTTGCCGTTCCCTAACCCTAACCCTAGCCCGGAATGGAAACCTACCACTAACCCTCCACCTTACCCTACGCCGTACCCTAATCCTAATCCGTAAGCTGACACTGACCCATGTGTCAGAACGTACCCTGACCCTAACACGTTTCCGTACCCTCACCTGTGCCCTAAACCTTGCCGTTCCCTAAACGTTACCCTATCCCGGAACGAAAACCTACCACCAACCCTACACCTTACCCTACGCCGAACCCTCATACTAACCAGTGCGTCAGCACATACACTGACCCTAACACGTTTCCGTACACTCACCTGTGCCCTAAACCTTGCTGTTCCCTAACCCTAACCCTAGCCCTGAATGGAAACCCAACACCAGCCCTACACCTTACCCTCTGCCGTAGCTTACTCCTGGTCTGTAAGCTGGCACTGACCCCGGCGTCAGCACGTAGCCTGACCCTCCCACGTTTCCGTACCCTCACCTGTGCCCTAAGCCTTGCCGTTCCCTAACACTAACCCTAGCCCGGAACGGAAACCCACCACCAGACCTACACTTTACCCTATGCTGTACCATACTCCTGGCCCGTACGCTGGCACTGACCCGTGCGTCAGCACGTAGCCTGAACCTCCCACATTTCCGTACCCTCACCTGTGCCCTAAGCTTTGTCGTTCCCTAACCCTAACCCTAGACCGGAACGGAAACCCACCACCAGCTCTACACCTAACCTTACGCCGTACCCTATTCCTCATCCATAAGCTGGCACTGACCCGTGCGTCAGCACTTAGCCTGACCCTCTCACGTTTCCGTATTCTCACCTGTGCTCTAAGCCTTGCTATTCCTCACCGTAAGCCTAGCCTGGAACGGAAACCCACCACCAGCCCTACACCTTACCCTACGCCGTAGCTTACTCCAGGTCCGTAAGCTTGCACTGACCCCGGCGTCAGCACGTAGCCTGGCCCTCCCACGTTTCCGTACCCTCACCTGTGCCCTAAGCCTTGCCGTTCCCTAACCCTAACCCTAGCCCGGAACGGAAACCCGCCACCAGCCGTATGCCTTACCCTACGCCGTACCCTACTCCTGGCCTATATGCCGGCACTGACCCGTGCGTCAGCACGTAGCCTGGCCCTCCCACGTTTCCGTACCCTCACCTGTGCCCTAAGCCTTCCCGTTCCCTAACCCTAACCCTAGCCCGGAACGGAACCCCGCCACCAGCCCTACACCTTACCCTACGCTGTACCCTACTAGTGGCCCGTACGCCGGCACTGACCCGTGCATCGGCACGTAGCCTGGCCCTCCCACGTTTCCGTACCCTCACCTGTGCCCTAAGCCTTGCCGTTCCCTAGCCCTAACCCTAGCCCGGAACGGAAACCCGCCACCAGCCCTACGCCTTACCGTACGCCGTAGCCTACTCCTGACCCGTACACCGGCACTGACCCGTGCGTCAGCACGTAGCCTGGCCGTCCCACGTTTCCGTACCCTCACCTGTGCCCTAAGCCTTGCCGTTCCCTAACCCTAACCCTAGACCGGAACGGAAACCTACCACCAAAGCTACACCTTACCCTACGCCGTACCCTAATCCTAACCCGTGCGTCAGCATGTAACCTGACACTAACACGTTTCTGTACCCTCACCTGTGCCCTAAACCTTACCGTTCCCTAACCCTAACCCTAGCCCGGAACAGAAGCCTACCACCAACCCTACACCTTACCCTATGCCGTACCCTAATCCTAATCCGTACGCTGACACTGACCCGTGCGTCAGCAAGTACCCTGACCCTAACACGTTTCCGTACACTCACCTCTGTCCTAAACCTTGCGGTTCCCTAACCATAACCCTAGCCCAGAATGGAAACCTACCACCAACCCTACACCTTACCCTAGGCCGTACCCTAATCCTTCTCCATATGCTGACAGTGACCCGTGCGTCAGAACGTACCCTGACCCTAACACGTTTCCGTACCCTCACCTGTGCCCTAAACCTTGCCGTTCCCTAAACTTTACCCTAACCCGGAACGAAAACCTACCACCAACCCTACACCTTACCCTACGTCGAACCCTCATACTAACCTGTGCGTCAGCACATACACTGACCCTAACACGTTTCCGTACACTCACCTGTGCCCTAAGCCTTGCCGTTCCCTAACCCTAACCCTAGCCGGGAACAGAAACCCGCCACCAGAACTACGCCTTACCCTACGCCGTTGCCTACTCCTGGCCCGTACGCCGGCACTGACCCGTGCGTCAGCACGTAGCCTGGCCCTCCCACGTTTCCGTACCCTCACCTGTGCCCTAAGCCTTGCCGTTCCCTAACCCTAACACTAGCCCGGAACGGAAACCCACCACCAGCTCTACACTTAACCTTACACCATACCCTACTCCTCATCCGTAAACTGGCACTGACCCGTGCGTCAGCACGTAGCCTGACCCTCACACGTTTCTGTACCCTCACCTGTGCCTAAGCCTTGCCGTTCCCTCACCATAACTCTAGCCCGGAACGGAAACCCATCACCAGCCCTACACATTACCCTAGGCCGTACCCTACTCCTGGCCCGTACGCCGGCACTGACCAGTGCGTCAGCACGTAGCCTTGCCCTCCCACGTTTCCGTATCCTCACCTGTGCCCTAAGCCTTGTCGTTCCCTAACCCTAACCCTAGCCCGGAACGGAAATCCGCCAGCAGCCCTACGCCTTACCCTACGCCGTACCCTACTCCTGGCCCGTACGCCGGCACTGACCCGTGCGTCAGCACGTAGCCTGACCCTCCCACGTTTCCGTAACTTCACCTGTGCCCGAAACCTTGCCGTTCCCTAACCCTATCCCTAGTCCGAAACGGTAACCTACCACCACCTCTACACCTAACCTTACGCCGTATCCTATTCCTCATCCGTAAGCTGGCACTGACCCATGTGTCAGCACATAGCCTGACGCTCTCACGTTTCCGTACCCTCACCTGTGCCCTAAACCTTGCCGTTCCCTAAGCCTAAACCTAGGCTGGAACGGAAACCTACCACCAACCCTACACCTTACCCTACGCCGTACCCTAATCCTAACACGTGCGTCAGCATGTACCCTGACCCTAACACGTTTCTGTACCCTCACCTGTGCCGTAAACCTTGCCGTTCCCTAGCCCTAACCCTAGCCCAGAATGGAAACCTACCACCAACCCTACACCTTACCCTACGCCGTACCCTAATCCTTCTCCATACGCTGACACTGACCCGTGGGTCAGCACGTAGCCTGAGCCTAACACGTTTCCGTACCCTCACCTGTGCCCTAAACCTTGCAGTTCCCTAACCCTAACCCTAGCCTGGAACGGAAACCTACCACCAACCCTACACCTTACCCTACGCCATAACCTAATCCTAATCCGTATGCTGACACTGACCCATGCGTCAGCAAGTACCCTGACCCTAACACGTTTCCGTACGCTCAACTTTGTCCTAAACCTTACGGTTCCCTAACCCTAACCGTAGCGCAGAAAGGAAACCTACCACAAAACCTACACCTTACCCTACGCCGTACCCTAATCCTAATCCGTACGCTGACACTGACCCGTGCGTCAGCACGTACCATGACCCTAACACGTTTCCGTACATTCACCTGTGCCCTAAACCTTGCCGTTCCCTAACCCAAACCCTAGCCCGGAATGGAAACGTATCACCAACCCTACACCTTGCCCTATGCCGTACCCTAATCCTAATCTGTATGCTGACAATGACGCGTGCGTCAGCACATAGCCTGACCCTAACATGTTTCCGTACCCTCACCTGTGCCCTAATCCTTGAGGTTCCCTAAGCCTAACCCTAGGCGGGCACGGAAACCTACCACCCATCCTACACCTTACTCTACACCGTACCCTTATCCTAACCTGTGCGTCAGCATGTACCCTGACCCTAACACGTTTCTGTACCCTCACCTGTGCCTTAAACCTTGCCGTTCCCTAACCCTAACCCTAGCCCTAAACGGAAACCTACCACCAACCCTACACCTTAACCTACGCCATACCCTAATCCTAATCTGTACGCTGACACTGACCCGTGCGTCAGCACATACCCTCACCCTAACACGTTTCCGTACCCTCACCTGTCCCCTAAGCCTTGCCATTCCCTAACCCTAACCGTAGCCCGGAACGGAAACCCGCCACCATCCCTACGCCTTACCCTACGCCGTACCCTACTCCTGGCCCGTACGCCGGCACTGACCCGTGCGTCAGTACGTAGCCTGGCCCTCCCACCTTTCCGTACCCTCACCGGTGCCCTAAGACTTGCCGTTCCCTAACCCTAACCCTAGCCCGGAATGGAAACGCGCCACCAGCCCTTCGCCTTAGCCTACGCCGTTGCATACTCCTGGCCCGTACGCCGGCACTGACCCGTGCGTCAGTACGTAGCCTGGCCGTCCCACGTTTCCGCACCCTCACCTGTGCCCTAAGCCTTGCCGTGCCCTAACCCTAACCTTAGCCCGGAAGGAAACCCGCCACCAGCCCTACGCCTTACCCTATGCCATACTCTAATCCTTCTCCATACGTTGACACTGAGCAGTGCGTCAGCACGTACCCTGAGCCTAACACGTTTCCGTACCGTCACCTGTGCCCTAAACCTTGCAGTTCCCTAACCCTAACCCTAGCCTGGAACGGAAACCTACCACCAACCCTACACCTTACCCTACGCCGTAACCTAATACTAATCCATACGCTGACACTGACCCGTGCGTCAGCAAGTTCCCTGACCCTAACACGTTTCCGTAACCTCATGTCTGTCCTAAACCTTGCCGTTCCCTAACGCTAACCCTAGCACGGAATGGAAACCTACCACAAAACCTACACCTTACCCTACACCGTACCCAAATCCTAATCCGTACGCTTACACTGACACGTGCGTCAGCACGTACGCTGACGCTAACACGTTTCCGTACACTCACCTGTGCCCTAATCCTTGCCATTCCCTAAGCGTAACCCTAGGCCGGAACGGAAACCTACCACAAACACTACACCTTACCCTACGCCGTACCCTAATCCTAACCCGTGCGTCAGCATGTACCCTGACCCTAACACGTTTCTGTACCCTGACCTGTGCCCTATACCTTGCCGTTCCCTAACCCTAACCCTAGCCCGGAATGGAAACCTACCACCAACCCTCCACCTTTCCCTACGCCGTACCCTAATCCTAATCCGTAAGCTGGCACTGACCCGTGCGTCAGAACGTACCCTGACCCTAACACATTTCCGTACCCTCACCTGTGCCCTAAGCCTTGCCGTTCCCTAAACGTTACCCTAGCCCGGAACAAAACCTACCACCAACCCTACACCTTACACTACGCCGAACCCTCATACTAACCCGTGCGTCAGCACATACACTGACCCTAACACGTTTCCGTACACTCACCTGTGCCCTAAACCTTGCTGTTCCCTAACCCTATCCCTAGCCCAGAATGGAAAACCACCACCAGCCCTACACCTAACCTTACGCCGTACCCTATTCCTCATCCGTAAGCTGGCACTGACCCATGCGTCAGCACGTAGCCTGATCCTCCCACGTTTCCGTACCCTCACCTGTGCCCTAAGCCTTGCCGTTCCCTCACCCTAACCCTAGCCCAGAACGGAAACCCACCACCAGCCCTACACCTTACCCTATGCCGTAGCCTACTCCTGGCCCATACGCTGGCACTGACCCGTGCGTCAGCACGTACCATGACCCTAACACGTTTCCGTACCCACACCTGTGCCCTAAGCCTTCCCGTTCCCTAACGCTAACCTTAGCACAGAACGGAAACCCACCACCAGCCCTACACCTTACCCTACGCCGTACCCTAATCCTGCCCTGTACGCTGGCACTGACCCGTACGTCAGCACGTAGCCTGACCTTCCCATGTTTCCGTAACCTCACCTGTGCCCTAAACCTTGCCGTTCCCTAACCCTAACGGTAGCCCGGAATGGAAACGTATCACCAACCCTACACCTTACCCTACGCCGTACCCTAATCCTAATCCGTACGCTGACAATGACCCGTGCGTCAGCACATACCCTGACCCTAACATGTTTCCGTACACTCACCTGTGCCCTAATCCTTGCCGTAACCTAAGCCTAACCCTAGGCCGGCACGAAAACCCACCACCAGCTCTACACCTAACCTTACGCTGTACCCTACTCCTCATCCGTAAGCTGGCACTGACCCGTGCGTCAGCACGTAGCCTGACCCTCCCACGTTTCTGTACCCTCACCTGTGCCTAAGCCTTGCCGTTCCCTCACCCTAACCCTAGCCCGGAACGGAAACCCATCACCAGCCCTACACATTACCCTAGGCCGTACCCTACTCCTGGCCCGTACGCCGGCACTGACCAGTGCGTCAGCACGTAGCCTTGCCCTCCCACGTCTCCATACCCTCACCTGTGCCCTAAGCCTTGCCGTTCCCTAACCCTAACCCTAGCCCGGAACGGAAATCCGCCAGCAGCCCTACGCCTTACCCTACGCCGTACCCTACTCCTGGCCCGTATGCCGGCACTGACCCGTGCGTCAGCACGTAGCCTGACCCTCCCAAGTTTCCGTAACCTCACCTGTGCCCTAAACCTTGCCGTTCCCTAACCCTAACCCTAGTCCGAAACGGTAACCCACCACCACCTCTACACCTAACCTTACGCCGTATCCTATTCCTCATCCATAAGCTGGCACTGACCCGTGCGTCAGTACGTAGCCTGGCCCTCCCAAGTTTCCGTACCCTCACCTGTGCCCTAAGCCTTGCAATTCCCTAACCCTAACCCGAGCCCGGAACAGAAACCCGCCACCAGCCCTACGCCTTACCCTACACCGTACTCTACTCCTGGCCCGTACGCCGGCACTGACCCGTGCGTCAGCACGAAGCCTGGCCCTCCCACGTTTCCGTACCCTCACCTGTGCCCGAAGCCTTGCCGTTCCCTAACGCTACTCATAGCTCGGAATGGAAACCCGCCACCAGCCCTACGCCTTACCCTATGCCGTACCCTACTCCTGGCCCGTACGCCGGCACTGACCCGTGCGTCAGCACGTAGCCTGGCCCTCCCACGTTTCCGTACCCACACCTGTGCCCTAAGCCTTGCCGTTCCCTAACCCTAACCCTAGCCCTGAATGGAAACCCAAAACCAGCCCTACACCTTACCCTATGCCGTAGCTTACTCCTGGTCTGTAAGCTGGCACTGACCCCGGCGTCAGCACGTAGCCTGACCCTCCCACGTTTCCGTACCCTCACCTGTGCCCTAAGCCTTGCCGTTCCCTAACACTAACCCTAGCCCAGAACGGAAACCCACCACCAGCCCTACACTTTACCCTATGCCGTACCCTACTCCTGGCCCGTACGCTGGCACTGACCCGTGCGTCAGCACGTAGCCTGAACCTCCCACGTTTCCGTACCCTCACCTGTGCCCTAAGCCTTGTCGTTCCCTAACCCTAACCCTAGACCGGAACGGAAACCACCACCAGCTCTACACCTAACCTTACGCCGTACCCTATTCCTCATCCATAAGCTGGCACTGACCCGTGCGTCAGCACTTAGCCTGACCCTCCCACGTTTCCGTATTCTCACCTGTGCTCTAAGCCTTGCCATTCCTCACCGTAAGCCTAACATGGAACGCAAACCCACCATCAGCCCTACACCTTACCCTACGCCATAGCTTACTCCTGGTCCGTAAGCTTGCACTGACCCCGGCGTCAGAACGTAGCCTGGCCCTCCCACGTTTCCGTACCCTCACCTGTGCCCTAAGCCTTGCCGTTCCCTAACCCTAACCCTAGCCCGGAACGGAAACCCGCCACCAGCCGTATGCCTTACCCTACGCCGTACCCTACTCCTGGCCCGTACGCCGGCACTGACCCGTGCGTCGGCAAGTAGCCTGGCCCTCCCACGTTTCCGTACCCTCACCTGTGCCCTAAGCCTTGCCGTTCCCTAGCCCTAACCCTAGCCCGGAACGGAAACCCGCCACCAGCCCTACGCCTTACCGTACGCCGTACCCTACTCCTGGTCCGTACGCCGGCACTGACCCGTGCGTCAGCACGTAGCCTGGCCCTCCCACGTTTCCGTACCCTCACCTGTGCCCTAAGCCTTGCCGTTCCCTAACCATAACCCTAGCCAGGAACGGAAACCTACCACCAAAGCTACACCTTACCCTACGCCGTACCCTAATCCTAACCCGTGTGTCAGCATGTACCCTGACACTAACACGTTTCTGTACCCTCACCTGTGCCCTAAACCTTACCGTTCCCTAACCCTAACCCTAGCCCGGAACAGAAGCCTACCACCAACCCTACACCTTACCCTACACCGTACCCTAATCCTAATCCGTACGCTGACACTGACCCGTGCATCAGCAAGTACCCTGACCCTAACACGTTTCCGTACCCTCACCTCTGTGCTAAACCTTGCCGTTCCCTAACCCTAACCCTAGCGCGGAATGGAAACCTAGCACAAAACCTACACTTTACCCTATACTGTACCCAAATCCTAATCCGTATGCTTACACTGACACGTGCGTCAGCACGTATCCTGACCCTAACATGTTTCCGTACCCTCACCTGTGCCCTAATCCTTACCGTTCCCTAAGCCTAACCCTAGGCGGGCACGGAAACCTACCACCAATCCTACACCTTAATCTACACCGTACCCTAATCCTAACCTGTGCGTCAGCATGTACCCTGACCCTAACACGTTTCTGTACCCTCACCTGTGCCTTAAACCTTGCCGTTCCCTAACCCTAACCCTAGCCCTAAACGGAAACCTACCACCAACCCTACACCTTAACCTACGCCATACCCTAATCCTAATCTGTACGCTGACACTGACCCGTGCGTCAGCACGTACCCTGACCCTAACACGTTTCCGTACCCTCACCTGTCCCCTAAGCCTTGCCATTCCCTAACCCTAACCGTAGCCCGGAACGGAAACCCGCCACCATCCCTACGCCTTACCCTACGCCGTACCCTACTCCTGGCCCGTACGCCGGCACTGACCCGTGCGTCAGTACGTAGCCTGGCCCTCCCACCTTTCCGTACCCTCACCGGTGCCCTAAGACTTGCCGTTCCCTAACCCTAACCCTAGCCCGGAATGGAAACGCGCCACCAGCCCTTCGCCTTAGCCTACGCCGTTGCATACTCCTGGCCCGTACGCCGGCACTGACCCGTGCGTCAGTACGTAGCCTGGCCGTCCCACGTTTCCGCACCCTCACCTGTGCCCTAAGCCTTGCCGTGCCCTAACCCTAACCTTAGCCCGGAAGGAAACCCGCCACCAGCCCTACGCCTTACCCTATGCCATACTCTAATCCTTCTCCATACGTTGACACTGAGCAGTGCGTCAGCACGTACCCTGAGCCTAACACGTTTCCGTACCGTCACCTGTGCCCTAAACCTTGCAGTTCCCTAACCCTAACCCTAGCCTGGAACGGAAACCTACCACCAACCCTACACCTTACCCTACGCCGTAACCTAATACTAATCCATACGCTGACACTGACCCGTGCGTCAGCAAGTTCCCTGACCCTAACACGTTTCCGTAACCTCATGTCTGTCCTAAACCTTGCCGTTCCCTAACGCTAACCCTAGCACGGAATGGAAACCTACCACAAAACCTACACCTTACCCTACACCGTACCCAAATCCTAATCCGTACGCTTACACTGACACGTGCGTCAGCACGTACGCTGACGCTAACACGTTTCCGTACACTCACCTGTGCCCTAATCCTTGCCATTCCCTAAGCGTAACCCTAGGCCGGAACGGAAACCTACCACAAACACTACACCTTACCCTACGCCGTACCCTAATCCTAACCCGTGCGTCAGCATGTACCCTGACCCTAACACGTTTCTGTACCCTGACCTGTGCCCTATACCTTGCCGTTCCCTAACCCTAACCCTAGCCCGGAATGGAAACCTACCACCAACCCTCCACCTTTCCCTACGCCGTACCCTAATCCTAATCCGTAAGCTGGCACTGACCCGTGCGTCAGAACGTACCCTGACCCTAACACATTTCCGTACCCTCACCTGTGCCCTAAGCCTTGCCGTTCCCTAAACGTTACCCTAGCCCGGAACAAAACCTACCACCAACCCTACACCTTACACTACGCCGAACCCTCATACTAACCCGTGCGTCAGCACATACACTGACCCTAACACGTTTCCGTACACTCACCTGTGCCCTAAACCTTGCTGTTCCCTAACCCTATCCCTAGCCCAGAATGGAAAACCACCACCAGCCCTACACCTAACCTTACGCCGTACCCTATTCCTCATCCGTAAGCTGGCACTGACCCATGCGTCAGCACGTAGCCTGATCCTCCCACGTTTCCGTACCCTCACCTGTGCCCTAAGCCTTGCCGTTCCCTCACCCTAACCCTAGCCCAGAACGGAAACCCACCACCAGCCCTACACCTTACCCTATGCCGTAGCCTACTCCTGGCCCATACGCTGGCACTGACCCATGCGTCAGCACGTACCATGACCCTAACACGTTTCCGTACCCACACCTGTGCCCTAAGCCTTCCCGTTCCCTAACGCTAACCTTAGCACAGAACGGAAACCCACCACCAGCCCTACACCTTACCCTACGCCGTACCCTAATCCTGCCCTGTACGCTGGCACTGACCCGTACGTCAGCACGTAGCCTGACCTTCCCATGTTTCCGTAACCTCACCTGTGCCCTAAACCTTGCCGTTCCCTAACCCTAACGGTAGCCCGGAATGGAAACGTATCACCAACCCTACACCTTACCCTACGCCGTACCCTAATCCTAATCCGTACGCTGACAATGACCCGTGCGTCAGCACATACCCTGACCCTAACATGTTTCCGTACACTCACCTGTGCCCTAATCCTTGCCGTAACCTAAGCCTAACCCTAGGCCGGCACGAAAACCCACCACCAGCTCTACACCTAACCTTACGCTGTACCCTACTCCTCATCCGTAAGCTGGCACTGACCCGTGCGTCAGCACGTAGCCTGACCCTCCCACGTTTCTGTACCCTCACCTGTGCCTAAGCCTTGCCGTTCCCTCACCCTAACCCTAGCCCGGAACGGAAACCCATCACCAGCCCTACACATTACCCTAGGCCGTACCCTACTCCTGGCCCGTACGCCGGCACTGACCAGTGCGTCAGCACGTAGCCTTGCCCTCCCACGTCTCCGTACCCTCACCTGTGCCCTAAGCCTTGCCGTTCCCTAACCCTAACCCTAGCCCGGAACGGAAATCCGCCAGCAGCCCTACGCCTTACCCTACGCCGTACCCTACTCCTGGCCCGTATGCCGGCACTGACCCGTGCGTCAGCACGTAGCCTGACCCTCCCAAGTTTCCGTAACCTCACCTGTGCCCTAAACCTTGCCGTTCCCTAACCCTAACCCTAGTCCGAAACGGTAACCCACCACCACCTCTACACCTAACCTTACGCCGTATCCTATTCCTCATCCATAAGCTGGCACTGACACGTGCGTCAGTACGTAGCCTGGCCCTCCCACGTTTCCGTACCCTCACCTGTGCCCTAAGCCTTGCAATTCCCTAACCCTAACCCGAGCCCGGAACAGAAACCCGCCACCAGCCCTACGCCTTACCCTACACCGTACTCTACTCCTGGCCCGTACGCCGGCACTGACCCGTGCGTCAGCACGAAGCCTGGCCCTCCCACGTTTCCGTACCCTCACCTGTGCCCGAAGCCTTGCCGTTCCCTAACGCTACTCATAGCTCGGAATGGAAACCCGCCACCAGCCCTACGCCTTACCCTATGCCGTACCCTACTCCTGGCCCGTACGCCGGCACTGACCCGTGCGTCAGCACGTAGCCTGGCCCTCCCACGTTTCCGTACCCACACCTGTGCCCTAAGCCTTGCCGTTCCCTAACCCTAACCCTAGCCCTGAATGGAAACCCAAAACCAGCCCTACACCTTACCCTATGCCGTAGCTTACTCCTGGTCTGTAAGCTGGCACTGACCCCGGCGTCAGCACGTAGCCTGACCCTCCCACGTTTCCGTACCCTCACCTGTGCCCTAAGCCTTGCCGTTCCCTAACACTAACCCTAGCCCAGAACGGAAACCCACCACCAGCCCTACACTTTACCCTATGCCGTACCCTACTCCTGGCCCGTACGCTGGCACTGACCCGTGCGTCAGCACGTAGCCTGAACCTCCCACGTTTCCGTACCCTCACCTGTGCCCTAAGCCTTGTCGTTCCCTAACCCTAACCCTAGACCGGAACGGAAACCACCACCAGCTCTACACCTAACCTTACGCCGTACCCTATTCCTCATCCATAAGCTGGCACTGACCCGTGCGTCAGCACTTAGCCTGACCCTCCCACGTTTCCGTATTCTCACCTGTGCTCTAAGCCTTGCCATTCCTCACCGTAAGCCTAACATGGAACGCAAACCCACCATCAGCCCTACACCTTACCCTACGCCATAGCTTACTCCTGGTCCGTAAGCTTGCACTGACCCCGGCGTCAGAACGTAGCCTGGCCCTCCCACGTTTCCGTACCCTCACCTGTGCCCTAAGCCTTGCCGTTCCCTAACCCTAACCCTAGCCCGGAACGGAAACCCGCCACCAGCCGTATGCCTTACCCTACGCCGTACCCTACTCCTGGCCCGTACGCCGGCACTGACCCGTGCGTCGGCAAGTAGCCTGGCCCTCCCACGTTTCCGTACCCTCACCTGTGCCCTAAGCCTTGCCGTTCCCTAGCCCTAACCCTAGCCCAGAACGGAAACCCGCCACCAGCCCTACGCCTTACCGTACGCCGTACCCTACTCCTGGTCCGTACGCCGGCACTGACCCGTGCGTCAGCACGTAGCCTGGCCCTCCCACGTTTCCGTACCCTCACCTGTGCCCTAAGCCTTGCCGTTCCCTAACCATAACCCTAGCCAGGAACGGAAACCTACCACCAAAGCTACACCTTACCCTACGCCGTACCCTAATCCTAACCCGTGTGTCAGCATGTACCCTGACACTAACACGTTTCTGTACCCTCACCTGTGCCCTAAACCTTACCGTTCCCTAACCCTAACCCTAGCCCGGAACAGAAGCCTACCACCAACCCTACACCTTACCCTACACCGTACCCTAATCCTAATCCGTACGCTGACACTGACCCGTGCATCAGCAAGTACCCTGACCCTAACACGTTTCCGTACCCTCACCTCTGTGCTAAACCTTGCCGTTCCCTAACCCTAACCCTAGCGCGGAATGGAAACCTAGCACAAAACCTACACTTTACCCTATACTGTACCCAAATCCTAATCCGTATGCTTACACTGACACGTGCGTCAGCACGTATCCTGACCCTAACACGTTTCCGTAACCTCACCTGTGTCCTAAACCTTGCGGTTCCCTAACCCTAACCCTAGCCCAGAATGGAAACCTACCACCAACCCTACACCTTACCCTAGGCCATACCCTAATCCTTCTCCATATGCTGACAGTGACCCGTGCGTCAGCACGTACCCTGAGCCTAACACGTTTCCGTACCCTCACCTGTGCCCTAAACCTTGCAGTTCCCTAACCCTAACCCTAGCCTGGAACGGAAACCTACCACCAACCCTACACCTTACCCTACGCCGTAACCTAATCCTAATCCATACGCTGACACTGACCCGTGCGTCAGCAAGTACCCTGACCCTAACACGTTTCCGTACGCTCACCTGTGTCCTAAACCTTACGGTTCCCTAACCCTAACCGTAGCGTGGAACGGAAACCTACCACAAAACCTACACCTTACCCTACGCCGTACCCTAATCCTAATCCATACGCTGACACTGAACCGTGCGTCAGCACGTACCATGACCATAACACGTTTCCGTACACTCACCTGTGCCCTAAGCCTTGCCGTTCCCTAACCCTAACCCTAGCCGGGAACAGAAACCCGCCACCAGCACTACGCCTTACCCTACGCCGTTGCCTACTCCTGGCCCGTACGCCGGCACTGACCCGTGCGTCAGCACGTAGCCTGGCCCTCCCACGTTTCCGTACCCTCACCTGTGCCCTAAGCCTTGCCGTTCCCTAACCCTAACCCTAGCCCGGAACGGAAACCCACCACCAGCTCTACACCTAACCTTACACCGTACCCTACTCCTCATCCGTAAGCTGGCACTGACCCGTGCGTCAGCACGTAGCCTGACCCTCCCACGTTTCTGTACCCTCACCTGTGCCTAAGCCTTGCCGTTCCCTCACCCTAACCCTAGCCTGGAACAGAAACCCATCACCAGCCCTACACATTACCCTAGGCCGTACCCTACTCCTGGCCCGTACGCCGGCACTGACCAGTGCGTCAGCACGTAGCCTTGCCCTCCCACGTTTCCGTACCCTCACCTGTGCCCTAAGCCTTGCCGTTCCCTAACCCTAACCCTAGCCCGGAACGGAAATCCGCCAGCAGCCCTGCGCCTTACCCTACGCCGTACCCTACTCCTGGCCCGTACGCCGGCACTGACCCGTGCGTCAGCACGTAGCCTGACCCTCCCACGTTTCCGTAACCTCACCTGTGCCCGAAACCTTGCCGTTCCCTAACCCTAACCCTAGTCCGAAACGGTAACCCACCACCACCTCTACACCTAACCTTACACCGTATCCTATTCCTCATCCGTAAGCTGGCACTGACCCATGCGTCAGCACATAGCCTGACCCTCTCACGTTTCCGTATCCTCACCTGTGCCCTAAGCCTTGCCGTTCCCTAAGCGTAACCCTAGGCCGGAACGGAAACCTACCACCAACCCTACACCTTACCCTATGCCGTACCCTAATCCTATCCCGTGCGTCAGCATGTACCCTGACCCTAACACGTTTCTGTACCCTCACCTGTGCCCTAAACCTTGCCGTTCCCTAACCCTAACCCTAGCCCCGAATGGAAACCTACCACCAACCCTCCACCTTAACCTATGCCGTACCCTAATCCTAATCTGTAAGCTGACACTGACCCGTGCGTCACAACGTACCCTGACCCTAACACGTTTCCGTACACTCACCTGTGCCCTAAACCTTGCCGTTCCCTAAACGTTACCCTAGCCCGGAACGAAAACCTACCACCAACCCTACACCTTACCCTACGTCGAACCCTCATACTAACCTGTGCGTCAGCACATACACTGACCCTAACACGTTTCGGTACACTCACCTGTGCCCTAAGCCTTGCCGTTCCTTAACCCTAACCCTAGCCGGGAACAGAAACCCGCCACCAGCACTACGCGTTACCCTACGCCGTTGCCTACTCCTGGCCCGTACGCCGGCACTGACCCGTGCGTCAGCACGTAGCCTGGCCCTCCCACGTTTCCGTACCCTCACCTGTGCACTAAGCCTTGCCGTTCCCTAACCCTAACCCTAGCCCGGAACGGAAACCCACCACCAGCTCTACACCTAACCTTACGCCGTACACTATTCCTCATCCGTAAGCTGGCACTGACCCGTGTGTCAGCACGTAGCCTGACCCTCCGACGTTTCCGTACCCTCACCTGTGCCCTAAACCTTGCCGTTCCCTCACCCTAACGCTAGCCCGGAACGGAAACCCATCACCAGCCCTACACATTACCCTATGCGATACCCTACTCCTGGCCCGTACGCCGGCACTGACCCGTGCGTCAGCACGTAGCCTTGCCCTCCCACGTTTCCGTACCCTCACCTGTGCCCTAAGCCTTGCCGTTCCCTAACCCTAACCCTAGCGCTGAATGGAAAACTACCACAATACCTACACCTTACCCTACGCCGTACCCTAATCCTAATCCATATGCTGACACTGACCCGTGGGTCAGCACGTGCCCTGGCCCTAACACGTTTCCGTACACTCACCTGTGCCCTAAACCTTGCAGTTCCGTAACCCTAACCCTAGCCCAGAACGAAAAACTACCTCCATCACTATACCTTACCCTACGTCATACCCTAATCCTAATCTGTATGCTGACAATGACCCTTGCGTCAGCACATACCCTGACCCTAACACGTTTCCGTACCCTCACCTGTGCCCTAATCCTTGCCATTCCCTAAGCGTAACCCTAGGGCGGAACGGAAACCTACCACCAACCCCTACGCCTTACCCTAAGCCGTACCCTAATCCTAACCCGTGCGTCAGTATGTACCCTGACCCTAACACGTTTCTGTACCCTCACCTGTGCCCTAAACCTTGCCGTTCCCTAACCCTAACCCTAGCCCGGAATGGAAACCTACCACCAACCCTCCACCTTACCCTACGCCGTACCCTAATCCTAATCCGTACGCTGACACTGACCCGTGCGTCAGCACGTACCCTGACCCTAACACGTTTCCGTACACTCACCTGTGCCCTAAACCTTGCAGTTCCCTAACCCTAACCCTAGCCCAGAACAAAAAACTACCACCATCACTATACCTTACCCTACGCCATACCCTAATCCTAATCTGTACGCTGACAATGACCCGTGCGTCAGCACATACCCTGACCCTAACACGTTTCCGTACCCTCACCTGTGCCCTAATCCTTGCCGTTCCCTAAGCGTAACCCTAGGCCGGAACCGAAACCTGCCACCAACCCTACACCTTTCCCTACGCCGTACCTAATCCTAACCCGTGCGTCAGCATGTACCCTGACCCTAACACGTTTCTGTACCCTCACCTGTGCCCTAAACCTTGCCGTTCCCTAACCCTAACCCTAGCCCGGAATGGAAACCTACCACTAACCCTCCACCTTACCCTACGCCGTACCCTAATCCTAATCCGTAAGCTGACACTGACCCATGTGTCAGAACGTACCCTGACCCTAACACGTTTCCGTACCCTCACCTGTGCCCTAAACCTTGCCGTTCCCTAAACGTTACCCTATCCCGGAACGAAAACCTACCACCAACCCTACACCTTACCCTACGCCGAACCCTCATACTAACCAGTGCGTCAGCACATACACTGACCCTAACACGTTTCCGTACACTCACCTGTGCCCTAAACCTTGCTGTTCCCTAACCCTAACCCTAGCCCTGAATGGAAACCCAACACCAGCCCTACACCTTACCCTCTGCCGTAGCTTACTCCTGGTCTGTAAGCTGGCACTGACCCCGGCGTCAGCACGTAGCCTGACCCTCCCACGTTTCCGTACCCTCACCTGTGCCCTAAGCCTTGCCGTTCCCTAACACTAACCCTAGCCCGGAACGGAAACCCACCACCAGACCTACACTTTACCCTATGCTGTACCATACTCCTGGCCCGTACGCTGGCACTGACCCGTGCGTCAGCACGTAGCCTGAACCTCCCACATTTCCGTACCCTCACCTGTGCCCTAAGCTTTGTCGTTCCCTAACCCTAACCCTAGACCGGAACGGAAACCCACCACCAGCTCTACACCTAACCTTACGCCGTACCCTATTCCTCATCCATAAGCTGGCACTGACCCGTGCGTCAGCACTTAGCCTGACCCTCTCACGTTTCCGTATTCTCACCTGTGCTCTAAGCCTTGCTATTCCTCACCGTAAGCCTAGCCTGGAACGGAAACCCACCACCAGCCCTACACCTTACCCTACGCCGTAGCTTACTCCAGGTCCGTAAGCTTGCACTGACCCCGGCGTCAGCACGTAGCCTGGCCCTCCCACGTTTCCGTACCCTCACCTGTGCCCTAAGCCTTGCCGTTCCCTAACCCTAACCCTAGCCCGGAACGGAAACCCGCCACCAGCCGTATGCCTTACCCTACGCCGTACCCTACTCCTGGCCTATATGCCGGCACTGACCCGTGCGTCAGCACGTAGCCTGGCCCTCCCACGTTTCCGTACCCTCACCTGTGCCCTAAGCCTTCCCGTTCCCTAACCCTAACCCTAGCCCGGAACGGAACCCCGCCACCAGCCCTACACCTTACCCTACGCTGTACCCTACTAGTGGCCCGTACGCCGGCACTGACCCGTGCATCGGCACGTAGCCTGGCCCTCCCACGTTTCCGTACCCTCACCTGTGCCCTAAGCCTTGCCGTTCCCTAGCCCTAACCCTAGCCCGGAACGGAAACCCGCCACCAGCCCTACGCCTTACCGTACGCCGTAGCCTACTCCTGACCCGTACACCGGCAGTGACCCGTGCGTCAGCACGTAGCCTGGCCGTCCCACGTTTCCGTACCCTCACCTGTGCCCTAAGCCTTGCCGTTCCCTAACCCTAACCCTAGACCGGAACGGAAACCTACCACCAAAGCTACACCTTACCCTACGCCGTACCCTAATCCTAACCCGTGCGTCAGCATGTAACCTGACACTAACACGTTTCTGTACCCTCACCTGTGCCCTAAACCTTACCGTTCCCTAACCCTAACCCTAGCCCGGAACAGAAGCCTACCACCAACCCTACACCTTACCCTATGCCGTACCCTAATCCTAATCCGTACGCTGACACTGACCCGTGCGTCAGCAAGTACCCTGACCCTAACACGTTTCCGTACACTCACCTCTGTCCTAAACCTTGCGGTTCCCTAACCATAACCCTAGCCCAGAATGGAAACCTACCACCAACCCTACACCTTACCCTAGGCCGTACCCTAATCCTTCTCCATATGCTGACAGTGACCCGTGCGTCAGAACGTACCCTGACCCTAACACGTTTCCGTACCCTCACCTGTGCCCTAAACCTTGCCGTTCCCTAAACTTTACCCTAACCCGGAACGAAAACCTACCACCAACCCTACACCTTACCCTACGTCGAACCCTCATACTAACCTGTGCGTCAGCACATACACTGACCCTAACACGTTTCCGTACACTCACCTGTGCCCTAAGCCTTGCCGTTCCCTAACCCTAACCCTAGCCGGGAACAGAAACCCGCCACCAGAACTACGCCTTACCCTACGCCGTTGCCTACTCCTGGCCCGTACGCCGGCACTGACCCGTGCGTCAGCACGTAGCCTGGCCCTCCCACGTTTCCGTACCCTCACCTGTGCCCTAAGCCTTGCCGTTCCCTAACCCTAACACTAGCCCGGAACGGAAACCCACCACCAGCTCTACACTTAACCTTACACCATACCCTACTCCTCATCCGTAAACTGGCACTGACCCGTGCGTCAGCACGTAGCCTGACCCTCACACGTTTCTGTACCCTCACCTGTGCCTAAGCCTTGCCGTTCCCTCACCATAACTCTAGCCCGGAACGGAAACCCATCACCAGCCCTACACATTACCCTAGGCCGTACCCTACTCCTGGCCCGTACGCCGGCACTGACCAGTGCGTCAGCACGTAGCCTTGCCCTCCCACGTTTCCGTACCCTCACCTGTGCCCTAAGCCTTGTCGTTCCCTAACCCTAACCCTAGCCCGGAACGGAAATCCGCCAGCAGCCCTACGCCTTACCCTACGCCGTACCCTACTCCTGGCCCGTACGCCGGCACTGACCCGTGCGTCAGCACGTAGCCTGACCCTCCCACGTTTCCGTAACTTCACCTGTGCCCGAAACCTTGCCGTTCCCTAACCCTATCCCTAGTCCGAAACGGTAACCTACCACCACCTCTACACCTAACCTTACGCCGTATCCTATTCCTCATCCGTAAGCTGGCACTGACCCATGTGTCAGCACATAGCCTGACGCTCTCACGTTTCCGTACCCTCACCTGTGCCCTAAACCTTGCCGTTCCCTAAGCCTAAACCTAGGCTGGAACGGAAACCTACCACCAACCCTACACCTTACCCTACGCCGTACCCTAATCCTAACACGTGCGTCAGCATGTACCCTGACCCTAACACGTTTCTGTACCCTCACCTGTGCCGTAAACCTTGCCGTTCCCTAGCCCTAACCCTAGCCCAGAATGGAAACCTACCACCAACCCTACACCTTACCCTACGCCGTACCCTAATCCTTCTCCATACGCTGACACTGACCCGTGGGTCAGCACGTAGCCTGAGCCTAACACGTTTCCGTACCCTCACCTGTGCCCTAAACCTTGCAGTTCCCTAACCCTAACCCTAGCCTGGAACGGAAACCTACCACCAACCCTACACCTTACCCTACGCCATAACCTAATCCTAATCCGTATGCTGACACTGACCCATGCGTCAGCAAGTACCCTGACCCTAACACGTTTCCGTACGCTCAACTTTGTCCTAAACCTTACGGTTCCCTAACCCTAACCGTAGCGCAGAAAGGAAACCTACCACAAAACCTACACCTTACCCTACGCCGTACCCTAATCCTAATCCGTACGCTGACACTGACCCGTGCGTCAGCACGTACCATGACCCTAACACGTTTCCGTACATTCACCTGTGCCCTAAACCTTGCCGTTCCCTAACCCAAACCCTAGCCCGGAATGGAAACGTATCACCAACCCTACACCTTGCCCTATGCCGTACCCTAATCCTAATCTGTATGCTGACAATGACGCGTGCGTCAGCACATAGCCTGACCCTAACATGTTTCCGTACCCTCACCTGTGCCCTAATCCTTGCCGTTCCCTAAGCCTAACCCTAGGCGGGCACGGAAACCTACCACCCATCCTACACCTTACTCTACACCGTACCCTAATCCTAACCTGTGCGTCAGCATGTACCCTGACCCTAACACGTTTCTGTACCCTCACCTGTGCCTTAAACCTTGCCGTTCCCTAACCCTAACCCTAGCCCTAAACGGAAACCTACCACCAACCCTACACCTTAACCTACGCCATACCCTAATCCTAATCTGTACGCTGACACTGACCCGTGCGTCAGCACGTACCCTCACCCTAACACGTTTCCGTACCCTCACCTGTCCCCTAAGCCTTGCCATTCCCTAACCCTAACCGTAGCCCGGAACGGAAACCCGCCACCATCCCTACGCCTTACCCTACGCCGTACCCTACTCCTGGCCCGTACGCCGGCACTGACCCGTGCGTCAGTACGTAGCCTGGCCCTCCCACCTTTCCGTACCCTCACCGGTGCCCTAAGACTTGCCGTTCCCTAACCCTAACCCTAGCCCGGAATGGAAACGCGCCACCAGCCCTTCGCCTTAGCCTACGCCGTTGCATACTCCTGGCCCGTACGCCGGCACTGACCCGTGCGTCAGTACGTAGCCTGGCCGTCCCACGTTTCCGCACCCTCACCTGTGCCCTAAGCCTTGCCGTGCCCTAACCCTAACCTTAGCCCGGAAGGAAACCCGCCACCAGCCCTACGCCTTACCCTATGCCATACTCTAATCCTTCTCCATACGTTGACACTGAGCAGTGCGTCAGCACGTACCCTGAGCCTAACACGTTTCCGTACCGTCACCTGTGCCCTAAACCTTGCAGTTCCCTAACCCTAACCCTAGCCTGGAACGGAAACCTACCACCAACCCTACACCTTACCCTACGCCGTAACCTAATACTAATCCATACGCTGACACTGACCCGTGCGTCAGCAAGTTCCCTGACCCTAACACGTTTCCGTAACCTCATGTCTGTCCTAAACCTTGCCGTTCCCTAACGCTAACCCTAGCACGGAATGGAAACCTACCACAAAACCTACACCTTACCCTACACCGTACCCAAATCCTAATCCGTACGCTTACACTGACACGTGCGTCAGCACGTACGCTGACGCTAACACGTTTCCGTACACTCACCTGTGCCCTAATCCTTGCCATTCCCTAAGCGTAACCCTAGGCCGGAACGGAAACCTACCACAAACACTACACCTTACCCTACGCCGTACCCTAATCCTAACCCGTGCGTCAGCATGTACCCTGACCCTAACACGTTTCTGTACCCTGACCTGTGCCCTATACCTTGCCGTTCCCTAACCCTAACCCTAGCCCGGAATGGAAACCTACCACCAACCCTCCACCTTTCCCTACGCCGTACCCTAATCCTAATCCGTAAGCTGGCACTGACCCGTGCGTCAGAACGTACCCTGACCCTAACACATTTCCGTACCCTCACCTGTGCCCTAAGCCTTGCCGTTCCCTAAACGTTACCCTAGCCCGGAACAAAACCTACCACCAACCCTACACCTTACACTACGCCGAACCCTCATACTAACCCGTGCGTCAGCACATACACTGACCCTAACACGTTTCCGTACACTCACCTGTGCCCTAAACCTTGCTGTTCCCTAACCCTATCCCTAGCCCAGAATGGAAAACCACCACCAGCCCTACACCTAACCTTACGCCGTACCCTATTCCTCATCCGTAAGCTGGCACTGACCCATGCGTCAGCACGTAGCCTGATCCTCCCACGTTTCCGTACCCTCACCTGTGCCCTAAGCCTTGCCGTTCCCTCACCCTAACCCTAGCCCAGAACGGAAACCCACCACCAGCCCTACACCTTACCCTATGCCGTAGCCTACTCCTGGCCCATACGCTGGCACTGACCCGTGCGTCAGCACGTACCATGACCCTAACACGTTTCCGTACCCACACCTGTGCCCTAAGCCTTCCCGTTCCCTAACGCTAACCTTAGCACAGAACGGAAACCCACCACCAGCCCTACACCTTACCCTACGCCGTACCCTAATCCTGCCCTGTACGCTGGCACTGACCCGTACGTCAGCACGTAGCCTGACCTTCCCATGTTTCCGTAACCTCACCTGTGCCCTAAACCTTGCCGTTCCCTAACCCTAACGGTAGCCCGGAATGGAAACGTATCACCAACCCTACACCTTACCCTACGCCGTACCCTAATCCTAATCCGTACGCTGACAATGACCCGTGCGTCAGCACATACCCTGACCCTAACATGTTTCCGTACACTCACCTGTGCCCTAATCCTTGCCGTAACCTAAGCCTAACCCTAGGCCGGCACGAAAACCCACCACCAGCTCTACACCTAACCTTACGCTGTACCCTACTCCTCATCCGTAAGCTGGCACTGACCCGTGCGTCAGCACGTAGCCTGACCCTCCCACGTTTCTGTACCCTCACCTGTGCCTAAGCCTTGCCGTTCCCTCACCCTAACCCTAGCCCGGAACGGAAACCCATCACCAGCCCTACACATTACCCTAGGCCGTACCCTACTCCTGGCCCGTACGCCGGCACTGACCAGTGCGTCAGCACGTAGCCTTGCCCTCCCACGTCTCCATACCCTCACCTGTGCCCTAAGCCTTGCCGTTCCCTAACCCTAACCCTAGCCCGGAACGGAAATCCGCCAGCAGCCCTACGCCTTACCCTACGCCGTACCCTACTCCTGGCCCGTATGCCGGCACTGACCCGTGCGTCAGCACGTAGCCTGACCCTCCCAAGTTTCCGTAACCTCACCTGTGCCCTAAACCTTGCCGTTCCCTAACCCTAACCCTAGTCCGAAACGGTAACCCACCACCACCTCTACACCTAACCTTACGCCGTATCCTATTCCTCATCCATAAGCTGGCACTGACCCGTGCGTCAGTACGTAGCCTGGCCCTCCCACGTTTCCGTACCCTCACCTGTGCCCTAAGCCTTGCAATTCCCTAACCCTAACCCGAGCCCGGAACAGAAACCCGCCACCAGCCCTACGCCTTACCCTACACCGTACTCTACTCCTGGCCCGTACGCCGGCACTGACCCGTGCGTCAGCACGAAGCCTGGCCCTCCCACGTTTCCGTACCCTCACCTGTGCCCGAAGCCTTGCCGTTCCCTAACGCTACTCATAGCTCGGAATGGAAACCCGCCACCAGCCCTACGCCTTACCCTATGCCGTACCCTACTCCTGGCCCGTACGCCGGCACTGACCCGTGCGTCAGCACGTAGCCTGGCCCTCCCACGTTTCCGTACCCACACCTGTGCCCTAAGCCTTGCCGTTCCCTAACCCTAACCCTAGCCCTGAATGGAAACCCAAAACCAGCCCTACACCTTACCCTATGCCGTAGCTTACTCCTGGTCTGTAAGCTGGCACTGACCCCGGCGTCAGCACGTAGCCTGACCCTCCCACGTTTCCGTACCCTCACCTGTGCCCTAAGCCTTGCCGTTCCCTAACACTAACCCTAGCCCAGAACGGAAACCCACCACCAGCCCTACACTTTACCCTATGCCGTACCCTACTCCTGGCCCGTACGCTGGCACTGACCCGTGCGTCAGCACGTAGCCTGAACCTCCCACGTTTCCGTACCCTCACCTGTGCCCTAAGCCTTGTCGTTCCCTAACCCTAACCCTAGACCGGAACGGAAACCACCACCAGCTCTACACCTAACCTTACGCCGTACCCTATTCCTCATCCATAAGCTGGCACTGACCCGTGCGTCAGCACTTAGCCTGACCCTCCCACGTTTCCGTATTCTCACCTGTGCTCTAAGCCTTGCCATTCCTCACCGTAAGCCTAACATGGAACGCAAACCCACCATCAGCCCTACACCTTACCCTACGCCATAGCTTACTCCTGGTCCGTAAGCTTGCACTGACCCCGGCGTCAGAACGTAGCCTGGCCCTCCCACGTTTCCGTACCCTCACCTGTGCCCTAAGCCTTGCCGTTCCCTAACCCTAACCCTAGCCCGGAACGGAAACCCGCCACCAGCCGTATGCCTTACCCTACGCCGTACCCTACTCCTGGCCCGTACGCCGGCACTGACCCGTGCGTCGGCAAGTAGCCTGGCCCTCCCACGTTTCCGTACCCTCACCTGTGCCCTAAGCCTTGCCGTTCCCTAGCCCTAACCCTAGCCCGGAACGGAAACCCGCCACCAGCCCTACGCCTTACCGTACGCCGTACCCTACTCCTGGTCCGTACGCCGGCACTGACCCGTGCGTCAGCACGTAGCCTGGCCCTCCCACGTTTCCGTACCCTCACCTGTGCCCTAAGCCTTGCCGTTCCCTAACCATAACCCTAGCCAGGAACGGAAACCTACCACCAAAGCTACACCTTACCCTACGCCGTACCCTAATCCTAACCCGTGTGTCAGCATGTACCCTGACACTAACACGTTTCTGTACCCTCACCTGTGCCCTAAACCTTACCGTTCCCTAACCCTAACCCTAGCCCGGAACAGAAGCCTACCACCAACCCTACACCTTACCCTACACCGTACCCTAATCCTAATCCGTACGCTGACACTGACCCGTGCATCAGCAAGTACCCTGACCCTAACACGTTTCCGTACCCTCACCTCTGTGCTAAACCTTGCCGTTCCCTAACCCTAACCCTAGCGCGGAATGGAAACCTAGCACAAAACCTACACTTTACCCTATACTGTACCCAAATCCTAATCCGTATGCTTACACTGACACGTGCGTCAGCACGTATCCTGACCCTAACATGTTTCCGTACCCTCACCTGTGCCCTAATCCTTACCGTTCCCTAAGCCTAACCCTAGGCGGGCACGGAAACCTACCACCAATCCTACACCTTAATCTACACCGTACCCTAATCCTAACCTGTGCGTCAGCATGTACCCTGACCCTAACACGTTTCTGTACCCTCACCTGTGCCTTAAACCTTGCCGTTCCCTAACCCTAACCCTAGCCCTAAACGGAAACCTACCACCAACCCTACACCTTAACCTACGCCATACCCTAATCCTAATCTGTACGCTGACACTGACCCGTGCGTCAGCACGTACCCTGACCCTAACACGTTTCCGTACCCTCACCTGTCCCCTAAGCCTTGCCATTCCCTAACCCTAACCGTAGCCCGGAACGGAAACCCGCCACCATCCCTACGCCTTACCCTACGCCGTACCCTACTCCTGGCCCGTACGCCGGCACTGACCCGTGCGTCAGTACGTAGCCTGGCCCTCCCACCTTTCCGTACCCTCACCGGTGCCCTAAGACTTGCCGTTCCCTAACCCTAACCCTAGCCCGGAATGGAAACGCGCCACCAGCCCTTCGCCTTAGCCTACGCCGTTGCATACTCCTGGCCCGTACGCCGGCACTGACCCGTGCGTCAGTACGTAGCCTGGCCGTCCCACGTTTCCGCACCCTCACCTGTGCCCTAAGCCTTGCCGTGCCCTAACCCTAACCTTAGCCCGGAAGGAAACCCGCCACCAGCCCTACGCCTTACCCTATGCCATACTCTAATCCTTCTCCATACGTTGACACTGAGCAGTGCGTCAGCACGTACCCTGAGCCTAACACGTTTCCGTACCGTCACCTGTGCCCTAAACCTTGCAGTTCCCTAACCCTAACCCTAGCCTGGAACGGAAACCTACCACCAACCCTACACCTTACCCTACGCCGTAACCTAATACTAATCCATACGCTGACACTGACCCGTGCGTCAGCAAGTTCCCTGACCCTAACACGTTTCCGTAACCTCATGTCTGTCCTAAACCTTGCCGTTCCCTAACGCTAACCCTAGCACGGAATGGAAACCTACCACAAAACCTACACCTTACCCTACACCGTACCCAAATCCTAATCCGTACGCTTACACTGACACGTGCGTCAGCACGTACGCTGACGCTAACACGTTTCCGTACACTCACCTGTGCCCTAATCCTTGCCATTCCCTAAGCGTAACCCTAGGCCGGAACGGAAACCTACCACAAACACTACACCTTACCCTACGCCGTACCCTAATCCTAACCCGTGCGTCAGCATGTACCCTGACCCTAACACGTTTCTGTACCCTGACCTGTGCCCTATACCTTGCCGTTCCCTAACCCTAACCCTAGCCCGGAATGGAAACCTACCACCAACCCTCCACCTTTCCCTACGCCGTACCCTAATCCTAATCCGTAAGCTGGCACTGACCCGTGCGTCAGAACGTACCCTGACCCTAACACATTTCCGTACCCTCACCTGTGCCCTAAGCCTTGCCGTTCCCTAAACGTTACCCTAGCCCGGAACAAAACCTACCACCAACCCTACACCTTACACTACGCCGAACCCTCATACTAACCCGTGCGTCAGCACATACACTGACCCTAACACGTTTCCGTACACTCACCTGTGCCCTAAACCTTGCTGTTCCCTAACCCTATCCCTAGCCCAGAATGGAAAACCACCACCAGCCCTACACCTAACCTTACGCCGTACCCTATTCCTCATCCGTAAGCTGGCACTGACCCATGCGTCAGCACGTAGCCTGATCCTCCCACGTTTCCGTACCCTCACCTGTGCCCTAAGCCTTGCCGTTCCCTCACCCTAACCCTAGCCCAGAACGGAAACCCACCACCAGCCCTACACCTTACCCTATGCCGTAGCCTACTCCTGGCCCATACGCTGGCACTGACCCGTGCGTCAGCACGTACCATGACCCTAACACGTTTCCGTACCCACACCTGTGCCCTAAGCCTTCCCGTTCCCTAACGCTAACCTTAGCACAGAACGGAAACCCACCACCAGCCCTACACCTTACCCTACGCCGTACCCTAATCCTGCCCTGTACGCTGGCACTGACCCGTACGTCAGCACGTAGCCTGACCTTCCCATGTTTCCGTAACCTCACCTGTGCCCTAAACCTTGCCGTTCCCTAACCCTAACGGTAGCCCGGAATGGAAACGTATCACCAACCCTACACCTTACCCTACGCCGTACCCTAATCCTAATCCGTACGCTGACAATGACCCGTGCGTCAGCACATACCCTGACCCTAACATGTTTCCGTACACTCACCTGTGCCCTAATCCTTGCCGTAACCTAAGCCTAACCCTAGGCCGGCACGAAAACCCACCACCAGCTCTACACCTAACCTTACGCTGTACCCTACTCCTCATCCGTAAGCTGGCACTGACCCGTGCGTCAGCACGTAGCCTGACCCTCCCACGTTTCTGTACCCTCACCTGTGCCTAAGCCTTGCCGTTCCCTCACCCTAACCCTAGCCCGGAACGGAAACCCATCACCAGCCCTACACATTACCCTAGGCCGTACCCTACTCCTGGCCCGTACGCCGGCACTGACCAGTGCGTCAGCACGTAGCCTTGCCCTCCCACGTCTCCGTACCCTCACCTGTGCCCTAAGCCTTGCCGTTCCCTAACCCTAACCCTAGCCCGGAACGGAAATCCGCCAGCAGCCCTACGCCTTACCCTACGCCGTACCCTAATCCTGGCCCGTATGCCGGCACTGACCCGTGCGTCAGCACGTAGCCTGACCCTCCCAAGTTTCCGTAACCTCACCTGTGCCCTAAACCTTGCCGTTCCCTAACCCTAACCCTAGTCCGAAACGGTAACCCACCACCACCTCTACACCTAACCTTACGCCGTATCCTATTCCTCATCCATAAGCTGGCACTGACACGTGCGTCAGTACGTAGCCTGGCCCTCCCACGTTTCCGTACCCTCACCTGTGCCCTAAGCCTTGCAATTCCCTAACCCTAACCCGAGCCCGGAACAGAAACCCGCCACCAGCCCTACGCCTTACCCTACACCGTACTCTACTCCTGGCCCGTACGCCGGCACTGACCCGTGCGTCAGCACGAAGCCTGGCCCTCCCACGTTTCCGTACCCTCACCTGTGCCCGAAGCCTTGCCGTTCCCTAACGCTACTCATAGCTCGGAATGGAAACCCGCCACCAGCCCTACGCCTTACCCTATGCCGTACCCTACTCCTGGCCCGTACGCCGGCACTGACCCGTGCGTCAGCACGTAGCCTGGCCCTCCCACGTTTCCGTACCCACACCTGTGCCCTAAGCCTTGCCGTTCCCTAACCCTAACCCTAGCCCTGAATGGAAACCCAAAACCAGCCCTACACCTTACCCTATGCCGTAGCTTACTCCTGGTCTGTAAGCTGGCACTGACCCCGGCGTCAGCACGTAGCCTGACCCTCCCACGTTTCCGTACCCTCACCTGTGCCCTAAGCCTTGCCGTTCCCTAACACTAACCCTAGCCCAGAACGGAAACCCACCACCAGCCCTACACTTTACCCTATGCCGTACCCTACTCCTGGCCCGTACGCTGGCACTGACCCGTGCGTCAGCACGTAGCCTGAACCTCCCACGTTTCCGTACCCTCACCTGTGCCCTAAGCCTTGTCGTTCCCTAACCCTAACCCTAGACCGGAACGGAAACCACCACCAGCTCTACACCTAACCTTACGCCGTACCCTATTCCTCATCCATAAGCTGGCACTGACCCGTGCGTCAGCACTTAGCCTGACCCTCCCACGTTTCCGTATTCTCACCTGTGCTCTAAGCCTTGCCATTCCTCACCGTAAGCCTAACATGGAACGCAAACCCACCATCAGCCCTACACCTTACCCTACGCCATAGCTTACTCCTGGTCCGTAAGCTTGCACTGACCCCGGCGTCAGAACGTAGCCTGGCCCTCCCACGTTTCCGTACCCTCACCTGTGCCCTAAGCCTTGCCGTTCCCTAACCCTAACCCTAGCCCGGAACGGAAACCCGCCACCAGCCGTATGCCTTACCCTACGCCGTACCCTACTCCTGGCCCGTACGCCGGCACTGACCCGTGCGTCGGCAAGTAGCCTGGCCCTCCCACGTTTCCGTACCCTCACCTGTGCCCTAAGCCTTGCCGTTCCCTAGCCCTAACCCTAGCCCGGAACGGAAACCCGCCACCAGCCCTACGCCTTACCGTACGCCGTACCCTACTCCTGGTCCGTACGCCGGCACTGACCCGTGCGTCAGCACGTAGCCTGGCCCTCCCACGTTTCCGTACCCTCACCTGTGCCCTAAGCCTTGCCGTTCCCTAACCATAACCCTAGCCAGGAACGGAAACCTACCACCAAAGCTACACCTTACCCTACGCCGTACCCTAATCCTAACCCGTGTGTCAGCATGTACCCTGACACTAACACGTTTCTGTACCCTCACCTGTGCCCTAAACCTTACCGTTCCCTAACCCTAACCCTAGCCCGGAACAGAAGCCTACCACCAACCCTACACCTTACCCTACACCGTACCCTAATCCTAATCCGTACGCTGACACTGACCCGTGCATCAGCAAGTACCCTGACCCTAACACGTTTCCGTACCCTCACCTCTGTGCTAAACCTTGCCGTTCCCTAACCCTAACCCTAGCGCGGAATGGAAACCTAGCACAAAACCTACACTTTACCCTATACTGTACCCAAATCCTAATCCGTATGCTTACACTGACACGTGCGTCAGCACGTATCCTGACCCTAACACGTTTCCGTAACCTCACCTGTGTCCTAAACCTTGCGGTTCCCTAACCCTAACCCTAGCCCAGAATGGAAACCTACCACCAACCCTACACCTTACCCTAGGCCATACCCTAATCCTTCTCCATATGCTGACAGTGACCCGTGCGTCAGCACGTACCCTGAGCCTAACACGTTTCCGTACCCTCACCTGTGCCCTAAACCTTGCAGTTCCCTAACCCTAACCCTAGCCTGGAACGGAAACCTACCACCAACCCTACACCTTACCCTACGCCGTAACCTAATCCTAATCCATACGCTGACACTGACCCGTGCGTCAGCAAGTACCCTGACCCTAACACGTTTCCGTACGCTCACCTGTGTCCTAAACCTTACGGTTCCCTAACCCTAACCGTAGCGTGGAACGGAAACCTACCACAAAACCTACACCTTACCCTACGCCGTACCCTAATCCTAATCCATACGCTGACACTGAACCGTGCGTCAGCACGTACCATGACCATAACACGTTTCCGTACACTCACCTGTGCCCTAAGCCTTGCCGTTCCCTAACCCTAACCCTAGCCGGGAACAGAAACCCGCCACCAGCACTACGCCTTACCCTACGCCGTTGCCTACTCCTGGCCCGTACGCCGGCACTGACCCGTGCGTCAGCACGTAGCCTGGCCCTCCCACGTTTCCGTACCCTCACCTGTGCCCTAAGCCTTGCCGTTCCCTAACCCTAACCCTAGCCCGGAACGGAAACCCACCACCAGCTCTACACCTAACCTTACACCGTACCCTACTCCTCATCCGTAAGCTGGCACTGACCCGTGCGTCAGCACGTAGCCTGACCCTCCCACGTTTCTGTACCCTCACCTGTGCCTAAGCCTTGCCGTTCCCTCACCCTAACCCTAGCCTGGAACGGAAACCCATCACCAGCCCTACACATTACCCTAGGCCGTACCCTACTCCTGGCCCGTACGCCGGCACTGACCAGTGCGTCAGCACGTAGCCTTGCCCTCCCACGTTTCCGTACCCTCACCTGTGCCCTAAGCCTTGCCGTTCCCTAACCCTAACCCTAGCCCGGAACGGAAATCCGCCAGCAGCCCTACGCCTTACCCTACGCCGTACCCTACTCCTGGCCCGTACGCCGGCACTGACCCGTGCGTCAGCACGTAGCCTGACCCTCCCACGTTTCCGTAACCTCACCTGTGCCCGAAACCTTGCCGTTCCCTAACCCTAACCCTAGTCCGAAACGGTAACCCACCACCACCTCTACACCTAACCTTACACCGTATCCTATTCCTCATCCGTAAGCTGGCACTGACCCATGCGTCAGCACATAGCCTGACCCTCTCACGTTTCCGTATCCTCACCTGTGCCCTAAGCCTTGCCGTTCCCTAAGCGTAACCCTAGGCCGGAACGGAAACCTACCACCAACCCTACACCTTACCCTATGCCGTACCCTAATCCTATCCCGTGCGTCAGCATGTACCCTGACCCTAACACGTTTCTGTACCCTCACCTGTGCCCTAAACCTTGCCGTTCCCTAACCCTAACCCTAGCCCGGAATGGAAACCTACCACCAACCCTCCACCTTAACCTATGCCGTACCCTAATCCTAATCCGTAAGCTGACACTGACCCATGCGTCACAACGTACCCTGACCCTAACACGTTTCCGTACACTCACCTGTGCCCTAAACCTTGCCGTTCCCTAAACGTTACCCTAGCCCGGAACGAAAACCTACCACCAACCCTACACCTTACCCTACGTCGAACCCTCATACTAACCCGTGCGTCAGCACATACACTGACCCTAACACGTTTCCGTACACTCACCTGTGCCCTAAGCCTTGCCGTTCCTTAACCCTAACCCTAGCCGGGAACAGAAACCCGCCACCAGCACTACGCCTTACCCTACGCCGTTGCCTACTCCTGGCCCGTACGCCGGCACTGACCCGTGCGTCAGCACGTAGCCTGGCCCTCCCACGTTTCCGTACCCTCACCTTTGCACTAAGCCTTGCCGTTCCCTAACCCTAACCCTAGCCCGGAACGGAAACCCACCACCAGCTCTACACCTAACCTTACGCCGTACACTATTCCTCATCCGTAAGCTGGCACTGACCCGTGTGTCAGCACGTAGCCTGACCCTCCGACGTTTCCGTACCCTCACCTGTGCCCTAAACCTTGCCGTTCCCTCACCCTAACGCTAGCCCGGAACGGAAACCCATCACCAGCCCTACACATTACCCTATGCGATACCCTACTCCTGGCCCGTACGCCGGCACTGACCCGTGCGTCAGCACGTAGCCTTGCCCTCCCACGTTTCCGTACCCTCACCTGTGCCCTAAGCCTTGCCGTTCCCTAACCCTAACCCTAGCGCTGAATGGAAAACTACCACAATACCTACACCTTACCCTACGCCGTACCCTAATCCTAATCCATATGCTGACACTGACCCGTGGGTCAGCACGTGCCCTGGCCCTAACACGTTTCCGTACACTCACCTGTGCCCTAAACCTTGCAGTTCCGTAACCCTAACCCTAGCCCAGAACGAAAAACTACCTCCATCACTATACCTTACCCTACGTCATACCCTAATCCTAATCTGTATGCTGACAATGACCCGTGCGTCAGCACATACCCTGACCCTAACACGTTTCCGTACCCTCACCTGTGCCCTAATCCTTGCCATTCCCTAAGCGTAACCCTAGGGCGGAACGGAAACCTACCACCAACCCCTACGCCTTACCCTACGCCGTACCCTAATCCTAACCCGTGCGTCAGTATGTATCCTGACCCTAACACGTTTCTGTACCCTCACCTGTGCCCTAAACCTTGCCGTTCCCTAACCCTAACCCTAGCCCGGAATGGAAACCTAACACCAACCCTCCACCTTACCCTACGCCGTACCCTAATCCTAATCCGTACGCTGACACTGACCCGTGCGTCAGAACGTACCCTGACCCTAACACGTTTCCATACCCTCACCTGTGCCCTAAACCTTGCCGTTCCCTAAACGTTACCCTAGACCGGAACGAAAACCTACCACCAACCCAACACCTTACCCTACGCCGAACCCTCATACTAACCCGTGCGTCAGCACATACACGGACCCTAACACGTTTCCGTACACTCACCTGTGCCCTAAACCTTGCCGTTCCCTAACACTAATCCTAGCCCACTATGGAAACCCACCACGAGCCCTACACCTTGCCCTACGCCGTAACCTACTCCTGGCCCGTACGCTGGCACTGACCCGTGCGTCAGCACGTAGCCTGAACCTCTGACGTTTCCATACCCTCACCTGTGCCCTAATCCTTGCCGTTCCCTAAGCGTAACCCTAGGCCAGAACGGAAACCTACCACCAACCCTACACCTTACCCTATGCCGTACCCTAATCCTAAACCATGTGTCAGCATGTACCCTGACCCTAACACGTTTCCGTACCCTCACCTGTGCCCTAAACCTTGCAGTTCCCTAACCCTAACCCTAGCCTGGAATGGATACCTACCACCAACCCTACACCTTACCCTAGGCCGTACCCTAATCCTAATCCGTACACTGACACTGACCCGTGCGTCAGCAAGTACCCTGACCCTAACACGTTTCCGTAACCTCACCTGTGTCCTAAACCTTGTATTTCCCTAAACCTAACCCTAGCGCGGAATGGAAAACTAACACAATACCTAAACCTTACCCTACGCCGTACCCTAATCCTAATCCGTACGCTGACACTGACCCGTGCGTCAGCACGTACCCTGACCCTAACACGTTTCCGTACACTCACCTGTGCCCTAAACCTTGCAGTTCCCTAACCCTAACCCTAGCCCAGAACAAAAAACTACCACCATCACTATACCTTACCCTACGCCATACCCTAATCCTAATCTGTACGCTGACAATGACCCGTGCGTCAGCACATACCCTGACCCTAACACGTTTCCGTACCCTCACCTGTGCCCTAATCCTTGCCGTTCCCTAAGCGTAACCCTAGGCCGGAACCGAAACCTGCCACCAACCCTACACCTTACCCTACGCCGTACCTAATCCTAACCCGTGCGTCAGCATGTACCCTGACCCTAACACGTTTCTGTACCCTCACCTGTGCCCTAAACCTTGCCGTTCCCTAACCCTAACCCTAGCCCGGAATGGAAACCTACCACTAACCCTCCACCTTACCCTACGCCGTACCCTAATCCTAATCCGTAAGCTGACACTGACCCATGTGTCAGAACGTACCCTGACCCTAACACGTTTCCGTACCCTCACCTGTGCCCTAAACCTTGCCGTTCCCTAAACGTTACCCTATCCCGGAACGAAAACCTACCACCAACCCTACACCTTACCCTACGCCGAACCCTCATACTACCCAGTGCGTCAGCACATACACTGACCCTTACACGTTTCCGTACACTCACCTGTGCCCTAAACCTTGCTGTTCCCTAACCCTAACCCTAGCCCTGAATGGAAACCCAACACCAGCCCTACACCTTACCCTCTGCCGTAGCTTACTCCTGGTCTGTAAGCTGGCACTGACCCCGGCGTCAGCACGTAGCCTGACCCTCCCACGTTTCCGTACCCTCACCTGTGCCCTAAGCCTTGCCGTTCCCTAACACTAACCCTAGCCCGGAACGGAAACCCACCACCAGACCTACACTTTACCCTATGCTGTACCATACTCCTGGCCCGTACGCTGGCACTGACCCGTGCGTCAGCACGTAGCCTGAACCTCCCACATTTCCGTACCCTCACCTGTGCCCTAAGCTTTGTCGTTCCCTAACCCTAACCCTAGACCGGAACGGAAACCCACCACCAGCTCTACACCTAACCTTACGCCGTACCCTATTCCTCATCCATAAGCTGGCACTGACCCGTGCGTCAGCACTTAGCCTGACCCTCTCACGTTTCCGTATTCTCACCTGTGCTCTAAGCCTTGCTATTCCTCACCGTAAGCCTAGCCTGGAACGGAAACCCACCACCAGCCCTACACCTTACCCTACGCCGTAGCTTACTCCAGGTCCGTAAGCTTGCACTGACCCCGGCGTCAGCACGTAGCCTGGCCCTCACACGTTTCCGTACCCTCACCTGTGCCCTAAGCCTTGCCGTTCCCTAACCCTAACCCTAGCCCGGAACGGAAACCCGCCACCAGCCGTATGCCTTACCCTACGCCGTACCCTACTCCTGGCCTATATGCCGGCACTGACCCGTGCGTCAGCACGTAGCCTGGCCCTCCCACGTTTCCGTACCCTCACCTGTGCCCTAAGCCTTCCCGTTCCCTAGCCCTAACCCTAGCCCGGAACGGAACCCCGCCACCAGCCCTACGCCTTACCGTACGCCGTACCCTACTCCTGACCCGTACGCCGGCACTGACCCGTGCGTCAGCACGTAGCCTGGCCGTCCCACGTTTCCGTACCCTCACCTGTGCCCTAAGCCTTGCCGTTCCCTAACCCTAACCCTAGACCGGAACGGAAACCTACCACCAAAGCTACACCTTACCCTACGCCGTACCCTAATCCTAACCCATGCGTCAGCATGTAACCTGACACTAACACGTTTCTGTACCCTCACCTGTGCCCTAAACCTTACCGTTCCCTAACCCTAACCCTAGCCCGGAACAGAAGCCTACCACCCACCCTACACCTTACCCTATGCCGTACCCTAATCCTAATCCGTACGCTGACACTGACCCGTGCGTCAGCAAGTACCCTGACCCTAACACGTTTCCGTACCCTCACCTCTGTCCTAAACCTTGCCGTTCCCTAACCCTAACCCTAGCGCGGAATGGAAACCTAGAACAAAACCTACACTTTACCCTATGCTGTACCCAAATCCTAATCCGTATGCTTACACTGACACGTGCGTCAGCGCCTATCCTGACCCTAACACGTTTCCGTAACCTCACCTGTGTCCTAAATCTTGCGGTTCCCTAACCATAACCCTAGCCCAGAATGGAAACCTACCACCAACCCTACACCTTACCCTAGGCCGTACCCTAATCCTTCTCCATATGCTGACAGTGACCCGTGCGTCAGCACGTACCCTGAGCCTAACACGTTTCCGTACCCTCACCTGTGCCCTAAACCTGGCAGTTCCCTAACCCTAACCCTAGCCTGGAACAGAAACCTACCACCAACCCTACACCTTACCCTACGCCATAACCTAATCCTAATCCATACGCTGACACTGACCCGTGCGTCAGCAAGTACCCTGACCCTAACACGTTTCCGTACGATCACCTGTGTCCTAAACCTTACGGTTCCCTAACCCTAACCGTAGCGTGGAACGGAAACCTACCACAAAACCTACACCTTACTCTACGCCGTACCCTAATCCTAATCCGTACGCTGACACTGAACCGTGCGTCAGCACGTACCATGACCATAACACGTTTCCGTAATCTCACCTGTGTCCTAAACCTTGCGGTTCCCTAACCCTCACCCTAGCGTGTAATGGAAAACTACCACAATACCTACACCTTACCCTACGCCGTACCCTAATCCTAATCCGTACGCTGACACTGACCCGTGCGTCAGCACGTACCCTGACCCTAACACGTTTCCGTATCCTCACCTGTGCCCTAAGCCTTGCCGTTCCCTCATCCTAACCCTAGCCCGGAACGGAAACCCATCACCAGCCCTACACATTACCCTAGGCCGTACCCTACTCCTGGCCCGTACGCCGGCACTGACCAGTGCGTCAGCACGTAGCCTTGCCCTCCCACGTTTCCGTACCGTCACCTGTGCCCTAAGCCTTGTCGTTCCCTAACCCTAACCCTAGCCCGGAACGGAAATCCGCCAGCAGCCCTACGCCTTACCCTACGCCGTACCCTACTCCTGGCCCGTACGCCGGCACTGACCCTTGCGTCAGCACGTAGCCTGACCCTCCCACGTTTCCGTAACTTCACCTGTGCCCGAAACCTTGCCGTTCCCTAACCCTAACCCTAGTCCGAAACGGTAACCTACCACCCCCTCTACACCTAACCTTACGCCGTATCCTATTCCTCATCCGTAAGCTGGCACTGACCCATGCGTCAGCACATAGCCTGACCCTCTCACGTTTCCGTACCCTCACCTGTGCCCTAAACCTTGCCGTTCCCTATGCCTAAACCTAGGCTGGAACGGAAACCTACCACCAACCCTACACCTTACCCTACGCCGTACCCTAATCCTAACACGTGCGTCAGCATGTACCCTGACCCTAACACGTTTCTGTACCCTCACCTGTGCCGTAAACCTTGCCGTTCCCTAGCCCTAACCCTAGCCCAGAATGGAAACCTACCACCAACCCTACACCTTACCCTACGCCGTACCCTAATCCTTCTCCATACGCTGACACTGACCCGTGCGTCAGGCACGTAGCCTGAGCCTAACACGTTTCCGTACCCTCACCTGTGCCCTAAACCTTGCAGTTCCCTAACCCTAACCCTAGCCTGGAACGGAAACCTACCACCAACCCTACACCTTACCCTACGCCATAACCTAATCCTAATCCGTATGCTGACACTGACCCGTGCGTCAGCAAGTACCCTGACCCTAACACGTTTCCGTACGCTCAACTTTGTCCTAAACCTTACGGTTCCCTAACCCTAACCGTAGCGCAGAAAGGAAACCTACCACAAAACCTACACCTTACCCTACGCCGTACCCTAATCCTAATCCGTACGCTGACACTGACCCGTGCGTCAGCACGTACCATGACCCTAACACGTTTCCGTACATTCACCTGTGCCCTAAACCTTGCCGTTCCCTAACCCAAACCCTAGCCCGGAACGGAAACGTATCACCAACCCTACACCTTGCCCTATGCCGTACCCTAATCCTAATCTGTATGCTGACAATGACGCGTGCGTCAGCACATAGCCTGACCCTAACATGTTTCCGTACCCTCACCTGTGCCCTAATCCTTGCCGTTCCCTAAGCCTAACCCTAGGCGGGCACGGAAACCTACCACCAATCCTACACCTTACTCTACACCGTACCCTAACCCTAACCTGTGCGTCAGCATGTACCCTGACCCTAACACGTTTCTGTACCCTCACCTGTGCCTTAAACCTTGCCGTTCCCTAACCCTAACCCTAGCCCTAAACGGAAACCTACCACCAACCCTACACCTTAACCTACGCCATACCCTAATCCTAATCTGTACGCTGACACTGACCCGTGCGTCAGCACGTACCCTGACCCTAACACGTTTCCGTACCCTCACCTGTGCCCTAAACCTTGCCGTTCCCTAAAAGTTACCCTACACCAGAACGAAAACCTACCACCAACCCTACACCTTACCCTACGCCGAACCCTCATACTAACCCGTGCGTCAGCACATACACTGACCCTAACACGTTTCTGTACCCTCACCTGTGCCTTAAACCTTGCCGATCCCTAACCCTAACCCTAGCCCGGAACGGAAACCTGCCACCAGGGGTACGCCTTACCTTACGCCGTACCCTACTACTGGCCCGTACGCCGGCACTGACCCGTGCGTCAGCACGTAGCCTGGCCCTCCCACATTTCCGTACCCTCACCTGTCCCCTAAGCCTTGCCATTCCCTAACCCTAACCGTAGCCCGGAACGGAAACCCGCCACCAGCCCTACGCCTTACCCTACGCCGTACCCTACTCCTGGCCCGTACGCCGGCACTGACCCGTGCGTCAGTACGTAGCCTGGCCCTCCCACCTTTCCGTACCCTCACCTGTGCCCTAAGACTTGCCGTTCCCTAACCCTAACCCTAGCCCGGAATGGAAACGCGCTACCAGCCCTTCGCCTTACCCTACGCCGTTGCATACTCCTGGCCCGTACGCCGGCACTGACCCGTGCGTCAGTACGTAGCCTGGCCGTCCCACGTTTCCGCACCCTCACCTGTGCCCTAAGCCTTGCCGTGCCCTAACCCTAACCTTAGCCCGGAAGGAAACCCGCCACCAGCCCTACGCCTTACCCTATGCCATACTCTAATCCTTCTCCATACGTTGACACTGAGCAGTGCGTCAGCACGTACCCTGAGCCTAACACGTTTCCGTACCGTCACCTGTGCCCTAAACCTTGCAGTTCCCTAACCCTAACCCTAGCCTGGAACGGAAAACTACCACCAACCCTACACCTTACCCTACGCCATAACCTAATACTAATCCATACGCTGACACTGACCCGTGCGTCAGCAAGTTCCCTGACCCTAACACGTTTCCGTAACCTCATGTCTGTCCTAAACCTTGCCGTTCCCTAACCCTAACCCTAGCGCGGAATGGAAACCTACCACAAAACCTACACCTTACCCTACACCGTACCCAAATCCTAATCCGTACGCTTACACTGACACATGCGTCAGCACGTACGCTGACGCTAACACGTTTCCGTACACTCACCTGTGCCCTAATCCTTGCCATTCCCTAAGCGTAACCCTAGGCCGGAACGGAAACCTACCACAAACCCTACACCTTACCCTACGCCGTACCCTAATCCTAACCCGTGCGTCAGCATGTACCCTGACCCTAACACGTTTCTGTACCCTGACCTGTGCCCTAAACCTTGCCGTTCCCTAACCCTAACCCTAGCCCGGAATGGAAACCTACCACCAACCCTCCACCTTTCCCTACGCCGTACCCTAATCCTAATCCGTAAGCTGACACTGACCCGTGCGTCAGAACGTACCCTGACCCTAACACGTTTCCGTACCCTCACCTGTGCCCTAAGCCTTGCCGTTCCCTAAACGTTACCCTAGCCCGGAACGAAAACCTACCACCAACCCTACACCTTACACTACGCCGAACCCTCATACTAACCCGTGCGTCAGCACATACACTGACCCTAACACGTTTCCGTACACTCACCTGTGCCCTAAACCTTGCTGTTCCCTAACCCTAACCCTAGCCCAGAATGGAAAACCACCACCAGCCCTACACCTAACCTTACGCCGTACCCTATTCCTCATCCGTAAGCTGGCACTGACCCATGCGTCAGCACGTAGCCTGATCCTCCCACGTTTCCGTACCCTCACCTGTGCCCTAAGCCTTGCCGTTCCCTCACCCTAACCCTAGCCCAGAACGGAAACCCACCACCAGCCCTACACCTTACCCTATGCCGTAGCCTACTCCTGGCCCATACGCTGGCACTGACCCGTGCGTCAGCACGTACCATGACCCTAACACGTTTCCGTACCCTCACCTGTGCCCTAAGCCTTCCCGTTCCCTAACGCTAACCTTAGCACAGAACGGAAACCCACCACCAGCCCTACACCTTACCCTACGCCGTACCCTAATCCTGCCCTGTACGCTGGCACTGACCCGTACGTCAGCACGTAGCCTGACCTTCCCACGTTTCCGTAACCTCACCTGTGCCCTAAACCTTGCCGTTCCCTAACCCTAACGGTAGCCCGGAATGGAAACGTATCACCAACCCTACACCTTACCCTACGCCGTACCCTAATCATAATCCGTACGCTGACAATGACCCGTGCGTCAGCACATACCCTGACCCTAACATGTTTCCGTACCCTCACCTGTGCCCTAATCCTTGCCGTAACCTAAGCCTAACCCTAGGCCGGCACAAAAACCCACCACCAGCTCTACACCTAACCTTACGCTGTACCCTACTCCTCATCCGTAAGCTGGCACTGACCCGTGCGTCAGCATGTAGCCTGACCCTCCCACGTTTCTGTACCCTCACCTGTGCCTAAGCCTTGCCGTTCCCTCACCCTAACCCTAGCCCGGAACGGAAACCCATCACCAGCCCTACACATTACCCTAGGCCGTACCCTACTCCTGGCCTGTACGCCGGCACTGACCAGTGCGTCAGCACGTAGCCTTGCCCTCCCACGTCTCCGTACCCTCACCTGTGCCCTAAGCCTTGCCGTTCCCTAACCCTAACCCTAGCCCGGAACGGAAATCCGCCAGCAGCCCTACGCCTTACCCTACGCCGTACCCTACTCCTGGCCCGTACGCCGGCACTGACCCGTGCGTCAGCACGTAGCCTGACCCTCCCAAGTTTCCGTAACCTCACCTGTGCCCTAAACCTTGCCGTTCCCTAACCCTAACCCTAGTCCGAAACGGTAACCCACCACCACCTCTACACCTAACCTTACGCCGTATCCTATTCCTCATCCGTAAGCTGGCACTGACCCGTGCGTCAGTACGTAGCCTGGCCCTCCCACGTTTCCGTACCCTCACCTGTGCCCTAAGCCTTGCAATTCCCTAACCCTAACCCGAGCCCGGAACAGAAACCCGCCACCAGCCCTACGCCTTACCCTACACCGTACTCTACTCCTGGCCCGTACGCCGGCACTGACCCGTGCGTCAGCACGAAGCCTGGCCCTCCCACGTTTCCGTACCCTCACCTGTGCCCGAAGCCTTGCCGTTCCCTAACCCTACTCATAGCTCGGAATGGAAACCCGCCACCAGCCCTACGCCTTACCCTATGCCGTACCCTACTCCTGGCCCGTACGCCGGCACTGACCCGTGCGTCAGCACGTAGCCTGGCCCTCCCACGTTTCCGTACCCACACCTGTGCCCTAAGCCTTGCCGTTCCCTAACCCTAACCCTAGCCCTGAATGGAAACCCAAAACCAGCCCTACACCTTACCCTATGCCGTAGCTTACTCCTGGTCTGTAAGCTGGCACTGACCCCGGCGTCAGCACGTAGCCTGACCCTCCCACGTTTCCGTACCCTCACCTGTGCCCTAAGCCTTGCCGTTCCCTAACACTAACCCTAGCCCAGAACGGAAACCCACCACCAGCCCTACACTTTACCCTATGCCGTACCCTACTCCTGGCCCGTACGCTGGCACTGACCCGTGCGTCAGCACGTAGCCTGAACCTCCCACGTTTCCGTACCCTCACCTGTGCCCTAAGCCTTGTCGTTCCCTAACCCTAACCCTAGACCGGAACGGAAACCCACCACCAGCTCTACACCTAACCTTACGCCGTACCCTATTCCTCATCCATAAGCTGGCACTGACCCGTGCGTCAGCACTTAGCCTGACCCTCCCACGTTTCCGTATTCTCACCTGTGCTCTAAGCCTTGCCATTCCTCACCGTAAGCCTAGCCTGGAACGCAAACCCACCATCAGCCCTACACCTTACCCTACGCCATAGCTTACTCCTGGTCCGTAAGCTTGCACTGACACCGGCGTCAGAACGTAGCCTGGCCCTCCCACGTTTCCGTACCCTCACCTGAGCCCTAAGCCTTGCCGTTCCCTAACCCTAACCCTAGCCCGGAACGGAAACCCGCCACCAGCCGTATGCCTTACCCTACGCCGTACCCTACTCCTGGCCCGTACGCCGGCACTGACCCGTGCGTCGGCAAGTAGCCTGGCCCTCCCACGTTTCCGTACCCTCACCTGTGCCCTAAGCCTTGCCGTTCCCTAGCCCTAAGCCTAGCCCTGAACGGAAACCCGCCACCAGCCCTACGCCTTACCGTACGCCGTACCCTACTCCTGGTCCGTACGCCGGCACTGACCCGTGCGTCAGCACGTAGCCTGGCCCTCCCACGTTTCCGTACCCTCACCTGTGCCCTAAGCCTTGCCGTTCCCTAACCCTAACACTAGCCAGGAACGGAAACCTACCACCAAAGCTACACCTTACCCTACGCCGTACCCTAATCCTAACCCGTGTGTCAGCATGTACCCTGACACTAACACGTTTCTGTACCCTCACCTGTGCCCTAAACCTTACCGTTCCCTAACCCTAACCCTAGCCCGGAACAGAAGCCTACCACCAACCCTACACCTTACCCTACACCGTACCCTAATTCTAATCCGTACGCTGACACTGACTCGTGCATCAGCAAGTACCCTGACCCTAACACGTTTCCGTACCCTCACCTCTGTCCTAAACCTTGCCGTTCCCTAACCCTAACCCTAGCGCGGAATGGAAACCTAGCACAAAACCTACACTTTACCCTATACTGTACCCAAATCCTAATCCGTATGCTTACACTGACACGTGCGTCAGCAAGTACCCTGACCCTAACACGTTTCCGTACGCTCACCTGTGTTCTAAACCTTATGGTTCCCTAACCCTAACCGTAGCGTGGAACGGAAACCTACCACAAAACCTACACCTTACCCTACGCCGTACCCTAATCCTAATCCATACGCTGACACTGAACCGTGCGTCAGCACGTACCATGACCATAACACGTTTCCGTACACTCACCTGTGCCCTAAGCCTTGCCGTTCCCTAACCCTAACCCTAGCCGGGAACAGAAACCCGCCACCAGCACTACGCCTTACCCTACGCCGTTGCCTACTCCTGGCCCGTACGCCGGCACTGACCCGTGCGTCAGCACGTAGCCTGGCCCTCCCACGTTTCCGTAACCTCACCTGTGCCCTAAGCCTTGCCGTTCCCTAACCCTAACCCTAGCCCGGAACGGAAACCCACCACCAGCTCTACACCTAACCTTACACCGTACCCTACTCCTCATCCGTAAGCTGGCACTGACCCGTGCGTCAGCACGTAGCCTGACCCTCCCACGTTTCTGTACCCTCACCTGTGCCTAAGCCTTGCCGTTCCCTCACCCTAAACCTAGCCTGGAACGGAAACCCATCACCAGCCCTACACATTACCCTAGGCCGTACCCTACTCCTGGCCCGTACGCCGGCACTGACCAGTGCGTCAGCACGTAGCCTTGCCCTCCCACGTTTCCGTACCCTCACCTGTGCCCTAAGCCTTGCCGTTCCCTAACCCTAACCCTAGCCCGGAACGGAAATCCGCCAGCAGCCCTACGCCTTACCCTACTCCGTACCCTACTCCTGGCCCGTACGCCGGCACTGACCCGTGCGTCAGCACGTAGCCTGACCCTCCCACGTTTCCGTAACTTCACCTGTGCCCGAAACCTTGCCGTTCCCTAACCCTAACCCTAGACCGAAACGGTAACCTACCACCACCTCTACACCTAACCTTACGCCGTATCCTATTCCTCATCCGTAAGCTGGCACTGACCCATGTGTCAGCACATAGCCTGACCCTCTCACGTTTCCGTACCCTCACCTGTGCCCTAAACCTTGCCGTTCCCTAAGCCTAAACCTAGGCTGGAACGGAAACCTACCACCAACCCTACACCTTACCCTACGCCGTACCCTAATCCTAACACGTGCGTCAGCATGTACCCTGACCCTAACACGTTTCTGTACCCTCACCTGTGCCGTAAACCTTGCCGTTCCCTAGCCCTAACCCTAGCCCAGAATGGAAACCTACCACCAACCCTACACCTTACCCTACGCCGTACCCTAATCCTTCTCCATACGCTGACACTGACCCGTGGGTCAGCACGTAGCCTGAGCCTAACACGTTTCCGTACCCTCACCTGTGCCCTAAACCTTGCAGTTCCCTAACCCTAACCCTAGCCTGGAACGGAAACCTACCACCAACCCTACACCTTACCCTACGCCATAACCTAATCCTAATCCATATGCTGACACTGACCCGTGCGTCAGCAAGTACCCTGACCCTAACACGTTTCCGTACGCTCAACTTTGTCCTAAACCTTACGGTTCACTAACCCTAACCGTAGCGCAGAAAGGAAACCTACCACAAAACCTACACCTTACCCTACGCCGTACCCTAATCCTAATCCGTATGCTGACACTGACCCGTGCGTCAGCACGTACCATGACCCTAACACGTTTCCGTACATTCACCTGTGCCCTAAACCTTGCCGTTCCCTAACCCAAACCCTAGCCCGGAATGGAAACGTATCACCAACCCTACACCTTGCCCTATGCCATACCCTACTCCTGGCCCGTACGCCGGCACTGACCCGTGCGTCAGCACGTAGCCTGACCCTCCCACGTTTCCGTAACCTCACCTGTGCCCGAAACCTTGCCATTCCCTAACCCTAACCCTAGTCCGAAACGGTAACCCACCACCACCTCTACACCTAACCTTACACCGTATCCTATTCCTCATCCATAAGCTGGCACTGACCCATGCGTCAGCACATAGCCTGACTCTCTCACGTTTCCGTATCCTCACCTGTGCCCTAAGCCTTGCCATTCCCTAAGCGTAACCCTAGGCCGGAACGGAAACCTACCACCAACACTACACCTTACCCTATGCCGTACCCTAATCCTATCCCGTGCGTAAGCATGTACCCTGACCCTAACACGTTTCTGTACCCTCACCTGTGCCCTAAACCTTGCCGTTCCCTAACCCTAACCCTAGCCCTGAATGGAAACCTACCACCAACCCTCCACCTTAACCTATGCCGTACCCTAATCCTAATCCGTAAGCTGACACTGACCCGTGCGTCACAACGTACCCTGACCCTAACACGTTTCCGTACCCTCACCTGTGCCCTAAACCTTGCCGTTCCCTAAACGTTACCCTAGCCCGGAATGAAAACCTACCACCAACCCTACACCTTACCCTACGTCGAACCCTCATACTAACCTGTGCGTCAGCACATACACTGACCCTAACACGTTTCCGTACACTCACCTGTGCCCTAAGCCTTGCCGTTCCTTAACCCTAACCCTAGCCGGGAACAGAAACCCGCCACCAGCACTACGCCTTACCCTACGCCGTTGCCTACTCCTGGCCCGTACGCCGGCACTGACCCGTGCGTCAGCACGTAGCCTGGCCCTCCCACGTTTCCGTACCCTCACCTGTGAACTAAGCCTTGCCGTTCCCTAACCCTAACCCTAGCCCGGAACGGAAACCCACCACCAGCTCTACACCTAACCTTACGCCGTACACTATTCCTCATCCGTAAGCTGGCACTGACCCGTGTGTCAGCACGTAGCCTGACCCTCCGACGTTTCCGTACCCTCACCTGTGCCCTAAACCTTGCCGTTCCCTCACCCTAACGCTAGCCCGGAACGGAAACCCATCACCAGCCCTACACATTACCCTATGCGATACCCTACTCCTGGCCCGTACGCCGGCACTGACCCGTGCGTCAGCACGTAGCCTTGCCCTCCCACGTTTCCGTACCCTCACCTGTGCCCTAAGCCTTGCCGTTCCCTAACCCTAACCCTAGCGCTGAATGGAAAACTACCACAATACCTACACCTTACCCTACGCCGTACCCTAATCCTAATCCATATGCTGACACTGACCCGTGGGTCAGCACGTGCCCTGGCCCTAACACGTTTCCGTACACTCACCTGTGCCTTAAACCTTGCAGTTCCGTAACCCTAACCCTAGCCCAGAACGAAAAACTACCTCCATCACTATACCTTACCCTACGTCATACCCTTATCCTAATCTGTATGCTGACAATGACACGTGCGTCAGCACATACCCTGACCCTAACACGTTTCCGTACCCTCACCTGTGCCCTAATCCTTGCCATTCCCTAAGCGTAACCCTAGGGCGGAACGGAAACCTACCACCAACCCCTACGCCTTACCCTACGCCGTACCCTAATCCTAACCCGTGCGTCAGTATGTACCCTGACCCTAACACGTTTCTGTACCCTCACCTGTGCCCTAAACCTTGCCGTTCCCTAACCCTAACCCTAGCCCGGAATGGAAACCTACCACCAACCCTCCACCTTACCCTACGCCGTACCCTAATCCTAATCCGTAAGCTGACACTGACCCGTGCGTCAGAACGTACCCTGACCCTAACACGTTTCCATACCCTCACCTGTGCCCTAAACCTTGCCGTTCCCTAAACGTTACCCTAGACCGGAACGAAAACCTACCACCAACCCTACACCTTACCCTACGCCGAACCCTCATACTAACCCGTGCGTCAGCACATACACGGACCCTAACACGTTTCCGTACACTCACCTGTGCCCTAAACCTTGCCGTTCCCTAACACTAATCCTAGCCCACTATGGAAACCCACCACCAGCCCTACACCTTACCCTACGCTGTAGCTTACTCCTGGTCCGTAAGCTGGCACTGACCCCGGCGTCAGCACGTAGCCTGACCCTCCGACGTTTCCATAACCTCACCTGTGCCCGAAACCTTGCCGTTCCCTAACCCTAACACTAGTCCGAAACAGTAACCCACAACCACCTCTACACCTAACCTTACGCGGTATCCTATTCCTCATCCGTAAGCTGGCACTGACCCATGCGTCAGCACATAGCCTGACCCTCTCACGTTTCCGTATCCTCACCTGTGCCCTAAGCCTTGCCGTTCCCTAACCCTAACCCTACCCCGGAACGGAAACACGCCACCAGCCCTACGCCTTACCCTACGCCGTAACCTACTCCTGGCCCGTACGCTGGCACTGACCCGTGCGTCAGCACGTAGCCTGAACCTCTGACGTTTCCATACCCTCACCTGTGCCCTAATCCTTGCTGTTCCCTAAGCGTAACCCTAGGCCAGAACGGAAACCTACCACCAACCCTACACCTTACCCTATGCCGTACCCTAATCCTAACCCATGTGTCAGCATGTACCCTGACCCTAACACGTTTCTGTACCCTCACCTGTGCCCTAAACCTTGCCGTTCCCTAACCCTAAGCCTAGCCCGGAATGGAAACCTACCACCAACCCTCCACCTTAACCTATGCCGTACCCTAATCCTAATCCGTAAGCTGAAACTGACCCGTGCGTCAGAACGTACCCTGACCCTAACACGTTTCCGTACCCTCACCTGTGCCCTAAACCTTGCCGTTCCCTAAACGTTACCCTAACCCAGAATGAAAACCTACCACTAACCCTACACCTTACCCTACGTCGAACCCTCATAGTAACCTGTGCGTCAGCACATACAGTAACCCTAACACGTTTCCGTACACTCACCTGTGCCCTAAGCCTTGCCGTTCCCTAACCCTAACCCTAGCCGGGAACAGAAACCCGCCACCAGCACTACGCCTTACCCTACGCCGTTGCCTATTCCTGGCCCGTACGCCGGCACTGACCCGTGCGTCAGCAAGTAGCCTGGCCCTCCCACGTTTCCGTACCCTCACCTGTGCCCTAAGCCTTGCCGTTCCCTAACCCTAACCCTAGCCCGGAACGGAAACCCACCACCAGCTCTACACCTAACCTTACGCCGTACCCTATTCCTCATCCGTAAGCTGGCACTGACCCGTGCGTCAGCACGTAGCCTGAACCTCCGACGTTTCCGTACCCTCACCTGTGCCCTAAACCTTGCCGTTCCCTCACCCTAACGCTAGCCCAGAACGGAAACCCATCACCAGCCCTACACATTACCCGATGCGATACCGTACTCCTGACCCGTACGCCGGCACTGACCCGTGCGTCAGCACGAACCCTTGCCCCCCCACGTTTCCGTACCCTCACCTGTGCCCTAAGCCTTGCCGTTCCCTAACCCTAACCCTAGCCTGGAACAGAAACCCGCCAGCAGCCCTAGGCCTTACCCTGCGCCGTACCCTACTCCTGGCCCGTATGTCGGCACTGACCCATGCGTCAGCACGTAGCCTGGCCCTCCCACGTTTGCGTACCCTCACCTGTGCCCTAAGCCTTGCCGTTCCCTAACCCTAACCCTAGCCCGGAACGGAAACCCCCCACAAGACCTACGCCTTACCCTACGCTGTACCCTACTCCTGGCCCGTACCCAGGCACTGACCCGTGTGTCAGCACGTAGCCTGGCCCTCCCACGTTTCCGTACCCTCACCTGTGCCCTAAGCCTTCCCGTTCCCTAACCCTAACCCTACTCCGGAACGGTAACCCACCACCAGCTCTACACCAAAGATTAAGCCGTACCCTATTCCTCATCCGTAAGCTGGCACTGACCCGTGCGTCAGCACGTAGCCTGGCCCTCCCACGTTTCCGTACCCTCACCTGTGCCCTAAGCCTTGCCGTTCCCTAACCCTAACCCTAGCCCGGAACGGAAACCCGCCACCAGCCCTACGCCTTACCCTACGCCGTTGCCTACTCCTGGCCCGTACGCCGGCACTGACCCGTGCGTCAGCACGTAGCCTGGCCCTCCCACGTTTCCGTACCCTCACCTGTGCCCTAAGCCTTGCCGTTCCCTAACCCTAACCCTAGCCCAGAACAGAAACCTACCACCAACACTACACCTTACCCTACGCCGTACCCTAATCCTAATCCATTCGCTGACACTGACCCGTGCGTCAGCAAGTACCCTGACCCTAACACGTTTCTGTACGCTAACCTCTGTCCTAAACCTTGCCGTTCCCTAACCCTAACCCTAGCGCGAAATGGAAACCTACCACAAAACCTACACCTTAGCCTATATTGTACCCAAATCCTAATCCGTACGCTTACAGTGACACGTGCGTCAGCACGTATCCTGGCCCTAACACGTTTCCGTACACTCACCTGTGCCCTAAACCTTGCTGTTCCCTAACCCTAACCCTAGCCAGGAACGGAAACCTACCACCATCCCTACACCTTACCCTATGCCGTACCCTAATCCTAATCTGTACGCTGACAATGACGCATGCGTCAGCACATACCCTGACCCTAACACGTTTCCGTACCCTCACCTGTGCCCTAAACCTTACTGTTCCCTAAGCCTAAACCTAGGCTGGAACGGAAACCTACCACCAACCCTACACCTTACCCTACGCCATACCCTAATCCCAACACGTGCGTCAGGATATACCCTGACCCTAACACGTTTCTGTACCCTCACCTGTGCCGTAAACCTTGCCGTTCCCTAGCCCTAACCCTAGCCCAGAATGGAAACCTACCACCAACCCTACACCTTACCCTACGCCGTACCCTAATCCTTCTCCATACGCTGACACTGACCCGTGCGTCAGCACGTACCCTGAGCCTAACACGTTTCCATACCCTCACCTGTGCCCTAAACCTTGCAGTTCCCTAACCCTAACCCTAGCCTGGAACGGAAACCTACCACCAACCCTACACCTTACCCTACGCCGTAACCTAATCCTAATCCGTATGCTGACACTGACCCGTGCGTCAGCAAGTACCCTGCCCCAAACACGTTTCCGTACGCTCACCTTTGTCCTAAACCTTACGGTTCCCTAACCCTAACCGTAGCGCGGAAAGGAAACCTACCACAAAACCTACACCTTACCCTACGCCGTACCCTAATCCTAATCCATACGCGGACACTGACCCGTGCCTCAGCACGTACCATGACCCTAACACGTTTCCGTACACTCACCTGTGCCCTAAACCTTGCCGTTCCCTAACCCAAACCCTAGCCCGGAACGGAAACGTATCACCAACCCTACACCTTGCCCTATGCCGTACCCTAATCCTAATCTGTATGCTGACAATGACACGTGCGTCAGCACATAGCCTGACCCTAACATGTTTCCGTACCCTCACCTGTGCCCTAATCCTTGCCGTGCCCTAAGCCTAACACTAGGCGGGCACGGAAACCTACCACCAATCCTACACCTTACTCTACACCGTACCCTAATCCTAACCCGTGTGTCAGCACGTACCCTGACCCTAACACGTTTCTGTACCCTCACCTGTGCCTTAAACCTAGCCGTTCCCTAACCCTAACCCTAGCCCGAAACGGAAACCTACCAACAACCCTACACCTTAACCTACGCCATACCCTAATCCTAATCTGTACGCTGAGACTGACCCATGCGTCAGCACGTACCCTGACCTTAACAGGTTTCCGTACCCTCACTTGTGCCCTAAACCTTGCCGTTCCCTAAACGTTACCCTACACCAGAACGAAAACCTACCACCAACCCTACACCTTACCCTACGCCGAACCCTCATACTAACCCGTGCGTCAGCACATACACTGACCCTAACACGTTTCTGTACACTCACCTGTGCCCTAAACCTTCCTGTTCCCTAATCCTAACCCTAGCCCAGAATGGAAACACACCACCAGCCCTACACCTTAACCTACCTACGCCGTAGCTTACTCCTGGTCCGTAAGCTGCCACTGACCCCGGCGTCAGCACGAAGCCTGGCCCTCCCACTTTTCCGTACCCTCACCTGTGCCCTAAGTCTTGCCGATCCCTACCCCTAACCCTAGCCCGGAACGGAAACCTGCCACCAGCCGTACGCCTTACCCTACGCCGTATCATACTACTGGCCCGTACGCCGGCACTGACCCATGCGTCAGCACGTAGCCTGGCCGTCCCACATTTCCGTACCCTCACCTGTCCCCTAATCCTTGCCATTCCCTAACCCTAACCCTAGCCCGGAACGGAAACCCACCAGCAGCTCTACACCTAACCTTACGCCGTACACTATTCCTCATCCGTAAGCTGGCACTGACCCGTGCGTCAGCACGTACCATGACCCTAACACGTTTCCGTACACTCACCTGTGCCCTAAACCTTGCCGTTCCCTAACCCAAACCCTAGCCCGGAACGGAAACGTATCACCAACCCTACACCTTACGCTACGCCGTACCCTAATCCTAATCTGTATGCTGACAATGACGCGTGCGTCAGCACATACCCTGACCCTAACATGTTTCCGTACCCTCACCTGTGCCCTAATCCTTGCCGTAACCTAAGCCTAACCCTAGGCCGGCACGGAAACCTACCACCAACCCTACACCTTACTCTACGCCGTACCCTAATCCTAACCCGTGCGTCAGCATGTACCCTGACCCTAACACGTTTCTGTACCCTCACCTGTAGCCTAAACCTTGCCGTTCCCTAACCCTAACCCTAGCCCGAAACGGAAACCTACCACCAACCCTACACCTTACCCTAGGCCATACCCTAATCCTAATCCGTACGCTGACACTGACCCGTACGTCAGCACATACCTTGACCCTAACACGTTTCCGTACCCTCACCTGTGCCCAAAACCTTGCAGTTCCCTAACCCTAACCCTAGCCCAGAACGGAAAACTACCACCATCACTATACCTTACCCTACGCCATACCCTAATCCTAATCTGTACGCTGACAATGACCTGTGCGTCTGCACATACCCTGACCCTAACACGTTTCTGTACCCTCACCTGTGCCCTAAACCTTGCAGTTCCCTAACCCTAACCCTAGCCTCGAAAGGAAACCTACCACCAACCCTACACCTTACCCTACGCCGTAACCTAATCCTAATCCGTACGCTGACACTGAACCGTGCGTCAGCAAGTACCCTGACCCTAACACGTTTCCGTACGCTCACCTGTGTCCTAAACCTTACGGTTCCCTAACCCTAACCGCAGCACGGAAAGGAAACTTACCACAAAACCTACACCTTACCCTACGCCGTACCCTAATCCTAATCCGTACGCTGACACTGACCCGTGCGTCAGCACGTACCATGACCCTAACACGTTTCCGTACACTCACCTGTGCCCTAAACCTTGCCGTTCCCTAACCCAAACCCTAGCCCGGAACGGAAATGTATCACCAACCCTACACCTTACCTTACGCCGTAACCTAATCCTAATCTGTATGCTGACAATGACGCGTGCGTCAGCACATACCCTGACCCTAACATGTTTCCGTACCCTCACCTGTGCCCTAATCCTTGCCGTTCCCTAAGCCTAACCCTAGGCCGGCATGGAAACCTACCACCAACCCTACACCTTACTCTACGCCGTACCCTAATCCTAACCCGTGCGTCAGCATGTACCCTGACCCTAACACGTTTCTGTACCCTCACCTGTGCCCTAAACCTTGCCGTTCCCTAACCCTAACCCTAGCCCGAAACGGAAACCTACCACCAACCCTACACCTTACCCTAGGCCGTACCCTAATCCTAATCCGTACGCTGACACTGACCCGTGCGTCAGCACGTACCCTGACTCTAACACGTTTCCGTACCCTCACCTGTGCCCTAAACCTTGCAGTTCCCTAACCCTAACCCTAGCCCAGAACGGAAAACTACCACCATCACTATACATTACCCTACGCCATACCCTAATCTTAATCTGTACGCTGACAATGACCTGTGCGTCAGCACATACCCTGACCCTAACACGTTTCCGTACCCTCACCTGAGCCCTAATCCTTGCCGTTCCCTAAACGTTACCCTAGCCCGGAACGAAAACCTACCACCAACCCTACACCTTACCCTACGCCTAACCCTCATACTAACCTGTGCGTCAGCACATACACTGACCCTAACACGTTTCCGTACACTCACCTGTGCCTTAAACCTTGCTGTTCCCTAACCCTAACCCTAGCCCAGCATGGAAACCCACCACCAAACCTACACCTTACCCTACACCGTAACCTAATCCTAATCCATACGCTGACACTGACCCGTGCGTCAGCAAGTACCCTGACCCTAACACGTTTCCGTACGCTCACCTGTGTCCTAAACCTTACGGTTCACTAACCCTAACTGTAGCGCGGAAAGGAAACCTACCACAAAACCTAAACCTTACCCTACGCCGTACCCTAATCCTAATCCGTACGATGACACTGACCCGTGCGTCACCACGTACCATGACCCTAACACGTTTCCGTACACTCACCTGTGCCCTAAACCTTGCCGTTCCCTAACCCTAACCCTAGCCCGGAATGGAAACCTACCACTAACCCTCCACCTTACCCTACGCCGTACCCTAATCCTAATCCGTAAGCTGACACTGACCCATGTGTCAGAACGTACCCTGACCCTAACACGTTTCCGTACCCTCACCTGTGCCCTAAACCTTGCCGTTCCCTAAACGTTACCCTATCCCGGAACGAAAACCTACCACCAACCCTACACCTTACCCTACGCCGAACCCTCATACTAACCAGTGCGTCAGCACATACACTGACCCTAACACGTTTCCGTACACTCACCTGTGCCCTAAACCTTGCTGTTCCCTAACCCTAACCCTAGCCCTGAATGGAAACCCAACACCAGCCCTACACCTTACCCTCTGCCGTAGCTTACTCCTGGTCTGTAAGCTGGCACTGACCCCGGCGTCAGCACGTAGCCTGACCCTCCCACGTTTCCGTACCCTCACCTGTGCCCTAAGCCTTGCCGTTCCCTAACACTAACCCTAGCCCGGAACGGAAACCCACCACCAGACCTACACTTTACCCTATGCTGTACCATACTCCTGGCCCGTATGCTGGCACTGACCCGTGCGTCAGCACGTAGCCTGAACCTCCCACATTTCCGTACCCTCACCTGTGCCCTAAGCTTTGTCGTTCCCTAACCCTAACCCTAGACCGGAACGGAAACCCACCACCAGCTCTACACCTAACCTTACACCGTACCCTATTCCTCATCCATAAGCTGGCACTGACCCGTGCGTCAGCACTTAGCCTGACCCTCTCACGTTTCCGTATTCTCACCTGTGCTCTAAGCCTTGCTATTCCTCACCGTAAGCCTAGCCTGGAACGGAAACCCACCACCAGCCCTACACCTTACCCTACGCCGTAGCTTACTCCAGGTCCGTAAGCTTGCACTGACCCCGGCGTCAGCACGTAGCCTGGCCCTCCCACGTTTCCGTACCCTCACCTGTACCCTAAGCCTTGCCGTTCCCTAACCCTAACCCTAGCCCGGAACGGAAACCTGCCACCAGCCGTATGCCTTACCCTACGCCGTACCCTACTCCTGGCCTATATGCCGGCACTGACCCGTGCGTCAGCACGTAGCCTGGCCCTCCCACGTTTCCGTACCCTCACCTGTGCCCTAAGCCTTCCCGTTCCCTAACCCTAACCCTAGCCCGGAACGGAACCCCGCCACCAGCCCTACGCCTTACCCTACGCTGTACCCTACTAGTGGCCCGTACGCCGGCACTGACCCGTGCATCGGCACGTAGCCTGGCCCTCCCACGTTTCCGTACCCTCACCTGTGCCCTAAGCCTTGCCGTTCCCTAGCCCTAACCCTAGCCCGGAACGGAAACCCGCCACCAGCCCTACGCCTTACCGTACGCCGTACCCTACTCCTGACCCGTACACCGGCACTGACCCATGCGTCAGCACGTAGCCTGGCCGTCCCACGTTTCCGTACCCTCACCTGTGCCCTAAGCCTTGCCGTTCCCTAACCCTAACCCTAGACCGGAACGGAAACCTACCACCAAAGCTACACCTTACCCTACGCCGTACCCTAATCCTAACCCGTGCGTCAGCATGTAACCTGACACTAACACGTTTCTGTACCCTCACCTGTGCCCTAAATCTTACCGTTCCCTAACCCTAACCCTAGCCCGGAACAGAAGCCTACCACCAACCCTACACCTTACCCTATGCCGTACCCTAATCCTAATCCGTACGCTGACACTGACCCGTGCGTCAGCAAGTACCCTGACCCTAACACGTTTCCGTACACTCACCTCTGTCCTAAACCTTGCGGTTCCCTAACCATAACCCTAGCCCAGAATGGAAACCTACCACCAACCCTACACCTTACCCTAGGCCGTACCCTAATCCTTCTCCATATGCTGACAGTGACCCGTGCGTCAGAACGTACCCTGACCCTAACACGTTTCCGTACCCTCACCTGTGCCCTAAACCTTGCCGTTCCCTAAACTTTACCCTAACCCGGAACGAAAACCTACCACCAACCCTACACCTTACCCTACGTCGAACCCTCATACTAACCTGTGCGTCAGCACATACACTGACCCTAACACGTTTCCGTACACTCACCTGTGCCCTAAGCCTTGCCGTTCCCTAACCCTAACCCTAGCCGGGAACAGAAACCCGCCACCAGAACTACGCCTTACCCTACGCCGTTGCCTACTCCTGGCCCGTACGCCGGCACTGACCCGTGCGTCAGCACGTAGCCTGGCCCTCCCACGTTTCCGTACCCTCACCTGTGCCCTAAGCCTTGCCGTTCCCTAACCCTAACACTAGCCCGGAACGGAAACCCACCACCAGCTCTACACCTAACCTTACACCATACCCTACTCCTCATCCGTAAACTGGCACTGACCCGTGCGTCAGCACGTAGCCTGACCCTCACACGTTTCTGTACCCTCACCTGTGCCTAAGCCTTGCCGTTCCCTCACCCTAACTCTAGCCCGGAACGGAAACCCATCACCAGCCCTACACATTACCCTAGGCCGTACCCTACTCCTGGCCCGTACGCCGGCACTGACCAGTGCGTCAGCACGTAGCCTTGCCCTCCCACGTTTCCGTACCCTCACCTGTGCCCTAAGCCTTGTCGTTCCCTAACCCTAACCCTAGCCCGGAACGGAAATCCGCCAGCAGCCCTACGCCTTACCCTACGCCGTACCCTACTCCTGGCCCGTACGCCGGCACTGACCCGTGCGTCAGCACGTAGCCTGACCCTCCCACGTTTCCGTAACTTCACCTGTGCCCGAAACCTTGCCGTTCCCTAACCCTAACCCTAGTCCGAAACGGTAACCTACCACCTCCTCTACACCTAACCTTACGCCGTATCCTATTCCTCATCCGTAAGCTGGCACTGACCCATGTGTCAGCACATAGCCTGACCCTCTCACGTTTCCGTACCCTCACCTGTGCCCTAAACCTTGCCGTTCCCTAAGCCTAAACCTAGGCTGGAACGGAAACCTACCACCAACCCTACACCTTACCCTACGCCGTACCCTAATCCTAACACGTGCGTCAGCATGTACCCTGACCCTAACACGTTTCTGTACCCTCACCTGTGCCGTAAACCTTGCCGTTCCCTAGCCCTAACCCTAGCCCAGAATGGAAACCTACCACCAACCCTACACCTTACCCTACGCCGTACCCTAATCCTTCTCCATACGCTGACACTGACCCGTGGGTCAGCACGTAGCCTGAGCCTAACACGTTTCCGTACCCTCACCTGTGCCCTAAACCTTGCAGTTCCCTAACCCTAACCCTAGCCTGGAACGGAAACCTACCACCAACCCTACACCTTACCCTACGCCATAACCTAATCCTAATCCGTATGCTGACACTGACCCGTGCGTCAGCAAGTACCCTGACCCTAACATGTTTCCGTACGCTCAACTTTGTCCTAAACCTTACGGTTCCCTAACCCTAACCGTAGCGCAGAAAGGAAACCTACCACAAAACCTACACCTTACCCTACGCCGTACCCTAATCCTAATCCGTACGCTGACACTGACCCGTGCGTCAGCACGTACCATGACCCTAACACGTTTCCGTACATTCACCTGTGCCCTAAACCTTGCCGTTCCCTAACCCTAACCCTAGCCCAGAACGGAAAACTACCACCATCACTATACATTACCCTACGCCATACCCTAATCTTAATCTGTACGCTGACAATGACCTGTGCGTCAGCACATACCCTGACCCTAACACGTTTCCGTACCCTCACCTGAGCCCTAATCCTTGCCGTTCCCTAAACGTTACCCTAGCCCGGAACGAAAACCTACCACCAACCCTACACCTTACCCTACGCCTAACCCTCATACTAACCTGTGCGTCAGCACATACACTGACCCTAACACGTTTCCGTACACTCACCTGTGCCTTAAACCTTGCTGTTCCCTAACCCTAACCCTAGCCCAGCATGGAAACCCACCACCAAACCTACACCTTACCCTACACCGTAACCTAATCCTAATCCATACGCTGACACTGACCCGTGCGTCAGCAAGTACCCTGACCCTAACACGTTTCCGTACGCTCACCTGTGTCCTAAACCTTACGGTTCACTAACCCTAACTGTAGCGCGGAAAGGAAACCTACCACAAAACCTAAACCTTACCCTACGCCGTACCCTAATCCTAATCCGTACGATGACACTGACCCGTGCGTCACCACGTACCATGACCCTAACACGTTTCCGTACACTCACCTGTGCCCTAAACCTTGCCGTTCCCTAACCCTAACCCTAGCCCGGAATGGAAACCTACCACTAACCCTCCACCTTACCCTACGCCGTACCCTAATCCTAATCCGTAAGCTGACACTGACCCATGTGTCAGAACGTACCCTGACCCTAACACGTTTCCGTACCCTCACCTGTGCCCTAAACCTTGCCGTTCCCTAAACGTTACCCTATCCCGGAACGAAAACCTACCACCAACCCTACACCTTACCCTACGCCGAACCCTCATACTAACCAGTGCGTCAGCACATACACTGACCCTAACACGTTTCCGTACACTCACCTGTGCCCTAAACCTTGCTGTTCCCTAACCCTAACCCTAGCCCTGAATGGAAACCCAACACCAGCCCTACACCTTACCCTCTGCCGTAGCTTACTCCTGGTCTGTAAGCTGGCACTGACCCCGGCGTCAGCACGTAGCCTGACCCTCCCACGTTTCCGTACCCTCACCTGTGCCCTAAGCCTTGCCGTTCCCTAACACTAACCCTAGCCCGGAACGGAAACCCACCACCAGACCTACACTTTACCCTATGCTGTACCATACTCCTGGCCCGTACGCTGGCACTGACCCGTGCGTCAGCACGTAGCCTGAACCTCCCACATTTCCGTACCCTCACCTGTGCCCTAAGCTTTGTCGTTCCCTAACCCTAACCCTAGACCGGAACGGAAACCCACCACCAGCTCTACACCTAACCTTACACCGTACCCTATTCCTCATCCATAAGCTGGCACTGACCCGTGCGTCAGCACTTAGCCTGACCCTCTCACGTTTCCGTATTCTCACCTGTGCTCTAAGCCTTGCTATTCCTCACCGTAAGCCTAGCCTGGAACGGAAACCCACCACCAGCCCTACACCTTACCCTACGCCGTAGCTTACTCCAGGTCCGTAAGCTTGCACTGACCCCGGCGTCAGCACGTAGCCTGGCCCTCCCACGTTTCCGTACCCTCACCTGTACCCTAAGCCTTGCCGTTCCCTAACCCTAACCCTAGCCCGGAACGGAAACCTGCCACCAGCCGTATGCCTTACCCTACGCCGTACCCTACTCCTGGCCTATATGCCGGCACTGACCCGTGCGTCAGCACGTAGCCTGGCCCTCCCACGTTTCCGTACCCTCACCTGTGCCCTAAGCCTTCCCGTTCCCTAACCCTAACCCTAGCCCGGAACGGAACCCCGCCACCAGCCCTACGCCTTACCCTACGCTGTACCCTACTAGTGGCCCGTACGCCGGCACTGACCCGTGCATCGGCACGTAGCCTGGCCCTCCCACGTTTCCGTACCCTCACCTGTGCCCTAAGCCTTGCCGTTCCCTAGCCCTAACCCTAGCCCGGAACGGAAACCCGCCACCAGCCCTACGCCTTACCGTACGCCGTACCCTACTCCTGACCCGTACACCGGCACTGACCCATGCGTCAGCACGTAGCCTGGCCGTCCCACGTTTCCGTACCCTCACCTGTGCCCTAAGCCTTGCCGTTCCCTAACCCTAACCCTAGACCGGAACGGAAACCTACCACCAAAGCTACACCTTACCCTACGCCGTACCCTAATCCTAACCCGTGCGTCAGCATGTAACCTGACACTAACACGTTTCTGTACCCTCACCTGTGCCCTAAATCTTACCGTTCCCTAACCCTAACCCTAGCCCGGAACAGAAGCCTACCACCAACCCTACACCTTACCCTATGCCGTACCCTAATCCTAATCCGTACGCTGACACTGACCCGTGCGTCAGCAAGTACCCTGACCCTAACACGTTTCCGTACACTCACCTCTGTCCTAAACCTTGCGGTTCCCTAACCATAACCCTAGCCCAGAATGGAAACCTACCACCAACCCTACACCTTACCCTAGGCCGTACCCTAATCCTTCTCCATATGCTGACAGTGACCCGTGCGTCAGAACGTACCCTGACCCTAACACGTTTCCGTACCCTCACCTGTACCCTAAGCCTTGCCGTTCCCTAACCCTAACCCTAGACCGGAACGGAAACCTACCACCAAAGCTACACCTTACCCTACGCCGTACCCTAATCCTAACCCGTGCGTCAGCATGTAACCTGACACTAACACGTTTCTGTACCCTCACCTGTGCCCTAAACCTTACCGTTCCCTAACCCTAACCCTAGCCCGGAACAGAAGCCTACCACCAACCCTACACCTTACCCTATGCCGTACCCTAATCCTAATCCGTACGCTGACACTGACCCGTGCGTCAGCAAGTACCCTGACCCTAACACGTTTCCGTACACTCACCTCTGTCCTAAACCTTGCGGTTCCCTAACCATAACCCTAGCCCAGAATGGAAACCTACCACCAACCCTACACCTTACCCTAGGCCGTACCCTAATCCTTCTCCATATGCTGACAGTGACCCGTGCGTCAGAACGTACCCTGACCCTAACACGTTTCCGTACCCTCACCTGTGCCCTAAACCTTGCCGTTCCCTAAACTTTACCCTAACCCGGAACGAAAACCTACCACCAACCCTACACCTTACCCTACGTCGAACCCTCATACTAACCTGTGCGTCAGCACATACACTGACCCTAACACGTTTCCGTACACTCACCTGTGCCCTAAGCCTTGCCGTTCTCTAACCCTAACCCTAGCCGGGAACAGAAACCCGCCACCAGAACTACGCCTTACCCTACGCCGTTGCCTACTCCTGGCCCGTACGCCGGCACTGACCCGTGCGTCAGCACGTAGCCTGGCCCTCCCACGTTTCCGTACCCTCACCTGTGCCCTAAGCCTTGCCGTTCCCTAACCCTAACACTAGCCCGGAACGGAAACCCACCACCAGCTCTACACCTAACCTTACACCATACCCTACTCCTCATCCGTAAACTGGCACTGACCCGTGCGTCAGCACGTAGCCTGACCCTCACACGTTTCTGTACCCTCACCTGTGCCTAAGCCTTGCCGTTCCCTCACCCTAACTCTAGCCCGGAACGGAAACCCATCACCAGCCCTACACATTACCCTAGGCCGTACCCTACTCCTGGCCCGTACGCCGGCACTGACCAGTGCGTCAGCACGTAGCCTTGCCCTCCCACGTTTCCGTACCCTCACCTGTGCCCTAAGCCTTGTCGTTCCCTAACCCTAACCCTAGCCCGGAACGGAAATCCGCCAGCAGCCCTACGCCTTACCCTACGCCGTACCCTACTCCTGGCCCGTACGCCGGCACTGACCCGTGCGTCAGCACGTAGCCTGACCCTCCCACGTTTCCGTAACTTCACCTGTGCCCGAAACCTTGCCGTTCCCTAACCCTAACCCTAGTCCGAAACGGTAACCTACCACCACCTCTACACCTAACCTTACGCCGTATCCTATTCCTCATCCGTAAGCTGGCACTGACCCATGTGTCAGCACATAGCCTGACCCTCTCACGTTTCCGTACCCTCACCTGTGCCCTAAACCTTGCCGTTCCCTAAGCCTAAACCTAGGCTGGAACGGAAACCTACCACCAACCCTACACCTTACCCTACGCCGTACCCTAATCCTAACACGTGCGTCAGCATGTACCCTGACCCTAACACGTTTCTGTACCCTCACCTGTGCCGTAAACCTTGCCGTTCCCTAGCCCTAACCCTAGCCCAGAATGGAAACCTACCACCAACCCTACACCTTACCCTACGCCGTACCCTAATCCTTCTCCATACGCTGACACTGACCCGTGGGTCAGCACGTAGCCTGAGCCTAACACGTTTCCGTACCCTCACCTGTGCCCTAAACCTTGCAGTTCCCTAACCCTAACCCTAGCCTGGAACGGAAACCTACCACCAACCCTACACCTTACCCTACGCCATAACCTAATCCTAATCCGTATGCTGACACTGACCCGTGCGTCAGCAAGTACCCTGACCCTAACATGTTTCCGTACGCTCAACTTTGTCCTAAACCTTACGGTTCCCTAACCCTAACCGTAGCGCAGAAAGGAAACCTACCACAAAACCTACACCTTACCCTACGCCGTACCCTAATCCTAATCCGTACGCTGACACTGACCCGTGCGTCAGCACGTACCATGACCCTAACACGTTTCCGTACATTCACCTGTGCCCTAAACCTTGCCGTTCCCTAACCCAAACCCTAGCCCGGAATGGAAACGTATCACCAACCCTACACCTTGCCCTATGCCGTACCCTAATCCTAATCTGTATGCTGACAATGACGCGTGCGTCAGCACATAGCCTGACCCTAACATGTTTCCGTACCCTCACCTGTGCCCTAATCCTTGCCGTTCCCTAAGCCTAACCCTAGGCGGGCACGGAAACCTACCACCCATCCTACACCTTACTCTACACCGTACCCTAATCCTAACCTGTGCGTCAGCATGTACCCTGACCCTAACACGTTTCTGTACCCTCACCTGTGCCTTAAACCTTGCCGTTCCCTAACCCTAACCCTAGCCCTAAACGGAAACCTACCACAAACCCTACACCTTAACCTACGCCATACCCTAATCCTAATCTGTACGCTGACACTGACCCGTGCGTCAGCACGTACCCTGACCCTAACACGTTTCCATACCCTCACCTGTCCCCTAAGCCTTGCCATTCCCTAACCCTAACCGTAGCCCGGAACGGAAACCCGCCACCAGCCCTACGCCTTACCCTACGCCGTACCCTACTCCTGGCCCGTACGCCGGCACTGACCCTTGCGTCAGTACGTAGCCTGGCCCTCCCACCTTTCCGTACCCTCACCTGTGCCCTAAGACTTGCCGTTCCCTAACCCTAACCCTAGCCCGGAATGGAAACGCGCCACCAGCCCTTCGCCTTACCCTACGCCGTTGCATACTCCTGGCCCGTACGCCGGCACTGACCCGTGCGTCAGTACGTAGCCTGGCCGTCCCACGTTTCCGCACCCTCACCTGTGCCCTAAGCCTTGCCGTGCCCTAACCCTAACCTTAGCCCGGAAGGAAACCCGCCACCAGCCCTACGCCTTACCCTATGCCATACTCTAATCCTTCTCCATACGTTGACACTGAGCAGTGCGTCAGCACGTACCCTGAGCCTAACACGTTTCCGTACCGTCACCTGTGCCCTAAACCTTGCAGTTCCCTAACCCTAACCCTAGCCTGGAACGGAAACCTACCACCAACCCTACACCTTACCCTACGCCGTAACCTAATCCTAATCTGTACGCTGACACTGACCCGTGCGTCAGCACGTATCCTGACCCTAACACGTTTCCGTAACCTCACCTGTGTCCTAAACCTTGCGGTTCCCTAACCCTAACCCTAGCCCATAATGGAAACCTACCACCAACCCTACACCTTACCCTAGGCCGTACCCTAATACTTCTCCATATGCTGACAGTGACCCGTGCGTCAGCACGTACCCTGAACCTAACACGTTTCCGTACGCTCACCTGTGTCCTAAACCTTACGGTTCCCTAACCCTAACCGCAGTGCGGAAAGGAAACCTACCACAAAACCTACACCTTACCCTACGCCGTACCCTAATCCTAATCCGTACGCTGACACTGACCCGTGCGTCAGCACGTACCATGACCCTAACACGTTTCCGTACACTCACCTGTGCCCTAAACCTTGCCGTTCCCTAACCCAAACCCTAGCCCGGAACGGAAACGTATCACCAACCCTACACCTTACGCTACGCCGTACCCTAATCCTAATCTGTATGCTGACAATGACGCGTGCGTCAGCACATACCCTGACCCTAACATGTTTCCGTACCCTCACCTGTGCCCTAATCCTTGCCGTAACCTAAGCCTAACCCTAGGCCTGCACGGAAACCTACCACCAACCCTACACCTTACTCTACGCCGTACCCTAATCCTAACCCGTGCGTCAGCATGTACCCTGACCCTAACACGTTTCTGTACCCTCACCTGTAGCCTAAACCTTGCCGTTCCCTAACCCTAACCCTAGCCCGAAACGGAAACCTACCACCAACCCTACACCTTACCCTAGGCCATACCCTAATCCTAATCCGTACGCTGACACTGACCCGTACGTCAGCACGTACCCTGACCCTAACACGTTTCCGTACCCTCACCTGTGCCCAAAACCTTGCAGTTCCCTAACCCTAACCCTAGCCCAGAACGGAAAACTACCACCATCACTATACCTTACCCTACGCCATACCCTAATCCTAATCTGTACGCTGACAATGACCTGTGCGTCTGCACATACCCTGACCCTAACACGTTTCCGTACCCTCACCTGTGCCCTAAACCTTGCAGTTCCCTAACCCTAACCCTAGCCTCGAAAGGAAACCTACCACCAACCCTACACCTTACCCTACGCCGTAACCTAATCCTAATCCGTACGCTGACACTGAACCGTGCGTCAGCAAGTACCCTGACCCTAACACGTTTCCGTACGCTCACCTGTGTCCTAAACCTTACGGTTCCCTAACCCTAACCGCAGCACGGAAAGGAAACCTACCACAAAACCTACACCTTACCCTACGCCGTACCCTAATCCTAATCCGTACGCTGACACTGACCCGTGCGTCAGCACGTACCATGACCCTAACACGTTTCCGTACACTCACCTGTGCCCTAAACCTTGCCGTTCCCTAACCCAAACCCTAGCCCGGAACGGAAACGTATCACCAACCCTACACCTTACCCTACGCCGTACCCTAATCCTAATCTGTATGCTGACAATGACGCGTGCGTCAGCACATACCCTGACCCTAACATGTTTCCGTACCCTCACCTGTGCCCTAATCCTTGCCGTTCCCTAAGCCTAACCCTAGGCCGGCATGGAAACCTACCACCAACCCTACACCTTACTCTACGCCGTACCCTAATCCTAACCCGTGCGTCAGCATGTACCCTGACCCTAACACGTTTCTGTACCCTCACCTGTGCCCTAAACCTTGCCGTTCCCTAACCCTAACCCTAGCCCGAAACGGAAACCTACCACCAACCCTACACCTTACCCTAGGCCGTACCCTAATCCTAATCCGTACGCTGACACTGACCCGTGCGTCAGCACGTACCCTGACCCTAACACGTTTCCGTACCCTCACCTGTGCCCTAAACCTTGCAGTTCCCTAACCCTAACCCTAGCCCAGAACGGAAAACTACCACCATCACTATACATTACCCTACGCCATACCCTAATCTTAATCTGTACGCTGACAATGACCTGTGCGTCAGCACATACCCTGACCCTAACACGTTTCCGTACCCTCACCTGAGCCCTAATCCTTGCCGTTCCCTAAACGTTACCCTAGCCCGGAACGAAAACCTACCACCAACCCTACACCTTACCCTACGCCTAACCCTCATACTAACCTGTGCGTCAGCACATACACTGACCCTAACACGTTTCCGTACACTCACCTGTGCCTTAAACCTTGCTGTTCCCTAACCCTAACCCTAGCCCAGCATGGAAACCCACCACCAAACCTACACCTTACCCTACACCGTAACCTAATCCTAATCCATACGCTGACACTGACCCGTGCGTCAGCAAGTACCCTGACCCTAACACGTTTCCGTACGCTCACCTGTGTCCTAAACCTTACGGTTCACTAACCCTAACTGTAGCGCGGAAAGGAAACCTACCACAAAACCTAAACCTTACCCTACGCCGTACCCTAATCCTAATCCGTACGATGACACTGACCCGTGCGTCACCACGTACCATGACCCTAACACGTTTCCGTACACTCACCTGTGCCCTAAACCTTGCCGTTCCCTAACCCTAACCCTAGCCCGGAATGGAAACCTACCACTAACCCTCCACCTTACCCTACGCCGTACCCTAATCCTAATCCGTAAGCTGACACTGACCCATGTGTCAGAACGTACCCTGACCCTAACACGTTTCCGTACCCTCACCTGTGCCCTAAACCTTGCCGTTCCCTAAACGTTACCCTATCCCGGAACGAAAACCTACCACCAACCCTACACCTTACCCTACGCCGAACCCTCATACTAACCAGTGCGTCAGCACATACACTGACCCTAACACGTTTCCGTACACTCACCTGTGCCCTAAACCTTGCTGTTCCCTAACCCTAACCCTAGCCCTGAATGGAAACCCAACACCAGCCCTACACCTTACCCTCTGCCGTAGCTTACTCCTGGTCTGTAAGCTGGCACTGACCCCGGCGTCAGCACGTAGCCTGACCCTCCCACGTTTCCGTACCCTCACCTGTGCCCTAAGCCTTGCCGTTCCCTAACACTAACCCTAGCCCGGAACGGAAACCCACCACCAGACCTACACTTTACCCTATGCTGTACCATACTCCTGGCCCGTACGCTGGCACTGACCCGTGCGTCAGCACGTAGCCTGAACCTCCCACATTTCCGTACCCTCACCTGTGCCCTAAGCTTTGTCGTTCCCTAACCCTAACCCTAGACCGGAACGGAAACCCACCACCAGCTCTACACCTAACCTTACGCCGTACCCTATTCCTCATCCATAAGCTGGCACTGACCCGTGCGTCAGCACTTAGCCTGACCCTCTCACGTTTCCGTATTCTCACCTGTGCTCTAAGCCTTGCTATTCCTCACCGTAAGCCTAGCCTGGAACGGAAACCCACCACCAGCCCTACACCTTACCCTACGCCGTAGCTTACTCCAGGTCCGTAAGCTTGCACTGACCCCGGCGTCAGCACGTAGCCTGGCCCTCCCACGTTTCCGTACCCTCACCTGTACCCTAAGCCTTGCCGTTCCCTAACCCTAACCCTAGCCCGGAACAGAAACCCGCCACCAGCCGTATGCCTTACCCTACGCCGTACCCTACTCCTGGCCTATATGCCGGCACTGACCCGTGCGTCAGCACGTAGCCTGGCCCTCCCACGTTTCCGTACCCTCACCTGTGCCCTAAGCCTTCCCGTTCCCTAACCCTAACCCTAGCCCGGAACGGAACCCCGCCACCAGCCCTACGCCTTACCCTACGCTGTACCCTACTAGTGGCCCGTACGCCGGCACTGACCCGTGCATCGGCACGTAGCCTGGCCCTCCCACGTTTCCGTACCCTCACCTGTGCCCTAAGCCTTGCCGTTCCCTAGCCCTAACCCTAGCCCGGAACGGAAACCCGCCACCAGCCCTACGCCTTACCGTACGCCGTACCCTACTCCTGACCCGTACACCGGCACTGACCCGTGCGTCAGCACGTAGCCTGGCCGTCCCACGTTTCCGTACCCTCACCTGTGCCCTAAGCCTTGCCGTTCCCTAACCCTAACCCTAGACCGGAACGGAAACCTACCACCAAAGCTACACCTTACCCTACGCCGTACCCTAATCCTAACCCGTGCGTCAGCATGTAACCTGACACTAACACGTTTCTGTACCCTCACCTGTGCCCTAAACCTTACCGTTCCCTAACCCTAACCCTAGCCCGGAACAGAAGCCTACCACCAACCCTACACCTTACCCTATGCCGTACCCTAATCCTAATCCGTACGCTGACACTGACCCGTGCGTCAGCAAGTACCCTGACCCTAACACGTTTCCGTACACTCACCTCTGTCCTAAACCTTGCGGTTCCCTAACCATAACCCTAGCCCAGAATGGAAACCTACCACCAACCCTACACCTTACCCTAGGCCGTACCCTAATCCTTCTCCATATGCTGACAGTGACCCGTGCGTCAGAACGTACCCTGACCCTAACACGTTTCCGTAACCTCACCTGTGCCCTAAACCTTGCTGTTCCCTAAACTTTACCCTAACCCGGAACGAAAACCTACCACCAACCCTACACCTTACCCTACGTCGAACCCTCATACTAACCTGTGCGTCAGCACATACACTGACCCTAACACGTTTCCGTACACTCACCTGTGCCCTAAGCCTTGCCGTTCCCTAACCCTAACCCTAGCCGGGAACAGAAACCCGCCACCAGAACTACGCCTTACCCTACGCCGTTGCCTACTCCTGGCCCGTACGCCGGCACTGACCTGTGCGTCAGCACGTAGCCTGGCCCTCCCACGTTTCCGTACCCTCACCTGTGCCCTAAGCCTTGCCGTTCCCTAACCCTAACACTAGCCCGGAACGGAAACCCACCACCAGCTCTACACATAACCTTACACCATACCCTACTCCTTATCCGTAAACTGGCACTGACCCGTGCGTCAGCACGTAGCCTGACCCTCACACGTTTCTGTACCCTCACCTGTGCCTAAGCCTTGCCGTTCCCTCACCCTAACTCTAGCCCGGAACGGAAACCCATCACCAGCCCTACACATTACCCTAGGCCGTACCCTACTCCTGGCCCGTACGCCGGCACTGACCAGTGCGTCAGCACGTAGCCTTGCCCTCCCACGTTTCCGTACCCTCACCTGTGCCCTAAGCCTTGTCGTTCCCTAACCCTAACCCTAGCCCGGAACGGAAATCCGCCAGCAGCCCTACGCCTTACCCTACGCCGTACCCTACTCCTGGCCCGTACGCCGGCACTGACCCGTGCGTCAGCACGTAGCCTGACCCTCCCACGTTTCCGTAACTTCACCTGTGCCCGAAGCCTTGCCGTTCCCTAACCCTAACCCTAGTCCGAAACGGTAACCTACCACCACCTCTACACCTAACCTTACGCCGTATCCTATTCCTCATCCGTAAGCTGGCACTGACCCATGTGTCAGCACATAGCCTGACCCTCTCACGTTTCCGTACCCTCACCTGTGCCCTAAACCTTGCCGTTCCCTAAGCCTAAACCTAGGCTGGAACGGAAACCTACCACCAACCCTACACCTTACCCTACGCCGTACCCTAATCCTAACACGTGCGTCAGCATGTACCCTGACCCTAACACGTTTCTGTACCCTCACCTGTGCCGTAAACCTTGCCGTTCCCTAGCCCTAACCCTAGCCCAGAATGGAAACCTACCACCAACCCTACACCTTACCCTACGCCGTACCCTAATCCTTCTCCATACGCTGACACTGACCCGTGGGTCAGCACGTAGCCTGAGCCTAACACGTTTCCGTACCCTCACCTGTGCCCTAAACCTTGCAGTTCCCTAACCCTAACCCTAGCCTGGAACGGAAACCTACCACCAACCCTACACCTTACCCTACGCCATAACCTAATCCTAATCCGTATGCTGACACTGACCCGTGCGTCAGCAAGTACCCTGACCCTAACATGTTTCCGTACGCTCAACTTTGTCCTAAACCTTACGGTTCCCTAACCCTAACCGTAGCGCAGAAAGGAAACCTACCACAAAACCTACACCTTACCCTACGCCGTACCCTAATCCTAATCCGTACGCTGACACTGACCCGTGCGTCAGCACGTACCATGACCCTAACACGTTTCCGTACATTCACCTGTGCCCTAAACCTTGCCGTTCCCTAACCCTAACCCTAGCCCAGAACGGAAAACTACCACCATCACTATACATTACCCTACGCCATACCCTAATCTTAATCTGTACGCTGACAATGACCTGTGCGTCAGCACATACCCTGACCCTAACACGTTTCCGTACCCTCACCTGAGCCCTAATCCTTGCCGTTCCCTAAACGTTACCCTAGCCCGGAACGAAAACCTACCACCAACCCTACACCTTACCCTACGCCTAACCCTCATACTAACCTGTGCGTCAGCACATACACTGACCCTAACACGTTTCCGTACACTCACCTGTGCCTTAAACCTTGCTGTTCCCTAACCCTAACCCTAGCCCAGCATGGAAACCCACCACCAAACCTACACCTTACCCTACACCGTAACCTAATCCTAATCCATACGCTGACACTGACCCGTGCGTCAGCAAGTACCCTGACCCTAACACGTTTCCGTACGCTCACCTGTGTCCTAAACCTTACGGTTCACTAACCCTAACTGTAGCGCGGAAAGGAAACCTACCACAAAACCTAAACCTTACCCTACGCCGTACCCTAATCCTAATCCGTACGATGACACTGACCCGTGCGTCACCACGTACCATGACCCTAACACGTTTCCGTACACTCACCTGTGCCCTAAACCTTGCCGTTCCCTAACCCTAACCCTAGCCCGGAATGGAAACCTACCACTAACCCTCCACCTTACCCTACGCCGTACCCTAATCCTAATCCGTAAGCTGACACTGACCCATGTGTCAGAACGTACCCTGACCCTAACACGTTTCCGTACCCTCACCTGTGCCCTAAACCTTGCCGTTCCCTAAACGTTACCCTATCCCGGAACGAAAACCTACCACCAACCCTACACCTTACCCTACGCCGAACCCTCATACTAACCAGTGCGTCAGCACATACACTGACCCTAACACGTTTCCGTACACTCACCTGTGCCCTAAACCTTGCTGTTCCCTAACCCTAACCCTAGCCCTGAATGGAAACCCAACACCAGCCCTACACCTTACCCTCTGCCGTAGCTTACTCCTGGTCTGTAAGCTGGCACTGACCCCGGCGTCAGCACGTAGCCTGACCCTCCCACGTTTCCGTACCCTCACCTGTGCCCTAAGCCTTGCCGTTCCCTAACACTAACCCTAGCCCGGAACGGAAACCCACCACCAGACCTACACTTTACCCTATGCTGTACCATACTCCTGGCCCGTACGCTGGCACTGACCCGTGCGTCAGCACGTAGCCTGAACCTCCCACATTTCCGTACCCTCACCTGTGCCCTAAGCTTTGTCGTTCCCTAACCCTAACCCTAGACCGGAACGGAAACCCACCACCAGCTCTACACCTAACCTTACACCGTACCCTATTCCTCATCCATAAGCTGGCACTGACCCGTGCGTCAGCACTTAGCCTGACCCTCTCACGTTTCCGTATTCTCACCTGTGCTCTAAGCCTTGCTATTCCTCACCGTAAGCCTAGCCTGGAACGGAAACCCACCACCAGCCCTACACCTTACCCTACGCCGTAGCTTACTCCAGGTCCGTAAGCTTGCACTGACCCCGGCGTCAGCACGTAGCCTGGCCCTCCCACGTTTCCGTACCCTCACCTGTACCCTAAGCCTTGCCGTTCCCTAACCCTAACCCTAGCCCGGAACGGAAACCTGCCACCAGCCGTATGCCTTACCCTACGCCGTACCCTACTCCTGGCCTATATGCCGGCACTGACCCGTGCGTCAGCACGTAGCCTGGCCCTCCCACGTTTCCGTACCCTCACCTGTGCCCTAAGCCTTCCCGTTCCCTAACCCTAACCCTAGCCCGGAACGGAACCCCGCCACCAGCCCTACGCCTTACCCTACGCTGTACCCTACTAGTGGCCCGTACGCCGGCACTGACCCGTGCATCGGCACGTAGCCTGGCCCTCCCACGTTTCCGTACCCTCACCTGTGCCCTAAGCCTTGCCGTTCCCTAGCCCTAACCCTAGCCCGGAACGGAAACCCGCCACCAGCCCTACGCCTTACCGTACGCCGTACCCTACTCCTGACCCGTACACCGGCACTGACCCATGCGTCAGCACGTAGCCTGGCCGTCCCACGTTTCCGTACCCTCACCTGTGCCCTAAGCCTTGCCGTTCCCTAACCCTAACCCTAGACCGGAACGGAAACCTACCACCAAAGCTACACCTTACCCTACGCCGTACCCTAATCCTAACCCGTGCGTCAGCATGTAACCTGACACTAACACGTTTCTGTACCCTCACCTGTGCCCTAAATCTTACCGTTCCCTAACCCTAACCCTAGCCCGGAACAGAAGCCTACCACCAACCCTACACCTTACCCTATGCCGTACCCTAATCCTAATCCGTACGCTGACACTGACCCGTGCGTCAGCAAGTACCCTGACCCTAACACGTTTCCGTACACTCACCTCTGTCCTAAACCTTGCGGTTCCCTAACCATAACCCTAGCCCAGAATGGAAACCTACCACCAACCCTACACCTTACCCTAGGCCGTACCCTAATCCTTCTCCATATGCTGACAGTGACCCGTGCGTCAGAACGTACCCTGACCCTAACACGTTTCCGTACCCTCACCTGTACCCTAAGCCTTGCCGTTCCCTAACCCTAACCCTAGACCGGAACGGAAACCTACCACCAAAGCTACACCTTACCCTACGCCGTACCCTAATCCTAACCCGTGCGTCAGCATGTAACCTGACACTAACACGTTTCTGTACCCTCACCTGTGCCCTAAACCTTACCGTTCCCTAACCCTAACCCTAGCCCGGAACAGAAGCCTACCACCAACCCTACACCTTACCCTATGCCGTACCCTAATCCTAATCCGTACGCTGACACTGACCCGTGCGTCAGCAAGTACCCTGACCCTAACACGTTTCCGTACACTCACCTCTGTCCTAAACCTTGCGGTTCCCTAACCATAACCCTAGCCCAGAATGGAAACCTACCACCAACCCTACACCTTACCCTAGGCCGTACCCTAATCCTTCTCCATATGCTGACAGTGACCCGTGCGTCAGAACGTACCCTGACCCTAACACGTTTCCGTACCCTCACCTGTGCCCTAAACCTTGCCGTTCCCTAAACTTTACCCTAACCCGGAACGAAAACCTACCACCAACCCTACACCTTACCCTACGTCGAACCCTCATACTAACCTGTGCGTCAGCACATACACTGACCCTAACACGTTTCCGTACACTCACCTGTGCCCTAAGCCTTGCCGTTCTCTAACCCTAACCCTAGCCGGGAACAGAAACCCGCCACCAGAACTACGCCTTACCCTACGCCGTTGCCTACTCCTGGCCCGTACGCCGGCACTGACCCGTGCGTCAGCACGTAGCCTGGCCCTCCCACGTTTCCGTACCCTCACCTGTGCCCTAAGCCTTGCCGTTCCCTAACCCTAACACTAGCCCGGAACGGAAACCCACCACCAGCTCTACACCTAACCTTACACCATACCCTACTCCTCATCCGTAAACTGGCACTGACCCGTGCGTCAGCACGTAGCCTGACCCTCACACGTTTCTGTACCCTCACCTGTGCCTAAGCCTTGCCGTTCCCTCACCCTAACTCTAGCCCGGAACGGAAACCCATCACCAGCCCTACACATTACCCTAGGCCGTACCCTACTCCTGGCCCGTACGCCGGCACTGACCAGTGCGTCAGCACGTAGCCTTGCCCTCCCACGTTTCCGTACCCTCACCTGTGCCCTAAGCCTTGTCGTTCCCTAACCCTAACCCTAGCCCGGAACGGAAATCCGCCAGCAGCCCTACGCCTTACCCTACGCCGTACCCTACTCCTGGCCCGTACGCCGGCACTGACCCGTGCGTCAGCACGTAGCCTGACCCTCCCACGTTTCCGTAACTTCACCTGTGCCCGAAACCTTGCCGTTCCCTAACCCTAACCCTAGTCCGAAACGGTAACCTACCACCACCTCTACACCTAACCTTACGCCGTATCCTATTCCTCATCCGTAAGCTGGCACTGACCCATGTGTCAGCACATAGCCTGACCCTCTCACGTTTCCGTACCCTCACCTGTGCCCTAAACCTTGCCGTTCCCTAAGCCTAAACCTAGGCTGGAACGGAAACCTACCACCAACCCTACACCTTACCCTACGCCGTACCCTAATCCTAACACGTGCGTCAGCATGTACCCTGACCCTAACACGTTTCTGTACCCTCACCTGTGCCGTAAACCTTGCCGTTCCCTAGCCCTAACCCTAGCCCAGAATGGAAACCTACCACCAACCCTACACCTTACCCTACGCCGTACCCTAATCCTTCTCCATACGCTGACACTGACCCGTGGGTCAGCACGTAGCCTGAGCCTAACACGTTTCCGTACCCTCACCTGTGCCCTAAACCTTGCAGTTCCCTAACCCTAACCCTAGCCTGGAACGGAAACCTACCACCAACCCTACACCTTACCCTACGCCATAACCTAATCCTAATCCGTATGCTGACACTGACCCGTGCGTCAGCAAGTACCCTGACCCTAACATGTTTCCGTACGCTCAACTTTGTCCTAAACCTTACGGTTCCCTAACCCTAACCGTAGCGCAGAAAGGAAACCTACCACAAAACCTACACCTTACCCTACGCCGTACCCTAATCCTAATCCGTACGCTGACACTGACCCGTGCGTCAGCACGTACCATGACCCTAACACGTTTCCGTACATTCACCTGTGCCCTAAACCTTGCCGTTCCCTAACCCAAACCCTAGCCCGGAATGGAAACGTATCACCAACCCTACACCTTGCCCTATGCCGTACCCTAATCCTAATCTGTATGCTGACAATGACGCGTGCGTCAGCACATAGCCTGACCCTAACATGTTTCCGTACCCTCACCTGTGCCCTAATCCTTGCCGTTCCCTAAGCCTAACCCTAGGCGGGCACGGAAACCTACCACCCATCCTACACCTTACTCTACACCGTACCCTAATCCTAACCTGTGCGTCAGCATGTACCCTGACCCTAACACGTTTCTGTACCCTCACCTGTGCCTTAAACCTTGCCGTTCCCTAACCCTAACCCTAGCCCTAAACGGAAACCTACCACAAACCCTACACCTTAACCTACGCCATACCCTAATCCTAATCTGTACGCTGACACTGACCCGTGCGTCAGCACGTACCCTGACCCTAACACGTTTCCATACCCTCACCTGTCCCCTAAGCCTTGCCATTCCCTAACCCTAACCGTAGCCCGGAACGGAAACCCGCCACCAGCCCTACGCCTTACCCTACGCCGTACCCTACTCCTGGCCCGTACGCCGGCACTGACCCTTGCGTCAGTACGTAGCCTGGCCCTCCCACCTTTCCGTACCCTCACCTGTGCCCTAAGACTTGCCGTTCCCTAACCCTAACCCTAGCCCGGAATGGAAACGCGCCACCAGCCCTTCGCCTTACCCTACGCCGTTGCATACTCCTGGCCCGTACGCCGGCACTGACCCGTGCGTCAGTACGTAGCCTGGCCGTCCCACGTTTCCGCACCCTCACCTGTGCCCTAAGCCTTGCCGTGCCCTAACCCTAACCTTAGCCCGGAAGGAAACCCGCCACCAGCCCTACGCCTTACCCTATGCCATACTCTAATCCTTCTCCATACGTTGACACTGAGCAGTGCGTCAGCACGTACCCTGAGCCTAACACGTTTCCGTACCGTCACCTGTGCCCTAAACCTTGCAGTTCCCTAACCCTAACCCTAGCCTGGAACGGAAACCTACCACCAACCCTACACCTTACCCTACGCCGTAACCTAATCCTAATCTGTACGCTGACACTGACCCGTGCGTCAGCACGTATCCTGACCCTAACACGTTTCCGTAACCTCACCTGTGTCCTAAACCTTGCGGTTCCCTAACCCTAACCCTAGCCCATAATGGAAACCTACCACCAACCCTACACCTTACCCTAGGCCGTACCCTAATACTTCTCCATATGCTGACAGTGACCCGTGCGTCAGCACGTACCCTGAACCTAACACGTTTCCGTACGCTCACCTGTGTCCTAAACCTTACGGTTCCCTAACCCTAACCGCAGTGCGGAAAGGAAACCTACCACAAAACCTACACCTTACCCTACGCCGTACCCTAATCCTAATCCGTACGCTGACACTGACCCGTGCGTCAGCACGTACCATGACCCTAACACGTTTCCGTACACTCACCTGTGCCCTAAACCTTGCCGTTCCCTAACCCAAACCCTAGCCCGGAACGGAAACGTATCACCAACCCTACACCTTACGCTACGCCGTACCCTAATCCTAATCTGTATGCTGACAATGACGCGTGCGTCAGCACATACCCTGACCCTAACATGTTTCCGTACCCTCACCTGTGCCCTAATCCTTGCCGTAACCTAAGCCTAACCCTAGGCCTGCACGGAAACCTACCACCAACCCTACACCTTACTCTACGCCGTACCCTAATCCTAACCCGTGCGTCAGCATGTACCCTGACCCTAACACGTTTCTGTACCCTCACCTGTAGCCTAAACCTTGCCGTTCCCTAACCCTAACCCTAGCCCGAAACGGAAACCTACCACCAACCCTACACCTTACCCTAGGCCATACCCTAATCCTAATCCGTACGCTGACACTGACCCGTACGTCAGCACGTACCCTGACCCTAACACGTTTCCGTACCCTCACCTGTGCCCAAAACCTTGCAGTTCCCTAACCCTAACCCTAGCCCAGAACGGAAAACTACCACCATCACTATACCTTACCCTACGCCATACCCTAATCCTAATCTGTACGCTGACAATGACCTGTGCGTCTGCACATACCCTGACCCTAACACGTTTCCGTACCCTCACCTGTGCCCTAAACCTTGCAGTTCCCTAACCCTAACCCTAGCCTCGAAAGGAAACCTACCACCAACCCTACACCTTACCCTACGCCGTAACCTAATCCTAATCCGTACGCTGACACTGAACCGTGCGTCAGCAAGTACCCTGACCCTAACACGTTTCCGTACGCTCACCTGTGTCCTAAACCTTACGGTTCCCTAACCCTAACCGCAGCACGGAAAGGAAACCTACCACAAAACCTACACCTTACCCTACGCCGTACCCTAATCCTAATCCGTACGCTGACACTGACCCGTGCGTCAGCACGTACCATGACCCTAACACGTTTCCGTACACTCACCTGTGCCCTAAACCTTGCCGTTCCCTAACCCAAACCCTAGCCCGGAACGGAAACGTATCACCAACCCTACACCTTACCCTACGCCGTACCCTAATCCTAATCTGTATGCTGACAATGACGCGTGCGTCAGCACATACCCTGACCCTAACATGTTTCCGTACCCTCACCTGTGCCCTAATCCTTGCCGTTCCCTAAGCCTAACCCTAGGCCGGCATGGAAACCTACCACCAACCCTACACCTTACTCTACGCCGTACCCTAATCCTAACCCGTGCGTCAGCATGTACCCTGACCCTAACACGTTTCTGTACCCTCACCTGTGCCCTAAACCTTGCCGTTCCCTAACCCTAACCCTAGCCCGAAACGGAAACCTACCACCAACCCTACACCTTACCCTAGGCCGTACCCTAATCCTAATCCGTACGCTGACACTGACCCGTGCGTCAGCACGTACCCTGACCCTAACACGTTTCCGTACCCTCACCTGTGCCCTAAACCTTGCAGTTCCCTAACCCTAACCCTAGCCCAGAACGGAAAACTACCACCATCACTATACATTACCCTACGCCATACCCTAATCTTAATCTGTACGCTGACAATGACCTGTGCGTCAGCACATACCCTGACCCTAACACGTTTCCGTACCCTCACCTGAGCCCTAATCCTTGCCGTTCCCTAAACGTTACCCTAGCCCGGAACGAAAACCTACCACCAACCCTACACCTTACCCTACGCCTAACCCTCATACTAACCTGTGCGTCAGCACATACACTGACCCTAACACGTTTCCGTACACTCACCTGTGCCTTAAACCTTGCTGTTCCCTAACCCTAACCCTAGCCCAGCATGGAAACCCACCACCAAACCTACACCTTACCCTACACCATAACCTAATCCTAATCCATACGCTGACACTGACCCGTGCGTCAGCAAGTACCCTGACCCTAACACGTTTCCGTACGCTCACCTGTGTCCTAAACCTTACGGTTCACTAACCCTAACTGTAGCGCGGAAAGGAAACCTACCACAAAACCTAAACCTTACCCTACGCCGTACCCTAATCCTAATCCGTACGATGACACTGACCCGTGCGTCACCACGTACCATGACCCTAACACGTTTCCGTACACTCACCTGTGCCCTAAACCTTGCCGTTCCCTAACCCTAACCCTAGCCCGGAATGGAAACCTACCACTAACCCTCCACCTTACCCTACGCCGTACCCTAATCCTAATCCGTAAGCTGACACTGACCCATGTGTCAGAACGTACCCTGACCCTAACACGTTTCCGTACCCTCACCTGTGCCCTAAACCTTGCCGTTCCCTAAACGTTACCCTATCCCGGAACGAAAACCTACCACCAACCCTACACCTTACCCTACGCCGAACCCTCATACTAACCAGTGCGTCAGCACATACACTGACCCTAACACGTTTCCGTACACTCACCTGTGCCCTAAACCTTGCTGTTCCCTAACCCTAACCCTAGCCCTGAATGGAAACCCAACACCAGCCCTACACCTTACCCTCTGCCGTAGCTTACTCCTGGTCTGTAAGCTGGCACTGACCCCGGCGTCAGCACGTAGCCTGACCCTCCCACGTTTCCGTACCCTCACCTGTGCCCTAAGCCTTGCCGTTCCCTAACACTAACCCTAGCCCGGAACGGAAACCCACCACCAGACCTACACTTTACCCTATGCTGTACCATACTCCTGGCCCGTACGCTGGCACTGACCCGTGCGTCAGCACGTAGCCTGAACCTCCCACATTTCCGTACCCTCACCTGTGCCCTAAGCTTTGTCGTTCCCTAACCCTAACCCTAGACCGGAACGGAAACCCACCACCAGCTCTACACCTAACCTTACGCCGTACCCTATTCCTCATCCATAAGCTGGCACTGACCCGTGCGTCAGCACTTAGCCTGACCCTCTCACGTTTCCGTATTCTCACCTGTGCTCTAAGCCTTGCTATTCCTCACCGTAAGCCTAGCCTGGAACGGAAACCCACCACCAGCCCTACACCTTACCCTACGCCGTAGCTTACTCCAGGTCCGTAAGCTTGCACTGACCCCGGCGTCAGCACGTAGCCTGGCCCTCCCACGTTTCCGTACCCTCACCTGTACCCTAAGCCTTGCCGTTCCCTAACCCTAACCCTAGCCCGGAACGGAAACCCGCCACCAGCCGTATGCCTTACCCTACGCCGTACCCTACTCCTGGCCTATATGCCGGCACTGACCCGTGCGTCAGCACGTAGCCTGGCCCTCCCACGTTTCCGTACCCTCACCTGTGCCCTAAGCCTTCCCGTTCCCTAACCCTAACCCTAGCCCGGAACGGAACCCCGCCACCAGCCCTACGCCTTACCCTACGCTGTACCCTACTAGTGGCCCGTACGCCGGCACTGACCCGTGCATCGGCACGTAGCCTGGCCCTCCCACGTTTCCGTACCCTCACCTGTGCCCTAAGCCTTGCCGTTCCCTAGCCCTAACCCTAGCCCGGAACGGAAACCCGCCACCAGCCCTACGCCTTACCGTACGCCGTACCCTACTCCTGACCCGTACACCGGCACTGACCCGTGCGTCAGCACGTAGCCTGGCCGTCCCACGTTTCCGTACCCTCACCTGTGCCCTAAGCCTTGCCGTTCCCTAACCCTAACCCTAGACCGGAACGGAAACCTACCACCAAAGCTACACCTTACCCTACGCCGTACCCTAATCCTAACCCGTGCGTCAGCATGTAACCTGACACTAACACGTTTCTGTACCCTCACCTGTGCCCTAAACCTTACCGTTCCCTAACCCTAACCCTAGCCCGGAACAGAAGCCTACCACCAACCCTACACCTTACCCTATGCCGTACCCTAATCCTAATCCGTACGCTGACACTGACCCGTGCGTCAGCAAGTACCCTGACCCTAACACGTTTCCGTACACTCACCTCTGTCCTAAACCTTGCGGTTCCCTAACCATAACCCTAGCCCAGAATGGAAACCTACCACCAACCCTACACCTTACCCTAGGCCGTACCCTAATCCTTCTCCATATGCTGACAGTGACCCGTGCGTCAGAACGTACCCTGACCCTAACACGTTTCCGTAACCTCACCTGTGCCCTAAACCTTGCTGTTCCCTAAACTTTACCCTAACCCGGAACGAAAACCTACCACCAACCCTACACCTTACCCTACGTCGAACCCTCATACTAACCTGTGCGTCAGCACATACACTGACCCTAACACGTTTCCGTACACTCACCTGTGCCCTAAGCCTTGCCGTTCCCTAACCCTAACCCTAGCCGGGAACAGAAACCCGCCACCAGAACTACGCCTTACCCTACGCCGTTGCCTACTCCTGGCCCGTACGCCGGCACTGACCTGTGCGTCAGCACGTAGCCTGGCCCTCCCACGTTTCCGTACCCTCACCTGTGCCCTAAGCCTTGCCGTTCCCTAACCCTAACACTAGCCCGGAACGGAAACCCACCACCAGCTCTACACATAACCTTACACCATACCCTACTCCTTATCCGTAAACTGGCACTGACCCGTGCGTCAGCACGTAGCCTGACCCTCACACGTTTCTGTACCCTCACCTGTGCCTAAGCCTTGCCGTTCCCTCACCCTAACTCTAGCCCGGAACGGAAACCCATCACCAGCCCTACACATTACCCTAGGCCGTACCCTACTCCTGGCCCGTACGCCGGCACTGACCAGTGCGTCAGCACGTAGCCTTGCCCTCCCACGTTTCCGTACCCTCACCTGTGCCCTAAGCCTTGTCGTTCCCTAACCCTAACCCTAGCCCGGAACGGAAATCCGCCAGCAGCCCTACGCCTTACCCTACGCCGTACCCTACTCCTGGCCCGTACGCCGGCACTGACCCGTGCGTCAGCACGTAGCCTGACCCTCCCACGTTTCCGTAACTTCACCTGTGCCCGAAGCCTTGCCGTTCCCTAACCCTAACCCTAGTCCGAAACGGTAACCTACCACCACCTCTACACCTAACCTTACGCCGTATCCTATTCCTCATCCGTAAGCTGGCACTGACCCATGTGTCAGCACATAGCCTGACCCTCTCACGTTTCCGTACCCTCACCTGTGCCCTAAACCTTGCCGTTCCCTAAGCCTAAACCTAGGCTGGAACAGAAACCTACCACCAACCCTACACCTTACCCTACGCCGTACCCTAATCCTAACACGTGCGTCAGCATGTACCCTGACACTAACACGTTTCTGTACCCTCACCTGTGCCGTAAACCTTGCCGTTCCCTAGCCCTAACCCTAGCCCAGAATGGAAACCTACCACCAACCCTACACCTTACCCTACGCCGTACCCTAATCCTTCTCCATACGCTGACACTGACCCGTGGGTCAGCACGTAGCCTGAGCCTAACACGTTTCCGTACCCTCACCTGTGCCCTAAACCTTGCAGTTCCCTAACCCTAACCCTAGCCTGGAACGGAAACCTACCACCAACCCTACACCTTACCCTACGCCATAACCTAATCCTAATCCGTATGCTGACACTGACCCGTGCGTCAGCAAGTACCCTGACCCTAACACGTTTCCGTACGCTCAACTTTGTCCTAAACCTTACGGTTCCCTAACCCTAACCGTAGCGCAGAAAGGAAACCTACCACAAAACCTACACCTTACCCTACGCCGTACCCTAATCCTAATCCGTACGCTGACACTGACCCGTGCGTCAGCACGTACCATGACCCTAACACGTTTCCGTACATTCACCTGTGCCCTAAACCTTGCCGTTCCCTAACCCAAACCCTAGCCCGGAATGGAAACGTATCACCAACCCTAAACCTTGCCCTATGCCGTACCCTAATCCTAATCTGTATGCTGACAATGACGCGTGCGTCAGCACATAGCCTGACCCTAACATGTTTCCGTACCCTCACCTGTGCCCTAATCCTTGCCGTTCCCTAAGCCTAACCCTAGGCGGGCACGGAAACCTACCACCCATCCTACACCTTACTCTACACCGTACCCTAATCCTAACCTGTGCGTCAGCATGTACCCTGACCCTAACACGTTTCTGTACCCTCACCTGTGCCTTAAACCTTGCCGTTCCCTAACCCTAACCCTAGCCCTAAACGGAAACCTACCACCAACCCTACACCTTAACCTACGCCATACCCTAATCCTAATCTGTACGCTGACACTGACCCGTGCGTCAGCACGTACCCTGACCCTAACACGTTTCCGTACCCTCACCTGTCCCCTAAGCCTTGCCATTCCCTAACCCTAACCGTAGCCCGGAACGGAAACCCGCCACCAGCCCTACGCCTTACCCTACGCCGTACCCTACTCCTGGCCCGTACGCCGGCACTGACCCGTGCGTCAGTACGTAGCCTGGCCCTCCCACCTTTCCGTACCCTCACCTGTGCCCTAAGACTTGCCGTTCCCTAACCCTAACCCTAGCCCGGAATGGAAACGCGCCACCAGCCCTTCGCCTTACCCTACGCCGTTGCATACTCCTGGCCCGTACGCCGGCACTGACCCGTGCGTCAGTACGTATCCTGGCCGTCCCACGTTTCCGCACCCTCACCTGTGCCCTAAGCCTTGCCGTGCCCTAACCCTAACCTTAGCCCGGAAGGAAACCCGCCACCAGCCCTACGCCTTACCCTATGCCATACTCTAATCCTTCTCCATACGTTGACACTGAGCAGTGCGTCAGCACGTACCCTGAGCCTAACACGTTTCCGTACCGTCACCTGTGCCCTAAACCTTGCAGTTCCCTAACCCTAACCCTAGCCTGGAACGGAAACCTACCACCAACCCTACACCTTACCCTACGCCGTAACCTAATACTAATCCATACGCTGACACTGACCCGTGCGTCAGCAAGTTCCCTGACCCTAACACGTTTCCGTAACCTCATGTCTGTCCTAAACCTTGCCGTTCCCTAACGCTAACCCTAGCACGGAATGGAAACCTACCACAAAACCTACACCTTACCCTACACCGTACCCAAATCCTAATCCGTACGCTTACACTGACACGTGCGTCAGCACGTACGCTGACGCTAACACGTTTCCGTACACTCACCTGTGCCCTAATCCTTGCCATTCCCTAAGCGTAACCCTAGGCCGGAACGGAAACCTACCACAAACACTACACCTTACCCTACGCCGTACCCTAATCCTAACCCGTGCGTCAGCATGTACCCTGACCCTAACACGTTTCTGTACCCTGACCTGTGCCCTATACCTTGCCGTTCCCTAACCCTAACTCTAGCCCGGAATGGAAACCTACCACCAACCCTCCACCTTTCCCTACGCCGTACCCTAATCCTAATCCGTAAGCTGACACTGACCCGTGCGTCAGAACGTACCCTGACCCTAACACATTTCCGTACCCTCACCTGTGCCCTAAACCTTGCAGTTCCCTAACCCTAACCCTAGCCTCGAATGGAAACCTACCACCAACCCTACACCTTACCCTACGCCGTAACCTAATCCTAATCCGTACGCTGACACTGACCCGTGCGTCAGCAAGTACCCTGACCCTAACACGTTTCCGTACGCTCACCTGTGTCCTAAACCTTACGGTTCCCTAACCCTAACCGCAGCACGGAAAGGAAACCTACCACAAAACCTACACCTTACCCTACGCCGTACCCTAATCCTAATCCGTACGCTGACACTGACCCGTGCGTCAGCACGTACCATGACCCTAACACGTTTCCGTACACTCACCTGTGCCCTAAACCTTGCCGTTCCCTAACCCAAACCCTAGCCCGGAACGGAAACGTATCACCAACCCTACACCTTACCCTACGCCGTACCCTAATCCTAATCTGTATGCTGACAATGACGCGTGCGTCAGCACATACCCTGACCCTAACATGTTTCCGTACCCTCACCTGTGCCCTAATCCTTGCCGTTCCCTAAGCCTAACCCTAGGCCGGCATGGAAACCTACCACCAACCCTACACCTTACTCTACGCCGTACCCTAATCCTAACCCGTGCGTCAGCATGTACCCTGACCCTAACACGTTTCTGTACCCTCACCTGTGCCCTAAACCTTGCCGTTCCCTAACCCTAACCCTAGCCCGAAACGGAAACCTACCACCAACCCTACACCTTACCCTAGGCCGTACCCTAATCCTAATCCGTACGCTGACACTGACCCGTGCGTCAGCACGTACCCTGACCCTAACACGTTTCCGTACCCTCACCTGTGCCCTAAACCTTGCAGTTCCCTAACCCTAACCCTAGCCCAGAACGGAAAACTACCACCATCACTATACATTACCCTACGCCATACCCTAATCTTAATCTGTACGCTGACAATGACCTGTGCGTCAGCACATACCCTGACCCTAACACGTTTCCGTACCCTCACCTGAGCCCTAATCCTTGCCGTTCCCTAAACGTTACCCTAGCCCGGAACGAAAACCTACCACCAACCCTACACCTTACCCTACGCCTAACCCTCATACTAACCTGTGCGTCAGCACATACACTGACCCTAACACGTTTCCGTACACTCACCTGTGCCTTAAACCTTGCTGTTCCCTAACCCTAACCCTAGCCCAGCATGGAAACCCACCACCAAACCTACACCTTACCCTACACCGTAACCTAATCCTAATCCATACGCTGACACTGACCCGTGCGTCAGCAAGTACCCTGACCCTAACACGTTTCCGTACGCTCACCTGTGTCCTAAACCTTACGGTTCACTAACCCTAACTGTAGCGCGGAAAGGAAACCTACCACAAAACCTAAACCTTACCCTACGCCGTACCCTAATCCTAATCCGTACGATGACACTGACCCGTGCGTCACCACGTACCATGACCCTAACACGTTTCCGTACACTCACCTGTGCCCTAAACCTTGCCGTTCCCTAACCCTAACCCTAGCCCGGAATGGAAACCTACCACTAACCCTCCACCTTACCCTACGCCGTACCCTAATCCTAATCCGTAAGCTGACACTGACCCATGTGTCAGAACGTACCCTGACCCTAACACGTTTCCGTACCCTCACCTGTGCCCTAAACCTTGCCGTTCCCTAAACGTTACCCTATCCCGGAACGAAAACCTACCACCAACCCTACACCTTACCCTACGCCGAACCCTCATACTAACCAGTGCGTCAGCACATACACTGACCCTAACACGTTTCCGTACACTCACCTGTGCCCTAAACCTTGCTGTTCCCTAACCCTAACCCTAGCCCTGAATGGAAACCCAAAACCAGCCCTACACCTTACCCTCTGCCGTAGCTTACTCCTGGTCTGTAAGCTGGCACTGACCCCGGCGTCAGCACGTAGCCTGACCCTCCCACGTTTCCGTACCCTCACCTGTGCCCTAAGCCTTGCCGTTCCCTAACACTAACCCTAGCCCGGAACGGAAACCCACCACCAGACCTACACTTTACCCTATGCTGTACCATACTCCTGGCCCGTACGCTGGCACTGACCCGTGCGTCAGCACGTAGCCTGAACCTCCCACATTTCCGTACCCTCACCTGTGCCCTAAGCTTTGTCGTTCCCTAACCCTAACCCTAGACCGGAACGGAAACCCACCACCAGCTCTACACCTAACCTTACGCCGTACCCTATTCCTCATCCATAAGCTGGCACTGACCCGTGCGTCAGCACTTAGCCTGACCCTCTCACGTTTCCGTATTCTCACCTGTGCTCTAAGCCTTGCTATTCCTCACCGTAAGCCTAGCCTGGAACGGAAACCCACCACCAGCCCTACACCTTACCCTACGCCGTAGCTTACTCCAGGTCCGTAAGCTTGCACTGACCCCGGCGTCAGCACGTAGCCTGGCCCTCCCACGTTTCCGTACCCTCACCTGTACCCTAAGCCTTGCCGTTCCCTAACCCTAACCCTAGCCCGGAACGGAAACCCGCCACCAGCCGTATGCCTTACCCTACGCCGTACCCTACTCCTGGCCTATATGCCGGCACTGACCCGTGCGTCAGCACGTAGCCTGGCCCTCCCACGTTTCCGTACCCTCACCTGTGCCCTAAGCCTTCCCGTTCCCTAACCCTAACCCTAGCCCGGAACGGAACCCCGCCACCAGCCCTACGCCTTACCCTACGCTGTACCCTACTAGTGGCCCGTACGCCGGCACTGACCCGTGCATCGGCACGTAGCCTGGCCCTCCCACGTTTCCGTACCCTCACCTGTGCCCTAAGCCTTGCCGTTCCCTAGCCCTAACCCTAGCCCGGAACGGAAACCCGCCACCAGCCCTACGCCTTACCGTACGCCGTACCCTACTCCTGACCCGTACACCGGCACTGACCCGTGCGTCAGCACGTAGCCTGGCCGTCCCACGTTTCCGTACCCTCACCTGTGCCCTAAGCCTTGCCGTTCCCTAACCCTAACCCTAGACCGGAACGGAAACCTACCACCAAAGCTACACCTTACCCTACGCCGTACCCTAATCCTAACCCGTGCGTCAGCATGTAACCTGACACTAACACGTTTCTGTACCCTCACCTGTGCCCTAAACCTTACCGTTCCCTAACCCTAACCCTAGCCCGGAACAGAAGCCTACCACCAACCCTACACCTTACCCTATGCCGTACCCTAATCCTAATCCGTACGCTGACACTGACCCGTGCGTCAGCAAGTACCCTGACCCTAACACGTTTCCGTACACTCACCTCTGTCCTAAACCTTGCGGTTCCCTAACCATAACCCTAGCCCAGAATGGAAACCTACCACCAACCCTACACCTTACCCTAGGCCGTACCCTAATCCTTCTCCATATGCTGACAGTGACCCGTGCGTCAGAACGTACCCTGACCCTAACACGTTTCCGTAACCTCACCTGTGCCCTAAACCTTGCTGTTCCCTAAACTTTACCCTAACCCGGAACGAAAACCTACCACCAACCCTACACCTTACCCTACGTCGAACCCTCATACTAACCTGTGCGTCAGCACATACACTGACCCTAACACGTTTCCGTACACTCACCTGTGCCCTAAGCCTTGCCGTTCCCTAACCCTAACCCTAGCCGGGAACAGAAACCCGCCACCAGAACTACGCCTTACCCTACGCCGTTGCCTACTCCTGGCCCGTACGCCGGCACTGACCTGTGCGTCAGCACGTAGCCTGGCCCTCCCACGTTTCCGTACCCTCACCTGTGCCCTAAGCCTTGCCGTTCCCTAACCCTAACACTAGCCCGGAACGGAAACCCACCACCAGCTCTACACATAACCTTACACCATACCCTACTCCTTATCCGTAAACTGGCACTGACCCGTGCGTCAGCACGTAGCCTGACCCTCACACGTTTCTGTACCCTCACCTGTGCCTAAGCCTTGCCGTTCCCTCACCCTAACTCTAGCCCGGAACGGAAACCCATCACCAGCCCTACACATTACCCTAGGCCGTACCCTACTCCTGGCCCGTACGCCGGCACTGACCAGTGCGTCAGCACGTAGCCTTGCCCTCCCACGTTTCCGTACCCTCACCTGTGCCCTAAGCCTTGTCGTTCCCTAACCCTAACCCTAGCCCGGAACGGAAATCCGCCAGCAGCCCTACGCCTTACCCTACGCCGTACCCTACTCCTGGCCCGTACGCCGGCACTGACCCGTGCGTCAGCACGTAGCCTGACCCTCCCACGTTTCCGTAACTTCACCTGTGCCCGAAGCCTTGCCGTTCCCTAACCCTAACCCTAGTCCGAAACGGTAACCTACCACCACCTCTACACCTAACCTTACGCCGTATCCTATTCCTCATCCGTAAGCTGGCACTGACCCATGTGTCAGCACATAGCCTGACCCTCTCACGTTTCCGTACCCTCACCTGTGCCCTAAACCTTGCCGTTCCCTAAGCCTAAACCTAGGCTGGAACAGAAACCTACCACCAACCCTACACCTTACCCTACGCCGTACCCTAATCCTAACACGTGCGTCAGCATGTACCCTGACACTAACACGTTTCTGTACCCTCACCTGTGCCGTAAACCTTGCCGTTCCCTAGCCCTAACCCTAGCCCAGAATGGAAACCTACCACCAACCCTACACCTTACCCTACGCCGTACCCTAATCCTTCTCCATACGCTGACACTGACCCGTGGGTCAGCACGTAGCCTGAGCCTAACACGTTTCCGTACCCTCACCTGTGCCCTAAACCTTGCAGTTCCCTAACCCTAACCCTAGCCTGGAACGGAAACCTACCACCAACCCTACACCTTACCCTACGCCATAACCTAATCCTAATCCGTATGCTGACACTGACCCGTGCGTCAGCAAGTACCCTGACCCTAACACGTTTCCGTACGCTCAACTTTGTCCTAAACCTTACGGTTCCCTAACCCTAACCGTAGCGCAGAAAGGAAACCTACCACAAAACCTACACCTTACCCTACGCCGTACCCTAATCCTAATCCGTACGCTGACACTGACCCGTGCGTCAGCACGTACCATGACCCTAACACGTTTCCGTACATTCACCTGTGCCCTAAACCTTGCCGTTCCCTAACCCAAACCCTAGCCCGGAATGGAAACGTATCACCAACCCTACACCTTGCCCTATGCCGTACCCTAATCCTAATCTGTATGCTGACAATGACGCGTGCGTCAGCACATAGCCTGACCCTAACATGTTTCCGTACCCTCACCTGTGCCCTAATCCTTGCCGTTCCCTAAGCCTAACCCTAGGCGGGCACGGAAACCTACCACCCATCCTACACCTTACTCTACACCGTACCCTAATCCTAACCTGTGCGTCAGCATGTACCCTGACCCTAACACGTTTCTGTACCCTCACCTGTGCCTTAAACCTTGCCGTTCCCTAACCCTAACCCTAGCCCTAAACGGAAACCTACCACCAACCCTACACCTTAACCTACGCCATACCCTAATCCTAATCTGTACGCTGACACTGACCCGTGCGTCAGCACGTACCCTGACCCTAACACGTTTCCGTACCCTCACCTGTCCCCTAAGCCTTGCCATTCCCTAACCCTAACCGTAGCCCGGAACGGAAACCCGCCACCAGCCCTACGCCTTACCCTACGCCGTACCCTACTCCTGGCCCGTACGCCGGCACTGACCCGTGCGTCAGTACGTAGCCTGGCCCTCCCACCTTTCCGTACCCTCACCTGTGCCCTAAGACTTGCCGTTCCCTAACCCTAACCCTAGCCCGGAATGGAAACGCGCCACCAGCCCTTCGCCTTACCCTACGCCGTTGCATACTCCTGGCCCGTACGCCGGCACTGACCCGTGCGTCAGTACGTATCCTGGCCGTCCCACGTTTCCGCACCCTCACCTGTGCCCTAAGCCTTGCCGTGCCCTAACCCTAACCTTAGCCCGGAAGGAAACCCGCCACCAGCCCTACGCCTTACCCTATGCCATACTCTAATCCTTCTCCATACGTTGACACTGAGCAGTGCGTCAGCACGTACCCTGAGCCTAACACGTTTCCGTACCGTCACCTGTGCCCTAAACCTTGCAGTTCCCTAACCCTAACCCTAGCCTGGAACGGAAACCTACCACCAACCCTACACCTTACCCTACGCCGTAACCTAATACTAATCCATACGCTGACACTGACCCGTGCGTCAGCAAGTTCCCTGACCCTAACACGTTTCCGTAACCTCATGTCTGTCCTAAACCTTGCCGTTCCCTAACGCTAACCCTAGCACGGAATGGAAACCTACCACAAAACCTACACCTTACCCTACACCGTACCCAAATCCTAATCCGTACGCTTACACTGACACGTGCGTCAGCACGTACGCTGACGCTAACACGTTTCCGTACACTCACCTGTGCCCTAATCCTTGCCATTCCCTAAGCGTAACCCTAGGCCGGAACGGAAACCTACCACAAACACTACACCTTACCCTACGCCGTACCCTAATCCTAACCCGTGCGTCAGCATGTACCCTGACCCTAACACGTTTCTGTACCCTGACCTGTGCCCTATACCTTGCCGTTCCCTAACCCTAACTCTAGCCCGGAATGGAAACCTACCACCAACCCTCCACCTTTCCCTACGCCGTACCCTAATCCTAATCCGTAAGCTGACACTGACCCGTGCGTCAGAACGTACCCTGACCCTAACACATTTCCGTACCCTCACCTGTGCCCTAAGCCTTGCCGTTCCCTAAACGTTACCCTAGCCCGGAACAAAACCTACCACCAACCCTACACCTTACACTACGCCGAACCCTCATACTAACCCGTGCGTCAGCACATACACTGACCCTAACACGTTTCCGTACACTCACCTGTGCCCTAAACCTTGCTGTTCCCTAACCCTAACCCTAGCCCAGAATGGAAACCCACCACCAGCCCTACACCTAACCTTACGCCGTACCCTATTCCTCATCCGTAAGCTGGCACTGACCCATGCGTCAGCACGTAGCCTGATCCTCCCACGTTTCCGTACCCTCACCTGTGCCCTAAGCCTTCGCGTTCCCTAACGCTAACCTTAGCACAGAACGGAAACCCACCACCAGCCCTACACCTTACCCTACGCCGTACCCTAATCCTGCCCTGTACGCTGGCACTGACCCGTACGTCAGCACGTAGCCTGACCTTCCCATGTTTCCGTAACCTCACCTGTGCCCTAAACCTTGCCGTTCCCTAACCCTAACGGTAGCCCGGAATGGAAACGTATCACCAACCCTACACCTTACCCTACGCCGTACCCTAATCCTAATCCGTACGCTGACAATGACCCGTGCGTCAGCACATACCCTGACCCTAACATGTTTCCGTACACTCACCTGTGCCCTAATCCTTGCCGTAACCTAAGCCTAACCCTAGGCCGGCACGAAAACCCACCACCAGCTCTACACCTAACCTTACGCTGTACCCTACTCCTCATCCGTAAGCTGGCACTGACCCGTGCGTCAGCACGTAGCCTGACCCTCCCACGTTTCTGTACCCTCACCTGTGCCTAAGCCTTGCCGTTCCCTCACCCTAACCCTAGCCCGGAACGGAAACCCATCACCAGCCCTACACATTACCCTAGGCCGTACCCTACTCCTGGCCCGTACGCCGGCACTGACCAGTGCGTCAGCACGTAGCCTTGCCCTCCCACGTCTCCGTACCCTCACCTGTGCCCTAAGCCTTGCCGTTCCCTAACCCTAACCCTAGCCCGGAACGGAAATCCGCCAGCAGCCCTACGCCTTACCCTACGCCGTACCCTACTCCTGGCCCGTATGCCGGCACTGACCCGTGCGTCAGCACGTAGCCTGACCCTCCCAAGTTTCCGTAACCTCACCTGTGCCCTAAACCTTGCCGTTCCCTAACCCTAACCCTAGTCCGAAACGGTAACCCACCACCACCTCTACACCTAACCTTACGCCGTATCCTATTCCTCAACCATAAGCTGGCACTGACCCGTGCGTCAGTACGTAGCCTGGCCCTCCCACGTTTCCGTACCCTCACCTGTGCCCGAAGCCTTGCCGTTCCCTAACGCTACTCATAGCTCGGAATGGAAACCCGCCACCAGCCCTACGCCTTACCCTATGCCGTACCCTACTCCTGGCCCGTACGCCGGCACTGACCCGTGCGTCAGCACGTAGCCTGACCCTCCCACGTTTCCGTATTCTCACCTGTGCTCTAAGCCTTGCCATTCCTCACCGTAAGCCTAACCTGGAACGCAAACCCACCATCAGCCCTACACCTTACCCTACGCCATAGCTTACTCCTGGTCCGTAAGCTTGCACTGACGCCGGCGTCAGAACGTAGCCTGGCCCTCCCACGTTTCCGTACCCTCACCTGTGCCCTAAGCCTTGCCGTTCCCTAACACTAACCCTAGCCCAGAACGGAAACCCACCACCAGCCCTACACTTTACCCTATGCCGTACCCTACTCCTGGCCCGTACGCTGGCACTGACCCGTGCGTCAGCACGTAGCCTGAACCTCCCACGTTTCCGTACCCTCACCTGTGCCCTAAGCCTTGTCGTTCCCTAACCCTAACCCTAGACCGGAACGGAAACCACCACCAGCTCTACACCTAACCTTACGCCGTACCCTATTCCTCATCCATAAGCTGGCACTGACCCGTGCGTCAGCACTTAGCCTGACCCTCCCACGTTTCCGTATTCTCACCTGTGCTCTAAGCCTTGCCATTCCTCACCGTAAGCCTAACCTGGAACGCAAACCCACCATCAGCCCTACACCTTACCCTACGCCATAGCTTACTCCTGGTCCGTAAGCTTGCACTGACGCCGGCGTCAGAACGTAGCCTGGCCCTCCCACGTTTCCGTACCCTCACCTGTGCCCTAAGCCTTGCCGTTCCCTAACCCTAACCATAGCCCGGAACGGAAACCCGCCACCAGCCGTATGCCTTACCCTACGCCGTACCCTACTCCTGGCCCGTACGCCGGCACTGACCCGTGCGTCGGCAAGTAGCCTGGCCCTCCCACGTTTCCGTACCCTCACCTGTGCCCTAAGCCTTGCCGTTCCCTAGCCCTAACCCTAGCCCGGAACGGAAACCCGCCACCAGCCCTACGCCTTACCGTACGCCGTACCCTACTCCTGGTCCGTACGCCGGCACTGACCCGTGCGTCAGCACGTAGCCTGGCCCTCCCACGTTTCCGTACCCTCACCTGTGCCCTAAGCCTTGCCGTTCCCTAAGCATAACCCTAGCCAGGAACGGAAACCTACCACCAAAGCTACACCTTACCCTACGCCGTACCCTAATCCTAACCCGTGTGTCAGCATGTACCCTGACACTAACACGTTTCTGTACCCTCACCTGTGCCCTAAACCTTACCGTTCCCTAACCCTAACCCTAGCCCGGAACAGAAGCCTACCACCAACCCTACACCTTACCCTACACCGTACCCTAATCCTAATCCGTACGCTGACACTGACCCGTGCATCAGCAAGTACCCTGACCCTAACACGTTTCCGTACCCTCACCTCTGTGCTAAACCTTGCCGTTCCCTAACCCTAACCCTAGTGCGGAATGGAAACCTAGCACAAAACCTACACTTTACCCTATACTGTACCCAAATCCTAATCCGTATGCTTACACTGACACGTGCGTCAGCACGTATCCTGACCCTAACACGTTTCCGTAACCTCACCTGTGTCCTAAACCTTGCGGTTCCCTAACCCTAACCCTAGCCCAGAATGGAAACCTACCACCAACCCTACACCTTACCCTAGGCCATACCCTAATCCTTCTCCATATGCTGACAGTGACCCGTGCGTCAGCACGTACCCTGAGCCTAACACGTTTCCGTACCCTCACCTGTGCCCTAAACCTTGCAGTTCCCTAACCCTAACCCTAGCCTGGAACGGAAACCTACCACCAACCCTACACCTTACCCTACGCCGTAACCTAATCCTAATCCATACGCTGACACTGACCCGTGCGTCAGCAAGTACCCTGACCCTAACACGTTTCCGTACGCTCACCTGTGTCCTAAACCTTACGGTTCCCTAACCCTAACCGTAGCGTGGAACGGAAACCTACCACAAAACCTACACCTTACCCTACGCCGTACCCTAATCCTAATCCATACGCTGACACTGAACCGTGCGTCAGCACGTACCATGACCATAACACGTTTCCGTACACTCACCTGTGCCCTAAGCCTTGCCGTTCCCTAACCCTAACCCTAGCCGGGAACAGAAACCCGCCACCAGCACTACGCCTTAACCTACGCCGTTGCCTACTCCTGGCCCGTACGCCGGCACTGACCCGTGCGTCAGCACGTAGCCTGGCCCTCCCACGTTTCCGTACCCTCACCTGTGCCCTAAGCCTTGCCGTTCCCTAACCCTAACCCTAGCCCGGAACGGAAACCCACCACCAGCTCTACACCTAACCTTACACCGTACCCTACTCCTCATCCGTAAGCTGGCACTGACCCGTGCGTCAGCACGTAGCCTGACCCTCCCACGTTTCTGTACCCTCACCTGTGCCTAAGCCTTGCCGTTCCCTCACCCTAACCCTAGCCTGGAACGGAAACCCATCACCAGCCCTACACATTACCCTAGGCCGTACCCTACTCCTGGCCCGTACGCCGGCACTGACCAGTGCGTCAGCACGTAGCCTTGCCCTCCCACGTTTCCGTACCCTCACCTGTGCCCTAAGCCTTGCCGTTCCCTAACCCTAACCCTAGCCCGGAACGGAAATCCGCCAGCAGCCCTACGCCTTACCCTACGCCGTACCCTACTCCTGGCCCGTACGCCGGCACTGACCCGTGCGTCAGCACGTAGCCTGACCCTCCCACGTTTCCGTAACCTCACCTGTGCCCGAAACCTTGCCGTTCCCTAACCCTAACCCTAGTCCGAAACGGTAACCCACCACCACCTCTACACCTAACCTTACACCGTATCCTATTCCTCATCCGTAAGCTGGCACTGACCCATGCGTCAGCACATAGCCTGACCCTCTCACGTTTCCGTATCCTCACCTGTGCCCTAAGCCTTGCCGTTCCCTAAGCGTAACCCTAGGCCGGAACGGAAACCTACCACCAACCCTACACCTTACCCTATGCCGTACCCTAATCCTATCCCGTGCGTCAGCATGTACCCTGACCCTAACACGTTTCTGTACCCTCACCTGTGCCCTAAACCTTGCCGTTCCCTAACCCTAACCCTAGCCCGGAATGGAAACCTACCACCAACCCTCCACCTTAACCTATGCCGTACCCTAATCCTAATCCGTAAGCTGACACTGACCCATGCGTCACAACGTACCCTGACCCTAACACGTTTCCGTACACTCACCTGTGCCCTAAACCTTGCCGTTCCCTAAACGTTACCCTAGCCCGGAACGAAAACCTACCACCAACCCTACACCTTACCCTACGTCGAACCCTCATACTAACCTGTGCGTCAGCACATACACTGACCCTAACACGTTTCCGTACACTCACCTGTGCCCTAAGCCTTGCCGTTCCTTAACCCTAACCCTAGCCGGGAACAGAAACCCGCCACCAGCACTACGCCTTACCCTACGCCGTTGCCTACTCCTGGCCCGTACGCCGGCACTGACCCGTGCGTCAGCACGTAGCCTGGCCCTCCCACGTTTCCGTACCCTCACCTTTGCACTAAGCCTTGCCGTTCCCTAACCCTAACCCTAGCCTAGAACGGAAACCCACCACCAGCTCTACACCTAACCTTACGCCGTACACTATTCCTCATCCGTAAGCTGGCACTGACCCGTGTGTCAGCACGTAGCCTGACCCTCCGACGTTTCCGTACCCTCACCTGTGCCCTAAACCTTGCCGTTCCCTCACCCTAACGCTAACCCGGAACGGAAACCCATCACCAGCCCTACACATTACCCTATGCGATACCCTACTCCTGGCCCGTACGCCGGCACTGACCCGTGCGTCAGCACGTAGCCTTGCCCTCCCACGTTTCCGTACCCTCACCTGTGCCCTAAGCCTTGCCGTTCCCTAACCCTAACCCTAGCGCTGAATGGAAAACTACCACAATACCTACACCTTACCCTACGCCGTACCCTAATCCTAATCCATATGCTGACACTGACCCGTGGGTCAGCACGTGCCCTGGCCCTAACACGTTTCCGTACACTCACCTGTGCCCTAAACCTTGCAGTTCCGTAACCCTAACCCTAGCCCAGAACGAAAAACTACCTCCATCACTATACCTTACCCTACGTCATACCCTAATCCTAATCTGTATGCTGACAATGACCCGTGCGTCAGCACATACCCTGACCCTAACACGTTTCCGTACCCTCACCTGTGCCCTAATCCTTGCCATTCCCTAAGCGTAACCCTAGGGCGGAACGGAAACCTACCACCAACCCCTACGCCTTACCCTACGCCGTACCCTAATCCTAACCCGTGCGTCAGTATGTACCCTGACCCTAACACGTTTCTGTACCCTCACCTGTGCCCTAAACCTTGCCGTTCCCTAACCCTAACCCTAGCCCGGAATGGAAACCTACCACCAACCCTCCACCTTACCCTACGCCGTACCCTAATCCTAATCCGTAAGCTGACACTGACCCGTGCGTCAGAACGTACCCTGACCCTAACACGTTTCCATACCCTCACCTGTGCCCTAAACCTTGCCGTTCCCTAAACGTTACCCTAGACCGGAACGAAAACCTACCACCAACCCAACACCTTACCCTACGCCGAACCCTCATACTAACCCGTGCGTCAGCACATACACGGACCCTAACACGTTTCCGTACACTCACCTGTGCCCTAAACCTTGCCGTTCCCTAACACTAATCCTAGCCCACTATGGAAACCCACCACCAGCCCTACACCTTACCCTACGCTGTAGCTTACTCCTGGTCCGTAAGCTGGCACTGACCCCGGCGTCAGCACGTAGCCTGACCCTCCGACGTTTCCATAACCTCACCTGTGCCCGAAAACTTGCCGTTCCCTAACCCTAACCCTAGTCCGAAAGAGTAACCCACCACCACCTCTAAACCTAACCTTACGCCGTATCCTATTCCTCATCCGTAAGCTGGCACTGACCCATGCGTCAGCACATAGCCTGACCCTCTCACGTTTCCGTATCCTCACCTGTGCCCTAAGCCTTGCCGTTCCCTAACCCTAACCCTACCCCGGAACGGAAACACGCCACCAGCCCTACGCCTTACCCTACGCCGTAACCTACTCCTGGCCCGTACGCTGGCACTGACCCGTGCGTGAGCACGTAGCCTGAACCTCTGACGTTTCCATACCCTCACCTGTGCCCTAATCCTTGCCGTTCCCTAAGCGTAACCCTAGGCCAGAACGGAAACCTACCACCAACCCTACACCTTACCCTATGCCGTACCCTAATCCTAAACCATGTGTCAGCATGTACCCTGACCCTAACACGTTACCGTACCCTCACATGTGCCCTAAACCTTGCAGTTCCCTAACCCTAACCCTAGCCTGGAATGGATACCTACCACCAACCCTACACCTTACCCTAGGCCGTACCCTAATCCTAATCCGTACACTGACACTGACCCGTGCGTCAGCAAGTACCCTGACCCTAACACGTTTCCGTAACCTCACCTGTGTCCTAAACCTTGTGGTTCCCTAAACCTAACTCTAGCGCGGAATGGAAAACTAACACAATACCTAAACCTTACCCTACGCCGTACCCTAATCCTAATCCGTACGCTGACACTGACCCGTGCGTCAGCACGTACCCTGACCCTAACACGTTTCCGTACACTCACCTGTGCCCTAAACCTTGCAGTTCCCTAACCCTAACCCTAGCCCAGAACAAAAAACTACCACCATCACTATACCTTACCCTACGCCATACCCTAATCCTAATCTGTACGCTGACAATGACCCGTGCGTCAGCACATACCCTGACCCTAACACGTTTCCGTACCCTCACCTGTGCCCTAATCCTTGCCGTTCCCTAAGCGTAACCCTAGGCCGGAACCGAAACCTGCCACCAACCCTACACCTTACCCTACGCCGTACCTAATCCTAACCCGTGCGTCAGCATGTACCCTGACCCTAACACGTTTCTGTACCCTCACCTGTGCCCTAAACCTTGCCGTTCCCTAACCCTAAGCCTAGCCCGGAATGGAAACCTACCACTAACCCTCCACCTTACCCTACGCCGTACCCTAATCCTAATCCGTAAGCTGACACTGACCCATGTGTCAGAACGTACCCTGACCCTAACACGTTTCCGTACCCTCACCTGTGCCCTAAACCTTGCCGTTCCCTAAACGTTACCCTATCCCGGAACGAAAACCTACCACCAACCCTACACCTTACCCTACGCCGAACCCTCATACTAACCAGTGCGTCAGCACATACACTGACCCTTACACGTTTCCGTACACTCACCTGTGCCCTAAACCTTGCTGTTCCCTAACCCTAACCCTAGCCCTGAATGGAAACCCAACACCAGCCCTACACCTTACCCTCTGCCGTAGCTTACTCCTGGTCTGTAAGCTGGCACTGACCCCGGCGTCAGCACGTAGCCTGACCCTCCCACGTTTCCGTACCCTCACCTGTGCCCTAAGCCTTGCCGTTCCCTAACACTAACCCTAGCCCGGAACGGAAACCCACCACCAGACCTACACTTTACCCTATGCTGTACCATACTCCTGGCCCGTACGCTGGCACTGACCCGTGCGTCAGCACGTAGCCTGAACCTCCCACATTTCCGTACCCTCACCTGTGCCCTAAGCTTTGTCGTTCCCTAACCCTAACCCTAGACCGGAACGGAAACCCACCACCAGCTCTACACCTAACCTTTCGCCGTACCCTATTCCTCATCCATAAGCTGGCACTGACCCGTGCGTCAGCACTTAGCCTGACCCTCTCACGTTTCCGTATTCTCACCTGTGCTCTAAGCCTTGCTATTCCTCACCGTAAGCCTAGCCTGGAACGGAAACCCACCACCAGCCCTACACCTTACCCTACGCCGTAGCTTACTCCAGGTCCGTAAGCTTGCACTGACCCCGGCGTCAGCACGTAGCCTGGCCCTCCCACGTTTCCGTACCCTCACCTGTGCCCTAAGCCTTGCCATTCCCTAACCCTAACCCTAGCCCGGAACGGAAACCCGCCACCAGCCGTATGCCTTACCCTACGCCGTACCCTACTCCTGGCCTATATGCCGGCACTGACCCGTGCGTCAGCACGTAGCCTGGCCCTCCCACGTTTCCGTACCCTCACCTGTGCCCTAAGCCTTCCCGTTCCCTAGCCCTAACCCTAGCCCGGAACGGAACACCGCCACCAGCCCTACGCCTTACCGTACGCCGTACCCTACTCCTGACCCGTACGCCGGCACTGACCCGTGCGTCAGCACGTAGCCTGGCCGTCCCACGTTTCCGTACCCTCACCTGTGCCCTAAGCCTTGCCGTTCCCTAACCCTAACCCTAGACCGGAACGGAAACCTACCACCAAAGCTACACCTTACCCTACGCCGTACCCTAATCCTAACCCATGCGTCAGCATGTAACCTGACACTAACACGTTTCTGTACCCTCACCTGTGCCCTAAACCTTACCGTTCCCTAACCCTAACCCTAGCCCGGAACAGAAGCCTACCACCCACCCTACACCTTACCCTATGCCGTACCCTAATCCTAATCCGTACGCTGACACTGACCCGTGCGTCAGCAAGTACCCTGACCCTAACACGTTTCCGTACCCTCACCTCTGTCCTAAACCTTGCCGTTCCCTAACCCTAACCCTCGCGCGGAATGGAAACCTAGAACAAAACCTACACTTTACCCTATGCTGTACCCAAATCCTAATCCGTATGCTTACACTGACACGTGCGTCAGCGCCTATCCTGACCCTAACACGTTTCCGTAACCTCACCTGTGTCCTAAATCTTGCGGTTCCCTAACCATAACCCTAGCCCAGAATGGAAACCTACCACCAACCCTACACCTTACCCTAGGCCGTACCCTAATCCTTCTCCATATGCTGACAGTGACCCGTGCGTCAGCACGTACCCTGAGCCTAACACGTTTCCGTACCCTCACCTGTGCCCTAAACCTGGCAGTTCCCTAACCCTAACCCTAGCCTGGAACAGAAACCTACCACCAACCCTACACCTTACCCTACGCCATAACCTAATCCTAATCCATACGCTGACACTGACCCGTGCGTCAGCAAGTAACCTGACCCTAACACGTTTCCGTACGATCACCTGTGTCCTAAACCTTACGGTTCCCTAACCCTAACCGTAGCGTGGAACGGAAACCTACCACAAAACCTACACCTTACTCTACGCCGTACCCTAATCCTAATCCGTACGCTGACACTGAACCGTGCGTCAGCACGTACCATGACCATAACACGTTTCCGTAATCTCACCTGTGTCCTAAACCTTGCGGTTCCCTAACCCTCACCCTAGCGTGGAATGGAAAACTACCACAATACCTACACCTTACCCTACGCCGTACCCTAATCCTAATCCGTACGCTGACACTGACCCGTGCGTCAGCACGTACCCTGACCCTAACACGTTTCCGTATCCTCACCTGTGCCCTAAGCCTTGCCGTTCCCTAACCCTAACCCTAGCCCGGAATGGAAACCTACCACCAACCCTCCACCTTACCCTATGCCGTACCCTAATCCTAATCCGTAAGCTGACACTGACCCGTGCGTCAGAACGTACCCTGACCCTAACACGTTTCCGTACCCTCACCTGTGCCCTAAACCTTGCCGTTCCCTAAACTTTACCCTAACCCGGAACGAAAACCTACCACCAACCCTACACCTTACCCTACGTCGAACCCTCATACTAACCTGTGCGTCAGCACATACACTGACCCTAACACGTTTCCGTACACTCACCTGTGCCCTAAGCCTTGCCGTTCCCTAACCCTAACCCTAGCCGGGAACAGAAACCCGCCACCAGAACTACGACTTACCCTACGCCGTTGCCTAATCCTGGCCCGTACGCCGGCACTGACCCGTGCGTCAGCACGTTGCCTGGCCCTCCCACGTTTCCGTACCCTCACCTGTGCCCTAAGCCTTGCCGTTCCCTAACCCTAACACTAGCCCGGAACGGAAACCCACCACCAGCTCTACACCTAACCCTACACCATACCCTACTCCTCATCCGTAAACTGGCACTGACCCGTGCGTCAGCACGTAGCCTGACCCTCACACGTTTCTGTACCCTCACCTGTGCCTAAGCCTTGCCGTTCCCTCACCCTAACCCTAGCCCGGAACGGAAACCCATCACCAGCCCTACACATTACCCTAGGCCGTACCCTACTCCTGGCCCGTACGCCGGCACTGACCAGTGCGTCAGCACGTAGCCTTGCCCTCCCACGTTTCCGTACCGTCACCTGTGCCCTAAGCCTTGTCGTTCCCTAACCCTAACCCTAGCCCGGAACGGAAATCCGCCAGCAGCCCTACGCCTTACCCTACGCCGTACCCTACTCCTGGCCCGTACGCCGGCACTGACCCGTGCGTCAGCACGTAGCCTGACCCTCCCACGTTTCCGTAACTTCACCTGTGCCCGAAACCTTGCCGTTCCCTAACCCTAACCCTAGTCCGAAACGGTAACCTACCACCCCCTCTACACCTAACCTTACGCCGTATCCTATTCCTCATCCGTAAGCTGGCACTGACCCATGCGTCAGCACATAGCCTGACCCTCTCACGTTTCCGTACCCTCACCTGTGCCCTAAACCTTGCCGTTCCCTATGCCTAAACCTAGGCTGGAACGGAAACCTACCACCAACCCTACACCTTACCCTACGCCGTACCCTAATCCTAACACGTGCGTCAGCATGTACCCTGACCCTAACACGTTTCTGTACCCTCACCTGTGCCGTAAACCTTGCCGTTCCCTAGCCCTAACCCTAGCCCAGAATGGAAACCTACCACCAACCCTACACCTTACCCTACGCCGTACCCTAATCCTTCTCCATACGCTGACACTGACCCGTGCGTCAGGCACGTAGCCTGAGCCTAACACGTTTCCGTACCCTCACCTGTGCCCTAAACCTTGCAGTTCCCTAACCCTAACCCTAGCCTGGAACGGAAACCTACCACCAACCCTACACCTTACCCTACGCCATAACCTAATCCTAATCCGTATGCTGACACTGACCCGTGCGTCAGCAAGTACCCTGACCCTAACACGTTTCCGTACGCTCAACTTTGTCCTAAACCTTACGGTTCCCTAACCCTAACCGTAGCGCAGAAAGGAAACCTACCACAAAACCTACACCTTACCCTACGCCGTACCCTAATCCTAATCCGTACGCTGACACTGACCCGTGCGTCAGCACGTACCATGACCCTAACACGTTTCCGTACATTCACCTGTGCCCTAAACCTTGCCGTTCCCTAACCCAAACCCTAGCCCGGAACGGAAACGTATCACCAACCCTACACCTTGCCCTATGCCGTACCCTAATCCTAATCTGTATGCTGACAATGACGCGTGCGTCAGCACATAGCCTGACCCTAACATGTTTCCGTACCCTCACCTGTGCCCTAATCCTTGCCGTTCCCTAAGCCTAACCCTAGGCGGGCACGGAAACCTACCACCAATCCTACACCTTACTCTACACCGTACCCTAATCCTAACCTGTGCGTCAGCATGTACCCTGACCCTAACACGTTTCTGTACCCTCACCTGTGCCTTAAACCTTGCCGTTCCCTAACCCTAACCCTAGCCCTAAACGGAAACCTACCACCAACCCTACACCTTAACCTACGCCATACCCTAATCCTAATCTGTACGCTGACACTGACCCGTGCGTCAGCACGTACCCTGACCCTAACACGTTTCCGTACCCTCACCTGTGCCCTAAACCTTGCCGTTCCCTAAAAGTTACCCTACACCAGAACGAAAACCTACCACCAACCCTACACCTTACCCTACGCCGAACCCTCATACTAACCCGTGCGTCAGCACATACACTGACCCTAACACGTTTCTGTACCCTCACCTGTGCCTTAAACCTTGCCGATCCCTAACCCTAACCCTATCCCGGAACGGAAACCTGCCACCAGGGGTACGCCTTACCTTACGCCGTACCCTACTACTGGCCCGTACGCCGGCACTGACCCGTGCGTCAGCACGTAGCCTGGCCCTCCCACATTTCCGTACCCTCACCTGTCCCCTAAGCCTTGCCATTCCCTAACCCTAACCGTAGCCCGGAACGGAAACCCGCCACCAGCCCTACGCCTTACCCTACGCCGTACCCTACTCCTGGCCCGTACGCCGGCACTGACCCGTGCGTCAGTACGTAGCCTGGCCCTCCCACCTTTCCGTACCCTCACCTGTGCCCTAAGACTTGCCGTTCCCTAACCCTAACCCTAGCCCGGAATGGAAACGCGCTACCAGCTCTTCGCCTTACCCTACGCCGTTGCATACTCCTGGCCCGTACGCCGGCACTGACCCGTGCGTCAGTACGTAGCCTGGCCGTCCCACGTTTCCGCACCCTCACCTGTGCCCTAAGCCTTGCCGTGCCCTAACCCTAACCTTAGCCCGGAAGGAAACCCGCCACCAGCCCTACGCCTTACCCTATGCCATACTCTAATCCTTCTCCATACGTTGACACTGAGCAGTGCGTCAGCACGTACCCTGAGCCTAACACGTTTCCGTACCGTCACCTGTGCCCTAAACCTTGCAGTTCCCTAACCCTAACCCTAGCCTGGAACGGAAAACTACCACCAACCCTACACCTTACCCTACGCCGTAACCTAATACTAATCCATACGCTGACACTGACCCGTGCGTCAGCAAGTTCCCTGACCCTAACACGTTTCCGTAACCTCATGTCTGTCCTAAACCTTGCCGTTCCCTAACCCTAACCCTAGCGCGGAATGGAAACCTACCACAAAACCTACACCTTACCCTACACCGTACCCAAATCCTAATCCGTACGCTTACACTGACACATGCGTCAGCACGTACGCTGACGCTAACACGTTTCCGTACACTCACCTGTGCCCTAATCCTTGCCATTCCCTAAGCGTAACCCTAGGCCGGAACGGAAACCTACCACAAACCCTACACCTTACCCTACGCCGTACCCTAATCCTAACCCGTGCGTCAGCATGTACCCTGACCCTAACACGTTTCTGTACCCTGACCTGTGCCCTAAACCTTGCCGTTCCCTAACCCTAACCCTAGCCCGGAATGGAAACCTACCACCAACCCTCCACCTTTCCCTACGCCGTACCCTAATCCTAATCCGTAAGCTGACACTGACCCGTGCGTCAGAACGTACCCTGACCCTAACACGTTTCCGTACCCTCACCTGTGCCCTAAGCCTTGCCGTTCCCTAAACGTTACCCTAGCCCGGAACGAAAACCTACCACCAACCCTACACCTTACACTACGCCGAACCCTCATACTAACCCGTGCGTCAGCACATACACTGACCCTAACACGTTTCCGTACACTCACCTGTGCCCTAAACCTTGCTGTTCCCTAAACCTAACCCTAGCCCAGAATGGAAAACCACCACCAGCCCTACACCTAACCTTACGCCGTACCCTATTCCTCATCTGTAAGCTGGCACTGACCCATGCGTCAGCACGTAGCCTGATCCTCCCACGTTTCCGTACCCTCACCTGTGCCCTAAGCCTTGCCGTTCCCTCACCCTAACCCTAGCCCAGAACGGAAACCCACCACCAGCCCTACACCTTACCCTATGCCGTAGCCTACTCCTGGCCCATACGCTGGCACTGACCCGTGCGTCAGCACGTACCATGACCCTAACACGTTTCCGTACCCTCACCTGTGCCCTAAGCCTTCCCGTTCCCTAACGCTAACCTTAGCACAGAACGGAAACCCACCACCAGCCCTACACCTTACCCTACGCCGTACCCTAATCCTGCCCTGTACGCTGGCACTGACCCGTACGTCAGCACGTAGCCTGACCTTCCCACGTTTCCGTAACCTCACCTGTGCCCTAAACCTTGCCGTTCCCTAACCCTAACGGTAGCCCGGAATGGAAACGTATCACCAACCCTACACCTTACCCTACGCCGTACCCTAATCCTAATCCGTACGCTGACAATGACCCGTGCGTCAGCACATACCCTGACCCTAACATGTTTCCGTACCCTCACCTGTGCCCTAATCCTTGCCGTAACCTAAGCCTAACCCTAGGCCGGCACGAAATCCCACCACCAGCTCTACACCTAACCTTACGCTGTACCCTACTCCTCATCCGTAAGCTGGCACTGACCCGTGCGTCAGCACGTAGCCTGACCCTCCCACGTTTCTGTACCCTCACCTGTGCCTAAGCCTTGCCGTTCCCTCACCCTAACCCTAGCCAGGAACGGAAACCCATCACCAGCCCTACACATTACCCTAGGCCGTACCCTACTCCTGGCCCGTACGCCGGCACTGACCAGTGCGTCAGCACGTAGCCTTGCCCTCCCACGTCTCCGTACCCTCACCTGTGCCCTAAGCCTTGCCGTTCCCTAACCCTAACCCTAGCCCGGAACGGAAATCCGCCAGCAGCCCTACGCCTTACCCTACGCTGTACCCTACTCCTGGCCCGTACGCCGGCACTGACCCGTGCGTCAGCACGTAGCCTGACCCTCCCAAGTTTCCGTAACCTCACCTGTGCCCTAAACCTTGCCGTTCCCTAACCCTAACCCTAGTCCGAAACGGTAACCCACCACCACCTCTACACCTAACCTTACGCCGTATCCTATTCCTCATCCGTAAGCTGGCACTGACCCGTGCGTCATTACGTAGCCTGGCCCTCCCACGTTTCCGTACCCTCACCTGTGCCCTAAGCCTTGCAATTCCCTAAACCTAACCCGAGCCCGGAACAGAAACCCGCCACCAGCCCTACGCCTTACCCTACACCGTACTCTACTCCTGGCCCGTACGCCGGCACTGACCCGTGCGTCAGCACGAAGCCTGGCCCTCCCACGTTTCCGTACCCTCACCTGTGCCCGAAGCCTTGCCGTTCCCTAACCCTACTCATAGCTCGGAATGGAATCCCGCCACCAGCCCTACGCCTTACCCTATGCCGTACCCTACTCCTGGCCCGTACGCCGGCACTGACCCGTGCGTCAGCACGAAGCCTGGCCCTCCCACGTTTCCGTACCCACACCTGTGCCCTAAGCCTTGCCGTTCCCTAACCCTAACCCTAGCCCTGAATGGAAACCCAAAACCAGCCCTACACCGTACCCTATGCCGTAGCTTACTCCTGGTCTGTAAGCTGGCACTGACCCCGGCGTCAGCACGTAGCCTGACCCTCCCACGTTTCCGTACCCTCACCTGTGCCCTAAGCCTTGCCGTTCCCTAACACTAACCCTAGCCCAGAACGGAAACCCACCACCAGCCCTACACTTTACCCTATGCCGTACCCTACTCCTGGCCCGTACGCTGGCACTGACCCGTGCGTCAGCACGTAGCCTGAACCTCCCACGTTTCCGTACCCTCACCTGTGCCCTAAGCCTTGTCGTTCCCTAACCCTAACCCTAGACCGGAACGGAAACCCACCACCAGCTCTACACCTAACTTTACGCCGTACCCCATTCCTCATCCATAAGCTGGCACTGACCCGTGCGTCAGCACTTAGCCTGACCCTCCCACGTTTCCGTATTCTCACCTGTGCTCTAAGCCTTGCCATTCCTCACCGTAAGCCTAGCCTGGAACGCAAACCCACCATCAGCCCTACACCTTACCCTACGCCATAGCTTACTCCTGGTCCGTAAGCTTGCACTGACACCGGCGTCAGAACGTAGCCTGGACCTCCCACGTTTCCGTACCCTCACCTGTGCCCTAAGCCTTGCCGTTCCCTAACCCTAACCCTAGCCCGGAACGGAAACCCGCCACCAGCCGTATGCCTTACCCTACGCCGTACCCTACTCCTGGCCCGTACGCCGGCACTGACCCGTGCGTCGGCAAGTAGCCTGGCCCTCCCACGTTTCCGTACCCTCACCTGTGCCCTAAGCCTTGCCGTTCCCTAGCCCTAAGCCTAGCCCTGAACGGAAACCCGCCACCAGCACTACGCCTTACCGTACGCCGTACCCTACTCCTGGTCCGTACGCCGGCACTGACCCGTGCGTCAGCACGTAGCCTGGCCCTCCCACGTTTCCGTACCCTCACCTGTGCCCTAAGCCTTGCCGTTCCCTAACCCTAACACTAGCCAGGAACGGAAACCTACCACCAAAGCTACACCTTACCCTACGCCGTACCCTAATCCTAACCCGTGTGTCAGCATGTACCCTGACACTAACACGTTTCTGTACCCTCACCTGTGCCCTAAACCTTACCGTTCCCTAACCCTAACCCTAGCCCGGAACAGAAGCCTACCACCAACCCTACACCTTACCCTACACCGTACCCTAATTCTAATCCGTACGCTGACACTGACCCGTGCATCAGCAAGTACCCTGACCCTAACACGTTTCCGTACCCTCACCTCTGTCCTAAACCTTGCCGTTCCCTAACCCTAACCCTAGCGCGGAATGGAAACCTAGCACAAAACCTACACTTTACCCTATACTGTACCCAAATCCTAATCCGTATGCTTACACTGACACGTGCGTCAGCACGTATCCTGACCCTAACACGTTTCCGTAACCTCACCTGTGTCCTAAACCTTGCGGTTCCCTAACCCTAACCCTAGCCCAGAATGGAAACCTACCACCAACCCTACACCTTACCCTAGGCCATACCCTAATCCTTCTCCATATGCTGACAGTGACCCGTGCGTCAGCACGTACCCTGAGCCTAACACGTTTCCGTACCCTCACCTGTGCCCTAAACCTTGCAGTTCCCTAACCCTAACCCTAGCCTGGAACGGAAACCTACCACCAACCCTACACCTTACCCTACGCCGTAACCTAATCCTAATCCATACGCTGACACTGACCCGTGCGTCAGCAAGTACCCTGACCCTAACACGTTTCCGTACGCTCACCTGTGTTCTAAACCTTACGGTTCCCTAACCCTAACCGTAGCGTGGAACGGAAACCTACCACAAAACCTACACCTTACCCTACGCCGTACCCTAATCCTAATCCATACGCTGACACTGAACCGTGCGTCAGCACGTACCATGACCATAACACGTTTCCGTACACTCACCTGTGCCCTAAGCCTTGCCGTTCCCTAACCCTAACCCTAGCCGGGAACAGAAACCCGCCACCAGCACTACGCCTTACCCTACGCCGTTGCCTACTCCTCGCCCGTACGCCGGCACTGACCCGTGCGTCAGCACGTAGCCTGGCCCTCCCACGTTTCCGTAACCTCACCTGTGCCCTAAGCCTTGCCGTTCCCTAACCCTAACCGTAGCCCGGAACGGAAACCCACCACCAGCTCTACACCTAACCTTACACCGTACCCTACTCCTCATCCGTAAGCTGGCACTGACCCGTGCGTCAGCACGTAGCCTGACCCTCACACGTTTCTGTACCCTCACCTGTGCCTAAGCCTTGCCGTTCCCTCACCCTAACCCTAGCCTGGAACGGAAACCCATCACCAGCCCTACACATTACCCTAGGCCGTACCCTACTCCTGGCCCGTACGCCGGCACTGACCAGTGCGTCAGCACGTAGCCTTGCCCTCCCACGTTTCCGTACCCTCACCTGTGCCCTAAGCCTTGCCGTTCCCTAACCCTAACCCTAGCCCAGAACGGAAATCCGCCAGCAGCCCTACGCCTTACCCTACGCCGTACCCTACTCCTGGCCCGTACGCCGGCACTGACCCGTGCGTCAGCACGTAGCCTGACCCTCCCACGTTTCCGTAACCTCACCTGTGCCCGAAACCTTGCCATTCCCTAACCCTAAACCTAGTCCGAAACGGTAACCCACCACCACCTCTACACCTAACCTTACACCGTATCCTATTCCTCATCCATAAGCTGGCACTGACCCATGCGTCAGCATATAGCCTGACCCTCTCACGTTTCCGTATCCTCACCTGTGCCCTAAGCCTTGCCATTCCCTAAGCGTAACCCTAGGCCGGAACGGAAACCTAACACCAACACTACACCTTACCCTATGCCGTACCCTAATCCTATCCCGTGCGTAAGCATGTACCCTGACCCTCTCACGTTTCCGTATCCTCACCTGTGCCCTAAGCCTTGCCGTTCCCTAACCCTAAACCTAGCCCGGTACGGAAACACGCCACCAGCCCTACGCCTTACCCTACGCCGTAACCTACTCCTGGCCCGTACGCTGGCACTGACCCGTGCGTCAGCACGTAGCCTGAACCTCTGACGTTTCCATACCCTCACCTGTGCCCTAATCCTTGCCGTTCCCTAAGCGTAACCCTAGGCCAGAACGGAAACCTACCACCAACCCTACACCTTACCCTATGCCGTACCCTAATCCTAACCCATGTGTCAGCATGTACCCTGACCCTAACACGTTTCTGTACCCTCACCTGTGCCCTAAACCTTGCCGTTCCCTAACCCTAAGCCTAGCCCGGAATGGAAACCTACCACCAACCCTCCACCTTAACCTATGCCGTACCCTAATCCTAATCCGTAAGCTGAAACTGACCCGTGCGTCAGAACGTACCCTGACCCTAACACGTTTCCGTACCCTCACCTGTGCCCTAAACCTTGCCGTTCCCTAAACGTTACCCTAACCCAGAACGAAAACCTACCACTAACCCTACACCTTACCCTACGTCGAACCCTCATAGTAACCTGTGCGTCAGCACATACAGTAACCCTAACACGTTTCCGTACACTCACCTGTGCCCTAAGCCTTGCCGTTCCCTAACCCTAACCCTAGCCGGGAACAGAAACCCGCCACCAGCACTACGCCTTACCCTACGCCGTTGCCTACTCCTGGCCCGTACGCCGGCACTGACCCGTGCGTCAGCAAGTAGCCTGGCCCTCCCACGTTTCCGTACCCTCACCTGTGAACTAAGCCTTGCCGTTCCCTAACCCTAACCCTAGCCCGGAACGGAAACCCACCACCAGCTCTACACCTAACCTTACGCCGTACCCTATTCCTCATCCGTAAGCTGGCACTGACCCGTAAGTCAGCACGTAGCCTGACCCTCCGACGTTTCCGTACCCTCACCTGTGCCCTAAACCTTGCCGTTCCCTCACCCTAACTCTAGCCCAGAACGGAAACCCATCACCAGCCCTACACATTACCCGATGTGATACCGTACTCCTGACCCGTACGCCGGCACTGACACGTGCGTCAGCACGAACCCTTGCCCCCCCACGTTTCCGTACCCTCACCTGTGCCCTAAGCCTTGCCGTTCCCTAACCCTAACCCTAGCCTGGAACAGAAACCCGCCAGCAGCCCTAGGCCTTACCCTGCGCCGTACCCTACTCCTGGCCCGTATGTCGGCACTGACCCATGCGTCAGCACGTAGCCTGGCCCTCCCACGTTTGCGTACCCTCACCTGTGCCCTAAGCCTTGCCGTTCCCTAACCCTAACCCTAGCCCGGAACGGAAACCCCCCACAAGACCTACGCTTTACCCTACGCTGTACCCTACTCCTGGCCCGTACCCCGGCACTGACCCGTGTGTCAGCACGTAGCCTGGCCCTCCCACGTTTCCGTACCCTCACCTGTGCCCTAAGACTTCCCGTTCCCTAACCCTAACCCTACTCCGGAACGGTAACCCACCACCAGCTCTACACCAAAGATTAAGCCGTACCCTATTCCTCATCCGTAAGCTGGCACTGACACGTGCGTCAGCACGTAGCCTGGCCCTCCCACGTTTCCGTACCCTCACCTGTGCCCTAAGCCTTGCCGTTCCCTAACCCTAACCCTAGCCCGGAACGGAAACCCGCCACCAGCCCTACGCCTTACCCTACGCCGTTGCCTACTCCTGGCCCGTACGCCGGCACTGACCCGTGCGTCAGCACGTAGCCTGGCCCTCCCACGTTTCCGTACCCTCACCTGTGCCCTAAGCCTTGCCGTTCCCTAACCCTAACCCTAGCCCAGAACAGAAACCTACCACCAACACTACACCTTACCCTACGCCGTACCCTAATCCTAATCCATTCGCTGACACTGACCCGTGCGTCAGCAAGTACCCTGACCCTAACACGTTTCTGTACGCTAACCTCTGTCCTAAACCTTGCCGTTCCCTAACCCTAACCCTAGCGCGAAATGGAAACCTACCACAAAACCTACACCTTACCCTATATTGTACCCAAATCCTAATCCGTACGCTTACAGTGACACGTGCGTCAGCCCGTATCCTGGCCCTAACACGTTTCCGTACACTCACCTGTGCCCTAAACCTTGCTGTTCCCTAACCCTAACCCTAGCCAGGAACGGAAACCTACCACCATCCCTACACCTTACCCTATGCCGTACCCTAATCCTAATCTGTACGCTGACAATGACGCATGCGTCAGCACATACCCTGACCCTAACACGTTTCCGTACCCTCACCTGTGCCCTAAACCTTACTGTTCCCTAAGCCTAAACCTAGGCTGGAACGGAAACCTACCACCAACCCTACACCTTACCCTACGCCGTACCCTAATCCTAACACGTGCGTCAGGATATACCCTGACCCTAACACGTTTCTGTACCCTCACCTGTGCCGTAAACCTTGCCGTTCCCTAGCCCTAACCCTAGCCCAGAATGGAAACCTACCACCAACCCTACACCTTACCCTACGCCGTACCCTAATCCTTCTCCATACGCTGACACTGACCCGTGCGTCAGCACGTACCCTGAGCCTAACACGTTTCCATACCCTCACCTGTGCCCTAAACCTTGCAGTTCCCTAACCCTAACCGTAGCCTGGAACGGAAACCTACCACCAACCCTACACCTTACCCTACGCCGTAACCTAATCCTAATCCGTATGCTGACACTGACCCGTGCGTCAGCAAGTACCCTGCCCCAAACACGTTTCCGTACGCTCACCTTTGTCCTAAACCTTACGGTTCCCTAACCCTAACCGTAGCGCGGAAAGGAAACCTACCACAAAACCTACACCTTACCCTACGCCGTACCCTAATCCTAATCCATACGCGGACACTGACCCGTGCCTCAGCACGTACCATGACCCTAACACGTTTCCGTACACTCACCTGTGCCCTAAACCTTGCCGTTCCCTAACCCAAACCCTAGCCCGGAACGGAAACGTATCACCAACCCTACACCTTGCCCTATGCCGTACCCTAATCCTAATCTGTATGCTGACAATGACACGTGCGTCAGCACATAGCCTGACCCTAACATGTTTCCGTACCCTCACCTGTGCCCTAATCCTTGCCGTGCCCTAAGCCTAACCCTAGGCGGGCACGGAAACCTACCACCAAACCTACACCTTACTCTACACCGTACCCTAATCCTAACCCGTGTGTCAGCACGTACCCTGACCCTAACACGTTTCTGTACCCTCACCTGTGCCTTAAACCTAGCCGTTCCCTAACCCTAACCATAGCCCGAAACGGAAACCTACCACCAACCCTACACCTTAACCTACGCCATACCCTAATCCTAATCTGTACGCTGACACTGACCCATGCGTCAGCACGTACCCTGACCTTAACAGGTTTCCGTACCCTCACTTGTGCCCTAAACCTTGCCGTTCCCTAAACGTTACCCTACACCAGAACGAAAACCTACCACCAACCCTACACCTTACCCTACGCCGAACCCTCATACTAACCCGTGCGTCAGCACATACACTGACCCTAACACGTTTCTGTACACTCACCTGTGCCCTAAACCTTCCTGTTCCCTAATCCTAACCCTAGCCCAGAATGGAAACACACCACCAGCCCTACACCTTAACCTACCTACGCCGTAGCTTACTCCTGGTCCGTAAGCTGCCACTGACCCCGGCGTCAGCACGAAGCCTGGCCCTCCCACTTTTCCGTACCCTCACCTGTGCCCTAAGTCTTGCCGATCCCTACCCCTAACCCGAGCCCGGAACGGAAACCTGCCACCAGCCGTACGCCTTACCCTACGCCGTACCATACTACTGGCCCGTACGCCGGCACTGACCCATGCGTCAGCACGTAGCCTGGCCGTCCCACATTTCCGTACCCTCACCTGTCCCCTAATCCTTGCCATTCCCTAACCCTAACCCTAGCCCGGAACGGAAACCCACCACCAGCTCTACACCTAACCTTACGCCGTACACTATTCCTCATCCGTAAGCTGGCACTGACCCGTGCGTCAGCACGTAGCCTGGCCCTCCCACGTTTCCGTACCCTCACCTGTACCCTAAGCCTTGCCGTTCCCTAACCCTAACCCTAGCCAGGAACAGAAACCTACCACCATCCCTACACCTTACCCTACGCCGTACCCTAATCCTAATCTGTACGCTGACAATGACGCATGCGTCAGCACATACCCTGACCCTAACACGTTTCCGTACCCTCACCTGTGCCCTAAACCTTGCTGTTCCCTAAGCCTAAACCTAGGCTGGAACGGAAACCTACCACCAACCCTACACCTTACTCTATGCCGTACCCTAATCCTAACCCGTGCGTCAGCATGTACCCTGACCCTAACACGTTTCTGTACCTTCACCTGTGCTGTAAACCTTGCCGTTCCCTAGCCCTAACCCTAGCCCAGAATGGAAACCTACCACCAACCCTACACCTTACCCTACGCCGTACCCTAATCCTTCTCCATACGCTGACACTGACCCGTGCGTCAGCACGTACCCTGAGCCTAACACGTTTCCATACCCTCACCTGTGCCCTAAACCTTGCAGTTCCCTAACCCTAACCCTAGCCTTGAACGGAAACTTACCACCAACCCTACACCTTACCCTACGCCGTAACCTAATCCTAATCCGTATGCTGACACTGACCCGTGCGTCAGCAAGTACCCTGACGCTAACACGTTTCCGTACGCTCACCTTTGTCCTAAACCTTACGGTTCCCTAACCCTAACCGTAGCGCGGAAAGGAAACCTACCACAAAACCTACACCTTACCCTACGCCGTACCCTAATCCTAATCCGTACGCTGACACTGACCCGTGCCTCAGCACGTACCATGACCCTAACACGTTTCCATACACTCACCTGTGCCCTAAACCTTGCCGTTCCCTAACCCAAACCCTAGCCCGGAACGGAAACGTATCACCAACCCTACACCTTGCCCTATGCCGTACCATAATCCTACTCTGTATGCTGACAATGACACGTGCGTCAGCACATAGCCTGACCCTAACATGTTTCCGTACCCTCACCTGTGCCCTAATCCTTGCCGTTCCCTAAGCGTAACCCTAGGCGGGCACGGAAACCTACCACCAATCCTACACCTTACTCTACACCGTACCCTAATCCTAACCCGTGCGTCAGCACGTACCCTGACCCTAACACGTTTCCGTACCCTCACCTGTGCCCTAAACCTTGCCGTTCCCTAAACATTAACCTACACCAGAACGAAAACCTACCACCAACCCTACACCTTACCCTACGCCGAACCCTCATACTAACCCGTGCGTAAGCACATACACTGACCCTAACACGTTTCTGTACACTCACCTGTGCCCTAATCCTTCCTGTTCCCTAATCCTAACCCTAGCCCAGAATGGAAACACACAACCAGCCCTACACCTTACCCTACCTACGCCGTAGCTTACTCCTGGTCCGTAAGCTGCCACTGACCCCAGCGTCAGCACGAAGCCTGGCCCTCCCACGTTTCCGTACCCTCACCTGTGCCCTAAGTCTTGCCGATCCCTAACACTAACCCTAGCCCGGAACGGAAACCTGCCACCAGCCGTACGCCTTACCCTACGCCATACCCTACTACTGGCCCGTACGCCGGCACTGACCTGTGCGTCAGCACGTGGCCTGGCCCTCCCACATTTCCGTACCCTCACCTGTCGTCTAAGCCTTGCCATTCCCTAACCCTAACCCTAGCCCGGAACGGAAACCCGCCACCAGCCCTACGCCTTACCCTACGCCGTACCCTACTCCTGGCCCGTAGGCCGGCACTGACCCGTGCGTCAGTACGTAGCTTGGCCCTCCCACGTTTCCGTACCCTCACCTATCCTCTAAGCCTTGCCATTCCCTAACCCTAACCCTAGCCCCGAATGGAAACCCAACACCAGCCCTACACCTTACCCTATACCGTACGCTATTCCTGGCCCGTACGCCGGCACTAACCCATGCGTCAGCACGTAGCCTGGCCCTCCCACGTTTCCGTACCCTCACCTGTGCCCTAAGCCTTGCCGTTCCCTAACCCTAATCCTAGCCCGGAACGGAAACCCGCCACCAGCCCTACGCCTTACCCTACGCCGTACCCTAATCCTAACCCGTGCGTCAGCATGTACCCTGACACTAACACGTTTCTGTACCCTCACCGGTGCCCTAAACCTTACCGTTCCCTAACCCTAACGCTAGCCAGGAACAGAAACCTACCACCAACCCTACACCTTACCCTATGCCGTACCTAATCCTAATCCAGTTCGCTGACGCTGACCCATGCGTCAGCAAGTTCCCTGACCCTAACACGTTTCTGTACCCTCACGTCTGTCCTAAACCTTGCCGTTCCCTAACCCTAACCCTAGCGTGGAATGGAAACCTACCACAAAACCTACAGCTTACCCTACGCCGTACCCAAATCCTAATCCGTACGCTTACACTGACACGTGCATCAGCACGTACGCTGACCCTAACACGTTTCCGTACCCTCACCTGTGCCCTAAGCCTTGCCGTTCCCTAACCCTAACACTAGCCAGGAAAGGAAACCCGCCACCAGCCCTACGCTTTACTCTACGCCGTACCCTACTCGTCGCCCGTACGCAGGCACTGACCCGTGTGTCAGCACGTAGCCTGACCATCTCACGTTTCCGTATCCTCACCTGTGCCCTAAGCCTTGCCTTTCCCTAACCCTAACCCTAGTCCGGAAAGGTAACCCACCACCAGCTCTACACCTAACCTTACGCCGTACCCTATTCCTCATCCGTAAGCTGGCACTGACCCGTGCGTCAGCACATAGCCTGACCCTCCCACGTTTCCGTACCCTCACCTGTGCCCTAAGCCTTGCCGTTCCCTAACCCTAACCCTACCCCGGAACGGAAATCCGCCAGCAGCCCTAAGCCTTACCCTACGCCGTACCCTACTCCTGGCCCGTACGCCGGCACTGACCCGTGCGTCAGCACGTAGCCTGACCCTCCCACGTTTCCGTAACCTCACCTGTGCCCTAAACCTTGCCGTTCCCTAACCCTAACCCTAGCCCAGAATGGAAACGTATCACCAACCCTACACCTTACCCTACGCCGTACCCTAATCCTAATCCGTACGCTGACAATGACCCGTGCGTCAGCACATACCCTGACCCTAACATGTTTCCGTACCCTCACCTGTGCCCTAATCCTTGCCGTTCCCTAAGCCTAACCCTAGGCCGGCACGGAAACCTACCACCAACCCTACATCTTACTCTACGCCGTACCATAATCCTAACGGGTGCGTCAGCATGTACCCTGAACCTAACACGTTTCTGTACCCTCACCTGTGCCGTAAACCTTGCCGTTCCCTAATCCTAACCCTAGCCCAGAATGGAAACCTACCACCAACCCTACACCTTACCCTATGCCGTACCCTAATCCTTCTCCATACGCTGACACTGACCCGTGTGTCAGCACAAACCCTGAGCCTAAAACGTTTCCGTACCCTCACCTGTGCCCTAAACCTTGCAGTTCCCTAACCCTAACCCTAGCCTGGAATGGAAACCTACCACCAACCCTACAGCTTAGCCTACGCCGTACACTAATCCTAATCCGTACACTGACACTGACCCGTGCGTCAGCAAGTACCCTGACCCTAACACGTTTCCGTAACCTCACCTGTGTCCTAAACCTTGCGGTTCCCTAACCCTAACCCTAGCGCGGAATGGAAAACTACCACAATACCTACAACTTACCCTACGCCGTACCCTAATCCTAATCCATACGCTGACACTAAACCATGGCTCACCACGTGCCCTGACCCTAACACGTTTCCGTACACTCACCTGTGCCCTAAACCTTGCAGTTCCCTAACGCTAACCCTAGCCCAGAACGGAAAACAACCTCCATCACTATACCTTACCCTACGTCATACCCTAATCCTAATCTGTATGCTGACAATGACCCGTGGGTCAGCACATACCCTGACCCTAACACGTTTCCGTACCCTCACCTGTGCCCTAATACTTGCCGTTCCCTAAGCGTAACCCTAGGGCGGAACGGACACCTACCACCAACCCTACACCTTACCCTACGCCGAACCCTCATACTAACCCGTGCGTCAGCACATACACGGACCCTAACACGTTTCCGTACACTCACCTGTGCCCTAAACCTTGCCGTTCCCTAACGCTAACCCTAGCCCAGAATGGAAACCCACCACCAGCCCTACACCTTACCCTACGCCGTAGCTTACTCCTGGTACGTAAGCTGGCACTGACCCCGGCGTCAGCACGTAGCCTGACCTTCCCACGTTTCCGTACCGTCACCTGTGCCCTAAGCCTTGCCGTTCCCTAAACCTAACCCTAGCCCGGAACGGAAACCCACCACCAGCCCTACACTTTACCCTATGCCGTACCCTACTCCTGGCCCGTATGCTGGCACTGACCCGTGCATCAGCACGTAGCCTAAACCTCCCACGTTTCCGTACCCTCACCTGTGCCCTAAGCTTTGCCGTTCCCTAACCCTAACCGTAGCCCGGAACAGAAACCCGCCAACAGCCCTACACCTTACCCTACGCCGTTCCCTACTCCTGGCCCGTACGCCGGCACTGACCCGTGCGTCAGCACATAGCCTGACCCTCCCACGTTTCCGTACCCTCACCTGTGCCCTAAGCCTTGCCGTTCCCTAACGCTAACCCTAGCCCGGAACGGAAACCCGCAACAAGCCCTACGCCTTACCCTACGCCGTTGCCTACTCCTGGCCCGTACGCCGGCACTGAACCGTGCGTCAGCACGTAGCCTGGCCCTCCCACGTTTCCGTACCCTCACCTGTGCCCTAAGCCTTGCCGTTCCCTAACCCTAACCCTAGCCCAAAACAGAAACCTACCACCAAACCTACACCTTACCCTACGCCATACCCTAATCCTAACCCGTGCATCAGCATGTACCCTGACAATAACACGTTTCTGTACCCTCACCAGTGCCGTAAACCTTACCGTTCACTAACCCTAATCCTAGCTCTGAACAGAAACCTACCACCAACCCTACACCTTACCCTATGCCGTACCCTAATACTAATCCGTTCGCTGACACTGACCCGTGCGTCAGCAAGTACGCTGACCCTAACACGTTTCTGTACGCTCACCTCTGTCCTAAACCTTGCCGTTCCCTAACCCTAACCCTAGCGCGGAATGGAAACCTACCACAAAACCTACACCTTACCCTATACTGTACCCAAATCCTAATCCGTACGCTTACACTGACACGTGCGTCTGCACGTATCCTGGCCCTAACACGTTTCCGTACACTCACCTGTGCCCTAAACCTTGCCGTTCCCTAACCCTAACCCTAGCCCGGAACGGAAACCTACCACCATCCCTACACCTTACCCTATGCCGTACCCTAATCCTAATCTGTACGCTGACAATGACCCGTGCGTCAGCACATACCCTGACCCTAACACGTTTCCGTACCCTCACCTGTGCCCTAAACTTTGCCGTTCCCTAAGCCTAAACCTAGGCAGGAACGGAAACCTACCACCAACCCTACACCTTACCCTATGCCGTACCCTAATCCTAACACGTGCGTCAGCATGTACCCTGACCCTAACACGTTTCCGTATCCTCACCTGTGCCGTAAACCTTGCCGTTCCCTAACCCTAACCCTAGCCCAGAATGGAAACCTACCACCATCCCTACACCTTACCCTATGCCGTACCCTAATCCTTCTCCATACGCTGACACGGACCCGTGTGTCAGCACATACCCTGAGCCTAACACGTTTCCGTACCCTCACCTGTGCCCTAAACCTTGCAGTTCCCTAACCCTAACCCTAGCCTGGAACGGAAACCTACCACCAACCCTACACCTTACCCTACGACGTAACCTAATCCTTCTCCATATGCTGACAGTGACCCGTGCGTCAGCACGTACCCTGAACCTAACACGTTTCCGTACGCTCACCTGTGTCCTAAACCTTACGGTTCCCTAACCCTAACCGCAGTGCGGAAAGGAAACCTACCACAAAACCTACACCTTACCCTACGCCGTACCCTAATCCTAATCCGTACGCTGACACTGACCCGTGCGTCAGCACGTACCATGACCCTAACACGTTTCCGTACACTCACCTGTGCCCTAAACCTTGCCGTTCCCTAACCCAAACCCTAGCCCGGAACGGAAACGTATCACCAACCCTACACCTTACGCTACGCCGTACCCTAATCCTAATCTGTATGCTGACAATGACGCGTGCGTCAGCACATACCCTGACCCTAACATGTTTCCGTACCCTCACCTGTGCCCTAATCCTTGCCGTAACCTAAGCCTAACCCTAGGCCCGCACGGAAACCTACCACCAACCCTACACCTTACTCTACGCCGTACCCTAATCCTAACCCGTGCGTCAGCATGTACCCTGACCCTAACACGTTTCTGTACCCTCACCTGTAGCCTAAACCTTGCCGTTCCCTAACCCTAACCCTAGCCCGAAACGGAAACCTACCACCAACCCTACACCTTACCCTAGGCCATACCCTAATCCTAATCCGTACGCTGACACTGACCCGTACGTCAGCACGTACCCTGACCCTAACACGTTTCCGTACCCTCACCTGTGCCCAAAACCTTGCAGTTCCCTAACCCTAACCCTAGCCCAGAACGGAAAACTACCACCATCACTATGCCTTACCCTACGCCATACCCTAATCCTAATCTGTACGCTGACAATGACCTGTGCGTCTGCACATACCCTGACCCTAACACGTTTCCGTACCCTCACCTGTGCCCTAAACCTTGCAGTTCCCTAACCCTAACCCTAGCCTCGAAAGGAAACCTACCACCAACCCTACACCTTACCCTACGCCGTAACCTAATCCTAATCCGTACGCTGACACTGAACCGTGCGTCAGCAAGTACCCTGACCCTAACACGTTTCCGTACGCTCACCTGTGTCCTAAACCTTACGGTTCCCTAACCCTAACCGCAGCACGGAAAGGAAACCTACCACAAAACCTACACCTTACCCTACGCCGTACCCTAATCCTAATCCGTACGCTGACACTGACCCGTGCGTCAGCACGTACCATGACCCTAACACGTTTCCGTACACTCACCTGTGCCCTAAACCTTGCCGTTCCCTAACCCAAACCCTAGCCCGGAACGGAAACGTATCACCAACCCTACACCTTACCCTACGCCGTACCCTAATCCTAATCTGTATGCTGACAATGACGCGTGCGTCAGCACATACCCTGACCCTAACATGTTTCCGTACCCTCACCTGTGCCCTAATCCTTGCCGTTCCCTAAGCCTAACCCTAGGCCGGCATGGAAACCTACCACCAACCCTACACCTTACTCTACGCCGTACCCTAATCCTAACCCGTGCGTCAGCATGTACCCTGACCCTAACACGTTTCTGTACCCTCACCTGTGCCCTAAACCTTGCCGTTCCCTAACCCTAACCCTAGCCCGAAACGGAAACCTACCACCAACCCTACACCTTACCCTAGGCCGTACCCTAATCCTAATCCGTACGCTGACACTGACCCGTGCGTCAGCACGTACCCTGACCCTAACACGTTTCCGTACCCTCACCTGTGCCCTAAACCTTGCAGTTCCCTAACCCTAACCCTAGCCCAGAACGGAAAACTACCACCATCACTATACATTACCCTACGCCATACCCTAATCTTAATCTGTACGCTGACAATGACCTGTGCGTCAGCACATACCCTGACCCTAACACGTTTCCATACCCTCACCTGAGCCCTAATCCTTGCCGTTCCCTAAACGTTACCCTAGCCCGGAACGAAAACCTACCACCAACCCTACACCTTACCCTACGCCTAACCCTCATACTAACCTGTGCGTCAGCATGTACCCTGACCCTAACACGTTTCCGTACACTCACCTGTGCCCTAAACCTTGCCGTTCCCTAACCCTAACCGTAGCTCGGAAAGGAATCCTACCACAAAACCTACACCTTACCCTACGCCGTACCCTAATCCTAATCTGTACGCTGACAATGACGCGTGCGTCAGCACATACCCTGACCCTAACATGTTTCCGTACCCTCACCTGTGCCCTAATCCTTGCCGTTCCCTAAGCCTAACCCTAGGCCAGCACGGAAACCTACCACCAACCCTACACCTTACTCTACGCCGTACCCTAATCCTAACCCGTGCGTCAGCATGTACCCTGACCCTAACACGTTTCTGTACCCTCACCTGTGCCCTAAACCTTGCCGTTCCCTAACCCTAACCCTAGCCCGAAACGGAAACCTACCACCAACCCTACACCTTACCCTACGCCGTACGCTACTCCTGGCCTCTACACCGGCACTGACCCGTGCGTCAGCACGTAGCCTGGCCCTCCCAGGTTTCCATACCCTCACCTGTGCCCTAAGCCTTGCCGTGCCCTAACCCTAACCCTAGCCCGGAACGGAAACCCGCCAACAGCCCTACGCCTTACCCTACGCCGTTGCCTACTCCTGGCCCGTATGCCAGCACTGACCCGTGCGTCAGCACGTAGCCTGGCCCTCCCACGTTTCCGTACCCTCACCTGTGCCCTAAGCCTTGCCGTTTCCTAACCCTAACCCTAGCCCGGAACAGAAACCCGCCACCAGCCCTACGCTTTACCCTACGCCGTTGCATACTCCTGGCCCGTATGCCGGCACTGACTCGTGCGTCAGCACGTAGCCTGGCCCTGCCCCGTTTCCGTACCCTCACCTGTGCCCTAAGCCTTTCCGTTCCCTAACCCTAACCCAAGCCGGGAACAGAAACCCGCCACCAGCACTACACCTTACCCTACACCGTTTCCGAATCCTGGCCCGTACGCCGGCACTGAACCGTGCGTCAGCACATAGCCTGGACGTCCCACGTTTCCGTACCCTCACCTGTGCCCTAAGCCTTGATGTTCCTTAGCCCTAAACCTAGACCTGAACGGAAACCCGCCACCAGCCCTACGCCTTACCCTACACCGTACCCTACTCCTGGCCCGTACGCCGGCACTGACCCGTGCGTCAGCACGAAGCCTGGCCCTCCCACGTTTCCGTACCCTCACCTGTGCCCGAAGCCTTGCCGTTCCCTAACCCTACTCATAGCCAGGAATGGAAACCCGCCACCAGCCCTACGCCTTACCCTACGCCGTTGCCTACTCCTGGCCCGTACGCCGGCACTGACCAGTGCGTCAGCACGTAGCCTGGCCCTCCCACGTTTCCGTACCCTCACCTGTGCCCTAAGCCTTGCCGTTGCCTAACCCTAACCCTAGCCCGGAACGGAAACCCGCCACCAGTCCTACGCCTTACCCTACGCCGTACCCTACTCCTGGCCCGTACCCCGGCACTTACCCGTGCATCAGCACGTAGCCTGGCCCTCCCACGTTTCCGTACCCTCACCTTACCCTAAGCCTTGCCGTTCCCTAACCCTAACCCTAGCCCGGAACGGAAATCCACCACCAGCCCTACGCCTTACCCTACGCCGTACCCTACTCCTGGCCCATACGCCGGCACTGACCCGTGTGTCAGCACGTAGCCTGGCCCTCCCACGTTTCCGTACCCTCACCTGTGCCCTAAGCCTTGCCGTTCCCTAACCCTAATCCTAGCCCGGAACGGAAACCCGCCACAAGCCCTACGCCTTACCCTACGCCGTTGCCTACTCCTGGCCCGTACGCCGGCACTGAACCGTGCGTCAGCACGTAGCCTGGCCCTCCCACGTTTCCGTACCCTCACCTGTGCCTTAAGCCTTGCCGTTCCCTAACCCTAACCCTGGCCCGAAACAGAAACCTACCACCAACCCTACACCTTACCCTACGCCGTACCCTAATCCTAACCCATGCGTCAGCATGTACCCTGACACTAACACGTTTCTGTACCCTCAACAGTGCCGTAAACCTTACCGTTCCCTAACCCTAACCCTATCTCGGAACAGAAACCTACGACCAACCCTACACCTTACCCTACGCCGTACCCTAATACTAATCCGTTCGCTGACACTGACCCGTGCGTCAGCAAGTACGCTGACCCTAACACGTTTCTGTACGCTCACCTCTGTCCTAAACCTTGCCTTTCCCTAACCCTAACCCTAGCGCGGAATGGAAACCTACCACAAAACCTACACCTTACCCTATACTGTACCCAAATCCTAATCCGTACACTTACACTGACACGTGCGTCTGCACGTATCCTGGCCCTAACACGTTTCCGTACACTCACCTGTGCCCTAAACCTTGCCGTTCCCTAACCCTAACCCTAGCCCGGAACGGAAACCTACCACCATCCCTACACCTTACCCTACGCCGTACCCTAATCCTAATCTGTACGCTGACAATGACCCGTGCGTCAGCACATACCCTGACCCTAACACGTTTCCGTACCCTCACCTGTGCCCTAAACTTTGCCGTTCCCTAAGCCTAAACCTAGGCAGGAACGGAAACCTACCACCAAACCTACACCTTACACTATGCCGTACCCTAATCCTAACACGTGCGTCAGCATGTACCCTGACCCTAACACGTTTCCGTATCCTCACCTGTGCCGTAAACCTTGCCGTTCCCTAACCCTAACCCTAGCCCAGAATGGGAAACTACCACCATCCCTACACCTTACCCTATGCCGTACCCTAATCCTTCTCCATACGCTGACACGGACCCGTGTGTCAGCACATACCCTGAGCCTAACACGTTTCCGTAGCCTCACCTGTGCCCTAAACCTTGCAGTTCCCTAACCCTAACCCTAGCCTGGAACGGAAACCTACCACCAACCCTACACCTTACCCTACGCCGTAACCTAATCCTAATCCGTACGCTGACACTGACCCGTGCGTCAGCACGTATCCTGACCCTAACACGTTTCCGTAACCTCACCTGTGTCCTAAACCTTGCGGTTCCCTAACCCTAACCCTAGCCCAGAATGGAAACCTACCACCAACCCTACACCTTACCCTAGGCCGTACCCTAATCCTTCTCCATATGCTGACAGTGACCCGTGCGTCAGCACGTACCCTGACCCTAACACGTTTCCGTACGCTCACCTGTGTCCTAAACCTTACGGTTCCCTAACCCTAACCGCAGTGCGGAAAGGATACCTACCACAAAACCTACACCTTACCCTATGCCGTACCCTAATCCTAATCCGTACGCTGACACTGACCCGTGCGTCAGCACGTACCATGACCCTAACACGTTTCCGTACACTCACCTGTGCCCTAAACCTTGCCGTTCCCTAACCCAAACCCTAGCCCGGAATGGAAACGTATCACCAACCCTACACCTTACGCTACGCCGTACCCTAATCCTAATCTGTATGCTGACAATGACGCGTGCGTCAGCACATACACTGACCCTAACATGTTTCCGTACCCTCACCTGTGCCCTAATCCTTGCCGTAACCTAAGCCTAACCCTAGGCCGGCACGGAAACCTACCACCAACCCTACACCTTACTCTACACCGTACCCTAATCCTAACCCGTGCGTCAGCATGTACCCTGACCCTAACACGTTTCTGTACCCTCACCTGTAGCCTAAACCTTGCCGTTCCCTAACCCTAACCCTAGCCCGAAACGGAAACCTACCACCAACCCTACACCTTACCCTAGGCCATACCCTAATCCTAATCCGTACGCTGACACTGACCCGTACGTCAGCACGTACCCTGACCCTAACACGTTTCTGTACCCTCACCTGTGCCCAAAACCTTGCAGTTCCCTAACCCTAACCCTAGCACAGAACGGAAAACTACCACCATCACTATACCTTACCCTACGCCATACCCTAATCCTAATCTGTACGCTGACAATGACCTGTGCATCAGCACATACCCTGACCCTAACACGTTTCCGTACCCTCACCTGTGCCCTAAACCTTGCAGTTCCCTAACCCTAACCCTAGCCTCGAATGGAAACCTACCACCAACCCTACACCTTACCCTACGCCGTACCCTAATACTAATCCGTTCGCTGACACTGACCCGTGCGTCAGCAAGTACGCTGACCCTAACACGTTTCTGTACGCTCACCTCTGTCCTAAACCTTGCCTTTCCCTAACCCTAACCCTAGCGCGGAATGGAAACCTACCACAAAACCTACACCTTACCCTATACTGTACCCAAATCCTAATCCGTACACTTACACTGACACGTGCGTCTGCACGTATCCTGGCCCTAACACGTTTCCGTACACTCACCTGTGCCCTAAACCTTGCCGTTCCCTAACCCTAACCCTAGCCCGGAACGGAAACCTACCACCATCCCTACACCTTACCCTACGCCGTACCCTAATCCTAATCTGTACGCTGACAATGACCCGTGCGTCAGCACATACCCTGACCCTAACACGTTTCCGTACCCTCACCTGTGCCCTAAACTTTGCCGTTCCCTAAGCCTAAACCTAGGCAGGAACGGAAACCTACCACCAAACCTACACCTTACACTATGCCGTACCCTAATCCTAACACGTGCGTCAGCATGTACCCTGACCCTAACACGTTTCCGTATCCTCACCTGTGCCGTAAACCTTGCCGTTCCCTAACCCTAACCCTAGCCCAGAATGGGAAACTACCACCATCCCTACACCTTACCCTATGCCGTACCCTAATCCTTCTCCATACGCTGACACGGACCCGTGTGTCAGCACATACCCTGAGCCTAACACGTTTCCGTAGCCTCACCTGTGCCCTAAACCTTGCAGTTCCCTAACCCTAACCCTAGCCTGGAACGGAAACCTACCACCAACCCTACACCTTACCCTACGCCGTAACCTAATCCTAATCCGTACGCTGACACTGACCCGTGCGTCAGCACGTATCCTGACCCTAACACGTTTCCGTAACCTCACCTGTGTCCTAAACCTTGCGGTTCCCTAACCCTAACCCTAGCCCAGAATGGAAACCTACCACCAACCCTACACCTTACCCTAGGCCGTACCCTAATCCTTCTCCATATGCTGACAGTGACCCGTGCGTCAGCACGTACCCTGACCCTAACACGTTTCCGTACGCTCACCTGTGTCCTAAACCTTACGGTTCCCTAACCCTAACCGCAGTGCGGAAAGGATACCTACCACAAAACCTACACCTTACCCTATGCCGTACCCTAATCCTAATCCGTACGCTGACACTGACCCGTGCGTCAGCACGTACCATGACCCTAACACGTTTCCGTACACTCACCTGTGCCCTAAACCTTGCCGTTCCCTAACCCAAACCCTAGCCCGGAATGGAAACGTATCACCAACCCTACACCTTACGCTACGCCGTACCCTAATCCTAATCTGTATGCTGACAATGACGCGTGCGTCAGCACATACACTGACCCTAACATGTTTCCGTACCCTCACCTGTGCCCTAATCCTTGCCGTAACCTAAGCCTAACCCTAGGCCGGCACGGAAACCTACCACCAACCCTACACCTTACTCTACACCGTACCCTAATCCTAACCCGTGCGTCAGCATGTACCCTGACCCTAACACGTTTCTGTACCCTCACCTGTAGCCTAAACCTTGCCGTTCCCTAACCCTAACCCTAGCCCGAAACGGAAACCTACCACCAACCCTACACCTTACCCTAGGCCATACCCTAATCCTAATCCGTACGCTGACACTGACCCGTACGTCAGCACGTACCCTGACCCTAACACGTTTCCGTACCCTCACCTGTGCCCAAAACCTTGCAGTTCCCTAACCCTAACCCTAGCACAGAACGGAAAACTACCACCATCACTATACCTTACCCTACGCCATACCCTAATCCTAATCTGTACGCTGACAATGACCTGTGCATCAGCACATACCCTGACCCTAACACGTTTCCGTACCCTCACCTGTGCCCTAAACCTTGCAGTTCCCTAACCCTAACCCTAGCCTCGAATGGAAACCTACCACCAACCCTACACCTTACCCTACGCCGTAACCTAATCCTAATCCGTACGCTGACACTGACCCGTGCGTCAGCAAGTACCCTGACCCTAACACGTTTCCGTACGCTCACCTGTGTCCTAAACCTTACGGTTCCGTAACCCTAACCGCAGCACGGAAAGGAAACCTACCACAAAACCTACACCTTACCCTACGCCGTACCCTAATCCTAATCCGTACGCTGACACTGACCCGTGCGTCAGCACGTACCATGACCCTAACACGTTTCCGTACACTCACCTGTGCCCTAAACCTTGCCGTTCCCTAACCCAAACCCTAGCCCGGAACGGAAACGTATCACCAACCCTACACCTTACGCTATGCCGTACCCTAATCCTAATCTGTATGCTGACAATGACGCGTGCGTCAGCACATACCCTGACCCTAACATGTTTCCGTACCCTCACCTGTGCCCTAATCCTTGCCGTAACCTAAGCCTAACCCTAGGCCGGCACGGAAACCTACCACCAACCCTACACCTTACTCTACGCCGTACCCTAATCCTAACCCGTGCGTCAGCATGTACCCTGACCCTAACACGTTTCTGTACCCTCACCTGTAGCCTAAACCTTGCCGTTCCCTAACCCTAACCCTAGCCCGAAACGGAAACCTACCACCAACCCTACACCTTACCCTAGGCCATACCCTAATCCTAATCCGTACGCTGACACTGACCCGTACGTCAGCACGTACCCTGACCCTAACACGTTTCCGTACCCTCACCTGTGCCCAAAACCTTGCAGTTCCCTAACCCTAACCCTAGCCCAGAACGGAAAACTACCACCATCACTATACCTTACCCTACGCCATACCCTAATCCTAATCTGTACGCTGACAATGACCTGTGCGTCAGCACATACCCTGACCCTAACACGTTTCCGTACCCTCACCTGTGCCCTAAACCTTGCAGTTCCCTAACCCTAACCCTAGCCTCGAATGGAAACCTACCACCAACTCTACACCTTACCCTACGCCGTACCCTAATCCTAATCCGTACGCTGACACTGACCCGTGCGTCAGCACGTACCATGACCCTAACACGTTTCCGTACACTCACCTGTGCCTTAAACCTTGCCGTTCCCTAACCCAAACCCTAGCCCGGAACGGAAACGTATCACCAACCCTACACCTTACCCTACGCCGTACCCTAATCCTAATCTGTATGCTGACAATGACGCGTGCGTCAGCACATACCCTGACCCTAACATGTTTCCGTACCCTCACCTGTGCCCTAATCCTTGCCGTTCCCTAAGCCTAACCCTAGGCCGGCATGGAAACCTACCACCAACCCTACACCTTACTCTACGCCGTACCCTAATCCTAACCCGTGCGTCAGCACGTACCCTGACCCTAACACGTTTCCGTACCCTCACCTGAGCCCTAATCCTTGCCGTTCCCTAAACGTTACCCTAGCCCGAAACGAAAACCTACCACCAACCCTACACCTTACCCTACGCCTAACCCTCATACTAACCCGTGCGTCAGCACATACATTGACCCTAACACGTTTCCGTACACTCACCTGTGCCCTAAACCTTGCTGTTCCCTAACCCTAACCCTAGCTCAGAATGGAAACCCACCACCAAACCTACACCTTACCCTATACCGTAAACTAATCCTAATCCATACGCTGACACTGACCCGTGCGTCAGCAAGTACCCTGACCCTAACACGTTTCCGTACGCTCACCTGTGTCCTAAACCTTACGGTTCACTAACCCTAACCGTAGCGCGGAAAGGAAACCTACCACAAAACCTACACCTTACCCTACGCCGTACCCTAATCCTAATCCGTACGATGACACTGACCCGTGCGTCACCACGTACCATGACCCTAACACGTTTCCGTACACTCACCTGTGCCCTAAACCTTGCCGTTCCCTAACCCTAACCGTAGCTCGGAAATGAATCCTACCACAAAACCTACACCTTACCCTACGCCGTACCCTAAACCTAATCTGTACGCTGACAATGACGCGTGCGTCAGCACATACCCTGACCCTAACATGTTTCCGTACCCTCACCTGTGCCCTAATCCTTGCCGTTCACTAAGCCTAACCCTAGGCCAGCACGGAAACCTACCACCAACCCTACACCTTACTCTACGCCGTACCCTAATCCTAACCCGTGCGTCAGCATGTACCCTGACCCTAACACGTTTCTGTACCCTCACCTGTGCCCTAAACCTTGCCGTTCCCTAACCCTAACCCTAGCCCGAAACGGAAACCTACCACCAACCCTACACCTTACCCTACGCCGTACGCTACTCCTGGCCTCTACACCGGCACTGACCCGTGCGTCAGCACGTAGCCTGGCCCTCCCAGGTTTCCATACCCTCACCTGTGCCCTAAGCCTTGCCGTGCCCTAACCCTAACCCTAGCCCGGAACGGAAACCCGCCAACAGCCCTACGCCTTACCCTACGCCGTTGCCTACTCCTGGCCCGTACGCCAGCACTGACCCGTGCGTCAGCATGTAGCCTGGCCCTCCCACGTTTCCGTACCCTCACCTGTGCCCTAAGCCTTGCCGTTTCCTAACCCTAACCCTAGCCCGGAACAGAAACCCGCCACCAGCCCTACGCTTTACCCTACGCCGTTGCATACTCCTGGCCCGTATGCCGGCACTGACTCGTGCGTCAGCACGTAGCCTGGCCCTGCCACGTTTCCGTACCCTCACCTGTGCCCTAAGCCTTTCCGTTCCCTAACCCTAACCCAAGCCGGGAACAGAAACCCGCCACCAGCACTACACCTTACCCTACACCGTTTCCGAATCCTGGCCCGTACGCCGGCACTGAACCGTGCGTCAGCACATAGCCTGGACGTCCCACGTTTCCGTACCCTCACCTGTGCCCTAAGCCTTGATGTTCCTTAGCCCTAAACCTAGACCTGAACGGAAACCCGCCACCAGCCCTACGCCTTACCCTACACCGTACCCTACTCCTGGCCCGTACGCCGGCACTGACCCGTGCGTCAGCACGAAGCCTGGCCCTCCCACGTTTCCGTACCCTCACCTGTGCCCGAAGCCTTGCCGTTCCCTAACCCTACTCATAGCCAGGAATGGAAACCCGCCACCAGCCCTACGCCTTACCCTACGCCGTTGCCTACTCCTGGCCCGTACGCCGGCACTGACCCGTGCGTCAGCACGTAGCCTGGCCCTCCCACGTTTCCGTACCCTCACCTGTGCCCTAAGCCTTGCCGTTGCCTAACCCTAACCCTAGCCCGGAACGGAAACCCGCCACCAGCCCTACGCCTTACCCTACGCCGTACCCTACTCCTGGCCCGTACCCCGGCACTTACCCGTGCATCAGCACGTAGCCTGGCCCTCCCAGGTTTCCGTACCCTCACCTTACCCTAAGCCTTGTCGTTCCCTAACCCTAACCCTAGCCCGGAACGGAAATCCACCACCAGCCCTACGCCTTACCCTACGCCGTACCCTACTCCTGGCCCATACGCCGGCACTGACCCGTGTGTCAGCACGTAGCCTGGCCCTCCCACGTTTCCGTACCCTCACCTGTGCCCTAAGCCTTGCCGTTCCCTAACCCTAATCCTAGCCCGGAACGGAAACCCGCCACAAGCCCTACGCCTTACCCTACGCCGTTGCCTACTCCTGGCCCGTACGCCGGCACTGAACCGTGCGTCAGCACGTAGCCTGGCCCTCCCACGTTTCTGTACCCTCACCTGTGCCCTAAGCCTTGCCGTTCCCTAACCCTAACCCTGGCCCGAAACAGAAACCTACCACCAAACCTACACCTTACCCTACGCCGTACCCTAATCCTAACCCATGCGTCAGCATGTACCCTGACCCTAACACGTTTCCGTACCCTCACCTGAGCCCTAATCCTTGCCGTTCCCTAAACGTTACCCTAGCCCGAAACGAAAACCTACCACCAACCCTACACCTTACCCTACGCCTAACCCTCATACTAACCCGTGCGTCAGCACATACATTGACCCTAACACGTTTCCGTACACTCACCTGTGCCCTAAACCTTGCTGTTCCCTAACCCTAACCCTAGCTCAGAATGGAAACCCACCACCAAACCTACACCTTACCCTATACCGTAAACTAATCCTAATCCATACGCTGACACTGACCCGTGCGTCAGCAAGTACCCTGACCCTAACACGTTTCCGTACGCTCACCTGTGTCCTAAACCTTACGGTTCACTAACCCTAACCGTAGCGCGGAAAGGAAACCTACCACAAAACCTACACCTTACCCTACGCCGTACCCTAATCCTAATCCGTACGATGACACTGACCCGTGCGTCACCACGTACCATGACCCTAACACGTTTCCGTACACTCACCTGTGCCCTAAACCTTGCCGTTCCCTAACCCTAACCGTAGCTCGGAAATGAATCCTACCACAAAACCTACACCTTACCCTACGCCGTACCCTAAACCTAATCTGTACGCTGACAATGACGCGTGCGTCAGCACATACCCTGACCCTAACATGTTTCCGTACCCTCACCTGTGCCCTAATCCTTGCCGTTCACTAAGCCTAACCCTAGGCCAGCACGGAAACCTACCACCAACCCTACACCTTACTCTACGCCGTACCCTAATCCTAACCCGTGCGTCAGCATGTACCCTGACCCTAACACGTTTCTGTACCCTCACCTGTGCCCTAAACCTTGCCGTTCCCTAACCCTAACCCTAGCCCGAAACGGAAACCTACCACCAACCCTACACCTTACCCTACGCCGTACGCTACTCCTGGCCTCTACACCGGCACTGACCCGTGCGTCAGCACGTAGCCTGGCCCTCCCAGGTTTCCATACCCTCACCTGTGCCCTAAGCCTTGCCGTGCCCTAACCCTAACCCTAGCCCGGAACGGAAACCCGCCAACAGCCCTACGCCTTACCCTACGCCGTTGCCTACTCCTGGCCCGTACGCCAGCACTGACCCGTGCGTCAGCATGTAGCCTGGCCCTCCCACGTTTCCGTACCCTCACCTGTGCCCTAAGCCTTGCCGTTTCCTAACCCTAACCCTAGCCCGGAACAGAAACCCGCCACCAGCCCTACGCTTTACCCTACGCCGTTGCATACTCCTGGCCCGTATGCCGGCACTGACTCGTGCGTCAGCACGTAGCCTGGCCCTGCCACGTTTCCGTACCCTCACCTGTGCCCTAAGCCTTTCCGTTCCCTAACCCTAACCCAAGCCGGGAACAGAAACCCGCCACCAGCACTACACCTTACCCTACACCGTTTCCGAATCCTGGCCCGTACGCCGGCACTGAACCGTGCGTCAGCACATAGCCTGGACGTCCCACGTTTCCGTACCCTCACCTGTGCCCTAAGCCTTGATGTTCCTTAGCCCTAAACCTAGACCTGAACGGAAACCCGCCACCAGCCCTACGCCTTACCCTACACCGTACCCTACTCCTGGCCCGTACGCCGGCACTGACCCGTGCGTCAGCACGAAGCCTGGCCCTCCCACGTTTCCGTACCCTCACCTGTGCCCGAAGCCTTGCCGTTCCCTAACCCTACTCATAGCCAGGAATGGAAACCCGCCACCAGCCCTACGCCTTACCCTACGCCGTTGCCTACTCCTGGCCCGTACGCCGGCACTGACCCGTGCGTCAGCACGTAGCCTGGCCCTCCCACGTTTCCGTACCCTCACCTGTGCCCTAAGCCTTGCCGTTGCCTAACCCTAACCCTAGCCCGGAACGGAAACCCGCCACCAGCCCTACGCCTTACCCTACGCCGTACCCTACTCCTGGCCCGTACCCCGGCACTTACCCGTGCATCAGCACGTAGCCTGGCCCTCCCAGGTTTCCGTACCCTCACCTTACCCTAAGCCTTGTCGTTCCCTAACCCTAACCCTAGCCCGGAACGGAAATCCACCACCAGCCCTACGCCTTACCCTACGCCGTACCCTACTCCTGGCCCATACGCCGGCACTGACCCGTGTGTCAGCACGTAGCCTGGCCCTCCCACGTTTCCGTACCCTCACCTGTGCCCTAAGCCTTGCCGTTCCCTAACCCTAATCCTAGCCCGGAACGGAAACCCGCCACAAGCCCTACGCCTTACCCTACGCCGTTGCCTACTCCTGGCCCGTACGCCGGCACTGAACCGTGCGTCAGCACGTAGCCTGGCCCTCCCACGTTTCTGTACCCTCACCTGTGCCCTAAGCCTTGCCGTTCCCTAACCCTAACCCTGGCCCGAAACAGAAACCTACCACCAAACCTACACCTTACCCTACGCCGTACCCTAATCCTAACCCATGCGTCAGCATGTACCCTGACACTAACACGTTTCTGTACCCTCAACAGTGCCTTAAACCTTACCGTTCACTAACCATAACCCTATCTCGGAACAGAAACCTACGACCAACCCTACACCTTACCCTACGCCGTACCCTAATACTAATCCGTTCGCTGACACTGACCCGTGCGTCAGCAAGTACGCTGACCCTAACACGTTTCCATACCCTCACCTGTGCCCTAAACCTTGCCGTTCCCTAAACGTTACCCTAGACCGGAACGAAAACCTACCACCAACCCTACACCTTACCCTACGCCGAACCCTCATACTAACCCGTGCGTCAGCACATACACGGACCCTAACACGTTTCCGTACACTCACCTGTGCCCTAAACCTTGCCGTTCCCTAACACTAATCCTAGCCCACTATGGAAACCCACCACCAGCCCTACACCTTACCCTACGCTGTAGCTTACTCCTGGTCCGTAAGCTGGCACTGACCCCGGCGTCAGCACGAAGCCTGACCCTCCGACGTTTCCATAACCGCACCTGTGCCCGAAACCTTGCCGTTCCCTAACCCTAACCCTAGTCCGAAACAGTAACCCACCACCACCTCTACACCTAACCTTACGCCGTATCCTATTCCTAATCCGTAAGCTGGCACTGACCCATGCGTCAACACATAGCCTGACCCTCTCACGTTTCCGTATCCTCACCTGTGCCCTAAGCCTTGCCGTTCCCTAACCCTAACCCTAGCCCGGAACTGAAACACGCCACCAGCCCTACGCCTTACCCTACGCCTTAGCCTACTCCTGGCCCGTACGCTGGCACTGACCCGTGCGTCAGCACGTAGCCTGAACCTCTGACGTTTCCATACCCTCACCTGTGCCCTAATCCTTGCCGTTCCCTAAGCGTAACCCTAGGCCAGAACGGAAACCTACCACCAACCCTACACCTTACCCTATGCCGTACCCTAATCCTAACCCATGTGTCAGCATGTACCCTGACCCTAACACGTTTCTGTACCCTCACCTGTGCCCTAAACCTTGCCGTTCCCTAACCCTAAGCCTAGCCCGGAATGGAAACCTACCACCAACCCTCCACCTTAACCTATGCCGTACCCTAATCCTAATCCGTAAGCTGAAACTGACCCGTGCGTCAGAACGTACCCTGACCCTAACACGTTTCCGTACCCTCACCTGTGCCCTAAACCTTGCCGTTCCCTAAACGTTACCCTAACCCAGAACGAAAACCTACCACTAACCCTACACCTTACCCTACGTCGAACCCTCATAGTAACCTGTGCGTCAGCACATACAGTAACCCTAACACGTTTCCGTACACTCACCTGTGCCCTAAGCCTTGCCGTTCCCTAACCCTTACCCTAGCCGGGAACAGAAACCCGCCACCAGCACTACGCCTTACCCTACGCCGTTGCCTATTCCTGGCCCGTACGCCGGCACTGACCCGTGCGTCAGCAAGTAGCCTGGCCCTCCCACGTTTCCGTACCCTCACCTGTGCCCTAAGCCTTGCCGTTCCCTAACCCTAACCCTAGCCCGGAACGGAAACCCACCACCAGCTCTACACCTAACCTTACGCCGTACCCTATTCCTCATCCGTAAGCTGGCACTGACCCGTGCGTCAGCACGTAGCCTGACACTCCGACGTTTCCGTACCCTCACCTGTGCCCTAAACCTTGCCATTCCCTCACCCTAACGCTAGCCCAGAACGGAAACCCATCACCAGCCCTACACATTACCCGATGCGATACCGTACTCCTGACCCGTACGCCGGCACTGACCCGTGCGTCAGCACGAACCCTTGCCCCCCCACGTTTCCGTACCCTCACCTGTGCCCTAAGCCTTGCCGTTCCCTAACCCTAACCCTAGCCTGGAACAGAAAACCACCAGCAGCCCTAGGCCTTACCCTGAGCCGTACCCTACTCCTGGCCCGTATGCCGGCACTGACCCATGCGTCAGCACGTAGCCTGGCCCTCCCACGTTTGCGTACCCTCACCTGTGCCCTAAGCCTTGCCGTTCCCTAACCCTAACCCTAGCCCGGAACGGAAACCCCCCACAAGACCTACGCCTTACCCTACGCTGTACCCTACTCCTGGCCCGTACCCCGGCACTGACCCGTGCGTCAGCACGTAGCCTGGCCCTCCCACGTTTCCGTACCCTCACCTGTGCCCTAAGCCTTCCCGTTCCCTAACCCTAACCCTACTCCGGAACGGTAACCCACCACCAGCTCTACACCAAAGATTAAGCCGTACCCTATTCCTCATCCGTAAGCTGGCACTGACCCGTGCGTCAGCACGTAGCCTGGCCCTCCCACGTTTCCGTACCCTCACCTGTGCCCTAAGCCTTGCCGTTCCCTAACCCTAACCCTAGCCCGGAATGGAAACCCGCCACCAGCCCTACGCCTTACCCTACGCCGTTGCCTACTCCTGGCCCGTACGCCGGCACTGACCCGTGCGTCAGCACGTAGCCTGGCCCTCCCACGTTTCCGTACCCTCACCTGTGCCCTAAGCCTTGCCGTTCCCTAACCCTAACCCTAGCCCAGAACAGAAACCTACCACCAACACTACACCTTACCCTACGCCGTACCCTAATCCTAATCCATTCGCTGACACTGACCCGTGCGTCAGCAAGTACCCTGACCCTAACACGTTTCTGTACGCTAACCTCTGTCCTAAACCTTGCCGTTCCCTAACCCTAACCCTAGCGCGAAATGGAAACCTACCACAAAACCTACACCTTACCCTATATTGTACCCAAATCCTAATCCGTACGCTTACAGTGACACGTGCGTCAGCACGTATCCTGGCCCTAACACGTTTCCGTACACTCACCTGTGCCCTAAACCTTGCTGTTCCCTAACCCTAACCCTAGCCAGGAACGGAAACCTACCACCATCCCTACACCTTACCCTATGCCGTACCCTAATCCTAATCTGTACGCTGACAATGACGCATGCGTCAGCACATACCCTGACCCTAACACGTTTCCGTACCCTCACCTGTGCCCTAAACCTTACTGTTCCCTAAGCCTAAACCTAGGCTGGAACGGAAACCTACCACCAACCCTACACCTTACCCTACGCCGTACCCTAATCCTAACACGTGCGTCAGGATGTACCCTGACCCTAACACGTTTCTGTACCCTCACCTGTGCCGTAAACCTTGCCGTTCCCTAGCCCTAACCCTAGCCCAGAATGGAAACCTACCACCAACCCTACACCTTACCCTACGCCGTACCCTAATCCTTCTCCATACGCTGACACTGACCCGTGCGTCAGCACGTACCCTGAGCCTAACACGTTTCCATACCCTCACCTGTGCCCTAAACCTTGCAGTTCCCTAACCCTAACCCTACCCTGGAACGGAAACCTACCACCAACCCTACACGTTACCCTACGCCGTAACCTAATCCTAATCCGTATGCTGACACTGACCCGTGCGTCAGCAAGTACCCTGACCCAAACACGTTTCCGTAGGCTCACCTTTGTCCTAAACCTTACGGTTCCCTAACCCTAACCGTAGCGCGGAAAGGAAACCTACCACAAAACCTACACCTTACCCTACGCCGTACCCTAATCCTAATCCGTACGCTGACACTGACCCGTGCCTCAGCACGTACCATGACCCTAACACGTTTCCGTACACTCACCTGTGCCCTAAACCTTGCCGTTCCCTAACCCAAACCCTAGCCCGGAACGGAAACGTATCACCAACCCTACACCTTGCCCTATGCCGTACCCTAATCCTAATCTGTATGCTGACAATGACACGTGCGTCAGCACATAGCCTGACCCTAACATGTTTCCGTACCCTCACCTGTGCCCTAATCCTTGCCGTGCCCTAAGCCTAACCCTAGGCGGGCACGGAAACCTACCACCAATCCTACACCTTACTCTACACCGTACCCTAATCCTAACCCGTGCGTCAGCACGTACCCTGACCCTAACACGTTTCTGTACCCTCACCTGTGCCTTAAACCTAGCCGTTCCCTAACCCTAACCCTAGCCCGAAACGGAAACCTACCACCAACCCTACACCTTAACCTACGCCATACCCTAATCCTAATCTGTACGCTGACACTGACCCATGCGTCAGCACGTACCCTGACCTTAACAGGTTTCCGTACCCTCACTTGTGCCCTAAACCTTGCCGTTCCCTAAACGTTACCCTACACCAGAACGAAAACCTACCACCAACCCTACACCTTACCCTACGCCGAACCCTCATACTAACCCGTGCGTCAGCACATACACTGACCCTAACACGTTTCTGTACACTCACCTGTGCCCTAAACCTTCCTGTTCCCTAATCCTAACCCTAGCCCAGAATGGAAACACACCACCAGCCCTACACCTTAACCTACCTACGCCGTAGCTTACTCCTGGTCCGTAAGCTGCCACTGACCCCGGCGTCAGCACGAAGCCTGGCCCTCCCACTTTTCCGTACCCTCACCTGTGCCCTAAGTCTTGCCGATCCCTACCCCTAACCCTAGCCCGGAACGGAAACCTGCCACCAGCCGTACGCCTTACCCTACGCCGTACCCTACTACTGGCCCGTACGCCGGCACTGACCCATGCGTCAGCACGTAGACTGGCCCTCCCACATTTCCGTACCCTCACCTGTCCCCTAATCCTTGCCATTCCCTAACCCTAACCCTAGCCCGGAACGGAAACCCACCACCAGCTCTACACCTAACCTTACGCCGTACACTATTCCTCATCCGTAAGCTGGCACTGACCCGTGCGTCAGCACGTAGCCTGGCCCTCCCACGTTTCCGTACCCTCACCTGTACCCTAAGCCTTGCCGTTCCCTAACCCTAACCCTAGCCAGGAACAGAAACCTACCACCATCCCTACACCTTACCCTACGCCGTACCCTAATCCTAATCTGTACGCTGACAATGACGCATGCGTCAGCACATACCCTGACCCTAACACGTTTCCGTACCCTCACCTGTGCCCTAATCCTTGCCGTAACCTAAGCCTAACCCTAGGCCGGCACGGAAACCTACCACCAACCCTACACCTTACTCTACGCCGTACCCTAATCCTAACCCGTGCGTCAGCATGTACCCTGACCCTAACACGTTTCTGTACCCTCACCTGTAGCCTAAACCTTGCCGTTCCCTAACCCTAACCCTAGCCCGAAACGGAAACCTACCACCAACCCTACACCTTACCCTAGGCCATACCCTAATCCTAATCCGTACGCTGACACTGACCCGTACGTCAGCACGTACCCTGACCCTAACACGTTTCCGTACCCTCACCTGTGCCCAAAACCTTGCAGTTCCCTAACCCTAACCCTAGCCCAGAACGGAAAACTACCACCATCACTATACCTTACCCTACGCCATACCCTAATCCTAATCTGTACGCTGACAATGACCTGTGCGTCAGCACATACCCTGACCCTAACACGTTTCCGTACCCTCACCTGTGCCCTAAACCTTGCAGTTCCCTAACACTAACCCTAGCCTCGAATGGAAACCTACCACCAACTCTACACCTTACCCTATGCCGTACCCTAATCCTAATCCGTACGCTGACACTGACCCGTGCGTCAGCACGTACCATGACCCTAAAACGTTTCCGTACACTCACATGTGCCTTAAACCTTGCCGTTCCCTAACCCAAACCCTAGCCCGGAACGGAAACGTATCACCAACCCTACACCTTACCCTACGCCGTACCCTAATCCTAATCTGTATGCTGACAATGACGCGTGCGTCAGCACATACCCTGACCCTAACACGTTTCCGTACCCTCACCTGAGCCCTAATCCTTGCCGTTCCCTAAACGTTACCCTAGCCCGGAACGAAAACCTACCACCAACCCTACACCTTACCCTACGCCTAACCCTCATACTAACCCGTGCGTCAGCTCATACATTGACCCTAACACGTTTCCGTACACTCACCTGTGCCCTAAACCTTGCTGTTCCCTAACCCTAACCCTAGCCCAGAATGGAAACCCACCACCAAACCTACACCTTACCCTATACCGTAAACTAATCCTAATCCATACGCTGACACTGACCCGTGCGTCAGCAAGTACCCTGACCCTAACACGTTTCCGTACGCTCACCTGTGTCCTAAACCTTACGGTTCACTAACCCTAACCGTAGCGCAGAAAGGAAACCTACCACAAAACCTACACCTTACCCTACGCCGTACCCTAATCCTAATCCGTACGATGACACTGACCCGTGCGTCACCACGTACCATGACCCTAACACGTTTCCGTACACTCACCTGTGCCCTAAACCTTGCCGTTCCCTAACCCTAACCGTAGCTCGGAAAGGAATCCTACCACAAAACCTACACCTTACCCTACGCCGTACCCTAAACCTAATCTGTACGCTGACAATGACGCGTGCGTCAGCACATACCCTGACCCTAACATGTTTCCGTACCCTCACCTGTGCCCTAATCCTTGCCGTTCCCTAAGCCTAACCCTAGGCCAGCACGGAAACCTACCACCAACCCTACACCTTACTCTACGCCGTACCCTAATCCTAACCCGTGCGTCAGCATGTACCCTGACCCTAACACGTTTCTGTACCCTCACCTGTGCCCTAAACCTTGCCGTTCCCTAACCCTAACCCTAGCCCGAAACGGAAACCTACCACCAACCCTACACCTTACCCTACGCCGTACGCTACTCCTGGCCTCTACACCGGCACTGACCCGTGCGTCAGCACGTAGCCTGGCCCTCCCAGGTTTCCATACCCTCACCTGTGCCCTAAGCCTTGCCGTGCCCTAACCCTAACCCTAGCCCGGAACGGAAACCCGCCAACAGCCCTACGCCTTACCCTACGCCGTTGCCTACTCCTGGCCCGTACGCCAGCACTGACCCGTGCGTCAGCACGTAGCCTGGCCCTCCCACGTTTCCGTACCCTCACCTGTGCCCTAAGCCTTGCCGTTTCCTAACCCTAACCCTAGCCCGGAACAGAAACCCGCCACCAGCCCTACGCTTTACCCTACGCCGTTGCATACTCCTGGCCCGTATGCCGGCACTGACTCGTGCGTCAGCACGTAGCCTGGCCCTGCCACGTTTCCGTACCCTCACCTGTGCCCTAAGCCTTTCCGTTCCCTAACCCTAACCCAAGCCGGGAACAGAAACCCGCCACCAGCACTACACCTTACCCTACACCGTTTCCGAATCCTGGCCCGTACGCCGGCACTGAACCGTGCGTCAGGACATAGCCTGGACGTCCCACGTTTCCGTACCCTCACCTGTGCCCTAAGCCTTGATGTTCCTTAGCCCTAAACCTAGACCTGAACGGAAACCCGCCACCAGCCCTACGCCTTACCCTACACCGTACCCTACTCCTGGCCCGTACGCCGGCACTGACCCGTGCGTCAGCACGAAGCCTGGCCCTCCCACGTTTCCGTACCCTCACCTGTGCCCGAAGCCTTGCCGTTCCCTAACCCTACTCATAGCCAGGAATGGAAACCCGCCACCAGCCCTACGCCTTACCCTACGCCGTTGCCTACTCCTGGCCCGTACGCCGGCACTGACCCGTGCGTCAGCACGTAGCCTGGCCCTCCCACGTTTCCGTACCCTCACCTGTGCCCTAAGCCTTGCCGTTGCCTAACCCTAACCCTAGCCCGGAACGGAAACCCGCCACAAGCCCTACGCCTTACCCTACGCCGTACCCTACTCCTGGCCCGTACCCCGGCACTTACCCGTGCATCAGCACGTAGCCTGGCCCTCCCACGTTTCCGTACCCTCACCTTACCCTAAGCCTTGCCGTTCCCTAACCCTAACCCTAGCCCGGAACGGAAATCCACCACCAGCCCTACGCCTTACCCTACGCCGTACCCTACTCCTGGCCCATACGCCGGCACTGACCCGTGTGTCAGCACGTAGCCTGGCCCTCCCACGTTTCCGTACCCTCACCTGTGCCCTAAGCCTTGCCGTTCCCTAACCCTAATCCTAGCCCGGAACGGAAACCCGCCACAAGCCCTACGCCTTACCCTACGCCGTTGCCTACTCCTGGCCCGTACGCCGGCACTGAACCGTGCGTCAGCACGTAGCCTGGCCCTCCCACGTTTCCGTACCCTCACCTGTGCCTTAAGCCTTGCCGTTCCCTAACCCTAACCCTGGCCCGAAACAGAAACCTACCACCAACCCTACACCTTACCCTACGCCGTACCCTAATCCTAACCCATGCGTCAGCATGTACCCTGACACTAACACGTTTCTGTACCCTCAACAGTGCCGTAAACCTTACCGTTCCCTAACCCTAACCCTATCTCGGAACAGAAACCTACGACCAACCCTACACCTTACCCTACGCCGTACCCTAATACTAATCCGTTCGCTGACACTGACCCGTGCGTCAGCAAGTACGCTGACCCTAACACGTTTCCATACCCTCACCTGTGCCCTAAACCTTGCCGTTCCCTAAACGTTACCCTAGACCGGAACGAAAACCTACCACCAACCCTACACCTTACCCTACGCCGAACCCTCATACTAACCCGTGCGTCAGCACATACACGGACCCTAACACGTTTCCGTACACTCACCTGTGCCCTAAACCTTGCCGTTCCCTAACACTAATCCTAGCCCACTATGGAAACCCACCACCAGCCCTACACCTTACCCTACGCTGTAGCTTACTCCTGGTCCGTAAGCTGGCACTGACCCCGGCGTCAGCACGAAGCCTGACCCTCCGACGTTTCCATAACCTCACCTGTGCCCGAAACCTTGCCGTTCCCTAACCCTAACCCTAGTCCGAAACAGTAACCCACCACCACCTCTACACCTAACCTTACGCCGTATCCTATTCCTCATCCGTAAGCTGGCACTGACCCATGCGTCAACACATAGCCTGACCCTCTCACGTTTCCGTATCCTCACCTGTGCCCTAAGCCTTGCCGTTCCCTAACCCTAACCCTAGCCCGGAACTGAAACACGCCACCAGCCCTACGCCTTACCCTACGCCGTAACCTACTCCTGGCCCGTACGCTGGCACTGACCCGTGCGTCAGCACGTAGCCTGAACCTCTGACGTTTCCATACCCTCACCTGTGCCCTAATCCTTGCCGTTCCCTAAGCGTAACCCTAGGCCAGAACGGAAACCTACCACCAACCCTACACCTTACCCTATGCCGTACCCTAATCCTAACCCATGTGTCAGCATGTACCCTGACCCTAACACGTTTCTGTACCCTCACCTGTGCCCTAAACCTTGCCGTTCCCTAACCCTAAGCCTAGCCCGGAATGGAAACCTACCACCAACCCTCCACCTTAACCTATGCCGTACCCTAATCCTAATCCGTAAGCTGAAACTGACCCGTGCGTCAGAACGTACCCTGACCCTAACACGTTTCCGTACCCTCACCTGTGCCCTAAACCTTGCCGTTCCCTAAACGTTACCCTAACCCAGAACGAAAACCTACCACTAAACCTACACCTTACCCTACGTCGAACCCTCATAGTAACCTGTGCGTCAGCACATACAGTAACCCTAACACGTTTCCGTACACTCACCTGTGCCCTAAGCCTTGCCGTTCCCTAACCCTAACCCTAGCCGGGAACAGAAACCCGCCACCAGCACTACGCCTTACCCTACGCCGTTGCCTATTCCTGGCCCGTACGCCGGCACTGACCCGTGCGTCAGCAAGTAGCCTGGCCCTCCCACGTTTCCGTACCCTCACCTGTGCCCTAAGCCTTGCCGTTCCCTAACCCTAACCCTAGCCCGGAACGGAAACCCACCACCAGCTCTACACCTAACCTTACGCCGTACCCTATTCCTCATCCGTAAGCTGGCACTGACCCATGCGTCAGCACGTAGCCTGACCCTCCGACGTTTCCGTACCCTCACCTGTGCCCTAAGCCTTGCCGTTCCCTAACCCTAACCCTAGCCCGGAACGGAAACCCCCCACAAGACCTACGCCTTACCCTACGCTGTACCCTACTCCTGGCCCGTACCCCGGCACTGACCCGTGCGTCAGCACGTAGCCTGGCCCTCCCACGTTTCCGTACCCTCACCTGTGCCCTAAGCCTTCCCGTTCCCTAACCCTAACCCTACTCCGGAACGGTAACCCACCACCAGCTCTACACCAAAGATTAAGCCGTACCCTATTCCTCATCCGTAAGCTGGCACTGACCCGTGCGTCAGCACGTAGCCTGGCCCTCCCACGTTTCCGTACCCTCACCTGTGCCCTAAGCCTTGCCGTTCCCTAACCCTAACCCTAGCCCGGAATGGAAACCCGCCACCAGCCCTACGCCTTACCCTACGCCGTTGCCTACTCCTGGCCCGTACGCCGGCACTGACCCGTGCGTCAGCACGTAGCCTGGCCCTCCCACGTTTCCGTACCCTCACCTGTGCCCTAAGCCTTGCCGTTCCCTAACCCTAACCCTAGCCCAGAACAGAAACCTACCACCAACACTACACCTTACCCTACGCCGTACCCTAATCCTAATCCATTCGCTGACACTGACCCGTGCGTCAGCAAGTACCCTGACCCTAACACGTTTCTGTACGCTAACCTCTGTCCTAAACCTTGCCGTTCCCTAACCCTAACCCTAGCGCGAAATGGAAACCTACCACAAAACCTACACCTTACCCTATATTGTACCCAAATCCTAATCCGTACGCTTACAGTGACACGTGCGTCAGCACGTATCCTGGCCCTAACACGTTTCCGTACACTCACCTGTGCCCTAAACCTTGCTGTTCCCTAACCCTAACCCTAGCCAGGAACGGAAACCTACCACCATCCCTACACCTTACCCTATGCCGTACCCTAATCCTAATCTGTACGCTGACAATGACGCATGCGTCAGCACATACCCTGACCCTAACACGTTTCCGTACCCTCACCTGTGCCCTAAACCTTACTGTTCCCTAAGCCTAAACCTAGGCTGGAACGGAAACCTACCACCAACCCTACACCTTACCCTACGCCGTACCCTAATCCTAACACGTGCGTCAGGATGTACCCTGACCCTAACACGTTTCTGTACCCTCACCTGTGCCGTAAACCTTGCCGTTCCCTAGCCCTAACCCTAGCCCAGAATGGAAACCTACCACCAACCCTACACCTTACCCTACGCCGTACCCTAATCCTTCTCCATACGCTGACACTGACCCGTGCGTCAGCACGTACCCTGAGCCTAACACGTTTCCATACCCTCACCTGTGCCCTAAACCTTGCAGTTCCCTAACCCTAACCCTACCCTGGAACGGAAACCTACCATCAACCCTATACGTTACCCTACGCCGTAACCTAATCCTAATCCGTATGCTGACACTGACCCGTGCGTCAGCAAGTACCCTGACCCAAACACGTTTCCGTACGCTCACCTTTGTCCTAAACCTTACGGTTCCCTAACCCTAACCATAGCGCGGAAAGGAAACCTACCACAAAACCTACACCTTGCCCTACGCCGTACCCTAATCCTAATCCGTACGCTGACACTGACCCGTGCCTCAGCACGTACCATGACCCTAACACGTTTCCGTACACTCACCTGTGCCCTAAACCTTGCCGTTCCCTAACCCAAACCCTAGCCCGGAACGGAAACGTATCACCAACCCTACACCTTGCCCTATGCCGTACCCTAATCCTAATCTGTATGCTGACAATGACACGTGCGTCAGCACATAGCCTGACCCTAACATGTTTCCGTACCCTCACCTGTGCCCTAATCCTTGCCGTGCCCTAAGCCTAACCCTAGGCGGGCACGGAAACCTACCACCAATCCTACACCTTACTCTACACCGTACCCTAATCCTAACCCGTGCGTCAGCACGTACCCTGACCCTAACACGTTTCTGTACCCTCACCTGTGCCTTAAACCTAGCCGTTCCCTAACCCTAACCCTAGCCCGAAACGGAAACCTACCACCAACCCTACACCTTAACCTACGCCATACCCTAATCCTAATCTGTACGCTGACACTGACCCATGTGTCAGCACGTACCCTGACCTTAACAGGTTTCCGTACCCTCACTTGTGCCCTAAACCTTGCCGTTCCCTAAACGTTACCCTACACCAGAACGAAAACCTACCACCAACCCTACACCTTACCCTACGCCGAACCCTCATACTAACCCGTGCGTCAGCACATACACTGACCCTAACACGTTTCTGTACACTCACCTGTGCCCTAAACCTTCCTGTTCCCTAATCCTAACCCTAGCCTAGAATGGAAACACACCACCAGCCCTACACCTTAACCTACCTACGCCGTAGCTTACTCCTGGTCCGTAAGCTGCCACTGACCCCGGCGTCAGCACGAAGCCTGGCCCTCCCACTTTTCCGTACCCTCACCTGTGCCCTAAGTCTTGCCGATCCCTACCCCTAACCCTAGCCCGGAACGGAAACCTGCCACCAGCCGTACGCCTTACCCTACGCCGTACCCTACTACTGGCCCGTACGCCGGCACTGACCCATGCGTCAGCACGTAGACTGGCCCTCCCACATTTCCGTACCCTCACCTGTCCCCTAATCCTTGCCATTCCCTAACCCTAACCCTAGCCCGGAACGGAAACCCACCACCAGCTCTACACCTAACCTTACGCCGTACACTATTCCTCATCCGTAAGCTGGCACTGACCCGTGCGTCAGCACGTAGCCTGGCCCTCCCACGTTTCCGTACCCTCACCTGTACCCTAAGCCTTGCCGTTCCCTAACCCTAACCCTAGCCAGGAACAGAAACCTACCACCATCCCTACACCTTACCCTACGCCGTACCCTAATCCTAATCTGTACGCTGACAATGACGCATGCGTCAGCACATACCCTGACCCTAACACGTTTCCGTACCCTCACCTGTGCCCTAAACCTTGCCGTTCCCTAAGCCTAAACCTAGGCTGGAACGGAAACCTACCACCAACCCTACACCTTACTCTATGCCGTACCCTAATCCTAACCCGTGCGTCAGCATGTACCCTGACCCTAACACGTTTCTGTACCCTCACCTGTGCCGTAAACCTTGCCGTTCCCTAGCCCTAACCCTAGCCCAGAATGGAAACCTACCACCAACCCTACACCTTACCCTACGCCGTACCCTAATCCTTCTCCATACGCTGACACTGACCCGTGCGTCAGCACGTACCCTGAGCCTAACACGTTTCCATACCCTCACCTGTGCCCTAAACCTTGCAGTTCCCTAACCCTAACCCTAGCCTGGAACGGAAACCTACCACCAACCCTACACCTTACCCTACGCCGTAACCTAATCCTAATCCGTATGCTGACACTGACCCGTGCGTCAGCAAGTACCCTGACCCTAACACGTTTCCGTACGCTCACCTTTGTCCTAAACCTTACGGTTCCCTAACCCTAACCGTAGCGCGGAAAGGAAACCTACCACAAAACCTACACCTTACCCTACGCCGTACCCTAATCCTAATCCGTACGCTGACACTGACCCGTGCCTCAGCACGTACCATGACCCTAACACGTTTCCATACACTCACCTGTGCCCTAAACCTTGCCGTTCCCTAACCCAAACCCTAGCCCGGAACGGAAACGTATCACCAACCCTACACCTTGCCCTATGCCGTACCATAATCCTACTCTGTATGCTGACAATGACGCGTGCGTCAGCACATAGCCTGACCCTAACATGTTTCCGTACCCTCACCTGTGCCCTAATCCTTGCCGTTCCCTAAGCGTAACCCTAGGCGGGCACGGAAACCTACCACCAATCCTCCACCTTACTCTACACCGTACCCTAATCCTAACCCGTGCGTCATCACGTACCCTAACCCTAACACGTTTCCGTAGCCTCACCTGTGCCCTAAACCTTGCCGTTCCCTAAACGTTAACCTACACCAGAACGAAAACCTACCACCAACCCTACACCTTACCCTACGCCGAACCCTCATACTAACCCGTGCGTCAGCACATACACTGACCCTAACACGTTTCTGTACACTCACCTGTGCCCTAATCCTTCCTGTTCCCTAATCCTAACCCTAGCCCAGAATGGAAACACACAACCAGCCCTACACCTTACCCTACCTACGCCGTAGCTTACTCCTGGTCCGTAAGCTGCCACTGACCCCGGCGTCAGCACGAAGCCTGGCCCTCCCACGTTTCCGTACCCTCACCTGTGCCCTAAGTCTTGCCGATCCCTAACCCTAACCCTAGCCCGGAACGGAAACCTGCCACCAGCCGTACGCCTTACCCTACGCCGTACCCTACTACTGGCCCGTACGCCGGCACTGACCTGTGCGTCAGCACGTGGCCTGGCCCTCCCACATTTCCGTACCCTCACCTGTCGTCTAAGCCTTGCCATTCCCTAACCCTAACCCTAGCCCGGAACGGAAACCCGCCACCAGCCCTACGCCTTACCCTACGCCGTACCCTACTCCTGGCCCGTAGGCCGGCACTGACCCGTGCGTCAGTACGTAGCTTGGCCCTCCCACGTTTCCGTACCCTCACCTATCCTCTAAGCCTTGCCATTCCCTAACCCTAACCCTAGCCCCGAATGGAAACCCAACACCAGCCCTACACCTTACCCTATACCGTACGCTATTCCTGGCCCGTACGCCGGCACTAACCCATGCGTCAGCACGTAGCCTGGCCCTCCCACGTTTCCGTACCCTCACCTGTGCCCTAAGCCTTGCCGTTCCCTAACCCTAATCCTAGCCCGGAACGGAAACCCGCCACCAGCCCTACGCCTTACCCTACGCCGTACCCTAATCCTAACCCGTGCGTCAGCATGTACCCTGACACTAACACGTTTCTGTACCCTCACCGGTGCCCTAAACCTTACCGTTCCCTAACCCTAACGCTAGCCAGGAACAGAAACCTACCACCAACCCTACACCTTACCCTATGCCGTACCTAATCCTAATCCAGTTCGCTGACGCTGACCCATGCGTCAGCAAGTTCCCTGACCCTAACACGTTTCTGTACCCTCACGTCTGTCCTAAACCTTGCCGTTCCCTAACCCTAACCCTAGCGTGGAATGGAAACCTACCACAAAACCTACAGCTTACCCTACGCCGTACCCAAATCCTAATCCGTACGCTTACACTGACACGTGCATCAGCACGTACGCTGACCCTAACACGTTTCCGTACCCTCACCTGTGCCCTAAGCCTTGCCGTTCCCTAACCCTAACACTAGCCAGGAAAGGAAACCCGCCACCAGCCCTACGCTTTACTCTACGCCGTACCCTACTCGTCGCCCGTACGCAGGCACTGACCCGTGTGTCAGCACGTAGCCTGACCATCTCACGTTTCCGTATCCTCATCTGTGCCCTAAGCCTTGCCTTTCCCTAACCCTAACCCTAGTCCGGAAAGGTAACCCACCACCAGCTCTACACCTAACCTTACGCCGTACCCTATTCCTCATCCGTAAGATGGCACGGACCCGTGCGTCAGCACATAGCCTGACCCTCCCACGTTTCCGTACCCTCACCTGTGCCCTAAGCCTTGCCGTTCCCTAACCCTAACCCTACCCCGGAACGGAAATCCGCCAGCAGCCCTAAGCCTTACCCTACGCCGTACCCTACTCCTGGCCCGTACGCCGGCACTGACCCGTGCGTCAGCACGTAGCCTGACCCTCCCACGTTTCCGTAACCTCACCTGTGCCCTAAACCTTGCCGTTCCCTAACCCTAACCCTAGCCCAGAATGGAAACGTATCACCAACCCTACACCTTACCCTACGCCGTACCCTAATCCTAATCCGTACGCTGACAATGACCCGTGCGTCAGCACATACCCTGACCCTAACATGTTTCCGTACCCTCACCTGTGCCCTAATCCTTGCCGTTCCCTAAGCCTAACCCTAGGCCGGCACGGAAACCTACCACCAACCCTACATCTTACTCTACGCCGTACCATAATCCTAACGGGTGCGTCAGCATGTACCCTGAACCTAACACGTTTCTGTACCCTCACCTGTGCCCTAAACCTTGCTGTACCCTAAACCTAACCGTAGCCTGAAACGGAAACCTACCACCAACCCTACACCTTATCCTATGCCGTACCCTAATCCTAATCCGTACGCTGACACTAAACCGTGCATCAGCACATACCCTGATGCTAACACGTTTCCGTACCCTCACCTGTGCCCTAAACCTTGCAGTTCCCTAACCCTAACCCTAGCCTGGAATGGAAACCTACCACCAACCCTACAGCTTAGCCTACGCCGTACACTAATCCTAATCCGTACACTGACACTGACCCGTGCGTCAGCAAGTACCCTGACCCTAACACGTTTCCGTAACCTCACCTGTGTCCTAAACCTTGCGGTTCCCTAACCCTAACCCTAGCGCGGAATGGAAAACTACCACAATACCTACAACTTACCCTACGCCGTACCCTAATCCTAATCCATACGCTGACACTAAACCGTGGCTCACCACGTGCCCTGACCCTAACACGTTTCCGTACACTCACCTGTGCCCTAAACCTTGCAGTTCCCTAACGCTAACCCTAGCCCAGAACGGAAAACAACCTCCATCACTATACCTTACCCTACGTCATACCCTAATCCTAATCTGTACGCTGACAATGACCTGGGCGTCAGCACATACCCTGACCCTAACACGTTTCCGTACCCTCACCTGTGCCCTAATACTTGCCGTTCCCTAAGCGTAACCCTAGGCCGGAACCGAAACCTACCACCAACCCTACACCTTACCCTACGCCGAACCCTCATACTAACCCGTGCGTCAGCACATACACGGACCCTAACACGTTTCCGTACACTCACCTGTGCCCTAAACCTTGCCGTTCCCTAACGCTAACCCTAGCCCAGAATGGAAACCCACCACCAGCCCTACACCTTACCCTACGCCGTAGCTTACTCCTGGTCCGTAAGCTGGCACTGACACCGGCGTCAGCACGTAGCCTGACCCTCCCACGTTTCCGTACCGTCACCTGTGCCCTAAGCCTTGCCGTTCCCTAAACCTAACCCTAGCCCGGAACGGAAACCCACCACCAGCCCTACACTTTACCCTATGCCGTACCCTACTCCTGGCCCGTACGCTGGCACTGACCCGTGCATCAGCACGTAGCCTAAACCTCCCACGTTTCCGTACCCTCACCTGTGCCCTAAGCCTTGTCGTTCCCTAACCCTAACCGTAGCCCGGAACAGAAACCCGCCAACAGCCCTACACCTTACCCTACGCCGTTCCCTACTCCTGGCCCGTACGCCGGCACTGACCCGTGCGTCAGCACATAGCCTGACCCTCCCACGTTTCCGTACCCTCACCTGTGCCCTAAGCCTTGCCGTTCCCTAACGCTAACCCTAGCCCGGAACGGAAACCCGCAACAAGCCCTACGCCTTACCCTACGCCGTTGCCTACTCCTGGCCCGTACGCCGGCACTGAACCGTGCGTCAGCACGTAGCCTGGCCCTCCCACGTTTCCGTACCCTCACCTGTGCCCTAAGCCTTGCCGTTCCCTAACCCTAACCCTAGCCCAAAACAGAAACCTACCACCAACCCTACACCTTACCCTACGCCATACCCTAATCCTAACCCGTGCATCAGCATGTACCCTGACACTAACATGTTTCTGTACCCTCACCAGTGCCGTAAACCTTACCGTTCCCTAACCCTAATCCTAGCTCTGAACAGAAACCTACCACCAACCCTACACCTTACCCTATGCCGTACCCTAATACTAATCCGTTCGCTGACACTGACCCGTGCGTCAGCAAGTACGCTGACCCTAACACGTTTCTGTACGCTCACCTCTGTCCTAAACCTTGCCGTTCCCTAACCCTAACCCTAGCGCGGAATGGAAACGTACCACAAAACCTACACCTTACCCTATACTGTACCCAAATCCTAATCCGTACGCTTACACTGACACGTGCGTCTGCACGTATCCTGGCCCTAACACGTTTCCGTACACTCACCTGTGCCCTAAACCTTGCCGTTCCCTAACCCTAACCCTAGCCCGGAACGGAAACCTACCACCATCCCTACACCTTACCCTATGCCGTACCCTAATCCTAATCTGTACGCTGACAATGACCCGTGCGTCAGCACATACCCTGACCCTAACACGTTTCTGTACCCTCACCTGTGCCCTAAACTTTGCCGTTCCCTAAGCCTAATCCTAGGCAGGAACGGAAACCTACCACCAACCCTACACCTTACCCTACGCCGTACCCTAATCCTAACACGTGCGTCAGCATGTACCCTGACCCTAACACGTTTCCGTATCCTCACCTGTGCCGTAAACCTTGCCGTTCCCTAACCCTAACCCTAGCCCAGAATGGAAACCTACCACCATCCCTACACCTTAACCTATGCCGTACCCTAATCCTTCTCCATACGCTGACACGGACCCGTGTGTCAGCACATACCCTGAGCCTAACACGTTTCCGTAACCTCACCTGTGCCCTAAACCTTGCAGTTCCCTAACCCTAACCCTAGCCTGGAACGGAAACCTACCACCAACCCTACACCTTACCCTACGCCGTACCCTAATCCTAATCCGTACGCTGACACTGACCCATGCGTCAGCACGTATCCTGACCCTAACACGTTTCCGTACACTCACCTGTGCCCTAAACCTTGCCGTTCCCTAACCCAAACCCTAGCCCGGAACGGAAACGTATCACCAACCCTACACCTTACCCTACGCCGTACCCTAATCCTAATCTGTATGCTGACAATGACGCGTGCGTCAGCACATACCCAGACCCTAACATGTTTCCGTACCCTCACCTGTGCCCTAATCCTTTCCGTTCCCTAAGCCTAACCCTAGGCCGGCATGGAAACCTACCACCAACCCTACACCTTACTCTACGCCGTACCCTAATCCTAACCCGTGCGTCAGCATGTACCCTGACCCTAACACGTTTCTGTACCCTCACCTGTGCCCTAAACCTTGCCGTTCCCTAACCCTAACCCTAGCCCGAAACGGAAAACTACCACCAACCCTACACCTTACCCTAGGCCGTACCCTAATCCTAATCCGTACGCTGACACTGACCCGTGCGTCAGCACGTACCCTGACCCTAACACGTTTCCGTACCCTCACCTGTGCCCTAAACCTTGCAGTTCCCTAACCCTAACCCTAGCCCAGAACGGAAAACTACCACCATCACTATACATTACCCTACGCCATACCCTAATCTTAATCTGTACGCTGACAATGACCTGTGCGTCAGCACATACCCTGACCCTAACACGTTTCCGTACCCTCACCTGAGCCCTAATCCTTGCCGTTCCCTAAACGTTACCCTAGCCCGGAACGAAAACCTACCACCAACCCTACACCTTACCCTACGCCTAACCCTCATACTAACCCGTGCGTCAGCACATACACTGACCCTAACACGTTTCCGTACACTCACCTGTGCCTTAAACCTTGCTGTTCCCTAACCCTAACCCTAGCCCAGCATGGAAACCCACCACCAAACCTACACCTTACCCTACACCGTAACCTAATCCTAATCCATACGCTGACACTGACCCGTGCGTCAGCAAGTACCCTGACCCTAACACGTTTCCGTACGCTCACCTGTGTCCTAAACCTTACGGTTCACTAACCCTAACTGTAGCGCGGAAAGGAAACCTACCACAAAACCTAAACCTTACCCTACGCCGTACCCTAATCCTAATCCGTACGATGACACTGACCCGTGCGTCACCACGTACCATGACCCTAACACGTTTCCGTACACTCACCTGTGCCCTAAACCTTGCCGTTCCCTAACCCTAACCGTAGCTCGGAAAGGAATCCTACCACAAAACCTACACCTTACCCTACGCCGTACCCTAATCCTAATCTGTACGCTGACAATGACGCGTGCGTCAGCACATACCCTGACCCTAACATGTTTCCGTACCCTCACCTGTGCCCTAATCCTTGCCGTTCCCTAAGCCTAACCCTAGGCCAGCACGGAAACCTACCACCAACCCTACACCTTACTCTACGCCGTACCCTAATCCTAACCCGTGCGTCAGCATGTACCCTGACCCTAACACGTTTCTGTACCCTCACCTGTGCCCTAAACCTTGCCGTTCCCTAACCCTAACCCTAGCCCGAAACGGAAACCTACCACCAACCCTACACCTTACCCTACGCCGTACGCTACTCCTGGCCTCTACACCGGCACTGACCCATGCGTCAGCACGTAGCCTGGCCCTCCCAGGTTTCCATACCCTCACCTGTGCCCTAAGCCTTGCCGTGCCCTAACCCTAACCCTAGCCCGGAACGGAAACCCGCCAACAGCCCTACGCCTTACCCTACGCCGTTGCCTACTCCTGGCCCGTACGCCAGCACTGACCCGTGCGTCAGCACGTAGCCTGGTCCTCCCACGTTTCCGTACCCTCACCTGTGCCCTAAGCCTTGCCGTTTCCTAACCATAACCCTAGCCCGGAACAGAAACCCGCCACCAGCCCTACGCTTTACCCTACGCCGTTGCATACTCCTGGCCCGTACGCCGGCACTGACCCGTGCGTCAGCACATATCCTGGACGTCCCACGTTTCCGTACCCTCACCTGTGCCCTAAGCCTTGATGTTCCTTAGCCCTAAACCTAGACCTGAACGGAAACCCGCCACCAGCCCTACGCCTTACCCTACACCGTACCCTACTCCTGGCCCGTACGCCGGCACTGACCCGTGCGTCAGCACGAAGCCTGGCCCTCCCACGTTTCCGTACCCTCACCTGTGCCCGAAGCCTTGCCGTTCCCTAACCCTACTCATAGCCAGGAATGGAAACCCGCCACCAGCCCTACGCCTTACCCTACGCCGTTGCCTACTCCTGGCCCGTACGCCGGCACTGACCCGTGCGTCAGCACGTAGCCTGGCCCTCCCACGTTTCCGTACCCTCACCTGTGCCCTAAGCCTTGCCGTTGCCTAACCCTAACCCTAGGCCGGAACGGAAACCCGCCACCAGCCCTACGCCTTAACCTACGCCGTACCCTACTCCTGGCCCGTACCCCGGCACTTACCCGTGCATCAGCACGTAGCCTGCCCCTCCCACGTTTCCGTACCCTCACCTTACCCTAAGCCTTGTCGTTCCCTAACCCTAACCCTAGCCCGGAACGGAAATCCACCACCAGCCCTACGCCTTACCCTACGCCGTACCCTACTCCTGGCCCATACGCCGGCACTGACCCGTGTGTCAGCACGTAGCCTGGCCCTCCCACGTTTCCGTACCCTCACCTGTGCCCTAAGCCTTGCCGTTCCCTAACCCTAATCCTAGCCCGGAACGGAAACCCGCCACAAGCCCTACGCCTTACCCTACGCCGTTGCCTACTCCTGGCCCGTACGCCGGCACTGAACCGTGCGTCAGCACGTAGCCTGGCCCTCCCACGTTTCCGTACCCTCACCTGTGCCTTAAGCCTTGCCGTTCCCTAACCCTAACCCTGGCCCGAAACAGAAACCTACCACCAACCCTACACCTTACCCTACGCCGTACCCTAATCCTAACCCATGCGTCAGCATGTACCCTGACACTAACACGTTTCTGTACCCTCAACAGTGCCGTAAACCTTACCGTTCCCTAACCCTAACCCTATCTCGGAACAGAAACCTACGACCAACCCTACACCTTACCCTACGCCGTACCCTAATACTAATCCGTTCGCTGACACTGACCCGTGCGTCAGCAAGTACGCTGACCCTAACACGTTTCTGTACGCTCACCTCTGTCCTAAACCTTGCCTTTCCCTAACCCTAACCCTAGCGCGGAATGGAAACCTACCACAAAACCTACACCTTACCCTATACTGTACCCAAATCCTAATCCGTACGCTTACACTGACACGTGCGTCTGCACGTATCCTGGCCCTAACACGTTTCCGTACACTCACCTGTGCCCTAAACCTTGCCGTTCCCTAACCCTAACCCTAGCCCGGAACGGAAACCTACCACCATCCCTACACCTTACCCTACGCCGTACCCTAATCCTAATCTGTATGCTGACAATGACCCGTGCGTCAGCACATACCCTGACCCTAACACGTTTCCGTACCCTCACCTGTGCCCTAAACTTTGCCGTTCCCTAAGCCTAAACCTAGGCAGGAACGGAAACCTACCACCAACCCTACACCTTACCCTATGCCGTACCCTAATCCTAACACGTGCGTCAGCATGTACCCTGACCCTAACACGTTTCCGTATCCTCACCTGTGCCGTAAACCTTGCCGTTCCCTAACCCTAACCCTAGCCCAGAATGGGAACCTACCACCATCCCTACACCTTACCCTATGCCGTACCCTAATCCTTCTCCATACGCTGACACGGACCCGTGTGTCAGCACATACCCTGAGCCTAACACGTTTCCGTACCCTCACCTGTGCCCTAAACCTTGCAGTTCCCTAACCCTAACCCTAGCCTGGAACGGAAACCTACCACCAACCCTACACCTTACCCTACGCCGTAACCTAATCCTAATCCGTACGCTGACACTGACCCGTGCGTCAGCACGTATCCTGACCCTAACACGTTTCCGTAACCTCACCTGTGTCCTAAACCTTGCGGTTCCCTAACCCTAACCCTAGCCCAGAATGGAAACCTACCACCAACCCTACACCTTACCCTAGGCCGTACCCTAATCCTTCTCCATATGCTGACAGTGACCCGTGCGTCAGCACGTACCCTGACCCTAACACGTTTCCGTACGCTCACCTGTGTCCTAAACCTTACAGTTCCCTAACCCTAACCGCAGTGCAGAAAGGATACCTACCACAAAACCTACACCTTACCCTACGCCGTACCCTAATCCTAATCCGTACGCTGACACTGACCCGTGCGTCAGCACGTACCATGACCCTAACACGTTTCCGTACACTCACCTGTGCCCTAAACCTTGCCGTTCCCTAACCCTAACCCTAGCCCGGAACGGAAACGTATCAACAACCCTACACCTTACGCTACGCCGTACCCTAATCCTAATCTGTATGCTGACAATGACGCGTGCGTCAGCACATACACTGACCCTAACATGTTTCCGTACCCTCACCTGTGCCCTAATCCTTGCCGTAACCTAAGCCTAACCCTAGGCCGGCACGGAAACCTACCACCAACCCTACACCTTACTCTACGCCGTACCCTAATCCTAACCCGTGCGTCAGCATGTACCCTGACCCTAACACGTTTCTGTACCCTCACCTGTAGCCTAAACCTTGCCGTTCCCTAACCCTAACCCTAGCCCGAAACGGAAACCTACCACCAACCCTACACCTTACCCTAGGCCATACCCTAATCCTAATCCGTACGCTGACACTGACCCGTACGTCAGCACGTACCCTGACCCTAACACGTTTCCGTACCCTCACCTGTGCCCAAAACCTTGCAGTTCCCTAACCCTAACCCTAGCTCAGAACGGAAAACTACCACCATCACTACACCTTACCCTACGCCATACCCTAATCCTAATCTGTACGCTGACAATGACCTGTGCGTCAGCACATACCCTGACCCTAACACGTTTCCGTACCCTCACCTGTGCCCTAAACCTTGCAGTTCCCTAACCCTAACCCTAGCCTCGAATGGAAACCTACCACCAACCCTACACCTTACCCTACGCCGTAACCTAATCCTAATCCGTACGCTGACACTGACCCGTGCGTCAGCAAGTACCCTGACCCTAACACGTTTCCGTACGCTCACCTGTGTCCTAAACCTTACGGTTCCCTAACCCTAACCGCAGCACGGAAAGGAAACCTACCACAAAACCTACACCTTACCCTACGCCGTACCCTAATCCTAATCCGTACGCTGACACTGACCCGTGCGTCAGCACGTACCATGACCCTAACACGTTTCCGTACACTCACCTGTGCCCTAAACCTTGCCGTTCCCTAACCCAAACCCTAGCCGGGAACGGAAACGTATCACCAACCCTACACCTTACGCTACGCCGTACCCTAATCCTAATCTGTATGCTGACAATGACGCGTGCGTCAGCACATACCGTGACCCTAACATGTTTCCGTACCCTCACCTGTGCCCTAATCCTTGCTGTAACCTAAGCCTAACCCTAGGCCGGCACGGAAACCTACCACCAACCCTACACCTTACTCTACGCCGTACCCTAATCCTAACCCGTGCGTCAGCATGTACCCTGACCCTAACACGTTTCTGTACCCTCACCTGTAGCCTAAACCTTGCCGTTCCCTAACCCTAACCCTAGCCCGAAACGGAAACCTACCACCAACCCTACACCTTACCCTAGGCCATACCCTAATCCTAATCCGTACGCTGACACTGACCCGTACGTCAGCACGTACCCTGACCCTAACACGTTTCCGTACCCTCACCTGTGCCCAAAACCTTGCAGTTCCCTAACCCTAACCCTAGCACAGAACGGAAAACTACCACCATCACTATACCTTACCCTACGCCATACCCTAATCCTAATCTGTACGCTGACAATGACCTGGGCGTCAGCACATACCCTGACCCTAACACGTTTCCGTACCCTCACCTGTGCCCTAAACCTTGCAGTTCCCTAACCCTAACCCTAGCCTCGAATGGAAACCTACCACCAACTCTACACCTTACCCTACGCCGTACCCTAATCCTAATCCGTACGCTGACACTGACCCGTGCGTCAGCACGTACCATGACCCTAACACGTTTCCGTACACTCACCTGTGCCTTAAACCTTGCCGTTCCCTAACCCAAACCCTAGCCCGGAACGGAAACGTATCACCAACCCTACACCTTACTCTACGCCGTACCCTAATCCTAATCTGTATGCTGACAATGACGCGTGCGTCAGCACATACCCTGACCCTAACATGTTTCCGTACCCTCACCTGTGCCCTAATCCTTGCCGTTCCCTAAGCCTAACCCTAGGCCGGCATGGAAACCTACCACCAACCCTACACCTTACTCTACGCCGTACCCTAATCCTAACCCGTGCGTCAGCACGTACCCTGACCCTAACACGTTTCCGTACCCTCACCTGAGCCCTAATCCTTGCCGTTCCCTAAACGTTACCCTAGCCCGGAACGAAAACCTACCACCAACCCTACACCTTACCCTACGCCTAACCCTCATACTAACCCGTGCGTCAGCACATACACTGACCCTAACACGTTTCCGTACACTCACCTGTGCCCTAAACCTTGCTGTTCCCTAACCCTAACCCTAGCCCAGAATGGAAACCCACCACCAAACCTACACCTTACCCTACACCGTAAACTAATCCTAATCCATACGCTGACACTGACCCGTGCGTCAGCAAGTACCCTGACCCTAACACGTTTCCGTACGCTCACCTGTGTCCTAAACCTTACGGTTCACTAACCCTAACCGTAGCGCGGAAAGGAAACCTACCACAAAACCGACACCTTACCCTACGCCGTACCCTAATCCTAATCCGTACGATGACACTGACCCGTGCGTCACCACGTACCATGACCCTAACACGTTTCCGTACACTCACCTGTGCCCTAAACCTTGCCGTTCCCTAACCCTAACCGTAGCTCGGAAAGGAATCCTACCACAAAACCTACACCTTACCCTACGCCGTACCCTAATCCTAATCTGTACGCTGACAATGACGCGTGCGTCAGCACATACCCTGACCCTAACATGTTTCCGTACCCTCACCTGTGCCCTAATCCTTGCCGTTCCCTAAGCCTAACCCTAGGCCAGCACGGAAACCTACCACCAACCCTACACCTTACTCTACGCCGTACCCTAATCCTAACCCGTGCGTCAGCATGTACCCTGACCCTAACACGTTTCTGTACCCTCACCTGTGCCCTAAACCTTGCCGTTCCCTAACCCTAACCCTAGCCCGAAACGGAAACCTACCACCAACCCTACACCTTACCCTACGCCGTACGCTACTCCTGGCCTCTACACCGGCACTGACCCGTGCGTCAGCACGTAGCCTGGCCCTCCCAGGTTTCCATACCCTCACCTGTGCCCTAAGACTTGCCGTGCCCTAACCCTAACCCTAGCCCGGAACGGAAACCCGCCAACAGCCCTACGCCTTACCCTACGCCGTTGCCTACTCCTGGCCCGTACGCCAGCACTGACCCGTGCGTCAGCACGTAGCCTGGCCCTCCCACGTTTCCGTACCCTCACCTGTGCCCTAAGCCTTGCCGTTTCCTAACCCTAACCCTAGCCCGGAACAGAAACCCGCCACCAGCCCTACGCTTTACCCTACGCCGTTGCATACTCCTGGCCCGTATGCTGGCACTGACTCGTGCGTCAGCACGTAGCCTGGCCCTGCCCCGTTTCCGTACCCTCACCTGTGCCCTAAGCCTTTCCGTTCCCTAACCCTAACCCAAGCCGGGAACAGAAACCCGCCACCAGCACTACACCTTACCCTACACCGTTTCCGAATCCTGGCCCGTACGCCGGCACTGAACCGTGCGTCAGCACATATCCTGGACGTCCCACGTTTCCGTACCCTCACCTGTGCCCTAAGCCTTGATGTTCCTTAGCCCTAAACCTAGACCTGAACGGAAACCCGCCACCAGCCCTACGCCTTACCCTACACCGTACCCTACTCCTGGCCCGTACGCCGGCACTGACCCGTGCGTCAGCACGAAGCCTGGCCCTCCCACGTTTCCGTACCCTCACCTGTGCCCGAAGCCTTGCCGTTCCCTAACCCTACTCATAGCCAGGAATGGAAACCCGCCACCAGCCCTACGCCTTACCCTACGCCGTTGCCTACTCCTGGCCCGTACGCCGGCACTGACCCGTGCGTCAGCACGTAGCCTGGCCCTCCCACGTTTCCGTACCCTCACCTGTGCCCTAAGCCTTGCCGTTGCCTAACCCTAACCCTAGCCCGGAACGGAAACCCGCCACCAGCCCTACGCCTTAACCTACGCCGTACCCTACTCCTGGCCCGTACCCCGGCACTTACCCGTGCATCAGCACGTAGCCTGGCCCTCCCACGTTTCCGTACCCTCACCTTACCCTAAGCCTTGTCGTTCCCTAACCCTAACCCTAGCCCGGAACGGAAATCCACCACCAGCCCTACGCCTTACCCTACGCCGTACCCTACTCCTGGCCCATACGCCGGCACTGACCCATGTGTCAGCACGTAGCCTGGCCCTCCCACGTTTCCGTACCCTCACCTGTGCCCTAAGCCTTGCCGTTCCCTAACCCTAATCCTAGCCCGGAACGGAAAACCGCCACAAGCCCTACGCCTTACCCTACGCCGTTGCCTACTCCTGGCCCGTACGCCGGCACTGAACCGTGCGTCAGCACATAGCCTGGCCCTCCCACATTTCCGTACCCTCACCTGTGCCCTAAGCCTTGCCGTTCCCTAACCCTAACCCTGGCCCGAAACAGAAACCTACCACCAACCCTACACCTTACCCTACGCCGTACCCTAATCCTAACCCATGCGTCAGCATGTACCCTGACACTAACACGTTTCTGTACCCTCAACAGTGCCGTAAACCTTACCGTTCCCTAACCCTAACCCTATCTCGGAACAGAAACCTACGACCAACCCTACACCTTACCCTACGCCGTACCCTAATACTAATCCGTTCGCTGACACTGACCCGTGCGTCAGCAAGTACGCTGACCCTAACACGTTTCTGTACGCTCACCTCTGTCCTAAACCTTGCCTTTCCCTAACCCTAACCCTAGCGCGGAATGGAAACCTACCACAAAACCTACACCTTACCCTATACTGTACCCAAATCCTAATCCGTACGCTTACACTGACACGTGCGTCTGCACGTATCCTGGCCCTAACACGTTTCCGTACACTCACCTGTGCCCTAAACCTTGCCGTTCCCTAACCCTAACCCTAGCCCGGAACGGAAACCTACCACCATCCCTACACCTTACCCTACGCCGTACCCTAATCCTAATCTGTACGCTGACAATGACCCGTGCGTCAGCACATACCCTGACCCTAACACGTTTCCGTACCCTCACCTGTGCCCTAAACTTTGCCGTTCCCTAAGCCTAAACCTAGGCAGGAACGGAAACCTACCACCAACCCTACACCTTACCCTATGCCGTACCCTAATCCTAACACGTGCGTCAGCATGTACCCTGACCCTAACACGTTTCCGTATCCTCACCTGTGCCGTAAACCTTGCCGTTCCCTAACCCTAACCCTAGCCCAGAATGGGAACCTACCACCATCCCTACACCTTACCCTATGCCGTACCCTAATCCTTCTCCATACGCTGACACGGACCCGTGTGTCAGCACATACCCTGAGCCTAACACGTTTCCGTACCCTCACCTGTGCCCTAAACCTTGCAGTTCCCTAACCCTAACCCTAGCCTGGAACGGAAACCTACCACCAACCCTACACCTTACCCTACGCCGTAACCTAATCCTAATCCGTACGCTGACACTGACCCGTGCGTCAGCACGTATCCTGACCCTAACACGTTTCCGTAACCTCACCTGTGTCCTAAACCTTGCGGTTCCCTAACCCTAACCCTAGCCCAGAATGGAAACCTACCACCAACCCTACACCTTACCCTAGGCCGTACCCTAATCCTTCTCCATATGCTGACAGTGACCCGTGCGTCAGCACGTACCCTGACCCTAACACGTTTCCGTACGCTCACCTGTGTCCTAAACCTTACAGTTCCCTAACCCTAACCGCAGTGCGGAAAGGATACCTACCACAAAACCTACACCTTACCCTACGCCGTACCCTAATCCTAATCCGTACGCTGACACTGACCCGTGCGTCAGCACGTACCATGACCCTAACACGTTTCCGTACACTCACCTGTGCCCTAAACCTTGCCGTTCCCTAACCCTAACCCTAGCCCGGAACGGAAACGTATCACCAACCCTACACCTTACGCTACGCCGTACCCTAATCCTAATCTGTATGCTGACAATGACGCGTGCGTCAGCACATACACTGACCCTAACATGTTTCCGTACCCTCACCTGTGCCCTAATCCTTGCCGTAACCTAAGCCTAACCCTAGGCCGGCACGGAAACCTACCACCAACCCTACACCTTACTCTACGCCGTACCCTAATCCTAACCCGTGCGTCAGCATGTACCCTGACCCTAACACGTTTCTGTACCCTCACCTGTAGCCTAAACCTTGCCGTTCCCTAACCCTAACCCTAGCCCGAAACGGAAACCTACCACCAACCCTACACCTTACCCTAGGCCATACCCTAATCCTAATCCGTACGCTGACACTGACCCGTACGTCAGCACGTACCCTGACCCTAACACGTTTCCGTACCCTCACCTGTGCCCAAAACCTTGCAGTTCCCTAACCCTAACCCTAGCACAGAACGGAAAACTACCACCATCACTATACCTTACCCTACGCCATACCCTAATCCTAATCTGTACGCTGACAATGACCTGTGCGTCAGCACATACCCTGACCCTAACACGTTTCCGTACCCTCACCTGTGCCCTAAACCTTGCAGTTCCCTAACCTTAACCCTAGCCTCGAATGGAAACCTACCACCAACCCTACACCTTACCCTACGCCGTAACCTAATCCTAATCCGTACGCTGACACTGACCCGTGCGTCAGCAAGTACCCTGACCCTAACACGTTTCCGTACGCTCACCTGTGTCCTAAACCTTACGGTTCCCTAACCCTAACCGCAGCACGTAAAGGAAACCTACCACAAAACCTACACCTTACCCTACGCCGTACCCTAATCCTAATCCGTACGCTGACACTGACCCGTGCGTCAGCACGTACCATGACCCTAACACGTTTCCGTACACTCACCTGTGCCCTAAACCTTGCCGTTCCCTAACCCAAACCCTAGCCCGGAACGGAAACGTATCACCAACCCTACACCTTACGCTACGCCGTACCCTAATCCTAATCTGTATGCTGACAATGACGCGTGCGTCAGCACATACCGTGACCCTAACATGTTTCCGTACCCTCACCTGTGCCCTAATCCTTGCCGTAACCTAAGCCTAACCCTAGGCCGGCACGGAAACCTACCACCAACCCTACACCTTACTCTACGCCGTACCCTAATCCTAACCCGTGCGTCAGCATGTACCCTGACCCTAACACGTTTCTGTACCCTCACCTGTAGCCTAAACCTTGCCGTTCCCTAACCCTAACCCTAGCCCGAAACGGAAACCTACCACCAACCCTACACCTTACCCTAGGCCATACCCTAATCCTAATCCGTACGCTGACACTGACCCGTACGTCAGCACGTACCCTGACCCTAACACGTTTCCGTACCCTCACCTGTGCCCAAAACCTTGCAGTTCCCTAACCCTAACCCTAGCCCAGAACGGAAAACTACCACCATCACTATACCTTACCCTACGCCATACCCTAATCCTAATCTGTACGCTGACAATGACCTGTGCGTCAGCACATACCCTGACCCTAACACGTTTCCGTACCCTCACCTGTGCCCTAAACCTTGCAGTTCCCTAACCCTAACCCTAGCCTCGAATGGAAACCTACCACCAACTCTACACCTTACCCTACGCCGTACCCTAATCCTAATCCGTACGCTGACACTGACCCGTGCGTCAGCACGTACCATGACCCTAACACGTTTCCGTACACTCACCTGTGCCTTAAACCTTGCCGTTCCCTAACCCAAACCCTAGCCCGGAACGGAAACGTATCACCAACCCTACACCTTACCCTACGCCGTACCCTAATCCTAATCTGTATGCTGACAATGACGCGTGCGTCAGCACATACCCTGACCCTAACATGTTTCCGTACCCTCACCTGTGCCCTAATCCTTGCCGTTCCCTAAGCCTAACCCTAGGCCGGCATGGAAACCTACCACCAACCCTACACCTTACTCTACGCCGTACCCTAATCCTAACCCGTGCGTCAGCACGTACCCTGACCCTAACACGTTTCCGTACCCTCACCTGAGCCCTAATCCTTGCCGTTCCCTAAACGTTACCCTAGCCCGGAACGAAAACCTACCACCAACCCTACACCTTACCCTACGCCTAACCCTCATACTAACCCGTGCGTCAGCACATACACTGACCCTAACACGTTTCCGTACACTCACCTGTGCCCTAAACCTTGCTGTTCCCTAACCCTAACCCTAGCCCAGAATGGAAACCCACCACCAAACCTACACCTTACCCTACACCGTAAACTAATCCTAATCCATACGCTGACACTGACCCGTGCGTCAGCAAGTACCCTGACCCTAACACGTTTCCGTACGCTCACCTGTGTCCTAAACCTTACGGTTCACTAACCCTAACCGTAGCGCGGAAAGGAAACCTACCACAAAACCGACACCTTACCCTACGCCGTACCCTAATCCTAATCCGTACGATGACACTGACCCGTGCGTCACCACGTACCATGACCCTAACACGTTTCCGTACACTCACCTGTGCCCTAAACCTTGCCGTTCCCTAACCCTAACCGTAGCTCGGAAAGGAATCCTACCACAAAACCTACACCTTACCCTACGCCGTACCCTAATCCTAATCTGTACGCTGACAATGACGCGTGCGTCAGCACATACCCTGACCCTAACATGTTTCCGTACCCTCACCTGTGCCCTAATCCTTGCCGTTCCCTAAGCCTAACCCTAGGCCAGCACGGAAACCTACCACCAACCCTACACCTTACTCTACGCCGTACCCTAATCCTAACCCGTGCGTCAGCATGTACCCTGACCCTAACACGTTTCTGTACCCTCACCTGTGCCCTAAACCTTGCCGTTCCCTAACCCTAACCCTACCCCCGAAACGGAAACCTACCACCAACCCTACACCTTACCCTACGCCGTACGCTACTCCTGGCCTCTACACCGGCACTGACCCGTGCGTCAGCACGTAGCCTGGCCCTCCCAGGTTTCCATACCCTCACCTGTGCCCTAAGCCTTGCCGTGCCCTAACCCTAACCCTAGCCCGGAACGGAAACCCGCCAACAGCCCTACGCCTTACCCTACGCCGTTGCCTACTCCTGGCCCGTACGCCAGCACTGACCCGTGCGTCAGCACGTAGCCTGGCCCTCCCACGTTTCCGTACCCTCACCTGTGCCCTAAGCCTTGCCGTTTCCTAACCATAACCCTAGCCCGGAACAGAAACCCGCCACCAGCCCTACGCTTTACCCTACGCCGTTGCATACTCCTGGCCCGTATGCCGGCACTGACTCGTGCGTCAGCACGTAGCCTGGCCCTGCCACGTTTCCGTACCCTCACCTGTGCCCTAAGCCTTTCCGTTCCCTAACCCTAACCCAAGCCGGGAACAGAAACCCGCCACCAGCACTACACCTTACCCTACACCGTTTCCGAATCCTGGCCCGTACGCCGGCACTGAACCGTGCGTCAGCACATAGCCTGGACGTCCCACGTTTCCGTACCCTCACCTGTGCCCTAAGCCTTGATGTTCCTTAGCCCTAAACCTAGACCTGAACGGAAACCCGCCACCAGCCCTACGCCTTACCCTACACCGTACCCTACTCCTGGCCCATACGCCGGCACTGACCCGTGCGTCAGCACGAAGCCTGGCCCTCCCACGTTTCCGTACCCTCACCTGTGCCCGAAGCCTTGCCGTTCCCTAACCCTTACCCTAGCCCGGAATGGAAACCCGCCACCAGCCCTACGCCTTACCCTACGCCGTTGCCTACTCCTGGCCCGTACGCCGGCACTGACCCGTTCGTCAGCACGTAGCCTGGCCCTCCCACGTTTCCGTACCCTCACCTGTGCCCTAAGCCTTGCCGTTGCCTAACCCTAACCCTAGCCCGGAACGGAAACCCGCCACCAGCCCTACGCCTTACCCTACGCCGTACCCTACTCCTGGCCCGTACCCCGGCACTTACCCGTGCATCAGCACGTAGCCTGGCCCTCCCACGTTTCCGTACCCTCACCTGTGCCCTAAGCCTTGCCGTTCCCTAACCCTAATCCTAGCCCGGAACGGAAACCCGCCACAAGCCCTACGCCTTACCCTACGCCGTTGCCTACTCCTGGCCCGTACGCCGGCACTGAACCGTGCGTCAGCACGTAGCCTGGCCCTCCCACGTTTCCGTACCCTCACCTGTGCCCTAAGCCTTGCCGTTCCCTAACCCTAACCCTGGCCCGAAACAGAAACCTACCACCAACCCTACACCTTACCCTACGCCGTACCCTAATCCTAACCCATGCGTCAGCATGTACCCTGACACTAACACGTTTCTGTACCCTCAACAGTGCCGTAAACCTTACCGTTCCCTAACCCTAACCCTATCTCGGAACAGAAACCTACGACCAACCCTACACCTTACCCTACGCCGTACCCTAATACTAATCCGTTCGCTGACACTGACCCGTGCGTCAGCAAGTACGCTGACCCTAACACGTTTCTGTACGCTCACCTCTGTCCTAAACCTTGCCTTTCCCTAACCCTAACCCTAGCGCGGAATGGAAACCTACCACAAAACCTACACCTTACCCTATACTGTACCCAAATCCTAATCCGTACGCTTACACTGACACGTGCGTCTGCACGTATCCTGGCCCTAACACGTTTCCGTACACTCACCTGTGCCCTAAACCTTGCCGTTCCCTAACCCTAACCCTAGCCCGGAACGGAAACCTACCACCATCCCTACACCTTACCCTACGCCGTACCCTAATCCTAATCTGTACGCTGACAATGACCCGTGCGTCAGCACATACCCTGACCCTAACACGTTTCCGTACCCTCACCTGTGCCCTAAACTTTGCCGTTCCCTAAGCCTAAACCTAGGCAGGAATGGAAACCTACCACCAACCCTACACCTTACCCTATGCCGTACCCTAATCCTAACACGTGTGTCAGCATGTACCCTGACCCTAACACGTTTCCGTATCCTCACCTGTGCCGTAAACCTTGCCGTTCCCTAACCCTAACCCTAGCCCAGAATGGGAACCTACCACCATCCCTACACCTTACCCTATGCCGTACCCTAATCCTTCTCCATACGCTGACACGGACCCGTGTGTCAGCACATACCCTGAGCCTAACACGTTTCCGTACCCTCACCTGTGCCCTAAACCTTGCAGTTCCCTAACCCTAACCCTAGCCTGGAACGGAAACCTACCACCAACCCTACACCTTACCCTACGCCGTAACCTAATCCTAATCCGTACGCTGACACTGACCCGTGCGTCAGCACGTATCCTGACCCTAACACGTTTCAGTAACCTCACCTGTGTCCTAAACCTTGCGGTTCCCTAACCCTAACCCTAGCCCAGAATGGAAACCTACCACCAACCCTACACCTTACCCTAGGCCGTACCCTAATCCTTCTCCATATGCTGACAGTGACCCGTGCGTCAGCACGTACCCTGACCCTAACACGTTTCCGTACGCTCACCTGTTTCCTAAACCTTACGGTTCCCTAACCCTAACCGCAGTGCGGAAAGGATACCTACCACAAAACCTACACCTTACCCTACGCCGTACCCTAATCCTAATCCGTACGCTGACACTGACCCGTGCGTCAGCACGTACCATGACCCTAACACGTTTCCGTACACTCACCTGTGCCCTAAACCTTGCCGTTCCCTAACCCAAACCCTAGCCCGGAACGGAAACGTATCACCAACCCTACACCTTACGCTACGCCGTACCCTAATCCTAATCTGTATGCTGACAATGACGCGTGCGTCAGCACATACACTGACCCTAACATGTTTCCGTACCCTCACCTGTGCCCTAATCCTTGCCGTAACCTAAGCCTAACCCTAGGCCGGCACGGAAACCTACCACCAACCCTACACCTTACTCTACGCCGTACCCTAATCCTAACCCGTGCGTCAGCATGTACCCTGACTCTAACACGTTTCTGTACCCTCACCTGTAGCCTAAACCTTGCCGTTCCCTAACCCTAACCCTAGCCCGAAACGGAAACCTACCACCAACCCTACACCTTACCCTAGGCCATACCCTAATCCTAATCCGTACGCTGACACTGACCCGTACGTCAGCACGTACCCTGACCCTAACACGTTTCCGTACCCTCACCTGTGCCCAAAACCTTGCAGTTCCCTAACCCTAACCCTAGCACAGAACGGAAAACTACCACCATCACTATACCTTACCCTACGCCATACCCTAATCCTAATCTGTACGCTGACAATGACCTGTGCGTCAGCACATACCCTGACCCTAACACGTTTCCGTACCCCCACCTGTGCCCTAAACCTTGCAGTTCCCTAACCCTAACCCTAGCCTCGAATGGAAACCTACCACCAACCCTACACCTTACCCTACGCCGTAACCTAATCCTAATCCGTACGCTGACACTGACCCGTGCATCAGCAAGTACCCTGACCCTAACACGTTTCCGTACGCTCACCTGTGTCCTAAACCTTACGGTTCCCTAACCCTAACCGCAGCACGGAAAGGAAACCTACCACAAAACCGACACCTTACCCTACGCCGTACCCTAATCCTAATCCGTACGATGACACTGACCCGTGCGTCACCACGTACCATGACCCTAACACGTTTCCGTACACTCACCTGTGCCCTAAACCTTGCCGTTCCCTAACCCTAACCGTAGCTCGGAAAGGAATCCTACCACAAAACCTACACCTTACCCTACGCCGTACCCTAATCCTAATCTGTACGCTGACAATGACGCGTGCGTCAGCACATACCCTGACCCTAACATGTTTCCGTACCCTCACCTGTGCCCTAATCCTTGCCGTTCCCTAAGCCTAACCCTAGGCCAGCACGGAAACCTACCACCAACCCTACACCTTACTCTACACCGTACCCTAATCCTAACCCGTGCGTCAGCATGTACCCTGACCCTAACACGTTTCTGTACCCTCACCTGTGCCCTAAACCTTGCCGTTCCCTAACCCTAACCCTAGCCCGAAACGGAAACCTACCACCAACCCTACACCTTACCCTACGCCGTACGCTACTCCTGGCCTCTACACCGGCACTGACCCGTGCGTCAGCACGTAGCCTGGCCCTCCCAGGTTTCCATACCCTCACCTGTGCCCTAAGCCTTGCCGTGCCCTAACCCTAACCCTAGCCCGGAACGGAAACCCGCCAACAGCCCTACGCCTTACCCTACGCCGTTGCCTACTCCTGGCCCGTACGCCAGCACTGACCCATGCGTCAGCACGTAGCCTGGCCCTCCCACGTTTCCGTACCCTCACCTGTGCCCTAAGCCTTGCCGTTTCCTAACCCTAACCCTAGCCCGGAACAGAAACCCGCCACCAGCCCTACGCTTTACCCTACGCCGTTGCATACTCCTGGCCCGTATGCCGGCACTGACTCGTGCGTCAGCACGTAGCCTGGCCCTGCCACGTTTCCGTACCCTCACCTGTGCCCTAAGCCTTTCCGTTCCCTAACCCTAACCCAAGCCGGGAACAGAAACCCGCCACCAGCACTACACCTTACCCTACACCGTTTCCGAATCCTGGCCCGTACGCCGGCACTGAACCGTGCGTCAGCACATAGCCTGGACGTCCCACGTTTCCGTACCCTCACCTGTGCCCGAAGCCTTGCCATTCCCTAACCCTACTCATAGCCAGGAATGGAAACCTGCCACCAGCCCTACGCCTTACCCTACGCCGTTGCCTACTCCTGGCCCGTACGCCGGCACTGACCCGTGCGTCAGCACGTAGCCTGGCCATCCCACGTTTCCGTACCCTCACCTGTGCCCTAAGCCTTGCCGTTGCCTAACCCTAACCCTAGCCCGGAACGGAAACCCGCCACAAGCCCTACGCCTTACCCTACGCCGTACCCTACTCCTGGCCCGTACCCCGGCACTTACCCGTGCATCAGCACGTAGCCTGGCCCTCCCACGTTTCCGTACCCTCACCTTACCCTAAGCCTTGCCGTTCCCTAACCCTAACCCTAGCCCGGAACGGAAATCCACCACCAGCCCTACGCCTTACCCTACGCCGTACCCTACTCCTGGCCCATACGCCGGCACTGACCCGTGTGTCAGCACGTAGCCTGGCCCTCCCACGTTTCCGTACCCTCACCTGTGCCCTAAGCCTTGCCGTTCCCTAACCCTAATCCTAGCCCGGAACGGAAACCCGCCACAAGCCCTACGCCTTACCCTACGCCGTTGCCTACTCCTGGCCCGTACGCCGGCACTGAACCGTGCGTCAGCACGTAGCCTGGCCCTCCCACGTTTCCGTACCCTCACCTGTGCCCTAAGCCTTGCCGTTCCCTAACCCTAACCCTGGCCCGAAACAGAAACCTACCACCAACCCTACACCTTACCCTACGCCGTACCCTAATCCTAACCCATGCGTCAGCATGTACCCTGACACTAACACGTTTCTGTACCCTCAACAGTGCCGTAAACCTTACCGTTCCCTAACCCTAACCCTATCTCGGAACAGAAACCTACGACCAACCCTACACCTTACCCTACGCCGTACCCTAATACTAATCCGTTCGCTGACACTGACCCGTGCGTCAGCAAGTACGCTGACCCTAACACGTTTCTGTACGCTCACCTCTGTCCTAAACCTTGCCTTTCCCTAACCCTAACCCTAGCGCGGAATGGAAACCTACGACAAAACCTACACCTTACCCTATACTGTACCCAAATCCTAATCCGTACGCTTACACTGACACGTGCGTCTGCACGTATCCTGGCCCTAACACGTTTCCGTACACTCACCTGTGCCCTAAACCTTGCCGTTCCCTAACCCTAACCCTAGCCCGGAACGGAAACCTACCACCATCCCTACACCTTACCCTACGCCGTACCCTAATCCTAATCTGTACGCTGACAATGACCCGTGCGTCAGCACATACCCTGACCCTAACACGTTTCCGTACCCTCACCTGTGCCCTAAACTTTGCCGTTCCCTAAGCCTAAACCTAGGCAGGAACGGAAACCTACCACCAACCCTACACCTTACCCTATGCCGTACCCTAATCCTAACACGTGCGTCAGCATGTACCCTGACCCTAACACGTTTCCGTATCCTCACCTGTGCCGTAAACCTTGCCGTTCCCTAACCCTAACCCTAGCCCAGAATGGGAACCTACCACCATCCCTACACCTTACCCTATGCCGTACCCTAATCCTTCTCCATACGCTGACACGGACCCGTGTGTCAGCACATACCCTGAGCCTAACACGTTTCCGTACCCTCACCTGTGCCCTAAACCTTGCAGTTCCCTAACCCTAACCCTAGCCTGGAACGGAAACCTACCACCAACCCTACACCTTACCCTACGCCGTAACCTAATCCTAATCCGTACGCTGACACTGACCCGTGCGTCAGCACGTATCCTGACCCTAACACGTTTCCGTAACCTCACCTGTGTCCTAAACCTTGCGGTTCCCTAACCCTAACCCTAGCCCAGAATGGAAACCTACCACCAACCCTACACCTTACCCTAGGCCGTACCCTAATCCTTCTCCATATGCTGACAGTGACCCGTGCGTCAGCACGTACCCTGACCCTAACACGTTTCCGTACGCTCACCTGTGTCCTAAACCTTACGGTTCCCTAACCCTAACCGCAGTGCGGAAAGGATACCTACCACAAAACCTACACCTTACCCTACGCCGTACCCTAATCCTAATCCGTACGCTGACACTGACCCGTGCGTCAGCACGTACCATGACCCTAACACGTTTCCGTACACTCACCTGTGCCCTAAACCTTGCCGTTCCCTAACCCAAACCCTAGCCCGGAACGGAAACGTATCACCAACCCTACACCTTACGCTACGCCGTACCCTAATCCTAATCTGTATGCTGACAATGACGCGTGCGTCAGCACATACACTGACCCTAAAATGTTTCCGTACCCTCACCTGTGCCCTAATCCTTGCCGTAACCTAAGCCTAACCCTAGGGGGCACGGAAACCTACCACCAACCCTACACCTTACCCTAGGCCATACCCTAATCCTAATCCGTACGCTGACACTGACCCGTACGTCAGCACGTACCCTGACCCTAACACGTTTCCGTACCCTCACCTGTGCCCAAAACCTTGCAGTTCCCTAACCCTAACCCTAGCCCAGAACGGAAAACTACCACCATCACTATACCTTACCCTACGCCATACCCTAATCCTAATCTGTACGCTGACAATGACCTGTGCGTCAGCACATACCCTGACCCTAACACGTTTCCGTACCCTCACCTGTGCCCTAAACCTTGCAGTTCCCTAACCCTAACCCTAGCCTCGAATGGAAACCTACCACCAACCCTACACCTTACCCTACGCCGTAACCTAATCCTAATCCGTACGCTGACACTGACCCGTGCGTCAGCAAGTACCATGACCCTAACACGTTTCCGTACGCTCACCTGTGTCCTAAACCTTACGGTTCCCTAACCCTAACCGCAGCACGGAAAGGAAACCTACCACAAAACCTACACCTTACCCTACGCCGTACCCTAATCCTAATCCGTACGCTGACACTGACCCGTGCGTCAGCACGTACCATGACCCTAACACGTTTCCGTACACTCACCTGTGCCCTAAACCTTGCCGTTCCCTAACCCAAACCCTAGCCCGGAACGGAAACGTATCACCAACCCTACACCTTACGCTATGCCGTACCCTAATCCTAATCTGTATGCTGACAATGACGCGTGCGTCAGCACATACCCTGACCCTAACATGTTTCCGTACCCTCACCTGTGCCCTAATCCTTGCCGTAACCTAAGCCTAACCCTAGGCCGGCACGGAAACCTACCACCAACCCTATACCTTACTCTACGCCGTACCCTAATCCTAACCCGTGCGTCAGCATGTACCCTGACCCTAACACGTTTCTGTACCCTCACCTGTAGCCTAAACCTTGCCGTTCCCTAACCCTAACCCTAGCCCGAAACGGAAACCTACCACCAACCCTACACCTTACCCTAGGCCATACCCTAATCCTAATCCGTACGCTGACACTGACCCGTAAGTCAGCACGTACCCTAACCCTAACACGTTTCCGTACCCTCACCTGTGCCCAAAACCTTGCAGTTCCCTAACCCTAACCCTAGCACAGAACGGAAAACTACCACCATCACTATACCTTACCCTACGCCATACCCTAATCCTAATCTGTACGCTGACAATGACCTGTGCGTCAGCACATACCCTGACCCTAACACGTTTCCGTACCCTCACCTGTGCCCTAAACCTTGCAGTTCCCTAACCCTAACCCTAGCCCGAAACGGAAACCTACCACCAACTCTACACCTTACCCTACGCCGTACCCTAATCCTAATCCGTACGCTGACACTGACCCGTGCGTCAGCACGTACCATGACCCTAACACGTTTCCGTACACTCACCTGTGCCTTAAACCTTGCCGTTCCCTAACCCAAACCCTAGCCCGGAACGGAAACGTATCACCAACCCTACACCTTACCCTACGCCGTACCCTAATCCTAATCTGTATGCTGACAATGACGCGTGCGTCAGCACATACCCTGACCCTAACATGTTTCCGTACCCTCACCTGTGCCCTAATCCTTGCCGTTCCCTAAGCCTAACCCTAGGCCGGCATGGAAACCTACCACCAACCCTACACCTTACTCTACGCCGTACCCTAATCCTAACCCGTGCGTCAGCACGTACCCTGACCCTAACACGTTTCCGTACCCTCACCTGAGCCCTAATCCTTGCCGTTCCCTAAACGTTACCCTAGCCCGGAACGAAAACCTACCACCAACCCTACACCTTACCCTACGCCTAACCCTCATACTAACCCGTGCGTCAGCACATACACTGACCCTAACACGTTTCCGTACACTCACCTGTGCCCTAAACCTTGCTGTTCCCTAACCCTAACCCTAGCCCAGAATGGAAACCCACCACGAAATCTGCACCTTACCCTACACCGTAAACTAATCCTAATCCATACGCTGACACTGACCCGTGCGTCAGCAAGTACCCTGACCCTAACACGTTTCCGTACACTCACCTGTGTCCTAAACCTTACGGTTCACTAACCCTAACCGTAGCGTGGAAAGGAAACCTACCACAAAACCTACACCTTACCCTACGCCGTACCCTAATCCTAATCCGTACGATGACACTGACCCGTGCGTCACCACGTACCATGACCCTAACACGTTTGCGTACACTCACCTGTGCCCTAAACCTTGCCGTTCCCTAACCCTAACCGTAGCTCGGAAAGGAATCCTACCACAAAACCTACACCTTACCCTACGCCGTACCCTAATCCTAATCTGTACGCTGACAATGACGCGTGCGTCAGCACATACCCTGACCCTAACATGTTTCCGTACCCTCACCTGTGCCCTAATCCTTGCCGTTCCCTAAGCCTAACCCTAGGCCAGCACGGAAACCTACCACCAACCCTACACCTTACTCTACGCCGTACCCTAATCCTAACCCGTGCGTCAGCATGTACCCTGACCCTAACACGTTTCTGTACCCTCACCTGTGCCCTAAACCTTGCCGTTCCCTAACCCCAACCCTAGCACGAAACGGAAACCTACCACCAACCCTACACCTTACCCTACGCCGTACCCTAATCCTAATCCGTACGCTGACAATGACCCGTGCGTCAGCACTTACCCTGAACCTAACACGTTTCCGTACCCTCACCTGTGCCCTAAACCTTGCAGTTCCCTATCCCTAACCCTAGCCTGGAACAGAAACCTACCACCAACCCTACACCTTACCTTAGGCCGTACCCTAATCCTAATCCGTACACTGACACTGACCCGTGCGTCAGCAAGTACCCTGACCCTAACACGTTTCCATAACCTCATCTGTGTCCTAAACCTTGCGGTTCCCTAACCCTAACCCTAGCGCGGAATGGAAAACTAACACAATACCTCAACCTTACCCTACGCCGTACCCTAATCCTATTCCGTACGCTGACACTGACCCGTGTGTCAGCACGTACCCTGACCCTAACACGTTTCCGTACACTCACCTGTGCCCTAAACCTTGCAGTTCCCTAACCCTAACCCTAGCCCAGAACGGAAAACTACCATCATCACTATACCTTACCCTACGCCATACCCTAATCCTAATCTGTACGCTGACAATGACCCGTGCGTCAGCACATACCCTGACCCTAACACGTTTCCGTACCCTCACCTGTGCCCTAATCCTTGCCATTCCCTAAGCGTAACCCTAGGCCGGAACGGAAACCTGCCACCAACCCTACACCTTACTCTACACCGTACCTTATCCTAACCCGTGCGTCAGCATGTACCCTGACCCTAACACGTTTCTGTACCCTCACCTGTGCCCTAAACCTTGCCGTTCCCTAACCCTAACCCTAGCCCTGAATGGAAACCTACCACTAACCCTCCACCTTACCCTACGCCATACCCTAATCCTAATCCGTAAGCTGAACTGACCCATGTGTCAGAACGTACCCTGACCCTAACACGTTTCCGTACCCTCACCTGTGCCCTAAACCTTGCCGTTCCCTAAACGTTACACTATCCCAGAACGAAAACCTACCACCAACCCTACACCTTACCCTACGCCGAACCCTCATACTAACCCGTGCGTCAGCACATACACTGACCCTAACACGTTTCCGTGCACTCACCTGTGCCCTAAAACTTGCTGTTCCCTAACCCTAACCCTAGCCCTGAATGGAAACCCAACACCAGCCCTACACCTTACCCTATGCCGTAGCTTACTCCTGGTCTGTAAGCTGGCACTGACCACGGCGTCAGCACGTAGCCTGACCCTCCCACGTTTCCGTACCCTCACCTGTGCCCTAAGCCTTGCCGTTCCCTAACACTAACCCTAGCCCGGAATGGAAACCCACCACCAGCCCTACACTTTACCCTATGCCGTACCCTACTCCTGGCCCGTACGCTGGCACTGACCCGTGCGTCAGCACGTAGCCTGAACCTCCCACGTTTCCGTACCCTCACCTGTGCCCTAAGCCTTGTCGTTCCCTAACCCTAACCCTAGACCGGAACGGAAACCCACCACCAGCTCTACACCTAACCTTACGCCGTACCCTATTCCTCATCCATAAGCTGGCACTGACCCGTGCGTCAGCACTTAGCCTGAACCTCCCACGTTTCCGTATTCTCACCTGTGCTCTAAGCCTTGCCATTCCTCACCGTAAGCCTAGCCTGGAACGGAAACCCACCACCAGCCATACACCTTACCCTACGCCGTAGCTTACTCCTGGTCCGTAAGCTTGCACTGACCCCGGCGTCAGCACGTAGCCTGGCCCTCCCACGTTTCCGTACCCTCACCTGTGCCCTAAGCCTTGCCGTTCCCTAACCCTAACCCTAGCCCGGACCGGAAACCCGCCACCGGCCGTATGCCTTACCCTACGCCGTACCCTACTCCTGGCCCGTACGCGGGCACTGACCCGTGCGTCAGCACGTAGCCTGGCCCTCCCACGTTTCCGTACCCTCACCTGTGCCCTAAGCCTTCCCGTTCCCTAACCCTAACCCTAGCCCGGAACGGAACCCCACCACCAGCCCTACGCCTTACCCTACGCTGTACCCTACTAGTGGCCCGTACGCCGGCACTGACCCGTGCGTCGGCACGTAGCCTGGCCCTCCCACGTTTCCGTACCCTCACCTGTGCCCTAAGCCTTGCCGTTCCCTAGCCCTAACCCTAGCCCGGAACGGAAACCCGACACCAGCCCTACGCCTTACCGTACGCCGTACCCTACTCCTGGCCCGTACGCCGGCACTGACCCATGCGTCAGCACGTAGCCAGGCCCTCCCACGTTTCCGTACCCTCACCTGTGCCCTAAGCCTTGCCGTTCCCTAACCCTAACCCTAGCACGGAACGGAAACCTACCACCAAAGCTACACCTTACCCTACGCCATACCCTAATCCTAACCCGTGCGTCAGCATGTACCCTGACACTGACACGTTTCTGTACCCTCACCTGTGCCCTAAACCTTACCGTTCCCTAACCCTAACCCTAGCCCGGAACAGAAGCCTAGCACCAACCCTACACCTTACCCTACGCCGTACCCTAATCCTAATCCGTACGCTGACACTGACCCGTGCGTCAGCAAGTACCCTGACCCTAACACGTTTCTGTACCCCCACCTCTGTCCTAAACCTTGCCGTTCCCTAACCCTAACCCTAGCGCGGAATGGAAACCTAGCACAAAACCTACACTTTACCCTATACTGTACCCAAATCGTAATCCGTATGCTTACACTGACACGTGCGTCAGCACGTATCCTGACCCTAACACGTTTCCGTAACCTCACCTGTGTCCTAAACCTTGCGGTTCCCTAACCCTAACCCTAGCCCAGAATGGAAACCTACCACCAACCCTACACCTTACCCTAGGCCGTACCCTAATCATTCTCCATATGCTGACAGTGACCCGTGCGTCAGCACGTACCCTGAGCCTAACACGTGTCCGTACCCTCACCTGTGCCCTAAACCTTGCAGTTCCCTAACCCTAACCCTAGCCTGGAACGGAAACCTACCACCAACCCTACAGCTTACCCTACACCGTAACCTAATCCTAATCCATACGCTGACACTGACCCGTGCGTCAGCAAGTACCCTGACCCTAACACGTTTCCGTACGCTCACCTGTGTCCTAAACCTTACGGTTCCCTAACCCTAACCGTAGCGTGGAACGGAAACCTACCACAAAACCTACACCTTACCCTACGCCGTACCCTAATGCTAATCCGTATGCTGACACTGAACCGTGCGTCAGCACGTACCATGACCATAACACGTTTCCGTAACCTCACCTGTGTCCTAAACCTTGCGGTTCCCTAACCCTCACCCTAGCGTGGAATGGAAACCTACCACAAAACCTACACCTTACCCTACGCCGTACCCTAATCCTAATCCGTACGCTGACACTGAACCGTGCGTCAGCACGTACCATGACAATAACACGTTTCCGTAACCTCACCTGTGCCCTAAACCTTGCCGTTCCATAAACGTTACCCTAGCCCCGAACGAAAACCTACCACCGACCCTACACCTTACCCTACGTGGAACCCTCATAATAACCTGTGCGTCAGCACATACACTGACCCTAACACGTTTCCGTACACTCACCTGTGCCCTAAGCCTTGCCGTTCCCTAACCCTAACCCTAGCCGGGAAAAGAAACCCGCCACCAGCACTACGCCTTACCCTACGCCGTTGCCTAATCCTGGCCCGTACGCCGGCACTGACCCATGCGTCAGCACGTAGCCTGGCCCTTCCACGTTTCCTTACCCTCACCTGTGCCCTAAGCCTTGCCGTTCCCTAACCCTAACCCTATCCCGGAACGGAAACCCACCACCAGCTCTACACCTAACCTTACGCCGTACCCTACTCCTCATCCGTAAGCTGGCACTGACCCATGCATCAGCACGTAGCCTGACCTTCCCACGTTTCTCTACCCTCACCTGTGCCTAAGCCTTGCGGTTCCCTCACCCTAACCCTAGCCCAGAACGGAAACCCATCACCAGCCCTACACATTACCCTAGGCCGTACCCTACTCCTGGCCCGTACGCCGGCACTGACCAGTGCGTCAGCACGTAGCCTTGCCCTCCCACGTTTCCGTACCCTCACCTGTGCCCTAAGCCTTGCCGTTCCCTAACCCTAACCCTAGCCCGGAACGGAAATCCGCCAGCAGCCCTAAGCCTTACCCTACGCCGTACCCTTCTCCTGGCCCGTACGCCGGCACTGACCCGTGCGTCAGCACGTAGCCTGACCCTCCCACGTTTCCATAACCACACCTGTGCCCGAAACCTTGCCGTACCCTAACCCTAACCCTAGTCCGAAACGGTAACCCACCACCCCCTCTACACCTAACCTTACGCCGTATCCTATTCCTCATCCGTAAGCTGGCACTGACCCATGCGTCAGCACATAGCCTGACACTCTCACGTTTCCGTATCCTCACCTGTGCCCTAAGCCTTGCCGTTCCCTAACCCTAACCCTAGCCCGGAACGGAAACATGCCACCAGCCCTATGCCTTACCCTACGCCGTAACCTACTCCTGGCCCGTACAGTGGCACTGACCCGTGCGTCAGCACGTAGCCTGACCCTCCGACGTTTCCGTACCCTCACCTGTGCCCTAATCCTTGCCGTTCCCTAAGCGTAACCCTAGGCCGGAACGGAAACCTACCACCAACCCTACACCTTACCCTATGCCGTACCCTAATTCTATCCCGTGCGTCAGCATGTACCCTGACCCTAACACGTTTCTGTACCCTCACCTGTGCCCTAAACCTTGCCGTTCCCTAACCCTAACCCTAGCCCGTAATGGAAACCTACCACCAACCCTCCACCTTAACCTATGCCGTACCCTAATCCTAATCCGTAAGCTGACACTGACCCGTGCGTCAGAACGTACCCTGATCCTAACAGGTTTCCGTACCCTCACCTGTGCCCTAAACCTTGCCGTTCCCTAAACGTTACCCTAGCCCGGAACGAAAACCTACCACCAACCCTACACCTTACCCTACGTCGAACCCTCATACTAACCTGTGCATCAGCACATACACTGACCCTAACACGTTTCCGTACACTCACCTGTGCCCTAAGCCTTGCCGTTCCTTAACCCTAACCCTAGCCGGGAACAGAAACCCGCCACCAGCACTACGCCTTACCCTACGCCGTTGCCTACTCCTGGCCCGTACGCCGGCACTGACCCGTTCGTCAGCACGTAGCCTGGCCCTCCCACGTTTCCGTACCCTCACCTGTGACCTAAGCCTTGCCGTTCCCTAACCCTAACCCTAGCCCGGAACTGAAACCCACCACCAGCTCTACACCTAACCTTACGCCGTACACTATTCCTCATCCGTAAGCTGTCACTGACCCGTGTGTCAGCACGTAGCCTGACCCTCCGACGTTTCCGTACCCTCACCTGTGCCCTAAACCTTGCCGTTCCCTCACCCTAACGCTAGCCCGGAATGGAAACCCATCACCAGCCCTACACATTACCCTAGGCCGTACCCTACTCCTGGCCCGTACGCCGGCACTAACCAGTGCGTCAGCACGTAGCCTTGCCCTCCCACGTTTCCGTACCCTCACCTGTGCCCTAAGCCTTGCCGTTCCCTAACCCTAACCCTAGCCCGGAACGGAAACCCGCCAGCAGCCCTACGCCTTAACCTGCGCTGTACCCTACTCCTGGCCCGTATGCCGGCACTGACCCGTGCGTCAGCACGTAGCCTGGCCCTCCCACGTTTCCGTACCCTCACCTGTGCGCTAAGCCTTGCCGTTCCCTAACCCTAACCCTAGCCCGGAATGGAAACCCCCCACAAGACCTACGCCTTACCCTACGCCGTACCCTACTCCTGGCCCATACGCCGGCACTGAACCGTGCGTCAGCACGTAGCCTGGCCCTCCCACGTTTCCTTACCCTCACCTGTGCTCTAAGCCTTACCGTTCCCTAACCATAACCTTAGACCGGAACCAAAACCCGCCACCAACCCTACACCTTACCCTACGCCGTACCCTACTCCTGGCCCGTACGCCGGCACTGACCCGTGCGTCAGCACGTAGCCTGGCCCTCCCACGTTTCCGTACCCTCACCTGTGCCCTAAGCCTTGCAGTTCCCTAACCCTAACCCTAGCCTGGAATGGAAACCTACCACCAACCCTACACCTTACCCTACGCTGTACCCTAATCCTAATCCGTACACTGACACTGACCCGTGCGTCAGCAAGTACCCTGACCCTAACACGTTTTCGTAACCTCACCTGTGTCCTAAACCTTGCGGTTCCCTAACCCTAACCCTAGCGCGGAATGGAAAACTACCACAATACCTACACCTTACCCTACGCCGTATCCTAATCCTAATCCATACGCTGACACTGACCCGTGGGTCAGCACGTGCCCTGACCCTAACACGTTTCCGTACACTCACCTGTGCCCTAAACCTTGCCGTTCTGTAACCCTAACCCTAGCCCGGAATGAAAACCTACCACCAACCCTACACCTTACCCTACATCGAACCCTCATACTAACCTGTGCGTCAGCACATACACTGACCCTAACACGTTTCCGTACACTCACCTGTGCCCTAAGCCTTGCCATTCCCTAACCCTAACCCTAGCCGGGAACAGAAACCCGCCACCAGCACTACGCCTTACCCTACGCCGTTGCCTACTCCTGGCCCGTACGCCGGCACTGACTCGTGCGTCAGCACGTAGCCTGGCCCTCCCACGTTTCCGTACCCTCATCTGTGCCCTAAGCCTTGCCGTTCCCTAACCCTAACCCTAGCCCGGAACGGAAACCCACCACCAGCTCTACACCTAACCTTACGCCGTACCCTACTCCTCATCCGTAAGCTGGCACTGACCCGTGCATCAGCACGGAGCCTGACCCTCCCACGTTTCTGTACCCTCACCTGTGCCTAAGCCTTGCCATTCCCTCACCCTAACCCTAGCCCGGAACGGAAACCCATCACCAGCCCTACACATTACCCTAGGCCATACCCTACTCCTGGCCCGTACGCCGGCACTGACCAGTGCGTCAGCACGTAGCCTTGCCCTCCCACGTTTCCGTACCCTCACCTGTGCCCTAAGCCTTGCCGTTCCCTAACCCTAACCCTAGCCCGGAACGGAAATCCGCCAGCAGCCCTACGCCTTACCCTACGCCGTACCCTACTCCTGGCCCGTACGCCGGCACTGACCCGTGCGTCAGCACGTAGCCTGATCCTCCCACGTTTCCGTAACCTCACCTGTGCCCTAAACCTTGCCGTTCCCTAACCCTAACCCTAGTCCGCAACGGTATCCCACCACCACCTCTACACCTAACCTTACGCCGTATCCTATTCCTCATCCGTAAGCTGGCACTGACACATGCGTCAGCACATAGCCTGACCCTCTCACGTTTCCGTATCCTCACCTGTGCCCTAAGCCTTGCCGTTCCCTAACCCTAACCCTAGCCCGGAACGGAAACACGCCACCAGCTCTACGCCTTACCCTAAGCCGTACCCTACTCCTGGCACGTACGCTGGCACTGACCCGTGCGTCAGCACGTAGCCTGACCCTAACACGTTTCCGTACCCTCATGTCTGTCCTAAACCTTGCCGTTCCCTAACCCTAACCCTAGCCCGGAACGGAAACCCGCCACCAGCCCTACGCACTACCCTATGCCTTACCCTTCTCCTAGCCCGTACGCTGGCACTGACCCATGCATCAGAACGTAGCCTGACCCTCCGACGTTTCCGTACCCTCACCTCTGCCCTAAGCCTTGCCGTTCCCTAACCCTAACCCGAGCCCGGAATGGAAACCCACAAACAGCCCTACACTTTACCCTATGCCGTACCCTACTCCTGGACCGTACGCTGGCACTGACCCGGGCGTCAGCACGTAGGCTGAACCTCCCACGTTTCCGTACCCTCACCTATGCTGTAAGCCTTGCCGTTCCCTAACCCTAACCCTAGCCCGGAACGGAAACACGCCACCAGCCCTACGCCTTACCCTACGCCATAACCTACTCTTGGCCCGTACGCTGGCACTGACCCGTGCGTCAGCACGTAGCCTGACCCTCTGACGTTTCCGTACCCTCACCTGTGCCCTAATCCTTGCCGTTCCCTAAGCGTAACCCTAGGCCGGAACGGAAACCTACCACCAACCCTACACCTTACCCTATGCCGTACCCTAATCCTAACCCATGTTTCAGCATGTACCCTGACCCTAACACGTTTCTGTACCCTCACCTGTGCCCTAAACCTTGCCGTTCCCTAACCCTAACCCTAGCCCGGAATGGAAACCTACCACCAACCCTCCACCTTACCCTATGCCGTACCCTAATCCTAATCCGTAAGCTGATACTGACCCATGCGTCAGAACGTACCCTGACCCTAACACGTTTCCGTACCCTCACCTGTGCCCTAAACCTTGCCGTTCCCTAAACGTTACCCTAGCCCAGAACGAAAACCTACCACTAACCCTACACCTTACCCTACGTCGAACCCTCATAGTAACCTGTGCGTTAGCACATACACTAACCCTAACACGTTTCCGTACAGTTACCTGTGCCCTAAGCCTTGCCGTTCCCTAACCCTAACCCTAGCCGGGAACAGAAACCCGCCACCAGCACTACGTCTTACCCTACGCCGTTGCCTACTCCTGGCCCGTATGCCGGCACTGACCCGTGCGTCAGCACGTAGCCTGGCCCTCCCACGTTTCCGTACCCTCACCTGTGCCCTAAGCCTTGCCGTTCCCTAACCCTAACCCTAGCCCAGAACGGAAACCCACCACCAGCTCTACACCTAACCTTACGCCGTAAACTATTCCTCATCCGTAAGCTGGCACTGACCCGTGCGTCAGCATGTAGCCTGACCCTCCGACGTTTCCATACCCTCACCTGTGCCCTAAACCTTGCCGTTCCCTCACCGTAACGCTAGCCCGGAACGGAAACCCATCACCAGCCCTACACATTACCCTATGCGATACCCTACTCCTGGCCCGTACGCCGGCACTGACCCGTGCGTCAGGACGAAGCCTTGCCCCCCCACGTTTCCGTACCCTCACCTGTGCCCTAAGCCTTGCCGTTCCCTAACCCTAACCCTAGCCCGGAACGGAAACCCGCCAGCAGCCCTACGCCTTACCCTGCGCCGTACCCTACTCCTAGCCCGTACGCAGGCACTGACCCATGCGTCAGCACGTAGCCTGGCCCTCCCACGTTTCCGTACCCTCACCTGTGCCCTAAGCCTTGCCGTTCCCTAACCCTAACCCTACTCCGGAACGGTAACCCACCACCAGCTCTACACCTAAGATTAAGCCGTACCCTATTCCTCATCCGTAAGCTGGCACTGACCCGTGCGTCAGCACGTAGCCTGGCCCTCCCACGTTTCCGTACCCTCACCTGTGCCCTAAGCCTTGCCGTTCCCTAACCCTAACCCTAGCCCGGAACGGAAACCCGCCACCAGCCCTACGCCTTACCCTACGCCGTTGCCTACTCCTGGCCCGTACGCCGGCACTGACCCGTGCGTCAGCACGTAGCCTGGCCCTCCCACGTTTCCGTACCCTCACCTGTGCCCTAAGCCTTGCCGTTCCCTAACCCTAACCCTAGAACGGAACAGAAACCTACCACCAACACTACACCTTACCCTACGCCGTACCCTAATCCTAAACCGTGCGTCAGCATGTACCCTGACACTAACACGTTTCTGTACCCTCACCGGTGCCCTAAACCTTACCCTTCCCTAACCCTAACCCTAGCCCGGAACAGAAACCTACCACCATCCCTACACCTTACCCTACGCCGTACCCTAATCCTAATCCGTTCGCTGACACTGACCCGTGCGTCAGCAAGTACCCTGACCCTAACACGTTTCTGTACGCTCACCTCTGTCCTAAACCTTGCTGTTCCCTAAACCTAACCCTAGCGCGAAATGGAAACCTACCACAAAACCTACACCTTACCCTATACTGTACCCAAGTCCTAATCCGTACGCTTACACTGACACGTGCGTCAGCACGTATCCTGGTCCTAACACGTTTCCGTACACTCACCTGTGCCCTAAACCTTGCTGTTCCCTAACCCTAACCCTAGCCAGGAACGGAAACCTACCACCATCCCTACACCTTACCCTACGCCGTACCCTAATCCTAATCTGTACGCTGACAATGACGCATGCGTCAGCACATACCCTGACCCTAACACGTTTCCGTACCCTCACCTGTGCCCTAAACCTTGCCGTTCCCTAAGCCTAAACCTAGGCTGGAACGGAAACCTACCCTACGCCGTAACCTATTCCTAATCCGTATGCTGACACTGACCCGTGCGTCAGCAAGTACCCTGACCCTAACACGTTTCCGTACGCTCACCTTTGTCCTAAACCTTACGGTTCCCTAACCCTAACCGTAGCGCGGAAAGGAAACCTACCACAAAACCTACACCTTACCCTACGCCGTACCCTAATCCTAATCCGTACGCTGACACTGACCCGTGAGTCAGCACGTACCATGACCCTAACACGTTTCCGTACACTCACCTGTGCCCTAAACCTTGCCGTTCCCTAACCCAAACCCTAGCCCGGAACGGAAACGTATCACCAACCCTACACCTTGCCCTATGCCGTACCCTAATCCTAATCTGTATGCTGACAATGACGCGTGCGTCAGCACATAGCCTGACCCTAACATGTTTCCGTACCCTCACCTGTGCCCTAATCCTTGCCGTTCCCTAAGCCTAACCCTAGGCGGGCACGGAAACCTACCACCAATCCTACACCTTACTCTACACCGTACCCTAATCCTAACCTGTGCGTCAGCATGTACCCTGACCCTAACACGTTTCCGTACCCTCACCTGTGCCCTAAACCTTGCCGTTCCCTAAACGTTACCCTACACCAGAACGAAAACCTACCACCAACCCTACACCTTACGCTACGCCGAACCCTCATACTAACCCGTGCGTCAGCACATACACTGACCCTAGCACGTTTCTGTACACTCACCTGTGCCCTAAACCTTCCTGTTCCCTAATCCTAACCCTAGCCCAGAATGGAAACACACCACGAGCCCTACACCTTACCCTACCTACGCCGTAGCTTACTCCTGGTCCGTAAGCTGCCACTGACCCCGGCGTCAGCACGTAGCCTGGCCCTCCCACGTTTCCGTACCCTCACCTCTGCCCTAAGCCTTGCCATTCCCTAACCCTAACCCGAGCCCGGAACGGAAACCCACAAACAGCCCTACACTTTACCTTATAACGTACCCTACTCCTGGACCATACGCTGGCACTGACCTGGGCGTCAGCACGTAGCCTGAACCTCCCACGTTTCCGTACCCTCACCTGTGCTGTAAGCCTTGCCGTTCCCTAACCCTAACCCTAGTCCGGAACCGAAACCCGCCACCAACCCTACACCTTACCCTACGCCGTACCCTACTCCTGGCCCGTACGCCGGCACTGACCCGTGCGTCAGCACGTAGCCTGGCCCTCCCACGTTTCCATACCCTCACCTGTGCCCTAAGCCTTGCCATTCCCTAACCCTAACCCTAGCACAGAACAGAAACCCGCCACCAGCCCTACGCCTTACCCTACGCCGTACGCTACTCCTGGCCTCTACACCGGCACTGACCCGTGCGTCAGCACGTAGCCTGGCCCTCTCAGGTTTCCGTACCCTCACCTGTGCCCTAAGACTTGCCGTGCCCTAACCCTAACCCTAGCACGGAACTGAAACCCACCACCAGCTCTACACCTAACCTTACGCCGTACACTATTCCTCATCCGTAAGCTGTCACTGACCCGTGTGTCAGCACGTAGCCTGACCCTCCGACATTTCCGTACCCTCACCTGTGCCCTAAACCTTGCCGTTCCCTCACCCTAACGCTAGCCCGGAACGGAAACCCATCACCAGCCCTACACATTACCCTAGGCCGTACCCTACTCCTTGCCCGTACGCCGGCACTGACCAGTGCGTCAGCACGTAGCCTTGCCCTCCCACGTTTCCGTACCCTCACCTGTGCTGTAAGCCTTGCCGTTCCCTAACCCTAACCCTAGCCCGGAACGGAAACCCGCCAGCAGCCCTACGCCTTACCCTGCGCTGTACCCTACTCCTGGCCCGTATGCCGGCACTGACCCGTGCGTCAGCACGTAGCCTGGCCCTCCCACGTTTCCGTACCCTCACCTGTGCGCTAAGCCTTGCCGTTCCCTAACCCTAACCCTAGCCCGGAATGGAAACCCCCCACAAGACCTACGCCTTACCCTACGCCGTACCCTACTCCTGGCCCGTACGCCGGCACTGACCCGTGCGTCAGCACGTAGCCTGGCCCTCCCACGTTTCCTTACCCTCACCTGTGCTCTAAGCCTTACCGTTCCCTAACCCTAACCTTAGCCCGGAACCGAAACCCGCCACCAACCCTACACCTTACCCTACGCCGTACCCTACTCCTGGCCCGTACGCCGGCACTGACCCGTGTGTCAGCACGTAGCCTGGCCCTCCCACGTTTCCGTACCCTCACCTGTACCCTAAGCCTTGCAGTTCCCTAACCCTAACCCTAGCCTGGAATGGAAACCTACCACCAACCCTACACCTTACCCTACGCTGTACCCTAATCCTAATCCGTACACTGACACTGACCCGTGCGTCAGCAAGTACCCTGACCCTAACACGTTTCCGTAACCTCACCTGTGTCCTAAACCTTGCGGTTCCCTAACCCTAACCCTAGCGCGGAATGGAAAACTACCACAATACCTACACCTTACCCTACGCCGTACCCTAATCCTAATCCATACGCTGACACTGACCCGTGGGTCAGCACGAGCCCTGACCCTAACACGTTTCCGTACACTCACCTGTGCCCTAAACCTTGCCGTTCCGTAACCCTAACCCTAGCCCGGAATGAAAACCTACCACCAACCCTACACCTTACCCTACATTGAACCCTCATACTAACCTGTGCGTCAGCACATACACTGACCCTAACACGTTTCCGTACACTCACCTGTGCCCTAAGCCTTGCCATTCCCTAACCCTAACCCTAGCCGGGAACAGAAACCCGCCACCAGCACTACGCCTTACCCTACGCCGTTGCCTACTCCTGGCCCATACGCCGGCACTGACCCGTGCGTCAGCACGTAGCCTGGCCCTCCCACGTTTCCGTACCCTCATCTGTGCCCTAAGCCTTGCCGTTCCCTAACCCTAACCCTCGCCCTGAACGGAAACCCACCACCAGCTCTACACCTAACCTTACGCCGTACCCTACTCCTCATCCGTAAGCTGGCACTGACACGTGCATCAGCACGTAGCCTGACCCTCCCACGTTTCTGTACCCTCACCTGTGCCTAAGCCTTGCCGTTCCCTCACCCTAACCCTAGCCCGGAACGGAAACCCATCACCAGCCCTACACATTACCCTAGGCCATACCCTACTCCTGGCCCGTACGCCGGCACTGACCAGTGCGTCAGCACGTAGCCTTGCCCTCCCACGTTTCCGTACCCTCACCTGTGCCCTAAGCCTTGCCGTTCCCTAACCCTAACCCTAGCCCGGAACAGAAAACCCCCACAAGACCTACGCCTTACCCTACGCTGTACCCTACTCCTGGCCCGTACCCCGGCACTGACCCGTGCGTCAGCACGTAGCCTGGCCCTCCCACGTTTCCGTACCCTCACCTGTGCCCTAAGCCTTGCCGTTCCCTAACCCTAACCCTACTCCGGAACGGTAACCCACCACCAGTTCTACACCTAAGATTAAGCCGTACCCTATTCCTCATCCGTAAGCTGGCACTGACCCGTGCGTCAGCACGTAGCCTGGCCCTCCCACGTTTCCGTACCCTCACCTGTGCCCTAAGCCTTGCCGTTCCCTAACCCTAACCCTAGCCCGGAACGGAAACCCGCCACCAGCCCTACGCCTTACCCTACGCCGTTGCCTACTCCTGGCCTGTACGCCGGCACTGACCCGTGCGTCAGCACGTAGCCTGGCCCTCCCACGTTTCCGTACCCTCACCTGTGCCCTAAGCCTTGCCGTTCCCTAACCCTAACCCTAGAACGGAACAGAAACCTACCACCAACACTACACCTTACCCTACGCCGTACCCTAATCCTAAACCGTGCGTCAGCATGTACCCTGACACTAACACGTTTCTGTACCCTCACCGGTGCCCTAAACCTTACCCTTCCCTAACCCTAACCCTAGCCCGGAACAGAAACCTACCACCATCCCTACACCTTACCCTACGCCGTACCCTAATCCTAATCCGTTCGCTGACACTGACCCGGGCGTCAGCAAGTACCCTGACCCTAACACGTTTCTGTACGCTCACCTCTGTCCTAAACCTTGCTGTTCCCTAAACCTAACCCTAGCGCGAAATGGAAACCTACCACAAAACCTACACCTTACCCTATACTGTACCCAAGTCCTAATCCGTACGCTTACACTGACACGTGCGTCAGCACGTATCCTGGTCCTAACACGTTTCCGTACACTCACCTGTGCCCTAAACCTTGCTGTTCCCTAACCCTAACCCTAGCCAGGAATGGAAACCTACCACAATCCCTACACCTTACCCTACGCCGTACCCTAATCCTAATCTGTACGCTGACAATGACGCATGCGTCAGCACATACCCTGACCCTAACACGTTTCCGTACCCTCACCTGTGCCCTAAACCTTGCCGTTCCCTAAGCCTAAACCTAGGCTGGAACGGAAACCTACCCTACGCCGTAACCTATTCCTAATCCGTATGCTGACACTGACCCGTGCGTCAGCAAGTACCCTGACCCTAACACGTTTCCGTACGCTCACCTTTGTCCTAAACCTTACGGTTCCCTAACCCTAACCGTAGCGCGGAAAGGAAACCTACCACAAAACCTACACCTTACCCTACACCGTACCCTAATCCTAATCCGTACGCTGACACTGACCCGTGCGTCAGCACGTACCATGACCCTAACACGTTTCCGTACACTCACCTGTGCCCTAAACCTTGCCGTTCCCTAACCCAAACCCTAGCCCGGAACGGAAACGTATCACCAACCCTACACCTTGCCCTATGCCGTACCCTAATCCTAATCTGTATGCTGACAATGACGCGTGCGTCAGCACATAGCCTGACCCTAACATGTTTCCGTACCCTCACCTGTGCCCTAATCCTTGCCGTTCCCTAAGCCTAACCCTAGGCGGGCACGGAAACCTACCACCAATCCTACACCTTACTCTACACCGTACCCTAATCCTAACCTGTGCGTCAGCATGTACCCTGACCCTAACACGTTTCTGTACCCTCACCTGTGCCTTAAACCTTGCCGTTCCCTAACCCTAACCCTAGCCCGAAACGGAAACCTACCACCAACCCTACACCTTAACCTACGCCATACCCTAATCCTAATCTGTACGCTGACACTGACCCGTGCGTCAGCACGTACCCTGACCCTAACACGTTTCCGTACCCTCACCTGTGCCCTAAACCTTGCCGTTCCCTAAACGTTACCCTACACCAGAACGAAAACCTACCACCAACCCTACACCTTACGCTACGCCGAACCCTCATACTAACCCGTGCGTCAGCACATACACTGACCCTAGCACGTTTCTGTACACTCACCTGTGCCCTAAACCTTCCTGTTCCCTAATCCTAACCCTAGCCCAGAATGGAAACACACCACGAGCCCTACACCTTACCCTACCTACGCCGTAGCTTACTCCTGGTCCGTAAGCTGCCACTGACCCCGGCGTCAGCACATAGCCTGGCCCTCCCACGTTTCCGTACCCTCACCTCTGCCCTAAGCCTTGCCATTCCCTAACCCTAACCCGAGCCCGGAACGGAAACCCACAAACAGCCCTACACTTTACCTTATAACGTACCCTACTCCTGGACCATACGCTGGCACTGACCTGGGCGTCAGCACGTAGCCTGAACCTCCCACGTTTCCGTACCCTCACCTGTGCTGTAAGCCTTGCCGTTCCCTAACCCTAACCCTAGTCCGGAACCGAAACCCGCCACCAACCCTACACCTTACCCTACGCCGTACCCTACTCCTGGCCCGTACGCCGGCACTGACCCGTGCGTCAGCACGTAGCCTGGCCCTCCCACGTTTCCATACCCTCACCTGTGCCCTAAGCCTTGCCATTCCCTAACCCTAACCCTAGCACAGAACAGAAACCCGCCACCAGCCCTACGCCTTACCCTACGCCGTACGCTACTCCTGGCCTCTACACCGGCACTGACCCGTGCGTCAGCACGTAGCCTGGCCCTCTCAGGTTTCCGTACCCTCACCTGTGCCCTAAGACTTGCCGTGCCCTAACCCTAACCCTAGCCCGGAACTGAAACCCACCACCAGCTCTACACCTAACCTTACGCCGTACACTATTCCTCATCCGTAAGCTGTCACTGACCCGTGTGTCAGCACGTAGCCTGACCCTCCGACATTTCCGTACCCTCACCTGTGCCCTAAACCTTGCCGTTCCCTCACCCTAACGCTAGCCCGGAACGGAAACCCATCACCAGCCCTACACATTACCCTAGGCCGTACCCTACTCCTTGCCCGTACGCCGGCACTGACCAGTGCGTCAGCACGTAGCCTTGCCCTCCCACGTTTCCGTACCCTCACCTGTGCTGTAAGCCTTGCCGTTCCCTAACCCTAACCCTAGCCCGGAACGGAAACCCGCCAGCAGCCCTACGCCTTACCCTGCGCTGTACCCTACTCCTGGCCCGTATGCCGGCACTGACCCGTGCGTCAGCACGTAGCCTGGCCCTCCCACGTTTCCGTACCCTCACCTGTGCGCTAAGCCTTGCCGTTCCCTAACCCTAACCCTAGCCCGGAATGGAAACCCCCCACAAGACCTACGCCTTACCCTACGCCGTACCCTACTCCTGGCCCGTACGCCGGCACTGACCCGTGCGTCAGCACGTAGCCTGGCCCTCCCACGTTTCCTTACCCTCACCTGTGCTCTAAGCCTTACCGTTCCCTAACCCTAACCTTAGCCCGGAACCGAAACCCGCCACCAACCCTACACCTTACCCTACGCCGTACCCTACTCCTGGCCCGTACGCCGGCACTGACCCGTGCGTCAGCACGTAGCCTGGCCCTCCCACGTTTCCGTACCCTCACCTGTACCCTAAGCCTTGCAGTTCCCTAACCCTAACCCTAGCCTGGAATGGAAAACTACCACCAACCCTACACCTTACCCTACGCTGTACCCTAATCCTAATCCGTACACTGACACTGACCCGTGCGTCAGCAAGTACCCTGACCCTAACACGTTTCCGTAACCTCACCTGTGTCCTAAACCTTGCAGTTCCCTAACCCTAACCCTAGCGCGGAATGGAAAACTACCACAATACCTACACCTTACCCTACGCCGTACCCTAATCCTAATCCATACGCTGACACTGACCCGTGGGTCAGCACGTGCCCTGACCCTAACACGTTTCCGTACACTCACCTGTGCCCTAAACCTTGCCGTTCCGTAACCCTAACCCTAGCCCGGAATGAAAACCTACCACCAACCCTACACCTTACCCTACATTGAACCCTCATACTAACCTGTGCGTCAGCACATACACTGACCCTAACACGTTTCCGTACACTCACCTGTGCCCTAAGCCTTGCCATTCCCTAACCCTAACCCTAGCCGGGAACAGAAACCCGCCACCAGCACTACGCCTTACCCTACGCCGTTGCCTACTCCTGGCCCGTACGCCGGCACTGACCCGTGCGTCAGCACGTAGCCTGGCCCTCCCACGTTTCCGTACCCTCATCTGTGCCCTAAGCCTTGCCGTTCCCTAACCCTAACCCTAGCCCGGAACGGAAACCCACCACCAGCTCTACACCTAACCTTACGCCGTACCCTACTCCTCATCCGTAAGCTGGCACTGACCCGTGCATCAGCACGTAGCCTGACCCTCCCACGTTTCTGTACCCTCACCTGTGCCTAAGCCTTGCCGTTCCCTCACCCTAACCCTAGCCCGGAACGGAAACCCATCACCAGCCCTACACATTACCCTAGGCCATACCCTACTCCTGGCCCGTACGCCGGCACTGACCAGTGCGTCAGCACGTAGCCTTGCCCTCCCACGTTTCCGTACCCTCACCTGTGCCCTAAGCCTTGCCGTTCCCTAACCCTAACCCTAGCCCGGAACGGAAATCCGCCAGCAGCCCTACGCCTTACCCTACGCCGTACCCTACTCCTGGCCCGTACGCCGGCACTGACCCGTGCGTCAGCACGTAGCCTGACCCTCCCACGTTTCCGTAACCTCACCTGTGCCCTAAACCTTGCCGTTCCCTAACCCTAACCCTAGTCCGCAACGGTATCCCACCACCACCTCTACACCTAACCTTACGCCGTATCCTATTCCTCATCCGTAAGCTGGCACTGACCCATGCGTCAGCACATAGCCTGACCCTCTCACGTTTCCGTATCCTCACCTGTGCCCTAAGCCTTGCCGTTCCCTAACCCTAACCCTAGCCCGGAATGGAAACACGCCACCAGCCCTACGCCTTACCCTAAGCCGTACCCTACTCCTGGCACGTACGCTGGCACTGACCCTGCGTCAGCACGTAGCCTGACCCTAACACGTTTCCGTACCCTCATGTCTGTCCTAAACCTTGCCGTTCCCTAACCCTAACCCTAGCCCGGAACGGAAACCCGCCAGCAGCCCTACGCACTACCCTATGCCTTACCCTTCTCCTAGCCCGTACGCTGGCACTGACCCATGCATCAGAACGTAGCCTGACCCTCCGACGTTTCCGTACCCTCACCTCTGCCCTAAGCCTTGCCATTCCCTAACCCTAACCCGAGCCCGGAACGGAAACCCACAAACAGCCCTACACTTTACCCTATGCCGTACCCTACTCCTGGACCGTACGCTGGCACTGACCCAGGCGTCAGCACGTAGGCTGAACCTCCCACGTTTCCGTACCCTCACCTATGCTGTAAGCCTTGCCGTTCCCTAACCCTAACCCTAGCCCGGAACGGAAACACGCCACCAGCCCTACGCCTTACCCTACGCCATAACCTACTCTTGGCCCGTACGCTGGCACTGACCCGTGCGTCAGCACGTAGCCTGACCCTCTGACGTTTCCGTACCCTCACCTGTGCCCTAATCCTTGCCGTTCCCTAAGCGTAACCCTAGGCCGGAACGGAAACCTACCACCAACCCTACACCTTACCCTATGCCGTACCCTAATCCTAACCCATGTTTCAGCATGTACCCTGACCCTAACACGTTTCTGTACCCTCACCTGTGCCCTAAACCTTGCCGTTCCCTAACCCTAACCCTAGCCCGGAATGGAAACCTACCACCAACCCTCCACCTTACCCTATGCCGTACCCTAATCCTAATCCGTAAGCTGAAACTGACCCATGCGTCAGAACGTACCCTGACCCTAACACGTTTCCGTACCCTCACCTGTGCCCTAAACCTTGCCGTTCCCTAAACGTTACCCTAGCCCAGAACGAAAACCTACCACTAACCCTACACCTTACCCTACGTCGAACCCTCATAGTAACCTGTGCGTTAGCACATACACTAACCCTAACACGTTTCCGTACAGTTACCTGTGCCCTAAGCCTTGCCGTTCCCTAACCCTAACCCTAGCCGGGAACAGAAACCCGCCACCAGCACTACGTCTTACCCTACGCCGTTGTCTACTCCTGGCCCGTATGCCGGCACTGACCCGTGCGTCAGCACGTAGCCTGGCCCTCCCACGTTTCCGTACCCTCACCTGTGCCCTAAGCCTTGCCGTTCCCTAACCCTAACCCTAGCCCAGAACGGAAACCCACCACCAGCTCTACACCTAACCTTACGCCGTAAACTATTCCTCATCCGTAAGCTGGCACTGACCCGTGCGTCAGCATGTAGCCTGGCCCTCCCACGTTTCCGTACCCTCACCTGTGCCCTAAACCTTGCCGTTCCCTCACCCTAACGCTAGCCCGAACGGAAACCCATCACCAGCCCTACACATTACCCTATGCGATACCCTACTCCTGGCCCGTACGCCGGCACTGACCCGTGCGTCAGCATGTAGCCTGGCCCTCCCACGTTTCCTTACCCTCACCTGTGCTCTAAGCCTTACCGTTCCCTAACCCTAACCTTAGCCCGGAACCGAAACCCGCCACCAACCCTACACCTTACCCTACGCCGTACCCTACTCCTGGCCCGTACGCCGGCACTGACCCGTGCGTCAGCACGTAGCCTGGCCCTCCCACGTTTCCGTACCCTCACCTGTACCCTAAGCCTTGCAGTTCCCTAACCCTAACCCTAGCCTGGAATGGAAACCTACCACCAACCCTACACCTTACCCTACGCTGTACCCTAATCCTAATCCGTACACTGACACTGACCCGTGCGTCAGCAAGTACCCTGACCCTAACACGTTTCCGTAACCTCACCTGTGTCCTAAACCTTGCGGTTCCCTAACCCTAACCCTAGCGCGGAATGGAAAACTACCACAATACCTACACCTTACCCTACGCCGTACCCTAATCCTAAACCGTGCGTCAGCATGTACCCTGACACTAACACGTTTCTGTACCCTCACCGGTGCCCTAAACCTTACCCTTCCCTAACCCTAACCCTAGCCCGGAACAGAAACCTACCACCATCCCTACACCTTACCCTACGCCGTACCCTAATCCTAATCCGTTCGCTGACACTGACCCGGGCGTCAGCAAGTACCCTGACCCTAACACGTTTCTGTACGCTCACCTCTGTCCTAAACCTTGCTGTTCCCTAAACCTAACCCTAGCGCGAAATGGAAACCTACCACAAAACCTACACCTTACCCTATACTGTACCCAAGTCCTAATCCGTACGCTTACACTGACACGTGCGTCAGCACGTATCCTGGTCCTAACACGTTTCCGTACACTCACCTGTGCCCTAAACCTTGCTGTTCCCTAACCCTAACCCTAGCCAGGAACGGAAACCTACCACCATCCCTACACCTTACCCTACGCCGTACCCTAATCCTAATCTGTACGCTGACAATGACGCATGCGTCAGCACATACCCTGACCCTAACACGTTTCCGTACCCTCACCTGTGCCCTAAACCTTGCCGTTCCCTAAGCCTAAACCTAGGCTGGAACGGAAACCTACCCTACGCCGTAACCTATTCCTAATCCGTATGCTGACACTGACCCGTGCGTCAGCAAGTACCCTGACCCTAACACGTTTCCGTACGCTCACCTTTGTCCTAAACCTTACGGTTCCCTAACCCTAACCGTAGCGCGGAAAGGAAACCTACCACAAAACCTACACCTTACCCTACACCGTACCCTAATCCTAATCCGTACGCTGACACTGACCCGTGCGTCAGCACGTACCATGACCCTAACACGTTTCCGTACACTCACCTGTGCCCTAAACCTTGCCGTTCCCTAACCCAAACCCTAGCCCGGAACGGAAACGTATCACCAACCCTACACCTTGCCCTATGCCGTACCCTAATCCTAATCTGTATGCTGACAATGACGCGTGCGTCAGCACATAGCCTGACCCTAACATGTTTCCGTACCCTCACCTGTGCCCTAATCCTTGCCGTTCCCTAAGCCTAACCCTAGGCGGGCACGGAAACCTACCACCAATCCTACACCTTACTCTACACCGTACCCTAATCCTAACCTGTGCGTCAGCATGTACCCTGACCCTAACACGTTTCTGTACCCTCACCTGTGCCTTAAACCTTGCCGTTCCCTAACCCTAACCCTAGCCCGAAACGGAAACCTACCACCAACCCTACACCTTAACCTACGCCATACCCTAATCCTAATCTGTACGCTGACACTGACCCGTGCGTCAGCACGTACCCTGACCCTAACACGTTTCCGTACCCTCACCTGTGCCCTAAACCTTGCCGTTCCCTAAACGTTACCCTACACCAGAACGAAAACCTACCACCAACCCTACACCTTACGCTACGCCGAACCCTCATACTAACCCGTGCGTCAGCACATACACTGACCCTAGCACGTTTCTGTACACTCACCTGTGCCCTAAACCTTCCTGTTCCCTAATCCTAACCCTAGCCCAGAATGGAAACACACCACGAGCCCTACACCTTACCCTACCTACGCCGTAGCTTACTCCTGGTCCGTAAGCTGCCACTGACCCCGGCGTCAGCACGTAGCCTGGCCCTCCCACGTTTCCGTACCCTCACCTCTGCCCTAAGCCTTGCCATTCCCTAACCCTAACCCGAGCCCGGAACGGAAACCCACAAACAGCCCTACACTTTACCTTATAACGTACCCTACTCCTGGACCATACGCTGGCACTGACCTGGGCGTCAGCACGTAGCCTGAACCTCCCACGTTTCCGTACCCTCACCTGTGCTGTAAGCCTTGCCGTTCCCTAACCCTAACCCTAGCACAGAACAGAAACCCGCCACCAGCCCTACGCCTTACCCTACGCCGTACGCTACTCCTGGCCTCTACACCGGCACTGACCCATGCGTCAGCAAGTAGCCTGGCCCTCTCAGGTTTCCGTACCCTCACCTGTGCCCTAAGACTTGCCGTGCCCTAACCCTAACCCTAGCCCGGAACTGAAACCCACCACCAGCTCTACACCTAACCTTACGCCGTACACTATTCCTCATCCGTAAGCTGTCACTGACCCGTGTGTCAGCACGTAGCCTGACCCTCCGACATTTCCGTACCCTCACCTGTGCCCTAAACCTTGCCGTTCCCTCACCCTAACGCTAGCCCGGAACGGAAACCCATCACCAGCCCTACACATTACCCTAGGCCGTACCCTACTCCTTGCCCGTACGCCGGCACTGACCAGTGCGTCAGCACGTAGCCTTGCCCTCCCACGTTTCCGTACCCTCACCTGTGCTGTAAGCCTTGCCGTTCCCTAACCCTAACCCTAGCCCGGAACGGAAACCCGCCAGCAGCCCTACGCCTTACCCTGCGCTGTACCCTACTCCTGGCCCGTATGCCGGCACTGACCCGTGCGTCAGCACGTAGCCTGGCCCTCCCACGTTTCCGTACCCTCACCTGTGCGCTAAGCCTTGCCGTTCCCTAACCCTAACCCTAGCCCGGAATGGAAACCCCCCACAAGACCTACGCCTTACCCTACGCCGTACCCTACTCCTGGCCCGTACGCCGGCACTGAACCGTGCGTCAGCACGTAGCCTGGCCCTCCCACGTTTCCTTACCCTCACCTGTGCTCTAAGCCTTACCGTTCCCTAACCCTAACCTTAGCCCGGAACCGAAACCCGCCACCAACCCTACACCTTACCCTACGCCGTACCCTACTCCTGGCCCGTACGCCGGCACTGACCCGTGCGTCAGCACGTAGCCTGGCCCTCCCACGTTTCCGTACCCTCACCTGTACCCTAAGCCTTGCAGTTCCCTAACCCTATCCCTAGCCTGGAATGGAAACCTACCACCAACCCTACACCTTACCCTACGCTGTACCCTAATCCTAATCCGTACACTGACACTGACCCGTGCGTCAGCAAGTACCCTGACCCTAACACGTTTCCGTAACCTCACCTGTGTCCTAAACCTTGCGGTTCCCTAACCCTAACCCTAGCGCGGAATGGAAAACTACCACAATACCTACACCTTACCCTACGCCGTACCCTAATCCTAATCCATACGCTGACACTGACCCGTGGGTCAGCACGAGCCCTGACCCTAACACGTTTCCGTACACTCACCTGTGCCCTAAACCTTGCCGTTCCGTAACCCTAACCCTAGCCCGGAATGAAAACCTACCACCAACCCTACACCTTACCCTACATTGAACCCTCATACTAACCTGTGCGTCAGCACATACACTGACCCTAACACGTTTCCGTACACTCACCTGTGCCCTAAGCCTTGCCATTCCCTAACCCTAACCCTAGCCGGGAACAGAAACCCGCCACCAGCACTACGCCTTACCCTACGCCGTTGCCTACTCCTGGCCCGTACGCCGGCACTGACCCGTGCGTCAGCACGTAGCCTGGCCCTCCCACGTTTCCGTACCCTCATCTGTGCCCTAAGCCTTGCCGTTCCCTAACCCTAACCCTAGCCCGGAACGGAAACCCACCACCAGCTCTACACCTAACCTTACGCCATACCCTACTCCTCATCCGTAAGCTGGCACTGACCCGTGCATCAGCACGTAGCCTGACCCTCCCACGTTTCTGTACCCTCACCTGTGCCTAAGCCTTGCCGTTCCCTCACCCTAACCCTAGCCCGGAACGGAAACCCATCACCAGCCCTACACATTACCCTAGGCCATACCCTACTCCTGGCCCGTACGCCGGCACTGACGAGTGCGTCAGCACGTAGCCTTGCCCTCCCACGTTTCCGTACCCTCACCTGTGCCCTAAGCCTTGCCGTTCCCTAACCCTAACCCTAGCCCGGAACAGAAAACCCCCACAAGACCTACGCCTTACCCTACGCTGTACCCTACTCCTGGCCCGTACCCCGGCACTGACCCGTGCGTCAGCACGTAGCCTGGCCCTCCCACGTTTCCGTACCCTCACCTGTGCCCTAAGCCTTGCCGTTCCCTAACCCTAACCCTACTCCGGAACGGTAACCCACCACCAGCTCTACACCTAAGATTAAGCCGTACCCTATTCCTCATCCGTAAGCTGGCACTGACCCGTGCGTCAGCACGTAGCCTGGCCCTCCCACGTTTCCGTACCCTCACCTGTGCCCTAAGCCTTGCCGTTCCCTAACCCTAACCCTAGCCCGGAACGGAAACCCGCCACCAGCCCTACGCCTTACCCTACGCCGTTGCCTACTCCTGGCCCGTACGCCGGCACTGACCCGTGCGTCAGCACGTAGCCTGGCCCTCCCACGTTTCCGTACCCTCACCTGTGCCCTAAGCCTTGCCGTTCCCTAACCCTAACCCTAGAACGGAACAGAAACCTACCACCAACACTACACCTTACCCTACGCCGTACCCTAATCCTAAACCGTGCGTCAGCATGTACCCTGACACTAACACGTTTCTGTACCCTCACCGGTGCCCTAAACCTTACCCTTCCCTAACCCTAACCCTAGCCCGGAACAGAAACCTACCACCATCCCTACACCTTACCCTACGCCGTACCCTAATCCTAATCCGTTTGCTGACACTGACCCGGGCGTCAGCAAGTACCCTGACCCTAACACGTTTCTGTACGCTCACCTCTGTCCTAAACCTTGCTGTTCCCTAAACCTAACCCTAGCGCGAAATGGAAACCTACCACAAAACCTACACCTTACCCTATACTGTACCCAAGTCCTAATCCGTACGCTTACACTGACACGTGCGTCAGCACGTATCCTGGTCCTAACACGTTTCCGTACACTCACCTGTGCCCTAAACCTTGCTGTTCCCTAACCCTAACCCTAGCCAGGAACGGAAACCTACCACCATCCCTACACCTTACCCTACGCCGTACCCTAATCCTAATCTGTACGCTGACAATGACGCATGCGTCAGCACATACCCTGACCCTAACACGTTTCCGTACCCTCACCTGTGCCCTAAACCTTGCCGTTCCCTAAGCCTAAACCTAGGCTGGAACGGAAACCTACCCTACGCCGTAACCTATTCCTAATCCGTATGCTGACACTGACCCGTGCGTCAGCAAGTACCCTGACCCTAACACGTTTCCGTACGCTCACCTTTGTCCTAAACCTTACGGTTCCCTAACCCTAACCGTAGCGCGGAAAGGAAACCTACCACAAAACCTACACCTTACCCTACACCGTACCCTAATCCTAATCCGTATGCTGACACTGACCCGTGCGTCAGCACGTACCATGACCCTAACACGTTTCCGTACACTCACCTGTGCCCTAAACCTTGCCGTTCCCTAACCCAAACCCTAGCCCGGAACGGAAACGTATCACCAACCCTACACCTTGCCCTATGCCGTACCCTAATCCTAATCTGTATGCTGACAATGACGCGTGCGTCAGCACATAGCCTGACCCTAACATGTTTCCGTACCCTCACCTGTGCCCTAATCCTTGCCGTTCCCTAAGCCTAACCCTAGGCGGGCACGGAAACCTACCACCAATCCTACACCTTACTCTACACCGTACCCTAATCCTAACCTGTGCGTCAGCATGTACCCTGACCCTAACACGTTTCTGTACCCTCACCTGTGCCTTAAACCTTGCCGTTCCCTAACCCTAACCCTAGACCGAAACGGAAACCTACCACCAACCCTACACCTTAACCTACGCCATACCCTAATCCTAATCTGTACGCTGACACTGACCCGTGCGTCAGCACGTACCCTGACCCTAACACGTTTCCGTACCCTCACCTGTGCCCTAAACCTTGCCGTTCCCTAAACGTTACCCTACACCAGAACGAAAACCTACCACCAACCCTACACCTTACGCTACGCCGAACCCTCATACTAACCCGTGCGTCAGCACATACACTGACCCTAGCACGTTTCTGTACACTCACCTGTGCCCTAAACCTTCCTGTTCCCTAATCCTAACCCTAGCCCAGAATGGAAACACACCACGAGCCCTACACCTTACCCTACCTACGCCGTAGCTTACTCCTGGTCCGTAAGCTGCCACTGACCCCGGCGTCAGCACGTAGCCTGGCCCTCCCACGTTTCCGTACCCTCACCTCTGCCCTAAGCCTTGCCATTCCCTAACCCTAACCCGAGCCCGGAACGGAAACCCACAAACAGCCCTACACTTTACCTTATAACGTACCCTACTCCTGGACCATACGCTGGCACTGACCTGGGCGTCAGCACGTAGCCTGAACCTCCCACGTTTCCGTACCCTCACCTGTGCTGTAAGCCTTGCCGTTCCCTAACCCTAACCCTAGTCCGGAACCGAAACCCGCCACCAACCCTACACCTTACCCTACGCCGTACCCTACTCCTGGCCCGTACGCCGGCACTGACCCGTGCGTCAGCACGTAGCCTGGCCCTCCCACGTTTCCATACCCTCACCTGTGCCCTAAGCCTTGCCATTCCCTAACCCTAACCCTAGCACAGAACAGAAACCCGCCACCAGCCCTACGCCTTACCCTATGCCGTACGCTACTCCTGGCCTCTACACCGGCACTGACCCGTGCGTCAGCAAGTAGCCTGGCCCTCTCAGGTTTCCGTACCCTCACCTGTGCCCTAAGACTTGCCGTGCCCTAACCCTAACCCTAGCCCGGAACTGAAACCCACCACCAGCTCTACACCTAACCTTACGCCGTACACTATTCCTCATCCGTAAGCTGTCACTGACCCGTGTGTCAGCACGTAGCCTGACCCTCCGACATTTCCGTACCCTCACCTGTGCCCTAAACCTTGCCGTTCCCTCACCCTAACGCTAGCCCGGAACGGAAACCCATCACCAGCCCTACACATTACCCTAGGCCGTACCCTACTCCTTGCCCGTACGCCGGCACTGACCAGTGCGTCAGCACGTAGCCTTGCCCTCCCACGTTTCCGTACCCTCACCTGTGCTGTAAGCCTTGCCGTTCCCTAACCCTAACCCTAGCCCGGAACGGAAACCCGCCAGCAGCCCTACGCCTTACCCTGCGCTGTACCCTACTCCTGGCCCGTATGCCGGCACTGACCCGTGCGTCAGCACGTAGCCTGGCCCTCCCACGTTTCCGTACCCTCACCTGTGCGCTAAGCCTTGCCGTTCCCTAACCCTAACCCTAGCCCGGAATGGAAACCCCCCACAAGACCTACGCCTTACCCTACGCCGTACCCTACTCCTGGCCCGTACGCCGGCACTGACCCGTGCGTCAGCACGTAGCCTGGCCCTCCCACGTTTCCTTACCCTCACCTGTGCTCTAAGCCTTACCGTTCCCTAACCCTAACCTTAGCCCGGAACCGAAACCCGCCACCAACCCTACACCTTACCCTACGCCGTACCCTACTCCTGGCCCGTACGCCGGCACTGACCCGTGCGTCAGCACGTAGCCTGGCCCTCCCACGTTTCCGTACCCTCACCTGTACCCTAAGCCTTGCAGTTCCCTAACCCTATCCCTAGCCTGGAATGGAAACCTACCACCAACCCTACACCTTACCCTACGCTGTACCCTAATCCTAATCCGTACACTGACACTGACCCGTGCGTCAGCAAGTACCCTGACCCTAACACGTTTCCGTAACCTCACCTGTGTCCTAAACCTTGCGGTTCCCTAACCCTAACCCTAGCGCGGAATGGAAAACTACCACAATACCTACACCTTACCCTACGCCGTACCCTAATCCTAATCCATACGCTGACACTGACCCGTGGGTCAGCACGAGCCCTGACCCTAACACGTTTCCGTACACTCACCTGTGCCCTAAACCTTGCCGTTCCGTAACCCTAACCCTAGCCCGGAATGAAAACCTACCACCAACCCTACACCTTACCCTACATTGAACCCTCATACTAACCTGTGCGTCAGCACATACACTGACCCTAACACGTTTCCGTACACTCACCTGTGCCCTAAGCCTTGCCATTCCCTAACCCTAACCCTAGCCGGGAACAGAAACCCGCCACCAGCACTACGCCTTACCCTACGCCGTTGCCTACTCCTGGCCCGTACGCCGGCACTGACCCGTGCGTCAGCACGTAGCCTGGCCCTCCCACGTTTCCGTACCCTCATCTGTGCCCTAAGCCTTGCCGTTCCCTAACCCTAACCCTAGCCCGGAACGGAAACCCACCACCAGCTCTACACCTAACCTTACGCCATACCCTACTCCTCATCCGTAAGCTGGCACTGACCCGTGCATCAGCACGTAGCCTGACCCTCCCACGTTTCTGTACCCTCACCTGTGCCTAAGCCTTGCCGTTCCCTCACCCTAACCCTAGCCCGGAACGGAAACCCATCACCAGCCCTACACATTACCCTAGGCCATACCCTACTCCTGGCCCGTACGCCGGCACTGACGAGTGCGTCAGCACGTAGCCTTGCCCTCCCACGTTTCCGTACCCTCACCTGTGCCCTAAGCCTTGCCGTTCCCTAACCCTAACCCTAGCCCGGAACAGAAAACCCCCACAAGACCTACGCCTTACCCTACGCTGTACCCTACTCCTGGCCCGTACCCCGGCACTGACCCGTGCGTCAGCACGTAGCCTGGCCCTCCCACGTTTCCGTACCCTCACCTGTGCCCTAAGCCTTGCCGTTCCCTAACCCTAACCCTACTCCGGAACGGTAACCCACCACCAGCTCTACACCTAAGATTAAGCCGTACCCTATTCCTCATCCGTAAGCTGGCACTGACCCGTGCGTCAGCACGTAGCCTGGCCCTCCCACGTTTCCGTACCCTCACCTGTGCCCTAAGCCTTGCCGTTCCCTAACCCTAACCCTAGCCCGGAACGGAAACCCGCCACCAGCCCTACGCCTTACCCTACGCCGTTGCCTACTCCTGGCCCGTACGCCGGCACTGACCCGTGCGTCAGCACGTAGCCTGGCCCTCCCACGTTTCCGTACCCTCACCTGTGCCCTAAGCCTTGCCGTTCCCTAACCCTAACCCTAGAACGGAACAGAAACCTACCACCAACACTACACCTTACCCTACGCCGTACCCTAATCCTAAACCGTGCGTCAGCATGTACCCTGACACTAACACGTTTCTGTACCCTCACCGGTGCCCTAAACCTTACCCTTCCCTAACCCTAACCCTAGCCCGGAACAGAAACCTACCACCATCCCTACACCTTACCCTACGCCGTACCCTAATCCTAATCCGTTCGCTGACACTGACCCGGGCGTCAGCAAGTACCCTGACCCTAACACGTTTCTGTACGCTCACCTCTGTCCTAAACCTTGCTGTTCCCTAAACCTAACCCTAGCGCGAAATGGAAACCTACCACAAAACCTACACCTTACCCTATACTGTACCCAAGTCCTAATCCGTACGCTTACACTGACACGTGCGTCAGCACGTATCCTGGTCCTAACACGTTTCCGTACACTCACCTGTGCCCTAAACCTTGCTGTTCCCTAACCCTAACCCTAGCCAGGAACGGAAACCTACCACCATCCCTACACCTTACCCTACGCCGTACCCTAATCCTAATCTGTACGCTGACAATGACGCATGCGTCAGCACATACCCTGACCCTAACACGTTTCCGTACCCTCACCTGTGCCCTAAACCTTGCCGTTCCCTAAGCCTAAACCTAGGCTGGAACGGAAACCTACCCTACGCCGTAACCTATTCCTAATCCGTATGCTGACACTGACCCGTGCGTCAGCAAGTACCCTGACCCTAACACGTTTCCGTACGCTCACCTTTGTCCTAAACCTTACGGTTCCCTAACCCTAACCGTAGCGCGGAAAGGAAACCTACCACAAAACCTACACCTTACCCTACACCGTACCCTAATCCTAATCCGTACGCTGACACTGACCCGTGCGTCAGCACGTACCATGACCCTAACACGTTTCCGTACACTCACCTGTGCCCTAAACCTTGCCGTTCCCTAACCCAAACCCTAGCCCGGAACGGAAACGTATCACCAACCCTACACCTTGCCCTATGCCGTACCCTAATCCTAATCTGTATGCTGACAATGACGCGTGCGTCAGCACATAGCCTGACCCTAACATGTTTCCGTACCCTCACCTGTGCCCTAATCCTTGCCGTTCCCTAAGCCTAACCCTAGGCGGGCACGGAAACCTACCACCAATCCTACACCTTACTCTACACCGTACCCTAATCCTAACCTGTGCGTCAGCATGTACCCTGACCCTAACACGTTTCTGTACCCTCACCTGTGCCTTAAACCTTGCCGTTCCCTAACCCTAACCCTAGCCCGAAACGGAAACCTACCACCAACCCTACACCTTAACCTACGCCATACCCTAATCCTAATCTGTACGCTGACACTGACCCGTGCGTCAGCACGTACCCTGACCCTAACACGTTTCCGTACCCTCACCTGTGCCCTAAACCTTGCCGTTCCCTAAACGTTACCCTACACCAGAACGAAAACCTACCACCAACCCTACACCTTACGCTACGCCGAACCCTCATACTAACCCGTGCGTCAGCACATACACTGACCCTAGCACGTTTCTGTACACTCACCTGTGCCCTAAACCTTCCTGTTCCCTAATCCTAACCCTAGCCCAGAATGGAAACACACCACGAGCCCTACACCTTACCCTACCTACGCCGTAGCTTACTCCTGGTCCGTAAGCTGCCACTGACCCCGGCGTCAGCACGTAGCCTGGCCCTCCCACGTTTCCGTACCCTCACCTCTGCCCTAAGCCTTGCCATTCCCTAACCCTAACCCGAGCCCGGAACGGAAACCCACAAACAGCCCTACACTTTACCTTATAACGTACCCTACTCCTGGACCATACGCTGGCACTGACCTGGGCGTCAGCACGTAGCCTGAACCTCCCACGTTTCCGTACCCTCACCTGTGCTGTAAGCCTTGCCGTTCCCTAACCCTAACCCTAGTCCGGAACCGAAACCCGCCACCAACCCTACACCTTACCCTACGCCGTACCCTACTCCTGGCCCGTACGCCGGCACTGACCCGTGCGTCAGCACGTAGCCTGGCCCTCCCACGTTTCCATACCCTCACCTGTGCCCTAAGCCTTGCCATTCCCTAACCCTAACCCTAGCACAGAACAGAAACCCGCCACCAGCCCTACGCCTTACCCTACGCCGTACGCTACTCCTGGCCTCTACACCGGCACTGACCCGTGCGTCAGCAAGTAGCCTGGCCCTCTCAGGTTTCCGTACCCTCACCTGTGCCCTAAGACTTGCCGTGCCCTAACCCTAACCCTAGCCCGGAACTGAAACCCACCACCAGCTCTACACCTAACCTTACGCCGTACACTATTCCTCATCCGTAAGCTGTCACTGACCCGTGTGTCAGCACGTAGCCTGACCCTCCGACATTTCCGTACCCTCACCTGTGCCCTAAACCTTGCCGTTCCCTCACCCTAACGCTAGCCCGGAACGGAAACCCATCACCAGCCCTACACATTACCCTAGGCCGTACCCTACTCCTTGCCCGTACGCCGGCACTGACCAGTGCGTCAGCACGTAGCCTTGCCCTCCCACGTTTCCGTACCCTCACCTGTGCTGTAAGCCTTGCCGTTCCCTAACCCTAACCCTAGCCCGGAACGGAAACCCGCCAGCAGCCCTACGCCTTACCCTGCGCTGTACCCTACTCCTGGCCCGTATGCCGGCACTGACCCGTGCGTCAGCACGTAGCCTGGCCCTCCCACGTTTCCGTACCCTCACCTGTGCGCTAAGCCTTGCCGTTCCCTAACCCTAACCCTAGCCCGGAATGGAAACCCCCCACAAGACCTACGCCTTACCCTACGCCGTACCCTACTCCTGGCCCGTACGCCGGCACTGACCCGTGCGTCAGCACGTAGCCTGGCCCTCCCACGTTTCCTTACCCTCACCTGTGCTCTAAGCCTTACCGTTCCCTAACCCTAACCTTAGCCCGGAACCGAAACCCGCCACCAACCCTACACCTTACCCTACGCCGTACCCTACTCCTGGCCCGTACGCCGGCACTGACCCGTGCGTCAGCACGTAGCCTGGCCCTCCCACGTTTCCGTACCCTCACCTGTACCCTAAGCCTTGCAGTTCCCTAACCCTATCCCTAGCCTGGAATGGAAACTTACCACCAACCCTACACCTTACCCTACGCTGTACCCTAATCCTAATCCGTACACTGACACTGACCCGTGCGTCAGCAAGTACCCTGACCCTAACACGTTTCCGTAACCTCACCTGTGTCCTAAACCTTGCGGTTCCCTAACCCTAACCCTAGCGCGGAATGGAAAACTACCACAATACCTACACCTTACCCTACGCCGTACCCTAATCCTAATCCATACGCTGACACTGACCCGTGGGTCAGCACGAGCCCTGACCCTAACACGTTTCCGTACACTCACCTGTGCCCTAAACCTTGCCGTTCCGTAACCCTAACCCTAGCCCGGAATGAAAACCTACCACCAACCCTACACCTTACCCTACATTGAACCCTCATACTAACCTGTGCGTCAGCACATACACTGACCCTAACACGTTTCCGTACACTCACCTGTGCCCTAAGCCTTGCCATTCCCTAACCCTAACCCTAGCCGGGAACAGAAACCCGCCACCAGCACTACGCCTTACCCTACGCCGTTGCCTACTCCTGGCCCGTACGCCGGCACTGACCCGTGCGTCAGCACGTAGCCTGGCCCTCCCACGTTTCCGTACCCTCATCTGTGCCCTAAGCCTTGCCGTTCCCTAACCCTAACCCTAGCCCGGAACGGAAACCCACCACCAGCTCTACACCTAACCTTACGCCATACCCTACTCCTCATCCGTAAGCTGGCACTGACCCGTGCATCAGCACGTAGCCTGACCCTCCCACGTTTCTGTACCCTCACCTGTGCCTAAGCCTTGCCGTTCCCTCACCCTAACCCTAGCCCGGAACGGAAACCCATCACCAGCCCTACACATTACCCTAGGCCATACCCTACTCCTGGCCCGTACGCCGGCACTGACCAGTGCGTCAGCACGTAGCCTTGCCCTCCCACGTTTCCGTACCCTCACCTGTGCCCTAAGCCTTGCCGTTCCCTAACCCTAACCCTAGCCCGGAACAGAAAACCCCCACAAGACCTACGCCTTACCCTACGCTGTACCCTACTCCTGGCCCGTACCCCGGCACTGACCCGTGCGTCAGCACGTAGCCTGGCCCTCCCACGTTTCCGTACCCTCACCTGTGCCCTAAGCCTTGCCGTTCCCTAACCCTAACCCTACTCCGGAACGGTAACCCACCACCAGCTCTACACCTAAGATTAAGCCGTACCCTATTCCTCATCCGTAAGCTGGCACTGACCGGTGCGTCAGCACGTAGCCTGGCCCTCCCACGTTTCCGTACCCTCACCTGTGCCCTAAGCCTTGCCGTTCCCTAACCCTAACCCTAGCCCGGAACGGAAACCCGCCACCAGCCCTACGCCTTACCCTACGCCGTTGCCTACTCCTGGCCCGTACGCCGGCACTGACCCGTGCGTCAGCACGTAGCCTGGCCCTCCCACGTTTCCGTACCCTCACCTGTGCCCTAAGCCTTGCCGTTCCCTAACCCTAACCCTAGAACGGAACAGAAACCTACCACCAACACTACACCTTACCCTACGCCGTACCCTAATCCTAAACCGTGCGTCAGCATGTACCCTGACACTAACACGTTTCTGTACCCTCACCGGTGCCCTAAACCTTACCCTTCCCTAACCCTAACCCTAGCCCGGAACAGAAACCTACCACCATCCCTACACCTTACCCTACGCCGTACCCTAATCCTAATCCGTTCGCTGACACTGACCCGGGCGTCAGCAAGTACCCTGACCCTAACACGTTTCTGTACGCTCACCTCTGTCCTAAACCTTGCTGTTCCCTAAACCTAACCCTAGCGCGAAATGGAAACCTACCACAAAACCTACACCTTACCCTATACTGTACCCAAGTCCTAATCCGTACGCTTACACTGACACGTGCGTCAGCACGTATCCTGGTCCTAACACGTTTCCGTACACTCACCTGTGCCCTAAACCTTGCTGTTCCCTAACCCTAACCCTAGCCAGGAACGGAAACCTACCACCATCCCTACACCTTACCCTACGCCGTACCCTAATCCTAATCTGTACGCTGACAATGACGCATGCGTCAGCACATACCCTGACCCTAACACGTTTCCGTACCCTCACCTGTGCCCTAAACCTTGCCGTTCCCTAAGCCTAAACCTAGGCTGGAACGGAAACCTACCCTACGCCGTAACCTATTCCTAATCCGTATGATGACACTGACCCGTGCGTCAGCAGGTACCCTGACCCTAACACGTTTCCGTACGCTCACCTTTGTCCTAAACCTTACGGTTCCCTAACCCTAACCGTAGCGCGGAAAGGAAACCTACCACAAAACCTACACCTTACCCTACACCGTACCCTAATCCTAATCCGTACGCTGACACTGACCCGTGCGTCAGCACGTACCATGACCCTAACACGTTTCCGTACACTCACCTGTGCCCTAAACCTTGCCGTTCCCTAACCCAAACCCTAGCCCGGTACGGAAACGTATCACCAACCCTACACCTTGCCCTATGCCGTACCCTAATCCTAATCTGTATGCTGACAATGACGCGTGCGTCAGCACATAGCCTGACCCTAACATGTTTCCGTACCCTCACCTGTGCCCTAATCCTTGCCGTTCCCTAAGCCTAACCCTAGGCGGGCACGGAAACCTACCACCAATCCTACACCTTACTCTACACCGTACCCTAATCCTAACCTGTGCGTCAGCATGTACCCTGACCCTAACACGTTTCTGTACCCTCACCTGTGCCTTAAACCTTGCCGTTCCCTAACCCTAACCCTAGCCCGAAACGGAAACCTACCACCAACCCTACACCTTAACCTACGCCATACCCTAATCCTAATCTGTACGCTGACACTGACCCGTGCGTCAGCACGTACCCTGACCCTAACACGTTTCCGTACCCTCACCTGTGCCCTAAACCTTGCCGTTCCCTAAACGTTACCCTACACCAGAACGAAAACCTACCACCAACCCTACACCTTACGCTACGCCGAACCCTCATACTAACCCGTGCGTCAGCACATACACTGACCCTAGCACGTTTCTGTACACTCACCTGTGCCCTAAACCTTCCTGTTCCCTAATCCTAACCCTAGCCCAGAATGGAAACACACCACGAGCCCTACACCTTACCCTACCTACGCCGTAGCTTACTCCTGGTCCGTAAGCTGCCACTGACCCCGGCGTAAGCACGTAGCCTGGCCCTCCCACGTTTCCGTACCCTCACCTCTGCCCTAAGCCTTGCCATTCCCTAACCCTAACCCGAGCCCGGAACGGAAACCCACAAACAGCCCTACACTTTACCTTATAACGTACCCTACTCCTGGACCATACGCTGGCACTGACCTGGGCGTCAGCACGTAGCCTGAACCTCCCACGTTTCCGTACCCTCACCTGTGCTGTAAGCCTTGCCGTTCCCTAACCCTAACCCTAGTCCGGAACCGAAACCCGCCACCAACCCTACACCTTACCCTATGCCGTACCCTACTCCTGGCCCGTACGCCGGCACTGACCCGTGCGTCAGCACGTAGCCTGGCCCTCCCACGTTTCCATACCCTCACCTGTGCCCTAAGCCTTGCCATTCCCTAACCCTAACCCTAGCACAGAACAGAAACCCGCCACCAGCCCTACGCCTTACCCTACGCCGTACGCTACTCCTGGCCTCTACACCGGCACTGACCCGTGCGTCAGCAAGTAGCCTGGCCCTCTCAGGTTTCCGTACCCTCACCTGTGCCCTAAGACTTGCCGTGCCCTAACCCTAACCCTAGCCCGGAACTGAAACCCACCACCAGCTCTACACCTAACCTTACGCCGTACACTATTCCTCATCCGTAAGCTGTCACTGACCCGTGTGTCAGCACGTAGCCTGACCCTCCGACATTTCCGTACCCTCACCTGTGCCCTAAACCTTGCCGTTCCCTCACCCTAACGCTAGCCCGGAACGGAAACCCATCACCAGCCCTACACATTACCCTAGGCCGTACCCTACTCCTTGCCCGTACGCCGGCACTGACCAGTGCGTCAGCACGTAGCCTTGCCCTCCCACGTTTCCGTACCCTCACCTGTGCTGTAAGCCTTGCCGTTCCCTAACCCTAACCCTAGCCCGGAACGGAAACCCGCCAGCAGCCCTACGCCTTACCCTGCGCTGTACCCTACTCCTGGCCCGTATGCCGGCACTGACCCGTGCGTCAGCACGTAGCCTGGCCCTCCCACGTTTCCGTACCCTCACCTGTGCGCTAAGCCTTGCCGTTCCCTAACCCTAACCCTAGCCCGGAATGGAAACCCCCCACAAGACCTACGCCTTACCCTACGCCGTACCCTACTCCTGGCCCGTACGCCGGCACTGACCCGTGCGTCAGCACGTAGCCTGGCCCTCCCACGTTTCCTTACCCTCACCTGTGCTCTAAGCCTTACCGTTCCCTAACCCTAACCTTAGCCCGGAACCGAAACCCGCCACCAACCCTACACCTTACCCTACGCCGTACCCTACTCCTGGCCCGTACGCCGGCACTGACCCGTGCGTCAGCACGTAGCCTGGCCCTCCCACGTTTCCGTACCCTCACCTGTACCCTAAGCCTTGCAGTTCCCTAACCCTAACCCTAGCCTGGAATGGAAACCTACCACCAACCCTACACCTTACCCTACGCTGTACCCTAATCCTAATCCGTACACTGACACTGACCCGTGCGTCAGCAAGTACCCTGACCCTAACACGTTTCCGTAACCTCACCTGTGTCCTAAACCTTGCGGGTCCCTAACCCTAACCCTAGCGCGGAATGGAAAACTACCACAATACCTACACCTTACCCTACGCCGTACCCTAATCCTAATCCATACGCTGACACTGACCCGTGGGTCAGCACGTGCCCTGACACTAACACGTTTCCGTACACTCACCTGTGCCCTAAACCTTGCTGTTCCATAATCCTAACCCTAGCCCGGAATGAAAACCTACCACCAACCCTACACCTTACCCTACATTGAACCCTCATACTAACCTGTGAGTCAGCACATACACTGACCCTAACACGTTTCCGTACACTCACCTGTGCCCTAAGCCTTGCCATTCCCTAACCCTAACCCTAGCCGGGAACAGAAACCCGCCACCAGCACTACGCCTTACCCTACGCCGTTGCCTACTCCTGGCCCGTACGCCGGCACTGACCCGTGCGTCAGCACGTAGCCTGGCCCTCCCACGTTTCCGTACCCTCATCTGTGCCCTAAGCCTTGCCGTTCCCTAACCCTAACCCTAGCCCGGAACGGAAACCCACCACCAGCTCTACACCTAACCTTACGCCGTACCCTACTCCTCATCCGTAAGCTGGCACTGACCCGTGCATCAGCACGTAGCCTGACCCTCCCACGTTTCTGTACCCTCACCTGTGCCTAAGCCTTGCCGTTCCCTCACCCTAACCCTAGCCCGGAACGGAAACCCATCACCAGCCCTACACATTACCCTAGGCCATACCCTACTCCTGGCCCGTACGCCGGCACTGACCAGTGCGTCAGCACGTAGCCTTGCCCTCCCACGTTTCCGTACCCTCACCTGTGCCCTAAGCCTTGCCGTTCCCTAACCCTAACCCTAGCCCGGAACGGAAATCCGCCAGCAGCCCTACGCCTTACCCTACGCCGTACCCTACTCCTGGCCCGTACGCCGGCACTGACCCGTGCGTCAGCACGTAGCCTGACACTCCCACGTTTCCGTAACCTCACCTGTGCCCTAAACCTTGCCGTTCCCTAACCCTAACCCTAGTCCGCAACGGTATCCCACCACCACCTCTACACCTAACCTTACGCCGTATCCTATTCCTCATCCGTAAGCTGGCACTGACCCATGCGTCAGCACATAGCCTGACCCTCTCACGTTTCCGTATCCTCACCTGTGCCCTAAGCCTTGCCGTTCCCTAACCCTAACCCTAGCCCGGAACGGAAACACGCCACCAGCCCTACGCCTTACCCTAAGCCGTACCCTACTCCTGGCACGTACGCTGGCACTGACCCGTGCGTCAGCACGTAGCCTGACCCTAACACGTTTCCGTACCCTCATGTCTGTCCTAAACCTTGCCGTTCCCTAACCCTAACCCTAGCCCGGAACGGAAACCCGCCACCAGCCCTACGCACTACCCTATGCCTTACCCTACTCCTAGCCCGTACGCTGGCACTGACCCATGCGTCAGAACGTAGCCTGACCCTCCCACGTTTCCGTACCCTCACCTCTGCCCTAAGCCTTGCCATTCCCTAACCCTAACCCTAGCCCGGAACGGAAACACGCCACCAGCCCTACGCCTTACCCTACGCCGTAACCTACTCTTGGCCCGTACGCTGGCACTGACCCGTGCGTCAGCACGTAGCCTGACCCTCTGACGTTTCTGTACCCTCACCTGTGCCCTAATCCTTGCCGTTCCCTAAGCGTAACCCTAGGCCGGAACGGAAACCTACCACCAACCCTACACCTTACCCTATGCCGTACCCTAATCCTAACCCATGTTTCAGCATGTACCCTGACCCTAACACGTTTCTGTACCCTCACCTGTGCCCTAAACCTTGCCGTTCCCTAACCCTAACCCTAGCCCGGAATGGAAACCTACCACCAACCCTCCACCTTACCCTATGGCGTACCCTAATCCTAATCCGTAAGCTGAAACTGACCCATGCGTCAGAACGTACCCTGACCCTAACACGTTTCCGTACCCTCACCTGTGCCCTAAACCTTGCCGTTCCCTAAACGTTACCCTAGCCCAGAACGAAAACCTACCACTAACCCTACACCTTACCCTACGTCGAACCCTCATAGTAACCTGTGCGTTAGCACATACACTAACCCTAACACGTTTCCGTACAGTTACCTGTGCCCTAAGCCTTGCCGTTCCCTAACCCTAACCCTAGCCGGGAACAGAAACCCGCCACCAGCACTACGTCTTACCCTACGCCGTTGTCTACTCCTGGCCCGTATGCCGGCACTGACCCGTGCGTCAGCACGTAGCCTGGCCCTCCCACGTTTCCGTACCCTCACCTGTGCCCTAAGCCTTGCCGTTCCCTAACCCTAACCCTAGCCCAGAACGGAAACCCACCACCAGCTCTACACCTAACCTTACGCCGTAAACTATTCCTCATCCGTAAGCTGGCACTGACCCGTGCGTCAGCATGTAGCCTGACCCTCCGACGTTTCCGTACCCTCACCTGTGCCCTAAACCTTGCCGTTCCCTCACCCTAACGCTAGCCCGAACGGAAACCCATCACCAGCCCTACACATTACCCTATGCGATACCCTACTCCTGGCCCGTACGCCGGCACTGACCCGTGCGTCAGGACGAAGCCTTGCCCCCCCACTTTTCCGTACTCTCACCTGTGCCCTAAGCCTTGCCGTTCCCTAACCCTAACCCTAGCCCGGAACGGAAACCCGCCAGCAGCCCTACGCCTTACCCTGCGCCGTACCCTACTCCTAGCCCGTACGCCGGCACTGACCCATGCGTCAGCACGTAGCCTGGCCCTCCCACGTTTCCGTATCCTCACCTGTGCCCTAAGCCTTGCCGTTCCCTAACCCTAACCCTAGCCCGGAACAGAAAACCCCCACAAGACCTACGCCTTACCCTACGCTGTACCCTACTCCTGGCCCGTACCCCGGCACTGACCCGTGCGTCAGCACGTAGCCTGGCCCTCCCACGTTTCCGTACCCTCACCTGTGCCCTAAGCCTTGCCGTTCCCTAACCCTAACCCTACTCCGGAACGGTAACCCACCACCAGCTCTACACCTAAGATTAAGCCGTACCCTATTCCTCATCCGTAAGCTGGCACTGACCCGTGCGTCAGCACGTAGCCTGGCCCTCCCACGTTTCCGTACCCTCACCTGTGCCCTAAGCCTTGCCGTTCCCTAACCCTAACCCTAGCCCGGAACGGAAACCCGCCACCAGCCCTACGCCTTACCCTACGCCATTGCCTACTCCGGGCCCGTACGCCGGCACTGACCCGTGCGTCAGCACGTAGCCTGGCCCTCCCACGTTTCCGTACCCTCACCTGTGCCCTAAGCCTTGCCGTTCCCTAACCCTAACCCTAGAACGGAACAGAAACCTACCACCAACACTACACCTTACCCTACGCCGTACCCTAATCCTAAACCGTGCGTCAGCATGTACCCTGACACTAACACGTTTCTGTACCCTCACCGGTGCCCTAAACCTTACCCTTCCCTAACCCTAACCCTAGCCCGGAACAGAAACCTACCACCATCCCTACACCTTACCCTACGCCGTACCCTAATCCTAATCCGTTCGCTGACACTGACCCGTGCGTCAGCAAGTACCCTGACCCTAACACGTTTCTGTACGCTCACCTCTGTCCTAAACCTTGCTGTTCCCTAAACCTAACCCTAGCGCGAAATGGAAACCTACCACAAAACCTACACCTTACCCTATACTGTACCCAAGTCCTAATCCGTATGCTTACACTGACACGTGCGTCAGCACGTATCCTGGTCCTAACACGTTTCCGTACACTCACCTGTGCCCTAAACCTTGCTGTTCCCTAACCCTAACCCTAGCCAGGAACGGAAACCTACCACCATCCCTACACCTTACCCTACGCCGTACCCTAATCCTAATCTGTACGCTGACAATGACGCATGCGTCAGCACATACCCTGACCCTAACACGTTTCCGTACCCTCACCTGTGCCCTAAACCTTGCCGTTCCCTAAGCCTAAACCTAGGCTGGAACGGAAACCTACCCTACGCCGTAACCTATTCCTAATCCGTATGCTGACACTGACCCGTGCGTCAGCAAGTACCCTGACCCTAACACGTTTCCGTACGCTCACCTTTGTCCTAAACCTTACGGTTCCCTAACCCTAACCGTAGCGCGGAAAGGAAACCTACCACAAAACCTACACCTTACCCTACGCCGTACCCTAATCCTAATCCGTACGCTGACACTGACCCGTGAGTCAGCACGTACCATGACCCTAACACGTTTCCGTACACTCACCTGTGCCCTAAACCTTGCCGTTCCCTAACCCAAACCCTAGCCCGGAACGGAAACGTATCACCAACCCTACACCTTGCCCTATGCCGTACCCTAATCCTAATCTGTATGCTGACAATGACGCGTGCGTCAGCACATAGCCTGACCCTAACATGTTTCCGTACCCTCACCTGTGCCCTAATCCTTGCCGTTCCCTAAGCCTAACCCTAGGCGGGCACGGAAACCTACCACCAATCCTACACCTTACTCTACACCGTACCCTAATCCTAACCTGTGCGTCAGCATGTACCCTGACCCTAACACGTTTCTGTACCCTCACCTGTGCCTTAAACCTTGCCGTTCCCTAACCCTAACCCTAGCCCGAAACGGAAACCTACCACCAACCCTACACCTTAACCTACGCCATACCCTAATCCTAATCTGTACGCTGACACTGACCCGTGCGTCAGCACGTACCCTGACCCTAACACGTTTCCGTACCCTCACCTGTGCCCTAAACCTTGCCGTTCCCTAAACGTTACCCTACACCAGAACGAAAACCTACCACCAACCCTACACCTTACGCTACGCCGAACCCTCATACTAACCCGTGCGTCAGCACATACACTGACCATAGCACGTTTCTGTACACTCACCTGTGCCCTAAACCTTCCTGTTCCCTAATCCTAACACTAGCCCAGAATGGAAACACACCACGAGCCCTACACCTTACCCTACCTACGCCGTAGCTTACTCCTGGTCCGTAAGCTGCCACTGACCCCGGCGTCAGCACGTAGCCTGGCCCTCCCACGTTTCCGTACCCTCACCTCTGCCCTAAGCCTTGCCATTCCCTAACCCTAACCCGAGCCCAGAACGGAAACCCACAAACAGCCCTACACTTTACCCTATAACGTACCCTACTCCTGGACCATACGCTGGCACTGACCCGGGCGTCAGCACGTAGCCTGAACCTCCCACGTTTCCGTACCCTCACCTGTGCTGTAAGCCTTGCCGTTCCCTAACCCTAACCCTAGTCCGGAACCGAAACCCGCCACCAACCCTACACCTTACCCTACGCCGTACCCTACTCCTGGCCCGTACGCCGGCACTGACCCGTGCGTCAGCACGTAGCCTGGCCCTCCCACGTTTCCATACCCTCACCTGTGCCCTAAGCCTTGCCATCCCCTAACCCTAACCCTAGCACAGAACAGAAACCCGCCACCAGCCCTACGCCTTACCCTACGCCGTACGCTACTCCTGGCCTCTACACCGGCACTGACCCGTGCGTCAGCACGTAGCCTGGCCCTCTCAGGTTTCCGTACCCTCACCTGTGCCCTAAGACTTGCCGTGCCCTAACCCTAACCCTAGCCCGGAACTGAAACCCACCACCAGCTCTACACCTAACCTTACGCCGTACACTATTCCTCATCCGTAAGCTGTCACTGACCCGTGTGTCAGCACGTAGCCTGACCCTCCGACGTTTCCGTACCCTCACCTGTGCCCTAAACCTTTCCGTTCCCTCACCCTATCGCTAGCCCGGAACGGAAACCCATCACCAGCCCTACACATTACCCTAGGCCGTACCCTACTCCTGGCCCGTACGCCGGCACTGACCAGTGCGTCAGCACGTAGCCTTGCCCTCCCACGTTTCCGTACCCTCACCTGTGCTGTAAGCCTTGCCGTTCCCTAACCCTAACCCTAGCCCGGAACGGAAACCCGCCAGCAGCCCTACGCCTTACCCTGCGCTGTACCCTACTCCTGGCCCGTATGCCGGCACTGACCCGTGCGTCAGCACGTAGCCTGGCCCTCCCACGTTTCCGTACCCTCACCTGTGCGCTAAGCCTTGCCGTTCCCTAACCCTAACCCTAGCCCGGAATGGAAACCCCCCACAAGACCTACGCCTTACCCTACGCCGTACCCTACTCCTGGCCCGTACGCCGGCACTGACCCGTGCGTCAGCACGTAGCCTGGCCCTCCCACGTTTCCTTACACTCACCTGTGCTCTAAGCCTTACCGTTCCCTAACCCTAACCTTAGCCCGGAACCGAAACCCGCCACCAACCCTACACCTTACCCTACGCCGTACCCTACTCCTAGCCCGTACGCTGGCACTGACCCGTGCGTCAGCACGTAGCCTGGCCCTCCCACGTTTCCGTACCCTCACCTGTACCCTAAGCCTTGCAGTTCCCTAACCCTAACCCTAGCCTGGAATGGAAACCTACCACCAACCCTACACCTTACCCTACGCTGTACCCTAATCCTAATCCGTACACTGACACTGACCCGTGCGTCAGCAAGTACCCTGACCCTAACACGTTTCTGTAACCTCACCTGTGTCCTAAACCTTGCGGTTCCCTAACCCTAACCGTAGCGTGGAACGGAAACCTACCACAAAACCTACACCTTACTCTATGCCGTACCCTAATCCTAATCCGTACGCTGACACTGAACCGTGCGTCAGCACGTACCATGACCATAACACGTTTCCGTAACCTCACCTGTGTCCTAAACCTTGCGGTTCCCTAACCCTCACCATAGCGTGGAATGGAAAACTACCACAATACCTACACCTTACCCTACGCCGTACCCTAATCCTAATCCGTACGCTGACACTGACCCGTGCGTCAGCACGTACCCTGACCCTAACACGTTTCCGTATCCTCACCTGTGCCCTAAGCCTTGCCGTTCCCTAACCCTAACCCTAGCCCGGAATGGAAACCTACCACCAACCCTCCACCTTACCCTATGCCGTACCCTAATCCTAATCCGTAAGCTGACACTGACCCGTGCGTCAGAACGTACCCTGACCCTAACACGTTTCCGTACCCTCACCTGTGCCCTAAACCTTGCCGTTCCCTAAACTTTACCCTAACCCGGAACGAAAACCTACCACCAACCCTACACCTTACCCTACGTCGAACCCTCATACTAACCTGTGCGTCAGCACATACACTGACCCTAACACGTTTCCGTACACTCACCTGTGCCCTAAGCCTTGCCGTTCCCTAACCCTAACCCTAGCCGGGAACAGAAACCCGCCACCAGAACTACGCCTTACCCTACGCCGTTGCCTACTCCTGGCCCGTACGCCGGCACTGACCCGTGCGTCAGCACGTAGCCTGGCCCTCCCACGTTTCCGTACCCTCACCTGTGCCCTAAGCCTTGCCGTTCCCTAACCCTAACACTAGCCCGGAACGGAAACCCACCACCAGCTCTACACCTAACCTTACACCATACCCTACTCCTCATCCGTAAACTGGCACTGACCCGTGCGTCAGCACGTAGCCTGACCCTCACACGTTTCTGTACCCTCACCTGTGCCTAAGCCTTGCCGTTCCCTCACCCTAACCCTAGCCCGGAACGGAAACCCATCACCAGCCCTACACATTACCCTAGGCCGTACCCTACTCCTGGCCCGTACGCCGGCACTGACCAGTGCGTCAGCACGTAGCCTTGCCCTCCCACGTTTCCGTACCGTCACCTGTGCCCTAAGCCTTGTCGTTCCCTAACCCTAACCCTAGCCCGGAACGGAAATCCGCCAGCAGCCCTACGCCTTACCCTACGCCGTACCCTACTCCTGGCCCGTACGCCGGCACTGACCCGTGCGTCAGCACGTAGCCTGACCCTCCCACGTTTCCGTAACTTCACCTGTGCCCGAAACCTTGCCGTTCCCTAACCCTAACCCTAGTCCGAAACGGTAACCTACCACCCCCTCTACACCTAACCTTACGCCGTATCCTATTCCTCATCCGTAAGCTGGCACTGACCCATGCGTCAGCACATAGCCTGACCCTCTCACGTTTCCATACCCTCACCTGTGCCCTAAACCTTGCTGTTCCCTAATCCTAAACCTAGGCTGGAACGGAAACCTACCACCAACCCTACACCTTACCCTACGCCGTACCCTAATCCTAACACGTGCGTCAGCATGTACCCTGACCCTAACACGTTTCTGTACCCTCACCTGTGCCGTAAACCTTGCCGTTCCCTAGCCCTAACCCTAGCCCAGAATGGAAACCTACCACCAACCCTACACCTTACCCTACGCCGTACCCTAATCCTTCTCCATACGCTGACACTGACCCGTGCGTCAGCACGTAGCCTGAGCCTAACACGTTTCCGTACCCTCACCTGTGCCCTAAACCTTGCAGTTCCCTAACCCTAACCCTAGCCTGGAACGGAAACCTACCACCAACCCTACACCTTACCCTACGCCATAACCTAATCCTAATCCGTATGCTGACACTGACCCGTGCGTCAGCAAGTACCCTGACCCTAACATGTTTCCGTACGCTCAACTTTGTCCTAAACCTTACGGTTCCCTAACCCTAACCGTAGCGCAGAAAGGAAACCTACCACAAAACCTACACCTTACCCTACGCCGTACCCTAATCCTAATCCGTACGCTGACACTGACCCGTGCGTCAGCACGTACCATGACCCTAACACGTTTCCGTACATTCACCTGTGCCCTAAACCTTGCCGTTCCCTAACCCAAACCCTAGCCCGGAACGGAAACGTATCACCAACCCTACACCTTGCCCTATGCCGTACCCTAATCCTAATCTGTATGCTGACAATGACGCGTGCGTCAGCACATAGCCTGACCCTAACATGTTTCCGTACCCTCACCTGTGCCCTAATCCTTGCCGTTCCCTAAGCCTAACCCTAGGCGGGCACGGAAACCTACCACCAATCCTACACCTTAATCTACACCGTACCCTAATCCTAACCTGTGCGTCAGCATGTACCCTGACCCTAACACGTTTCTGTACCCTCACCTGTGCCTTAAACCTTGCCGTTCCCTAACCCTAACCCTAGCCCTAAATGGAAACCTACCACCAACCCTACACCTTAACCTACGCCATACCCTAATCCTAATCTGTACGCTGACACTGACCCGTGCGTCAGCACGTACCCTGACCCTAACACGTTTCCGTACCCTCACCTGTGCCCTAAACCTTGCCGTTCCCTAAAAGTTACCCTACACCAGAACGAAAACCTACCACCAACCCTACACCTTACCCTACGCCGAACCCTCATACTAATCCGTGCGTCAGCACATACACTGACCCTAACACGTTTCTGTACCCTCACCTGTGCCTTAAACCTTGCCGATCCCTAACCCTAACCCTAGCCCGGAACGGAAACCTGCCACCAGGGGTACGCCTTACCTTACGCCGTACCCTACTACTGGCCCGTACGCCGGCACTGACCCGTGCGTCAGCACGTAGCCTGGCCCTCCCACATTTCCGTACCCTCACCTGTCCCCTAAGCCTTGCCATTCCCTAACCCTAACCGTAGCCCGGAACGGAAACCCGCCACCAGCCCTACGCCTTACCCTACGCCGTACCCTACTCCTGGCCCGTACGCCAGCACTGACCCGTGCGTCAGTACTAAGCCTGGCCCTCCCACCTTTCCGTACCCTCACCTGTGCCCTAAGACTTGCCGTTCCCTAACCCTAACCCTAGCCCGGAATGGAAACGCGCTACCAGCCCTTCGCCTTACCCTACGCCGTTGCATACTCCTGGCCCGTACCCCGGCACTGACCCGTGCGTCAGTACGTAGCCTGGCCGTCCCACGTTTCCGCACCCTCAGCTGTGCCCTAATTCTTGCCGTGCCCTAACCCTAACCTTAGCCCGGAAGGAAACCCGCCACCAGCCCTACGCCTTACCCTATGCCATACTCTAATCCTTCTCCATACGTTGACACTGAGCAGTGCGTCAGCACGTACCCTGAGCCTAACACGTTTCCGTACCGTCACCTGTGCCCTAAACCTTGCAGTTCCCTAACCCTAACCCTAGCCTGGAACGGAAAACTACCACCAACCCTACACCTTACCCTACGCCGTAACCTAATACTAATCCATACGCTGACACTGACCCGTGCGTCAGCAAGTTCCCTGACCCTAACACGTTTCCGTAACCTCATGTCTGTCCTAAACCTTGCCGTTCCCTAACCCTAACCCTAGCGCGGAATGGAAAGCTACCACAAAACCTACACCTTACCCTACACCGTACCCAAATCCTAATCCGTACGCTTACACTGACAAGTGCGTCAGCACGTACGCTGATGCTAACACGTTTCCGTACACTCACCTGTGCCCTAATCCTTGCCATTCCCTAAGCGTAACACTAGGCCGGAACGGAAACCTACCACAAACCCTACACCTTACCCTACGCCGTACCCTAATCCTAACCCGTGCGTCAGCATGTACCCTGACCCTAACACGTTTCTGTACCCTGACCTGTGCCCTAAACCTTGCCGTTCCCTAACCCTAACCCTAGCCCGGAATGGAAACCTACCACCAACCCTCCACCTTTCCCTATGCCGTACCCTAATCCTAATCCGTAAGCTGACACTGACCCGTGCGTCAGAACGTACCCTGACCCTAACACGTTTCCGTACCCTCACCTGTGCCCTAAGCCTTGCCGTTCCCTAAACGTTACCCTAGCCCGGAACGAAAACCTACCACCAACCCTACACCTTACACTACGCCGAACCCTCATACTAACCCGTGCGTCAGCACATACACTAACCCTAACACGTTTCCGTACACTCACCTGTGCCCTAAACCTTGCTGTTCCCTAACCCTAACCCTAGCCCAGAATGGAAAACCACCACCAGCCCTACACCTAACCTTACGCCGTACCCTATTCCTCATCCGTAAGCTGGCACTGACCCATGCGTCAGCACGTAGCCTGATCCTCCCACGTTTCCGTACCCTCACCTGTGCCCTAAGCCTTGCCGTTCCCTCACCCTAACCCTAGCCCAGAACGGAAACCCACCACCAGCCCTACACCTTACCCTATGCCGTAGCCTACTCCTGGCCCATACGCTGGCACTGACCCGTGCGTCAGCACATACCATGACCCTAACACGTTTCCGTACCCTCACCTGTGCCCTAAGCCTTCCCGTTCCCTAACGCTAAACTTAGCACAGAACGGAAACCCACCAACAGCCCTACACCTTACCCTACGCCGTACCCTAATCCTGCCCTGTACGCTGGCACTGACCCGTACGTCAGCACGTAGCCTGACATTCCCACGTTTCCGTAACCTCACCTGTGCCCTAAACCTTGCCGTTCCCAAACCCTAACGGTAGCCCGGAATGGAAACGTATCACCAACCCTACACCTTACCCTACGCCGTACCCTAATCCTAATCCGTACGCTGACAATGACCCGTGCGTCAGCACATACCCTGACCCTAACATGTTTCCGTACCCTCACCTGTGCCCTAATCCTTGCCGTAACCTAAGCCTAACCCTAGGCCGGCACGAAAACCCACCACCAGCTCTACACCTAACCTTACGCTGTACCCTACTCCTCATCCGTAAGCTGGCACTGACCCGTGCGTCAGCACGTAGCCTGACCCTCCCACGTTTCTGTACCCTCACCTGTGCCTAAGGCTTGCCGTTCCCTCACCCTAACCCTAGCCCGGAACGGAAACCCATCACCAGCCCTACACATTACCCTAGGCCGTACCCTACTCCTGGCCCGTACGCCGGCACTGACCAGTGCGTCAGCACGTAGCCTTGCCCTCCCACGTCTCCGTACCCTCACCTGTGCCCTAAGCCTTGCCGTTCCCTAACCCTAACCCTAGCCCGGAACGGAAATCCGCCAGCAGCCCTACGCCTTACCCTACGCCGTACCCTACTCCTGGCCCGTACGCTGGCACTGACCCGTGCGTCAGCACGTAGCCTGACCCTCCCAAGTTTCCGTAACCTCACCTGTGCCCTAAACCTTGCCGTTCCCTAACCCTAACCCTAGTCCGAAACGGTAACCCACCACCACCTCTACACCTAACCTTACGCCGTATCCTATTCCTCATCCGTAAGCTGGCACTGACCCGTGCGTCAGTACGTAGCCTGGCCCTCCCACGTTTCCGTACCCTCACCTGTGCCCTAAGCCTTGCAATTCCCTAACCCTAACCCTAGCCCTGAATGGAAACCCAAAACCAGCCCTACACATTACCCTATGCCGTAGCTTACTCCTGGTCTGTAAGCTGGCACTGACCCCGGCGTCAGCACGTAGCCTGACCCTCCCACGTTTCCGTACCCTCACCTCTGCCCTAAGCCTTGCCATTCCCTAACCCTAACCCGAGCCCAGAACGGAAACCCACAAACAGCCCTACACTTTACCCTATAACGTACCCTACTCCTGGACCATACGCTGGCACTGACCCGGGCGTCAGCACGTAGCCTGAACCTCCCACGTTTCCGTACCCTCACCTGTGCTGTAAGCCTTGCCGTTCCCTAACCCTAACCCTAGTCCGGAACCGAAACCCGCCACCAACCCTACACCTTACCCTACGCCGTACCCTACTCCTGGCCCGTACGCCGGCACTGACCCGTGCGTCAGCACGTAGCCTGGCCCTCCCACGTTTCCATACCCTCACCTGTGCCCTAAGCCTTGCCATCCCCTAACCCTAACCCTAGCACAGAACAGAAACCCGCCACCAGCCCTACGCCTTACCCTACGCCGTACGCTACTCCTGGCCTCTACACCGGCACTGACCCGTGCGTCAGCACGTAGCCTGGCCCTCTCAGGTTTCCGTACCCTCACCTGTGCCCTAAGACTTGCCGTGCCCTAACCCTAACCCTAGCCCGGAACTGAAACCCACCACCAGCTCTACACCTAACCTTACGCCGTACACTATTCCTCATCCGTAAGCTGTCACTGACCCGTGTGTCAGCACGTAGCCTGACCCTCCGACGTTTCCGTACCCTCACCTGTGCCCTAAACCTTTCCGTTCCCTCACCCTATCGCTAGCCCGGAACGGAAACCCATCACCAGCCCTACACATTACCCTAGGCCGTACCCTACTCCTGGCCCGTACGCCGGCACTGACCAGTGCGTCAGCACGTAGCCTTGCCCTCCCACGTTTCCGTACCCTCACCTGTGCTGTAAGCCTTGCCGTTCCCTAACCCTAACCCTAGCCCGGAACGGAAACCCGCCAGCAGCCCTACGCCTTACCCTGCGCTGTACCCTACTCCTGGCCCGTATGCCGGCACTGACCCGTGCGTCAGCACGTAGCCTGGCCCTCCCACGTTTCCGTACCCTCACCTGTGCGCTAAGCCTTGCCGTTCCCTAACCCTAACCCTAGCCCGGAATGGAAACCCCCCACAAGACCTACGCCTTACCCTACGCCGTACCCTACTCCTGGCCCGTACGCCGGCACTGACCCGTGCGTCAGCACGTAGCCTGGCCCTCCCACGTTTCCTTACACTCACCTGTGCTCTAAGCCTTACCGTTCCCTAACCCTAACCTTAGCCCGGAACCGAAACCCGCCACCAACCCTACACCTTACCCTACGCCGTACCCTACTCCTAGCCCGTACGCTGGCACTGACCCGTGCGTCAGCACGTAGCCTGGCCCTCCCACGTTTCCGTACCCTCACCTGTACCCTAAGCCTTGCAGTTCCCTAACCCTAACCCTAGCCTGGAATGGAAACCTACCACCAACCCTACACCTTACCCTACGCTGTACCCTAATCCTAATCCGTACACTGACACTGACCCGTGCGTCAGCAAGTACCCTGACCCTAACACGTTTCTGTAACCTCACCTGTGTCCTAAACCTTGCGGTTCCCTAACCCTAACCGTAGCGTGGAACGGAAACCTACCACAAAACCTACACCTTACTCTATGCCGTACCCTAATCCTAATCCGTACGCTGACACTGAACCGTGCGTCAGCACGTACCATGACCATAACACGTTTCCGTAACCTCACCTGTGTCCTAAACCTTGCGGTTCCCTAACCCTCACCATAGCGTGGAATGGAAAACTACCACAATACCTACACCTTACCCTACGCCGTACCCTAATCCTAATCCGTACGCTGACACTGACCCGTGCGTCAGCACGTACCCTGACCCTAACACGTTTCCGTATCCTCACCTGTGCCCTAAGCCTTGCCGTTCCCTAACCCTAACCCTAGCCCGGAATGGAAACCTACCACCAACCCTCCACCTTACCCTATGCCGTACCCTAATCCTAATCCGTAAGCTGACACTGACCCGTGCGTCAGAACGTACCCTGACCCTAACACGTTTCCGTACCCTCACCTGTGCCCTAAACCTTGCCGTTCCCTAAACTTTACCCTAACCCGGAACGAAAACCTACCACCAACCCTACACCTTACCCTACGTCGAACCCTCATACTAACCTGTGCGTCAGCACATACACTGACCCTAACACGTTTCCGTACACTCACCTGTGCCCTAAGCCTTGCCGTTCCCTAACCCTAACCCTAGCCGGGAACAGAAACCCGCCACCAGAACTACGCCTTACCCTACGCCGTTGCCTACTCCTGGCCCGTACGCCGGCACTGACCCGTGCGTCAGCACGTAGCCTGGCCCTCCCACGTTTCCGTACCCTCACCTGTGCCCTAAGCCTTGCCGTTCCCTAACCCTAACACTAGCCCGGAACGGAAACCCACCACCAGCTCTACACCTAACCTTACACCATACCCTACTCCTCATCCGTAAACTGGCACTGACCCGTGCGTCAGCACGTAGCCTGACCCTCACACGTTTCTGTACCCTCACCTGTGCCTAAGCCTTGCCGTTCCCTCACCCTAACCCTAGCCCGGAACGGAAACCCATCACCAGCCCTACACATTACCCTAGGCCGTACCCTACTCCTGGCCCGTACGCCGGCACTGACCAGTGCGTCAGCACGTAGCCTTGCCCTCCCACGTTTCCGTACCGTCACCTGTGCCCTAAGCCTTGTCGTTCCCTAACCCTAACCCTAGCCCGGAACGGAAATCCGCCAGCAGCCCTACGCCTTACCCTACGCCGTACCCTACTCCTGGCCCGTACGCCGGCACTGACCCGTGCGTCAGCACGTAGCCTGACCCTCCCACGTTTCCGTAACTTCACCTGTGCCCGAAACCTTGCCGTTCCCTAACCCTAACCCTAGTCCGAAACGGTAACCTACCACCCCCTCTACACCTAACCTTACGCCGTATCCTATTCCTCATCCGTAAGCTGGCACTGACCCATGCGTCAGCACATAGCCTGACCCTCTCACGTTTCCATACCCTCACCTGTGCCCTAAACCTTGCTGTTCCCTAATCCTAAACCTAGGCTGGAACGGAAACCTACCACCAACCCTACACCTTACCCTACGCCGTACCCTAATCCTAACACGTGCGTCAGCATGTACCCTGACCCTAACACGTTTCTGTACCCTCACCTGTGCCGTAAACCTTGCCGTTCCCTAGCCCTAACCCTAGCCCAGAATGGAAACCTACCACCAACCCTACACCTTACCCTACGCCGTACCCTAATCCTTCTCCATACGCTGACACTGACCCGTGCGTCAGCACGTAGCCTGAGCCTAACACGTTTCCGTACCCTCACCTGTGCCCTAAACCTTGCAGTTCCCTAACCCTAACCCTAGCCTGGAACGGAAACCTACCACCAACCCTACACCTTACCCTACGCCATAACCTAATCCTAATCCGTATGCTGACACTGACCCGTGCGTCAGCAAGTACCCTGACCCTAACATGTTTCCGTACGCTCAACTTTGTCCTAAACCTTACGGTTCCCTAACCCTAACCGTAGCGCAGAAAGGAAACCTACCACAAAACCTACACCTTACCCTACGCCGTACCCTAATCCTAATCCGTACGCTGACACTGACCCGTGCGTCAGCACGTACCATGACCCTAACACGTTTCCGTACATTCACCTGTGCCCTAAACCTTGCCGTTCCCTAACCCAAACCCTAGCCCGGAACGGAAACGTATCACCAACCCTACACCTTGCCCTATGCCGTACCCTAATCCTAATCTGTATGCTGACAATGACGCGTGCGTCAGCACATAGCCTGACCCTAACATGTTTCCGTACCCTCACCTGTGCCCTAATCCTTGCCGTTCCCTAAGCCTAACCCTAGGCGGGCACGGAAACCTACCACCAATCCTACACCTTAATCTACACCGTACCCTAATCCTAACCTGTGCGTCAGCATGTACCCTGACCCTAACACGTTTCTGTACCCTCACCTGTGCCTTAAACCTTGCCGTTCCCTAACCCTAACCCTAGCCCTAAATGGAAACCTACCACCAACCCTACACCTTAACCTACGCCATACCCTAATCCTAATCTGTACGCTGACACTGACCCGTGCGTCAGCACGTACCCTGACCCTAACACGTTTCCGTACCCTCACCTGTGCCCTAAACCTTGCCGTTCCCTAAAAGTTACCCTACACCAGAACGAAAACCTACCACCAACCCTACACCTTACCCTACGCCGAACCCTCATACTAATCCGTGCGTCAGCACATACACTGACCCTAACACGTTTCTGTACCCTCACCTGTGCCTTAAACCTTGCCGATCCCTAACCCTAACCCTAGCCCGGAACGGAAACCTGCCACCAGGGGTACGCCTTACCTTACGCCGTACCCTACTACTGGCCCGTACGCCGGCACTGACCCGTGCGTCAGCACGTAGCCTGGCCCTCCCACATTTCCGTACCCTCACCTGTCCCCTAAGCCTTGCCATTCCCTAACCCTAACCGTAGCCCGGAACGGAAACCCGCCACCAGCCCTACGCCTTACCCTACGCCGTACCCTACTCCTGGCCCGTACGCCAGCACTGACCCGTGCGTCAGTACTAAGCCTGGCCCTCCCACCTTTCCGTACCCTCACCTGTGCCCTAAGACTTGCCGTTCCCTAACCCTAACCCTAGCCCGGAATGGAAACGCGCTACCAGCCCTTCGCCTTACCCTACGCCGTTGCATACTCCTGGCCCGTACCCCGGCACTGACCCGTGCGTCAGTACGTAGCCTGGCCGTCCCACGTTTCCGCACCCTCAGCTGTGCCCTAATTCTTGCCGTGCCCTAACCCTAACCTTAGCCCGGAAGGAAACCCGCCACCAGCCCTACGCCTTACCCTATGCCATACTCTAATCCTTCTCCATACGTTGACACTGAGCAGTGCGTCAGCACGTACCCTGAGCCTAACACGTTTCCGTACCGTCACCTGTGCCCTAAACCTTGCAGTTCCCTAACCCTAACCCTAGCCTGGAACGGAAAACTACCACCAACCCTACACCTTACCCTACGCCGTAACCTAATACTAATCCATACGCTGACACTGACCCGTGCGTCAGCAAGTTCCCTGACCCTAACACGTTTCCGTAACCTCATGTCTGTCCTAAACCTTGCCGTTCCCTAACCCTAACCCTAGCGCGGAATGGAAAGCTACCACAAAACCTACACCTTACCCTACACCGTACCCAAATCCTAATCCGTACGCTTACACTGACAAGTGCGTCAGCACGTACGCTGATGCTAACACGTTTCCGTACACTCACCTGTGCCCTAATCCTTGCCATTCCCTAAGCGTAACACTAGGCCGGAACGGAAACCTACCACAAACCCTACACCTTACCCTACGCCGTACCCTAATCCTAACCCGTGCGTCAGCATGTACCCTGACCCTAACACGTTTCTGTACCCTGACCTGTGCCCTAAACCTTGCCGTTCCCTAACCCTAACCCTAGCCCGGAATGGAAACCTACCACCAACCCTCCACCTTTCCCTATGCCGTACCCTAATCCTAATCCGTAAGCTGACACTGACCCGTGCGTCAGAACGTACCCTGACCCTAACACGTTTCCGTACCCTCACCTGTGCCCTAAGCCTTGCCGTTCCCTAAACGTTACCCTAGCCCGGAACGAAAACCTACCACCAACCCTACACCTTACACTACGCCGAACCCTCATACTAACCCGTGCGTCAGCACATACACTAACCCTAACACGTTTCCGTACACTCACCTGTGCCCTAAACCTTGCTGTTCCCTAACCCTAACCCTAGCCCAGAATGGAAAACCACCACCAGCCCTACACCTAACCTTACGCCGTACCCTATTCCTCATCCGTAAGCTGGCACTGACCCATGCGTCAGCACGTAGCCTGATCCTCCCACGTTTCCGTACCCTCACCTGTGCCCTAAGCCTTGCCGTTCCCTCACCCTAACCCTAGCCCAGAACGGAAACCCACCACCAGCCCTACACCTTACCCTATGCCGTAGCCTACTCCTGGCCCATACGCTGGCACTGACCCGTGCGTCAGCACATACCATGACCCTAACACGTTTCCGTACCCTCACCTGTGCCCTAAGCCTTCCCGTTCCCTAACGCTAAACTTAGCACAGAACGGAAACCCACCAACAGCCCTACACCTTACCCTACGCCGTACCCTAATCCTGCCCTGTACGCTGGCACTGACCCGTACGTCAGCACGTAGCCTGACATTCCCACGTTTCCGTAACCTCACCTGTGCCCTAAACCTTGCCGTTCCCAAACCCTAACGGTAGCCCGGAATGGAAACGTATCACCAACCCTACACCTTACCCTACGCCGTACCCTAATCCTAATCCGTACGCTGACAATGACCCGTGCGTCAGCACATACCCTGACCCTAACATGTTTCCGTACCCTCACCTGTGCCCTAATCCTTGCCGTAACCTAAGCCTAACCCTAGGCCGGCACGAAAACCCACCACCAGCTCTACACCTAACCTTACGCTGTACCCTACTCCTCATCCGTAAGCTGGCACTGACCCGTGCGTCAGCACGTAGCCTGACCCTCCCACGTTTCTGTACCCTCACCTGTGCCTAAGCCTTGCCGTTCCCTCACCCTAACCCTAGCCCGGAACGGAAACCCATCACCAGCCCTACACATTACCCTAGGCCGTACCCTACTCCTGGCCCGTACGCCGGCACTGACCAGTGCGTCAGCACGTAGCCTTGCCCTCCCACGTCTCCGTACCCTCACCTGTGCCCTAAGCCTTGCCGTTCCCTAACCCTAACCCTAGCCCGGAACGGAAATCCGCCAGCAGCCCTACGCCTTACCCTACGCCGTACCCTACTCCTGGCCCGTACGCTGGCACTGACCCGTGCGTCAGCACGTAGCCTGACCCTCCCAAGTTTCCGTAACCTCACCTGTGCCCTAAACCTTGCCGTTCCCTAACCCTAACCCTAGTCCGAAACGGTAACCCACCACCACCTCTACACCTAACCTTACGCCGTATCCTATTCCTCATCCGTAAGCTGGCACTGACCCGTGCGTCAGTACGTAGCCTGGCCCTCCCACGTTTCCGTACCCTCACCTGTGCCCTAAGCCTTGCAATTCCCTAACCCTAACCCTAGCCCTGAATGGAAACCCAAAACCAGCCCTACACATTACCCTATGCCGTAGCTTACTCCTGGTCTGTAAGCTGGCACTGACCCCGGCGTCAGCACGTAGCCTGACCCTCCCACGTTTCCGTACCCTCACCTGTGCCCTAAGCCTTGCCGTTCCCTAACACTAACCCTAGCCCAGAACGGAAACCCACCACCAGCCCTACACTTTACCCTATGCCGTACCCTACTCCTGGCCCGTACGCTGGCACTGACCCGTGCGTCAGCACGTAGCCTGAACCTCCCACGTTTCCGTACCCTCACCTGTGCCCTAAGCCTTGTCGTTCCCTAACCCTAACCCTAGACCGGAACGGAAACCCACCACCAGCTCTACACCTAACCTTACGCCGTACCCTATTCCTCATCCATAAGCTGGCACTGACCCGTGCGTCAGCACTTAGCCTGACCCTCCCACGTTTCCGTACCCTCACCTGTGCCCTAAGCCTTGCCGTTCCCTAACCCTAACCCTAGCCAGGAACGGAAACCTACCACCAAAGCTACACCTTACCCTACGCCGTACCCTAATCCTAACCCGTGTGTCAGCATGTACCCTGACACTAACACGTTTCTGTACCCTCACCTGTGCCCTAAACCTTACCGTTCCCTAACGCTAACCCTAGCCCGGAACAGAAGCCTACCACCAACCCTACACCTTACCCTACACCGTACCCTAATCCTAATCCGTACGCTGACACTGACCCGTGCATCAGCAAGTACCCTGACCCTAACACGTTTCCGTACCCTCACCTCTGCCCTAAACCTTGCCGTTCCCTAACCCTAACCCTAGCGCGGAATGGAAACCTAGCACAAAACCTACACTTTACCCTATACTGTACCCAAATCCTAATCCGTATGCTTACACTGACACATGCGTCAGCACGTATCCTGACCCTAACACGTTTCCGTAACCTCACCTGTGTCCTAAACCTTGCGGTTCCCTAACCCTAACCCTAGCCCAGAATGGAAACCTACCACCAACCCTACACCTTACCCTAGGCCATACCCTAATCCTTCTCCATATGCTGACAGTGACCCGTGCGTCAGCACGTACCCTGAGCCTAACACGTTTCCGTACCCTCACCTGTGCCCTAAACCTTGCAGTTCCCTAACCCTAACCCTAGCCTGGAACGGAAACCTACCACCAACCCTACACCTTACCCTACGCCGTAACCTAATCCTAATCCATACGCTGACACTGACCCGTGCGTCAGCAAGTACCCTGACCCTAACACGTTTCCGTACGCTCACCTGTGTTCTAAACCTTACGGTTCCCTAACCCTAACCGTAGCGTGGAACGGAAACCTACCACAAAACCTACACCTTACCCTACGCCGTACCCTAATCCTAATCCATACGCTGACACTGAACCGTGCGTCGGGACGTACCATGACCATAACACGTTTCCGTACACTCACCTGTGCCCTAAGCCTTGCCGTTCCCTAACCCTAACCCTAGCCGGGAACAGAAACCCGCCACCAGCACTACGCCTTACCCTACGCCGTTGCCTACTCCTGGCCCGTACGCCGGCACTGACCCGTGCGTCAGCACGTAGCCTGGCCCTCCCACGTTTCCGTAACCTCACCTGTGCCCTAAGCCTTGCCGTTCCCTAACCCTAACCATAGCCCGGAACGGAAACCCACCACCAGCTCTACACCTAACCTTACACCGTACCCTACTCCTCATCCGTAAGCTGGCACTGACCCGTGCGTCAGCACGTAGCCTGACCCTCACACGTTTCTGTACCCTCACCTGTGCCTAAGCCTTGCCGTTCCCTCACCCTAACCCTAGCCTGGAACGGAAACCCATCACCAGCCCTACACATTACCCTAGGCCGTACCCTACTCCTGGCCCGTACGCCGGCACTGACCAGTGCGTCAGCACGTAGCCTTGCCCTCCCACGTTTCCGTACCCTCACCTGTGCCCTAAGCCTTGCCGTTCCCTAACCCTAACCCTAGCCCGGAACGGAAATCCGCCAGCAGCCCTACGCCTTACCCTACGCCGTACCCTACTCCTGGCCCGTACGCCGGCACTGACCCGTGCGTCAGCACGTAGCCTGACCCTCCCACGTTTCCGTAACCTCACCTGTGCCCGAAACCTTGCCATTCCCTAACCCTAACCCTAGTCCGAAACGGTAACCCACCACCACCTCTACACCTAACCTTACACCGTATCCTATTCCTCATCCGTAAGCTGGCACTGACCCATGCGTCAGCACATAGCCTGACCCTCTCACGTTTCCGTACCCTCACCTGTGCCCTAAACCTTGCAGTTCCCTAACCCTAACCCTAGCCTCGAATGGAAACCTACCACCAACCCTACACCTTACCCTACGCCGTAACCTAATCCTAATCCGTACGCTGACACTGACCCGTGCGTCAGCAAGTACCCTGACCCTAACACGTTTCCGTACGCTCACCTGTGTCCTAAACCTTACGGTTCCCTAACCCTAACCGCAGCACGGAAAGGAAACCTACCACAAAACCTACACCTTACCCTACGCCGTACCCTAATCCTAATCCGTACGCTGACACTGACCCGTGCGTCAGCACGTACCATGACCCTAACACGTTTCCGTACACTCACCTGTGCCCTAAACCTTGCCGTTCCCTAACCCAAACCCTAGCCCGGAACGGAAACGTATCACCAACCCTACACCTTACGCTACGCCGTACCCTAATCCTAATCTGTATGCTGACAATGACGCGTGCGTCAGCACATACCGTGACCCTAACATGTTTCCGTACCCTCACCTGTGCCCTAATCCTTGCCGTAACCTAAGCCTAACCCTAGGCCGGCACGGAAACCTACCACCAACCCTACACCTTACTCTACGCCGTACCCTAATCCTAACCCGTGCGTCAGCATGTACCCTGACCCTAACACGTTTCTGTACCCTCACCTGTAGCCTAAACCTTGCCGTTCCCTAACCCTAACCCTAGCCCGAAACGGAAACCTACCACCAACCCTAAACCTTACCCTAGGCCATACCCTAATCCTAATCCGTACGCTGACACTGACCCGTACGTCAGCACGTACCCTGACCCTAACACGTTTCCGTACCCTCACCTGTGCCCAAAACCTTGCAGTTCCCTAACCCTAACCCTAGCCCAGAACGGAAAACTACCACCATCACTATACCTTACCCTACGCCATACCCTAATCCTAATCTGTACGCTGACAATGACCTGTGCGTCAGCACATACCCTGACCCTAACACGTTTCCGTACCCTCACCTGTGCCCTAAACCTTGCAGTTCCCTAACCCTAACCCTAGCCTCGAATGGAAACCTACCACCAACTCTACACCTTACCCTACGCCGTACCCTAATCCTAATCCGTACGCTGACACTGACCCGTGCGTCAGCACGTACCATGACCCTAACACGTTTCCGTACACTCACCTGTGCCTTAAACCTTGCCGTTCCCTAACCCAAACCCTAGCCCGGAACGGAAACGTATCACCAACCCTACACCTTACCCTACGCCGTACCCTAATCCTAATCTGTATGCTGACAATGACGCGTGCGTCAGCACATACCCTGACCCTAACATGTTTCCGTACCCTCACCTGTGCCCTAATCCTTGCCGTTCCCTAAGCCTAACCCTAGGCCGGCATGGAAACCTACCACCAACCCTACACCTTACTCTACGCCGTACCCTAATCCTAACCCGTGCGTCAGCACGTACCCTGACCCTAACACGTTTCCGTACCCTCACCTGAGCCCTAATCCTTGCCGTTCCCTAAACGTTACCCTAGCCCGGAACGAAAACCTACCACCAACCCTGCACCTTACCCTACGCCTAACCCTCATACTAACCCGTGCGTCAGCACATACACTGACCCTAACACGTTTCCGTACACTCACCTGTGCCCTAAACCTTGCTGTTCCCTAACCCTAACCCTAGCCCAGAATGGAAACCCACCACCAAACCTACACCTTACCCTACACCGTAAACTAATCCTAATCCATACGCTGACACTGACCCGTGCGTCAGCAAGTACCCTGACCCTAACACGTTTCCGTACGCTCACCTGTGTCCTAAACCTTACGGTTCACTAACCCTAACCGTAGCGCGGAAAGGAAACCTACCACAAAACCGACACCTTACCCTACGCCGTACCCTAATCCTAATCCGTACGATGACACTGACCCGTGCGTCACCACGTACCATGACCCTAACACGTTTCCGTACACTCACCTGTGCCCTAAACCTTGCCGTTCCCTAACCCTAACCGTAGCTCGGAAAGGAATCCTACCACAAAACCTACACCTTACCCTACGCCGTACCCTAATCCTAATCTGTACGCTGACAATGACGCGTGCGTCAGCACATACCCTGACCCTAACATGTTTCCGTACCCTCACCTGTGCCCTAATCCTTGCCGTTCCCTAAGCCTAACCCTAGGCCAGCACGGAAACCTACCACCAACCCTACACCTTACTCTACGCCGTACCCTAATCCTAAACCGTGCGTCAGCATGTACCCTGACCCTAACACGTTTCTGTACCCTCACCTGTGCCCTAAACCTTGCCGTTCCCTAACCCTAACCCTAGCCCGAAACGGAAACCTACCACCAACCCTACACCTTACCCTACGCCGTACGCTACTCCTGGCCTCTACACCGGCACTGACCCGTGCGTCAGCACGTAGCCTGGCCCTCCCAGGTTTCCATACCCTCACCTGTGCCCTAAGCCTTGCCGTGCCCTATCCCTAACCCTAGCCCGGAACGGAAACCCGCCAACAGCCCTACGCCTTACCCTACGCCGTTGCCTACTCCTGGCCCGTACGCCAGCACTGACCCGTGCGTCAGCACGTAGCCTGGCCCTCCCACGTTTCCGTACCCTCACCTGTGCCCTAAGCCTTGCCGTTTCCTAACCCTAACCCTAGCCCGGAACAGAAACCCGCCACCAGCCCTACGCTTTACCCTACGCCGTTGCATACTCCTGGCCCGTATGCCGGCACTGACTCGTGCGTCAGCACGTAGCCTGGCCCTGCCACGTTTCCGTACCCTCACCTGTGCCCTAAGCCTTTCCGTTCCCTAACCCTAACCCAAGCTGGGAACAGAAACCCGCCACCAGCACTACACCTTACCCTACACCGTTTCCGAATCCTGGCCCGTACGCCGGCACTGAACCGTGCGTCAGCACATAGCCTGGACGTCCCACGTTTCCGTACCCTCACCTGTGCCCTAAGCCTTGATGTTCCTTAGCCCTAAACCTAGACCTGAACGGAAACCCGCCACCAGCCCTATGCCTTACCCTACGCCGTTGCCTACTCCTGGCCCGTACGCCGGCACTTACCCGTGCATCAGCACGTAGCCTGGCCCTCCCACGTTTCCGTACCCTCACCTGTGCCCTAAGCCTTGCCGTTCCCTAACCCTAATCCTAGCCCGGAACGGAAACCCGCCACAAGCCCTACGCCTTACCCTACGCCGTTGCCTACTCCTGGCCCGTACGCCGGCACTGAACCGTGCGTCAGCACGTAGCCTGGCCCTCCCACGTTTCCGTACCCTCACCTGTGCCCTAAGCCTTGCCGTTCCCTAACCCTAACCCTGGCCCGAAACAGAAACCTACCACCAACCCTACACCTTACCCTACGCCGTACCCTAATCCTAACCCATGCGTCAGCATGTACCCTGACACTAACACGTTTCTGTACCCTCAACAGTGCCGTAAACCTTACCGTTCCCTAACCCTAACCCTATCTCGGAACAGAAACCTACGACCAACCCTACACCTTACCCTACGCCGTACCCTAATACTAATCCGTTCGCTGACACTGACCCGTGCGTCAGCAAGTACGCTGACCCTAACACGTTTCTGTACGCTCACCTCTGTCCTAAACCTTGCCTTTCCCTAACCCTAACCCTAGCGCGGAATGGAAACCTACCACAAAACCTACACCTTACCCTATACTGTACCCAAATCCTAATCCGTACGCTTACACTGACACGTGCGTCTGCACGTATCCTGGCCCTAACACGTTTCCGTACACTCACCTGTGCCCTAAACCTTGCCGTTCCCTAACCCTAACCCTAGCCCGGAACGGAAACCTACCACCATCCCTACACCTTACCCTACGCCGTACCCTAATCCTAATCTGTACGCTGACAATGACCCGTGCGTCAGCACATACCCTGACCCTAACACCTTTCCGTACCCTCACCTGTGCCCTAAACTTTGCCGTTCCCTAAGCCTAAACCTAGGCAGGAATGGAAACCTACCACCAACCCTACACCTTACCCTATGCCGTACCCTAATCCTAACACGTGCGTCAGCATGTACCCTGACCCTAACACGTTTCCGTATCCTCACCTGTGCCGTAAACCTTGCCGTTCCCTAACCCTAACCCTAGCCCAGAATGGGAACCTACCACCATCCCTACACCTTACCCTATGCCGTACCCTAATCCTTCTCCATACGCTGACACGGACCCGTGTGTCAGCACATACCCTGAGCCTAACACGTTTCCGTACCCTCACCTGTGCCCTAAACCTTGCAGTTCCCTAACCCTAACCCTAGCCTGGAACGGAAACCTACCACCAACCCTACACCTTACCCTACGCCGTAACCTAATCCTAATCCGTACGCTGACACTGACCCGTGCGTCAGCACGTACCCTGACCCTAACACGTTTCCGTACGCTCACCTGTGTCCTAAACCTTACGGTTCCCTAACCCTAACCGCAGTGCGGAAAGGATACCTACCACAAAACCTACACCTTACCCTACGCCGTACCCTAATCCTAATCCGTACGCTGACACTGACCCGTGCGTCAGCACGTACCATGACCCTAACACGTTTCCGTACACTCACCTGTGCCCTAAACCTTGCCGTTCCCTAACCCAATCCCTAGCCCGGAATGGAAACGTATCACCAACCCTACACCTTACGCTACGCCGTACCCTAATCCTAATCTGTATGCTGACAATGACGCGTGCGTCAGCACATACACTGACCCTAACATGTTTCCGTACCCTCACCTGTGCCCTAATCCTTGCCGTAACCTAAGCCTAACCCTAGGCCGGCACGGAAACCTACCACCAACCCTACACCTTACTCTACGCCGTACCCTAATCCTAACCCGTGCGTCAGCATGTACCCTGACCCTAACACGTTTCTGTACCCTCACCTGTAGCCTAAACCTTGCCGTTCCCTAACCCTAACCCTAGCCCGAAACGGAAACCTACCACCAACCCTACACCTTACCCTAGGCCATACCCTAATCCTAATCCGTACGCTGACACTGACCCGTACGTCAGCACGTACCCTGACCCTAACACGTTTCCGTACCCTCACCTGTGCCCAAAACCTTGCAGTTCCCTAACCCTAACCCTAGCACAGAACGGAAAACTACCACCATCACTATACCTTACCCTACGCCATACCCTAATCCTAATCTGTACGCTGACAATGACCTGTGCGTCAGCACATACCCTGACCCTAACACGTTTCCGTACCCTCACCTGTGCCCTAAACCTTGCAGTTCCCTAACCCTAACCCTAGCCTCGAATGGAAACCTACCACCAACCCTACACCTTACCCTACGCCGTAACCTAATCCTAATCCGTACGCTGACACTGACCCGTGCGTCAGCAAGTACCCTGACCCTAACACGTTTCCGTACGCTCACCTGTGTCCTAAACCTTACGGTTCCCTAACCCTAACCGCAGCACGGAAAGGAAACCTACCACAAAACCGACACCTTACCCTACGCCGTACCCTAATCCTAATCCGTACGATGACACTGACCCGTGCGTCACCACGTACCATGACCCTAACACGTTTCCGTACACTCACCTGTGCCCTAAACCTTGCCGTTCCCTAACCCTAACCGTAGCTCGGAAAGGAATCCTACCACAAAACCTACACCTTACCCTACGCCGTACCCTAATCCTAATCTGTACGCTGACAATGACGCGTGCGTCAGCACATACCCTGACCCTAACATGTTTCCGTACCCTCACCTGTGCCCTAATCCTTGCCGTTCCCTAAGCCTAACCCTAGGCCAGCACGGAAACCTACCACCAACCCTACACCTTACTCTACACCGTACCCTAATCCTAACCCGTGCGTCAGCATGTACCCTGACCCTAACACGTTTCTGTACCCTCACCTGTGCCCTAAACCTTGCCGTTCCCTAACCCTAACCCTAGCCCGAAACGGAAACCTACCACCAACCCTACACCTTACCCTACGCCGTACGCTTCTCCTGGCCTCTACACCGGAACTGACCCGTGCGTCAGCACGTAGCCTGGCCCTCCCAGGTTTCCATACCCTCACCTGTGCCCTAAGCCTTGCCGTGCCCTAACCCTAACCCTAGCCCGGAAAGGAAACCCGCCAACAGCCCTACGCCTTACCCTACGCCGTTGCCTACTCCTGGCCCGTACGCCAGCACTGACCCATGCGTCAGCACGTAGCCTGGCCCTCCCACGTTTCCGTACCCTCACCTGTGCCCTAAGCCTTGCCGTTTCCTAACCCTAACCCTAGCCCGGAACAGAAACCCGCCACCAGCCCTACGCTTTACCCTACGCCGTTGCATACTCCTGGCCCGTATGCCGGCACTGACTCGTGCGTCAGCACGTAGCCTGGCCCTGCCACGTTTCCGTACCCTCACCTGTGCCCTAAGCCTTTCCGTTCCCTAACCCTAACCCAAGCCGGGAACAGAAACCCGCCACCAGCACTACACCTTACCCTACACCGTTTCCGAATCCTGGCCCGTACGCCGGCACTGAACCGTGCGTCAGCACATAGCCTGGACGTCCCACGTTTCCGTACCCTCACCTGTGCCCTAAGCCTTGATGTTCCTTAGCCCTAAACCTAGACCTGAACGGAAACCCGCCACCAGCCCTACGCCTTACCCTACACCGTACCCTACTCCTGGCCCGTACGCCGGCACTGACCCGTGCGTCAGCACGAAGCCTGGCCCTCCCACGTTTCCGTACCCTCACCTGTGCCCGAAGCCTTGCCGTTCCCTAACCCTACTCATAGCCAGGAATGGAAACCTGCCACCAGCCCTACGCCTTACCCTACGCCGTTGCCTACTCCTGGCCCGTACGCCGGCACTGACCCGTGCGTCATCACGGAGCCTGGCCATCCCACGTTTCCGTACCCTCACCTGTGCCCTAAGCCTTGCCGTTGTCTAACCCAAACCCTAGCCCGGAACGGAAACCCGCCACCAGCCCTACGCCTTACCCTACGCCGTACCCTACTCCTGGCCCGTACCCCGGCACTTACCCGTGCATCAGCACGTAGCCTGGCCCTCCCACGTTTCCGTACCCTCACCTTACCCTAAGCCTTGCCGTTCCCTAACCCTAACCCTAGCCCGGAACGGAAATCCACCACCAGCCCTACGCCTTACCCTACGCCGTACCCTACTCCTGGCCCATACGCCGGCACTGACCCGTGTGTCAGCACGTAGCCTGGCCCTCCCACGTTTCCGTACCCTCACCTGTGCCCTAAGCCTTGCCGTTCCCTAACCCTAATCCTAGCCCGGAACGGAAACCCGCCACAAGCCCTACGCCTTACCCTACGCCGTTGCCTACTCCTGGCCCGTACGCCGGCACTGAACCGTGCGTCAGCACGTAGCCTGGCCCTCCCACGTTTCCGTACCCTCACCTGTGCCCTAAGCCTTGCCGTTCCCTAACCCTAACCCTGGCCCGAAACAGAAACCTACCACCAACCCTACACCTTACCCTACGCCGTACCCTAATCCTAACCCATGCGTCAGCATGTACCCTGACACTAACACGTTTCTGTACCCTCAACAGTGCCGTAAACCTTACCGTTCCCTAACCCTAACCCTATCTCGGAACAGAAACCTACGACCAACCCTACACCTTACCCTACGCCGTACCCTAATACTAATCCGTTCGCTGACACTGACCCGTGCGTCAGCAAGTACGCTGACCCTAACACGTTTCTGTACGCTCACCTCTGTCCTAAACCTTGCCTTTCCCTAACCCTAACCCTAGCGCGGAATGGAAACCTACCACAAAACATACACCTTACCCTATACTGTACCCAAATCCTAATCCGTACGCTTACACTGACATGTGCGTCTGCACGTATCCTGGCCCTAACACGTTTCCGTACACTCACCTGTGCCCTAAACCTTGCCGTTCCCTAACCCTAACCCTAGCCCGGAACGGAAACCTACCACCATCCCTACACCTAACCCTACGCCGTACCCTAATCCTAATCTGTACGCTGACAATGACCCGTGCGTCAGCACATACCCTGACCCTAACACGTTTCCGTACCCTCACCTGTGCCCTAAACTTTGCCGTTCCCTAAGCCTAAACCTAGGCAGGAACGGAAACCTACCACCAACCCTACACCTTACCCTATGCCGTACCCTAATCCTAACACGTGCGTCAGCATGTACCCTGACCCTAACACGTTTCCGTATCCTCACCTGTGCCGTAAACCTTGCCGTTCCCTAACCCTAACCCTAGCCCAGAATGGGAACCTACCACCATCCCTACACCTTACACTATGCCGTACCCTAATCCTTCTCCATACGCTGACACGGACCCGTGTGTCAGCACATACCCTGAGCCTAACACGTTTCCGTACCCTCACCTGTGCCCTAAACCTTGCAGTTCCCTAACCCTAACCCTAGCCTGGAACGGAAACCTACCACCAACCCTACACCTTACCCTACGCCGTAACCTAATCCTAATCCGTACGCTGACACTGACCCGTGCGTCAGCACGTATCCTGACCCTAACACGTTTCCGTAACCTCACCTGTGTCCTAAACCTTGCGGTTCCCTAACCCTAACCCTAGCCCAGAATGGAAACCTACCACCAACCCTACACCTTACACTACGCCGTAACCTAATCCTAATCCGTACGCTGACACTGACCCGTGCGTCAGCACGTACCCTGACCCTAACACGTTTCCGTACGCTCACCTGTGTCCTAAACCTTACGGTTCCCTAACCCTAACCGCAGTGCGGAAAGGATACCTACCACAAAACCTACACCTTACCCTACGCCGTACCCTAATCCTAATCCGTACGCTGACACTGACCCGTGCGTCAGCACGTACCATGACCCTAACACGTTTCCGTACACTCACCTGTGCCTTAAACCTTGCCGTTCCCTAACCCAAACCCTAGCCCGGAACGGAAACGTATCACCAACCCTACACCTTACGCTACACCGTACCCTAATCCTAATCTGTATGCTGACAATGACGCGTGCGTCAGCACATACACTGACCCTAACATGTTTCCGTACCCTCACCTGTGCCCTAATCCTTGCCGTAACCTAAGCCTAACCCTAGGCCGGCACGGAAACCTACCACAAACCCTACACCTTACTCTACGCCGTACCCTAATCCTAACCCGTGCGTCAGCATGTACCCTGACCCTAACACGTTTCTGTACCCTCACCTGTAGCCTAAACCTTGCCGTTCCCTAACCCTAACCCTAGCCCGAAACGGAAACCTACCACCAACCCTACACCTTACCCTAGGCCATACCCTAATCCTAATCCGTACGCTGACACTGACCCGTACGTCAGCACGTACCCTGACCCTAACACGTTTCCGTACCCTCACCTGTGCCCAAAACCTTGCAGTTCCCTAACCCTAACCCTAGCACAGAACGGAAAACTACCACCATCACTATACCTTACCCTACGCCATACCCTAATCCTAATCTGTACGCTGACAATGACCTGTGCGTCAGCACATACCCTGACCCTAACACGTTTCCGTACCCTCACCTGTGCCCTAAACCTTGCAGTTCCCTAACCCTAACCCTAGCCTCGAATGGAAACCTACCACCAACCCTACACCTTACCCTACGCCGTAACCTAATCCTAATCCGTACGCTGACACTGACCCGTGCGTTAGCATGTACCCTGACACTAACACGTTTATGTACCCTCACCTGTGCCCTAAACCTTACCGTTCCCTAACCCTAACCCTAGCCCGGAACAGAAGCCTACAACCAACCCTACACCTTACCCTACGCCGTACCCTAATCCTAATCCGTACGCTGACACTGACCCGTGCATCAGCAAGTACCCTGACCCTAACACGTTTCCGTACCCTCACCTCTGTCCTAAACCTTGCCGTTCCCTAACCCTAACCCTAGCGCGGAATGGAAAACTAGCACAAAACCTACACTTTACCCTATACTGTACCCAAATCCTAATCCGTATGCTTACACTGACACGTGCGTCAGTACGTATCCTGACCCTAACACGTTTCCGTAACCTCACCTGTGTCCTAAACCTTGCGGTTCCCTAACCCTAACCCTAGCCCAGAATGGAAACCTACCACCAACCCTACACCTTACCCTAGGCCGTACCCTAATCCTTCTCCATATGCTGACAGTGACCCGTGCGTCAGCACGTACCCTGAGCCTAACACGTTTCCGTACCCTCACCTGTGCCCTAAACCTTGCAGTTCCCTAACCCTAACCCTAGCCTGGAACGGAAAACTACCACCAACCCTACACCTTACCCTACGCCGTAACCTAATCCTAATCCATACGCTGACACTGACCCGTGCGTCAGCAAGTACCCTGACCCTAACACGTTTCCGTACGCTCACCTGTATCCTAAACCTTACGGTTCCCTAACCCTAACCGTAGCGTGGAACGGAAACCTACCACAAAACCTACACCTTACCCTACGCCGTACCCTAATCCTAATCCATACGCTGACACTGAACCGTGCGTCAGCACGTACCATGACCATAACACGTTTCCGTACACTCACCTGTGCCCTAAGCCTTACCGTTCCCTAACCCTAACCCTAGCCGGGAATAGAAACCCGCCACCAGCACTACACCTTACCCTACGCCGTTGCCTACTCCTGGCCCGTACGCCGGCACTGACCCGTGCGTCAGCACGTAGCCTGGCCCTCCCACGTTTCCGTACCCTCACCTGTGCCCTAAGCGTTGCCGTTCCCGAACCCTAACCCTAGCCCGGAACGGAAACCCACCACCAGCTCTACACCTAACCTTACGCCGTACCCTACTCCTCATCCGTAAGCTGGCACTGACCCGTGCGTCAGCACGTAGCCTGACCCTCCCTCGTTTCTGTACCCTCACCTGTGCCTAAGCCTTGCCGTTCCCTCACCCTAACCCTAGCCCGGAACGGAAACCCATCACCAGCCCTACACATTACCCTAGGCCGTACCCTACTCCTGGCCCGTACGCCGGCACTGACCAGTGCATCAGCACGTAGCCTTGCCCTCCCACGTTTCCGTAGCCTCACCTGTGCCCTAAGCCTTGCCGTTCCCTAACCCTAACCCTAGCCCGGAACGGAAATCCGCCAGCAGCCCTACGCCTTACCCTACGCCGTACCCTACTCCTGGCCCGTACGCCGGCACTGACCCGTGCGTCAGCACGTAGCCTGACCCTCCCACGTTTCCGTAACCTCACCTGTGCCCGAAACCTTGCCGTTCCCTAACCCTAACCCTAGTCCGAAACGGTAACCCACCACCCCCTCTACACCTAACCTTACGCCGTATCCTATTCCTCATCCGTAAGCTGGCACTGACCCATGCGTCAGCACGTAGCCTGGCCCTCCCACGTTTCCGTACCCTCACCTGTGCCCTAAGCCTTGCCGTTTCCTAACCCTAACCCTAGCCCGGAACAGAAACCCGCCACCAGCCCTACGCTTTACCCTACGCCGTTGCATACTCCTGGCCCGTATGCCGGCACTGACTCGTGCGTCAGCACGTAGCCTGGCCCTGCCACGTTTCCGTACCCTCACCTGTGCCCTAAGCCTTTCCGTTCCCTAACCCTAACCCAAGCCGGGAACAGAAACCCGCCACCAGCACTACACCTTACCCTACACCGTTTCCGAATCCTGGCCCGTACGCCGGCACTGACCCGTGCGTCAGCACATAGCCTGGACGTCCCACGTTTCCGTACCCTCACCTGTGCCCTAAGCCTTGCTGTTCCTTAGCCCTAAACCTAGACCTGAACGGAAACCCGCCACCAGCCCTACGCCTTACCCTACACCGTACCCTACTCCTGGCCCGTACGCCGGCACTGACCCGTTCGTCAGCACGAAGCCTGGCCCTCCCACGTTTCCGTACCCTCACCTGTGCCCGAAGCCTTGCCGTTCCCTAACCCTAACCCTAGCCCGGAACAGAAACCTACCACCATCACTACACCTTACCCTACGCCGTACCCTAATCCTAAACCGTGCGTCAGCATGTACCCTGACACTAACACTTTTCTGTACCCTCACCGGTGCCCTAAACCTTACCCTTCCCTAACCCTAACTCTAGCCCGGAACAGAAACCTACCACCAACCCTACACCTTACCCTACGCCGTACCCTAATCCTAATCCATTCGCTGACACTGACCCGTGCGTCAGCAAGTACCCTGACCCTAACACGTTTCTGTACGCTCACCTCTGTCCTAAACCTTGCCGTTCCCTAACCCTAACCATAGCGCGAAATGGAAACCTACCACAAAACCTACACCTTACCCTATACTGTACCCAAATCCTAATCCATACGCTTACACTGACACGTGCGTCAGCACGTATCCTGGCCCTAACACGTTTCCGTACACTCACCTGTGCCCTAAACCTTGCTGTTCCCTAACCCTAACCCTAGCCAGGAACAGAAACCTACCACCATCCCTACACCTTACCCTACGCCGTACCCTAATCCTAATCTGTACGCTGAAAATGACGCATGCGTCAGCACATACCCTGACCCTAACACGTTTCCGTACCCTCACCTGTGCCCTAAACCTTGCTGTTCCCTAAGCCTAAACCTAGGCTGGAACGGAAACCTACCACCAACCCTACACCTTACTCTATGCCGTACCCTAATCCTAAACCGTGCGTCAGCATGTACCCTGACCCTAACACGTTTCTGTACCCTCACCTGTGCTGTAAACCTTGCAGTTCCCTAACCCTAACCCTAGCCTGGAACGGAAACCTACCACCAACCCTACACCTTACCCTACGCCGTAACTTAATCCTAATCCATATGCTGACACTGACCCGTGCGTCAGCAAGTACCCTGACCCTAACACGTTTCCGTACGCTCACCTTTGTCCTAAACCTTACGGTTCCCTAACCCTAACCGTAGCGCGGAAAGGAAACCTACCACAAAACCTACACCTTACCCTACGCCGTACCCTAATCCTAATCCGTACGCTGACACTGACCCGTGCCTCAGCACGTACCATGACCCTAACACGTTTCCATACACTCACCTGTGCCCTAAACCTTGCCGTTCCCTAACCCAAACCCTAGCCCGAAACGGAAACGTATCACCAACCCTACACCTTGCCCTATGCCGTACCCTAATCCTAATCTGTATGCTGACAATGACGCGTGCGTCAGCACATAGCCTGACCCTAACATGTTTCCGTACCCTCACCTGTGCCCTAATCCTTGCCGTTCCCTAAGCATAACCCTAGGCGGGCACGGAAACCTACCACCAATCCTACACCTTACTCTACACCGTACCCTAATCCTAACCCGTGCGTCAGCACGTACCCTGACCCTAACACGTTTCCGTACCCTCACCTGTGCCCTAAACCTTGCCGTTCCCTAAACGTTAACCTACACCAGAACGAAAACCTACCACCAACCCTACACCTTACCCTACGCCGAACCCTCATACTAACCCGTGCGTCAGCACATACACTGACCCTAACACGTTTCTGTACACTCACCTGTGCCCTAATCCTTCCTGTTCCCTAATCCTAACCCTAGCCCAAAATGGAAACACACCACCAGCCCTACACCTTACCCTACCTACACCGTAGCTTACTCCTGGTCCGTAAGCTGCCACTGACCCCGGCGTCAGCACGAAGCCTGGCCCTCCCACGTTTCCGTACCCTCACCTGTGCCCTAAGTCTTGCCGATCCCTAACCCTAACCCTAGCCCGGAACGGAAACCTGCCACCAGCCGTACGCCTTACCCTACGCCGTACCCTACTACTGGCCCGTACGCCGGCACTGACCTGTGCGTCAGCACGTGGCCTGGCCCTCCCACATTTCCGTACCCTCACCTGTCGTCTAAGCCTTGCCATTCCCTAACCCTAACCCTAGCCCGGAACGGAAACCCGCCACCAGCCCTACGCCTTACCCTACGCCGTACCCTACTCCTGGCCCGTAGGCCGGCACTGACTCGTGCGTCAGTACATAGCTTGGCCCTCCCACGTTTCCGTACCCTCACCTGTCCTCTAAGCCTTGCCATTCCCTAACCCTAACCCTAGCCCCGAATGGAAACCCAACACCAGCCCTACACCTTACCCTATACCGTACGCTATTCCTGGCCCGTACGCCGGCACTGACCCATGCGTCAGCACGTAGCCTGGCCCTCCCACGTTTCCGTACCCTCACCTGTGCCCTAAGCCTTGCCGTTCCCTAACCCTAACCCTAGCCCGGAACGGAAACCCGCCACCAGCCCTACGCCTTACCCTACGCCATTGCCTACTCCGGGCCCGTACGCCGGCACTGACCCGTGCGTCAGCACGTAGCCTGGCCCTCCCACGTTTCCGTACCCTCACCTGTGCCCTAAACTTTGCCGTTCCCTAAGCCTAAACCTAGGCAGGAACGGAAACCTACCACCAACCCTACACCTTACCCTATGCCGTACCCTAATCCTAACACGTGCGTCAGCATGTACCCTGACCCTAACACGTTTCCGTATCCTCACCTGTGCCGTAAACCTTGCCGTTCCCTAACCCTAACCCTAGCCCAGAATGGGAACCTACCACCATCCCTACACCTTACCCTATGCCGTACCCTAATCCTTCTCCATACGCTGACACGGACCCGTGTGTCAGCACATACCCTGAGCCTAACACGTTTCCGTACCCTCACCTGTGCCCTAAACCTTGCAGTTCCCTAACCCTAACCCTAGCCTGGAACGGAAACCTACCACCAACCCTACACCTTACACTACGCCGTAACCTAATCCTAATCCGTACGCTGACACTGACCCGTGCGTCAGCACGTATCCTGACCCTAACACGTTTCCGTAACCTCACCTGTGTCCTAAACCTTGCGGTTCCCTAACCCTAACCCTAGCCCAGAATGGAAACCTACCACCAACCCTACACCTTACACTACGCCGTAACCTAATCCTAATCCGTACGCTGACACTGACCCGTGCGTCAGCACGTACCCTGACCCTAACACGTTTCCGTACGCTCACCTGTGTCCTAAACCTTACGGTTCCCTAACCCTAACCGCAGTGCGGAAAGGATACCTACCACAAAACCTACACCTTACCCTACGCCGTACCCTAATCCTAATCCGTACGCTGACACTGACCCGTGCGTCAGCACGTACCATGACCCTAACACGTTTCCGTACACTCACCTGTGCCTTAAACCTTGCCGTTCCCTAACCCAAACCCTAGCCCGGAACGGAAACGTATCACCAACCCTACACCTTACGCTACACCGTACCCTAATCCTAATCTGTATGCTGACAATGACGCGTGCGTCAGCACATACACTGACCCTAACATGTTTCCGTACCCTCACCTGTGCCCTAATCCTTGCTGTAACCTAAGCCTAACCCTAGGCCGGCACGGAAACCTACCACAAACCCTACACCTTACTCTACGCCGTACCCTAATCCTAACCCGTGCGTCAGCATGTACCCTGACCCTAACACGTTTCTGTACCCTCACCTGTAGCCTAAACCTTGCCGTTCCCTAACCCTAACCCTAGCCCGAAACGGAAACCTACCACCAACCCTACACCTTACCCTAGGCCATACCCTAATCCTAATCCGTACGCTGACACTGACCCGTACGTCAGCACGTACCCTGACCCTAACACGTTTCCGTACCCTCACCTGTGCCCAAAACCTTGCAGTTCCCTAACCCTAACCCTAGCACAGAACGGAAAACTACCACCATCACTATACCTTACCCTACGCCATACCCTAATCCTAATCTGTACGCTGACAATGACCTGTGCGTCAGCACATACCCTGACCCTAACACGTTTCCGTACCCTCACCTGTGCCCTAAACCTTGCAGTTCCCTAACCCTAACCCTAGCCTCGAATGGAAACCTACCACCAACCCTACACCTTACCCTACGCCGTAACCTAATCCTAATCCGTACGCTGACACTGACGCGTGCGTTAGCATGTACCCTGACACTAACACGTTTATGTACCCTCACCTGTGCCCTAAACCTTACCGTTCCCTAACCCTAACCCTAGCCCGGAACAGAAGCCTACAACCAACCCTACACCTTACCCTACGCCGTACCCTAATCCTAATCCGTACGCTGACACTGACCCGTGCATCAGCAAGTACCCTGACCCTAACACGTTTCCGTACCCTCACCTCTGTCCTAAACCTTGCCGTTCCCTAACCCTAACCCTAGCGCGGAATGGAAAACTAGCACAAAACCTACACTTTACCCTATACTGTACCCAAATCCTAATCCGTATGCTTACACTGACACGTGCGTCAGTACGTATCCTGACCCTAACACGTTTCCGTAACCTCACCTGTGTCCTAAACCTTGCGGTTCCCTAACCCTAACCCTAGCCCAGAATGGAAACCTACCACCAACCCTACACCTTACCCTAGGCCGTACCCTAATCCTTCTCCATATGCTGACAGTGACCCGTGCGTCAGCACGTACCCTGAGCCTAACACGTTTCCGTACCCTCACCTGTGCCCTAAACCTTGCAGTTCCCTAACCCTAACCCTAGCCTGGAACGGAAAACTACCACCAACCCTACACCTTACCCTACGCCGTAACCTAATCCTAATCCATACGCTGACACTGACCCGTGCGTCAGCAAGTACCCTGACCCTAACACGTTTCCGTACGCTCACCTGTATCCTAAACCTTACGGTTCCCTAACCCTAACCGTAGCGTGGAACGGAAACCTACCACAAAACCTACACCTTACCCTACGCCGTACCCTAATCCTAATCCATACGCTGACACTGAACCGTGCGTCAGCACGTACCATGACCATAACACGTTTCCGTACACTCACCTGTGCCCTAAGCCTTACCGTTCCCTAACCCTAACCCTAGCCGGGAATAGAAACCCGCCACCAGCACTACACCTTACCCTACGCCGTTGCCTACTCCTGGCCCGTACGCCGGCACTGACCCGTGCGTCAGCACGTAGCCTGGCCCTCCCACGTTTCCGTACCCTCACCTGTGCCCTAAGCGTTGCCGTTCCCGAACCCTAACCCTAGCCCGGAACGGAAACCCACCACCAGCTCTACACCTAACCTTACGCCGTACCCTACTCCTCATCCGTAAGCTGGCACTGACCCGTGCGTCAGCACGTAGCCTGACCCTCCCTCGTTTCTGTACCCTCACCTGTGCCTAAGCCTTGCCGTTCCCTCACCCTAACCCTAGCCCGGAACGGAAACCCATCACCAGCCCTACACATTACCCTAGGCCGTACCCTACTCCTGGCCCGTACGCCGGCACTGACCAGTGCATCAGCACGTAGCCTTGCCCTCCCACGTTTCCGTAGCCTCACCTGTGCCCTAAGCCTTGCCGTTCCCTAACCCTAACCCTAGCCCGGAACGGAAATCCGCCAGCAGCCCTACGCCTTACCCTACGCCGTACCCTACTCCTGGCCCGTACGCCGGCACTGACCCGTGCGTCAGCACGTAGCCTGACCCTCCCACGTTTCCGTAACCTCACCTGTGCCCGAAACCTTGCCGTTCCCTAACCCTAACCCTAGTCCGAAACGGTAACCCACCACCCCCTCTACACCTAACCTTACGCCGTATCCTATTCCTCATCCGTAAGCTGGCACTGACCCATGCGTCAGCACGTAGCCTGGCCCTCCCACGTTTCCGTACCCTCACCTGTGCCCTAAGCCTTGCCGTTTCCTAACCCTAACCCTAGCCCGGAACAGAAACCCGCCACCAGCCCTACGCTTTACCCTACGCCGTTGCATACTCCTGGCCCGTATGCCGGCACTGACTCGTGCGTCAGCACGTAGCCTGGCCCTGCCACGTTTCCGTACCCTCACCTGTGCCCTAAGCCTTTCCGTTCCCTAACCCTAACCCAAGCCGGGAACAGAAACCCGCCACCAGCACTACACCTTACCCTACACCGTTTCCGAATCCTGGCCCGTACGCCGGCACTGACCCGTGCGTCAGCACATAGCCTGGACGTCCCACGTTTCCGTACCCTCACCTGTGCCCTAAGCCTTGCTGTTCCTTAGCCCTAAACCTAGACCTGAACGGAAACCCGCCACCAGCCCTACGCCTTACCCTACACCGTACCCTACTCCTGGCCCGTACGCCGGCACTGACCCGTGCGTCAGCACGAAGCCTGGCCCTCCCACGTTTCCGTACCCTCACCTGTGCCCGAAGCCTTGCCGTTCCCTAACCCTAACCCTAGCCCGGAACAGAAACCTACCACCAACACTACACCTTACCCTACGCCGTACCCTAATCCTAAACCGTGCGTCAGCATGTACCCTGACACTAACACTTTTCTGTACCCTCACCGGTGCCGTAAACCTTACCCTTCCCTAACCCTAACTCTAGCCCGGAACAGAAACCTACCACCAACCCTACACCTTACCCTACGCCGTACCCTAATCCTAATCCATTCGCTGACACTGACCCGTGCGTCAGCAAGTACCCTGACCCTAACACGTTTCTGTACGCTCACCTCTGTCCTAAACCTTGCCGTTCCCTAACCCTAACCATAGCGCGAAATGGAAACCTACCACAAAACCTACACCTTACCCTATACTGTACCCAAATCCTAATCCATACGCTTACACTGACACGTGCGTCAGCACGTATCCTGGCCCTAACACGTTTCCGTACACTCACCTGTGCCCTAAACCTTGCTGTTCCCTAACCCTAACCCTAGCCAGGAACAGAAACCTACCACCATCCCTACACCTTACCCTACGCCGTACCCTAATCCTAATCTGTACGCTGACAATGACGCATGCGTCAGCACATACCCTGACCCTAACACGTTTCCGTACCCTCACCTGTGCCCTAAACCTTGCTGTTCCCTAAGCCTAAACCTAGGCTGGAACGGAAACCTACCACCAACCCTACACCTTACTCTATGCCGTACCCTAATCCTAAACCGTGCGTCAGCATGTACCCTGACCCTAACACGTTTCTGTACCCTCACCTGTGCTGTAAACCTTGCAGTTCCCTAACCCTAACCCTAGCCTGGAACGGAAACCTACCACCAACCCTACACCTTACCCTACGCCGTAACTTAATCCTAATCCATATGCTGACACTGACCCGTGCGTCAGCAAGTACCCTGACCCTAACACGTTTCCGTACGCTCACCTTTGTCCTAAACCTTACGGTTCCCTAACCCTAACCGTAGCGCGGAAAGGAAACCTACCACAAAACCTACACCTTACCCTACGCCGTACCCTAATCCTAATCCGTACGCTGACACTGACCCGTGCCTCAGCACGTACCATGACCCTAACACGTTTCCATACACTCACCTGTGCCCTAAACCTTGCCGTTCCCTAACCCAAACCCTAGCCCGAAACGGAAACGTATCACCAACCCTACACCTTGCCCTATGCCGTACCCTAATCCTAATCTGTATGCTGACAATGACGCGTGCGTCAGCACATAGCCTGACCCTAACATGTTTCCGTACCCTCACCTGTGCCCTAATCCTTGCCGTTCCCTAAGCATAACCCTAGGCGGGCACGGAAACCTACCACCAATCCTACACCTTACTCTACACCGTACCCTAATCCTAACCCGTGCGTCAGCACGTACCCTGACCCTAACACGTTTCCGTACCCTCACCTGTGCCCTAAACCTTGCCGTTCCCTAAACGTTAACCTACACCAGAACGAAAACCTACCACCAACCCTACACCTTACCCTACGCCGAACCCTCATACTAACCCGTGCGTCAGCACATACACTGACCCTAACACGTTTCTGTACACTCACCTGTGCCCTAATCCTTCCTGTTCCCTAATCCTAACCCTAGCCCAAAATGGAAACACACCACCAGCCCTACACCTTACCCTACCTACACCGTAGCTTACTCCTGGTCCGTAAGCTGCCACTGACCCCGGCGTCAGCACGAAGCCTGGCCCTCCCACGTTTCCGTACCCTCACCTGTGCCCTAAGTCTTGCCGATCCCTAACCCTAACCCTAGCCCGGAACGGAAACCTGCCACCAGCCGTACGCCTTACCCTACGCCGTACCCTACTACTGGCCCGTACGCCGGCACTGACCTGTGCGTCAGCACGTGGCCTGGCCCTCCCACATTTCCGTACCCTCACCTGTCGTCTAAGCCTTGCCATTCCCTAACCCTAACCCTAGCCCGGAACGGAAACCCGCCACCAGCCCTACGCCTTACCCTACGCCGTACCCTACTCCTGGCCCGTAGGCCGGCACTGACTCGTGCGTCAGTACATAGCTTGGCCCTCCCACGTTTCCGTACCCTCACCTGTCCTCTAAGCCTTGCCATTCCCTAACCCTAACCCTAGCCCCGAATGGAAACCCAACACCAGCCCTACACCTTACCCTATACCGTACGCTATTCCTGGCCCGTACGCCGGCACTGACCCATGCGTCAGCACGTAGCCTGGCCCTCCCACGTTTCCGTACCCTCACCTGTGCCCTAAGCCTTGCCGTTCCCTAACCCTAACCCTAGCCCGGAACGGAAACCCGCCACCAGCCCTACGCCTTACCCTACGCCGTACCCTAATCCTAACCCGTGCGTCAGCATGTACCCTGACACTAACACGTTTCTGTACCCTCACCGGTGCCCTAAACCTTAACGTTCCCTAACCCTAACGCTAGCCAGGAACAGAAACCTACCACCAACCCTACACCTTACCCTATGCCGTACCTAATCCTAATCCAGTTCGCTGACGCTGACCCATGCGTCAGCAAGTTCCCTGACCCTAACACGTTTCTGTACCCTCACGTCTGTCCTAAACCTTGCCGTTCCCTAACCCTAACCCTAGCGTGGAATGGAAACCTACCACAAAACCTACAGCTTACCCTACGCCGTACCCAAATCCTAATCCATACGCTTACACTGACACGTGCATCAGCACGTACGCTGACCCTAACACGTTTCCGTACCATCACCTGTGCCCTAAGCCTTGCCGTTCCCTAACCCTAACACTAGCCAGGAAAGGAAACCCGCCACCAGCCCTACGCTTTACTCTACGCCGTACACTACTCGTCGCCCGTACGCAGGCACTGACCCGTGCGTCAGCACGTAGCCTGACCATCTCACGTTTCCGTATCCTCACCTGTGCCCTAAGCCTTGCCTTTCCCTAACCCTAACCCTAGTCCGGAAAGGTAACCCACCACCAGCTCTACACCTAACCTTACGCCGTACCCTATTCCTCATCCGTAAGCTGGCACGGACCCGTGCGTCAGCACATAGCCTGACCCTCCCACGTTTCCGTACCCTCACCTGTGCCCTAAGCCTTGCCGTTCCCTAACCCTAACCCTACCCCGGAACGGAAATCCGCCAGCAGCCCTAAGCCTTACCCTACGCCGTACCCTACTCCTGGCCCATACGCCGGCAATGACACGTGCGTCAGCACGTAGCCTGACCCTCCCACGTTTCCGTAACCTCATCTGTGCCCTAAACCTTGCCGTTCCCTAACCCTAACCCTAGCCCAGAATGGAAACGTATCACCAACCCTACACCTTACCCTACGCCGTACCCTAATCCTAATCCGTACGCTGACAATGACCCGTGCGTCAGCACATACCCTGACCCTAACATGTTTCCGTACCCTCACCTGTGCCCTAATCCTTGCCGTTCCCTAAGCCTAACCCTAGGCCGGCATGGAAACCTACCACCAACCCTACATCTTACTCTACGCCGTACCATAATCCTAACCCGTGCGTCAGCATGTACCCAGACCCTAACACGTTTCTGTACCCTCACCTGTGCCCTAAACCTTGCTGTTCCCTAACCCTAACTGTAGCCTGAAACGGAAACCTACCACCAACCCTACACCTTATCCTATGCCGTACCCTAATCCTAATCCGTACGCTGACACTAAACCGTGCATCAGCACATACCCTGACGCTAACACGTTTCCGTACCCTCACCTGTGCCCTAAACCTTGCAGTTCCCTAACCCTAACCCTAGCCTGGAACGGAAACCTACCACCAACCCTACAGCTTAGCCTACGCCGTACCCTAATCCTAATCCGTACACTGACACTGACCCGTGCGTCAGCAAGTACCCTGACCCTAACACGTTTCCGTAACCTCACCTGTGTCCTAAACCTTGCGGTTCCCTAACCCTAACCCTAGCGCGGAATGGAAAACTACCACAATACCTACACCTTACCCTACGCCGTACCCTAATCCTAATCCATACGCTGACACTAAACCGTGGCTCACCACGTGCCCTGACCCTAACACGTTTCCGTACACTCACCTGTGCCCTAAACCTTGCAGTTCCCTAACGCTAACCCTAGCCCAGAACGGAAAACTACCTCCATCACTATACCTTACCCTACGTCATACCCTAATCCTAATCTGTATGCTGACAATGACCCATGCGTCAGCACATACCCTGACCCTAACACGTTTCCGTACCCTCACCTGTGCCCTAATACTTGCCGTTCCCTAAGCGTAAACCTAGGGCGGAACGGAAACCTACCACCAACCCCTACACCTTACCCTATGCCGTACCCTAATCCTAAGCCGTGCGTCAGGATGTAACCTGACCCTAACACGTTTCTGTACCCTCACCTGTGCCCTAAACCTTGCCGTTCCCTAACCCTAACCCTAGCCCGGAATGGAAACCTACGACCAACCCTCCACCTTACCCTACGCCGTACCCTAATCCTAATCCGTAAGCTGACACTGACCCGTGCGTCAGAACGTACACTGACCCTAACACGTTTCCGTACCCTCACCTGTGCCCTAAACCTTGCGGTTCCCTAAACGTTACCCTATCCCGGAACGAAAACCTACCACCAACCCTACACCTTACCCTACGCCGAACCCTCATACTAACCCATGCGTCAGCACATACACGGACCCTAACACGTTTCCGTACACTCACCTGTGCCCTAAACCTTGCCGTTCCCTAACGCTAACCGTAGCCCAGAATGGAAACCCACCACCAGCCCTACACCTTACCCTACGCCGTAGCTTACTCCTGGTCCGTAAGCTGGCACTGACCCCGGCGTCAGCACGTAGCCTGACCCTCCCACGTTTCCGTACCGTCACCTGTGCCCTAAGCCTTGCCGTTCCCTAAACCTAACCCTAGCTCGGAACGGAAACCCACCACCAGCCCTACACTTTACCCTATGCCATACCCTACTCCTGGCCCGTACGCTGGCACTGACCCGTGCATCAGCACGTAGCCTAAACCTCCCACGTTTCCGTACCCTCACCTGTGCCCTAAGCCTTGCCATTCCCTAACCCTAACCGTAGCCCGGAACGGAAACCCGCCAACAGCCCTACACCTTACCCTACGCCGTTCCCTACTCCTGGCCCGTACGCCGGCACTGACCCGTGCGTCAGCACATAGCCTGACCCTCCCACGTTTCCGTACCCTCACCTGTGCCCTAAGCCTTGCCGTTCCCTAACCCTAACCCTAGCCCGGAACGGAAACCCGCCACAAGCCCTACGCCTTACCCTACGCCGTTGCCTACTCCTGGCCCGTACGCCGGCACTGAACTGTGTGTCAGCACGTAGCCTGGCCCTCCCACGTTTCCGTACCCACACCTGTGCCCTAAGCCTTGCCGTTCCCTAACCCTAACCCTAGCACAAAACAGAAACCTACCACCAACCCTACACCTTACCCTACGCCGTACCCTAATCCTAACCCGTGCGTCAGCACGTACCATGACCCTAACACGTTTCCGTACACTCACCTGTGCCCTAAACCTTGCCGTTCCCTAACCCAAACCCTAGGCCGGCATGGAAACCTACCACCAACCCTACACCTTACTCTACGCCGTACCCTCATCCTAACCCGTGCGTCAGCATGTACCCTGACCCTAACACGTTTCTGTACCCTCACCTGTGCCCTAAACCTTGCCGTTCCCTAACCCTAACCCTAGCCCGAAACGGAAACCTACCACCAACCCTACACCTTACCCTAGGCCGTACCCTAATCCTAATCCGTACGCTGACACTGACCCGTGCGTCAGCACGTACCCTGACCCTAACACGTTTCCGTACCCTCACCTGTGCCCTAAACCTTGCAGTTCCCTAACCCTAACCCTAGCCCAGAACGGAAAACTACCACCATCACTATACCTTACCCTACGCCATACCCTAATCCTAATCTGTACGCTGACAATGACCTGTGCGTCAGCACATACCCTGACCCTAACACGTTTCCGTACCCTCACCTGAGCCCTAATCCTTGCCGTTCCCTAAACGTTACCCTAGCCCGGAACGAAAACCTACCACCAACCCTACACCTTACCCTACGCCTAACCCTCATACTAACCCGTGCGTCAGCACATACACTGACCCTAACACGTTTCCGTACACTCACCTGTGCCCTAAACCTTGCTGTTCCCTAACCCTAACCCTAGCCCAGCATGGAAACCCACCACCAAACCTACACCTTACCCTACACCGTAACCTAATCCTAATCCATACGCTGACACTGACCCGTGTGTCAGCAAGTACCCTGACCCTAACACGTTTCCGTACGCTCACCTGTGTCCTAAACCTTACGGTTCACTAACCCTAACCGTAGCACGGAAAGGAAACCTACCACAAAACCTAAACCTTACCCTACGCCGTACCCTAATCCTCATCCGTACGATGACACTGACCCGTGCGTCACCACGTACCATGACCCTAACACGTTTCCGTACACTCACCTGTGCCCTAAACCTTGCCGTTCCCTAACCCTAACCGTAGCTCGGAAAGGAATCCTACCACAAAACCTACACCTTACCCTACGCCGTACGCTAATCCTAATCTGTACGCTGACAATGACGCGTGCGTCAGCACATACCCTGACCCTAACATGTTTCCGTACCCTCACCTGTGCCCTAATCCTTGCCGTTCCCTAAGCCTAACCCTAGGCCAGCACGGAAACCTACCACCAACCCTACACCTTACTCTACGCCGTACCCTAATCCTAACCCGTGCGTCAGCATGTACCCTGACCCTAACACGTTTCTGTACCCTCACCTGTGCCCTAAACCTTGCCGTTCCCTAACCCTAACCCTAGCCCGAAACGGAAACCTACCACCAACCTTACACCTTACCCTACGCCGTACCCTAATCCTACTCCGTACGCTGACACTGACCCATGCGTCAGCACGTACCCTGACCCTAACACGTTTCCGTACCCTCACCTGTGCCCTAAACCTTACCGTTCCCTAACCCTAATCCTAGCTCGGAAGAGAAACCTACCACCAACCCTACACCTTACCCTACGCCGTACCCTAATACTAATCCGTTCGCTGACACTGACCCGTGGGTCAGCAAGTACGCTGACCCTAACACGTTTCTGTACGCTCACCCCTGTCCTAAACCTTGCCGTTCCCTAACCCTAACCCTAGCGCGGAATGGAAACCTACCACAAAACCTACACCTTACCCTATACTGTACCCAAATCCTAATCCGTACGCTTACACTGACACGTGCGTCTGCACGTATCCTGGCCCTAACACGTTTCCGTACACTCACCTGTGCCCTAAACCTTGCCGTTCCCTAACCCTAACCCTAGCCCGGAACGGAAACCTACCACCATCCCTACACCTTACCCTATGCCGTACCCTAATCCTAATCTGTACGCTGACAATGACCCGTGCGTCAGCACATACCCTGACCCTAACACGTTTCCGTACCCTCACCTGTGCCCTAAACTTTGCCGTTCCCTAAGCCTAAACCTAGGCTGGAACGGAAACCTACCACCAACCCTACACCTTACCCTACGCCGTACCCTAATCCTAACACGTGCGTCAGCATGTACCCTGACCCTAACACGTTTCCGTACCCTCACCTGTGCCGTAAACCTTGCCGTTCCCTAACCCTAACCCTAGCCCAGAATGGAAACCTACCACCATCCCTACACCTTACCCTATGCCGTACCCTAATCCTTCTCCATACGCTGACACGGACCCGTGTGTCAGCACATACCCTGAGCCTAACACGTTTCCGTACCCTCACCTGTGCCCTAAACCTTGCAGTTGCCTAACCCTAACCCTAGCCTGGAACGGAAACCTACCACCAACCCTACACCTTACCCTACGCCGTAACCTAATCCTAATCCGTACGCTGACACTGACCCGTGCGTCAGCACGTATCCTGACCCTAACACGTTTCCGTAACCTCACCTGTGTCCTAAACCTTGCGGTTCCCTAACCCTAACCGTAGCCCAGAATGGAAACCTACCACCAACCCTACACCTTACCCTGGGCTGTACCCTAATCCTTCTCCATATGCTGACAGTGACCCGTGCGTCAGCACGTACCCTGAGCCTAACACGTTTCCGTACCCTCACCTGTGCCCTAAACCTTGCAGTTCCCTAACACTAACCCTAGCCTGGAACGGAAACCTACCAGCAACCCTACACCTTACCCTACGCCGTACGCTACTCCTGGCCTCTACACCGGCACTGACCCGTGCGTCAGCACGTAGCCTGGCCCTCCCAGGTTTCCATACCCTCACCTGTGCCCTAAGCCTTGCCGTGCCCTAACCCTAACCCTAGCCCGGAATGGAAACCCGCCAACAGCCCTAAGCCTTACCCTACGCCGTTGCCTACTCCTGGCCCGTACGCCAGCACTGACCCGTGCGTCAGCACGTAGCCTGGCCCTCCCACGTTTCCGTACCCTCACCTGTGCCCTAAGCCTTGCCGTTTCCTAACCCTAACCCTAGCCCGGAACAGAAACCCGCCACCAGCCCTACGCTTTACCCTACGCCGTTGCATACTCCTGGCCCGTATGCCGGCACTGACTCGTGCGTCAGCACGTAGCCTGGCCCTGCCACGTTTCCGTACCCTCACCTGTGCCCTAAGCCTTTCCGTTCCCTAACCCTAACCCAAGCCGGGAACAGAAACCCGCCACCAGCACTACACCTTACCCTACACCGTTTCCGAATCCTGGCCCGTACGCCGGCACTGACCCGTGCGTCAGCACATAGCCTGGACGTCCCACGTTTCCGTACCCTCACCTGTGCCCTAAGCCTTGCTGTTCCTTAGCCCTAAACCTAGACCTGAACGGAAACCCGCCACCAGCCCTACGCCTTACCCTACACCGTACCCTACTCCTGGCCCGTACGCCGGCACTGACCCGTGCGTCAGCACGAAGCCTGGCCCTCCCACGTTTCCGTACCCTCACCTGTGCCCGAAGCCTTGCCGTTCCCTAACCCTAACCCTAGCCCGGAACAGAAACCTACCACCAACACTACACCTTACCCTACGCCGTACCCTAATCCTAAACCGTGCGTCAGCATGTACCCTGACACTAACACTTTTCTGTACCCTCACCGGTGCCCTAAACCTTACCCTTCCCTAACCCTAACTCTAGCCCGGAACAGAAACCTACCACCAACCCTACACCTTACCCTACGCCGTACCCTAATCCTAATCCATTCGCTGACACTGACCCGTGCGTCAGCAAGTACCCTGACCCTAACACGTTTCTGTACGCTCACCTCTGTCCTAAACCTTGCCGTTCCCTAACCCTAACCATAGCGCGAAATGGAAACCTACCACAAAACCTACACCTTACCCTATACTGTACCCAAATCCTAATCCATACGCTTACACTGACACGTGCGTCAGCACGTATCCTGGCCCTAACACGTTTCCGTACACTCACCTGTGCCCTAAACCTTGCTGTTCCCTAACCCTAACCCTAGCCAGGAACAGAAACCTACCACCATCCCTACACCTTACCCTAGGCCGTACCCTAATCCTAATCTGTACGCTGACAATGACGCATGCGTCAGCACATACCCTGACCCTAACACGTTTCCGTACCCTCACCTGTGCCCTAAACCTTGCTGTTCCCTAAGCCTAAACCTAGGCTGGAACGGAAACCTACCACCAACCCTACACCTTACTCTATGCCGTACCCTAATCCTAAACCGTGCGTCAGCATGTACCCGGACCCTAACACGTTTCTGTACCCTCACCTGTGCTGTAAACCTTGCAGTTCCCTAACCCTAACCCTAGCCTGGAACGGAAACCTACCACCAACCCTACACCTTACCCTACGCCGTAACTTAATCCTAATCCATATGCTGACACTGACCCGTGCGTCAGCAAGTACCCTGACCCTAACACGTTTCCGTACGCTCACCTTTGTCCTAAACCTTACGGTTCCCTAACCCTAACCGTAGCGCGGAAAGGAAACCTACCACAAAACCTACACCTTACCCTACGCCGTACCCTAATCCTAATCCGTACGCTGACACTGACCCGTGCCTCAGCACGTACCATGACCCTAACACGTTTCCATACACTCACCTGTGCCCTAAACCTTGCCGTTCCCTAACCCAAACCCTAGCCCGAAACGGAAACGTATCACCAACCCTACACCTTGCCCTATGCCGTACCCTAATCCTAATCTGTATGCTGACAATGACGCGTGCGTCAGCACATAGCCTGACCCTAACATGTTTCCGTACCCTCACATGTGCCCTAATCCTTGCCGTTCCCTAAGCATAACCCTAGGCGGGCACGGAAACCTACCACCAATCCTACACCTTACTCTACACCGTACCCTAATCCTAACCCGTGCGTCAGCACGTACCCTGACCCTAACACGTTTCCGTACCCTCACCTGTGCCCTAAACCTTGCCGTTCCCTAAACGTTAACCTACACCAGAACGAAAACCTACCACCAACCCTACACCTTACCCTACGCCGAACCCTCATACTAACCCGTGCGTCAGCACATACACTGACCCTAACACGTTTCTGTACACTCACCTGTGCCCTAATCCTTCCTGTTCCCTAATCCTAACCCTAGCCCAAAATGGAAACACACCACCAGCCCTACACCTTACCCTACCTACACCGTAGCTTACTCCTGGTCCGTAAGCTGCCACTGACCCCGGCGTCAGCACGAAGCCTGGCCCTCCCACGTTTCCGTACCCTCACCTGTGCCCTAAGTCTTGCCGATCCCTAACCCTAACCCTAGCCCGGAACGGAAACCTGCCACCAGCCGTACGCCTTACCCTACGCCGTACCCTACTACTGGCCCGTACGCCGGCACTGACCTGTGCGTCAGCACGTGGCCTGGCCCTCCCACATTTCCGTACCCTCACCTGTCGTCTAAGCCTTGCCATTCCCTAACCCTAACCCTAGCCCGGAACGGAAACCCGCCACCAGCCCTACGCCTTACCCTACGCCGTACCCTACTCCTGGCCCGTAGGCCGGCACTGACTCGTGCGTCAGTACATAGCTTGGCCCTCCCACGTTTCCGTACCCTCACCTGTCCTCTAAGCCTTGCCATTCCCTAACCCTAACCCTAGCCCCGAATGGAAACCCAACACCAGCCCTACACCTTACCCTATACCGTACGCTATTCCTGGCCCGTACGCCGGCACTGACCCATGCGTCAGCACGTAGCCTGGCCCTCCCACGTTTCCGTACCCTCACCTGTGCCCTAAGCCTTGCCGTTCCCTAACCCTAACCCTAGCCCGGAACGGAAACCCGCCACCAGCCCTACGCCTTACCCTACGCCGTACCCTAATCCTAACCCGTGCGTCAGCATGTACCCTGACACTAACACGTTTCTGTACCCTCACCGGTGCCCTAAACCTTAACGTTCCCTAACCCTAACGCTAGCCAGGAACAGAAACCTACCACCAACCCTACACCTTACCCTATGCCGTACCTAATCCTAATCCAGTTCGCTGACGCTGACCCATGCGTCAGCAAGTTCCCTGACCCTAACACGTTTCTGTACCCTCACGTCTGTCCTAAACCTTGCCGTTCCCTAACCCTAACCCTAGCGTGGAATGGAAACCTACCACAAAACCTACAGCTTACCCTACGCCGTACCCAAATCCTAATCCATACGCTTACACTGACACGTGCATCAGCACGTACGCTGACCCTAACACGTTTCCGTACCATCACCTGTGCCCTAAGCCTTGCCGTTCCCTAACCCTAACACTAGCCAGGAAAGGAAACCCGCCACCAGCCCTACGCTTTACTCTACGCCGTACACTACTCGTCGCCCGTACGCAGGCACTGACCCGTGCGTCAGCACGTAGCCTGACCATCTCACGTTTCCGTATCCTCACCTGTGCCCTAAGCCTTGCCTTTCCCTAACCCTAACCCTAGTCCGGAAAGGTAACCCACCACCAGCTCTACACCTAACCTTACGCCGTACCCTATTCCTCATCCGTAAGCTGGCACGGACCCGTGCGTCAGCACATAGCCTGACCCTCCCACGTTTCCGTACCCTCACCTGTGCCCTAAGCCTTGCCGTTCCCTAACCCTAACCCTACCCCGGAACGGAAATCCGCCAGCAGCCCTAAGCCTTACCCTACGCCGTACCCTACTCCTGGCCCATACGCCGGCAATGACACGTGCGTCAGCACGTAGCCTGACCCTCCCACGTTTCCGTAACCTCATCTGTGCCCTAAACCTTGCCGTTCCCTAACCCTAACCCTAGCCCAGAATGGAAACGTATCACCAACCCTACACCTTACCCTACGCCGTACCCTAATCCTAATCCGTACGCTGACAATGACCCGTGCGTCAGCACATACCCTGACCCTAACATGTTTCCGTACCCTCACCTGTGCCCTAATCCTTGCCGTTCCCTAAGCCTAACCCTAGGCCGGCATGGAAACCTACCACCAACCCTACATCTTACTCTACGCCGTACCATAATCCTAACCCGTGCGTCAGCATGTACCCAGACCCTAACACGTTTCTGTACCCTCACCTGTGCCCTAAACCTTGCTGTTCCCTAACCCTAACTGTAGCCTGAAACGGAAACCTACCACCAACCCTACACCTTATCCTATGCCGTACCCTAATCCTAATCCGTACGCTGACACTAAACCGTGCATCAGCACATACCCTGACGCTAACACGTTTCCGTACCCTCACCTGTGCCCTAAACCTTGCAGTTCCCTAACCCTAACCCTAGCCTGGAACGGAAACCTACCACCAACCCTACAGCTTAGCCTACGCCGTACCCTAATCCTAATCCGTACACTGACACTGACCCGTGCGTCAGCAAGTACCCTGACCCTAACACGTTTCCGTAACCTCACCTGTGTCCTAAACCTTGCGGTTCCCTAACCCTAACCCTAGCGCGGAATGGAAAACTACCACAATACCTACACCTTACCCTACGCCGTACCCTAATCCTAATCCATACGCTGACACTAAACCGTGGCTCACCACGTGCCCTGACCCTAACACGTTTCCGTACACTCACCTGTGCCCTAAACCTTGCAGTTCCCTAACGCTAACCCTAGCCCAGAACGGAAAACTACCTCCATCACTATACCTTACCCTACGTCATACCCTAATCCTAATCTGTATGCTGACAATGACCCATGCGTCAGCACATACCCTGACCCTAACACGTTTCCGTACCCTCACCTGTGCCCTAATACTTGCCGTTCCCTAAGCGTAAACCTAGGGCGGAACGGAAACCTACCACCAACCCCTACACCTTACCCTATGCCGTACCCTAATCCTAAGCCGTGCGTCAGGATGTAACCTGACCCTAACACGTTTCTGTACCCTCACCTGTGCCCTAAACCTTGCCGTTCCCTAACCCTAACCCTAGCCCGGAATGGAAACCTACGACCAACCCTCCACCTTACCCTACGCCGTACCCTAATCCTAATCCGTAAGCTGACACTGACCCGTGCGTCAGAACGTACACTGACCCTAACACGTTTCCGTACCCTCACCTGTGCCCTAAACCTTGCGGTTCCCTAAACGTTACCCTATCCCGGAACGAAAACCTACCACCAACCCTACACCTTACCCTACGCCGAACCCTCATACTAACCCATGCGTCAGCACATACACGGACCCTAACACGTTTCCGTACACTCACCTGTGCCCTAAACCTTGCCGTTCCCTAACGCTAACCGTAGCCCAGAATGGAAACCCACCACCAGCCCTACACCTTACCCTACGCCGTAGCTTACTCCTGGTCCGTAAGCTGGCACTGACCCCGGCGTCAGCACGTAGCCTGACCCTCCCACGTTTCCGTACCGTCACCTGTGCCCTAAGCCTTGCCGTTCCCTAAACCTAACCCTAGCTCGGAACGGAAACCCACCACCAGCCCTACACTTTACCCTATGCCGTACCCTACTCCTGGCCCGTACGCTGGCACTGACCCGTGCATCAGCACGTAGCCTAAACCTCCCACGTTTCCGTACCCTCACCTGTGCCCTAAGCCTTGCCATTCCCTAACCCTAACCGTAGCCCGGAACGGAAACCCGCCAACAGCCCTACACCTTACCCTACGCCGTTCCCTACTCCTGGCCCGTACGCCGGCACTGACCCGTGCGTCAGCACATAGCCTGACCCTCCCACGTTTCCGTACCCTCACCTGTGCCCTAAGCCTTGCCGTTCCCTAACCCTAACCCTAGCCCGGAACGGAAACCCGCCACAAGCCCTACGCCTTACCCTACGCCGTTGCCTACTCCTGGCCCGTACGCCGGCACTGAACTGTGTGTCAGCACGTAGCCTGGCCCTCCCACGTTTCCGTACCCACACCTGTGCCCTAAGCCTTGCCGTTCCCTAACCCTAACCCTAGCACAAAACAGAAACCTACCACCAACCCTACACCTTACCCTACGCCGTACCCTAATCCTAACCCGTGCGTCAGCACGTACCATGACCCTAACACGTTTCCGTACACTCACCTGTGCCCTAAACCTTGCCGTTCCCTAACCCAAACCCTAGGCCGGCATGGAAACCTACCACCAACCCTACACCTTACTCTACGCCGTACCCTCATCCTAACCCGTGCGTCAGCATGTACCCTGACCCTAACACGTTTCTGTACCCTCACCTGTGCCCTAAACCTTGCCGTTCCCTAACCCTAACCCTAGCCCGAAACAGAAACCTACCACCAACCCTACACTTTACCCTAGGCCGTACCCTAATCCTAATCCGTACGCTGACACTGACCCGTGCGTCAGCACGTACCCTGACCCTAACACGTTTCCGTACCCTCACCTGTGCCCTAAACCTTGCAGTTCCCTAACCCTAACCCTAGCCCAGAACGGAAAACTACCACCATCACTATACCTTACCCTACGCCATACCCTAATCCTAATCTGTACGCTGACAATGACCTGTGCGTCAGCACATACCCTGACCCTAACACGTTTCCGTACCCTCACCTGAGCCCTAATCCTTGCCGTTCCCTAAACGTTACCCTAGCCCGGAACGAAAACCTACCACCAACCCTACACCTTACCCTACGCCTAACCCTCATACTAACCCGTGCATCAGCACATACACTGACCCTAACACGTTTCCGTACACTCACCTGTGCCCTAAACCTTGCTGTTCCCTAACCCTAACCCTAGCCCAGCATGGAAACCCACCACCAAACCTACACCTTACCCTACACCGTAACCTAATCCTAATCCATACGCTGACACTGACCCGTGTGTCAGCAAGTACCCTGACCCTAACACGTTTCCGTACGCTCACCTGTGTCCTAAACCTTACGGTTCACTAACCCTAACCGTAGCGCGGAAAGGAAACCTACCACAAAACCTAAACCTTACCCTACGCCGTACCCTAATCCTCATCCGTACGATGACACTGACCCGTGCGTCACCACGTACCATGACCCTAACACGTTTCCGTACACTCACCTGTGCCCTAAACCTTGCCGTTCCCTAACCCTAACCGTAGCTCGGAAAGGAATCCTACCACAAAACCTACACCTTACCCTACGCCGTACGCTAATCCTAATCTGTACGCTGACAATGACGCGTGCGTCAGCACATACCCTGACCCTAACATGTTTCCGTACCCTCACCTGTGCCCTAATCCTTGCCGTTCCCTAAGCCTAACCCTAGGCCAGCACGGAAACCTACCACCAACCCTACACCTTACTCTACGCCGTACCCTAATCCTAACCCGTGCGTCAGCATGTACCCTGACCCTAACACGTTTCTGTACCCTCACCTGTGCCCTAAACCTTGCCGTTCCCTAACCCTAACCCTAGCCCGAAACGGAAACCTACCACCAACCTTACACCTTACCCTACGCCGTACCCTAATCCTACTCCGTACGCTGACACTGACCCGTGCGTCAGCACGTACCCTGACCCTAACACGTTTCCGTACCCTCACCTGTGCCCTAAACCTTACCGTTCCCTAACCCTAATCCTAGCTCGGAAGAGAAACCTACCACCAACCCTACACCTTACCCTACGCCGTACCCTAATACTAATCCGTTCGCTGACACTGACCCGTGGGTCAGCAAGTACGCTGACCCTAACACGTTTCTGTACGCTCACCCCTGTCCTAAACCTTGCCGTTCCCTAACCCTAACCCTAGCGCGGAATGGAAACCTACCACAAAACCTACACCTTACCCTATACTGTACCCAAATCCTAATCCGTACGCTTACACTGACACGTGCGTCTGCACGTATCCTGGCCCTAACACGTTTCCGTACACTCACCTGTGCCCTAAACCTTGCCGTTCCCTAACCCTAACCCTAGCCCGGAACGGAAACCTACCACCATCACTACACCTTACCCTATGCCGTACCCTAATCCTAATCTGTACGCTGACAATGACCCGTGCGTCAGCACATACCCTGACCCTAACACGTTTCCGTACCCTCACCTGTGCCCTAAACTTTGCCGTTCCCTAAGCCTAAACCTAGGCAGGAACGGAAACCTACCACCAACCCTACACCTTACCCTACGCCGTACCCTAATCCTAACACGTGCGTCAGCATGTACCCTGACCCTAACACGTTTCCGTACCCTCACCTGTGCCGTAAACCTTGCCGTTCCCTAACCCTAACCCTAGCCCAGAATGGAAACCTACCACCATCCCTACACCTTACTCTATGCCGTACCCTAATCCTTCTCCATACGCTGACACGGACCCGTGTGTCAGCACATACCCTGAGCCTAACACGTTTCCGTACCCTCACCTGTGCCCTAAACCTTGCAGTTGCCTAACCCTAACCCTAGCCTGGAACGGAAACCTACCACCAACCCTACACCTTACCCTACGCCGTAACCTAATCCTAATCCGTACGCTGACACTGACCCGTGCGTCAGCACGTATCCTGACCCTAACACGTTTCCGTAACCTCACCTGTGTCCTAAACCTTGCGGTTCCCTAACCCTAACCGTAGCCCAGAATGGAAACCTACCACCAACCCTACACCTTACCCTAGGCTGTACCCTAATCCTTCTCCATATGCTGACAGTGACCCGTGCGTCAGCACGTACCCTGAGCCTAACACGTTTCCGTACCCTCACCTGTGCCCTAAACCTTGCAGTTCCCTAACACTAACCCTAGCCTGGAACGGAAACCTACCACCAACCCTACACCTTACCCTACGCCGTACGCTACTCCTGGCCTCTACACCGGCACTGACCCGTGCGTCAGCACGTAGCCTGGCCCTCCCAGGTTTCCATACCCTCACCTGTGCCCTAAGCCTTGCCGTGCCCTAACCCTAACCCTAGCCCGGAATGGAAACCCGCCAACAGCCCTAAGCCTTACCCTACGCCGTTGCCTACTCCTGGCCCGTACGCCAGCACTGACCCGTGCGTCAGCACGTAGCCTGGCCCTCCCACGTTTCCGTACCCTCACCTGTGCCCTAAGCCTTGCCGTTTCCTAACCCTAACCCTAGCCCGGAACAGAAACCCGCCACCAGCCCTACGCTTTACCCTACGCCGTTGCATACTCCTGGCCCGTATGCCGGCACTGACTCGTGCGTCAGCACGTAGCCTGGCCCTGCCACGTTTCCGTACCCTCACCTGTGCCCTAAGCCTTTCCGTTCCCTAACCCTAACCCAAGCCGGGAACAGAAACCCGCCACCAGCACTACACCTTACCCTACACCGTTTCCGAATCCTGGCCCGTACGCCGGCACTGACCCGTGCGTCAGCACATAGCCTGGACGTCCCACGTTTCCGTACCCTCACCTGTGCCCTAAGCCTTGCTGTTCCTTAGCCCTAAACCTAGACCTGAACGGAAACCCGCCACCAGCCCTACGCCTTACCCTACACCGTACCCTACTCCTGGCCCGTACGCCGGCACTGACATGTGCGTCAGCACGAAGCCTGGCCCTCCCACGTTTCCGTACCCTCACCTGTGCCCTAAGCCTTGCCGTTGCCTAACCCTAACCCTAGCCCGGAACGGAAACCCGCCACCAGCCCTAAGCCTTACCCTACGCCGTACCCTACTCCTGGCCCCTACCCCGGCACTTACCCGTGCGTTAGCACGTAGCCTGGCCCTCCCACGTTTCCGTACCCTCACCTTTCCCTAAGCCTTGCCGTTCCCTAACCCTAACCCTAGCCCGGAACGGAAATCCACCACCAGCCCTACGCCTTACCCTACGCCGTACCCTATTCCTGGCCCATACGCCGGCACTGACCCGTGCGTCAGCACGTAGCCTGGCCCTCCCACGTTTCCGTACCCTCACCTGTGCCCTAAGCCTTGCCGTTCCCTAACCCTAATCCTAGCCCGGAACGGAAACCCGCCACAAGCCCTACGCCTTACCCTACGCCTTACCCTAATCCTAACCCATGCGTCAGCATGTACCCTGACACTAACACGTTTCTGTACCCTCAACAGTGTCGTAAACCTTACCGTTCCCTAACCCTAACCCTAGCTCGGAACAGAAACCTACCACCAACCCTACACCTTACCCTACGCCGTACCCTAATACTAACCCGTTCGCTGACACTGACCCGTGCGTCAGCAAGTACGCTGACCCTAACACGTTTCTGTACACTCACCTCTGTCCTAAACCTTGCCGTTCCCTAACCCTAACCCTAGCGCGGAATGGAAACCTACCACAAAACCTACACCTTACCCTATACTGTACCCAAATCCTAATCCGTACGCTTACACTGACACGTGCGTCTGCACGTATCCTGGCCCTAACACGTTTCCGTACACTCACCTGTGCCCTAAACCTTGCCGTTCCCTAACCCTAACCCTAGCCCGGAACGGAAACCTACCACCATCCCTACACCTTACCCTACGTCGTACCCTAATCCTAATCTGTACGCTGACAATGACCCGTGCGTCAGCACATACTCTGACCCTAACACGTTTCCGTACCCTCACCTGTGCCCTAAACTTTGCCGTTCCCTAAGCCTAAACCTAGGCAGGAACGGAAACCTACCACCAACCCTACACCTTACCCTATGCCGTACCCTAATCCTAACACGTGCGTCAGCATGTACCCTGACCCTAACACGTTTCCGTATCCTCACCTGTGCCGTAAACCTTGCCGTTCCCTAACCCTAACCCTAGCGCAGAATGGAAACCTACCACCATCCCTACACCTTACCCTATGCCGTACCCAAATCCTTCTCCATACGCTGACACGGACCCATGTGTCAGCACATACCCTGAGCTTAACACGTTTCCGTACCCTCACCTGTGCCCTAAACCTTGCAGTTCCCTAACCCTAACCCTAGCCTGAAACGGAAACCTACCACCAACCCTACACCTTACCCTACGCCGTAACCTAATCCTAATCCGTACGCTGACACTGACCCGTGCGTCAGCACATACCCTGACCCTAACACGTTTCCGTACCCTCACCTGTGTCCTAAACCTTGCGGTTCCCTAACCCTAACCCTAGCCCAGAATGGAAACCTACCACCAACCCTACACCTTACCCTAGGCCGTACCCTAATCCTTCTCCATATGCTGAGAGTGACCCGTGCGTCAGCACGTACCCTGACCCTAACACGTTTCCGTACGCTCACCTGTGTCCTAAACCTTACGGTTCCCTAACCCTAACCGCAGTGCGGAAAGGAAACCTACCACAAAACCTACACCTTACCCTACGCCGTACCCTAATCCTAATCCGTACGCTGACACTGACCCGTGCGTCAGCACGTACCATGACCCTAACACGTTTCCGTACACTCACCTGTGCCCTAAACCTTGCCGTTCCCTAACCCAAACCCTAGCCCGGAACGGAAACGTATCACCAACCCTACACCTTACGCTACGCCGTACCCTAATCCTAATCTGTATGCTGACAATGACGCGTGCGTCAGCACATACCCTGACCCTAACATGTTTCCGTACCCTCACCTGTGCCCTAATCCTTGCCGTAACCTAAGCCTAACCCTAGGCCGGCACGGAAACCTACCACCAACCCTACACCTTACTCTACGCCGTACCCTAATCCTAACCCGTGCGTCAGCATGTACCCTGACCCTAACACGTTTCTGTACCCTCACCTGTAGCCTAAACCTTGCCGTTCCCTAACCCTAACCCTAGCACGAAACGGAAACCTACCACAAACCCTACACCTTACACTAGGCCATACCCTAATCCTAATCCGTACGCTGACACTGACACGTACGTCAGCGTACCCTGACCCTAACACGTTTCCATACCCTCACCTGTGCCCAAAACCTTGCAGTTCCCTAACCCTAACCCTAGCCCAGAACGGAAAACTACCACCATCACTATACCTTACCCTACGCCATACCCTAATCCTAATCTGTACGCTGACAATGACCTGTGCGTCAGCACATACCCTGACCCTAACACGTTTCCGTACCCTCACCTGTGCCCTAAACCTTGCAGTTCCCTAACCCTAACCCTAGCCTCGAATGGAAACCTACCACCAACCCTACACCTTACCCTACGCCGTAACCTAATCCTAATCCGTACGCTGACACTGACCCGTGCGTCAGCAAGTACCCTGACCCTAACACGTTTCCGTACGCTCACCTGTGTCCTAAACCTTACGGTACCCTAACCCTAACCGCAGCACGGAAAGGAAACCTACCACAAAACCTACACCTTACCCTACGCCGTACCCTAATCCTAATCCGTACGCTGACACTGACCCGTGCGTCAGCACGTACCATGACCCTAACACGTTTCCGTACACTCACCTGTGCCCTAAACCTTGCCGTTCCCTAACCCAAACCCTAGCCCGGAACGGAAACGTATCACCAACCCTACACCTTACCCTACGCCGTACCCTAATCCTAATCTGTATGCTGACAATGACGCATGCGTCAGCACATACCCTGACCCTAACATGTTTCCGTACCCTCACCTGTGCCCTAATCCTTGCCGTTCCCTAAGCCTAACCCTAGGCCGGCATGGAAACCTACCACCAACCCTACACCTTACTCTACGCCGTACCCTAATCCTAACCCGTGCGTCAGCATGTTCCCTGACCCTAACACGTTTCTGTACCCTCACCTGTAGCCTAAACCTTGCCGTTCCCTAACCCTAACCCTAGCCCGAAACGGAAACCTACCACCAACCCTACACCTTACCCTAGGCCGTACCCTAATCCTAATCCGTACGCTGACACTGACCCGTGCGTCAGCACGTACCCTGACCCTAACACGTTTCCGTACCCTCACCTGAGCCCTAATCCTTGCCGTTCCCTAAACGTTACCCTAGCCCGGAACGAAAACCTACCACCAACCCTACACCTTACCCTACGCCTAACCCTCATACTAACCCGTGCGTCAGCACATACACTGACCCTAACACGTTTCCGTACACTCACCTGTGCCCTAAACCTTGCTGTTCCCTAACCCTAACCCTAGCCCAGAATGGAAACCAACCACCAAACTTACACCTTACCCTACACCGTAACCTAATCCTAATCCATACGCTGACACTGACCCGTGCGTCAGCAAGTACCCTGACCCTAACACGTTTCCGTACGCTCACCTGTGTCCTAAACCTTACGGTTCACTAACCATAACCGTAGCGCGGAAAGGAAACCTACCACAAAACCTACACCTTACCCTACGCCGTACCCTAATCCTAATCCGTACGATGACACTGACCCGTGCGTCACCACGTACCATGACCCTAACACGTTTCCGTACACTCACCTGTGCCCTAAACCTTGCCGTTCCCTAACCCTAACCGTAACTAGGAAAGGAATCCTATCACAAAACCTACACCTTACCCTACGCCGTACCCTAATCCTAATCTGTACGCTGACAATGACGCGTGCGTCAGCACATACCCTGACCCTAACATGTTTCCGTACCCTCACCTGTGCCCTAATCCTTGCCGTTCCCTAAGCCTAACCCTAGGCCAGCACGGAAACATACCACCAACCCTACACCTTACTCTACGCCGTACCCTAATCCTAACCCGTGCGTCAGCATGTACCCTGACCCTAACACGTTTCTGTACCCTCACCTGTGCCCTAAACCTTGCCGTTCCCTAACCCTAACCCTAGCCCGAAACGGAAACCTACCACCAACCCTACACCTTACCCTACGCCGTACCCTAATCCTAATCCGTACGCTGACACTGACCCGTACGTCAGCACGTACCCTGACCCTAACACGTTTCCGTACCCTCACCTGTGCCCAAAACCTTGCTGTTCCCTAACCCTAACCCTAGCCCAGAACGGAAAACTACCACCATCACTATACCTTACCCTACGCCATACCCTAATCCTAATCTGTACGCTGACAATGACCTGTGCGTCAGCACATACCCTGACCCTAACACGTTTCCGTACCCTCACCTGTGCCCTAAACCTTGCAGTTCCCTAACCTTAACCCTAGCCTCGAATGGAAACCTACCACCAACCCTACACCTTACCCTACGCCGTAACCTAATCCTAATCCGTACGCTGACACTGACCCGTGCGTCAGCAAGTACCCTGACCCTAACACGTTTCCGTACGCTCACCTGTGTCCTAAACCTTACGGTTCCCTAACCCTAACCGCAGCACGGAAAGGAAACCTACCACAAAACCTACACCTTACCCTACGCCGTACCCTAATCCTAATCCGTACGCTGACACTGACCCGTGCGTCAGCACGTACCATGACCCTAACACGTTTCCGTACACTCACCTGTGCCCTAAACCTTGCCGTTCCCTAACCCAAACCCTAGCCCGGAACGGAAACGTATCACCAACCCTACACCTTACCCTACGCCGTACCCTAATCCTAATCTGTATGCTGACAATGACGCGTGCGTCAGCACATACCCTGTCCCTAACATGTTTCCGTACCCTCACCTGTGCCCTAATCCTTGCCGTTCCCTAAGCCTAACACTAGGCCGGCATGGAAACCTACCACCAACCCTACACCTTACTCTACGCCGTACCCTAATCCTAACCCGTGCGTCAGCATGTACCCTGACACTAACACGTTTCTGTACCCTCACCTGTAGCCTAAACCTTGCCGTTCCCTAACCCTAACCCTAGCCCGAAACGGAAACCTACCACCAACCCTACACCTTACCCTAGGCCGTACCCTAATCCTAATCCGTACGCTGACACTGACCCGTGCGTCAGCACGTACCCTGACCCTAACACGTTTCCGTACCCTCACCTGAGCCCTAATCCTTGCCGTTCCCTAAACGTTACCCTTGCCCGGAACGAAAACCTACCACCAACCCTACACCTTACCCTACGCCTAACCCTCATACTAACCCGTGCGTCAGCACATACACTGACCCTAACACGTTTCCGTACACTCACCTGTGCCCTAAACCTTGCTGTTCCCTAACCCTAACCTAGCCCAGAATGGAAACCAACCACCAAACTTACACCTTACCCTACACCGTAACCTAATCCTAATCCATACGCTGACACTGACCCGTGCGTCAGCAAGTACCCTGACCCTAACACGTTTCCGTACGCTCACCTGTGTCCTAAACCTTACGGTTCACTAACCCTAACCGTAGCGCGGAAAGGAAACCTACCACAAAACCTACACCTTACCCTACGCCGTACCCTAATCCTAATCCGTACGATGACACTGACCCGTGCGTCACCACGTACCATGACCCTAACACGTTTCCGTACACTCACCTGTGCCCTAAACCTTGCCGTTCCCTAACCCTAACCGTAACTAGGAAAGGAATCCTATCACAAAACCTACACCTTACCCTACGCCGTACCCTAATCCTAATCCGTACGCTGACAATGACCCGTGCGTCAGCACATACCCTGACCCTAACATGTTTCCGTACCCTCACCTGTGCCCTAATCCTTGCCGTTCCCTAAGCCTAACCCTAGGCCAGCACGGAAACCTACCACCAACCCTACACCTTACTCTACGCCGTACCCTAATCCTAACCCGTGCGTCAGCATGTACCCTGACCCTAACACGTTTCTGTACCCTCACCTGTGCCCTAAACCTTGCCGTTCCCTAACCCTAACCCTAGCCCGAAACGGAAACCTACCACCAACCCTACACCTTACCCTACGCCGTACCCTAATCCTAATCCGTACGCTGACACTGACCCGTGCGTCAGCACGTACCCTGACCCTAACACGTTTCCGTACCCTCACCTGTGCCCTAAACCTTGCAGTTCCCTATCCCTAACCCTAGCCTGGAACAGAAACCTACCACCAACCCTACACCTTACCTTAGGCCGTACCCTAATCCTAATCCGTACACTGACACTGACCCGTGCATCAGCAAGTACCCTGACCCTAACACGTTTCCATAACCTCACCTGTGTCCTAAACCTTGCGGTTCCCTAACCCTAACCCTAGCGCGGAATGGAAAACTAACACAATACCTAAACCTTTCCCTACGCCGTACCCTAATCCTATTCCGTACGCTGACACTGACCCGTGTGTCAGCACGTACCCTGACCCTAACACGTTTCCGTACACTCACCTGTGCCCTAAACCTTTCAGTTCCCTAACCCTAACCCTAGCCAAGAACGGAAAACTACCACCATCACTATACCTTACCCTACGCCATACCCTAATGCTAATCTGTACGCTGACAATGACCCATGCGTCAGCACATACTCTGACCCTAACACGTTTCCGTACCCTCACCTGTGCCCTAATCCTTGCCGTTCCCTAAGCGTAACCCTAGGCCGGAACGGAAACCTGCCACCAACCCTACACCTTACTCTACACCGTACCTAATCCTAACCCGTGCGTCAGCATGTACCCTGACCCTAACACGTTTCTGTACCCTCACCTGTGCCCTAAACCTTGCCGTTCCCTAACCCTAACCCTAGCCCTGAATGGAAAACTACCACTAACCCTCCACCTTACCCTACGCCGTACCATAATCCTAATCCGTAAGCTGAACTGGCCCATGTGTCAGAACGTACCCTGACCCTAACACGTTTCCGTACCCTCACCTGTGCCCTAAACCTTGCCGTTCCCTAAACGTTACACTATCCCGGAACGAAAACCTACCACCAACCCTACACCTTACCCTACGCCGAACCCTCATACTAACCCGTGCGTCAGCACATACACTGACCCTAACACGTTTCCGTACACTCACCTGTGCCCTAAACCTTGCTGTTCCCTAACCCTAACCCTAGCCCTGAATGGAAACCCAACACCAGCCCTACACCTTACCCTATGCCGTAGCTTACTCCTGGTCTGTAAGCTGGCACTGACCACGGCGTCAGCACGTAGCCTGACCCTCCCACGTTTCCGTAACCTCACCTGTGCCCTAAGCCTTGCCGTTCCCTAACACTAACCCTAGCCCGGAACGGAAACCCACCACCAGCCCTACACTTTACCCTATGCCGTACCCTACTCCTGGCCCGTACGCTGGCACTGACCCGTGCGTCAGCACGTAGCCTGAACCTCCCACGTTTCCGTACCCTCATCTGTGCCCTAAGCCTTGTCGTTCCCTAACCCTAACCCTAGACCGGAACGGAAACCCACCACCAGCTCTACACCTAACCTTACGCCGTACCCTATTCCTCATCCATAAGCTGGCACTGATCCGTGCGTCAGCACTTAGCCTGAACCTCCCACGTTTCCGTATTCTCACCTGTGCTCTAAGCCTTGCCATTCCTCACCGTAAGCCTAGCCTGGAACGGAAACCCACCACCAGCCATACACCTTACCCTACGCCGTAGCTTACTCCTGGTCCGTAAGCTTGCACTGACCCCGGCGTCAGCACGTAGCCTGGCCCTCCCACGTTTCCGTACCCTCACCTGTGCCCTAAGCCTTGCCGTTCCCTAACCCTAACCCTAGCCCGGAACGGAAACCCGCCACCAGCCGTATGCCTTACCCTACGCCGTACCCTACTCCTGGCCCGTACGCCGGCACTGACCCGTGCGTCAGCACGTAACCTGGCCCTCCCACGTTTCCGTACCCTCACCTGTGCCCTAAGCCTTCCCGTTCCCTAACCCTAACCCTAGCCCGGAACGATACCCCGCCACCAGCCCTACGCCTTACCCTACGCTGTACCCTACTAGTAGCCCGTAGGCCGGCACTGACCCGTGCGTTGGCACGTAGCCTGGCCCTCCCACGTTTCCGTACCCTCACCTGTGCCCTAAGCCTTGCCGTTCCCTAGCCCTAACCCTAGCCCGGAACGGAAACCCGCCACCAGCCCTACGCCTTACCGTACGCCGTACCCTACTCCTGGCCCGTACGCCGGCACTGACCCATGCGTCAGCACGTAGCCAGGCCCTCCCACGTTTCCGTACCCTCACCTGTGCCCTAAGCCTTGCCGTTCCCTAACCCTAACCCTAGCACGGAACGGAAACCTATCACCAAAGCTACACCTTACCCTACGCCATACCCTAATCCTAACCCGTGCGTCAGCATGTACCCTGACACTGACACGTTTCTGTACCCTCACCTGTGCCCTAAACCTTACCGTTCCCTAACCCTAACCCTAGCCCGGAACAGAAGCCTACCACCAACCCTACACCTTACCCTACGCCGTACCCTAATCCTAATCCGTACGCTGACACTGACCCGTGCGTCAGCAAGTACCCTGACCCTAACACGTTTCTGTACCCCCACCTCTGTCCTAAACCTTGCCGTTCCCTAACCCTAACCCTAGCGCGGAATGGAAACCTAGCACAAAACCTACACTTTACCCTATACTGTACCCAAATCCTAATCCGTATGCTTACACTGACACGTGCGTCAGCACGTATCCTGACCCTAACACGTTTCCGTAACCTCACCTGTGTCCTAAACTTTGCGGTTCCCTAACCCTAACCCTAGCCCAGAATGGAAACCTACCACCAACCCTACACCTTACCCTAGGCCGTACCCTAATCCTTCACCATATGCTGACAGTGACCCTTGCGTCAGCATGTACCCTGAGCCTAACACGTGTCCGTACCCTCACCTGTGCCCTAAACCTTGCAGTTCCCTAACCCTAACCCTAGCCTGGAACGGAAACCTACCACCAACCCTACACCTTACCCTACACCGTAACCTAATCCTAATCCATACGTTGACACTGACCCGTGCGTCAGCAAGTACCCTGACCCTAACACGTTTCCGTACGCTCACCTGTGTCCTAAACCTTAAGGTTCCCTAACCCTAACCGTAGCGTTGAACGGAAACCTACCACAAAACCTACACCTTACCCTACGCCGTACCCTAATGCTAATCCGTACGCTGACACTGAACCGTGCGTCAGCATGTACCATGACCATAACACGTTTCCGTAACCTCACCTGTGTCCTAAACCTTGCGGTTCCCTAACCCTCACCCTAGCGTGGAATGGAAACCTACCACAAAACCTACACCTTACCCTACGCCGTACCCTAATCCTAATCTGTACGCTGACACTGAACCGTGCGTCAGCACGTACCATGACCATAACACGTTTCCGTAACCTCACCTGTGCCCTAAACCTTTCCGTTCCATAAACGTTACCCTAGCCCGGAACGAAAACCTACCACCAACCCTACACCTTACCCTACGTCGAACCCTCATACTAACCTGTGCGTCAGCACATACACTGACCCTAACACGTTTCCGTACACTCATCTGTGCCCTAAGCCTTGCCGTTCCCTAACCCTAACCCTAGCCGGGAACAGAAACCCGCCACCAGCACTACGCCTTACCCTACGCCGTTGCCTACTCCTGGCCCGTACGCCGGCACTGACCCATGCGTCGGCACGTAGCCTGGCCCTTCCACGTTTCCTTACCCTCACCTGTGCCCTAAGCCTTGCCGTTCCCTAACCCTAACCCTAGCCCGGAACGGAAACCCACCACCAGCTCTACACCTAACCTTACGCCGTACCCTACTCCTCATCCGTAAGCTGGCACTGACCCGTGCATCAGCACGTAGCCTGACCTTCCCACGTTTTTCTACCCTCACCTGTGCCTAAGCCTTGCGGTTCCCTCACCCTAACCCTAGCCCAGAACGGAAACCCATCACCAGCCCTACACATTACCCTAGGCCGTACCCTACTCCTGGCCCGTACGCCGGCCCTGACCAGTGCGTCAGCACGTAGCCTTGCCCTCCCACGTTTCCGTACCCTCACCTGTGCCCTAAGCCTTGCCGTTCCCTAACCCTAACCCTAGCCCAGAACGGAAATCCGCCAGCAGCCCTACGCCTTACCCTACGCCGTACCCTACTCCTGGCCCGTACGCCGGCACTGACCCGTGCGTCAGCACGTAGCCTGACCCTCCCACGTTTCCATAACCTCATCTGTGCCCGAAACCTTGCCATACCCTAACCCTAACCCTAGTCCGAAACGGCAACCCACCACCCCCTCTACACCTAACCTTACGCCGTATCCTATTCCTCATCCGTAAGCTGGCACTGACCCATGCGTCAGCACATAGCCTGACCCTCTCACGTTTCCGTATCCTCACCTGTGCCCTAAGCCTTGCCGTTCCCTAACCCTAACCCTAGCCCGGAACGGAAACATGCCACCAGCCCTATGCCTTACCCTACGCCGTAACCTACTCCTGGCCCGTACACTGGCACTGACCCGTGCGTCAGCACGTAGCCTGACCCTCCGACGTTTCCGTACCCTCACCTGTGCCCTAATCCTTGCCGTTCCCTAAGCGTAACCCTAGGCCGGAACGGAAACCTACCACCAACCCTACACCTTACCCTATGCCGTACCCTAATTCTATCCCGTGCGTCAGCATGTACCCTGACCCTAACACGTTTCTGTACCCTCACCTGTGCCCTAAACCTTGCCGTTCCCTAACCCTAACCCTAGCCCGGAATGGAAACCTACCACCAACCCTCCACCTTAACCTATGCCGTACCCTAATCCTAATCCGTAAGCTGACACTGACCCGTGCGTCAGAACGTACCCTGACCCTAACAGGTTTCCGTACCCTCACCTGTGCCCTAAACCTTGCCGTTCCCTAAACGTTACCCTAGCCCGGAACGAAAACCTACCACCAACCCTACACCTTACCCTACGTCGAACCCTCATACTAACCTGTGCGTCAGCACATACACTGACCCTAACACGTTTCCGTACACTCACCTGTGCCCTAAGCCTTGCCGTTCCTTAACCCTAACCCTAGCCGGGAACAGAAACCCGCCACCAGCACTACGCCTTACCCTACGCCGTTGCCTACTCCTGGCCCGTACGCCGGCACTGACCCGTGCGTCAGCACGTAGCCTGGCCCTCCCACGTTTCCGTACCCTCACCTGTGACCTAAGCCTTGCCGTTCCCTAACCCTAACCCTAGCCCGGAACTGAAACCCACCACCAGCTCTACACCTAACCTTACGCCGTACACTATTCCTCATCCGTAAGCTGTCACTGACCCGTGTGTCAGCACGTAGCCTGACCCTCTGACGTTTCCGTACCCTCACCTGTGCCCTAAACCTTGCCGTTCCCTCACCCTAACGCTAGCCCGGAACGGAAACCCATCACCAGCCCTACACATTACCCTAGGCCGTACCCTACTCCTGGCCCGTACGCCGGCTCTGACCAGTGCGTCAGCACATAGCCTTGCCCTCCCACGTTTCCGTACCCTCACCTGTGCCCTAAGCCTTGCCGTTCCCTAACCCTAACCCTAGCCCGGAACGGAAACCCGCCAGCAGCCCTACGCCTTACCCTGCGCTGTACCCTACTCCTGGCCCGTATGCCGGCACTGACCCGTGCGTCAGCACGTAGCCTGGCCCTCCCACGTTTCCGTACCCTCACCTGTGCGCTAAGCCTTGCCGTTTCCTAACCCTAACCCTAGCCCGGAATGGAAACCCCCCACAAGACCTACGCCTTACCCTACGCCGTACCCTACTCCTGGCCCGTACGCCGGCACTGACCCGTGCGTCAGCACGTAGCCTGGCCCTCCCACGTTTCCTTACCCTCACCTGTGCTCTAAGCCTTACCGTTCCCTAACCCTAACCTTAGCCCGGAACCAAAACCCGCCACCAACCCTACACCTTACCCTACGCCGTACCCTACTCCTGGCCCGTACGCCGGCACTGACCCGTGCGTCAGCACGTAGCCTGGCCCTCCCACGTTTCCGTACCCTCACCTGTGTCCTAAGCCTTGCAGTTCCATAACCCTAACCCTAGCCTGGAATGGAAACCTACCACCAACCCTACACCTTACCCTACGCTGTACCCTAATCCTAATCCGTACACTGACACTGACCCGTGCGTCAGCAAGTACCCTGACCCTAACACGTTTCCGTAACCTCACCTGTGTCCTAAACCTTGCGGTTCCCTAACCCTAACCCTAGCGCGGAATGGAAAACTACCACAATACCTACACCTTACCCTACGCCGTACCCTAATCCTAATCCATACGCTGACACTGACCCGTGGGTCAGCACGTGCCCTGACCCTAACACGTTTCCGTACACTCACCTGTGCCCTAAACCTTGCCGTTCCGTAACCCTAACCCTAGCCTGGAATGAAAACCTACCACCGACCCTACACCTTACCCTACATCGAACCCTCATACTAACCTGTGCGTCAGCACATACACTGACCCTAACACGTTTCCGTACACTCACCTGTGCCCTAAGCTTTGCCATTCCCTAACCCTAACCCTAGCCAGGAACAGAAACCCGCCACCAGCACTACGCCTTACCCTACACCGTTGCCTACTCCTGGCCCGTACGCCGGCACTGACCCGTGCGTCAGCACGTAGCCTGGCCCTTCCACGTTTCCTTACCCTCACCTGTGCCCTAAGCCTTGCCGTTCCCTAACCCTAACCCTAGCCCGGAACGGAAACCCACCACCAGCTCTACACCTAACCTTACGCCGTACCCTACTCCTCATCCGTAAGCTGGCACTGACCCGTGCATCAGCACGTAGCCTGACCCTCCCACGTTTCTGTACCCTCACCTGTGCCTAAGCCTTGCCGTTCCCCCACCCTAACCCTAGCCCGGAACGGAAACCCATCACCAGCCCTACACATTACCCTAGGCCGTACCCTACTCCTGGCCCGTACGCCGGCACTGACCAGTGCGTCAGCACGTAGCCTTGCCCTCCCACGTTTCCGTACCCTCACCTGTGCCCTAAGCCTTGCCGTTCCCTAACCCTATCCCTAGCCCGGAACAGAAGCCTACCACCAACCCTACACCTTACCCTACGCCGTACCCTAATCCTAATCCGTACGCTGACACTGACCCATGCGTCAGCAAGTACCCTGACCCTAACACGTTTCTGTACCCCCACCTCTGTCCTAAACCTTGCCGTTCCCTAACCCTAACCCTAGCGCGGAATGGAAACCTAGCACAAAACCTACACTTTACCCTATACTGTACCCAAATCCTAATCCGTATGCTTACACTGACACGTGCGTCAGCACGTATCCTGACTCTAACACGTTTCCGTAACCTCACCTGTGTCCTAAACTTTGCGGTTCCCTAACCCTAACCCTAGCCCAGAATGGAAACCTACCACCAACCCTACACCTTACCCTAGGCCGTACCCTAATCCTTCACCATATGCTGACAGTGCGCCGTGCGTCAGCATGTACCCTGAGCCTAACACGTGTCCGTACCCTCACCTGTGCCCTAAACCTTGCAGTTCCCTAACCCTAACCCTAGCCTGGAACGGAAACCTACCACCAACCCTACACCTTACCCTACACCGTAACCTAATCCTAATCCATACGCTGACACTGACCCGTGCGTCAGCAAGTACCCTGACCCTAACACGTTTCCGTACGCTCACCTGTGTCCTAAACCTTAAGGTTCCCTAACCCTAACCGTAGCGTTGAACGGAAACCTACCACAAAACCTACACCTTACCCTACGCCGTACCCTAATGCTAATCCGTACGCTGACACTGAACCGTGCGTCAGCACGTACCATGACCATAACACGTTTCCGTAACCTCACCTGTGTCCTAAACCTTGCGGTTCCCTAACCCTCACCCTAGCGTGGAATGGAAACCTACCACAAAACCTACACCTTACCCTACGCCGTACCCTAATCCTAATCTGTACGCTGACACTGAACCGTGCGTCAGCACGTACCATGACCATAACACGTTTCCGTAACCTCACCTGTGCCCTAAACCTTGCCGTTCCATAAACGTTACCCTAGACCGGAACGAAAACCTACCACCAACCCTACACCTTACCCTACGTCGAACCCTCATACTAACCTGTGCGTCAGCACATACACTGACCCTAACACGTTTCCGTACACTCACCTGTGCCCTAAGCCTTGCCGTTCCCTAACCCTAACCCTAGCCGGGAACAGAAACCCGCCACCAGCACTACGCCTTACCCTACGCCGTTGCCTACTCCTGGCCCGTACGCCGGCACTGACCCGTGCGTCAGCACGTAGCCTGGCCCTTCCACGTTTCCTTACCCTCACCTGTGCCCTAAGCCTTGCCGTTCCCTAACCCTAACCCTAGCCCGGAAAGGAAACCCACCACCAGCTCTACACCTTACCTTACGCCGTACCCTACTCCTCATCCGTAAGCTGGCACTGACCCGTGCATCAGCACGTAGCCTGACCTTCCCACGTTTCTGTACCCTCACCTGTGCCTAAGCCTTGCGGTTCCCTCACCGTAACCCTAGCCCAGAACGGAAACCCATCACCAGCCCTACACATTACCCTAGGCCGTACCCTACTCCTGGCCCGTACGCCGGCCCTGACCAGTGCGTCAGCACGTAGCCTTGCCCTCCCACGTTTCCGTACCCTCACCTGTGCCCTAAGCCTTGCCGTTTCCTAACCCTAACCCTAGCCCGGAACGGAAATCCGCCAGCAGCCCTACGCCTTACCCTACGCCGTACCCTACTCCTGGCCCGTACGCCGGCACTGACCCGTGCGTCAGCACGTAGCCTGACCCTCCCACGTTTCCATAACCTCACCTGTGCCCGAAACCTTGCCATACCCTAACCCTAACCCTAGTCCGAAACGGTAACCCACCACCCCCTCTACACCTAACCTTACGCCGTATCCTATTCCTCATCCGTAAGCTGGCACTGACCCATGCGTCAGCACATAGCCTGACCCTCTCACGTTTCCGTATCCTCACCTGTGCCCTAAGCCTTGCCGTTCCCTAACCCTAACCCTAGCACGGAACGGAAACATGACACCAGCCCTATGCCTTACCCTACGCCGTAACCTACTCCTGGCCCGTACACTGGCACTGACACGTGCGTCAGCACGTAGCCTGACCCTCCGACGTTTCCGTACCCTCACCTGTGCCCTAATCCTTGCCGTTCCCTAAGCGTAACCCTAGGCCGGAACGGAAACCTACCACCAACCCTACACCTTATCCTATGCCGTACCCTAATTCTATCCCGTGCGTCAGCATGTACCCTGACCCTAACACGTTTCTGTACCCTCACCTGTGCCCTAAACCTTGCCCTTCCCTAACCCTAACCGTAGCCCGGAATGGAAACCTACCACCAACCCTCCACCTTAACCTATGCCGTACCCTAATCCTAATCCGTAAGCTGACACTGACCCGTGCGTCAGAACGTACCCTGACCCTAACAGGTTTCCGTACCCTCACCTGTGCCCAAAACCTTGCCGTTCCCTAAACGTTACCCTAGCCCGGAACGAAAACCTACCACCAACCCTACACCTTACCCTACGTCGAACCCTCATACTAACCTGTGCGTCAGCACATACACTGACCCTAACACGTTTCCGTACACTCACCTGTGCCCTAAGCCTTGCCGTTCCTTAACCCTAACCCTAGCCGGGAACAGAAACCCGCCACCAGCACTACGCCTTACCCTACGCCGTTGCCTACTCCTGGCCCGTACGCCGGCACTGACCCGTGCGTCAGCACGTAGCCTGGCCCTCCCACGTTTCCGTACCCTCACCTGTGACCTAAGCCTTGCCGTTCCCTAACCCTAACCCTAGCCCGGAACTGAAACCCACCACCAGCTCTACACCTAACCTTACGCCGTACACTATTCCTCATCCGTAAGCTGTCACTGACCCGTGTGTCAGCACGTAGCCTGACCCTGTGACGTTTCCGTACCCTCACCTGTGCCCTAAACCTTGCCGTTCCCTCACCCTAACGCTAGCCCGGAACGGAAACCCATCACCAGCCCTACACATTACCCTAGGCCGTACCCTACTCCTGGCCCGTACGCCGGCTCTGACCAGTGCGTCAGCACATAGCCTTGCCCTCCCACGTTTCCGTACCCTCACCTGTGCCCTAAGCCTTGCCGTTACCTAACCCTAACCCTAGCCCGGAACGGAAACCCGCCAGCAGCCCTACGCCTTACCCTGCGCTGTACCCTACTCCTGGCCCGTATGCCGGCACTGACCCGTGCGTCAGCACGTAGCCTGGCCCTCCCACGTTTCCGTACCCTCACCTGTGCGCTAAGCCTTGCCGTTCCCTAACCCTAACCCTAGCCCGGAATGGAAACCCCCCACAAGACCTACGCCTTACCCTACGCCGTACCCTACTCCTGGCCCGTACGCCGGCACTGACCCGTGCGTCAGCACGTAGCCTGGCCCTCCCACGTTTCCTTACCCTCACCTGTGCTCTAAGCCTTACCGTTCCCTAACCCTAACCTTAGCCCGGAACCGAAACCCGCCACCAACCCTACACCTTACCCTACGCCGTACCCTAATCCTGGCCCGTACGCCGGCACTGACCCGTGCGTCAGCACGTAGCCTGGCCCTCCCACGTTTCCGTACCCTCACTTGTGCCCTAAGCCTTGCAGTTCCATAACCCTAACCCTAGCCTGGAATGGAAACCTACCACCAACCCTACACCTTACCCTAGGCCGTACCCTAATCCTTCACCATATGCTGACAGTGACCCGTGCGTCAGCATGTACCCTGAGCCTAACACGTGTCCGTACCCTCACCTGTGCCCTAAACCTTGCAGTTCCCTAACCCTAACCCTAGCCTGGAACGGAAACCTACCACCAACCCTACACCTTACCCTACACCGTAACCTAATCCTAATCCATACGCTGACACTGACCCGTGCGTCAGCAAGTACCCTGACCCTAACACGTTTCCGTACGCTCACCTGTGTCCTAAACCTTAAGGTTCCCTAACCCTAACCGTAGCGTTGAACGGAAACCTACCACAAAACCTACACCTTACCCTACGCCGTACCCTAATGCTAATCCGTACGCTGACACTGAACCGTGCGTCAGCACGTACCATGACCATAACACGTTTCCGTAACCTCACCTGTGTCCTAAACCTTGCGGTTCCCTAACCCTCACCCTAGCGTGGAATGGAAACCTACCACAAAACCTACACCTTACCCTACGCCGTACCCTAATCCTAATCTGTACGCTGACACTGAACCGTGCGTCAGCACGTACCATGACCATAACACGTTTCCGTAACCTCACCTGTGCCCTAAACCTTGCCGTTCCATAAACGTTACCCTAGCCCGGAACGAAAACCTACCACCAACCCTACACCTTACCATACGTCGAACCCTCATACTAAGCTGTGCGTCAGCACATACACTGACCCTAACACGTTTCCGTACACTCACCTGTGCCCTAAGCCTTGCCGTTCCCTAACCCTAACCCTAGCCGGGAACAGAAACCCGCCACCAGCACTACGCCTTACCCTACGCCGTTGCCTACTCCTGGCCCGTACGCCGGCACTGACCCGTGCGTCAGCACGTAGCCTGGCCCTTCCACGTTTCCTTACCCTCACCTGTGCCCTAAGCCTTGCCGTTCCCTAACCCTAACCCTAGCCCGGAACGGAAACCCACCACCAGCTCTACACCTAACCTTACGCCGTACCCTACTCCTCATCCGTAAGCTGGCACTGACCCGTGCATCAGCACGTAGCCTGACCTTCCCACGTTTCTGTACCCTCACCTGTGCCTAAGCCTTGCGGTTCCCTCACCCTAACCCTAGCCCAGAACGGAAACCCATCACCAGCCCTACACATTACCCTAGGCCGTACCCTACTCCTGGCCCGTACGCCGGCCCTGACCAGTGCGTCAGCACGTAGCCTTGCCCTCCCACGTTTCCGTACCCTCACCTGTGCCCTAAGCCTTGCCGTTCCCTAACCCTAACCCTAGCCCGGAACGGAAATCCGCCAGCAGCCCTACGCCTTACCCTACGCCGTACCCTACTCCTGGCCCATACGCCGGCACTGACCCGTGCGTCAGCACGTAGCCTGACCCTCCCACGTTTCCATAACCTCACCTGTGCCCGAAACCTTGCCATACCCTAACCCTAACCCTAGTCCGAAACGGTAACCCACCACCCCCTCTACACCTAACCTTACGCCGTATCCTATTCCTCATCCGTAAGCTGGCACTGACCCATGCGTCAGCACATAGCCTGACCCTCTCACGTTTCCGTATCCTCACCTGTGCCCTAAGCCTTGCCGTTCCCTAACCCTAACCCTAGCCCGGAACGGAAACATGCCACCAGCCCTATGCCTTACCCTACGCCGTAACCTACTCCTGGCCCGTACACTGGCACTGACCCGTGCGTCAGCACGTAGCCTGACCCTCCGACGTTTCCGTACCCTCACCTGTGCCCTAATCCTTGCCGTTCCCTAAGCGTAACCCTAGGCCGGAACGGAAACCTACCACCAACCCTACACCTTACCCTATGCCGTACCCTAATTCTATCCCGTGCGTCAGCATGTACCCTGACCCTAACACGTTTCTGTACCCTCACCTGTGCCCTAAACCTTGCCGTTCCCTAACCCTAACCCTAGCCCGGAATGGAAACCTACCACCAACCCTCCACCTTAACCTATGCCGTACCCTAATCCTAATCCGTAAGCTGACACTGACGCGTGCGTCAGAACGTACCCTGACCCTAACAGGTTTCCGTACCCTCACCTGTGCCCAAAACCTTGCCGTTCCCTAAACGTTACCCTAGCCCGGAACGAAAACCTACCACCAACCCTACACCTTACCCTACGTCGAACCCTCATACTAACCTGTGCGTCAGCACATACACTGACCCTAACACGTTTCCGTACACTCACCTGTGCCCTAAGCCTTGCCGTTCCTTAACCCTAACCCTAGCCGGGAACAGAAAACCGCCACCAGCACTACGCCTTACCCTACGCCGTTGCCTACTCCTGGCCCGTACGCCGGCACTGACCCGTGCGTCAGCACGTAGCCTGGCCCTCCCACGTTTCCGTACCCTCACATGTGACCTAAGCCTTGCCGTTCCCTAACCCTAACCCTAGCCCGGAACTGAAACCCACCACCAGCTCTACACCTAACCTTACGCCGTACACTATTCCTCATCCGTAAGCTGTCACTGACCCGTGTGTCAGCACGTAGCCTGACCCTCTGACGTTTCCGTACCCTCACCTGTGCCCTAAACCTTGCCGTTCCCTCACCCTAACGCTAGCCCGGAACGGAAACCCATCACCAGCCCTACACATTACCCTAGGCCGTACCCTACTCCTGGCCCGTACGCCGGCACTGACCAGTGCTTCAGCACATAGCCTTGCCCTCCCACGTTTCCGTACCCTCACCTGTGCCCTAAGCCTTGCCGTTCCCTCACCCTAACCCTAGCCCGGAACGGAAACCCGCCAGCAGCCCTACGCCTTACCCTGCGCTGTACCCTACTCCTGGCCCGTATGCCGGCACTGACCCGTGCGTCAGCACGTAGCCTGGCCCTCCCACGTTTCCGTACCCTCACCTGTGCGCTAAGCCTTGCCGTTCCATAACCCTAACCCTAGCCCGGAATGGAAACCCCCCACAAGACCTACGCCTTGCCCTACGCCGTACCCTACTCCTGGCCCGTACGCCGGCACTGACCCGTGCGTCAGCACGTAGCCTGGCCCTCCCACGTTTCCTTACCCTCACCTGTGCTCTAAGCCTTACCGTTCCCTAACCCTAACCTTAGCCCGGAACCGAAATCCGCCACCAACCCTACACCTTACCCTACGCCGTACCCTACTCCTGGCCCGTACGCCGGCACTGACCCGTGCGTCAGCACATAGCCTGGCCCTCCCACGTTTCCGTACCCTCACCTGTGCCCTAAGCCTTGCAGTTCCATAACCCTAACCCTAGCCTGGAATGGAAACCTACCACCAACCCTACACCTTACCCTACGCCGTACCCTAATCCTAATCCATACGCTGACACTGACCCGTGGGTCAGCACGTGCCCTGACCCTAACACGTTTATGTACACTCACCTGTGCCCTAAACCTTGCCGTTCCGTAACCCTAACCCTAGCCCGGAATGAAAACCTACCACCAACCCTACACCTTACCCTACATCGAACCCTCATACTAACCTGTACGTCAGCACATACACTGACCCTAACACGTTTCCGTACACTCACCTGTGCCCTAAGCCTTGCCATTCCCTAACCCTAACCCTAGCCGGGAACAGGAACCCGCCACCAGCACTACGCCTTACCCTACGCCGTTGCCTACTCCTGGCCCGTACGCCGGCACTTACCCGTGCGTCAGCACGTAGCCTGGCCCTCCCACGTTTCCGTACCCTCATCTGTGCCCTAAGCCTTGCCGTTCCCTAACCCTAACCCTAGCCCGGAACGGAAACCCACCACCAGCTCTACACCTAACCTTACGCCGTACCCTACTCCTCATCCGTAAGCTGGCACTGACCCGTGCATCAGCACGTAGCCTGACCCTCCCACGTTTCTGTACCCTCACCTGTGCCTAAGCCTTGCCGTACCCCCACCCTAACCCTAGCCCGGAACGGAAACCCATCACCAGCCCTACACATTACCCTAGGCCGTACCCTACTCCTGGCCCGTACGCCGGCACTGACCAGTGCGTCAGCACGTAGCCTTGCCCTCCCACGTTTCCGTACCCTCACCTGTGCCCTAAGCCTTGCCGTTCCCTAACCCTAACCCTAGCCCGGAACGGAAATCCGCCAGCAGCCCTACGCCTTACCCTACGCCGTACCCTACTCCTGGCCCGTACGCCGGCACTGACCCGTGCGTCAGCACGTAGCCTGACCCTCCCACGTTTCCGTAACCTCACCTGTGCCCTAAACCTTGCCGTTCCCTAACCCTAACCCTAGTCCGCAACGGTATCCCACCACCACCTCTACACCTAACCTTACGCCGTATCCTATTCCTCATCCGTAAGCTGGCACTGACCCATGCGTCAGCACATAGCCTGACCCTCTCACGTTTCCGTATCCTCACCTGTGCCCTAAGCCTTGTCGTTCCCTAACCCTAACCCTAGCCCGGAACGGAAACACGCCACCAGCCCTACGCCTTACCCTAAGCCGTACCCTACTCCTGGCACGTACGCTGGCACTGACCCGTGCGTCAGCACGTAGCCTGACCCTAACACGTTTCCGTACCCTCATGTCTGTCCTAAACCTTGCCGTTCCCTAACCCTAACCCTAGCCCGGAACGGAAACCCGCCACCAGCCCTACGCAGTACCCTATGCCTTACCCTACTCCTAGCCCGTACGCTGGCACTGACCCATGCGTCAGAACGTAGCCTGACCCTCCCACGTTTCCGTACCCTCACCTCTGCCCTAAGCCTTCCCATTCCCTAACCCTAAACCGAGCCCGGAACGGAAACCCACAAACAGCCCTACACTTTACCCTATGCCGTACCCTACTCCTGGACCGTACGCTGGCACTGACCCGGGCGTCAGCACGTAGGCTGAACCTCCCACGTTTCCGTACCCTCACCTGTGCTGTAAGCCTTGCCGTTCCCTAACCCTAACCCTAGCCCGGAACGGAAACACGCCACCAGCCCTACGCCTTACCCGACGCCGTAACCTACTCTTGGCCCGTATGCTGGCACTGACCCGTGCGTCAGCACGTAGCCTGACCCTCTGACGTTTCCGTACCCTCACCTGTGCCCTAATCCTTGCCGTTCCCTAAGCGTAACCCTAGGCCGGAACGGAAACCTACCACCAACCCTACACCTTACCCTATGCCGTACCCTAATCCTAACCCATGTGTCAGCATGTACCCTGACCCTAACACGTTTCTGTACCCTCACCTGTGCCCTAAACCTTGCCGTTCCCTAACCCTAACCCTAGCCCGGAATGGAAACCTACCACCAACCCTCCACCTTACCCTATGCCATACCCTAATCCTAATCCGTAAGCTGAAACTGACACGTGCGTCAGAACGTACCCTGACCCTAACACGTTTCCGTACCCTCACCTGTGCCCTAAACCTTGCCGTTCCCTAAACGTTACCCTAGCCCAGAACGAAAACCTACCACTAACCCTACACCTTACCCTACGTCGAACCCTCATACTAACCTGTGCGTTAGCACATACACTAACCCTAACACGTTTCCGTACAGTTACCTGTGCCCTAAGCCTTGCCGTTCCCTAACCCTAACCCTAGCCGGGAACAGAAACCCGCCACCAGCACTACGTCTTACCCTACGCCGTTGCCTACTCCTGGCCCGTACGCCGGCACTGACCCGTGCGTCAGCACGTAGCCTGGCCCTCCCACGTTTCCGTACCCTCACCTGTGCCCTAAGCCTTGCCATTCCCTAACGCTAACCCTAGCCCAGAACGGAAACCCACCACCAGCTCTACACCTAACCTTACGCCGTAAACTATTCCTCATCCGTAGGCTGGCACTGACCCGTGCGTCAGCATGTAGCCTGACCCTCCGACGTTTCCGTACCCTCACCTGTGTCCTAAACCTTGCCGTTCCCTCACCCTAACGCTAGCCGGGAACGGAAACCCATCACCAGCCCTACACAATACCCTATGCGATACCCTACTCCTGGCCCGTACGCCGGCACTGACCCGTGCGTCAGGACGAAGCCTTGCCACCCCACGTTTCCGTACCCTCACCTGTGCCCTAAGCCTTGCCGTTCCCTAACCCTAACCCTAGCCCGGAACGGAAACCCGCCAGCAGCCCTACGCCTTACCCTGCGCCGTACCCTACTCCTGGCCCGTACGCCGGCACTGACCCATGCGTCAGCGCGTAGCCTGGCCCTCCCACGTTTCCGTACCCTCACCTGTGCCCTAAGCCTTGCCGTTCCCTAACCCTAACCCTACTCCGGAACGGTAACCCACCACCAGCTCTACACCTAAGATTAAGCCGTACCCTATTCCTCATCCGTAAGCTGGCACTGACCCGTGCGTCAGCACGTAGCCTGGCCCTCCCACGTTTCCGTACCCTCACCTGTGCCCTAAGCCTTGCCGTTCCCTAACCCTAACCCTAGCCCGGAACGGAAACCCGCCACCAGCCCTACGCCTTACCCTACGCTGTTGCCTACTCCTGGCCCGTACGCCGGCACTGACCCGTGCGTCAGCACGTAGCCTGGCCCTCCCACGTTTCCGTACCCTCACCTGTGCCCTAAGCCTTGCCGTTCCCTAACCCTAACCCTAGAACGGAACAGAAACCTACCACCAAAACTACACCTTACCCTACGCCGTACCCTAATCCTAAACCGTGCGTCAGCATGTACCCTGACACTAACACGTTTCTGTACCCTCACCAGTGCCGTAAACCTTACCCTTCCCTAACCCTAACCCTAGTCCGGAACAGAAACCTACCACCATCCCTAGACCTTACCCTACGCCGTACCCTAATCCTAATCCGTTCGCTGACACTGACCCGTGCGTCAGCAAGTACCCTGACCCTAACACGTTTCTGTACGCTCACCTCTGTCCTAAACCTTGCTGTTCCCTAAACCTAACCCTAGCGCGAAATGGAAACCTACCACCAACCCTCCACCTTAACCTATGCCGTACCCTAATCCTAATCCGTAAGCTGACACTGACCCGTGCGTCAGAACGTACCCTGACCCTAACAGGTTTCCGTACCCTCACCTGTGCCCAAAACCTTGCCGTTCCTTAAACGTTACCCTAGCCCGGAACGAAAACCTACCACCAACCCTACACCTTACCCTACGTCGAACCCTCATACTAACCTGTGCGTCAGCACATACACCGACCCTAACACGTTTCCGTACACTCACCTGTGCCCTAAACCTTGCTGTTCCCTAACCCTAACCCTAGCCAGGAACGGAAACCTACCACCATCCCTACACCTTACCCTAGGCCGTACCCTAATCCTAATCTGTACGCTGACAATGACGCATGCGTCAGCACATACCCTGACCCTAACACGTTTCCGTACCCTCACCTGTGCCCTAAACCTTGCCGTTCCCTAAGCCTAAACCTAGGCTGGAACGGAAACCTACCCTACGCCGTAACCTAATCCTAATCCGTATGCTGACACTGACCCGTGCGTCAGCAAGTACCCTGACCCTAACACGTTTCCGTACGCTCACCTTTGTCCTAAACCTTACGGTTCCCTAACCCTAACCGTAGCGCGGAAAGGAAACCTACCACAAAACCTACACTTTACCCTACGCCGTACCCTAATCCTAATCCGTACGCTGACACTGACCCGTGCGTCAGCACGTACCATGACCCTAACACGTTTCCGTACACTCACCTGTGCCCTAAACCTTGCCGTTCCCTAACCCAAACCCTAGCCCGGAACGGAAACGTATCACCAACCCTACACCTTGCCCTATGCCGTACCCTAATCCTAATCTGTATGCTGACAATGACGCGTGCGTCAGCACATAGCCTGACCCTAACATGTTTCCGTACCCTCACCTGTGCCCTAATCCTTGCCGTTCCCTAAGCCTAACCCTAGGCGGGCACGGAAACCTACCACCAATCCTACACCTTACTCTACACCGTACCCTAATCCTAACCTGTGCGTCAGCATGTACCCTGACCCTAACACGTTTCTGTACCCTCACCTGTGCCTTAAACCTTGCCGTTCCCTAACCCTAACCCTAGCCCGAAACGGAAACCTACCACCAACCCTACACCTTAACCTACGCCATACCCTAGTCCTAATCTGTACGCTGACACTGACCCGTGCGTCAGCACGTACCCTGACCCTAACACGTTTCCGTACCCTCACCTGTGCCCTAAACCTTGCCGTTCCCTAAACGTTACCCTACACCAGAACGAAAACCTACCACCAACCCTACACCTTACGCTACGCCGAACCCTCATACTAACCCGTGCGTCAGCACATACACTGACCCTAGCACGTTTCTGTACACTCACCTGTGCCCTAAACCTTCCTGTTCCCTAATCCTAACCCTAGCCCAGAATGGAAACACACCACGAGCCCTACACCTTACCCTACCTACGCCGTAGCTTACTCCTGGTCCGTAAGCTGCCACTGACCGCGGCGTTAGCACGTAGCCTGGCCCTCCCACGTTTCCGTACCCTCACCTCTGCCCTAAGCCTTGCCATTCCCTAACCCTAACCCGAGCCCGGAACGGAAACCCACAAACAGCCCTACACTTTACCCTATGCCGTACCCTACTCCTGGACCGTACGCTGGCACTGACCCGGGCGTCAGCACGTAGCCTGAACCTCCCACGTTTCCGTACCCTCACCTGTGCTGTAAGCCTTGCCGTTCCCTAACCCTAACCCTAGTCCGGAACCGAAACCCGCCACCAACCCTACACCTTACCCTACGCCGTACCCTACTCCTGGCCCGTACGCCGGCACTGACCCGTGCGTCAGCACGTAGCCTGGCCCTCCCACGTTTCCATACCCTCACCTGTGCCCTAAGCCTTGCCATTCCCTAACCCTAACCCTAGCACAGAACGGAAACCCGCCACCAGCCCTACACTTTACCCTACGCCGTTGCATACTCCTGGCCCGTATGCCGGCACTGACTCGTGCGTCAGCACGTAGCCTGGCCCTGCCACGTTTCCGTACCCTCACCTGTGCCCTAAGCCTTTCCGTTCCCTAACCCTAACCCGAGCCGGGAACAGAAACGCGCCACCAGTACTACGCCTTACCCTACGCCGTTGCCGAATCCTGGCCCGTACGCCGGCACTGACCCGGGCGTCAGCACGTAGCCTGGACGTCCCACGTTTCCGTACCCTCACCTGTGCCCTAAGCCTTGCTGTTCCTTAGCCCTAAACCTAGCCCTGAACGGAAACCCGCCACCAGCCCTACGCTTTACCCTACGACGTACCCTATTCCTGGCCCGTACGCCGGCACTGACCCGTGCGTCAGTACGTAGCCTGGCCCTCCCACGTTTCCGTACCCTCACCTATGCCCTAAGCCTTGTCGTTCCCTAACCCTAACCCTAGGCCGGAACGGAAACCCACCACCAGCTCTACACCTAACCTTACACCGTACCCTATTCCTCATCCATAAGCTGGCACTGACCCGTGCGTCAGCACTTAGCCTGACCCTCCCACGTTTCCGTATTCTCACCTGTGCTCTAAGCCTTGCCATTCCTCACCGTAAGCCTAGCCTGGAACGGAAACCCACCACCAGCCCTACACATTACCCTACGCCGTAGCTTACTCCTGGTCCGTAAGCTTGCACTGACCCCGACGTCAGCACGTAGCCTGGCCCTCCCACGTTTCCGTAACCTCACCTGTGCCCTAAGCCTTGCCGTTCCCTAACCCTAACCCTAGCCCGGAAAGGAAACCCGCCACCAGCCGTATGCCTTACCCTACGCCGTACCCTACTCCTGGCCCGTACGCCGGCACTGACCCGTGCGTCAGCACGTAGCCTGGCCCTCCCACGTTTCTGTACCCTCACCTGTGCCCTAAGCCTTGCCGTTCCCTAACCCTAACCCTAGCCTGGAAAGGAAACCCGCAACCAGCCGTATGCCTTACCCTACGCCGTACCCTACTCCTGGCCCGTACGCCGGCACTGACCCGTGCGTCAGCACGTAGCCTGGCGCTCCCACGTTTCTGTACCCTCACCTGTGCCCTAAGCCTTGCCGTTCCCTAACCCTAACCCTAGCCCGGAACAGAAGCCTACCACCAACCCTACACCTTACCCTACGCCGTACCCTAATCCTAATCCGTACGCTGACACTGACCCGTGCGTCAGCAAGTACCCTGACCCTAACACGTTTCTGTACCCCCACCTCTGTCCTAAACCTTGCCGTTCCCTAACCCTAACCCTAGCGCGGAATGGAAACCTAGCACAAAACCTACACTTTACCCTATACTGTACCCAAATCCTAATCCGTATGCTTACACTGACACGTGCGTCAGCACGTATCCTGACCCTAACACGTTTCCGTAACCTCACCTGTGTCCTAAACCTTGCGGTTCCCTAACCCTAACCCTAGCCCAGAATGGAAACCTACCACCAACCCTACAACTTACCCTAGGCCGTACCCTAATCCTTCACCATATGCTGACAGTGACCCGTGCGTCAGCATGTACCCTGAGCCTAACACGTGTCCGTACCCTCACCTGTGCCCTAAACCTTGCAGTTCCCTAACCCTAACCCTAGCCTGGAACGGAAACCTACCACCAACCCTACACCTTACCCTACACCGTAACCTAATCCTAATCCATACGCTGACACTGACCCGTGCGTCAGCAAGTACCCTGACCCTAACACGTTTCCGTACGCTCACCTGTGTCCTAAACCTTAAGGTTCCCTAACCCTAACCGTAGCGTTGAACGGAAACCTACCACAAAACCTACACCTTACCCTACGCCGTACCCTAATGCTAATCCGTACGCTGACACTGAACCGTGCGTCAGCACGTACCATGACCATAACACGTTTCCGTAACCTCACCTGTGTCCTAAACCTTGCGGTTCCCTAACCCTCACCCTAGCGTGGAATGGAAACCTACCACAAAACCTACACCTTACCCTACGCCGTACCCTAATCCTAATCTGTACGCTGACACTGAACCGTGCGTCAGCACGTACCATGACCATAACACGTTTCCGTAACCTCACCTGTGCCCTAAACCTTGCCGTTCCATAAACGTTACCCTAGCCCGGAACGAAAACCTACCACCAACCCTACACCTTACCATACGTCGAACCCTCATACTAAGCTGTGCGTCAGCACATACACTGACCCTAACACGTTTCCGTACACTCACCTGTGCCCTAAGCCTTGCCGTTCCCTAACCCTAACCCTAGCCGGGAACAGAAACCCGCCACCAGCACTACGCCTTACCCTACGCCGTTGCCTACTCCTGGCCCGTACGCCGGCACTGACCCGTGCGTCAGCACGTAGCCTGGCCCTTCCACGTTTCCTTACCCTCACCTGTGCCCTAAGCCTTGCCGTTCCCTAACCCTAACCCTAGCCCGGAACGGAAACCCACCACCAGCTCTACACCTAACCTTACGCCGTACCCTACTCCTCATCCGTAAGCTGGCACTGACCCGTGCATCAGCACGTAGCCTGACCTTCCCACGTTTCTGTACCCTCACCTGTGCCTAAGCCTTGCGGTTCCCTCACCCTAACCCTAGCCCAGAACGGAAACCCATCACCAGCCCTACACATTACCCTAGGCCGTAACCTACTCCTGGCCCGTACGCCGGCCCTGACCAGTGCGTCAGCACGTAGCCTTGCCCTCCCACGTTTCCGTACCCTCACCTGTGCCCTAAGCCTTGCCGTTCCCTAACCCTAACCCTAGCCCGGAACGGAAATCCGCCAGCAGCCCTACGCCTTACCCTACGCCGTACCCTACTCCTGGCCCGTACGCCGGCACTGACCCGTGCGTCAGCACGTAGCCTGACCCTCCCACGTTTCCATAACCTCACCTGTGCCCGAAACCTTGCCATACCCTAACCCTAACCCTAGTCCGAAACGGTAACCCACCACCCCCTCTACACCTAACCTTACGCCGTATCCTATTCCTCATCCGTAAGCTGGCACTGACCCATGCGTCAGCACATAGCCTGACCCTCTCACGTTTCCGTATCCTCACCTGTGCCCTAAGCCTTGCCGTTCCCTAACCCTAACCCTAGCCCGGAACGGAAACATGCCACCAGCCCTATGCCTTACCCTACGCCGTAACCTACTCCTGGCCCGTACACTGGCACTGACCCGTGCGTCAGCACGTAGCCTGACCCTCCGACGTTTCCGTACCCTCACCTGTGCCCTAATCCTTGCCGTTCCCTAAGCGTAACCCTAGGCCGGAACGGAAACCTACCACCAACCCTACACCTTACCCTATGCCGTACCCTAATTCTATCCCGTGCGTCAGCATGTACCCTGACCCTAACACGTTTCTGTACCCTCACCTGTGCCCTAAACCTTGCCGTTCCCTAACCCTAACCCTAGCCCGGAATGGAAACCTACCACCAACCCTCCACCTTAACCTATGCCGTACCCTAATCCTAATCCGTAAGCTGACACTGACGCGTGCGTCAGAACGTACCCTGACCCTAACAGGTTTCCGTACCCTCACCTGTGCCCAAAACCTTGCCGTTCCCTAAACGTTACCCTAGCCCGGAACGAAAACCTACCACCAACCCTACACCTTACCCTACGTCGAACCCTCATACTAACCTGTGCGTCAGCACATACACTGACCCTAACACGTTTCCGTACACTCACCTGTGCCCTAAGCCTTGCCGTTCCTTAACCCTAACCCTAGCCGGGAACAGAAAACCGCCACCAGCACTACGCCTTACCCTACGCCGTTGCCTACTCCTGGCCCGTACGCCGGCACTGACCCGTGCGTCAGCACGTAGCCTGGCCCTCCCACGTTTCCGTACCCTCACATGTGACCTAAGCCTTGCCGTTCCCTAACCCTAACCCTAGCCCGGAACTGAAACCCACCACCAGCTCTACACCTAACCTTACGCGGTACACTATTCCTCATCCATAAGCTGTCACTGACCCGTGTGTCAGCACGTAGCCTGACCCTCTGACGTTTCCGTACCCTCACCTGTGCCCTAAACCTTGCCGTTCCCTCACCCTAACGCTAGCCCGGAACGGAAACCCATCACCAGCCCTACACATTACCCTAGGCCGTACCCTACTCCTGGCCCGTACGCCGGCACTGACCAGTGCGTCAGCACATAGCCTTGCCCTCCCACGTTTCCGTACCCTCACCTGTGCCCTAAGCCTTGCCGTTCCCTCACCCTAACCCTAGCCCGGAACGGAAACCCGCCAGCAGCCCTACGCCTTACCCTGCGCTGTACCCTACTCCTGGCCCGTATGCCGGCACTGACCCGTGCGTCAGCACGTAGCCTGGCCCTCCCACGTTTCCGTACCCTCACCTGTGCGCTAAGCCTTGCCGTTCCATAACCCTAACCCTAGCCCGGAATGGAAACCCCCCACAAGACCTACGCCTTGCCCTACGCCGTACCCTACTCCTGGCCCGTACGCCGGCACTGACCCGTGCGTCAGCACGTAGCCTGGCCCTCCCACGTTTCCTTACCCTCACCTGTGCTCTAAGCCTTACCGTTCCCTAACCCTAACCTTAGCCCGGAACCGAAATCCGCCACCAACCCTACACCTTACCCTACGCCGTACCCTACTCCTGGCCCATACGCCGGCACTGACCCGTGCGTCAGCACATAGCCTGGCCCTCCCACGTTTCCGTACCCTCACCTGTGCCCTAAGCCTTGCAGTTCCATAACCCTAACCCTAGCCTGGAATGGAAACCTACCACCAACCCTACACCTTACCCTACGCCGTACCCTAATCCTAATCCATACGCTGACACTGACCCGTGGGTCAGCACGTGCCCTGACCCTAACACGTTTACGTACACTCACCTGTGCCCTAAACCTTGCCGTTCCGTAACCCTAACCCTAGCCCGGAATGAAAACCTACCACCAACCCTACACCTTACCCTACATCGAACCCTCATACTAACCTGTACGTCAGCACATACACTGACCCTAACACGTTTCCGTACACTCACCTGTGCCCTAAGCCTTGCCATTCCCTAACCCTAACCCTAGCCGGGAACAGGAACCCGCCACCAGCACTACGCCTTACCCTACGCCGTTGCCTACTCCTGGCCCGTACGCCGGCACTTACCCGTGCGTCAGCACGTAGCCTGGCCCTCCCACGTTTCCGTACCCTCATCTGTGCCCTAAGCCTTGCCGTTCCCTAACCCTAACCCTAGCCCGGAACGGAAACCCACCACCAGCTCTACACCTAACCTTACGCCGTACCCTACTCCTCATCCGTAAGCTGGCACTGACCCGTGCATCAGCACGTAGCCTGACCCTCCCACGTTTCTGTACCCTCACCTGTGCCTAAGCCTTGCCGTTCCCCCACCCTAACCCTAGCCCGGAACGGAAACCCATCACCAGCCCTACACATTACCCTAGGCCGTACCCTACTCCTGGCCCGTACGCCGGCACTGACCAGTGCGTCAGCACGTAGCCTTGCCCTCCCACGTTTCCGTACCCTCACCTGTGCCCTAAGCCTTGCCGTTCCCTAACCCTAACCCTAGCCCGGAACGGAAATCCGCCAGCAGCCCTACGCCTTACCCTACGCCGTACCCTACTCCTGGCCCGTACGCCGGCACTGACCCGTGCGTCAGCACGTAGCCTGACCCTCCCACGTTTCCGTAACCTCACCTGTGCCCTAAACCTTGCCGTTCCCTAACCCTAACCCTAGTCCGCAACGGTATCCCACCACCACCTCTACACCTAACCTTACGCCGTATCCTATTCCTCATCCGTAAGCTGGCACTGACCCATGCGTCAGCACATAGCCTGACCCTCTCACGTTTCCGTATCCTCACCTGTGCCCTAAGCCTTGTCGTTCCCTAACCCTAACCCTAGCCCGGAACGGAAACACGCCACCAGCCCTACGCCTTACCCTAAGCCGTACCCTACTCCTGGCACGTACGCTGGCACTGACCCGTGCGTCAGCACGTAGCCTGACCCTAACACGTTTCCGTACCCTCATGTCTGTCCTAAACCTTGCCGTTCCCTAACCCTAACCCTAGCCCGGAACGGAAACCCGCCACCAGCCCTACGCACTACCCTATGCCTTACCCTACTCCTAGCCCGTACGCTGGCACTGACCCATGCGTCAAAACGTAGCCTGACCCTCCCACGTTTCCGTACCCTCACCTCTGCCCTAAGCCTTCCCATTCCCTAACCCTAAACCGAGCCCGGAACGGAAACCCACAAACAGCCCTACACTTTACCCTATGCCGTACCCTACTCCTGGACCGTACGCTGGCACTGACCCGGGCGTCAGCACGTAGGCTTAACCTCCCACGTTTCCGTACCCTCACCTGTGCTGTAAGCCTTGCCGTTCCCTAACCCTAACCCTAGCCCGGAACGGAAACACGCCACCAGCCCTACGCCTTACCCTACGCCGTAACCTACTCTTGGCCCGTATGCTGGCACTGACCCGTGCGTCAGCACGTAGCCTGACCCTCTGACGTTTCCGTACCCTCACCTGTGCCCTAATCCTTGCCGTTCCCTAAGCGTAACCCTAGGCCGGAACGGAAACCTACCACCAACCCTACACCTTACCCTATGCCGTACCCTAATCCTAACCCATGTGTCAGCATGTACCCTGACCCTAACACGTTTCTGTACCCTCACCTGTGCCCTAAACCTTGCCGTTCCCTAACCCTAACCCTAGCCCGGAATGGAAACCTACCACCAACCCTCCACCTTACCCTATGCCATACCCTAATCCTAATCCGTAAGCTGAAACTGACACGTGCGTCAGAACGTACCCTGACCCTAACACGTTTCCGTACCCTCACCTGTGCCCTAAACCTTGCCGTTCCCTAAACGTTACCCTAGCCCAGAACGAAAACCTACCACTAACCCTACACCTTACCCTACGTCGAACCCTCATACTAACCTGTGCGTTAGCACATACACTAACCCTAACACGTTTCCGTACAGTTACCTGTGCCCTAAGCCTTGCCGTTCCCTAACCCTAACCCTAGCCGGGAACAGAAACCCGCCACCAGCACTACGTCTTACCCTACGCCGTTGCCTACTCCTGGCCCGTACGCCGGCACTGACCCGTGCGTCAGCACGTAGCCTGGCCCTCCCACGTTTCCGTACCCTCACCTGTGCCCTAAGCCTTGCCATTCCCTAACGCTAACCCTAGCCCAGAACGGAAACCCACCACCAGCTCTACACCTAACCTTACGCCGTAAACTATTCCTCATCCGTAGGCTGGCACTGACCCGTGCGTCAGCATGTAGCCTGACCCTCCGACGTTTCCGTACCCTCACCTGTGTCCTAAACCTTGCCGTTCCCTCACCCTAACGCTAGCCGGGAACGGAAACCCATCACCAGCCCTACACAATACCCTATGCGATACCCTACTCCTGGCCCGTACGCCGGCACTGACCCGTGCGTCAGGACGAAGCCTTGCCACCCCACGTTTCCGTACCCTCACCTGTGCCCTAAGCCTTGCCGTTCCCTAACCCTAACCCTAGCCCGGAACGGAAACCCGCCAGCAGCCCTACGCCTTACCCTGCGCCGTACCCTACTCCTGGCCCGTACGCCGGCACTGACCCATGCGTCAGCGCGTAGCCTGGCCCTCCCACGTTTCCGTACCCTCACCTGTGCCCTAAGCCTTGCCGTTCCCTAACCCTAACCCTACTCCGGAACGGTAACCCACCACCAGCTCTACACCTAAGATTAAGCCGTACCCTATTCCTCATCCGTAAGCTGGCACTGACCCGTGCGTCAGCACGTAGCCTGGCCCTCCCACGTTTCTGTACCCTCACCTGTGCCCTAAGCCTTGCCGTTCCCTAACCCTAACCCTAGCCCGGAACGGAAACCCGCCACCAGCCCTACGCCTTACCCTACGCTGTTGCCTACTCCTGGCCCGTACGCCGGCACTGACCCGTGCGTCAGCACGTAGCCTGGCCCTCCCACGTTTCCGTACCCTCACCTGTGCCCTAAGCCTTGCCGTTCCCTAACCCTAACCCTAGAACGGAACAGAAACCTACCACCAAAACTACACCTTACCCTACGCCGTACCCTAATCCTAAACCGTGCGTCAGCATGTACCCTGACACTAACACGTTTCTGTACCCTCACCAGTGCCGTAAACCTTACCCTTCCCTAACCCTAACCCTAGTCCGGAACAGAAACCTACCACCATCCCTAGACCTTACCCTACGCCGTACCCTAATCCTAATCCGTTCGCTGACACTGACCCGTGCGTCAGCAAGTACCCTGACCCTAACACGTTTCTGTACGCTCACCTCTGTCCTAAACCTTGCTGTTCCCTAAACCTAACCCTAGCGCGAAATGGAAACCTACCACCAACCCTCCACCTTAACCTATGCCGTACCCTAATCCTAATCCGTAAGCTGACACTGACCCGTGCGTCAGAACGTACCCTGACCCTAACAGGTTTCCGTACCCTCACCTGTGCCCAAAACCTTGCCGTTCCTTAAACGTTACCCTAGCCCGGAACGAAAACCTACCACCAACCCTACACCTTACCCTACGTCGAACCCTCATACTAACCTGTGCGTCAGCACATACACTGACCCTAACACGTTTCCGTACACTCACCTGTGCCCTAAACCTTGCTGTTCCCTAACCCTAACCCTAGCCAGGAACGGAAACCTACCACCATCCCTACACCTTACCCTAGGCCGTACCCTAATCCTAATCTGTACGCTGACAATGACGCATGCGTCAGCACATACCCTGACCCTAACACGTTTCCGTACCCTCACCTGTGCCCTAAACCTTGCCGTTCCCTAAGCCTAAACCTAGGCTGGAACGGAAACCTACCCTACGCCGTAACCTAATCCTAATCCGTATGCTGACACTGACCCGTGCGTCAGCAAGTACCCTGACCCTAACACGTTTCCGTACGCTCACCTTTGTCCTAAACCTTACGGTTCCCTAACCCTAACCGTAGCGCGGAAAGGAAACCTACCACAAAACCTACACCTTACCCTACGCCGTACCCTAATCCTAATCCGTACGCTGACACTGACCCGTGCGTCAGCACGTACCATGACCCTAACACGTTTCCGTACACTCACCTGTGCCCTAAACCTTGCCGTTCCCTAACCCAAACCCTAGCCCGGAACGGAAACGTATCACCAACCCTACACCTTGCCCTATGCCGTACCCTAATCCTAATCTGTATGCTGACAATGACGCGTGCGTCAGCACATAGCCTGACCCTAACATGTTTCCGTACCCTCACCTGTGCCCTAATCCTTGCCGTTCCCTAAGCCTAACCCTAGGCGGGCACGGAAACCTACCACCAATCCTACACCTTACTCTACACCGTACCCTAATCCTAACCTGTGCGTCAGCATGTACCCTGACCCTAACACGTTTCTGTACCCTCACCTGTGCCTTAAACCTTGCCGTTCCCTAACCCTAACCCTAGCCCGAAACGGAAACCTACCACCAACCCTACACCTTAACCTACGCCATACCCTAGTCCTAATCTGTACGCTGACACTGACCCGTGCGTCAGCACGTACCCTGACCCTAACACGTTTCCGTACCCTCACCTGTGCCCTAAACCTTGCCGTTCCCTAAACGTTACCCTACACCAGAACGAAAACCTACCACCAACCCTACACCTTACGCTACGCCGAACCCTCATACTAACCCGTGCGTCAGCACATACACTGACCCTAGCACGTTTCTGTACACTCACCTGTGCCCTAAACCTTCCTGTTCCCTAATCCTAACCCTAGCCCAGAATGGAAACACACCACGAGCCCTACACCTTACCCTACCTACGCCGTAGCTTACTCCTGGTCCGTAAGCTGCCACTGACCGCGGCGTCAGCACGTAGCCTGGCCCTCCCACGTTTCCGTACCCTCACCTCTGCCCTAAGCCTTGCCATTCCCTAACCCTAACCCGAGCCCAGAACGGAAAACCACAAACAGCCCTACACTTTACCCTATGCCGTACCCTACTCCTGGACCGTACGCTGGCACTGACCCGGGCGTCAGCACGTAGCCTGAACCTCCCACGTTTCCGTACCCTCACCTGTGCTGTAAGCCTTGCCGTTCCCTAACCCTAACCCTAGTCCGGAACCGAAACCCGCCACCAACCCTACACCTTACCCTACGCCGTACCCTACTCCTGGCCCGTACGCCGGCACTGACCCGTGCGTCAGCACGTAGCCTGGCCCTCCCACGTTTCCATACCCTCACCTGTGCCCTAAGCCTTGCCATTCCCTAACCCTAACCCTAGCACAGAACGGAAACCCGCCACCAGCCCTACACTTTACCCTACGCCGTTGCATACTCCTGGCCCGTATGCCGGCACTGACTCGTGCGTCAGCACGTAGCCTGGCCCTGCCACGTTTCCGTACCCTCACCTGTGCCCTAAGCCTTTCCGTTCCCTAACCCTAACCCGAGCCGGGAACAGAAACGCGCCACCAGTACTACGCCTTACCCTACGCCGTTGCCGAATCCTGGCCCGTACGCCGGCACTGACCCGGGCGTCAGCATGTAGCCTGGACGTCCCACGTTTCCGTACCCTCACCTGTGCCCTAAGCCTTGCTGTTCCTTAGCCCTAAACCTAGCCCTGAACGGAAACCCGCCACCAGCCCTACGCTTTACCCTACGACGTACCCTATTCCTGGCCCGTACGCCGGCACTGACCCGTGCGTCAGTACGTAGCCTGGCCCTCCCACGTTTCCGTACCCTCACCTATGCCCTAAGCCTTGTCGTTCCCTAACCCTAACCCTAGGCCGGAACGGAAACCCACCACCAGCTCTACACCTAACCTTACACCGTACCCTATTCCTCATCCATAAGCTGGCACTGACCCGTGCGTCAGCACTTAGCCTGACCCTCCCACGTTTCCGTATTCTCACCTGTGCTCTAAGCCTTGCCATTCCTCACCGTAAGCCTAGCCTGGAACGGAAACCCACCACCAGCCCTACACATTACCCTACGCCGTAGCTTACTCCTGGTCCGTAAGCTTGCACTGACCCCGACGTCAGCACGTAGCCTGGCCCTCCCACGTTTCCGTAACCTCACCTGTGCCCTAAGCCTTGCCGTTCCCTAACCCTAACCCTAGCCTGGAAAGGAAACCCGCAACCAGCCGTATGCCTTACCCTACGCCGTACCCTACTCCTGGCCCGTACGCCGGCACTGACCCGTGCGTCAGCACGTAGCCTGGCGCTCCCACGTTTCCGTACCCTCACCTGTGCCCTAAGCCTTCCCGTTCTCTAACCCTAACCCTAGCCCAGAACGGAACCCCGCCACCAGCCCTACACCTTACCCTACGCTGTACCCTACTAGTGGCCCTTACGCCGGCACTGACCCGTGCGTCGGCACGTAGCCTGGCCCTCCCACGTTTCCGTACCCTCACCTGTGCCCTAAGCCTTGCCGTTCCCTAGCCCTAACCCTAGCCTGGAACGGAAACCCGCCACCAGCCCTACGCCTTACCGTACGCCGTACCCTACTCCTGGCCCGTACGCCGGCACTGACCCGTGCGTCAGCACGTAGCCTGGCCCTCCCACGTTTCCGTACCCTCACCTGTGCCCTAAGCCTTGCCGTTCCCTAACCCTAACCCTAGCCCGGAACGGAAACCTACCACCAAAGCTACACCTTACCCTACGCTGTACCCTAATCCTAACCCGTGCGTCAGCATGTACCCTGACACTAACACGTTTATGTACCCTCACCTGTGCCCTAAACCTTACCGTTCCCTAACCCTAACCCTAGCCCGGAACAGAAGCCTACAACCAACCCTACACCTTACCCTACGCCGTACCCTAATCCTAATCCGTACGCTGACACTGACCCGTGCATCAGCAAGTACCCTGACCCTAACACGTTTCCGTACCCTCACCTCTGTCCTAAACCTTGCCGTTCCCTAACCCTAACCCTAGCGCGGAATGGAAAACTAGCACAAAACCTACACTTTACCCTATACTGTACCCAAATCCTAATCCGTATGCTTACACTGACACGTGCGTCAGCACGTATCCTGACCCTAACACGTTTCCGTAACCTCACCTGTGTCCTAAACCTTGCGGTTCCCTAACCCTAACCCTAGCCCAGAATGGAAACCTACCACCAACCCTACACCTTATCCTACGCCGTACCCTAATCCTTCTCCATATGCTGACAGTGACCCGTGTGTCAGCACGTACCCTGAGCCTAACACGTTTCCGTACCCTCACCTCTGCCCTAAACCTTGCAGTTCCCTAACCCTAACCCTAGCCTGGAACGGAAACCTACCACCAACCCTACACCTTACCCTACGCCGTAACCTAATCCTAATCCATACGCTGACACTGAACCGTGCGTCAGCAAGTACCCTGACCCTAACACGTTTCTGTACGCTCACCTGTGTCCTAAACCTTACGGTTCCCTAACCCTAACCGTAGCGTGGAACGGAAACCTACCACAAAACCTACACCTTACCCTACGCCGTACCCTAATCCTAATCCATACGCTGACACTGAACCGTGCGTCAGCACGTACCATGACCATAACACGTTTCCGTACACTCACCTGTGCCCTAAGCCTTACCGTTCCCTAACCCTAACCCTACCCGGGAACAGAAACCCGCCACCAGCACTACGCCTTACCCTACGCCGTTGCCTACTCCTGGCCCGTACGCCGGCACTGACCCGTGCGTCAGCACGTAGCCTGGCCCTCCCACGTTTCCGTACCCTCACCTGTGCCCTAAGCCTTGCCGTTCCCTAACCCTAACCCTAGCCCGGAACGGAAACCCACCACCAGCTCTACACCTAACCTTACGCCGTACCCTACTCCTCATCCGTAAGCTGGCACTGACCCGTGCGTCAGCACGTAGCCTGACCCTCCCACGTTTCTGTACCCTCACCTGTGCCTAAGCCTTGCCGTTCCCTCACCCTAACCCTAGCCCGGAACGGAAACCCATCACCAGCCCTACACATTACCCTAGGCCGTACCCTACTCCTGGCCCGTACGCCGGCACTGACCCGTGCGTCAGCACGTAGCCTTGCCCTCCCACGTTTCCGTAGCCTCACCTGTGCCCTAAGCCTTGCCGTTCCCTAACCCTAACCCTAGCCCGGAACGGAAATCCGCCAGCAGCCCTACGCCTTACCCTACGCCGTACCCTACTCCTGGCCCGTACGCCGGCACTGACCCGTGCGTCAGCACGTAGCCTGACCCTCCCACGTTTCCGTAACCTCACCTGTGCCCGAAACCTTGCCGTTCCCTAACCCTAACCCTAGTCCGAAACGGTAACCCACCACCCCCTCTACACCTAACCTTACGCCGTATCCTATTCCTCATCCGTAAGCTGGCACTGACCCATGCGTCAGCACATAGCCTGACCCTCTCACGTTTCCGTATCCTCACCTGTGCCCTAAGCCTTGCCGTTCCCTAACCCTAACCCTAGCCCGGAACGGAAACACGCCACCAGCCCTACGCCTTACCCTACGCCGTAACCTACTCCTGGCCCGTACGCTGGCACTGACCCGTGCGTCAGCACGTAGCCTGACCCTCCGACGTTTCCGTACCCTCACCTGTGCCCTAAGCCTTGCCGTTCCCTAACCCTAACCCTAGCCCAGAACGGAAACCCGCCACCAGCCGTATGCCTTACCCTACGCCGTACCCTACTCCTGGCCCGTATGCCGGCACTGACCCGTGCGTCAGCACGTAGCCTGGTCCTCCCACGTTTCCGTACCCTCACCTGTGCCCTAAGCCTTCCCGTTCCCTAACCCTAACCCTAGCCCGGAACGGAACCCCGCCACCAGCCCTACGCCTTACCCAACGCTGTACCCTACTAGTGGCCCGTACGCCAGCACTGACCCGTGCGTCAGCACGTAGCCTGGCCCTCCCACGTTTCCGTACCCTCACCTGTGCCCTAAGCCTTGCCGTTCCCTAGCCCTAACCCTAGCCCGGAACGGAAACCCGCCACCAGCCCTACGCCTTACTGTACGCCGTACCCTACTCCTGGCCCGTATGCCGGCACTGACCCGTGCGTCAGCACGTAGCCTGGCCCTCCCACGTTTCCGTACCCTCACCTGTGCCCTAAGCCTTGCCGTTCCCTAATCCTAACCCTAGCCCGGAACGGAAACCTACCACCAAAGCTACACCTTACCCTACGCCGTACCCTAATCCTAACCCGTGCGTCAGCATGTACCCTGACACTAACACGTTTCTGTACCCTCATCTGTGCCCTAAACCTTACCGTTCCCTAACCCTAACCCTAGCCCGGAACAGAAGCCTACCACCAACCCTACACCTTACCCTACGCCGTACCCTAATCCTAATCCGTACGGTGACACTGACCCGTGCGTCAGCAAGTACCCTGACCCTAACACGTTTCTGTACCCTCACCTCTGTCCTAAACCTTGCCGTTCCCTAACCCTAACCCTAGCGCGGAATGGAAACCTAGCACAAAACCTACACTTTACCCTATACTGTACCCAAATCCTAATCCGTATGCTTACACTGACACGTGCGTCAGCACGTATCCTGACCCTAACACGTTTCCGTACACTCACCTGTGCCCTAAACCTTGCTGTTCCCTAACCCTAAACCTAGCCAGGAACGGAAACCTACCACAATCCCTACACCTTACCCTAGGCCGTACCCTAATCCTAATCTGTACGCTGACAATGACGCATGCGTCAGCACATACCCTGACCCTAACACGTTTCCGTACCCTCACCTGTGCCCTAAACCTTGCCGTTCCCTAAGCCTAAACCTAGGCTGGAACGGAAACCTACCCTACGCCGTAACCTAATCCTAATCCGTATGCTGACACTGACCCGTGCGTCAGCAAGTACCCTGACCCTAACACGTTTCCGTACGCTCACCTTTGTCCTAAACCTTACGGTTCCCTAACCCTAACTGTAGCGCGGAAAGGAAACCTACCACAAAACCTACACCTTACCCTACGCCGTACCCTAATCCTAATCCGTACGCTGACACTGACCCGTGAGTCAGCACGTACCATGACCCTAACACGTTTCCGTACACTCACCTGTGCCCTAAACCTTGCCGTTCCCTAACCCAAACCCTAGCCCGGAACGGAAACGTATCACCAACCCTACACCTTGCCCTATGCCGTACCCTAATCCTAATCTGTATGCTGACAATGACGCGTGCGTCAGCACATAGCCTGACCCTAACATGTTTCCGTACCCTCACCTGTGCCCTAATCCTTGCCGTTCCCTAAGCCTAACCCTAGGCGGGCACGGAAACCTACCACCAATCCTACACCTTACTCTACACCGTACCCTAATCCTAACCTGTGCGTCAGCATGTACCCTGACCCTAACACGTTTCTGTACCCTCACCTGTGCCTTAAACCTTGCCGTTCCCTAACCCTAACCCTAGCCCGAAACGGAAACCTACCACCAACCCTACACCTTAACCTACGCCATACCCTAGTCCTAATCTGTACGCTGACACTGACCCGTGCGTCAGCACGTACCCTGACCCTAACACGTTTCCGTACCCTCACCTGTGCCCTAAACCTTGCCGTTCCCTAAATGTTACCCTACACCAGAACGAAAACCTACCACCAACCCTACACCTTACGCTACGCCGAACCCTCATACTAACCCGTGCGTCAGCACATACACTGACCCTAGCACGTTTCTGTACACTCACCTGTGCCCTAAACCTTCCTGTTCCCTAATCCTAACCCTAGCCCAGAATGGAAACACACCACGAGCCCTACACCTTACCCTACCTACGCCGTAGCTTACTCCTGGTCCGTAAGCTGCCACTGACCGCGGCGTCAGCACGTAGCCTGGCCCTCCCACGTTTCCGTACCCTCACCTCTGCCCTAAGCCTTGCCATTCCCTAACCCTAACCCGAGCCCTGAACGGAAACCCACAAACAGCCCTACACTTTACCCTATGCCGTACCCTACTCCTGGACCGTACGCTGGCACTGACCCGGGCGTCAGCACGTAGCCTGAACCTCCCACGTTTCCGTACCCTCACCTGTGCTGTAAGCCTTGCCGTTCCCTAACCCTAACCCTAGTCCGGAACCGAAACCCGCCACCAACCCTACACCTTACCCTACGCCGTACCCTACTCCTGGCCCGTACGCCGGCACTGACCCGTGCGTCAGCACGTAGCCTGGCCCTCCCACGTTTCCATACCCTCACCTGTGCCCTAAGCTTTGCCATTCCCTAACCCTAACCGTAGCACAGAACGGAAACCCGCCACCAGCCCTACGCCTTACCCTACGCCGTACGCTACTCCTGGCCTCTACACCGGCACTGACCCGTGCGTCAGCACGTAGCCTGGCCCTCTCAGGTTTCCGTACCCTCACCTGTGCCCTAAGACTTGCCGTGCCCTAACCTTAACCCTAGCCCGGAACGGAAACCCGCCAACAGCCCTACGCCTTACCCTACACCGTTGCCTACTCCTGGCCCGTACGCCAGCACTGACCCGTGCGTCAGCACGTAGCCTGGCCCTCCCACGTTTCCGTACCCTCACCTGTGCCCTAAGCCTTGCCGTTTCCTAACCCTAACCCTAGCCCGGAACGGAAACCCGCCACCAGCCCTACACTTTACCCTACGCCGTTGCATACTCCTGGCCCGTATGCCGGCACTGACTCGTGCGTCAGCACGTAGCCTGGCCCTGCCACGTTTCCGTACCCTCACCTGTGCCCTAAGCCTTTCCGTTCCCTAACCCTAACCCGAGCCGGGAACAGAAACCCGCCACCAGCACTACGCCTTACCCTACGCCGTTGCCGAATCCTGGCCCGTACGCCGGCACTGACCCGTGCGTCAGCACGTAACCTGGACGTCCCACGTTTCCGTACCCTCACCTGTGCCCTAAGCCTTGCTGTTCCTTAGCCCTAAACCTAGCCCTGAACGGAAACCCGCCACCAGCCCTACGCTTTACCCTACGACGTACCCTATTCCTGGCCCGTACGCCGGCACTGACCCGTGCGTCAGTACGTAGCCTGGCCCTCCCACGTTTCCGTACCCTCACATATGCCCTAAGCCTTGTCGTTCCCTAACCCTAACCCTAGCCCGGAACGGAAACCCACCACCAGCTCTACACCTAACCTTACACCGTACCCTATTCCTCATCCATAAGCTGGCACTGACCCGTGCGTCAGCACTTAGCCTGACCCTCCCACGTTTCCGTATTCTCACCTGTGCTCTAAGCCTTGCCATTCCTCACCGTAAGCCTAGCCTGGAACGGAAACCCACCACCAGCCCTACACATTACCCTACGCCGTAGCTTACTCCTGGTCCGTAAGCTTGCACTGACCCCGACGTCAGCACGTAGCCTGGCCCTCCCACGTTTCCGTAACCTCACCTGTGCCCTAAGCCTTGCCGTTCCCTAACCCTAACCCTAGCCCGGAAAGGAAACCCGCCACCAGCCGTATGCCTTACCCTACGCCGTACCCTACTCCTGGCCTGTACGCCGGCACTGACCCGTGCGTCAGCACGTAGCCTGGCCCTCCCACGTTTCCGTACCCTCACCTGTGCCCTAAGCCTTCCCGTTCTCTAACCCTAACCCTAGCCCAGAACGGAACCCCGCCACCAGCCCTACACCTTACCCTACGCTGTACCCTACTAGTGGCCCTTACGCCGGCACTGACCCGTGCGTCGGCACGTAGCCTGGCCCTCCCACGTTTCCGTACCCTCACCTGTGCCCTAAGCCTTGCCGTTCCCTAGCCCTAACCCTAGCCTGGAACGGAAACCCGCCACCAGCCCTACGCCTTGCCGTACGCCGTACCCTACTCCTGGCCCGTACGCCGGCACTGACCCGTGCGTCAGCACGTAGCCTGGCCCTCCCACGTTTCCGTACCCTCACCTGTGCCCTAAGCCTTGCCGTTCCCTAACCCTAACCCTAGCCCGGAACGGAAACCTACCACCAAAGCTACACCTTACCCTACGCCGTACCCTAATCCTAACCCGTGCGTCAGCATGTACCCTGACACTAACACGTTTATGTACCCTCACCTGTGCCCTAAACCTTACCGTTCCCTAACCCTAACCCTAGCCCGGAACAGAAGCCTACAACCAACCCTACACCTTACCCTATGCCGTACCCTAATCCTAATCCGTACGCTGACACTGACCCGTGCATCAGCAAGTACCCTGACCCTAACACGTTTCCGTACCCTCACCTCTGTCCTAAACCTTGCCATTCCCTAACCCTAACCCTAGCGTGGAATGGAAACGTAGCACAAAACCTACACTTTACCCTATACTGTACCCAAATCCTAATCCGTATGCTTACACTGACACGTGCGTCAGCACGTATCCTGACCCTAACACGTTTCCGTAACCTCACCTGTGTCCTAAACCTTGCGGTTCCCTAACCCTAACCCTAGCCCAGAATGGAAACCTACCACCAACCCTACACCTTACCCTAGGCCGTACCCTAATCCTTCTCCATATGCTGACAGTGACCCGTGCGTCAGCACGTACCCTGAGCCTAACACGTTTCCGTACCCTCACCTGTGCCCTAAACCTTGCAGTTCCCTAACCCTAACCCTAGCCTGGAACGGAAACCTACCACCAACCCTACACCTTACCCTACGCCGTAACCTAATCCTAATCCGTATGCTGACACTGACCCGTGCGTCAGCAAGTACCCTGACCCTAACACGTTTCCGTACGCTCACCTTTGTCCTAAACCTTACGGTTCCCTAACCCTAACCGTAGCGCGGAAAGGAAACCTACCACAAAACCTAAACCTTACCCTACGCCGTACCCTAATCCTCATCCGTACGATGACACTGACCCGTGCGTCACCACGTACCATGACCCTAACACGTTTCCGTACACTCACCTGTGCCCTAAACCTTGCCGTTCCCTAACCCTAACCGTAGCTCGGAAAGGAATCCTACCACAAAACCTACACCTTACCCTACGCCGTACGCTAATCCTAATCTGTACGCTGACAATGACGCGTGCGTCAGCACATACCCTGACCCTAACATGTTTCCGTACCCTCACCTGTGCCCTAATCCTTGCCGTTCCCTAAGCCTAACCCTAGGCCAGCACGGAAACCTACCACCAACCCTACACCTTACTCTACGCCGTACCCTAATCCTAACCCGTGCGTCAGCATGTACCCTGACCCTAACACGTTTCTGTACCCTCACCTGTGCCCTAAACCTTGCCGTTCCCTAACCCTAACCCTAGCCCGAAACGGAAACCTACCACCAACCTTACACCTTACCCTACGCCGTACCCTAATCCTACTCCGTACGCTGACACTGACCCGTGCGTCAGCACGTACCCTGACCCTAACACGTTTCCGTACCCTCACCTGTGCCCTAAACCTTACCGTTCCCTAACCCTAATCCTAGCTCGGAAGAGAAACCTACCACCAACCCTACACCTTACCCTACGCCGTACCCTAATACTAATCCGTTCGCTGACACTGACCCGTGGGTCAGCAAGTACGCTGACCCTAACACGTTTCTGTACGCTCACCCCTGTCCTAAACCTTGCCGTTCCCTAACCCTAACCCTAGCGCGGAATGGAAACCTACCACAAAACCTACACCTTACCCTATACTGTACCCAAATCCTAATCCGTACGCTTACACTGACACGTGCGTCTGCACGTATCCTGGCCCTAACACGTTTCCGTACACTCACCTGTGCCCTAAACCTTGCCGTTCCCTAACCCTAACCCTAGCCCGGAACGGAAACCTACCACCATCCCTACACCTTACCCTATGCCGTACCCTAATCCTAATCTGTACGCTGACAATGACCCGTGCGTCAGCACATACCCTGACCCTAACACGTTTCCGTACCCTCACCTGTGCCCTAAACTTTGCCGTTCCCTAAGCCTAAACCTAGGCAGGAACGGAAACCTACCACCAACCCTACACCTTACCCTACGCCGTACCCTAATCCTAACACGTGCGTCAGCATGTACCCTGACCCTAACACGTTTCCGTACCCTCACCTGTGCCGTAAACCTTGCCGTTCCCTAACCCTAACCCTAGCCCAGAATGGAAACCTACCACCATCCCTACACCTTACCCTATGCCGTACCCTAATCCTTCTCCATACGCTGACACGGACCCGTGTGTCAGCACATACCCTGAGCCTAACACGTTTCCGTACCCTCACCTGTGCCCTAAACCTTGCAGTTGCCTAACCCTAACCCTAGCCTGGAACGGAAACCTACCACCAACCCTACACCTTACCCTACGCCGTAACCTAATCCTAATCCGTACGCTGACACTGACCCGTGCGTCAGCACGTATCCTGACCCTAACACGTTTCCGTAACCTCACCTGTGTCCTAAACCTTGCGGTTCCCTAACCCTAACCGTAGCCCAGAATGGAAACCTACCACCAACCCTACACCTTACCCTAGGCTGTACCCTAATCCTTCTCCATATGCTGACAGTGACCCGTGCGTCAGCACGTACCCTGAGCCTAACACGTTTCCGTACCCTCACCTGTGCCCTAAACCTTGCAGTTCCCTAACACTAACCCTAGCCTGGAACGGAAACCTACCACCAACCCTACACCTTACCCTACGCCGTACGCTACTCCTGGCCTCTACACCGGCACTGACCCGTGCGTCAGCACGTAGCCTGGCCCTCCCAGGTTTCCATACCCTCACCTGTGCCCTAAGCCTTGCCGTGCCCTAACCCTAACCCTAGCCCGGAATGGAAACCCGCCAACAGCCCTAAGCCTTACCCTACGCCGTTGCCTACTCCTGGCCCGTACGCCAGCACTGACCCGTGCGTCAGCACGTAGCCTGGCCCTCCCACGTTTCCGTACCCTCACCTGTGCCCTAAGCCTTGCCGTTTCCTAACCCTAACCCTAGCCCGGAACAGAAACCCGCCACCAGCCCTACGCTTTACCCTACGCCGTTGCATACTCCTGGCCCGTATGCCGGCACTGACTCGTGCGTCAGCACGTAGCCTGGCCCTGCCACGTTTCCGTACCCTCACCTGTGCCCTAAGCCTTTCCGTTCCCTAACCCTAACCCAAGCCGGGAACAGAAACCCGCCACCAGCACTACACCTTACCCTACACCGTTTCCGAATCCTGGCCCGTACGCCGGCACTGACCCGTGCGTCAGCACATAGCCTGGACGTCCCACGTTTCCGTACCCTCACCTGTGCCCTAAGCCTTGCTGTTCCTTAGCCCTAAACCTAGACCTGAACGGAAACCCGCCACCAGCCCTACGCCTTACCCTACACCGTACCCTACTCCTGGCCCGTACGCCGGCACTGACCCGTGCGTCAGCACGAAGCCTGGCCCTCCCACGTTTCCGTACCCTCACCTGTGCCCGAAGCCTTGCCGTTCCCTAACCCTAACCCTAGCCCGGAACAGAAACCTACCACCAACACTACACCTTACCCTACGCCGTACCCTAATCCTAAACCGTGCGTCAGCATGTACCCTGACACTAACACTTTTCTGTACCCTCACCGGTGCCCTAAACCTTACCCTTCCCTAACCCTAACTCTAGCCCGGAACAGAAACCTACCACCAACCCTACACCTTACCCTACGCCGTACCCTAATCCTAATCCATTCGCTGACACTGACCCGTGCGTCAGCAAGTACCCTGACCCTAACACGTTTCTGTACGCTCACCTCTGTCCTAAACCTTGCCGTTCCCTAACCCTAACCATAGCGCGAAATGGAAACCTACCACAAAACCTACACCTTACCCTATACTGTACCCAAATCCTAATCCATACGCTTACACTGACACGTGCGTCAGCACGTATCCTGGCCCTAACACGTTTCCGTACACTCACCTGTGCCCTAAACCTTGCTGTTCCCTAACCCTAACCCTAGCCAGGAACAGAAACCTACCACCATCCCTACACCTTACCCTACGCCGTACCCTAATCCTAATCTGTACGCTGACAATGACGCATGCGTCAGCACATACCCTGACCCTAACACGTTTCCGTACCCTCACCTGTGCCCTAAACCTTGCTGTTCCCTAAGCCTAAACCTAGGCTGGAACGGAAACCTACCACCAACCCTACACCTTACTCTATGCCGTACCCTAATCCTAAACCGTGCGTCAGCATGTACCCTGACCCTAACACGTTTCTGTACCCTCACCTGTGCTGTAAACCTTGCAGTTCCCTAACCCTAACCCTAGCCTGGAACGGAAACCTACCACCAACCCTACACCTTACCCTACGCCGTAACTTAATCCTAATCCATATGCTGACACTGACCCGTGCGTCAGCAAGTACCCTGACCCTAACACGTTTCCGTACGCTCACCTTTGTCCTAAACCTTACGGTTCCCTAACCCTAACCGTAGCGCGGAAAGGAAACCTACCACAAAACCTACACCTTACCCTACGCCGTACCCTAATCCTAATCCGTACGCTGACACTGACCCGTGCCTCAGCACGTACCATGACCCTAACACGTTTCCATACACTCACCTGTGCCCTAAACCTTGCCGTTCCCTAACCCAAACCCTAGCCCGAAACGGAAACGTATCACCAACCCTACACCTTGCCCTATGCCGTACCCTAATCCTAATCTGTATGCTGACAATGACGCGTGCGTCAGCACATAGCCTGACCCTAACATGTTTCCGTACCCTCACATGTGCCCTAATCCTTGCCGTTCCCTAAGCATAACCCTAGGCGGGCACGGAAACCTACCACCAATCCTACACCTTACTCTACACCGTACCCTAATCCTAACCCGTGCGTCAGCACGTACCCTGACCCTAACACGTTTCCGTACCCTCACCTGTGCCCTAAACCTTGCCGTTCCCTAAACGTTAACCTACACCAGAACGAAAACCTACCACCAACCCTACACCTTACCCTATGCCGAACCCTCATACTAACCCGTGCGTCAGCACATACACTGACCCTAACACGTTTCTGTACACTCACCTGTGCCCTAATCCTTCCTGTTCCCTAATCCTAACCCTAGCCCAAAATGGAAACACACCACCAGCCCTACACCTTACCCTACCTACACCGTAGCTTACTCCTGGTCCGTAAGCTGCCACTGACCCCGGCGTCAGCACGAAGCCTGGCCCTCCCACGTTTCCGTACCCTCACCTGTGCCCTAAGTCTTGCCGATCCCTAACCCTAACCCTAGCCCGGAACGGAAACCTGCCACCAGCCGTACGCCTTACCCTACGCCGTACCCTACTACTGGCCCGTACGCCGGCACTGACCTGTGCGTCAGCACGTGGCCTGGCCCTCCCACATTTCCGTACCCTCACCTGTCGTCTAAGCCTTGCCATTCCCTAACCCTAACCCTAGCCCGGAACGGAAACCCGCCACCAGCCCTACGCCTTACCCTACGCCGTACCCTACTCCTGGCCCGTAGGCCGGCACTGACTCGTGCGTCAGTACATAGCTTGGCCCTCCCACGTTTCCGTACCCTCACCTGTCCTCTAAGCTTTGCCATTCCCTAACCCTAACCCTAGCCCCGAATGGAAACCCAACACCAGCCCTACACCTTACCCTATACCGTACGCTATTCCTGGCCCGTACGCCGGCACTGACCCATGCGTCAGCACGTAGCCTGGCCCTCCCACGTTTCCGTACCCTCACCTGTGCCCTAAGCCTTGCCGTTCCCTAACCCTAACCCTAGCCCGGAACGGAAACCCGCCACCAGCCCTACGCCTTACCCTACGCCGTACCCTAATCCTAACCCGTGCGTCAGCATGTACCCTGACACTAACACGTTTCTGTACCCTCACCGGTGCCCTAAACCTTAACGTTCCCTAACCCTAACGCTAGCCAGGAACAGAAACCTACCACCAACCCTACACCTTACCCTATGCCGTACCTAATCCTAATCCAGTTCGCTGACGCTGACCCATGCGTCAGCAAGTTCCCTGACCCTAACACGTTTCTGTACCCTCACGTCTGTCCTAAACCTTGCCGTTCCCTAACCCTAACCCTAGCGTGGAATGGAAACCTACCACAAAACCTACAGCTTACCCTACGCCGTACCCAAATCCTAATCCATACGCTTACACTGACACGTGCATCAGCACGTACGCTGACCCTAACACGTTTCCGTACCATCACCTGTGCCCTAAGCCTTGCCGTTCCCTAACCCTAACACTAGCCAGGAAAGGAAACCCGCCACCAGCCCTACGCTTTACTCTACGCCGTACACTACTCGTCGCCCGTACGCAGGCACTGACCCGTGCGTCAGCACGTAGCCTGACCATCTCACGTTTCCGTATCCTCACCTGTGCCCTAAGCCTTGCCTTTCCCTAACCCTAACCCTAGTCCGGAAAGGTAACCCACCACCAGCTCTACACCTAACCTTACGCCGTACCCTATTCCTCATCCGTAAGCTGGCACGGACCCGTGCGTCAGCACATAGCCTGACCCTCCCACGTTTCCGTACCCTCACCTGTGCCCTAAGCCTTGCCGTTCCCTAACCCTAACCCTACCCCGGAACGGAAATCCGCCAGCAGCCCTAAGCCTTACCCTACGCCGTACCCTACTCCTGGCCCATACGCCGGCAATGACACGTGCGTCAGCACGTAGCCTGACCCTCCCACGTTTCCGTAACCTCATCTGTGCCCTAAACCTTGCCGTTCCCTAACCCTAACCCTAGCCCAGAATGGAAACGTATCACCAACCCTACACCTTACCCTACGCCGTACCCTAATCCTAATCCGTACGCTGACAATGACCCGTGCGTCAGCACATACCCTGACCCTAACATGTTTCCGTACCCTCACCTGTGCCCTAATCCTTGCCGTTCCCTAAGCCTAACCCTAGGCCGGCATGGAAACCTACCACCAACCCTACATCTTACTCTACGCCGTACCATAATCCTAACCCGTGCGTCAGCATGTACCCAGACCCTAACACGTTTCTGTACCCTCACCTGTGCCCTAAACCTTGCTGTTCCCTAACCCTAACTGTAGCCTGAAACGGAAACCTACCACCAACCCTACACCTTATCCTATGCCGTACCCTAATCCTAATCCGTACGCTGACACTAAACCGTGCATCAGCACATACCCTGACGCTAACACGTTTCCGTACCCTCACCTGTGCCCTAAACCTTGCAGTTCCCTAACCCTAACCCTAGCCTGGAACGGAAACCTACCACCAACCCTACAGCTTAGCCTACGCCGTACCCTAATCCTAATCCGTACACTGACACTGACCCGTGCGTCAGCAAGTACCCTGACCCTAACACGTTTCCGTAACCTCACCTGTGTCCTAAACCTTGCGGTTCCCTAACCCTAACCCTAGCGCGGAATGGAAAACTACCACAATACCTACACCTTACCCTACGCCGTACCCTAATCCTAATCCATACGCTGACACTAAACCGTGGCTCACCACGTGCCCTGACCCTAACACGTTTCCGTACACTCACCTGTGCCCTAAACCTTGCAGTTCCCTAACGCTAACCCTAGCCCAGAACGGAAAACTACCTCCATCACTATACCTTACCCTACGTCATACCCTAATCCTAATCTGTATGCTGACAATGACCCATGCGTCAGCACATACCCTGACCCTAACACGTTTCCGTACCCTCACCTGTGCCCTAATACTTGCCGTTCCCTAAGCGTAAACCTAGGGCGGAACGGAAACCTACCACCAACCCCTACACCTTACCCTATGCCGTACCCTAATCCTAAGCCGTGCGTCAGGATGTAACCTGACCCTAACACGTTTCTGTACCCTCACCTGTGCCCTAAACCTTGCCGTTCCCTAACCCTAACCCTAGCCCGGAATGGAAACCTACGACCAACCCTCCACCTTACCCTACGCCGTACCCTAATCCTAATCCGTAAGCTGACACTGACCCGTGCGTCAGAACGTACACTGACCCTAACACGTTTCCGTACCCTCACCTGTGCCCTAAACCTTGCGGTTCCCTAAACGTTACCCTATCCCGGAACGAAAACCTACCACCAACCCTACACCTTACCCTACGCCGAACCCTCATACTAACCCATGCGTCAGCACATACACGGACCCTAACACGTTTCCGTACACTCACCTGTGCCCTAAACCTTGCCGTTCCCTAACGCTAACCGTAGCCCAGAATGGAAACCCACCACCAGCCCTACACCTTACCCTACGCCGTAGCTTACTCCTGGTCCGTAAGCTGGCACTGACCCCGGCGTCAGCACGTAGCCTGACCCTCCCACGTTTCCGTACCGTCACCTGTGCCCTAAGCCTTGCCGTTCCCTAAACCTAACCCTAGCTCGGAACGGAAACCCACCACCAGCCCTACACTTTACCCTATGCCGTACCCTACTCCTGGCCCGTACGCTGGCACTGACCCGTGCATCAGCACGTAGCCTAAACCTCCCACGTTTCCGTACCCTCACCTGTGCCCTAAGCCTTGCCATTCCCTAACCCTAACCGTAGCCCGGAACGGAAACCCGCCAACAGCCCTACACCTTACCCTACGCCGTTCCCTACTCCTGGCCCGTACGCCGGCACTGACCCGTGCGTCAGCACATAGCCTGACCCTCCCACGTTTCCGTACCCTCACCTGTGCCCTAAGCCTTGCCGTTCCCTAACCCTAACCCTAGCCCGGAACGGAAACCCGCCACAAGCCCTACGCCTTACCCTACGCCGTTGCCTACTCCTGGCCCGTACGCCGGCACTGAACTGTGTGTCAGCACGTAGCCTGGCCCTCCCACGTTTCCGTACCCACACCTGTGCCCTAAGCCTTGCCGTTCCCTAACCCTAACCCTAGCACAAAACAGAAACCTACCACCAACCCTACACCTTACCCTACGCCGTACCCTAATCCTAACCCGTGCGTCAGCACGTACCATGACCCTAACACGTTTCCGTACACTCACCTGTGCCCTAAACCTTGCCGTTCCCTAACCCAAACCCTAGGCCGGCATGGAAACCTACCACCAACCCTACACCTTACTCTACGCCGTACCCTCATCCTAACCCGTGCGTCAGCATGTACCCTGACCCTAACACGTTTCTGTACCCTCACCTGTGCCCTAAACCTTGCCGTTCCCTAACCCTAACCCTAGCCCGAAACGGAAACCTACCACCAACCCTACACCTTACCCTAGGCCGTACCCTAATCCTAATCCGTACGCTGACACTGACCCGTGCGTCAGCACGTACCCTGACCCTAACACGTTTCCGTACCCTCACCTGTGCCCTAAACCTTGCAGTTCCCTAACCCTAACCCTAGCCCAGAACGGAAAACTACCACCATCACTATACCTTACCCTACGCCATACCCTAATCCTAATCTGTACGCTGACAATGACCTGTGCGTCAGCACATACCCTGACCCTAACACGTTTCCGTACCCTCACCTGAGCCCTAATCCTTGCCGTTCCCTAAACGTTACCCTAGCCCGGAACGAAAACCTACCACCAACCCTACACCTTACCCTACGCCTAACCCTCATACTAACCCGTGCGTCAGCACATACACTGACCCTAACACGTTTCCGTACACTCACCTGTGCCCTAAACCTTGCTGTTCCCTAACCCTAACCCTAGCCCAGCATGGAAACCCACCACCAAACCTACACCTTACCCTACACCGTAACCTAATCCTAATCCATACGCTGACACTGACCCGTGTGTCAGCAAGTACCCTGACCCTAACACGTTTCCGTACGCTCACCTGTGTCCTAAACCTTACGGTTCACTAACCCTAACCGTAGCGCGGAAAGGAAACCTACCACAAAACCTAAACCTTACCCTACGCCGTACCCTAATCCTCATCCGTACGATGACACTGACCCGTGCGTCACCACGTACCATGACCCTAACACGTTTCCGTACACTCACCTGTGCCCTAAACCTTGCCGTTCCCTAACCCTAACCGTAGCTCGGAAAGGAATCCTACCACAAAACCTACACCTTACCCTACGCCGTACGCTAATCCTAATCTGTACGCTGACAATGACGCGTGCGTCAGCACATACCCTGACCCTAACATGTTTCCGTACCCTCACCTGTGCCCTAATCCTTGCCGTTCCCTAAGCCTAACCCTAGGCCAGCACGGAAACCTACCACCAACCCTACACCTTACTCTACGCCGTACCCTAATCCTAACCCGTGCGTCAGCATGTACCCTGACCCTAACACGTTTCTGTACCCTCACCTGTGCCCTAAACCTTGCCGTTCCCTAACCCTAACCCTAGCCCGAAACGGAAACCTACCACCAACCTTACACCTTACCCTACGCCGTACCCTAATCCTACTCCGTACGCTGACACTGACCCGTGCGTCAGCACGTACCCTGACCCTAACACGTTTCCGTACCCTCACCTGTGCCCTAAACCTTACCGTTCCCTAACCCTAATCCTAGCTCGGAAGAGAAACCTACCACCAACCCTACACCTTACCCTACGCCGTACCCTAATACTAATCCGTTCGCTGACACTGACCCGTGGGTCAGCAAGTACGCTGACCCTAACACGTTTCTGTACGCTCACCCCTGTCCTAAACCTTGCCGTTCCCTAACCCTAACCCTAGCGCGGAATGGAAACCTACCACAAAACCTACACCTTACCCTATACTGTACCCAAATCCTAATCCGTACGCTTACACTGACACGTGCGTCTGCACGTATCCTGGCCCTAACACGTTTCCGTACACTCACCTGTGCCCTAAACCTTGCCGTTCCCTAACCCTAACCCTAGCCCGGAACGGAAACCTACCACCATCCCTACACCTTACCCTATGCCGTACCCTAATCCTAATCTGTACGCTGACAATGACCCGTGCGTCAGCACATACCCTGACCCTAACACGTTTCCGTACCCTCACCTGTGCCCTAAACTTTGCCGTTCCCTAAGCCTAAACCTAGGCAGGAACGGAAACCTACCACCAACCCTACACCTTACCCTACGCCGTACCCTAATCCTAACACGTGCGTCAGCATGTACCCTGACCCTAACACGTTTCCGTACCCTCACCTGTGCCGTAAACCTTGCCGTTCCCTAACCCTAACCCTAGCCCAGAATGGAAACCTACCACCATCCCTACACCTTACCCTATGCCGTACCCTAATCCTTCTCCATACGCTGACACGGACCCGTGTGTCAGCACATACCCTGAGCCTAACACGTTTCCGTACCCTCACCTGTGCCCTAAACCTTGCAGTTGCCTAACCCTAACCCTAGCCTGGAACGGAAACCTACCACCAACCCTACACCTTACCCTACGCCGTAACCTAATCCTAATCCGTACGCTGACACTGACCCGTGCGTCAGCACGTATCCTGACCCTAACACGTTTCCGTAACCTCACCTGTGTCCTAAACCTTGCGGTTCCCTAACCCTAACCGTAGCCCAGAATGGAAACCTACCACCAACCCTACACCTTACCCTAGGCTGTACCCTAATCCTTCTCCATATGCTGACAGTGACCCGTGCGTCAGCACGTACCCTGAGCCTAACACGTTTCCGTACCCTCACCTGTGCCCTAAACCTTGCAGTTCCCTAACACTAACCCTAGCCTGGAACGGAAACCTACCACCAACCCTACACCTTACCCTACGCCGTACGCTACTCCTGGCCTCTACACCGGCACTGACCCGTGCGTCAGCACGTAGCCTGGCCCTCCCAGGTTTCCATACCCTCACCTGTGCCCTAAGCCTTGCCGTGCCCTAACCCTAACCCTAGCCCGGAATGGAAACCCGCCAACAGCCCTAAGCCTTACCCTACGCCGTTGCCTACTCCTGGCCCGTACGCCAGCACTGACCCGTGCGTCAGCACGTAGCCTGGCCCTCCCACGTTTCCGTACCCTCACCTGTGCCCTAAGCCTTGCCGTTTCCTAACCCTAACCCTAGCCCGGAACAGAAACCCGCCACCAGCCCTACGCTTTACCCTACGCCGTTGCATACTCCTGGCCCGTATGCCGGCACTGACTCGTGCGTCAGCACGTAGCCTGGCCCTGCCACGTTTCCGTACCCTCACCTGTGCCCTAAGCCTTTCCGTTCCCTAACCCTAACCCAAGCCGGGAACAGAAACCCGCCACCAGCACTACACCTTACCCTACACCGTTTCCGAATCCTGGCCCGTACGCCGGCACTGACCCGTGCGTCAGCACATAGCCTGGACGTCCCACGTTTCCGTACCCTCACCTGTGCCCTAAGCCTTGCTGTTCCTTAGCCCTAAACCTACACCTGAACGGAAACCCGCCACCAGCCCTACGCCTTACCCTACACCGTACCCTACTCCTGGCCCGTACGCCGGCACTGACCCGTGCGTCAGCACGAAGCCTGGCCCTCCCACGTTTCCGTACCCTCACCTGTGCCCGAAGCCTTGCCGTTCCCTAACCCTAACCCTAGCCCGGAACAGAAACCTACCACCAACACTACACCTTACCCTACGCCGTACCCTAATCCTAAACCGTGCGTCAGCATGTACCCTGACACTAACACTTTTCTGTACCCTCACCGGTGCCCTAAACCTTACCCTTCCCTAACCCTAACTCTAGCCCGGAACAGAAACCTACCACCAACCCTACACCTTACCCTACGCCGTACCCTAATCCTAATCCATTCGCTGACACTGACCCGTGCGTCAGCAAGTACCCTGACCCTAACACGTTTCTGTACGCTCACCTCTGTCCTAAACCTTGCCGTTCCCTAACCCTAACCATAGCGCGAAATGGAAACCTACCACAAAACCTACACCTTACCCTATACTGTACCCAAATCCTAATCCATACGCTTACACTGACACGTGCGTCAGCACGTATCCTGGCCCTAACACGTTTCCGTACACTCACCTGTGCCCTAAACCTTGCTGTTCCCTAACCCTAACCCTAGCCAGGAACAGAAACCTACCACCATCCCTACACCTTACCCTACGCCGTACCCTAATCCTAATCTGTACGCTGACAATGACGCATGCGTCAGCACATACCCTGACCCTAACACGTTTCCGTACCCTCACCTGTGCCCTAAACCTTGCTGTTCCCTAAGCCTAAACCTAGGCTGGAACGGAAACCTACCACCAACCCTACACCTTACTCTATGCCGTACCCTAATCCTAAACCGTGCGTCAGCATGTACCCTGACCCTAACACGTTTCTGTACCCTCACCTGTGCTGTAAACCTTGCAGTTCCCTAACCCTAACCCTAGCCTGGAACGGAAACCTACCACCAACCCTACACCTTACCCTACGCCGTAACTTAATCCTAATCCATATGCTGACACTGACCCGTGCGTCAGCAAGTACCCTGACCCTAACACGTTTCCGTACGCTCACCTTTGTCCTAAACCTTACGGTTCCCTAACCCTAACCGTAGCGCGGAAAGGAAACCTACCACAAAACCTACACCTTACCCTACGCCGTACCCTAATCCTAATCCGTACGCTGACACTGACCCGTGCCTCAGCACGTACCATGACCCTAACACGTTTCCATACACTCACCTGTGCCCTAAACCTTGCCGTTCCCTAACCCAAACCCTAGCCCGAAACGGAAACGTATCACCAACCCTACACCTTGCCCTATGCCGTACCCTAATCCTAATCTGTATGCTGACAATGACGCGTGCGTCAGCACATAGCCTGACCCTAACATGTTTCCGTACCCTCACATGTGCCCTAATCCTTGCCGTTCCCTAAGCATAACCCTAGGCGGGCACGGAAACCTACCACCAATCCTACACCTTACTCTACACCGTACCCTAATCCTAACCCGTGCGTCAGCACGTACCCTGACCCTAACACGTTTCCGTACCCTCACCTGTGCCCTAAACCTTGCCGTTCCCTAAACGTTAACCTACACCAGAACGAAAACCTACCACCAACCCTACACCTTACCCTACGCCGAACCCTCATACTAACCCGTGCGTCAGCACATACACTGACCCTAACACGTTTCTGTACACTCACCTGTGCCCTAATCCTTCCTGTTCCCTAATCCTAACCCTAGCCCAAAATGGAAACACACCACCAGCCCTACACCTTACCCTACCTACACCGTAGCTTACTCCTGGTCCGTAAGCTGCCACTGACCCCGGCGTCAGCACGAAGCCTGGCCCTCCCACGTTTCCGTACCCTCACCTGTGCCCTAAGTCTTGCCGATCCCTAACCCTAACCCTAGCCCGGAACGGAAACCTGCCATGAGCCGTACGCCTTACCCTACGCCGTACCCTACTACTGGCCCGTACGCCGGCACTGACCTGTGCGTCAGCACGTGGCCTGGCCCTCCCACATTTCCGTACCCTCACCTGTCGTCTAAGCCTTGCCATTCCCTAACCCTAACCCTAGCCCGGAACGGAAACCCGCCACCAGCCCTACGCCTTACCCTACGCCGTACCCTACTCCTGGCCCGTAGGCCGGCACTGACTCGTGCGTCAGTACATAGCTTGGCCCTCCCACGTTTCCGTACCCTCACCTGTCCTCTAAGCCTTGCCATTCCCTAACCCTAACCCTAGCCCCGAATGGAAACCCAACACCAGCCCTACACCTTACCCTATACCGTACGCTATTCCTGGCCCGTACGCCGGCACTGACCCATGCGTCAGCACGTAGCCTGGCCCTCCCACGTTTCCGTACCCTCACCTGTGCCCTAAGCCTTGCCGTTCCGTAACCCTAACCCTAGCCCGGAACGGAAACCCGCCACCAGCCCTACGCCTTACCCTACGCCGTACCCTAATCCTAACCCGTGCGTCAGCATGTACCCTGACACTAACACGTTTCTGTACCCTCACCGGTGCCCTAAACCTTAACGTTCCCTAACCCTAACGCTAGCCAGGAACAGAAACCTACCACCAACCCTACACCTTACCCTATGCCGTACCTAATCCTAATCCAGTTCGCTGACGCTGACCCATGCGTCAGCAAGTTCCCTGACCCTAACACGTTTCTGTACCCTCACGTCTGTCCTAAACCTTGCCGTTCCCTAACCCTAACCCTAGCGTGGAATGGAAACCTACCACAAAACCTACAGCTTACCCTACGCCGTACCCAAATCCTAATCCATACGCTTACACTGACACGTGCATCAGCACGTACGCTGACCCTAACACGTTTCCGTACCATCACCTGTGCCCTAAGCCTTGCCGTTCCCTAACCCTAACACTAGCCAGGAAAGGAAACCCGCCACCAGCCCTACGCTTTACTCTACGCCGTACACTACTCGTCGCCCGTACGCAGGCACTGACCCGTGCGTCAGCACGTAGCCTGACCATCTCACGTTTCCGTATCCTCACCTGTGCCCTAAGCCTTGCCTTTCCCTAACCCTAACCCTAGTCCGGAAAGGTAACCCACCACCAGCTCTACACCTAACCTTACGCCGTACCCTATTCCTCATCCGTAAGCTGGCACGGACCCGTGCGTCAGCACATAGCCTGACCCTCCCACGTTTCCGTACCCTCACCTGTGCCCTAAGCCTTGCCGTTCCCTAACCCTAACCCTACCCCGGAACGGAAATCCGCCAGCAGCCCTAAGCCTTACCCTACGCCGTACCCTACTCCTGGCCCATACGCCGGCAATGACACGTGCGTCAGCACGTAGCCTGACCCTCCCACGTTTCCGTAACCTCATCTGTGCCCTAAACCTTGCCGTTCCCTAACCCTAACCCTAGCCCAGAATGGAAACGTATCACCAACCCTACACCTTACCCTACGCCGTACCCTAATCCTAATCCGTACGCTGACAATGACCCGTGCGTCAGCACATACCCTGACCCTAACATGTTTCCGTACCCTCACCTGTGCCCTAATCCTTGCCGTTCCTTAAGCCTAACCCTAGGCCGGCATGGAAACCTACCACCAACCCTACATCTTACTCTACGCCGTACCATAATCCTAACCCGTGCGTCAGCATGTACCCAGACCCTAACACGTTTCTGTACCCTCACCTGTGCCCTAAACCTTGCTGTTCCCTAACCCTAACTGTAGCCTGAAACGGAAACCTACCACCAACCCTACACCTTATCCTATGCCGTACCCTAATCCTAATCCGTACGCTGACACTAAACCGTGCATCAGCACATACCCTGACGCTAACACGTTTCCGTACCCTCACCTGTGCCCTAAACCTTGCAGTTCCCTAACCCTAACCCTAGCCTGGAACGGAAACCTACCACCAACCCTACAGCTTAGCCTACGCCGTACCCTAATCCTAATCCGTACACTGACACTGACCCGTGCGTCAGCAAGTACCCTGACCCTAACACGTTTCCGTAACCTCACCTGTGTCCTAAACCTTGCGGTTCCCTAACCCTAACCCTAGCGCGGAATGGAAAACTACCACAATACCTACACCTTACCCTACGCCGTACCCTAATCCTAATCCATACGCTGACACTAAACCGTGGCTCACCACGTGCCCTGACCCTAACACGTTTCCGTACACTCACCTGTGCCCTAAACCTTGCAGTTCCCTAACGCTAACCCTAGCCCAGAACGGAAAACTACCTCCATCACTATACCTTACCCTACGTCATACCCTAATCCTAATCTGTATGCTGACAATGACCCATGCGTCAGCACATACCCTGACCCTAACACGTTTCCGTACCCTCACCTGTGCCCTAATACTTGCCGTTCCCTAAGCGTAAACCTAGGGCGGAACGGAAACCTACCACCAACCCCTACACCTTACCCTATGCCGTACCCTAATCCTAAGCCGTGCGTCAGGATGTAACCTGACCCTAACACGTTTCTGTACCCTCACCTGTGCCCTAAACCTTGCCGTTCCCTAACCCTAACCCTAGCCCGGAATGGAAACCTACGACCAACCCTCCACCTTACCCTACGCCGTACCCTAATCCTAATCCGTAAGCTGACACTGACCCGTGCGTCAGAACGTACACTGACCCTAACACGTTTCCGTACCCTCACCTGTGCCCTAAACCTTGCGGTTCCCTAAACGTTACCCTATCCCGGAACGAAAACCTACCACCAACCCTACACCTTACCCTACGCCGAACCCTCATACTAACCCATGCGTCAGCACATACACGGACCCTAACACGTTTCCGTACACTCACCTGTGCCCTAAACCTTGCCGTTCCCTAACGCTAACCGTAGCCCAGAATGGAAACCCACCACCAGCCCTACACCTTACCCTACGCCGTAGCTTACTCCTGGTCCGTAAGCTGGCACTGACCCCGGCGTCAGCACGTAGCCTGACCCTCCCACGTTTCCGTACCGTCACCTGTGCCCTAAGCCTTGCCGTTCCCTAAACCTAACCCTAGCTCGGAACGGAAACCCACCACCAGCCCTACACTTTACCCTATGCCGTACCCTACTCCTGGCCCGTACGCTGGCACTGACCCGTGCATCAGCACGTAGCCTAAACCTCCCACGTTTCCGTACCCTCACCTGTGCCCTAAGCCTTGCCATTCCCTAACCCTAACCGTAGCCCGGAACGGAAACCCGCCAACAGCCCTACACCTTACCCTACGCCGTTCCCTACTCCTGGCCCGTACGCCGGCACTGACCCGTGCGTCAGCACATAGCCTGACCCTCCCACGTTTCCGTACCCTCACCTGTGCCCTAAGCCTTGCCGTTCCCTAACCCTAACCCTAGCCCGGAACGGAAACCCGCCACAAGCCCTACGCCTTACCCTACGCCGTTGCCTACTCCTGGCCCGTACGCCGGCACTGAACTGTGTGTCAGCACGTAGCCTGGCCCTCCCACGTTTCCGTACCAACACCTGTGCCCTAAGCCTTGCCGTTCCCTAACCCTAACCCTAGCACAAAACAGAAACCTACCACCAACCCTACACCTTACCCTACGCCGTACCCTAATCCTAACCCGTGCGTCAGCACGTACCATGACCCTAACACGTTTCCGTACACTCACCTGTGCCCTAAACCTTGCCGTTCCCTAACCCAAACCCTAGGCCGGCATGGAAACCTACCACCAACCCTACACCTTACTCTACGCCGTACCCTCATCCTAACCCGTGCGTCAGCATGTACCCTGACCCTAACACGTTTCTGTACCCTCACCTGTGCCCTAAACCTTGCCGTTCCCTAACCCTAACCCTAGCCCGAAATGGAAACCTACCACCAACCCTACACCTTACCCTAGGCCGTACCCTAATCCTAATCCGTACGCTGACACTGACCCGTGCGTCAGCACGTACCCTGACCCTAACACGTTTCCGTACCCTCACCTGTGCCCTAAACCTTGCAGTTCCCTAACCCTAACCCTAGCCCAGAACGGAAAACTACCACCATCACTATACCTTACCCTACGCCATACCCTAATCCTAATCTGTACGCTGACAATGACCTGTGCGTCAGCACATACCCTGACCCTAACACGTTTCCGTACCCTCACCTGAGCCCTAATCCTTGCCGTTCCCTAAACGTTACCCTAGCCCGGAACGAAAACCTACCACCAACCCTACACCTTACCCTACGCCTAACCCTCATACTAACCCGTGCGTCAGCACATACACTGACCCTAACACGTTTCCGTACACTCACCTGTGCCCTAAACCTTGCTGTTCCCTAACCCTAACCCTAGCCCAGCATGGAAACCCACCACCAAACCTACACCTTACCCTACACCGTAACCTAATCCTAATCCATACGCTGACACTGACCCGTGTGTCAGCAAGTACCCTGACCCTAACACGTTTCCGTACGCTCACCTGTGTCCTAAACCTTACGGTTCACTAACCCTAACCGTAGCGCGGAAAGGAAACCTACCACAAAACCTAAACCTTACCCTACGCCGTACCCTAATCCTCATCCGTACGATGACACTGACCCGTGCGTCACCACGTACCATGACCCTAACACGTTTCCGTACACTCACCTGTGCCCTAAACCTTGCCGTTCCCTAACCCTAACCGTAGCTCGGAAAGGAATCCTACCACAAAACCTACACCTTACCCTACGCCGTACGCTAATCCTAATCTGTACGCTGACAATGACGCGTGCGTCAGCACATACCCTGACCCTAACATGTTTCCGTACCCTCACCTGTGCCCTAATCCTTGCCGTTCCCTAAGCCTAACCCTAGGCCAGCACGGAAACCTACCACCAACCCTACACCTTACTCTACGCCGTACCCTAATCCTAACCCGTGCGTCAGCATGTACCCTGACCCTAACACGTTTCTGTACCCTCACCTGTGCCCTAAACCTTGCCGTTCCCTAACCCTAACCCTAGCCCGAAACGGAAACCTACCACCAACCTTACACCTTACCCTACGCCGTACCCTAATCCTACTCCGTACGCTGACACTGACCCGTGCGTCAGCACGTACCCTGACCCTAACACGTTTCCGTACCCTCACCTGTGCCCTAAACCTTACCGTTCCCTAACCCTAATCCTAGCTCGGAAGAGAAACCTACCACCAACCCTACACCTTACCCTACGCCGTACCCTAATACTAATCCGTTCGCTGACACTGACCCGTGGGTCAGCAAGTACGCTGACCCTAACACGTTTCTGTACGCTCACCCCTGTCCTAAACCTTGCCGTTCCCTAACCCTAACCCTAGCGCGGAATGGAAACCTACCACAAAACCTACACCTTACCCTATACTGTACCCAAATCCTAATCCGTACGCTTACACTGACACGTGCGTCTGCACGTATCCTGGCCCTAACACGTTTCCGTACACTCACCTGTGCCCTAAACCTTGCCGTTCCCTAACCCTAACCCTAGCCCGGAACGGAAACCTACCACCATCCCTACACCTTACCCTATGCCGTACCCTAATCCTAATCTGTACGCTGACAATGACCCGTGCGTCAGCACATACCCTGACCCTAACACGTTTCCGTACCCTCACCTGTGCCCTAAACTTTGCCGTTCCCTAAGCCTAAACCTAGGCAGGAACGGAAACCTACCACCAACCCTACACCTTACCCTACGCCGTACCCTAATCCTAACACGTGCGTCAGCATGTACCCTGACCCTAACACGTTTCCGTACCCTCACCTGTGCCGTAAACCTTGCCGTTCCCTAACCCTAACCCTAGCCCAGAATGGAAACCTACCACCATCCCTACACCTTACCCTATGCCGTACCCTAATCCTTCTCCATACGCTGACACGGACCCGTGTGTCAGCACATACCCTGAGCCTAACACGTTTCCGTACCCTCACCTGTGCCCTAAACCTTGCAGTTGCCTAACCCTAACCCTAGCCTGGAACGGAAACCTACCACCAACCCTACACCTTACCCTACGCCGTAACCTAATCCTAATCCGTACGCTGACACTGACCCGTGCGTCAGCACGTATCCTGACCCTAACACGTTTCCGTAACCTCACCTGTGTCCTAAACCTTGCGGTTCCCTAACCCTAACCGTAGCCCAGAATGGAAACCTACCACCAACCCTACACCTTACCCTAGGCTGTACCCTAATCCTTCTCCATATGCTGACAGTGACCCGTGCGTCAGCACGTACCCTGAGCCTAACACGTTTCCGTACCCTCACCTGTGCCCTAAACCTTGCAGTTCCCTAACACTAACCCTAGCCTGGAACGGAAACCTACCACCAACCCTACACCTTACCCTACGCCGTACGCTACTCCTGGCCTCTACACCGGCACTGACCCGTGCGTCAGCACGTAGCCTGGCCCTCCCAGGTTTCCATACCCTCACCTGTGCCCTAAGCCTTGCCGTGCCCTAACCCTAACCCTAGCCCGGAATGGAAACCCGCCAACAGCCCTAAGCCTTACCCTACGCCGTTGCCTACTCCTGGCCCGTACGCCAGCACTGACCCGTGCGTCAGCACGTAGCCTGGCCCTCCCACGTTTCCGTACCCTCACCTGTGCCCTAAGCCTTGCCGTTTCCTAACCCTAACCCTAGCCCGGAACAGAAACCCGCCACCAGCCCTACGCTTTACCCTACGCCGTTGCATACTCCTGGCCCGTATGCCGGCACTGACTCGTGCGTCAGCACGTAGCCTGGCCCTGCCACGTTTCCGTACCCTCACCTGTGCCCTAAGCCTTTCCGTTCCCTAACCCTAACCCAAGCCGGGAACAGAAACCCGCCACCAGCACTACACCTTACCCTACACCGTTTCCGAATCCTGGCCCGTACGCCGGCACTGACCCGTGCGTCAGCACATAGCCTGGACGTCCCACGTTTCCGTACCCTCACCTGTGCCCTAAGCCTTGCTGTTCCTTAGCCCTAAACCTAGACCTGAACGGAAACCCGCCACCAGCCCTACGCCTTACCCTACACCGTACCCTACTCCTGGCCCGTACGCCGGCACTGACATGTGCGTCAGCACGAAGCCTGGCCCTCCCACGTTTCCGTACCCTCACCTGTGCCCTAAGCCTTGCCGTTGCCTAACCCTAACCCTAGCCCGGAACGGAAACCCGCCACCAGCCCTAAGCCTTACCCTACGCCGTACCCTACTCCTGGCCCCTACCCCGGCACTTACCCGTGCGTTAGCACGTAGCCTGGCCCTCCCACGTTTCCGTACCCTCACCTTTCCCTAAGCCTTGCCGTTCCCTAACCCTAACCCTAGCCCGGAACGGAAATCCACCACCAGCCCTACGCCTTACCCTACGCCGTACCCTATTCCTGGCCCATACGCCGGCACTGACCCGTGCGTCAGCACGTAGCCTGGCCCTCCCACGTTTCCGTACCCTCACCTGTGCCCTAAGCCTTGCCGTTCCCTAACCCTAATCCTAGCCCGGAACGGAAACCCGCCACAAGCCCTACGCCTTACCCTACGCCGTTGCCTACTCCTGGCCCGTACGCCGGCACTGGACCGTGCGTCACCACGTAGCCTGACCCTCCCACGTTTCCGTACCCTCACCTGTGCCCTAAGCCTTGCCGTTCCCTAACCCTAACCCTAGCCCGAAACAGAAACCTACCACCAACCCTACACCTTACCCTACGCCTTACCCTAATCCTAACCCATGCGTCAGCATGTACCCTGACACTAACACGTTTCTGTACCCTCAACAGTGTCGTAAACCTTACCGTTCCCTAACCCTAACCCTAGCTCGGAACAGAAACCTACCACCAACCCTACACCTTACCCTACGCCGTACCCTAATACTAACCCGTTCGCTGACACTGACCCGTGCGTCAGCAAGTACGCTGACCCTAACACGTTTCTGTACACTCACCTCTGTCCTAAACCTTGCCGTTCCCTAACCCTAACCCTAGCGCGGAATGGAAACCTACCACAAAACCTACACCTTACCCTATACTGTACCCAAATCCTAATCCGTACGCTTACACTGACACGTGCGTCTGCACGTATCCTGGCCCTAACACGTTTCCGTACACTCACCTGTGCCCTAAACCTTGCCGTTCCCTAACCCTAACCCTAGCCCGGAACGGAAACCTACCACCATCCCTACACCTTACCCTACGTCGTACCCTAATCCTAATCTGTACGCTGACAATGACCCGTGCGTCAGCACATACTCTGACCCTAACACGTTTCCGTACCCTCACCTGTGCCCTAAACTTTGCCGTTCCCTAAGCCTAAACCTAGGCAGGAACGGAAACCTACCACCAACCCTACACCTTACCCTATGCCGTACCCTAATCCTAACACGTGCGTCAGCATGTACCCTGACCCTAACACGTTTCCGTATCCTCACCTGTGCCGTAAACCTTGCCGTTCCCTAACCCTAACCCTAGCCCAGAATGGAAACCTACCACCATCCCTACACCTTACCCTATGCCGTACCCAAATCCTTCTCCATACGCTGACACGGACCCATGTGTCAGCACATACCCTGAGCTTAACACGTTTCCGTACCCTCACCTGTGCCCTAAACCTTGCAGTTCCCTAACCCTAACCCTAGCCTGAAACGGAAACCTACCACCAACCCTACACCTTACCCTACGCCGTAACCTAATCCTAATCCGTACGCTGACACTGACCCGTGCGTCAGCACATACCCTGACCCTAACACGTTTCCGTACCCTCACCTGTGTCCTAAACCTTGCGGTTCCCTAACCCTAACCCTAGCCCAGAATGGAAACCTACCACCAACCCTACACCTTACCCTAGGCCGTACCCTAATCCTTCTCCATATGCTGAGAGTGACCCGTGCGTCAGCACGTACCCTGACCCTAACACGTTTCCGTACGCTCACCTGTGTCCTAAACCTTACGGTTCCCTAACCCTAACCGCAGTGCGGAAAGGAAACCTACCACAAAACCTACACCTTACCCTACGCCGTACCCTAATCCTAATCCGTACGCTGACACTGACCCGTGCGTCAGCACGTACCATGACCCTAACACGTTTCCGTACACTCACCTGTGCCCTAAACCTTGCCGTTCCCTAACCCAAACCCTAGCCCGGAACGGAAACGTATCACCAACCCTACACCTTACGCTACGCCGTACCCTAATCCTAATCTGTATGCTGACAATGACGCGTGCGTCAGCACATACCCTGACCCTAACATGTTTCCGTACCCTCACCTGTGCCCTAATCCTTGCCGTAACCTAAGCCTAACCCTAGGCCGGCACGGAAACCTACCACCAACCCTACACCTTACTCTACGCCGTACCCTAATCCTAACCCGTGCGTCAGCATGTACCCTGACCCTAACACGTTTCTGTACCCTCACCTGTAGCCTAAACCTTGCCGTTCCCTAACCCTAACCCTAGCACGAAACGGAAACCTACCACAAACCCTACACCTTACACTAGGCCATACCCTAATCCTAATCCGTACGCTGACACTGACACGTACGTCAGCGTACCCTGACCCTAACACGTTTCCATACCCTCACCTGTGCCCAAAACCTTGCAGTTCCCTAACCCTAACCCTAGCCCAGAACGGAAAACTACCACCATCACTATACCTTACCCTACGCCATACCCTAATCCTAATCTGTACGCTGACAATGACCTGTGCGTCAGCACATACCCTGACCCTAACACGTTTCCGTACCCTCACCTGTGCCCTAAACCTTGCAGTTCCCTAACCCTAACCCTAGCCTCGAATGGAAACCTACCACCAACCCTACACCTTACCCTACGCCGTAACCTAATCCTAATCCGTACGCTGACACTGACCCGTGCGTCAGCAAGTACCCTGACCCTAACACGTTTCCGTACGCTCACCTGTGTCCTAAACCTTACGGTACCCTAACCCTAACCGCAGCACGGAAAGGAAACCTACCACAAAACCTACACCTTACCCTACGCCGTACCCTAATCCTAATCCGTACGCTGACACTGACCCGTGCGTCAGCACGTACCATGACCCTAACACGTTTCCGTACACTCACCTGTGCCCTAAACCTTGCCGTTCCCTAACCCAAACCCTAGCCCGGAACGGAAACGTATCACCAACCCTACACCTTACCCTACGCCGTACCCTAATCCTAATCTGTATGCTGACAATGACGCATGCGTCAGCACATACCCTGACCCTAACATGTTTCCGTACCCTCACCTGTGCCCTAATCCTTGCCGTTCCCTAAGCCTAACCCTAGGCCGGCATGGAAACCTACCACCAACCCTACACCTTACTCTACGCCGTACCCTAATCCTAACCCGTGCGTCAGCATGTTCCCTGACCCTAACACGTTTCTGTACCCTCACCTGTAGCCTAAACCTTGCCGTTCCCTAACCCTAACCCTAGCCCGAAACGGAAACCTACCACCAACCCTACACCTTACCCTAGGCCGTACCCTAATCCTAATCCGTACGCTGACACTGACCCGTGCGTCAGCACGTACCCTGACCCTAACACGTTTCCGTACCCTCACCTGAGCCCTAATCCTTGCCGTTCCCTAAACGTTACCCTAGCCCGGAACGAAAACCTACCACCAACCCTACACCTTACCCTACGCCTAACCCTCATACTAACCCGTGCGTCAGCACATACACTGACCCTAACACGTTTCCGTACACTCACCTGTGCCCTAAACCTTGCTGTTCCCTAACCCTAACCCTAGCCCAGAATGGAAACCAACCACCAAACTTACACCTTACCCTACACCGTAACCTAATCCTAATCCATACGCTGACACTGACCCGTGCGTCAGCAAGTACCCTGACCCTAACACGTTTCCGTACGCTCACCTGTGTCCTAAACCTTACGGTTCACTAACCATAACCGTAGCGCGGAAAGGAAACCTACCACAAAACCTACACCTTACCCTACGCCGTACCCTAATCCTAATCCGTACGATGACACTGACCCGTGCGTCACCACGTACCATGACCCTAACACGTTTCCGTACACTCACCTGTGCCCTAAACCTTGCCGTTCCCTAACCCTAACCGTAACTAGGAAAGGAATCCTATCACAAAACCTACACCTTACCCTACGCCGTACCCTAATCCTAATCTGTACGCTGACAATGACGCGTGCGTCAGCACATACCCTGACCCTAACATGTTTCCGTACCCTCACCTGTGCCCTAATCCTTGCCGTTCCCTAAGCCTAACCCTAGGCCAGCACGGAAACATACCACCAACCCTACACCTTACTCTACGCCGTACCCTAATCCTAACCCGTGCGTCAGCATGTACCCTGACCCTAACACGTTTCTGTACCCTCACCTGTGCCCTAAACCTTGCCGTTCCCTAACCCTAACCCTAGCCCGAAACGGAAACCTACCACCAACCCTACACCTTACCCTACGCCGTACCCTAATCCTAATCCGTACGCTGACACTGACCCGTACGTCAGCACGTACCCTGACCCTAACACGTTTCCGTACCCTCACCTGTGCCCAAAACCTTGCTGTTCCCTAACCCTAACCCTAGCCCAGAACGGAAAACTACCACCATCACTATACCTTACCCTACGCCATACCCTAATCCTAATCTGTACGCTGACAATGACCTGTGCGTCAGCACATACCCTGACCCTAACACGTTTCCGTACCCTCACCTGTGCCCTAAACCTTGCAGTTCCCTAACCTTAACCCTAGCCTCGAATGGAAACCTACCACCAACTCTACACCTTACCCTACGCCGTAACCTAATCCTAATCCGTACGCTGACACTGACCCGTGCGTCAGCAAGTACCCTGACCCTAACACGTTTCCGTACGCTCACCTGTGTCCTAAACCTTACGGTTCCCTAACCCTAACCGCAGCACGGAAAGGAAACCTACCACAAAACCTACACCTTACCCTACGCCGTACCCTAATCCTAATCCGTACGCTGACACTGACCCGTGCGTCAGCACGTACCATGACCCTAACACGTTTCCGTACACTCACCTGTGCCCTAAACCTTGCCGTTCCCTAACCCAAACCCTAGCCCGGAACGGAAACGTATCACCAACCCTACACCTTACCCTACGCCGTACCCTAATCCTAATCTGTATGCTGACAATGACGCGTGCGTCAGCACATACCCTGTCCCTAACATGTTTCCGTACCCTCACCTGTGCCCTAATCCTTGCCGTTCCCTAAGCCTAACACTAGGCCGGCATGGAAACCTACCACCAACCCTACACCTTACTCTACGCCGTACCCTAATCCTAACCCGTGCGTCAGCATGTTCCCTGACACTAACACGTTTCTGTACCCTCACCTGTAGCCTAAACCTTGCCGTTCCCTAACCCTAACCCTAGCCCGAAACGGAAACCTACCACCAACCCTACACCTTACCCTAGGCCGTACCCTAATCCTAATCCGTACGCTGACACTGACCCGTGCGTCAGCACGTACCCTGACCCTAACACGTTTCCGTACCCTCACCTGAGCCCTAATCCTTGCCGTTCCCTAAACGTTACCCTTGCCCGGAACGAAAACCTACCACCAACCCTACACCTTACCCTACGCCTAACCCTCATACTAACCCGTGCGTCAGCACATACACTGACCCTAACACGTTTCCGTACACTCACCTGTGCCCTAAACCTTGCTGTTCCCTAACCCTAACCTAGCCCAGAATGGAAACCAACCACCAAACTTACACCTTACCCTACACCGTAACCTAATCCTAATCCATACGCTGACACTGACCCGTGCGTCAGCAAGTACCCTGACCCTAACACGTTTCCGTACGCTCACCTGTGTCCTAAACCTTACGGTTCACTAACCCTAACCGTAGCGCGGAAAGGAAACCTACCACAAAACCTACACCTTACCCTACGCCGTACCCTAATCCTAATCCGTACGATGACACTGACCCGTGCGTCACCACGTACCATGACCCTAACACGTTTCCGTACACTCACCTGTGCCCTAAACCTTGCCGTTCCCTAACCCTAACCGTAACTAGGAAAGGAATCCTATCACAAAACCTACACCTTACCCTACGCCGTACCCTAATCCTAATCCGTACGCTGACAATGACCCGTGCGTCAGCACATACCCTGACCCTAACATGTTTCCGTACCCTCACCTGTGCCCTAATCCTTGCCGTTCCCTAAGCCTAACCCTAGGCCAGCACGGAAACCTACCACCAACCCTACACCTTACTCTACGCCGTACCCTAATCCTAACCCGTGCGTCAGCATGTACCCTGACCCTAACACGTTTCTGTACCCTCACCTGTGCCCTAAACCTTGCCGTTCCCTAACCCTAACCCTAGCCCGAAACGGAAACCTACCACCAACCCTACACCTTACCCTACGCCGTACCCTAATCCTAATCCGTACGCTGACACTGACCCGTGCGTCAGCACGTACCCTGACCCTAACACGTTTCCGTACCCTCACCTGTGCCCTAAACCTTGCAGTTCCCTATCCCTAACCCTAGCCTGGAACAGAAACCTACCACCAACCCTACACCTTACCTTAGGCCGTACCCTAATCCTAATCCGTACACTGACACTGACCCGTGCATCAGCAAGTACCCTGACCCTAACACGTTTCCATAACCTCACCTGTGTCCTAAACCTTGCGGTTCCCTAACCCTAACCCTAGCGCGGAATGGAAAACTAACACAATACCTAAACCTTTCCCTACGCCGTACCCTAATCCTATTCCGTACGCTGACACTGACCCGTGTGTCAGCACGTACCCTGACCCTAACACGTTTCCGTACACTCACCTGTGCCCTAAACCTTTCAGTTCCCTAACCCTAACCCTAGCCAAGAACGGAAAACTACCACCATCACTATACCTTACCCTACGCCATACCCTAATGCTAATCTGTACGCTGACAATGACCCATGCGTCAGCACATACTCTGACCCTAACACGTTTCCGTACCCTCACCTGTGCCCTAATCCTTGCCGTTCCCTAAGCGTAACCCTAGGCCGGAACGGAAACCTGCCACCAACCCTACACCTTACTCTACACCGTACCTAATCCTAACCCGTGCGTCAGCATGTACCCTGACCCTAACACGTTTCTGTACCCTCACCTGTGCCCTAAACCTTGCCGTTCCCTAACCCTAACCCTAGCCCTGAATGGAAAACTACCACTAACCCTCCACCTTACCCTACGCCGTACCATAATCCTAATCCGTAAGCTGAACTGGCCCATGTGTCAGAACGTACCCTGACCCTAACACGTTTCCGTACCCTCACCTGTGCCCTAAACCTTGCCGTTCCCTAAACGTTACACTATCCCGGAACGAAAACCTACCACCAACCCTACACCTTACCCTACGCCGAACCCTCATACTAACCCGTGCGTCAGCACATACACTGACCCTAACACGTTTCCGTACACTCACCTGTGCCCTAAACCTTGCTGTTCCCTAACCCTAACCCTAGCCCTGAATGGAAACCCAACACCAGCCCTACACCTTACCCTATGCCGTAGCTTACTCCTGGTCTGTAAGCTGGCACTGACCACGGCGTCAGCACGTAGCCTGACCCTCCCACGTTTCCGTAACCTCACCTGTGCCCTAAGCCTTGCCGTTCCCTAACACTAACCCTAGCCCGGAACGGAAACCCACCACCAGCCCTACACTTTACCCTATGCCGTACCCTACTCCTGGCCCGTACGCTGGCACTGACCCGTGCGTCAGCACGTAGCCTGAACCTCCCACGTTTCCGTACCCTCATCTGTGCCCTAAGCCTTGTCGTTCCCTAACCCTAACCCTAGACCGGAACGGAAACCCACCACCAGCTCTACACCTAACCTTACGCCGTACCCTATTCCTCATCCATAAGCTGGCACTGATCCGTGCGTCAGCACTTAGCCTGAACCTCCCACGTTTCCGTATTCTCACCTGTGCTCTAAGCCTTGCCATTCCTCACCGTAAGCCTAGCCTGGAACGGAAACCCACCACCAGCCATACACCTTACCCTACGCCGTAGCTTACTCCTGGTCCGTAAGCTTGCACTGACCCCGGCGTCAGCACGTAGCCTGGCCCTCCCACGTTTCCGTACCCTCACCTGTGCCCTAAGCCTTGCCGTTCCCTAACCCTAACCCTAGCCCGGAACGGAAACCCGCCACCAGCCGTATGCCTTACCCTACGCCGTACCCTACTCCTGGCCCGTACGCCGGCACTGACCCGTGCGTCAGCACGTAACCTGGCCCTCCCACGTTTCCGTACCCTCACCTGTGCCCTAAGCCTTCCCGTTCCCTAACCCTAACCCTAGCCCGGAACGATACCCCGCCACCAGCCCTACGCCTTACCCTACGCTGTACCCTACTAGTAGCCCGTAGGCCGGCACTGACCCGTGCGTTGGCACGTAGCCTGGCCCTCCCACGTTTCCGTACCCTCACCTGTGCCCTAAGCCTTGCCGTTCCCTAGCCCTAACCCTAGCCCGGAACGGAAACCCGCCACCAGCCCTACGCCTTACCGTACGCCGTACCCTACTCCTGGCCCGTACGCCGGCACTGACCCATGCGTCAGCACGTAGCCAGGCCCTCCCACGTTTCCGTACCCTCACCTGTGCCCTAAGCCTTGCCGTTCCCTAACCCTAACCCTAGCACGGAACGGAAACCTATCACCAAAGCTACACCTTACCCTACGCCATACCCTAATCCTAACCCGTGCGTCAGCATGTACCCTGACACTGACACGTTTCTGTACCCTCACCTGTGCCCTAAACCTTACCGTTCCCTAACCCTAACCCTAGCCCGGAACAGAAGCCTACCACCAACCCTACACCTTACCCTACGCCGTACCCTAATCCTAATCCGTACGCTGACACTGACCCGTGCGTCAGCAAGTACCCTGACCCTAACACGTTTCTGTACCCCCACCTCTGTCCTAAACCTTGCCGTTCCCTAACCCTAACCCTAGCGCGGAATGGAAACCTAGCACAAAACCTACACTTTACCCTATACTGTACCCAAATCCTAATCCGTATGCTTACACTGACACGTGCGTCAGCACGTATCCTGACCCTAACACGTTTCCGTAACCTCACCTGTGTCCTAAACTTTGCGGTTCCCTAACCCTAACCCTAGCCCAGAATGGAAACCTACCACCAACCCTACACCTTACCCTAGGCCGTACCCTAATCCTTCACCATATGCTGACAGTGACCCTTGCGTCAGCATGTACCCTGAGCCTAACACGTGTCCGTACCCTCACCTGTGCCCTAAACCTTGCAGTTCCCTAACCCTAACCCTAGCCTGGAACGGAAACCTACCACCAACCCTACACCTTACCCTACACCGTAACCTAATCCTAATCCATACGTTGACACTGACCCGTGCGTCAGCAAGTACCCTGACCCTAACACGTTTCCGTACGCTCACCTGTGTCCTAAACCTTAAGGTTCCCTAACCCTAACCGTAGCGTTGAACGGAAACCTACCACAAAACCTACACCTTACCCTACGCCGTACCCTAATGCTAATCCGTATGCTGACACTGAACCGTGCGTCAGCATGTACCATGACCATAACACGTTTCCGTAACCTCACCTGTGTCCTAAACCTTGCGGTTCCCTAACCCTCACCCTAGCGTGGAATGGAAACCTACCACAAAACCTACACCTTACCCTACGCCGTACCCTAATCCTAATCTGTACGCTGACACTGAACCGTGCGTCAGCACGTACCATGACCATAACACGTTTCCGTAACCTCACCTGTGCCCTAAACCTTTCCGTTCCATAAACGTTACCCTAGCCCGGAACGAAAACCTACCACCAACCCTACACCTTACCCTACGTCGAACCCTCATACTAACCTGTGCGTCAGCACATACACTGACCCTAACACGTTTCCGTACACTCATCTGTGCCCTAAGCCTTGCCGTTCCCTAACCCTAACCCTAGCCGGGAACAGAAACCCGCCACCAGCACTACGCCTTACCCTACGCCGTTGCCTACTCCTGGCCCGTACGCCGGCACTGACCCATGCGTCGGCACGTAGCCTGGCCCTTCCACGTTTCCTTACCCTCACCTGTGCCCTAAGCCTTGCCGTTCCATAACCCTAACCCTAGCCCGGAACGGAAACCCACCACCAGCTCTACACCTAACCTTACGCCGTACCCTACTCCTCATCCGTAAGCTGGCACTGACCCGTGCATCAGCACGTAGCCTGACCTTCCCACGTTTTTCTACCCTCACCTGTGCCTAAGCCTTGCGGTTCCCTCACCCTAACCCTAGCCCAGAACGGAAACCCATCACCAGCCCTACACATTACCCTAGGCCGTACCCTACTCCTGGCCCGTACGCCGGCCCTGACCAGTGCGTCAGCACGTAGCCTTGCCCTCCCACGTTTCCGTACCCTCACCTGTGCCCTAAGCCTTGCCGTTCCCTAACCCTAACCCTAGCCCGGAACGGAAATCCGCCAGCAGCCCTACGCCTTACCCTACGCCGTACCCTACTCCTGGCCCGTACGCCGGCACTGACCCGTGCGTCAGCACGTAGCCTGACCCTCCCACGTTTCCATAACCTCACCTGTGCCCGAAACCTTGCCATACCCTAACCCTAACCCTAGTCCGAAACGGCAACCCACCACCCCCTCTACACCTAACCTTACGCCGTATCCTATTCCTCATCCGTAAGCTGGCACTGACCCATGCGTCAGCACATAGCCTGACCCTCTCACGTTTCCGTATCCTCACCTGTGCCCTAAGCCTTGCCGTTCCCTAACCCTAACCCTAGCCCGGAACGGAAACATGCCACCAGCCCTATGCCTTACCCTACGCCGTAACCTACTCCTGGCCCGTACACTGGCACTGACCCGTGCGTCAGCACGTAGCCTGACCCTCCGACGTTTCCGTACCCTCACCTGTGCCCTAATCCTTGCCGTTCCCTAAGCGTAACCCTAGGCCGGAACGGAAACCTACCACCAACCCTACACCTTACCCTATGCCGTACCCTAATTCTATCCCGTGCGTCAGCATGTACCCTGACCCTAACACGTTTCTGTACCCTCACCTGTGCCCTAAACCTTGCCGTTCCCTAACCCTAACCCTAGCCCGGAATGGAAACCTACCACCAACCCTCCACCTTAACCTATGCCGTACCCTAATCCTAATCCGTAAGCTGACACTGACCCGTGCGTCAGAACGTACCCTGACCCTAACAGGTTTCCGTACCCTCACCTGTGCCCTAAACCTTGCCGTTCCCTAAACGTTACCCTAGCCCGGAACGAAAACCTACCACCAACCCTACACCTTACCCTACGTCGAACCCTCATACTAACCTGTGCGTCAGCACATACACTGACCCTAACACGTTTCCGTACACTCACCTGTGCCCTAAGCCTTGCCGTTCCTTAACCCTAACCCTAGCCGGGAACAGAAACCCGCCACCAGCACTACGCCTTACCCTACGCCGTTGCCTACTCCTGGCCCGTACGCCGGCACTGACCCGTGCGTCAGCACGTAGCCTGGCCCTCCCACGTTTCCGTACCCTCACCTGTGACCTAAGCCTTGCCGTTCCCTAACCCTAACCCTAGCCCGGAACTGAAACCCACCACCAGCTCTACACCTAACCTTACGCCGTACACTATTCCTCATCCGTAAGCTGTCACTGACCCGTGTGTCAGCACGTAGCCTGACCCTCTGACGTTTCCGTACCCTCACCTGTGCCCTAAACCTTGCCGTTCCCTCACCCTAACGCTAACCCGGAACGGAAACCCATCACCAGCCCTACACATTACCCTAGGCCGTACCCTACTCCTGGCCCGTACGCCGGCTCTGACCAGTGCGTCAGCACATAGCCTTGCCCTCCCACGTTTCCGTACCCTCACCTGTGCCCTAAGCCTTGCCGTTCCCTAACCCTAACCCTAGCCCGGAACGGAAACCCGCCAGCAGCCCTACGCCTTACCCTGCGCTGTACCCTACTCCTGGCCCGTATGCCGGCACTGACCCGTGCGTCAGCACGTAGCCTGGCCCTCCCACGTTTCCGTACCCTCACCTGTGCGCTAAGCCTTGCCGTTTCCTAACCCTAACCCTAGCCCGGAATGGAAACCCCCCACAAGACCTACGCCTTACCCTACGCCGTACCCTACTCCTGGCCCGTACGCCGGCACTGACCCGTGCGTCAGCACGTAGCCTGGCCCTCCCACGTTTCCTTACCCTCACCTGTGCTCTAAGCCTTACCGTTCCCTAACCCTAACCTTAGCCCGGAACCAAAACCCGCCACCAACCCTACACCTTACCCTACGCCGTACCCTACTCCTGGCCCGTACGCCGGCACTGACCCGTGCGTCAGCACGTAGCCTGGCCCTCCCACGTTTCCGTACCATCACCTGTGTCCTAAGCCTTGCAGTTCCATAACCCTAACCCTAGCCTGGAATGGAAACCTACCACCAACCCTACACCTTACCCTACGCTGTACCCTAATCCTAATCCGTACACTGACACTGACCCGTGCGTCAGCAAGTACCCTGACCCTAACACGTTTCCGTAACCTCACCTGTGTCCTAAACCTTGCGGTTCCCTAACCCTAACCCTAGCGCGGAATGGAAAACTACCACAATACCTACACCTTACCCTACGCCGTACCCTAATCCTAATCCATACGCTGACACTGACCCGTGGGTCAGCACGTGCCCTGACCCTAACACGTTTCCGTACACTCACCTGTGCCCTAAACCTTGCCGTTCCGTAACCCTAACCCTAGCCCGGAATGAAAACCTACCACCGACCCTACACCTTACCCTACATCGAACCCTCATACTAACCTGTGCGTCAGCACATACACTGACCCTAACACGTTTCCGTACACTCACCTGTGCCCTAAGCTTTGCCATTCCCTAACCCTAACCCTAGCCAGGAACAGAAACCCGCCACCAGCACTACGCCTTACCCTACACCGTTGCCTACTCCTGGCCCGTACGCCGGCACTGACCCGTGCGTCAGCACGTAGCCTGGCCCTTCCACGTTTCCTTACCCTCACCTGTGCCCTAAGCCTTGCCGTTCCCTAACCCTAACCCTAGCCCGGAACGGAAACCCACCACCAGCTCTACACCTAACCTTACGCCGTACCCTACTCCTCATCCGTAAGCTGGCACTGACCCGTGCATCAGCACGTAGCCTGACCCTCCCACGTTTCTGTACCCTCACCTGTGCCTAAGCCTTGCCGTTCCCCCACCCTAACCCTAGCCCGGAACGGAAACCCATCACCAGCCCTACACATTACCCTAGGCCGTACCCTACTCCTGGCCCGTACGCCGGCACTGACCAGTGCGTCAGCACGTAGCCTTGCCCTCCCACGTTTCCGTACCCTCACCTGTGCCCTAAGCCTTGCCGTTCCCTAACCCTATCCCTAGCCCGGAACAGAAGCCTACCACCAACCCTACACCTTACCCTACGCCGTACCCTAATCCTAATCCGTACGCTGACACTGACCCATGCGTCAGCAAGTACCCTGACCCTAACACGTTTCTGTACCCCCACCTCTGTCCTAAACCTTGCCGTTCCCTAACCCTAACCCTAGCGCGGAATGGAAACCTAGCACAAAACCTACACTTTACCCTATACTGTACCCAAATCCTAATCCGTATGCTTACACTGACACGTGCGTCAGCACGTATCCTGACTCTAACACGTTTCCGTAACCTCACCTGTGTCCTAAACTTTGCGGTTCCCTAACCCTAACCCTAGCCCAGAATGGAAACCTACCACCAACCCTACACCTTACCCTAGGCCGTACCCTAATCCTTCACCATATGCTGACAGTGCGCCGTGCGTCAGCATGTACCCTGAGCCTAACACGTGTCCGTACCCTCACCTGTGCCCTAAACCTTGCAGTTCCCTAACCCTAACCCTAGCCTGGAACGGAAACCTACCACCAACCCTACACCTTACCCTACACCGTAACCTAATCCTAATCCATACGCTGACACTGACCCGTGCGTCAGCAAGTACCCTGACCCTAACACGTTTCCGTACGCTCACCTGTGTCCTAAACCTTAAGGTTCCCTAACCCTAACCGTAGCGTTGAACGGAAACCTACCACAAAACCTACACCTTACCCTACGCCGTACCCTAATGCTAATCCGTACGCTGACACTGAACCGTGCGTCAGCACGTACCATGACCATAACACGTTTCCGTAACCTCACCTGTGTCCTAAACCTTGCGGTTCCCTAACCCTCACCCTAGCGTGGAATGGAAACCTACCACAAAACCTACACCTTACCCTACGCCGTACCCTAATCCTAATCTGTACGCTGACACTGAACCGTGCGTCAGCACGTACCATGACCATAACACGTTTCCGTAACCTCACCTGTGCCCTAAACCTTGCCGTTCCATAAACGTTACCCTAGCCCGGAACGAAAACCTACCACCAACCCTACACCTTACCCTACGTCGAACCCTCATACTAACCTGTGCGTCAGCACATACACTGACCCTAACACGTTTCCGTACACTCACCTGTGCCCTAAGCCTTGCCGTTCCCTAACCCTAACCCTAGCCGGGAACAGAAACCCGCCACCAGCACTACGCCTTACCCTACGCCGTTGCCTACTCCTGGCCCGTACGCCGGCACTGACCCGTGCGTCAGCACGTAGCCTGGCCCTTCCACGTTTCCTTACCCTCACCTGTGCCCTAAGCCTTGCCGTTCCCTAACCCTAACCCTAGCCCGGAAAGGAAACCCACCACCAGCTCTACACCTTACCTTACGCCGTACCCTACTCCTCATCCGTAAGCTGGCACTGACCCGTGCATCAGCACGTAGCCTGACCTTCCCACGTTTCTGTACCCTCACCTGTGCCTAAGCCTTGCGGTTCCCTCACCGTAACCCTAGCCCAGAACGGAAACCCATCACCAGCCCTACACATTACCCTAGGCCGTACCCTACTCCTGGCCCGTACGCCGGCCCTGACCAGTGCGTCAGCACGTAGCCTTGCCCTCCCACGTTTCCGTACCCTCACCTGTGCCCTAAGCCTTGCCGTTTCCTAACCCTAACCCTAGCCCGGAACGGAAATCCGCCAGCAGCCCTACGCCTTACCCTACGCCGTACCCTACTCCTGGCCCGTACGCCGGCACTGACCCGTGCGTCAGCACGTAGCCTGACCCTCCCACGTTTCCATAACCTCACCTGTGCCCGAAACCTTGCCATACCCTAACCCTAACCCTAGTCCGAAACGGTAACCCACCACCCCCTCTACACCTAACCTTACGCCGTATCCTATTCCTCATCCGTAAGCTGGCACTGACCCATGCGTCAGCACATAGCCTGACCCTCTCACGTTTCCGTATCCTCACCTGTGCCCTAAGCCTTGCCGTTCCCTAACCCTAACCCTAGCACGGAACGGAAACATGACACCAGCCCTATGCCTTACCCTACGCCGTAACCTACTCCTGGCCCGTACACTGGCACTGACACGTGCGTCAGCACGTAGCCTGACCCTCCGACGTTTCCGTACCCTCACCTGTGCCCTAATCCTTGCCGTTCCCTAAGCGTAACCCTAGGCCGGAACGGAAACCTACCACCAACCCTACACCTTACCCTATGCCGTACCCTAATTCTATCCCGTGCGTCAGCATGTACCCTGACCCTAACACGTTTCTGTACCCTCACCTGTGCCCTAAACCTTGCCCTTCCCTAACCCTAACCGTAGCCCGGAATGGAAACCTACCACCAACCCTCCACCTTAACCTATGCCGTACCCTAATCCTAATCCGTAAGCTGACACTGACCCGTGCGTCAGAACGTACCCTGACCCTAACAGGTTTCCGTACCCTCACCTGTGCCCAAAACCTTGCCGTTCCCTAAACGTTACCCTAGCCCGGAACGAAAACCTACCACCAACCCTACACCTTACCCTACGTCGAACCCTCATACTAACCTGTGCGTCAGCACATACACTGACCCTAACACGTTTGCGTACACTCACCTGTGCCCTAAGCCTTGCCGTTCCTTAACCCTAACCCTAGCCGGGAACAGAAACCCGCCACCAGCACTACGCCTTACCCTACGCCGTTGCCTACTCCTGGCCCGTACGCCGGCACTGACCCGTGCGTCAGCACGTAGCCTGGCCCTCCCACGTTTCCGTACCCTCACCTGTGACCTAAGCCTTGCCGTTCCCTAACCCTAACCCTAGCCCGGAACTGAAACCCACCACCAGCTCTACACCTAACCTTACGCCGTACACTATTCCTCATCCGTAAGCTGTCACTGACCCGTGTGTCAGCACGTAGCCTGACCCTGTGACGTTTCCGTACCCTCACCTGTGCCCTAAACCTTGCCGTTCCCTCACCCTAACGCTAGCCCGGAACGGAAACCCATCACCAGCCCTACACATTACCCTAGGCCGTACCCTACTCCTGGCCCGTACGCCGGCTCTGACCAGTGCGTCAGCACATAGCCTTGCCCTCCCACGTTTCCGTACCCTCACCTGTGCCCTAAGCCTTGCCGTTACCTAACCCTAACCCTAGCCCGGAACGGAAACCCGCCAGCAGCCCTACGCCTTACCCTGCGCTGTACCCTACTCCTGGCCCGTATGCCGGCACTGACCCGTGCGTCAGCACGTAGCCTGGCCCTCCCACGTTTCCGTACCCTCACCTGTGCGCTAAGCCTTGCCGTTCCCTAACCCTAACCCTAGCCAGGAATGGAAACCCCCCACAAGACCTACGCCTTACCCTACGCCGTACCCTACTCCTGGCCCGTACGCCGGCACTGACCCGTGCGTCAGCACGTAGCCTGGCCCTCCCACGTTTCCTTACCCTCACCTGTGCTCTAAGCCTTACCGTTCCCTAACCCTAACCTTAGCCCGGAACCGAAACCCGCCACCAACCCTACACCTTACCCTACGCCGTACCCTAATCCTGGCCCGTACGCCGGCACTGACCCGTGCGTCAGCACGTAGCCTGGCCCTCCCACGTTTCCGTACCCTCACTTGTGCCCTAAGCCTTGCAGTTCCATAACCCTAACCCTAGCCTGGAATGGAAACCTACCACCAACCCTACACCTTACCCTACGCTGTACCCTAATCCTAATCCGTACACTGACACTGACCCGTGCGTCAGCAAGTACCCTGACCCTAACACGTTTCCGTAACCTCACCTGTGTCCTAAACCTTGCGGTTCCCTAACCCTAACCCTAGCGCGGAATGGAAAACTACCACAATACCTACACCTTACCCTACGCCGTACCCTAATCCTAATCCATACGCTGACACTGACCCGTGGGTCAGCACGTGCCCTGACCCTAACACGTTTCCGTACACTCACCTGTGCCCTAAACCTTGCCATTCCGTAACCCTAACCCTAGCCCGGAATGAAAACCTACCACCAACCCTAAACCTTACCCTACATCGAACCCTCATACTAACCTGTGCGTCAGCACATACACTGACCCTAACACGTTTCCGTACACTCACCTGTGCCCTAAGCTTTGCCATTCCCTAACCCTAACCCTAGCCAGGAACAGAAACCCGCCACCAGCACTACGCCTTACCCTACGCCGTTGCCTACTCCTGGCCCGTATGCCGGCACTGACCCGTGCGTCAGCACGTAGCCTGGCCCTTCCACGTTTCCTTACCCTCACCTGTGCCCTAAGCCTTGCCGTTCCCTAACCCTAACCCTAGCCCGGAACGGAAACCCACCACCAGCTCTACACCTAACCTTACGCCGTACCCTACTCCTCATCCGTAAGCTGGCACTGACCCGTGCATCAGCACGTAGCCTGACCCTCCCACGTTTCTGTACCCTCACCTGTGCCTAAGCCTTGCCGTTCCCCCACCCTAACCCTAGCCCGGAACGGAAACCCATCACCAGCCCTACACATTACCCTAGGCCGTACCCTACTCCTGGCCCGTACGCCGGCACTGACCAGTGCGTCAGCACGTAGCCTTGCCCTCCCACGTTTCCGTACCCTCACCTGTGCCCTAAGCCTTGCCGTTCCCTAACCCTAACCCTAGCCCGGAACAGAAGCCTACCACCAACCCTACACCTTACCCTACGCCGTACCCTAATCCTAATCCGTACGCTGACACTGACCCGTGCGTCAGCAAGTACCCTGACCCTAACACGTTTCTGTACCCCCACCTCTGTCCTAAACCTTGCCGTTCCCTAACCCTAACCCTAGCGCGGAATGGAAACCTAGCACAAAACCTACACTTTACCCTATACTGTACCCAAATCCTAATCCGTATGCTTACACTGACACGTGCGTCAGCACGTATCCTGACCCTAACACGTTTCCGTAACCTCACCTGTGTCCTAAACCTTGCGGTTCCCTAACCCTAACCCTAGCCCAGAATGGAAACCTACCACCAACCCTACAACTTACCCTAGGCCGTACCCTAATCCTTCACCATATGCTGACAGTGACCCGTGCGTCAGCATGTACCCTGAGCCTAACACGTGTCCGTACCCTCACCTGTGCCCTAAACCTTGCAGTTCCCTAACCCTAACCCTAGCCTGGAACGGAAACCTACCACCAACCCTACACCTTACCCTACACCGTAACCTAATCCTAATCCATACGCTGACACTGACCCGTGCGTCAGCAAGTACCCTGACCCTAACACGTTTCCGTACGCTCACCTGTGTCCTAAACCTTAAGGTTCCCTAACCCTAACCGTAGCGTTGAACGGAAACCTACCACAAAACCTACACCTTACCCTACGCCGTACCCTAATGCTAATCCGTACGCTGACACTGAACCGTGCGTCAGCACGTACCATGACCATAACACGTTTCCGTAACCTCACCTGTGTCCTAAACCTTGCGGTTCCCTAACCCTCACCCTAGCGTGGAATGGAAACCTACCACAAAACCTACACCTTACCCTACGCCGTACCCTAATCCTAATCTGTACGCTGACACTGAACCGTGCGTCAGCACGTACCATGACCATAACACGTTTCCGTAACCTCACCTGTGCCCTAAACCTTGCCGTTCCATAAACGTTACCCTAGCCCGGAACGAAAACCTACCACCAACCCTACACCTTACCATACGTCGAACCCTCATACTAAGCTGTGCGTCAGCACATACACTGACCCTAACACGTTTCCGTACACTCACCTGTGCCCTAAGCCTTGCCGTTCCCTAACCCTAACCCTAGCCGGGAACAGAAACCCGCCACCAGCACTACGCCTTACCCTACGCCGTTGCCTACTCCTGGCCCGTACGCCGGCACTGACCCGTGCGTCAGCACGTAGCCTGGCCCTTCCACGTTTCCTTACCCTCACCTGTGCCCTAAGCCTTGCCGTTCCCTAACCCTAACCCTAGCCCGGAACGGAAACCCACCACCAGCTCTACACCTAACCTTACGCCGTACCCTACTCCTCATCCGTAAGCTGGCACTGACCCGTGCATCAGCACGTAGCCTGACCTTCCCACGTTTCTGTACCCTCACCTGTGCCTAAGCCTTGCGGTTCCCTCACCCTAACCCTAGCCCAGAACGGAAACCCATCACCAGCCCTACACATTACCCTAGGCCGTACCCTACTCCTGGCCCGTACGCCGGCCCTGACCAGTGCGTCAGCACGTAGCCTTGCCCTCCCACGTTTCCGTACCCTCACCTGTGCCCTAAGCCTTGCCGTTCCCTAACCCTAACCCTAGCCCGGAACGGAAATCCGCCAGCAGCCCTACGCCTTACCCTACGCCGTACCCTACTCCTGGCCCGTACGCCGGCACTGACCCGTGCGTCAGCACGTAGCCTGACCCTCCCACGTTTCCATAACCTCACCTGTGCCCGAAACCTTGCCATACCCTAACCCTAACCCTAGTCCGAAACGGTAACCCACCACCCCCTCTACACCTAACCTTACGCCGTATCCTATTCCTCATCCGTAAGCTGGCACTGACCCATGCGTCAGCACATAGCCTGACCCTCTCACGTTTCCGTATCCTCACCTGTGCCCTAAGCCTTGCCGTTCCCTAACCCTAACCCTAGCCCGGAACGGAAACATGCCACCAGCCCTATGCCTTACCCTACGCCGTAACCTACTCCTGGCCCGTACACTGGCACTGACCCGTGCGTCAGCACGTAGCCTGACCCTCCGACGTTTCCGTACCCTCACCTGTGCCCTAATCCTTGCCGTTCCCTAAGCGTAACCCTAGGCCGGAACGGAAACCTACCACCAACCCTACACCTTACCCTATGCCGTACCCTAATTCTATCCCGTGCGTCAGCATGTACCCTGACCCTAACACGTTTCTGTACCCTCACCTGTGCCCTAAACCTTGCCGTTCCCTAACCCTAACCCTAGCCCGGAATGGAAACCTACCACCAACCCTCCACCTTAACCTATGCCGTACCCTAATCCTAATCCGTAAGCTGACACTGACGCGTGCCTCAGAACGTACCCTGACCCTAACAGGTTTCCGTACCCTCACCTGTGCCCAAAACCTTGCCGTTCCCTAAACGTTACCCTAGCCCGGAACGAAAACCTACCACCAACCCTACACCTTACCCTACGTCGAACCCTCATACTAACCTGTGCGTCAGCACATACACTGACCCTAACACGTTTCCGTACACTCACCTGTGCCCTAAGCCTTGCCGTTCCTTAACCCTAACCCTAGCCGGGAACAGAAAACCGCCACCAGCACTCCGCCTTACCCTACGCCGTTGCCTACTCCTGGCCCGTACGCCGGCACTGACCCGTGCGTCAGCACGTAGCCTGGCCCTCCCACGTTTCCGTACCCTCACATGTGACCTAAGCCTTGCCGTTCCCTAACCCTAACCCTAGCCCGGAACTGAAACCCACCACCAGCTCTACACCTAACCTTACGCCGTACACTATTCCTCATCCGTAAGCTGTCACTGACCCGTGTGTCAGCACGTAGCCTGACCCTCTGACGTTTCCGTACCCTCACCTGTGCCCTAAACCTTGCCGTTCCCTCACCCTAACGCTAGCCCGGAACGGAAACCCATCACCAGCCCTACACATTACCCTAGGCCGTACCCTACTCCTGGCCCGTACGCCGGCACTGACCAGTGCGTCAGCACATAGCCTTGCCCTCCCACGTTTCCGTACCCTCACCTGTGCCCTAAGCCTTGCCGTTCCCTCACCCTAACCCTAGCCCGGAACGGAAACCCGCCAGCAGCCCTACGCCTTACCCTGCGCTGTACCCTACTCCTGGCCCGTATGCCGGCACTGACCCGTGCGTCAGCACGTAGCCTGGCCCTCCCACGTTTCCGTACCCTCACCTGTGCGCTAAGCCTTGCCGTTCCATAACCCTAACCCTAGCCCGGAATGGAAACCCCCCACAAGACCTACGCCTTGCCCTACGCCGTACCCTACTCCTGGCCCGTACGCCGGCACTGACCCGTGCGTCAGCACGTAGCCTGGCCCTCCCACGTTTCCTTACCCTCACCTGTGCTCTAAGCCTTACCGTTCCCTAACCCTAACCTTAGCCCGGAACCGAAATCCGCCACCAACCCTACACCTTACCCTACGCCGTACCCTACTCCTGGCCCGTACGCCGGCACTGACCCGTGCGTCAGCACATAGCCTGGCCCTCCCACGTTTCCGTACCCTCACCTGTGCCCTAAGCCTTGCAGTTCCATAACCCTAACCCTAGCCTGGAATGGAAACCTACCACCAACCCTACACCTTACCCTACGCCGTACCCTAATCCTAATCCATACGCTGACACTGACCCGTGGGTCAGCACGTGCCCTGACCCTAACACGTTTACGTACACTCACCTGTGCCCTAAACCTTGCCGTTCCGTAACCCTAACCCTAGCCCGGAATGAAAACCTACCACCAACCCTACACCTTACCCTACATCGAACCCTCATACTAACCTGTACGTCAGCACATACACTGACCCTAACACGTTTCTGTACACTCACCTGTGCCCTAAGCCTTGCCATTCCCTAACCCTAACCCTAGCCGGGAACAGGAACCCGCCACCAGCACTACGCCTTACCCTACGCCGTTGCCTACTCCTGGCCCGTACGCCGGCACTTACCCGTGCGTCAGCACGTAGCCTGGCCCTCCCACGTTTCCGTACCCTCATCTGTGCCCTAAGCCTTGCCGTTCCCTAACCCTAACCCTAGCCCGGAACGGAAACCCACCACCAGCTCTACACCTAACCTTACGCCGTACCCTACTCCTCATCCGTAAGCTGGCACTGACCCGTGCATCAGCACGTAGCCTGACCCTCCCACGTTTCTGTACCCTCACCTGTGCCTAAGCCTTGCCGTACCCCCACCCTAACCCTAGCCCGGAACGGAAACCCATCACCAGCCCTACACATTACCCTAGGCCGTACCCTACTCCTGGCCCGTACGCCGGCACTGACCAGTGCGTCAGCACGTAGCCTTGCCCTCCCACGTTTCCGTACCCTCACCTGTGCCCTAAGCCTTGCCGTTCCCTAACCCTAACCCTAGCCCGGAACGGAAACGTATCACCAACCCTACACCTTACGCTACGCCGTACCCTAATCCTAATCTGTATGCTGACAATGACGCGTGCGTCAGCACATACCCTGACCCTAACATGTTTCCGTACCCTCACCTGTGCCCTAATCCTTGCCGTAACCTAAGCCTAACCCTAGGCCGGCACGGAAACCTACCACCAACCCTACACCTTACTCTACGCCGTACCCTAATCCTAACCCGTGCGTCAGCATGTACCCTGACCCTAACACGTTTCTGTACCCTCACCTGTAGCCTAAACCTTGCCGTTCCCTAACCCTAACCCTAGCACGAAACGGAAACCTACCACAAACCCTACACCTTACACTAGGCCATACCCTAATCCTAATCCGTACGCTGACACTGACACGTACGTCAGCGTACCCTGACCCTAACACGTTTCCATACCCTCACCTGTGCCCAAAACCTTGCAGTTCCCTAACCCTAACCCTAGCCCAGAACGGAAAACTACCACCATCACTATACCTTACCCTACGCCATACCCTAATCCTAATCTGTACGCTGACAATGACCTGTGCGTCAGCACATACCCTGACCCTAACACGTTTCCGTACCCTCACCTGTGCCCTAAACCTTGCAGTTCCCTAACCCTAACCCTAGCCTCGAATGGAAACCTACCACCAACCCTACACCTTACCCTACGCCGTAACCTAATCCTAATCCGTACGCTGACACTGACCCGTGCGTCAGCAAGTACCCTGACCCTAACACGTTTCCGTACGCTCACCTGTGTCCTAAACCTTACGGTACCCTAACCCTAACCGCAGCACGGAAAGGAAACCTACCACAAAACCTACACCTTACCCTACGCCGTACCCTAATCCTAATCCGTACGCTGACACTGACCCGTGCGTCAGCACGTACCATGACCCTAACACGTTTCCGTACACTCACCTGTGCCCTAAACCTTGCCGTTCCCTAACCCAAACCCTAGCCCGGAACGGAAACGTATCACCAACCCTACACCTTACCCTACGCCGTACCCTAATCCTAATCTGTATGCTGACAATGACGCATGCGTCAGCACATACCCTGACCCTAACATGTTTCCGTACCCTCACCTGTGCCCTAATCCTTGCCGTTCCCTAAGCCTAACCCTAGGCCGGCATGGAAACCTACCACCAACCCTACACCTTACTCTACGCCGTACCCTAATCCTAACCCGTGCGTCAGCATGTTCCCTGACCCTAACACGTTTCTGTACCCTCACCTGTAGCCTAAACCTTGCCGTTCCCTAACCCTAACCCTAGCCCGAAACGGAAACCTACCACCAACCCTACACCTTACCCTAGGCCGTACCCTAATCCTAATCCGTACGCTGACACTGACCCGTGCGTCAGCACGTACCCTGACCCTAACACGTTTCCGTACCCTCACCTGAGCCCTAATCCTTGCCGTTCCCTAAACGTTACCCTAGCCCGGAACGAAAACCTACCACCAACCCTACACCTTACCCTACGCCTAACCCTCATACTAACCCGTGCGTCAGCACATACACTGACCCTAACACGTTTCCGTACACTCACCTGTGCCCTAAACCTTGCTGTTCCCTAACCCTAACCCTAGCCCAGAATGGAAACCAACCACCAAACTTACACCTTACCCTACACCGTAACCTAATCCTAATCCATACGCTGACACTGACCCGTGCGTCAGCAAGTACCCTGACCCTAACACGTTTCCGTACGCTCACCTGTGTCCTAAACCTTACGGTTCACTAACCATAACCGTAGCGCGGAAAGGAAACCTACCACAAAACCTACACCTTACCCTACGCCGTACCCTAATCCTAATCCGTACGATGACACTGACCCGTGCGTCACCACGTACCATGACCCTAACACGTTTCCGTACACTCACCTGTGCCCTAAACCTTGCCGTTCCCTAACCCTAACCGTAACTAGGAAAGGAATCCTATCACAAAACCTACACCTTACCCTACGCCGTACCCTAATCCTAATCTGTACGCTGACAATGACGCGTGCGTCAGCACATACCCTGACCCTAACATGTTTCCGTACCCTCACCTGTGCCCTAATCCTTGCCGTTCCCTAAGCCTAACCCTAGGCCAGCACGGAAACATACCACCAACCCTACACCTTACTCTACGCCGTACCCTAATCCTAACCCGTGCGTCAGCATGTACCCTGACCCTAACACGTTTCTGTACCCTCACCTGTGCCCTAAACCTTGCCGTTCCCTAACCCTAACCCTAGCCCGAAACGGAAACCTACCACCAACCCTACACCTTACCCTACGCCGTACCCTAATCCTAATCCGTACGCTGACACTGACCCGTACGTCAGCACGTACCCTGACCCTAACACGTTTCCGTACCCTCACCTGTGCCCAAAACCTTGCTGTTCCCTAACCCTAACCCTAGCCCAGAACGGAAAACTACCACCATCACTATACCTTACCCTACGCCATACCCTAATCCTAATCTGTACGCTGACAATGACCTGTGCGTCAGCACATACCCTGACCCTAACACGTTTCCGTACCCTCACCTGTGCCCTAAACCTTGCAGTTCCCTAACCTTAACCCTAGCCTCGAATGGAAACCTACCACCAACCCTACACCTTACCCTACGCCGTAACCTAATCCTAATCCGTACGCTGACACTGACCCGTGCGTCAGCAAGTACCCTGACCCTAACACGTTTCCGTACGCTCACCTGTGTCCTAAACCTTACGGTTCCCTAACCCTAACCGCAGCACGGAAAGGAAACCTACCACAAAACCTACACCTTACCCTACGCCGTACCCTAATCCTAATCCGTACGCTGACACTGACCCGTGCGTCAGCACGTACCATGACCCTAACACGTTTCCGTACACTCACCTGTGCCCTAAACCTTGCCGTTCCCTAACCCAAACCCTAGCCCGGAACGGAAACGTATCACCAACCCTACACCTTACCCTACGCCGTACCCTAATCCTAATCTGTATGCTGACAATGACGCGTGCGTCAGCACATACCCTGTCCCTAACATGTTTCCGTACCCTCACCTGTGCCCTAATCCTTGCCGTTCCCTAAGCCTAACACTAGGCCGGCATGGAAACCTACCACCAACCCTACACCTTACTCTACGCCGTACCCTAATCCTAACCCGTGCGTCAGCATGTTCCCTGACACTAACACGTTTCTGTACCCTCACCTGTAGCCTAAACCTTGCCGTTCCCTAACCCTAACCCTAGCCCGAAACGGAAACCTACCACCAACCCTACACCTTACCCTAGGCCGTACCCTAATCCTAATCCGTACGCTGACACTGACCCGTGCGTCAGCACGTACCCTGACCCTAACACGTTTCCGTACCCTCACCTGAGCCCTAATCCTTGCCGTTCCCTAAACGTTACCCTTGCCCGGAACGAAAACCTACCACCAACCCTACACCTTACCCTACGCCTAACCCTCATACTAACCCGTGCGTCAGCACATACACTGACCCTAACACGTTTCCGTACACTCACCTGTGCCCTAAACCTTGCTGTTCCCTAACCCTAACCTAGCCCAGAATGGAAACCAACCACCAAACTTACACCTTACCCTACACCGTAACCTAATCCTAATCCATACGCTGACACTGACCCGTGCGTCAGCAAGTACCCTGACCCTAACACGTTTCCGTACGCTCACCTGTGTCCTAAACCTTACGGTTCACTAACCCTAACCGTAGCGCGGAAAGGAAACCTACCACAAAACCTACACCTTACCCTACGCCGTACCCTAATCCTAATCCGTACGATGACACTGACCCGTGCGTCACCACGTACCATGACCCTAACACGTTTCCGTACACTCACCTGTGCCCTAAACCTTGCCGTTCCCTAACCCTAACCGTAACTAGGAAAGGAATCCTATCACAAAACCTACACCTTACCCTACGCCGTACCCTAATCCTAATCCGTACGCTGACAATGACCCGTGCGTCAGCACATACCCTGACCCTAACATGTTTCCGTACCCTCACCTGTGCCCTAATCCTTGCCGTTCCCTAAGCCTAACCCTAGGCCAGCACGGAAACCTACCACCAACCCTACACCTTACTCTACGCCGTACCCTAATCCTAACCCGTGCGTCAGCATGTACCCTGACCCTAACACGTTTCTGTACCCTCACCTGTGCCCTAAACCTTGCCGTTCCCTAACCCTAACCCTAGCCCGAAACGGAAACCTACCACCAACCCTACACCTTACCCTACGCCGTACCCTAATCCTAATCCGTACGCTGACACTGACCCGTGCGTCAGCACGTACCCTGACCCTAACACGTTTCCGTACCCTCACCTGTGCCCTAAACCTTGCAGTTCCCTATCCCTAACCCTAGCCTGGAACAGAAACCTACCACCAACCCTACACCTTACCTTAGGCCGTACCCTAATCCTAATCCGTACACTGACACTGACCCGTGCATCAGCAAGTACCCTGACCCTAACACGTTTCCATAACCTCACCTGTGTCCTAAACCTTGCGGTTCCCTAACCCTAACCCTAGCGCGGAATGGAAAACTAACACAATACCTAAACCTTTCCCTACGCCGTACCCTAATCCTATTCCGTACGCTGACACTGACCCGTGTGTCAGCACGTACCCTGACCCTAACACGTTTCCGTACACTCACCTGTGCCCTAAACCTTTCAGTTCCCTAACCCTAACCCTAGCCAAGAACGGAAAACTACCACCATCACTATACCTTACCCTACGCCATACCCTAATGCTAATCTGTACGCTGACAATGACCCATGCGTCAGCACATACTCTGACCCTAACACGTTTCCGTACCCTCACCTGTGCCCTAATCCTTGCCGTTCCCTAAGCGTAACCCTAGGCCGGAACGGAAACCTGCCACCAACCCTACACCTTACTCTACACCGTACCTAATCCTAACCCGTGCGTCAGCATGTACCCTGACCCTAACACGTTTCTGTACCCTCACCTGTGCCCTAAACCTTGCCGTTCCCTAACCCTAACCCTAGCCCTGAATGGAAAACTACCACTAACCCTCCACCTTACCCTACGCCGTACCATAATCCTAATCCGTAAGCTGAACTGGCCCATGTGTCAGAACGTACCCTGACCCTAACACGTTTCCGTACCCTCACCTGTGCCCTAAACCTTGCCGTTCCCTAAACGTTACACTATCCCGGAACGAAAACCTACCACCAACCCTACACCTTACCCTACGCCGAACCCTCATACTAACCCGTGCGTCAGCACATACACTGACCCTAACACGTTTCCGTACACTCACCTGTGCCCTAAACCTTGCTGTTCCCTAACCCTAACCCTAGCCCTGAATGGAAACCCAACACCAGCCCTACACCTTACCCTATGCCGTAGCTTACTCCTGGTCTGTAAGCTGGCACTGACCACGGCGTCAGCACGTAGCCTGACCCTCCCACGTTTCCGTAACCTCACCTGTGCCCTAAGCCTTGCCGTTCCCTAACACTAACCCTAGCCCGGAACGGAAACCCACCACCAGCCCTACACTTTACCCTATGCCGTACCCTACTCCTGGCCCGTACGCTGGCACTGACCCGTGCGTCAGCACGTAGCCTGAACCTCCCACGTTTCCGTACCCTCATCTGTGCCCTAAGCCTTGTCGTTCCCTAACCCTAACCCTAGACCGGAACGGAAACCCACCACCAGCTCTACACCTAACCTTACGCCGTACCCTATTCCTCATCCATAAGCTGGCACTGATCCGTGCGTCAGCACTTAGCCTGAACCTCCCACGTTTCCGTATTCTCACCTGTGCTCTAAGCCTTGCCATTCCTCACCGTAAGCCTAGCCTGGAACGGAAACCCACCACCAGCCATACACCTTACCCTACGCCGTAGCTTACTCCTGGTCCGTAAGCTTGCACTGACCCCGGCGTCAGCACGTAGCCTGGCCCTCCCACGTTTCCGTACCCTCACCTGTGCCCTAAGCCTTGCCGTTCCCTAACCCTAACCCTAGCCCGGAACGGAAACCCGCCACCAGCCGTATGCCTTACCCTACGCCGTACCCTACTCCTGGCCCGTACGCCGGCACTGACCCGTGCGTCAGCACGTAACCTGGCCCTCCCACGTTTCCGTACCCTCACCTGTGCCCTAAGCCTTCCCGTTCCCTAACCCTAACCCTAGCCCGGAACGATACCCCGCCACCAGCCCTACGCCTTACCCTACGCTGTACCCTACTAGTAGCCCGTAGGCCGGCACTGACCCGTGCGTTGGCACGTAGCCTGGCCCTCCCACGTTTCCGTACCCTCACCTGTGCCCTAAGCCTTGCCGTTCCCTAGCCCTAACCCTAGCCCGGAACGGAAACCCGCCACCAGCCCTACGCCTTACCGTACGCCGTACCCTACTCCTGGCCCGTACGCCGGCACTGACCCATGCGTCAGCACGTAGCCAGGCCCTCCCACGTTTCCGTACCCTCACCTGTGCCCTAAGCCTTGCCGTTCCCTAACCCTAACCCTAGCACGGAACGGAAACCTATCACCAAAGCTACACCTTACCCTACGCCATACCCTAATCCTAACCCGTGCGTCAGCATGTACCCTGACACTGACACGTTTCTGTACCCTCACCTGTGCCCTAAACCTTACCGTTCCCTAACCCTAACCCTAGCCCGGAACAGAAGCCTACCACCAACCCTACACCTTACCCTACGCCGTACCCTAATCCTAATCCGTACGCTGACACTGACCCGTGCGTCAGCAAGTACCCTGACCCTAACACGTTTCTGTACCCCCACCTCTGTCCTAAACCTTGCCGTTCCCTAACCCTAACCCTAGCGCGGAATGGAAACCTAGCACAAAACCTACACTTTACCCTATACTGTACCCAAATCCTAATCCGTATGCTTACACTGACACGTGCGTCAGCACGTATCCTGACCCTAACACGTTTCCGTAACCTCACCTGTGTCCTAAACTTTGCGGTTCCCTAACCCTAACCCTAGCCCAGAATGGAAACCTACCACCAACCCTACACCTTACCCTAGGCCGTACCCTAATCCTTCACCATATGCTGACAGTGACCCTTGCGTCAGCATGTACCCTGAGCCTAACACGTGTCCGTACCCTCACCTGTGCCCTAAACCTTGCAGTTCCCTAACCCTAACCCTAGCCTGGAACGGAAACCTACCACCAACCCTACACCTTACCCTACACCGTAACCTAATCCTAATCCATACGTTGACACTGACCCGTGCGTCAGCAAGTACCCTGACCCTAACACGTTTCCGTACGCTCACCTGTGTCCTAAACCTTAAGGTTCCCTAACCCTAACCGTAGCGTTGAACGGAAACCTACCACAAAACCTACACCTTACCCTACGCCGTACCCTAATGCTAATCCGTACGCTGACACTGAACCGTGCGTCAGCATGTACCATGACCATAACACGTTTCCGTAACCTCACCTGTGTCCTAAACCTTGCGGTTCCCTAACCCTCACCCTAGCGTGGAATGGAAACCTACCACAAAACCTACACCTTACCCTACGCCGTACCCTAATCCTAATCTGTACGCTGACACTGAACCGTGCGTCAGCACGTACCATGACCATAACACGTTTCCGTAACCTCACCTGTGCCCTAAACCTTTCCGTTCCATAAACGTTACCCTAGCCCGGAACGAAAACCTACCACCAACCCTACACCTTACCCTACGTCGAACCCTCATACTAACCTGTGCGTCAGCACATACACTGACCCTAACACGTTTCCGTACACTCATCTGTGCCCTAAGCCTTGCCGTTCCCTAACCCTAACCCTAGCCGGGAACAGAAACCCGCCACCAGCACTACGCCTTACCCTACGCCGTTGCCTACTCCTGGCCCGTACGCCGGCACTGACCCATGCGTCGGCACGTAGCCTGGCCCTTCCACGTTTCCTTACCCTCACCTGTGCCCTAAGCCTTGCCGTTCCATAACCCTAACCCTAGCCCGGAACGGAAACCCACCACCAGCTCTACACCTAACCTTACGCCGTACCCTACTCCTCATCCGTAAGCTGGCACTGACCCGTGCATCAGCACGTAGCCTGACCTTCCCACGTTTTTCTACCCTCACCTGTGCCTAAGCCTTGCGGTTCCCTCACCCTAACCCTAGCCCAGAACGGAAACCCATCACCAGCCCTACACATTACCCTAGGCCGTACCCTACTCCTGGCCCGTACGCCGGCCCTGACCAGTGCGTCAGCACGTAGCCTTGCCCTCCCACGTTTCCGTACCCTCACCTGTGCCCTAAGCCTTGCCGTTCCCTAACCCTAACCCTAGCCCGGAACGGAAATCCGCCAGCAGCCCTACGCCTTACCCTACGCCGTACCCTACTCCTGGCCCGTACGCCGGCACTGACCCGTGCGTCAGCACGTAGCCTGACCCTCCCACGTTTCCATAACCTCACCTGTGCCCGAAACCTTGCCATACCCTAACCCTAACCCTAGTCCGAAACGGCAACCCACCACCCCCTCTACACCTAACCTTACGCCGTATCCTATTCCTCATCCGTAAGCTGGCACTGACCCATGCGTCAGCACATAGCCTGACCCTCTCACGTTTCCGTATCCTCACCTGTGCCCTAAGCCTTGCCGTTCCCTAACCCTAACCCTAGCCCGGAACGGAAACATGCCACCAGCCCTATGCCTTACCCTACGCCGTAACCTACTCCTGGCCCGTACACTGGCACTGACCCGTGCGTCAGCACGTAGCCTGACCCTCCGACGTTTCCGTACCCTCACCTGTGCCCTAATCCTTGCCGTTCCCTAAGCGTAACCCTAGGCCGGAACGGAAACCTACCACCAACCCTACACCTTACCCTATGCCGTACCCTAATTCTATCCCGTGCGTCAGCATGTACCCTGACCCTAACACGTTTCTGTACCCTCACCTGTGCCCTAAACCTTGCCGTTCCCTAACCCTAACCCTAGCCCGGAATGGAAACCTACCACCAACCCTCCACCTTAACCTATGCCGTACCCTAATCCTAATCCGTAAGCTGACACTGACCCGTGCGTCAGAACGTACCCTGACCCTAACAGGTTTCCGTACCCTCACCTGTGCCCTAAACCTTGCCGTTCCCTAAACGTTACCCTAGCCCGGAACGAAAACCTACCACCAACCCTACACCTTACCCTACGTCGAACCCTCATACTAACCTGTGCGTCAGCACATACACTGACCCTAACACGTTTCCGTACACTCACCTGTGCCCTAAGCCTTGCCGTTCCTTAACCCTAACCCTAGCCGGGAACAGAAACCCGCCACCAGCACTACGCCTTACCCTACGCCGTTGCCTACTCCTGGCCCGTACGCCGGCACTGACCCGTGCGTCAGCACGTAGCCTGGCCCTCCCACGTTTCCGTACCCTCACCTGTGACCTAAGCCTTGCCGTTCCCTAACCCTAACCCTAGCCCGGAACTGAAACCCACCACCAGCTCTACACCTAACCTTACGCCGTACACTATTCCTCATCCGTAAGCTGTCACTGACCCGTGTGTCAGCACGTAGCCTGACCCTCTGACGTTTCCGTACCCTCACCTGTGCCCTAAACCTTGCCGTTCCCTCACCCTAACGCTAACCCGGAACGGAAACCCATCACCAGCCCTACACATTACCCTAGGCCGTACCCTACTCCTGGCCCGTACGCCGGCTCTGACCAGTGCGTCAGCACATAGCCTTGCCCTCCCACGTTTCCGTACCCTCACCTGTGCCCTAAGCCTTGCCGTTCCCTAACCCTAACCCTAGCCCGGAACGGAAACCCGCCAGCAGCCCTACGCCTTACCCTGCGCTGTACCCTACTCCTGGCCCGTATGCCGGCACTGACCCGTGCGTCAGCACGTAGCCTGGCCCTCCCACGTTTCCGTACCCTCACCTGTGCGCTAAGCCTTGCCGTTTCCTAACCCTAACCCTAGCCCGGAATGGAAACCCCCCACAAGACCTACGCCTTACCCTACGCCGTACCCTACTCCTGGCCCGTACGCCGGCACTGACCCGTGCGTCAGCACGTAGCCTGGCCCTCCCACGTTTCCTTACCCTCACCTGTGCTCTAAGCCTTACCGTTCCCTAACCCTAACCTTAGCCCGGAACCAAAACCCGCCACCAACCCTACACCTTACCCTACGCCGTACCCTACTCCTGGCCCGTACGCCGGCACTGACCCGTGCGTCAGCACGTAGCCTGGCCCTCCCACGTTTCCGTACCATCACCTGTGTCCTAAGCCTTGCAGTTCCATAACCCTAACCCTAGCCTGGAATGGAAACCTACCACCAACCCTACACCTTACCCTACGCTGTACCCTAATCCTAATCCGTACACTGACACTGACCCGTGCGTCAGCAAGTACCCTGACCCTAACACGTTTCCGTAACCTCACCTGTGTCCTAAACCTTGCGGTTCCCTAACCCTAACCCTAGCGCGGAATGGAAAACTACCACAATACCTACACCTTACCCTACGCCGTACCCTAATCCTAATCCATACGCTGACACTGACCCGTGGGTCAGCACGTGCCCTGACCCTAACACGTTTCCGTACACTCACCTGTGCCCTAAACCTTGCCGTTCCGTAACCCTAACCCTAGCCCGGAATGAAAACCTACCACCGACCCTACACCTTACCCTACATCGAACCCTCATACTAACCTGTGCGTCAGCACATACACTGACCCTAACACGTTTCCGTACACTCACCTGTGCCCTAAGCTTTGCCATTCCCTAACCCTAACCCTAGCCAGGAACAGAAACCCGCCACCAGCACTACGCCTTACCCTACACCGTTGCCTACTCCTGGCCCGTACGCCGGCACTGACCCGTGCGTCAGCACGTAGCCTGGCCCTTCCACGTTTCCTTACCCTCACCTGTGCCCTAAGCCTTGCCGTTCCCTAACCCTAACCCTAGCCCGGAACGGAAACCCACCACCAGCTCTACACCTAACCTTACGCCGTACCCTACTCCTCATCCGTAAGCTGGCACTGACCCGTGCATCAGCACGTAGCCTGACCCTCCCACGTTTCTGTACCCTCACCTGTGCCTAAGCCTTGCCGTTCCCCCACCCTAACCCTAGCCCGGAACGGAAACCCATCACCAGCCCTACACATTACCCTAGGCCGTACCCTACTCCTGGCCCGTACGCCGGCACTGACCAGTGCGTCAGCACGTAGCCTTGCCCTCCCACGTTTCCGTACCCTCACCTGTGCCCTAAGCCTTGCCGTTCCCTAACCCTATCCCTAGCCCGGAACAGAAGCCTACCACCAACCCTACACCTTACCCTACGCCGTACCCTAATCCTAATCCGTACGCTGACACTGACCCATGCGTCAGCAAGTACCCTGACCCTAACACGTTTCTGTACCCCCACCTCTGTCCTAAACCTTGCCGTTCCCTAACCCTAACCCTAGCGCGGAATGGAAACCTAGCACAAAACCTACACTTTACCCTATACTGTACCCAAATCCTAATCCGTATGCTTACACTGACACGTGCGTCAGCACGTATCCTGACTCTAACACGTTTCCGTAACCTCACCTGTGTCCTAAACTTTGCGGTTCCCTAACCCTAACCCTAGCCCAGAATGGAAACCTACCACCAACCCTACACCTTACCCTAGGCCGTACCCTAATCCTTCACCATATGCTGACAGTGCGCCGTGCGTCAGCATGTACCCTGAGCCTAACACGTGTCCGTACCCTCACCTGTGCCCTAAACCTTGCAGTTCCCTAACCCTAACCCTAGCCTGGAACGGAAACCTACCACCAACCCTACACCTTACCCTACACCGTAACCTAATCCTAATCCATACGCTGACACTGACCCGTGCGTCAGCAAGTACCCTGACCCTAACACGTTTCCGTACGCTCACCTGTGTCCTAAACCTTAAGGTTCCCTAACCCTAACCGTAGCGTTGAACGGAAACCTACCACAAAACCTACACCTTACCCTACGCCGTACCCTAATGCTAATCCGTACGCTGACACTGAACCGTGCGTCAGCACGTACCATGACCATAACACGTTTCCGTAACCTCACCTGTGTCCTAAACCTTGCGGTTCCCTAACCCTCACCCTAGCGTGGAATGGAAACCTACCACAAAACCTACACCTTACCCTACGCCGTACCCTAATCCTAATCTGTACGCTGACACTGAACCGTGCGTCAGCACGTACCATGACCATAACACGTTTCCGTAACCTCACCTGTGCCCTAAACCTTGCCGTTCCATAAACGTTACCCTAGCCCGGAACGAAAACCTACCACCAACCCTACACCTTACCCTACGTCGAACCCTCATACTAACCTGTGCGTCAGCACATACACTGACCCTAACACGTTTCCGTACACTCACCTGTGCCCTAAGCCTTGCCGTTCCCTAACCCTAACCCTAGCCGGGAACAGAAACCCGCCACCAGCACTACGCCTTACCCTACGCCGTTGCCTACTCCTGGCCCGTACGCCGGCACTGACCCGTGCGTCAGCACGTAGCCTGGCCCTTCCACGTTTCCTTACCCTCACCTGTGCCCTAAGCCTTGCCGTTCCCTAACCCTAACCCTAGCCCGGAAAGGAAACCCACCACCAGCTCTACACCTTACCTTACGCCGTACCCTACTCCTCATCCGTAAGCTGGCACTGACCCGTGCATCAGCACGTAGCCTGACCTTCCCACGTTTCTGTACCCTCACCTGTGCCTAAGCCTTGCGGTTCCCTCACCGTAACCCTAGCCCAGAACGGAAACCCATCACCAGCCCTACACATTACCCTAGGCCGTACCCTACTCCTGGCCCGTACGCCGGCCCTGACCAGTGCGTCAGCACGTAGCCTTGCCCTCCCACGTTTCCGTACCCTCACCTGTGCCCTAAGCCTTGCCGTTTCCTAACCCTAACCCTAGCCCGGAACGGAAATCCGCCAGCAGCCCTACGCCTTACCCTACGCCGTACCCTACTCCTGGCCCGTACGCCGGCACTGACCCGTGCGTCAGCACGTAGCCTGACCCTCCCACGTTTCCATAACCTCACCTGTGCCCGAAACCTTGCCATACCCTAACCCTAACCCTAGTCCGAAACGGTAACCCACCACCCCCTCTACACCTAACCTTACGCCGTATCCTATTCCTCATCCGTAAGCTGGCACTGACCCATGCGTCAGCACATAGCCTGACCCTCTCACGTTTCCGTATCCTCACCTGTGCCCTAAGCCTTGCCGTTCCCTAACCCTAACCCTAGCACGGAACGGAAACATGACACCAGCCCTATGCCTTACCCTACGCCGTAACCTACTCCTGGCCCGTACACTGGCACTGACACGTGCGTCAGCACGTAGCCTGACCCTCCGACGTTTCCGTACCCTCACCTGTGCCCTAATCCTTGCCGTTCCCTAAGCGTAACCCTAGGCCGGAACGGAAACCTACCACCAACCCTACACCTTACCCTATGCCGTACCCTAATTCTATCCCGTGCGTCAGCATGTACCCTGACCCTAACACGTTTCTGTACCCTCACCTGTGCCCTAAACCTTGCCCTTCCCTAACCCTAACCGTAGCCCGGAATGGAAACCTACCACCAACCCTCCACCTTAACCTATGCCGTACCCTAATCCTAATCCGTAAGCTGACACTGACCCGTGCGTCAGAACGTACCCTGACCCTAACAGGTTTCCGTACCCTCACCTGTGCCCAAAACCTTGCCGTTCCCTAAACGTTACCCTAGCCCGGAACGAAAACCTACCACCAACCCTACACCTTACCCTACGTCGAACCCTCATACTAACCTGTGCGTCAGCACATACACTGACCCTAACACGTTTGCGTACACTCACCTGTGCCCTAAGCCTTGCCGTTCCTTAACCCTAACCCTAGCCGGGAACAGAAACCCGCCACCAGCACTACGCCTTACCCTACGCCGTTGCCTACTCCTGGCCCGTACGCCGGCACTGACCCGTGCGTCAGCACGTAGCCTGGCCCTCCCACGTTTCCGTACCCTCACCTGTGACCTAAGCCTTGCCGTTCCCTAACCCTAACCCTAGCCCGGAACTGAAACCCACCACCAGCTCTACACCTAACCTTACGCCGTACACTATTCCTCATCCGTAAGCTGTCACTGACCCGTGTGTCAGCACGTAGCCTGACCCTGTGACGTTTCCGTACCCTCACCTGTGCCCTAAACCTTGCCGTTCCCTCACCCTAACGCTAGCCCGGAACGGAAACCCATCACCAGCCCTACACATTACCCTAGGCCGTACCCTACTCCTGGCCCGTACGCCGGCTCTGACCAGTGCGTCAGCACATAGCCTTGCCCTCCCACGTTTCCGTACCCTCACCTGTGCCCTAAGCCTTGCCGTTACCTAACCCTAACCCTAGCCCGGAACGGAAACCCGCCAGCAGCCCTACGCCTTACCCTGCGCTGTACCCTACTCCTGGCCCGTATGCCGGCACTGACCCGTGCGTCAGCACGTAGCCTGGCCCTCCCACGTTTCCGTACCCTCACCTGTGCGCTAAGCCTTGCCGTTCCCTAACCCTAACCCTAGCCAGGAATGGAAACCCCCCACAAGACCTACGCCTTACCCTACGCCGTACCCTACTCCTGGCCCGTACGCCGGCACTGACCCGTGCGTCAGCACGTAGCCTGGCCCTCCCACGTTTCCTTACCCTCACCTGTGCTCTAAGCCTTACCGTTCCCTAACCCTAACCTTAGCCCGGAACCGAAACCCGCCACCAACCCTACACCTTACCCTACGCCGTACCCTAATCCTGGCCCGTACGCCGGCACTGACCCGTGCGTCAGCACGTAGCCTGGCCCTCCCACGTTTCCGTACCCTCACTTGTGCCCTAAGCCTTGCAGTTCCATAACCCTAACCCTAGCCTGGAATGGAAACCTACCACCAACCCTACACCTTACCCTACGCTGTACCCTAATCCTAATCCGTACACTGACACTGACCCGTGCGTCAGCAAGTACCCTGACCCTAACACGTTTCCGTAACCTCACCTGTGTCCTAAACCTTGCGGTTCCCTAACCCTAACCCTAGCGCGGAATGGAAAACTACCACAATACCTACACCTTACCCTACGCCGTACCCTAATCCTAATCCATACGCTGACACTGACCCGTGGGTCAGCACGTGCCCTGACCCTAACACGTTTCCGTACACTCACCTGTGCCCTAAACCTTGCCATTCCGTAACCCTAACCCTAGCCCGGAATGAAAACCTACCACCAACCCTAAACCTTACCCTACATCGAACCCTCATACTAACCTGTGCGTCAGCACATACACTGACCCTAACACGTTTCCGTACACTCACCTGTGCCCTAAGCTTTGCCATTCCCTAACCCTAACCCTAGCCAGGAACAGAAACCAGCCACCAGCACTACGCCTTACCCTACGCCGTTGCCTACTCCTGGCCCGTATGCCGGCACTGACCCGTGCGTCAGCACGTAGCCTGGCCCTTCCACGTTTCCTTACCCTCACCTGTGCCCTAAGCCTTGCCGTTCCCTAACCCTAACCCTAGCCCGGAACGGAAACCCACCACCAGCTCTACACCTAACCTTACGCCGTACCCTACTCCTCATCCGTAAGCTGGCACTGACCCGTGCATCAGCACGTAGCCTGACCCTCCCACGTTTCTGTACCCTCACCTGTGCCTAAGCCTTGCCGTTCCCCCACCCTAACCCTAGCCCGGAATGGAAACCCATCACCAGCCCTACACATTACCCTAGGCCGTACCCTACTCCTGGCCCGTACGCCGGCACTGACCAGTGCGTCAGCACGTAGCCTTGCCCTCCCACGTTTCCGTACCCTCACCTGTGCCCTAAGCCTTGCCGTTCCCTAACCCTAACCCTAGCCCGGAACAGAAGCCTACCACCAACCCTACACCTTACCCTACGCCGTACCCTAATCCTAATCCGTACGCTGACACTGACCCGTGCGTCAGCAAGTACCCTGACCCTAACACGTTTCTGTACCCCCACCTCTGTCCTAAACCTTGCCGTTCCCTAACCCTAACCCTAGCGCGGAATGGAAACCTAGCACAAAACCTACACTTTACCCTATACTGTACCCAAATCCTAATCCGTATGCTTACACTGACACGTGCGTCAGCACGTATCCTGACCCTAACACGTTTCCGTAACCTCACCTGTGTCCTAAACCTTGCGGTTCCCTAACCCTAACCCTAGCCCAGAATGGAAACCTACCACCAACCCTACAACTTACCCTAGGCCGTACCCTAATCCTTCACCATATGCTGACAGTGACCCGTGCGTCAGCATGTACCCTGAGCCTAACACGTGTCCGTACCCTCACCTGTGCCCTAAACCTTGCAGTTCCCTAACCCTAACCCTAGCCTGGAACGGAAACCTACCACCAACCCTACACCTTACCCTACACCGTAACCTAATCCTAATCCATACGCTGACACTGACCCGTGCGTCAGCAAGTACCCTGACCCTAACACGTTTCCGTACGCTCACCTGTGTCCTAAACCTTAAGGTTCCCTAACCCTAACCGTAGCGTTGAACGGAAACCTACCACAAAACCTACACCTTACCCTACGCCGTACCCTAATGCTAATCCGTACGCTGACACTGAACCGTGCGTCAGCACGTACCATGACCATAACACGTTTCCGTAACCTCACCTGTGTCCTAAACCTTGCGGTTCCCTAACCCTCACCCTAGCGTGGAATGGAAACCTACCACAAAACCTACACCTTACCCTACGCCGTACCCTAATCCTAATCTGTACGCTGACACTGAACCGTGCGTCAGCACGTACCATGACCATAACACGTTTCCGTAACCTCACCTGTGCCCTAAACCTTGCCGTTCCATAAACGTTACCCTAGCCCGGAACGAAAACCTACCACCAACCCTACACCTTACCATACGTCGAACCCTCATACTAAGCTGTGCGTCAGCACATACACTGACCCTAACACGTTTCCGTACACTCACCTGTGCCCTAAGCCTTGCCGTTCCCTAACCCTAACCCTAGCCGGGAACAGAAACCCGCCACCAGCACTACGCCTTACCCTACGCCGTTGCCTACTCCTGGCCCGTACGCCGGCACTGACCCGTGCGTCAGCACGTAGCCTGGCCCTTCCACGTTTCCTTACCCTCACCTGTGCCCTAAGCCTTGCCGTTCCCTAACCCTAACCCTAGCCCGGAACGGAAACCCACCACCAGCTCTACACCTAACCTTACGCCGTACCCTACTCCTCATCCGTAAGCTGGCACTGACCCGTGCATCAGCACGTAGCCTGACCTTCCCACGTTTCTGTACCCTCACCTGTGCCTAAGCCTTGCGGTTCCCTCACCCTAACCCTAGCCCAGAACGGAAACCCATCACCAGCCCTACACATTACCCTAGGCCGTACCCTACTCCTGGCCCGTACGCCGGCCCTGACCAGTGCGTCAGCACGTAGCCTTGCCCTCCCACGTTTCCGTACCCTCACCTGTGCCCTAAGCCTTGCCGTTCCCTAACCCTAACCCTAGCCCGGAACGGAAATCCGCCAGCAGCCCTACGCCTTACCCTACGCCGTACCCTACTCCTGGCCCGTACGCCGGCACTGACCCGTGCGTCAGCACGTAGCCTGACCCTCCCACGTTTCCATAACCTCACCTGTGCCCGAAACCTTGCCATACCCTAACCCTAACCCTAGTCCGAAACGGTAACCCACCACCCCCTCTACACCTAACCTTACGCCGTATCCTATTCCTCATCTGTAAGCTGGCACTGACCCATGCGTCAGCACATAGCCTGACCCTCTCACGTTTCCGTATCCTCACCTGTGCCCTAAGCCTTGCCGTTCCCTAACCCTAACCCTAGCCCGGAACGGAAACATGCCACCAGCCCTATGCCTTACCCTACGCCGTAACCTACTCCTGGCCCGTACACTGGCACTGACCCGTGCGTCAGCACGTAGCCTGACCCTCCGACGTTTCCGTACCCTCACCTGTGCCCTAATCCTTGCCGTTCCCTAAGCGTAACCCTAGGCCGGAACGGAAACCTACCACCAACCCTACACCTTACCCTATGCCGTACCCTAATTCTATCCCGTGCGTCAGCATGTACCCTGACCCTAACACGTTTCTGTACCCTCACCTGTGCCCTAAACCTTGCCGTTCCCTAACCCTAACCCTAGCCCGGAATGGAAACCTACCACCAACCCTCCACCTTAACCTATGCCGTACCCTAATCCTAATCCGTAAGCTGACACTGACGCGTGCCTCAGAACGTACCCTGACCCTAACAGGTTTCCGTACCCTCACCTGTGCCCAAAACCTTGCCGTTCCCTAAACGTTACCCTAGCCCGGAACGAAAACCTACCACCAACCCTACACCTTACCCTACGTCGAACCCTCATACTAACCTGTGCGTCAGCACATACACTGACCCTAACACGTTTCCGTACACTCACCTGTGCCCTAAGCCTTGCCGTTCCTTAACCCTAACCCTAGCCGGGAACAGAAAACCGCCACCAGCACTCCGCCTTACCCTACGCCGTTGCCTACTCCTGGCCCGTACGCCGGCACTGACCCGTGCGTCAGCACGTAGCCTGGCCCTCCCACGTTTCCGTACCCTCACATGTGACCTAAGCCTTGCCGTTCCCTAACCCTAACCCTAGCCCGGAACTGAAACCCACCACCAGCTCTACACCTAACCTTACGCCGTACACTATTCCTCATCCGTAAGCTGTCACTGACCCGTGTGTCAGCACGTAGCCTGACCCTCTGACGTTTCCGTACCCTCACCTGTGCCCTAAACCTTGCCGTTCCCTCACCCTAACGCTAGCCCGGAACGGAAACCCATCACCAGCCCTACACATTACCCTAGGCCGTACCCTACTCCTGGCCCGTACGCCGGCACTGACCAGTGCGTCAGCACATAGCCTTGCCCTCCCACGTTTCCGTACCCTCACCTGTGCCCTAAGCCTTGCCGTTCCCTCACCCTAACCCTAGCCCGGAACGGAAACCCGCCAGCAGCCCTACGCCTTACCCTGCGCTGTACCCTACTCCTGGCCCGTATGCCGGCACTGACCCGTGCGTCAGCACGTAGCCTGGCCCTCCCACGTTTCCGTACCCTCACCTGTGCGCTAAGCCTTGCCGTTCCATAACCCTAACCCTAGCCCGGAATGGAAACCCCCCACAAGACCTACGCCTTGCCCTACGCCGTACCCTACTCCTGGCCCGTACGCCGGCACTGACCCGTGCGTCAGCACGTAGCCTGGCCCTCCCACGTTTCCTTACCCTCACCTGTGCTCTAAGCCTTACCGTTCCCTAACCCTAACCTTAGCCCGGAACCGAAATCCGCCACCAACCCTACACCTTACCCTACGCCGTACCCTACTCCTGGCCCGTACGCCGGCACTGACCCGTGCGTCAGCACATAGCCTGGCCCTCCCACGTTTCCGTACCCTCACCTGTGCCCTAAGCCTTGCAGTTCCATAACCCTAACCCTAGCCTGGAATGGAAACCTACCACCAACCCTACACCTTACCCTACGCCGTACCCTAATCCTAATCCATACGCTGACACTGACCCGTGGGTCAGCACGTGCCCTGACCCTAACACGTTTACGTACACTCACCTGTGCCCTAAACCTTGCCGTTCCGTAACCCTAACCCTAGCCCGGAATGAAAACCTACCACCAACCCTACACCTTACCCTACATCGAACCCTCATACTAACCTGTACGTCAGCACATACACTGACCCTAACACGTTTCCGTACACTCACCTGTGCCCTAAGCCTTGCCATTCCCTAACCCTAACCCTAGCCGGGAACAGGAACCCGCCACCAGCACTACGCCTTACCCTACGCCGTTGCCTACTCCTGGCCCGTACGCCGGCACTTACCCGTGCGTCAGCACGTAGCCTGGCCCTCCCACGTTTCCGTACCCTCATCTGTGCCCTAAGCCTTGCCGTTCCCTAACCCTAACCCTAGCCCGGAACGGAAACCCACCACCAGCTCTACACCTAACCTTACGCCGTACCCTACTCCTCATCCGTAAGCTGGCACTGACCCGTGCATCAGCACGTAGCCTGACCCTCCCACGTTTCTGTACCCTCACCTGTGCCTAAGCCTTGCCGTACCCCCACCCTAACCCTAGCCCGGAACGGAAACCCATCACCAGCCCTACACATTACCCTAGGCCGTACCCTACTCCTGGCCCGTACGCCGGCACTGACCAGTGCGTCAGCACGTAGCCTTGCCCTCCCACGTTTCCGTACCCTCACCTGTGCCCTAAGCCTTGCCGTTCCCTAACCCTAACCCTAGCCCGGAACGGAAATCCGCCAGCAGCCCTACGCCTTACCCTACGCCGTACCCTACTCCTGGCCCGTACGCCGGCACTGACCCGTGCGTCAGCACGTAGCCTGACCCTCCCACGTTTCCGTAACCTCACCTGTGCCCTAAACCTTGCCGTTCCCTAACCCTAACCCTAGTCCGCAACGGTATCCCACCACCACCTCTACACCTAACCTTACGCCGTATCCTATTCCTCATCCGTAAGCTGGCACTGACCCATGCGTCAGCACATAGCCTGACCCTCTCACGTTTCCGTATCCTCACCTGTGCCCTAAGCCTTGTCGTTCCCTAACCCTAACCCTAGCCCGGAACGGAAACACGCCACCAGCCCTACGCCTTACCCTAAGCCGTACCCTACTCCTGGCACGTACGCTGGCACTGACCCGTGCGTCAGCACGTAGCCTGACCCTAACACGTTTCCGTACCCTCATGTCTGTCCTAAACCTTGCCGTTCCCTAACCCTAACCCTAGCCCGGAACGGAAACCCGCCACCAGCCCTACGCAGTACCCTATGCCTTACCCTACTCCTAGCCCGTACGCTGGCACTGACCCATGCGTCAGAACGTAGCCTGACCCTCCCACGTTTCCGTACCCTCACCTCTGCCCTAAGCCTTCCCATTCCCTAACCCTAAACCGAGCCCGGAACGGAAACCCACAAACAGCCCTACACTTTACCCTATGCCGTACCCTACTCCTGGACCGTACGCTGGCACTGACCCGGGCGTCAGCACGTAGGCTGAACCTCCCACGTTTCCGTACCCTCACCTGTGCTGTAAGCCTTGCCGTTCCCTAACCCTAACCCTAGCCCGGAACGGAAACACGCCACCAGCCCTACGCCTTACCCGACGCCGTAACCTACTCTTGGCCCGTATGCTGGCACTGACCCGTGCGTCAGCACGTAGCCTGACCCTCTGACGTTTCCGTACCCTCACCTGTGCCCTAATCCTTGCCGTTCCCTAAGCGTAACCCTAGGCCGGAACGGAAACCTACCACCAACCCTACACCTTACCCTATGCCGTACCCTAATCCTAACCCATGTGTCAGCATGTACCCTGACCCTAACACGTTTCTGTACCCTCACCTGTGCCCTAAACCTTGCCGTTCCCTAACCCTAACCCTAGCCCGGAATGGAAACCTACCACCAACCCTCCACCTTACCCTATGCCATACCCTAATCCTAATCCGTAAGCTGAAACTGACACGTGCGTCAGAACGTACCCTGACCCTAACACGTTTCCGTACCCTCACCTGTGCCCTAAACCTTGCCGTTCCCTAAACGTTACCCTAGCCCAGAACGAAAACCTACCACTAACCCTACACCTTACCCTACGTCGAACCCTCATACTAACCTGTGCGTTAGCACATACACTAACCCTAACACGTTTCCGTACAGTTACCTGTGCCCTAAGCCTTGCCGTTCCCTAACCCTAACCCTAGCCGGGAACAGAAACCCGCCACCAGCACTACGTCTTACCCTACGCCGTTGCCTACTCCTGGCCCGTACGCCGGCACTGACCCGTGCGTCAGCACGTAGCCTGGCCCTCCCACGTTTCCGTACCCTCACCTGTGCCCTAAGCCTTGCCATTCCCTAACGCTAACCCTAGCCCAGAACGGAAACCCACCACCAGCTCTACACCTAACCTTACGCCGTAAACTATTCCTCATCCGTAGGCTGGCACTGACCCGTGCGTCAGCATGTAGCCTGACCCTCCGACGTTTCCGTACCCTCACCTGTGTCCTAAACCTTGCCGTTCCCTCACCCTAACGCTAGCCGGGAACGGAAACCCATCACCAGCCCTACACAATACCCTATGCGATACCCTACTCCTGGCCCGTACGCCGGCACTGACCCGTGCGTCAGGACGAAGCCTTGCCACCCCACGTTTCCGTACCCTCACCTGTGCCCTAAGCCTTGCCGTTCCCTAACCCTAACCCTAGCCCGGAACGGAAACCCGCCAGCAGCCCTACGCCTTACCCTGCGCCGTACCCTACTCCTGGCCCGTACGCCGGCACTGACCCATGCGTCAGCGCGTAGCCTGGCCCTCCCACGTTTCCGTACCCTCACCTGTGCCCTAAGCCTTGCCGTTCCCTAACCCTAACCCTACTCCGGAACGGTAACCCACCACCAGCTCTACACCTAAGATTAAGCCGTACCCTATTCCTCATCCGTAAGCTGGCACTGACCCGTGCGTCAGCACGTAGCCTGGCCCTCCCACGTTTCCGTACCCTCACCTGTGCCCTAAGCCTTGCCGTTCCCTAACCCTAACCCTAGCCCGGAACGGAAACCCGCCACCAGCCCTACGCCTTACCCTACGCTGTTGCCTACTCCTGGCCCGTACGCCGGCACTGACCCGTGCGTCAGCACGTAGCCTGGCCCTCCCACGTTTCCGTACCCTCACCTGTGCCCTAAGCCTTGCCGTTCCCTAACCCTAACCCTAGAACGGAACAGAAACCTACCACCAAAACTACACCTTACCCTACGCCGTACCCTAATCCTAAACCGTGCGTCAGCATGTACCCTGACACTAACACGTTTCTGTACCCTCACCAGTGCCGTAAACCTTACCCTTCCCTAACCCTAACCCTAGTCCGGAACAGAAACCTACCACCATCCCTAGACCTTACCCTACGCCGTACCCTAATCCTAATCCGTTCGCTGACACTGACCCGTGCGTCAGCAAGTACCCTGACCCTAACACGTTTCTGTACGCTCACCTCTGTCCTAAACCTTGCTGTTCCCTAAACCTAACCCTAGCGCGAAATGGAAACCTACCACCAACCCTCCACCTTAACCTATGCCGTACCCTAATCCTAATCCGTAAGCTGACACTGACCCGTGCGTCAGAACGTACCCTGACCCTAACAGGTTTCCGTACCCTCACCTGTGCCCAAAACCTTGCCGTTCCTTAAACGTTACCCTAGCCCGGAACGAAAACCTACCACCAACCCTACACCTTACCCTACGTCGAACCCTCATACTAACCTGTGCGTCAGCACATACACTGACCCTAACACGTTTCCGTACACTCACCTGTGCCCTAAACCTTGCTGTTCCCTAACCCTAACCCTAGCCAGGAACGGAAACCTACCACCATCCCTACACCTTACCCTAGGCCGTACCCTAATCCTAATCTGTACGCTGACAATGACGCATGCGTCAGCACATACCCTGACCCTAACACGTTTCCGTACCCTCACCTGTGCCCTAAACCTTGCCGTTCCCTAAGCCTAAACCTAGGCTGGAACGGAAACCTACCCTACGCCGTAACCTAATCCTAATCCGTATGCTGACACTGACCCGTGCGTCAGCAAGTACCCTGACCCTAACACGTTTCCGTACGCTCACCTTTGTCCTAAACCTTACGGTTCCCTAACCCTAACCGTAGCGCGGAAAGGAAACCTACCACAAAACCTACACTTTACCCTACGCCGTACCCTAATCCTAATCCGTACGCTGACACTGACCCGTGCGTCAGCACGTACCATGACCCTAACACGTTTCCGTACACTCACCTGTGCCCTAAACCTTGCCGTTCCCTAACCCAAACCCTAGCCCGGAACGGAAACGTATCACCAACCCTACACCTTGCCCTATGCCGTACCCTAATCCTAATCTGTATGCTGACAATGACGCGTGCGTCAGCACATAGCCTGACCCTAACATGTTTCCGTACCCTCACCTGTGCCCTAATCCTTGCCGTTCCCTAAGCCTAACCCTAGGCGGGCACGGAAACCTACCACCAATCCTACACCTTACTCTACACCGTACCCTAATCCTAACCTGTGCGTCAGCATGTACCCTGACCCTAACACGTTTCTGTACCCTCACCTGTGCCTTAAACCTTGCCGTTCCCTAACCCTAACCCTAGCCCGAAACGGAAACCTACCACCAACCCTACACCTTAACCTACGCCATACCCTAGTCCTAATCTGTACGCTGACACTGACCCGTGCGTCAGCACGTACCCTGACCCTAACACGTTTCCGTACCCTCACCTGTGCCCTAAACCTTGCCGTTCCCTAAACGTTACCCTACACCAGAACGAAAACCTACCACCAACCCTACACCTTACGCTACGCCGAACCCTCATACTAACCCGTGCGTCAGCACATACACTGACCCTAGCACGTTTCTGTACACTCACCTGTGCCCTAAACCTTCCTGTTCCCTAATCCTAACCCTAGCCCAGAATGGAAACACACCACGAGCCCTACACCTTACCCTACCTACGCCGTAGCTTACTCCTGGTCCGTAAGCTGCCACTGACCGCGGCGTTAGCACGTAGCCTGGCCCTCCCACGTTTCCGTACCCTCACCTCTGCCCTAAGCCTTGCCATTCCCTAACCCTAACCCGAGCCCGGAACGGAAACCCACAAACAGCCCTACACTTTACCCTATGCCGTACCCTACTCCTGGACCGTACGCTGGCACTGACCCGGGCGTCAGCACGTAGCCTGAACCTCCCACGTTTCCGTACCCTCACCTGTGCTGTAAGCCTTGCCGTTCCCTAACCCTAACCCTAGTCCGGAACCGAAACCCGCCACCAACCCTACACCTTACCCTACGCCGTACCCTACTCCTGGCCCGTACGCCGGCACTGACCCGTGCGTCAGCACGTAGCCTGGCCCTCCCACGTTTCCATACCCTCACCTGTGCCCTAAGCCTTGCCATTCCCTAACCCTAACCCTAGCACAGAACGGAAACCCGCCACCAGCCCTACACTTTACCCTACGCCGTTGCATACTCCTGGCCCGTATGCCGGCACTGACTCGTGCGTCAGCACGTAGCCTGGCCCTGCCACGTTTCCGTACCCTCACCTGTGCCCTAAGCCTTTCCGTTCCCTAACCCTAACCCGAGCCGGGAACAGAAACGCGCCACCAGTACTACGCCTTACCCTACGCCGTTGCCGAATCCTGGCCCGTACGCCGGCACTGACCCGGGCGTCAGCACGTAGCCTGGACGTCCCACGTTTCCGTACCCTCACCTGTGCCCTAAGCCTTGCTGTTCCTTAGCCCTAAACCTAGCCCTGAACGGAAACCCGCCACCAGCCCTACGCTTTACCCTACGACGTACCCTATTCCTGGCCCGTACGCCGGCACTGACCCGTGCGTCAGTACGTAGCCTGGCCCTCCCACGTTTCCGTACCCTCACCTATGCCCTAAGCCTTGTCGTTCCCTAACCCTAACCCTAGGCCGGAACGGAAACCCACCACCAGCTCTACACCTAACCATACACCGTACCCTATTCCTCATCCATAAGCTGGCACTGACCCGTGCGTCAGCACTTAGCCTGACCCTCCCACGTTTCCGTATTCTCACCTGTGCTCTAAGCCTTGCCATTCCTCACCGTAAGCCTAGCCTGGAACGGAAACCCACCACCAGCCCTACACATTACCCTACGCCGTAGCTTACTCCTGGTCCGTAAGCTTGCACTGACCCCGACGTCAGCACGTAGCCTGGCCCTCCCACGTTTCCGTAACCTCACCTGTGCCCTAAGCCTTGCCGTTCCCTAACCCTAACCCTAGCCTGGAAAGGAAACCCGCAACCAGCCGTATGCCTTACCCTACGCCGTACCCTACTCCTGGCCCGTACGCCGGCACTGACCCGTGCGTCAGCACGTAGCCTGGCGCTCCCACGTTTCTGTACCCTCACCTGTGCCCTAAGCCTTGCCGTTCCCTAACCCTAACCCTAGCCCGGAACAGAAGCCTACCACCAACCCTACACCTTACCCTACGCCGTACCCTAATCCTAATCCGTACGCTGACACTGACCCGTGCGTCAGCAAGTACCCTGACCCTAACACGTTTCTGTACCCCCACCTCTGTCCTAAACCTTGCCGTTCCCTAACCCTAACCCTAGCGCGGAATGGAAACCTAGCACAAAACCTACACTTTACCCTATACTGTACCCAAATCCTAATCCGTATGCTTACACTGACACGTGCGTCAGCACGTATCCTGACCCTAACACGTTTCCGTAACCTCACCTGTGTCCTAAACCTTGCGGTTCCCTAACCCTAACCCTAGCCCAGAATGGAAACCTACCACCAACCCTACAACTTACCCTAGGCCGTACCCTAATCCTTCACCATATGCTGACAGTGACCCGTGCGTCAGCATGTACCCTGAGCCTAACACGTGTCCGTACCCTCACCTGTGCCCTAAACCTTGCAGTTCCCTAACCCTAACCCTAGCCTGGAACGGAAACCTACCACCAACCCTACACCTTACCCTACACCGTAACCTAATCCTAATCCATACGCTGACACTGACCCGTGCGTCAGCAAGTACCCTGACCCTAACACGTTTCCGTACGCTCACCTGTGTCCTAAACCTTAAGGTTCCCTAACCCTAACCGTAGCGTTGAACGGAAACCTACCACAAAACCTACACCTTACCCTACGCCGTACCCTAATGCTAATCCGTACGCTGACACTGAACCGTGCGTCAGCACGTACCATGACCATAACACGTTTCCGTAACCTCACCTGTGTCCTAAACCTTGCGGTTCCCTAACCCTCACCCTAGCGTGGAATGGAAACCTACCACAAAACCTACACCTTACCCTACGCCGTACCCTAATCCTAATCTGTACGCTGACACTGAACCGTGCGTCAGCACGTACCATGACCATAACACGTTTCCGTAACCTCACCTGTGCCCTAAACCTTGCCGTTCCATAAACGTTACCCTAGCCCGGAACGAAAACCTACCACCAACCCTACACCTTACCATACGTCGAACCCTCATACTAAGCTGTGCGTCAGCACATACACTGACCCTAACACGTTTCCGTACACTCACCTGTGCCCTAAGCCTTGCCGTTCCCTAACCCTAACCCTAGCCGGGAACAGAAACCCGCCACCAGCACTACGCCTTACCCTACGCCGTTGCCTACTCCTGGCCCGTACGCCGGCACTGACCCGTGCGTCAGCACGTAGCCTGGCCCTTCCACGTTTCCTTACCCTCACCTGTGCCCTAAGCCTTGCCGTTCCCTAACCCTAACCCTAGCCCGGAACGGAAACCCACCACCAGCTCTACACCTAACCTTACGCCGTACCCTACTCCTCATCCGTAAGCTGGCACTGACCCGTGCATCAGCACGTAGCCTGACCTTCCCACGTTTCTGTACCCTCACCTGTGCCTAAGCCTTGCGGTTCCCTCACCCTAACCCTAGCCCAGAACGGAAACCCATCACCAGCCCTACACATTACCCTAGGCCGTAACCTACTCCTGGCCCGTACGCCGGCCCTGACCAGTGCGTCAGCACGTAGCCTTGCCCTCCCACGTTTCCGTACCCTCACCTGTGCCCTAAGCCTTGCCGTTCCCTAACCCTAACCCTAGCCCGGAACGGAAATCCGCCAGCAGCCCTACGCCTTACCCTACGCCGTACCCTACTCCTGGCCCGTACGCCGGCACTGACCCGTGCGTCAGCACGTAGCCTGACCCTCCCACGTTTCCATAACCTCACCTGTGCCCGAAACCTTGCCATACCCTAACCCTAACCCTAGTCCGAAACGGTAACCCACCACCCCCTCTACACCTAACCTTACGCCGTATCCTATTCCTCATCCGTAAGCTGGCACTGACCCATGCGTCAGCACATAGCCTGACCCTCTCACGTTTCCGTATCCTCACCTGTGCCCTAAGCCTTGCCGTTCCCTAACCCTAACCCTAGCCCGGAACGGAAACATGCCACCAGCCCTATGCCTTACCCTACGCCGTAACCTACTCCTGGCCCGTACACTGGCACTGACCCGTGCGTCAGCACGTAGCCTGACCCTCCGACGTTTCCGTACCCTCACCTGTGCCCTAATCCTTGCCGTTCCCTAAGCGTAACCCTAGGCCGGAACGGAAACCTACCACCAACCCTACACCTTACCCTATGCCGTACCCTAATTCTATCCCGTGCGTCAGCATGTACCCTGACCCTAACACGTTTCTGTACCCTCACCTGTGCCCTAAACCTTGCCGTTCCCTAACCCTAACCCTAGCCCGGAATGGAAACCTACCACCAACCCTCCACCTTAACCTATGCCGTACCCTAATCCTAATCCGTAAGCTGACACTGACGCGTGCGTCAGAACGTACCCTGACCCTAACAGGTTTCCGTACCCTCACCTGTGCCCAAAACCTTGCCGTTCCCTAAACGTTACCCTAGCCCGGAACGAAAACCTACCACCAACCCTACACCTTACCCTACGTCGAACCCTCATACTAACCTGTGCGTCAGCACATACACTGACCCTAACACGTTTCCGTACACTCACCTGTGCCCTAAGCCTTGCCGTTCCTTAACCCTAACCCTAGCCGGGAACAGAAAACCGCCACCAGCACTACGCCTTACCCTACGCCGTTGCCTACTCCTGGCCCGTACGCCGGCACTGACCCGTGCGTCAGCACGTAGCCTGGCCCTCCCACGTTTCCGTACCCTCACATGTGACCTAAGCCTTGCCGTTCCCTAACCCTAACCCTAGCCCGGAACTGAAACCCACCACCAGCTCTACACCTAACCTTACGCGGTACACTATTCCTCATCCGTAAGCTGTCACTGACCCGTGTGTCAGCACGTAGCCTGACCCTCTGACGTTTCCGTACCCTCACCTGTGCCCTAAACCTTGCCGTTCCCTCACCCTAACGCTAGCCCGGAACGGAAACCCATCACCAGCCCTACACATTACACTAGGCCGTACCCTACTCCTGGCCCGTACGCCGGCACTGACCAGTGCGTCAGCACATAGCCTTGCCCTCCCACGTTTCCGTACCCTCACCTGTGCCCTAAGCCTTGCCGTTCCCTCACCCTAACCCTAGCCCGGAACGGAAACCCGCCAGCAGCCCTACGCCTTACCCTGCGCTGTACCCTACTCCTGGCCCGTATGCCGGCACTGACCCGTGCGTCAGCACGTAGCCTGGCCCTCCCACGTTTCCGTACCCTCACCTGTGCGCTAAGCCTTGCCGTTCCATAACCCTAACCCTAGCCCGGAATGGAAACCCCCCACAAGACCTACGCCTTGCCCTACGCCGTACCCTACTCCTGGCCCGTACGCCGGCACTGACCCGTGCGTCAGCACGTAGCCTGGCCCTCCCACGTTTCCTTACCCTCACCTGTGCTCTAAGCCTTACCGTTCCCTAACCCTAACCTTAGCCCGGAACCGAAATCCGCCACCAACCCTACACCTTACCCTACGCCGTACCCTACTCCTGGCCCATACGCCGGCACTGACCCGTGCGTCAGCACATAGCCTGGCCCTCCCACGTTTCCGTACCCTCACCTGTGCCCTAAGCCTTGCAGTTCCATAACCCTAACCCTAGCCTGGAATGGAAACCTACCACCAACCCTACACCTTACCCTACGCCGTACCCTAATCCTAATCCATACGCTGACACTGACCCGTGGGTCAGCACGTGCCCTGACCCTAACACGTTTACGTACACTCACCTGTGCCCTAAACCTTGCCGTTCCGTAACCCTAACCCTAGCCCGGAATGAAAACCTACCACCAACCCTACACCTTACCCTACATCGAACCCTCATACTAACCTGTACGTCAGCACATACACTGACCCTAACACGTTTCCGTACACTCACCTGTGCCCTAAGCCTTGCCATTCCCTAACCCTAACCCTAGCCGGGAACAGGAACCCGCCACCAGCACTACGCCTTACCCTACGCCGTTGCCTACTCCTGGCCCGTACGCCGGCACTTACCCGTGCGTCAGCACGTAGCCTGGCCCTCCCACGTTTCCGTACCCTCATCTGTGCCCTAAGCCTTGCCGTTCCCTAACCCTAACCCTAGCCCGGAACGGAAACCCACCACCAGCTCTACACCTAACCTTACGCCGTACCCTACTCCTCATCCGTAAGCTGGCACTGACCCGTGCATCAGCACGTAGCCTGACCCTCCCACGTTTCTGTACCCTCACCTGTGCCTAAGCCTTGCCGTTCCCCCACCCTAACCCTAGCCCGGAACGGAAACCCATCACCAGCCCTACACATTACCCTAGGCCGTACCCTACTCCTGGCCCGTACGCCGGCACTGACCAGTGCGTCAGCACGTAGCCTTGCCCTCCCACGTTTCCGTACCCTCACCTGTGCCCTAAGCCTTGCCGTTCCCTAACCCTAACCCTAGCCCGGAACGGAAATCCGCCAGCAGCCCTACGCCTTACCCTACGCCGTACCCTACTCCTGGCCCGTACGCCGGCACTGACCCGTGCGTCAGCACGTAGCCTGACCCTCCCACGTTTCCGTAACCTCACCTGTGCCCTAAACCTTGCCGTTCCCTAACCCTAACCCTAGTCCGCAACGGTATCCCACCACCACCTCTACACCTAACCTTACGCCGTATCCTATTCCTCATCCGTAAGCTGGCACTGACCCATGCGTCAGCACATAGCCTGACCCTCTCACGTTTCCGTATCCTCACCTGTGCCCTAAGCCTTGTCGTTCCCTAACCCTAACCCTAGCCCGGAACGGAAACACGCCACCAGCCCTACGCCTTACCCTAAGCCGTACCCTACTCCTGGCACGTACGCTGGCACTGACCCGTGCGTCAGCACGTAGCCTGACCCTAACACGTTTCCGTACCCTCATGTCTGTCCTAAACCTTGCCGTTCCCTAACCCTAACCCTAGCCCGGAACGGAAACCCGCCACCAGCCCTACGCACTACCCTATGCCTTACCCTACTCCTAGCCCGTACGCTGGCACTGACCCATGCGTCAAAACGTAGCCTGACCCTCCCACGTTTCCGTACCCTCACCTCTGCCCTAAGCCTTCCCATTCCCTAACCCTAAACCGAGCCTGGAACGGAAACCCACAAACAGCCCTACACTTTACCCTATGCCGTACCCTACTCCTGGACCGTACGCTGGCACTGACCCGGGCGTCAGCACGTAGGCTGAACCTCCCACGTTTCCGTACCCTCACCTGTGCTGTAAGCCTTGCCGTTCCCTAACCCTAACCCTAGCCCGGAACGGAAACACGCCACCAGCCCTACGCCTTACCCTACGCCGTAACCTACTCTTGGCCCGTATGCTGGCACTGACCCGTGCGTCAGCACGTAGCCTGACCCTCTGACGTTTCCGTACCCTCACCTGTGCCCTAATCCTTGCCGTTCCCTAAGCGTAACCCTAGGCCGGAACGGAAACCTACCACCAACCCTACACCTTACCCTATGCCGTACCCTAATCCTAACCCATGTGTCAGCATGTACCCTGACCCTAACACGTTTCTGTACCCTCACCTGTGCCCTAAACCTTGCCGTTCCCTAACCCTAACCCTAGCCCGGAATGGAAACCTACCACCAACCCTCCACCTTACCCTATGCCATACCCTAATCCTAATCCGTAAGCTGAAACTGACACGTGCGTCAGAACGTACCCTGACCCTAACACGTTTCCGTACCCTCACCTGTGCCCTAAACCTTGCCGTTCCCTAAACGTTACCCTAGCCCAGAACGAAAACCTACCACTAACCCTACACCTTACCCTACGTCGAACCCTCATACTAACCTGTGCGTTAGCACATACACTAACCCTAACACGTTTCCGTACAGTTACCTGTGCCCTAAGCCTTGCCGTTCCCTAACCCTAACCCTAGCCGGGAACAGAAACCCGCCACCAGCACTACGTCTTACCCTACGCCGTTGCCTACTCCTGGCCCGTACGCCGGCACTGACCCGTGCGTCAGCACGTAGCCTGGCCCTCCCACGTTTCCGTACCCTCACCTGTGCCCTAAGCCTTGCCATTCCCTAACGCTAACCCTAGCCCAGAACGGAAACCCACCACCAGCTCTACACCTAACCTTACGCCGTAAACTATTCCTCATCCGTAGGCTGGCACTGACCCGTGCGTCAGCATGTAGCCTGACCCTCCGACGTTTCCGTACCCTCACCTGTGTCCTAAACCTTGCCGTTCCCTCACCCTAACGCTAGCCGGGAACGGAAACCCATCACCAGCCCTACACAATACCCTATGCGATACCCTACTCCTGGCCCGTACGCCGGCACTGACCCGTGCGTCAGGACGAAGCCTTGCCACCCCACGTTTCCGTACCCTCACCTGTGCCCTAAGCCTTGCCGTTCCCTAACCCTAACCCTAGCCCGGAACGGAAACCCGCCAGCAGCCCTACGCCTTACCCTGCGCCGTACCCTACTCCTGGCCCGTACGCCGGCACTGACCCATGCGTCAGCGCGTAGCCTGGCCCTCCCACGTTTCCGTACCCTCACCTGTGCCCTAAGCCTTGCCGTTCCCTAACCCTAACCCTACTCCGGAACGGTAACCCACCACCAGCTCTACACCTAAGATTAAGCCGTACCCTATTCCTCATCCGTAAGCTGGCACTGACCCGTGCGTCAGCACGTAGCCTGGCCCTCCCACGTTTCCGTACCCTCACCTGTGCCCTAAGCCTTGCCGTTCCCTAACCCTAACCCTAGCCCGGAACGGAAACCCGCCACCAGCCCTACGCCTTACCCTACGCTGTTGCCTACTCCTGGCCCGTACGCCGGCACTGACCCGTGCGTCAGCACGTAGCCTGGCCCTCCCACGTTTCCGTACCCTCACCTGTGCCCTAAGCCTTGCCGTTCCCTAACCCTAACCCTAGAACGGAACAGAAACCTACCACCAAAACTACACCTTACCCTACGCCGTACCCTAATCCTAAACCGTGCGTCAGCATGTACCCTGACACTAACACGTTTCTGTACCCTCACCAGTGCCGTAAACCTTACCCTTCCCTAACCCTAACCCTAGTCCGGAACAGAAACCTACCACCATCCCTAGACCTTACCCTACGCCGTACCCTAATCCTAATCCGTTCGCTGACACTGACCCGTGCGTCAGCAAGTACCCTGACCCTAACACGTTTCTGTACGCTCACCTCTGTCCTAAACCTTGCTGTTCCCTAAACCTAACCCTAGCGCGAAATGGAAACCTACCACCAACCCTCCACCTTAACCTATGCCGTACCCTAATCCTAATCCGTAAGCTGACACTGACCCGTGCGTCAGAACGTACCCTGACCCTAACAGGTTTCCGTACCCTCACCTGTGCCCAAAACCTTGCCGTTCCCTAAACGTTACCCTAGCCCGGAACGAAAACCTACCACCAACCCTACACCTTACCCTACGTCGAACCCTCATACTAACCTGTGCGTCAGCACATACACTGACCCTAACACGTTTCCGTACACTCACCTGTGCCCTAAACCTTGCTGTTCCCTAACCCTAACCCTAGCCAGGAACGGAAACCTACCACCATCCCTACACCTTACCCTAGGCCGTACCCTAATCCTAATCTGTACGCTGACAATGACGCATGCGTCAGCACATACCCTGACCCTAACACGTTTCCGTACCCTCACCTGTGCCCTAAACCTTGCCGTTCCCTAAGCCTAAACCTAGGCTGGAACGGAAACCTACCCTACGCCGTAACCTAATCCTAATCCGTATGCTGACACTGACCCGTGCGTCAGCAAGTACCCTGACCCTAACACGTTTCCGTACGCTCACCTTTGTCCTAAACCTTACGGTTCCCTAACCCTAACCGTAGCGCGGAAAGGAAACCTACCACAAAACCTACACCTTACCCTACGCCGTACCCTAATCCTAATCCGTACGCTGACACTGACCCGTGCGTCAGCACGTACCATGACCCTAACACGTTTCCGTACACTCACCTGTGCCCTAAACCTTGCCGTTCCCTAACCCAAACCCTAGCCCGGAACGGAAACGTATCACCAACCCTACACCTTGCCCTATGCCGTACCCTAATCCTAATCTGTATGCTGACAATGACGCGTGCGTCAGCACATAGCCTGACCCTAACATGTTTCCGTACCCTCACCTGTGCCCTAATCCTTGCCGTTCCATAAGCCTAACCCTAGGCGGGCACGGAAACCTACCACCAATCCTACACCTTACTCTACACCGTACCCTAATCCTAACCTGTGCGTCAGCATGTACCCTGACCCTAACACGTTTCTGTACCCTCACCTGTGCCTTAAACCTTGCCGTTCCCTAACCCTAACCCTAGCCCGAAACGGAAACCTACCACCAACCCTACACCTTAACCTACGCCATACCCTAGTCCTAATCTGTACGCTGACACTGACCCGTGCGTCAGCACGTACCCTGACCCTAACACGTTTCCGTACCCTCACCTGTGCCCTAAACCTTGCCGTTCCCTAAACGTTACCCTACACCAGAACGAAAACCTACCACCAACCCTACACCTTACGCTACGCCGAACCCTCATACTAACCCGTGCGTCAGCACATACACTGACCCTAGCACGTTTCTGTACACTCACCTGTGCCCTAAACCTTCCTGTTCCCTAATCCTAACCCTAGCCCAGAATGGAAACACACCACGAGCCCTACACCTTACCCTACCTACGCCGTAGCTTACTCCTGGTCCGTAAGCTGCCACTGACCGCGGCGTTAGCACGTAGCCTGGCCCTCCCACGTTTCCGTACCCTCACCTCTGCCCTAAGCCTTGCCATTCCCTAACCCTAACCCGAGCCCGGAACGGAAAACCACAAACAGCCCTACACTTTACCCTATGCCGTACCCTACTCCTGGACCGTACGCTGGCACTGACCCGGGCGTCAGCACGTAGCCTGAACCTCCCACGTTTCCGTACCCTCACCTGTGCTGTAAGCCTTGCCGTTCCCTAACCCTAACCCTAGTCCGGAACCGAAACCCGCCACCAACCCTACACCTTACCCTACGCCGTACCCTACTCCTGGCCCGTACGCCGGCACTGACCCGTGCGTCAGCACGTAGCCTGGCCCTCCCACGTTTCCATACCCTCACCTGTGCCCTAAGCCTTGCCATTCCCTAACCCTAACCCTAGCACAGAACGGAAACCCGCCACCAGCCCTACACTTTACCCTACGCCGTTGCATACTCCTGGCCCGTATGCCGGCACTGACTCGTGCGTCAGCACGTAGCCTGGCCCTGCCACGTTTCCGTACCCTCACCTGTGCCCTAAGCCTTTCCGTTCCCTAACCCTAACCCGAGCCGGGAACAGAAACGCGCCACCAGTACTACGCCTTACCCTACGCCGTTGCCGAATCCTGGCCCGTACGCCGGCACTGACCCGGGCGTCAGCATGTAGCCTGGACGTCCCACGTTTCCGTACCCTCACCTGTGCCCTAAGCCTTGCTGTTCCTTAGCCCTAAACCTAGCCCTGAACGGAAACCCGCCACCAGCCCTACGCTTTACCCTACGACGTACCCTATTCCTGGCCCGTACGCCGGCACTGACCCGTGCGTCAGTACGTAGCCTGGCCCTCCCACGTTTCCGTACCCTCACCTATGCCCTAAGCCTTGTCGTTCCCTAACCCTAACCCTAGGCCGGAACGGAAACCCACCACCAGCTCTACACCTAACCTTACACCGTACCCTATTCCTCATCCATAAGCTGGCACTGACCCGTGCGTCAGCACTTAGCCTGACCCTCCCACGTTTCCGTATTCTCACCTGTGCTCTAAGCCTTGCCATTCCTCACCGTAAGCCTAGCCTGGAACGGAAACCCACCACCAGCCCTACACATTACCCTACGCCGTAGCTTACTCCTGGTCCGTAAGCTTGCACTGACCCCGACGTCAGCACGTAGCCTGGCCCTCCCACGTTTCCGTAACCTCACCTGTGCCCTAAGCCTTGCCGTTCCCTAACCCTAACCCTAGCCTGGAAAGGAAACCCGCAACCAGCCGTATGCCTTACCCTACGCCGTACCCTACTCCTGGCCCGTACGCCGGCACTGACCCGTGCGTCAGCACGTAGCCTGGCGCTCCCACGTTTCCGTACCCTCACCTGTGCCCTAAGCCTTCCCGTTCTCTAACCCTAACCCTAGCCCAGAACGGAACCCCGCCACCAGCCCTACACCTTACCCTACGCTGTACCCTACTAGTGGCCCTTACGCCGGCACTGACCCGTGCGTCGGCACGTAGCCTGGCCCTCCCACGTTTCCGTACCCTCACCTGTGCCCTAAGCCTTGCCGTTCCCTAGCCCTAACCCTAGCCTGGAACGGAAACCCGCCACCAGCCCTACGCCTTACCGTACGCCGTACCCTACTCCTGGCCCGTACGCCGGCACTGACCCGTGCGTCAGCACGTAGCCTGGCCCTCCCACGTTTCCGTACCCTCACCTGTGCCCTAAGCCTTGCCGTTCCCTAACCCTAACCCTAGCCCGGAACGGAAACCTACCACCAAAGCTACACCTTACCCTACGCTGTACCCTAATCCTAACCCGTGCGTCAGCATGTACCCTGACACTAACACGTTTATGTACCCTCACCTGTGCCCTAAACCTTACCGTTCCCTAACCCTAACCCTAGCCCGGAACAGAAGCCTACAACCAACCCTACACCTTACCCTACGCCGTACCCTAATCCTAATCCGTACGCTGACACTGACCCGTGCATCAGCAAGTACCCTGACCCTAACACGTTTCCGTACCCTCACCTCTGTCCTAAACCTTGCCGTTCCCTAACCCTAACCCTAGCGCGGAATGGAAAACTAGCACAAAACCTACACTTTACCCTATACTGTACCCAAATCCTAATCCGTATGCTTACACTGACACGTGCGTCAGCACGTATCCTGACCCTAACACGTTTCCGTAACCTCACCTGTGTCCTAAACCTTGCGGTTCCCTAACCCTAACCCTAGCCCAGAATGGAAACCTACCACCAACCCTACACCTTATCCTACGCCGTACCCTAATCCTTCTCCATATGCTGACAGTGACCCGTGTGTCAGCACGTACCCTGAGCCTAACACGTTTCCGTACCCTCACCTCTGCCCTAAACCTTGCAGTTCCCTAACCCTAACCCTAGCCTGGAACGGAAACCTACCACCAACCCTACACCTTACCCTACGCCGTAACCTAATCCTAATCCATACGCTGACACTGACCCGTGCGTCAGCAAGTACCCTGACCCTAACACGTTTCTGTACGCTCACCTGTGTCCTAAACCTTACGGTTCCCTAACCCTAACCGTAGCGTGGAACGGAAACCTACCACAAAACCTACACCTTACCCTACGCCGTACCCTAATCCTAATCCATACGCTGACACTGAACCGTGCGTCAGCACGTACCATGACCATAACACGTTTCCGTACACTCACCTGTGCCCTAAGCCTTACCGTTCCCTAACCCTAACCCTACCCGGGAACAGAAACCCGCCACCAGCACTACGCCTTACCCTACGCCGTTGCCTACTCCTGGCCCGTACGCCGGCACTGACCCGTGCGTCAGCACGTAGCCTGGCCCTCCCACGTTTCCGTACCCTCACCTGTGCCCTAAGCCTTGCCGTTCCCTAACCCTAACCCTAGCCCGGAACGGAAACCCACCACCAGCTCTACACCTAACCTTACGCCGTACCCTACTCCTCATCCGTAAGCTGGCACTGACCCGTGCGTCAGCACGTAGCCTGACCCTCCCACGTTTCTGTACCCTCACCTGTGCCTAAGCCTTGCCGTTCCCTCACCCTAACCCTAGCCCGGAACGGAAACCCATCACCAGCCCTACACATTACCCTAGGCCGTACCCTACTCCTGGCCCGTACGCCGGCACTGACCCGTGCGTCAGCACGTAGCCTTGCCCTCCCACGTTTCCGTAGCCTCACCTGTGCCCTAAGCCTTGCCGTTCCCTAACCCTAACCCTAGCCCGGAACGGAAATCCGCCAGCAGCCCTACGCCTTACCCTACGCCGTACCCTACTCCTGGCCCGTACGCCGGCACTGACCCGTGCGTCAGCACGTAGCCTGACCCTCCCACGTTTCCGTAACCTCACCTGTGCCCGAAACCTTGCCGTTCCCTAACCCTAACCCTAGTCCGAAACGGTAACCCACCACCCCCTCTACACCTAACCTTACGCCGTATCCTATTCCTCATCCGTAAGCTGGCACTGACCCATGCGTCAGCACATAGCCTGACCCTCTCACGTTTCCGTATCCTCACCTGTGCCCTAAGCCTTGCCGTTCCCTAACCCTAACCCTAGCCCGGAACGGAAACACGCCACCAGCCCTACGCCTTACCCTACGCCGTAACCTACTCCTGGCCCGTACGCTGGCACTGACCCGTGCGTCAGCACGTAGCCTGACCCTCCGACGTTTCCGTACCCTCACCTGTGCCCTAATCCTTGCCGTTCCCTAAGCGTAACCCTAGGCCGGAACGGAAACCTACCACCAACCCTACACCTTACCCTATGCCGTACCCTAATCCTATCCCGTGTGTCAGCATGTACCCTGACCCTAACACGTTTCTGTACCCTCACCTGTGCCCTAAACCTTGCCGTTCCCTAACCCTAACCCTAGCCCGGAATGGAAACCTACCACCAACCCTCCACCTTAACCTATGCCGTACCCTAATCCTAATCCGTAAGCTGACACTGACCCGTGCGTCAGAACGTACCCTGACCCTAACACGTTTCCGTACCCTCACCTGTGCCCTAAACCTTGCCGTTCCCTAAACGTTACCCTATCCCGGAACGAAAACCTACCACCAACCCTACACCTTACCCTACGCCGAACCCTCATACTAACCCGTGCGTCAGCACATACACTGACCCTAACACGTTTCCGTACACTCTCCTGTGCCCTAAACCTTGCTGTTCCCTAACCCTAACCCTAGCCCTGAATGGAAACCCAACACCAGCCCTACACCTTACCCTCTGCCGTAGCTTACTCCTGGTCTGTAAGCTGGCACTGACCCCGGCGTCAGCACGTAGCCTGACCCTCCCACGTTTCCGTACCCTCACCTGTGCCCTAAGCCTTGCCGTTCCCTAACACTAACCCTAGCCTGGAACGGAAACCCACCACCAGCCCTACACATTACCCTATGCCGTACCCTACTCCTGGCCCGTATGCTGGCACTGACCCGTGCGTCAGCACGTAGCCTGAACCTCCCACGTTTCCGTACCCTCACCTGTGCCCTAAGCCTTGTCATTCCCTAACCCTAACCCTAGGCCGGAATGGAAACCCACCACCAGCTCTACACCTAACCTTACGCCGTACCCTATTCCTCATCCATAAGCTGGCACTGACCCGTGCGTCAGCACTTAGCCTGACCCTCCCACGTTTCCGTATTCTCACCTGTGCTCTAAGCCTTGCCATTCCTCACCGTAAGCCTAGCCTGAAACGGAAACCCACCACCAGCCCTACACCTTACCCTACGCCGTAGCTTACTCCTGGTCCGTAAGCTTGCACTGACCCCGGCGTCAGCACGTAGCCTGGCCCTCCCACGTTTCCGTACCCTCACCTGTGCCCTAAGCCTTGCCGTTCCCTAACCCTAACCCTAGCCCAGAACGGAAACCCGCCACCAGCCGTATGCCTTACCCTACGCCGTACCCTACTCCTGGCCCGTATGCCGGCACTGACCCGTGCGTCAGCACGTAGCCTGGTCCTCCCACGTTTCCGTACCCTCACCTGTGCCCTAAGCCTTCCCGTTCCCTAACCCTAACCCTAGCCCGGAACGGAACCCCGCCACCAGCCCTACGCCTTACCCAACGCTGTACCCTACTAGTGGCCCGTACGCCAGCACTGACCCGTGCGTCAGCACGTAGCCTGGCCCTCCCACGTTTCCGTACCCTCACCTGTGCCCTAAGCCTTGCCGTTCCCTAGCCCTAACCCTAGCCCGGAACGGAAACCCGCCACCAGCCCTACGCCTTACTGTACGCCGTACCCTACTCCTGGCCCGTATGCCGGCACTGACCCGTGCGTCAGCACGTAGCCTGGCCCTCCCACGTTTCCGTACCCTCACCTGTGCCCTAAGCCTTGCCGTTCCCTAATCCTAACCCTAGCCCGGAACGGAAACCTACCACCAAAGCTACACCTTACCCTACGCCGTACCCTAATCCTAACCCGTGCGTCAGCATGTACCCTGACACTAACACGTTTCTGTACCCTCATCTGTGCCCTAAACCTTACCGTTCCCTAACCCTAACCCTAGCCCGGAACAGAAGCCTACCACCAACCCTACACCTTACCCTACGCCGTACCCTAATCCTAATCCGTACGGTGACACTGACCCGTGCGTCAGCAAGTACCCTGACCCTAACACGTTTCTGTACCCTCACCTCTGTCCTAAACCTTGCCGTTCCCTAACCCTAACCCTAGCGCGGAATGGAAACCTAGCACAATACCTACACTTTACCCTATACTGTACCCAAATCCTAATCCGTATGCTTACACTGACACGTGCGTCAGCACGTATCCTGACCCTAACACGTTTCCGTACACTCACCTGTGCCCTAAACCTTGCTGTTCCCTAACCCTAAACCTAGCCAGGAACGGAAACCTACCACAATCCCTACACCTTACCCTAGGCCGTACCCTAATCCTAATCTGTACGCTGACAATGACGCATGCGTCAGCACATACCCTGACCCTAACACGTTTCCGTACCCTCACCTGTGCCCTAAACCTTGCCGTTCCCTAAGCCTAAACCTAGGCTGGAACGGAAACCTACCCTACGCCGTAACCTAATCCTAATCCGTATGCTGACACTGACCCGTGCGTCAGCAAGTACCCTGACCCTAACACGTTTCCGTACGCTCACCTTTGTCCTAAACCTTACGGTTCCCTAACCCTAACCGTAGCGCGGAAAGGAAACCTACCACAAAACCTACACCTTACCCTACGCCGTACCCTAATCCTAATCCGTACGCTGACACTGACCCGTGAGTCAGCACGTACCATGACCCTAACACGTTTCCGTACACTCACCTGTGCCCTAAACCTTGCCGTTCCCTAACCCAAACCCTAGCCCGGAACGGAAACGTATCACCAACCCTACACCTTGCCCTATGCCGTACCCTAATCCTAATCTGTATGCTGACAATGACGCGTGCGTCAGCACATAGCCTGACCCTAACATGTTTCCGTACCCTCACCTGTGCCCTAATCCTTGCCGTTCCCTAAGCCTAACCCTAGGCGGGCACGGAAACCTACCACCAATCCTACACCTTACTCTACACCGTACCCTAATCCTAACCTGTGCGTCAGCATGTACCCTGACCCTAACACGTTTCTGTACCCTCACCTGTGCCTTAAACCTTGCCGTTCCCTAACCCTAACCCTAGCCCGAAACGGAAACCTACCACCAACCCTACACCTTAACCTACGCCATACCCTAGTCCTAATCTGTACGCTGACACTGACCCGTGCGTCAGCACGTACCCTGACCCTAACACGTTTCCGTACCCTCACCTGTGCCCTAAACCTTGCCGTTCCCTAAATGTTACCCTACACCAGAACGAAAACCTACCACCAACCCTACACCTTACGCTACGCCGAACCCTCATACTAACCCGTGTGTCAGCACATACACTGACCCTAGCACGTTTCTGTACACTCACCTGTGCCCTAAACCTTCCTGTTCCCTAATCCTAACCCTAGCCCAGAATGGAAACACACCACGAGCCCTACACCTTACCCTACCTACGCCGTAGCTTACTCCTGGTCCGTAAGCTGCCACTGACCGCGGCGTCAGCACGTAGCCTGGCCCTCCCACGTTTCCGTACCCTCACCTCTGCCCTAAGCCTTGCCATTCCCTAACCCTAACCCGAGCCCTGAACGGAAACCCACAAACAGCCCTACACTTTACCCTATGCCGTACCCTACTCCTGGACCGTACGCTGGCACTGACCCGGGCGTCAGCACGTAGCCTGAACCTCCCACGTTTCCGTACCCTCACCTGTGCTGTAAGCCTTGCCGTTCCCTAACCCTAACCCTAGTCCGGAACCGAAACCCGCCACCAACCCTACACCTTACCCTACGCCGTACCCTACTCCTGGCCCGTACGCCGGCACTGACCCGTGCGTCAGCACGTAGCCTGGCCCTCCCACGTTTCCATACCCTCACCTGTGCCCTAAGCTTTGCCATTCCCTAACCCTAACCCTAGCACAGAACGGAAACCCGCCACCAGCCCTACGCCTTACCCTACGCCGTACGCTACTCCTGGCCTCTACACCGGCACTGACCCGTGCGTCAGCACGTAGCCTGGCCCTCTCAGGTTTCCGTACCCTCACCTGTGCCCTAAGACTTGCCGTGCCCTAACCTTAACCCTAGCCCGGAACGGAAACCCGCCAACAGCCCTACGCCTTACCCTACACCGTTGCCTACTCCTGGCCCGTACGCCAGCACTGACCCGTGCGTCAGCACGTAGCCTGGCCCTCCCACGTTTCCGTACCCTCACCTGTGCCCTAAGCCTTGCCGTTTCCTAACCCTAACCCTAGCCCGGAACGGAAACCCGCCACCAGCCCTACACTTTACCCTACGCCGTTGCATACTCCTGGCCCGTATGCCGGCACTGACTCGTGCGTCAGCACGTAGCCTGGCCCTGCCACGTTTCCGTACCCTCACCTGTGCCCTAAGCCTTTCCGTTCCCTAACCCTAACCCGAGCCGGGAACAGAAACCCGCCACCAGCACTACGCCTTACCCTACGCCGTTGCCGAATCCTGGCCCGTACGCCGGCACTGACCCGTGCGTCAGCACGTAACCTGGACGTCCCACGTTTCCGTACCCTCACCTGTGCCCTAAGCCTTGCTGTTCCTTAGCCCTAAACCTAGCCCTGAACGGAAACCCGCCACCAGCCCTACGCTTTACCCTACGACGTACCCTATTCCTGGCCCGTACGCCGGCACTGACCCGTGCGTCAGTACGTAGCCTGGCCCTCCCACGTTTCCGTACCCTCACATATGCCCTAAGCCTTGTCGTTCCCTAACCCTAACCCTAGCCCGGAACGGAAACCCACCACCAGCTCTACACCTAACCTTACACCGTACCCTATTCCTCATCCATAAGCTGGCACTGACCCGTGCGTCAGCACTTAGCCTGACCCTCCCACGTTTCCGTATTCTCACCTGTGCTCTAAGCCTTGCCATTCCTCACCGTAAGCCTAGCCTGGAACGGAAACCCACCACCAGCCCTACACATTACCCTACGCCGTAGCTTACTCCTGGTCCGTAAGCTTGCACTGACCCCGACGTCAGCACGTAGCCTGGCCCTCCCACGTTTCCGTAACCTCACCTGTGCCCTAAGCCTTGCCGTTCCCTAACCCTAACCCTAGCCCGGAAAGGAAACCCGCCACCAGCCGTATGCCTTACCCTACGCCGTACCCTACTCCTGGCCTGTACGCCGGCACTGACCCGTGCGTCAGCACGTAGCCTGGCCCTCCCACGTTTCCGTACCCTCACCTGTGCCCTAAGCCTTCCCGTTCTCTAACCCTAACCCTAGCCCAGAACGGAACCCCGCCACCAGCCCTACACCTTACCCTACGCTGTACCCTACTAGTGGCCCTTACGCCGGCACTGACCCGTGCGTCGGCACGTAGCCTGGCCCTCCCACGTTTCCGTACCCTCACCTGTGCCCTAAGCCTTGCCGTTCCCTAGCCCTAACCCTAGCCTGGAACGGAAACCCGCCACCAGCCCTACGCCTTGCCGTACGCCGTACCCTACTCCTGGCCCGTACGCCGGCACTGACCCGTGCGTCAGCACGTAGCCTGGCCCTCCCACGTTTCCGTACCCTCACCTGTGCCCTAAGCCTTGCCGTTCCCTAACCCTAACCCTAGCCCGGAACGGAAACCTACCACCAAAGCTACACCTTACCCTACGCTGTACCCTAATCCTAACCCGTGCGTCAGCATGTACCCTGACACTAACACGTTTATGTACCCTCACCTGTGCCCTAAACCTTACCGTTCCCTAACCCTAACCCTAGCCCGGAACAGAAGCCTACAACCAACCCTACACCTTACCCTATGCCGTACCCTAATCCTAATCCGTACGCTGACACTGACCCGTGCATCAGCAAGTACCCTGACCCTAACACGTTTCCGTACCCTCACCTCTGTCCTAAACCTTGCCATTCCCTAACCCTAACCCTAGCGTGGAATGGAAACGTAGCACAAAACCTACACTTTACCCTATACTGTACCCAAATCCTAATCCGTATGCTTACACTGACACGTGCGTCAGCACGTATCCTGACCCTAACACGTTTCCGTAACCTCACCTGTGTCCTAAACCTTGCGGTTCCCTAACCCTAACCCTAGCCCAGAATGGAAACCTACCACCAACCCTACACCTTACCCTAGGCCGTACCCTAATCCTTCTCCATATGCTGACAGTGACCCGTGCGTCAGCACGTACCCTGAGCCTAACACGTTTCCGTACCCTCACCTGTGCCCTAAACCTTGCAGTTCCCTAACCCTAACCCTAGCCTGGAACGGAAACCTACCACCAACCCTACACCTTACCCTACGCCGTAACCTAATCCTAATCCGTATGCTGACACTGACCCGTGCGTCAGCAAGTACCCTGACCCTAACACGTTTCCGTACGCTCACCTTTGTCCTAAACCTTACGGTTCCCTAACCCTAACCGTAGCGCGGAAAGGAAACCTACCACAAAACCTACACCTTACCCTACGCCGTACCCTAATCCTAATCCGTACGCTGACACTGACCCGTGAGTCAGCACGTACCATGACCCTAACACGTTTCCGTACACTCACCTGTGCCCTAAACCTTGCCGTTCCCTAACCCAAACCCTAGCCCGGAACGGAAACGTATCACCAACCCTACACCTTGCCCTATGCCGTACCCTAATCCTAATCTGTATGCTGACAATGACGCGTGCGTCAGCACATAGCCTGACCCTAACATGTTTCCGTACCCTCACCTGTGCCCTAATCCTTGCCGTTCCCTAAGCCTAACCCTAGGCGGGCACGGAAACCTACCACCAATCCTACACCTTACTCTACACCGTACCCTAATCCTAACCTGTGCGTCAGCATGTACCCTGACCCTAACACGTTTCTGTACCCTCACCTGTGCCTTAAACCTTGCCGTTCCCTAACCCTAACCCTAGCCCGAAACGGAAACCTACCACCAACCCTACACCTTAACCTACGCCATACCCTAGTCCTAATCTGTACGCTGACACTGACCCGTGCGTCAGCACGTACCCTGACCCTAACACGTTTCCGTACCCTCACCTGTGCCCTAAACCTTGCCGTTCCCTAAACGTTACCCTACACCAGAACGAAAACCTACCACCAACCCTACACCTTACGCTACGCCGAACCCTCATACTAACCCGTGCGTCAGCACATACACTGACCCTAGCACGTTTCTGTACACTCACCTGTGCCCTAAACCTTCCTGTTCCCTAATCCTAACCCTAGCCCAGAATGGAAACACACCACGAGCCCTACACCTTACCCTACCTACGCCGTAGCTTACTCCTGGTCCGTAAGCTGCCACTGACCGCGGCGTCAGCACGTAGCCTGGCCCTCCCACGTTTCCGTACCCTCACCTCTGCCCTAAGCCTTGCCATTCCCTAATCCTAACCCGAGCCTGGAACGGAAACCCACAAACAGCCCTACACTTTACCCTATGCCGTACCCTACTCCTGGACCGTACGCTGGCACTGACCCGGGCGTCAGCACGTAGCCTGAACCTCCCACGTTTCCGTACCCTCACCTGTGCTGTAAGCCTTGCCGTTCCCTAACCCTAACCCTAGTCCGGAACCGAAACCCGCCACCAACCCTACACCTTACCCTACGCCGTACCCTACTCCTGGCCCGTACGCCGGCACTGACCCGTGCGTCAGCACGTAGCCTGGCCCAACCACGTTTCCATACCCTCACCTGTGCCCTAAGCCTTGCCATTCCCTAACCCTAACCCTAGCACAGAACGGAAACCCGCCACCAGCCCTACGCCTTACCCTACGCCGTACGCTACTCCTGGCCTCTACACCGGCACTGACCCGTGCGTCAGCACGTAGCCTGGCCGTCTCAGGTTTCCGTACCCTCACCTGTGCCCTAAGACTTGCCGTGCCCTAACCTTAACCCTAGCCCGGAACGGAAACCCGCCAACAGCCCTACGCCTTACCCTACGCCGTTGCCTACTCCTGGCCCGTACGCCAGCACTGACCCGTGCGTCAGCACGTAGCCTGGCCCTCCCACGTTTCCGTACCCTCACCTGTGCCCTAAGCCTTGCCGTTTCCTAACCCTAACCCTAGCCCGGAACGGAAACCCGCCACCAGCCCTACACTTTACCCTACGCCGTTGCATACTCCTGGCCCGTATGCCGGCACTGACTCGTGCGTCAGCACGTAGCCTGGCCCTGCCACGTTTCCGTACCCTCACCTGTGCCCTAAGCCTTTCCGTTCCCTAACCCTAACCCGAGCCGGGAACAGAAACCCGCCACCAGCACTACGCCTTACCCTACGCCGTTGCCGAATCCTGGCCCGTACGCCGGCACTGACCCGTGCGTCAGCACGTAGCCTGGACGTCCCACGTTTCCGTACCCTCACCTTTGCCCTAAGCCTTGCTGTTCCTTAGCCCTAAACCTAGCCCTGAACGGAAACCCGCCACCAGCCCTACGCTTTACCCTACGACGTACCCTATTCCTGGCCCGTACGCCGGCACTGACCCGTGCGTCAGTACGTAGCCTGGCCCTCCCACGTTTCCGTACCCTCACCTATGCCCTAAGCCTTGTCGTTCCCTAACCCTAACCCTAGGCCGGAACGGAAACCCACCACCAGCTCTACACCTAACCTTACACCGTACCCTATTCCTCATCCATAAGCTGGCACTGACCCGTGCGTCAGCACTTAGCCTGACCCTCCCACGTTTCCGTATTCTCACCTGTGCTCTAAGCCTTGCCATTCCTCACCGTAAGCCTAGCCTGGAACGGAAACCCACCACCAGCCCTACACATTACCCTACGCCGTAGCTTACTCCTGGTCCGTAAGCTTGCACTGACCCCGACGTCAGCACGTAGCCTGGCCCTCCCACGTTTCCGTAACCTCACCTGTGCCCTAAGCCTTGCCGTTCCCTAACCCTAACCCTAGCCCGGAAAGGAAACCCGCCACCAGCCGTATGCCTTACCCTACGCCGTACCCTACTCCTGGCCCGTACGCCGGCACTGACCCGTGCGTCAGCACGTAGCCTGGCCCTCCCACGTTTCCGTACCCTCACCTGTGGCCTAAGCCTTCCCGTTCTCTAACCCTAACCCTAGCCCAGAACGGAACCCCGCCACCAGCCCTACACCTTACCCTACGCTGTACCCTACTAGTGGCCCTTACGCCGGCACTGACCCGTGCGTCGGCACGTAGCCTGGCCCTCCCACGTTTCCGTACCCTCACCTGTGCCCTAAGCCTTGCCGTTCCCTAGCCATAACCCTAGCCTGGAACGGAAACCTGCCACCAGCCCTACGCCTTACCGTACGCCGTACCCTACTCCTGGCCCGTACGCCGGCACTGACCCGTGCGTCAGCACGTAGCCTGGCCCTCCCACGTTTCCGTACCCTCACCTGTGCCCTAAGCCTTGCCGTTCCCTAACCCTAACCCTAGCCCTGAACGGAAACCTACCACCAAAGCTACACCTTACCCTACGCCGTACCCTAATCCTAAGCCGTGCGTCAGCATGTACCCTGACACTAACACGTTTATGTACCCTCACCTGTGCCCTAAACCTTACCGTTCCCTAACCCTAACCCTAGCCCGGAACATAAGCCTACAACCAACCCTACACCTTACCCTACGCCGTACCCTAATCCTAATCCGTACGCTGACACTGACCCGTGCATCAGCAAGTACCCTGACCCTAACACGTTTCCGTACCCTCACCTCTGTCCTAAACCTTGCCGTTCCCTAACCCTAACCCTAGCGCGGAATGGAAAACTAGCACAAAACCTACACTTTACCCTATACTGTACCCAAATCCTAATCCGTATGCTTACACTGACACGTGCGTCAGTACGTATCCTGACCCTAACACGTTTCCGTAACCTCACCTGTGTCCTAAACCTTGCGGTTCCCTAACCCTAACCCTAGCCCAGAATGGAAACCTACCACCAACCCTACACCTTACCCTAGGCCGTACCCTAATCCTTCTCCATATGCTGACAGTGACCCGTGCGTCAGCACGTACCCTGAGCCTAACACGTTTCCGTACCCTCACCTGTGCCCTAAACCTTGCAGTTCCCTAACCCTAACCCTAGCCTGGAACGGAAAACTACCACCAACCCTACACCTTACCCTACGCCGTAACCTAATCCTAATCCATACGCTGACACTGACCCGTGCGTCAGCAAGTACCCTGACCCTAACACGTTTCCGTACGCTCACCTGTGTCCTAAACCTTACGGTTCCCTAACCCTAACCGTAGCGTGGAACGGAAACCTACCACAAAACCTACACCTTACCCTACGCCGTACCCTAATCCTAATCCATACGCTGACACTGAACCGTGCGTCAGCACGTACCATGACCATAACACGTTTCCGTACACTCACCTGTGCCCTAAGCCTTACCGTTCCCTAACCCTAACCCTAGCCGGGAACAGAAACCCACCACCAGCACTACACCTTACCCTACGCCGTTGCCTACTCCTGGCCCGTACGCCGGCACTGACCCGTGCGTCAGCACGTAGCCTGGCCCTCCCACGTTTCCGTACCCTCACCTGTGCCCTAAGCGTTGCCGTTCCCTAACCCTAACCCTAGCCCGGAACGGAAACCAACCACCAGCTCTACACCTAACCTTACGCCGTACCCTACTCCTCATCCGTAAGCTGGCACTGACCCGTGCGTGAGCACGTAGCCTGACCCTCCCACGTTTCTGTACCCTCACCTGTGCCTAAGCCTTGCCGTTCCCTCACCCTAACCCTAGCCCGGAACGGAAACCCATCACCAGCCCTACACATTACCCTAGGCCGTACCCTACTCCTGGCCCGTACGCCGGCACTGACCCGTGCGTCAGCACGTAGCCTTGCCCTCCCACGTTTCCGTAGCCTCACCTGTGCCCTAAGCCTTGCCGTTCCCTAACCCTAACCCTAGCCCGGAACGGAAATCCGCCAGCAGCCCTACGCCTTACCCTACGCCGTACCCTACTCCTGGCCCGTACGCCGGCACTGACCCGTGAGTCAGCACGTAGCCTGACCCTCCCACGTTTCCGTAACCTCACCTGTGCCCGAAACCTTGCCGTTCCCTAACCCTAACCCTAGTCCGAAACGGTAACCCACCACCCCCTCTACACCTAACCTTACGCCGTATCCTATTCCTCATCCGTAAGCTGGCACTGACCCATGCGTCAGCACATAGCCTGACCCTCTCACGTTTCCGTATCCTCACCTGTGCCCTAAGCCTTGCCGTTCCCTAACCCTAACCCTAGCCCGGAACGGAAACACGCCACCAGCCCTACGCCTTACCCTACGCCGTAACCTACTCCTGGCCCGTACGCTGGCACTGACCCGTGCGTCAGCACGTAGCCTGACCCTCCGACGTTTCCGTACCCTCACCTGTGCCCTAATCCTTGCCGTTCCCTAAGCGTAACCCTAGGCCGGAACGGAAACCTACCACCAACCCTACACCTTACCCTATGCCGTACCCTAATCCTATCCCGTGTGTCAGCATGTACCCTGACCCTAACACGTTTCTGTACCCTCACCTGTGACCTAAACCTTGCCGTTCCCTAACCCTAACCCTAGCCCGGAATGGAAACCTACCACCAACCCTCCACCTTAACCTATGCCGTACCCTAATCCTAATCCGTAAGCTGACACTGACCCGTGCGTCAGAACGTACCCTGACCCTAACACGTTTCCGTACCCTCACCTGTGCCCTAAACCTTGCCGTTCCCTAAACGTTACCCTATCCCGGAACGAAAACCTACCACCAACCCTACACCTTACCCTACGCCGAACCCTCATACTAACCCGTGCGTCAGCACATACACTGACCCTAACACGTTTCCGTACACTCTCCTGTGCCCTAAACCTTGCTGTTCCCTAACCCTAACCCTAGCCCTGAATGGAAACCCAACACCAGCCCTACACCTTACCCTCTGCCGTAGCTTACTCCTGGTCTGTAAGCTGGCACTGACCCCGGCGTCAGCACGTAGCCTGACCCTCCCACGTTTCCGTACCCTCACCTGTGCCCTAAGCCTTGCCGTTCCCTAACACTAACCCTAGCCTGGAACGGAAACCCACCACCAGCCCTACACTTTACCCTATGCCGTACCCTACTCCTGGCCCGTATGCTGGCACTGACCCGTGCGTCAGCACGTAGCCTGAACCTCCCACGTTTCCGTACCCTCACCTGTGCCCTAAGCCTTGTCATTCCCTAACCCTAACCCTAGGCCGGAACGGAAACCCACCACCAGCTCTACACCTAACCTTACGCCGTACCCTATTCCTCATCCATAAGCTGGCACTGACCAGTGCGTCAGCACTTAGCCTGACCCTCCCACGTTTCCGTATTCTCACCTGTGCTCTAAGCCTTGCCATTCCTCACCGTAAGCCTAGCCTGAAACGGAAACCCACCACCAGCCCTACACCTTACCCTACGCCGTAGCTTACTCCTGGTCCGTAAGCTTGCACTGACCCCGGCGTCAGCACGTAGCCTGGCCCTCCCACGTTTCCGTACACTCACCTGTGCCCTAAGCCTTGCCGTTCCCTAACCCTAACCCTAGCCCGGAACAGAAACCCGCCACCAGCCGTATGCCTTACCCTACGCCGTACCCTACTCCTGGCCCGTATGCCGGCACTGACCCGTGCGTCAGCACGTAGCCTGGTCCTCCCACGTTTCCGTACCCTCACCTGTGCCCTAAGCCTTCCCGTTCCCTAACCCTAACCCTAGCCCGGAACGGAACCCCGCCACCAGCCCTACGCCTTACCCAACGCTGTACCCTACTAGTGGCCCGTACGCCAGCACTGACCCGTGCGTCAGCACGTAGCCTGGCCCTCCCACGTTTCCGTACCCTCACCTGTGCCCTAAGCCTTGCCGTTCCCTAGCCCTAACCCTAGCCCGGAACGGAAACCCGCCACCAGCCCTACGCCTTACTGTACGCCGTACCCTACTCCTGGCCCGTATGCCGGCACTGACCCGTGGGTCAGCACGTAGCCTGGCCCTCCCACGTTTCCGTACCCTCACCTGTGCCCTAAGCCTTGCCGTTCCCTAATCCTAACCCTAGCCCGGAACGGAAACCTACCACCAAAGCTACACCTTACCCTACGCCGTACCCTAATCCTAATCCGTACGGTGACACTGACCCGTGCGTCAGCAAGTACCCTGACCCTAACACGTTTCTGTACCCTCACCTCTGTCCTAAACCTTGCCGTTCCCTAACCCTAACCCTAGCGCGGAATGGAAACCTAGCACAAAACCTACACTTTACCCTATACTGTACCCAAATCCTAATCCGTATGCTTACACTGACACGTGCGTCAGCACGTATCCTGACCCTAACACGTTTCCGTACACTCACCTGTGCCCTAAACCTTGCTGTTCCCTAAGCCTAAACCTAGGCTGGAACGGAAACCTACCCTACGCCGTAACCTAATCCTAATCCGTATGCTGACACTGACCCGTGCCTCAGCAAGTACCCTGACCCTAACACGTTTCCGTACGCTCACCTTTGTCCTAACCCTTACGGTTCCCTAACCCTAACCGTAGCGCGGAAAGGAAACCTACCACAAAACCTACACCTTACCCTACGCCGTACCCTAATCCTAATCCGTACGCTGACACTGACCCGTGAGTCAGCACGTACCATGACCCTAACACGTTTCCGTACACTCACCTGTGCCCTAAACCTTGCCGTTCCCTAACCCAAACCCTAGCCCGGAACGGAAACGTATCACCAACCCTACACCTTGCCCTATGCCGTACCCTAATCCTAATCTGTATGCTGACAATGACGCGTGCGTCAGCACATAGCCTGACCCTAACATGTTTCCGTACCCTCACCTGTGCCCTAATCCTTGCCGTTCCCTAAGCCTATCCCTAGGGGGGCACGGAAACCTACCACCAATCCTACACCTTACTCTACACCGTACCCTAATCCTAACCTGTGCGTCAGCATGTACCCTGACCCTAACACGTTTCTGTACCCTCACCTGTGCCTTAAACCTTGCCGTTCCCTAACCCTAACCCTAGCCCGAAACGGAAACCTACCACCAACCCTACACCTTAACCTACGCCATACCCTAGTCCTAATCTGTACGCTGACACTGACCCGTGCGTCAGCACGTACCCTGACCCTAACACGTTTCCGTACCCTCACCTGTGCCCTAAACCTTGCCGTTCCCTAAACGTTACCCTACACCAGAACGAAAACCTACCACCAACCCTACACCTTACGCTACGCCGAACCCTCATACTAACCCGTGCGTCAGCACATACACTGACCCTAGCACGTTTCTGTACACTCACCTGTGCCCTAAACCTTCCTGTTCCCTAATCCTAACCCTAGCCCAGAATGGAAACACACCACGAGCCCTACACCTTACCCTACTTACGCCGTAGCTTACTCCTGGTCCGTAAGCTGCCACTGACCGCGGCGTCAGCACGTAGCCTGGCCCTCCCACGTTTCCGTACCCTCACCTCTGCCCTAAGCCTTGCCATTCCCTAACCCTAACCCGAGCCCGGAACGGAAACCCACAAACAGCCCTACACTTTACCCTATGCCGTACCCTACTCCTGGACCGTACGCTGGCACTGACCCGGGCGTCAGCACGTAGCCTGAACCTCCCACGTTTCCGTACCCTCACCTGTGCTGTAAGCCTTGCCGTTCCCTAACCCTAACCCTAGTCCGGAACCGAAACCCGCCACCAACCCTACACCTTACCCTACGCCGTACCCTACTCCTGGCCCGTACGCCGGCACTGACCCGTGTGTCAGCACGTAGCCTGGCCCTCCCACGTTTCCATACCCTCACCTGTGCCCTAAGCCTTGCCATTCCCTAACCCTAACCCTAGCACAGAACGGAAACCCGCCACCAGCCCTACGCCTTACCCTATGCCGTACGCTACTCCTGGCCTCTACACCGGCACTGACCCGTGCGTCAGCACGTAGCCTGGCCCTCTCAGGTTTCCGTACCCTCACCTGTGCCCTAAGACTTGCCGTGCCCTAACCTTAACCCTAGCCCGGAACGGAAACCCGCCAACAGCCCTACGCCTTACCCTACGCCGTTGCCTACTCCTGGCCCGTACGCCAGCACTGACCCGTGCGTCAGCACGTAACCTGGCCCTCCCACGTTTCCGTACCCTCACCTGTGCCCTAAGCCTTTCCGTTTCCTAACCCTAACCCTAGCCCGGAACGGAAACCCGCCACCAGCCCTACACTTTACCCTACGCCGTTGCATACTCCTGGCCCGTATGCCGGCACTGACTCGTGCGTCAGCACGTAGCCTGGCCCTGCCACGTTTCCGTACCCTCACCTGTGCCCTAAGCCTTTCCGTTCCCTAACCCTAACCCGAGCCGGGAACAGAAACCCGCCACCAGCACTACGCCTTACCCTACGCCGTTGCCGAATCCTGGCCCGTACGCCGGCACTGACCCGTGCGTCAGCACGTAGCCTGGACGTCCCACGTTTCCGTACCCTCACCTGTGCCCTAAGCCTTGCTGTTCCTTAGCCCTAAACTTAGCCCTGAACGGAAACCCGCCACCAGCCCTACGCTTTACCCTACGACGTACCCTATTCCTGGCCCGTACGCCGGCACTGACCCGTGCGTCAGTACGTAGCCTGGCCCTCCCACGTTTCCGTACCCTCACCTATGCCCTAAGCCTTGTCGTTCCCTAACCCTAACCCTAGGCCGGAACAGAAACCCACCACCAGCTCTACACCTAACCTTACACCGTACCCTATTCCTCATCCATAAGCTGGCACTGACCCGTGCGTCAGCACTTAGCCTGACCCTCCCACGTTTCTGTATTCTCACCTGTGCTCTAAGCCTTGCCATTCCTCACCGTAAGCCTAGCCTGGAACGGAAACCCACCACCAGCCCTACACATTACCCTACGCCGTAGCTTACTCCTGGTCCGTAAGCTTGCACTGACCCCGACGTCAGCACGTAGCCTGGCCCTCCCACGTTTCCGTAACCTCACCTGTGCCCTAAGCCTTGCCGTTCCCTAACCCTAACCCTAGCCCGGAAAGGAAACCCGCCACCAGCCGTATGCCTTACCCTACGCCGTACCCTACTCCTGGCCCGTACGCCGGCACTGACCCGTGCGTCAGCACGTAGCCTGGCCCTCCCACGTTTCCGTACCCTCACCTGTGCCCTAAGCCTTCCCGTTCTCTAACCCTAACCCTAGCCCAGAACGGAACCCCGCCACCAGCCCTACACCTTACCCTACGCTGTACCCTACTAGTGGCCCTTACGCCGGCACTGACCCATGCGTCGGCACGTAGCCTGGCCCTCCCACGTTTCCATACCCTCACCTGTGCCCTAAGCCTTGCCGTTCCCTAGCCCTAACCCTAGCCTGGAACGGAAACCCGCCACCAGCCCTACGCCTTACCGTACGCCGTACCCTACTCCTGGCCCGTACGCCGGCACTGACCCGTGCGTCAGCACGTAGCCTGGCACTCCCACGTTTCCGTACCCTCACCTGTGCCCTAAGCCTTGCCGTTCCCTAACCCTAACCCTAGCCAGGAACGGAAACCTACCACCAAAGCTACACCTTACCCTAGGCCGTACCCTAATCCTAATCTGTACGCTGACAATGACGCATGCGTCAGCACATACCCTGACCCTAACACGTTTCCGTACCCTCACCTGTGCCCTAAACCTTGCCGTTCCCTAAGCCTAAACCTAGGCTGGAACGGAAACCTACCCTACGCCGTAACCTAATCCTAATCCGTATGCTGACACTGACCCGTGCGTCAGCAAGTACCCTGACCCTAACACGTTTCCGTACGCTCACCTTTGTCCTAAACCTTACGGTTCCCTAACCCTAACCGTAGCGCGGAAAGGAAACCTACCACAAAACCTACACCTTACCCTACGCCGTACCCTAATCCTAATCCGTACGCTGACACTGACCCGTGAGTCAGCACGTACCATGACCCTAACACGTTTCCGTACACTCACCTGTGCCCTAAACCTTGCCGTTCCCTAACCCAAACCCTAGCCCGGAACGGAAACGTATCACCAACCCTACACCTTGCCCTATGCCGTACCCTAATCCTAATCTGTATGCTGACAATGACGCGTGCGTCAGCACATAGCCTGACCCTAACATGTTTCCGTACCCTCACCTGTGCCCTAATCCTTGCCGTTCCCTAAGCCTAACCCTAGGCGGGCACGGAAACCTACCACCAATCCTACACCTTACTCTACACCGTACCCTAATCCTAACCTGTGCGTCAGCATGTACCCTGACCCTAACACGTTTCTGTACCCTCACCTGTGCCTTAAACCTTGCCGTTCCCTAACCCTAACCCTAGCCCGAAACGGAAACCTACCACCAACCCTACACCTTAACCTACGCCATACCCTAGTCCTAATCTGTACGCTGACACTGACCCGTGCGTCAGCACGTACCATGACCCTAACACGTTTCCGTACCCTCACCTGTGCCCTAAACCTTGCCGTTCCCTAAACGTTACCCTACACCAGAACGAAAACCTACCACCAACCCTACACCTTACGCTACGCCGAACCCTCATACTAACCCGTGCGTCAGCACATACACTGACCCTAGCACGTTTCTGTACACTCACCTGTGCCCTAAACCTTCCTGTTCCCTAATCCTAACCCTAGCCCAGAATGGAAACACACCACGAGCCCTACACCTTACCCTACCTACGCCGTAGCTTACTCCTGGTCCGTAAGCTGCCACTGACCGCGGCGTCAGCACGTAGCCTGGCCCTCCCACGTTTCCGTACCCTCACCTCTGCCCTAAGCCTTGCCATTCCCTAACCCTAACCTGAGCCCGGAACGGAAACCCACAAACAGCCCTACACTTTACCCTATGCCGTACCCTACTCCTGGACCGTACGCTGGCACTGACCCGGGCGTCAGCACGTAGCCTGAACCTCCCACGTTTCCGTACCCTCACCTGTGCTGTAAGCCTTGCCGTTCCCTAACCCTAACCCTAGTCCGGAACCGAAACCCGCCACCAACCCTACACCTTACCCTACGCCGTACCCTACTCCTGGCCCGTACGCCGGCACTGACCCGTGCGTCAGCACGTAGCCTGGCCCTCCCACGTTTCCATACCCTCACCTGTGCCCTAAGCCTTGCCATTCCCTAACCCTAACCCTAGCACAGAACGGAAACCCGCCACCAGCCCTACGCCTTACCCTACGCCGTACGCTACTCCTGGCCTCTACACCGGCACTGACCCGTGCGTCAGCACGTAGCCTGGCCCTCTCAGGTTTCCGTACCCTCACCTGTGCCCTAAGACTTGCCGTGCCCTAACCTTAACCCTAGCCCGGAACGGAAACCCGCCAACAGCCCTACGCCTTACCCTACGCCGTTGCCTACTCCTGGCCCATACGCCAGCACTGACCCGTGCGTCAGCACGTAGCCTGGCCCTCCCACGTTTCCGTACCCTCACCTGTGCCCTAAGCCTTGCCGTTTCCTAACCCTAACCCTAGCCCGGAACGGAAACCCGCCACCAGCCCTACACTTTACCCTACGCCGTTGCATACTCCTGGCCTGTATGCCGGCACTGACTCGTGCGTCAGCACGTAGCCTGGCCCTGCCACGTTTCCGTACCCTCACCTGTGCCCTAAGCCTTTCCGTTCCCTAACCCTAACCCGAGCCGGGAACAGAAACCCGCCACCAGCACTACGCCTTACCCTACGCCGTTGCCGAATCCTGGCCCGTACGCCGGCACTGACCCGTGCGTCAGCACGTAGCCTGGACGTCCCACGTTTCCGTACCCTCACCTGTGCCCTAAGCCTTGCTGTTCCTTAGCCCTAAACTTAGCCCTGAACGGAAACCCGCCACCAGCCCTACGCTTTACCCTACGACGTACCCTATTCCTGGCCCGTACGCCGGCACTGACCCGTGCGTCAGTACGTAGCCTGGCCCTCCCACGTTTCCGTACCCTCACCTATGCCCTAAGCCTTGTCGTTCCCTAACCCTAACCCTAGGCCGGAACAGAAACCCACCACCAGCTCTACACCTAACCTTACACCGTACCCTATTCCTCATCCATAAGCTGGCACTGACCCGTGCGTCAGCACTTAGCCTGACCCTCCCACGTTTCTGTATTCTCACCTGTGCTCTAAGCCTTGCCATTCCTCACCGTAAGCCTAGCCTGGAACGGAAACCCACCACCAGCCCTACACATTACCCTACGCCGTAGCTTACTCCTGGTCCGTAAGCTTGCACTGACCCCGACGTCAGCACGTAGCCTGGCCCTCCCACGTTTCCGTAACCTCACCTGTGCCCTAAGCCTTGCCGTTCCCTAACCCTAACCCTAGCCCGGAAAGGAAACCCGCCACCAGCCGTATGCCTTACCCTACGCCGTACCCTACTCCTGGCCCGTACGCCGGCACTGACCCGTGCGTCAGCACATAGCCTGGCCCTCCCACGTTTCCGTACCCTCACCTGTGCCCTAAGCCTTCCCGTTCTCTAACCCTAACCCTAGCCCAGAACGGAACCCCGCCACCAGCCCTACACCTTACCCTACGCTGTACCCTACTAGTGGCCCTTACGCCGGCACTGACCCGTGCGTCGGCACGTAGCCTGGCCCTCCCACGTTTCCGTACCCTCACCTGTGCCCTAAGCCTTGCCGTTCCCTAGCCCTAACCCTAGCCTGGAACGGAAACCCGCCACCAGCCCTACGCCTTACCGTACGCCGTACCCTACTCCTGGCCCGTACGCCGGCACTGACCCGTGCGTCAGCACGTAGCCTGGCACTCCCACGTTTCCGTACCCTCACCTGTGCCCTAAGCCTTGCCGTTCCCTAACCCTAACCCTAGCCCGGAACGGAAACCTACCACCAAAGCTACACCTTACCCTAGGCCGTACCCTAATCCTAATCTGTACGCTGACAATGACGCATGCGTCAGCACATACCCTGACCCTAACACGTTTCCGTACCCTCACCTGTGCCCTAAACCTTGCCGTTCCCTAAGCCTAAACCTAGCCAAGAATGGAAACCTACCAGCATCCCTACACCTTACCCTACGCCGTACCCTAATCCTAATCTGTACGCTGACAATGACCCGTGCGTCGGCACGTAGCCTGGCCCTCCCACGTTTCCGTACCCTCACCTGTGCCCTAAGCCTTGCCGTTCCCTAGCCCTAACCCTAGCCTGGAACGGAAACCCGCCACCAGCCCTACGCCTTACCGTACGCCGTACCCTACTCCTGGCCCGTACGCCGGCACTGACCCGTGCGTCAGCACGTAGCCTGGCACTCCCACGTTTCCGTACCCTCACCTGTGCCCTAAGCCTTGCCGTTCCCTAACCCTAACCCTAGCCCGGAACGGAAACCTACCACCAAAGCTACACCTTACCCTAGGCCGTACCCTAATCCTAATCTGTATGCTGACAATGACGCATGCGTCAGCACATACCCTCACCCTAACATGTTTCCGTACCCTCACCTGTGCCCTAAACCTTGCCGTTCCCTAAGCCTAGCCCTACGCCGGCACGGAATTCTACCACCAACCCTACACGTTACCCTACGCCGTACCCTAATCCTAACCCGTGCGTCAGCATGTACCCTGACCCTAACACGTTTCCGTACCTTCACCTGTGCCCTAAACCTTGCAGTTCCCTAACCCTAACCCTAGCCCGGAATGGAAACCTACCACCAACCCTACACGTTACCCTACGCCGTACCCTAATCCTAACCCGTGCGTCAGCATGTACCCTGACCCTAACACGTTTCCGTACCCTCACCTGTGTCCTAAACATTGCCGTTCCCTAACCCTAGCGCGGAATGGAAACCTACCACAAAACCTGCACCTTACCCTACGCCGTACCCTAATCCTAACCCGTGCGTCAGCACGTACCCTGACCCTAACACGTTTCCGTACCCTCACCTGTGCCCTAAACCTTGCAGTTCCGTAACCCTAACCCTAGCCCGGAACGGAAACCTACCAACAACCCTACACCTTACCCGACGCCGTACCCTAATCCTAATCCGTACGCTGACACTGACCCGTGCGTCAGCAAGTACCCTGACTCTAACACGTTTCCGTACCCTCACCTGTGTCCTAAACCTTGCCGTTCCCTAACGCTAACCCTAACCCGGAATGGAAACCTACCACAAAACCTACACCTTTCCCTACGCCGTACCCTAATCCTAATCCGTACGCTGACACTGACCCGTGCATCAGCACGTACCCTGACCCTAACATGTTTCCGTACACTCACCTGAGCCCTAAACCTTGCCGTTCCTTAACCCTAACCCTAACCCGGAATGCAAACCTACCACCATCCCTACACCTTACCCTACGCCGTACCCTAATCCTAATCTGTACACTGACTTTGACCCGTGCGTCAGCACATACCCTCACCCTAACATGTTTCCGTACCCTCACCTGTGCCCTAAACCTTGCCGTTCCCTAAGCCTAACCCTACGCCGGCACGGAATTCTACCACCAACCCTACACGTTACCCTACGCCGTACCCTAATCCTAACCCGTGCGTCAGCATGTACCCTGACCCTAACACGTTTCCGTACCCTCACCTGTGCCCTAAACCTTGCAGTTCCCTAACCCTAACCCTAGCCCGGAATGGAAACCTACCACCAACCCTACACCTTACCCTACGCCGTACCCAAATCCTAATCCGTACGGTGACACTGACCCGTGCGTCAGCAAGTATCCTAACCCTATCATGTTTCCGTACCCTCACCTGTGTCCTAAACCTTGCAGTTCCCTAACCCTAACCCTAGCGAGGAATGGAAACCTACCACAAAACCTACACCTTACCCTACGCAATACCCTAATCCTAATCCGTACGCTGACACTGACCCGTGCATCAGCACGTACCCTGACCCTAACATGTTTCCGTACACTCACCTGTGCCCTAAACCTTGCCGTTCCCTAACCCTAAGCCTAGCCCGGAACGGGAACCTACCACCATCCCTACACCTTACCCTACGGCGTACCCTAATCCTAATCTGTACGCTGACAATGACCCGTGCGTCAGCAAGTACCCTGACCCTAACACGTTTCCGTACCCTCACCTGTGCCCTAAACCTTGCCGTTCCCTAAGGCTAACCCTAGGCCGGCACGGAATCCTACCACCAACCCTACACGTTACCCTATGCCGTACCCTAATCCTAACCCGTGCGTCAGCATGTACCCTGACCCTAACACGTTTCCGTACCCTCACCTGTGCCCTAAACCTTGCAGTTCCCTAACCCTAACCCTAGCCCGGAATGGAAACCTACCACCAACCCTACACGTTACCCTACGCCGTACCCTAATCCTAACCCGTGCGTCAGCATGTACCCTGACGCTAACACGTTTCCGTACCCTCACCTGTGTCCTAAACATTGCCGTTCCCTAACCCTAGCGCGGAATGGAAACCTACCACAAAACCTGCACCTTACCCTACGCCGTACCCTAATCCTAACCCGTGCGTCAGCATGTACCCTGACCCTAACACGTTTCCGTACCCTCACCTGTGCCCTAAACCTTGCAGTTCCGTAACCCTAACCCTAGCCCGGAACGGAAACCTACCAACAACCCTACACCTTACCCGACGCCGTACCCTAATCCTAATCCGTACGCTGACACTGACCCGTGCGTCAGCAAGTACCCTGACCCTAACACGTTTCCGTACCCTCACCTGTGTCCTAAACCTTGCCGTTCCCTAACGCTAACCCTAGCCCGGAATGGAAACCTACCACAAAACCTACACCTTTCCCTACGCCGTACCCTAATCCTAATCCGTACGCTGACACTGACCCGTGCATCAGCACGTACCCTGACCCTAACATGTTTCCGTACACTCACCTGTGCCCTAAACCTTGCCGTTCCTTAACCCTAACCCTAACCCGGAATGCAAACCTACCACCATCCCTACAGCTTTCCCTACGCCGTACCCTAATCCTAATCTGTACACTGACATTGACCCGTGCGTCAGCACATACCCTCACCCTAACATGTTTCCGTACCCTCACCTGTGCCCTAAACCTTGCCGTTCCCTAAGCCTAACCCTACGCCGGCACGGAATTCTACCACCAACCCTACACGTTACCCTACGCCGTACCCTAATCCTAACCCGTGCGTCAGCATGTACCCTGACCCTAACACGTTTCCGTACCTTCACCTGTGCCCTAAACCTTGCAGTTCCCTAACCCTAACCCTAGCCCGGAATGGAAACCTACCACCAACCCTACACGTTACCCTACGCCGTACCCTAATCCTAACCCGTGCGTCAGCATGTACCCTGACCCTAACACGTTTCCGTACCCTCACCTGTGTCCTAAACATTGCCGTTCCCTAACCCTAGCGCGGAATGGAAACCTACCACAAAACCTGCACCTTACCCTACGCCGTACCCTAATCCTAACCCGTGCGTCAGCACGTACCCTGACCCTAACACGTTTCCGTACCCTCACCTGTGCCCTAAACCTTGCAGTTCCGTAACCCTAACCCTAGCCCGGAACGGAAACCTACCAACAACCCTACACCTTACCCGACGCCGTACCCTAATCCTAATCCGTACGCTGACACTGACCCGTGCGTCAGCAAGTACCCTGACTCTAACACGTTTCCGTACCCTCACCTGTGTCCTAAACCTTGCCGTTCCCTAACGCTAACCCTAGCCCGGAATGGAAACCTACCACAAAACCTACACCTTTCCCTACGCCGTACCCTAATCCTAATCCGTACGCTGACACTGACCCGTGCATCAGCACGTACCCTGACCCTAACATGTTTCCGTACACTCACCTGAGCCCTAAACCTTGCCGTTCCTTAACCCTAACCCTAACCCGGAATGCAAACCTACCACCATCCCTACACCTTACCCTACGCCGTACCCTAATCCTAATCTGTACACTGACATTGACCCGTGCGTCAGCACATACCCTCACCCTAACATGTTTCCGTACCCTCACCTGTGCCCTAAACCTTGCCGTTCCCTAAGCCTAACCCTACGCCGGCACGGAATTCTACCACCAACCCTACACGTTACCCTACGCCGTACCCTAATCCTAACCCGTGCGTCAGCATGTACCCTGACCCTAACACGTTTCCGTACCCTCACCTGTGCCCTAAACCTTGCAGTTCCCTAACCCTAACCCTAGCCCGGAATGGAAACCTACCACCAACCCTACACCTTACCCTACGCCGTACCCAAATCCTAATCCGTACGGTGACACTGACCCGTGCGTCAGCAAGTATCCTGACCCTATCACGTTTCCGTACCCTCACCTGTGTCCTAAACCTTGCAGTTCCCTAACCCTAACCCTAGCGAGGAATGGAAACCTACCACAAAACCTACACCTTACCCTACGCAATACCCTAATCCTAATCCGTACGCTGACACTGACCCGTGCATCAGCACGTTCCCTGACCCTAACATGTTCCCGTACACTCACCTGTGCCCTAAACCTTGCCGTTCCCTAACCCTAAGCCTAGCCCGGAACGGGAACCTACAACCATCCCTACACCTTACCCTACGGCGTACCCTAATCCTAATCTGTACGCTGACAATGACCCGTGCGTCAGCAAGTACCCTGACCCTAACACGTTTCCGTACCCTCACCTGTGCCCTAAACCTTGCCGTTCCCTAAGGCTAACCCTAGGCCGGCATGGAATCCTACCACCAACCCTACACGTTACCCTATGCCGTACCCTAATCCTAACCCGTGCGTCAGCATGTACCCTGACCCTAACACGTTTCCGTACCCTCACCTGTGCCCTAAACCTTGCAGTTCCCTAACCCTAACCCTAGCCCGGAATGGAAACCTACCACCAACCCTACACGTTACCCTACGCCGTACCCTAATCCTAACCCGTGCGTCAGCATGTACCCTGACGCTAACACGTTTCCGTACCCTCACCTGTGTCCTAAACATTGCCGTTCCCTAACCCTAGCGCGGAATGGAAACCTACCACAAAACCTGCACCTTACCCTACGCCGTACCCTAATCCTAACCCGTGCGTCAGCACGTACCCTGACCCTAACACGTTTCCGTACCCTCACCTGTGCCCTAAACCTTGCAGTTCCGTAACCCTAACCCTAGCCCGGAACGGAAACCTACCAACAACCCTACACCTTACCCGATGCCGTACCCTAATCCTAATCCGTACGCTGACACTGACCCGTGCGTCAGCAAGTACCCTGACCCTAACACGTTTCCGTACCCTCACCTGTGTCCTAAACCTTGCCGTTCCCTAACGCTAACCCTAGCCCGGAATGGAAACCTACCACAAAACCTACACCTTTCCCTACGCCGTACCCTAATCCTAATCCGTACGCTGACACTGACCCGTGCATCAGCACGTACCCTGACCCTAACATGTTTCCATACACTCACCTGTGCCCTAAACCTTGCCGTTCCTTAACCCTAACCCTAACCCGGAATGCAAACCTACCACCATCCCTACACCTTACCCTACGCCGTACCCTAATCCTAATCTGTACACTGACATTGACCCGTGCGTCAGCACATACCCTCACCCTAACATGTTTCCGTACCCTCACCTGTGCCCTAAACCTTGCCGTTCCCTAAGCCTAACCCTACGCCGGCACGGAATTCTACCACCAACCCTACACGTTACCCTACGCCGTACCCTAATCCTAACCCGTGCGTCAGCATGTACCCTGACCCTAACACGTTTCCGTACCCTCACCTGTGCCCTAAACCTTGCAGTTCCCTAACCCTAACCCTAGCCCGGAATGGAAACCTACCACCAACCCTACACCTTACCCTACGCCGTACCCAAATCCTAATCCGTATGGTGACACTGACCCGTGCGTCAGCAAGTATCCTGACCCTATCACGTTTCCGTACCCTCACCTGTGTCCTAAACCTTGCAGTTCCCTAACCCTAACCCTAGCGAGGAATGGAAACCTACCACAAAACCTACACCTTACCCTACGCAATACCCTAATCCTAATCCGTACGCTGACACTGACCCGTGCATCATCACGTACCCTGACCCTAACATGTTTCTGTACACTCACCTGTGCCCTAAACCTTGCCGTTCCCTAACCCTAAGCCTAGCCCGGAATGGGAACCTACCACCATCCCTACACCTTACCCTACGGCGTACCCTAATCCTAATCTGTACGCTGACAATGACCCGTGCGTCAGCAAGTACCCTGACCCTAACACGTTTCCGTACCCTCACCTGTGCCCTAAACATTGCCGTTCCCTAAGGCTAACCCTAGGCCGGCACGGAATCCTACCACCAACCCTACACGTTACCCTATGCCGTACCCTAATCCTAACCCGTGCGTCAGCATGTACCCTGACCCTAACACGTTTCCGTACCCTCACCTGTGCCCTAAACCTTGCAGTTCCCTAACCCTAACCCTAGCCCGGAATGGAAACCTACCACCAACCCTACACCTTACCCTACACCGTACCCTAATCCTAACCCGTACGTAAGCATGTACCCTGACCCTATCACGTTTCCGTACCCTCACCTGTGTCCTAAACATTGCCGTTCCCTAACCCTAGCGCGGAATGGAAACCTACCACAAAACTTGCACCTTACCCTACGCCGTACCCTAATCCTAACCCGTGCGTCAGCATGTACCCTGACCCTAACACGTTTCCGTACCCTCACCTGTGCCCTAAACCTTGCAGTTCCCTAACCCTAACCCTAGCCCGGAATGGAAACCTACCACCAACCCTACACGTTACCCTACGCCGTACCCTAATCCTAACCCGTGCGTCAGCATGTACCCGGACCCTAACACGTTTCCGTACCCTCACCTGTGTCCTAAACATTGCCGTTCCCTAACCCTAGTGCGGAATGGAAACCTACCACAAAACCTGCACCTTACCCTACGCCGTACCCTAATCCTAACCCGTGCGTCAGCACGTACCCTGACCCTAACACGTTTCCGTACTCTCACCTGTGCCCTAAACCTTGCAGTTCCGTAACCCTAACCCTAGCCCGGAACGGAAACCTACCAACAACCCTACACCTTACCCGACGCCGTACCCTAATCCTAATCCGTACGCTGACACTGACCCGTGCATCAGCAAGTACCCTGACCCTAACACGTTTCCGTACCCTCACCTGTGTCCTAAACCTTGCCGTTCCCTAACGCTAACCCTAGCCCGGAATGGAAACCTACCACAAAACCTACACCTTTCCCTACGCCGTACCCTAATCCTAATCCGTACGCTGACACTGACCCGTGCATCAGCACGTACCCTGACCCTAACATGTTTCCGTACACTCACCTGTGCCCTAAACCTTGCCGTTCCTTAACCCTAACCGTAACCCGGAATGCAAACCTACCACCATCCCTACACCTTACCCTACGCCGTACCCTAATCCTAATCTGTACACTGACATTGACCCGTGCGTCAGCACATACCCTCACCCTAACATGTTTCCGTACCCTCACCTGTGCCCTAAACCTTGCCGTTCCCTAACCCTAACCCTACGCCGGCACGGAATTCTACCACCAACCCTACACGTTACCCTACGCCGTACCCTAATCCTAACCCGTGCGTCAGCATGTACCCTGACCCTAACACGTTTCCGTACCCTCACCTGTGCCCTAAACCTTGCAGTTCCCTAACCCTAACCCTAGCCCGGAATGGAAACCTACCACCAACCCTACACCTTACCCTACGCCATACCCAAATCCTAATCCGTACGGTGACACTGACCCGTGCGTCAGCAAGTATCCTGACCCTATCACGTTTCCGTACCCTCACCTGTGTCCTAAACCTTGCAGTTCCCTAACCCTAACCCTAGCGAGGAATGGAAACCTACCACAAAACCTACACCTTACCCTACGCAATACCCTAATCCTAATCCGTACGCTGACACTGACCCGTGCATCAGCACGTACCCTGACCCTAACATGTTTCCGTACACTCACCTGTGCCCTAAACCTTGCCGTTCCCTAACCCTAAGCCTAGCCCGGAACGGGAACCTACCACCATCCCTACACCTTACCCTACGGCGTACCCTAATCCTAATCTGTACGCTGACAATGACCCGTGCGTCAGCAAGTACCCTGACCCTAACACGTTTCCGTACCCTCACCTGTGCCCTAAACCTTGCCGTTCCCTAAGGCTAACCCTAGGCCGGCACGGAATCCTACCACCAACCCTACACGTTACCCTATGCCGTACCCTAATCCTAACCCGTGCGTCAGCATGTACCCTGACCCTAACACGTTTCCGTACCCTCACCTGTGCCCTAAACCTTGCAGTTCCCTAACCCTAACCCTAGCCCGGAATGGAAACCTACCACCAACCCTACACGTTACCCTATGCCGTACCCTAATCCTAACCCGTGCGTCAGCATGTACCCTGACGCTAACACGTTTCTGTACCCTCACCTGTGTCCTAAACATTGCCGTTCCCTAACCCTAGCGCGGAATGGAAACCTACCACAAAACCTGCACCTTACCCTACGCCGTACCCTAATCCTAACCCGTGCGTCAGCACGTACCCTGACCCTAACACGTTTCCGTACCCTCACCTGTGCCCTAAACCTTGCAGTTCCGTAACCCTAACCCTAGCCCGGAACGGAAACCTACCAACAACCCTACACCTTACCCGACGCCGTACCCTAATCCTAATCCGTACGCTGACACTGACCCGTGCGTCAGCAAGTCCCCTGACCCTAACACGTTTCCGTACCCTCACCTGTGTCCTAAACCTTGCCGTTCCCTAACGCTAACCCTAGCCTGGAATGGAAACCTACCACAAAACCTACACCTTTCCCTACGCCGTACCCTAATCCTAATCCGTACGCTGACACTGACCCGTGCATCAGCACGTACCCTGACCCTAACATGTTTCCATACACTCACCTGTGCCCTAAACCTTGCCGTTCCTTAACCCTAACCCTAACCCGGAATGCAAACCTACCACCATCCCTACACCTTACCCTACGCCGTACCCTAATCCTAATCTGTACACTGACATTGACCCGTGCGTCAGCACATACCCTCACCCTAACATGTTTCCGTACCCTCACCTGTGCCCTAAACCTTGCCGTTCCCTAAGCCTAACCCTACGCCGGCACGGAATTCTACCACCAACCCTACACGTTACCCTACGCCGTACCCTAATCATAACCCGTGCGTCAGCATGTACCCTGACCCTAACACGTTTCCGTACCCTCACCTGTGCCCTAAACCTTGCAGTTCCCTAACCCTAACCCTAGCCCGGAATGGAAACCTACCACCAACCCTACACCTTACCCTACGCCATACCATACTCCTAATCCGTACGCTGACACTGACCCATGCTTCAGCACGTACCCTGACCCTAACATGTTTCCGTACACTCACCTGTGCCCTAAACCTTGCCGTTCCCTAACCCTAAGCCTAGCCCAGAACGGAAACCTTCCACCAACCCTACACCTTACCCTACGCCGTACCCTAATCCTAATCTGTACGCTGACAATGACCCGTGCGTCAGCACATACCCTGACCCTAACACGTTTCCGTACCTTCACCTGTGCCCTAAACCTTGCCGTTCCCTAAACCTAACCATAGCCCGGCACGGAATTCTACCACCAACCCCACACGTTACTCTACGCCGTACCCTAATCCTAACCCTTGCGTCAGCATGTACCCTGACCCTAACACGTTTCTGTACCCTCACCTGTGCCCTAAACCTTGCAGTTCCCTAACCCTATCCCAAACCCGCAATGGAAACCTACCACCAACCCTACACCTTACCCTACGCCGTACCCTAATCCTAATCCGTACGCTGACACTGACCCGTGCGTCAGCAAGTACCCTGACCCTAAAACGTTTCCGTACCCTCACCTGTGCCCTAAACCTTGCAGTTCCCTAACCCTAACCCTAGCCCGGAATGGAAACCTACCACCAACCCTACACCTTACCCTACGCTGTAACCTAATCCTAATCCGTACGCTGACACTGACTCGTGCGTCAGCACGTACCCTGACCCTAACATGTTTCCGTACACTCACCTGTGCCCTAAACCTTGCCGTTCCCTAACCCTAACCCTAGCCCGGAACGGAAACCTACCACCATCCCTACACCTTACCCGACGCCGTACCCTAATCCTAATCTGTACGCTGACAATGACCCGTGCGTCAGCACATACCCTGACCCTAACACGTTTCCGTACCCTCACCTGTGCCCTAAACCTTGCCGTTCCCTAAGCCTAACCCTAGGCCGGCACGGAATTCTACCACCAACCCCACACGTTACCCTACGCCGTACCCTAATCCTAACCCGTGCGTCAGCATGTACCCTGACCCTAAAACGTTTCCGTACCCTCACCTGTGCCCTAAACCTTGCAGTTCCCTAACCCTAACCCTAGCCCGCAATGGAAACCTACCACCAACCCTACACCTTACCCTATGCCGTACCGTAATCCTAATCCGTACGCTGACAATGACCCGTGCGTCAGCACGTTCCCTGACCCTAACATGTTTCTGTACACTCACCTGTGCCCTAAACCTTGCTGTTCCCTAACCCTAACCCTAGCCCGGAACGGAAACCTACCACCATCCCTACACCTTACCCTACACCGTACCCTAATCCTAATCTGTACGCTGACAATGACCCATGCGTCAGCACATACCCTGACCCTAACATGTTTCCGTACCCTCACCTGTGCCCTAAACCTTGCCGTTCCCTAAGCCTAACCCTAGGCCGGCACGGAATTCTACCACCAAACCTACACGTTACCCTACGCCGTACCCTAATCCTAACCGATGCGTCAGCAGGTACCCTGACCCTAACACGTTTCCATACCCACACCTGTGTCCTAAACCTTGCTGTTCCCTAAACCTAACCCTAGGCCAAACGAAAACCTACCACCAACCCTACACCTTACCCTACGCCGTACCCTAATCCTAATCCGTACGCTGACACTAACCAGTGCGTCAGCAAGTACCCTGACCCTAACACGTTTCCGTACCCTCACCTGTGTCCACAACCTTGCAGTTCCCTAACCCTAACCCTAGCGAGGAATGGAAACCTACCACAAAACCTACACCTTACCCTACGACATACCCTAATCCTAATCCGTATGCTGACACTGACCCGTGCGTCAGCACGTACCCTGACCCTAACATGTTTCCGTACACTCACCTGTGCTGTAAACCTTGCCGTTCCCTAACCCTAACCCTATCCCGGAACGGAAAACTACCACCATCCCCACACCTTACCCTACGCCGTAGCCTAATCCTAAACTGTACGCTGACAACGACCCGTGCGTCAGCACACACCCTGACCCTAACACGTTTCCGTAACCTCACCTGTGCCCTAAACCTTGCCGTTCCCTAAGCCTAACCCTAGGCCGGCACGGAATCCTACCACCCACCCTACACGTTACCCTACGCCGTACCCTAATCCTAACCCATGCGTCAGCAGGTACCCTGACCCTAACACATTTCCATACCCTCACCTGTGCCCTAAACCTTGCAGTTCCCTAACCCTAACCCTAGCCCGGAATGGAAAACTACCACCAACCCTACACCTTACCCTACACCGTACCCTAATCCTAATCCGTATGCTGACACTGACCCGTGCGTCAGCACGTACCCTGACCCTAACATGTTTCCGTACACTCACCTGTGCCCTAAACCTTGCCGTTCCCTAACCCTAACCCTAGCCCGGAACGGAAACCTACCACCATCCCTACACCTTACCCTACGCCGTACCCTAATCTTAATCTGTACGCTGACAATGACCCGTGCGTCAGCACATACCCTGACCGTAACACGTTTCCGTACCCTCACCTGTGCCCTAAACCTTGCCGTTCCCTAAGCCTAACCCTAGCCCGGCACGGACTTCTACCACCAACCCTACACGTTACCCTACGCCGTACCCTAATCCTAACCCGTGCGTCAGCATGTACCCTGACCCTAACACGTTTCCTTACCCTCACCTGTGCCCTAAACCTTGCAGTTCCCTAACCCTAACCCTAGCCCGGAACGAAAACTTACCACCAACCCTACACCTTAACCTAGGCCGTACCCTAATCCTAATCCGTACGCTGACACTGACCCGTGCGTCAGCACGTACCCTGACCCTAACATGTTTCCGTACACTCACCTGTGCCCTAAACCTTGCCATTCCCTAAGCCTAACCCTAGGCCGGCACGGAATCCTACCACCAACCCTACATGTTACCCTACGCCGTACCCTAATCCTAACCCGTGCGTCAGCATGTACCCTGACCCTAACACGTTTCCGTACCCTCACCTGTGCCCTAAATCTTGCAGTTCCCTAACCCTAACCCTAGCCCGGAACGGAAACCTACCACCAACCCTACACCTTACCCGACGCCGTACCCTAATCCTAATCCGTACGCTGACACTGACCCGTGCATCAGCAAGTTCCCTGACCCTAACAAGTTTCTGTACGCACACCTGTGTCCTAAACCTTGCCCTTCCCTAACCCTAACCCTAGCCCAAACGGAAACCTACCACCAACCCTACACCTTACCCTACGCCATACCCTAATCTTAATCCGTACGCTGACACTGACCCGTGGGTCAGCACGTACCCTGACCCTAACACGTTTCTGTCCCCTCACCTGTGCCCTAAACCTTACAGTTCCCTAACCCTAGCCCTAGCCCGGAATGGAAACCTACCACCAACCCTACACCTTACCCTACACCGTACCCTAATCCTAACCCGTGCGTCAGCATGTACCCTGACCCTAACACGTTTCCGTACCCTCACCTGTGTCCTAAACATTGCCGTTCCCTAACCCTGGCGCGGAATGGAAACCTACCACAAAACCTGCACCTTACCCTACGCCGTACCCTAATCCTAACCCGTGCGTCAGCACATACCCTGACCCTAACACGTTTCCGTACCCTCACCTGTGCCCTAAACCTTGCAGTTCCCTAACCCTAACCCTAGCCGGAACGGAAACCTACCAACAACCCTACACCTTACCCGACGCCGTACCCTAATCCTAATCCGTACGCAGACACTGACCCGTGCGTCAGCAAGTACCCTGACCCTAACACGTTTCCGTACCCTCACCTGTGTCCTAAACCTTGCCGTTCCCTAACCCTAGCCCGGAATGGAAACCTACCACAAAACCTACACCTTTCCCTACGCCGTACCCTAATCCTACTCCGTACGCTGACACTGACCCGTGCATCAGCACGTACCCTGACCCTAACATGTTTCCGTACACTCACCTGTGCGCTAAACCTTGCCGTTCCTTAACCCTAACCCTAGCCCGGAATGGAAACCTACCACCATCCCTACACCTTACCCTACGCCGTACCCTAATCCTAATCCGTACGCTGACAGTAACCAGTGCGTCAGCAAGTACCCTGACCCTAACACGTTTCCGTACCCTCACCTGTGTCCAAAACCTTGCAGTTCCCTAACCCTAAACCCAGCGAGCAATGGAAACCTACCACAAAACCTACACCTTACCCTACAACATACCCTAATCCTAATCCGTACGCTGACACTGACCCGTGCTTCAACACGTACCCTGACCCTAACATGTTTCCGTACACTCACCTGTGCCCTAAACCTTGCCGTTCCCTAACCGTAACCCTAGCCAGGAACGGAAACCTACCACCATCCCCACACCTTACCCTACACCGTAGCCTAATCCTAAACTGTACGCAGACAATGACCCGTGCGTCAGCACATACCCTGACCCTAACACGTTTCCGTAACCTCACCTGTGCCCTAAACCTTTCCGTTCCCTAAGCCTAACCCTAGGCCGCACGGAATCCCACCACCAACCCTACACTTTACCCTACGCCGTACCCTAATCCTAACCCGTGCGTCAGCATGTACCCTGACCCTAACACGTTTCCGAACCCTCACCTGTGCCCTAAACCTTGCAGTTCCCTAACCCTAACCCTAGCCCGGAAAGGAAACCTACCACCAACCCTACACCTTACCTTACGCCGTAACCTAATCCTGATCCGTACGCTGACACTGACTCGTGCGTAAGCACGTACCCTGAACCTATCATGTTTCCGTACACTCACCTGTGCCCTAAACCTTGCCGTTCCCTAACCCTAACCCTAGCCAAGAACGGAAACCTACCACCATCCCTACACCTTACCCTACGCCGTACCCTAATCCTAATCTGTACGCTGACAATGACCCGTGCGTCAGCACATACAATGACCCTAACACGTTTCCGTACCCTCACCTGTGCCCTAAACCTTGCAGTTCCCTAAGCCTAACCCTAGCCTGGCATGGAATTCTACCACCAACCCCACACGTTACCCTACGCCGTACCCTAATCCTAACCCGTGCGTCAGCATGTACCCTGACCCTAACACGTTTCCTTACCCTCACCTGTGCCCTAAACCTTGCAGTTCCCTAACTCTAACCCTAGCCCGGAACGGAAACCTACCACCAACCCTACACCTTACCCTACGCCGTACCCTAATCCTAATCCGTACGCTGACACTAACCCGTGCGTCAGCAAGTACCCTGAACCTAACACGTTTCCGTACCCTCACGTGCGTCCGAAGCCTTGCCGTTCCCTAACACTAACCCTAGCGAAGAATGGAAACCTACCACAAAACCTACACCTTACCCGAAGCCATACCCTATTCCTAATCCATACGCTGACACTGACCCGTGCGCCAGCACGTACCCTGACCCTAACATGTTTCCGTACACTCACCTGTGCCCTAAACCTTGCCGTTCCCTAACCCTAACGCTAGCCCGGAACGGAAACCTACCACCATCACTACACCTTACCCTACGCCGTACCCTAATCCTAATCTGTACGCTGACATTGACCCGTGCGTCAGCATGTACCCTGACCCTAACACGTTTCCGTACCCTCACTTGTGCCCTAAACCTTTCCGTTCCCTAAGCCTAATCCTAGGCCGGCACGGAATTCTACCACCAACCCTACACGTTACCCTACACCGTACCCTAATCCTAACCCGTGCTTCAGCATGTACCCTGACCGTAACACATTTCCGTATCCTCACCTGTGCCCTAAACCTTGCCGTTCCCTAACCCTAAACCTAGCCAAGAATGGAAACCTACCAGCATCCGTACACCTTACCCTACGCCGTACCCTAATCCTAATCTGTACGCTGACCATGACCCGTGCGTAAGCACATACCCTGACACTAACACGTTTCCGTACCCTCACCTGTGCCCTAAACCTTTCAGTTCCCTAACCCTAACCCTAGCCAGGAATGGAAACCTACCACCAACCCTACACCTTACCCTACGCCGTACCCTAATCCTAATCCGTACGGTGACACTGACCGTGCGTCAGCAAGTACCCTGACCCTAACACTTTTCCTTACCCACACCTGTGTCCTAAACCTTGCCGTTCCCTAACCCTAAGCCTAACCCGGAATGGGAACCTACCACCATCCCTACACCTTACCCTACGGCGTACCCTAATCCTAATCTGTACGCTGACAATGACCCGTGCGTCAGCAAGTACCCTGACCCTAACACGTTTCCGTACCCTCACCTGTGCCCTAAACCTTGCCGTTCCCTAAGACTAACCCTAGGCCGGCACGGAATCCTACCACCAACCCTACATGTTACCCTACGCCGTACCCTAATCCTAACCCGTGCGTCAGCATGTACCCTGACCCTAACACGTTTCCGTACCCTCACCTGTGCCCTAAACCTTGCAGTTCCCTAACCCTAACCCTAGCCCGGAATGGAAACCTACCACCAACCCTACACCTTACCCTACGCCGTACCCAAATCCTAATCCGTACGGTGACACTGACCCGTGCGTCAGCAAGTATCCTAACCCTATCATGTTTCCGTACCCTCACCTGTGTCCTAAACCTTGCAGTTCCCTAACCCTAACCCTAGCGAGGAATGGAAACCTACCACAAAACCTACACCTTACCCTACGCAATACCCTAATCCTAATCCGTACGCTGACACTGACCCGTGCATCAGCACGTACCCTGACCCTAACATGTTTCCGTACACTCACCTGTGCCCTAAACCTTGCCGTTCCCTAACCCTAAGCCTAGCCCGGAACGGGAACCTACCACCATCCCTACACCTTACCCTACGGCGTACCCTAATCCTAATCTGTACGCTGACAATGACCCGTGCGTCAGCAAGTACCCTGACCCTAACACGTTTCCGTACCCTCACCTGTGCCCTAAACCTTGCCGTTCCCTAAGGCTAACCCTAGGCCGGCACGGAATCCTACCACCAACCCTACACGTTACCCTATGCCGTACCCTAATCCTAACCCGTGCGTCAGCATGTACCCTGACCCTAACACGTTTCCGTACCCTCACCTGTGCCCTAAACCTTGCAGTTCCCTAACCCTAACCCTAGCCCGGAATGGAAACCTACCACCAACCCTACACGTTACCCTACGCCGTACCCTAATCCTAACCCGTGCGTCAGCATGTACCCTGACGCTAACACGTTTCCGTACCCTCACCTGTGTCCTAAACATTGCCGTTCCCTAACCCTAGCGCGGAATGGAAACCTACCACAAAACCTGCACCTTACCCTACGCCGTACCCTAATCCTAACCCGTGCGTCAGCACGTACCCTGACCCTAACACGTTTCCGTACCCTCACCTGTGCCCTAAACCTTGCAGTTCCGTAACCCTAACCCTAGCCCGGAACGGAAACCTACCAACAACCCTACACCTTACCCGACGCCGTACCCTAATCCTAATCCGTACGCTGACACTGACCCGTGCGTCAGCAAGTACCCTGACCCTAACACGTTTCCGTACCCTCACCTGTGTCCTAAACCTTGCCGTTCCCTAACGCTAACCCTAGCCCGGAATGGAAACCTACCACAAAACCTACACCTTTCCCTACGCCGTACCCTAATCCTAATCCGTACGCTGACACTGACCCGTGCATCAGCACGTACCCTGACCCTAACATGTTTCCGTACACTCACCTGTGCCCTAAACCTTGCCGTTCCTTAACCCTAACCCTAACCCGGAATGCAAACCTACCACCATCCCTACACCTTACCCTACGCTGTACCATAATCCTAATCTGTACACTGACATTGACCCGTGCGTCAGCACATACCCTCACCCTAACATGTTTCCATACCCTCACCTGTGCCCTAAACCTTGCCGTTCCCTAAGCCTAACCCTACGCCGGCACGGAATTCTACCACCAACCCTACACGTTACCCTACGCCGTACCCTAATCCTAACCCGTGCGTCAGCATGTACCCTGACCCTAACACGTTTCCGTACCCTCACCTGTGCCCTAAACCTTGCAGTTCCCTAACCCTAACCCTAGCCCGGAATGGAAACCTACCACCAACCCTACACCTTACCCTACGCCGTACCCAAATCCTAATCCGTACGGTGACACTGACCCGTGCGTCAGCAAGTATCCTGACCCTATCACGTTTCCGTACCCTCACCTGTGTCCTAAACCTTGCAGTTCCCTAACCCTAACCCTAGCGAGGAATGGAAACCTACCACAAAACCTACACCTTACCCTACGCAATACCCTAATCCTAATCCGTACGCTGACACTGACCCGTGCATCAGCACGTACCCTGACCCTAACATGTTTCCGTACACTCACCTGTGCCCTAAACCTTGCCGTTCCCTAACCCTAAGCCTAGCCCGGAACGGGAACCTACCACCATCCCTACACCTTACCCTACGGCGTACCCTAATCCTAATCTGTACGCTGACAATGACCCGTGCGTCAGCAAGTACCCTGACCCTAACACGTTTCCGTACCCTCACCTGTGCCCTAAACCTTGCCGTTCCCTAAGGCTAACCCTAGGCCGTCACGGAATCCTACCACCAACCCTACATGTTACCCTATGCCGTACCCTAATCCTAACCCGTGCGTCAGCATGTACCCTGACCCTAACACGTTTCCGTACCCTCACCTGTGCCCTAAACCTTGCAGTTCCCTAACCCTAACCTTAGCCCGGAATGGAAACCTACCACCAACCCTACACGTTACCCTACGCCGTACCCTAATCCTAACCCGTGCGTCAGCATGTACCCTGACGCTAACACGTTTCCGTACCCTCACCTGTGTCCTAAACATTGCCGTTCCCTAACCCTAGCGCGGAATGGAAACCTACCACAAAACCTGCACCTTACCCTACGCCGTACCCTAATCCTAACCCGTGCGTCAGCACGTACCCTGACCCTAACACGTTTCCGTACCCTCACCTGTGCCCTAAACCTTGCAGTTCCGTAACCCTAACCCTAGCCCGGAACGGAAACCTACCAACAACCCTACACCTTACCCGACGCCGTACCCTAATCCTAATCCGTACGCTGACACTGACCCGTGCGTCAGCAAGTACCCTGACCCTAACACGTTTCCGTACCCTCACCTGTGTCCTAAACCTTGCCGTTCCCTAACGCTAACCCTAGCCCGGAATGGAAACCTACCACAAAACCTACACCTTTCCCTATGCCGTACCCTAATCCTAATCCGTACGCTGACACTGACCCGTGCATCAGCACGTACCCTGACCCTAACATGTTTCCGTACACTCACCTGTGCCCTAAACCTTGCCGTTCCTTAACCCTAACCCTAACCCGGAATGCAAACCTACCACCATCCCTACAGCTTTCCCTACGCCGTACCCTAATCCTAATCTGTACACTGACATTGACCCGTGCGTCAGCACATACCCTCACCCTAACATGTTTCCGTACCCTCACCTGTGCCCTAAACCTTGCCGTTCCCTAAGCCTAACCCTACGCCGGCACGGAATTCTACCACCAACCCTACACGTTACCCTACGCCGTACCCTAATCCTAACCCGTGCGTCAGCATGTACCCTGACCCTAACACGTTTCCGTACCTTCACCTGTGCCCTAAACCTTGCAGTTCCCTAACCCTAACCCTAGCCCGGAATGGAAACCTACCACCAACCCTACACGTTACCCTACGCCGTACCCTAATCCTAACCCGTGCGTCAGCATGTACCCTGACCCTAACACGTTTCCGTACCCTCACCTGTGTCCTAAACATTGCCGTTCCCTAACCCTAGCGCGGAATGGAAACCTACCACAAAACCTGCACCTTACCCTACGCCGTACCCTAATCCTAACCCGTGCGTCAGCACGTACCCTGACCCTAACACGTTTCCGTACCCTCACCTGTGCCCTAAACCTTGCAGTTCCGTAACCCTAACCCTAGCCCGGAACGGAAACCTACCAACAACCCTACACCTTACCCGACGCCGTACCCTAATCCTAATCCGTACGCTGACACTGACCCGTGCGTCAGCAAGTACCCTGACTCTAACACGTTTCCGTACCCTCACCTGTGTCCTAAACCTTGCCGTTCCCTAACGCTAACCCTAGCCCGGAATGGAAACCTACCACAAAACCTACACCTTTCCCTACGCCGTACCCTAATCCTAATCCGTACGCTGACACTGACCCGTGCATCAGCACGTACCCTGACCCTAACATGTTTCCGTACACTCACCTGAGCCCTAAACCTTGCCGTTCCTTAACCCTAACCCTAACCCGGAATGCAAACCTACCACCATCCCTACACCTTACCCTACGCCGTACCCTAATCCTAATCTGTACACTGACATTGACCCGTGCGTCAGCACATACCCTCACCCTAACATGTTTCCGTACCCTCACCTGTGCCCTAAACCTTGCCGTTCCCTAAGCCTAACCCTACGCCGGCACGGAATTCTACCACCAACCCTACACGTTACCCTACGCCGTACCCTAATCCTAACCCGTGCGTCAGCATGTACCCTGACCCTAACACGTTTCCGTACCCTCACCTGTGCCCTAAACCTTGCAGTTCCCTAACCCTAACCCTAGCCCGGAATGGAAACCTACCACCAACCCTACACCTTACCCTACGCCGTACCCAAATCCTAATCCGTACGGTGACACTGACCCGTGCGTCAGCAAGTATCCTAACCCTATCACGTTTCCGTACCCTCACCTGTGTCCTAAACCTTGCAGTTCCCTAACCCTAACCCTAGCGAGGAATGGAAACCTACCACAAAACCTACACCTTACCCTACGCAATACCCTAATCCTAATCCGTACGCTGACACTGACCCGTGCATCAGCACGTACCCTGACCCTAACATGTTTCCGTACACTCACCTGTGCCCTAAACCTTGCCGTTCCCTAACCCTAAGCCTAGCCCGGAACGGGAACCTACCACCATCCCTACACCTTACCCTACGGCGTACCCTAATCCTAATCTGTACGCTGACAATGACCCGTGCGTCAGCAAGTACCCTGACCCTAACACGTTTCCGTACCCTCACCTGTGCCCTAAACCTTGCCGTTCCCTAAGGCTAACCCTAGGCCGGCACGGAATCCTACCACCAACCCTACACGTTACCCTATGCCGTACCCTAATCCTAACCCGTGCGTCAGCATGTACCCTGACCCTAACACGTTTCCGTACCCTCACCTGTGCCCTAAACCTTGCAGTTCCCTAACCCTAACCCTAGCCCGGAATGGAAACCTACCACCAACCCTACACGTTACCCTACGCCGTACCCTAATCCTAACCCGTGCGTCAGCATGTACCCTGACGCTAACACGTTTCCGTACCCTCACCTGTGTCCTAAACATTGCCGTTCCCTAACCCTAGCGCGGAATGGAAACCTACCACAAAACCTGCACCTTACCCTACGCCGTACCCTAATCCTAACCCGTGCGTCAGCACGTACCCTGACCCTAACACGTTTCCGTACCCTCACCTGTGCCCTAAACCTTGCAGTTCCGTAACCCTAACCCTAGCCCGGAACGGAAACCTACCAACAACCCTACACCTTACCCGACGCCGTACCCTAATCCTAATCCGTACGCTGACACTGACCCGTGCGTCAGCAAGTACCCTGACCCTAACACGTTTCCGTACCCTCACCTGTGTCCTAAACCTTGCCGTTCCCTAACGCTAACCCTAGCCCGGAATGGAAACCTACCACAAAACCTACACCTTTCCCTACGCCGTACCCTAATCCTAATCCGTACGCTGACACTGACCCGTGCATCAGCACGTACCCTGACCCTAACATGTTTCCGTACACTCACCTGTGCCCTAAACCATGCCGTTCCTTAACCCTAACCCTAACCCGGAATGCAAACCTACCACCATCCCTACACCTTACCCTACGCTGTACCCTAATCCTAATCTGTACACTGACATTGACCCGTGCGTCAGCACATACCCTCACCCTAACATGTTTCCATACCCTCACCTGTGCCCTAAACCTTGCCGTTCCCTAAGCCTAACCCTACGCCGGCACGGAATTCTACCACCAACCCTACACGTTACCCTACGCCGTACCCTAATCCTAACCCGTGCGTCAGCATGTACCCTGACCCTAACACGTTTCCGTACCCTCACCTGTGCCCTAAACCTTGCAGTTCCCTAACCCTAACCCTAGCCCGGAATGGAAACCTACCACCAACCCTACACCTTACCCTACGCCGTACCCAAATCCTAATCCGTACGGTGACACTGACCCGTGCGTCAGCAAGTATCCTGACCCTATCACGTTTCCGTACCCTCACCTGTGTCCTAAACCTTGCAGTTCCCTAACCCTAACCCTAGCGAGGAATGGAAACCTACCACAAAACCTACACCTTACCCTACGCAATACCCTAATCCTAATCCGTACGCTGACACTGACCCGTGCATCAGCACGTTCCCTGACCCTAACATGTTTCCGTACACTCACCGGTGCCCTAAACCTTGCCGTTCCCTAACCCTAAGCCTAGCCCGGAACGGGAACCTACAACCATCCCTACACCTTACCCTACGGCGTACCCTAATCCTAATCTGTACGCTGACAATGACCCGTGCGTCAGCAAGTACCCTGACCCTAACACGTTTCCGTACCCTCACCTGTGCCCTAAACCTTGCCGTTCCCTAAGGCTAACCCTAGGCCGGCATGGAATCCTACCACCAACCCTACACGTTACCCTATGCCGTACCCTAATCCTAACCCGTGCGTCAGCATGTACCCTGACCCTAACACGTTTCCGTACCCTCACCTGTGCCCTAAACCTTGCAGTTCCCTAACCCTAACCCTAGCCCGGAATGGAAACCTACCACCAACCCTACACGTTACCCTACGCCGTACCCTAATCCTAACCCGTGCGTCAGCATGTACCCTGACGCTAACACGTTTCCGTACCCTCACCTGTGTCCTAAACATTGCCGTTCCCTAACCCTAGCGCGGAATGGAAACCTACCACAAAACCTGCACCTTACCCTACGCCGTACCCTAATCCTAACCCGTGCGTCAGCACGTACCCTGACCCTAACACGTTTCCGTACCCTCACCTGTGCCCTAAACCTTGCAGTTCCGTAACCCTAACCCTAGCCCGGAACGGAAACCTACCAACAACCCTACACCTTACCCGATGCCGTACCCTAATCCTAATCCGTACGCTGACACTGACCCGTGCGTCAGCAAGTACCCTGACCCTAACACGTTTCCGTACCCTCACCTGTGTCCTAAACCTTGCCGTTCCCTAACGCTAACCCTAGCCCGGAATGGAAACCTACCACAAAACCTACACCTTTCCCTACGCCGTACCCTAATCCTAATCCGTACGCTGACACTGACCCGTGCATCAGCACGTACCCTGACCCTAACATGTTTCCATACACTCACCTGTGCCCTAAACCTTGCCGTTCCTTAACCCTAACCCTAACCCGGAATGCAAACCTACCACCATCCCTACACCTTACCCTACGCCGTACCCTAATCCTAATCTGTACACTGACATTGACCCGTGCGTCAGCACATACCCTCACCCTAACATGTTTCCGTACCCTCACCTGTGCCCTAAACCTTGCCGTTCCCTAAGCCTAACCCTACGCCGGCACGGAATTCTACCACCAACCCTACACGTTACCCTACGCCGTACCCTAATCCTAACCCGTGCGTCAGCATGTACCCTGACCCTAACACGTTTCCGTACCCTCACCTGTGCCCTAAACCTTGCAGTTCCCTAACCCTAACCCTAGCCCGGAATGGAAACCTACCACCAACCCTACACCTTACCCTACGCCGTACCCAAATCCTAATCCGTATGGTGACACTGACCCGTGCGTCAGCAAGTATCCTGACCCTATCACGTTTCCGTACCCTCACCTGTGTCCTAAACCTTGCAGTTCCCTAACCCTAACCCTAGCGAGGAATGGAAACCTACCACAAAACCTACACCTTACCCTACGCAATACCCTAATCCTAATCCATACGCTGACACTGACCCGTGCATCATCACGTACCCTGACCCTAACATGTTTCTGTACACTCACCTGTGCCCTAAACCTTGCCGTTCCCTAACCCTAAGCCTAGCCCGGAATGGGAACCTACCACCATCCCTACACCTTACCCTACGGCGTACCCTAATCCTAATCTGTACGCTGACAATGACCCGTGCGTCAGCAAGTACCCTGACCCTAACACGTTTCCGTACCCTCACCTGTGCCCTAAACATTGCCGTTCCCTAAGGCTAACCCTAGGCCGGCACGGAATCCTACCACCAACCCTACACGTTACCCTATGCCGTACCCTAATCCTAACCCGTGCGTCAGCATGTACCCTGACCCTAACACGTTTCCGTACCCTCACCTGTGCCCTAAACCTTGCAGTTCCCTAACCCTAACCCTAGCCCGGAATGGAAACCTACCACCAACCCTACACCTTACCCTACACCGTACCCTAATCCTAACCCGTGCGTAAGCATGTACCCTGACCCTAACACGTTTCCGTACCCTCACCTGTGTCCTAAACATTGCCGTTCCCTAACCCTAGCGCGGAATGGAAACCTACCACAAAACTTGCACCTTACCCTACGCCGTACCCTAATCCTAACCCGTGCGTCAGCATGTACCCTGACCCTAACACGTTTCCGTACCCTCACCTGTGCCCTAAACCTTGCAGTTCCCTAACCCTAACCCTAGCCCGGAATGGAAACCTACCACCAACCCTACACGTTACCCTACGCCGTACCCTAATCCTAACCCGTGCGTCAGCATGTACCCGGACCCTAACACGTTTCCGTACCCTCACCTGTGTCCTAAACATTGCCGTTCCCTAACCCTAGTGCGGAATGGAAACCTACCACAAAACCTGCACCTTACCCTACGCCGTACCCTAATCCTAACCCGTGCGTCAGCACGTACCCTGACCCTAACACGTTTCCGTACCCTCACCTGTGCCCTAAACCTTGCAGTTCCGTAACCCTAACCCTAGCCCGGAACAGAAACCTACCAACAACCCTACACCTTACCCGACGCCGTACCCTAATCCTAATCCGTACGCTGACACTGACCCGTGCATCAGCAAGTACCCTGACCCTAACACGTTTCCGTACCCTCACCTGTGTCCTAAACCTTGCCGTTCCCTAACGCTAACCCTAGCCCGGAATGGAAACCTACCACAAAACCTACACCTTTCCCTACGCCGTACCCTAATCCTAATCCGTACGCTGACACTGACCCGTGCATCAGCACGTACCCTGACCCTAACATGTTTCCGTACACTCACCTGTGCCCTAAACCTTGCCGTTCCTTAACCCTAACCGTAACCCGGAATGCAAACCTACCACCATCCCTACACCTTACCCTACGCCGTACCCTAATCCTAATCTGTACACTGACATTGACCCGTGCGTCAGCACATACCCTCACCCTAACATGTTTCCGTACCCTCACCTGTGCCCTAAACCTTGCCGTTCCCTAACCCTAACCCTACGCCGGCACGGAATTCTACCACCAACCCTACACGTTACCCTACGCCGTACCCTAATCCTAACCCGTGCGTCAGCATGTACCCTGACCCTAACACGTTTCCGTACCCTCACCTGTGCCCTAAACCTTGCAGTTCCCTAACCCTAACCCTAGCCCGGAATGGAAACCTACCACCAACCCTACACCTTACCCTACGCCGTACCCAAATCCTAATCCGTACGGTGACACTGACCCGTGCGTCAGCAAGTATCCTGACCCTATCACGTTTCCGTACCCTCACCTGTGTCCTAAACCTTGCAGTTCCCTAACCCTAACCCTAGCGAGGAATGGAAACCTACCACAAAACCTACACCTTACCCTACGCAATACCCTAATCCTAATCCGTACGCTGACACTGACCCGTGCATCAGCACGTACCCTGACCCTAACATGTTTCCGTACACTCACCTGTGCCCTAAACCTTGCCGTTCCCTAACCCTAAGCCTAGCCCGGAACGGGAACCTACCACCATCCCTACACCTTACCCTACGGCGTACCCTAATCCTAATCTGTACGCTGACAATGACCCGTGCGTCAGCAAGTACCCTGACCCTAACACGTTTCCGTACCCTCACCTGTGCCCTAAACCTTGCCGTTCCCTAAGGCTAACCCTAGGCCGGCACGGAATCCTACCACCAACCCTACACGTTACCCTATGCCGTACCCTAATCCTAACCCGTGCGTCAGCATGTACCCTGACCCTAACACGTTTCCGTACCCTCACCTGTGCCCTAAACCTTGCAGTTCCCTAACCCTAACCCTAGCCCGGAATGGAAACCTACCACCAACCCTACACGTTACCCTATGCCGTACCCTAATCCTAACCCGTGCGTCAGCATGTACCCTGACGCTAACACGTTTCTGTACCCTCACCTGTGTCCTAAACATTGCCGTTCCCTAACCCTAGCGCGGAATGGAAACCTACCACAAAACCTGCACCTTACCCTACGCCGTACCCTAATCCTAACCCGTGCGTCAGCACGTACCCTGACCCTAACACGTTTCCGTACCCTCACCTGTGCCCTAAACCTTGCAGTTCCGTAACCCTAACCCTAGCCCGGAACGGAAACCTACCAACAACCCTACACCTTACCCGACGCCGTACCCTAATCCTAATCCGTACGCTGACACTGACCCGTGCGTCAGCAAGTCCCCTGACCCTAACACGTTTCCGTACCCTCACCTGTGTCCTAAACCTTGCCGTTCCCTAACGCTAACCCTAGCCTGGAATGGAAACCTACCACAAAACCTACACCTTTCCCTACGCCGTACCCTAATCCTAATCCGTACGCTGACACTGACCCGTGCATCAGCACGTACCCTGACCCTAACATGTTTCCGTACACTCACCTGTGCCCTAAACCTTGCCGTTCCCTAACCCTAAGCCTAGCCCGGAACGGGAACCTACCACCATCCCTACACCTTACCCTACACCGTACCCTAATCCTAATCTGTACGCTGACAATGACCCGTGCGTCAGCAAGTACCCTGACCCTAACACGTTTCCGTACCCTCACCTGTGCCCTAAACCTTGCCGTTCCCTAAGCCTAACCATAGGCCGGCACGGAATCCTACCACCAACCCTACACGTTACCCTATGCCGTACCCTAATCCTAACCCGTGCGTCAGCATGTACCCTGACCCTAACACGTTTCCGTACCCTCACCTGTGCCCTAAACCTTGCAGTTCCCTAACCCTAACCCTAGCCCGGAAAGGAAACCTACCACCAACCCTACACCTTACCTTACACCGTAACCTAATCCTGATCCGTACGCTGACAATGACCCGTGCGTAAGCACGTACCCTGAACCTAACATGTTTCCGTACACTCACCTGTGCCCTAAACCTTGCCGTTCCCTAACCCTAACCCTAGCCAAGAACGGAAACCTACCACCATCCCTACACCTTACCCTACACCGTACCCTAATCCTAATCTGTATGCTGACAATGACCCGTGCGTCAGCACATACCCTGACCCTAACACGTTTCCGTAACCTCACCTGTGCCCTAAACCTTGCATTTCCCTAACCCTAACCCTAGCCAGGAACGGAAACCTACCACCAACCCTACACCTTACCCTACGCCGTACCCTAATCCTAATCCATACGCTGACACTGACCCGTGCGTCAGCAAGTACCCTGACCCTAACACTTTTCCGTACCCACACCTGTGTCCTAAACCTTGCCGTTCCCTAACCCTAACCCTAGCCCGGAACGGAAACCTACCACCATCCCTACACCTTACCCTACGCCGTACCCTAATCCTAATCTGTACGCTGACAATGACCCGTGCGTCAGCCCATACCCTGACCCTAACACGTTTCCGTACCCTCCCCTGTGCCCTAAACCTTGCCGTTCCCTAAGCCTAACCCTAGCCCGGCAAGGAATTCTACCACCAACCCCACACGTTACCCTACGCCGTACCCTAATCCTAACCCATGCGTCAGAATGTACCCTGACCCTAACACGTTTCCTTACCCTCACCTGTGCCGTAAACCTTGCAGTTCCCTAACCCTAACCCTAGCCCGGAACAGAAAACTACCACCAACCCTACACCTTACCCTACGCCGTACCCTAATCCTAATCCGTACCCTTACACTAACCCGTGCGTCAGCAAGTACCCTGACCCTAACACGTTTCCGTACCCTCACCTGCGTCCGAAGCCTTGCCGTTCCATAACACTAACCCTAGAAAAGAATGGAAACCTACCACAAAACCTACACCTTACCCTACGCAATACCCTAATCCTAATCCGTACACTGACACTGACCCGTGCGCCAGCACGTACCCTGACCCTAACATGTTTCCGTACACTCACCTGTGCCCTAAACCTTGCCGTTCCCTAACCCTAACCCTAGCCCGGAACGGAAACCTACCACCATCCCTACACCTTACCCTACGCCGTACCCTAATCCTAATCTGTACGCTGACAATGACCCGTGCGTCAGCAAGTACCCTGACCCTAACACGTTTCCGTACCCTCACCTGTGCCCTAAACCTTGCCGTTCCCTAAGGCTAACCCTAGGCCGGCACAGAATCCTACCACGAACCCTACACGTTACCCTATGCCGTACTCTAATCCTAACCCGTGCGTCAGCATGTACCCTAACCCTAACACGTTTCCGTACCCTCACCTGTGCCCTAAACCTTGCAGTTCCCTAACCCTAACCCTAGCCCGGAATGGAAACCTACCACCAACCCTACACCTTACCCTACGCCATACCATACTCCTAATCCGTACGCTGACACTGACCCATGCTTCAGCACGTACCCTGACCCTAACATGTTTCCGTACACTCACCTGTGCCCTAAACCTTGCCGTTCCCTAACCCTAAGCCTAGCCCAGAACGGAAACCTTCCACCAACCCTACACCTTACCCTACGCCGTACCCTAATCCTAATCTGTACGCTGACAATGACCCGTGCGTCAGCACATACCCTGACCCTAACACGTTTCCGTACCTTCACCTGTGCCCTAAACCTTGCCGTTCCCTAAACCTAACCATAGCCCGGCACGGAATTCTACCACCAACCCCACACGTTACTCTACGCCGTACCCTAATCCTAACCCTTGCGTCAGCATGTACCCTGACCCTAACACGTTTCTGTACCCTCACCTGTGCCCTAAACCTTGCAGTTCCCTAACCCTATCCCAAGCCCGCAATGGAAACCTACCACCAACCCTACACCTTACCCTACGCCGTACCCTAATCCTAATCCGTACGCTGACACTGACCCGTGCGTCAGCAAGTACCCTGACCCTAAAACGTTTCCGTACCCTCACCTGTGCCCTAAACCTTGCAGTTCCCTAACCCTAACCCTAGCCCGGAATGGAAACCTACCACCAACCCTACACCTTACCCTACACTGTAACCTAATCCTAATCCGTACGCTGACACTGACTCGTGCGTCAGCACGTACCCTGACCCTAACATGTTTCCGTACACTCACCTGTGCCCTAAACCTTGCCGTTCCCTAACCCTAACCCTAGCCCGGAACGGAAACCTACCACCATCCCTACACCTTACCCGACGCCGTACCCTAATCCTAATCTGTACGCTGACAATGACCCGTGCGTCAGCACATACCCTGACCCTAACACGTTTCCGTACCCTCACCTGTGCCCTAAACCTTGCCGTTCCCTAAGCCTAACCCTAGGCCGGCACGGAATTCTACCACCAACCCCACACGTTACCCTACGCCGTACCCTAATCCTAACCCGTGCGTCAGCATGTACCCTGACCCTAAAACGTTTCCGTACCCTCACCTGTGCCCTAAACCTTGCAGTTCCCTAACCCTAACCCTAGCCCGCAATGGAAACCTACCACCAACCCTACACCTTACCCTATGCCGTACCGTAATCCTAATCCGTACGCTGACAATGACCCGTGCGTCAGCACGTTCCCTGACCCTAACATGTTTCTGTACACTCACCTGTGCCCTAAACCTTGCTGTTCCCTAACCCTAACCCTAGCCCGGAACGGAAACCTACCACCATCCCTACACCTTACCCTACACCGTACCCTAATCCTAATCTGTACGCTGACAATGACCCATGCGTCAGCACATACCCTGACCCTAACATGTTTCCGTACCCTCACCTGTGCCCTAAACCTTGCCGTTCCCTAAGCCTAACCCTAGGCCGGCACGGAATTCTACCACCAAACCTATACGTTACCCTACGCCGTACCCTAATCCTAACCGATGCGTCAGCAGGTACCCTGACCCTAACACGTTTCCATACCCACACCTGTGTCCTAAACCTTGCTGTTCCCTAAACCTAACCCTAGGCCAAACGAAAACCTACCACCAACCCTACACCTTACCCTACGCCGTACCCTAATCCTAATCCGTACGCTGACACTAACCAGTGCGTCAGCAAGTACCCTGACCCTAACACGTTTCCGTACCCTCACCTGTGTCCACAACCTTGCAGTTCCCTAACCCTAACCCTAGCGAGGAATGGAAACCTACCACAAAACCTACACCTTACCCTACGACATACCCTAATCCTAATCCGTATGCTGACACTGACCCGTGCGTCAGCACGTACCCTGACCCTAACATGTTTCCGTACACTCACCTGTGCTGTAAACCTTGCCGTTCCCTAACCCTAACCCTATCCCGGAACGGAAAACTACCACCATCCCCACACCTTACCCTACGCCGTAGCCTAATCCTAAACTGTACGCTGACAACGACCCGTGCGTCAGCACACACCCTGACCCTAACACGTTTCCGTAACCTCACCTGTGCCCTAAACCTTGCCGTTCCCTAAGCCTAACCCTAGGCCGGCACGGAATCCTACCACCCACCCTACACGTTACCCTACGCCGTACCCTAATCCTAACCCATGCGTCAGCAGGTACCCTGACCCTAACACATTTCCATACCCTCACCTGTGCCCTAAACCTTGCAGTTCCCTAACCCTAACCCTAGCCCGGAATGGAAAACTACCACCAACCCTACACCTTACCCTACACCGTACCCTAATCCTAATCCGTATGCTGACACTGACCCGTGCGTCAGCACGTACCCTGACCCTAACATGTTTCCGTACACTCACCTGTGCCCTAAACCTTGCCGTTCCCTAACCCTAACCCTAGCCCGGAACGGAAACCTACCACCATCCCTACACCTTACCCTAAGCCGTACCCTAATCTTAATCTGTACGCTGACAATGACCCGTGCGTCAGCACATACCCTGACCGTAACACGTTTCCGTACCCTCACCTGTGCCCTAAACCTTGCCGTTCCCTAAGCCTAACCCTAGCCCGGCACGGACTTCTACCACCAACCCCACACGTTACCCTACGCCGTACCCTAATCCTAACCCGTGCGTCAGCATGTACCCTGACCCTAACACGTTTACTTACCCTCACCTGTGCCCTAAACCTTGCAGTTCCCTAACCCTAACCCTAGCCCGGAACGAAAACTTACCACCAACCCTACACCTTAACCTAGGCCGTACCCTAATCCTAATCCGTACGCTGACACTGACCCGTGCGTCAGCACGTACCCTGACCCTAACATGTTTCCGTACACTCACCTGTGCCCTAAACCTTGCCATTCCCTAAGCCTAACCCTAGGCCGGCACGGAATCCTACCACCAACCCTACATGTTACCCTACGCCGTACCCTAATCCTAACCCGTGCGTCAGCATGTACCCTGACCCTAACACGTTTCCGTACCCTCACCTGTGCCCTAAATCTTGCAGTTCCCTAACCCTAACCCTAGCCCGGAACGGAAACCTACCACCAACCCTACACCTTACCCGACGCCGTACCCTAATCCTAATCCGTACGCTGACACTGACCCGTGCATCAGCAAGTTCCCTGACCCTAACAAGTTTCTGTACGCACACCTGTGTCCTAAACCTTGCCCTTCCCTAACCCTAACCCTAGCCCAAACGGAAACCTACCACCAACCCTACACCTTACCCTACGCCATACCCTAATCTTAATCCGTACGCTGACACTGACCCGTGGGTCAGCACGTACCCTGACCCTAACACGTTTCTGTCCCCTCACCTGTGCCCTAAACCTTACAGTTCCCTAACCCTAGCCCTAGCCCGGAATGGAAACCTACCACCAACCCTACACCTTACCCTACACCGTACCCTAATCCTAACCCGTGCGTCAGCATGTACCCTGACCCTAACACGTTTCCGTACCCTCACCTGTGTCCTAAACATTGCCGTTCCCTAACCCTGGCGCGGAATGGAAACCTACCACAAAACCTGCACCTTACCCTACGCCGTACCCTAATCCTAACCCGTGCGTCAGCACATACCCTGACCCTAACACGTTTCCGTACCCTCACCTGTGCCCTAAACCTTGCAGTTCCCTAACCCTAACCCTAGCCGGAACGGAAACCTACCAACAACCCTACACCTTACCCGACGCCATACCCTAATCCTAATCCGTACGCAGACACTGACCCGTGCGTCAGCAAGTACCCTGACCCTAACACGTTTCCGTACCCTCACCTGTGTCCTAAACCTTGCCGTTCCCTAACCCTAGCCCGGAATGGAAACCTACCACAAAACCTACACCTTTCCCTACGCCGTACCCTAATCCTACTCCGTACGCTGACACTGACCCGTGCATCAGCACGTACCCTGACCCTAACATGTTTCCGTACACTCACCTGTGCGCTAAACCTTGCCGTTCCTTAACCCTAACCCTAGCCCGGAATGGAAACCTACCACCATCCCTACACCTTACCCTACGCCGTACCCTAATCCTAATCCGTACGCTGACAGTAACCAGTGCGTCAGCAAGTACCCTGACCCTAACACGTTTCCGTACCCTCACCTGTGTCCAAAACCTTGCAGTTCCCTAACCCTAAACCCAGCGAGGAATGGAAACCTACCACAAAACCTACACCTTACCCTACAACATACCCTAATCCTAATCCGTACGCTGACACTGACCCGTGCTTCAACACGTACCCTGACCCTAACATGTTTCCGTACACTCACCTGTGCCCTAAACCTTGCCGTTCCCTAACCGTAACCCTAGCCAGGAACGGAAACCTACCACCATCCCCACACCTTACCCTACACCGTAGCCTAATCCTAAACTGTACGCAGACAATGACCCGTGCGTCAGCACATACCCTGACCCTAACACGTTTCCGTAACCTCACCTGTGCCCTAAACCTTTCCGTTCCCTAAGCCTAACCCTAGGCCGCACGGAATCCCACCACCAACCCTACACTTTACCCTACGCCGTACCCTAATCCTAACCCGTGCGTCAGCATGTACCCTGACCCTAACACGTTTCCGAACCCTCACCTGTGCCCTAAACCTTGCAGTTCCCTAACCCTAACCCTAGCCCGGAAAGGAAACCTACCACCAACCCTACACCTTACCTTACGCCGTAACCTAATCCTGATCCGTACGCTGACACTGACCCGTGCGTAAGCACGTACCCTGAACCTATCATGTTTCCGTACACTCACCTGTGCCCTAAACCTTGCCGTTCCCTAACCCTAACCCTAGCCAAGAACGGAAACCTACCACCATCCCTACACCTTACCCTACGCCGTACCCTAATCCTAATCTGTACGCTGACAATGACCCGTGCGTCAGCACGTACCCTGACCCTAACATGTTTCCGTACACTCACCGGTGCCCTAAACCTTGCCGTTCCCTAACCCTAAGCCTAGCCCGGAACGGGAACCTACAACCATCCCTACACCTTACCCTACGGCGTACCCTAATCCTGATCTGTACGCTGACAATGACCCGTGCGTCAGCAAGTACCCTGACCCTAACACGTTTCCGTACCCTCACCTGTGCCCTAAACCTTGCCGTTCCCTAAGGCTAACCCTAGGCCGGCATGGAATCCTACCACCAACCCTACACGTTACCCTATGCCGTACCCTAATCCTAACCCGTGCGTCAGCATGTACCCTGACCCTAACACGTTTCCGTACCCTCACCTGTGCCCTAAACCTTGCAGTTCCCTAACCCTAACCCTAGCCCGGAATGGAAACCTACCACCAACCCTACACGTTACCCTACGCCGTACCCTAATCCTAACCCGTGCGTCAGCATGTACCCTGACGCTAACACGTTTCCGTACCCTCACCTGTGTCCTAAACATTGCCGTTCCCTAACCCTAGCGCGGAATGGAAACCTACCACAAAACCTGCACCTTACCCTACGCCGTACCCTAATCCTAACCCGTGCGTCAGCACGTACCCTGACCCTAACACGTTTCCGTACCCTCACCTGTGCCCTAAACCTTGCAGTTCCGTAACCCTAACCCTAGCCCGGAACGGAAACCTACCAACAACCCTACACCTTACCCGATGCCGTACCCTAATCCTAATCCGTACGCTGACACTGACCCGTGCGTCAGCAAGTACCCTGACCCTAACACGTTTCCGTACCCTCACCTGTGTCCTAAACCTTGCCGTTCCCTAACGCTAACCCTAGCCCGGAATGGAAACCTACCACAAAACCTACACCTTTCCCTACGCCGTACCCTAATCCTAATCCGTACGCTGACACTGACCCGTGCATCAGCACGTACCCTGACCCTAACATGTTTCCATACACTCACCTGTGCCCTAAACCTTGCCGTTCCTTAACCCTAACCCTAACCCGGAATGCAAACCTACCACCATCCCTACACCTTACCCTACGCCGTACCCTAATCCTAATCTGTACACTGACATTGACCCGTGCGTCAGCACATACCCTCACCCTAACATGTTTCCGTACCCTCACCTGTGCCCTAAACCTTGCCGTTCCCTAAGCCTAACCCTACGCCGGCACGGAATTCTACCACCAACCCTACACGTTACCCTACGCCGTACCCTAATCCTAACCCGTGCGTCAGCATGTACCCTGACCCTAACACGTTTCCGTACCCTCACCTGTGCCCTAAACCTTGCAGTTCCCTAACCCTAACCCTAGCCCGGAATGGAAACCTACCACCAACCCTACACCTTACCCTACGCCGTACCCAAATCCTAATCCGTATGGTGACACTGACCCGTGCGTCAGCAAGTATCCTGACCCTATCACGTTTCCGTACCCTCACCTGTGTCCTAAACCTTGCAGTTCCCTAACCCTAACCCTAGCGAGGAATGGAAACCTACCACAAAACCTACACCTTACCCTACGCAATACCCTAATCCTAATCCATACGCTGACACTGACCCGTGCATCATCACGTACCCTGACCCTAACATGTTTCTGTACACTCACCTGTGCCCTAAACCTTGCCGTTCCCTAACCCTAAGCCTAGCCCGGAATGGGAACCTACCACCATCCCTACACCTTACCCTACGGCGTACCCTAATCCTAATCTGTACGCTGACAATGACCCGTGCGTCAGCAAGTACCCTGACCCTAACACGTTTCCGTACCCTCACCTGTGCCCTAAACATTGCCGTTCCCTAAGGCTAACCCTAGGCCGGCACGGAATCCTACCACCAACCCTACACGTTACCCTATGCCGTACCCTAATCCTAACCCGTGCGTCAGCATGTACCCTGACCCTAACACGTTTCCGTACCCTCACCTGTGCCCTAAACCTTGCAGTTCCCTAACCCTAACCCTAGCCCGGAATGGAAACCTACCACCAACCCTACACCTTACCCTACACCGTACCCTAATCCTAACCCGTGCGTAAGCATGTACCCTGACCCTAACACGTTTCCGTACCCTCACCTGTGTCCTAAACATTGCCGTTCCCTAACCCTAGCGCGGAATGGAAACCTACCACAAAACTTGCACCTTACCCTACGCCGTACCCTAATCCTAACCCGTGCGTCAGCATGTACCCTGACCCTAACACGTTTCCGTACCCTCACCTGTGCCCTAAACCTTGCAGTTCCCTAACCCTAACCCTAGCCCGGAATGGAAACCTACCACCAACCCTACACGTTACCCTACGCCGTACCCTAATCCTAACCCGTGCGTCAGCATGTACCCGGACCCTAACACGTTTCCGTACCCTCACCTGTGTCCTAAACATTGCCGTTCCCTAACCCTAGTGCGGAATGGAAACCTACCACAAAACCTGCACCTTACCCTACGCCGTACCCTAATCCTAACCCGTGCGTCAGCACGTACCCTGACCCTAACACGTTTCCGTACCCTCACCTGTGCCCTAAACCTTGCAGTTCCGTAACCCTAACCCTAGCCCGGAACAGAAACCTACCAACAACCCTACACCTTACCCGACGCCGTACCCTAATCCTAATCCGTACGCTGACACTGACCCGTGCATCAGCAAGTACCCTGACCCTAACACGTTTCCGTACCCTCACCTGTGTCCTAAACCTTGCCGTTCCCTAACGCTAACCCTAGCCCGGAATGGAAACCTACCACAAAACCTACACCTTTCCCTACGCCGTACCCTAATCCTAATCCGTACGCTGACACTGACCCGTGCATCAGCACGTACCCTGACCCTAACATGTTTCCGTACACTCACCTGTGCCCTAAACCTTGCCGTTCCTTAACCCTAACCGTAACCCGGAATGCAAACCTACCACCATCCCTACACCTTACCCTACGCCGTACCCTAATCCTAATCTGTACACTGACATTGACCCGTGCGTCAGCACATACCCTCACCCTAACATGTTTCCGTACCCTCACCTGTGCCCTAAACCTTGCCGTTCCCTAACCCTAACCCTACGCCGGCACGGAATTCTACCACCAACCCTACACGTTACCCTACGCCGTACCCTAATCCTAACCCGTGCGTCAGCATGTACCCTGACCCTAACACGTTTCCGTACCCTCACCTGTGCCCTAAACCTTGCAGTTCCCTAACCCTAACCCTAGCCCGGAATGGAAACCTACCACCAACCCTACACCTTACCCTACGCCGTACCCAAATCCTAATCCGTACGGTGACACTGACCCGTGCGTCAGCAAGTATCCTGACCCTATCACGTTTCCGTACCCTCACCTGTGTCCTAAACCTTGCAGTTCCCTAACCCTAACCCTAGCGAGGAATGGAAACCTACCACAAAACCTACACCTTACCCTACGCAATACCCTAATCCTAATCCGTACGCTGACACTGACCCGTGCATCAGCACGTACCCTGACCCTAACATGTTTCCGTACACTCACCTGTGCCCTAAACCTTGCCGTTCCCTAACCCTAAGCCTAGCCCGGAACGGGAACCTACCACCATCCCTACACCTTACCCTACGGCGTACCCTAATCCTAATCTGTACGCTGACAATGACCCGTGCGTCAGCAAGTACCCTGACCCTAACACGTTTCCGTACCCTCACCTGTGCCCTAAACCTTGCCGTTCCCTAAGGCTAACCCTAGGCCGGCACGGAATCCTACCACCAACCCTACACGTTACCCTATGCCGTACCCTAATCCTAACCCGTGCGTCAGCATGTACCCTGACCCTAACACGTTTCCGTACCCTCACCTGTGCCCTAAACCTTGCAGTTCCCTAACCCTAACCCTAGCCCGGAATGGAAACCTACCACCAACCCTACACGTTACCCTATGCCGTACCCTAATCCTAACCCGTGCGTCAGCATGTACCCTGACGCTAACACGTTTCTGTACCCTCACCTGTGTCCTAAACATTGCCGTTCCCTAACCCTAGCGCGGAATGGAAACCTACCACAAAACCTGCACCTTACCCTACGCCGTACCCTAATCCTAACCCGTGCGTCAGCACGTACCCTGACCCTAACACGTTTCCGTACCCTCACCTGTGCCCTAAACCTTGCAGTTCCGTAACCCTAACCCTAGCCCGGAACGGAAACCTACCAACAACCCTACACCTTACCCGACGCCGTACCCTAATCCTAATCCGTACGCTGACACTGACCCGTGCGTCAGCAAGTCCCCTGACCCTAACACGTTTCCGTACCCTCACCTGTGTCCTAAACCTTGCCGTTCCCTAACGCTAACCCTAGCCTGGAATGGAAACCTACCACAAAACCTACACCTTTCCCTACGCCGTACCCTAATCCTAATCCGTACGCTGACACTGACCCGTGCATCAGCACGTACCCTGACCCTAACATGTTTCCGTACACTCACCTGTGCCCTAAACCTTGCCGTTCCCTAACCCTAAGCCTAGCCCGGAACGGGAACCTACCACCATCCCTACACCTTACCCTACACCGTACCCTAATCCTAATCTGTACGCTGACAATGACCCGTGCGTCAGCAAGTACCCTGACCCTAACACGTTTCCGTACCCTCACCTGTGCCCTAAACCTTGCCGTTCCCTAAGCCTAACCATAGGCCGGCACGGAATCCTACCACCAACCCTACACGTTACCCTATGCCGTACCCTAATCCTAACCCGTGCGTCAGCATGTACCCTGACCCTAACACGTTTCCGTACCCTCACCTGTGCCCTAAACCTTGCAGTTCCCTAACCCTAACCCTAGCCCGGAAAGGAAACCTACCACCAACCCTACACCTTACCTTACACCGTAACCTAATCCTGATCCGTACGCTGACAATGACCCGTGCGTAAGCACGTACCCTGAACCTAACATGTTTCCGTACACTCACCTGTGCCCTAAACCTTGCCGTTCCCTAACCCTAACCCTAGCCAAGAACGGAAACCTACCACCATCCCTACACCTTACCCTACACCGTACCCTAATCCTAATCTGTATGCTGACAATGACCCGTGCGTCAGCACATACCCTGACCCTAACACGTTTCCGTAACCTCACCTGTGCCCTAAACCTTGCATTTCCCTAACCCTAACCCTAGCCAGGAACGGAAACCTACCACCAACCCTACACCTTACCCTACGCCGTACCCTAATCCTAATCCATACGCTGACACTGACCCGTGCGTCAGCAAGTACCCTGACCCTAACACTTTTCCGTACCCACACCTGTGTCCTAAACCTTGCCGTTCCCTAACCCTAACCCTAGCCCGGAACGGAAACCTACCACCATCCCTACACCTTACCCTACGCCGTACCCTAATCCTAATCTGTACGCTGACAATGACCCGTGCGTCAGCCCATACCCTGACCCTAACACGTTTCCGTACCCTCCCCTGTGCCCTAAACCTTGCCGTTCCCTAAGCCTAACCCTAGCCCGGCAAGGAATTCTACCACCAACCCCACACGTTACCCTACGCCGTACCCTAATCCTAACCCATGCGTCAGAATGTACCCTGACCCTAACACGTTTCCTTACCCTCACCTGTGCCGTAAACCTTGCAGTTCCCTAACCCTAACCCTAGCCCGGAACAGAAAACTACCACCAACCCTACACCTTACCCTACGCCGTACCCTAATCCTAATCCGTACCCTTACACTAACCCGTGCGTCAGCAAGTACCCTGACCCTAACACGTTTCCGTACCCTCACCTGCGTCCGAAGCCTTGCCGTTCCATAACACTAACCCTAGAAAAGAATGGAAACCTACCACAAAACCTACACCTTACCCTACGCAATACCCTAATCCTAATCCGTACACTGACACTGACCCGTGCGCCAGCACGTACCCTGACCCTAACATGTTTCCGTACACTCACCTGTGCCCTAAACCTTGCCGTTCCCTAACCCTAACCCTAGCCCGGAACGGAAACCTACCACCATCCCTACACCTTACCCTACGCCGTACCCTAATCCTAATCTGTACGCTGACAATGACCCGTGCGTCAGCAAGTACCCTGACCCTAACACGTTTCCGTACCCTCACCTGTGCCCTAAACCTTGCCGTTCCCTAAGGCTAACCCTAGGCCGGCACAGAATCCTACCACGAACCCTACACGTTACCCTATGCCGTACTCTAATCCTAACCCGTGCGTCAGCATGTACCCTAACCCTAACACGTTTCCGTACCCTCACCTGTGCCCTAAACCTTGCAGTTCCCTAACCCTAACCCTAGCCCGGAATGGAAACCTACCACCAACCCTACACCTTACCCTACGCCATACCATACTCCTAATCCGTACGCTGACACTGACCCATGCTTCAGCACGTACCCTGACCCTAACATGTTTCCGTACACTCACCTGTGCCCTAAACCTTGCCGTTCCCTAACCCTAAGCCTAGCCCAGAACGGAAACCTTCCACCAACCCTACACCTTACCCTACGCCGTACCCTAATCCTAATCTGTACGCTGACAATGACCCGTGCGTCAGCACATACCCTGACCCTAACACGTTTCCGTACCTTCACCTGTGCCCTAAACCTTGCCGTTCCCTAAACCTAACCATAGCCCGGCACGGAATTCTACCACCAACCCCACACGTTACTCTACGCCGTACCCTAATCCTAACCCTTGCGTCAGCATGTACCCTGACCCTAACACGTTTCTGTACCCTCACCTGTGCCCTAAACCTTGCAGTTCCCTAACCCTATCCCAAGCCCGCAATGGAAACCTACCACCAACCCTACACCTTACCCTACGCCGTACCCTAATCCTAATCCGTACGCTGACACTGACCCGTGCGTCAGCAAGTACCCTGACCCTAAAACGTTTCCGTACCCTCACCTGTGCCCTAAACCTTGCAGTTCCCTAACCCTAACCCTAGCCCGGAATGGAAACCTACCACCAACCCTACACCTTACCCTACACTGTAACCTAATCCTAATCCGTACGCTGACACTGACTCGTGCGTCAGCACGTACCCTGACCCTAACATGTTTCCGTACACTCACCTGTGCCCTAAACCTTGCCGTTCCCTAACCCTAACCCTAGCCCGGAACGGAAACCTACCACCATCCCTACACCTTACCCGACGCCGTACCCTAATCCTAATCTGTACGCTGACAATGACCCGTGCGTCAGCACATACCCTGACCCTAACACGTTTCCGTACCCTCACCTGTGCCCTAAACCTTGCCGTTCCCTAAGCCTAACCCTAGGCCGGCACGGAATTCTACCACCAACCCCACACGTTACCCTACGCCGTACCCTAATCCTAACCCGTGCGTCAGCATGTACCCTGACCCTAAAACGTTTCCGTACCCTCACCTGTGCCCTAAACCTTGCAGTTCCCTAACCCTAACCCTAGCCCGCAATGGAAACCTACCACCAACCCTACACCTTACCCTATGCCGTACCGTAATCCTAATCCGTACGCTGACAATGACCCGTGCGTCAGCACGTTCCCTGACCCTAACATGTTTCTGTACACTCACCTGTGCCCTAAACCTTGCTGTTCCCTAACCCTAACCCTAGCCCGGAACGGAAACCTACCACCATCCCTACACCTTACCCTACACCGTACCCTAATCCTAATCTGTACGCTGACAATGACCCATGCGTCAGCACATACCCTGACCCTAACATGTTTCCGTACCCTCACCTGTGCCCTAAACCTTGCCGTTCCCTAAGCCTAACCCTAGGCCGGCACGGAATTCTACCACCAAACCTATACGTTACCCTACGCCGTACCCTAATCCTAACCGATGCGTCAGCAGGTACCCTGACCCTAACACGTTTCCATACCCACACCTGTGTCCTAAACCTTGCTGTTCCCTAAACCTAACCCTAGGCCAAACGAAAACCTACCACCAACCCTACACCTTACCCTACGCCGTACCCTAATCCTAATCCGTACGCTGACACTAACCAGTGCGTCAGCAAGTACCCTGACCCTAACACGTTTCCGTACCCTCACCTGTGTCCACAACCTTGCAGTTCCCTAACCCTAACCCTAGCGAGGAATGGAAACCTACCACAAAACCTACACCTTACCCTACGACATACCCTAATCCTAATCCGTATGCTGACACTGACCCGTGCGTCAGCACGTACCCTGACCCTAACATGTTTCCGTACACTCACCTGTGCTGTAAACCTTGCCGTTCCCTAACCCTAACCCTATCCCGGAACGGAAAACTACCACCATCCCCACACCTTACCCTACGCCGTAGCCTAATCCTAAACTGTACGCTGACAACGACCCGTGCGTCAGCACACACCCTGACCCTAACACGTTTCCGTAACCTCACCTGTGCCCTAAACCTTGCCGTTCCCTAAGCCTAACCCTAGGCCGGCACGGAATCCTACCACCCACCCTACACGTTACCCTACGCCGTACCCTAATCCTAACCCATGCGTCAGCAGGTACCCTGACCCTAACACATTTCCATACCCTCACCTGTGCCCTAAACCTTGCAGTTCCCTAACCCTAACCCTAGCCCGGAATGGAAAACTACCACCAACCCTACACCTTACCCTACACCGTACCCTAATCCTAATCCGTATGCTGACACTGACCCGTGCGTCAGCACGTACCCTGACCCTAACATGTTTCCGTACACTCACCTGTGCCCTAAACCTTGCCGTTCCCTAACCCTAACCCTAGCCCGGAACGGAAACCTACCACCATCCCTACACCTTACCCTAAGCCGTACCCTAATCTTAATCTGTACGCTGACAATGACCCGTGCGTCAGCACATACCCTGACCGTAACACGTTTCCGTACCCTCACCTGTGCCCTAAACCTTGCCGTTCCCTAAGCCTAACCCTAGCCCGGCACGGACTTCTACCACCAACCCCACACGTTACCCTACGCCGTACCCTAATCCTAACCCGTGCGTCAGCATGTACCCTGACCCTAACACGTTTACTTACCCTCACCTGTGCCCTAAACCTTGCAGTTCCCTAACCCTAACCCTAGCCCGGAACGAAAACTTACCACCAACCCTACACCTTAACCTAGGCCGTACCCTAATCCTAATCCGTACGCTGACACTGACCCGTGCGTCAGCACGTACCCTGACCCTAACATGTTTCCGTACACTCACCTGTGCCCTAAACCTTGCCATTCCCTAAGCCTAACCCTAGGCCGGCACGGAATCCTACCACCAACCCTACATGTTACCCTACGCCGTACCCTAATCCTAACCCGTGCGTCAGCATGTACCCTGACCCTAACACGTTTCCGTACCCTCACCTGTGCCCTAAATCTTGCAGTTCCCTAACCCTAACCCTAGCCCGGAACGGAAACCTACCACCAACCCTACACCTTACCCGACGCCGTACCCTAATCCTAATCCGTACGCTGACACTGACCCGTGCATCAGCAAGTTCCCTGACCCTAACAAGTTTCTGTACGCACACCTGTGTCCTAAACCTTGCCCTTCCCTAACCCTAACCCTAGCCCAAACGGAAACCTACCACCAACCCTACACCTTACCCTACGCCATACCCTAATCTTAATCCGTACGCTGACACTGACCCGTGGGTCAGCACGTACCCTGACCCTAACACGTTTCTGTCCCCTCACCTGTGCCCTAAACCTTACAGTTCCCTAACCCTAGCCCTAGCCCGGAATGGAAACCTACCACCAACCCTACACCTTACCCTACACCGTACCCTAATCCTAACCCGTGCGTCAGCATGTACCCTGACCCTAACACGTTTCCGTACCCTCACCTGTGTCCTAAACATTGCCGTTCCCTAACCCTGGCGCGGAATGGAAACCTACCACAAAACCTGCACCTTACCCTACGCCGTACCCTAATCCTAACCCGTGCGTCAGCACATACCCTGACCCTAACACGTTTCCGTACCCTCACCTGTGCCCTAAACCTTGCAGTTCCCTAACCCTAACCCTAGCCGGAACGGAAACCTACCAACAACCCTACACCTTACCCGACGCCATACCCTAATCCTAATCCGTACGCAGACACTGACCCGTGCGTCAGCAAGTACCCTGACCCTAACACGTTTCCGTACCCTCACCTGTGTCCTAAACCTTGCCGTTCCCTAACCCTAGCCCGGAATGGAAACCTACCACAAAACCTACACCTTTCCCTACGCCGTACCCTAATCCTACTCCGTACGCTGACACTGACCCGTGCATCAGCACGTACCCTGACCCTAACATGTTTCCGTACACTCACCTGTGCGCTAAACCTTGCCGTTCCTTAACCCTAACCCTAGCCCGGAATGGAAACCTACCACCATCCCTACACCTTACCCTACGCCGTACCCTAATCCTAATCCGTACGCTGACAGTAACCAGTGCGTCAGCAAGTACCCTGACCCTAACACGTTTCCGTACCCTCACCTGTGTCCAAAACCTTGCAGTTCCCTAACCCTAAACCCAGCGAGGAATGGAAACCTACCACAAAACCTACACCTTACCCTACAACATACCCTAATCCTAATCCGTACGCTGACACTGACCCGTGCTTCAACACGTACCCTGACCCTAACATGTTTCCGTACACTCACCTGTGCCCTAAACCTTGCCGTTCCCTAACCGTAACCCTAGCCAGGAACGGAAACCTACCACCATCCCCACACCTTACCCTACACCGTAGCCTAATCCTAAACTGTACGCAGACAATGACCCGTGCGTCAGCACATACCCTGACCCTAACACGTTTCCGTAACCTCACCTGTGCCCTAAACCTTTCCGTTCCCTAAGCCTAACCCTAGGCCGCACGGAATCCCACCACCAACCCTACACTTTACCCTACGCCGTACCCTAATCCTAACCCGTGCGTCAGCATGTACCCTGACCCTAACACGTTTCCGAACCCTCACCTGTGCCCTAAACCTTGCAGTTCCCTAACCCTAACCCTAGCCCGGAAAGGAAACCTACCACCAACCCTACACCTTACCTTACGCCGTAACCTAATCCTGATCCGTACGCTGACACTGACCCGTGCGTAAGCACGTACCCTGAACCTATCATGTTTCCGTACACTCACCTGTGCCCTAAACCTTGCCGTTCCCTAACCCTAACCCTAGCCAAGAACGGAAACCTACCACCATCCCTACACCTTACCCTACGCCGTACCCTAATCCTAATCTGTACGCTGACAATGACCCGTGCGTCAGCACATACAATGACCCTAACACGTTTCCGTACCCTCACCTGTGCCCTAAACCTTGCAGTTCCCTAAGCCTAACCCTAGCCTGGCATGGAATTCTACCACCAACCCCACACGTTACCCTACGCCGTACCCTAATCCTAACCCGTGCGTCAGCATGTACCCTGACCCTAACACGTTTCCTTACCCTCACCTGTGCCCTAAACCTTGCAGTTCCCTAACTCTAACCCTAGCCCGGAACGGAAACCTACCACCAACCCTACACCTTACCCTACGCCGTACCCTAATCCTAATCCGTACGCTGACACTAACCCGTGCGTCAGCAAGTACCCTGAACCTAACACGTTTCCGTACCCTCACGTGCGTCCGAAGCCTTGCCGTTCCCTAACACTAACCCTAGCGAAGAATGGAAACCTACCACAAAACCTACACCTTACCCTAAGCCATACCCTATTCCTAATCCGTACGCTGACACTGACCCGTGCGCCAGCACGTACCCTGACCCTAACATGTTTCCGTACACTCACCTGTGCCCTAAACCTTGCCGTTCCCTAACCCTAACGCTAGCCCGGAACGGAAACCTACCACCATCACTACACCTTACCCTACGCCGTACCCTAATCCTAATCTGTACGCTGACAATGACCCGTGCGTCAGCATGTACCCTGACCCTAACACGTTTCCGTACCCTCACTTGTGCCCTAAACCTTTCCGTTCCCTAAGCCTAATCCTAGGCCGGCACGGAATTCTACCACCAACCCTACACGTTACCCTACACCGTACCCTAATCCTAACCCGTGCTTCAGCATGTACCCTGACCGTAACACATTTCCGTATCCTCACCTGTGCCCTAAACCTTGCCGTTCCCTAACCCTAACCCTAGCCAAGAATGGAAACCTACCAGCATCCGTACACCTTACCCTACGCCGTACCCTAATCCTAATCTGTACGCTGACCATGACCCGTGCGTAAGCACATACCCTGACACTAACACGTTTCCGTACCCTCACCTGTGCCCTAAACCTTTCAGTTCCCTAACCCTAACCCTAGCCAGGAATGGAAACCTACCACCAACCCTACACCTTACCCTACGCCGTACCCTAATCCTAATCCGTACGGTGACACTGACCCGTGCGTCAGCAAGTACCCTGACCCTAACACTTTTCCTTACCCACACCTGTGTCCTAAACCTTGCCGTTCCCTAACCCTAAGCCTAACCCGGAATGGGAACCTACCACCATCCCTACACCTTACCCTACGGCGTACCCTAATCCTAATCTGTACGCTGACAATGACCCGTGCGTCAGCAAGTACCCTGACCCTAACACGTTTCCGTACCCTCACCTGTGCCCTAAACCTTGCCGTTCCCTAAGACTAACCCTAGGCCGGCACGGAATCCTACCACCAACCCTACATGTTACCCTATGCCGTACCCTAATCCTAACCCGTGCGTCAGCATGTACCCTGACCCTAACACGTTTCCGTACCCTCACCTGTGCCCTAAACCTTGCAGTTCCCTAACCCTAACCCTAGCCCGGAATGGAAACCTACCACCAACCCTACACGTTACCCTACGCCGTACCCTAATCCTAACCCGTGCGTCAGCATGTACCCTGACGCTAACACGTTTCCGTACCCTCACCTGTGTCCTAAACATTGCCGTTCCCTAACCCTAGCGCGGAATGGAAACCTACCACAAAACCTGCACCTTACCCTACGCCGTACCCTAATCCTAACCCGTGCGTCAGCACGTACCCTGACCCTAACACGTTTCCGTACCCTCACCTGTGCCCTAAACCTTGCAGTTCCGTAACCCTAACCCTAGCCCGGAACGGAAACCTACCAACAACCCTACACCTTACCCGACGCCGTACCCTAATCCTAATCCGTACGCTGACACTGACCCGTGCGTCAGCAAGTACCCTGACCCTAACACGTTTCCGTACCCTCACCTGTGTCCTAAACCTTGCCGTTCCCTAACGCTAACCCTAGCCCGGAATGGAAACCTACCACAAAACCTACACCTTTCCCTACGCCGTACCCTAATCCTAATCCGTACGCTGACACTGACCCGTGCATCAGCACGTACCCTGACCCTAACATGTTTCCGTACACTCACCTGTGCCCTAAACCTTGCCGTTCCTTAACCCTAACCGTAACCCGGAATGCAAACCTACCACCATCCCTACACCTTACCCTACGCCGTACCCTAATCCTAATCTGTACACTGACATTGACCCGTGCGTCAGCACATACCCTCACCCTAACATGTTTCCGTACCCTCACCTGTGCCCTAAACCTTGCCGTTCCCTAAGCCTAACCCTACGCCGGCACGGAATTCTACCACCAACCCTACACGTTACCCTACGCCGTACCCTAATCCTAACCCGTGCGTCAGCATGTACCCTGACCCTAACACGTTTCCGTACCCTCACCTGTGCCCTAAACCTTGCAGTTCCCTAACCCTAACCCTAGCCCGGAATGGAAACCTACCACCAACCCTACACCTTACCCTACGCCGTACCCAAATCCTAATCCGTACGGTGACACTGACCCGTGCGTCAGCAAGTATCCTGACCCTATCACGTTTCCGTACCCTCACCTGTGTCCTAAACCTTGCAGTTCCCTAACCCTAACCCTAGCGAGGAATGGAAACCTACCACAAAACCTACACCTTACCCTACGCAATACCCTAATCCTAATCCGTACGCTGACACTGACCCGTGCATCAGCACGTACCCTGACCCTAACATGTTTCCGTACACTCACCTGTGCCCTAAACCTTGCCGTTCCCTAACCCTAAGCCTAGCCCGGAACGGGAACCTACAACCATCCCTACACCTTACCCTACGGCGTACCCTAATCCTAATCTGTACGCTGACAATGACCCGTGCGTCAGCAAGTACCCTGACCCTAACACGTTTCCGTACCCTCACCTGTGCCCTAAACCTTGCCGTTCCCTAAGGCTAACCCTAGGCCGGCATGGAATCCTACCACCAACCCTACACGTTACCCTATGCCGTACCCTAATCCTAACCCGTGCGTCAGCATGTACCCTGACCCTAACACGTTTCCGTACCCTCACCTGTGCCCTAAACCTTGCAGTTCCCTAACCCTAACCCTAGCCCGGAATGGAAACCTACCACCAACCCTACACGTTACCCTACGCCGTACCCTAATCCTAACCCGTGCGTCAGCATGTACCCTGACGCTAACATGTTCCCGTAACCTCACCTGTGTCCTAAACATTGCCGTTCCCTAACCCTAGCGCGGAATGGAAACCTACCACAAAACCTGCACCTTACCCTACGCCGTACCCTAATCCTAACCCGTGCGTCAGCACGTACCCTGACCCTAACACGTTTCCGTACCCTCACCTGTGCCCTAAACCTTGCAGTTCCGTAACCCTAACCCTAGCCCGGAACGGAAACCTACCAACAACCCTACACCTTACCCGACGCCGTACCCTAATCCTAATCCGTACGCTGACACTGACCCATGCGTCAGCAAGTACCCTGACCCTAACACGTTTCCGTACCCTCACCTCTGTCCTAAACCTTGCCGTTCCCTAACGCTAACCCTAGCCCGGAATGGAAACCTACCACAAAACCTACACCTTTCCCTACGCCGTACCCTAATCCTAATCCGTACGCTGACACTGACCCGTGCATCAGCACGTACCCTGACCCTAACATGTTTCCATACACTCACCTGTGCCCTAAACCTTGCCGTTCCTTAACCCTAACCCTAACCCGGAATGCAAACCTACCACCATCCCTACACCTTACCCTATGCCGTACCCTAATCCTAATCTGTACACTGACATTGACCCGTGCGTCAGCACATACCCTCACCCTAACATGTTTCCGTACCCTCACCTGTGCCCTAAACCTTGCCGTTCCCTAAGCCTAACCCTACACCGGCACGGAATTCTACCACCAACCCTACACGTTACCCTACGCCGTACCCTAATCCTAACCCGTGCGTCAGCATGTACCCTGACCCTAACACGTTTCCGTACCCTCACCTGTGCCCTAAACCTTGCAGTTCCCTAACCCTAACCCTAGCCCGGAATGGAAACCTACCACCAACCCTACACCTTACCCTACGCCGTACCCAAATCCTAATCCGTATGGTGACACTGACCCGTGCGTCAGCAAGTATCCTGACCCTATCACGTTTCCGTACCCTCACCTGTGTCCTAAACCTTGCAGTTCCCTAACCCTAACCCTAGCGAGGAATGGAAACCTACCACAAAACCTACACCTTACCCTACGCAATACCCTAATCCTAATCCGTACGCTGACACTGACCCGTGCATCAGCACGTACCCTGACCCTAACATGTTTCCGTACACTCACCTGTGCCCTAAACCTTGCCGTTCCCTAACCCTAAGCCTAGCCCGGAATGGGAACCTACCACCATCCCTACACCTTACCCTACGGCGTACCCTAATCCTAATCTGTACGCTGACAATGACCCGTGCGTCAGCAAGTACCCTGACCCTAACACGTTTCCTTACCCTCACCTGTGCCCTAAACCTTGCCGTTCCCTAAGGCTAACCCTAGGCCGGCACGGAATCCTACCACCAACCCTACACGTTACCCTATGCCGTACCCTAATCCTAACCCGTGCGTCAGCATGTACCCTGACCCTAACACGTTTCCGTACCCTCACCTGTGCCCTAAACCTTGCAGTTCCCTAACCCTAAACCTAGCCCGGAATGGAAACCTACCACCAACCCTACACCTTACCCTACACCGTACCCTAATCCTAACCCGTGCGTAAGCATGTACCCTGACCCTAACACGTTTCCGTACCCTCACCTGTGTCCTAAACATTGCCGTTCCCTAACCCTAGCGCGGAATGGAAACCTACCACAAAACCTGCACCTTACCCTACGCCGTACCCTAATCCTAACCCGTGCGTCAGCATGTACCCTGACCCTAACACGTTTCCGTACCCTCACCTGTGCCCTAAACCTTGCAGTTCCCTAACCCTAACCCTAGCCCGGAATGGAAACCTACCACCAACCCTACACGTTACCCTACGCCGTACCCTAATCCTAACCCGTGCGTCAGCATGTACCCTGACCCTAACACGTTTCCGTACCCTCACCTGTGTCCTAAACATTGCCGTTCCCTAACCCTAGCGCGGAATGGAAACCTACCACAAAACCTGCACCTTACCCTACGCCGTACCCTAATCCTAACCCGTGCGTCAGCACGTACCCTGACCCTAACACGTTTCCGTACCCTCACCTGTGCCCTAAACCTTGCAGTTCCGTAACCCTAACCCTAGCCCGGAACGGAAACCTACCAACAACCCTACACCTTACCCGACGCCGTACCCTAATCCTAATCCGTACGCTGACACTGACCCGTGCGTCAGCAAGTACCCTGACCCTAACACGTTTCCGTACCCTCACCTGTGTCCTAAACCTTGCCGTTCCCTAACGCTAACCCTAGCCCGGAATGGAAACCTACCACAAAACCTACACCTTTCCCTACGCCGTACCCTAATCCTAATCCGTACGCTGACACTGACCCGTGCATCAGCACGTACCCTGACCCTAACATGTTTCCGTACACTCACCTGTGCCCTAAACCTTGCCGTTCCTTAACCCTAACCCTAACCCGGATTGCAAACCTACCACCATCCCTACACCTTACCCTACGCCGTACCCTAATCCTAATCTGTACACTGACATTGACCCGTGCGTCAGCACATACCCTCACCCTAACATGTTTCCGTAACCTCACCTGTGCCCTAAACCTTGCCGTTCCCTAAGCCTAACCCTACGCCGGCACAGAATTCTACCACCAACCCTACACGTTACCCTACGCCGTACCCTAATCCTAACCCGTGCGTCAGCATGTACCCTGACCCTAACACGTTTCCGTACCCTCACCTGTGCCCTAAACCTTGCAGTTCCCTAACCCTAACCCTAGCCCGGAATGGAAACCTACCACCAACCCTACACCTTACCCTACGCCGTACCCAAATCCTAATCCGTACGGTGACACTGACCCGTGCGTCAGCAAGTATCCTGACCCTATCACGTTTCCGTACCCTCACCTGTGTCCTAAACCTTGCAGTTCCCTAACCCTAACCCTAGCGAGGAATGGAAACCTACCACAAAACCTACACCTTACCCTATGCAATACCCTAATCCTAATCCGTACGCTGACACTGACCCGTGCATCAGCACGTACCCTGACCCTAACATGTTTCCGTACACTCACCTGTGCCCTAAACCTTGCCGTTCCCTAACCCTAAGCCTAGCCCGGAACGGGAACCTACCACCAACCCTACACCTTACCCTACGGCGTACCCTAATCCTAATCTGTACGCTGACAATGACCCGTGCGTCAGCAAGTACCCTGACCCTAACACGTTTCCGTACCCTCACCTGTGCCCTAAACCTTGCCGTTCCCTAAGGCTAACCCTAGGCCGGCACGGAATCCTACCACCAACCCTACACGTTACCCTATGCCGTACCCTAATCCTAACCCGTGCGTCAGCATGTACCCTGACCCTAACACGTTTCCGTACCCTCACCTGTGCCCTAAACCTTGCAGTTCCCTAACCCTAACCCTAGCCCGGAATGGAAACCTACCACCAACACTACACGTTACCCTACGCCGTACCCTAATCCTAACCCGTGCGTCAGCATGTACCCTGATGCTAACACGTTTCCGTACCCTCACCTGTGTCCTAAACATTGCCGTTCCCTAACCCTAGCGCGGAATGGAAACCTACCACAAAACCTGCACCTTACCCTACGCCGTACCCTAATCCTAACCCGTGCGTCAGCACGTACCCTGACCCTAACACGTTTCCGTACTCTCACCTGTGCCCTAAACCTTGCAGTTCCGTAACCCTAACCCTAGCCCGGAACGGAAACCTACCAACAACCCTACACCTTACCCGACGCCGTACCCTAATCCTAATCCGTACGCTGACACTGACCCGTGCGTCAGCAAGTACCCTGACCCTAACACGTTTCCGTACCCTCACCTGTGTCCTAAACCTTGCCGTTCCCTAACGCTAACCCTAGCCCGGAATGGAAACCTACCACAAAACCTACACCTTTCCCTACGCCGTACCCTAATCCTAATCCGTACGCTGACACTGACCCGTGCATCAGCACGTACCCTGACCCTAACATGTTTCCGTACACTCACCTGTGCCCTAAACCTTGCCGTTCCTTAACCCTAACCGTAACCCGGAATGCAAACCTACCACCATCCCTACACCTTACCCTACGCCGTACCCTAATCCTAATCTGTACACTGACATTGACCCGTGCGTCAGCACATACCCTCACCCTAACATGTTTCCGTACCCTCACCTGTGCCCTAAACCTTGCCGTTCCCTAAGCCTAACCCTACGCCGGCACGGAATTCTACCACCAACCCTACACGTTACCCTACGCCGTACCCTAATCCTAACCCGTGCGTCAGCATGTACCCTGACCCTAACACGTTTCCGTACCCTCACCTGTGCCCTAAACCTTGCCGTTCCCTAACCCTAAGCCTAGCCCGGAATGGGAAACTACCACCATCCCTACACCTTACCCTACGGCGTACCCTAATCCTAATCTGTACGCTGACAATGACCCGTGCGTCAGCAAGTACCCTGACCCTAACACGTTTCCGTACCCTCACCTGTGCCCTAAACCTTGCCGTTCCCTAAGGCTAACCCTAGGCCGGCACGGAATCCTACCACCAACCCTACACGTTACCCTATGCCGTACCCTAATCCTAACCCGTGCGTCAGCATGTACCCTGACCCTAACACGTTTCCGTACCCTCACCTGTGCCCTAAACCTTGCAGTTCCCTAACCCTAACCCTAGCCCGGAATGGAAACCTACCACCAACCCTACACCTTACCCTACACCGTACCCTAATCCTAACCCGTGCGTAAGCATGTACCCTGACCCTAACACGTTTCCGTACCCTCACCTGTGTCCTAAACATTGCCGTTCCCTAACCCTAGCGCGGAATGGAAACCTACCACAAAACCTGCACCTTACCCTACGCCGTACCCTAATCCTAACCCGTGCGTCAGCATGTACCCTGACCCTAACACGTTTCCGTACCCTCACCTGTGCCCTAAACCTTGCAGTTCCCTAACCCTAACCCTAGCCCGGAATGGAAACCTACCACCAACCCTACACGTTACCCTACGCCGTACCCTAATCCTAACCCGTGCGTCAGCATGTACCCTGACCCTAACACGTTTCCGTACCCTCACCTGTGTCCTAAACATTGCCGTTCCCTAACCCTAGCGCGGAATGGAAACCTACCACAAAACCTGCACCTTACCCTACGCCGTACCCTAATCCTAACCCGTGCGTCAGCACGTACCCTGACCCTAACACGTTTCCGTACCCTCACCTGTGCCCTAAACCTTGCAGTTCCGTAACCCTAACCCTAGCCCAGAACGGAAACCTACCAACAACCCTACACCTTACCCGACGCCGTACCCTAATCCTAATCCGTACGCTGACACTGACCCGTGCGTCAGCAAGTACCCTGACCCTAACACGTTTCCGTACCCTCACCTGTGTCCTAAACCTTGCCGTTCCCTAACGCTAACCCTAGCCCGGAATGGAAACCTACCACAAAACCTACACCTTTCCCTACGCCGTACCCTAATCCTAATCCGTACGCTGACACTGACCCGTGCATCAGCACGTACCCTGACCCTAACATGTTTCCGTACACTCACCTGTGCCCTAAACCTTGCCGTTCCTTAACCCTAATCCTAACCCGGAATGCAAACCTACCACCATCCCTACACCTTACCCTACGCCGTACCCTAATCCTAATCTGTACACTGACATTGACCCGTGCGTCAGCACATACCCTCACCCTAACATGTTTCCGTACCCTCACCTGTGCCCTAAACCTTGCCGTTCCCTAAGCCTAACCCTACGCCGGCACGGAATTCTACCACCAACCCTACACGTTACCCTACGCCGTACCCTAATCCTAACCCGTGCGTCAGCATGTACCCTGACCCTAACACGTTTCCGTACCCTCACCTGTGCCCTAAACCTTGCAGTTCCCTAACCCTAACCCTAGCCCGGAATGGAAACCTACCACCAACCCTACACCTTACCCTACGCCGTACCCAAATCCTAATCCGTATGGTGACACTGACCCGTGCGTCAGCAAGTATCCTGACCCTATCACGTTTCCGTACCCTCACCTGTGTCCTAAACCTTGCAGTTCCCTAACCCTAACCCTAGCGAGGAATGGAAACCTACCACAAAACCTACACCTTACCCTACGCAATACCCTAATCCTAATCCGTACGCTGACACTGACCCGTGCATCAGCACGTACCCTGACCCTAACATGTTTCCGTACACTCACCTGTGCCCTAAACCTTGCCGTTCCCTAACCCTAAGCCTAGCCCGGAACGGGAACCTACCACCATCCCTACACCTTACCCTACACCGTACCCTAATCCTAATCTGTACGCTGACAATGACCCGTGCGTCAGCAAGTACCCTGACCCTAACACGTTTCCGTACCCTCACCTGTGCCCTAAACCTTGCCGTTCCCTAAGGCTAACCCTAGGCCGGCACGGAATCCTACCACCAACCCTACACGTTACCCTATGCCGTACCCTAATCCTAACCCGTGCGTCAGCATGTACCCTGACCCTAACACGTTTCCGTACCCTCACCTGTGCCCTAAACCTTGCAGTTCCCTAACCCTAACCCTAGCCCGGAATGGAAACCTACCACCAACCCTACACGTTACCCTACGCCGTACCCTAATCCTAACCCGTGCGTAAGCATGTACCCTGACCCTAACACGTTTCCGTACCCTCACCTGTGTCCTAAACATTGCCGTTCCCTAACCCTAGCGCGGAATGGAAACCTACCACAAAACCTGCACCTTACCCTACGCCGTACCCTAATCCTAACCCGTGCGTCAGCACGTACCCTGACCCTAACACGTTTCCGTACCCTCACCTGTGCCCTAAACCTTGCAGTTCCGTAACCCTAACCCTAGCCCGGAACGGAAACCTACCAACAACCCTACACCTTACCCGACGCCGTACCCTAATCCTAATCCGTACGCTGACACTGACCCGTGCGTCAGCAAGTACCCTGACCCTAACACGTTTCCGTACCCTCACCTGTGTCCTAAACCTTGCCGTTCCCTAACGCTAACCCTAGCCCGGAATGGAAACCTACCACAAAACCTACACCTTTCCCTACGCCGTACCCTAATCCTAATCCGTACGCTGACACTGACCCGTGCATCAGCACGTACCCTGACCCTAACATGTTTCCATACACTCACCTGTGCCCTAAACCTTGCCGTTCCTTAACCCTAACCCTAACCCGGAATGCAAACCTACCACCATCCCTACACCTTACCCTACGCCGTACCCTAATCCTAATCTGTACACTGACATTGACCCGTGCGTCAGCACATACCCTCACCCTAACATGTTTCCGTACCCTCACCTGTGCCCTAAACCTTGCCGTTCCCTAAGCCTAACCCTACGCCGGCACGGAATTCTACCACCAACCCTACACGTTACCCTACGCCGTACCCTAATCCTAACCCGTGCGTCAGCATGTACCCTGACCCTAACACGTTTCCGTACCCTCACCTGTGCCCTAAACCTTGCAGTTCCCTAACCCTAACCCTAGCCCGGAATGGAAACCTACCACCAACCCTACACCTTACCCTACGCCGTACCCAAATCCTAATCCGTACGGTGACACTGACCCGTGCGTCAGCAAGTATCCTGACCCTATCACGTTTCCGTACCCTCACCTGTGTCCTAAACCTTGCAGTTCCCTAACCCTAACCCTAGCGAGGAATGGAAACCTACCACAAAATCTACACCTTACCCTACGCAATACCCTAATCCTAATCCGTACGCTGACACTGACCCGTGCATCAGCACGTACCCTGACCCTAACATGTTTCCGTACACTCACCTGTGCCCTAAACCTTGCTGTTCCCTAACCCTAAGCCTAGCCCGGAATGGGAACCTACCACCATCCCTACACCTTACCCTACGGCGTACCCTAATCCTAATCTGTACGCTGACAATGACCCGTGCGTCAGCAAGTACCCTGACCCTAACACGTTTCCGTACCCTCACCTGTGCCCTAAACCTTGCCGTTCCCTAAGGCTAACCCTAGGCCGGCACGGAATCCTACCACCAACCCTACACGTTACCCTATGCCGTACCCTAATCCTAACCAGTGCGTCAGCATGTACCCTGACCCTAACACGTTTCCGTACCCTCACCTGTGCCCTAAACCTTGCAGTTCCCTAACCCTAACCCTAGCCCAGAATGGAAACCTACCACCAACCCTACACCATACCCTACACCGTACCCTAATCCTAACCCGTGCGTAAGCATGTACCCTGACCCTAACACGTTTCCGTACCCTCACCTGTGTCCTAAACATTGCCGTTCCCTAACCCTAGCGCGGAATGGAAACCTACCACAAAACCTGCACCTTACCCTACGCCGTACCCTAATCCTAACCCGTGCGTCAGCATGTACCCTGACCCTAACACGTTTCCGTACCCTCACCTGTGCCCTAAACCTTGCAGTTCCGTAACCCTAACCCTAGCCCGGAACGGAAACCTACCAACAACCCTACACCTTACCCGACGCCGTACCCTTATCCTAATCCGTACGCTGACACTGACCCGTGCGTCAGCAAGTACCCTGACCCTAACACGTTTCCGTACCCTCACCTGTGCCCTAAACCTTGCAGTTCCCTAACGCTAACCCTAGCCCGGAATGGAAACCTACCACCAACCCTACACCTTACCCTACGCCGTACCCAAATCCTAATCCGTATGGTGACACTGACCCGTGCGTCAGCAAGTATCCTGACCCTATCACGTTTCCGTACCCTCACCTGTGTCCTAAACCTTGCAGTTCCCTAACCCTAACCCTAGCGAGGAATGGAAACCTACCACAAAACCTACACCTTACCCTACGCAATACCCTAATCCTAATCCGTACGCTGACACTGACCCGTGCATCAGCACGTACCCTGTCCCTAACATGTTTCCGTACACTCACCTGTGCCCTAAACCTTGCCGTTCCCTAACCGTAAGCCTAGCCCGGAATGGGAACCTACCACCATCCCTACACCTTACCCTACGGCGTACCCTAATCCTAATCTGTACGCTGACAATGACCCGTGCGTCAGCAAGTACCCTGACCCTAACACGTTTCCGTACCCTCACCTGTGCCCTAAACCTTGCCGTTCCCTAAGGCTAACCCTAGGCCGGCACGGAATCCTACCACCAACCCTACACGTTACCCTATGCCGTACCCTAATCCTAACCCGTGCGTCAGCATGTACCCTGACCCTAACACGTTTCCGTACCCTCACCTGTGCCCTAAACCTTGCAGTTCCCTAACCCTAAACCTAGCCCGGAATGGAAACCTACCACCAACCCTACACCTTACCCTACACCGTACCCTAATCCTAACCCGTGCGTAAGCATGTACCCTGACCCTAACACGTTTCCGTACCCTCACCTGTGTCCTAAACATTGCCGTTCCCTAACCCTAGCGCGGAATGGAAACCTACCACAAAACCTGCACCTTACCCTACGCCGTACCCTAATCCTAACCCGTGCGTCAGCATGTACCCTGACCCTAACACGTTTCCGTACCCTCACCTGTGCCCTAAACCTTGCAGTTCCCTAACCCTAACCCTAGCCCAGAATGGAAACCTACCACCAACCCTACACGTTACCCTACGCCGTACCCTAATCCTAACCCGTGCGTCAGCATGTACCCTGACCCTAACACGTTTCCGTACCCTCACCTGTGTCCTAAACATTGCCGTTCCCTAACCCTAGCGCGGAATGGAAACCTACCACAAAACCTGCACCTTACCCTACGCCGTACCCTAATCCTAACCCGTGCGTCAGCACGTACCCTGACCCTAACACGTTTCCGTACCCTCACCTGTGCCCTAAACCTTGCAGTTCCGTAACCCTAACCCTAGCCCGGAACGGAAACCTACCAACAACCCTACACCTTACCCGACGCCGTACCCTAATCCTAATCCGTACGCTGACACTGACCCGTGCGTCAGCAAGTACCCTGACCCTAACACGTTTCCGTACCCTCACCTGTGTCCTAAACCTTGCCGTTCCCTAACGCTAACCCTAGCCCGGAATGGAAACCTACCACAAAACCTACACCTTTCCCTACGCCGTACCCTAATCCTAATCCGTACGCTGACACTGACCCGTGCATCAGCACGTACCCTGACCCTAACATGTTTCCGTACACTCACCTGAGCCCTAAACCTTGCCGTTCCTTAACCCTAACCCTAACCCGGAATGCAAACCTACCACCATCCCTACACCTTACCCTACGCCGTACCCTAATTCTAATCTGTACACTGACATTGACCCGTGCGTCAGCACATACCCTCACCCTAACATGTTTCCGTAACCTCACCTGTGCCCTAAACCTTGCCGTTCCCTAAGCCTAACCCTACGCCGGCACAGAATTCTACCACCAACCCTACACGTTACCCTACGCCGTACCCTAATCCTAACCCGTGCGTCAGCATGTACCCTGACCCTAACACGTTTCCGTACCCTCACCTGTGCCCTAAACCTTGCAGTTCCCTAACCCTAACCCTAGCCCGGAATGGAAACCTACCACCAACCCTACACCTTACCCTACGCCGTACCCAAATCCTAATCCGTACGGTGACACTGACCCGTGCGTCAGCAAGTATCCTGACCCTATCACGTTTCCGTACCCTCACCTGTGTCCTAAACCTTGCAGTTCCCTAACCCTAACCCTAGCGAGGAATGGAAACCTACCACAAAACCTACACCTTACCCTATGCAATACCCTAATCCTAATCCGTACGCTGACACTGACCCGTGCATCAGCACGTACCCTGACCCTAACATGTTTCCGTACACTCACCTGTGCCCTAAACCTTGCCGTTCCCTAACCCTAAGCCTAGCCCGGAACGGGAACCTACCACCAACCCTACACCTTACCCTACGGCGTACCCTAATCCTAATCTGTACGCTGACAATGACCCGTGCGTCAGCAAGTACCCTGACCCTAACACGTTTCCGTACCCTCACCTGTGCCCTAAACCTTGCCGTTCCCTAAGGCTAACCCTAGGCCGGCACGGAATCCTACCACCAACCCTACACGTTACCCTATGCCGTACCCTAATCCTAACCCGTGCGTCAGCATGTACCCTGACCCTAACACGTTTCCGTACCCTCACCTGTGCCCTAAACCTTGCAGTTCCCTAACCCTAACCCTAGCCCGGAATGGAAACCTACCACCAACACTACACGTTACCCTACGCCGTACCCTAATCCTAACCCGTGCGTCAGCATGTACCCTGATGCTAACACGTTTCCGTACCCTCACCTGTGTCCTAAACATTGCCGTTCCCTAACCCTAGCGCGGAATGGAAACCTACCACAAAACCTGCACCTTACCCTACGCCGTACCCTAATCCTAACCCGTGCGTCAGCACGTACCCTGACCCTAACACGTTTCCGTACTCTCACCTGTGCCCTAAACCTTGCAGTTCCGTAACCCTAACCCTAGCCCGGAACGGAAACCTACCAACAACCCTACACCTTACCCGACGCCGTACCCTAATCCTAATCCGTACGCTGACACTGACCCGTGCGTCAGCAAGTACCCTGACCCTAACACGTTTCCGTACCCTCACCTGTGTCCTAAACCTTGCCGTTCCCTAACGCTAACCCTAGCCCGGAATGGAAACCTACCACAAAACCTACACCTTTCCCTACGCCGTACCCTAATCCTAATCCGTACGCTGACACTGACCCGTGCATCAGCACGTACCCTGACCCTAACATGTTTCCGTACACTCACCTGTGCCCTAAACCTTGCCGTTCCTTAACCCTAACCCTAACCCGGAATGCAAACCTACCACCATCCCTACACCTTACCCTACGCCGTACCCTAATCCTAATCTGTACACTGACATTGACCCGTGCGTCAGCACATACCCTCACCCTAACATGTTTCCGTACCCTCACCTGTGCCCTAAACCTTGCCGTTCCCTAAGCCTAACCCTACGCCGGCACGGAATTCTACCACCAACCCTACACGTTACCCTACGCCGTACCCTAATCCTAACCCGTGCGTCAGCATGTACCCTGACCCTAACACGTTTCCGTACCCTCACCTGTGCCCTAAACCTTGCAGTTCCCTAACCCTAACCCTAGCCCGGAATGGAAACCTACCACCAACCCTACACCTTACCCTACGCTGTACCCAAATCCTAATCCGTACGGTGACACTGACCCGTGCGTCAGCAAGTATCCTGACCCTATCACGTTTCCGTACCCTCACCTGTGTCCTAAACCTTGCAGTTCCCTAACCCTAACCCTAGCGAGGAATGGAAACCTACCACAAAACCTACACCTTACCCTACGCAATACCCTAATCCTAATCCGTACGCTGACACTGACCAGTGCATCAGCACGTACCCTGACCCTAACATGTTTCCGTACACTCACCTGTGCCCTAAACCTTGCCGTTCCCTAACCCTAAGCCTAGCCCGGAACGGGAACCTACAACCATCCCTACACCTTACCCTACGGCGTACCCTAATCCTAATCTGTACGCTGACAATGACCCGTGCGTCAGCAAGTACCCTGACCCTAACACGTTTCCGTACCCTCACCTGTGCCCTAAACCTTGCCGTTCCCTAAGGCTAACCCTAGGCCGGCATGGAATCCTACCACCAACCCTACACGTTACCCTATGCCGTACCCTAATCCTAACCCGTGCGTCAGCATGTACCCTGACCCTAACACGTTTCCGTACCCTCACCTGTGCCCTAAACCTTGCAGTTCCCTAACCCTAACCCTAGCCCGGAATGGAAACCTACCACCAACGCTACAGGTTACCCTATGCCGTACCCTAATCCTAACCCGTGCGTCAGCATGTACCCTGACCCTAACACGTTTCCGTACCCTCACCTGTTTCCTAAACATTGCCGTTCCCTAACCCTAGCGCGGAATGGAAACCTACCACAAAACCTGCACCTTACCCTACGCCGTACCCTAATCCTAACCCGTGCGTCAGCACGTACCCTGACCCTAACACGTTTCCGTACCCTCACCTGTGCCCTAAACCTTGCAGTTCCGTAACCCTAACCCTAGCCCGGAACGGAAACCTACCAACAACCCTACACCTTACCCGACGCCGTACCCTAATCCTAATCCGTACGCTGACACTGACCCGTGCGTCAGCAAGTACCCTGACCCTAACACGTTTCCGTACCCTCACCTGTGTCCTAAACCTTGCCGTTCCCTAACGCTAACCCTAGCCCGGAATGGAAACCTACCACAAAACCTACACTTTTCCCTACGCTGTACCCTAATCCTAATCCGTACGCTGACACTGACCCGTGCATCAGCACGTACCCTGACCCTAACATGTTTCCATACACTCACCTGTGCCCTAAACCTTGCCGTTCCTTAACCCTAACCCTAACCCGGAATGCAAACCTACCACCATCCCTACACCTTACCCTACGCCGTACCCTAATCCTAATCTGTACACTGACATTGACCCGTGCGTCAGCACATACCCTCACCCTAACATGTTTCCGTACCCTCACCTGTGCCCTAAACCTTGCCGTTCCCTAAGCCTAACCCTACGCCGGCACGGAATTCTACCACCAACCCTACACGTTACCCTACGCCGTACCCTAATCCTAACCCGTGCGTCAGCATGTACCCTGACCCTAACACGTTTCCGTACCCTCACCTGTGCCCTAAACCTTGCCGTTCCCTAACCCTAAGCCTAGCCCGGAATGGGAAACTACCACCATCCCTACACCTTACCCTACGGCGTACCCTAATCCTAATCTGTACGCTGACAATGACCCGTGCGTCAGCAAGTACCCTGACCCTAACACGTTTCCGTACCCTCACCTGTGCCCTAAACCTTGCCGTTCCCTAAGGCTAACCCTAGGCCGGCACGGAATCCTACCACCAACCCTACACGTTACCCTATGCCGTACCCTAATCCTAACCCGTGCGTCAGCATGTACCCTGACCCTAACACGTTTCCGTACCCTCACCTGTGCCCTAAACCTTGCAGTTCCCTAACCCTAACCCTAGCCCGGAATGGAAACCTACCACCAACCCTACACCTTACCCTACACCGTACCCTAATCCTAACCCGTGCGTAAGCATGTACCCTGACCCTAACACGTTTCCGTACCCTCACCTGTGTCCTAAACATTGCCGTTCCCTAACCCTAGCGCGGAATGGAAACCTACCACAAAACCTGCACCTTACCCTACGCCGTACCCTAATCCTAACCCGTGCGTCAGCATGTACCCTGACCCTAACACGTTTCCGTACCCTCACCTGTGCCCTAAACCTTGCAGTTCCCTAACCCTAACCCTAGCCCGAATGGAAACCTACCACCAACCCTACACGTTACCCTACGCCGTACCCTAATCCTAACCCGTGCGTCAGCATGTACCCTGACCCTAACACGTTTCCGTACCCTCACCTGTGTCCTAAACATTGCCGTTCCCTAACCCTAGCGCGGAATGGAAACCTACCACAAAACCTGCACCTTACCCTACGCCGTACCCTAATCCTAACCCGTGCGTCAGCACGTACCCTGACCCTAACACGTTTCCGTACCCTCACCTGTGCCCTAAACCTTGCAGTTCCGTAACCCTAACCCTAGCCCGGAACGGAAACCTACCAACAACCCTACACCTTACCCGACGCCGTACCCTAATCCTAATCCGTACGCTGACACTGACCCGTGCGTCAGCAAGTACCCTGACCCTAACACGTTTCCGTACCCTCACCTGTGTCCTAAACCTTGCCGTTCCCTAACGCTAACCCTAGCCCGGAATGGAAACCTACCACAAAACCTACACCTTTCCCTACGCCGTACCCTAATCCTAATCCGTACGCTGACACTGACCCGTGCATCAGCACGTACCCTGACCCTAACATGTTTCCGTACACTCACCTGTGCCCTAAACCTTGCCGTTCCTTAACCCTAACCGTAACCCGGAATGCAAACCTACCACCATCCCTACACCTTACCCTACGCCGTACCCTAATCCTAATCTGTACACTGACATTGACCCGTGCGTCAGCACATACCCTCACCCTAACATGTTTCCGTACCCTCACCTGTGCCCTAAACCTTGCCGTTCCCTAAGCCTAACACTACGCCGGCACGGAATTCTACCACCAACCCTACACGTTACCCTACGCCGTACCCTAATCCTAACCCGTGCGTCAGCATGTACCCTGACCCTAACACGTTTCCGTACCCTCACCTGTGCCCTAAACCTTGCAGTTCCCTAACCCTAACCCTAGCCCGGAATGGAAACCTACCACCAACCCTACACCTTACCCTACGCCGTACCCAAATCCTAATCCGTACGGTGACACTGACCCGTGCGTCAGCAAGTATCCTGACCCTATCACGTTTCCGTACCCTCACCTGTGTCCTAAACCTTGCAGTTCCCTAACCCTAACCCTAGCGAGGAATGGAAACCTACCACAAAACCTACACCTTACCCTACGCAATACCCTAATCCTAATCCGTACGCTGACACTGACCCGTGCATCAGCACGTACCCTGACCCTAACATGTTTCCGTACACTCACCTGTGCCCTAAACCTTGCCGTTCCCTAACCCTAAGCCTAGCCCGGAACGGGAACCTACCACCATCCCTACACCTTACCCTACACCATACCCTAATCCTAATCTGTACGCTGACAATGACCCGTGCGTCAGCAAGTACCCTGACCCTAACACGTTTCCGTACCCTCACCTGTGCCCTAAACCTTGCCGTTCCCTAAGGCTAACCCTAGGCCGGCACGGAATCCTACCACCAACCCTACACGTTACCCTATGCCGTACCCTAATCCTAACCCGTGCGTCAGCATGTACCCTGACCCTAACACGTTTCCGTACCCTCACCTGTGCCCTAAACCTTGCAGTTCCCTAACCCTAACCCTAGCCCGGAATTGAAACCTACCACCAACCCTACACGTTACCCTACCCCGTACCCTAATCCTAACCCGTGCGTAAGCATGTACCCTGACGCTAACACGTTTCCGTACCCTCACCTGTGTCCTAAACATTGCCGTTCCCTAACCCTAGCGCGGAATGGAAACCTACCACAAAACCTGCACCTTACCCTACGCCGTACCCTAATCCTAACCCGTGCGTCAGCACGTACCCTGACCCTAACACGTTTCCGTACCCTCACCTGTGCCCTAAACCTTGCAGTTCCGTAACCCTAACCCTAGCCCGGAACGGAAACCTACCAACAACCCTACACCTTACCCGACGCCGTACCCTAATCCTAATCCGTACGCTGACACTGACCCGTGCGTCAGCAAGTACCCTGACCCTAACACGTTTCCGTACCCTCACCTGTGTCCTAAACCTTGCCGTTCCCTAACGCTAACCCTAGCCCGGAATGGAAACCTACCACAAAACCTACACCTTTCCCTACGCCGTACCCTAATCCTAATCCGTACGCTGACACTGACCCGTGCGTCAGCAAGTATCCTGACCCTATCACGTTTCCGTACCCTCACCTGTGTCCTAAACCTTGCAGTTCCCTAACCCTAACCCTAGCGAGGAATGGAAACCTACCACAAAACCTACACCTTACCCTACGCAATACCCTAATCCTAATCCGTACGCTGACACTGACCCGTGCATCAGCACGTACCCTGACCCTAACATGTTTCCGTACACTCACCTGTGCCCTAAACCTTGCTGTTCCCTAACCCTAAGCCTAGCCCGGAATGGGAACCTACCACCATCCCTACACCTTACCCTACGGCGTACCCTAATCCTAATCTGTACGCTGACAATGACCCGTGCGTCAGCAAGTACCCTGACCCTAACACGTTTCCGTACCCTCACCTGTGCCCTAAACCTTGCCGTTCCCTAAGGCTAACCCTAGGCCGGCACGGAATCCTACCACCAACCCTACACGTTACCCTATGCCGTACCCTAATCCTAACCAGTGCGTCAGCATGTACCCTGACCCTAACACGTTTCCGTACCCTCACCTGTGCCCTAAACCTTGCAGTTCCCTAACCCTAACCCTAGCCCGGAATGGAAACCTACCACCAACCCTACACCTTACCCTACACCGTACCCTAATCCTAACCCGTGCGTAAGCATGTACCCTGACCCTAACACGTTTCCGTACCCTCACCTGTGTCCTAAACATTGCCGTTCCCTAACCCTAGCGCGGAATGGAAACCTACCACAAAACCTGCACCTTACCCTACGCCGTACCCTAATCCTAACCCGTGCGTCAGCATGTACCCTGACCCTAACACGTTTCCGTACCCTCACCTGTGCCCTAAACCTTGCAGTTCCGTAACCCTAACCCTAGCCCAGAACGGAAACCTACCAACAACCCTACACCTTACCCGACGCCGTACCCTTATCCTAATCCGTACGCTGACACTGACCCGTGCGTCAGCAAGTACCCTGACCCTAACACGTTTCCGTACCCTCACCTGTGTCCTAAACCTTGCAGTTCCCTAACGCTAACCCTAGCCCGGAATGGAAACCTACCACCAACCCTACACCTTACCCTACGCCGTACCCAAATCCTAATCCGTACGGTGACACTGACCCGTGCATCAGCAAGTATCCTGACCCTATCACGTTTCCGTATCCTCACCTGTGTCCTAAACCTTGCCGTTCCCTAACCCTAAGCCTAGCCCGGAACGGGAACCTACCACCATCCCTACACCTTACCCTACACCGTACCCTAATCCTAATCTGTACGCTGACAATGACCCGTGCGTCAGCAAGTACCCTGACCCTAACACGTTTCCGTACCCTCACCTGTGCCCTAAACCTTGCCGTTCCCTAAGGCTAACCCTAGGCCGGCACGGAATCCTACCACCAACCCTACACGTTACCCTATGCCGTACCCTAATCCTAACCCGTGCGTCAGCACGTACCCTGACCCTAACACGTTTCCGTACCCTCACCTGTGCCCTAAACCTTGCAGTTCCGTAACCCTAACCCTAGCCCGGAACGGAAACCTACCAACAACCCTACACCTTACCCGACGCCGTACCCTAATCCTAATCCGTACGCTGACACTGACCCGTGCGTCAGCAAGTACCCTGACCCTAACACGTTTCCGTACCCTCACCTGTGTCCTAAACCTTGCCGTTCCCTAACGCTAACCCTAGCCCGGAATGGAAACCTACCACAAAACCTACACCTTTCCCTACGCCGTACCCTAATCCTAATCCGTACGCTGACACTGACCCGTGCATCAGCACGTACCCTGACCCTAACATGTTTCCGTACACTCACCTGTGCGCTAAACCTTGCCGTTCCTTAACCCTAACCCTAACCCGGAATGCAAACCTACCACCATCCCTACACCTTACCCTACGCCGTACCCTAATCCTAATCTGTACACTGACATTGACCCGTGCGTCAGCACATACCCTCACCCTAACATGTTTCCGTACCCTCACCTGTGCCCTAAACCTTGCCGTTCCCTAAGCCTAACCCTACGCCGGCACGGAATTCTACCACCAACCCTACACGTTACCCTACGCCGTACCCTAATCCTAACCCGTGCGTCAGCATGTACCCTGACCCTAACACGTTTCCGTACCCTCACCTGTGCCCTAAACCTTGCAGTTCCCTAACCCTAACCCTAGCCCGGAATGGAAACCTACCACCAACCCTACACCTTACCCTACGCCGTACCCAAATCCTAATCCGTACGGTGACACTGACCCGTGCGTCAGCAAGTATCCTGACCCTATCACGTTTCCGTACCCTCACCTGTGTCCTAAACCTTGCAGTTCCCTAACCCTAACCCTAGCGAGGAATGGAAACCTACCACAAAACCTACACCTTACCCTACGCACTACCCTAATCCTAATCCGTACGCTGACACTGACCCGTGCATCAGCACGTACCCTGACCCTAACATGTTTCCGTACACTCACCTGTGCCCTAAACCTTGCCGTTCCCTAACCCTAAGCCTAGCCCGGAATGGGAACCTACCACCAACCCTACACCTTACCCTACGGCGTACCCTAATCCTAATCTGTACGCTGACAATGACCCGTGCGTCAGCAAGTACCCTGACCCTAACACGTTTCCGTACCCTCACCTGTGCCCTAAACCTTGCCGTTCCCTAAGGCTAACCCTAGGCCGGCACGGAATCCTACCACCAACCCTACACGTTACCCTATGCCGTACCCTAATCCTAACCCGTGCGTCAGCATGTACCCTGACCCTAACACGTTTCCGTACCCTCACCTGTGCCCTAAACCTTGCAGTTCCCTAACCCTAACCCTAGCCCGGAATGGAAACCTACCACCAACCCTACACGTTACCCTACGCCGTACCCTAATCCTAACCCGTGCGTCAGCATGTACCCTGACGCTAACACGTTTCCGTACCCTCACCTGTGTCCTAAACATTGCCGTTCCCTAACCCTAGCGCGGAATGGAAACCTACCACAAAACCTGCACCTTACCCTACGCCGTACCCTAATCCTAACCCGTGCGTCAGCACGTACCCTGACCCTAACACGTTTCCGTACCCTCACCTGTGCCCTAAACCTTGCAGTTCCGTAACCCTAACCCTAGTCCGGAACGGAAACCTACCAACAACCCTACACCTTACCCGACGCCGTACCCTAATCCTAATCCGTACGCTGACACTGACCCGTGCATCAGCACGTACCCTGACCCTAACATGTTTCCGTACACTCACCTGTGCGCTAAACCTTGCCGTTCCTTAACCCTAACCCTAGCCCGGAATGGAAACCTACCACCATCCCTACACCTTACCCTACGCCGTACCCTAATCCTAATCCGTACGCTGACAGTAACCAGTGCGTCAGCAAGTACCCTGACCCTAACACGTTTCCGTACCCTCACCTGTGTCCAAAACCTTGCAGTTCCCTAACCCTAAACCCAGCGAGGAATGGAAACCTACCACAAAACCTACACCTTACCCTACAACATACCCTAATCCTAATCCGTACGCTGACACTGACCCGTGCTTCAACACGTACCCTGACCCTAACATGTTTCCGTACACTCACCTGTGCCCTAAACCTTGCCGTTCCCTAACCGTAACCCTAGCCAGGAACGGAAACCTACCACCATCCCCACACCTTACCCTACACCGTAGCCTAATCCTAAACTGTACGCAGACAATGACCCGTGCGTCAGCACATACCCTGACCCTAACACGTTTCCGTAACCTCACCTGTGCCCTAAACCTTTCCGTTCCCTAAGCCTAACCCTATGCCGGCACGGAATCCCACCACCAACCCTACACTTTACCCTACGCCGTACCCTAATCCTAACCCGTGCGTCAGCATGTACCCTGACCCTAACACGTTTCCGAACCCTCACCTGTGCCCTAAACCTTGCAGTTCCCTAACCCTAACCCTAGCCCGGAAAGGAAACCTACCACCAACCCTACACCTTACCTTACGCCGTAACCTAATCCTGATCCGTACGCTGACACTGACCCGTGCGTAAGCACGTACCCTGAACCTATCATGTTTCCGTACACTCACCTGTGCCCTAAACCTTGCCGTTCCCTAACCCTAACCCTAGCCAAGAACGGAAACCTACCACCATCCCTACACCTTACCCTACGCCGTACCCTAATCCTAATCTGTACGCTGACAATGACCCGTGCGTCAGCACATACAATGACCCTAACACGTTTCCGTACCCTCACCTGTGCCCTAAACCTTGCAGTTCCCTAAGCCTAACCCTAGCCTGGCATGGAATTCTACCACCAACCCCACACGTTACCCTACGCCGTACCCTAATCCTAACCCGTGCGTCAGCATGTACCCTGACCCTAACACGTTTCCTTACCCTCACCTGTGCCCTAAACCTTGCAGTTCCCTAACTCTAACCCTAGCCCGGAACGGAAACCTACCACCAACCCTACACCTTACCCTACGCCGTACCCTAATCCTAATCCGTACGCTGACACTAACCCGTGCGTCAGCAAGTACCCTGACCCTAACACGTTTCCGTACCCTCACGTGCGCCCGAAGCCTTGCCGTTCCCTAACACTAACCCTAGCGAAGAATGGAAACCTACCACAAAACCTACACCTTACCCTACGCCATACCCTATTCCTAATCCGTACGCTGACACTGACCCGTGCGCCAGCACGTACCCTGACCCTAACATGTTTCCGTACACTCACCTGTGCCCTAAACCTTGCCGTTCCCTAACCCTAACGCTAGCCCGGAACGGAAACCTACCACCATCCCTACACCTTACCCTACGCCGTACCCTAATCCTAATCTGTACGCTGACAATGACCCGTGCGTCAGCATGTACCCTGACCCTAACACGTTTCCGTACCCTCACTTGTGCCCTAAACCTTTCCGTTCCCTAAGCCTAATCCTAGGCCGGCACGGAATTCTACCACCAACCCTACACGTTACCCTACACCGTACCCTAATCCTAACCCGTGCTTCAGCATGTACCCTGACCCTAACACATTTCCGTATCCTCACCTGTGCCCTAAACCTTGCCGTTCCCTAACCCTAACCCTAGCCAAGAATGGAAACCTACCAGCATCCGTACACCTTACCCTACGCCGTACCCTAATCCTAATCTGTACGCTGACCATGACCCGTGCGTAAGCACATACCCTGACACTAACACGTTTCCGTACCCTCACCTGTGCCCTAAACCTTTCAGTTCCCTAACCCTAACCCTAGCCAGGAATGGAAACCTACCACCAACCCTACACCTTACCCTACGCCGTACCCTAATCCTAATCCGTACGGTGACACTGACCCGTGCGTCAGCAAGTACCCTGACCCTAACACTTTTCCTTACCCACACCTGTGTCCTAAACCTTGCCGTTCCCTAACCCTAAGCCTAACCCGGAATGGGAACCTACCACCATCCCTACACCTTACCCTACGGCGTACCCTAATCCTAATCTGTACGCTGACAATGACCCGTGCGTCAGAAAGTACCCTGACCCTAACACGTTTCCGTACCCTCACCTGTGCCCTAAACCTTGCCGTTCCCTAAGGCTAACCCTAGGCCGGCACGGAATCCTACCACCAACCCTACATGTTACCCTATGCCGTACCCTAATCCTAACCCGTGCGTCAGCATGTACCCTGACCCTAACACGTTTCCGTACCCTCACCTGTGCCCTAAACCTTGCAGTTCCCTAACCCTAACCCTAGCCCGGAATGGAAACCTACCACCAACCCTACACGTTACCCTACGCCGTACCCTAATCCTAACCCGTGCGTCAGCATGTACCCTGACGCTAACACGTTTCCGTACCCTCACCTGTGTCCTAAACATTGCCGTTCCCTAACCCTAGCGCGGAATGGAAACCTACCACAAAACCTGCACCTTACCCTACGCCGTACCCTAATCCTAACCCGTGCGTCAGCACGTACCCTGACCCTAACACGTTTCCGTACCCTCACCTGTGCCCTAAACCTTGCAGTTCCGTAACCCTAACCCTAGCCCGGAACGGAAACCTACCAACAACCCTACACCTTACCCGACGCCGTACCCTAATCCTAATCCGTACGCTGACACTGACCCGTGCGTCAGCAAGTACCCTGACCCTAACACGTTTCCGTACCCTCACCTGTGTCCTAAACCTTGCCGTTCCCTAACGCTAACCCTAGCCCGGAATGGAAACCTACCACAAAACCTACACCTTTCCCTACGCCGTACCCTAATCCTAATCCGTACGCTGACACTGACCCGTGCATCAGCACGTACCCTGACCCTAACATGTTTCCGTACACTCACCTGTGCCCTAAACCTTGCCGTTCCTTAACCCTAACCCTAACCCGGAATGCAAACCTACGACCATCCCTACACCTTACCCTACGCCGTACCCTAATCCTAATCTGTACACTGACATTGACCCGTGCGTCAGCACATACCCTCACCCTAACATGTTTCCGTACCCTCACCTGTGCCCTAAACCTTGCCGTTCCCTAAGCCTAACCCTACGCCGGCACGGAATTCTACCACCAACCCTACACGTTACCCTACGCCGTACCCTAATCCTAACCCGTGCGTCAGCATGTACCCTGACCCTAACACGTTTCCGTACCCTCACCTGTGCCCTAAACCTTGCAGTTCCCTAACCCTAACCCTAGCCCGGAATGGAAACCTACCACCAACCCTACACGTTACCCTACGCCGTACCCTAATCCTAACCCGTGCGTCAGCATGTACCCTGACGCTAACACGTTTCCGTACCCTCACCTGTGTCCTAAACATTGCCGTTCCCTAACCCTAGCGCGGAATGGAAACCTACCACAAAACCTGCACCTTACCCTACGCCGTACCCTAATCCTAACCCGTGCGTCAGCACGTACCCTGACCCTAACACGTTTCCGTACCCTCACCTGTGCCCTAAACCTTGCAGTTCCGTAACCCTAACCCTAGCCCGGAACGGAAACCTACCAACAACCCTACACCTTACCCGACGCCGTACCCTAATCCTAATCCGTACGCTGACACTGACCCGTGCGTCAGCAAGTACCCTGACCCTAACACGTTTCCGTACCCTCACCTGTGTCCTAAACCTTGCCGTTCCCTAACGCTAACCCTAGCCCGGAATGGAAACCTACCACAAAACCTACACCTTTCCCTACGCCGTACCCTAATCCTAATCCGTACGCTGACACTGACCCGTGCATCAGCATGTACCCTGACCCTAACATGTTTCCGTACACTCACCTGTGCCCTAAACCTTGCCGTTCCTTAACCCTAACCCTAACCCGGAATGCAAACCTACCACCATCCCTACACCTTACCCTACGCCGTACCCTAATCCTAATCTGTACACTGGCATTGACCCGTGCGTCAGCACATACCCTCACCCTAACATGTTTCCGTACCCTCACCTGTGCCCTAAACCTTGCCGTTCCCTAAGCCTAACCCTACGCCGGCACGGAATTCTACCACCAACCCTACACGTTACCCTACGCCGTACCCTAATCCTAACCCGTGCGTCAGCATGTACCCTGACCCTAACACGTTTCCGTACCCTCACCTGTGCCCTAAACCTTGCAGTTCCCTAACCCTAACCCTAGCCCGGAATGGAAACCTACCACCAACCCTACACCTTACCCTACGCCGTACCCAAATCCTAATCCGTACGGTGACACTGACCCGTGCGTCAGCAAGTATCCTGACCCTATCACGTTTCCGTACCCTCACCTGTGTCCTAAACCTTGCAGTTCCCTAACCCTAACCCTAGCGAGGAATGGAAACCTACCACAAAACCTACACCTTACCCTACGCAATACCCTAATCCTAATCCGTACGCTGACACTGACCCGTGCATCAGCACGTACCCTGACCCTAACATGTTTCCGTACACTCACCTGTGCCCTAAACCTTGCCGTTCCCTAACCCTAAGCCTAGCCCGGAACGGGAACCTACAACCATCCCTACACCTTACCCTACGGCGTACCCTAATCCTAATCTGTACGCTGACAATGACCCGTGCGTCAGCAAGTACCCTGACCCTAACACGTTTCCGTACCCTCACCTGTGCCCTAAACCTTGCCGTTCCCTAAGGCTAACCCTAGGCCGGCACGGAATCCTACCACCAACCCTACACGTTACCCTATGCCGTACCCTAATCCTAACCCGTGCGTCAGCATGTACCCTGACCCTAACACGTTTCCGTACCCTCACCTGTGCCCTAAACCTTGCAGTTCCCTAACCCTAACCCTAGCCCGGAATGGAAACCTACCACCAACCCTACACGTTACCCTACGCCGTACCCTAATCCTAACCCGTGCGTCAGCATGTACCCTGACGCTAACATGTTCCCGTACCCTCACCTGTGTCCTAAACATTGCCGTTCCCTAACCCTAGCGCGGAATGGAAACCTACCACAAAACCTGCACCTTACCCTACGCCGTACCCTAATCCTAACCCGTGCGTCAGCACGTACCCTGACCCTAACACGTTTCCGTACCCTCACCTGTGCCCTAAACCTTGCAGTTCCGTAACCCTAACCCTAGCCCGGAACGGAAACCTACCAACAACCCTACACCTTACCCGACGCCGTACCCTAATCCTAATCCGTACGCTGACACTGACCCATGCGTCAGCAAGTACCCTGACCCTAACACGTTTCCGTACCCTCACCTCTGTCCTAAACCTTGCCTTTCCCTAACGCTAACCCTAGCCCGGAATGGAAACCTACCACAAAACCTACACCTTTCCCTACGCCGTACCCTAATCCTAATCCGTACGCTGACACTGACCCGTGCATCAGCACGTACCCTGACCCTAACATGTTTCCATACACTCACCTGTGCCCTAAACCTTGCCGTTCCTTAACCCTAACCCTAACCCGGAATGCAAACCTACCACCATCCCTACACCTTACCCTACGCCGTACCCTAATCCTAATCTGTACACTGACATTGACCCGTGCGTCAGCACATACCCTCACCCTAACATGTTTCCGTACCCTCACCTGTGCCCTAAACCTTGCCGTTCCCTAAGCCTAACCCTACACCGGCACGGAATTCTACCACCAACCCTACACGTTACCCTACGCCGTACCCTAATCCTAACCCGTGCGTCAGCATGTACCCTGACCCTAACACGTTTCCGTACCCTCACCTGTGCCCTAAACCTTGCAGTTCCCTAACCCTAACCCTAGCCCGGAATGGAAACCTACCACCAACCCTACACCTTACCCTACGCCGTACCCAAATCCTAATCCGTATGGTGACACTGACCCGTGCGTCAGCAAGTATCCTGACCCTATCACGTTTCCGTACCCTCACCTGTGTCCTAAACCTTGCAGTTCCCTAACCCTAACCCTAGCGAGGAATGGAAACCTACCACAAAACCTACACCTTACCCTACGCAATACCCTAATCCTAATCCGTACGCTGACACTGACCCGTGCATCAGCACGTACCCTGACCCTAACATGTTTCCGTACACTCACCTGTGCCCTAAACCTTGCCGTTCCCTAACCCTAAGCCTAGCCCGGAATGGGAACCTACCACCATCCCTACACCTTACCCTACGGCGTACCCTAATCCTAATCTGTACGCTGACAATGACCCATGCGTCAGCAAGTACCCTGACCCTAACACGTTTCCGTACCCTCACCTGTGCCCTAAACCTTGCCGTTCCCTAAGGCTAACCCTAGGCCGGCACGGAATCCTACCACCAACCCTACACGTTACCCTATGCCGTACCCTAATCCTAACCCGTGCGTCAGCATGTACCCTGACCCTAACACGTTTCCGTACCCTCACCTGTGCCCTAAACCTTGCAGTTCCCTAACCCTAAACCTAGCCCGGAATGGAAACCTACCACCAACCCTACACCTTACCCTACACCGTACCCTAATCCTAACCCGTGGGTAAGCATGTACCCTGACGCTAACACGTTTCCGTACCCTCACCTGTGTCCTAAACATTGCCGTTCCCTAACCCTAGCGCGGAATGGAAACCTACCACAAAACCTGCACCTTACCCTACGCCGTACCCTAATCCTAACCCGTGCGTCAGCATGTACCCTGACCCTAACACGTTTCCGTACCCTCACCTGTGCCCTAAACCTTGCAGTTCCCTAACCCTAACCCTAGCCCGGAATGGAAACCTACCACCAACCCTACACGTTACCCTACGCCGTACCCTAATCCTAACCCGTGCGTCAGCATGTACCCTGACCCTAACACGTTTCCGTACCCTCACCTGTGTCCTAAACATTGCCGTTCCCTAACCCTAGCGCGGAATGGAAACCTACCACAAAACCTGCACCTTACCCTACGCCGTACCCTAATCCTAACCCGTGCGTCAGCACGTACCCTGACCCTAACACGTTTCCGTACCCTCACCTGTGCCCTAAACCTTGCAGTTCCGTAACCCTAACCCTAGCCCGGAACGGAAACCTACCAACAACCCTACACCTTACCCGACGCCGTACCCTAATCCTAATCCGTACGCTGACACTGACCCGTGCGTCAGCAAGTACCCTGACCCTAACACGTTTCCGTACCCTCACCTGTGTCCTAAACCTTGCCGTTCCCTAACGCTAACCCTAGCCCGGAATGGAAACCTACCACAAAACCTACACCTTTCCCTACGCCGTACCCTAATCCTAATCCGTACGCTGACACTGACCCGTGCATCAGCACGTACCCTGACCCTAACATGTTTCCGTACACTCACCTGAGCCCTAAACCTTGCCGTTCCTTAACCCTAACCCTAACCCGGAATGCAAACCTACCACCATCCCTACACCTTACCCTACGCCGTACCCTAATCCTAATCTGTACACTGACATTGACCCGTGCGTCAGCACATACCCTCACCCTAACATGTTTCCGTAACCTCACCTGTGCCCTAAACCTTGCCGTTCCCTAAGCCTAACCCTACGCCGGCACAGAATTCTACCACCAACCCTACACGTTACCCTACGCCGTACCCTAATCCTAACCCGTGCGTCAGCATGTACCCTGACCCTAACACGTTTCCGTACCCTCACCTGTGCCCTAAACCTTGCAGTTCCCTAACCCTAACCCTAGCCCGGAATGGAAACCTACCACCAACCCTACACCTTACCCTACGCCGTACCCAAATCCTAATCCGTACGGTGACACTGACCCGTGCGTCAGCAAGTATCCTGACCCTATCACGTTTCCGTACCCTCACCTGTGTCCTAAACCTTGCAGTTCCCTAACCCTAACCCTAGCGAGGAATGGAAACCTACCACAAAACCTACACCTTACCCTATGCAATACCCTAATCCTAATCCGTACGCTGACACTGACCCGTGCATCAGCACGTACCCTGACCCTAACATGTTTCCGTACACTCACCTGTGCCCTAAACCTTGCCGTTCCCTAACCCTAAGCCTAGCCCGGAACGGGAACCTACCACCAACCCTACACCTTACCCTACGGCGTACCCTAATCCTAATCTGTACGCTGACAATGACCCGTGCGTCAGCAAGTACCCTGACCCTAACACGTTTCCGTACCCTCACCTGTGCCCTAAACCTTGCCGTTCCCTAAGGCTAACCCTAGGCCGGCACGGAATCCTACCACCAACCCTACACGTTACCCTATGCCGTACCCTAATCCTAACCCGTGCGTCAGCATGTACCCTGACCCTAACACGTTTCCGTACCCTCACCTGTGCCCTAAACCTTGCAGTTCCCTAACCCTAACCCTAGCCCGGAATGGAAACCTACCACCAACACTACACGTTACCCTACGCCGTACCCTAATCCTAACCCGTGCGTCAGCATGTACCCTGATGCTAACACGTTTCCGTACCCTCACCTGTGTCCTAAACATTGCCGTTCCCTAACCCTAGCGCGGAATGGAAACCTACCACAAAACCTGCACCTTACCCTACGCCGTACCCTAATCCTAACCCGTGCGTCAGCACGTACCCTGACCCTAACACGTTTCCGTACTCTCACCTGTGCCCTAAACCTTGCAGTTCCGTAACCCTAACCCTAGCCCGGAACGGAAACCTACCAACAACCCTACACCTTACCCGACGCCGTACCCTAATCCTAATCCGTACGCTGACACTGACCCGTGCGTCAGCAAGTACCCTGACCCTAACACGTTTCCGTACCCTCACCTGTGTCCTAAACCTTGCCGTTCCCTAACGCTAACCCTAGCCCGGAATGGAAACCTACCACAAAACCTACACCTTTCCCTACGCCGTACCCTAATCCTAATCCGTACGCTGACACTGACCCGTGCATCAGCACGTACCCTGACCCTAACATGTTTCCGTACACTCACCTGTGCCCTAAACCTTGCCGTTCCTTAACCCTAACCGTAACCCGGAATGCAAACCTACCACCATCCCTACACCTTACCCTACGCCGTACCCTAATCCTAATCTGTACACTGACATTGACCCGTGCGTCAGCACATACCCTCACCCTAACATGTTTCCGTACCCTCACCTGTGCCCTAAACCTTGCCGTTCCCTAAGCCTAACCCTACGCCGGCACGGAATTCTACCACCAACCCTACACGTTACCCTACGCCGTACCCTAATCCTAACCCGTGCGTCAGCATGTACCCTGACCCTAACACGTTTCCGTACCCTCACCTGTGCCCTAAACCTTGCCGTTCCCTAACCCTAAGCCTAGCCCGGAATGGGAAACTACCACCATCCCTACACCTTACCCTACGGCGTACCCTAATCCTAATCTGTACGCTGACAATGACCCGTGCGTCAGCAAGTACCCTGACCCTAACACGTTTCCGTACCCTCACCTGTGCCCTAAACCTTGCCGTTCCCTAAGGCTAACCCTAGGCCGGCACGGAATCCTACCACCAACCCTACACGTTACCCTATGCCGTACCCTAATCCTAACCCGTGCGTCAGCATGTACCCTGACCCTAACACGTTTCCGTACCCTCACCTGTGCCCTAAACCTTGCAGTTCCCTAACCCTAACCCTAGCCCGGAATGGAAACCTACCACCAACCCTACACCTTACCCTACACCGTACCCTAATCCTAACCCGTGCGTAAGCATGTACCCTGACCCTAACACGTTTCCGTACCCTCACCTGTGTCCTAAACATTGCCGTTCCCTAACCCTAGCGCGGAATGGAAACCTACCACAAAACCTGCACCTTACCCTACGCCGTACCCTAATCCTAACCCGTGCGTCAGCATGTACCCTGACCCTAACACGTTTCCGTACCCTCACCTGTGCCCTAAACCTTGCAGTTCCCTAACCCTAACCCTAGCCCGGAATGGAAACCTACCACCAACCCTACACGTTACCCTACGCCGTACCCTAATCCTAACCCGTGCGTCAGCATGTACCCTGACCCTAACACGTTTCCGTACCCTCACCTGTGTCCTAAACATTGCCGTTCCCTAACCCTAGCGCGGAATGGAAACCTACCACAAAACCTGCACCTTACCCTACGCCGTACCCTAATCCTAACCCGTGCGTCAGCACGTACCCTGACCCTAACACGTTTCCGTACCCTCACCTGTGCCCTAAACCTTGCAGTTCCGTAACCCTAACCCTAGCCCAGAACGGAAACCTACCAACAACCCTACACCTTACCCGACGCCGTACCCTAATCCTAATCCGTACGCTGACACTGACCCGTGCGTCAGCAAGTACCCTGACCCTAACACGTTTCCGTACCCTCACCTGTGTCCTAAACCTTGCCGTTCCCTAACGCTAACCCTAGCCCGGAATGGAAACCTACCACAAAACCTACACCTTTCCCTACGCCGTACCCTAATCCTAATCCGTACGCTGACACTGACCCGTGCATCAGCACGTACCCTGACCCTAACATGTTTCCGTACACTCACCTGTGCCCTAAACCTTGCCGTTCCTTAACCCTAATCCTAACCCGGAATGCAAACCTACCACCATCCCTACACCTTACCCTACGCCGTACCCTAATCCTAATCTGTACACTGACATTGACCCGTGCGTCAGCACATACCCTCACCCTAACATGTTTCCGTACCCTCACCTGTGCCCTAAACCTTGCCGTTCCCTAAGCCTAACCCTACGCCGGCACGGAATTCTACCACCAACCCTACACGTTACCCTACGCCGTACCCTAATCCTAACCCGTGCGTCAGCATGTACCCTGACCCTAACACGTTTCCGTACCCTCACCTGTGCCCTAAACCTTGCAGTTCCCTAACCCTAACCCTAGCCCGGAATGGAAACCTACCACCAACCCTACACCTTACCCTACGCCGTACCCAAATCCTAATCCGTATGGTGACACTGACCCGTGCGTCAGCAAGTATCCTGACCCTATCACGTTTCCGTACCCTCACCTGTGTCCTAAACCTTGCAGTTCCCTAACCCTAACCCTAGCGAGGAATGGAAACCTACCACAAAACCTACACCTTACCCTACGCAATACCCTAATCCTAATCCGTACGCTGACACTGACCCGTGCATCAGCACGTACCCTGACCCTAACATGTTTCCGTACACTCACCTGTGCCCTAAACCTTGCCGTTCCCTAACCCTAAGCCTAGCCCGGAACGGGAACCTACCACCATCCCTACACCTTACCCTACACCGTACCCTAATCCTAATCTGTACGCTGACAATGACCCGTGCGTCAGCAAGTACCCTGACCCTAACACGTTTCCGTACCCTCACCTGTGCCCTAAACCTTGCCGTTCCCTAAGGCTAACCCTAGGCCGGCACGGAATCCTACCACCAACCCTACACGTTACCCTATGCCGTACCCTAATCCTAACCCGTGCGTCAGCATGTACCCTGACCCTAACACGTTTCCGTACCCTCACCTGTGCCCTAAACCTTGCAGTTCCCTAACCCTAACCCTAGCCCGGAATGGAAACCTACCACCAACCCTACACGTTACCCTACGCCGTACCCTAATCCTAACCCGTGCGTCAGCATGTACCCTGACCCTAACACGTTTCCGTACCCTCACCTGTGCCCTAAACCTTGCAGTTCCGTAACCCTAACCCTAGCCCGGAACGGAAACCTACCAACAACCCTACACCTTACCCGACGCCGTACCCTAATCCTAATCCGTACGCTGACACTGACCCGTGCGTCAGCAAGTACCCTGACCCTAACACGTTTCCGTACCCTCACCTGTGTCCTAAACCTTGCCGTTCCCTAACGCTAACCCTAGCCCGGAATGGAAACCTACCACAAAACCTACACCTTTCCCTACGCCGTACCCTAATCCTAATCCGTATGCTGACACTGACCCGTGCATCAGCACGTACCCTGACCCTAACATGTTTCCATACACTCACCTGTGCCCTAAACCTTGCCGTTCCTTAACCCTAACCCTAACCCGGAATGCAAACCTACCACCATCCCTACACCTTACCCTACGCCGTACCCTAATCCTAATCTGTACACTGACATTGACCCGTGCGTCAGCACATACCCTCACCCTAACATGTTTCCGTACCCTCACCTGTGCCCTAAACCTTGCCGTTCCCTAAGCCTAACCCTACGCCGGCACGGAATTCTACCACCAACCCTACACGTTACCCTACGCCGTACCCTAATCCTAACCCGTGCGTCAGCATGTACCCTGACCCTAACACGTTTCCGTACCCTCACCTGTGCCCTAAACCTTGCAGTTCCCTAACCCTAACCCTAGCCCGGAATGGAAACCTACCACCAACCCTACACCTTACCCTACGCCGTACCCAAATCCTAATCCGTACGGTGACACTGACCCGTGCGTCAGCAAGTATCCTGACCCTATCACGTTTCCGTACCCTCACCTGTGTCCTAAACCTTGCAGTTCCCTAACCCTAACCCTAGCGAGGAATGGAAACCTACCACAAAATCTACACCTTACCCTACGCAATACCCTAATCCTAATCCGTACGCTGACACTGACCCGTGCATCAGCACGTACCCTGACCCTAACATGTTTCCGTACACTCACCTGTGCCCTAAACCTTGCTGTTCCCTAACCCTAAGCCTAGCCCGGAATGGGAACCTACCACCATCCCTACACCTTACCCTACGGCGTACCCTAATCCTAATCTGTACGCTGACAATGACCCGTGCGTCAGCAAGTACCCTGACCCTAACACGTTTCCGTACCCTCACCTGTGCCCTAAACCTTGCCGTTCCCTAAGGCTAACCCTAGGCCGGCACGGAATCCTACCACCAACCCTACACGTTACCCTATGCCGTACCCTAATCCTAACCAGTGCGTCAGCATGTACCCTGACCCTAACACGTTTCCGTACCCTCACCTGTGCCCTAAACCTTGCAGTTCCCTAACCCTAACCCTAGCCCAGAATGGAAACCTACCACCAACCCTACACCTTACCCGACGCCGTACCCTAATCCTAATCCGTACGCTGACACTGACCCGTGCATCAGCACGTACCCTGACCCTAACATGTTTCCGTACACTCACCTGTGCGCTAAACCTTGCCGTTCCTTAACCCTAACCCTAGCCCGGAATGGAAACCTACCACCATCCCTACACCTTACCCTACGCCGTACCCTAATCCTAATCCGTACGCTGACAGTAACCAGTGCGTCAGCAAGTACCCTGACCCTAACACGTTTCCGTACCCTCACCTGTGTCCAAAACCTTGCAGTTCCCTAACCCTAAACCCAGCGAGGAATGGAAACCTACCACAAAACCTACACCTTACCCTACAACATACCCTAATCCTAATCCGTACGCTGACACTGACCCGTGCTTCAACACGTACCCTGACCCTAACATGTTTCCGTACACTCACCTGTGCCCTAAACCTTGCCGTTCCCTAACCGTAACCCTAGCCAGGAACGGAAACCTACCACCATCCCCACACCTTACCCTACACCGTAGCCTAATCCTAAACTGTACGCAGACAATGACCCGTGCGTCAGCACATACCCTGACCCTAACACGTTTCCGTAACCTCACCTGTGCCCTAAACCTTTCCGTTCCCGAAGCCTAACCCTATGCCGGCACGGAATCCCACCACCAACCCTACACTTTACCCTACGCCGTACCCTAATCCTAACCCGTGCGTCAGCATGTACCCTGACCCTAACACGTTTCCGAACCCTCACCTGTGCCCTAAACCTTGCAGTTCCCTAACCCTAACCCTAGCCCGGAAAGGAAACCTACCACCAACCCTACACCTTACCTTACGCCGTAACCTAATCCTGATCCGTACGCTGACACTGACCCGTGCGTAAGCACGTACCCTGAACCTATCATGTTTCCGTACACTCACCTGTGCCCTAAACCTTGCCGTTCCCTAACCCTAACCCTAGCCAAGAACGGAAACCTACCACCATCCCTACACCTTACCCTACGCCGTACCCTAATCCTAATCTGTACGCTGACAATGACCCGTGCGTCAGCACATACAATGACCCTAACACGTTTCCGTACCCTCACCTGTGCCCTAAACCTTGCAGTTCCCTAAGCCTAACCCTAGCCTGGCATGGAATTCTACCACCAACCCCACACGTTACCCTACGCCGTACCCTAATCCTAACCCGTGCGTCAGCATGTACCCTGACCCTAACACGTTTCCTTACCCTCACCTGTGCCCTAAACCTTGCAGTTCCCTAACTCTAACCCTAGCCCGGAACGGAAACCTACCACCAAACCTACACCTTACCCTACGCCGTACCCTAATCCTAATCCGTACGCTGACACTAACCCGTGCGTCAGCAAGTACCCTGACCCTAACACGTTTCCGTACCCTCACGTGCGCCCGAAGCCTTGCCGTTCCCTAACACTAACCCTAGCGAAGAATGGAAACCTACCACAAAACCTACACCTTACCCTACGCCATACCCTATTCCTAATCCGTACGCTGACACTGACCCGTGCGCCAGCACGTACCCTGACCCTAACATGTTTCCGTACACTCACCTGTGCCCTAAACCTTGCCGTTCCCTAACCCTAACGCTAGCCCGGAACGGAAACCTACCACCATCCCTACACCTTACCCTACGCCGTACCCTAATCCTAATCTGTACGCTGACAATGACCCGTGCGTCAGCATGTACCCTGACCCTAACACGTTTCCGTACCCTCACTTGTGCCCTAAACCTTTCCGTTCCCTAAGCCTAATCCTAGGCCGGCACGGAATTCTACCACCAACCCTACACGTTACCCTACACCGTACCCTAATCCTAACCCGTGCTTCAGCATGTACCCTGACCCTAACACATTTCCGTATCCTCACCTGTGCCCTAAACCTTGCCGTTCCCTAACCCTAACCCTAGCCAAGAATGGAAACCTACCAGCATCCGTACACCTTACCCTACGCCGTACCCTAATCCTAATCTGTACGCTGACCATGACCCGTGCGTAAGCACATACCCTGACACTAACACGTTTCCGTACCCTCACCTGTGCCCTAAACCTTTCAGTTCCCTAACCCTAACCCTAGCCAGGAATGGAAACCTACCACCAACCCTACACCTTACCCTACGCCGTACCCTAATCCTAATCCGTACGGTGACACTGACCCGTGCGTCAGCAAGTACCCTGACCCTAACACTTTTCCTTACCCACACCTGTGTCCTAAACCTTGCCGTTCCCTAACCCTAAGCCTAACCCGGAATGGGAACCTACCACCATCCCTACACCTTACCCTACGGCGTACCCTAATCCTAATCTGTACGCTGACAATGACCCGTGCGTCAGAAAGTACCCTGACCCTAACACGTTTCCGTACCCTCACCTGTGCCCTAAACCTTGCCGTTCCCTAAGGCTAACCCTAGGCCGGCACGGAATCCTACCACCAACCCTACATGTTACCCTATGCCGTACCCTAATCCTAACCCGTGCGTCAGCATGTACCCTGACCCTAACACGTTTCCGTACCCTCACCTGTGCCCTAAACCTTGCAGTTCCCTAACCCTAACCCTAGCCCGGAATGGAAACCTACCACCAACCCTACACGTTACCCTACGCCGTACCCTAATCCTAACCCGTGCGTCAGCATGTACCCTGACGCTAACACGTTTCCGTACCCTCACCTGTGTCCTAAACATTGCCGTTCCCTAACCCTAGCGCGGAATGGAAACCTACCACAAAACCTGCACCTTACCCTACGCCGTACCCTAATCCTAACCCGTGCGTCAGCACGTACCCTGACCCTAACACGTTTCCGTACCCTCACCTGTGCCCTAAACCTTGCAGTTCCGTAACCCTAACCCTAGCCCGGAACGGAAACCTACCAACAACCCTACACCTTACCCGACGCCGTACCCTAATCCTAATCCGTACGCTGACACTGACCCGTGCGTCAGCAAGTACCCTGACCCTAACACGTTTCCGTACCCTCACCTGTGTCCTAAACCTTGCCGTTCCCTAACGCTAACCCTAGCCCGGAATGGAAACCTACCACAAAACCTACACCTTTCCCTACGCCGTACCCTAATCCTAATCCGTACGCTGACACTGACCCGTGCATCAGCACGTACCCTGACCCTAACATGTTTCCGTACACTCACCTGTGCCCTAAACCTTGCCGTTCCTTAACCCTAACCCTAACCCGGAATGCAAACCTACGACCATCCCTACACCTTACCCTACGCCGTACCCTAATCCTAATCTGTACACTGACATTGACCCGTGCGTCAGCACATACCCTCACCCTAACATGTTTCCGTACCCTCACCTGTGCCCTAAACCTTGCCGTTCCCTAAGCCTAACCCTACGCCGGCACGGAATTCTACCACCAACCCTACACGTTACCCTACGCCGTACCCTAATCCTAACCCGTGCGTCAGCATGTACCCTGACCCTAACACGTTTCCGTACCCTCACCTGTGCCCTAAACCTTGCAGTTCCCTAACCCTAACCCTAGCCCGGAATGGAAACCTACCACCAACCCTACACGTTACCCTACGCCGTACCCTAATCCTAACCCGTGCGTCAGCATGTACCCTGACGCTAACACGTTTCCGTACCCTCACCTGTGTCCTAAACATTGCCGTTCCCTAACCCTAGCGCGGAATGGAAACCTACCACAAAACCTGCACCTTACCCTACGCCGTACCCTAATCCTAACCCGTGCGTCAGCACGTACCCTGACCCTAACACGTTTCCGTACCCTCACCTGTGCCCTAAACCTTGCAGTTCCGTAACCCTAACCCTAGCCCGGAACGGAAACCTACCAACAACCCTACACCTTACCCGACGCCGTACCCTAATCCTAATCCGTACGCTGACACTGACCCGTGCGTCAGCAAGTACCCTGACCCTAACACGTTTCCGTACCCTCACCTGTGTCCTAAACCTTGCCGTTCCCTAACGCTAACCCTAGCCCGGAATGGAAACCTACCACAAAACCTACACCTTTCCCTACGCCGTACCCTAATCCTAATCCGTACGCTGACACTGACCCGTGCATCAGCATGTACCCTGACCCTAACATGTTTCCGTACACTCACCTGTGCCCTAAACCTTGCCGTTCCTTAACCCTAACCCTAACCCGGAATGCAAACCTACCACCATCCCTACACCTTACCCTACGCCGTACCCTAATCCTAATCTGTACACTGGCATTGACCCGTGCGTCAGCACATACCCTCACCCTAACATGTTTCCGTACCCTCACCTGTGCCCTAAACCTTGCCGTTCCCTAAGCCTAACCCTACGCCGGCACGGAATTCTACCACCAACCCTACACGTTACCCTACGCCGTACCCTAATCCTAACCCGTGCGTCAGCATGTACCCTGACCCTAACACGTTTCCGTACCCTCACCTGTGCCCTAAACCTTGCAGTTCCCTAACCCTAACCCTAGCCCGGAATGGAAACCTACCACCAACCCTACACCTTACCCTACGCCGTACCCAAATCCTAATCCGTACGGTGACACTGACCCGTGCGTCAGCAAGTATCCTGACCCTATCACGTTTCCGTACCCTCACCTGTGTCCTAAACCTTGCAGTTCCCTAACCCTAACCCTAGCGAGGAATGGAAACCTACCACAAAACCTACACCTTACCCTACGCAATACCCTAATCCTAATCCGTACGCTGACACTGACCCGTGCATCAGCACGTACCCTGACCCTAACATGTTTCCGTACACTCACCTGTGCCCTAAACCTTGCCGTTCCCTAACCCTAAGCCTAGCCCGGAACGGGAACCTACAACCATCCCTACACCTTACCCTACGGCGTACCCTAATCCTAATCTGTACGCTGACAATGACCCGTGCGTCAGCAAGTACCCTGACCCTAACACGTTTCCGTACCCTCACCTGTGCCCTAAACCTTGCCGTTCCCTAAGGCTAACCCTAGGCCGGCACGGAATCCTACCACCAACCCTACACGTTACCCTATGCCGTACCCTAATCCTAACCCGTGCGTCAGCATGTACCCTGACCCTAACACGTTTCCGTACCCTCACCTGTGCCCTAAACCTTGCAGTTCCCTAACCCTAACCCTAGCCCGGAATGGAAACCTACCACCAACCCTACACGTTACCCTACGCCGTACCCTAATCCTAACCCGTGCGTCAGCATGTACCCTGACGCTAACATGTTCCCGTACCCTCACCTGTGTCCTAAACATTGCCGTTCCCTAACCCTAGCGCGGAATGGAAACCTACCACAAAACCTGCACCTTACCCTACGCCGTACCCTAATCCTAACCCGTGCGTCAGCACGTACCCTGACCCTAACACGTTTCCGTACCCTCACCTGTGCCCTAAACCTTGCAGTTCCGTAACCCTAACCCTAGCCCGGAACGGAAACCTACCAACAACCCTACACCTTACCCGACGCCGTACCCTAATCCTAATCCGTACGCTGACACTGACCCATGCGTCAGCAAGTACCCTGACCCTAACACGTTTCCGTACCCTCACCTCTGTCCTAAACCTTGCCTTTCCCTAACGCTAACCCTAGCCCGGAATGGAAACCTACCACAAAACCTACACCTTTCCCTACGCCGTACCCTAATCCTAATCCGTACGCTGACACTGACCCGTGCATCAGCACGTACCCTGACCCTAACATGTTTCCATACACTCACCTGTGCCCTAAACCTTGCCGTTCCTTAACCCTAACCCTAACCCGGAATGCAAACCTACCACCATCCCTACACCTTACCCTACGCCGTACCCTAATCCTAATCTGTACACTGACATTGACCCGTGCGTCAGCACATACCCTCACCCTAACATGTTTCCGTACCCTCACCTGTGCCCTAAACCTTGCCGTTCCCTAAGCCTAACCCTACACCGGCACGGAATTCTACCACCAACCCTACACGTTACCCTACGCCGTACCCTAATCCTAACCCGTGCGTCAGCATGTACCCTGACCCTAACACGTTTCCGTACCCTCACCTGTGCCCTAAACCTTGCAGTTCCCTAACCCTAACCCTAGCCCGGAATGGAAACCTACCACCAACCCTACACCTTACCCTACGCCGTACCCAAATCCTAATCCGTATGGTGACACTGACCCGTGCGTCAGCAAGTATCCTGACCCTATCACGTTTCCGTACCCTCACCTGTGTCCTAAACCTTGCAGTTCCCTAACCCTAACCCTAGCGAGGAATGGAAACCTACCACAAAACCTACACCTTACCCTACGCAATACCCTAATCCTAATCCGTACGCTGACACTGACCCGTGCATCAGCACGTACCCTGACCCTAACATGTTTCCGTACACTCACCTGTGCCCTAAACCTTGCCGTTCCCTAACCCTAAGCCTAGCCCGGAATGGGAACCTACCACCATCCCTACACCTTACCCTACGGCGTACCCTAATCCTAATCTGTACGCTGACAATGACCCATGCGTCAGCAAGTACCCTGACCCTAACACGTTTCCGTACCCTCACCTGTGCCCTAAACCTTGCCGTTCCCTAAGGCTAACCCTAGGCCGGCACGGAATCCTACCACCAACCCTACACGTTACCCTATGCCGTACCCTAATCCTAACCCGTGCGTCAGCATGTACCCTGACCCTAACACGTTTCCGTACCCTCACCTGTGCCCTAAACCTTGCAGTTCCCTAACCCTAAACCTAGCCCGGAATGGAAACCTACCACCAACCCTACACCTTACCCTACACCGTACCCTAATCCTAACCCGTGCGTAAGCATGTACCCTGACGCTAACACGTTTCCGTACCCTCACCTGTGTCCTAAACATTGCCGTTCCCTAACCCTAGCGCGGAATGGAAACCTACCACAAAACCTGCACCTTACCCTACGCCGTACCCTAATCCTAACCCGTGCGTCAGCATGTACCCTGACCCTAACACGTTTCCGTACCCTCACCTGTGCCCTAAACCTTGCAGTTCCCTAACCCTAACCCTAGCCCGGAATGGAAACCTACCACCAACCCTACACGTTACCCTACGCCGTACCCTAATCCTAACCCGTGCGTCAGCATGTACCCTGACCCTAACACGTTTCCGTACCCTCACCTGTGTCCTAAACATTGCCGTTCCCTAACCCTAGCGCGGAATGGAAACCTACCACAAAACCTGCACCTTACCCTACGCCGTACCCTAATCCTAACCCGTGCGTCAGCACGTATCCTGACCCTAACACGTTTCCGTACCCTCACCTGTGCCCTAAACCTTGCAGTTCCGTAACCCTAACCCTAGCCCGGAACGGAAACCTACCAACAACCCTACACCTTACCCGACGCCGTACCCTAATCCTAATCCGTACGCTGACACTGACCCGTGCGTCAGCAAGTACCCTGACCCTAACACGTTTCCGTACCCTCACCTGTGTCCTAAACCTTGCCGTTCCCTAACGCTAACCCTAGCCCGGAATGGAAACCTACCACAAAACCTACACCTTTCCCTACGCCGTACCCTAATCCTAATCCGTACGCTGACACTGACCCGTGCATCAGCACGTACCCTGACCCTAACATGTTTCCGTACACTCACCTGAGCCCTAAACCTTGCCGTTCCTTAACCCTAACCCTAACCCGGAATGCAAACCTACCACCATCCCTACACCTTACCCTACGCCGTACCCTAATCCTAATCTGTACACTGACATTGACCCGTGCGTCAGCACATACCCTCACCCTAACATGTTTCCGTAACCTCACCTGTGCCCTAAACCTTGCCGTTCCCTAAGCCTAACCCTACGCCGGCACAGAATTCTACCACCAACCCTACACGTTACCCTACGCCGTACCCTAATCCTAACCCGTGCGTCAGCATGTACCCTGACCCTAACACGTTTCCGTACCCTCACCTGTGCCCTAAACCTTGCAGTTCCCTAACCCTAACCCTAGCCCGGAATGGAAACCTACCACCAACCCTACACCTTACCCTACGCCGTACCCAAATCCTAATCCGTACGGTGACACTGACCCGTGCGTCAGCAAGTATCCTGACCCTATCACGTTTCCGTACCCTCACCTGTGTCCTAAACCTTGCAGTTCCCTAACCCTAACCCTAGCGAGGAATGGAAACCTACCACAAAACCTACACCTTACCCTATGCAATACCCTAATCCTAATCCGTACGCTGACACTGACCCGTGCATCAGCACGTACCCTGACCCTAACATGTTTCCGTACACTCACCTGTGCCCTAAACCTTGCCGTTCCCTAACCCTAAGCCTAGCCCGGAACGGGAACCTACCACCAACCCTACACCTTACCCTACGGCGTACCCTAATCCTAATCTGTACGCTGACAATGACCCGTGCGTCAGCAAGTACCCTGACCCTAACACGTTTCCGTACCCTCACCTGTGCCCTAAACCTTGCCGTTCCCTAAGGCTAACCCTAGGCCGGCACGGAATCCTACCACCAACCCTACACGTTACCCTATGCCGTACCCTAATCCTAACCCGTGCGTCAGCATGTACCCTGACCCTAACACGTTTCCGTACCCTCACCTGTGCCCTAAACCTTGCAGTTCCCTAACCCTAACCCTAGCCCGGAATGGAAACCTACCACCAACACTACACGTTACCCTACGCCGTACCCTAATCCTAACCCGTGCGTCAGCATGTACCCTGATGCTAACACGTTTCCGTACCCTCACCTGTGTCCTAAACATTGCCGTTCCCTAACCCTAGCGCGGAATGGAAACCTACCACAAAACCTGCACCTTACCCTACGCCGTACCCTAATCCTAACCCGTGCGTCAGCACGTACCCTGACCCTAACACGTTTCCGTACTCTCACCTGTGCCCTAAACCTTGCAGTTCCGTAACCCTAACCCTAGCCCGGAACGGAAACCTACCAACAACCCTACACCTTACCCGACGCCGTACCCTAATCCTAATCCGTACGCTGACACTGACCCGTGCGTCAGCAAGTACCCTGACCCTAACACGTTTCCGTACCCTCACCTGTGTCCTAAACCTTGCCGTTCCCTAACGCTAACCCTAGCCCGGAATGGAAACCTACCACAAAACCTACACCTTTCCCTACGCCGTACCCTAATCCTAATCCGTACGCTGACACTGACCCGTGCATCAGCACGTACCCTGACCCTAACATGTTTCCGTACACTCACCTGTGCCCTAAACCTTGCCGTTCCTTAACCCTAACCCTAACCCGGAATGCAAACCTACCACCATCCCTACACCTTACCCTACGCCGTACCCTAATCCTAATCTGTACACTGACATTGACCCGTGCGTCAGCACATACCCTCACCCTAACATGTTTCCGTACACTCACCTGTGCCCTAAACCTTGCCGTTCCCTAAGCCTAACCCTACGCCGGCACGGAATTCTACCACCAACCCTACACGTTACCCTACGCCGTACCCTAATCCTAACCCGTGCGTCAGCATGTACCCTGACCCTAACACGTTTCCGTACCCTCACCTGTGCCCTAAACCCTGCAGTTCCCTAACCCTAACCCTAGCCCGGAATGGAAACCTACCACCAACCCTACACCTTACCCTACGCTGTACCCCAATCCTAATCCGTACGGTGACACTGACCCGTGCGTCAGCAAGTATCCTGACCCTATCACGTTTCCGTACCCTCACCTGTGTCCTAAACCTTGCAGTTCCCTAACCCTAACCCTAGCGAGGAATGGAAACCTACCACAAAACCTACACCTTACCCTACGCAATACCCTAATCCTAATCCGTACGCTGACACTGACCCGTGCATCAGCACGTACCCTGACCCTAACATGTTTCCGTACACTCACCTGTGCCCTAAACCTTGCCGTTCCCTAACCCTAAGCCTAGCCCGGAACGGGAACCTACAACCATCCCTACACCTTACCCTACGGCGTACCCTAATCCTAATCTGTACGCTGACAATGACCCGTGCGTCAGCAAGTACCCTGACCCTAACACGTTTCCGTACCCTCACCTGTGCCCTAAACCTTGCCGTTCCCTAAGGCTAACCCTAGGCCGGCATGGAATCCTACCACCAACCCTACACGTTACCCTATGCCGTACCCTAATCCTAACCCGTGCGTCAGCATGTACCCTGACCCTAACACGTTTCCGTACCCTCACCTGTGCCCTAAACCTTGCAGTTCCCTAACCCTAACCCTAGCCCGGAATGGAAACCTACCACCAACGCTACAGGTTACCCTACGCCGTACCCTAATCCTAACCCGTGCGTCAGCATGTACCCTGACCCTAACACGTTTCCGTACCCTCACCTGTGTCCTAAACATTGCCGTTCCCTAACCCTAGCGCGGAATGGAAACCTACCACAAAACCTGCACCTTACCCTACGCCGTACCCTAATCCTAACCCGTGCGTCAGCACGTACCCTGACCCTAACACGTTTCCGTACCCTCACCTGTGCCCTAAACCTTGCAGTTCCGTAACCCTAACCCTAGCCCGGAACGGAAACCTACCAACAACCCTACACCTTACCCGACGCCGTACCCTAATCCTAATCCGTACGCTGACACTGACCCGTGCGTCAGCAAGTACCCTGACCCTAACACGTTTCCGTACCCTCACCTGTGTCCTAAACCTTGCCGTTCCCTAACGCTAACCCTAGCCCGGAATGGAAACCTACCACAAAACCTACACCTTTCCCTACGCTGTACCCTAATCCTAATCCGTACGCTGACACTGACCCGTGCATCAGCACGTACCCTGACCCTAACATGTTTCCATACACTCACCTGTGCCCTAAACCTTGCCGTTCCTTAACCCTAACCCTAACCCGGAATGCAAACCTACCACCATCCCTACACCTTACCCTACGCCGTACCCTAATCCTAATCTGTACACTGACATTGACCCGTGCGTCAGCACATACCCTCACCCTAACATGTTTCCGTACCCTCACCTGTGCCCTAAACCTTGCCGTTCCCTAAGCCTAACCCTACGCCGGCACGGAATTCTACCACCAACCCTACACGTTACCCTACGCCGTACCCTAATCCTAACCCGTGCGTCAGCATGTACCCTGACCCTAACACGTTTCCGTACCCTCACCTGTGCCCTAAACCTTGCCGTTCCCTAACCTAAGCCTAGCCCGGAATGGGAAACTACCACCATCCCTACACCTTACCCTACGGCGTACCCTAATCCTAATCTGTACGCTGACAATGACCCGTGCGTCAGCAAGTACCCTGACCCTAACACGTTTCCGTACCCTCACCTGTGCCCTAAACCTTGCCGTTCCCTAAGGCTAACCCTAGGCCGGCACGGAATCCTACCACCAACCCTACACGTTACCCTATGCCGTACCCTAATCCTAACCCGTGCGTCAGCATGTACCCTGACCCTAACACGTTTCCGTACCCTCACCTGTGCCCTAAACCTTGCAGTTCCCTAACCCTAACCCTAGCCCGGAATGGAAACCTACCACCAACCCTACACCTTACCCTACACCGTACCCTAATCCTAACCCGTGCGTAAGCATGTACCCTGACCCTAACACGTTTCCGTACCCTCACCTGTGTCCTAAACATTGCCGTTCCCTAACCCTAGCGCGGAATGGAAACCTACCACAAAACCTGCACCTTACCCTACGCCGTACCCTAATCCTAACCCGTGCGTCAGCATGTACCCTGACCCTAACACGTTTCCGTACCCTCACCTGTGCCCTAAACCTTGCAGTTCCCTAACCCTAACCCTAGCCCGGAATGGAAACCTACCACCAACCCTACACGTTACCCTACGCCGTACCCTAATCCTAACCCGTGCGTCAGCATGTACCCTGACCCTAACACGTTTCCGTACCCTCACCTGTGTCCTAAACATTGCCGTTCCCTAACCCTAGCGCGGAATGGAAACCTACCACAAAACCTGCACCTTACCCTACGCCGTACCCTAATCCTAACCCGTGCGTCAGCACGTACCCTGACCCTAACACGTTTCCGTACCCTCACCTGTGCCCTAAACCTTGCAGTTCCGTAACCCTAACCCTAGCCCGGAACGGAAACCTACCAACAACCCTACACCTTACCCGACGCCGTACCCTAATCCTAATCCGTACGCTGACACTGACCCGTGCGTCAGCAAGTACCCTGACCCTAACACGTTTCCGTACCCTCACCTGTGTCCTAAACCTTGCCGTTCCCTAACGCTAACCCTAGCCCGGAATGGAAACCTACCACAAAACCTACACCTTTCCCTACGCCGTACCCTAATCCTAATCCGTACGCTGACACTGACCCGTGCATCAGCACGTACCCTGACCCTAACATGTTTCCGTACACTCACCTGTGCCCTAAACCTTGCCGTTCCTTAACCCTAACCCTAACCCGGAATGCAAACCTACCACCATCCCTACACCTTACCCTACGCCGTACCCTAATCCTAATCTGTACACTGACATTGACCCGTGCGTCAGCACATACCCTCACCCTAACATGTTTCCGTACCCTCACCTGTGCCCTAAACCTTGCCGTTCCCTAAGCCTAACCCTACGCCGGCACGGAATTCTACCACCAACCCTACACGTTACCCTACACCGTACCCTAATCCTAACCCGTGCGTCAGCATGTACCCTGACCCTAACACGTTTCCGTACCCTCACCTGTGCCCTAAACCTTGCAGTTCCCTAACCCTAACCCTAGCCCGGAATGGAAACCTACCACCAACCCTACACCTTACCCTACGCCGTACCCAAATCCTAATCCGTACGGTGACACTGACCCGTGCGTCAGCAAGTATCCTGACCCTATCACGTTTCCGTACCCTCACCTGTGTCCTAAACCTTGCAGTTCCCTAACCCTAACCCTAGCGAGGAATGGAAACCTACCACAAAACCTACACCTTACCCTACGCAATACCCTAATCCTAATCCGTACGCTGACACTGACCCGTGCATCAGCACGTACCCTGACCCTAACATGTTTCCGTACACTCACCTGTGCCCTAAACCTTGCCGTTCCCTAACCCTAAGCCTAGCCCGGAACGGGAACCTACCACCATCCCTACACCTTACCCTACACCGTACCCTAATCCTAATCTGTACGCTGACAATGACCCGTGCGTCAGCAAGTACCCTGACCCTAACACGTTTCCGTACCCTCACCTGTGCCCTAAACCTTGCCGTTCCCTAAGGCTAACCCTAGGCCGGCACGGAATCCTACCACCAACCCTACACGTTACCCTATGCCGTACCCTAATCCTAACCCGTGCGTCAGCATGTACCCTGACCCTAACACGTTTCCGTACCCTCACCTGTGCCCTAAACCTTGCAGTTCCCTAACCCTAACCCTAGCCCGGAATGGAAACCTACCACCAACCCTACACGTTACCCTACGCCGTACCCTAATCCTAACCCGTGCGTAAGCATGTACCCTGACGCTAACACGTTTCCGTACCCTCACCTGTGTCCTAAACATTGCCGTTCCCTAACCCTAGCGCGGAATGGAAACCTACCACAAAACCTGCACCTTACCCTACGCCGTACCCTAATCCTAACCCGTGCGTCAGCACGTACCCTGACCCTAACACGTTTCCGTACCCTCACCTGTGCCCTAAACCTTGCAGTTCCGTAACCCTAACCCTAGCCCGGAACGGAAACCTACCAACAACCCTACACCTTACCCGACGCCGTACCCTAATCCTAATCCGTACGCTGACACTGACCCGTGCGTCAGCAAGTACCCTGACCCTAACACGTTTCCGTACCCTCACCTGTGTCCTAAACCTTGCCGTTCCCTAACGCTAACCCTAGCCCGGAATGGAAACCTACCACAAAACCTACACCTTTCCCTACGCCGTACCCTAATCCTAATCCGTACGCTGACACTGACCCGTGCATCAGCACGTACCCTGACCCTAACATGTTTCCATACACTCACCTGTGCCCTAAACCTTGCCGTTCCTTAACCCTAACCCTAACCCGGAATGCAAACCTACCACCATCCCTACACCTTACCCTACGCCGTACCCTAATCCTAATCTGTACACTGACATTGACCCGTGCGTCAGCACATACCCTCACCCTAACATGTTTCCGTACCCTCACCTGTGCCCTAAACCTTGCCGTTCCCTAAGCCTAACCCTACGCCGGCACGGAATTCTACCACCAACCCTACACGTTACCCTACGCCGTACCCTAATCCTAACCCGTGCGTCAGCATGTACCCTGACCCTAACACGTTTCCGTACCCTCACCTGTGCCCTAAACCTTGCAGTTCCCTAACCCTAACCCTAGCCCGGAATGGAAACCTACCACCAACCCTACACCTTACCCTACGCCGTACCCAAATCCTAATCCGTACGGTGACACTGACCCGTGCGTCAGCAAGTATCCTGACCCTATCACGTTTCCGTACCCTCACCTGTGTCCTAAACCTTGCAGTTCCCTAACCCTAACCCTAGCGAGGAATGGAAACCTACCACAAAACCTACACCTTACCCTACGCAATACCCTAATCCTAATCCGTACGCTGACACTGACCCGTGCATCAGCACGTACCCTGACCCTAACATGTTTCCGTACACTCACCTGTGCCCTAAAGCTTGCTGTTCCCTAACCCTAAGCCTAGCCCGGAATGGGAACCTACCACCATCCCTACACCTTACCCTACGGCGTACCCTAATCCTAATCTGTACGCTGACAATGACCCGTGCGTCAGCAAGTACCCTGACCCTAACACGTTTCCGTACCCTCACCTGTGCCCTAAACCTTGCCGTTCCCTAAGGCTAACCCTAGGCCGGCACGGAATCCTACCACCAACCCTACACGTTACCCTATGCCGTACCCTAATCCTAACCAGTGCGTCAGCATGTACCCTGACCCTAACACGTTTCCGTACCCTCACCTGTGCCCTAAACCTTGCAGTTCCCTAACCCTAACCCTAGCCCGGAATGGAAACCTACCACCAACCCTACACCTTACCCTACACCGTACCCTAATCCTAACCTGTGCGTAAGCATGTACCCTGACCCTAACACGTTTCCGTACCCTCACCTGTGTCCTAAACATTGCCGTTCCCTAACCCTAGCGCGGAATGGAAACCTACCACAAAACCTGCACCTTACCCTACGCCGTACCCTAATCCTAACCCGTGCGTCAGCATGTACCCTGACCCTAACACGTTTCCGTACCCTCACCTGTGCCCTAAACCTTGCAGTTCCGTAACCCTAACCCTAGCCCGGAACGGAAACCTACCAACAACCCTACACCTTACCCGACGCCGTACCCTTATCCTAATCCGTACGCTGACACTGACCCGTGCGTCAGCAAGTACCCTGACCCTAACACGTTTCCGTACCCTCACCTGTGTCCTAAACCTTGCAGTTCCCTAACGCTAACCCTAGCCCGGAATGGAAACCTACCACCAACCCTACACCTTACCCTACGCCGTACCCAAATCCTAATCCGTATGGTGACACTGACCCGTGCGTCAGCAAGTATCCTGACCCTATCACGTTTCCGTACCCTCACCTGTGTCCTAAACCTTGCAGTTCCCTAACCCTAACCCTAGCGAGGAATGGAAACCTACCACAAAACCTACACCTTACCCTACGCAATACCCTAATCCTAATCCGTACGCTGACACTGACCCGTGCATCAGCACGTACCCTGACCCTAACATGTTTCCGTACACTCACCTGTGCCCTAAACCTTGCCGTTCCCTAACCCTAAGCCTAGCCCGGAATGGGAACCTACCACCATCCCTACACCTTACCCTACGGCGTACCCTAATCCTAATCTGTACGCTGACAATGACCCGTGCGTCAGCAAGTACCCTGACCCTAACACGTTTCCGTACCCTCACCTGTGCCCTAAACCTTGCCGTTCCCTAAGGCTAACCCTAGGCCGGCACGGAATCCTACCACCAACCCTACACGTTACCCTATGCCGTACCCTAATCCTAACCCGTGCGTCAGCATGTACCCTGACGCTAACACGTTTCCGTACCCTCACCTGTGCCCTAAACCTTGCAGTTCCCTAACCCTAGCGCGGAATGGAAACCTACCACAAAACCTGCACCTTACCCTACGCCGTACCCTAATCCTAACCCGTGCGTCAGCATGTACCCTGACCCTAACACGTTTCCGTACCCTCACCTGTGCCCTAAACCTTGCAGTTCCCTAACCCTAACCCTAGCCCGGAATGGAAACCTACCACCAACCCTACACGTTACCCTACGCCGTACCCTAATCCTAACCCGTGCGTCAGCATGTACCCTGACCCTAACACGTTTCCGTACCCTCACCTGTGTCCTAAACATTGCCGTTCCCTAACCCTAGCGCGGAATGGAAACCTACCACAAAACCTGCACCTTACCCTACGCCGTACCCTAATCCTAACCCGTGCGTCAGCACGTACCCTGACCCTAACACGTTTCCGTACCCTCACCTGTGCCCTAAACCTTGCAGTTCCGTAACCCTAACCCTAGCCCGGAACGGAAACCTACCAACAACCCTACACCTTACCCGACGCCGTACCCTAATCCTAATCCGTACGCTGACACTGACCCGTGCGTCAGCAAGTACCCTGACCCTAACACGTTTCCGTACCCTCACCTGTGTCCTAAACCTTGCCGTTCCCTAACGCTAACCCTAGCCCGGAATGGAAACCTACCACAAAACCTACACCTTTCCCTACGCCGTACCCTAATCCTAATCCGTACGCTGACACTGACCCGTGCATCAGCACGTACCCTGACCCTAACATGTTTCCGTACACTCACCTGAGCCCTAAACCTTGCCGTTCCTTAACCCTAACCCTAACCCGGAATGCAAACCTACCACCATCCCTACACCTTACCCTACGCCGTACCCTAATCCTAATCTGTACACTGACATTGACCCGTGCGTCAGCACATACCCTCACCCTAACATGTTTCCGTAACCTCACCTGTGCCCTAAACCTTGCCGTTCCCTAAGCCTAACCCTACGCCGGCACAGAATTCTACCACCAACCCTACACGTTACCCTACGCCGTACCCTAATCCTAACCCGTGCGTCAGCATGTACCCTGACCCTAACACGTTTCCGTACCCTCACCTGTGCCCTAAACCTTGCAGTTCCCTAACCCTAACCCTAGCCCGGAATGGAAACCTACCACCAACCCTACACCTTACCCTACGCCGTACCCAAATCCTAATCCGTACGGTGACACTGACCCGTGCGTCAGCAAGTATCCTGACCCTATCACGTTTCCGTACCCTCACCTGTGTCCTAAACCTTGCAGTTCCCTAACCCTAACCCTAGCGAGGAATGGAAACCTACCACAAAACCTACACCTTACCCTATGCAATACCCTAATCCTAATCCGTACGCTGACACTGACCCGTGCATCAGCACGTACCCTGACCCTAACATGTTTCCGTACACTCACCTGTGCCCTAAACCTTGCCGTTCCCTAACCCTAAGCCTAGCCCGGAACGGGAACCTACCACCAACCCTACACCTTACCCTACGGCGTACCCTAATCCTAATCTGTACGCTGACAATGACCCGTGCGTCAGCAAGTACCCTGACCCTAACACGTTTCCGTACCCTCACCTGTGCCCTAAACCTTGCCGTTCCCTAAGGCTAACCCTAGGCCGGCACGGAATCCTACCACCAACCCTACACGTTACCCTATGCCGTACCCTAATCCTAACCCGTGCGTCAGCATGTACCCTGACCCTAACACGTTTCCGTACCCTCACCTGTGACCTAAACCTTGCAGTTCCCTAACCCTAACCCTAGCCCGGAATGGAAACCTACCACCAACACTACACGTTACCCTACGCCGTACCCTAATCCTAACCCGTGCGTCAGCATGTACCCTGATGCTAACACGTTTCCGTACCCTCACCTGTGTCCTAAACATTGCCGTTCCCTAACCCTAGCGCGGAATGGAAACCTACCACAAAACCTGCACCTTACCCTACGCCGTACCCTAATCCTAACCCGTGCGTCAGCACGTACCCTGACCCTAACACGTTTCCGTACTCTCACCTGTGCCCTAAACCTTGCAGTTCCGTAACCCTAACCCTAGCCCGGAACGGAAACCTACCAACAACCCTACACCTTACCCGACGCCGTACCCAAATCCTAATCCGTACGCTGACACTGACCCGTGCGTCAGCAAGTACCCTGACCCTAACACGTTTCCGTACCCTCACCTGTGTCCTAAACCTTGCCGTTCCCTAACGCTAACCCTAGCCCGGAATGGAAACCTACCACAAAACCTACACCTTTCCCTACGCCGTACCCTAATCCTAATCCGTACGCTGACACTGACCCGTGCATCAGCACGTACCCTGACCCTAACATGTTTCTGTACACTCACCTGTGCCCTAAACCTTGCCGTTCCTTAACCCTAACCCTAACCCGGAATGCAAACCTACCACCATCCCTACACCTTACCCTACGCCGTACCCTAATCCTAATCTGTACACTGACATTGACCCGTGCGTCAGCACATACCCTCACCCTAACATGTTTCCGTACCCTCACCTGTGCCCTAAACCTTGCCGTTCCCTAAGCCTAACCCTACGCCGGCACGGAATTCTACCACCAACCCTACACGTTACCCTACGCCGTACCCTAATCCTAACCCGTGCGTCAGCATGTACCCTGACCCTAACACGTTTCCGTACCCTCACCTGTGCCCTAAACCTTGCAGTTCCCTAACCCTAACCCTAGCCCGGAATGGAAACCTACCACCAACCCTACACCTTACCCTACGCTGTACCCAAATCCTAATCCGTACGGTGACACTGACCCGTGCGTCAGCAAGTATCCTGACCCTATCACGTTTCCGTACCCTCACCTGTGTCCTAAACCTTGCAGTTCCCTAACCCTAACCCTAGCGAGGAATGGAAACCTACCACAAAACCTACACCTTACCCTACGCAATACCCTAATCCTAATCCGTACGCTGACACTGACCCGTGCATCAGCACGTACCCTGACCCTAACATGTTTCCGTACACTCACCTGTGCCCTAAACCTTGCCGTTCCCTAACCCTAAGCCTAGCCCGGAACGGGAACCTACAACCATCCCTACACCTTACCCTACGGCGTACCCTAATCCTAATCTGTACGCTGACAATGACCCGTGCGTCAGCAAGTACCCTGACCCTAACACGTTTCCGTACCCTCACCTGTGCCCTAAACCTTGCCGTTCCCTAAGGCTAGCCCTAGGCCGGCATGGAATCCTACCACCAACCCTACACGTTACCCTATGCCGTACCCTAATCCTAACCCGTGCGTCAGCATGTACCCTGACCCTAACACGTTTCCGTACCCTCACCTGTGCCCTAAACCTTGCAGTTCCCTAACCCTAACCCTAGCCCGGAATGGAAACCTACCACCAACGCTACAAGTTACCCTACGCCGTACCCTAATCCTAACCCGTGCGTCAGCATGTACCCTGACCCTAACACGTTTCCGTACCCTCACCTGTGTCCTAAACATTGCCGTTCCCTAACCCTAGCGCGGAATGGAAACCTACCACAAAACCTGCACCTTACCCTACGCCGTACCCTAATCCTAACCCGTGCGTCAGCACGTACCCTGACCCTAACACGTTTCCGTACCCTCACCTGTGCCCTAAACCTTGCAGTTCCGTAACCCTAACCCTAGCCCGGAACGGAAACCTACCAACAACCCTACACCTTACCCGACGCCGTACCCTAATCCTAATCCGTACGCTGACACTGACCCGTGCGTCAGCAAGTACCCTGACCCTAACACGTTTCCGTACCCTCACCTGTGTCCTAAACCTTGCCGTTCCCTAACGCTAACCCTAGCCCGGAATGGAAACCTACCACAAAACCTACACCTTTCCCTACGCTGTACCCTAATCCTAATCCGTACGCTGACACTGACCCGTGCATCAGCACGTACCCTGACCCTAACATGTTTCCATACACTCACCTGTGCCCTAAACCTTGCCGTTCCTTAACCCTAACCCTAACCCGGAATGCAAACCTACCACCATCCCTACACCTTACCCTACGCCGTACCCTAATCCTAATCTGTACACTGACATTGACCCGTGCGTCAGCACATACCCTCACCCTAACATGTTTCCGTACCCTCACCTGTGCCCTAAACCTTGCCGTTCCCTAAGCCTAACCCTACGCCGGCACGGAATTCTACCACCAACCCTACACGTTACCCTACGCCGTACCCTAATCCTAGCCCGTGCGTCAGCATGTACCCTGACCCTAACACGTTTCCGTACCCTCACCTGTGCCCTAAACCTTGCAGTTCCCTAACCCTAACCCTAGCCCGGAATGGAAACCTACCACCAACCCTACACCTTACCCTACACCGTACCCTAATCCTAACCCGTGCGTAAGCATGTACCCTGACCCTAACACGTTTCCGTACCCTCACCTGTGCCCTAAACCTTGCAGTTCCCTAACCCTAACCCTAGCCCGGAATGGAAACCTACCACCAACCCTACACGTTACCCTACGCCGTACCCTAATCCTAACCCGTGCGTCAGCATGTACCCTGACCCTAACACGTTTCCGTACCCTCACCTGTGTCCTAAACATTGCCATTCCCTAACCCTAGCGCGGAATGGAAACCTACCACAAAACCTGCACCTTACCCTACGCCGTACCCTAATCCTAACCCGTGCGTCAGCACGTACCCTGACCCTAACACGTTTCCGTACCCTCACCTGTGCCCTAAACCTTGCAGTTCCGTAACCCTAACCCTAGCCCGGAACGGAAACCTACCAACAACCCTACACCTTATCCGACGCCGTACCCTAATCCTAATCCGTACGCTGACACTGACCCGTGCGTCAGCAAGTACCCTGACCCTAACACGTTTCCGTACCCTCACCTGTGCCCTAAACCTTGCCGTTCCCTAAGGCTAACCCTAGGCCGGCACGGAATCCTACCACCAACCCTACACGTTACCCTATGCCGTACCCTAATCCTAACCCGTGCGTCAGCATGTACCCTGACCCTAACACGTTTCCGTACCCTCACCTGTGCCCTAAACCTTGCAGTTCCCTAACCCTAACCCTAGCCCGGAATGGAAACCTACCACCAACCCTACACGTTACCCTACGCCGTACCCTAATCCTAACCCGTGCGTAAGCATGTACCCTGACGCTAACACGTTTCCGTACCCTCACCTGTGTCCTAAACATTGCCGTTCCCTAACCCTAGCGCGGAATGGAAACCTACCACAAAACCTGCACCTTACCCTACGCCGTACCCTAATCCTAACCCGTGCGTCAGCACGTACCCTGACCCTAACACGTTTCCGTACCCTCACCTGTGCCCTAAACCTTGCAGTTCCGTAACCCTAACCCTAGCCCGGAACGGAAACCTACCAACAACCCTACACCTTACCCGACGCCGTACCCTAATCCTAATCCGTACGCTGACACTGACCCGTGCGTCAGCAAGTACCCTGACCCTAACACGTTTCCGTACCCTCACCTGTGTCCTAAACCTTGCCGTTCCCTAACGCTAACCCTAGCCCGGAATGGAAACCTACCACAAAACCTACACCTTTCCCTACGCCGTACCCTAATCCTAATCCGTACGCTGACACTGACCCGTGCATCAGCACGTACCCTGACCCTAACATGTTTCCATACACTCACCTGTGCCCTAAACCTTGCCGTTCCTTAACCCTAACCCTAACCCGGAATGCAAACCTACCACCATCCCTACACCTTACCCTACGCCGTACCCTAATCCTAATCTGTACACTGACATTGACCCGTGCGTCAGCACATACCCTCACCCTAACATGTTTCCGTACCCTCACCTGTGCCCTAAACCTTGCCGTTCCCTAAGCCTAACCCTACGCCGGCACGGAATTCTACCACCAACCCTACACGTTACCCTACGCCGTACCCTAATCCTAACCCGTGCGTCAGCATGTACCCTGACCCTAACACGTTTCCGTACCCTCACCTGTGCCCTAAACCTTGCAGTTCCCTAACCCTAACCCTAGCCCGGAATGGAAACCTACCACCAACCCTACACCTTACCCTACGCCGTACCCAAATCCTAATCCGTACGGTGACACTGACCCGTGCGTCAGCAAGTATCCTGACCCTATCACGTTTCCGTACCCTCACCTGTGTCCTAAACCTTGCAGTTCCCTAACCCTAACCCTAGCGAGGAATGGAAACCTACCACAAAACCTACACCTTACCCTACGCAATACCCTAATCCTAATCCGTACGCTGACACTGACCCGTGCATCAGCACGTACCCTGACCCTAACATGTTTCCGTACACTCACCTGTGCCCTAAACCTTGCTGTTCCCTAACCCTAAGCCTAGCCCGGAATGGGAACCTACCACCATCCCTACACCTTACCCTACGGCGTACCCTAATCCTAATCTGTACGCTGACAATGACCCGTGCGTCAGCAAGTACCCTGACCCTAACACGTTTCCGTACCCTCACCTGTGCCCTAAACCTTGCCGTTCCCTAAGGCTAACCCTAGGCCGGCACGGAATCCTACCACCAACCCTACACGTTACCCTATGCCGTACCCTAATCCTAACCAGTGCGTCAGCATGTACCCTGACCCTAACACGTTTCCGTACCCTCACCTGTGCCCTAAACCTTGCAGTTCCCTAACCCTAACCCTAGCCCGGAATGGAAACCTACCACCAACCCTACACCTTACCCTACACCGTACCCTAATCCTAACCCGTGCGTAAGCATGTACCCTGACCCTAACACGTTTCCGTACCCTCACCTGTGTCCTAAACATTGCCGTTCCCTAACCCTAGCGCGGAATGGAAACCTACCACAAAACCTGCACCTTACCCTACGCCGTACCCTAATCCTAACCCGTGCGTCAGCATGTACCCTGACCCTAACACGTTTCCGTACCCTCACCTGTGCCCTAAACCTTGCAGTTCCGTAACCCTAACCCTAGCCCGGAACGGAAACCTACCAACAACCCTACACCTTACCCGACGCCGTACCCTTATCCTAATCCGTACGCTGACACTGACCCGTGCGTCAGCAAGTACCCTGACCCTAACACGTTACCGTACCCTCACCTGTGTCCTAAACCTTGCAGTTCCCTAACGCTAACCCTAGCCCGGAATGGAAACCTACCACCAACCCTACACCTTACCCTACGCCGTACCCAAATCCTAATCCGTACGGTGACACTGACCCGTGCGTCAGCAAGTATCCTGACCCTATCACGTTTCCGTACCCTCACCTGTGTCCTAAACCTTGCAGTTCCCTAACCCTAACCCTAGCGAGGAATGGAAACCTACCACAAAACCTACACCTTACCCTACGCAATACCCTAATCCTAATCCGTACGCTGACACTGACCCGTGCATCAGCACATACCCTGACCCTAACATGTTTCCGTACACTCACCTGTGCCCTAAACCTTGCCGTTCCCTAACCCTAAGCCTAGCCCGGAACGGGAACCTACCACCATCCCTACACCTTACCCTACACCGTACCCTAATCCTAATCTGTACGCTGACAATGACCCGTGCGTCAGCAAGTACCCTGACCCTAACACGTTTCCGTACGCTCACCTGTGCCCTAAACCTTGCCGTTCCCTAAGGCTAACCCTAGGCCGGCACGGAATCCTACCACCAACCCTACACGTTACCCTATGCCGTACCCTAATCCTAACCCGTGCGTCAGCACGTACCCTGACCCTAACACGTTTCCGTACCCTCACCTGTGCCCTAAACCTTGCAGTTCCGTAACCCTAACCCTAGCCCGGAACGGAAACCTACCAACAACCCTACACCTTACCCGACGCCGTACCCTAATCCTAATCCGTACGCTGACACTGACCCGTGCGTCAGCAAGTACCCTGACCCTAACACGTTTCCGTACCCTCACCTGTGTCCTAAACCTTGCCGTTCCCTAACGCTAACCCTAGCCCGGAATGGAAACCTACCACAAAACCTACACCTTTCCCTACGCCGTACCCTAATCCTAATCCGTACGCTGACACTGACCCGTGCATCAGCACGTACCCTGACCCTAACATGTTTCCGTACACTCACCTGTGCCCTAAACCTTGCCGTTCCTTAACCCTAACCCTAACCCGGAATGCAAACCTACCACCATCCCTACACCTTACCCTACGCCGTACCCTAATCCTAATCTGTACACTGACATTGACCCGTGCGTCAGCAAGTACCCTGACCCTAACACGTTTCCGTACCCTCACCTGTGTCCTAAACCTTGCCGTTCCCTAACGCTAACCCTAGCCCGGAATGGAAACCTACCACAAAACCTACACCTTTCCCTACGCCGTACCCTAATCCTAATCCGTACGCTGACACTGACCCGTGCATCAGCACGTACCCTGACCCTAACATGTTTCCGTACACTCACCTGTGCCCTAAACCTTGCCGTTCCTTAACCCTAACCCTAGCCCGGAACGGAAACCTACCAACAACCCTACACCTTACCCGACGCCGTACCCTAATCCTAATCCGTACGCTGACACTGACCCGTGCGTCAGCAAGTACCCTGACCCTAACACGTTTCCGTACCCTCACCTGTGTCCTAAACCTTGCCGTTCCCTAACGCTAACCCTAGCCCGGAATGGAAACCTACCACAAAACCTACACCTTTCCCTACGCTGTACCCTAATCCTAATCCGTACGCTGACACTGACCCGTGCATCAGCACGTACCCTGACCCTAACATGTTTCCATACACTCACCTGTGCCCTAAACCTTGCCGTTCCTTAACCCTAACCCTAACCCGGAATGCAAACCTACCACCATCCCTACACCTTACCCTACGCCGTACCCTAATCCTAATCTGTACACTGACATTGACCCGTGCGTCAGCACATACCCTCACCCTAACATGTTTCCGTACCCTCACCTGTGCCCTAAACCTTGCCGTTCCCTAAGCCTAACCCTACGCCGGCACGGAATTCTACCACCAACCCTACACGTTACCCTACGCCGTACCCTAATCCTAGCCCGTGCGTCAGCATGTACCCTGACCCTAACACGTTTCCGTACCCTCACCTGTGCCCTAAACCTTGCAGTTCCCTAACCCTAACCCTAGCCCGGAATGGAAACCTACCACCAACCCTACACCTTACCCTACACCGTACCCTAATCCTAACCCGTGCGTAAGCATGTACCCTGACCCTAACACGTTTCCGTACCCTCACCTGTGCCCTAAACCTTGCAGTTCCCTAACCCTAACCCTAGCCCGGAATGGAAACCTACCACCAACCCTACACGTTACCCTACGCCGTACCCTAATCCTAACCCGTGCGTCAGCATGTACCCTGACCCTAACACGTTTCCGTACCCTCACCTGTGTCCTAAACATTGCCGTTCCCTAACCCTAGCGCGGAATGGAAACCTACCACAAAACCTGCACCTTACCCTACGCCGTACCCTAATCCTAACCCGTGCGTCAGCACGTACCCTGACCCTAACACGTTTCCGTACCCTCACCTGTGCCCTAAACCTTGCAGTTCCGTAACCCTAACCCTAGCCCGGAACGGAAACCTACCAACAACCCTACACCTTATCCGACGCCGTACCCTAATCCTAATCCGTACGCTGACACTGACCCGTGCGTCAGCAAGTACCCTGACCCTAACACGTTTCCGTACCCTCACCTGTGCCCTAAACCTTGCCGTTCCCTAAGGCTAACCCTAGGCCGGCACGGAATCCTACCACCAACCCTACACGTTACCCTATGCCGTACCCTAATCCTAACCCGTGCGTCAGCATGTACCCTGACCCTAACACGTTTCCGTACCCTCACCTGTGCCCTAAACCTTGCAGTTCCCTAACCCTAACCCTAGCCCGGAATGGAAACCTACCACCAACCCTACACGTTACCCTACGCCGTACCCTAATCCTAACCCGTGCGTAAGCATGTACCCTGACGCTAACACGTTTCCGTACCCTCACCTGTGTCCTAAACATTGCCGTTCCCTAACCCTAGCGCGGAATGGAAACCTACCACAAAACCTGCACCTTACCCTACGCCGTACCCTAATCCTAACCCGTGCGTCAGCACGTACCCTGACCCTAACACGTTTCCGTACCCTCACCTGTGCCCTAAACCTTGCAGTTCCGTAACCCTAACCCTAGCCCGGAACGGAAACCTACCAACAACCCTACACCTTACCCGACGCCGTACCCTAATCCTAATCCGTACGCTGACACTGACCCGTGCGTCAGCAAGTACCCTGACCCTAACACGTTTCCGTACCCTCACCTGTGTCCTAAACCTTGCCGTTCCCTAACGCTAACCCTAGCCCGGAATGGAAACCTACCACAAAACCTACACCTTTCCCTACGCCGTACCCTAATCCTAATCCGTACGCTGACACTGACCCGTGCATCAGCACGTACCCTGACCCTAACATGTTTCCATACACTCACCTGTGCCCTAAACCTTGCCGTTCCTTAACCCTAACCCTAACCCGGAATGCAAACCTACCACCATCCCTACACCTTACCCTACGCCGTACCCTAATCCTAATCTGTACACTGACATTGACCCGTGCGTCAGCACATACCCTCACCCTAACATGTTTCCGTACCCTCACCTGTGCCCTAAACCTTGCCGTTCCCTAAGCCTAACCCTACGCCGGCACGGAATTCTACCACCAACCCTACACGTTACCCTACGCCGTACCCTAATCCTAACCCGTGCGTCAGCATGTACCCTGACCCTAACACGTTTCCGTACCCTCACCTGTGCCCTAAACCTTGCAGTTCCCTAACCCTAACCCTAGCCCGGAATGGAAACCTACCACCAACCCTACACCTTACCCTACGCCGTACCCAAATCCTAATCCGTACGGTGACACTGACCCGTGCGTCAGCAAGTATCCTGACCCTATCACGTTTCCGTACCCTCACCTGTGTCCTAAACCTTGCAGTTCCCTAACCCTAACCCTAGCGAGGAATGGAAACCTACCACAAAACCTACACCTTACCCTACGCAATACCCTAATCCTAATCCGTACGCTGACACTGACCCGTGCATCAGCACGTACCCTGACCCTAACATGTTTCCGTACACTCACCTGTGCCCTAAACCTTGCTGTTCCCTAACCCTAAGCCTAGCCCGGAATGGGAACCTACCACCATCCCTACACCTTACCCTACGGCGTACCCTAATCCTAATCTGTACGCTGACAATGACCCGTGCGTCAGCAAGTACCCTGACCCTAACACGTTTCCGTACCCTCACCTGTGCCCTAAACCTTGCCGTTCCCTAAGGCTAACCCTAGGCCGGCACGGAATCCTACCACCAACCCTACACGTTACCCTATGCCGTACCCTAATCCTAACCAGTGCGTCAGCATGTACCCTGACCCTAACACGTTTCCGTACCCTCACCTGTGCCCTAAACCTTGCAGTTCCCTAACCCTAACCCTAGCCCGGAATGGAAACCTACCACCAACCCTACACCTTACCCTACACCGTACCCTAATCCTAACCCGTGCGTAAGCATGTACCCTGACCCTAACACGTTTCCGTACCCTCACCTGTGTCCTAAACATTGCCGTTCCCTAACCCTAGCGCGGAATGGAAACCTACCACAAAACCTGCACCTTACCCTACGCCGTACCCTAATCCTAACCCGTGCGTCAGCATGTACCCTGACCCTAACACGTTTCCGTACCCTCACCTGTGCCCTAAACCTTGCAGTTCCGTAACCCTAACCCTAGCCCGGAACGGAAACCTACCAACAACCCTACACCTTACCCGACGCCGTACCCTTATCCTAATCCGTACGCTGACACTGACCCGTGCGTCAGCAAGTACCCTGACCCTAACACGTTACCGTACCCTCACCTGTGTCCTAAACCTTGCAGTTCCCTAACGCTAACCCTAGCCCGGAATGGAAACCTACCACCAACCCTACACCTTACCCTACGCCGTACCCAAATCCTAATCCGTACGGTGACACTGACCCGTGCGTCAGCAAGTATCCTGACCCTATCACGTTTCCGTACCCTCACCTGTGTCCTAAACCTTGCAGTTCCCTAACCCTAACCCTAGCGAGGAATGGAAACCTACCACAAAACCTACACCTTACCCTACGCAATACCCTAATCCTAATCCGTACGCTGACACTGACCCGTGCATCAGCACATACCCTGACCCTAACATGTTTCCGTACACTCACCTGTGCCCTAAACCTTGCCGTTCCCTAACCCTAAGCCTAGCCCGGAACGGGAACCTACCACCATCCCTACACCTTACCCTACACCGTACCCTAATCCTAATCTGTACGCTGACAATGACCCGTGCGTCAGCAAGTACCCTGACCCTAACACGTTTCCGTACGCTCACCTGTGCCCTAAACCTTGCCGTTCCCTAAGGCTAACCCTAGGCCGGCACGGAATCCTACCACCAACCCTACACGTTACCCTATGCCGTACCCTAATCCTAACCCGTGCGTCAGCACGTACCCTGACCCTAACACGTTTCCGTACCCTCACCTGTGCCCTAAACCTTGCAGTTCCGTAACCCTAACCCTAGCCCGGAACGGAAACCTACCAACAACCCTACACCTTACCCGACGCCGTACCCTAATCCTAATCCGTACGCTGACACTGACCCGTGCGTCAGCAAGTACCCTGACCCTAACACGTTTCCGTACCCTCACCTGTGTCCTAAACCTTGCCGTTCCCTAACGCTAACCCTAGCCCGGAATGGAAACCTACCACAAAACCTACACCTTTCCCTACGCCGTACCCTAATCCTAATCCGTACGCTGACACTGACCCGTGCATCAGCACGTACCCTGACCCTAACATGTTTCCGTACACTCACCTGTGCCCTAAACCTTGCCGTTCCTTAACCCTAACCCTAACCCGGAATGCAAACCTACCACCATCCCTACACCTTACCCTACGCCGTACCCTAATCCTAATCTGTACACTGACATTGACCCGTGCGTCAGCACATACCCTCACCCTAACATGTTTCCGTACCCTCACCTGTGCCCTAAACCTTGCCGTTCCCTAAGCCTAACCCTACGCCGGCACGGAATTCTACCACCAACCCTACACGTTACCCTACGCCGTACCCTAATCCTAACCCGTGCGTCAGCATGTACCCTGACCCTAACACGTTTCCGTACCCTCACCTGTGCCCTAAACCTTGCAGTTCCCTAACCCTAACCCTAGCCCGGAATGGAAACCTACCACCAACCCTACACCTTACCCTACGCCGTACCCAAATCCTAATCCGTACGGTGACACTGACCCGTGCGTCAGCAAGTATCCTGAACCTATCACGTTTCCGTACCCTCACCTGTGTCCTAAACCTTGCAGTTCCCTAACCCTAACCCTAGCGAGGAATGGAAACCTACCACAAAACCTACACCTTACCCTACGCACTACCCTAATCCTAATCCGTACGCTGACACTGACCCGTGCATCAGCACGTACCCTGACCCTAACATGTTTCCGTACACTCACCTGTGCCCTAAACCTTGCCGTTCCCTAACCCTAAGCCTAGCCCGGAATGGGAACCTACCACCAACCCTACACCTTACCCTACGGCGTACCCTAATCCTAATCTGTACGCTGACAATGACCCGTGCGTCAGCAAGTACCCTGACCCTAACACGTTTCCGTACCCTCACCTGTGCCCTAAACCTTGCCGTTCCCTAAGGCTAACCCTAGGCCGGCACGGAATCCTACCACCAACCCTACACGTTACCCTATGCCGTACCCTAATCCTAACCCGTGCGTCAGCATGTACCCTGACCCTAACACGTTTCCGTACCCTCACCTGTGCCCTAAACCTTGCAGTTCCCTAACCCTAACCCTAGCCCGGAATGGAAACCTACCACCAACCCTACACGTTACCCTACGCCGTACCCTAATCCTAACCCGTGCGTCAGCATGTACCCTGACGCTAACACGTTTCCGTACCCTCACCTGTGTCCTAAACATTGCCGTTCCCTAACCCTAGCGCGGAATGGAAACCTACCACAAAACCTGCACCTTACCCTACGCCGTACCCTAATCCTAACCCGTGCGTCAGCACGTACCCTGACCCTAACACGTTTCCGTACCCTCACCTGTGCCCTAAACCTTGCAGTTCCGTAACCCTAACCCTAGCCCGGAACGGAAACCTACCAACAACCCTACACCTTACCCGACGCCGTACCCTAATCCTAATCCGTACGCTGACACTGACCCGTGCGTCAGCAAGTACCCTGACCCTAACACGTTTCCGTACCCTCACCTGTGTCCTAAACCTTGCCGTTCCCTAACGCTAACCCTAGCCCGGAATGGAAACCTACCACAAAACCTACACCTTTCCCTACGCCGTACCCTAATCCTAATCCGTACGCTGACACTGACCCGTGCATCAGCACGTACCCTGACCCTAACATGTTTCCGTACACTCACCTGTGCCCGAAACCTTGCCGTTCCTTAACCCTAACCCTAACCCGGAATGCAAACCTACCACCATCCCTACACCTTACCCTACGCCGTACCCTAATCCTAATCTGTACACTGACATTGACCCGTGCGTCAGCACATACCCTCACCCTAACATGTTTCCGTACCCTCACCTGTGCCCTAAACCTTGCCGTTCCCTAAGCCTAACCCTACGCCGGCACGGAATTCTACCACCAACCCTACACGTTACCCTACGCCGTACCCTAATCCTAACCCGTGCGTCAGCATGTACCCTGACACTAACACGTTTCCATACCCTCACCTGTGCCCTAAACCTTGCAGTTCCCTAACCCTAACCCTAGCCCGGAATGGAAACCTACCACCAACCCTACACCTTACCCTACGCCGTACCCAAATCCTAATCCGTACGGTGACACTGACCCGTGCGTCAGCAAGTATCCTGACCCTATCACGTTTCCGTACCCTCACCTGTGTCCTAAACCTTGCAGTTCCCTAACCCTAACCCTAGCGAGGAATGGAAACCTACCACAAAACCTACACCTTACCCTACGCAATACCCTAATCCTAATCCGTAAGCTGACACTGACCCGTGCATCAGCACGTACCCTGACCCTAACATGTTTCCGTACACTCACCTGTGCCCTAAACCTTGCCGTTCCCTAACCCTAAGCCTAGCCCGGAACGGGAACCTACAACCATCCCTACACCTTACCCTACGGCGTACCCTAATCCTAATCTGTACGCTGACAATGACCCGTGCGTCAGCAAGTACCCTGACCCTAACACGTTTCCGTACCCTCACCTGTGCCCTAAACCTTGCCGTTCCCTAAGGCTAACACTAGGCCGGCATGGAATCCTACCACCAACCCTACACGTTACCCTATGCCGTACCCTAATCCTAACCCGTGCGTCAGCATGTACCCTGACACTAACACGTTTCCGTACCCTCACCTGTGCCCTAAACCTTGCAGTTCCCTAACCCTAACCCTAGCCCGGAATGGAAACCTACCACCAACCCTACACCTTACCCTACGCCGTACCCAAATCCTAATCCGTATGGTGACACTGACCCGTGCGTCAGCAAGTATCCTGACCCTATCACGTTTCCGTACCCTCACCTGTGTCCTAAACCTTGCAGTTCCCTAACCCTAACCCTAGCGAGGAATGGAAACCTACCACAAAACCTACACCTTACCCTACGCAATACCCTAATCCTAATCCGTACGCTGACACTGACCCGTGCATCAGCACGTACCCTGACCCTAACATGTTTCCGTACACTCACCTGTGCCCTAAACCTTGCCGTTCCCTAACCCTAAGCCTAGCCCGGAACGGGAACCTACCACCAACCCTACACCTTACCCTACGGCGTACCCTAATCCTAATCTGTACGCTGACAATGACCCGTGCGTCAGCAAGTACCCTGACCCTAACACGTTTCCGTACCCTCACCAGTGCCCTAAACCTTGCCGTTCCCTAAGGCTAACCCTAGGCCGGCACGGAATCCTACCACCAACCCTACACGTTACCCTATGCCGTACCCTAATCCTAACCAGTGCGTCAGCATGTACCCTGACCCTAACACGTTTCCGTACCCTCACCTGTGCCCTAAACCTTGCAGTTCCCTAACCCTAACCCTAGCCCGGAATGGAAACCTACCACCAACCCTACACGTTACCCTACGCCGTACCCTAATCCTAACCCGTGCGTCAGCATGTACCCTGACCCTAACACGTTTCCGTACCCTCACCTGTGTCCTAAACATTGCCGTTCCCTAACCCTAGCGCGGAATGGAAACCTACCACAAAACCTGCACCTTACCCTACGCCGTACCCTAATCCTAACCCATGCGTCAGCACGTACCCTGACCCTAACACGTTTCCGTACCCTCACCTGTGCCCTAAACCTTGCAGTTCCGTAACCCTAACCCTAGCCCGGAACGGAAACCTACCAACAACCCTACACCTTACCCGACGCCGTACCCTAATCCTAATCCGTACGCTGACACTGACCCGTGCGTCAGCAAGTACCCTGACCCTAACACGTTTCCGTACCCTCACCTGTGTCCTAAACCTTGCCGTTCCCTAACGCTAACCCTAGCCCAGAATGGAAACCTACCACAAAACCTACACCTTTCCCTACGCCGTACCCTAATCCTAATCCGTACGCTGACACTGACCCGTGCATCAGCACGTACCCTGACCCTAACATGTTTCCGTACACTCACCTGTGCCCTAAACCTTGCCGTTCCTTAACCCTAACCGTAACCCGGAATGCAAACCTACCACCATCCCTACACCTTACCCTACGCCGTACCCTAATCCTAATCTGTACACTGACATTGACCCGTGCGTCAGCACATACCCTCACCCTAACATGTTTCCGTACCCTCACCTGTGCCCTAAACCTTGCCGTTCCCTAAGCCTAACCCTACGCCGGCACGGAATTCTACCACCAACCCTACACGTTACCCTACGCCGTACCCTAATCCTAACCCGTGCGTCAGCATGTACCCTGACCCTAACACGTTTCCGTACCCTCACCTGTGCCCTAAACCTTGCAGTTCCCTAACCCTAACCCTAGCCCGGAATGGAAACCTACCACCAACCCTACACCTTACCCTACGCCGTACCCAAATCCTAATCCGTATGGTGACACTGACCCGTGCGTCAGCAAGTATCCTGACCCTATCACGTTTCCGTACCCTCACCTGTGTCCTAAACCTTGCAGTTCCCTAACCCTAACCCTAGCGAGGAATGGAAACCTACCACAAAACCTACACCGTACCCTACGCAATAACCTAATCCTAATCCGTACGCTGACACTGACCCGTGCATCAGCACGTACCCTGACCCTAACATGTTTCCGTACACTCACCTGTGCCCTAAACCTTGCCGTTCCCTAACCCTAAGCCTAGCCCGGAATGGGAACCTACCACCATCCCTACACCTTACCCTACGGCGTACCCTAATCCTAATCTGTACGCTGACAATGACCCGTGCGTCAGCAAGTACCCTGACCCTAACACGTTTCCGTACCCTCACCTGTGCCCTAAACCTTGCCGTTCCCTAAGGCTAACCCTAGGCCGGCACGGAATCCTACCACCAACCCTACACGTTACCCTATGCCGTACCCTAATCCTAACCCGTGCGTCAGCATGTACCCTGACCCTAACACGTTTCCGTACCCTCACCTGTGCCCTAAACCTTGCAGTTCCCTAACCCTAACCCTAGCCCGGAATGGAAACCTACCACCAACCCTACACCTTACCCTACACCGTACCCTAATCCTAACCCGTGCGTAAGCATGTACCCTGACCCTAACACGTTTCCGTACCCTCACCTGTGTCCTAAACATTGCCGTTCCCTAACCCTAGCGCGGAATGGAAACCTACCACAAAACCTGCACCTTACCCTACGCCGTACCCTAATCCTAACCCGTGCGTCAGCATGTACCCTGACCCTAACACGTTTCCGTACCCTCACCTGTGCCCTAAACCTTGCAGTTCCCTAACCCTAACCCTAGCCCGGAATGGAAACCTACCACCAACCCTACACGTTACCCTACGCCGTACCCTAATCCTAACCAGTGCGTCAGCATGTACCCTGACCCTAACACATTTCCGTACCCTCACCTGTGTCCTAAACATTGCCGTTCCCTAACCCTAGCGCGGAATGGAAACCTACCACAAAACCTGCACCTTACCCTACGCCGTACCCTAATCCTAACCCGTGCGTCAGCACGTACCCTGACCCTAACACGTTTCCGTACCCTCACCTGTGCCCTAAACCTTGCAGTTCCGTAACCCTAACCCTAGCCCGGAACGGAAACCTACCAACAACCCTACACCTTACCCGACGCCGTACCCTAATCCTAATCCGTACGCTGACACTGACCCGTGCGTCAGCAAGTACCCTGACCCTAACACGTTTCCGTACCCTCACCTGTGTCCTAAACCTTGCCGTTCCCTAACGCTAACCCTAGCCCAGAATGGAAACCTACCACAAAACCTACACCTTTCCCTACGCCGTACCCTAATCCTAATCCGTACGCTGACACTGACCCGTGCATCAGCACGTACCCTGACCCTAACATGTTTCCGTACACTCACCTGTGCCCTAAACCTTGCCGTTCCTTAACCCTAACCGTAACCCGGAATGCAAACCTACCACCATCCCTACACCTTACCCTACGCCGTACCCTAATCCTAATCTGTACACTGACATTGACCCGTGCGTCAGCACATACCCTCACCCTAACATGTTTCCGTACCCTCACCTGTGCCCTAAACCTTGCCGTTCCCTAAGCCTAACCCTACGCCGGCACGGAATTCTACCACCAACCCTACACGTTACCCTACGCCGTACCCTAATCCTAACCCGTGCGTCAGCATGTACCCTGACCCTAACACGTTTCCGTACCCTCACCTGTGCCCTAAACCTTGCAGTTCCCTAACCCTAACCCTAGCCCGAAATGGAAACCTACCACCAACCCTACACCTTACCCTACGCCGTACCCAAATCCTAATCCGTACGGTGACACTGACCCGTGCGTCAGCAAGTATCCTGACCCTATCACGTTTCCGTACCCTCACCTGTGTCCTAAACCTTGCAGTTCCCTAACCCTAACCCTAGCGAGGAATGGAAACCTACCACAAAACCTACACCTTACCCTACGCAATACCCTAATCCTAATCCGTACGCTGACACTGACCCGTGCATCAGCACGTACCCTGACCCTAACATGTTTCCGTACACTCACCTGTGCCCTAAACTTGCCGTTCCCTAACCCTAAGCCTAGCCCGGAACGGGAACCTACCACCATCGCTACACCTTACCCTACGGCGTACCCTAATCCTAATCTGTACGCTGACAATGACCCGTGCGTCAGCAAGTACCCTGACCCTAACACGTTTCCGTACCCTCACCTGTGCCCTAAACCTTGCCGTTCCCTAAGGCTAACCCTAGGCCGGCACGGAATCCTACCACCAACCCTACACGTTACCCTATGCCGTACCCTAATCCTAACCCGTGCGTCAGCATGTACCCTGACCCTAACACGTTTCCGTACCCTCACCTGTGCCCTAAACCTTGCAGTTCCCTAACCCTAACCCTAGCCCGGAATGGAAACCTACCACCAACCCTACACGTTACCCTACGCCGTACCCTAATCCTAACCCGTGCGTCAGCATGTACCCTGACGCTAACACGTTTCCGTACCCTCACCTGTGTCCTAAACATTGCCGTTCCCTAACCCTAGCGCGGAATGGAAACCTACCACAAAACCTGCACCTTACCCTACGCCGTACCCTAATCCTAACCCGTGTGTCAGCACGTACCCTGACCCTAACACGTTTCCGTACCCTCACCTGTGCCCTAAACCTTGCAGTTCCGTAACCCTAACCCTAGCCCGGAACGGAAACCTACCAACAACCCTACACCTTACCCGACGCCGTACCCTAATCCTAATCCGTACGCTGACACTGACCCGTGCATCAGCAAGTACCCTGACCCTAACACGTTTCCGTACCCTCACCTGTGTCCTAAACCTTGCCGTTCCCTAACGCTAACCCTAGCCCGGAATGGAAACCTACCACAAAACCTACACCTTTCCCTACGCCGTACCCTAATCCTAATCCGTACGCTGACACTGACCCGTGCATCAGCACGTACCCTGACCCTAACATGTTTCCATACACTCACCTGTGCCCTAAACCTTGCCGTTCCTTAACCCTAACCCTAACCCGGAATGCAAACCTACCACCATCCCTACACCTTACCCTACGCCGTACCCTAATCCTAATCTGTACACTGACATTGACCCGTGCGTCAGCACATACCCTCACCCTAACATGTTTCCGTACCCTCACCTGTGCCCTAAACCTTGCCGTTCCCTAAGCCTAACCCTACGCCGGCACGGAATTCTACCACCAACCCTACACGTTACCCTACGCCGTACCCTAATCCTAACCCGTGCGTCAGCATGTACCCTGACCCTAACACGTTTCCGTACCCTCACCTGTGCCCTAAACCTTGCAGTTCCCTAACCCTAACCCTAGCCCGGAATGGAAACCTACCACCAACCCTACACCTTACCCTACGCCGTACCCAAATCCTAATCCGTACGGTGACACTGACCCGTGCGTCAGCAAGTATCCTGACCCTATCACGTTTCCGTACCCTCACCTGTGTCCTAAACCTTGCAGTTCCCTAACCCTAACCCTAGCGAGGAATGGAAACCTACCACAAAACCTACACCTTACCCTACGCAATACCCTAATCCTAATCCGTACGCTGACACTGACCCGTGCATCAGCACGTACCCTGACCCTAACATGTTTCCGTACACTCACCTGTGCCCTAAACCTTGCTGTTCCCTAACCCTAAGCCTAGCCCGGAATGGGAACCTACCACCATCCCTACACCTTACCCTACGGCGTACCCTAATCCTAATCTGTACGCTGACAATGACCCGTGCGTCAGCAAGTACCCTGACCCTAACACGTTTCCGTACCCTCACCTGTGCCCTAAACCTTGCCGTTCCCTAAGGCTAACCCTAGGCCGGCACGGAATCCTACCACCAACCCTACACGTTACCCTATGCCGTACCCTAATCCTAACCAGTGCGTCAGCATGTACCCTGACCCTAACACGTTTCCGTACCCTCACCTGTGCCCTAAACCTTGCAGTTCCCTAACCCTAACCCTAGCCCGGAATGGAAACCTACCACCAACCCTACACCTTACCCTACACCGTACCCTAATCCTAACCCGTGCGTAAGCATGTACCCTGACCCTAACACGTTTCCGTACCCTCACCTGTGTCCTAAACATTGCCGTTCCCTAACCCTAGCGCGGAATGGAAACCTACCACAAAACCTGCACCTTACCCTACGCCGTACCCTAATCCTAACCCGTGCGTCAGCATGTACCCTGACCCTAACACGTTTCCGTACCCTCACCTGTGCCCTAAACCTTGCAGTTCCGTAACCCTAACCCTAGCCCAGAACGGAAACCTACCAACAACCCTACACCTTACCCGACGCCGTACCCTTATCCTAATCCGTACGCTGACACTGACCCGTGCGTCAGCAAGTACCCTGACCCTAACACGTTTCCGTACCCTCACCTGTGTCCTAAACCTTGCAGTTCCCTAACGCTAACCCTAGCCCGGAATGGAAACCTACCACCAACCCTACACCTTACCCTACGCCGTACCCAAATCCTAATCCGTACGGTGACACTGACCCGTGCATCAGCAAGTATCCTGACCCTATCACGTTTCCGTATCCTCACCTGTGTCCTAAACCTTGCAGTTCCCTAACCCTAACCCTAGCGAGGAATGGAAACCTACCACAAAACCTACACCTTACCCTACGCAATACCCTAATCCTAATCCGTACGCTGACACTGACCCGTGCATCAGCACATACCCTGACCCTAACATGTTTCCGTACACTCACCTGTGCCCTAAACCTTGCCGTTCCCTAACCCTAAGCCTAGCCCGGAACGGGAACCTACCACCATCCCTACACCTTACCCTACACCGTACCCTAATCCTAATCTGTACGCTGACAATGACCCGTGCGTCAGCAAGTACCCTGACCCTAACACGTTTCCGTACCCTCACCTGTGCCCTAAACCTTGCCGTTCACTAAGGCTAACCCTAGGCCGGCACGGAATCCTACCACCAACCCTACACGTTACCCTATGCCGTACCCTAATCCTAACCCGTGCGTCAGCACGTACCCTGACCCTAACACGTTTCCGTACCCTCACCTGTGCCCTAAACCTTGCAGTTCCGTAACCCTAACCCTAGCCCGGAACGGAAACCTACCAACAACCCTACACCTTACCCGACGCCGTACCCTAATCCTAATCCGTACGCTGACACTGACCCGTGCGTCAGCAAGTACCCTGACCCTAACACGTTTCCGTACCCTCACCTGTGTCCTAAACCTTGCCGTTCCCTAACGCTAACCCTAGCCCGGAATGGAAACCTACCACAAAACCTACACCTTTCCCTACGCCGTACCCTAATCCTAATCCGTACGCTGACACTGACCCGTGCATCAGCACGTACCCTGACCCTAACATGTTTCCGTACACTCACCTGTGCCCTAAACCTTGCCGTTCCTTAACCCTAACCCTAACCCGGAATGCAAACCTACCACCATCCCTACACCTTACCCTACGCCGTACCCTAATCCTAATCTGTACACTGACATTGACCCGTGCGTCAGCACATACCCTCACCCTAACATGTTTCCGTACCCTCACCTGTGCCCTAAACCTTGCCGTTCCCTAAGCCTAACCCTACGCCGGCACGGAATTCTACCACCAACCCTACACGTTACCCTACGCCGTACCCTAATCCTAACCCGTGCGTCAGCATGTACCCTGACCCTAACACGTTTCCGTACCCTCACCTGTGCCCTAAACCTTGCAGTTCCCTAACCCTAACCCTAGCCCGGAATGGAAACCTACCACCAACCCTACACCTTACCCTACGCCGTACCCAAATCCTAATCCGTACGGTGACACTGACCCGTGCGTCAGCAAGTATCCTGACCCTATCACGTTTCCGTACCCTCACCTGTGTCCTAAACCTTGCAGTTCCCTAACCCTAACCCTAGCGAGGAATGGAAACCTACCACAAAACCTACACCTTACCCTACGCACTACCCTAATCCTAATCCGTACGCTGACACTGACCCGTGCATCAGCACGTACCCTGACCCTAACATGTTTCCGTACACTCACCTGTGCCCTAAACCTTGCCGTTCCCTAACCCTAAGCCTAGCCCGGAATGGGAACCTACCACCAACCCTACACCTTACCCTACGGCGTACCCTAATCCTAATCTGTACGCTGACAATGACCCGTGCGTCAGCAAGTACCCTGACCCTAACACGTTTCCGTACCCTCACCTGTGCCCTAAACCTTGCCGTTCCCTAAGGCTAACCCTAGGCCGGCACGGAATCCTACCACCAACCCTACACGTTACCCTATGCCGTACCCTAATCCTAACCTGTGCGTCAGCATGTACCCTGACCCTAACACGTTTCCGTACCCTCACCTGTGCCCTAAACCTTGCAGTTCCCTAACCCTAACCCTAGCCCGGAATGGAAACCTACCACCAACCCTACACGTTACCCTACGCCGTACCCTAATCCTAACCCGTGCGTCAGCATGTACCCTGACGCTAACACGTTTCCGTACCCTCACCTGTGTCCTAAACATTGCCGTTCCCTAACCCTAGCGCGGAATGGAAACCTACCACAAAACCTGCACCTTACCCTACGCCGTACCCTAATCCTAACCCGTGCGTCAGCACGTACCCTGACCCTAACACGTTTCCGTACCCTCACCTGTGCCCTAAACCTTGCAGTTCCGTAACCCTAACCCTAGTCCGGAACGGAAACCTACCAACAACCCTACACCTTACCCGACGCCGTACCCTAATCCTAATCCGTACGCTGACACTGACCCGTGCATCAGCACGTACCCTGACCCTAACATGTTTCCGTACACTCACCTGTGCGCTAAACCTTGCCGTTCCTTAACCCTAACCCTAGCCCGGAATGGAAACCTACCACCATCCCTACACCTTACCCTACGCCGTACCCTAATCCTAATCCGTACGCTGACAGTAACCAGTGCGTCAGCAAGTACCCTGACCCTAACACGTTTCCGTACCCTCACCTGTGTCCAAAACCTTGCAGTTCCCTAACCCTAAACCCAGCGAGGAATGGAAACCTACCACAAAACCTACACCTTACCCTACAACATACCCTAATCCTAATCCGTACGCTGACACTGACCCGTGCTTCAACACGTACCCTGACCCTAACATGTTTCCGTACACTCACCTGTGCCCTAAACCTTGCCGTTCCCTAACCGTAACCCTAGCCAGGAACGGAAACCTACCACCATCCCCACACCTTACCCTACACCGTAGCCTAATCCTAAACTGTACGCAGACAATGACCCGTGCGTCAGCACATACCCTGACCCTAACACGTTTCCGTAACCTCACCTGTGCCCTAAACCTTTCCGTTCCCTAAGCCTAACCCTATGCCGGCACGGAATCCCACCACCAACCCTACACTTTACCCTACGCCGTACCCTAATCCTAACCCGTGCGTCAGCATGTACCCTGACCCTAACACGTTTCCGAACCCTCACCTGTGCCCTAAACCTTGCAGTTCCCTAACCCTAACCCTAGCCCGGAAAGGAAACCTACCACCAACCCTACACCTTACCTTACGCCGTAACCTAATCCTGATCCGTACGCTGACACTGACCCGTGCGTAAGCACGTACCCTGAACCTATCATGTTTCCGTACACTCACCTGTGCCCTAAACCTTGCCGTTCCCTAACCCTAACCCTAGCCAAGAACGGAAACCTACCACCATCCCTACACCTTACCCTACGCCGTACCCTAATCCTAATCTGTACGCTGACAATGACCCGTGCGTCAGCACATACAATGACCCTAACACGTTTCCGTACCCTCACCTGTGCCCTAAACCTTGCAGTTCCCTAAGCCTAACCCTAGCCTGGCATGGAATTCTACCACCAACCCCACACGTTACCCTACGCCGTACCCTAATCCTAACCCGTGCGTCAGCATGTACCCTGACCCTAACACGTTTCCTTACCCTCACCTGTGCCCTAAACCTTGCAGTTCCCTAACTCTAACCATAGCCCGGAACGGAAACCTACCACCAACCCTACACCTTACCCTACGCCGTACCCTAATCCTAATCCGTACGCTGACACTAACCCGTGCGTCAGCAAGTACCCTGACCCTAACACGTTTCCGTACCCTCACGTGCGTCCGAAGCCTTGCCGTTCCCTAACACTAACCCTAGCGAAGAATGGAAACCTACCACAAAACCTACACCTTACCCTACGCCATACCCTATTCCTAATCCGTACGCTGACACTGACCCGTGCGCCAGCACGTACCCTGACCCTAACATGTTTCCGTACACTCACCTGTGCCCTAAACCTTGCCGTTCCCTAACCCTAACGCTAGCCCGGAACGGAAACCTACCACCATCCCTACACCTTACCCTACGCCGTACCCTAATCCTAATCTGTACGCTGACAATGACCCGTGCGTCAGCATGTACCCTGACCCTAACACGTTTCCGTACCCTCACTTGTGCCCTAAACCTTTCCGTTCCCTAAGCCTAATCCTAGGCCGGCACGGAATTCTACCACCAACCCTACACGTTACCCTACACCGTACCCTAATCCTAACCCGTGCTTCAGCATGTACCCTGACCCTAACACATTTCCGTATCCTCACCTGTGCCCTAAACCTTGCCGTTCCCTAACCCTAACCCTAGCCAAGAATGGAAACCTACCAGCATCCGTACACCTTACCCTACGCCGTACCCTAATCCTAATCTGTACGCTGACCATGACCCGTGCGTAAGCACATACCCTGACACTAACACGTTTCCGTACCCTCACCTGTGCCCTAAACCTTTCAGTTCCCTAACCCTAACCCTAGCCAGGAATGGAAACCTACCACCAACCCTACACCTTACCCTACGCCGTACCCTAATCCTAATCCGTACGGTGACACTGACCCGTGCGTCAGCAAGTACCCTGACCCTAACACTTTTCCTTACCCACACCTGTGTCCTAAACCTTGCCGTTCCCTAACCCTAAGCCTAACCCGGAATGGGAACCTACCACCATCCCTACACCTTACCCTACGGCGTACCCTAATCCTAATCTGTACGCTGACAATGACCCGTGCGTCAGAAAGTACCCTGACCCTAACACGTTTCCGTACCCTCACCTGTGCCCTAAACCTTGCCGTTCCCTAAGGCTAACCCTAGGCCGGCACGGAATCCTACCACCAACCCTACATGTTACCCTATGCCGTACCCTAATCCTAACCCGTGCGTCAGCATGTACCCTGACCCTAACACGTTTCCGTACCCTCACCTGTGCCCTAAACCTTGCAGTTCCCTAACCCTAACCCTAGCCCGGAATGGAAACCTACCACCAACCCTACACGTTACCCTACGCCGTACCCTAATCCTAACCCGTGCGTCAGCATGTACCCTGACGCTAACACGTTTCCGTACCCTCACCTGTGTCCTAAACATTGCCGTTCCCTAACCCTAGCGCGGAATGGAAACCTACCACAAAACCTGCACCTTACCCTACGCCGTACCCTAATCCTAACCCGTGCGTCAGCACGTACCCTGACCCTAACACGTTTCCGTACCCTCACCTGTGCCCTAAACCTTGCAGTTCCGTAACCCTAACCCTAGCCCGGAACGGAAACCTACCAACAACCCTACACCTTACCCGACGCCGTACCCTAATCCTAATCCGTACGCTGACACTGACCCGTGCGTCAGCAAGTACCGTGACCCTAACACGTTTCCGTACCCTCACCTGTGTCCTAAACCTTGCCGTTCCCTAACGCTAACCCTAGCCCGGAATGGAAACCTACCACAAAACCTACACCTTTCCCTACGCCGTACCCTAATCCTAATCCGTACGCTGACACTGACCCGTGCATCAGCACGTACCCTGACCCTAACATGTTTCCGTACACTCACCTGTGCCCTAAACCTTACCGTTCCTTAACCCTAACCCTAACCCGGAATGCAAACCTACGACCATCCCTACACCTTACCCTACGCCGTACCCTAATCCTAATCTGTACACTGACATTGACCCGTGCGTCAGCACATACCCTCACCCTAACATGTTTCCGTACCCTCACCTGTGCCCTAAACCTTGCTGTTCCCTAAGCCTAACCCTACGCCGGCACGGAATTCTACCACCAACCCTACACGTTACCCTACGCCGTACCCTAATCCTAACCCGTGCGTCAGCATGTACCCTGACCCTAACACGTTTCCGTACCCTCACCTGTGCCCTAAACCTTGCAGTTCCCTAACCCTAACCCTAGCCCGGAATGGAAACCTACCACCAACCCTACACGTTACCCTACGCCGTACCCTAATCCTAACCCGTGCGTCAGCATGTACCCTGACGCTAACACGTTTCCGTACCCTCACCTGTGTCCTAAACATTGCCGTTCCCTAACCCTAGCGCGGAATGGAAACCTACCACAAAACCTGCACCTTACCCTACGCCGTACCCTAATCCTAACCCGTGCGTCAGCACGTACCCTGACCCTAACACGTTTCCGTACCCTCACCTGTGCCCTAAACCTTGCAGTTCCGTAACCCTAACCCTAGCCCGGAACGGAAACCTACCAACAACCCTACACCTTACCCGACGCCGTACCCTAATCCTAATCCGTACGCTGACACTGACCCGTGCGTCAGCAAGTACCCTGACCCTAACACGTTTCCGTACCCTCACCTGTGTCCTAAACCTTGCCGTTCCCTAACGCTAACCCTAGCCCGGAATGGAAACCTACCACAAAACCTACACCTTTCCCTACGCCGTACCCTAATCCTAATCCGTACGCTGACACTGACCCGTGCATCAGCATGTACCCTGACCCTAACATGTTTCCGTACACTCACCTGTGCCCTAAACCTTGCCGTTCCTTAACCCTAACCCTAACCCGGAATGCAAACCTACCACCATCCCTACACCTTACCCTACGCCGTACCCTAATCCTAATCTGTACACTGGCATTGACCCGTGCGTCAGCACATACCCTCACCCTAACATGTTTCCGTACCCTCACCTGTGCCCTAAACCTTGCCGTTCCCTAAGCCTAACCCTACGCCGGCACGGAATTCTACCACCAACCCTACACGTTACCCTACGCCGTACCCTAATCCTAACCCGTGCGTCAGCATGTACCCTGACCCTAACACGTTTCCGTACCCTCACCTGTGCCCTAAACCTTGCAGTTCCCTAACCCTAACCCTAGCCCGGAATGGAAACCTACCACCAACCCTACACCTTACCCTACGCCGTACCCAAATCCTAATCCGTACGGTGACACTGACCCGTGCGTCAGCAAGTATCCTGACCCTATCACGTTTCCGTACCCTCACCTGTGTCCTAAACCTTGCAGTTCCCTAACCCTAACCCTAGCGAGGAATGGAAACCTACCACAAAACCTACACCTTACCCTACGCAATACCCTAATCCTAATCCGTACGCTGACACTGACCCGTGCATCAGCACGTACCCTGACCCTAACATGTTTCCGTACACTCACCTGTGCCCTAAACCTTGCCGTTCCCTAACCCTAAGCCTAGCCCGGAACGGGAACCTACAACCATCCCTACACCTTACCCTACGGCGTACCCTAATCCTAATCTGTACGCTGACAATGACCCGTGCGTCAGCAAGTACCCTGACCCTAACACGTTTCCGTACCCTCACCTGTGCCCTAAACCTTGCCGTTCCCTAAGGCTAACCCTAGGCCGGCACGGAATCCTACCACCAACCCTACACGTTACCCTATGCCGTACCCTAATCCTAACCCGTGCGTCAGCATGTACCCTGACCCTAACACGTTTCCGTACCCTCACCTGTGCCCTAAACCTTGCAGTTCCCTAACCCTAACCCTAGCCCGGAATGGAAACCTACCACCAACCCTACACGTTACCCTACGCCGTACCCTAATCCTAACCCGTGCGTCAGCATGTACCCTGACGCTAACATGTTCCCGTACCCTCACCTGTGTCCTAAACATTGCCGTTCCCTAACCCTAGCGCGGAATGGAAACCTACCACAAAACCTGCACCTTACCCTACGCCGTACCCTAATCCTAACCCGTGCGTCAGCACGTACCCTGACCCTAACACGTTTCCGTACCCTCACCTGTGCCCTAAACCTTGCAGTTCCGTAACCCTAACCCTAGCCCGGAACGGAAACCTACCAACAACCCTACACCTTACCCGACGCCGTACCCTAATCCTAATCCGTACGCTGACACTGACCCATGCGTCAGCAAGTACCCTGACCCTAACACGTTTCCGTACCCTCACCTCTGTCCTAAACCTTGCCTTTCCCTAACGCTAACCCTAGCCCGGAATGGAAACCTACCACAAAACCTACACCTTTCCCTACGCCGTACCCTAATCCTAATCCGTACGCTGACACTGACCCGTGCATCAGCACGTACCCTGACCCTAACATGTTTCCATACACTCACCTGTGCCCTAAACCTTGCCGTTCCTTAACCCTAACCCTAACCCGGAATGCAAACCTACCACCATCCCTACACCTTACCCTACGCCGTACCCTAATCCTAATCTGTACACTGACATTGACCCGTGCGTCAGCACATACCCTCACCCTAACATGTTTCCGTACCCTCACCTGTGCCCTAAACCTTGCCGTTCCCTAAGCCTAACCCTACACCGGCACGGAATTCTACCACCAACCCTACACGTTACCCTACGCCGTACCCTAATCCTAACCCGTGCGTCAGCATGTACCCTGACCCTAACACGTTTCCGTACCCTCACCTGTGCCCTAAACCTTGCAGTTCCCTAACCCTAACCCTAGCCCGGAATGGAAACCTACCACCAACCCTACACCTTACCCTACGCCGTACCCAAATCCTAATCCGTATGGTGACACTGACCCGTGCGTCAGCAAGTATCCTGACCCTATCACGTTTCCGTACCCTCACCTGTGTCCTAAACCTTGCAGTTCCCTAACCCTAACCCTAGCGAGGAATGGAAACCTACCACAAAACCTACACCTTACCCTACGCAATACCCTAATCCTAATCCGTACGCTGACACTGACCCGTGCATCAGCACGTACCCTGACCCTAACATGTTTCCGTACACTCACCTGTGCCCTAAACCTTGCCGTTCCCTAACCCTAAGCCTAGCCCGGAATGGGAACCTACCACCATCCCTACACCTTACCCTACGGCGTACCCTAATCCTAATCTGTACGCTGACAATGACCCGTGCGTCAGCAAGTACCCTGACCCTAACACGTTTCCGTACCCTCACCTGTGCCCTAAACCTTGCCGTTCCCTAAGGCTAACCCTAGGCCGGCACGGAATCCTACCACCAACCCTACACGTTACCCTATGCCGTACCCTAATCCTAACCCGTGCGTCAGCATGTACCCTGACCCTAACACGTTTCCGTACCCTCACCTGTGCCCTAAACCTTGCAGTTCCCTAACCCTAAACCTAGCCCGGAATGGAAACCTACCACCAACCCTACACCTTACCCTACACCGTACCCTAATCCTAACCCGTGCGTAAGCATGTACCCTGACGCTAACACGTTTCCGTACCCTCACCTGTGTCCTAAACATTGCCGTTCCCTAACCCTAGCGCGGAATGGAAACCTACCACAAAACCTGCACCTTACCCTACGCCGTACCCTAATCCTAACCCGTGCGTCAGCATGTACCCTGACCCTAACACGTTTCCGTACCCTCACCTGTGCCCTAAACCTTGCAGTTCCCTAACCCTAACCCTAGCCCGGAATGGAAACCTACCACCAACCCTACACGTTACCCTACGCCGTACCCTAATCCTAACCCGTGCGTCAGCATGTACCCTGACCCTAACACGTTTCCGTACCCTCACCTGTGTCCTAAACATTGCCGTTCCCTAACCCTAGCGCGGAATGGAAACCTACCACAAAACCTGCACCTTACCCTACGCTGTACCCTAATCCTAACCCGTGCGTCAGCACGTACCCTGACCCTAACACGTTTCCGTACCCTCACCTGTGCCCTAAACCTTGCAGTTCCGTAACCCTAACCCTAGCCCGGAACGGAAACCTACCAACAACCCTACACCTTACCCGACGCCGTACCCTAATCCTAATCCGTACGCTGACACTGACCCGTGCGTCAGCAAGTACCCTGACCCTAACACGTTTCCGTACCCTCACCTGTGTCCTAAACCTTGCCGTTCCCTAACGCTAACCCTAGCCCGGAATGGAAACCTACCACAAAACCTACACCTTTCCCTACGCCGTACCCTAATCCTAATCCGTACGCTGACACTGACCCGTGCATCAGCACGTACCCTGACCCTAACATGTTTCCGTACACTCACCTGAGCCCTAAACCTTGCCGTTCCTTAACCCTAACCCTAACCCGGAATGCAAACCTACCACCATCCCTACACCTTACCCTACGCCGTACCCTAATCCTAATCTGTACACTGACATTGACCCGTGCGTCAGCACATACCCTCACCCTAACATGTTTCCGTAACCTCACCTGTGCCCTAAACCTTGCCGTTCCCTAAGCCTAACCCTACGCCGGCACAGAATTCTACCACCAACCCTACACGTTACCCTACGCCGTACCCTAATCCTAACCCGTGCGTCAGCATGTACCCTGACCCTAACACGTTTCCGTACCCTCACCTGTGCCCTAAACCTTGCAGTTCCCTAACCCTAACCCTAGCCCGGAATGGAAACCTACCACCAACCCTACACCTTACCCTACGCCGTACCCAAATCCTAATCCGTACGGTGACACTGACCCGTGCGTCAGCAAGTATCCTGACCCTATCACGTTTCCGTACCCTCACCTGTGTCCTAAACCTTGCAGTTCCCTAACCCTAACCCTAGCGAGGAATGGAAACCTACCACAAAACCTACACCTTACCCTATGCAATACCCTAATCCTAATCCGTACGCTGACACTGACCCGTGCATCAGCACGTACCCTGACCCTAACATGTTTCCGTACACTCACCTGTGCCCTAAACCTTGCCGTTCCCTAACCCTAAGCCTAGCCCGGAACGGGAACCTACCACCAACCCTACACCTTACCCTACGGCGTACCCTAATCCTAATCTGTACGCTGACAATGACCCGTGCGTCAGCAAGTACCCTGACCCTAACACGTTTCCGTACCCTCACCTGTGCCCTAAACCTTGCCGTTCCCTAAGGCTAACCCTAGGCCGGCACGGAATCCTACCACCAACCCTACACGTTACCCTATGCCGTACCCTAATCCTAACCCGTGCGTCAGCATGTACCCTGACCCTAACACGTTTCCGTACCCTCACCTGTGCCCTAAACCTTGCAGTTCCCTAACCCTAACCCTAGCCCGGAATGGAAACCTACCACCAACACTACACGTTACCCTACGCCGTACCCTAATCCTAACCCGTGCGTCAGCATGTACCCTGATGCTAACACGTTTCCGTACCCTCACCTGTGTCCTAAACATTGCCGTTCCCTAACCCTAGCGCGGAATGGAAACCTACCACAAAACCTGCACCTTACCCTACGCCGTACCCTAATCCTAACCCGTGCGTCAGCACGTACCCTGACCCTAACACGTTTCCGTACTCTCACCTGTGCCCTAAACCTTGCAGTTCCGTAACCCTAACCCTAGCCCGGAACGGAAACCTACCAACAACCCTACACCTTACCCGACGCCGTACCCTAATCCTAATCCGTACGCTGACACTGACCCGTGCGTCAGCAAGTACCCTGACCCTAACACGTTTCCGTACCCTCACCTGTGTCCTAAACCTTGCCGTTCCCTAACGCTAACCCTAGCCCGGAATGGAAACCTACCACAAAACCTACACCTTTCCCTACGCCGTACCCTAATCCTAATCCGTACGCTGACACTGACCCGTGCATCAGCACGTACCCTGACCCTAACATGTTTCCGTACACTCACCTGTGCCCTAAACCTTGCCGTTCCTTAACCCTAACCCTAACCCGGAATGCAAACCTACCACCATCCCTACACCTTACCCTACGCCGTACCCTAATCCTAATCTGTACACTGACATTGACCCGTGCGTCAGCACATACCCTCACCCTAACATGTTTCCGTACCCTCACCTGTGCCCTAAACCTTGCCGTTCCCTAAGCCTAACCCTACGCCGGCACGGAATTCTACCACCAACCCTACACGTTACCCTACGCCGTACCCTAATCCTAACCCGTGCGTCAGCATGTACCCTGACCCTAACACGTTTCCGTACCCTCACCTGTGCCCTAAACCTTGCAGTTCCCTAACCCTAACCCTAGCCCGGAATGGAAACCTACCACCAACCCTACACCTTACCCTACGCTGTACCCCAATCCTAATCCGTACGGTGACACTGACCCGTGCGTCAGCAAGTATCCTGACCCTATCACGTTTCCGTACCCTCACCTGTGTCCTAAACCTTGCAGTTCCCTAACCCTAACCCTAGCGAGGAATGGAAACCTACCACAAAACCTACACCTTACCCTACGCAATACCCTAATCCTAATCCGTACGCTGACACTGACCCGTGCATCAGCACGTACCCTGACCCTAACATGTTTCCGTACACTCACCTGTGCCCTAAACCTTGCCGTTCCCTAACCCTAAGCCTAGCCCGGAACGGGAACCTACAACCATCCCTACACCTTACCCTACGGCGTACCCTAATCCTAATCTGTACGCTGACAATGACCCGTGCGTCAGCAAGTACCCTGACCCTAACACGTTTCCGTACCCTCACCTGTGCCCTAAACCTTGCCGTTCCCTAAGGCTAACCCTAGGCCGGCATGGAATCCTACCACCAACCCTACACGTTACCCTATGCCGTACCCTAATCCTAACCCGTGCGTCAGCATGTACCCTGACCCTAACACGTTTCCGTACCCTCACCTGTGCCCTAAACCTTGCAGTTCCCTAACCCTAACCCTAGCCCGGAATGGAAACCTACCACCAACGCTACAGGTTACCCTACGCCGTACCCTAATCCTAACCCGTGCGTCAGCATGTACCCTGACCCTAACACGTTTCCGTACCCTCACCTGTGTCCTAAACATTGCCGTTCCCTAACCCTAGCGCGGAATGGAAACCTACCACAAAACCTGCACCTTACCCTACGCCGTACCCTAATCCTAACCCGTGCGTCAGCACGTACCCTGACCCTAACACGTTTCCGTACCCTCACCTGTGCCCTAAACCTTGCAGTTCCGTAACCCTAACCCTAGCCCGGAACGGAAACCTACCAACAACCCTACACCTTACCCGACGCCGTACCCTAATCCTAATCCGTACGCTGACACTGACCCGTGCGTCAGCAAGTACCCTGACCCTAACACGTTTCCGTACCCTCACCTGTGTCCTAAACCTTGCCGTTCCCTAACGCTAACCCTAGCCCGGAATGGAAACCTACCACAAAACCTACACCTTTCCCTACGCTGTACCCTAATCCTAATCCGTACGCTGACACTGACCCGTGCATCAGCACGTACCCTGACCCTAACATGTTTCCATACACTCACCTGTGCCCTAAACCTTGCCGTTCCTTAACCCTAACCCTAACCCGGAATGCAAACCTACCACCATCCCTACACCTTACCCTACGCCGTACCCTAATCCTAATCTGTACACTGACATTGACCCGTGCGTCAGCACATACCCTCACCCTAACATGTTTCCGTACCCTCACCTGTGCCCTAAACCTTGCCGTTCCCTAAGCCTAACCCTACGCCGGCACGGAATTCTACCACCAACCCTACACGTTACCCTACGCCGTACCCTAATCCTAACCCGTGCGTCAGCATGTACCCTGACCCTAACACGTTTCCGTACCCTCACCTGTGCCCTAAACCTTGCCGTTCCCTAACCTAAGCCTAGCCCGGAATGGGAAACTACCACCATCCCTACACCTTACCCTACGGCGTACCCTAATCCTAATCTGTACGCTGACAATGACCCGTGCGTCAGCAAGTACCCTGACCCTAACACGTTTCCGTACCCTCACCTGTGCCCTAAACCTTGCCGTTCCCTAAGGCTAACCCTAGGCCGGCACGGAATCCTACCACCAACCCTACACGTTACCCTATGCCGTACCCTAATCCTAACCCGTGCGTCAGCATGTACCCTGACCCTAACACGTTTCCGTACCCTCACCTGTGCCCTAAACCTTGCAGTTCCCTAACCCTAACCCTAGCCCGGAATGGAAACCTACCACCAACCCTACACCTTACCCTACACCGTACCCTAATCCTAACCCGTGCGTAAGCATGTACCCTGACCCTAACACGTTTCCGTACCCTCACCTGTGTCCTAAACATTGCCGTTCCCTAACCCTAGCGCGGAATGGAAACCTACCACAAAACCTGCACCTTACCCTACGCCGTACCCTAATCCTAACCCGTGCGTCAGCATGTACCCTGACCCTAACACGTTTCCGTACCCTCACCTGTGCCCTAAACCTTGCAGTTCCCTAACCCTAACCCTAGCCCGGAATGGAAACCTACCACCAACCCTACACGTTACCCTACGCCGTACCCTAATCCTAACCCGTGCGTCAGCATGTACCCTGACCCTAACACGTTTCCGTACCCTCACCTGTGTCCTAAACATTGCCGTTCCCTAACCCTAGCGCGGAATGGAAACCTACCACAAAACCTGCACCTTACCCTACGCCGTACCCTAATCCTAACCCGTGCGTCAGCACGTACCCTGACCCTAACACGTTTCCGTACCCTCACCTGTGCCCTAAACCTTGCAGTTCCGTAACCCTAACCCTAGCCCGGAACGGAAACCTACCAACAACCCTACACCTTACCCGACGCCGTACCCTAATCCTAATCCGTACGCTGACACTGACCCGTGCGTCAGCAAGTACCCTGACCCTAACACGTTTCCGTACCCTCACCTGTGTCCTAAACCTTGCCGTTCCCTAACGCTAACCCTAGCCCGGAATGGAAACCTACCACAAAACCTACACCTTTCCCTACGCCGTACCCTAATCCTAATCCGTACGCTGACACTGACCCGTGCATCAGCACGTACCCTGACCCTAACATGTTTCCGTACACTCACCTGTGCCCTAAACCTTGCCGTTCCTTAACCCTAACCGTAACCCGGAATGCAAACCTACCACCATCCCTACACCTTACCCTACGCCGTACCCTAATCCTAATCTGTACACTGACATTGACCCGTGCGTCAGCACATACCCTCACCCTAACATGTTTCTGTACCCTCACCTGTGCCCTAAACCTTGCCGTTCCCTAAGCCTAACCCTACGCCGGCACGGAATTCTACCACCAACCCTACACGTTACCCTACGCCGTACCCTAATCCTAACCCGTGCGTCAGCATGTACCCTGACCCTAACACGTTTCCGTACCCTCACCTGTGCCCTAAACCTTGCAGTTCCCTAACCCTAACCCTAGCCCGGAATGGAAACCTACCACCAACCCTACACCTTACCCTACGCCGTACCCAAATCCTAATCCGTACGGTGACACTGACCCGTGCGTCAGCAAGTATCCTGACCCTATCACGTTTCCGTACCCTCACCTGTGTCCTAAACCTTGCAGTTCCCTAACCCTAACCCTAGCGAGGAATGGAAACCTACCACAAAACCTACACCTTACCCTACGCAATACCCTAATCCTAATCCGTACGCTGACACTGACCCGTGCATCAGCACGTACCCTGACCCTAACATGTTTCCGTACACTCACCTGTGCCCTAAACCTTGCCGTTCCCTAACCCTAAGCCTAGCCCGGAACGGGAACCTACCACCATCCCTACACCTTACCCTACACCGTACCCTAATCCTAATCTGTACGCTGACAATGACCCGTGCGTCAGCAAGTACCCTGACCCTAACACGTTTCCGTACCCTCACCTGTGCCCTAAACCTTGCCGTTCCCTAAGGCTAACCCTAGGCCGGCACGGAATCCTACCACCAACCCTACACGTTACCCTATGCCGTACCCTAATCCTAACCCGTGCGTCAGCATGTACCCTGACCCTAACACGTTTCCGTACCCTCACCTGTGCCCTAAACCTTGCAGTTCTCTAACCCTAACCCTAGCCCGGAATGGAAACCTACCACCAACCCTACACGTTACCCTACGCCGTACCCTAATCCTAACCCGTGCGTAAGCATGTACCCTGACGCTAACACGTTTCCGTACCCTCACCTGTGTCCTAAACATTGCCGTTCCCTAACCCTAGCGCGGAATGGAAACCTACCACAAAACCTGCACCTTACCCTACGCCGTACCCTAATCCTAACCCGTGCGTCAGCACGTACCCTGACCCTAACACGTTTCCGTACCCTCACCTGTGCCCTAAACCTTGCAGTTCCGTAACCCTAACCCTAGCCCGGAACGGAAACCTACCAACAACCCTACACCTTACCCGACGCCGTACCCTAATCCTAATCCGTACGCTGACACTGACCCGTGCGTCAGCAAGTACCCTGACCCTAACACGTTTCCGTACCCTCACCTGTGTCCTAAACCTTGCCGTTCCCTAACGCTAACCCTAGCCCGGAATGGAAACCTACCACAAAACCTACACCTTTCCCTACGCCGTACCCTAATCCTAATCCGTACGCTGACACTGACCCGTGCATCAGCACGTACCCTGACCCTAACATGTTTCCATACACTCACCTGTGCCCTAAACCTTGCCGTTCCTTAACCCTAACCCTAACCCGGAATGCAAACCTACCACCATCCCTACACCTTACCCTACGCCGTACCCTAATCCTAATCTGTACACTGACATTGACCCGTGCGTCAGCACATACCCTCACCCTAACATGTTTCCGTACCCTCACCTGTGCCCTAAACCTTGCCGTTCCCTAAGCCTAACCCTACGCCGGCACGGAATTCTACCACCAACCCTACACGTTACCCTACGCCGTACCCTAATCCTAACCCGTGCGTCAGCATGTACCCTGACCCTAACACGTTTCCGTACCCTCACCTGTGCCCTAAACCTTGCAGTTCCCTAACCCTAACCCTAGCCCGGAATGGAAACCTACCACCAACCCTACACCTTACCCTACGCCGTACCCAAATCCTAATCCGTACGGTGACACTGACCCGTGCGTCAGCAAGTATCCTGACCCTATCACGTTTCCGTACCCTCACCTGTGTCCTAAACCTTGCAGTTCCCTAACCCTAACCCTAGCGAGGAATGGAAACCTACCACAAAACCTACACCTTACCCTACGCAATACCCTAATCCTAATCCGTACGCTGACACTGACCCGTGCATCAGCACGTACCCTGACCCTAACATGTTTCCGTACACTCACCTGCGCCCTAAACCTTGCTGTTCCCTAACCCTAAGCCTAGCCCGGAATGGGAACCTACCACCATCCCTACACCTTACCCTACGGCGTACCCTAATCCTAATCTGTACGCTGACAATGACCCGTGCGTCAGCAAGTACCCTGACCCTAACACGTTTCCGTACCCTCACCTGTGCCCTAAACCTTGCCGTTCCCTAAGGCTAACCCTAGGCCGGCACGGAATCCTACCACCAACCCTACACGTTACCCTATGCCGTACCCTAATCCTAACCAGTGCGTCAGCATGTACCCTGACCCTAACACGTTTCCGTACCCTCACCTGTGCCCTAAACCTTGCAGTTCCCTAACCCTAACCCTAGCCCGGAATGGAAACCTACCACCAACCCTACACCTTACCCTACACCGTACCCTAATCCTAACCCGTGCGTAAGCATGTACCCTGACCCTAACACGTTTCCGTACCCTCACCTGTGTCCTAAACATTGCCGTTCCCTAACCCTAGCGCGGAATGGAAACCTACCACAAAACCTGCACCTTACCCTACGCCGTACCCTAATCCTAACCCGTGCGTCAGCATGTACCCTGACCCTAACACGTTTCCGTACCCTCACCTGTGCCGTAAACCTTGCAGTTCCGTAACCCTAACCCTAGCCCGGAACGGAAACCTACCAACAACCCTACACCTTACCCGACGCCGTACCCTTATCCTAATCCGTACGCTGACACTGACCCGTGCGTCAGCAAGTACCCTGACCCTAACACGTTTCCGTACCCTCACCTGTGTCCTAAACCTTGCAGTTCCCTAACGCTAACCCTAGCCCGGAATGGAAACCTACCACCAACCCTACACCTTACCCTACGCCGTACCCAAATCCTAATCCGTATGGTGACACTGACCCGTGCGTCAGCAAGTATCCTGACCCTATCACGTTTCCGTACCCTCACCTGTGTCCTAAACCTTGCAGTTCCCTAACCCTAACCCTAGCGAGGAATGGAAACCTACCACAAAACCTACACCTTACCCTACGCAATACCCTAATCCTAATCCGTACGCTGACACTGACCCGTGCATCAGCACGTACCCTGACCCTAACATGTTTCCGTACACTCACCTGTGCCCTAAACCTTGCCGTTCCCTAACCCTAAGCCTAGCCCGGAATGGGAACCTACCACCATCCCTACACCTTACCCTACGGCGTACCCTAATCCTAATCTGTACGCTGACAATGACCCGTGCGTCAGCAAGTACCCTGACCCTAACACGTTTCCGTACCCTCACCTGTGCCCTAAACCTTGCCGTTCCCTAAGGCTAACCCTAGGCCGGCACGGAATCCTACCACCAACCCTACACGTTACCCTATGCCGTACCCTAATCCTAACCCGTGCGTCAGCATGTACCCTGACCCTAACACGTTTCCGTACCCTCACCTGTGCCCTAAACCTTGCAGTTCCCTAACCCTAAACCTAGCCCGGAATGGAAACCTACCACCAACCCTACACCTTACCCTACACCGTACCCTAATCCTAACCCGTGCGTAAGCATGTACCCTGACGCTAACACGTTTCCGTACCCTCACCTGTGTCCTAAACATTGCCGTTCCCTAACCCTAGCGCGGAATGGAAACCTACCACAAAACCTGCACCTTACCCTACGCCGTACCCTAATCCTAACCCGTGCGTCAGCATGTACCCTGACCCTAACACGTTTCCGTACCCTCACCTGTGCCCTAAACCTTGCAGTTCCCTAACCCTAACCCTAGCCCGGAATGGAAACCTACCACCAACCCTACACGTTACCCTACGCCGTACCCTAATCCTAACCCGTGCGTCAGCATGTACCCTGACCCTAACACGTTTCCGTACCCTCACCTGTGTCCTAAACATTGCCGTTCCCTAACCCTAGCGCGGAATGGAAACCTACCACAAAACCTGCACCTTACCCTACGCCGTACCCTAATCCTAACCCGTGCGTCAGCACGTACCCTGACCCTAACACGTTTCCGTACCCTCACCTGTGCCCTAAACCTTGCAGTTCCGTAACCCTAACCCTAGCCCGGAACGGAAACCTACCAACAACCCTACACCTTACCCGACGCCGTACCCTAATCCTAATCCGTACGCTGACACTGACCCGTGCGTCAGCAAGTACCCTGAACCTAACACGTTTCCGTACCCTCACCTGTGTCCTAAACCTTGCCGTTCCCTAACGCTAACCCTAGCCCGGAATGGAAACCTACCACAAAACCTACACCTTTCCCCTACGCCGTACCCTAATCCTAATCCGTACGCTGACACTGACCCGTGCATCAGCACGTACCCTGACCCTAACATGTTTCCGTACACTCACCTGAGCCCTAAACCTTGCCGTTCCTTAACCCTAACCCTAACCCGGAATGCAAACCTACCACCATCCCTACACCTTACCCTACGCCGTACCCTAATCCTAATCTGTACACTGACATTGACCCGTGCGTCAGCACATACCCTCACCCTAACATGTTTCCGTAACCTCACCTGTGCCCTAAACCTTGCCGTTCCCTAAGCCTAACCCTACGCCGGCACAGAATTCTACCACCAACCCTACACGTTACCCTACGCCGTACCCTAATCCTAACCCGTGCGTCAGCATGTACCCTGACCCTAACACGTTTCCGTACCCTCACCTGTGCCCTAAACCTTGCAGTTCCCTAACCCTAACCCTAGCCCGGAATGGAAACCTACCACCAACCCTACACCTTACCCTACGCCGTACCCAAATCCTAATCCGTACGGTGACACTGACCCGTGCGTCAGCAAGTATCCTGACCCTATCACGTTTCCGTACCCTCACCTGTGTCCTAAACCTTGCAGTTCCCTAACCCTAACCCTAGCCCGGAATGGAAACCTACCACCAACACTACACGTTACCCTACGCCGTACCCTAATCCTAACCCGTGCGTCAGCATGTACCCTGATGCTAACACGTTTCCGTACCCTCACCTGTGTCCTAAACATTGCCGTTCCCTAACCCTAGCGCGGAATGGAAACCTACCACAAAACCTGCACCTTACCCTACGCCGTACCCTAATCCTAACCCGTGCGTCAGCACGTACCCTGACCCTAACACGTTTCCGTACTCTCACCTGTGCCCTAAACCTTGCAGTTCCGTAACCCTAACCCTAGCCCGGAACGGAAACCTACCAACAACCCTACACCTTACCCGACGCCGTACCCTAATCCTAATCCGTACGCTGACACTGACCCGTGCGTCAGCAAGTACCCTGACCCTAACACGTTTCCGTACCCTCACCTGTGTCCTAAACCTTGCCGTTCCCTAACGCTAACCCTAGCCCGGAATGGAAACCTACCACAAAACCTACACCTTTCCCTACGCCGTACCCTAATCCTAATCCGTACGCTGACACTGACCCGTGCATCAGCACGTACCCTGACCCTAACATGTTTCCATACACTCACCTGTGCCCTAAACCTTGCCGTTCCCTAAGCCTAACCCTACGCCGGCACGGAATTCTACCACCAACCCTACACGTTACCCTACGCCGTACCCTAATCCTAACCCGTGCGTCAGCATGTACCCTGACCCTAACACGTTTCCGTACCCTCACCTGTGCCCTAAACCTTGCAGTTCCCTAACCCTAACCCTAGCCCGGAATGGAAACCTACCACCAACCCTACACCTTACCCTACGCTGTACCCCAATCCTAATCCGTACGGTGACACTGACCCGTGCGTCAGCAAGTATCCTGACCCTATCACGTTTCCGTACCCTCACCTGTGTCCTAAACCTTGCAGTTCCCTAACCCTAACCCTAGCGAGGAATGGAAACCTACCACAAAACCTACACCTTACCCTACGCAATACCCTAATCCTAATCCGTACGCTGACACTGACCCGTGCATCAGCACGTACCCTGACGCTAACATGTTTCCGTACACTCACCTGTGCCCTAAACCTTGCCGTTCCCTAACCCTAAGCCTAGCCCGGAACGGGAACCTACAACCATCCCTACACCTTACCCTACGGCGTACCCTAATCCTAATCTGTACGCTGACAATGACCCGTGCGTCAGCAAGTACCCTGACCCTAACACGTTTCCGTACCCTCACCTGTGCCCTAAACCTTGCCGTTCCCTAAGGCTAACCCTAGGCCGGCATGGAATCCTACCACCAACCCTACACGTTACCCTATGCCGTACCCTAATCCTAACCCGTGCGTCAGCATGTACCCTGACCCTAACACGTTTCCGTACCCTCACCTGTGCCCTAAACCTTGCAGTTCCCTAACCCTAACCCTAGCCCGGAATGGAAACCTACCACCAACGCTACAGGTTACCCTACGCCGTACCCTAATCCTAACCCGTGCGTCAGCATGTACCCTGACCCTAACACGTTTCCGTACCCTCACCTGTGTCCTAAACATTGCCGTTCCCTAACCCTAGCGCGGAATGGAAACCTACCACAAAACCTGCACCTTACCCTACGCCGTACCCTAATCCTAACCCGTGCGTCAGCACGTACCCTGACCCTAACACGTTTCCGTACCCTCACCTGTGCCCTAAACCTTGCAGTTCCGTAACCCTAACCCTAGCCCGGAACGGAAACCTACCAACAACCCTACACCTTACCCGACGCCGTACCCTAATCCTAATCCGTACGCTGACACTGACCCGTGCGTCAGCAAGTACCCTGACCCTAACACGTTTCCGTACCCTCACCTGTGTCCTAAACCTTGCCGTTCCCTAACGCTAACCCTAGCCCGGAATGGAAACCTACCACAAAACCTACACCTTTCCCTACGCTGTACCCTAATCCTAATCCGTACGCTGACACTGACCCGTGCATCAGCACGTACCCTGACCCTAACATGTTTCCATACACTCACCTGTGCCCTAAACCTTGCCGTTCCTTAACCCTAACCCTAACCCGGAATGCAAACCTACCACCATCCCTACACCTTACCCTACGCCGTACCCTAATCCTAATCTGTACACTGACATTGACCCGTGCGTCAGCACATACCCTCACCCTAACATGTTTCCGTACCCTCACCTGTGCCCTAAACCTTGCCGTTCCCTAAGCCTAACCCTACGCCGGCACGGAATTCTACCACCAACCCTACACGTTACCCTACGCCGTACCCTAATCCTAACCCGTGCGTCAGCATGTACCCTGACCCTAACACGTTTCCGTACCCTCACCTGTGCCCTAAACCTTGCCGTTCCCTAACCTAAGCCTAGCCCGGAATGGGAAACTACCACCATCCCTACACCTTACCCTACGGCGTACCCTAATCCTAATCTGTACGCTGACAATGACCCGTGCGTCAGCAAGTACCCTGACCCTAACACGTTTCCGTACCCTCACCTGTGCCCTAAACCTTGCCGTTCCCTAAGGCTAACCCTAGGCCGGCACGGAATCCTACCACCAACCCTACACGTTACCCTATGCCGTACCCTAATCCTAACCCGTGCGTCAGCATGTACCCTGACCCTAACACGTTTCCGTACCCTCACCTGTGCCCTAAACCTTGCAGTTCCCTAACCCTAACCCTAGCCCGGAATGGAAACCTACCACCAACCCTACACCTTACCCTACACCGTACCCTAATCCTAACCCGTGCGTAAGCATGTACCCTGACCCTAACACGTTTCCGTACCCTCACCTGTGTCCTAAACATTGCCGTTCCCTAACCCTAGCGCGGAATGGAAACCTACCACAAAACCTGCACCTTACCCTACGCCGTACCCTAATCCTAACCCGTGCGTCAGCATGTACCCTGACCCTAACACGTTTCCGTACCCTCACCTGTGCCCTAAACCTTGCAGTTCCCTAACCCTAACCCTAGCCCGGAATGGAAACCTACCACCAACCCTACACGTTACCCTACGCCGTACCCTAATCCTAACCCGTGCGTCAGCATGTACCCTGACCCTAACACGTTTCCGTACCCTCACCTGTGTCCTAAACATTGCCGTTCCCTAACCCTAGCGCGGAATGGAAACCTACCACAAAACCTGCACCTTACCCTACGCCGTACCCTAATCCTAACCCGTGCGTCAGCACGTACCCTGACCCTAACACGTTTCCGTACCCTCACCTGTGCCCTAAACCTTGCAGTTCCGTAACCCTAACCCTAGCCCGGAACGGAAACCTACCAACAACCCTACACCTTACCCGACGCCGTACCCTAATCCTAATCCGTACGCTGACACTGACCCGTGCGTCAGCAAGTACCCTGACCCTAACACGTTTCCGTACCCTCACCTGTGTCCTAAACCTTGCCGTTCCCTAACGCTAACCCTAGCCCGGAATGGAAACCTACCACAAAACCTACACCTTTCCCTACGCCGTACCCTAATCCTAATCCGTACGCTGACACTGACCCGTGCATCAGCACGTACCCTGACCCTAACATGTTTCCGTACACTCACCTGTGCCCTAAACCTTGCCGTTCCTTAACCCTAACCGTAACCCGGAATGCAAACCTACCACCATCCCTACACCTTACCCTACGCCGTACCCTAATCCTAATCTGTACACTGACATTGACCCGTGCGTCAGCACATACCCTCACCCTAACATGTTTCCGTACCCTCACCTGTGCCCTAAACCTTGCCGTTCCCTAAGCCTAACCCTACGCCGGCACGGAATTCTACCACCAACCCTACACGTTACCCTACACCGTACCCTAATCCTAACCCGTGCGTCAGCATGTACCCTGACCCTAACACGTTTCCGTACCCTCACCTGTGCCCTAAACCTTGCAGTTCCCTAACCCTAACCCTAGCCCGGAATGGAAACCTACCACCAACCCTACACCTTACCCTACGCCGTACCCAAATCCTAATCCGTACGGTGACACTGACCCGTGCGTCAGCAAGTATCCTGACCCTATCACGTTTCCGTACCCTCACCTGTGTCCTAAACCTTGCAGTTCCCTAACCCTAACCCTAGCGAGGAATGGAAACCTACCACAAAACCTACACCTTACCCTACGCAATACCCTAATCCTAATCCGTACGCTGACACTGACCCGTGCATCAGCACGTACCCTGACCCTAACATGTTTCCGTACACTCACCTGTGCCCTAAACCTTGCCGTTCCCTAACCCTAAGCCTAGCCCGGAACGGGAACCTACCACCATCCCTACACCTTACCCTACACCGTACCCTAATCCTAATCTGTACGCTGACAATGACCCGTGCGTCAGCAAGTACCCTGACCCTAACACGTTTCCGTACCCTCACCTGTGCCCTAAACCTTGCCGTTCCCTAAGGCTAACCCTAGGCCGGCACGGAATCCTACCACCAACCCTACACGTTACCCTATGCCGTACCCTAATCCTAACCCGTGCGTCAGCATGTACCCTGACCCTAACACGTTTCCGTACCCTCACCTGTGCCCTAAACCTTGCAGTTCCCTAACCCTAACCCTAGCCCGGAATGGAAACCTACCACCAACCCTACACGTTACCCTACGCCGTACCCTAATCCTAACCCGTGCGTAAGCATGTACCCTGACGCTAACACGTTTCCGTACCCTCACCTGTGTCCTAAACATTGCCGTTCCCTAACCCTAGCGCGGAATGGAAACCTACCACAAAACCTGCACCTTACCCTACGCCGTACCCTAATCCTAACCCGTGCGTCAGCACGTACCCTGACCCTAACACGTTTCCGTACCCTCACCTGTGCCCTAAACCTTGCAGTTCCGTAACCCTAACCCTAGCCCGGAACGGAAACCTACCAACAACCCTACACCTTACCCGACGCCGTACCCTAATCCTAATCCGTACGCTGACACTGACCCGTGCGTCAGCAAGTACCCTGACCCTAACACGTTTCCGTACCCTCACCTGTGTCCTAAACCTTGCCGTTCCCTAACGCTAACCCTAGCCCGGAATGGAAACCTACCACAAAACCTACACCTTTCCCTACGCCGTACCCTAATCCTAATCCGTACGCTGACACTGACCCGTGCATCAGCACGTACCCTGACCCTAACATGTTTCCATACACTCACCTGTGCCCTAAACCTTGCCGTTCCTTAACCCTAACCCTAACCCGGAATGCAAACCTACCACCATCCCTACACCTTACCCTACGCCGTACCCTAATCCTAATCTGTACACTGACATTGACCCGTGCGTCAGCACATACCCTCACCCTAACATGTTTCCGTACCCTCACCTGTGCCCTAAACCTTGCCGTTCCCTAAGCCTAACCCTACGCCGGCACGGAATTCTACCACCAACCCTACACGTTACCCTACGCCGTACCCTAATCCTAACCCGTGCGTCAGCATGTACCCTGACCCTAACACGTTTCCGTACCCTCACCTGTGCCCTAAACCTTGCAGTTCCCTAACCCTAACCCTAGCCCGGAATGGAAACCTACCACCAACCCTACACCTTACCCTACGCCGTACCCAAATCCTAATCCGTACGGTGACACTGACCCGTGCGTCAGCAAGTATCCTGACCCTATCACGTTTCCGTACCCTCACCTGTGTCCTAAACCTTGCAGTTCCCTAACCCTAACCCTAGCGAGGAATGGAAACCTACCACAAAACCTACACCTTACCCTACGCAATACCCTAATCCTAATCCGTACGCTGACACTGACCCGTGCATCAGCACGTACCCTGACCCTAACATGTTTCCGTACACTCACCTGTGCCCTAAAGCTTGCTGTTCCCTAACCCTAAGCCTAGCCCGGAATGGGAACCTACCACCATCCCTACACCTTACCCTACGGCGTACCCTAATCCTAATCTGTACGCTGACAATGACCCGTGCGTCAGCAAGTACCCTGACCCTAACACGTTTCCGTACCCTCACCTGTGCCCTAAACCTTGCCGTTCCCTAAGGCTAACCCTAGGCCGGCACGGAATCCTACCACCAACCCTACACGTTACCCTATGCCGTACCCTAATCCTAACCAGTGCGTCAGCATGTACCCTGACCCTAACACGTTTCCGTACCCTCACCTGTGCCCTAAACCTTGCAGTTCCCTAACCCTAACCCTAGCCCGGAATGGAAACCTACCACCAACCCTACACCTTACCCTACACCGTACCCTAATCCTAACCTGTGCGTAAGCATGTACCCTGACCCTAACACGTTTCCGTACCCTCACCTGTGTCCTAAACATTGCCGTTCCCTAACCCTAGCGCGGAATGGAAACCTACCACAAAACCTGCACCTTACCCTACGCCGTACCCTAATCCTAACCCGTGCGTCAGCATGTACCCTGACCCTAACACGTTTCCGTACCCTCACCTGTGCCCTAAACCTTGCAGTTCCGTAACCCTAACCCTAGCCCGGAACGGAAACCTACCAACAACCCTACACCTTACCCGACGCCGTACCCTTATCCTAATCCGTACGCTGACACTGACCCGTGCGTCAGCAAGTACCCTGACCCTAACACGTTTCCGTACCCTCACCTGTGTCCTAAACCTTGCAGTTCCCTAACGCTAACCCTAGCCCGGAATGGAAACCTACCACCAACCCTACACCTTACCCTACGCCGTACCCAAATCCTAATCCGTATGGTGACACTGACCCGTGCGTCAGCAAGTATCCTGACCCTATCACGTTTCCGTACCCTCACCTGTGTCCTAAACCTTGCAGTTCCCTAACCCTAACCCTAGCGAGGAATGGAAACCTACCACAAAACCTACACCTTACCCTACGCAATACCCTAATCCTAATCCGTACGCTGACACTGACCCGTGCATCAGCACGTACCCTGACCCTAACATGTTTCCGTACACTCACCTGTGCCCTAAACCTTGCCGTTCCCTAACCCTAAGCCTAGCCCGGAATGGGAACCTACCACCATCCCTACACCTTACCCTACGGCGTACCCTAATCCTAATCTGTACGCTGACAATGACCCGTGCGTCAGCAAGTACCCTGACCCTAACACGTTTCCGTACCCTCACCTGTGCCCTAAACCTTGCCGTTCCCTAAGGCTAACCCTAGGCCGGCACGGAATCCTACCACCAACCCTACACGTTACCCTATGCCGTACCCTAATCCTAACCCGTGCGTCAGCATGTACCCTGACGCTAACACGTTTCCGTACCCTCACCTGTGCCCTAAACCTTGCAGTTCCCTAACCCTAGCGCGGAATGGAAACCTACCACAAAACCTGCACCTTACCCTACGCCGTACCCTAATCCTAACCCGTGCGTCAGCATGTACCCTGACCCTAACACGTTTCCGTACCCTCACCTGTGCCCTAAACCTTGCAGTTCCCTAACCCTAACCCTAGCCCGGAATGGAAACCTACCACCAACCCTACACGTTACCCTACGCCGTACCCTAATCCTAACCCGTGCGTCAGCATGTACCCTGACCCTAACACGTTTCCGTACCCTCACCTGTGTCCTAAACATTGCCGTTCCCTAACCCTAGCGCGGAATGGAAACCTACCACAAAACCTGCACCTTACCCTACGCCGTACCCTAATCCTAACCCGTGCGTCAGCACGTACCCTGACCCTAACACGTTTCCGTACCCTCACCTGTGCCCTAAACCTTGCAGTTCCGTAACCCTAACCCTAGCCCGGAACGGAAACCTACCAACAACCCTACACCTTACCCGACGCCGTACCCTAATCCTAATCCGTACGCTGACACTGACCCGTGCGTCAGCAAGTACCCTGACCCTAACACGTTTCCGTACCCTCACCTGTGTCCTAAACCTTGCCGTTCCCTAACGCTAACCCTAGCCCGGAATGGAAACCTACCACAAAACCTACACCTTTCCCTACGCCGTACCCTAATCCTAATCCGTACGCTGACACTGACCCGTGCATCAGCACGTACCCTGACCCTAACATGTTTCCGTACACTCACCTGAGCCCTAAACCTTGCCGTTCCTTAACCCTAACCCTAACCCGGAATGCAAACCTACCACCATCCCTACACCTTACCCTACGCCGTACCCTAATCCTAATCTGTACACTGACATTGACCCGTGCGTCAGCACATACCCTCACCCTAACATGTTTCCGTAACCTCACCTGTGCCCTAAACCTTGCCGTTCCCTAAGCCTAACCCTACGCCGGCACAGAATTCTACCACCAACCCTACACGTTACCCTACGCCGTACCCTAATCCTAACCCGTGCGTCAGCATGTACCCTGACCCTAACACGTTTCCGTACCCTCACCTGTGCCCTAAACCTTGCAGTTCCCTAACCCTAACCCTAGCCCGGAATGGAAACCTACCACCAACCCTACACCTTACCCTACGCCGTACCCAAATCCTAATCCGTACGGTGACACTGACCCGTGCGTCAGCAAGTATCCTGACCCTATCACGTTTCCGTACCCTCACCTGTGTCCTAAACCTTGCAGTTCCCTAACCCTAACCCTAGCGAGGAATGGAAACCTACCACAAAACCTACACCTTACCCTATGCAATACCCTAATCCTAATCCGTACGCTGACACTGACCCGTGCATCAGCACGTACCCTGACCCTAACATGTTTCCGTACACTCACCTGTGCCCTAAACCTTGCCGTTCCCTAACCCTAAGCCTAGCCCGGAACGGGAACCTACCACCAACCCTACACCTTACCCTACGGCGTACCCTAATCCTAATCTGTACGCTGACAATGACCCGTGCGTCAGCAAGTACCCTGACCCTAACACGTTTCCGTACCCTCACCTGTGCCCTAAACCTTGCCGTTCCCTAAGGCTAACCCTAGGCCGGCACGGAATCCTACCACCAACCCTACACGTTACCCTATGCCGTACCCTAATCCTAACCCGTGCGTCAGCATGTACCCTGACCCTAACACGTTTCCGTACCCTCACCTGTGACCTAAACCTTGCAGTTCCCTAACCCTAACCCTAGCCCGGAATGGAAACCTACCACCAACACTACACGTTACCCTACGCCGTACCCTAATCCTAACCCGTGCGTCAGCATGTACCCTGATGCTAACACGTTTCCGTACCCTCACCTGTGTCCTAAACATTGCCGTTCCCTAACCCTAGCGCGGAATGGAAACCTACCACAAAACCTGCACCTTACCCTACGCCGTACCCTAATCCTAACCCGTGCGTCAGCACGTACCCTGACCCTAACACGTTTCCGTACTCTCACCTGTGCCCTAAACCTTGCAGTTCCGTAACCCTAACCCTAGCCCGGAACGGAAACCTACCAACAACCCTACACCTTACCCGACGCCGTACCCAAATCCTAATCCGTACGCTGACACTGACCCGTGCGTCAGCAAGTACCCTGACCCTAACACGTTTCCGTACCCTCACCTGTGTCCTAAACCTTGCCGTTCCCTAACGCTAACCCTAGCCCGGAATGGAAACCTACCACAAAACCTACACCTTTCCCTACGCCGTACCCTAATCCTAATCCGTACGCTGACACTGACCCGTGCATCAGCACGTACCCTGACCCTAACATGTTTCCATACACTCACCTGTGCCCTAAACCTTGCCGTTCCTTAACCCTAACCCTAACCCGGAATGCAAACCTACCACCATCCCTACACCTTACCCTACGCCGTACCCTAATCCTAATCTGTACACTGACATTGACCCGTGCGTCAGCACATACCCTCACCCTAACATGTTTCCGTACCCTCACCTGTGCCCTAAACCTTGCCGTTCCCTAAGCCTAACCCTACGCCGGCACGGAATTCTACCACCAACCCTACACGTTACCCTACGCCGTACCCTAATCCTAGCCCGTGCGTCAGCATGTACCCTGACCCTAACACGTTTCCGTACCCTCACCTGTGCCCTAAACCTTGCAGTTCCCTAACCCTAACCCTAGCCCGGAATGGAAACCTACCACCAACCCTACACCTTACCCTACACCGTACCCTAATCCTAACCCGTGCGTAAGCATGTACCCTGACCCTAACACGTTTCCGTACCCTCACCTGTGCCCTAAACCTTGCAGTTCCCTAACCCTAACCCTAGCCCGGAATGGAAACCTACCACCAACCCTACACGTTACCCTACGCCGTACCCTAATCCTAACCCGTGCGTCAGCATGTACCCTGACCCTAACACGTTTCCGTACCCTCACCTGTGTCCTAAACATTGCCGTTCCCTAACCCTAGCGCGGAATGGAAACCTACCACAAAACCTGCACCTTACCCTACGCCGTACCCTAATCCTAACCCGTGCGTCAGCACGTACCCTGACCCTAACACGTTTCCGTACCCTCACCTGTGCCCTAAACCTTGCAGTTCCGTAACCCTAACCCTAGCCCGGAACGGAAACCTACCAACAACCCTACACCTTATCCGACGCCGTACCCTAATCCTAATCCGTACGCTGACACTGACCCGTGCGTCAGCAAGTACCCTGACCCTAACACGTTTCCGTACCCTCACCTGTGCCCTAAACCTTGCCGTTCCCTAAGGCTAACCCTAGGCCGGCACGGAATCCTACCACCAACCCTACACGTTACCCTATGCCGTACCCTAATCCTAACCCGTGCGTCAGCATGTACCCTGACCCTAACACGTTTCCGTACCCTCACCTGTGCCCTAAACCTTGCAGTTCCCTAACCCTAACCCTAGCCCGGAATGGAAACCTACCACCAACCCTACACGTTACCCTACGCCGTACCCTAATCCTAACCCGTGCGTAAGCATGTACCCTGACGCTAACACGTTTCCGTACCCTCACCTGTGTCCTAAACATTGCCGTTCCCTAACCCTAGCGCGGAATGGAAACCTACCACAAAACCTGCACCTTACCCTACGCCGTACCCTAATCCTAACCCGTGCGTCAGCACGTACCCTGACCCTAACACGTTTCCGTACCCTCACCTGTGCCCTAAACCTTGCAGTTCCGTAACCCTAACCCTAGCCCGGAACGGAAACCTACCAACAACCCTACACCTTACCCGACGCCGTACCCTAATCCTAATCCGTACGCTGACACTGACCCGTGCGTCAGCAAGTACCCTGACCCTAACACGTTTCCGTACCCTCACCTGTGTCCTAAACCTTGCCGTTCCCTAACGCTAACCCTAGCCCGGAATGGAAACCTACCACAAAACCTACACCTTTCCCTACGCCGTACCCTAATCCTAATCCGTACGCTGACACTGACCCGTGCATCAGCACGTACCCTGACCCTAACATGTTTCCATACACTCACCTGTGCCCTAAACCTTGCCGTTCCTTAACCCTAACCCTAACCCGGAATGCAAACCTACCACCATCCCTACACCTTACCCTACGCCGTACCCTAATCCTAATCTGTACACTGACATTGACCCGTGCGTCAGCACATACCCTCACCCTAACATGTTTCCGTACCCTCACCTGTGCCCTAAACCTTGCCGTTCCCTAAGCCTAACCCTACGCCGGCACGGAATTCTACCACCAACCCTACACGTTACCCTACGCCGTACCCTAATCCTAACCCGTGCGTCACCATGTACCCTGACCCTAACACGTTTCCGTACCCTCACCTGTGCCCTAAACCTTGCAGTTCCCTAACCCTAACCCTAGCCCGGAATGGAAACCTACCACCAACCCTACACCTTACCCTACGCCGTACCCAAATCCTAATCCGTACGGTGACACTGACCCGTGCGTCAGCAAGTATCCTGACCCTATCACGTTTCCGTACCCTCACCTGTGTCCTAAACCTTGCAGTTCCCTAACCCTAACCCTAGCGAGGAATGGAAACCTACCACAAAACCTACACCTTACCCTACGCAATACCCTAATCCTAATCCGTACGCTGACACTGACCCGTGCATCAGCACGTACCCTGACCCTAACATGTTTCCGTACACTCACCTGTGCCCTAAACCTTGCTGTTCCCTAACCCTAAGCCTAGCCCGGAATGGGAACCTACCACCATCCCTACACCTTACCCTACGGCGTACCCTAATCCTAATCTGTACGCTGACAATGACCCGTGCGTCAGCAAGTACCCTGACCCTAACACGTTTCCGTACCCTCACCTGTGCCCTAAACCTTGCCGTTCCCTAAGGCTAACCCTAGGCCGGCACGGAATCCTACCACCAACCCTACACGTTAACCTATGCCGTACCCTAATCCTAACCAGTGCGTCAGCATGTACCCTGACCCTAACACGTTTCCGTACCCTCACCTGTGCCCTAAACCTTGCAGTTCCCTAACCCTAACCCTAGCCCGGAATGGAAACCTACCACAAACCCTACACCTTACCCTACACCGTACCCTAATCCTAACCCGTGCGTAAGCATGTACCCTGACCCTAACACGTTTCCGTACCCTCACCTGTGTCCTAAACATTGCCGTTCCCTAACCCTAGCGCGGAATGGAAACCTACCACAAAACCTGCACCTTACCCTACGCCGTACCCTAATCCTAACCCGTGCGTCAGCATGTACCCTGACCCTAACACGTTTCCGTACCCTCACCTGTGCCCTAAACCTTGCAGTTCCGTAACCCTAACCCTAGCCCGGAACGGAAACCTACCAACAACCCTACACCTTACCCGACGCCGTACCCTTATCCTAATCCGTACGCTGACACTGACCCGTGCGTCAGCAAGTACCCTGACCCTAACACGTTACCGTACCCTCACCTGTGTCCTAAACCTTGCAGTTCCCTAACGCTAACCCTAGCCCGGAATGGAAACCTACCACCAACCCTACACCTTACCCTACGCCGTACCCAAATCCTAATCCGTACGGTGACACTGACCCGTGCGTCAGCAAGTATCCTGACCCTATCACGTTTCCGTACCATCACCTGTGTCCTAAACCTTGCAGTTCCCTAACCCTAACCCTAGCGAGGAATGGAAACCTACCACAAAACCTACACCTTACCCTACGCAATACCCTAATCCTAATCCGTACGCTGACACTGACCCGTGCATCAGCACATACCCTGACCCTAACATGTTTCCGTACACTCACCTGTGCCCTAAACCTTGCCGTTCCCTAACCCTAAGCCTAGCCCGGAACGGGAACCTACCACCATCCCTACACCTTACCCTACACCGTACCCTAATCCTAATCTGTACGCTGACAATGACCCGTGCGTCAGCAAGTACCCTGACCCTAACACGTTTCCGTACGCTCACCTGTGCCCTAAACCTTGCCGTTCCCTAAGGCTAACCCTAGGCCGGCACGGAATCCTACCACCAACCCTACACGTTACCCTATGCCGTACCCTAATCCTAACCCGTGCGTCAGCACGTACCCTGACCCTAACACGTTTCCGTACCCTCACCTGTGCCCTAAACCTTGCAGTTCCGTAACCCTAACCCTAGCCCGGAACGGAAACCTACCAACAACCCTACACCTTACCCGACGCCGTACCCTAATCCTAATCCGTACGCTGACACTGACCCGTGCGTCAGCAAGTACCCTGACCCTAACACGTTTCCGTACCCTCACCTGTGTCCTAAACCTTGCCGTTCCCTAACGCTAACCCTAGCCCGGAATGGAAACCTACCACAAAACCTACACCTTACCCTACGCAATACCCTAATCCTAATCCGTAAGCTGACACTGACCCGTGCATCAGCACGTACCCTGACCCTAACATGTTTCCGTACACTCACCTGTGCCCTAAACCTTGCCGTTCCCTAACCCTAAGCCTAGCCCGGAACGGGAACCTACAACCATCCCTACACCTTACCCTACGGCGTACCCTAATCCTAATCTGTACGCTGACAATGACCCGTGCGTCAGCAAGTACCCTGACCCTAACACGTTTCCGTACCCTCACCTGTGCCCTAAACCTTGCCGTTCCCTAAGGCTAACACTAGGCCGGCATGGAATCCTACCACCAACCCTACACGTTACCCTATGCCGTACCCTAATCCTAACCCGTGCGTCAGCATGTACCCTGACACTAACACGTTTCCGTACCCTCACCTGTGCCCTAAACCTTGCAGTTCCCTAACCCTAACCCTAGCCCGGAATGGAAACCTACCACCAACCCTACACCTTACCCTACGCCGTACCCAAATCCTAATCCGTATGGTGACACTGACCCGTGCGTCAGCAAGTATCCTGACCCTATCACGTTTCCGTACCCTCACCTGTGTCCTAAACCTTGCAGTTCCCTAACCCTAACCCTAGCGAGGAATGGAAACCTACCACAAAACCTACACCTTACCCTACGCAATACCCTAATCCTAATCCGTACGCTGACACTGACCCGTGCATCAGCACGTACCCTGACCCTAACATGTTTCCGTACACTCACCTGTGCCCTAAACCTTGCCGTTCCCTAACCCTAAGCCTAGCCCGGAACGGGAACCTACCACCAACCCTACACCTTACCCTACGGCGTACCCTAATCCTAATCTGTACGCTGACAATGACCCGTGCGTCAGCAAGTACCCTGACCCTAACACGTTTCCGTACCCTCACCAGTGCCCTAAACCTTGCCGTTCCCTAAGGCTAACCCTAGGCCGGCACGGAATCCTACCACCAACCCTACACGTTACCCTATGCCGTACCCTAATCCTAACCAGTGCGTCAGCATGTACCCTGACCCTAACACGTTTCCGTACCCTCACCTGTGCCCTAAACCTTGCAGTTCCCTAACCCTAACCCTAGCCCGGAATGGAAACCTACCACCAACCCTACACGTTACCCTACGCCGTACCCTAATCCTAACCCGTGCGTCAGCATGTACCCTGACCCTAACACGTTTCCGTACCCTCACCTGTGTCCTAAACATTGCCGTTCCCTAACCCTAGCGCGGAATGGAAACCTACCACAAAACCTGCACCTTACCCTACGCCGTACCCTAATCCTAACCCATGCGTCAGCACGTACCCTGACCCTAACACGTTTCCGTACCCTCACCTGTGCCCTAAACCTTGCAGTTCCGTAACCCTAACCCTAGCCCGGAACGGAAACCTACCAACAACCCTACACCTTACCCGACGCCGTACCCTAATCCTAATCCGTACGCTGACACTGACCCGTGCGTCAGCAAGTACCCTGACCCTAACACGTTTCCGTACCCTCACCTGTGTCCTAAACCTTGCCGTTCCCTAACGCTAACCCTAGCCCAGAATGGAAACCTACCACAAAACCTACACCTTTCCCTACGCCGTACCCTAATCCTAATCCGTACGCTGACACTGACCCGTGCATCAGCACGTACCCTGACCCTAACATGTTTCCGTACACTCACCTGTGCCCTAAACCTTGCCGTTCCTTAACCCTAACCGTAACCCGGAATGCAAACCTACCACCATCCCTACACCTTACCCTACGCCGTACCCTAATCCTAATCTGTACACTGACATTGACCCGTGCGTCAGCACATACCCTCACCCTAACATGTTTCCGTACCCTCACCTGTGCCCTAAACCTTGCCGTTCCCTAAGCCTAACCCTACGCCGGCACGGAATTCTACCACCAACCCTACACGTTACCCTACGCCGTACCCTAATCCTAACCCGTGCGTCAGCATGTACCCTGACCCTAACACGTTTCCGTACCCTCACCTGTGCCCTAAACCTTGCAGTTCCCTAACCCTAACCCTAGCCCGGAATGGAAACCTACCACCAACCCTACACCTTACCCTACGCCGTACCCAAATCCTAATCCGTATGGTGACACTGACCCGTGCGTCAGCAAGTATCCTGACCCTATCACGTTTCCGTACCCTCACCTGTGTCCTAAACCTTGCAGTTCCCTAACCCTAACCCTAGCGAGGAATGGAAACCTACCACAAAACCTACACCGTACCCTACGCAATAACCTAATCCTAATCCGTACGCTGACACTGACCCGTGCATCAGCACGTACCCTGACCCTAACATGTTTCCGTACACTCACCTGTGCCCTAAACCTTGCCGTTCCCTAACCCTAAGCCTAGCCCGGAATGGGAACCTACCACCATCCCTACACCTTACCCTACGGCGTACCCTAATCCTAATCTGTACGCTGACAATGACCCGTGCGTCAGCAAGTACCCTGACCCTAACACGTTTCCGTACCCTCACCTGTGCCCTAAACCTTGCCGTTCCCTAAGGCTAACCCTAGGCCGGCACGGAATCCTACCACCAACCCTACACGTTACCCTATGCCGTACCCTAATCCTAACCCGTGCGTCAGCATGTACCCTGACCCTAACACGTTTCCGTACCCTCACCTGTGCCCTAAACCTTGCAGTTCCCTAACCCTAACCCTAGCCCGGAATGGAAACCTACCACCAACCCTACACCTTACCCTACACCGTACCCTAATCCTAACCCGTGCGTAAGCATGTACCCTGACCCTAACACGTTTCCGTACCCTCACCTGTGTCCTAAACATTGCCGTTCCCTAACCCTAGCGCGGAATGGAAACCTACCACAAAACCTGCACCTTACCCTACGCCGTACCCTAATCCTAACCCGTGCGTCAGCATGTACCCTGACCCTAACACGTTTCCGTACCCTCACCTGTGCCCTAAACCTTGCAGTTCCCTAACCCTAACCCTAGCCCGGAATGGAAACCTACCACCAACCCTACACGTTACCCTACGCCGTACCCTAATCCTAACCAGTGCGTCAGCATGTACCCTGACCCTAACACATTTCCGTACCCTCACCTGTGTCCTAAACATTGCCGTTCCCTAACCCTAGCGCGGAATGGAAACCTACCACAAAACCTGCACCTTACCCTACGCCGTACCCTAATCCTAACCCGTGCGTCAGCACGTACCCTGACCCTAACACGTTTCCGTACCCTCACCTGTGCCCTAAACCTTGCAGTTCCGTAACCCTAACCCTAGCCCGGAACGGAAACCTACCAACAACCCTACACCTTACCCGACGCCGTACCCTAATCCTAATCCGTACGCTGACACTGACCCGTGCGTCAGCAAGTACCCTGACCCTAACACGTTTCCGTACCCTCACCTGTGTCCTAAACCTTGCCGTTCCCTAACGCTAACCCTAGCCCAGAATGGAAACCTACCACAAAACCTACACCTTTCCCTACGCCGTACCCTAATCCTAATCCGTACGCTGACACTGACCCGTGCATCAGCACGTACCCTGACCCTAACATGTTTCCGTACACTCACCTGTGCCCTAAACCTTGCCGTTCCTTAACCCTAACCGTAACCCGGAATGCAAACCTACCACCATCCCTACACCTTACCCTACGCCGTACCCTAATCCTAATCTGTACACTGACATTGACCCGTGCGTCAGCACATACCCTCACCCTAACATGTTTCCGTACCCTCACCTGTGCCCTAAACCTTGCCGTTCCCTAAGCCTAACCCTACGCCGGCACGGAATTCTACCACCAACCCTACACGTTACCCTACGCCGTACCCTAATCCTAACCCGTGCGTCAGCATGTACCCTGACCCTAACACGTTTCCGTACCCTCACCTGTGCCCTAAACCTTGCAGTTCCCTAACCCTAACCCTAGCCCGAAATGGAAACCTACCACCAACCCTACACCTTACCCTACGCCGTACCCAAATCCTAATCCGTACGGTGACACTGACCCGTGCGTCAGCAAGTATCCTGACCCTATCACGTTTCCGTACCCTCACCTGTGTCCTAAACCTTGCAGTTCCCTAACCCTAACCCTAGCGAGGAATGGAAACCTACCACAAAACCTACACCTTACCCTACGCAATACCCTAATCCTAATCCGTACGCTGACACTGACCCGTGCATCAGCACGTACCCTGACCCTAACATGTTTCCGTACACTCACCTGTGCCCTAAACTTGCCGTTCCCTAACCCTAAGCCTAGCCCGGAACGGGAACCTACCACCATCCCTACACCTTACCCTACGGCGTACCCTAATCCTAATCTGTACGCTGACAATGACCCGTGCGTCAGCAAGTACCCTGACCCTAACACGTTTCCGTACCCTCACCTGTGCCCTAAACCTTGCCGTTCCCTAAGGCTAACCCTAGGCCGGCACGGAATCCTACCACCAACCCTACACGTTACCCTATGCCGTACCCTAATCCTAACCCGTGCGTCAGCATGTACCCTGACCCTAACACGTTTCCGTACCCTCACCTGTGCCCTAAACCTTGCAGTTCCCTAACCCTAACCCTAGCCCGGAATGGAAACCTACCACCAACCCTACACGTTACCCTACGCCGTACCCTAATCCTAACCCGTGCGTCAGCATGTACCCTGACGCTAACACGTTTCCGTACCCTCACCTGTGTCCTAAACATTGCCGTTCCCTAACCCTAGCGCGGAATGGAAACCTACCACAAAACCTGCACCTTACCCTACGCCGTACCCTAATCCTAACCCGTGCGTCAGCACGTACCCTGACCCTAACACGTTTCCGTACCCTCACCTGTGCCCTAAACCTTGCAGTTCCGTAACCCTAACCCTAGCCCGGAACGGAAACCTACCAACAACCCTACACCTTACCCGACGCCGTACCCTAATCCTAATCCGTACGCTGACACTGACCCGTGCATCAGCAAGTACCCTGACCCTAACACGTTTCCGTACCCTCACCTGTGTCCTAAACCTTGCCGTTCCCTAACGCTAACCCTAGCCCGGAATGGAAACCTACCACAAAACCTACACCTTTCCCTACGCCGTACCCTAATCCTAATCCGTACGCTGACACTGACCCGTGCATCAGCACGTACCCTGACCCTAACATGTTTCCATACACTCACCTGTGCCCTAAACCTTGCCGTTCCTTAACCCTAACCCTAACCCGGAATGCAAACCTACCACCATCCCTACACCTTACCCTACGCCGTACCCTAATCCTAATCTGTACACTGACATTGACCCGTGCGTCAGCACATACCCTCACCCTAACATGTTTCCGTACCCTCACCTGTGCCCTAAACCTTGCCGTTCCCTAAGCCTAACCCTACGCCGGCACGGAATTCTACCACCAACCCTACACGTTACCCTACGCCGTACCCTAATCCTAACCCGTGCGTCAGCATGTACCCTGACCCTAACACGTTTCCGTACCCTCACCTGTGCCCTAAACCTTGCAGTTCCCTAACCCTAACCCTAGCCCGGAATGGAAACCTACCACCAACCCTACACCTTACCCTACGCCGTACCCAAATCCTAATCCGTACGGTGACACTGACCCGTGCGTCAGCAAGTATCCTGACCCTATCACGTTTCCGTACCCTCACCTGTGTCCTAAACCTTGCAGTTCCCTAACCCTAACCCTAGCGAGGAATGGAAACCTACCACAAAACCTACACCTTACCCTACGCAATACCCTAATCCTAATCCGTACGCTGACACTGACCCGTGCATCAGCACGTACCCTGACCCTAACATGTTTCCGTACACTCACCTGTGCCCTAAACCTTGCTGTTCCCTAACCCTAAGCCTAGCCCGGAATGGGAACCTACCACCATCCCTACACCTTACCCTACGGCGTACCCTAATCCTAATCTGTACGCTGACAATGACCCGTGCGTCAGCAAGTACCCTGACCCTAACACGTTTCCGTACCCTCACCTGTGCCCTAAACCTTGCCGTTCCCTAAGGCTAACCCTAGGCCGGCACGGAATCCTACCACCAACCCTACACGTTACCCTATGCCGTACCCTAATCCTAACCAGTGCGTCAGCATGTACCCTGACCCTAACACGTTTCCGTACCCTCACCTGTGCCCTAAACCTTGCAGTTCCCTAACCCTAACCCTAGCCCGGAATGGAAACCTACCACCAACCCTACACCTTACCCTACACCGTACCCTAATCCTAACCCGTGCGTAAGCATGTACCCTGACCCTAACACGTTTCCGTACCCTCACCTGTGTCCTAAACATTGCCGTTCCCTAACCCTAGCGCGGAATGGAAACCTACCACAAAACCTGCACCTTACCCTACGCCGTACCCTAATCCTAACCCGTGCGTCAGCATGTACCCTGACCCTAACACGTTTCCGTACCCTCACCTGTGCCCTAAACCTTGCAGTTCCGTAACCCTAACCCTAGCCCAGAACGGAAACCTACCAACAACCCTACACCTTACCCGACGCCGTACCCTTATCCTAATCCGTACGCTGACACTGACCCGTGCGTCAGCAAGTACCCTGACCCTAACACGTTTCCGTACCCTCACCTGTGTCCTAAACCTTGCAGTTCCCTAACGCTAACCCTAGCCCGGAATGGAAACCTACCACCAACCCTACACCTTACCCTACGCCGTACCCAAATCCTAATCCGTACGGTGACACTGACCCGTGCATCAGCAAGTATCCTGACCCTATCACGTTTCCGTATCCTCACCTGTGTCCTAAACCTTGCAGTTCCCTAACCCTAACCCTAGCGAGGAATGGAAACCTACCACAAAACCTACACCTTACCCTACGCAATACCCTAATCCTAATCCGTACGCTGACACTGACCCGTGCATCAGCACATACCCTGACCCTAACATGTTTCCGTACACTCACCTGTGCCCTAAACCTTGCCGTTCCCTAACCCTAAGCCTAGCCCGGAACGGGAACCTACCACCATCCCTACACCTTACCCTACACCGTACCCTAATCCTAATCTGTACGCTGACAATGACCCGTGCGTCAGCAAGTACCCTGACCCTAACACGTTTCCGTACCCTCACCTGTGCCCTAAACCTTGCCGTTCCCTAAGGCTAACCCTAGGCCGGCACGGAATCCTACCACCAACCCTACACGTTACCCTATGCCGTACCCTAATCCTAACCCGTGCGTCAGCACGTACCCTGACCCTAACACGTTTCCGTACCCTCACCTGTGCCCTAAACCTTGCAGTTCCGTAACCCTAACCCTAGCCCGGAACGGAAACCTACCAACAACCCTACACCTTACCCGACGCCGTACCCTAATCCTAATCCGTACGCTGACACTGACCCGTGCGTCAGCAAGTACCCTGACCCTAACACGTTTCCGTACCCTCACCTGTGTCCTAAACCTTGCCGTTCCCTAACGCTAACCCTAGCCCGGAATGGAAACCTACCACAAAACCTACACCTTTCCCTACGCCGTACCCTAATCCTAATCCGTACGCTGACACTGACCCGTGCATCAGCACGTACCCTGACCCTAACATGTTTCCGTACACTCACCTGTGCCCTAAACCTTGCCGTTCCTTAACCCTAACCCTAACCCGGAATGCAAACCTACCACCATCCCTACACCTTACCCTACGCCGTACCCTAATCCTAATCTGTACACTGACATTGACCCGTGCGTCAGCACATACCCTCACCCTAACATGTTTCCGTACCCTCACCTGTGCCCTAAACCTTGCCGTTCCCTAAGCCTAACCCTACGCCGGCACGGAATTCTACCACCAACCCTACACGTTACCCTACGCCGTACCCTAATCCTAACCCGTGCGTCAGCATGTACCCTGACCCTAACACGTTTCCGTACCCTCACCTGTGCCCTAAACCTTGCAGTTCCCTAACCCTAACCCTAGCCCGGAATGGAAACCTACCACCAACCCTACACCTTACCCTACGCCGTACCCAAATCCTAATCCGTACGGTGACACTGACCCGTGCGTCAGCAAGTATCCTGACCCTATCACGTTTCCGTACCCTCACCTGTGTCCTAAACCTTGCAGTTCCCTAACCCTAACCCTAGCGAGGAATGGAAACCTACCACAAAACCTACACCTTACCCTACGCACTACCCTAATCCTAATCCGTACGCTGACACTGACCCGTGCATCAGCACGTACCCTGACCCTAACATGTTTCCGTACACTCACCTGTGCCCTAAACCTTGCCGTTCCCTAACCCTAAGCCTAGCCCGGAATGGGAACCTACCACCAACCCTACACCTTACCCTACGGCGTACCCTAATCCTAATCTGTACGCTGACAATGACCCGTGCGTCAGCAAGTACCCTGACCCTAACACGTTTCCGTACCCTCACCTGTGCCCTAAACCTTGCCGTTCCCTAAGGCTAACCCTAGGCCGGCACGGAATCCTACCACCAACCCTACACGTTACCCTATGCCGTACCCTAATCCTAACCCGTGCGTCAGCATGTACCCTGACCCTAACACGTTTCCGTACCCTCACCTGTGCCCTAAACCTTGCAGTTCCCTAACCCTAACCCTAGCCCGGAATGGAAACCTACCACCAACCCTACACGTTACCCTACGCCGTACCCTAATCCTAACCCGTGCGTCAGCATGTACCCTGACGCTAACACGTTTCCGTACCCTCACCTGTGTCCTAAACATTGCCGTTCCCTAACCCTAGCGCGGAATGGAAACCTACCACAAAACCTGCACCTTACCCTACGCCGTACCCTAATCCTAACCCGTGCGTCAGCACGTACCCTGACCCTAACACGTTTCCGTACCCTCACCTGTGCCCTAAACCTTGCAGTTCCGTAACCCTAACCCTAGTCCGGAACGGAAACCTACCAACAACCCTACACCTTACCCGACGCCGTACCCTAATCCTAATCCGTACGCTGACACTGACCCGTGCATCAGCACGTACCCTGACCCTAACATGTTTCCGTACACTCACCTGTGCGCTAAACCTTGCCGTTCCTTAACCCTAACCCTAGCCCGGAATGGAAACCTACCACCATCCCTACACCTTACCCTACGCCGTACCCTAATCCTAATCCGTACGCTGACAGTAACCAGTGCGTCAGCAAGTACCCTGACCCTAACACGTTTCCGTACCCTCACCTGTGTCCAAAACCTTGCAGTTCCCTAACCCTAAACCCAGCGAGGAATGGAAACCTACCACAAAACCTACACCTTACCCTACAACATACCCTAATCCTAATCCGTACGCTGACACTGACCCGTGCTTCAACACGTACCCTGACCCTAACATGTTTCCGTACACTCACCTGTGCCCTAAACCTTGCCGTTCCCTAACCGTAACCCTAGCCAGGAACGGAAACCTACCACCATCCCCACACCTTACCCTACACCGTAGCCTAATCCTAAACTGTACGCAGACAATGACCCGTGCGTCAGCACATACCCTGACCCTAACACGTTTCCGTAACCTCACCTGTGCCCTAAACCTTTCCGTTCCCTAAGCCTAACCCTATGCCGGCACGGAATCCCACCACCAACCCTACACTTTACCCTACGCCGTACCCTAATCCTAACCCGTGCGTCAGCATGTACCCTGACCCTAACACGTTTCCGAACCCTCACCTGTGCCCTAAACCTTGCAGTTCCCTAACCCTAACCCTAGCCCGGAAAGGAAACCTACCACCAACCCTACACCTTACCTTACGCCGTAACCTAATCCTGATCCGTACGCTGACACTGACCCGTGCGTAAGCACGTACCCTGAACCTATCATGTTTCCGTACACTCACCTGTGCCCTAAACCTTGCCGTTCCCTAACCCTAACCCTAGCCAAGAACGGAAACCTACCACCATCCCTACACCTTACCCTACGCCGTACCCTAATCCTAATCTGTACGCTGACAATGACCCGTGCGTCAGCACATACAATGACCCTAACACGTTTCCGTACCCTCACCTGTGCCCTAAACCTTGCAGTTCCCTAAGCCTAACCCTAGCCTGGCATGGAATTCTACCACCAACCCCACACGTTACCCTACGCCGTACCCTAATCCTAACCCGTGCGTCAGCATGTACCCTGACCCTAACACGTTTCCTTACCCTCACCTGTGCCCTAAACCTTGCAGTTCCCTAACTCTAACCATAGCCCGGAACGGAAACCTACCACCAACCCTACACCTTACCCTACGCCGTACCCTAATCCTAATCCGTACGCTGACACTAACCCGTGCGTCAGCAAGTACCCTGACCCTAACACGTTTCCGTACCCTCACGTGCGTCCGAAGCCTTGCCGTTCCCTAACACTAACCCTAGCGAAGAATGGAAACCTACCACAAAACCTACACCTTACCCTACGCCATACCCTATTCCTAATCCGTACGCTGACACTGACCCGTGCGCCAGCACGTACCCTGACCCTAACATGTTTCCGTACACTCACCTGTGCCCTAAACCTTGCCGTTCCCTAACCCTAACGCTAGCCCGGAACGGAAACCTACCACCATCCCTACACCTTACCCTACGCCGTACCCTAATCCTAATCTGTACGCTGACAATGACCCGTGCGTCAGCATGTACCCTGACCCTAACACGTTTCCGTACCCTCACTTGTGCCCTAAACCTTTCCGTTCCCTAAGCCTAATCCTAGGCCGGCACGGAATTCTACCACCAACCCTACACGTTACCCTACACCGTACCCTAATCCTAACCCGTGCTTCAGCATGTACCCTGACCCTAACACATTTCCGTATCCTCACCTGTGCCCTAAACCTTGCCGTTCCCTAACCCTAACCCTAGCCAAGAATGGAAACCTACCAGCATCCGTACACCTTACCCTACGCCGTACCCTAATCCTAATCTGTACGCTGACCATGACCCGTGCGTAAGCACATACCCTGACACTAACACGTTTCCGTACCCTCACCTGTGCCCTAAACCTTTCAGTTCCCTAACCCTAACCCTAGCCAGGAATGGAAACCTACCACCAACCCTACACCTTACCCTACGCCGTACCCTAATCCTAATCCGTACGGTGACACTGACCCGTGCGTCAGCAAGTACCCTGACCCTAACACTTTTCCTTACCCACACCTGTGTCCTAAACCTTGCCGTTCCCTAACCCTAAGCCTAACCCGGAATGGGAACCTACCACCATCCCTACACCTTACCCTACGGCGTACCCTAATCCTAATCTGTACGCTGACAATGACCCGTGCGTCAGAAAGTACCCTGACCCTAACACGTTTCCGTACCCTCACCTGTGCCCTAAACCTTGCCGTTCCCTAAGGCTAACCCTAGGCCGGCACGGAATCCTACCACCAACCCTACATGTTACCCTATGCCGTACCCTAATCCTAACCCGTGCGTCAGCATGTACCCTGACCCTAACACGTTTCCGTACCCTCACCTGTGCCCTAAACCTTGCAGTTCCCTAACCCTAACCCTAGCCCGGAATGGAAACCTACCACCAACCCTACACGTTACCCTACGCCGTACCCTAATCCTAACCCGTGCGTCAGCATGTACCCTGACGCTAACACGTTTCCGTACCCTCACCTGTGTCCTAAACATTGCCGTTCCCTAACCCTAGCGCGGAATGGAAACATACCACAAAACCTGCACCTTACCCTACGCCGTACCCTAATCCTAACCCGTGCGTCAGCACGTACCCTGACCCTAACACGTTTCCGTACCCTCACCTGTGCCCTAAACCTTGCAGTTCCGTAACCCTAACCCTAGCCCGGAACGGAAACCTACCAACAACCCTACACCTTACCCGACGCCGTACCCTAATCCTAATCCGTACGCTGACACTGACCCGTGCGTCAGCAAGTACCCTGACCCTAACACGTTTCCGTACCCTCACCTGTGTCCTAAACCTTGCCGTTCCCTAACGCTAACCCTAGCCCGGAATGGAAACCTACCACAAAACCTACACCTTTCCCTACGCCGTACCCTAATCCTAATCCGTACGCTGACACTGACCCGTGCATCAGCACGTACCCTGACCCTAACATGTTTCCGTACACTCACCTGTGCCCTAAACCTTGCCGTTCCTTAACCCTAACCCTAACCCGGAATGCAAACCTACGACCATCCCTACACCTTACCCTACGCCGTACCCTAATCCTAATCTGTACACTGACATTGACCCGTGCGTCAGCACATACCCTCACCCTAACATGTTTCCGTACCCTCACCTGTGCCCTAAACCTTGCCGTTCCCTAAGCCTAACCCTACGCCGGCACGGAATTCTACCACCAACCCTACACGTTACCCTACGCCGTACCCTAATCCTAACCCGTGCGTCAGCATGTACCCTGACCCTAACACGTTTCCGTACCCTCACCTGTGCCCTAAACCTTGCAGTTCCCTAACCCTAACCCTAGCCCGGAATGGAAACCTACCACCAACCCTACACGTTACCCTACGCCGTACCCTAATCCTAACCCGTGCGTCAGCATGTACCCTGACGCTAACACGTTTCCGTACCCTCACCTGTGTCCTAAACATTGCCGTTCCCTAACCCTAGCGCGGAATGGAAACCTACCACAAAACCTGCACCTTACCCTACGCCGTACCCTAATCCTAACCCGTGCGTCAGCACGTACCCTGACCCTAACACGTTTCCGTACCCTCACCTGTGCCCTAAACCTTGCAGTTCCGTAACCCTAACCCTAGCCCGGAACGGAAACCTACCAACAACCCTACACCTTACCCGACGCCGTACCCTAATCCTAATCCGTACGCTGACACTGACCCGTGCGTCAGCAAGTACCCTGACCCTAACACGTTTCCGTACCCTCACCTGTGTCCTAAACCTTGCCGTTCCCTAACGCTAACCCTAGCCCGGAATGGAAACCTACCACAAAACCTACACCTTTCCCTACGCCGTACCCTAATCCTAATCCGTACGCTGACACTGACCCGTGCATCAGCATGTACCCTGACCCTAACATGTTTCCGTACACTCACCTGTGCCCTAAACCTTGCCGTTCCTTAACCCTAACCCTAACCCGGAATGCAAACCTACCACCATCCCTACACCTTACCCTACGCCGTACCCTAATCCTAATCTGTACACTGGCATTGACCCGTGCGTCAGCACATACCCTCACCCTAACATGTTTCCGTACCCTCACCTGTGCCCTAAACCTTGCCGTTCCCTAAGCCTAACCCTACGCCGGCACGGAATTCTACCACCAACCCTACACGTTACCCTACGCCGTACCCTAATCCTAACCCGTGCGTCAGCATGTACCCTGACCCTAACACGTTTCCGTACCCTCACCTGTGCCCTAAACCTTGCAGTTCCCTAACCCTAACCCTAGCCCGGAATGGAAACCTACCACCAACCCTACACCTTACCCTACGCCGTACCCAAATCCTAATCCGTACGGTGACACTGACCCGTGCGTCAGCAAGTATCCTGACCCTATCACGTTTCCGTACCCTCACCTGTGTCCTAAACCTTGCAGTTCCCTAACCCTAACCCTAGCGAGGAATGGAAACCTACCACAAAACCTACACCTTACCCTACGCAATACCCTAATCCTAATCCGTACGCTGACACTGACCCGTGCATCAGCACGTACCCTGACCCTAACATGTTTCCGTACACTCACCTGTGCCCTAAACCTTGCCGTTCCCTAACCCTAAGCCTAGCCCGGAACGGGAACCTACAACCATCCCTACACCTTACCCTACGGCGTACCCTAATCCTAATCTGTACGCTGACAATGACCCGTGTGTCAGCAAGTACCCTGACCCTAACACGTTTCCGTACCCTCACCTGTGCCCTAAACCTTGCCGTTCCCTAAGGCTAACCCTAGGCCGGCACGGAATCCTACCACCAACCCTACACGTTACCCTATGCCGTACCCTAATCCTAACCCGTGCGTCAGCATGTACCCTGACCCTAACACGTTTCCGTACCCTCACCTGTGCCCTAAACTTTGCAGTTCCCTAACCCTAACCCTAGCCCGGAATGGAAACCTACCACCAACCCTACACGTTACCCTACGCCGTACCCTAATCCTAACCCGTGCGTCAGCATGTACCCTGACGCTAACATGTTCCCGTACCCTCACCTGTGTCCTAAACATTGCCGTTCCCTAACCCTAGCGCGGAATGGAAACCTACCACAAAACCTGCACCTTACCCTACGCCGTACCCTAATCCTAACCCGTGCGTCAGCACGTACCCTGACCCTAACACGTTTCCGTACCCTCACCTGTGCCCTAAACCTTGCAGTTCCGTAACCCTAACCCTAGCCCGGAACGGAAACCTACCAACAACCCTACACCTTACCCGACGCCGTACCCTAATCCTAATCCGTACGCTGACACTGACCCATGCGTCAGCAAGTACCCTGACCCTAACACGTTTCCGTACCCTCACCTCTGTCCTAAACCTTGCCTTTCCCTAACGCTAACCCTAGCCCGGAATGGAAACCTACCACAAAACCTACACCTTTCCCTACGCCGTACCCTAATCCTAATCCGTACGCTGACACTGACCCGTGCATCAGCACGTACCCTGACCCTAACATGTTTCCATACACTCACCTGTGCCCTAAACCTTGCCGTTCCTTAACCCTAACCCTAACCCGGAATGCAAACCTACCACCATCCCTACACCTTACCCTACGCCGTACCCTAATCCTAATCTGTACACTGACATTGACCCGTGCGTCAGCACATACCCTCACCCTAACATGTTTCCGTACCCTCACCTGTGCCCTAAACCTTGCCGTTCCCTAAGCCTAACCCTACACCGGCACGGAATTCTACCACCAACCCTACACGTTACCCTACGCCGTACCCTAATCCTAACCCGTGCGTCAGCATGTACCCTGACCCTAACACGTTTCCGTACCCTCACCTGTGCCCTAAACCTTGCAGTTCCCTAACCCTAACCCTAGCCCGGAATGGAAACCTACCACCAACCCTACACCTTACCCTACGCCGTACCCAAATCCTAATCCGTATGGTGACACTGACCCGTGCGTCAGCAAGTATCCTGACCCTATCACGTTTCCGTACCCTCACCTGTGTCCTAAACCTTGCAGTTCCCTAACCCTAACCCTAGCGAGGAATGGAAACCTACCACAAAACCTACACCTTACCCTACGCAATACCCTAATCCTAATCCGTACGCTGACACTGACCCGTGCATCAGCACGTACCCTGACCCTAACATGTTTCCGTACACTCACCTGTGCCCTAAACCTTGCCGTTCCCTAACCCTAAGCCTAGCCCGGAATGGGAACCTACCACCATCCCTACACCTTACCCTACGGCGTACCCTAATCCTAATCTGTACGCTGACAATGACCCGTGCGTCAGCAAGTACCCTGACCCTAACACGTTTCCGTACCCTCACCTGTGCCCTAAACCTTGCCGTTCCCTAAGGCTAACCCTAGGCCGGCACGGAATCCTACCACCAACCCTACACGTTACCCTATGCCGTACCCTAATCCTAACCCGTGCGTCAGCATGTACCCTGACCCTAACACGTTTCCGTACCCTCACCTGTGCCCTAAACCTTGCAGTTCCCTAACCCTAAACCTAGCCCGGAATGGAAACCTACCACCAACCCTACACCTTACCCTACACCGTACCCTAATCCTAACCCGTGCGTAAGCATGTACCCTGACGCTAACACGTTTCCGTACCCTCACCTGTGTCCTAAACATTGCCGTTCCCTAACCCTAGCGCGGAATGGAAACCTACCACAAAACCTGCACCTTACCCTACGCCGTACCCTAATCCTAACCCGTGCGTCAGCATGTACCCTGACCCTAACACGTTTCCGTACCCTCACCTGTGCCCTAAACCTTGCAGTTCCCTAACCCTAACCCTAGCCCGGAATGGAAACCTACCACCAACCCTACACGTTACCCTACGCCGTACCCTAATCCTAACCCGTGCGTCAGCATGTACCCTGACCCTAACACGTTTCCGTACCCTCACCTGTGTCCTAAACATTGCCGTTCCCTAACCCTAGCGCGGAATGGAAACCTACCACAAAACCTGCACCTTACCCTACGCCGTACCCTAATCCTAACCCGTGCGTCAGCACGTACCCTGACCCTAACACGTTTCCGTACCCTCACCTGTGCCCTAAACCTTGCAGTTCCGTAACCCTAACCCTAGCCCGGAACGGAAACCTACCAACAACCCTACACCTTACCCGACGCCGTACCCTAATCCTAATCCGTACGCTGACACTGACCCGTGCGTCAGCAAGTACCCTGACCCTAACACGTTTCCGTACCCTCACCTGTGTCCTAAACCTTGCCGTTCCCTAACGCTAACCCTAGCCCGGAATGGAAACCTACCACAAAACCTACACCTTTCCCTACGCCGTACCCTAATCCTAATCCGTACGCTGACACTGACCCGTGCATCAGCACGTACCCTGACCCTAACATGTTTCCGTACACTCACCTGAGCCCTAAACCTTGCCGTTCCTTAACCCTAACCCTAACCCGGAATGCAAACCTACCACCATCCCTACACCTTACCCTACGCCGTACCCTAATCCTAATCTGTACACTGACATTGACCCGTGCGTCAGCACATACCCTCACCCTAACATGTTTCCGTAACCTCACCTGTGCCCTAAACCTTGCCGTTCCCTAAGCCTAACCCTACGCCGGCACAGAATTCTACCACCAACCCTACACGTTACCCTACGCCGTACCCTAATCCTAACCCGTGCGTCAGCATGTACCCTGACCCTAACACGTTTCCGTACCCTCACCTGTGCCCTAAACCTTGCAGTTCCCTAACCCTAACCCTAGCCCGGAATGGAAACCTACCACCAACCCTACACCTTACCCTACGCCGTACCCAAATCCTAATCCGTACGGTGACACTGACCCGTGCGTCAGCAAGTATCCTGACCCTATCACGTTTCCGTACCCTCACCTGTGTCCTAAACCTTGCAGTTCCCTAACCCTAACCCTAGCGAGGAATGGAAACCTACCACAAAACCTACACCTTACCCTATGCAATACCCTAATCCTAATCCGTACGCTGACACTGACCCGTGCATCAGCACGTACCCTGACCCTAACATGTTTCCGTACACTCACCTGTGCCCTAAACCTTGCCGTTCCCTAACCCTAAGCCTAGCCCGGAACGGGAACCTACCACCAACCCTACACCTTACCCTACGGCGTACCCTAATCCTAATCTGTACGCTGACAATGACCCGTGCGTCAGCAAGTACCCTGACCCTAACACGTTTCCGTACCCTCACCTGTGCCCTAAACCTTGCCGTTCCCTAAGGCTAACCCTAGGCCGGCACGGAATCCTACCACCAACCCTACACGTTACCCTATGCCGTACCCTAATCCTAACCCGTGCGTCAGCATGTACCCTGACCCTAACACGTTTCCGTACCCTCACCTGTGCCCTAAACCTTGCAGTTCCCTAACCCTAACCCTAGCCCGGAATGGAAACCTACAACCAACACTACACGTTACCCTACGCCGTACCCTAATCCTAACCCGTGCGTCAGCATGTACCCTGATGCTAACACGTTTCCGTACCCTCACCTGTGTCCTAAACATTGCCGTTCCCTAACCCTAGCGCGGAATGGAAACCTACCACAAAACCTGCACCTTACCCTACGCCGTACCCTAATCCTAACCCGTGCGTCAGCACGTACCCTGACCCTAACACGTTTCCGTACTCTCACCTGTGCCCTAAACCTTGCAGTTCCGTAACCCTAACCCTAGCCCGGAACGGAAACCTACCAACAACCCTACACCTTACCCGACGCCGTACCCTAATCCTAATCCGTACGCTGACACTGACCCGTGCGTCAGCAAGTACCCTGACCCTAACACGTTTCCGTACCCTCACCTGTGTCCTAAACCTTGCCGTTCCCTAACGCTAACCCTAGCCCGGAATGGAAACCTACCACAAAACCTACACCTTTCCCTACGCCGTACCCTAATCCTAATCCGTACGCTGACACTGACCCGTGCATCAGCACGTACCCTGACCCTAACATGTTTCCGTACACTCACCTGTGCCCTAAACCTTGCCGTTCCTTAACCCTAACCCTAACCCGGAATGCAAACCTACCACCATCCCTACACCTTACCCTACGCCGTACCCTAATCCTAATCTGTACACTGACATTGACCCGTGCGTCAGCACATACCCTCACCCTAACATGTTTCCGTACCCTCACCTGTGCCCTAAACCTTGCCGTTCCCTAAGCCTAACCCTACGCCGGCACGGAATTCTACCACCAACCCTACACGTTACCCTACGCCGTACCCTAATCCTAACCCGTGCGTCAGCATGTACCCTGACCCTAACACGTTTCCGTACCCTCACCTGTGCCCTAAACCTTGCAGTTCCCTAACCCTAACCCTAGCCCGGAATGGAAACCTACCACCAACCCTACACCTTACCCTACGCTGTACCCCAATCCTAATCCGTACGGTGACACTGACCCGTGCGTCAGCAAGTATCCTGACCCTATCACGTTTCCGTACCCTCACCTGTGTCCTAAACCTTGCAGTTCCCTAACCCTAACCCTAGCGAGGAATGGAAACCTACCACAAAACCTACACCTTACCCTACGCAATACCCTAATCCTAATCCGTACGCTGACACTGACCCGTGCATCAGCACGTACCCTGACCCTAACATGTTTCCGTACACTCACCTGTGCCCTAAACCTTGCCGTTCCCTAACCCTAAGCCTAGCCCGGAACGGGAACCTACAACCATCCCTACACCTTACCCTACGGCGTACCCTAATCCTAATCTGTACGCTGACAATGACCCGTGCGTCAGCAAGTACCCTGACCCTAACACGTTTCCGTACCCTCACCTGTGCCCTAAACCTTGCCGTTCCCTAAGGCTAACCCTAGGCCGGCATGGAATCCTACCACCAACCCTACACGTTACCCTATGCCGTACCCTAATCCTAACCCGTGCGTCAGCATGTACCCTGACCCTAACACGTTTCCGTACCCTCACCTGTGCCCTAAACCTTGCAGTTCCCTAACCCTAACCCTAGCCCGGAATGGAAACCTACCACCAACGCTACAGGTTACCCTACGCCGTACCCTAATCCTAACCCGTGCGTCAGCATGTACCCTGACCCTAACACGTTTCCGTACCCTCACCTGTGTCCTAAACATTGCCGTTCCCTAACCCTAGCGCGGAATGGAAACCTACCACAAAACCTGCACCTTACCCTACGCCGTACCCTAATCCTAACCCGTGCGTCAGCACGTACCCTGACCCTAACACGTTTCCGTACCCTCACCTGTGCCCTAAACCTTGCAGTTCCGTAACCCTAACCCTAGCCCGGAACGGAAACCTACCAACAACCCTACACCTTACCCGACGCCGTACCCTAATCCTAATCCGTACGCTGACACTGACCCGTGCGTCAGCAAGTACCCTGACCCTAACACGTTTCCGTACCCTCACCTGTGTCCTAAACCTTGCCGTTCCCTAACGCTAACCCTAGCCCGGAATGGAAACCTACCACAAAACCTACACCTTTCCCTACGCTGTACCCTAATCCTAATCCGTACGCTGACACTGACCCGTGCATCAGCACGTACCCTGACCCTAACATGTTTCCATACACTCACCTGTGCCCTAAACCTTGCCGTTCCTTAACCCTAACCCTAACCCGGAATGCAAACCTACCACCATCCCTACACCTTACCCTACGCCGTACCCTAATCCTAATCTGTACACTGACATTGACCCGTGCGTCAGCACATACCCTCACCCTAACATGTTTCCGTACCCTCACCTGTGCCCTAAACCTTGCCGTTCCCTAAGCCTAACCCTACGCCGGCACGGAATTCTACCACCAACCCTACACGTTACCCTACGCCGTACCCTAATCCTAACCCGTGCGTCAGCATGTACCCTGACCCTAACACGTTTCCGTACCCTCACCTGTGCCCTAAACCTTGCCGTTCCCTAACCTAAGCCTAGCCCGGAATGGGAAACTACCACCATCCCTACACCTTACCCTACGGCGTACCCTAATCCTAATCTGTACGCTGACAATGACCCGTGCGTCAGCAAGTACCCTGACCCTAACACGTTTCCGTACCCTCACCTGTGCCCTAAACCTTGCCGTTCCCTAAGGCTAACCCTAGGCCGGCACGGAATCCTACCACCAACCCTACACGTTACCCTATGCCGTACCCTAATCCTAACCCGTGCGTCAGCATGTACCCTGACCCTAACACGTTTCCGTACCCTCACCTGTGCCCTAAACCTTGCAGTTCCCTAACCCTAACCCTAGCCCGGAATGGAAACCTACCACCAACCCTACACCTTACCCTACACCGTACCCTAATCCTAACCCGTGCGTAAGCATGTACCCTGACCCTAACACGTTTCCGTACCCTCACCTGTGTCCTAAACATTGCCGTTCCCTAACCCTAGCGCGGAATGGAAACCTACCACAAAACCTGCACCTTACCCTACGCCGTACCCTAATCCTAACCCGTGCGTCAGCATGTACCCTGACCCTAACACGTTTCCGTACCCTCACCTGTGCCCTAAACCTTGCAGTTCCCTAACCCTAACCCTAGCCCGGAATGGAAACCTACCACCAACCCTACACGTTACCCTACGCCGTACCCTAATCCTAACCCGTGCGTCAGCATGTACCCTGACCCTAACACGTTTCCGTACCCTCACCTGTGTCCTAAACATTGCCGTTCCCTAACCCTAGCGCGGAATGGAAACCTACCACAAAACCTGCACCTTACCCTACGCCGTACCCTAATCCTAACCCGTGCGTCAGCACGTACCCTGACCCTAACACGTTTCCGTACCCTCACCTGTGCCCTAAACCTTGCAGTTCCGTAACCCTAACCCTAGCCCGGAACGGAAACCTACCAACAACCCTACACCTTACCCGACGCCGTACCCTAATCCTAATCCGTACGCTGACACTGACCCGTGCGTCAGCAAGTACCCTGACCCTAACACGTTTCCGTACCCTCACCTGTGTCCTAAACCTTGCCGTTCCCTAACGCTAACCCTAGCCCGGAATGGAAACCTACCACAAAACCTACACCTTTCCCTACGCCGTACCCTAATCCTAATCCGTACGCTGACACTGACCCGTGCATCAGCACGTACCCTGACCCTAACATGTTTCCGTACACTCACCTGTGCCCTAAACCTTGCCGTTCCTTAACCCTAACCGTAACCCGGAATGCAAACCTACCACCATCCCTACACCTTACCCTACGCCGTACCCTAATCCTAATCTGTACACTGACATTGACCCGTGCGTCAGCACATACCCTCACCCTAACATGTTTCCGTACCCTCACCTGTGCCCTAAACCTTGCCGTTCCCTAAGCCTAACCCTACGCCGGCACGGAATTCTACCACCAACCCTACACGTTACCCTACGCCGTACCCTAATCCTAACCCGTGCGTCAGCATGTACCCTGACCCTAACACGTTTCCGTACCCTCACCTGTGCCCTAAACCTTGCAGTTCCCTAACCCTAACCCTAGCCCGGAATGGAAACCTACCACCAACCCTACACCTTACCCTACGCCGTACCCAAATCCTAATCCGTACGGTGACACTGACCCGTGCGTCAGCAAGTATCCTGACCCTATCACGTTTCCGTACCCTCACCTGTGTCCTAAACCTTGCAGTTCCCTAACCCTAACCCTAGCGAGGAATGGAAACCTACCACAAAACCTACACCTTACCCTACGCAATACCCTAATCCTAATCCGTACGCTGACACTGACCCGTGCATCAGCACGTACCCTGACCCTAACATGTTTCCGTACACTCACCTGTGCCCTAAACCTTGCCGTTCCCTAACCCTAAGCCTAGCCCGGAACGGGAACCTACCACCATCCCTACACCTTACCCTACACCGTACCCTAATCCTAATCTGTACGCTGACAATGACCCGTGCGTCAGCAAGTACCCTGACCCTAACACGTTTCCGTACCCTCACCTGTGCCCTAAACCTTGCCGTTCCCTAAGGCTAACCCTAGGCCGGCACGGAATCCTACCACCAACCCTACACGTTACCCTATGCCGTACCCTAATCCTAACCCGTGCGTCAGCATGTACCCTGACCCTAACACGTTTCCGTACCCTCACCTGTGCCCTAAACCTTGCAGTTCTCTAACCCTAACCCTAGCCCGGAATGGAAACCTACCACCAACCCTACACGTTACCCTACGCCGTACCCTAATCCTAACCCGTGCGTAAGCATGTACCCTGACGCTAACACGTTTCCGTACCCTCACCTGTGTCCTAAACATTGCCGTTCCCTAACCCTAGCGCGGAATGGAAACCTACCACAAAACCTGCACCTTACCCTACGCCGTACCCTAATCCTAACCCGTGCGTCAGCACGTACCCTGACCCTAACACGTTTCCGTACCCTCACCTGTGCCCTAAACCTTGCAGTTCCGTAACCCTAACCCTAGCCCGGAACGGAAACCTACCAACAACCCTACACCTTACCCGACGCCGTACCCTAATCCTAATCCGTACGCTGACACTGACCCGTGCGTCAGCAAGTACCCTGACCCTAACACGTTTCCGTACCCTCACCTGTGTCCTAAACCTTGCCGTTCCCTAACGCTAACCCTAGCCCGGAATGGAAACCTACCACAAAACCTACACCTTTCCCTACGCCGTACCCTAATCCTAATCCGTACGCTGACACTGACCCGTGCATCAGCACGTACCCTGACCCTAACATGTTTCCATACACTCACCTGTGCCCTAAACCTTGCCGTTCCTTAACCCTAACCCTAACCCGGAATGCAAACCTACCACCATCCCTACACCTTACCCTACGCCGTACCCTAATCCTAATCTGTACACTGACATTGACCCGTGCGTCAGCACATACCCTCACCCTAACATGTTTCCGTACCCTCACCTGTGCCCTAAACCTTGCCGTTCCCTAAGCCTAACCCTACGCCGGCACGGAATTCTACCACCAACCCTACACGTTACCCTACGCCGTACCCTAATCCTAACCCGTGCGTCAGCATGTACCCTGACCCTAACACGTTTCCGTACCCTCACCTGTGCCCTAAACCTTGCAGTTCCCTAACCCTAACCCTAGCCCGGAATGGAAACCTACCACCAACCCTACACCTTACCCTACGCCGTACCCAAATCCTAATCCGTACGGTGACACTGACCCGTGCGTCAGCAAGTATCCTGACCCTATCACGTTTCCGTACCCTCACCTGTGTCCTAAACCTTGCAGTTCCCTAACCCTAACCCTAGCGAGGAATGGAAACCTACCACAAAACCTACACCTTACCCTACGCAATACCCTAATCCTAATCCGTACGCTGACACTGACCCGTGCATCAGCACGTACCCTGACCCTAACATGTTTCCGTACACTCACCTGTGCCCTAAACCTTGCTGTTCCCTAACCCTAAGCCTAGCCCGGAATGGGAACCTACCACCATCCCTACACCTTACCCTACGGCGTACCCTAATCCTAATCTGTACGCTGACAATGACCCGTGCGTCAGCAAGTACCCTGACCCTAACACGTTTCCGTACCCTCACCTGTGCCCTAAACCTTGCCGTTCCCTAAGGCTAACCCTAGGCCGGCACGGAATCCTACCACCAACCCTACACGTTACCCTATGCCGTACCCTAATCCTAACCAGTGCGTCAGCATGTACCCTGACCCTAACACGTTTCCGTACCCTCACCTGTGCCCTAAACCTTGCAGTTCCCTAACCCTAACCCTAGCCCGGAATGGAAACCTACCACCAACCCTACACCTTACCCTACACCGTACCCTAATCCTAACCCGTGCGTAAGCATGTACCCTGACCCTAACACGTTTCCGTACCCTCACCTGTGTCCTAAACATTGCCGTTCCCTAACCCTAGCGCGGAATGGAAACCTACCACAAAACCTGCACCTTACCCTACGCCGTACCCTAATCCTAACCCGTGCGTCAGCATGTACCCTGACCCTAACACGTTTCCGTACCCTCACCTGTGCCCTAAACCTTGCAGTTCCGTAACCCTAACCCTAGCACGGAACGGAAACCTACCAACAACCCTACACCTTACCCGACGCCGTACCCTTATCCTAATCCGTACGCTGACACTGACCCGTGCGTCAGCAAGTACCCTGACCCTAACACGTTTCCGTACCCTCACCTGTGTCCTAAACCTTGCAGTTCCCTAACGCTAACCCTAGCCCGGAATGGAAACCTACCACCAACCCTACACCTTACCCTACGCCGTACCCAAATCCTAATCCGTATGGTGACACTGACCCGTGCGTCAGCAAGTATCCTGACCCTATCACGTTTCCGTACCCTCACCTGTGTCCTAAACCTTGCAGTTCCCTAACCCTAACCCTAGCGAGGAATGGAAACCTACCACAAAACCTACACCTTACCCTACGCAATACCCTAATCCTAATCCGTACGCTGACACTGACCCGTGCATCAGCACGTACCCTGACCCTAACATGTTTCCGTACACTCACCTGTGCCCTAAACCTTGCCGTTCCCTAACCCTAAGCCTAGCCCGGAATGGGAACCTACCACCATCCCTACACCTTACCCTACGGCGTACCCTAATCCTAATCTGTACGCTGACAATGACCCGTGCGTCAGCAAGTACCCTGACCCTAACACGTTTCCGTACCCTCACCTGTGCCCTAAACCTTGCCGTTCCCTAAGGCTAACCCTAGGCCGGCACGGAATCCTACCACCAACCCTACACGTTACCCTATGCCGTACCCTAATCCTAACCCGTGCGTCAGCATGTACCCTGACCCTAACACGTTTCCGTACCCTCACCTGTGCCCTAAACCTTGCAGTTCCCTAACCCTAAACCTAGCCCGGAATGGAAACCTACCACCAACCCTACACCTTACCCTACACCGTACCCTAATCCTAACCCGTGCGTAAGCATGTACCCTGACGCTAACACGTTTCCGTACCCTCACCTGTGTCCTAAACATTGCCGTTCCCTAACCCTAGCGCGGAATGGAAACCTACCACAAAACCTGCACCTTACCCTACGCCGTACCCTAATCCTAACCCGTGCGTCAGCATGTACCCTGACCCTAACACGTTTCCGTACCCTCACCTGTGCCCTAAACCTTGCAGTTCCCTAACCCTAACCCTAGCCCGGAATGGAAACCTACCACCAACCCTACACGTTACCCTACGCCGTACCCTAATCCTAACCCGTGCGTCAGCATGTACCCTGACCCTAACACGTTTCCGTACCCTCACCTGTGTCCTAAACATTGCCGTTCCCTAACCCTAGCGCGGAATGGAAACCTACCACAAAACCTGCACCTTACCCTACGCCGTACCCTAATCCTAACCCGTGCGTCAGCACGTACCCTGACCCTAACACGTTTCCGTACCCTCACCTGTGCCCTAAACCTTGCAGTTCCGTAACCCTAACCCTAGCCCGGAACGGAAACCTACCAACAACCCTACACCTTACCCGACGCCGTACCCTAATCCTAATCCGTACGCTGACACTGACCCGTGCGTCAGCAAGTACCCTGAACCTAACACGTTTCCGTACCCTCACCTGTGTCCTAAACCTTGCCGTTCCCTAACGCTAACCCTAGCCCGGAATGGAAACCTACCACAAAACCTACACCTTTCCCTACGCCGTACCCTAATCCTAATCCGTACGCTGACACTGACCCGTGCATCAGCACGTACCCTGACCCTAACATGTTTCCGTACACTCACCTGAGCCCTAAACCTTGCCGTTCCTTAACCCTAACCCTAACCCGGAATGCAAACCTACCACCATCCCTACACCTTACCCTACGCCGTACCCTAATCCTAATCTGTACACTGACATTGACCCGTGCGTCAGCACATACCCTCACCCTAACATGTTTCCGTAACCTCACCTGTGCCCTAAACCTTGCCGTTCCCTAAGCCTAACCCTACGCCGGCACAGAATTCTACCACCAACCCTACACGTTACCCTACGCCGTACCCTAATCCTAACCCGTGCGTCAGCATGTACCCTGACCCTAACACGTTTCCGTACCCTCACCTGTGCCCTAAACCTTGCAGTTCCCTAACCCTAACCCTAGCCCGGAATGGAAACCTACCACCAACCCTACACCTTACCCTACGCCGTACCCAAATCCTAATCCGTACGGTGACACTGACCCGTGCGTCAGCAAGTATCCTGACCCTATCACGTTTCCGTACCCTCACCTGTGTCCTAAACCTTGCAGTTCCCTAACCCTAACCCTAGCGAGGAATGGAAACCTACCACAAAACCTACACCTTACCCTATGCAATACCCTAATCCTAATCCGTACGCTGACACTGACCTGTGCATCAGCACGTACCCTGACCCTAACATGTTTCCGTACACTCACCTGTGCCCTAAACCTTGCCGTTCCCTAACCCTAAGCCTAGCCCGGAACGGGAACCTACCACCAACCCTACACCTTACCCTACGGCGTACCCTAATCCTAATCTGTACGCTGACAATGACCCGTGCGTCAGCAAGTACCCTGACCCTAACACGTTTCCGTACCCTCACCTGTGCCCTAAACCTTGCCGTTCCCTAAGGCTAACCCTAGGCCGGCACGGAATCCTACCACCAACCCTACACGTTACCCTATGCCGTACCCTAATCCTAACCCGTGCGTCAGCATGTACCCTGACCCTAACACGTTTCCGTACCCTCACCTGTGCCCTAAACCTTGCAGTTCCCTAACCCTAACCCTAGCCCGGAATGGAAACCTACCACCAACACTACACGTTACCCTACGCCGTACCCTAATCCTAACCCGTGCGTCAGCATGTACCCTGATGCTAACACGTTTCCGTACCCTCACCTGTGTCCTAAACATTGCCGTTCCCTAACCCTAGCGCGGAATGGAAACCTACCACAAAACCTGCACCTTACCCTACGCCGTACCCTAATCCTAACCCGTGCGTCAGCACGTACCCTGACCCTAACACGTTTCCGTACTCTCACCTGTGCCCTAAACCTTGCAGTTCCGTAACCCTAACCCTAGCCCGGAACGGAAACCTACCAACAACCCTACACCTTACCCGACGCCGTACCCTAATCCTAATCCGTACGCTGACACTGACCCGTGCGTCAGCAAGTACCCTGACCCTAACACGTTTCCGTACCCTCACCTGTGTCCTAAACCTTGCCGTTCCCTAACGCTAACCCTAGCCCGGAATGGAAACCTACCACAAAACCTACACCTTTCCCTACGCCGTACCCTAATCCTAATCCGTACGCTGACACTGACCCGTGCATCAGCACGTACCCTGACCCTAACATGTTTCCGTACACTCACCTGTGCCCTAAACCTTGCCGTTCCTTAACCCTAACCCTAACCCGGAATGCAAACCTACCACCATCCCTACACCTTACCCTACGCCGTACCCTAATCCTAATCTGTACACTGACATTGACCCGTGCGTCAGCACATACCCTCACCCTAACATGTTTCCGTACCCTCACCTGTGCCCTAAACCTTGCCGTTCCCTAAGCCTAACCCTACGCCGGCACGGAATTCTACCACCAACCCTACACGTTACCCTACGCCGTACCCTAATCCTAACCCGTGCGTCAGCATGTACCCTGACCCTAACACGTTTCCGTACCCTCACCTGTGCCCTAAACCTTGCAGTTCCCTAACCCTAACCCTAGCCCGGAATGGAAACCTACCACCAACCCTACACCTTACCCTACGCTGTACCCCAATCCTAATCCGTACGGTGACACTGACCCGTGCGTCAGCAAGTATCCTGACCCTATCACGTTTCCGTACCCTCACCTGTGTCCTAAACCTTGCAGTTCCCTAACCCTAACCCTAGCGAGGAATGGAAACCTACCACAAAACCTACACCTTACCCTACGCAATACCCTAATCCTAATCCGTACGCTGACACTGACCCGTGCATCAGCACGTACCCTGACCCTAACATGTTTCCGTACACTCACCTGTGCCCTAAACCTTGCCGTTCCCTAACCCTAAGCCTAGCCCGGAACGGGAACCTACAACCATCCCTACACCTTACCCTACGGCGTACCCTAATCCTAATCTGTACGCTGACAATGACCCGTGCGTCAGCAAGTACCCTGACCCTAACACGTTTCCGTACCCTCACCTGTGCCCTAAACCTTGCCGTTCCCTAAGGCTAACCCTAGGCCGGCATGGAATCCTACCACCAACCCTACACGTTACCCTATGCCGTACCCTAATCCTAACCCGTGCGTCAGCATGTACCCTGACCCTAACACGTTTCCGTACCCTCACCTGTGCCCTAAACCTTGCAGTTCCCTAACCCTAACCCTAGCCCGGAATGGAAACCTACCACCAACGCTACAGGTTACCCTACGCCGTACCCTAATCCTAACCCGTGCGTCAGCATGTACCCTGACCCTAACACGTTTCCGTACCCTCACCTGTGTCCTAAACATTGCCGTTCCCTAACCCTAGCGCGGAATGGAAACCTACCACAAAACCTGCACCTTACCCTACGCCGTACCCTAATCCTAACCCGTGCGTCAGCACGTACCCTGACCCTAACACGTTTCCGTACCCTCACCTGTGCCCTAAACCTTGCAGTTCCGTAACCCTAACCCTAGCCCGGAACGGAAACCTACCAACAACCCTACACCTTACCCGACGCCGTACCCTAATCCTAATCCGTACGCTGACACTGACCCGTGCGTCAGCAAGTACCCTGACCCTAACACGTTTCCGTACCCTCACCTGTGTCCTAAACCTTGCCGTTCCCTAACGCTAACCCTAGCCCGGAATGGAAACCTACCACAAAACCTACACCTTTCCCTACGCTGTACCCTAATCCTAATCCGTACGCTGACACTGACCCGTGCATCAGCACGTACCCTGACCCTAACATGTTTCCATACACTCACCTGTGCCCTAAACCTTGCCGTTCCTTAACCCTAACCCTAACCCGGAATGCAAACCTACCACCATCCCTACACCTTACCCTACGCCGTACCCTAATCCTAATCTGTACACTGACATTGACCCGTGCGTCAGCACATACCCTCACCCTAACATGTTTCCGTACCCTCACCTGTGCCCTAAACCTTGCCGTTCCCTAAGCCTAACCCTACGCCGGCACGGAATTCTACCACCAACCCTACACGTTACCCTACGCCGTACCCTAATCCTAACCCGTGCGTCAGCATGTACCCTGACCCTAACACGTTTCCGTACCCTCACCTGTGCCCTAAACCTTGCCGTTCCCTAACCTAAGCCTAGCCCGGAATGGGAAACTACCACCATCCCTACACCTTACCCTACGGCGTACCCTAATCCTAATCTGTACGCTGACAATGACCCGTGCGTCAGCAAGTACCCTGACCCTAACACGTTTCCGTACCCTCACCTGTGCCCTAAACCTTGCCGTTCCCTAAGGCTAACCCTAGGCCGGCACGGAATCCTACCACCAACCCTACACGTTACCCTATGCCGTACCCTAATCCTAACCCGTGCGTCAGCATGTACCCTGACCCTAACACGTTTCCGTACCCTCACCTGTGCCCTAAACCTTGCAGTTCCCTAACCCTAACCCTAGCCCGGAATGGAAACCTACCACCAACCCTACACCTTACCCTACACCGTACCCTAATCCTAACCCGTGCGTAAGCATGTACCCTGACCCTAACACGTTTCCGTACCCTCACCTGTGTCCTAAACATTGCCGTTCCCTAACCCTAGCGCGGAATGGAAACCTACCACAAAACCTGCACCTTACCCTACGCCGTACCCTAATCCTAACCCGTGCGTCAGCATGTACCCTGACCCTAACACGTTTCCGTACCCTCACCTGTGCCCTAAACCTTGCAGTTCCCTAACCCTAACCCTAGCCCGGAATGGAAACCTACCACCAACCCTACACGTTACCCTACGCCGTACCCTAATCCTAACCCGTGCGTCAGCATGTACCCTGACCCTAACACGTTTCCGTACCCTCACCTGTGTCCTAAACATTGCCGTTCCCTAACCCTAGCGCGGAATGGAAACCTACCACAAAACCTGCACCTTACCCTACGCCGTACCCTAATCCTAACCCGTGCGTCAGCACGTACCCTGACCCTAACACGTTTCCGTACCCTCACCTGTGCCCTAAACCTTGCAGTTCCGTAACCCTAACCCTAGCCCGGAACGGAAACCTACCAACAACCCTACACCTTACCCGACGCCGTACCCTAATCCTAATCCGTACGCTGACACTGACCCGTGCGTCAGCAAGTACCCTGACCCTAACACGTTTCCGTACCCTCACCTGTGTCCTAAACCTTGCCGTTCCCTAACGCTAACCCTAGCCCGGAATGGAAACCTACCACAAAACCTACACCTTTCCCTACGCCGTACCCTAATCCTAATCCGTACGCTGACACTGACCCGTGCATCAGCACGTACCCTGACCCTAACATGTTTCCGTACACTCACCTGTGCCCTAAACCTTGCCGTTCCTTAACCCTAACCGTAACCCGGAATGCAAACCTACCACCATCCCTACACCTTACCCTACGCCGTACCCTAATCCTAATCTGTACACTGACATTGACCCGTGCGTCAGCACATACCCTCACCCTAACATGTTTCCGTACCCTCACCTGTGCCCTAAACCTTGCCGTTCCCTAAGCCTAACCCTACGCCGGCACGGAATTCTACCACCAACCCTACACGTTACCCTACGCCGTACCCTAATCCTAACCCGTGCGTCAGCATGTACCCTGACCCTAACACGTTTCCGTACCCTCACCTGTGCCCTAAACCTTGCAGTTCCCTAACCCTAACCCTAGCCCGGAATGGAAACCTACCACCAACCCTACACCTTACCCTACGCCGTACCCAAATCCTAATCCGTACGGTGACACTGACCCGTGCGTCAGCAAGTATCCTGACCCTATCACGTTTCCGTACCCTCACCTGTGTCCTAAACCTTGCAGTTCCCTAACCCTAACCCTAGCGAGGAATGGAAACCTACCACAAAACCTACACCTTACCCTACGCAATACCCTAATCCTAATCCGTACGCTGACACTGACCCGTGCATCAGCACGTACCCTGACCCTAACATGTTTCCGTACACTCACCTGTGCCCTAAACCTTGCCGTTCCCTAACCCTAAGCCTAGCCCGGAACGGGAACCTACCACCATCCCTACACCTTACCCTACACCGTACCCTAATCCTAATCTGTACGCTGACAATGACCCGTGCGTCAGCAAGTACCCTGACCCTAACACGTTTCCGTACCCTCACCTGTGCCCTAAACCTTGCCGTTCCCTAAGGCTAACCCTAGGCCGGCACGGAATCCTACCACCAACCCTACACGTTACCCTATGCCGTACCCTAATCCTAACCCGTGCGTCAGCATGTACCCTGACCCTAACACGTTTCCGTACCCTCACCTGTGCCCTAAACCTTGCAGTTCTCTAACCCTAACCCTAGCCCGGAATGGAAACCTACCACCAACCCTACACGTTACCCTACGCCGTACCCTAATCCTAACCCGTGCGTAAGCATGTACCCTGACGCTAACACGTTTCCGTACCCTCACCTGTGTCCTAAACATTGCCGTTCCCTAACCCTAGCGCGGAATGGAAACCTACCACAAAACCTGCACCTTACCCTACGCCGTACCCTAATCCTAACCCGTGCGTCAGCACGTACCCTGACCCTAACACGTTTCCGTACCCTCACCTGTGCCCTAAACCTTGCAGTTCCGTAACCCTAACCCTAGCCCGGAACGGAAACCTACCAACAACCCTACACCTTACCCGACGCCGTACCCTAATCCTAATCCGTACGCTGACACTGACCCGTGCGTCAGCAAGTACCCTGACCCTAACACGTTTCCGTACCCTCACCTGTGTCCTAAACCTTGCCGTTCCCTAACGCTAACCCTAGCCCGGAATGGAAACCTACCACAAAACCTACACCTTTCCCTACGCCGTACCCTAATCCTAATCCGTACGCTGACACTGACCCGTGCATCAGCACGTACCCTGACCCTAACATGTTTCCATACACTCACCTGTGCCCTAAACCTTGCCGTTCCTTAACCCTAACCCTAACCCGGAATGCAAACCTACCACCATCCCTACACCTTACCCTACGCCGTACCCTAATCCTAATCTGTACACTGACATTGACCCGTGCGTCAGCACATACCCTCACCCTAACATGTTTCCGTACCCTCACCTGTGCCCTAAACCTTGCCGTTCCCTAAGCCTAACCCTACGCCGGCACGGAATTCTACCACCAACCCTACACGTTACCCTACGCCGTACCCTAATCCTAACCCGTGCGTCAGCATGTACCCTGACCCTAACACGTTTCCGTACCCTCACCTGTGCCCTAAACCTTGCAGTTCCCTAACCCTAACCCTAGCCCGGAATGGAAACCTACCACCAACCCTACACCTTACCCTACGCCGTACCCAAATCCTAATCCGTACGGTGACACTGACCCGTGCGTCAGCAAGTATCCTGACCCTATCACGTTTCCGTACCCTCACCTGTGTCCTAAACCTTGCAGTTCCCTAACCCTAACCCTAGCGAGGAATGGAAACCTACCACAAAACCTACACCTTACCCTACGCAATACCCTAATCCTAATCCGTACGCTGACACTGACCCGTGCATCAGCACGTACCCTGACCCTAACATGTTTCCGTACACTCACCTGTGCCCTAAACCTTGCTGTTCCCTAACCCTAAGCCTAGCCCGGAATGGGAACCTACCACCATCCCTACACCTTACCCTACGGCGTACCCTAATCCTAATCTGTACGCTGACAATGACCCGTGCGTCAGCAAGTACCCTGACCCTAACACGTTTCCGTACCCTCACCTGTGCCCTAAACCTTGCCGTTCCCTAAGGCTAACCCTAGGCCGGCACGGAATCCTACCACCAACCCTACACGTTACCCTATGCCGTACCCTAATCCTAACCAGTGCGTCAGCATGTACCCTGACCCTAACACGTTTCCGTACCCTCACCTGTGCCCTAAACCTTGCAGTTCCCTAACCCTAACCCTAGCCCGGAATGGAAACCTACCACCAACCCTACACCTTACCCTACACCGTACCCTAATCCTAACCCGTGCGTAAGCATGTACCCTGACCCTAACACGTTTCCGTACCCTCACCTGTGTCCTAAACATTGCCGTTCCCTAACCCTAGCGCGGAATGGAAACCTACCACAAAACCTGCACCTTACCCTACGCCGTACCCTAATCCTAACCCGTGCGTCAGCATGTACCCTGACCCTAACACGTTTCCGTACCCTCACCTGTGCCCTAAACCTTGCAGTTCCGTAACCCTAACCCTAGCCCGGAACGGAAACCTACCAACAACCCTACACCTTACCCGACGCCGTACCCTTATCCTAATCCGTACGCTGACACTGACCCGTGCGTCAGCAAGTACCCTGACCCTAACACGTTTCCGTACCCTCACCTGTGTCCTAAACCTTGCAGTTCCCTAACGCTAACCCTAGCCCGGAATGGAAACCTACCACCAACCCTACACCTTACCCTACGCCGTACCCAAATCCTAATCCGTATGGTGACACTGACCCGTGCGTCAGCAAGTATCCTGACCCTATCACGTTTCCGTACCCTCACCTGTGTCCTAAACCTTGCAGTTCCCTAACCCTAACCCTAGCGAGGAATGGAAACCTACCACAAAACCTACACCTTACCCTACGCAATACCCTAATCCTAATCCGTACGCTGACACTGACCCGTGCATCAGCACGTACCCTGACCCTAACATGTTTCCGTACACTCACCTGTGCCCTAAACCTTGCCGTTCCCTAACCCTAAGCCTAGCCCGGAATGGGAACCTACCACCATCCCTACACCTTACCCTACGGCGTACCCTAATCCTAATCTGTACGCTGACAATGACCCGTGCGTCAGCAAGTACCCTGACCCTAACACGTTTCCGTACCCTCACCTGTGCCCTAAACCTTGCCGTTCCCTAAGGCTAACCCTAGGCCGGCACGGAATCCTACCACCAACCCTACACGTTACCCTATGCCGTACCCTAATCCTAACCCGTGCGTCAGCATGTACCCTGACCCTAACACGTTTCCGTACCCTCACCTGTGCCCTAAACCTTGCAGTTCCCTAACCCTAAACCTAGCCCGGAATGGAAACCTACCACCAACCCTACACCTTACCCTACACCGTACCCTAATCCTAACCCGTGCGTAAGCATGTACCCTGACGCTAACACGTTTCCGTACCCTCACCTGTGTCCTAAACATTGCCGTTCCCTAACCCTAGCGCGGAATGGAAACCTACCACAAAACCTGCACCTTACCCTACGCCGTACCCTAATCCTAACCCGTGCGTCAGCATGTACCCTGACCCTAACACGTTTCCGTACCCTCACCTGTGCCCTAAACCTTGCAGTTCCCTAACCCTAACCCTAGCCCGGAATGGAAACCTACCACCAACCCTACACGTTACCCTACGCCGTACCCTTATCCTAACCCGTGCGTCAGCATGTACCCTGACCCTAACACGTTTCCGTACCCTCACCTGTGTCCTAAACATTGCCGTTCCCTAACCCTAGCGCGGAATGGAAACCTACCACAAAACCTGCACCTTACCCTACGCCGTACCCTAATCCTAACCCGTGCGTCAGCACGTACCCTGACCCTAACACGTTTCCGTACCCTCACCTGTGCCCTAAACCTTGCAGTTCCGTAACCCTAACCCTAGCCCGGAACGGAAACCTACCAACAACCCTACACCTTACCCGACGCCGTACCCTAATCCTAATCCGTACGCTGACACTGACCCGTGCGTCAGCAAGTACCCTGAACCTAACACGTTTCCGTACCCTCACCTGTGTCCTAAACCTTGCCGTTCCCTAACGCTAACCCTAGCCCGGAATGGAAACCTACCACAAAACCTACACCTTTCCCTACGCCGTACCCTAATCCTAATCCGTACGCTGACACTGACCCGTGCATCAGCACGTACCCTGACCCTAACATGTTTCCGTACACTCACCTGAGCCCTAAACCTTGCCGTTCCTTAACCCTAACCCTAACCCGGAATGCAAACCTACCACCATCCCTACACCTTACCCTACGCCGTACCCTAATCCTAATCTGTACACTGACATTGACCCGTGCGTCAGCACATACCCTCACCCTAACATGTTTCCGTAACCTCACCTGTGCCCTAAACCTTGCCGTTCCCTAAGCCTAACCCTACGCCGGCACAGAATTCTACCACCAACCCTACACGTTACCCTACGCCGTACCCTAATCCTAACCCGTGCGTCAGCATGTACCCTGACCCTAACACGTTTCCGTACCCTCACCTGTGCCCTAAACCTTGCAGTTCCCTAACCCTAACCCTAGCCCGGAATGGAAACCTACCACCAACCCTACACCTTACCCTACGCCGTACCCAAATCCTAATCCGTACGGTGACACTGACCCGTGCGTCAGCAAGTATCCTGACCCTATCACGTTTCCGTACCCTCACCTGTGTCCTAAACCTTGCAGTTCCCTAACCCTAACCCTAGCGAGGAATGGAAACCTACCACAAAACCTACACCTTACCCTATGCAATACCCTAATCCTAATCCGTACGCTGACACTGACCCGTGCATCAGCACGTACCCTGACCCTAACATGTTTCCGTACACTCACCTGTGCCCTAAACCTTGCCGTTCCCTAACCCTAAGCCTAGCCCGGAACGGGAACCTACCACCAACCCTACACCTTACCCTACGGCGTACCCTAATCCTAATCTGTACGCTGACAATGACCCGTGCGTCAGCAAGTACCCTGACCCTAACACGTTTCCGTACCCTCACCTGTGCCCTAAACCTTGCCGTTCCCTAAGGCTAACCCTAGGCCGGCACGGAATCCTACCACCAACCCTACACGTTACCCTATGCCGTACCCTAATCCTAACCCGTGCGTCAGCATGTACCCTGACCCTAACACGTTTCCGTACCCTCACCTGTGCCCTAAACCTTGCAGTTCCCTAACCCTAACCCTAGCCCGGAATGGAAACCTACCACCAACACTACACGTTACCCTACGCCGTACCCTAATCCTAACCCGTGCGTCAGCATGTACCCTGATGCTAACACGTTTCCGTACCCTCACCTGTGTCCTAAACATTGCCGTTCCCTAACCCTAGCGCGGAATGGAAACCTACCACAAAACCTGCACCTTACCCTACGCCGTACCCTAATCCTAACCCGTGCGTCAGCACGTACCCTGACCCTAACACGTTTCCGTACTCTCACCTGTGCCCTAAACCTTGCAGTTCCGTAACCCTAACCCTAGCCCGGAACGGAAACCTACCAACAACCCTACACCTTACCCGACGCCGTACCCTAATCCTAATCCGTACGCTGACACTGACCCGTGCGTCAGCAAGTACCCTGACCCTAACACGTTTCCGTACCCTCACCTGTGTCCTAAACCTTGCCGTTCCCTAACGCTAACCCTAGCCCGGAATGGAAACCTACCACAAAACCTACACCTTTCCCTACGCCGTACCCTAATCCTAATCCGTACGCTGACACTGACCCGTGCATCAGCACGTACCCTGACCCTAACATGTTTCCATACACTCACCTGTGCCCTAAACCTTGCCGTTCCCTAAGCCTAACCCTACGCCGGCACGGAATTCTACCACCAACCCTACACGTTACCCTACGCCGTACCCTAATCCTAACCCGTGCGTCAGCATGTACCCTGACCCTAACACGTTTCCGTACCCTCACCTGTGCCCTAAACCTTGCAGTTCCCTAACCCTAACCCTAGCCCGGAATGGAAACCTACCACCAACCCTACACCTTACCCTACGCTGTACCCAAATCCTAATCCGTACGGTGACACTGACCCGTGCGTCAGCAAGTATCCTGACCCTATCACGTTTCCGTACCCTCACCTGTGTCCTAAACCTTGCAGTTCCCTAACCCTAACCCTAGCGAGGAATGGAAACCTACCACAAAACCTACACCTTACCCTACGCAATACCCTAATCCTAATCCGTACGCTGACACTGACCCGTGCATCAGCACGTACCCTGACCCTAACATGTTTCCGTACACTCACCTGTGCCCTAAACCTTGCCGTTCCCTAACCCTAAGCCTAGCCCGGAACGGGAACCTACAACCATCCCTACACCTTACCCTACGGCGTACCCTAATCCTAATCTGTACGCTGACAATGACCCGTGCGTCAGCAAGTACCCTGACCCTAACACGTTTCCGTACCCTCACCTGTGCCCTAAACCTTGCCGTTCCCTAAGGCTAACCCTAGGCCGGCATGGAATCCTACCACCAACCCTACACGTTACCCTATGCCGTACCCTAATCCTAACCCGTGCGTCAGCATGTACCCTGACCCTAACACGTTTCCGTACCCTCACCTGTGCCCTAAACCTTGCAGTTCCCTAACCCTAACCCTAGCCCGGAATGGAAACCTACCACCAACGCTACAGGTTACCCTACGCCGTACCCTAATCCTAACCCGTGCGTCAGCATGTACCCTGACCCTAACACGTTTCCGTACCCTCACCTGTGTCCTAAACATTGCCGTTCCCTAACCCTAGCGCGGAATGGAAACCTACCACAAAACCTGCACCTTACCCTACGCCGTACCCTAATCCTAACCCGTGCGTCAGCACGTACCCTGACCCTAACACGTTTCCGTACCCTCACCTGTGCCCTAAACCTTGCAGTTCCGTAACCCTAACCCTAGCCCGGAACGGAAACCTACCAACAACCCTACACCTTACCCGACGCCGTACCCTAATCCTAATCCGTACGCTGACACTGACCCGTGCGTCAGCAAGTACCCTGACCCTAACACGTTTCCGTACCCTCACCTGTGTCCTAAACCTTGCCGTTCCCTAACGCTAACCCTAGCCCGGAATGGAAACCTACCACAAAACCTACACCTTTCCCTACGCTGTACCCTAATCCTAATCCGTACGCTGACACTGACCCGTGCATCAGCACGTACCCTGACCCTAACATGTTTCCATACACTCACCTGTGCCCTAAACCTTGCCGTTCCTTAACCCTAACCCTAACCCGGAATGCAAACCTACCACCATCCCTACACCTTACCCTACGCCGTACCCTAATCCTAATCTGTACACTGACATTGACCCGTGCGTCAGCACATACCCTCACCCTAACATGTTTCCGTACCCTCACCTGTGCCCTAAACCTTGCCGTTCCCTAAGCCTAACCCTACGCCGGCACGGAATTCTACCACCAACCCTACACGTTACCCTACGCCGTACCCTAATCCTAGCCCGTGCGTCAGCATGTACCCTGACCCTAACACGTTTCCGTACCCTCACCTGTGCCCTAAACCTTGCAGTTCCCTAACCCTAACCCTAGCCCGGAATGGAAACCTACCACCAACCCTACACCTTACCCTACACCGTACCCTAATCCTAACCCGTGCGTAAGCATGTACCCTGACCCTAACACGTTTCCGTACCCTCACCTGTGCCCTAAACCTTGCAGTTCCCTAACCCTAACCCTAGCCCGGAATGGAAACCTACCACCAACCCTACACGTTACCCTACGCCGTACCCTAATCCTAACCCGTGCGTCAGCATGTACCCTGACCCTAACACGTTTCCGTACCCTCACCTGTGTCCTAAACATTGCCGTTCCCTAACCCTAGCGCGGAATGGAAACCTACCACAAAACCTGCACCTTACCCTACGCCGTACCCTAATCCTAACCCGTGCGTCAGCACGTACCCTGACCCTAACACGTTTCCGTACCCTCACCTGTGCCCTAAACCTTGCAGTTCCGTAACCCTAACCCTAGCCCGGAACGGAAACCTACCAACAACCCTACACCTTACCCGACGCCGTACCCTAATCCTAATCCGTACGCTGACACTGACCCGTGCGTCAGCAAGTACCCTGACCCTAACACGTTTCCGTACCCTCACCTGTGCCCTAAACCTTGCCGTTCCCTAAGGCTAACCCTAGGCCGGCACGGAATCCTACCACCAACCCTACACGTTACCCTATGCCGTACCCTAATCCTAACCCGTGCGTCAGCATGTACCCTGACCCTAACACGTTTCCGTACCCTCACCTGTGCCCTAAACCTTGCAGTTCCCTAACCCTAACCCTAGCCCGGAATGGAAACCTACCACCAACCCTACACGTTACCCTACGCCGTACCCTAATCCTAACCCGTGCGTAAGCATGTACCCTGACGCTAACACGTTTCCGTACCCTCACCTGTGTCCTAAACATTGCCGTTCCCTAACCCTAGCGCGGAATGGAAACCTACCACAAAACCTGCACCTTACCCTACGCCGTACCCTAATCCTAACCCGTGCGTCAGCACGTACCCTGACCCTAACACGTTTCCGTACCCTCACCTGTGCCCTAAACCTTGCAGTTCCGTAACCCTAACCCTAGCCCGGAACGGAAACCTACCAACAACCCTACACCTTACCCGACGCCGTACCCTAATCCTAATCCGTACGCTGACACTGACCCGTGCGTCAGCAAGTACCCTGACCCTAACACGTTTCCGTACCCTCACCTGTGTCCTAAACCTTGCCGTTCCCTAACGCTAACCCTAGCCCGGAATGGAAACCTACCACAAAACCTACACCTTTCCCTACGCCGTACCCTAATCCTAATCCGTACGCTGACACTGACCCGTGCATCAGCACGTACCCTGACCCTAACATGTTTCCATACACTCACCTGTGCCCTAAACCTTGCCGTTCCTTAACCCTAACCCTAACCCGGAATGCAAACCTACCACCATCCCTACACCTTACCCTACGCCGTACCCTAATCCTAATCTGTACACTGACATTGACCCGTGCGTCAGCACATACCCTCACCCTAACATGTTTCCGTACCCTCACCTGTGCCCTAAACCTTGCCGTTCCCTAAGCCTAACCCTACGCCGGCACGGAATTCTACCACCAACCCTACACGTTACGCTACGCCGTACCCTAATCCTAACCCGTGCGTCAGCATGTACCCTGACCCTAACACGTTTCCGTACCCTCACCTGTGCCCTAAACCTTGCAGTTCCCTAACCCTAACCCTAGCCCGGAATGGAAACCTACCACCAACCCTACACCTTACCCTACGCCGTACCCAAATCCTAATCCGTACGGTGACACTGACCCGTGCGTCAGCAAGTATCCTGACCCTATCACGTTTCCGTACCCTCACCTGTGTCCTAAACCTTGCAGTTCCCTAACCCTAACCCTAGCGAGGAATGGAAACCTACCACAAAACCTACACCTTACCCTACGCAATACCCTAATCCTAATCCGTACGCTGACACTGACCCGTGCATCAGCACGTACCCTGACCCTAACATGTTTCCGTACACTCACCTGTGCCCTAAACCTTGCTGTTCCCTAACCCTAAGCCTAGCCCGGAATGGGAACCTACCACCATCCCTACACCTTACCCTACGGCGTACCCTAATCCTAATCTGTACGCTGACAATGACCCGTGCGTCAGCAAGTACCCTGACCCTAACACGTTTCCGTACCCTCACCTGTGCCCTAAACCTTGCCGTTCCCTAAGGCTAACCCTAGGCCGGCACGGAATCCTACCACCAACCCTACACGTTACCCTATGCCGTACCCTAATCCTAACCAGTGCGTCAGCATGTACCCTGACCCTAACACGTTTCCGTACCCTCACCTGTGCCCTAAACCTTGCAGTTCCCTAACCCTAACCCTAGCCCGGAATGGAAACCTACCACCAACCCTACACCTTACCCTACACCGTACCCTAATCCTAACCCGTGCGTAAGCATGTACCCTGACCCTAACACGTTTCCGTACCCTCACCTGTGTCCTAAACATTGCCGTTCCCTAACCCTAGCGCGGAATGGAAACCTACCACAAAACCTGCACCTTACCCTACGCCGTACCCTAATCCTAACCCGTGCGTCAGCATGTACCCTGACCCTAACACGTTTCCGTACCCTCACCTGTGCCCTAAACCTTGCAGTTCCGTAACCCTAACCCTAGCCCGGAACGGAAACCTACCAACAACCCTACACCTTACCCGACGCCGTACCCTTATCCTAATCCGTACGCTGACACTGACCCGTGCGTCAGCAAGTACCCTGACCCTAACACGTTTCCGTACCCTCACCTGTGTCCTAAACCTTGCAGTTCCCTAACGCTAACCCTAGCCCGGAATGGAAACCTACCACCAACCCTACACCTTACCCTACGCCGTACCCAAATCCTAATCCGTACGGTGACACTGACCCGTGCGTCAGCAAGTATCCTGACCCTATCACGTTTCCGTACCCTCACCTGTGTCCTAAACCTTGCAGTTCCCTAACCCTAACCCTAGCGAGGAATGGAAACCTACCACAAAACCTACACCTTACCCTACGCAATACCCTAATCCTAATCCGTACGCTGACACTGACCCGTGCATCAGCACATACCCTGACCCTAACATGTTTCCGTACACTCACCTGTGCCCTAAACCTTGCCGTTCCCTAACCCTAAGCCTAGCCCGGAACGGGAACCTACCACCATCCCTACACCTTACCCTACACCGTACCCTAATCCTAATCTGTACGCTGACAATGACCCGTGCGTCAGCAAGTACCCTGACCCTAACACGTTTCCGTACGCTCACCTGTGCCCTAAACCTTGCCGTTCCCTAAGGCTAACCCTAGGCCGGCACGGAATCCTACCACCAACCCTACACGTTACCCTATGCCGTACCCTAATCCTAACCCGTGCGTCAGCACGTACCCTGACCCTAACACGTTTCCGTACCCTCACCTGTGCCCTAAACCTTGCAGTTCCGTAACCCTAACCCTAGCCCGGAACGGAAACCTACCAACAACCCTACACCTTACCCGACGCCGTACCCTAATCCTAATCCGTACGCTGACACTGACCCGTGCGTCAGCAAGTACCCTGACCCTAACACGTTTCCGTACCCTCACCTGTGTCCTAAACCTTGCCGTTCCCTAACGCTAACCCTAGCCCGGAATGGAAACCTACCACAAAACCTACACCTTTCCCTACGCCGTACCCTAATCCTAATCCGTACGCTGACACTGACCCGTGCATCAGCACGTACCCTGACCCTAACATGTTTCCGTACACTCACCTGTGCCCTAAACCTTGCCGTTCCTTAACCCTAACCCTAACCCGGAATGCAAACCTACCACCATCCCTACACCTTACCCTACGCCGTACCCTAATCCTAATCTGTACACTGACATTGACCCGTGCGTCAGCACATACCCTCACCCTAACATGTTTCCGTACCCTCACCTGTGCCCTAAACCTTGCCGTTCCCTAAGCCTAACCCTACGCCGGCACGGAATTCTACCACCAACCCTACACGTTACCCTACGCCGTACCCTAATCCTAACCCGTGCGTCAGCATGTACCCTGACCCTAACACGTTTCCGTACCCTCACCTGTGCCCTAAACCTTGCAGTTCCCTAACCCTAACCCTAGCCCGGAATGGAAACCTACCACCAACCCTACACCTTACCCTACGCCGTACCCAAATCCTAATCCGTACGGTGACACTGACCCGTGCGTCAGCAAGTATCCTGACCCTATCACGTTTCCGTACCCTCACCTGTGTCCTAAACCTTGCAGTTCCCTAACCCTAACCCTAGCGAGGAATGGAAACCTACCACAAAACCTACACCTTACCCTACGCACTACCCTAATCCTAATCCGTACGCTGACACTGACCCGTGCATCAGCACGTACCCTGACCCTAACATGTTTCCGTACACTCACCTGTGCCCTAAACCTTGCCGTTCCCTAACCCTAAGCCTAGCCCGGAATGGGAACCTACCACCAACCCTACACCTTACCCTACGGCGTACCCTAATCCTAATCTGTACGCTGACAATGACCCGTGCGTCAGCAAGTACCCTGACCCTAACACGTTTCCGTACCCTCACCTGTGCCCTAAACCTTGCCGTTCCCTAAGGCTAACCCTAGGCCGGCACGGAATCCTACCACCAACCCTACACGTTACCCTATGCCGTACCCTAATCCTAACCCGTGCGTCAGCATGTACCCTGACCCTAACACGTTTCCGTACCCTCACCTGTGCCCTAAACCTTGCAGTTCCCTAACCCTAACCCTAGCCCGGAATGGAAACCTACCACCAACCCTACACGTTACCCTACGCCGTACCCTAATCCTAACCCGTGCGTCAGCATGTACCCTGACGCTAACACGTTTCCGTACCCTCACCTGTGTCCTAAACATTGCCGTTCCCTAACCCTAGCGCGGAATGGAAACCTACCACAAAACCTGCACCTTACCCTACGCCGTACCCTAATCCTAACCCGTGCGTCAGCACGTACCCTGACCCTAACACGTTTCCGTACCCTCACCTGTGCCCTAAACCTTGCAGTTCCGTAACCCTAACCCTAGCCCGGAACGGAAACCTACCAACAACCCTACACCTTACCCGACGCCGTACCCTAATCCTAATCCGTACGCTGACACTGACCCGTGCGTCAGCAAGTACCCTGACCCTAACACGTTTCCGTACCCTCACCTGTGTCCTAAACCTTGCCGTTCCCTAACGCTAACCCTAGCCCGGAATGGAAACCTACCACAAAACCTACACCTTTCCCTACGCCGTACCCTAATCCTAATCCGTACGCTGACACTGACCCGTGCATCAGCACGTACCCTGACCCTAACATGTTTCCGTACACTCACCTGTGCCCTAAACCTTGCCGTTCCTTAACCCTAACCCTAACCCGGAATGCAAACCTACCACCATCCCTACACCTTACCCTACGCCGTACCCTAATCCTAATCTGTACACTGACATTGACCCGTGCGTCAGCACATACCCTCACCCTAACATGTTTCCGTACCCTCACCTGTGCCCTAAACCTTGCCGTTCCCTAAGCCTAACCCTACGCCGGCACGGAATTCTACCACCAACCCTACACGTTACCCTACGCCGTACCCTAATCCTAACCCGTGCGTCAGCATGTACCCTGACCCTAACACGTTTCCGTACCCTCACCTGTGCCCTAAACCTTGCAGTTCCCTAACCCTAACCCTAGCCCGGAATGGAAACCTACCACCAACCCTACACGTTACCCTACGCCGTACCCTAATCCTAACCCGTGCGTCAGCATGTACCCTGACGCTAACACGTTTCCGTACCCTCACCTGTGTCCTAAACATTGCCGTTCCCTAACCCTAGCGCGGAATGGAAACCTACCACAAAACCTGCACCTTACCCTACGCCGTACCCTAATCCTAACCCGTGCGTCAGCACGTACCCTGACCCTAACACGTTTCCGTACCCTCACCTGTGCCCTAAACCTTGCAGTTCCGTAACCCTAACCCTAGCCCGGAACGGAAACCTACCAACAACCCTACACCTTACCCGACGCCGTACCCTAATCCTAATCCGTACGCTGACACTGACCCGTGCGTCAGCAAGTACCCTGACCCTAACACGTTTCCGTACCCTCACCTGTGTCCTAAACCTTGCCGTTCCCTAACGCTAACCCTAGCCCGGAATGGAAACCTACCACAAAACCTACACCTTTCCCTACGCCGTACCCTAATCCTAATCCGTACGCTGACACTGACCCGTGCATCAGCATGTACCCTGACCCTAACATGTTTCCGTACACTCACCTGTGCCCTAAACCTTGCCGTTCCTTAACCCTAACCCTAACCCGGAATGCAAACCTACCACCATCCCTACACCTTACCCTACGCCGTACCCTAATCCTAATCTGTACACTGGCATTGACCCGTGCGTCAGCACATACCCTCACCCTAACATGTTTCCGTACCCTCACCTGTGCCCTAAACCTTGCCGTTCCCTAAGCCTAACCCTACGCCGGCACGGAATTCTACCACCAACCCTACACGTTACCCTACGCCGTACCCTAATCCTAACCCGTGCGTCAGCATGTACCCTGACCCTAACACGTTTCCGTACCCTCACCTGTGCCCTAAACCTTGCAGTTCCCTAACCCTAACCCTAGCCCGGAATGGAAACCTACCACCAACCCTACACCTTACCCTACGCCGTACCCAAATCCTAATCCGTACGGTGACACTGACCCGTGCGTCAGCAAGTATCCTGACCCTATCACGTTTCCGTACCCTCACCTGTGTCCTAAACCTTGCAGTTCCCTAACCCTAACCCTAGCGAGGAATGGAAACCTACCACAAAACCTACACCTTACCCTACGCAATACCCTAATCCTAATCCGTACGCTGACACTGACCCGTGCATCAGCACGTACCCTGACCCTAACATGTTTCCGTACACTCACCTGTGCCCTAAACCTTGCCGTTCCCTAACCCTAAGCCTAGCCCGGAACGGGAACCTACAACCATCCCTACACCTTACCCTACGGCGTACCCTAATCCTAATCTGTACGCTGACAATGACCCGTGCGTCAGCAAGTACCCTGACCCTAACACGTTTCCGTACCCTCACCTGTGCCCTAAACCTTGCCGTTCCCTAAGGCTAACCCTAGGCCGGCACGGAATCCTACCACCAACCCTACACGTTACCCTATGCCGTACCCTAATCCTAACCCGTGCGTCAGCATGTACCCTGACCCTAACACGTTTCCGTACCCTCACCTGTGCCCTAAACCTTGCAGTTCCCTAACCCTAACCCTAGCCCGGAATGGAAACCTACCACCAACCCTACACGTTACCCTACGCCGTACCCTAATCCTAACCCGTGCGTCAGCATGTACCCTGACGCTAACATGTTCCCGTACCCTCACCTGTGTCCTAAACATTGCCGTTCCCTAACCCTAGCGCGGAATGGAAACCTACCACAAAACCTGCACCTTACCCTACGCCGTACCCTAATCCTAACCCGTGCGTCAGCACGTACCCTGACCCTAACACGTTTCCGTACCCTCACCTGTGCCCTAAACCTTGCAGTTCCGTAACCCTAACCCTAGCCCGGAACGGAAACCTACCAACAACCCTACACCTTACCCGACGCCGTACCCTAATCCTAATCCGTACGCTGACACTGACCCATGCGTCAGCAAGTACCCTGACCCTAACACGTTTCCGTACCCTCACCTCTGTCCTAAACCTTGCCTTTCCCTAACGCTAACCCTAGCCCGGAATGGAAACCTACCACAAAACCTACACCTTTCCCTACGCCGTACCCTAATCCTAATCCGTACGCTGACACTGACCCGTGCATCAGCACGTACCCTGACCCTAACATGTTTCCATACACTCACCTGTGCCCTAAACCTTGCCGTTCCTTAACCCTAACCCTAACCCGGAATGCAAACCTACCACCATCCCTACACCTTACCCTACGCCGTACCCTAATCCTAATCTGTACACTGACATTGACCCGTGCGTCAGCACATACCCTCACCCTAACATGTTTCCGTACCCTCACCTGTGCCCTAAACCTTGCCGTTCCCTAAGCCTAACCCTACACCGGCACGGAATTCTACCACCAACCCTACACGTTACCCTACGCCGTACCCTAATCCTAACCCGTGCGTCAGCATGTACCCTGACCCTAACACGTTTCCGTACCCTCACCTGTGCCCTAAACCTTGCAGTTCCCTAACCCTAACCCTAGCCCGGAATGGAAACCTACCACCAACCCTACACCTTACCCTACGCCGTACCCAAATCCTAATCCGTATGGTGACACTGACCCGTGCGTCAGCAAGTATCCTGACCCTATCACGTTTCCGTACCCTCACCTGTGTCCTAAACCTTGCAGTTCCCTAACCCTAACCCTAGCGAGGAATGGAAACCTACCACAAAACCTACACCTTACCCTACGCAATACCCTAATCCTAATCCGTACGCTGACACTGACCCGTGCATCAGCACGTACCCTGACCCTAACATGTTTCCGTACACTCACCTGTGCCCTAAACCTTGCCGTTCCCTAACCCTAAGCCTAGCCCGGAATGGGAACCTACCACCATCCCTACACCTTACCCTACGGCGTACCCTAATCCTAATCTGTACGCTGACAATGACCCGTGCGTCAGCAAGTACCCTGACCCTAACACGTTTCCGTACCCTCACCTGTGCCCTAAACCTTGCCGTTCCCTAAGGCTAACCCTAGGCCGGCACGGAATCCTACCACCAACCCTACACGTTACCCTATGCCGTACCCTAATCCTAACCCGTGCGTCAGCATGTACCCTGACCCTAACACGTTTCCGTACCCTCACCTGTGCCCTAAACCTTGCAGTTCCCTAACCCTAAACCTAGCCCGGAATGGAAACCTACCACCAACCCTACACCTTACCCTACACCGTACCCTAATCCTAACCCGTGCGTAAGCATGTACCCTGACGCTAACACGTTTCCGTACCCTCACCTGTGTCCTAAACATTGCCGTTCCCTAACCCTAGCGCGGAATGGAAACCTACCACAAAACCTGCACCTTACCCTACGCCGTACCCTAATCCTAACCCGTGCGTCAGCATGTACCCTGACCCTAACACGTTTCCGTACCCTCACCTGTGCCCTAAACCTTGCAGTTCCCTAACCCTAACCCTAGCCCGGAATGGAAACCTACCACCAACCCTACACGTTACCCTACGCCGTACCCTAATCCTAACCCGTGCGTCAGCATGTACCCTGACCCTAACACGTTTCCGTACCCTCACCTGTGTCCTAAACATTGCCGTTCCCTAACCCTAGCGCGGAATGGAAACCTACCACAAAACCTGCACCTTACCCTACGCCGTACCCTAATCCTAACCCGTGCGTCAGCACGTACCCTGACCCTAACACGTTTCCGTACCCTCACCTGTGCCCTAAACCTTGCAGTTCCGTAACCCTAACCCTAGCCCGGAACGGAAACCTACCAACAACCCTACACCTTACCCGACGCCGTACCCTAATCCTAATCCGTACGCTGACACTGACCCGTGCGTCAGCAAGTACCCTGACCCTAACACGTTTCCGTACCCTCACCTGTGTCCTAAACCTTGCCGTTCCCTAACGCTAACCCTAGCCCGGAATGGAAACCTACCACAAAACCTACACCTTTCCCTACGCCGTACCCTAATCCTAATCCGTACGCTGACACTGACCCGTGCATCAGCACGTACCCTGACCCTAACATGTTTCCGTACACTCACCTGAGCCCTAAACCTTGCCGTTCCTTAACCCTAACCCTAACCCGGAATGCAAACCTACCACCATCCCTACACCTTACCCTACGCCGTACCCTAATCCTAATCTGTACACTGACATTGACCCGTGCGTCAGCACATACCCTCACCCTAACATGTTTCCGTAACCTCACCTGTGCCCTAAACCTTGCCGTTCCCTAAGCCTAACCCTACGCCGGCACAGAATTCTACCACCAACCCTACACGTTACCCTACGCCGTACCCTAATCCTAACCCGTGCGTCAGCATGTACCCTGACCCTAACACGTTTCCGTACCCTCACCTGTGCCCTAAACCTTGCAGTTCCCTAACCCTAACCCTAGCCCGGAATGGAAACCTACCACCAACCCTACACCTTACCCTACGCCGTACCCAAATCCTAATCCGTACGGTGACACTGACCCGTGCGTCAGCAAGTATCCTGACCCTATCACGTTTCCGTACCCTCACCTGTGTCCTAAACCTTGCAGTTCCCTAACCCTAACCCTAGCGAGGAATGGAAACCTACCACAAAACCTACACCTTACCCTATGCAATACCCTAATCCTAATCCGTACGCTGACACTGACCCGTGCATCAGCACGTACCCTGACCCTAACATGTTTCCGTACACTCACCTGTGCCCTAAACCTTGCCGTTCCCTAACCCTAAGCCTAGCCCGGAACGGGAACCTACCACCAACCCTACACCTTACCCTACGGCGTACCCTAATCCTAATCTGTACGCTGACAATGACCCGTGCGTCAGCAAGTACCCTGACCCTAACACGTTTCCGTACCCTCACCTGTGCCCTAAACCTTGCCGTTCCCTAAGGCTAACCCTAGGCCGGCACGGAATCCTACCACCAACCCTACACGTTACCCTATGCCGTACCCTAATCCTAACCCGTGCGTCAGCATGTACCCTGACCCTAACACGTTTCCGTACCCTCACCTGTGCCCTAAACCTTGCAGTTCCCTAACCCTAACCCTAGCCCGGAATGGAAACCTACCACCAACACTACACGTTACCCTACGCCGTACCCTAATCCTAACCCGTGCGTCAGCATGTACCCTGATGCTAACACGTTTCCGTACCCTCACCTGTGTCCTAAACATTGCCGTTCCCTAACCCTAGCGCGGAATGGAAACCTACCACAAAACCTGCACCTTACCCTACGCCGTACCCTAATCCTAACCCGTGCGTCAGCACGTACCCTGACCCTAACACGTTTCCGTACTCTCACCTGTGCCCTAAACCTTGCAGTTCCGTAACCCTAACCCTAGCCCGGAACGGAAACCTACCAACAACCCTACACCTTACCCGACGCCGTACCCTAATCCTAATCCGTACGCTGACACTGACCCGTGCGTCAGCAAGTACCCTGACCCTAACACGTTTCCGTACCCTCACCTGTGTCCTAAACCTTGCCGTTCCCTAACGCTAACCCTAGCCCGGAATGGAAACCTACCACAAAACCTACACCTTTCCCTACGCCGTACCCTAATCCTAATCCGTACGCTGACACTGACCCGTGCATCAGCACGTACCCTGACCCTAACATGTTTCCGTACACTCACCTGTGCCCTAAACCTTGCCGTTCCTTAACCCTAACCCTAACCCGGAATGCAAACCTACCACCATCCCTACACCTTACCCTACGCCGTACCCTAATCCTAATCTGTACACTGACATTGACCCGTGCGTCAGCACATACCCTCACCCTAACATGTTTCCGTACCCTCACCTGTGCCCTAAACCTTGCCGTTCCCTAAGCCTAACCCTACGCCGGCACGGAATTCTACCACCAACCCTACACGTTACCCTACGCCGTACCCTAATCCTAACCCGTGCGTCAGCATGTACCCTGACCCTAACACGTTTCCGTACCCTCACCTGTGCCCTAAACCTTGCAGTTCCCTAACCCTAACCCTAGCCCGGAATGGAAACCTACCACCAACCCTACACCTTACCCTACGCTGTACCCCAATCCTAATCCGTACGGTGACACTGACCCGTGCGTCAGCAAGTATCCTGACCCTATCACGTTTCCGTACCCTCACCTGTGTCCTAAACCTTGCAGTTCCCTAACCCTAACCCTAGCGAGGAATGGAAACCTACCACAAAACCTACACCTTACCCTACGCAATACCCTAATCCTAATCCGTACGCTGACACTGACCCGTGCATCAGCACGTACCCTGACCCTAACATGTTTCCGTACACTCACCTGTGCCCTAAACCTTGCCGTTCCCTAACCCTAAGCCTAGCCCGGAACGGGAACCTACAACCATCCCTACACCTTACCCTACGGCGTACCCTAATCCTAATCTGTACGCTGACAATGACCCGTGCGTCAGCAAGTACCCTGACCCTAACACGTTTCCGTACCCTCACCTGTGCCCTAAACCTTGCCGTTCCCTAAGGCTAACCCTAGGCCGGCATGGAATCCTACCACCAACCCTACACGTTACCCTATGCCGTACCCTAATCCTAACCCGTGCGTCAGCATGTACCCTGACCCTAACACGTTTCCGTACCCTCACCTGTGCCCTAAACCTTGCAGTTCCCTAACCCTAACCCTAGCCCGGAATGGAAACCTACCACCAACGCTACAGGTTACCCTACGCCGTACCCTAATCCTAACCCGTGCGTCAGCATGTACCCTGACCCTAACACGTTTCCGTACCCTCACCTGTGTCCTAAACATTGCCGTTCCCTAACCCTAGCGCGGAATGGAAACCTACCACAAAACCTGCACCTTACCCTACGCCGTACCCTAATCCTAACCCGTGCGTCAGCACGTACCCTGACCCTAACACGTTTCCGTACCCTCACCTGTGCCCTAAACCTTGCAGTTCCGTAACCCTAACCCTAGCCCGGAACGGAAACCTACCAACAACCCTACACCTTACCCGACGCCGTACCCTAATCCTAATCCGTACGCTGACACTGACCCGTGCGTCAGCAAGTACCCTGACCCTAACACGTTTCCGTACCCTCACCTGTGTCCTAAACCTTGCCGTTCCCTAACGCTAACCCTAGCCCGGAATGGAAACCTACCACAAAACCTACACCTTTCCCTACGCTGTACCCTAATCCTAATCCGTACGCTGACACTGACCCGTGCATCAGCACGTACCCTGACCCTAACATGTTTCCATACACTCACCTGTGCCCTAAACCTTGCCGTTCCTTAACCCTAACCCTAACCCGGAATGCAAACCTACCACCATCCCTACACCTTACCCTACGCCGTACCCTAATCCTAATCTGTACACTGACATTGACCCGTGCGTCAGCACATACCCTCACCCTAACATGTTTCCGTACCCTCACCTGTGCCCTAAACCTTGCCGTTCCCTAAGCCTAACCCTACGCCGGCACGGAATTCTACCACCAACCCTACACGTTACCCTACGCCGTACCCTAATCCTAACCCGTGCGTCAGCATGTACCCTGACCCTAACACGTTTCCGTACCCTCACCTGTGCCCTAAACCTTGCCGTTCCCTAACCTAAGCCTAGCCCGGAATGGGAAACTACCACCATCCCTACACCTTACCCTACGGCGTACCCTAATCCTAATCTGTACGCTGACAATGACCCGTGCGTCAGCAAGTACCCTGACCCTAACACGTTTCCGTACCCTCACCTGTGCCCTAAACCTTGCCGTTCCCTAAGGCTAACCCTAGGCCGGCACGGAATCCTACCACCAACCCTACACGTTACCCTATGCCGTACCCTAATCCTAACCCGTGCGTCAGCATGTACCCTGACCCTAACACGTTTCCGTACCCTCACCTGTGCCCTAAACCTTGCAGTTCCCTAACCCTAACCCTAGCCCGGAATGGAAACCTACCACCAACCCTACACCTTACCCTACACCGTACCCTAATCCTAACCCGTGCGTAAGCATGTACCCTGACCCTAACACGTTTCCGTACCCTCACCTGTGTCCTAAACATTGCCGTTCCCTAACCCTAGCGCGGAATGGAAACCTACCACAAAACCTGCACCTTACCCTACGCCGTACCCTAATCCTAACCCGTGCGTCAGCATGTACCCTGACCCTAACACGTTTCCGTACCCTCACCTGTGCCCTAAACCTTGCAGTTCCGTAACCCTAACCCTAGCCCGGAACGGAAACCTACCAACAACCCTACACCTTACCCGACGCCGTACCCTAATCCTAATCCGTACGCTGACACTGACCCATGCGTCAGCAAGTACCCTGACCCTAACACGTTTCCGTACCCTCACCTCTGTCCTAAACCTTGCCTTTCCCTAACGCTAACCCTAGCCCGGAATGGAAACCTACCACAAAACCTACACCTTTCCCTACGCCGTACCCTAATCCTAATCCGTACGCTGACACTGACCCGTGCATCAGCACGTACCCTGACCCTAACATGTTTCCATACACTCACCTGTGCCCTAAACCTTGCCGTTCCTTAACCCTAACCCTAACCCGGAATGCAAACCTACCACCATCCCTACACCTTACCCTACGCCGTACCCTAATCCTAATCTGTACACTGACATTGACCCGTGCGTCAGCACATACCCTCACCCTAACATGTTTCCGTACCCTCACCTGTGCCCTAAACCTTGCCGTTCCCTAAGCCTAACCCTACACCGGCACGGAATTCTACCACCAACCCTACACGTTACCCTACGCCGTACCCTAATCCTAACCCGTGCGTCAGCATGTACCCTGACCCTAACACGTTTCCGTACCCTCACCTGTGCCCTAAACCTTGCAGTTCCCTAACCCTAACCCTAGCCCGGAATGGAAACCTACCACCAACCCTACACCTTACCCTACGCCGTACCCAAATCCTAATCCGTATGGTGACACTGACCCGTGCGTCAGCAAGTATCCTGACCCTATCACGTTTCCGTACCCTCACCTGTGTCCTAAACCTTGCAGTTCCCTAACCCTAACCCTAGCGAGGAATGGAAACCTACCACAAAACCTACACCTTACCCTACGCAATACCCTAATCCTAATCCGTACGCTGACACTGACCCGTGCATCAGCACGTACCCTGACCCTAACATGTTTCCGTACACTCACCTGTGCCCTAAACCTTGCCGTTCCCTAACCCTAAGCCTAGCCCGGAATGGGAACCTACCACCATCCCTACACCTTACCCTACGGCGTACCCTAATCCTAATCTGTACGCTGACAATGACCCGTGCGTCAGCAAGTACCCTGACCCTAACACGTTTCCGTACCCTCACCTGTGCCCTAAACCTTGCCGTTCCCTAAGGCTAACCCTAGGCCGGCACGGAATCCTACCACCAACCCTACACGTTACCCTATGCCGTACCCTAATCCTAACCCGTGCGTCAGCATGTACCCTGACCCTAACACGTTTCCGTACCCTCACCTGTGCCCTAAACCTTGCAGTTCCCTAACCCTAAACCTAGCCCGGAATGGAAACCTACCACCAACCCTACACCTTACCCTACACCGTACCCTAATCCTAACCCGTGCGTAAGCATGTACCCTGACGCTAACACGTTTCCGTACCCTCACCTGTGTCCTAAACATTGCCGTTCCCTAACCCTAGCGCGGAATGGAAACCTACCACAAAACCTGCACCTTACCCTACGCCGTACCCTAATCCTAACCCGTGCGTCAGCATGTACCCTGACCCTAACACGTTTCCGTACCCTCACCTGTGCCCTAAACCTTGCAGTTCCCTAACCCTAACCCTAGCCCGGAATGGAAACCTACCACCAACCCTACACGTTACCCTACGCCGTACCCTAATCCTAACCCGTGCGTCAGCATGTACCCTGACCCTAACACGTTTCCGTACCCTCACCTGTGTCCTAAACATTGCCGTTCCCTAACCCTAGCGCGGAATGGAAACCTACCACAAAACCTGCACCTTACCCTACGCCGTACCCTAATCCTAACCCGTGCGTCAGCACGTACCCTGACCCTAACACGTTTCCGTACCCTCACCTGTGCCCTAAACCTTGCAGTTCCGTAACCCTAACCCTAGCCCGGAACGGAAACCTACCAACAACCCTACACCTTACCCGACGCCGTACCCTAATCCTAATCCGTACGCTGACACTGACCCGTGCGTCAGCAAGTACCCTGACCCTAACACGTTTCCGTACCCTCACCTGTGTCCTAAACCTTGCCGTTCCCTAACGCTAACCCTAGCCCGGAATGGAAACCTACCACAAAACCTACACCTTTCCCTACGCCGTACCCTAATCCTAATCCGTACGCTGACACTGACCCGTGCATCAGCACGTACCCTGACCCTAACATGTTTCCGTACACTCACCTGAGCCCTAAACCTTGCCGTTCCTTAACCCTAACCCTAACCCGGAATGCAAACCTACCACCATCCCTACACCTTACCCTACGCCGTACCCTAATCCTAATCTGTACACTGACATTGACCCGTGCGTCAGCACATACCCTCACCCTAACATGTTTCCGTAACCTCACCTGTGCCCTAAACCTTGCCGTTCCCTAAGCCTAACCCTACGCCGGCACAGAATTCTACCACCAACCCTACACGTTACCCTACGCCGTACCCTAATCCTAACCCGTGCGTCAGCATGTACCCTGACCCTAACACGTTTCCGTACCCTCACCTGTGCCCTAAACCTTGCAGTTCCCTAACCCTAACCCTAGCCCGGAATGGAAACCTACCACCAACCCTACACCTTACCCTACGCCGTACCCAAATCCTAATCCGTACGGTGACACTGACCCGTGCGTCAGCAAGTATCCTGACCCTATCACGTTTCCGTACCCTCACCTGTGTCCTAAACCTTGCAGTTCCCTAACCCTAACCCTAGCGAGGAATGGAAACCTACCACAAAACCTACACCTTACCCTATGCAATACCCTAATCCTAATCCGTACGCTGACACTGACCCGTGCATCAGCACGTACCCTGACCCTAACATGTTTCCGTACACTCACCTGTGCCCTAAACCTTGCCGTTCCCTAACCCTAAGCCTAGCCCGGAACGGGAACCTACCACCAACCCTACACCTTACCCTACGGCGTACCCTAATCCTAATCTGTACGCTGACAATGACCCGTGCGTCAGCAAGTACCCTGACCCTAACACGTTTCCGTACCCTCACCTGTGCCCTAAACCTTGCCGTTCCCTAAGGCTAACCCTAGGCCGGCACGGAATCCTACCACCAACCCTACACGTTACCCTATGCCGTACCCTAATCCTAACCCGTGCGTCAGCATGTACCCTGACCCTAACACGTTTCCGTACCCTCACCTGTGCCCTAAACCTTGCAGTTCCCTAACCCTAACCCTAGCCCGGAATGGAAACCTACCACCAACACTACACGTTACCCTACGCCGTACCCTAATCCTAACCCGTGCGTCAGCATGTACCCTGATGCTAACACGTTTCCGTACCCTCACCTGTGTCCTAAACATTGCCGTTCCCTAACCCTAGCGCGGAATGGAAACCTACCACAAAACCTGCACCTTACCCTACGCCGTACCCTAATCCTAACCCGTGCGTCAGCACGTACCCTGACCCTAACACGTTTCCGTACTCTCACCTGTGCCCTAAACCTTGCAGTTCCGTAACCCTAACCCTAGCCCGGAACGGAAACCTACCAACAACCCTACACCTTACCCGACGCCGTACCCTAATCCTAATCCGTACGCTGACACTGACCCGTGCGTCAGCAAGTACCCTGACCCTAACACGTTTCCGTACCCTCACCTGTGTCCTAAACCTTGCCGTTCCCTAACGCTAACCCTAGCCCGGAATGGAAACCTACCACAAAACCTACACCTTTCCCTACGCCGTACCCTAATCCTAATCCGTACGCTGACACTGACCCGTGCATCAGCACGTACCCTGACCCTAACATGTTTCCGTACACTCACCTGTGCCCTAAACCTTGCCGTTCCTTAACCCTAACCCTAACCCGGAATGCAAACCTACCACCATCCCTACACCTTACCCTACGCCGTACCCTAATCCTAATCTGTACACTGACATTGACCCGTGCGTCAGCACATACCCTCACCCTAACATGTTTCCGTACCCTCACCTGTGCCCTAAACCTTGCCGTTCCCTAAGCCTAACCCTACGCCGGCACGGAATTCTACCACCAACCCTACACGTTACCCTACGCCGTACCCTAATCCTAACCCGTGCGTCAGCATGTACCCTGACCCTAACACGTTTCCGTACCCTCACCTGTGCCCTAAACCTTGCAGTTCCCTAACCCTAACCCTAGCCCGGAATGGAAACCTACCACCAACCCTACACCTTACCCTACGCTGTACCCCAATCCTAATCCGTACGGTGACACTGACCCGTGCGTCAGCAAGTATCCTGACCCTATCACGTTTCCGTACCCTCACCTGTGTCCTAAACCTTGCAGTTCCCTAACCCTAACCCTAGCGAGGAATGGAAACCTACCACAAAACCTACACCTTACCCTACGCAATACCCTAATCCTAATCCGTACGCTGACACTGACCCGTGCATCAGCACGTACCCTGACCCTAACATGTTTCCGTACACTCACCTGTGCCCTAAACCTTGCCGTTCCCTAACCCTAAGCCTAGCCCGGAACGGGAACCTACAACCATCCCTACACCTTACCCTACGGCGTACCCTAATCCTAATCTGTACGCTGACAATGACCCGTGCGTCAGCAAGTACCCTGACCCTAACACGTTTCCGTACCCTCACCTGTGCCCTAAACCTTGCCGTTCCCTAAGGCTAACCCTAGGCCGGCATGGAATCCTACCACCAACCCTACACGTTACCCTATGCCGTACCCTAATCCTAACCCGTGCGTCAGCATGTACCCTGACCCTAACACGTTTCCGTACCCTCACCTGTGCCCTAAACCTTGCAGTTCCCTAACCCTAACCCTAGCCCGGAATGGAAACCTACCACCAACGCTACAGGTTACCCTACGCCGTACCCTAATCCTAACCCGTGCGTCAGCATGTACCCTGACCCTAACACGTTTCCGTACCCTCACCTGTGTCCTAAACATTGCCGTTCCCTAACCCTAGCGCGGAATGGAAACCTACCACAAAACCTGCACCTTACCCTACGCCGTACCCTAATCCTAACCCGTGCGTCAGCACGTACCCTGACCCTAACACGTTTCCGTACCCTCACCTGTGCCCTAAACCTTGCAGTTCCGTAACCCTAACCCTAGCCCGGAACGGAAACCTACCAACAACCCTACACCTTACCCGACGCCGTACCCTAATCCTAATCCGTACGCTGACACTGACCCGTGCGTCAGCAAGTACCCTGACCCTAACACGTTTCCGTACCCTCACCTGTGTCCTAAACCTTGCCGTTCCCTAACGCTAACCCTAGCCCGGAATGGAAACCTACCACAAAACCTACACCTTTCCCTACGCTGTACCCTAATCCTAATCCGTACGCTGACACTGACCCGTGCATCAGCACGTACCCTGACCCTAACATGTTTCCATACACTCACCTGTGCCCTAAACCTTGCCGTTCCTTAACCCTAACCCTAACCCGGAATGCAAACCTACCACCATCCCTACACCTTACCCTACGCCGTACCCTAATCCTAATCTGTACACTGACATTGACCCGTGCGTCAGCACATACCCTCACCCTAACATGTTTCCGTACCCTCACCTGTGCCCTAAACCTTGCCGTTCCCTAAGCCTAACCCTACGCCGGCACGGAATTCTACCACCAACCCTACACGTTACCCTACGCCGTACCCTAATCCTAACCCGTGCGTCAGCATGTACCCTGACCCTAACACGTTTCCGTACCCTCACCTGTGCCCTAAACCTTGCCGTTCCCTAACCTAAGCCTAGCCCGGAATGGGAAACTACCACCATCCCTACACCTTACCCTACGGCGTACCCTAATCCTAATCTGTACGCTGACAATGACCCGTGCGTCAGCAAGTACCCTGACCCTAACACGTTTCCGTACCCTCACCTGTGCCCTAAACCTTGCAGTTCCCTAACCCTAACCCTAGCCCGGAATGGAAACCTACCACCAACCCTACACGTTACCCTACGCCGTACCCTAATCCTAACCCGTGCGTCAGCATGTACCCTGACCCTAACACGTTTCCGTACCCTCACCTGTGTCCTAAACATTGCCGTTCCCTAACCCTAGCGCGGAATGGAAACCTACCACAAAACCTGCACCTTACCCTACGCCGTACCCTAATCCTAACCCGTGCGTCAGCACGTACCCTGACCCTAACACGTTTCCGTACCCTCACCTGTGCCCTAAACCTTGCAGTTCCGTAACCCTAACCCTAGCCCGGAACGGAAACCTACCAACAACCCTACACCTTACCCGACGCCGTACCCTAATCCTAATCCGTACGCTGACACTGACCCGTGCGTCAGCAAGTACCCTGACCCTAACACGTTTCCGTACCCTCACCTGTGTCCTAAACCTTGCCGTTCCCTAACGCTAACCCTAGCCCGGAATGGAAACCTACCACAAAACCTACACCTTTCCCTACGCCGTACCCTAATCCTAATCCGTACGCTGACACTGACCCGTGCATCAGCACGTACCCTGACCCTAACATGTTTCCGTACACTCACCTGTGCCCTAAACCTTGCCGTTCCTTAACCCTAACCGTAACCCGGAATGCAAACCTACCACCATCCCTACACCTTACCCTACGCCGTACCCTAATCCTAATCTGTACACTGACATTGACCCGTGCGTCAGCACATACCCTCACCCTAACATGTTTCCGTACCCTCACCTGTGCCCTAAACCTTGCCGTTCCCTAAGCCTAACCCTACGCCGGCACGGAATTCTACCACCAACCCTACACGTTACCCTACGCCGTACCCTAATCCTAACCCGTGCGTCAGCATGTACCCTGACCCTAACACGTTTCCGTACCCTCACCTGTGCCCTAAACCTTGCAGTTCCCTAACCCTAACCCTAGCCCGGAATGGAAACCTACCACCAACCCTACACCTTACCCTACGCCGTACCCAAATCCTAATCCGTACGGTGACACTGACCCGTGCGTCAGCAAGTATCCTGACCCTATCACGTTTCCGTACCCTCACCTGTGTCCTAAACCTTGCAGTTCCCTAACCCTAACCCTAGCGAGGAATGGAAACCTACCACAAAACCTACACCTTACCCTACGCAATACCCTAATCCTAATCCGTACGCTGACACTGACCCGTGCATCAGCACGTACCCTGACCCTAACATGTTTCCGTACACTCACCTGTGCCCTAAACCTTGCCGTTCCCTAACCCTAAGCCTAGCCCGGAACGGGAACCTACCACCATCCCTACACCTTACCCTACACCGTACCCTAATCCTAATCTGTACGCTGACAATGACCCGTGCGTCAGCAAGTACCCTGACCCTAACACGTTTCCGTACCCTCACCTGTGCCCTAAACCTTGCCGTTCCCTAAGGCTAACCCTAGGCCGGCACGGAATCCTACCACCAACCCTACACGTTACCCTATGCCGTACCCTAATCCTAACCCGTGCGTCAGCATGTACCCTGACCCTAACACGTTTCCGTACCCTCACCTGTGCCCTAAACCTTGCAGTTCCCTAACCCTAACCCTAGCCCGGAATGGAAACCTACCACCAACCCTACACCTTACCCTACACCGTACCCTAATCCTAACCCGTGCGTAAGCATGTACCCTGACCCTAACACGTTTCCGTACCCTCACCTGTGTCCTAAACATTGCCGTTCCCTAACCCTAGCGCGGAATGGAAACCTACCACAAAACCTGCACCTTACCCTACGCCGTACCCTAATCCTAACCCGTGCGTCAGCATGTACCCTGACCCTAACACGTTTCCGTACCCTCACCTGTGCCCTAAACCTTGCAGTTCCCTAACCCTAACCCTAGCCCGGAATGGAAACCTACCACCAACCCTACACGTTACCCTACGCCGTACCCTAATCCTAACCCGTGCGTCAGCATGTACCCTGACCCTAACACGTTTCCGTACCCTCACCTGTGTCCTAAACATTGCCGTTCCCTAACCCTAGCGCGGAATGGAAACCTACCACAAAACCTGCACCTTACCCTACGCCGTACCCTAATCCTAACCCGTGCGTCAGCACGTACCCTGACCCTAACACGTTTCCGTACCCTCACCTGTGCCCTAAACCTTGCAGTTCCGTAACCCTAACCCTAGCCCGGAACGGAAACCTACCAACAACCCTACACCTTACCCGACGCCGTACCCTAATCCTAATCCGTACGCTGACACTGACCCGTGCGTCAGCAAGTACCCTGACCCTAACACGTTTCCGTACCCTCACCTGTGTCCTAAACCTTGCCGTTCCCTAACGCTAACCCTAGCCCGGAATGGAAACCTACCACAAAACCTACACCTTTCCCTACGCCGTACCCTAATCCTAATCCGTACGCTGACACTGACCCGTGCATCAGCACGTACCCTGACCCTAACATGTTTCCGTACACTCACCTGTGCCCTAAACCTTGCCGTTCCTTAACCCTAACCGTAACCCGGAATGCAAACCTACCACCATCCCTACACCTTACCCTACGCCGTACCCTAATCCTAATCTGTACACTGACATTGACCCGTGCGTCAGCACATACCCTCACCCTAACATGTTTCCGTACCCTCACCTGTGCCCTAAACCTTGCCGTTCCCTAAGCCTAACCCTACGCCGGCACGGAATTCTACCACCAACCCTACACGTTACCCTACGCCGTACCCTAATCCTAACCCGTGCGTCAGCATGTACCCTGACCCTAACACGTTTCCGTACCCTCACCTGTGCCCTAAACCTTGCAGTTCCCTAACCCTAACCCTAGCCCGGAATGGAAACCTACCACCAACCCTACACCTTACCCTACGCCGTACCCAAATCCTAATCCGTACGGTGACACTGACCCGTGCGTCAGCAAGTATCCTGACCCTATCACGTTTCCGTACCCTCACCTGTGTCCTAAACCTTGCAGTTCCCTAACCCTAACCCTAGCGAGGAATGGAAACCTACCACAAAACCTACACCTTACCCTACGCAATACCCTAATCCTAATCCGTACGCTGACACTGACCCGTGCATCAGCACGTACCCTGACCCTAACATGTTTCCGTACACTCACCTGTGCCCTAAACCTTGCCGTTCCCTAACCCTAAGCCTAGCCCGGAACGGGAACCTACCACCATCCCTACACCTTACCCTACACCGTACCCTAATCCTAATCTGTACGCTGACAATGACCCGTGCGTCAGCAAGTACCCTGACCCTAACACGTTTCCGTACCCTCACCTGTGCCCTAAACCTTGCCGTTCCCTAAGGCTAACCCTAGGCCGGCACGGAATCCTACCACCAACCCTACACGTTACCCTATGCCGTACCCTAATCCTAACCCGTGCGTCAGCATGTACCCTGACCCTAACACGTTTCCGTACCCTCACCTGTGCCCTAAACCTTGCAGTTCTCTAACCCTAACCCTAGCCCGGAATGGAAACCTACCACCAACCCTACACGTTACCCTACGCCGTACCCTAATCCTAACCCGTGCGTAAGCATGTACCCTGACGCTAACACGTTTCCGTACCCTCACCTGTGTCCTAAACATTGCCGTTCCCTAACCCTAGCGCGGAATGGAAACCTACCACAAAACCTGCACCTTACCCTACGCCGTACCCTAATCCTAACCCGTGCGTCAGCACGTACCCTGACCCTAACACGTTTCCGTACCCTCACCTGTGCCCTAAACCTTGCAGTTCCGTAACCCTAACCCTAGCCCGGAACGGAAACCTACCAACAACCCTACACCTTACCCGACGCCGTACCCTAATCCTAATCCGTACGCTGACACTGACCCGTGCGTCAGCAAGTACCCTGACCCTAACACGTTTCCGTACCCTCACCTGTGTCCTAAACCTTGCCGTTCCCTAACGCTAACCCTAGCCCGGAATGGAAACCTACCACAAAACCTACACCTTTCCCTACGCCGTACCCTAATCCTAATCCGTACGCTGACACTGACCCGTGCATCAGCACGTACCCTGACCCTAACATGTTTCCATACACTCACCTGTGCCCTAAACCTTGCCGTTCCTTAACCCTAACCCTAACCCGGAATGCAAACCTACCACCATCCCTACACCTTACCCTACGCCGTACCCTAATCCTAATCTGTACACTGACATTGACCCGTGCGTCAGCACATACCCTCACCCTAACATGTTTCCGTACCCTCACCTGTGCCCTAAACCTTGCCGTTCCCTAAGCCTAACCCTACGCCGGCACGGAATTCTACCACCAACCCTACACGTTACCCTACGCCGTACCCTAATCCTAACCCGTGCGTCAGCATGTACCCTGACCCTAACACGTTTCCGTACCCTCACCTGTGCCCTAAACCTTGCAGTTCCCTAACCCTAACCCTAGCCCGGAATGGAAACCTACCACCAACCCTACACCTTACCCTACGCCGTACCCAAATCCTAATCCGTACGGTGACACTGACCCGTGCGTCAGCAAGTATCCTGACCCTATCACGTTTCCGTACCCTCACCTGTGTCCTAAACCTTGCAGTTCCCTAACCCTAACCCTAGCGAGGAATGGAAACCTACCACAAAACCTACACCTTACCCTACGCAATACCCTAATCCTAATCCGTACGCTGACACTGACCCGTGCATCAGCACGTACCCTGACCCTAACATGTTTCCGTACACTCACCTGTGCCCTAAACCTTGCTGTTCCCTAACCCTAAGCCTAGCCCGGAATGGGAACCTACCACCATCCCTACACCTTACCCTACGGCGTACCCTAATCCTAATCTGTACGCTGACAATGACCCGTGCGTCAGCAAGTACCCTGACCCTAACACGTTTCCGTACCCTCACCTGTGCCCTAAACCTTGCCGTTCCCTAAGGCTAACCCTAGGCCGGCACGGAATCCTACCACCAACCCTACACGTTACCCTATGCCGTACCCTAATCCTAACCAGTGCGTCAGCATGTACCCTGACCCTAACACGTTTCCGTACCCTCACCTGTGCCCTAAACCTTGCAGTTCCCTAACCCTAACCCTAGCCCGGAATGGAAACCTACCACCAACCCTACACCTTACCCTACACCGTACCCTAATCCTAACCCGTGCGTAAGCATGTACCCTGACCCTAACACGTTTCCGTACCCTCACCTGTGTCCTAAACATTGCCGTTCCCTAACCCTAGCGCGGAATGGAAACCTACCACAAAACCTGCACCTTACCCTACGCCGTACCCTAATCCTAACCCGTGCGTCAGCATGTACCCTGACCCTAACACGTTTCCGTACCCTCACCTGTGCCGTAAACCTTGCAGTTCCGTAACCCTAACCCTAGCCCGGAACGGAAACCTACCAACAACCCTACACCTTACCCGACGCCGTACCCTTATCCTAATCCGTACGCTGACACTGACCCGTGCGTCAGCAAGTACCCTGACCCTAACACGTTTCCGTACCCTCACCTGTGTCCTAAACCTTGCAGTTCCCTAACGCTAACCCTAGCCCGGAATGGAAACCTACCACCAACCCTACACCTTACCCTACGCCGTACCCAAATCCTAATCCGTATGGTGACACTGACCCGTGCGTCAGCAAGTATCCTGACCCTATCACGTTTCCGTACCCTCACCTGTGTCCTAAACCTTGCAGTTCCCTAACCCTAACCCTAGCGAGGAATGGAAACCTACCACAAAACCTACACCTTACCCTACGCAATACCCTAATCCTAATCCGTACGCTGACACTGACCCGTGCATCAGCACGTACCCTGACCCTAACATGTTTCCGTACACTCACCTGTGCCCTAAACCTTGCCGTTCCCTAACCCTAAGCCTAGCCCGGAATGGGAACCTACCACCATCCCTACACCTTACCCTACGGCGTACCCTAATCCTAATCTGTACGCTGACAATGACCCGTGCGTCAGCAAGTACCCTGACCCTAACACGTTTCCGTACCCTCACCTGTGCCCTAAACCTTGCCGTTCCCTAAGGCTAACCCTAGGCCGGCACGGAATCCTACCACCAACCCTACACGTTACCCTATGCCGTACCCTAATCCTAACCCGTGCGTCAGCATGTACCCTGACCCTAACACGTTTCCGTACCCTCACCTGTGCCCTAAACCTTGCAGTTCCCTAACCCTAAACCTAGCCCGGAATGGAAACCTACCACCAACCCTACACCTTACCCTACACCGTACCCTAATCCTAACCCGTGCGTAAGCATGTACCCTGACGCTAACACGTTTCCGTACCCTCACCTGTGTCCTAAACATTGCCGTTCCCTAACCCTAGCGCGGAATGGAAACCTACCACAAAACCTGCACCTTACCCTACGCCGTACCCTAATCCTAACCCGTGCGTCAGCATGTACCCTGACCCTAACACGTTTCCGTACCCTCACCTGTGCCCTAAACCTTGCAGTTCCCTAACCCTAACCCTAGCCCGGAATGGAAACCTACCACCAACCCTACACGTTACCCTACGCCGTACCCTAATCCTAACCCGTGCGTAAGCATGTACCCTGACCCTAACACGTTTCCGTACCCTCACCTGTGTCCTAAACATTGCCGTTCCCTAACCCTAGCGCGGAATGGAAACCTACCACAAAACCTGCACCTTACCCTACGCCGTACCCTAATCCTAACCCGTGCGTCAGCACGTACCCTGACCCTAACACGTTTCCGTACCCTCACCTGTGCCCTAAACCTTGCAGTTCCGTAACCCTAACCCTAGCCCGGAACGGAAACCTACCAACAACCCTACACCTTACCCGACGCCTTACCCTAATCCTAATCCGTACGCTGACACTGACCCGTGCGTCAGCAAGTACCCTGAACCTAACACGTTTCCGTACCCTCACCTGTGTCCTAAACCTTGCCGTTCCCTAACGCTAACCCTAGCCCGGAATGGAAACCTACCACAAAACCTACACCTTTCCCCTACGCCGTACCCTAATCCTAATCCGTACGCTGACACTGACCCGTGCATCAGCACGTACCCTGACCCTAACATGTTTCCGTACACTCACCTGAGCCCTAAACCTTGCCGTTCCTTAACCCTAACCCTAACCCGGAATGCAAACCTACCACCATCCCTACACCTTACCCTACGCCGTACCCTAATCCTAATCTGTACACTGACATTGACCCGTGCGTCAGCACATACCCTCACCCTAACATGTTTCCGTAACCTCACCTGTGCCCTAAACCTTGCCGTTCCCTAAGCCTAACCCTACGCCGGCACAGAATTCTACCACCAACCCTACACGTTACCCTACGCCGTACCCTAATCCTAACCCGTGCGTCAGCATGTACCCTGACCCTAACACGTTTCCGTACCCTCACCTGTGCCCTAAACCTTGCAGTTCCCTAACCCTAACCCTAGCCCGGAATGGAAACCTACCACCAACCCTACACCTTACCCTACGCCGTACCCAAATCCTAATCCGTACGGTGACACTGACCCGTGCGTCAGCAAGTATCCTGACCCTATCACGTTTCCGTACCCTCACCTGTGTCCTAAACCTTGCAGTTCCCTAACCCTAACCCTAGCGAGGAATGGAAACCTACCACAAAACCTACACCTTACCCTATGCAATACCCTAATCCTAATCCGTACGCTGACACTGACCCGTGCATCAGCACGTACCCTGACCCTAACATGTTTCCGTACACTCACCTGTGCCCTAAACCTTGCCGTTCCCTAACCCTAAGCCTAGCCCGGAACGGGAACCTACCACCAACCCTACACCTTACCCTACGGCGTACCCTAATCCTAATCTGTACGCTGACAATGACCCGTGCGTCAGCAAGTACCCTGACCCTAACACGTTTCCGTACCCTCACCTGTGCCCTAAACCTTGCCGTTCCCTAAGGCTAACCCTAGGCCGGCACGGAATCCTACCACCAACCCTACACGTTACCCTATGCCGTACCCTAATCCTAACCCGTGCGTCAGCATGTACCCTGACCCTAACACGTTTCCGTACCCTCACCTGTGCCCTAAACCTTGCAGTTCCCTAACCCTAACCCTAGCCCGGAATGGAAACCTACCACCAACACTACACGTTACCCTACGCCGTACCCTAATCCTAACCCGTGCGTCAGCATGTACCCTGATGCTAACACGTTTCCGTACCCTCACCTGTGTCCTAAACATTGCCGTTCCCTAACCCTAGCGCGGAATGGAAACCTACCACAAAACCTGCACCTTACCCTACGCCGTACCCTAATCCTAACCCGTGCGTCAGCACGTACCCTGACCCTAACACGTTTCCGTACTCTCACCTGTGCCCTAAACCTTGCAGTTCCGTAACCCTAACCCTAGCCCGGAACGGAAACCTACCAACAACCCTACACCTTACCCGACGCCGTACCCTAATCCTAATCCGTACGCTGACACTGACCCGTGCGTCAGCAAGTACCCTGACCCTAACACGTTTCCGTACCCTCACCTGTGTCCTAAACCTTGCCGTTCCCTAACGCTAACCCTAGCCCGGAATGGAAACCTACCACAAAACCTACACCTTTCCCTACGCCGTACCCTAATCCTAATCCGTACGCTGACACTGACCCGTGCATCAGCACGTACCCTGACCCTAACATGTTTCCATACACTCACCTGTGCCCTAAACCTTGCCGTTCCCTAAGCCTAACCCTACGCCGGCACGGAATTCTACCACCAACCCTACACGTTACCCTACGCCGTACCCTAATCCTAACCCGTGCGTCAGCATGTACCCTGACCCTAACACGTTTCCGTACCCTCACCTGTGCCCTAAACCTTGCAGTTCCCTAACCCTAACCCTAGCCCGGAATGGAAACCTACCACCAACCCTACACCTTACCCTACGCTGTACCCCAATCCTAATCCGTACGGTGACACTGACCCGTGCGTCAGCAAGTATCCTGACCCTATCACGTTTCCGTACCCTCACCTGTGTCCTAAACCTTGCAGTTCCCTAACCCTAACCCTAGCGAGGAATGGAAACCTACCACAAAACCTACACCTTACCCTACGCAATACCCTAATCCTAATCCGTACGCTGACACTGACCCGTGCATCAGCACGTACCCTGACGCTAACATGTTTCCGTACACTCACCTGTGCCCTAAACCTTGCCGTTCCCTAACCCTAAGCCTAGCCCGGAACGGGAACCTACAACCATCCCTACACCTTACCCTACGGCGTACCCTAATCCTAATCTGTACGCTGACAATGACCCGTGCGTCAGCAAGTACCCTGACCCTAACACGTTTCCGTACCCTCACCTGTGCCCTAAACCTTGCCGTTCCCTAAGGCTAACCCTAGGCCGGCATGGAATCCTACCACCAACCCTACACGTTACCCTATGCCGTACCCTAATCCTAACCCGTGCGTCAGCATGTACCCTGACCCTAACACGTTTCCGTACCCTCACCTGTGCCCTAAACCTTGCAGTTCCCTAACCCTAACCCTAGCCCGGAATGGAAACCTACCACCAACGCTACAGGTTACCCTACGCCGTACCCTAATCCTAACCCGTGCGTCAGCATGTACCCTGACCCTAACACGTTTCCGTACCCTCACCTGTGTCCTAAACATTGCCGTTCCCTAACCCTAGCGCGGAATGGAAACCTACCACAAAACCTGCACCTTACCCTACGCCGTACCCTAATCCTAACCCGTGCGTCAGCACGTACCCTGACCCTAACACGTTTCCGTACCCTCACCTGTGCCCTAAACCTTGCAGTTCCGTAACCCTAACCCTAGCCCGGAACGGAAACCTACCAACAACCCTACACCTTACCCGACGCCGTACCCTAATCCTAATCCGTACGCTGACACTGACCCGTGCGTCAGCAAGTACCCTGACCCTAACACGTTTCCGTACCCTCACCTGTGTCCTAAACCTTGCCGTTCCCTAACGCTAACCCTAGCCCGGAATGGAAACCTACCACAAAACCTACACCTTTCCCTACGCTGTACCCTAATCCTAATCCGTACGCTGACACTGACCCGTGCATCAGCACGTACCCTGACCCTAACATGTTTCCATACACTCACCTGTGCCCTAAACCTTGCCGTTCCTTAACCCTAACCCTAACCCGGAATGCAAACCTACCACCATCCCTACACCTTACCCTACGCCGTACCCTAATCCTAATCTGTACACTGACATTGACCCGTGCGTCAGCACATACCCTCACCCTAACATGTTTCCGTACCCTCACCTGTGCCCTAAACCTTGCCGTTCCCTAAGCCTAACCCTACGCCGGCACGGAATTCTACCACCAACCCTACACGTTACCCTACGCCGTACCCTAATCCTAACCCGTGCGTCAGCATGTACCCTGACCCTAACACGTTTCCGTACCCTCACCTGTGCCCTAAACCTTGCCGTTCCCTAACCTAAGCCTAGCCCGGAATGGGAAACTACCACCATCCCTACACCTTACCCTACGGCGTACCCTAATCCTAATCTGTACGCTGACAATGACCCGTGCGTCAGCAAGTACCCTGACCCTAACACGTTTCCGTACCCTCACCTGTGCCCTAAACCTTGCCGTTCCCTAAGGCTAACCCTAGGCCGGCACGGAATCCTACCACCAACCCTACACGTTACCCTATGCCGTACCCTAATCCTAACCCGTGCGTCAGCATGTACCCTGACCCTAACACGTTTCCGTACCCTCACCTGTGCCCTAAACCTTGCAGTTCCCTAACCCTAACCCTAGCCCGGAATGGAAACCTACCACCAACCCTACACCTTACCCTACACCGTACCCTAATCCTAACCCGTGCGTAAGCATGTACCCTGACCCTAACACGTTTCCGTACCCTCACCTGTGTCCTAAACATTGCCGTTCCCTAACCCTAGCGCGGAATGGAAACCTACCACAAAACCTGCACCTTACCCTACGCCGTACCCTAATCCTAACCCGTGCGTCAGCATGTACCCTGACCCTAACACGTTTCCGTACCCTCACCTGTGCCCTAAACCTTGCAGTTCCCTAACCCTAACCCTAGCCCGGAATGGAAACCTACCACCAACCCTACACGTTACCCTACGCCGTACCCTAATCCTAACCCGTGCGTCAGCATGTACCCTGACCCTAACACGTTTCCGTACCCTCACCTGTGTCCTAAACATTGCCGTTCCCTAACCCTAGCGCGGAATGGAAACCTACCACAAAACCTGCACCTTACCCTACGCCGTACCCTAATCCTAACCCGTGCGTCAGCACGTACCCTGACCCTAACACGTTTCCGTACCCTCACCTGTGCCCTAAACCTTGCAGTTCCGTAACCCTAACCCTAGCCCGGAACGGAAACCTACCAACAACCCTACACCTTACCCGACGCCGTACCCTAATCCTAATCCGTACGCTGACACTGACCCGTGCGTCAGCAAGTACCCTGACCCTAACACGTTTCCGTACCCTCACCTGTGTCCTAAACCTTGCCGTTCCCTAACGCTAACCCTAGCCCGGAATGGAAACCTACCACAAAACCTACACCTTTCCCTACGCCGTACCCTAATCCTAATCCGTACGCTGACACTGACCCGTGCATCAGCACGTACCCTGACCCTAACATGTTTCCGTACACTCACCTGTGCCCTAAACCTTGCCGTTCCTTAACCCTAACCGTAACCCGGAATGCAAACCTACCACCATCCCTACACCTTACCCTACGCCGTACCCTAATCCTAATCTGTACACTGACATTGACCCGTGCGTCAGCACATACCCTCACCCTAACATGTTTCCGTACCCTCACCTGTGCCCTAAACCTTGCCGTTCCCTAAGCCTAACCCTACGCCGGCACGGAATTCTACCACCAACCCTACACGTTACCCTACACCGTACCCTAATCCTAACCCGTGCGTCAGCATGTACCCTGACCCTAACACGTTTCCGTACCCTCACCTGTGCCCTAAACCTTGCAGTTCCCTAACCCTAACCCTAGCCCGGAATGGAAACCTACCACCAACCCTACACCTTACCCTACGCCGTACCCAAATCCTAATCCGTACGGTGACACTGACCCGTGCGTCAGCAAGTATCCTGACCCTATCACGTTTCCGTACCCTCACCTGTGTCCTAAACCTTGCAGTTCCCTAACCCTAACCCTAGCGAGGAATGGAAACCTACCACAAAACCTACACCTTACCCTACGCAATACCCTAATCCTAATCCGTACGCTGACACTGACCCGTGCATCAGCACGTACCCTGACCCTAACATGTTTCCGTACACTCACCTGTGCCCTAAACCTTGCCGTTCCCTAACCCTAAGCCTAGCCCGGAACGGGAACCTACCACCATCCCTACACCTTACCCTACACCGTACCCTAATCCTAATCTGTACGCTGACAATGACCCGTGCGTCAGCAAGTACCCTGACCCTAACACGTTTCCGTACCCTCACCTGTGCCCTAAACCTTGCCGTTCCCTAAGGCTAACCCTAGGCCGGCACGGAATCCTACCACCAACCCTACACGTTACCCTATGCCGTACCCTAATCCTAACCCGTGCGTCAGCATGTACCCTGACCCTAACACGTTTCCGTACCCTCACCTGTGCCCTAAACCTTGCAGTTCCCTAACCCTAACCCTAGCCCGGAATGGAAACCTACCACCAACCCTACACGTTACCCTACGCCGTACCCTAATCCTAACCCGTGCGTAAGCATGTACCCTGACGCTAACACGTTTCCGTACCCTCACCTGTGTCCTAAACATTGCCGTTCCCTAACCCTAGCGCGGAATGGAAACCTACCACAAAACCTGCACCTTACCCTACGCCGTACCCTAATCCTAACCCGTGCGTCAGCACGTACCCTGACCCTAACACGTTTCCGTACCCTCACCTGTGCCCTAAACCTTGCAGTTCCGTAACCCTAACCCTAGCCCGGAACGGAAACCTACCAACAACCCTACACCTTACCCGACGCCGTACCCTAATCCTAATCCGTACGCTGACACTGACCCGTGCGTCAGCAAGTACCCTGACCCTAACACGTTTCCGTACCCTCACCTGTGTCCTAAACCTTGCCGTTCCCTAACGCTAACCCTAGCCCGGAATGGAAACCTACCACAAAACCTACACCTTTCCCTACGCCGTACCCTAATCCTAATCCGTACGCTGACACTGACCCGTGCATCAGCACGTACCCTGACCCTAACATGTTTCCATACACTCACCTGTGCCCTAAACCTTGCCGTTCCTTAACCCTAACCCTAACCCGGAATGCAAACCTACCACCATCCCTACACCTTACCCTACGCCGTACCCTAATCCTAATCTGTACACTGACATTGACCCGTGCGTCAGCACATACCCTCACCCTAACATGTTTCCGTACCCTCACCTGTGCCCTAAACCTTGCCGTTCCCTAAGCCTAACCCTACGCCGGCACGGAATTCTACCACCAACCCTACACGTTACCCTACGCCGTACCCTAATCCTAACCCGTGCGTCAGCATGTACCCTGACCCTAACACGTTTCCGTACCCTCACCTGTGCCCTAAACCTTGCAGTTCCCTAACCCTAACCCTAGCCCGGAATGGAAACCTACCACCAACCCTACACCTTACCCTACGCCGTACCCAAATCCTAATCCGTACGGTGACACTGACCCGTGCGTCAGCAAGTATCCTGACCCTATCACGTTTCCGTACCCTCACCTGTGTCCTAAACCTTGCAGTTCCCTAACCCTAACCCTAGCGAGGAATGGAAACCTACCACAAAACCTACACCTTACCCTACGCAATACCCTAATCCTAATCCGTACGCTGACACTGACCCGTGCATCAGCACGTACCCTGACCCTAACATGTTTCCGTACACTCACCTGTGCCCTAAAGCTTGCTGTTCCCTAACCCTAAGCCTAGCCCGGAATGGGAACCTACCACCATCCCTACACCTTACCCTACGGCGTACCCTAATCCTAATCTGTACGCTGACAATGACCCGTGCGTCAGCAAGTACCCTGACCCTAACACGTTTCCGTACCCTCACCTGTGCCCTAAACCTTGCCGTTCCCTAAGGCTAACCCTAGGCCGGCACGGAATCCTACCACCAACCCTACACGTTACCCTATGCCGTACCCTAATCCTAACCAGTGCGTCAGCATGTACCCTGACCCTAACACGTTTCCGTACCCTCACCTGTGCCCTAAACCTTGCAGTTCCCTAACCCTAACCCTAGCCCGGAATGGAAACCTACCACCAACCCTACACCTTACCCTACACCGTACCCTAATCCTAACCTGTGCGTAAGCATGTACCCTGACCCTAACACGTTTCCGTACCCTCACCTGTGTCCTAAACATTGCCGTTCCCTAACCCTAGCGCGGAATGGAAACCTACCACAAAACCTGCACCTTACCCTACGCCGTACCCTAATCCTAACCCGTGCGTCAGCATGTACCCTGACCCTAACACGTTTCCGTACCCTCACCTGTGCCCTAAACCTTGCAGTTCCGTAACCCTAACCCTAGCCCGGAACGGAAACCTACCAACAACCCTACACCTTACCCGACGCCGTACCCTTATCCTAATCCGTACGCTGACACTGACCCGTGCGTCAGCAAGTACCCTGACCCTAACACGTTTCCGTACCCTCACCTGTGTCCTAAACCTTGCAGTTCCCTAACGCTAACCCTAGCCCGGAATGGAAACCTACCACCAACCCTACACCTTACCCTACGCCGTACCCAAATCCTAATCCGTATGGTGACACTGACCCGTGCGTCAGCAAGTATCCTGACCCTATCACGTTTCCGTACCCTCACCTGTGTCCTAAACCTTGCAGTTCCCTAACCCTAACCCTAGCGAGGAATGGAAACCTACCACAAAACCTACACCTTACCCTACGCAATACCCTAATCCTAATCCGTACGCTGACACTGACCCGTGCATCAGCACGTACCCTGACCCTAACATGTTTCCGTACACTCACCTGTGCCCTAAACCTTGCCGTTCCCTAACCCTAAGCCTAGCCCGGAATGGGAACCTACCACCATCCCTACACCTTACCCTACGGCGTACCCTAATCCTAATCTGTACGCTGACAATGACCCGTGCGTCAGCAAGTACCCTGACCCTAACACGTTTCCGTACCCTCACCTGTGCCCTAAACCTTGCCGTTCCCTAAGGCTAACCCTAGGCCGGCACGGAATCCTACCACCAACCCTACACGTTACCCTATGCCGTACCCTAATCCTAACCCGTGCGTCAGCATGTACCCTGACGCTAACACGTTTCCGTACCCTCACCTGTGCCCTAAACCTTGCAGTTCCCTAACCCTAGCGCGGAATGGAAACCTACCACAAAACCTGCACCTTACCCTACGCCGTACCCTAATCCTAACCCGTGCGTCAGCATGTACCCTGACCCTAACACGTTTCCGTACCCTCACCTGTGCCCTAAACCTTGCAGTTCCCTAACCCTAACCCTAGCCCGGAATGGAAACCTACCACCAACCCTACACGTTACCCTACGCCGTACCCTAATCCTAACCCGTGCGTCAGCATGTACCCTGACCCTAACACGTTTCCGTTCCCTCACCTGTGTCCTAAACATTGCCGTTCCCTAACCCTAGCGCGGAATGGAAACCTACCACAAAACCTGCACCTTACCCTACGCCGTACCCTAATCCTAACCCGTGCGTCAGCACGTACCCTGACCCTAACACGTTTCCGTACCCTCACCTGTGCCCTAAACCTTGCAGTTCCGTAACCCTAACCCTAGCCCGGAACGGAAACCTACCAACAACCCTACACCTTACCCGACGCCGTACCCTAATCCTAATCCGTACGCTGACACTGACCCGTGCGTCAGCAAGTACCCTGACCCTAACACGTTTCCGTACCCTCACCTGTGTCCTAAACCTTGCCGTTCCCTAACGCTAACCCTAGCCCGGAATGGAAACCTACCACAAAACCTACACCTTTCCCTACGCCGTACCCTAATCCTAATCCGTACGCTGACACTGACCCGTGCATCAGCACGTACCCTGACCCTAACATGTTTCCGTACACTCACCTGAGCCCTAAACCTTGCCGTTCCTTAACCCTAACCCTAACCCGGAATGCAAACCTACCACCATCCCTACACCTTACCCTACGCCGTACCCTAATCCTAATCTGTACACTGACATTGACCCGTGCGTCAGCACATACCCTCACCCTAACATGTTTCCGTAACCTCACCTGTGCCCTAAACCTTGCCGTTCCCTAAGCCTAACCCTACGCCGGCACAGAATTCTACCACCAACCCTACACGTTACCCTACGCCGTACCCTAATCCTAACCCGTGCGTCAGCATGTACCCTGACCCTAACACGTTTCCGTACCCTCACCTGTGCCCTAAACCTTGCAGTTCCCTAACCCTAACCCTAGCCCGGAATGGAAACCTACCACCAACCCTACACCTTACCCTACGCCGTACCCAAATCCTAATCCGTACGGTGACACTGACCCGTGCGTCAGCAAGTATCCTGACCCTATCACGTTTCCGTACCCTCACCTGTGTCCTAAACCTTGCAGTTCCCTAACCCTAACCCTAGCGAGGAATGGAAACCTACCACAAAACCTACACCTTACCCTATGCAATACCCTAATCCTAATCCGTACGCTGACACTGACCCGTGCATCAGCACGTACCCTGACCCTAACATGTTTCCGTACACTCACCTGTGCCCTAAACCTTGCCGTTCCCTAACCCTAAGCCTAGCCCGGAACGGGAACCTACCACCAACCCTACACCTTACCCTACGGCGTACCCTAATCCTAATCTGTACGCTGACAATGACCCGTGCGTCAGCAAGTACCCTGACCCTAACACGTTTCCGTACCCTCACCTGTGCCCTAAACCTTGCCGTTCCCTAAGGCTAACCCTAGGCCGGCACGGAATCCTACCACCAACCCTACACGTTACCCTATGCCGTACCCTAATCCTAACCCGTGCGTCAGCATGTACCCTGACCCTAACACGTTTCCGTACCCTCACCTGTGACCTAAACCTTGCAGTTCCCTAACCCTAACCCTAGCCCGGAATGGAAACCTACCACCAACACTACACGTTACCCTACGCCGTACCCTAATCCTAACCCGTGCGTCAGCATGTACCCTGATGCTAACACGTTTCCGTACCCTCACCTGTGTCCTAAACATTGCCGTTCCCTAACCCTAGCGCGGAATGGAAACCTACCACAAAACCTGCACCTTACCCTACGCCGTACCCTAATCCTAACCCGTGCGTCAGCACGTACCCTGACCCTAACACGTTTCCGTACTCTCACCTGTGCCCTAAACCTTGCAGTTCCGTAACCCTAACCCTAGCCCGGAACGGAAACCTACCAACAACCCTACACCTTACCCGACGCCGTACCCAAATCCTAATCCGTACGCTGACACTGACCCGTGCGTCAGCAAGTACCCTGACCCTAACACGTTTCCGTACCCTCACCTGTGTCCTAAACCTTGCCGTTCCCTAACGCTAACCCTAGCCCGGAATGGAAACCTACCACAAAACCTACACCTTTCCCTACGCCGTACCCTAATCCTAATCCGTACGCTGACACTGACCCGTGCATCAGCACGTACCCTGACCCTAACATGTTTCCGTACACTCACCTGTGCCCTAAACCTTGCCGTTCCTTAACCCTAACCCTAACCCGGAATGCAAACCTACCACCATCCCTACACCTTACCCTACGCCGTACCCTAATCCTAATCTGTACACTGACATTGACCCGTGCGTCAGCACATACCCTCACCCTAACATGTTTCCGTACCCTCACCTGTGCCCTAAACCTTGCCGTTCCCTAAGCCTAACCCTACGCCGGCACGGAATTCTACCACCAACCCTACACGTTACCCTACGCCGTACCCTAATCCTAACCCGTGCGTCAGCATGTACCCTGACCCTAACACGTTTCCGTACCCTCACCTGTGCCCTAAACCTTGCAGTTCCCTAACCCTAACCCTAGCCCGGAATGGAAACCTACCACCAACCCTACACCTTACCCTACGCTGTACCCAAATCCTAATCCGTACGGTGACACTGACCCGTGCGTCAGCAAGTATCCTGACCCTATCACGTTTCCGTACCCTCACCTGTGTCCTAAACCTTGCAGTTCCCTAACCCTAACCCTAGCGAGGAATGGAAACCTACCACAAAACCTACACCTTACCCTACGCAATACCCTAATCCTAATCCGTACGCTGACACTGACCCGTGCATCAGCACGTACCCTGACCCTAACATGTTTCCGTACACTCACCTGTGCCCTAAACCTTGCCGTTCCCTAACCCTAAGCCTAGCCCGGAACGGGAACCTACAACCATCCCTACACCTTACCCTACGGCGTACCCTAATCCTAATCTGTACGCTGACAATGACCCGTGCGTCAGCAAGTACCCTGACCCTAACACGTTTCCGTACCCTCACCTGTGCCCTAAACCTTGCCGTTCCCTAAGGCTAGCCCTAGGCCGGCATGGAATCCTACCACCAACCCTACACGTTACCCTATGCCGTACCCTAATCCTAACCCGTGCGTCAGCATGTACCCTGACCCTAACACGTTTCCGTACCCTCACCTGTGCCCTAAACCTTGCAGTTCCCTAACCCTAACCCTAGCCCGGAATGGAAACCTACCACCAACGCTACAAGTTACCCTACGCCGTACCCTAATCCTAACCCGTGCGTCAGCATGTACCCTGACCCTAACACGTTTCCGTACCCTCACCTGTGTCCTAAACATTGCCGTTCCCTAACCCTAGCGCGGAATGGAAACCTACCACAAAACCTGCACCTTACCCTACGCCGTACCCTAATCCTAACCCGTGCGTCAGCACGTACCCTGACCCTAACACGTTTCCGTACCCTCACCTGTGCCCTAAACCTTGCAGTTCCGTAACCCTAACCCTAGCCCGGAACGGAAACCTACCAACAACCCTACACCTTACCCGACGCCGTACCCTAATCCTAATCCGTACGCTGACACTGACCCGTGCGTCAGCAAGTACCCTGACCCTAACACGTTTCCGTACCCTCACCTGTGTCCTAAACCTTGCCGTTCCCTAACGCTAACCCTAGCCCGGAATGGAAACCTACCACAAAACCTACACCTTTCCCTACGCTGTACCCTAATCCTAATCCGTACGCTGACACTGACCCGTGCATCAGCACGTACCCTGACCCTAACATGTTTCCATACACTCACCTGTGCCCTAAACCTTGCCGTTCCTTAACCCTAACCCTAACCCGGAATGCAAACCTACCACCATCCCTACACCTTACCCTACGCCGTACCCTAATCCTAATCTGTACACTGACATTGACCCGTGCGTCAGCACATACCCTCACCCTAACATGTTTCCGTACCCTCACCTGTGCCCTAAACCTTGCCGTTCCCTAAGCCTAACCCTACGCCGGCACGGAATTCTACCACCAACCCTACACGTTACCCTACGCCGTACCCTAATCCTAGCCCGTGCGTCAGCATGTACCCTGACCCTAACACGTTTCCGTACCCTCACCTGTGCCCTAAACCTTGCAGTTCCCTAACCCTAACCCTAGCCCGGAATGGAAACCTACCACCAACCCTACACCTTACCCTACACCGTACCCTAATCCTAACCCGTGCGTAAGCATGTACCCTGACCCTAACACGTTTCCGTACCCTCACCTGTGCCCTAAACCTTGCAGTTCCCTAACCCTAACCCTAGCCCGGAATGGAAACCTACCACCAACCCTACACGTTACCCTACGCCGTACCCTAATCCTAACCCGTGCGTCAGCATGTACCCTGACCCTAACACGTTTCCGTACCCTCACCTGTGTCCTAAACATTGCCGTTCCCTAACCCTAGCGCGGAATGGAAACCTACCACAAAACCTGCACCTTACCCTACGCCGTACCCTAATCCTAACCCGTGCGTCAGCACGTACCCTGACCCTAACACGTTTCCGTACCCTCACCTGTGCCCTAAACCTTGCAGTTCCGTAACCCTAACCCTAGCCCGGAACGGAAACCTACCAACAACCCTACACCTTATCCGACGCCGTACCCTAATCCTAATCCGTACGCTGACACTGACCCGTGCGTCAGCAAGTACCCTGACCCTAACACGTTTCCGTACCCTCACCTGTGCCCTAAACCTTGCCGTTCCCTAAGGCTAACCCTAGGCCGGCACGGAATCCTACCACCAACCCTACACGTTACCCTATGCCGTACCCTAATCCTAACCCGTGCGTCAGCATGTACCCTGACCCTAACACGTTTCCGTACCCTCACCTGTGCCCTAAACCTTGCAGTTCCCTAACCCTAACCCTAGCCCGGAATGGAAACCTACCACCAACCCTACACGTTACCCTACGCCGTACCCTAATCCTAACCCGTGCGTAAGCATGTACCCTGACGCTAACACGTTTCCGTACCCTCACCTGTGTCCTAAACATTGCCGTTCCCTAACCCTAGCGCGGAATGGAAACCTACCACAAAACCTGCACCTTACCCTACGCCGTACCCTAATCCTAACCCGTGCGTCAGCACGTACCCTGACCCTAACACGTTTCCGTACCCTCACCTGTGCCCTAAACCTTGCAGTTCCGTAACCCTAACCCTAGCCCGGAACGGAAACCTACCAACAACCCTACACCTTACCCGACGCCGTACCCTAATCCTAATCCGTACGCTGACACTGACCCGTGCGTCAGCAAGTACCCTGACCCTAACACGTTTCCGTACCCTCACCTGTGTCCTAAACCTTGCCGTTCCCTAACGCTAACCCTAGCCCGGAATGGAAACCTACCACAAAACCTACACCTTTCCCTACGCCGTACCCTAATCCTAATCCGTACGCTGACACTGACCCGTGCATCAGCACGTACCCTGACCCTAACATGTTTCCATACACTCACCTGTGCCCTAAACCTTGCCGTTCCTTAACCCTAACCCTAACCCGGAATGCAAACCTACCACCATCCCTACACCTTACCCTACGCCGTACCCTAATCCTAATCTGTACACTGACATTGACCCGTGCGTCAGCACATACCCTCACCCTAACATGTTTCCGTACCCTCACCTGTGCCCTAAACCTTGCCGTTCCCTAAGCCTAACCCTACGCCGGCACGGAATTCTACCACCAACCCTACACGTTACCCTACGCCGTACCCTAATCCTAACCCGTGCGTCAGCATGTACCCTGACCCTAACACGTTTCCGTACCCTCACCTGTGCCCTAAACCTTGCAGTTCCCTAACCCTAACCCTAGCCCGGAATGGAAACCTACCACCAACCCTACACCTTACCCTACGCCGTACCCAAATCCTAATCCGTACGGTGACACTGACCCGTGCGTCAGCAAGTATCCTGACCCTATCACGTTTCCGTACCCTCACCTGTGTCCTAAACCTTGCAGTTCCCTAACCCTAACCCTAGCGAGGAATGGAAACCTACCACAAAACCTACACCTTACCCTACGCAATACCCTAATCCTAATCCGTACGCTGACACTGACCCGTGCATCAGCACGTACCCTGACCCTAACATGTTTCCGTACACTCACCTGTGCCCTAAACCTTGCTGTTCCCTAACCCTAAGCCTAGCCCGGAATGGGAACCTACCACCATCCCTACACCTTACCCTACGGCGTACCCTAATCCTAATCTGTACGCTGACAATGACCCGTGCGTCAGCAAGTACCCTGACCCTAACACGTTTCCGTACCCTCACCTGTGCCCTAAACCTTGCCGTTCCCTAAGGCTAACCCTAGGCCGGCACGGAATCCTACCACCAACCCTACACGTTACCCTATGCCGTACCCTAATCCTAACCAGTGCGTCAGCATGTACCCTGACCCTAACACGTTTCCGTACCCTCACCTGTGCCCTAAACCTTGCAGTTCCCTAACCCTAACCCTAGCCCGGAATGGAAACCTACCACCAACCCTACACCTTACCCTACACCGTACCCTAATCCTAACCCGTGCGTAAGCATGTACCCTGACCCTAACACGTTTCCGTACCCTCACCTGTGTCCTAAACATTGCCGTTCCCTAACCCTAGCGCGGAATGGAAACCTACCACAAAACCTGCACCTTACCCTACGCCGTACCCTAATCCTAACCCGTGCGTCAGCATGTACCCTGACCCTAACACGTTTCCGTACCCTCACCTGTGCCCTAAACCTTGCAGTTCCGTAACCCTAACCCTAGCCCGGAACGGAAACCTACCAACAACCCTACACCTTACCCGACGCCGTACCCTTATCCTAATCCGTACGCTGACACTGACCCGTGCGTCAGCAAGTACCCTGACCCTAACACGTTACCGTACCCTCACCTGTGTCCTAAACCTTGCAGTTCCCTAACGCTAACCCTAGCCCGGAATGGAAACCTACCACCAACCCTACACCTTACCCTACGCCGTACCCAAATCCTAATCCGTACGGTGACACTGACCCGTGCGTCAGCAAGTATCCTGACCCTATCACGTTTCCGTACCCTCACCTGTGTCCTAAACCTTGCAGTTCCCTAACCCTAACCCTAGCGAGGAATGGAAACCTACCACAAAACCTACACCTTACCCTACGCAATACCCTAATCCTAATCCGTACGCTGACACTGACCCGTGCATCAGCACATACCCTGACCCTAACATGTTTCCGTACACTCACCTGTGCCCTAAACCTTGCCGTTCCCTAACCCTAAGCCTAGCCCGGAACGGGAACCTACCACCATCCCTACACCTTACCCTACACCGTACCCTAATCCTAATCTGTACGCTGACAATGACCCGTGCGTCAGCAAGTACCCTGACCCTAACACGTTTCCGTACGCTCACCTGTGCCCTAAACCTTGCCGTTCCCTAAGGCTAACCCTAGGCCGGCACGGAATCCTACCACCAACCCTACACGTTACCCTATGCCGTACCCTAATCCTAACCCGTGCGTCAGCACGTACCCTGACCCTAACACGTTTCCGTACCCTCACCTGTGCCCTAAACCTTGCAGTTCCGTAACCCTAACCCTAGCCCGGAACGGAAACCTACCAACAACCCTACACCTTACCCGACGCCGTACCCTAATCCTAATCCGTACGCTGACACTGACCCGTGCGTCAGCAAGTACCCTGACCCTAACACGTTTCCGTACCCTCACCTGTGTCCTAAACCTTGCCGTTCCCTAACGCTAACCCTAGCCCGGAATGGAAACCTACCACAAAACCTACACCTTACCCTACGCAATACCCTAATCCTAATCCGTAAGCTGACACTGACCCGTGCATCAGCACGTACCCTGACCCTAACATGTTTCCGTACACTCACCTGTGCCCTAAACCTTGCCGTTCCCTAACCCTAAGCCTAGCCCGGAACGGGAACCTACAACCATCCCTACACCTTACCCTACGGCGTACCCTAATCCTAATCTGTACGCTGACAATGACCCGTGCGTCAGCAAGTACCGTGACCCTAACACGTTTCCGTACCCTCACCTGTGCCCTAAACCTTGCCGTTCCCTAAGGCTAACACTAGGCCGGCATGGAATCCTACCACCAACCCTACACGTTACCCTATGCCGTACCCTAATCCTAACCCGTGCGTCAGCATGTACCCTGACACTAACACGTTTCCGTACCCTCACCTGTGCCCTAAACCTTGCAGTTCCCTAACCCTAACCCTAGCCCGGAATGGAAACCTACCACCAACCCTACACCTTACCCTACGCCGTACCCAAATCCTAATCCGTATGGTGACACTGACCCGTGCGTCAGCAAGTATCCTGACCCTATCACGTTTCCGTACCCTCACCTGTGTCCTAAACCTTGCAGTTCCCTAACCCTAACCCTAGCGAGGAATGGAAACCTACCACAAAACCTACACCTTACCCTACGCAATACCCTAATCCTAATCCGTACGCTGACACTGACCCGTGCATCAGCACGTACCCTGACCCTAACATGTTTCCGTACACTCACCTGTGCCCTAAACCTTGCCGTTCCCTAACCCTAAGCCTAGCCCGGAACGGGAACCTACCACCAACCCTACACCTTACCCTACGGCGTACCCTAATCCTAATCTGTACGCTGACAATGACCCGTGCGTCAGCAAGTACCGTGACCCTAACACGTTTCCGTACCCTCACCAGTGCCCTAAACCTTGCCGTTCCCTAAGGCTAACCCTAGGCCGGCACGGAATCCTACCACCAACCCTACACGTTACCCTATGCCGTACCCTAATCCTAACCAGTGCGTCAGCATGTACCCTGACCCTAACACGTTTCCGTACCCTCACCTGTGCCCTAAACCTTGCAGTTCCCTAACCCTAACCCTAGCCCGGAATGGAAACCTACCACCAACCCTACACGTTACCCTACGCCGTACCCTAATCCTAACCCGTGCGTCAGCATGTACCCTGACCCTAACACGTTTCCGTACCCTCACCTGTGTCCTAAACATTGCCGTTCCCTAACCCTAGCGCGGAATGGAAACCTACCACAAAACCTGCACCTTACCCTACGCCGTACCCTAATCCTAACCCATGCGTCAGCACGTACCCTGACCCTAACACGTTTCCGTACCCTCACCTGTGCCCTAAACCTTGCAGTTCCGTAACCCTAACCCTAGCCCGGAACGGAAACCTACCAACAACCCTACACCTTACCCGACGCCGTACCCTAATCCTAATCCGTACGCTGACACTGACCCGTGCGTCAGCAAGTACCCTGACCCTAACACGTTTCCGTACCCTCACCTGTGTCCTAAACCTTGCCGTTCCCTAACGCTAACCCTAGCCCAGAATGGAAACCTACCACAAAACCTACACCTTTCCCTACGCCGTACCCTAATCCTAATCCGTACGCTGACACTGACCCGTGCATCAGCACGTACCCTGACCCTAACATGTTTCCGTACACTCACCTGTGCCCTAAACCTTGCCGTTCCTTAACCCTAACCGTAACCCGGAATGCAAACCTACCACCATCCCTACACCTTACCCTACGCCGTACCCTAATCCTAATCTGTACACTGACATTGACCCGTGCGTCAGCACATACCCTCACCCTAACATGTTTCCGTACCCTCACCTGTGCCCTAAACCTTGCCGTTCCCTAAGCCTAACCCTACGCCGGCACGGAATTCTACCACCAACCCTACACGTTACCCTACGCCGTACCCTAATCCTAACCCGTGCGTCAGCATGTACCCTGACCCTAACACGTTTCCGTACCCTCACCTGTGCCCTAAACCTTGCAGTTCCCTAACCCTAACCCTAGCCCGGAATGGAAACCTACCACCAACCCTACACCTTACCCTACGCCGTACCCAAATCCTAATCCGTATGGTGACACTGACCCGTGCGTCAGCAAGTATCCTGACCCTATCACGTTTCCGTACCCTCACCTGTGTCCTAAACCTTGCAGTTCCCTAACCCTAACCCTAGCGAGGAATGGAAACCTACCACAAAACCTACACCGTACCCTACGCAATAACCTAATCCTAATCCGTACGCTGACACTGACCCGTGCATCAGCACGTACCCTGACCCTAACATGTTTCCGTACACTCACCTGTGCCCTAAACCTTGCCGTTCCCTAACCCTAAGCCTAGCCCGGAATGGGAACCTACCACCATCCCTACACCTTACCCTACGGCGTACCCTAATCCTAATCTGTACGCTGACAATGACCCGTGCGTCAGCAAGTACCCTGACCCTAACACGTTTCCGTACCCTCACCTGTGCCCTAAACCTTGCCGTTCCCTAAGGCTAACCCTAGGCCGGCACGGAATCCTACCACCAACCCTACACGTTACCCTATGCCGTACCCTAATCCTAACCCGTGCGTCAGCATGTACCCTGACCCTAACACGTTTCCGTACCCTCACCTGTGCCCTAAACCTTGCAGTTCCCTAACCCTAACCCTAGCCCGGAATGGAAACCTACCACCAACCCTACACCTTACCCTACACCGTACCCTAATCCTAACCCGTGCGTAAGCATGTACCCTGACCCTAACACGTTTCCGTACCCTCACCTGTGTCCTAAACATTGCCGTTCCCTAACCCTAGCGCGGAATGGAAACCTACCACAAAACCTGCACCTTACCCTACGCCGTACCCTAATCCTAACCCGTGCGTCAGCATGTACCCTGACCCTAACACGTTTCCGTACCCTCACCTGTGCCCTAAACCTTGCAGTTCCCTAACCCTAACCCTAGCCCGGAATGGAAACCTACCACCAACCCTACACGTTACCCTACGCCGTACCCTAATCCTAACCAGTGCGTCAGCATGTACCCTGACCCTAACACATTTCCGTACCCTCACCTGTGTCCTAAACATTGCCGTTCCCTAACCCTAGCGCGGAATGGAAACCTACCACAAAACCTGCACCTTACCCTACGCCGTACCCTAATCCTAACCCGTGCGTCAGCACGTACCCTGACCCTAACACGTTTCCGTACCCTCACCTGTGCCCTAAACCTTGCAGTTCCGTAACCCTAACCCTAGCCCGGAACGGAAACCTACCAACAACCCTACACCTTACCCGACGCCGTACCCTAATCCTAATCCGTACGCTGACACTGACCCGTGCGTCAGCAAGTACCCTGACCCTAACACGTTTCCGTACCCTCACCTGTGTCCTAAACCTTGCCGTTCCCTAACGCTAACCCTAGCCCAGAATGGAAACCTACCACAAAACCTACACCTTTCCCTACGCCGTACCCTAATCCTAATCCGTACGCTGACACTGACCCGTGCATCAGCACGTACCCTGACCCTAACATGTTTCCGTACACTCACCTGTGCCCTAAACCTTGCCGTTCCTTAACCCTAACCGTAACCCGGAATGCAAACCTACCACCATCCCTACACCTTACCCTACGCCGTACCCTAATCCTAATCTGTACACTGACATTGACCCGTGCGTCAGCACATACCCTCACCCTAACATGTTTCCGTACCCTCACCTGTGCCCTAAACCTTGCCGTTCCCTAAGCCTAACCCTACGCCGGCACGGAATTCTACCACCAACCCTACACGTTACCCTACGCCGTACCCTAATCCTAACCCGTGCGTCAGCATGTACCCTGACCCTAACACGTTTCCGTACCCTCACCTGTGCCCTAAACCTTGCAGTTCCCTAACCCTAACCCTAGCCCGAAATGGAAACCTACCACCAACCCTACACCTTACCCTACGCCGTACCCAAATCCTAATCCGTACGGTGACACTGACCCGTGCGTCAGCAAGTATCCTGACCCTATCACGTTTCCGTACCCTCACCTGTGTCCTAAACCTTGCAGTTCCCTAACCCTAACCCTAGCGAGGAATGGAAACCTACCACAAAACCTACACCTTACCCTACGCAATACCCTAATCCTAATCCGTACGCTGACACTGACCCGTGCATCAGCACGTACCCTGACCCTAACATGTTTCCGTACACTCACCTGTGCCCTAAACTTGCCGTTCCCTAACCCTAAGCCTAGCCCGGAACGGGAACCTACCACCATCCCTACACCTTACCCTACGGCGTACCCTAATCCTAATCTGTACGCTGACAATGACCCGTGCGTCAGCAAGTACCCTGACCCTAACACGTTTCCGTACCCTCACCTGTGCCCTAAACCTTGCCGTTCCCTAAGGCTAACCCTAGGCCGGCACGGAATCCTACCACCAACCCTACACGTTACCCTATGCCGTACCCTAATCCTAACCCGTGCGTCAGCATGTACCCTGACCCTAACACGTTTCCGTACCCTCACCTGTGCCCTAAACCTTGCAGTTCCCTAACCCTAACCCTAGCCCGGAATGGAAACCTACCACCAACCCTACACGTTACCCTACGCCGTACCCTAATCCTAACCCGTGCGTCAGCATGTACCCTGACGCTAACACGTTTCCGTACCCTCACCTGTGTCCTAAACATTGCCGTTCCCTAACCCTAGCGCGGAATGGAAACCTACCACAAAACCTGCACCTTACCCTACGCCGTACCCTAATCCTAACCCGTGCGTCAGCACGTACCCTGACCCTAACACGTTTCCGTACCCTCACCTGTGCCCTAAACCTTGCAGTTCCGTAACCCTAACCCTAGCCCGGAACGGAAACCTACCAACAACCCTACACCTTACCCGACGCCGTACCCTAATCCTAATCCGTACGCTGACACTGACCCGTGCATCAGCAAGTACCCTGACCCTAACACGTTTCCGTACCCTCACCTGTGTCCTAAACCTTGCCGTTCCCTAACGCTAACCCTAGCCCGGAATGGAAACCTACCACAAAACCTACACCTTTCCCTACGCCGTACCCTAATCCTAATCCGTACGCTGACACTGACCCGTGCATCAGCACGTACCCTGACCCTAACATGTTTCCATACACTCACCTGTGCCCTAAACCTTGCCGTTCCTTAACCCTAACCCTAACCCGGAATGCAAACCTACCACCATCCCTACACCTTACCCTACGCCGTACCCTAATCCTAATCTGTACACTGACATTGACCCGTGCGTCAGCACATACCCTCACCCTAACATGTTTCCGTACCCTCACCTGTGCCCTAAACCTTGCCGTTCCCTAAGCCTAACCCTACGCCGGCACGGAATTCTACCACCAACCCTACACGTTACCCTACGCCGTACCCTAATCCTAACCCGTGCGTCAGCATGTACCCTGACCCTAACACGTTTCCGTACCCTCACCTGTGCCCTAAACCTTGCAGTTCCCTAACCCTAACCCTAGCCCGGAATGGAAACCTACCACCAACCCTACACCTTACCCTACGCCGTACCCAAATCCTAATCCGTACGGTGACACTGACCCGTGCGTCAGCAAGTATCCTGACCCTATCACGTTTCCGTACCCTCACCTGTGTCCTAAACCTTGCAGTTCCCTAACCCTAACCCTAGCGAGGAATGGAAACCTACCACAAAACCTACACCTTACCCTACGCAATACCCTAATCCTAATCCGTACGCTGACACTGACCCGTGCATCAGCACGTACCCTGACCCTAACATGTTTCCGTACACTCACCTGTGCCCTAAACCTTGCTGTTCCCTAACCCTAAGCCTAGCCCGGAATGGGAACCTACCACCATCCCTACACCTTACCCTACGGCGTACCCTAATCCTAATCTGTACGCTGACAATGACCCGTGCGTCAGCAAGTACCCTGACCCTAACACGTTTCCGTACCCTCACCTGTGCCCTAAACCTTGCCGTTCCCTAAGGCTAACCCTAGGCCGGCACGGAATCCTACCACCAACCCTACACGTTACCCTATGCCGTACCCTAATCCTAACCAGTGCGTCAGCATGTACCCTGACCCTAACACGTTTCCGTACCCTCACCTGTGCCCTAAACCTTGCAGTTCCCTAACCCTAACCCTAGCCCGGAATGGAAACCTACCACCAACCCTACACCTTACCCTACACCGTACCCTAATCCTAACCCGTGCGTAAGCATGTACCCTGACCCTAACACGTTTCCGTACCCTCACCTGTGTCCTAAACATTGCCGTTCCCTAACCCTAGCGCGGAATGGAAACCTACCACAAAACCTGCACCTTACCCTACGCCGTACCCTAATCCTAACCCGTGCGTCAGCATGTACCCTGACCCTAACACGTTTCCGTACCCTCACCTGTGCCCTAAACCTTGCAGTTCCGTAACCCTAACCCTAGCCCAGAACGGAAACCTACCAACAACCCTACACCTTACCCGACGCCGTACCCTTATCCTAATCCGTACGCTGACACTGACCCGTGCGTCAGCAAGTACCCTGACCCTAACACGTTTCCGTACCCTCACCTGTGTCCTAAACCTTGCAGTTCCCTAACGCTAACCCTAGCCCGGAATGGAAACCTACCACCAACCCTACACCTTACCCTACGCCGTACCCAAATCCTAATCCGTACGGTGACACTGACCCGTGCATCAGCAAGTATCCTGACCCTATCACGTTTCCGTATCCTCACCTGTGTCCTAAACCTTGCAGTTCCCTAACCCTAACCCTAGCGAGGAATGGAAACCTACCACAAAACCTACACCTTACCCTACGCAATACCCTAATCCTAATCCGTACGCTGACACTGACCCGTGCATCAGCACATACCCTGACCCTAACATGTTTCCGTACACTCACCTGTGCCCTAAACCTTGCCGTTCCCTAACCCTAAGCCTAGCCCGGAACGGGAACCTACCACCATCCCTACACCTTACCCTACACCGTACCCTAATCCTAATCTGTACGCTGACAATGACCCGTGCGTCAGCAAGTACCCTGACCCTAACACGTTTCCGTACCCTCACCTGTGCCCTAAACCTTGCCGTTCCCTAAGGCTAACCCTAGGCCGGCACGGAATCCTACCACCAACCCTACACGTTACCCTATGCCGTACCCTAATCCTAACCCGTGCGTCAGCACGTACCCTGACCCTAACACGTTTCCGTACCCTCACCTGTGCCCTAAACCTTGCAGTTCCGTAACCCTAACCCTAGCCCGGAACGGAAACCTACCAACAACCCTACACCTTACCCGACGCCGTACCCTAATCCTAATCCGTACGCTGACACTGACCCGTGCGTCAGCAAGTACCCTGACCCTAACACGTTTCCGTACCCTCACCTGTGTCCTAAACCTTGCCGTTCCCTAACGCTAACCCTAGCCCGGAATGGAAACCTACCACAAAACCTACACCTTTCCCTACGCCGTACCCTAATCCTAATCCGTACGCTGACACTGACCCGTGCATCAGCACGTACCCTGACCCTAACATGTTTCCGTACACTCACCTGTGCCCTAAACCTTGCCGTTCCTTAACCCTAACCCTAACCCGGAATGCAAACCTACCACCATCCCTACACCTTACCCTACGCCGTACCCTAATCCTAATCTGTACACTGACATTGACCCGTGCGTCAGCACATACCCTCACCCTAACATGTTTCCGTACCCTCACCTGTGCCCTAAACCTTGCCGTTCCCTAAGCCTAACCCTACGCCGGCACGGAATTCTACCACCAACCCTACACGTTACCCTACGCCGTACCCTAATCCTAACCCGTGCGTCAGCATGTACCCTGACCCTAACACGTTTCCGTACCCTCACCTGTGCCCTAAACCTTGCAGTTCCCTAACCCTAACCCTAGCCCGGAATGGAAACCTACCACCAACCCTACACCTTACCCTACGCCGTACCCAAATCCTAATCCGTACGGTGACACTGACCCGTGCGTCAGCAAGTATCCTGACCCTATCACGTTTCCGTACCCTCACCTGTGTCCTAAACCTTGCAGTTCCCTAACCCTAACCCTAGCGAGGAATGGAAACCTACCACAAAACCTACACCTTACCCTACGCACTACCCTAATCCTAATCCGTACGCTGACACTGACCCGTGCATCAGCACGTACCCTGACCCTAACATGTTTCCGTACACTCACCTGTGCCCTAAACCTTGCCGTTCCCTAACCCTAAGCCTAGCCCGGAATGGGAACCTACCACCAACCCTACACCTTACCCTACGGCGTACCCTAATCCTAATCTGTACGCTGACAATGACCCGTGCGTCAGCAAGTACCCTGACCCTAACACGTTTCCGTACCCTCACCTGTGCCCTAAACCTTGCCGTTCCCTAAGGCTAACCCTAGGCCGGCACGGAATCCTACCACCAACCCTACACGTTACCCTATGCCGTACCCTAATCCTAACCCGTGCGTCAGCATGTACCCTGACCCTAACACGTTTCCGTACCCTCACCTGTGCCCTAAACCTTGCAGTTCCCTAACCCTAACCCTAGCCCGGAATGGAAACCTACCACCAACCCTACACGTTACCCTACGCCGTACCCTAATCCTAACCCGTGCGTCAGCATGTACCCTGACGCTAACACGTTTCCGTACCCTCACCTGTGTCCTAAACATTGCCGTTCCCTAACCCTAGCGCGGAATGGAAACCTACCACAAAACCTGCACCTTACCCTACGCCGTACCCTAATCCTAACCCGTGCGTCAGCACGTACCCTGACCCTAACACGTTTCCGTACCCTCACCTGTGCCCTAAACCTTGCAGTTCCGTAACCCTAACCCTAGTCCGGAACGGAAACCTACCAACAACCCTACACCTTACCCGACGCCGTACCCTAATCCTAATCCGTACGCTGACACTGACCCGTGCATCAGCACGTACCCTGACCCTAACATGTTTCCGTACACTCACCTGTGCGCTAAACCTTGCCGTTCCTTAACCCTAACCCTAGCCCGGAATGGAAACCTACCACCATCCCTACACCTTACCCTACGCCGTACCCTAATCCTAATCCGTACGCTGACAGTAACCAGTGCGTCAGCAAGTACCCTGACCCTAACACGTTTCCGTACCCTCACCTGTGTCCAAAACCTTGCAGTTCCCTAACCCTAAACCCAGCGAGGAATGGAAACCTACCACAAAACCTACACCTTACCCTACAACATACCCTAATCCTAATCCGTACGCTGACACTGACCCGTGCTTCAACACGTACCCTGACCCTAACATGTTTCCGTACACTCACCTGTGCCCTAAACCTTGCCGTTCCCTAACCGTAACCCTAGCCAGGAACGGAAACCTACCACCATCCCCACACCTTACCCTACACCGTAGCCTAATCCTAAACTGTACGCAGACAATGACCCGTGCGTCAGCACATACCCTGACCCTAACACGTTTCCGTAACCTCACCTGTGCCCTAAACCTTTCCGTTCCCTAAGCCTAACCCTATGCCGGCACGGAATCCCACCACCAACCCTACACTTTACCCTACGCCGTACCCTAATCCTAACCCGTGCGTCAGCATGTACCCTGACCCTAACACGTTTCCGAACCCTCACCTGTGCCCTAAACCTTGCAGTTCCCTAACCCTAACCCTAGCCCGGAAAGGAAACCTACCACCAACCCTACACCTTACCTTACGCCGTAACCTAATCCTGATCCGTACGCTGACACTGACCCGTGCGTAAGCACGTACCCTGAACCTATCATGTTTCCGTACACTCACCTGTGCCCTAAACCTTGCCGTTCCCTAACCCTAACCCTAGCCAAGAACGGAAACCTACCACCATCCCTACACCTTACCCTACGCCGTACCCTAATCCTAATCTGTACGCTGACAATGACCCGTGCGTCAGCACATACAATGACCCTAACACGTTTCCGTACCCTCACCTGTGCCCTAAACCTTGCAGTTCCCTAAGCCTAACCCTAGCCTGGCATGGAATTCTACCACCAACCCCACACGTTACCCTACGCCGTACCCTAATCCTAACCCATGCGTCAGCATGTACCCTGACCCTAACACGTTTCCTTACCCTCACCTGTGCCCTAAACCTTGCAGTTCCCTAACTCTAACCATAGCCCGGAACGGAAACCTACCACCAACCCTACACCTTACCCTACGCCGTACCCTAATCCTAATCCGTACGCTGACACTAACCCGTGCGTCAGCAAGTACCCTGACCCTAACACGTTTCCGTACCCTCACGTGCGTCCGAAGCCTTGCCGTTCCCTAACACTAACCCTAGCGAAGAATGGAAACCTACCACAAAACCTACACCTTACCCTACGCCATACCCTATTCCTAATCCGTACGCTGACACTGACCCGTGCGCCAGCACGTACCCTGACCCTAACATGTTTCCGTACACTCACCTGTGCCCTAAACCTTGCCGTTCCCTAACCCTAACGCTAGCCCGGAACGGAAACCTACCACCATCCCTACACCTTACCCTACGCCGTACCCTAATCCTAATCTGTACGCTGACAATGACCCGTGCGTCAGCATGTACCCTGACCCTAACACGTTTCCGTACCCTCACTTGTGCCCTAAACCTTTCCGTTCCCTAAGCCTAATCCTAGGCCGGCACGGAATTCTACCACCAACCCTACACGTTACCCTACACCGTACCCTAATCCTAACCCGTGCTTCAGCATGTACCCTGACCCTAACACATTTCCGTATCCTCACCTGTGCCCTAAACCTTGCCGTTCCCTAACCCTAACCCTAGCCAAGAATGGAAACCTACCAGCATCCGTACACCTTACCCTACGCCGTACCCTAATCCTAATCTGTACGCTGACCATGACCCGTGCGTAAGCACATACCCTGACACTAACACGTTTCCGTACCCTCACCTGTGCCCTAAACCTTTCAGTTCCCTAACCCTAACCCTAGCCAGGAATGGAAACCTACCACCAACCCTACACCTTACCCTACGCCGTACCCTAATCCTAATCCGTACGGTGACACTGACCCGTGCGTCAGCAAGTACCCTGACCCTAACACTTTTCCTTACCCACACCTGTGTCCTAAACCTTGCCGTTCCCTAACCCTAAGCCTAACCCGGAATGGGAACCTACCACCATCCCTACACCTTACCCTACGGCGTACCCTAATCCTAATCTGTACGCTGACAATGACCCGTGCGTCAGAAAGTACCCTGACCCTAACACGTTTCCGTACCCTCACCTGTGCCCTAAACCTTGCCGTTCCCTAAGGCTAACCCTAGGCCGGCACGGAATCCTACCACCAACCCTACATGTTACCCTATGCCGTACCCTAATCCTAACCCGTGCGTCAGCATGTACCCTGACCCTAACACGTTTCCGTACCCTCACCTGTGCCCTAAACCTTGCAGTTCCCTAACCCTAACCCTAGCCCGGAATGGAAACCTACCACCAACCCTACACGTTACCCTACGCCGTACCCTAATCCTAACCCGTGCGTCAGCATGTACCCTGACGCTAACACGTTTCCGTACCCTCACCTGTGTCCTAAACATTGCCGTTCCCTAACCCTAGCGCGGAATGGAAACCTACCACAAAACCTGCACCTTACCCTACGCCGTACCCTAATCCTAACCCGTGCGTCAGCACGTACCCTGACCCTAACACGTTTCCGTACCCTCACCTGTGCCCTAAACCTTGCAGTTCCGTAACCCTAACCCTAGCCCGGAACGGAAACCTACCAACAACCCTACACCTTACCCGACGCCGTACCCTAATCCTAATCCGTACGCTGACACTGACCCGTGCGTCAGCAAGTACCCTGACCCTAACACGTTTCCGTACCCTCACCTGTGTCCTAAACCTTGCCGTTCCCTAACGCTAACCCTAGCCCGGAATGGAAACCTACCACAAAACCTACACCTTTCCCTACGCCGTACCCTAATCCTAATCCGTACGCTGACACTGACCCGTGCATCAGCACGTACCCTGACCCTAACATGTTTCCGTACACTCACCTGTGCCCTAAACCTTGCCGTTCCTTAACCCTAACCCTAACCCGGAATGCAAACCTACGACCATCCCTACACCTTACCCTACGCCGTACCCTAATCCTAATCTGTACACTGACATTGACCCGTGCGTCAGCACATACCCTCACCCTAACATGTTTCCGTACCCTCACCTGTGCCCTAAACCTTGCCGTTCCCTAAGCCTAACCCTACGCCGGCACGGAATTCTACCACCAACCCTACACGTTACCCTACGCCGTACCCTAATCCTAACCCGTGCGTCAGCATGTACCCTGACCCTAACACGTTTCCGTACCCTCACCTGTGCCCTAAACCTTGCAGTTCCCTAACCCTAACCCTAGCCCGGAATGGAAACCTACCACCAACCCTACACGTTACCCTACGCCGTTCCCTAATCCTAACCCGTGCGTCAGCATGTACCCTGACGCTAACACGTTTCCGTACCCTCACCTGTGTCCTAAACATTGCCGTTCCCTAACCCTAGCGCGGAATGGAAACCTACCACAAAACCTGCACCTTACCCTACGCCGTACCCTAATCCTAACCCGTGCGTCAGCACGTACCCTGACCCTAACACGTTTCCGTACCCTCACCTGTGCCCTAAACCTTGCAGTTCCGTAACCCTAACCCTAGCCCGGAACGGAAACCTACCAACAACCCTACACCTTACCCGACGCCGTACCCTAATCCTAATCCGTACGCTGACACTGACCCGTGCGTCAGCAAGTACCCTGACCCTAACACGTTTCCGTACCCTCACCTGTGTCCTAAACCTTGCCGTTCCCTAACGCTAACCCTAGCCCGGAATGGAAACCTACCACAAAACCTACACCTTTCCCTACGCCGTACCCTAATCCTAATCCGTACGCTGACACTGACCCGTGCATCAGCATGTACCCTGACCCTAACATGTTTCCGTACACTCACCTGTGCCCTAAACCTTGCCGTTCCTTAACCCTAACCCTAACCCGGAATGCAAACCTACCACCATCCCTACACCTTACCCTACGCCGTACCCTAATCCTAATCTGTACACTGGCATTGACCCGTGCGTCAGCACATACCCTCACCCTAACATGTTTCCGTACCCTCACCTGTGCCCTAAACCTTGCCGTTCCCTAAGCCTAACCCTACGCCGGCACGGAATTCTACCACCAACCCTACACGTTACCCTACGCCGTACCCTAATCCTAACCCGTGCGTCAGCATGTACCCTGACCCTAACACGTTTCCGTACCCTCACCTGTGCCCTAAACCTTGCAGTTCCCTAACCCTAACCCTAGCCCGGAATGGAAACCTACCACCAACCCTACACCTTACCCTACGCCGTACCCAAATCCTAATCCGTACGGTGACACTGACCCGTGCGTCAGCAAGTATCCTGACCCTATCACGTTTCCGTACCCTCACCTGTGTCCTAAACCTTGCAGTTCCCTAACCCTAACCCTAGCGAGGAATGGAAACCTACCACAAAACCTACACCTTACCCTACGCAATACCCTAATCCTAATCCGTATGCTGACACTGACCCGTGCATCAGCACGTACCCTGACCCTAACATGTTTCCGTACACTCACCTGTGCCCTAAACCTTGCCGTTCCCTAACCCTAAGCCTAGCCCGGAACGGGAACCTACAACCATCCCTACACCTTACCCTACGGCGTACCCTAATCCTAATCTGTACGCTGACAATGACCCGTGTGTCAGCAAGTACCCTGACCCTAACACGTTTCCGTACCCTCACCTGTGCCCTAAACCTTGCCGTTCCCTAAGGCTAACCCTAGGCCGGCACGGAATCCTACCACCAACCCTACACGTTACCCTATGCCGTACCCTAATCCTAACCCGTGCGTCAGCATGTACCCTGACCCTAACACGTTTCCGTACCCTCACCTGTGCCCTAAACTTTGCAGTTCCCTAACCCTAACCCTAGCCCGGAATGGAAACCTACCACCAACCCTACACGTTACCCTACGCCGTACCCTAATCCTAACCCGTGCGTCAGCATGTACCCTGACGCTAACATGTTCCCGTACCCTCACCTGTGTCCTAAACATTGCCGTTCCCTAACCCTAGCGCGGAATGGAAACCTACCACAAAACCTGCACCTTACCCTACGCCGTACCCTAATCCTAACCCGTGCGTCAGCACGTACCCTGACCCTAACACGTTTCCGTACCCTCACCTGTGCCCTAAACCTTGCAGTTCCGTAACCCTAACCCTAGCCCGGAACGGAAACCTACCAACAACCCTACACCTTACCCGACGCCGTACCCTAATCCTAATCCGTACGCTGACACTGACCCATGCGTCAGCAAGTACCCTGACCCTAACACGTTTCCGTACCCTCACCTCTGTCCTAAACCTTGCCTTTCCCTAACGCTAACCCTAGCCCGGAATGGAAACCTACCACAAAACCTACACCTTTCCCTACGCCGTACCCTAATCCTAATCCGTACGCTGACACTGACCCGTGCATCAGCACGTACCCTGACCCTAACATGTTTCCATACACTCACCTGTGCCCTAAACCTTGCCGTTCCTTAACCCTAACCCTAACCCGGAATGCAAACCTACCACCATCCCTACACCTTACCCTACGCCGTACCCTAATCCTAATCTGTACACTGACATTGACCCGTGCGTCAGCACATACCCTCACCCTAACATGTTTCCGTACCCTCACCTGTGCCCTAAACCTTGCCGTTCCCTAAGCCTAACCCTACACCGGCACGGAATTCTACCACCAACCCTACACGTTACCCTACGCCGTACCCTAATCCTAACCCGTGCGTCAGCATGTACCCTGACCCTAACACGTTTCCGTACCCTCACCTGTGCCCTAAACCTTGCAGTTCCCTAACCCTAACCCTAGCCCGGAATGGAAACCTACCACCAACCCTACACCTTACCCTACGCCGTACCCAAATCCTAATCCGTATGGTGACACTGACCCGTGCGTCAGCAAGTATCCTGACCCTATCACGTTTCCGTACCCTCACCTGTGTCCTAAACCTTGCAGTTCCCTAACCCTAACCCTAGCGAGGAATGGAAACCTACCACAAAACCTACACCTTACCCTACGCAATACCCTAATCCTAATCCGTACGCTGACACTGACCCGTGCATCAGCACGTACCCTGACCCTAACATGTTTCCGTACACTCACCTGTGCCCTAAACCTTGCCGTTCCCTAACCCTAAGCCTAGCCCGGAATGGGAACCTACCACCATCCCTACACCTTACCCTACGGCGTACCCTAATCCTAATCTGTACGCTGACAATGACCCGTGCGTCAGCAAGTACCCTGACCCTAACACGTTTCCGTACCCTCACCTGTGCCCTAAACCTTGCCGTTCCCTAAGGCTAACCCTAGGCCGGCACGGAATCCTACCACCAACCCTACACGTTACCCTATGCCGTACCCTAATCCTAACCCGTGCGTCAGCATGTACCCTGACCCTAACACGTTTCCGTACCCTCACCTGTGCCCTAAACCTTGCAGTTCCCTAACCCTAAACCTAGCCCGGAATGGAAACCTACCACCAACCCTACACCTTACCCTACACCGTACCCTAATCCTAACCCGTGCGTAAGCATGTACCCTGACGCTAACACGTTTCCGTACCCTCACCTGTGTCCTAAACATTGCCGTTCCCTAACCCTAGCGCGGAATGGAAACCTACCACAAAACCTGCACCTTACCCTACGCCGTACCCTAATCCTAACCCGTGCGTCAGCATGTACCCTGACCCTAACACGTTTCCGTACCCTCACCTGTGCCCTAAACCTTGCAGTTCCCTAACCCTAACCCTAGCCCGGAATGGAAACCTACCACCAACCCTACACGTTACCCTACGCCGTACCCTAATCCTAACCCGTGCGTCAGCATGTACCCTGACCCTAACACGTTTCCGTACCCTCACCTGTGTCCTAAACATTGCCGTTCCCTAACCCTAGCGCGGAATGGAAACCTACCACAAAACCTGCACCTTACCCTACGCCGTACCCTAATCCTAACCCGTGCGTCAGCACGTACCCTGACCCTAACACGTTTCCGTACCCTCACCTGTGCCCTAAACCTTGCAGTTCCGTAACCCTAACCCTAGCCCGGAACGGAAACCTACCAACAACCCTACACCTTACCCGACGCCGTACCCTAATCCTAATCCGTACGCTGACACTGACCCGTGCGTCAGCAAGTACCCTGACCCTAACACGTTTCCGTACCCTCACCTGTGTCCTAAACCTTGCCGTTCCCTAACGCTAACCCTAGCCCGGAATGGAAACCTACCACAAAACCTACACCTTTCCCTACGCCGTACCCTAATCCTAATCCGTACGCTGACACTGACCCGTGCATCAGCACGTACCCTGACCCTAACATGTTTCCGTACACTCACCTGAGCCCTAAACCTTGCCGTTCCTTAACCCTAACCCTAACCCGGAATGCAAACCTACCACCATCCCTACACCTTACCCTACGCCGTACCCTAATCCTAATCTGTACACTGACATTGACCCGTGCGTCAGCACATACCCTCACCCTAACATGTTTCCGTAACCTCACCTGTGCCCTAAACCTTGCCGTTCCCTAAGCCTAACCCTACGCCGGCACAGAATTCTACCACCAACCCTACACGTTACCCTACGCCGTACCCTAATCCTAACCCGTGCGTCAGCATGTACCCTGACCCTAACACGTTTCCGTACCCTCACCTGTGCCCTAAACCTTGCAGTTCCCTAACCCTAACCCTAGCCCGGAATGGAAACCTACCACCAACCCTACACCTTACCCTACGCCGTACCCAAATCCTAATCCGTACGGTGACACTGACCCGTGCGTCAGCAAGTATCCTGACCCTATCACGTTTCCGTACCCTCACCTGTGTCCTAAACCTTGCAGTTCCCTAACCCTAACCCTAGCGAGGAATGGAAACCTACCACAAAACCTACACCTTACCCTATGCAATACCCTAATCCTAATCCGTACGCTGACACTGACCCGTGCATCAGCACGTACCCTGACCCTAACATGTTTCCGTACACTCACCTGTGCCCTAAACCTTGCCGTTCCCTAACCCTAAGCCTAGCCCGGAACGGGAACCTACCACCAACCCTACACCTTACCCTACGGCGTACCCTAATCCTAATCTGTACGCTGACAATGACCCGTGCGTCAGCAAGTACCCTGACCCTAACACGTTTCCGTACCCTCACCTGTGCCCTAAACCTTGCCGTTCCCTAAGGCTAACCCTAGGCCGGCACGGAATCCTACCACCAACCCTACACGTTACCCTATGCCGTACCCTAATCCTAACCCGTGCGTCAGCATGTACCCTGACCCTAACACGTTTCCGTACCCTCACCTGTGCCCTAAACCTTGCAGTTCCCTAACCCTAACCCTAGCCCGGAATGGAAACCTACCACCAACACTACACGTTACCCTACGCCGTACCCTAATCCTAACCCGTGCGTCAGCATGTACCCTGATGCTAACACGTTTCCGTACCCTCACCTGTGTCCTAAACATTGCCGTTCCCTAACCCTAGCGCGGAATGGAAACCTACCACAAAACCTGCACCTTACCCTACGCCGTACCCTAATCCTAACCCGTGCGTCAGCACGTACCCTGACCCTAACACGTTTCCGTACTCTCACCTGTGCCCTAAACCTTGCAGTTCCGTAACCCTAACCCTAGCCCGGAACGGAAACCTACCAACAACCCTACACCTTACCCGACGCCGTACCCTAATCCTAATCCGTACGCTGACACTGACCCGTGCGTCAGCAAGTACCCTGACCCTAACACGTTTCCGTACCCTCACCTGTGTCCTAAACCTTGCCGTTCCCTAACGCTAACCCTAGCCCGGAATGGAAACCTACCACAAAACCTACACCTTTCCCTACGCCGTACCCTAATCCTAATCCGTACGCTGACACTGACCCGTGCATCAGCACGTACCCTGACCCTAACATGTTTCCGTACACTCACCTGTGCCCTAAACCTTGCCGTTCCTTAACCCTAACCCTAACCCGGAATGCAAACCTACCACCATCCCTACACCTTACCCTACGCCATACCCTAATCCTAATCTGTACACTGACATTGACCCGTGCGTCAGCACATACCCTCACCCTAACATGTTTCCGTACCCTCACCTGTGCCCTAAACCTTGCCGTTCCCTAAGCCTAACCCTACGCCGGCACGGAATTCTACCACCAACCCTACACGTTACCCTACGCCGTACCCTAATCCTAACCCGTGCGTCAGCATGTACCCTGACCCTAACACGTTTCCGTACCCTCACCTGTGCCCTAAACCTTGCAGTTCCCTAACCCTAACCCTAGCCCGGAATGGAAACCTACCACCAACCCTACACCTTACCCTACGCTGTACCCCAATCCTAATCCGTACGGTGACACTGACCCGTGCGTCAGCAAGTATCCTGACCCTATCACGTTTCCGTACCCTCACCTGTGTCCTAAACCTTGCAGTTCCCTAACCCTAACCCTAGCGAGGAATGGAAACCTACCACAAAACCTACACCTTACCCTACGCAATACCCTAATCCTAATCCGTACGCTGACACTGACCCGTGCATCAGCACGTACCCTGACCCTAACATGTTTCCGTACACTCACCTGTGCCCTAAACCTTGCCGTTCCCTAACCCTAAGCCTAGCCCGGAACGGGAACCTACAACCATCCCTACACCTTACCCTACGGCGTACCCTAATCCTAATCTGTACGCTGACAATGACCCGTGCGTCAGCAAGTACCCTGACCCTAACACGTTTCCGTACCCTCACCTGTGCCCTAAACCTTGCCGTTCCCTAAGGCTAACCCTAGGCCGGCATGGAATCCTACCACCAACCCTACACGTTACCCTATGCCGTACCCTAATCCTAACCCGTGCGTCAGCATGTACCCTGACCCTAACACGTTTCCGTACCCTCACCTGTGCCCTAAACCTTGCAGTTCCCTAACCCTAACCCTAGCCCGGAATGGAAACCTACCACCAACGCTACAGGTTACCCTACGCCGTACCCTAATCCTAACCCGTGCGTCAGCATGTACCCTGACCCTAACACGTTTCCGTACCCTCACCTGTGTCCTAAACATTGCCGTTCCCTAACCCTAGCGCGGAATGGAAACCTACCACAAAACCTGCACCTTACCCTACGCCGTACCCTAATCCTAACCCGTGCGTCAGCACGTACCCTGACCCTAACACGTTTCCGTACCCTCACCTGTGCCCTAAACCTTGCAGTTCCGTAACCCTAACCCTAGCCCGGAACGGAAACCTACCAACAACCCTACACCTTACCCGACGCCGTACCCTAATCCTAATCCGTACGCTGACACTGACCCGTGCGTCAGCAAGTACCCTGACCCTAACACGTTTCCGTACCCTCACCTGTGTCCTAAACCTTGCCGTTCCCTAACGCTAACCCTAGCCCGGAATGGAAACCTACCACAAAACCTACACCTTTCCCTACGCTGTACCCTAATCCTAATCCGTACGCTGACACTGACCCGTGCATCAGCACGTACCCTGACCCTAACATGTTTCCATACACTCACCTGTGCCCTAAACCTTGCCGTTCCTTAACCCTAACCCTAACCCGGAATGCAAACCTACCACCATCCCTACACCTTACCCTACGCCGTACCCTAATCCTAATCTGTACACTGACATTGACCCGTGCGTCAGCACATACCCTCACCCTAACATGTTTCCGTACCCTCACCTGTGCCCTAAACCTTGCCGTTCCCTAAGCCTAACCCTACGCCGGCACGGAATTCTACCACCAACCCTACACGTTACCCTACGCCGTACCCTAATCCTAACCCGTGCGTCAGCATGTACCCTGACCCTAACACGTTTCCGTACCCTCACCTGTGCCCTAAACCTTGCCGTTCCCTAACCTAAGCCTAGCCCGGAATGGGAAACTACCACCATCCCTACACCTTACCCTACGGCGTACCCTAATCCTAATCTGTACGCTGACAATGACCCGTGCGTCAGCAAGTACCCTGACCCTAACACGTTTCCGTACCCTCACCTGTGCCCTAAACCTTGCCGTTCCCTAAGGCTAACCCTAGGCCGGCACGGAATCCTACCACCAACCCTACACGTTACCCTATGCCGTACCCTAATCCTAACCCGTGCGTCAGCATGTACCCTGACCCTAACACGTTTCCGTACCCTCACCTGTGCCCTAAACCTTGCAGTTCCCTAACCCTAACCCTAGCCCGGAATGGAAACCTACCACCAACCCTACACCTTACCCTACACCGTACCCTAATCCTAACCCGTGCGTAAGCATGTACCCTGACCCTAACACGTTTCCGTACCCTCACCTGTGTCCTAAACATTGCCGTTCCCTAACCCTAGCGCGGAATGGAAACCTACCACAAAACCTGCACCTTACCCTACGCCGTACCCTAATCCTAACCCGTGCGTAAGCATGTACCCTGACCCTAACACGTTTCCGTACCCTCACCTGTGCCCTAAACCTTGCAGTTCCCTAACCCTAACCCTAGCCCGGAATGGAAACCTACCACCAACCCTACACGTTACCCTACGCCGTACCCTAATCCTAACCCGTGCGTCAGCATGTACCCTGACCCTAACACGTTTCCGTACCCTCACCTGTGTCCTAAACATTGCCGTTCCCTAACCCTAGCGCGGAATGGAAACCTACCACAAAACCTGCACCTTACCCTACGCCGTACCCTAATCCTAACCCGTGCGTCAGCACGTACCCTGACCCTAACACGTTTCCGTACCCTCACCTGTGCCCTAAACCTTGCAGTTCCGTAACCCTAACCCTAGCCCGGAACGGAAACCTACCAACAACCCTACACCTTACCCGACGCCGTACCCTAATCCTAATCCGTACGCTGACACTGACCCGTGCGTCAGCAAGTACCCTGACCCTAACACGTTTCCGTACCCTCACCTGTGTCCTAAACCTTGCCGTTCCCTAACGCTAACCCTAGCCCGGAATGGAAACCTACCACAAAACCTACACCTTTCCCTACGCCGTACCCTAATCCTAATCCGTACGCTGACACTGACCCGTGCATCAGCACGTACCCTGACCCTAACATGTTTCCGTACACTCACCTGTGCCCTAAACCTTGCCGTTCCTTAACCCTAACCGTAACCCGGAATGCAAACCTACCACCATCCCTACACCTTACCCTACGCCGTACCCTAATCCTAATCTGTACACTGACATTGACCCGTGCGTCAGCACATACCCTCACCCTAACATGTTTCCGTACCCTCACCTGTGCCCTAAACCTTGCCGTTCCCTAAGCCTAACCCTACGCCGGCACGGAATTCTACCACCAACCCTACACGTTACCCTACGCCGTACCCTAATCCTAACCCGTGCGTCAGCATGTACCCTGACCCTAACACGTTTCCGTACCCTCACCTGTGCCCTAAACCTTGCAGTTCCCTAACCCTAACCCTAGCCCGGAATGGAAACCTACCACCAACCCTACACCTTACCCTACGCCGTACCCAAATCCTAATCCGTACGGTGACACTGACCCGTGCGTCAGCAAGTATCCTGACCCTATCACGTTTCCGTACCCTCACCTGTGTCCTAAACCTTGCAGTTCCCTAACCCTAACCCTAGCGAGGAATGGAAACCTACCACAAAACCTACACCTTACCCTACGCAATACCCTAATCCTAATCCGTACGCTGACACTGACCCGTGCATCAGCACGTACCCTGACCCTAACATGTTTCCGTACACTCACCTGTGCCCTAAACCTTGCCGTTCCCTAACCCTAAGCCTAGCCCGGAACGGGAACCTACCACCATCCCTACACCTTACCCTACACCGTACCCTAATCCTAATCTGTACGCTGACAATGACCCGTGCGTCAGCAAGTACCCTGACCCTAACACGTTTCCGTACCCTCACCTGTGCCCTAAACCTTGCCGTTCCCTAAGGCTAACCCTAGGCCGGCACGGAATCCTACCACCAACCCTACACGTTACCCTATGCCGTACCCTAATCCTAACCCGTGCGTCAGCATGTACCCTGACCCTAACACGTTTCCGTACCCTCACCTGTGCCCTAAACCTTGCAGTTCTCTAACCCTAACCCTAGCCCGGAATGGAAACCTACCACCAACCCTACACGTTACCCTACGCCGTACCCTAATCCTAACCCGTGCGTAAGCATGTACCCTGACGCTAACACGTTTCCGTACCCTCACCTGTGTCCTAAACATTGCCGTTCCCTAACCCTAGCGCGGAATGGAAACCTACCACAAAACCTGCACCTTACCCTACGCCGTACCCTAATCCTAACCCGTGCGTCAGCACGTACCCTGACCCTAACACGTTTCCGTACCCTCACCTGTGCCCTAAACCTTGCAGTTCCGTAACCCTAACCCTAGCCCGGAACGGAAACCTACCAACAACCCTACACCTTACCCGACGCCGTACCCTAATCCTAATCCGTACGCTGACACTGACCCGTGCGTCAGCAAGTACCCTGACCCTAACACGTTTCCGTACCCTCACCTGTGTCCTAAACCTTGCCGTTCCCTAACGCTAACCCTAGCCCGGAATGGAAACCTACCACAAAACCTACACCTTTCCCTACGCCGTACCCTAATCCTAATCCGTACGCTGACACTGACCCGTGCATCAGCACGTACCCTGACCCTAACATGTTTCCATACACTCACCTGTGCCCTAAACCTTGCCGTTCCTTAACCCTAACCCTAACCCGGAATGCAAACCTACCACCATCCCTACACCTTACCCTACGCCGTACCCTAATCCTAATCTGTACACTGACATTGACCCGTGCGTCAGCACATACCCTCACCCTAACATGTTTCCGTACCCTCACCTGTGCCCTAAACCTTGCCGTTCCCTAAGCCTAACCCTACGCCGGCACGGAATTCTACCACCAACCCTACACGTTACCCTACGCCGTACCCTAATCCTAACCCGTGCGTCAGCATGTACCCTGACCCTAACACGTTTCCGTACCCTCACCTGTGCCCTAAACCTTGCAGTTCCCTAACCCTAACCCTAGCCCGGAATGGAAACCTACCACCAACCCTACACCTTACCCTACGCCGTACCCAAATCCTAATCCGTACGGTGACACTGACCCGTGCGTCAGCAAGTATCCTGACCCTATCACGTTTCCGTACCCTCACCTGTGTCCTAAACCTTGCAGTTCCCTAACCCTAACCCTAGCGAGGAATGGAAACCTACCACAAAACCTACACCTTACCCTACGCAATACCCTAATCCTAATCCGTACGCTGACACTGACCCGTGCATCAGCACGTACCCTGACCCTAACATGTTTCCGTACACTCACCTGTGCCCTAAACCTTGCTGTTCCCTAACCCTAAGCCTAGCCCGGAATGGGAACCTACCACCATCCCTACACCTTACCCTACGGCGTACCCTAATCCTAATCTGTACGCTGACAATGACCCGTGCGTCAGCAAGTACCCTGACCCTAACACGTTTCCGTACCCTCACCTGTGCCCTAAACCTTGCCGTTCCCTAAGGCTAACCCTAGGCCGGCACGGAATCCTACCACCAACCCTACACGTTACCCTATGCCGTACCCTAATCCTAACCAGTGCGTCAGCATGTACCCTGACCCTAACACGTTTCCGTACCCTCACCTGTGCCCTAAACCTTGCAGTTCCCTAACCCTAACCCTAGCCCGGAATGGAAACCTACCACCAACCCTACACCTTACCCTACACCGTACCCTAATCCTAACCCGTGCGTAAGCATGTACCCTGACCCTAACACGTTTCCGTACCCTCACCTGTGTCCTAAACATTGCCGTTCCCTAACCCTAGCGCGGAATGGAAACCTACCACAAAACCTGCACCTTACCCTACGCCGTACCCTAATCCTAACCCGTGCGTCAGCATGTACCCTGACCCTAACACGTTTCCGTACCCTCACCTGTGCCCTAAACCTTGCAGTTCCGTAACCCTAACCCTAGCCCGGAACGGAAACCTACCAACAACCCTACACCTTACCCGACGCCGTACCCTTATCCTAATCCGTACGCTGACACTGACCCGTGCGTCAGCAAGTACCCTGACCCTAACACGTTTCCGTACCCTCACCTGTGTCCTAAACCTTGCAGTTCCCTAACGCTAACCCTAGCCCGGAATGGAAACCTACCACCAACCCTACACCTTACCCTACGCCGTACCCAAATCCTAATCCGTATGGTGACACTGACCCGTGCGTCAGCAAGTATCCTGACCCTATCACGTTTCCGTACCCTCACCTGTGTCCTAAACCTTGCAGTTCCCTAACCCTAACCCTAGCGAGGAATGGAAACCTACCACAAAACCTACACCTTACCCTACGCAATACCCTAATCCTAATCCGTACGCTGACACTGACCCGTGCATCAGCACGTACCCTGACCCTAACATGTTTCCGTACACTCACCTGTGCCCTAAACCTTGCCGTTCCCTAACCCTAAGCCTAGCCCGGAATGGGAACCTACCACCATCCCTACACCTTACCCTACGGCGTACCCTAATCCTAATCTGTACGCTGACAATGACCCGTGCGTCAGCAAGTACCCTGACCCTAACACGTTTCCGTACCCTCACCTGTGCCCTAAACCTTGCCGTTCCCTAAGGCTAACCCTAGGCCGGCACGGAATCCTACCACCAACCCTACACGTTACCCTATGCCGTACCCTAATCCTAACCCGTGCGTCAGCATGTACCCTGACCCTAACACGTTTCCGTACCCTCACCTGTGCCCTAAACCTTGCAGTTCCCTAACCCTAAACCTAGCCCGGAATGGAAACCTACCACCAACCCTACACCTTACCCTACACCGTACCCTAATCCTAACCCGTGCGTAAGCATGTACCCTGACGCTAACACGTTTCCGTACCCTCACCTGTGTCCTAAACATTGCCGTTCCCTAACCCTAGCGCGGAATGGAAACCTACCACAAAACCTGCACCTTACCCTACGCCGTACCCTAATCCTAACCCGTGCGTCAGCATGTACCCTGACCCTAACACGTTTCCGTACCCTCACCTGTGCCCTAAACCTTGCAGTTCCCTAACCCTAACCCTAGCCCGGAATGGAAACCTACCACCAACCCTACACGTTACCCTACGCCGTACCCTAATCCTAACCCGTGCGTCAGCATGTACCCTGACCCTAACACGTTTCCGTACCCTCACCTGTGTCCTAAACATTGCCGTTCCCTAACCCTAGCGCGGAATGGAAACCTACCACAAAACCTGCACCTTACCCTACGCCGTACCCTAATCCTAACCCGTGCGTCAGCACGTACCCTGACCCTAACACGTTTCCGTACCCTCACCTGTGCCCTAAACCTTGCAGTTCCGTAACCCTAACCCTAGCCCGGAACGGAAACCTACCAACAACCCTACACCTTACCCGACGCCGTACCCTAATCCTAATCCGTACGCTGACACTGACCCGTGCGTCAGCAAGTACCCTGAACCTAACACGTTTCCGTACCCTCACCTGTGTCCTAAACCTTGCCGTTCCCTAACGCTAACCCTAGCCCGGAATGGAAACCTACCACAAAACCTACACCTTTCCCTACGCCGTACCCTAATCCTAATCCGTACGCTGACACTGACCCGTGCATCAGCACGTACCCTGACCCTAACATGTTTCCGTACACTCACCTGAGCCCTAAACCTTGCCGTTCCTTAACCCTAACCCTAACCCGGAATGCAAACCTACCACCATCCCTACACCTTACCCTACGCCGTACCCTAATCCTAATCTGTACACTGACATTGACCCGTGCGTCAGCACATACCCTCACCCTAACATGTTTCCGTAACCTCACCTGTGCCCTAAACCTTGCCGTTCCCTAAGCCTAACCCTACGCCGGCACAGAATTCTACCACCAACCCTACACGTTACCCTACGCCGTACCCTAATCCTAACCCGTGCGTCAGCATGTACCCTGACCCTAACACGTTTCCGTACCCTCACCTGTGCCCTAAACCTTGCAGTTCCCTAACCCTAACCCTAGCCCGGAATGGAAACCTACCACCAACCCTACACCTTACCCTACGCCGTACCCAAATCCTAATCCGTACGGTGACACTGACCCGTGCGTCAGCAAGTATCCTGACCCTATCACGTTTCCGTACCCTCACCTGTGTCCTAAACCTTGCAGTTCCCTAACCCTAACCCTAGCGAGGAATGGAAACCTACCACAAAACCTACACCTTACCCTATGCAATACCCTAATCCTAATCCGTACGCTGACACTGACCCGTGCATCAGCACGTACCCTGACCCTAACATGTTTCCGTACACTCACCTGTGCCCTAAACCTTGCCGTTCCCTAACCCTAAGCCTAGCCCGGAACGGGAACCTACCACCAACCCTACACCTTACCCTACGGCGTACCCTAATCCTAATCTGTACGCTGACAATGACCCGTGCGTCAGCAAGTACCCTGACCCTAACACGTTTCCGTACCCTCACCTGTGCCCTAAACCTTGCCGTTCCCTAAGGCTAACCCTAGGCCGGCACGGAATCCTACCACCAACCCTACACGTTACCCTATGCCGTACCCTAATCCTAACCCGTGCGTCAGCATGTACCCTGACCCTAACACGTTTCCGTACCCTCACCTGTGCCCTAAACCTTGCAGTTCCCTAACCCTAACCCTAGCCCGGAATGGAAACCTACCACCAACACTACACGTTACCCTACGCCGTACCCTAATCCTAACCCGTGCGTCAGCATGTACCCTGATGCTAACACGTTTCCGTACCCTCACCTGTGTCCTAAACATTGCCGTTCCCTAACCCTAGCGCGGAATGGAAACCTACCACAAAACCTGCACCTTACCCTACGCCGTACCCTAATCCTAACCCGTGCGTCAGCACGTACCCTGACCCTAACACGTTTCCGTACTCTCACCTGTGCCCTAAACCTTGCAGTTCCGTAACCCTAACCCTAGCCCGGAACGGAAACCTACCAACAACCCTACACCTTACCCGACGCCGTACCCTAATCCTAATCCGTACGCTGACACTGACCCGTGCGTCAGCAAGTACCCTGACCCTAACACGTTTCCGTACCCTCACCTGTGTCCTAAACCTTGCCGTTCCCTAACGCTAACCCTAGCCCGGAATGGAAACCTACCACAAAACCTACACCTTTCCCTACGCCGTACCCTAATCCTAATCCGTACGCTGACACTGACCCGTGCATCAGCACGTACCCTGACCCTAACATGTTTCCGTACACTCACCTGTGCCCTAAACCTTGCCGTTCCTTAACCCTAACCCTAACCCGGAATGCAAACCTACCACCATCCCTACACCTTACCCTACGCCGTACCCTAATCCTAATCTGTACACTGACATTGACCCGTGCGTCAGCACATACCCTCACCCTAACATGTTTCCGTACCCTCACCTGTGCCCTAAACCTTGCCGTTCCCTAAGCCTAACCCTACGCCGGCACGGAATTCTACCACCAACCCTACACGTTACCCTACGCCGTACCCTAATCCTAACCCGTGCGTCAGCATGTACCCTGACCCTAACACGTTTCCGTACCCTCACCTGTGCCCTAAACCTTGCAGTTCCCTAACCCTAACCCTAGCCCGGAATGGAAACCTACCACCAACCCTACACCTTACCCTACGCTGTACCCCAATCCTAATCCGTACGGTGACACTGACCCGTGCGTCAGCAAGTATCCTGACCCTATCACGTTTCCGTACCCTCACCTGTGTCCTAAACCTTGCAGTTCCCTAACCCTAACCCTAGCGAGGAATGGAAACCTACCACAAAACCTACACCTTACCCTACGCAATACCCTAATCCTAATCCGTACGCTGACACTGACCCGTGCATCAGCACGTACCCTGACCCTAACATGTTTCCGTACACTCACCTGTGCCCTAAACCTTGCCGTTCCCTAACCCTAAGCCTAGCCCGGAACGGGAACCTACAACCATCCCTACACCTTACCCTACGGCGTACCCTAATCCTAATCTGTACGCTGACAATGACCCGTGCGTCAGCAAGTACCCTGACCCTAACACGTTTCCGTACCCTCACCTGTGCCCTAAACCTTGCCGTTCCCTAAGGCTAACCCTAGGCCGGCATGGAATCCTACCACCAACCCTACACGTTACCCTATGCCGTACCCTAATCCTAACCCGTGCGTCAGCATGTACCCTGACCCTAACACGTTTCCGTACCCTCACCTGTGCCCTAAACCTTGCAGTTCCCTAACCCTAACCCTAGCCCGGAATGGAAACCTACCACCAACGCTACAGGTTACCCTACGCCGTACCCTAATCCTAACCCGTGCGTCAGCATGTACCCTGACCCTAACACGTTTCCGTACCCTCACCTGTGTCCTAAACATTGCCGTTCCCTAACCCTAGCGCGGAATGGAAACCTACCACAAAACCTGCACCTTACCCTACGCCGTACCCTAATCCTAACCCGTGCGTCAGCACGTACCCTGACCCTAACACGTTTCCGTACCCTCACCTGTGCCCTAAACCTTGCAGTTCCGTAACCCTAACCCTAGCCCGGAACGGAAACCTACCAACAACCCTACACCTTACCCGACGCCGTACCCTAATCCTAATCCGTACGCTGACACTGACCCGTGCGTCAGCAAGTACCCTGACCCTAACACGTTTCCGTACCCTCACCTGTGTCCTAAACCTTGCCGTTCCCTAACGCTAACCCTAGCCCGGAATGGAAACCTACCACAAAACCTACACCTTTCCCTACGCTGTACCCTAATCCTAATCCGTACGCTGACACTGACCCGTGCATCAGCACGTACCCTGACCCTAACATGTTTCCATACACTCACCTGTGCCCTAAACCTTGCCGTTCCTTAACCCTAACCCTAACCCGGAATGCAAACCTACCACCATCCCTACACCTTACCCTACGCCGTACCCTAATCCTAATCTGTACACTGACATTGACCCGTGCGTCAGCACATACCCTCACCCTAACATGTTTCCGTACCCTCACCTGTGCCCTAAACCTTGCCGTTCCCTAAGCCTAACCCTACGCCGGCACGGAATTCTACCACCAACCCTACACGTTACCCTACGCCGTACCCTAATCCTAACCCGTGCGTCAGCATGTACCCTGACCCTAACACGTTTCCGTACCCTCACCTGTGCCCTAAACCTTGCCGTTCCCTAACCTAAGCCTAGCCCGGAATGGGAAACTACCACCATCCCTACACCTTACCCTACGGCGTACCCTAATCCTAATCTGTACGCTGACAATGACCCGTGCGTCAGCAAGTACCCTGACCCTAACACGTTTCCGTACCCTCACCTGTGCCCTAAACCTTGCCGTTCCCTAAGGCTAACCCTAGGCCGGCACGGAATCCTACCACCAACCCTACACGTTACCCTATGCCGTACCCTAATCCTAACCCGTGCGTCAGCATGTACCCTGACCCTAACACGTTTCCGTACCCTCACCTGTGCCCTAAACCTTGCAGTTCCCTAACCCTAACCCTAGCCCGGAATGGAAACCTACCACCAACCCTACACCTTACCCTACACCGTACCCTAATCCTAACCCGTGCGTAAGCATGTACCCTGACCCTAACACGTTTCCGTACCCTCACCTGTGTCCTAAACATTGCCGTTCCCTAACCCTAGCGCGGAATGGAAACCTACCACAAAACCTGCACCTTACCCTACGCCGTACCCTAATCCTAACCCGTGCGTCAGCATGTACCCTGACCCTAACACGTTTCCGTACCCTCACCTGTGCCCTAAACCTTGCAGTTCCCTAACCCTAACCCTAGCCCGGAATGGAAACCTACCACCAACCCTACACGTTACCCTACGCCGTACCCTAATCCTAACCCGTGCGTCAGCATGTACCCTGACCCTAACACGTTTCCGTACCCTCACCTGTGTCCTAAACATTGCCGTTCCCTAACCCTAGCGCGGAATGGAAACCTACCACAAAACCTGCACCTTACCCTACGCCGTACCCTAATCCTAACCCGTGCGTCAGCACGTACCCTGACCCTAACACGTTTCCGTACCCTCACCTGTGCCCTAAACCTTGCAGTTCCGTAACCCTAACCCTAGCCCGGAACGGAAACCTACCAACAACCCTACACCTTACCCGACGCCGTACCCTAATCCTAATCCGTACGCTGACACTGACCCGTGCGTCAGCAAGTACCCTGACCCTAACACGTTTCCGTACCCTCACCTGTGTCCTAAACCTTGCCGTTCCCTAACGCTAACCCTAGCCCGGAATGGAAACCTACCACAAAACCTACACCTTTCCCTACGCCGTACCCTAATCCTAATCCGTACGCTGACACTGACCCGTGCATCAGCACGTACCCTGACCCTAACATGTTTCCGTACACTCACCTGTGCCCTAAACCTTGCCGTTCCTTAACCCTAACCGTAACCCGGAATGCAAACCTACCACCATCCCTACACCTTACCCTACGCCGTACCCTAATCCTAATCTGTACACTGACATTGACCCGTGCGTCAGCACATACCCTCACCCTAACATGTTTCCGTACCCTCACCTGTGCCCTAAACCTTGCCGTTCCCTAAGCCTAACCCTACGCCGGCACGGAATTCTACCACCAACCCTACACGTTACCCTACGCCGTACCCTAATCCTAACCCGTGCGTCAGCATGTACCCTGACCCTAACACGTTTCCGTACCCTCACCTGTGCCCTAAACCTTGCAGTTCCCTAACCCTAACCCTAGCCCGGAATGGAAACCTACCACCAACCCTACACCTTACCCTACGCCGTACCCAAATCCTAATCCGTACGGTGACACTGACCCGTGCGTCAGCAAGTATCCTGACCCTATCACGTTTCCGTACCCTCACCTGTGTCCTAAACCTTGCAGTTCCCTAACCCTAACCCTAGCGAGGAATGGAAACCTACCACAAAACCTACACCTTACCCTACGCAATACCCTAATCCTAATCCGTACGCTGACACTGACCCGTGCATCAGCACGTACCCTGACCCTAACATGTTTCCGTACACTCACCTGTGCCCTAAACCTTGCCGTTCCCTAACCCTAAGCCTAGCCCGGAACGGGAACCTACCACCATCCCTACACCTTACCCTACACCGTACCCTAATCCTAATCTGTACGCTGACAATGACCCGTGCGTCAGCAAGTACCCTGACCCTAACACGTTTCCGTACCCTCACCTGTGCCCTAAACCTTGCCGTTCCCTAAGGCTAACCCTAGGCCGGCACGGAATCCTACCACCAACCCTACACGTTACCCTATGCCGTACCCTAATCCTAACCCGTGCGTCAGCATGTACCCTGACCCTAACACGTTTCCGTACCCTCACCTGTGCCCTAAACCTTGCAGTTCTCTAACCCTAACCCTAGCCCGGAATGGAAACCTACCACCAACCCTACACGTTACCCTACGCCGTACCCTAATCCTAACCCGTGCGTAAGCATGTACCCTGACGCTAACACGTTTCCGTACCCTCACCTGTGTCCTAAACATTGCCGTTCCCTAACCCTAGCGCGGAATGGAAACCTACCACAAAACCTGCACCTTACCCTACGCCGTACCCTAATCCTAACCCGTGCGTCAGCACGTACCCTGACCCTAACACGTTTCCGTACCCTCACCTGTGCCCTAAACCTTGCAGTTCCGTAACCCTAACCCTAGCCCGGAACGGAAACCTACCAACAACCCTACACCTTACCCGACGCCGTACCCTAATCCTAATCCGTACGCTGACACTGACCCGTGCGTCAGCAAGTACCCTGACCCTAACACGTTTCCGTACCCTCACCTGTGTCCTAAACCTTGCCGTTCCCTAACGCTAACCCTAGCCCGGAATGGAAACCTACCACAAAACCTACACCTTTCCCTACGCCGTACCCTAATCCTAATCCGTACGCTGACACTGACCCGTGCATCAGCACGTACCCTGACCCTAACATGTTTCCATACACTCACCTGTGCCCTAAACCTTGCCGTTCCTTAACCCTAACCCTAACCCGGAATGCAAACCTACCACCATCCCTACACCTTACCCTACGCCGTACCCTAATCCTAATCTGTACACTGACATTGACCCGTGCGTCAGCACATACCCTCACCCTAACATGTTTCCGTACCCTCACCTGTGCCCTAAACCTTGCCGTTCCCTAAGCCTAACCCTACGCCGGCACGGAATTCTACCACCAACCCTACACGTTACCCTACGCCGTACCCTAATCCTAACCCGTGCGTCAGCATGTACCCTGACCCTAACACGTTTCCGTACCCTCACCTGTGCCCTAAACCTTGCAGTTCCCTAACCCTAACCCTAGCCCGGAATGGAAACCTACCACCAACCCTACACCTTACCCTACGCCGTACCCAAATCCTAATCCGTACGGTGACACTGACCCGTGCGTCAGCAAGTATCCTGACCCTATCACGTTTCCGTACCCTCACCTGTGTCCTAAACCTTGCAGTTCCCTAACCCTAACCCTAGCGAGGAATGGAAACCTACCACAAAACCTACACCTTACCCTACGCAATACCCTAATCCTAATCCGTACGCTGACACTGACCCGTGCATCAGCACGTACCCTGACCCTAACATGTTTCCGTACACTCACCTGTGCCCTAAACCTTGCTGTTCCCTAACCCTAAGCCTAGCCCGGAATGGGAACCTACCACCATCCCTACACCTTACCCTACGGCGTACCCTAATCCTAATCTGTACGCTGACAATGACCCGTGCGTCAGCAAGTACCCTGACCCTAACACGTTTCCGTACCCTCACCTGTGCCCTAAACCTTGCCGTTCCCTAAGGCTAACCCTAGGCCGGCACGGAATCCTACCACCAACCCTACACGTTACCCTATGCCGTACCCTAATCCTAACCAGTGCGTCAGCATGTACCCTGACCCTAACACGTTTCCGTACCCTCACCTGTGCCCTAAACCTTGCAGTTCCCTAACCCTAACCCTAGCCCGGAATGGAAACCTACCACCAACCCTACACCTTACCCTACACCGTACCCTAATCCTAACCCGTGCGTAAGCATGTACCCTGACCCTAACACGTTTCCGTACCCTCACCTGTGTCCTAAACATTGCCGTTCCCTAACCCTAGCGCGGAATGGAAACCTACCACAAAACCTGCACCTTACCCTACGCCGTACCCTAATCCTAACCCGTGCGTCAGCATGTACCCTGACCCTAACACGTTTCCGTACCCTCACCTGTGCCCTAAACCTTGCAGTTCCGTAACCCTAACCCTAGCCCGGAACGGAAACCTACCAACAACCCTACACCTTACCCGACGCCGTACCCTTATCCTAATCCGTACGCTGACACTGACCCGTGCGTCAGCAAGTACCCTGACCCTAACACGTTTCCGTACCCTCACCTGTGTCCTAAACCTTGCAGTTCCCTAACGCTAACCCTAGCCCGGAATGGAAACCTACCACCAACCCTACACCTTACCCTACGCCGTACCCAAATCCTAATCCGTATGGTGACACTGACCCGTGCGTCAGCAAGTATCCTGACCCTATCACGTTTCCGTACCCTCACCTGTGTCCTAAACCTTGCAGTTCCCTAACCCTAACCCTAGCGAGGAATGGAAACCTACCACAAAACCTACACCTTACCCTACGCAATACCCTAATCCTAATCCGTACGCTGACACTGACCCGTGCATCAGCACGTACCCTGACCCTAACATGTTTCCGTACACTCACCTGTGCCCTAAACCTTGCCGTTCCCTAACCCTAAGCCTAGCCCGGAATGGGAACCTACCACCATCCCTACACCTTACCCTACGGCGTACCCTAATCCTAATCTGTACGCTGACAATGACCCGTGCGTCAGCAAGTACCCTGACCCTAACACGTTTCCGTACCCTCACCTGTGCCCTAAACCTTGCCGTTCCCTAAGGCTAACCCTAGGCCGGCACGGAATCCTACCACCAACCCTACACGTTACCCTATGCCGTACCCTAATCCTAACCCGTGCGTCAGCATGTACCCTGACCCTAACACGTTTCCGTACCCTCACCTGTGCCCTAAACCTTGCAGTTCCCTAACCCTAAACCTAGCCCGGAATGGAAACCTACCACCAACCCTACACCTTACCCTACACCGTACCCTAATCCTAACCCGTGCGTAAGCATGTACCCTGACGCTAACACGTTTCCGTACCCTCACCTGTGTCCTAAACATTGCCGTTCCCTAACCCTAGCGCGGAATGGAAACCTACCACAAAACCTGCACCTTACCCTACGCCGTACCCTAATCCTAACCCGTGCGTCAGCATGTACCCTGACCCTAACACGTTTCCGTACCCTCACCTGTGCCCTAAACCTTGCAGTTCCCTAACCCTAACCCTAGCCCGGAATGGAAACCTACCACCAACCCTACACGTTACCCTACGCCGTACCCTAATCCTAACCCGTGCGTCAGCATGTACCCTGACCCTAACACGTTTCCGTACCCTCACCTGTGTCCTAAACATTGCCGTTCCCTAACCCTAGCGCGGAATGGAAACCTACCACAAAACCTGCACCTTACCCTACGCCGTACCCTAATCCTAACCCGTGCGTCAGCACGTACCCTGACCCTAACACGTTTCCGTACCCTCACCTGTGCCCTAAACCTTGCAGTTCCGTAACCCTAACCCTAGCCCGGAACGGAAACCTACCAACAACCCTACACCTTACCCGACGCCGTACCCTAATCCTAATCCGTACGCTGACACTGACCCGTGCGTCAGCAAGTACCCTGAACCTAACACGTTTCCGTACCCTCACCTGTGTCCTAAACCTTGCCGTTCCCTAACGCTAACCCTAGCCCGGAATGGAAACCTACCACAAAACCTACACCTTTCCCTACGCCGTACCCTAATCCTAATCCGTACGCTGACACTGACCCGTGCATCAGCACGTACCCTGACCCTAACATGTTTCCGTACACTCACCTGAGCCCTAAACCTTGCCGTTCCTTAACCCTAACCCTAACCCGGAATGCAAACCTACCACCATCCCTACACCTTACCCTACGCCGTACCCTAATCCTAATCTGTACACTGACATTGACCCGTGCGTCAGCACATACCCTCACCCTAACATGTTTCCGTAACCTCACCTGTGCCCTAAACCTTGCCGTTCCCTAAGCCTAACCCTACGCCGGCACAGAATTCTACCACCAACCCTACACGTTACCCTACGCCGTACCCTAATCCTAACCCGTGCGTCAGCATGTACCCTGACCCTAACACGTTTCCGTACCCTCACCTGTGCCCTAAACCTTGCAGTTCCCTAACCCTAACCCTAGCCCGGAATGGAAACCTACCACCAACCCTACACCTTACCCTACGCCGTACCCAAATCCTAATCCGTACGGTGACACTGACCCGTGCGTCAGCAAGTATCCTGACCCTATCACGTTTCCGTACCCTCACCTGTGTCCTAAACCTTGCAGTTCCCTAACCCTAACCCTAGCGAGGAATGGAAACCTACCACAAAACCTACACCTTACCCTATGCAATACCCTAATCCTAATCCGTACGCTGACACTGACCCGTGCATCAGCACGTACCCTGACCCTAACATGTTTCCGTACACTCACCTGTGCCCTAAACCTTGCCGTTCCCTAACCCTAAGCCTAGCCCGGAACGGGAACCTACCACCAACCCTACACCTTACCCTACGGCGTACCCTAATCCTAATCTGTACGCTGACAATGACCCGTGCGTCAGCAAGTACCCTGACCCTAACACGTTTCCGTACCCTCACCTGTGCCCTAAACCTTGCCGTTCCCTAAGGCTAACCCTAGGCCGGCACGGAATCCTACCACCAACCCTACACGTTACCCTATGCCGTACCCTAATCCTAACCCGTGCGTCAGCATGTACCCTGACCCTAACACGTTTCCGTACCCTCACCTGTGCCCTAAACCTTGCAGTTCCCTAACCCTAACCCTAGCCCGGAATGGAAACCTACCACCAACACTACACGTTACCCTACGCCGTACCCTAATCCTAACCCGTGCGTCAGCATGTACCCTGATGCTAACACGTTTCCGTACCCTCACCTGTGTCCTAAACATTGCCGTTCCCTAACCCTAGCGCGGAATGGAAACCTACCACAAAACCTGCACCTTACCCTACGCCGTACCCTAATCCTAACCCGTGCGTCAGCACGTACCCTGACCCTAACACGTTTCCGTACTCTCACCTGTGCCCTAAACCTTGCAGTTCCGTAACCCTAACCCTAGCCCGGAACGGAAACCTACCAACAACCCTACACCTTACCCGACGCCGTACCCTAATCCTAATCCGTACGCTGACACTGACCCGTGCGTCAGCAAGTACCCTGACCCTAACACGTTTCCGTACCCTCACCTGTGTCCTAAACCTTGCCGTTCCCTAACGCTAACCCTAGCCCGGAATGGAAACCTACCACAAAACCTACACCTTTCCCTACGCCGTACCCTAATCCTAATCCGTACGCTGACACTGACCCGTGCATCAGCACGTACCCTGACCCTAACATGTTTCCATACACTCACCTGTGCCCTAAACCTTGCCGTTCCCTAAGCCTAACCCTACGCCGGCACGGAATTCTACCACCAACCCTACACGTTACCCTACGCCGTACCCTAATCCTAACCCGTGCGTCAGCATGTACCCTGACCCTAACACGTTTCCGTACCCTCACCTGTGCCCTAAACCTTGCAGTTCCCTAACCCTAACCCTAGCCCGGAATGGAAACCTACCACCAACCCTACACCTTACCCTACGCTGTACCCAAATCCTAATCCGTACGGTGACACTGACCCGTGCGTCAGCAAGTATCCTGACCCTATCACGTTTCCGTACCCTCACCTGTGTCCTAAACCTTGCAGTTCCCTAACCCTAACCCTAGCGAGGAATGGAAACCTACCACAAAACCTACACCTTACCCTACGCAATACCCTAATCCTAATCCGTACGCTGACACTGACCCGTGCATCAGCACGTACCCTGACCCTAACATGTTTCCGTACACTCACCTGTGCCCTAAACCTTGCCGTTCCCTAACCCTAAGCCTAGCCCGGAACGGGAACCTACAACCATCCCTACACCTTACCCTACGGCGTACCCTAATCCTAATCTGTACGCTGACAATGACCCGTGCGTCAGCAAGTACCCTGACCCTAACACGTTTCCGTACCCTCACCTGTGCCCTAAACCTTGCCGTTCCCTAAGGCTAACCCTAGGCCGGCATGGAATCCTACCACCAACCCTACACGTTACCCTATGCCGTACCCTAATCCTAACCCGTGCGTCAGCATGTACCCTGACCCTAACACGTTTCCGTACCCTCACCTGTGCCCTAAACCTTGCAGTTCCCTAACCCTAACCCTAGCCCGGAATGGAAACCTACCACCAACGCTACAGGTTACCCTACGCCGTACCCTAATCCTAACCCGTGCGTCAGCATGTACCCTGACCCTAACACGTTTCCGTACCCTCACCTGTGTCCTAAACATTGCCGTTCCCTAACCCTAGCGCGGAATGGAAACCTACCACAAAACCTGCACCTTACCCTACGCCGTACCCTAATCCTAACCCGTGCGTCAGCACGTACCCTGACCCTAACACGTTTCCGTACCCTCACCTGTGCCCTAAACCTTGCAGTTCCGTAACCCTAACCCTAGCCCGGAACGGAAACCTACCAACAACCCTACACCTTACCCGACGCCGTACCCTAATCCTAATCCGTACGCTGACACTGACCCGTGCGTCAGCAAGTACCCTGACCCTAACACGTTTCCGTACCCTCACCTGTGTCCTAAACCTTGCCGTTCCCTAACGCTAACCCTAGCCCGGAATGGAAACCTACCACAAAACCTACACCTTTCCCTACGCTGTACCCTAATCCTAATCCGTACGCTGACACTGACCCGTGCATCAGCACGTACCCTGACCCTAACATGTTTCCATACACTCACCTGTGCCCTAAACCTTGCCGTTCCTTAACCCTAACCCTAACCCGGAATGCAAACCTACCACCATCCCTACACCTTACCCTACGCCGTACCCTAATCCTAATCTGTACACTGACATTGACCCGTGCGTCAGCACATACCCTCACCCTAACATGTTTCCGTACCCTCACCTGTGCCCTAAACCTTGCCGTTCCCTAAGCCTAACCCTACGCCGGCACGGAATTCTACCACCAACCCTACACGTTACCCTACGCCGTACCCTAATCCTAGCCCGTGCGTCAGCATGTACCCTGACCCTAACACGTTTCCGTACCCTCACCTGTGCCCTAAACCTTGCAGTTCCCTAACCCTAACCCTAGCCCGGAATGGAAACCTACCACCAACCCTACACCTTACCCTACACCGTACCCTAATCCTAACCCGTGCGTAAGCATGTACCCTGACCCTAACACGTTTCCGTACCCTCACCTGTGCCCTAAACCTTGCAGTTCCCTAACCCTAACCCTAGCCCGGAATGGAAACCTACCACCAACCCTACACGTTACCCTACGCCGTACCCTAATCCTAACCCGTGCGTCAGCATGTACCCTGACCCTAACACGTTTCCGTACCCTCACCTGTGTCCTAAACATTGCCGTTCCCTAACCCTAGCGCGGAATGGAAACCTACCACAAAACCTGCACCTTACCCTACGCCGTACCCTAATCCTAACCCGTGCGTCAGCACGTACCCTGACCCTAACACGTTTCCGTACCCTCACCTGTGCCCTAAACCTTGCAGTTCCGTAACCCTAACCCTAGCCCGGAACGGAAACCTACCAACAACCCTACACCTTACCCGACGCCGTACCCTAATCCTAATCCGTACGCTGACACTGACCCGTGCGTCAGCAAGTACCCTGACCCTAACACGTTTCCGTACCCTCACCTGTGCCCTAAACCTTGCCGTTCCCTAAGGCTAACCCTAGGCCGGCACGGAATCCTACCACCAACCCTACACGTTACCCTATGCCGTACCCTAATCCTAACCCGTGCGTCAGCATGTACCCTGACCCTAACACGTTTCCGTACCCTCACCTGTGCCCTAAACCTTGCAGTTCCCTAACCCTAACCCTAGCCCGGAATGGAAACCTACCACCAACCCTACACGTTACCCTACGCCGTACCCTAATCCTAACCCGTGCGTAAGCATGTACCCTGACGCTAACACGTTTCCGTACCCTCACCTGTGTCCTAAACATTGCCGTTCCCTAACCCTAGCGCGGAATGGAAACCTACCACAAAACCTGCACCTTACCCTACGCCGTACCCTAATCCTAACCCGTGCGTCAGCACGTACCCTGACCCTAACACGTTTCCGTACCCTCACCTGTGCCCTAAACCTTGCAGTTCCGTAACCCTAACCCTAGCCCGGAACGGAAACCTACCAACAACCCTACACCTTACCCGACGCCGTACCCTAATCCTAATCCGTACGCTGACACTGACCCGTGCGTCAGCAAGTACCCTGACCCTAACACGTTTCCGTACCCTCACCTGTGTCCTAAACCTTGCCGTTCCCTAACGCTAACCCTAGCCCGGAATGGAAACCTACCACAAAACCTACACCTTTCCCTACGCCGTACCCTAATCCTAATCCGTACGCTGACACTGACCCGTGCATCAGCACGTACCCTGACCCTAACATGTTTCCATACACTCACCTGTGCCCTAAACCTTGCCGTTCCTTAACCCTAACCCTAACCCGGAATGCAAACCTACCACCATCCCTACACCTTACCCTACGCCGTACCCTAATCCTAATCTGTACACTGACATTGACCCGTGCGTCAGCACATACCCTCACCCTAACATGTTTCCGTACCCTCACCTGTGCCCTAAACCTTGCCGTTCCCTAAGCCTAACCCTACGCCGGCACGGAATTCTACCACCAACCCTACACGTTACGCTACGCCGTACCCTAATCCTAACCCGTGCGTCAGCATGTACCCTGACCCTAACACGTTTCCGTACCCTCACCTGTGCCCTAAACCTTGCAGTTCCCTAACCCTAACCCTAGCCCGGAATGGAAACCTACCACCAACCCTACACCTTACCCTACGCCGTACCCAAATCCTAATCCGTACGGTGACACTGACCCGTGCGTCAGCAAGTATCCTGACCCTATCACGTTTCCGTACCCTCACCTGTGTCCTAAACCTTGCAGTTCCCTAACCCTAACCCTAGCGAGGAATGGAAACCTACCACAAAACCTACACCTTACCCTACGCAATACCCTAATCCTAATCCGTACGCTGACACTGACCCGTGCATCAGCACGTACCCTGACCCTAACATGTTTCCGTACACTCACCTGTGCCCTAAACCTTGCTGTTCCCTAACCCTAAGCCTAGCCCGGAATGGGAACCTACCACCATCCCTACACCTTACCCTACGGCGTACCCTAATCCTAATCTGTACGCTGACAATGACCCGTGCGTCAGCAAGTACCCTGACCCTAACACGTTTCCGTACCCTCACCTGTGCCCTAAACCTTGCCGTTCCCTAAGGCTAACCCTAGGCCGGCACGGAATCCTACCACCAACCCTACACGTTACCCTATGCCGTACCCTAATCCTAACCAGTGCGTCAGCATGTACCCTGACCCTAACACGTTTCCGTACCCTCACCTGTGCCCTAAACCTTGCAGTTCCCTAACCCTAACCCTAGCCCGGAATGGAAACCTACCACCAACCCTACACCTTACCCTACACCGTACCCTAATCCTAACCCGTGCGTAAGCATGTACCCTGACCCTAACACGTTTCCGTACCCTCACCTGTGTCCTAAACATTGCCGTTCCCTAACCCTAGCGCGGAATGGAAACCTACCACAAAACCTGCACCTTACCCTACGCCGTACCCTAATCCTAACCCGTGCGTCAGCATGTACCCTGACCCTAACACGTTTCCGTACCCTCACCTGTGCCCTAAACCTTGCAGTTCCGTAACCCTAACCCTAGCCCGGAACGGAAACCTACCAACAACCCTACACCTTACCCGACGCCGTACCCTTATCCTAATCCGTACGCTGACACTGACCCGTGCGTCAGCAAGTACCCTGACCCTAACACGTTTCCGTACCCTCACCTGTGTCCTAAACCTTGCAGTTCCCTAACGCTAACCCTAGCCCGGAATGGAAACCTACCACCAACCCTACACCTTACCCTACGCCGTACCCAAATCCTAATCCGTACGGTGACACTGACCCGTGCGTCAGCAAGTATCCTGACCCTATCACGTTTCCGTACCCTCACCTGTGTCCTAAACCTTGCAGTTCCCTAACCCTAACCCTAGCGAGGAATGGAAACCTACCACAAAACCTACACCTTACCCTACGCAATACCCTAATCCTAATCCGTACGCTGACACTGACCCGTGCATCAGCACATACCCTGACCCTAACATGTTTCCGTACACTCACCTGTGCCCTAAACCTTGCCGTTCCCTAACCCTAAGCCTAGCCCGGAACGGGAACCTACCACCATCCCTACACCTTACCCTACACCGTACCCTAATCCTAATCTGTACGCTGACAATGACCCGTGCGTCAGCAAGTACCCTGACCCTAACACGTTTCCGTACGCTCACCTGTGCCCTAAACCTTGCCGTTCCCTAAGGCTAACCCTAGGCCGGCACGGAATCCTACCACCAACCCTACACGTTACCCTATGCCGTACCCTAATCCTAACCCGTGCGTCAGCACGTACCCTGACCCTAACACGTTTCCGTACCCTCACCTGTGCCCTAAACCTTGCAGTTCCGTAACCCTAACCCTAGCCCGGAACGGAAACCTACCAACAACCCTACACCTTACCCGACGCCGTACCCTAATCCTAATCCGTACGCTGACACTGACCCGTGCGTCAGCAAGTACCCTGACCCTAACACGTTTCCGTACCCTCACCTGTGTCCTAAACCTTGCCGTTCCCTAACGCTAACCCTAGCCCGGAATGGAAACCTACCACAAAACCTACACCTTTCCCTACGCCGTACCCTAATCCTAATCCGTACGCTGACACTGACCCGTGCATCAGCACGTACCCTGACCCTAACATGTTTCCGTACACTCACCTGTGCCCTAAACCTTGCCGTTCCTTAACCCTAACCCTAACCCGGAATGCAAACCTACCACCATCCCTACACCTTACCCTACGCCGTACCCTAATCCTAATCTGTACACTGACATTGACCCGTGCGTCAGCACATACCCTCACCCTAACATGTTTCCGTACCCTCACCTGTGCCCTAAACCTTGCCGTTCCCTAAGCCTAACCCTACGCCGGCACGGAATTCTACCACCAACCCTACACGTTACCCTACGCCGTACCCTAATCCTAACCCGTGCGTCAGCATGTACCCTGACCCTAACACGTTTCCGTACCCTCACCTGTGCCCTAAACCTTGCAGTTCCCTAACCCTAACCCTAGCCCGGAATGGAAACCTACCACCAACCCTACACCTTACCCTACGCCGTACCCAAATCCTAATCCGTACGGTGACACTGACCCGTGCGTCAGCAAGTATCCTGACCCTATCACGTTTCCGTACCCTCACCTGTGTCCTAAACCTTGCAGTTCCCTAACCCTAACCCTAGCGAGGAATGGAAACCTACCACAAAACCTACACCTTACCCTACGCACTACCCTAATCCTAATCCGTACGCTGACACTGACCCGTGCATCAGCACGTACCCTGACCCTAACATGTTTCCGTACACTCACCTGTGCCCTAAACCTTGCCGTTCCCTAACCCTAAGCCTAGCCCGGAATGGGAACCTACCACCAACCCTACACCTTACCCTACGGCGTACCCTAATCCTAATCTGTACGCTGACAATGACCCGTGCGTCAGCAAGTACCCTGACCCTAACACGTTTCCGTACCCTCACCTGTGCCCTAAACCTTGCCGTTCCCTAAGGCTAACCCTAGGCCGGCACGGAATCCTACCACCAACCCTACACGTTACCCTATGCCGTACCCTAATCCTAACCCGTGCGTCAGCATGTACCCTGACCCTAACACGTTTCCGTACCCTCACCTGTGCCCTAAACCTTGCAGTTCCCTAACCCTAACCCTAGCCCGGAATGGAAACCTACCACCAACCCTACACGTTACCCTACGCCGTACCCTAATCCTAACCCGTGCGTCAGCATGTACCCTGACGCTAACACGTTTCCGTACCCTCACCTGTGTCCTAAACATTGCCGTTCCCTAACCCTAGCGCGGAATGGAAACCTACCACAAAACCTGCACCTTACCCTACGCCGTACCCTAATCCTAACCCGTGCGTCAGCACGTACCCTGACCCTAACACGTTTCCGTACCCTCACCTGTGCCCTAAACCTTGCAGTTCCGTAACCCTAACCCTAGCCCGGAACGGAAACCTACCAACAACCCTACACCTTACCCGACGCCGTACCCTAATCCTAATCCGTACGCTGACACTGACCCGTGCGTCAGCAAGTACCCTGACCCTAACACGTTTCCGTACCCTCACCTGTGTCCTAAACCTTGCCGTTCCCTAACGCTAACCCTAGCCCGGAATGGAAACCTACCACAAAACCTACACCTTTCCCTACGCCGTACCCTAATCCTAATCCGTACGCTGACACTGACCCGTGCATCAGCACGTACCCTGACCCTAACATGTTTCCGTACACTCACCTGTGCCCTAAACCTTGCCGTTCCTTAACCCTAACCGTAACCCGGAATGCAAACCTACCACCATCCCTACACCTTACCCTACGCCGTACCCTAATCCTAATCTGTACACTGACATTGACCCGTGCGTCAGCACATACCCTCACCCTAACATGTTTCCGTACCCTCACCTGTGCCCTAAACCTTGCCGTTCCCTAAGCCTAACCCTACGCCGGCACGGAATTCTACCACCAACCCTACACGTTACCCTACGCCGTACCCTAATCCTAACCCGTGCGTCAGCATGTACCCTGACCCTAACACGTTTCCGTACCCTCACCTGTGCCCTAAACCTTGCAGTTCCCTAACCCTAACCCTAGCCCGGAATGGAAACCTACCACCAACCCTACACCTTACCCTACGCCGTACCCAAATCCTAATCCGTATGGTGACACTGACCCGTGCGTCAGCAAGTATCCTGACCCTATCACGTTTCCGTACCCTCACCTGTGTCCTAAACCTTGCAGTTCCCTAACCCTAACCCTAGCGAGGAATGGAAACCTACCACAAAACCTACACCGTACCCTACGCAATAACCTAATCCTAATCCGTACGCTGACACTGACCCGTGCATCAGCACGTACCCTGACCCTAACATGTTTCCGTACACTCACCTGTGCCCTAAACCTTGCCGTTCCCTAACCCTAAGCCTAGCCCGGAATGGGAACCTACCACCATCCCTACACCTTACCCTACGGCGTACCCTAATCCTAATCTGTACGCTGACAATGACCCGTGCGTCAGCAAGTACCCTGACCCTAACACGTTTCCGTACCCTCACCTGTGCCCTAAACCTTGCCGTTCCCTAAGGCTAACCCTAGGCCGGCACGGAATCCTACCACCAACCCTACACGTTACCCTATGCCGTACCCTAATCCTAACCCGTGCGTCAGCATGTACCCTGACCCTAACACGTTTACGTACCCTCACCTGTGCCCTAAACCTTGCAGTTCCCTAACCCTAACCCTAGCCCGGAATGGAAACCTACCACCAACCCTACACCTTACCCTACACCGTACCCTAATCCTAACCCGTGCGTAAGCATGTACCCTGACCCTAACACGTTTCCGTACCCTCACCTGTGTCCTAAACATTGCCGTTCCCTAACCCTAGCGCGGAATGGAAACCTACCACAAAACCTGCACCTTACCCTACGCCGTACCCTAATCCTAACCCGTGCGTCAGCATGTACCCTGACCCTAACACGTTTCCGTACCCTCACCTGTGCCCTAAACCTTGCAGTTCCCTAACCCTAACCCTAGCCCGGAATGGAAACCTACCACCAACCCTACACGTTACCCTACGCCGTACCCTAATCCTAACCAGTGCGTCAGCATGTACCCTGACCCTAACACATTTCCGTACCCTCACCTGTGTCCTAAACATTGCCGTTCCCTAACCCTAGCGCGGAATGGAAACCTACCACAAAACCTGCACCTTACCCTACGCCGTACCCTAATCCTAACCCGTGCGTCAGCACGTACCCTGACCCTAACACGTTTCCGTACCCTCACCTGTGCCCTAAACCTTGCAGTTCCGTAACCCTAACCCTAGCCCGGAACGGAAACCTACCAACAACCCTACACCTTACCCGACGCCGTACCCTAATCCTAATCCGTACGCTGACACTGACCCGTGCGTCAGCAAGTACCCTGACCCTAACACGTTTCCGTACCCTCACCTGTGTCCTAAACCTTGCCGTTCCCTAACGCTAACCCTAGCCCAGAATGGAAACCTACCACAAAACCTACACCTTTCCCTACGCCGTACCCTAATCCTAATCCGTACGCTGACACTGACCCGTGCATCAGCACGTACCCTGACCCTAACATGTTTCCGTACACTCACCTGTGCCCTAAACCTTGCCGTTCCTTAACCCTAACCCTAACCCGGAATGCAAACCTACCACCATCCCTACACCTTACCCTACGCCGTACCCTAATCCTAATCTGTACACTGACATTGACCCGTGCGTCAGCACATACCCTCACCCTAACATGTTTCCGTACCCTCACCTGTGCCCTAAACCTTGCCGTTCCCTAAGCCTAACCCTACGCCGGCACGGAATTCTACCACCAACCCTACACGTTACCCTACGCCGTACCCTAATCCTAACCCGTGCGTCAGCATGTACCCTGACCCTAACACGTTTCCGTACCCTCACCTGTGCCCTAAACCTTGCAGTTCCCTAACCCTAACCCTAGCCCGAAATGGAAACCTACCACCAACCCTACACCTTACCCTACGCCGTACCCAAATCCTAATCCGTACGGTGACACTGACCCGTGCGTCAGCAAGTATCCTGACCCTATCACGTTTCCGTACCCTCACCTGTGTCCTAAACCTTGCAGTTCCCTAACCCTAACCCTAGCGAGGAATGGAAACCTACCACAAAACCTACACCTTACCCTACGCAATACCCTAATCCTAATCCGTACGCTGACACTGACCCGTGCATCAGCACGTACCCTGACCCTAACATGTTTCCGTACACTCACCTGTGCCCTAAACTTGCCGTTCCCTAACCCTAAGCCTAGCCCGGAACGGGAACCTACCACCATCCCTACACCTTACCCTACGGCGTACCCTAATCCTAATCTGTACGCTGACAATGACCCGTGCGTCAGCAAGTACCCTGACCCTAACACGTTTCCGTACCCTCACCTGTGCCCTAAACCTTGCTGTTCCCTAACCCTAAGCCTAGCCCGGAATGGGAACCTACCACCATCCCTACACCTTACCCTACGGCGTACCCTAATCCTAATCTGTACGCTGACAATGACCCGTGCGTCAGCAAGTACCCTGACCCTAACACGTTTCCGTACCCTCACCTGTGCCCTAAACCTTGCCGTTCCCTAAGGCTAACCCTAGGCCGGCACGGAATCCTACCACCAACCCTACACGTTACCCTATGCCGTACCCTAATCCTAACCAGTGCGTCAGCATGTACCCTGACCCTAACACGTTTCCGTACCCTCACCTGTGCCCTAAACCTTGCAGTTCCCTAACCCTAACCCTAGCCCGGAATGGAAACCTACCACCAACCCTACACCTTACCCTACACCGTACCCTAATCCTAACCCGTGCGTAAGCATGTACCCTGACCCTAACACGTTTCCGTACCCTCACCTGTGTCCTAAACATTGCCGTTCCCTAACCCTAGCGCGGAATGGAAACCTACCACAAAACCTGCACCTTACCCTACGCCGTACCCTAATCCTAACCCGTGCGTCAGCATGTACCCTGACCCTAACACGTTTCCGTACCCTCACCTGTGCCCTAAACCTTGCAGTTCCGTAACCCTAACCCTAGCCCGGAACGGAAACCTACCAACAACCCTACACCTTACCCGACGCCGTACCCTTATCCTAATCCGTACGCTGACACTGACCCGTGCGTCAGCAAGTACCCTGACCCTAACACGTTTCCGTACCCTCACCTGTGTCCTAAACCTTGCAGTTCCCTAACGCTAACCCTAGCCCGGAATGGAAACCTACCACCAACCCTACACCTTACCCTACGCCGTACCCAAATCCTAATCCGTACGGTGACACTGACCCGTGCGTCAGCAAGTATCCTGACCCTATCACGTTTCCGTACCCTCACCTGTGTCCTAAACCTTGCAGTTCCCTAACCCTAACCCTAGCGAGGAATGGAAACCTACCACAAAACCTACACCTTACCCTACGCAATACCCTAATCCTAATCCGTACGCTGACACTGACCCGTGCATCAGCACATACCCTGACCCTAACATGTTTCCGTACACTCACCTGTGCCCTAAACCTTGCCGTTCCCTAACCCTAAGCCTAGCCCGGAACGGGAACCTACCACCATCCCTACACCTTACCCTACACCGTACCCTAATCCTAATCTGTACGCTGACAATGACCCGTGCGTCAGCAAGTACCCTGACCCTAACACGTTTCCGTACGCTCACCTGTGCCCTAAACCTTGCCGTTCCCTAAGGCTAACCCTAGGCCGGCACGGAATCCTACCACCAACCCTACACGTTACCCTATGCCGTACCCTAATCCTAACCCGTGCGTCAGCACGTACCCTGACCCTAACACGTTTCCGTACCCTCACCTGTGCCCTAAACCTTGCAGTTCCGTAACCCTAACCCTAGCCCGGAACGGAAACCTACCAACAACCCTACACCTTACCCGACGCCGTACCCTAATCCTAATCCGTACGCTGACACTGACCCGTGCGTCAGCAAGTACCCTGACCCTAACACGTTTCCGTACCCTCACCTGTGTCCTAAACCTTGCCGTTCCCTAACGCTAACCCTAGCCCGGAATGGAAACCTACCACAAAACCTACACCTTTCCCTACGCCGTACCCTAATCCTAATCCGTACGCTGACACTGACCCGTGCATCAGCACGTACCCTGACCCTAACATGTTTCCGTACACTCACCTGTGCCCTAAACCTTGCCGTTCCTTAACCCTAACCCTAACCCGGAATGCAAACCTACCACCATCCCTACACCTTACCCTACGCCGTACCCTAATCCTAATCTGTACACTGACATTGACCCGTGCGTCAGCACATACCCTCACCCTAACATGTTTCCGTACCCTCACCTGTGCCCTAAACCTTGCCGTTCCCTAAGCCTAACCCTACGCCGGCACGGAATTCTACCACCAACCCTACACGTTACCCTACGCCGTACCCTAATCCTAACCCGTGCGTCAGCATGTACCCTGACCCTAACACGTTTCCGTACCCTCACCTGTGCCCTAAACCTTGCAGTTCCCTAACCCTAACCCTAGCCCGGAATGGAAACCTACCACCAACCCTACACCTTACCCTACGCCGTACCCAAATCCTAATCCGTACGGTGACACTGACCCGTGCGTCAGCAAGTATCCTGACCCTATCACGTTTCCGTACCCTCACCTGTGTCCTAAACCTTGCAGTTCCCTAACCCTAACCCTAGCGAGGAATGGAAACCTACCACAAAACCTACACCTTACCCTACGCACTACCCTAATCCTAATCCGTACGCTGACACTGACCCGTGCATCAGCACGTACCCTGACCCTAACATGTTTCCGTACACTCACCTGTGCCCTAAACCTTGCCGTTCCCTAACCCTAAGCCTAGCCCGGAATGGGAACCTACCACCAACCCTACACCTTACCCTACGGCGTACCCTAATCCTAATCTGTACGCTGACAATGACCCGTGCGTCAGCAAGTACCCTGACCCTAACACGTTTCCGTACCCTCACCTGTGCCCTAAACCTTGCCGTTCCCTAAGGCTAACCCTAGGCCGGCACGGAATCCTACCACCAACCCTACACGTTACCCTATGCCGTACCCTAATCCTAACCCGTGCGTCAGCATGTACCCTGACCCTAACACGTTTCCGTACCCTCACCTGTGCCCTAAACCTTGCAGTTCCCTAACCCTAACCCTAGCCCGGAATGGAAACCTACCACCAACCCTACACGTTACCCTACGCCGTACCCTAATCCTAACCCGTGCGTCAGCATGTACCCTGACGCTAACACGTTTCCGTACCCTCACCTGTGTCCTAAACATTGCCGTTCCCTAACCCTAGCGCGGAATGGAAACCTACCACAAAACCTGCACCTTACCCTACGCCGTACCCTAATCCTAACCCGTGCGTCAGCACGTACCCTGACCCTAACACGTTTCCGTACCCTCACCTGTGCCCTAAACCTTGCAGTTCCGTAACCCTAACCCTAGCCCGGAACGGAAACCTACCAACAACCCTACACCTTACCCGACGCCGTACCCTAATCCTAATCCGTACGCTGACACTGACCCGTGCGTCAGCAAGTACCCTGACCCTAACACGTTTCCGTACCCTCACCTGTGTCCTAAACCTTGCCGTTCCCTAACGCTAACCCTAGCCCGGAATGGAAACCTACCACAAAACCTACACCTTTCCCTACGCCGTACCCTAATCCTAATCCGTACGCTGACACTGACCCGTGCATCAGCACGTACCCTGACCCTAACATGTTTCCGTACACTCACCTGTGCCCTAAACCTTGCCGTTCCTTAACCCTAACCCTAACCCGGAATGCAAACCTACCACCATCCCTACACCTTACCCTACGCCGTACCCTAATCCTAATCTGTACACTGACATTGACCCGTGCGTCAGCACATACCCTCACCCTAACATGTTTCCGTACCCTCACCTGTGCCCTAAACCTTGCCGTTCCCTAAGCCTAACCCTACGCCGGCACGGAATTCTACCACCAACCCTACACGTTACCCTACGCCGTACCCTAATCCTAACCCGTGCGTCAGCATGTACCCTGACCCTAACACGTTTCCGTACCCTCACCTGTGCCCTAAACCTTGCAGTTCCCTAACCCTAACCCTAGCCCGGAATGGAAACCTACCACCAACCCTACACCTTACCCTACGCCGTACCCAAATCCTAATCCGTACGGTGACACTGACCCGTGCGTCAGCAAGTATCCTGACCCTATCACGTTTCCGTACCCTCACCTGTGTCCTAAACCTTGCAGTTCCCTAACCCTAACCCTAGCGAGGAATGGAAACCTACCACAAAACCTACACCTTACCCTACGCACTACCCTAATCCTAATCCGTACGCTGACACTGACCCGTGCATCAGCACGTACCCTGACCCTAACATGTTTCCGTACACTCACCTGTGCCGTAAACCTTGCCGTTCCCTAACCCTAAGCCTAGCCTGGAACGGGAACCTACCACCAACCCTACACCTTACCCTACGGCGTACCCTAATCCTAATCTGTACGCTGACAATGACCCGTGCGTCAGCAAGTACCCTGACCCTAACACGTTTCCGTACCCTCACCTGTGCCCTAAACCTTGCCGTTCCCTAAGGCTAACCCTAGGCCGGCACGGAATCCTACCACCAACCCTACACGTTACCCTATGCCGTACCCTAATCCTAACCCGTGCGTCAGCATGTACCCTGACCCTAACACGTTTCCGTACCCTCACCTGTGCCCTAAACCTTGCAGTTCCCTAACCCTAACCCTAGCCCGGAATGGAAACCTACCACCAACCCTACACGTTACCCTACGCCGTACCCTAATCCTAACCCGTGCGTCAGCATGTACCCTGACGCTAACACGTTTCCGTACCCTCACCTGTGTCCTAAACATTGCCGTTCCCTAACCCTAGCGCGGAATGGAAACCTACCACAAAACCTGCACCTTACCCTACGCCGTACCCTAATCCTAACCCGTGCGTCAGCACGTACCCTGACCCTAACACGTTTCCGTACCCTCACCTGTGCCCTAAACCTTGCAGTTCCGTAACCCTAACCCTAGCCCGGAACGGAAACCTACCAACAACCCTACACCTTACCCGACGCCGTACCCTAATCCTAATCCGTACGCTGACACTGACCCGTGCGTCAGCAAGTACCCTGACCCTAACACGTTTCCGTACCCTCACCTGTGTCCTAAACCTTGCCGTTCCCTAACGCTAACCCTAGCCCGGAATGGAAACCTACCACAAAACCTACACCTTTCCCTACGCCGTACCCTAATCCTAATCCGTACGCTGACACTGACCCGTGCATCAGCACGTACCCTGACCCTAACATGTTTCCGTACACTCACCTGTGCCCGAAACCTTGCCGTTCCTTAACCCTAACCCTAACCCGGAATGCAAACCTACCACCATCCCTACACCTTACCCTACGCCGTACCCTAATCCTAATCTGTACACTGACATTGACCCGTGCGTCAGCACATACCCTCACCCTAACATGTTTCCGTACCCTCACCTGTGCCCTAAACCTTGCCGTTCCCTAAGCCTAACCCTACGCCGGCACGGAATTCTACCACCAACCCTACACGTTACCCTACGCCGTACCCTAATCCTAACCCGTGCGTCAGCATGTACCCTGACCCTAACACGTTTCCATACCCTCACCTGTGCCCTAAACCTTGCAGTTCCCTAACCCTAACCCTAGCCCGGAATGGAAACCTACCACCAACCCTACACCTTACCCTACGCCGTACCCAAATCCTAATCCGTACGGTGACACTGACCCGTGCGTCAGCAAGTATCCTGACCCTATCACGTTTCCGTACCCTCACCTGTGTCCTAAACCTTGCAGTTCCCTAACCCTAACCCTAGCGAGGAATGGAAACCTACCACAAAACCTACACCTTACCCTACGCAATACCCTAATCCTAATCCGTAAGCTGACACTGACCCGTGCATCAGCACGTACCCTGACCCTAACATGTTTCCGTACACTCACCTGTGCCCTAAACCTTGCCGTTCCCTAACCCTAAGCCTAGCCCGGAACGGGAACCTACAACCATCCCTACACCTTACCCTACGGCGTACCCTAATCCTAATCTGTACGCTGACAATGACCCGTGCGTCAGCAAGTACCCTGACCCTAACACGTTTCCGTACCCTCACCTGTGCCCTAAACCTTGCCGTTCCCTAAGGCTAACCCTAGGCCGGCATGGAATCCTACCACCAACCCTACACGTTACCCTATGCCGTACCCTAATCCTAACCCGTGCGTCAGCATGTACCCTGACCCTAACACGTTTCCGTACCCTCACCTGTGCCCTAAACCTTGCAGTTCCCTAACCCTAACCCTAGCCCGGAATGGAAACCTACCACCAACCCTACACCTTACCCTACGCCGTACCCAAATCCTAATCCGTATGGTGACACTGACCCGTGCGTCAGCAAGTATCCTGACCCTATCACGTTTCCGTACCCTCACCTGTGTCCTAAACCTTGCAGTTCCCTAACCCTAACCCTAGCGAGGAATGGAAACCTACCACAAAACCTACACCTTACCCTACGCAATACCCTAATCCTAATCCGTACGCTGACACTGACCCGTGCATCAGCACGTACCCTGACCCTAACATGTTTCCGTACACTCACCTGTGCCCTAAACCTTGCCGTTCCCTAACCCTAAGCCTAGCCCGGAACGGGAACCTACCACCAACCCTACACCTTACCCTACGGCGTACCCTAATCCTAATCTGTACGCTGACAATGACCCGTGCGTCAGCAAGTACCCTGACCCTAACACGTTTCCGTACCCTCACCTGTGCCCTAAACCTTGCCGTTCCCTAAGGCTAACCCTAGGCCGGCACGGAATCCTACCACCAACCCTACACGTTACCCTATGCCGTACCCTAATCCTAACCAGTGCGTCAGCATGTACCCTGACCCTAACACGTTTCCGTACCCTCACCTGTGCCCTAAACCTTGCAGTTCCCTAACCCTAACCCTAGCCCGGAATGGAAACCTACCACCAACCCTACACGTTACCCTACGCCGTACCCTAATCCTAACCCGTGCGTCAGCATGTACCCTGACCCTAACACGTTTCCGTACCCTCACCTGTGTCCTAAACATTGCCGTTCCCTAACACTAGCGCGGAATGGAAACCTACCACAAAACCTGCACCTTACCCTACGCCGTACCCTAATCCTAACCCATGCGTCAGCACGTACCCTGACCCTAACACGTTTCCGTACCCTCACCTGTGCCCTAAACCTTGCAGTTCCGTAACCCTAACCCTAGCCCGGAACGGAAACCTACCAACAACCCTACACCTTACCCGACGCCGTACCCTAATCCTAATCCGTACGCTGACACTGACCCGTGCGTCAGCAAGTACCCTGACCCTAACACGTTTCCGTACCCTCACCTGTGTCCTAAACCTTGCCGTTCCCTAACGCTAACCCTAGCCCAGAATGGAAACCTACCACAAAACCTACACCTTTCCCTACGCCGTACCCTAATCCTAATCCGTACGCTGACACTGACCCGTGCATCAGCACGTACCCTGACCCTAACATGTTTCCGTACACTCACCTGTGCCCTAAACCTTGCCGTTCCTTAACCCTAACCGTAACCCGGAATGCAAACCTACCACCATCCCTACACCTTACCCTACGCCGTACCCTAATCCTAATCTGTACACTGACATTGACCCGTGCGTCAGCACATACCCTCACCCTAACATGTTTCCGTACCCTCACCTGTGCCCTAAACCTTGCCGTTCCCTAAGCCTAACCCTACGCCGGCACGGAATTCTACCACCAACCCTACACGTTACCCTACGCCGTACCCTAATCCTAACCCGTGCGTCAGCATGTACCCTGACCCTAACACGTTTCCGTACCCTCACCTGTGCCCTAAACCTTGCAGTTCCCTAACCCTAACCCTAGCCCGGAATGGAAACCTACCACCAACCCTACACCTTACCCTACGCCGTACCCAAATCCTAATCCGTATGGTGACACTGACCCGTGCGTCAGCAAGTATCCTGACCCTATCACGTTTCCGTACCCTCACCTGTGTCCTAAACCTTGCAGTTCCCTAACCCTAACCCTAGCGAGGAATGGAAACCTACCACAAAACCTACACCGTACCCTACGCAATAACCTAATCCTAATCCGTACGCTGACACTGACCCGTGCATCAGCACGTACCCTGACCCTAACATGTTTCCGTACACTCACCTGTGCCCTAAACCTTGCCGTTCCCTAACCCTAAGCCTAGCCCGGAATGGGAACCTACCACCATCCCTACACCTTACCCTACGGCGTACCCTAATCCTAATCTGTACGCTGACAATGACCCGTGCGTCAGCAAGTACCCTGACCCTAACACGTTTCCGTACCCTCACCTGTGCCCTAAACCTTGCCGTTCCCTAAGGCTAACCCTAGGCCGGCACGGAATCCTACCACCAACCCTACACGTTACCCTATGCCGTACCCTAATCCTAACCCGTGCGTCAGCATGTACCCTGACCCTAACACGTTTACGTACCCTCACCTGTGCCCTAAACCTTGCAGTTCCCTAACCCTAACCCTAGCCCGGAATGGAAACCTACCACCAACCCTACACCTTACCCTACACCGTACCCTAATCCTAACCCGTGCGTAAGCATGTACCCTGACCCTAACACGTTTCCGTACCCTCACCTGTGTCCTAAACATTGCCGTTCCCTAACCCTAGCGCGGAATGGAAACCTACCACAAAACCTGCACCTTACCCTACGCCGTACCCTAATCCTAACCCGTGCGTCAGCATGTACCCTGACCCTAACACGTTTCCGTACCCTCACCTGTGCCCTAAACCTTGCAGTTCCCTAACCCTAACCCTAGCCCGGAATGGAAACCTACCACCAACCCTACACGTTACCCTACGCCGTACCCTAATCCTAACCAGTGCGTCAGCATGTACCCTGACCCTAACACATTTCCGTACCCTCACCTGTGTCCTAAACATTGCCGTTCCCTAACCCTAGCGCGGAATGGAAACCTACCACAAAACCTGCACCTTACCCTACGCCGTACCCTAATCCTAACCCGTGCGTCAGCACGTACCCTGACCCTAACACGTTTCCGTACCCTCACCTGTGCCCTAAACCTTGCAGTTCCGTAACCCTAACCCTAGCCCGGAACGGAAACCTACCAACAACCCTACACCTTACCCGACGCCGTACCCTAATCCTAATCCGTACGCTGACACTGACCCGTGCGTCAGCAAGTACCCTGACCCTAACACGTTTCCGTACCCTCACCTGTGTCCTAAACCTTGCCGTTCCCTAACGCTAACCCTAGCCCAGAATGGAAACCTACCACAAAACCTACACCTTTCCCTACGCCGTACCCTAATCCTAATCCGTACGCTGACACTGACCCGTGCATCAGCACGTACCCTGACCCTAACATGTTTCCGTACACTCACCTGTGCCCTAAACCTTGCCGTTCCTTAACCCTAACCCTAACCCGGAATGCAAACCTACCACCATCCCTACACCTTACCCTACGCCGTACCCTAATCCTAATCTGTACACTGACATTGACCCGTGCGTCAGCACATACCCTCACCCTAACATGTTTCCGTACCCTCACCTGTGCCCTAAACCTTGCCGTTCCCTAAGCCTAACCCTACGCCGGCACGGAATTCTACCACCAACCCTACACGTTACCCTACGCCGTACCCTAATCCTAACCCGTGCGTCAGCATGTACCCTGACCCTAACACGTTTCCGTACCCTCACCTGTGCCCTAAACCTTGCAGTTCCCTAACCCTAACCCTAGCCCGAAATGGAAACCTACCACCAACCCTACACCTTACCCTACGCCGTACCCAAATCCTAATCCGTACGGTGACACTGACCCGTGCGTCAGCAAGTATCCTGACCCTATCACGTTTCCGTACCCTCACCTGTGTCCTAAACCTTGCAGTTCCCTAACCCTAACCCTAGCGAGGAATGGAAACCTACCACAAAACCTACACCTTACCCTACGCAATACCCTAATCCTAATCCGTACGCTGACACTGACCCGTGCATCAGCACGTACCCTGACCCTAACATGTTTCCGTACACTCACCTGTGCCCTAAACTTGCCGTTCCCTAACCCTAAGCCTAGCCCGGAACGGGAACCTACCACCATCCCTACACCTTACCCTACGGCGTACCCTAATCCTAATCTGTACGCTGACAATGACCCGTGCGTCAGCAAGTACCCTGACCCTAACACGTTTCCGTACCCTCACCTGTGCCCTAAACCTTGCCGTTCCCTAAGGCTAACCCTAGGCCGGCACGGAATCCTACCACCAACCCTACACGTTACCCTATGCCGTACCCTAATCCTAACCCGTGCGTCAGCATGTACCCTGACCCTAACACGTTTCCGTACCCTCACCTGTGCCCTAAACCTTGCAGTTCCCTAACCCTAACCCTAGCCCGGAATGGAAACCTACCACCAACCCTACACGTTACCCTACGCCGTACCCTAATCCTAACCCGTGCGTCAGCATGTACCCTGACGCTAACACGTTTCCGTACCCTCACCTGTGTCCTAAACATTGCCGTTCCCTAACCCTAGCGCGGAATGGAAACCTACCACAAAACCTGCACCTTACCCTACGCCGTACCCTAATCCTAACCCGTGCGTCAGCACGTACCCTGACCCTAACACGTTTCCGTACCCTCACCTGTGCCCTAAACCTTGCAGTTCCGTAACCCTAACCCTAGCCCGGAACGGAAACCTACCAACAACCCTACACCTTACCCGACGCCGTACCCTAATCCTAATCCGTACGCTGACACTGACCCATGCGTCAGCAAGTACCCTGACCCTAACACGTTTCCGTACCCTCACCTGTGTCCTAAACCTTGCCGTTCCCTAACGCTAACCCTAGCCCGGAATGGAAACCTACCACAAAACCTACACCTTTCCCTACGCCGTACCCTAATCCTAATCCGTACGCTGACACTGACCCGTGCATCAGCACGTACCCTGACCCTAACATGTTTCCATACACTCACCTGTGCCCTAAACCTTGCCGTTCCTTAACCCTAACCCTAACCCGGAATGCAAACCTACCACCATCCCTACACCTTACCCTACGCCGTACCCTAATCCTAATCTGTACACTGACATTGACCCGTGCGTCAGCACATACCCTCACCCTAACATGTTTCCGTACCCTCACCTGTGCCCTAAACCTTGCCGTTCCCTAAGCCTAACCCTACGCCGGCACGGAATTCTACCACCAACCCTACACGTTACCCTACGCCGTACCCTAATCATAACCCGTGCGTCAGCATGTACCCTGACCCTAACACGTTTCCGTACCCTCACCTGTGTCCTAAACCTTGCAGTTCCCTAACCCTAACCCTAGCGAGGAATGGAAACCTACCACAAAACCTACACCTTACCCTACGCAATACCCTAATCCTAATCCGTACGCTGACACTGACCCGTGCATCAGCACGTACCCTGACCCTAACATGTTTCCGTACACTCACCTGTGCCCTAAACCTTGCTGTTCCCTAACCCTAAGCCTAGCCCGGAATGGGAACCTACCACCATCCCTACACCTTACCCTACGGCGTACCCTAATCCTAATCTGTACGCTGACAATGACCCGTGCGTCAGCAAGTACCCTGACCCTAACACGTTTCCGTACCCTCACCTGTGCCCTAAACCTTGCCGTTCCCTAAGGCTAACCCTAGGCCGGCACGGAATCCTACCACCAACCCTACACGTTACCCTATGCCGTACCCTAATCCTAACCAGTGTGTCAGCATGTACCCTGACCCTAACACGTTTCCGTACCCTCACCTGTGCCCTAAACCTTGCAGTTCCCTAACCCTAACCCTAGCCCGGAATGGAAACCTACCACCAACCCTACACCTTACCCTACACCGTACCCTAATCCTAACCCGTGCGTAAGCATGTACCCTGACCCTAACACGTTTCCGTACCCTCACCTGTGTCCTAAACATTGCCGTTCCCTAACCCTAGCGCGGAATGGAAACCTACCACAAAACCTGCACCTTACCCTACGCCGTACCCTAATCCTAACCCATGCGTCAGCATGTACCCTGACCCTAACACGTTTCCGTACCCTCACCTGTGCCCTAAACCTTGCAGTTCCGTAACCCTAACCCTAGCCCGGAACGGAAACCTACCAACAACCCTACACCTTACCCGACGCCGTACCCTTATCCTAATCCGTACGCTGACACTGACCCGTGCGTCAGCAAGTACCCTGACCCTAACACGTTTCCGTACCCTCACCTGTGTCCTAAACCTTGCAGTTCCCTAACGCTAACCCTAGCCCGGAATGGAAACCTACCACCAACCCTACACCTTACCCTACGCCGTACCCAAATCCTAATCCGTACGGTGACACTGACCCGTGCGTCAGCAAGTATCCCGACCCTATCACGTTTCCGTACCCTCACCTGTGTCCTAAACCTTGCAGTTCCCTAACCCTAACCCTAGCAAGGAATGGAAACCTACCACAAAACCTACACCTTACCCTACGCAATACCCTAATCCTAATCCGTACGCTGACACTGACCCGTGCATCAGCACGTACCCTGACCCTAACATGTTTCCGTACACTCACCTGTGCCCTAAACCTTGCCGTTCCCTAACCCTAAGCCTAGCCCGGAACGGGAACCTACCACCATCCCTACACCTTACCCTACACCGTACCCTAATCCTAATCTGTACGCTGACAATGACCCGTGCGTCAGCAAGTACCCTGACCCTAACACGTTTCCGTACCCTCACCTGTGCCCTAAACCTTGCCGTTCCCTAAGGCTAACCCTAGGCCGGCACGGAATCCTACCACCAACCCTACACGTTACCCTATGCCGTACCCTAATCCTAACCCGTGCGTCAGCATGTACCCTGACCCTAACACGTTTCCGTACCCTCACCTGTGCCCTAAACCTTGCAGTTCCCTAACCCTAACCCTAGCCCGGAATGGAAACCTACCACCAACCCTACACCTTACCCTACACCGTACCCTAATCCTAACCCGTGCGTCAGCATGTACCCTGACGCTAACACGTTTCCGTACCCTCACCTGTGTCCTAAACATTGCCGTTCCCTAACCATAGCGCGGAATGGAAACCTACCACAAAACCTGCACCTTACCCTACGCCGTACCCTAATCCTAACCCGTGCGTCAGCACGTACCCTGACCCTAACACGTTTCCGTACCCTCACCTGTGCCCTAAACCTTGCAGTTCCGTAACCCTAACCCTAGCCCGGAACGGAAACCTACCAACAACCCTACACCTTACCCGACGCCGTACCCTAATCCTAATCCGTACGCTGACACTGACCCGTGCGTCAGCAAGTACCCTGACCCTAACACGTTTCCGTACCCTCACCTGTGTCCTAAACCTTGCCGTTCCCTAACGCTAACCCTAGCCCGGAATGGAAACCTACCACAAAACCTACACCTTTCCCTACGCCGTACCCTAATCCTAATCCGTACGCTGACACTGACCCGTGCATCAGCACGTACCCTGACCCTAACATGTTTCCGTACACTCACCTGTGCCCTAAACCTTGCCGTTCCTTAACCCTAACCCTAGCCCGGAATGCAAACCTACCACCATCCCTACACCTTACCCTACGCCGTACCCTAATCCTAATCTGTATGCTGACATTGACCCGTGGGTCAGCACATACCCTGACCCTAACACGTTTCCGTACCCTCACCTGTGCCCTAAACCTTGCCATTCCCTAAGCCTAACCCTAGGCCGGCACGGAATCCTACCACCAACCCTACACGTTACCCTACGCCGTACCCTAATCCTAACCCATGCGTCAGCACGTACCCTGACCCTAACACGTTTCCGTACCCTCACCTGTGCCCTAAACCCTGCAGTTCCCTAACCCTAACCCTAGCCCAGAACGGAAACCTACCACCAACCCTACACCTTACCCGACGCCGTACCCTAATCCTAATCCGTACGCTGACACTGACCCGTGCGTCAGCAAGTACCCTGACCCTAACACGTTTCCGTACCCTCACCTGTGCCCTAAACCTTGCCGTTCCTTAACCCTAACCCTAGCCTGGAACGGAAACCTACCACCATCCCTACACCTTACCCTACGCCGTACCCTAATCCTAATCTGTACGCTGACATTGACCCGTGCGTCAGCACATACCCTGACCCTAACACGTTTCCGTACCCTCACCTGTGTCCTAAACCTTGCCGTTCCCTAACCCTAACCCTAGCGCGGAATGGAAACCTACCACAAAACCTACACCTTACCCTACGCCGTACCCTACTCCTGCCCCGTACGCTGGCACTGACTCATGCGTCAGCACGTAGCCTGACCCTCCCACGTTTCCGTACCCTCACCTGTGCCCTAAGCCTTGCCGTTCCCTAAACCTAAACCTAGCCCGGAACACAAACCCACCCCCAGCCCTACACCTTACCCTACGCCGTACCCTACTCCTGGCCCGTAGGCTGGCACTGACCCGTGCGTCAGCACGTAGCCTGACTCTCCCACGTTTCCGTACCCGCACCTGTGCCCTAAGCCTTGCCGTTCCCTAACCCTAACCATAGCCTGGAACGGACCCCACCACCAGCCCTACACCTTACCCTACGCCGTACCCTACTCCTTGCCCTTACGCTGGCACTGACACGTGCGTCAGCACGTAGCCTAACCCTCCCACGTTTCCGGACGCTCACCTGTGCCCTAAGCCTTGCCGTTCCCTAACCCTAACCCTAGCCCGGAACGGAAACCCACCACCAGCACTACACCTTACCCTACGCCGTACCCTAGTCCTGGCCCATACGCTGGCACTGACCCGTACTGGGGCTCGGGCTAGGACTGGGGCTGTGGCTGGGGCTCGGGCTACGGCCAGGCCTGGGGCTTGGTCTACGGCTGGGGCTTGGGCTGTGACTAGGCCTAGGGCTAGGCCGTTAGTTATGAATAGTGTCATGGTCTTAGTTAGTGTCACAGTCAGGGCCTTAGGTTTAGCATCAGAGCTTTTGTTAGGTATAATGACAGGGCCTGAGTTAGTAGTAGTGTCAATGCCTGATTTAAGGACACTGTCAGGGCAAGGCCTAGGAGGAGCACAAAGGCCTCTATAGGATCAGCATCAAGGGATGGGGTTCGGCCTGGGGATGGGGCTAGGACTGGGTCTAGGGCTAGGTCTGGGGCTGGGGCTGGGGCTGGGGCTGGAGCTGGGGCTGGAGCTAGGGCTAGGGCTGGGGCTAGGGCTGGGGCTAGGGCTGGGCCTGGGGCTGGGGCTAGGTTTAGGACTAGGCCCTTAGTTAGGTATAGGGTCAAGGCCTAACTTAAGCACAGTGTCAGGGAAAGGCCTAGGAGTAGCATAAGGGCCTTTGTAGGATAAGCATCAGAGGCTGGGGCTCGGGCTGGGGTTGGGGCTGGGACTGGGGCTGGTGCTGGGGCTTGGGTTCGGGCTGGGGATGGGGCTGGCTCTGGGGCTGGGGATGGGGCTGGGGATGGGACTGGGGCTAGGGCTAGGGCTGGGGCTGGGGCTGGGGCTGGGGCTGGGGTGGGGCTGGGACTGTGGCTAAGTCTAAGGCTAGGGCTGCGGCTAGGGCTGGGGCTGGGGCTGGGGCTAGGTTTAGGGCTAGGGCCTTAGTTAGGAATAGGGTCAAGGCCTTACTTAAGGACAGAGTCAGGGTAAGTCCTACGAGGAGCACAAAGGCCTCTATAGGATCAGCATCAGGGGATGGGGCTGCAGCTGGGGCTGGACCTGGGGCCTTAGTTAGAAATAGTGTCAAGGCCTTAGTTACCACATTGTCAGGGGAAGGCCTAGGAGGATCGCAAGGACCTCTATAGGATCAGCGTAAGGGGCTAGGGCTGGGGCTGGGGCTGCGGCTAGGGATAGGGTTGGGGCTGGGGCTTGGGTTCGAGCTGGGGATGGGGCTGGGGCTGGGGCTGGAGCTGACACTGGGGCTAGGGCTAGGGCTAGGTCTGCGGCTGGGGCTGGGGCTGGGGCTGGGACTGGGGCTAGGGCTACGGCTGCGGCTAGGGCTGGGGCTGGGGCTGGGGCTAGGTTTAGGGCTAGGCCCTTAGTTGGGTATGGGGTCAAGGCCTTACTTAAGGACAGTGTCAGGGCAAGGCCTAGTAGGAGCACAAAGGCCTATATAGGATCAGCATCAGGGGATGGGGCTGTGACTGGGTCTGGACCAGGGGCCTTAGTTAGAAATAGTGTCAAGGCCTTAGTTACCACATTGTCAGGGGAAGGCCTAGGAGGATCGCAAGGGCCTCTATAGGATCAGCAAAAGGGGCTAGGGCTGGGGTTGGGGATGGGGCTGTGGTTGGGGCTAGGGCTGGGACTACTGCTGCGGCTACGGATAGGGCTGGGGCTGGGGCTTGGGCTGGAGCTGGGGCTGGGGCTGGGGCTAGGTTTAGGGCTAGGGCCTTAGTTACGAATAGGGTCAAGGCCTTACTTAAGGAATATGTCAGGGCAAGGCCTAGGAGGAGCATAAAGGCCTCTATAGGATCAGCATCAGGGGCTGGGGCTGCGGCTGGGGATGGACCTGGAGCCTTAGTTAGAAATAGTGTCAAGGCCTTAGTTACCACATTGTCAGGGGAAGGCCTAGGAGGATCGCAAGGGCCTCTATAGGATCAGCATAAGGGGCTGGGGCTAGGTCTGGGGCTGGGGCTGGGGCTAAGGCTAGGGCTGGGTCTGGGCCTAGTACTGGGGCTGGGGCTGGGGCTGGGGCTAGGTTTAGGGCTAGGCCCTTAGTTGGGTATAGGGTCAAGGCCTTACGTAAGGACAGTGTCAGGGCAAGGCCTAGGAGGAGCACAAAGGCCTATATAGGATCAGCATCAGGGGATGGGGCTGCGGCTGGGGCTGGACCTGGGGCCTTAGTTAGAAATAGTGTCAAGGCCTTAGTTACCACATTGTCAGGGGAAGGCCTAGGAAGATCGCAAGGGCCTCTATAGCATCAGCACAAGGGGCTAGGGCTGGGGCTGGGGCTGGGGCGGGGGTTGGGGTAGGGCTGGGACTGCGGCTGTGGCTAGGGATAGGTCTACGGCTGGGGTTTGGGCTCGGGCTGGGGATGGGGCTAGGTCTGGGGCTAGGGCTAGGGCTGGAGCTCGGGCTAGTGCTGGGGCTGGGGCTAGTGCTGGGGATGGGGCTGGGGCTGGGGCTAGGGCTGGGGCTGGGGCTAGGGCTGGGGTTGCGGCTACGGCTGCAGCTGGGGCTAGGGGTCGGGATAGGGCTGGGGCCTTAGATAGTGTCACTGTCAGGGCCTTAGTTAGGTTTAGCATCAGAGCTTTCCTTAGGTATAATGACAGGGCCTGAGTTAGTAGTAGTGTCAAGGCCTGAGTTAAGGACAGTGTCAGGGAAAGGCCTAGGAGGAGCATAAGGGCCTCTGTAGGATCAGCATCAGGGGCTAGGGTTGGGCTAGGGGCTTGGGCTGGGGCTGGGGCTAGGGCTGGGGCTGGGGCTGGGGCTGGGGCTGGGGCTGGGGCTGGGGCTGGGGCTAAGGTTAGGGCTGGGTCTGGGCCTAGTGCTGGGGCTGGGGCTGGGGCTGGGGCTGGGGCTGGACCTGGGGCCTTAGTTAGAAATAGTGTCAAGGCCTTAGTTACCACATTGTCAGGGGAAGGCCTAGGAGGATCGCAAGGGCCTCTATAGGATCAGCATAAGGGGCTAGGGCTGGGGCAGGGGCGGGGGTTAGGGCTAGGGCTGGGACTGCCGCTGTGGCTAGGGATAGGGCTGGGGCTGGGTCTTGGGCTCGAGCTGGGGCTGGGGCTAGGGCTGGGGCTGGGGCTAGGGCTGGGGCTGGGGCTGGGGCTGGGGCTAGGGCTGGGGCTGGACCCGGGGCTAGACCTGGGGCTAGGGCTTGGGCTGGGGCTGGGCCTGGGGCTGGGGCTGGGGCTGGGGCTGGGGCTGGGGCTAGGGCTAGGTTTAGGGCTAGGCCCTTAGTTAGGTATAGGGTCAAGGCCTTACTTAGGGACAGTGTCAGGGCAAGGCCTAGGAGGAGCACAAAGGCCTCTACAGGATCAGCATCAGGGGATGGGGCTGTGGCTGGGGCTGGACCTGTTGCCTTAGTTAGAAATAGTGTCAAGGGCTTAGTTACCACATTGTCAGGGGAAGGCCTAGGAGGATCGCAAGGGCCTCTATAGGATCAGCAAAAGGGGCTCGGGCTGGGGCTGGGGCTGGGGCTGGGGCTAAGGCTAGGGCTGGGTCTGGGCCTATTGCTGGGGCTGGGGCTGGGGCTGGGGCTGGGGCTGGACCTGGGGCCTTAGTTAGAAATAGTGTCAAGGCCTTAGTTACCACATTGTCAGGGGAAGGCCTAGGAGGATCGCAAGGGCCTCTATAGGATCAGCATAAGGGGCTAGGGCTGGGGCTCGTGCGGGGGGCGGGGGTTGGGGCTAGGGCTGGGGTTGGGGCTACGGTTGCAGCTGGGGCTAGGGGTCGGGATACGGCTGGGGCCTTAGATAGTGTCACTGTCAGGGCCTTAGTTAGGTTTAGCATCAGAGCTTTCCTTAGGTATAATGACAGGGCCTGAGTTAGTAGTAGTGTCAAGGCCTGAGTTAAGGACAGTGTCAGGGCAAGGCCTAGGAGGAGCATAACGGCCTCTGTAGGATCAGCATCAGGGGCTAGGTTTGGGCCAGGGGCTGGGGCTGGGGCTGGGGCTGGGGCTGGAGCTGGGGCTGAGGCTAAGGCTAGGGCTGGGGCTGGGGCTAGTGCTGGGGCTGAGGCCGGGAATGGGACTGGGGCTAGGGCTGGGGCTGGGGCTGGGGCTGGAGCTGGGGCTAAGATTAAGCCTAGGGCTCGGTCTGAGGCTAGTGATGGGGCTGGGGCTGGGGCTGGGGCTGGGGTTGGTACTGCGGCTAGGGCTGGGGCTGCGGCTAAGGCTAGGGCTGGGTCTGGGGCTAGTGCTGGGGCTGGGACTGGGTCTGGGGCTAGGGCTGGGGCTGGGGCTTGGGCTGGGGCTGGGGCTGGGGTTGTGGCTGTAGCTGGGGCTGAGGCTAAGGATAGGGCTGGTTCTGGGGCTAGTGCTGGGGCTGGGGCTGGGGCTAGTGCTGGGGCTGGGGCCGGGGCTGGGACTGGGGCTAGGGCTAGGGCTGGGGCTCGGGTTGGGGCTGGGACTGCGACTAGGGCTGGGGCTAGGGCTGGGGCTGGGGCTAGTGCTCGGGCTGGGGCTGGGGCCGGGGCTGGGACTGGGGCAAGGGCTGGGGCTGGGGCTGGGGCTAGGGCTGGGTCTGGTGTTACTGTTGGGGCAGGGGCTGGGGCTGGGACTGCGGCTAGTGCTGGGGCTAGGGCTGGGGCTAGTGCTGGGGCTGGGGCTGGGGCTGGGGCTGGGGCTGGGGCGGGAGCTGGGGCTGGGGCTGGGGCTGGAGTTGGGGCTGAGGCTAAGGATAGGCCTGGGGCTGGGGCTAGTGATGGGGCTGGGGCTGGGGCCAGGGCTGGGACTGGGGCAAGGGCTAGGGCTGGGGCTGGGGCTGGGGCTGGGACTGCGGCTAGGGCTGGGGCTAGGGCTGGGGCTGGGGCTGGGGCTGGAGCTGGGGCTGAGGCTAAGCCTAGGGCTAGGTCTGGGGCTAGTGATATGGCTGGGGCTGCGGCTGGGGATGGGACTGCGGCTAGGGCTAGGGCTCGGGCTGGGGCTGGAGCTGGGGCTGAGGCTAAGGCTAGGGCTGGGTCTGGGGCTAGTGATGTGGCTGGGGATGGGGCTGGGGCTAGGGCTAGGCCTAGGGCTGGGGCTAGGGCTGGAGCTGGGGCTGAGGCTAAAGCTAGGGCTGGGGCTGGGACTAGTACTGGGGCTGGGGCTGGGGCTGGGGCTAGGTTTAGGGCTAGGCCCTTAGTTGGGTATAAGGTCAAGGCCTTACTTAAGGACAGTGTCAGGGCAAGGCCTAGGAGGATCACAAAGTCCTATATAGGATCAGCATCAGGGGATGGGGCTGTGGCTGGGGCTGGACCTGGGGCCTTAGTTAGAAATAGTGTCAAGGCCTTAGTTACCACATTGTCAGGGGAAGGCCTAGGAGGATCACAAGGGCCTCTATAGGATCAGCATAAGGGGCTAGGGCTGGGGATGGGGCTGTGGTTGGGGCTAGGGCTGGGACTACTGCTGCGGCTACGGATAGGGATGGGGCTGGGGCTGGGGCTTGGTTTAGGGCTAGGACCTTAGTTACGAAAAGGGTCAAGGCCTTACTTAAGGAATGTGTCAGTGCAAGGCCTAGGAGGAGCATAAAGGCCTCTATAGGATCAGCATCAGGGGTTGGGGCTGCGGCTGGGGATGGACCTGGGGCCTTAGTTAGAAATAGTGTCAAGGCCTTAGTTACCACATTGTCAGGGGAAGGCCTAGGAGGATCGCAAGGGCCTCTATAGGATCAGCATAAGGGGCTGGGCCTGGGGCTGGGGCTAGGGCTGGGGCTGGGGCTACGGCTGCAGCTGGGGCTAGGGGTCGGGCTAGGGCTGGGGCCTTAGTTAGTGTCACTGTCAGGGCCTTAGTTAGGTTTAGCATCAGAGCTTTCGTTAGGTATAATGACAGGGCCTGAGTTAGTAGTGTCAAGGCCTGAGTTAAGGACAGTGTCAGGGCAAGGCCTAGGAGGAGCATAAGGGCCTCTGTAGGATCAGCATCAGGGGCTAGGGTTGGGCCAGGGGCTGGGGCTGGGGCTGGGGCTAGGGCTAGGTCTGGGGCTGGGGCTGGGGCTGGGGCTGGGGCTGGGGCTAAGGCTAGGGCTGGGTCTGGGCCTAGTGCTGGGGCTGGGGCTGGGGCTGGGGCTGGGGCTGGGGCTGGGGCTAGGTTTAGGGCTAGGCCCTTAGTTGGGTATAGGGTAAAGGCCTTACTTAAGGACAGTGTCAGGGCAAGGCCTAGGAGGATCACAAAGGCCTATATAGGATCAGCATCAGGGGATGGGGCTGCGACTGGGTCTGGACCTGGGGCCTTAGTTAGAAATAGTGTCAAGGCCGATTGCAAGGGCCTCTATAGGATCAGCATAAGGGGCTAGGGCTGGGACTGGGGATGGGGCTGTGGTTGGGGCTAGGGCTGGGACTACTGCTGCGGCTACGGGTAGGGCTGGTGCTGGGGCTTGGGCTGGAGCTGGGGCTGGGGCTGGGGCTAGGTTTAGGGCTAGGGCCTTAGTTACGAAAAGGGTCAAGGCCTTACTTAAGGAATGTGTCAGGGCAAGGCCTAGGAGGAGCATAAAGGCCTCTATAGGATCAGCATCAGGGGCTGGGGCTGCGGCTGGGGATGGACCTGGGGCCTTAGTTAGAAATAGTGTCAAGGCCTTAGTTACCACATTGTCAGGGGAAGGCCTAGGAGGATCGCAAGGGCCTCTATAGGATCAGCATAAGGGGCTGGGGCTGGGGCTGGGGCTGGGGCTAGGACTGGGGTTGGGGCTACGGCTGCAGCTGGGGCTAGGGGTTGGGATAGGGCTGGGGCCTTAGTTAGTGTCACTGTCAGGGCCTTAGTTAGGTTTAGCATCAGAGCTTTCGTTAGGTATAATGACAGGGCCTGAGTTAGTAGTAGTGTCAAGGCCTGAGTTAAGGACAGTGTCAGGGCAAGCCCGAGGAGGAGCATAAGGGCCTCTGTAGGATCAGCATCAGGGGCTAGGGTTGGGCCAGGGGCTGGTACTGGGGCTGGGGCTGGGGCTGGGGCTTGGGCCGGGGCTGGTGCTGGAGCTGGGGCTGGGGCTGGGGCTGGGACTGCGGCTAGGGCTTGGGCTGGGGCTGGGGCTGGGGCTGGAGCTGGAGCTGAGACTAAGGCTAAGGCTGGGGCTAGGGCTAGTGATGGGGCTGGGGCTGGGGCCGGGGCTGGGGTTGCGGCTACGGCTGCAGCTGGGGCTAGGGGTCGGGATAGGGCTGGGGCCTTAGATAGTGTCACTGTCAGGGCCTTAGTTAGGTTTAGCATCAGAGCTTTCCTTAGGTATAATGACAGGGCCTGAGTTAGTAGTAGTGTCAAGGCCTGAGTTAAGGACAGTGTCAGGGAAAGGCCTAGGAGGAGCATAAGGGCCTCTGTAGGATCAGCATCAGGGGCTAGGGTTGGGCCAGGGGCTTGGGCTGGGGCTGGGGCTAGGGCTGGGGCTGGGGCTGGGGCTGGGGCTGGGGCTAAGGTTAGGGCTGGGTCTGGGCCTAGTGCTGGGGCTGGGGCTGGGGCTGGGGCTGGGGCTGGACCTGGGGCCTTAGTTAGAAATAGTGTCAAGGCCTTAGTTACCACATTGTCAGGGGAAGGCCTAGGAGGATCGCAAGGGCCTCTATAGGATCAGCATAAGGGGCTAGGGCTGGGGCAGGGGCGGGGGTTAGGGCTAGGGCTGGGACTGCCGCTGTGGCTAGGGATAGGGCTGGGGCTGGGGCTTGGGCTCGAGCTGGGGCTGGGGCTAGGACTGGGGCTGGGGCTGGGGCTAGGGCTGGGGCTGGGGCTGGGGCTAGGGCTGGGGCTGGACCCGGGGCTAGACCTGGGGCTAGGGCTTGGGCTGGGGCTGGGCCTGGGGCTGGGGCTGGGGCTGGGGCTGGGGCTGGGGCTAGGTTTAGGGCTAGGCCCTTAGTTAGGTATAGGGTCAAGGCCTTACTTAGGGACAGTGTCAGGGCAAGGCCTAGGAGGAGCACAAAGGCCTCTACAGGATCAGCATCAGGGGATGGGGCTGTGGCTGGGGCTGGACCTGTTGCCTTAGTTAGAAATAGTGTCAAGGGCTTAGTTACCACATTGTCAGGGGAAGGCCTAGGAGGATCGCAAGGGCCTCTATAGGATCAGCAAAAGGGGCTCGGGCTGGGGCTAGGGCTGGGGCTGGGGCTAAGGCTAGGGCTGGGTCTGGGCCTATTGCTGGGGCCGGGGCTGGGGCTGGGGCTGGACCTGGGGCCTTAGTTAGAAATAGTGTCAAGGCCTTAGTTACCACATTGTCAGGGGAAGGCCTAGGAGGATCGCAAGGGCCTCTATAGGATCAGCATAAGGGGATGGGGCTGGGGCTGGGGCTAGGGCTGGGGTTGGGGCTACGGCTGCAGCTGGGGCTAGGGGTCGGGATAGGGCTGGGGCCTTAGTTAGTGTCACTGTCAGGGCCTTAGTTAGGTTTAGCATCAGAGCTTTCATTAGGTATAATGACAGGGCCTGAGTTAGTAGTGTCAAGGCCTGAGTTAAGGACAGTGTCAGGGCAAGGCCTAGGAGGAGCGTAAGGGCCTCTGTAGGATCAGCATCAGGGGCTAGGGTTGGGCCAGGGGCTGGGGCTGGGGCTGGGGCTGGGGCTGGGGCTAGGGCTAGGTCTGGGGCTGGGGCTGGGGCTAAGGCTAGGGCTGGGGCTGGGGCTGGGGCTAGGTTTAGGGCTAGGCCCTTAGTTGGGTATAGGGTCAAGGCCTTACGTAAGGACAGTGTCAGGGCAAGGCCTAGGAGGAGCACAAAGGCCTCTATAGGATCAGCATCAGGGGCTGGGGCTGTGGCTGGGGCTGGACCTGTTGCCTTAGTTAGAAATAGTGTCAAGGCCTTAGTTACCACATTGTCAGGGGAAGGCCTAGGAGGATCGCAAGGGCCTCTATAGCATCAGCACAAGGGGCTAGGGCTGGGGCTGGGGCGGGGGTTGGGGTAGGGCTGGGACTGCGGCTGTGGCTAGGGATAGGTCTACGGCTGGGGTTTGGGCTCGGGCTGGGGATGGGGCTAGGTCTGGGGCTGGGGCTAGTGCTGGAGCTCGGGCTAGTGCTGGGGCTGGGGCTAGTGCTGGGGATGGGGCTGGGGCTGGGGCTAGGGCTGGGGCTGGGGCTAGGGCTGGGGTTGCGGCTACGGCTGCAGCTGGGGCTAGGGGTCGGGATAGGGCTGGGGCCTTAGATAGTGTCACTGTCAGGGCCTTAGTTAGGTTTAGCATCAGAGCTTTCCTTAGGTATAATGACAGGGCCTGAGTTAGTAGTAGTGTCAAGGCCTGAGTTAAGGACAGTGTCAGGGAAAGGCCTAGGAGGAGCATAAGGGCCTCTGTAGGATCAGCATCAGGGGCTAGGGTTGGGCCAGGGGCTTGGGCTGGGGCTGGGGCTAGGGCTGGGGCTGGGGCTGGGGCTGGGGCTGGGGCTAAGGTTAGGGCTGGGTCTGGGCCTAGTGCTGGGGCTGGGGCTGGGGCTGGGGCTGGGGCTGGACCTGGGGCCTTAGTTAGAAATAGTGTCAAGGCCTTAGTTACCACATTGTCAGGGGAAGGCCTAGGAGGATCGCAAGGGCCTCTATAGGATCAGCATAAGGGGCTAGGGCTGGGGCAGGGGCGGGGGTTAGGGCTAGGGCTGGGACTGCCGCTGTGGCTAGGGATAGGGCTGGGGCTGGGTCTTGGGCTCGAGCTGGGGCTGGGGCTAGGGCTGGGGCTGGGGCTAGGGCTGGGGCTGGGGCTGGGGCTGGGGCTAGGGCTGGGGCTGGACCCGGGGCTAGACCTGGGGCTAGGGCTTGGGCTGGGGCTGGGCCTGGGGCTGGGGCTGGGGCTGGGGCTAGGGCTAGGGCTAGGGCTGGGGCTGGGGCTGGGGCTAGGTTTAGGGCTAGGCCCTTAGTTAGGTATAGGGTCAAGGCCTTACTTAGGGACAGTGTCAGGGCAAGGCCTAGGAGGATCGCAAGGGCCTCTATAGGATCAGCAAAAGGGGCTCGGGCTGGGGCTAGGGCTGGGGCTGGGGCTAAGGCTAGGGCTGGGTCTGGGCCTATTGCTGGGGCTGGGGCTGGGGCTGGGGCTGGGGCTGGACCTGGGGCCTTAGTTAGAAATAGTGTCAAGGCCTTAGTTACCACATTGTCAGGGGAAGGCCTAGGAGGATCGCAAGGGCCTCTATAGGATCAGCATAAGGGGCTAGGGCTGGGGCTCGTGCGGGGGGCGGGGGTTGGGGCTAGGGCTGGGGTTGGGGCTACGGTTGCAGCTGGGGCTAGGGGTCGGGATACGGCTGGGGCCTTAGATAGTGTCACTGTCAGGGCCTTAGTTAGGTTTAGCATCAGAGCTTTCCTTAGGTATAATGACAGGGCCTGAGTTAGTAGTAGTGTCAAGGCCTGAGTTAAGGACAGTGTCAGGGCAAGGCCTAGGAGGAGCATAAGGGCCTCTGTAGGATCAGCATCAGGGGCTAGGTTTGGGCCAGGGGCTGGGGCTGGGGCTGGGGCTGGGGCTGGAGCTGGGGCTGAGGCTAAGGCTAGGGCTGGGGCTGGGGCTAGTGCTGGGGCTGAGGCCGGGAATGGGACTGGGGCTAGGGCTGGGGCTGGGGCTGGGGCTGGAGCTGGGGCTAAGATTAAGCCTAGGGCTCGGTCTGAGGCTAGTGATGGGGCTGGGGCTGGGGCTGGGGCTGGGGTTGGTACTGCGGCTAGGGCTGGGGCTGCGGCTAAGGCTAGGGCTGGGTCTGGGGCTAGTGCTGGGGCTGGGACTGGGTCTGGGGCTAGGGCTGGGGCTGGGGCTTGGGCTGGGGCTGGGGCTGGGGTTGTGGCTGTAGCTGGGGCTGAGGCTAAGGATAGGGCTGGTTCTGGGGCTAGTGCTGGGGCTGGGGCTGGGGCTAGTGCTGGGGCTGGGGCCGGGGCTGGGACTGGGGCTAGGGCTAGGGCTGGGGCTCGGGTTGGGGCTGGGACTGCGACTAGGGCTGGGGCTAGGGCTGGGGCTGGGGCTAGTGCTGGGGCTGGGGCTGGGGCCGGGGCTGGGACTGGGGCAAGGGCTGGGGCTGGGGCTGGGGCTAGGGCTGGGTCTGGTGTTACTGTTGGGGCAGGGGCTGGGGCTGGGACTGCGGCTAGTGCTGGGGCTAGGGCTGGGGCTAGTGCTGGGGCTGGGGCTGGGGCTGGGGCTGGGGCTGGGGCGGGAGCTGGGGCTGGGGCTGGGGCTGGAGTTGGGGCTGAGGCTAAGGATAGGCCTGGGGCTGGGGCTAGTGATGGGGCTGGGGCTGGGGCCAGGGCTGGGACTGGGGCAAGGGCTAGGGCTGGGGCTGGGGCTGGGGCTGGGACTGCGGCTAGGGCTGGGGCTAGGGCTGGGGCTGGGGCTGGGGCTGGAGCTGGGGCTGAGGCTAAGCCTAGGGCTAGGTCTGGGGCTAGTGATATGGCTGGGGCTGCGGCTGGGGATGGGACTGCGGCTAGGGCTAGGGCTCGGGCTGGGGCTGGAGCTGGGGCTGAGGCTAAGGCTAGGGCTGGGTCTGGGGCTAGTGATGTGGCTGGGGATGGGGCTGGGGCTAGGGCTAGGGCTAGGGCTGGGGCTAGGGCTGGAGCTGGGGCTGAGGCTAAAGCTAGGGCTGGGGCTGGGACTAGTACTGGGGCTGGGGCTGGGGCTGGGGCTAGGTTTAGGGCTAGGCCCTTAGTTGGGTATAAGGTCAAGGCCTTACTTAAGGACAGTGTCAGGGCAAGGCCTAGGAGGATCACAAAGTCCTATATAGGATCAGCATCAGGGGATGGGGCTGTGGCTGGGGCTGGACCTGGGGCCTTAGTTAGAAATAGTGTCAAGGCCTTAGTTACCACATTGTCAGGGGAAGGCCTAGGAGGATCACAAGGGCCTCTATAGGATCAGCATAAGGGGCTAGGGCTGGGGATGGGGCTGTGGTTGGGGCTAGGGCTGGGACTACTGCTGCGGCTACGGATAGGGATGGGGCTGGGGCTGGGGCTTGGTTTAGGGCTAGGGCCTTAGTTACGAAAAGGGTCAAGGCCTTACTTAAGGAATGTGTCAGTGCAAGGCCTAGGAGGAGCATAAAGGCCTCTATAGGATCAGCATCAGGGGTTGGGGCTGCGGCTGGGGATGGACCTGGGGCCTTAGTTAGAAATAGTGTCAAGGCCTTAGTTACCACATTGTCAGGGGAAGGCCTAGGAGGATCGCAAGGGCCTCTATAGGATCAGCATAAGGGGCTGGGCCTGGGGCTGGGGCTAGGGCTGGGGCTGGGGCTACGGCTGCAGCTGGGGCTAGGGGTCGGGCTAGGGCTGGGGCCTTAGTTAGTGTCACTGTCAGGGCCTTAGTTAGGTTTAGCATCAGAGCTTTCGTTAGGTATAATGACAGGGCCTGAGTTAGTAGTGTCAAGGCCTGAGTTAAGGACAGTGTCAGGGCAAGGCCTAGGAGGAGCATAAGGGCCTCTGTAGGATCAGCATCAGGGGCTAGGGTTGGGCCAGGGGCTGGGGCTGGGGCTGGGGCTAGGGCTAGGTCTGGGGCTGGGGCTGGGGCTGGGGCTGGGGCTGGGGCTAAGGCTAGGGCTGGGTCTGGGCCTAGTGCTGGGGCTGGGGCTGGGGCTGGGGCTGGGGCTGGGGCTGGGGCTAGGTTTAGGGCTAGGCCCTTAGTTGGGTATAGGGTAAAGGCCTTACTTAAGGACAGTGTCAGGGCAAGGCCTAGGAGGATCACAAAGGCCTATATAGGATCAGCATCAGGGGATGGGGCTGCGACTGGGTCTGGACCTGGGGCCTTAGTTAGAAATAGTGTCAAGGCCGATTGCAAGGGCCTCTATAGGATCAGCATAAGGGGCTAGGGCTGGGACTGGGGATGGGGCTGTGGTTGGGGCTAGGGCTGGGACTACTGCTGCGGCTACGGGTAGGGCTGGTGCTGGGGCTTGGGCTGGAGCTGGGGCTGGGGCTGGGGCTAGGTTTAGGGCTAGGGCCTTAGTTACGAAAAGGGTCAAGGCCTTACTTAAGGAATGTGTCAGGGCAAGGCCTAGGAGGAGCATAAAGGCCTCTATAGGATCAGCATCAGGGGCTGGGGCTGCGGCTGGGGATGGACCTGGGGCCTTAGTTAGAAATAGTGTCAAGGCCTTAGTTACCACATTGTCAGGGGAAGGCCTAGGAGGATCGCAAGGGCCTCTATAGGATCAGCATAAGGGGCTGGGGCTGGGGCTGGGGCTGGGGCTAGGACTGGGGTTGGGGCTACGGCTGCAGCTGGGGCTAGGGGTTGGGATAGGGCTGGGGCCTTAGTTAGTGTCACTGTCAGGGCCTTAGTTAGGTTTAGCATCAGAGCTTTCGTTAGGTATAATGACAGGGCCTGAGTTAGTAGTAGTGTCAAGGCCTGAGTTAAGGACAGTGTCAGGGCAAGCCCGAGGAGGAGCATAAGGGCCTCTGTAGGATCAGCATCAGGGGCTAGGGTTGGGCCAGGGGCTGGTACTGGGGCTGGGGCTGGGGCTGGGGCTTGGGCCGGGGCTGGTGCTGGAGCTGGGGCTGGGGCTGGGGCTGGGACTGCGGCTAGGGCTTGGGCTGGGGCTGGTGCTGGGGCTGGAGCTGGAGCTGAGACTAAGGCTAAGGCTGGGGCTAGGGCTAGTGATGGGGCTGGGGCTGGGGCCGGGGCTGGGACTGGGGCAAGGGCTAGGGCTGGGCCTGGAGCTGGGGCTTGGACTGCGGCTAGGGCTGGGGCTGGGGCTGGAGCTGGAGCTGGGGCTGGGGCTAGTGCTGGGGCTGGGGCCGGGGCTGGGAATGGGGCAAGGGCTAGGGCTGGGGCTGGGGCTAGGGCAGGGTCTGGGGCTAGGGCTAGGGCTGGGGCTGGGGTTGGGGCTGGGACTGCGGCTAGGGCTGCGGCTAGGGCTGGGGCTGGGGCTAGTGCTGGGGCTGGGGCTGGGGCCGGGGCTGGGGCTGGGGCAAGGGCTGGGGCTGGGACTGGGGCAAGGGCTGGGGCTGGGGCTGGGGCTGGGGCTGGGGCTAGGGCTGTGGCTGGGGCTGGGCCTGGGACTGCGGCTAGGGCTGGGGCTAGTGCTGGGGCTGGGACTGGGGCTAGGGCTGGGGCTGGGGCTGGGGCTGGAGCTGGAGCTTGGGCTGAGGCTAAGCCTAGGGCTAGGTCTGGGGCTAGTGATGGGGCTGGGGCTGGGGCTGGGACTGCGGCTAGGGCTGGGGCTGTGGCTGGGGCTGGGGCTGGGGCTGGGACTGGGGCTGAGGCTAGGGCTAGGGCTGGGGCTGGGGCTGGGGCTAGTGCTGGGACTGGGGCTAGGGCTAGGGCTGGGGCTGTGGCTAGGGCTGGGTCTGGTGCTAGTGCTGGGGCTAGGGCTGGGTCTGGTGCTAGTGCTGGGGCTAGGGCTGTGGCTGGGGCTAGTGCTGGGGCTGGGGCCGGGGCTGGGACTGGGGCAAGGGCTGGGGCTGGGGCTAGGGCTGGGTCTGGTGCTAGTGCTGGGGCTAGGGCTGGGGCTGGGGCTGGGACTGCGGCTAGGGCTTGGGCTGGGGCTGGGGCTGGGGCTGGGGCTAGTGCTAGTGCTGTGGCTGGGGCTGGGCCTGGGACTGCGGCTAGGGCTGGGGCTAGTGCTGGGGCTGGGACTGGGGCTGGGGCTGGGGCTGGGGCTGGGGCTGGGGCTGGGGCTGGAGCTGGGGCTGAGGCTAAGCCTAGGGCTAGGTCTGGGGCTAGTCATGGGGCTGGGTCTTGGGCTGGGGCTGGGACTGCGGCTAGGGCTGGGGCTGGGGCTGGGGCTGGAGCTGGAGCTAAGGCTAAGGGTAGGGCTGGGCCTGGGGCTAGTGCTGGGGCTGGGGCTGGGACTGGGGCTAGGGCTAGGACTGGGGTTGGGGCTGGGGCTGGGGCTGGGGCTGGGGCTGGGGCTAAGACTAGGGCTGGGGCTGGGGCTGGGGTTGGGGATGGGACTGCGGCTAGGGCTGGGGCTAGTGCTGGGGCTGGGGATGGGGCCGGGGCAGGTACTGGGGCTGGGGCCGGGGCTGGTACTGGGGCTAGGGCTGGGGCTGGGGCTTGGGCCGGGGCTGGTGCTGGAGCTGGGGCTGGGGCTGGGGCTTGGACTGCGGCTAGGGCTGGGGCTGGGGCTGGGGCTGGAGCTGGGGCTGGGGCTAGTGCTGGGGCTGGGGCCGGGGCTGGGAATGGGGCAAGGGCTAGGGCTGGGGCTGGGGCTAGGGCTGGGGATGGGGCTAGGGCTAGGGCTGGGGATGGGGCTAGGGCTGGGTCTGGTGCTAGTGCTGTGGCTGTGGCTGGGGCTGGGGCTGGGCCTCGGGCTAGTGCCGGGGCTGGGGCCGGGGCAGGGATTGGGGCTAGGGCTGGGGCTGGGGCTGGGGCTGGGCCTGGGGCTGGGGCTGGGGCTGGATCTGGGGTGAGGCTAAAGCTACGGCTGGGCCTGGGGCTAGTGCTGGGGCTGGGGCTGGGGCCGGGGCTGCGACTGGGGCTAGGGCTGGGGCTGGGGCTAGGGCTGGGGCTGGAGCTGAGGCTGAGGCTAAGGCTAGGGCTGGGGTTGGGGCTGGGGCTGGGGCTGGGACCGGGGCTGGGGCTGGGGCTGAGACTGGGGCTGAGGCTAAGGCTAGGGCTGGGGCTGGGGCTAGTGATGGGGCTGGGGCTGGGGCCAGGGCTGGGACTGGGGCAAGGGCTAGGGCTCGGGCTGGGGCTGGGGCTGGGGCTGGGACTGCGGCTAGGGCTGGGGCTAGGGCTGGAGCTGTGGCTGGAGCTGTGGCTGAGGCTAAGGCTAGGCCTGGGGCTAGGGCTGGGGCTGGGGCTGGGGCTGGGGCTGGAGCTGGGGCTGGGGCTGGAGCTGGGGCTGGGGCTGGAGCTGGGGCTGATGCTAAGCCTAGGGCTAGGTCTGGGGCTAGTGATGGGGCTGGGGCTGGGGCTGGGGCTGGGATTGCGGCTAGGGCTTGGGCTGGGGCTGGGGCTGGAGCTGGAGCTAAGGCTAAGGGTAGGGCTGGGCCTGGGGCTAGTGCTGGGGCTGGGGCTGGGGCTGGAACTGGGGCTAGGGCTACGACTGGGGTTAGGGCTGGGGCTGGGGCTGGGGCTGGGGCTGAGGCTAAGACTAGGCCTGGGGCTGGGGCTAGTGCTGGGGCTGGGGCTGGGTCCGGGCTGGGACTGGGGCTAGGGCTAGGGCTGGGGTTGGGATTGGGGATGGGACTGCGGCTAGGGCTGGGGCTAGGGCTGGGGCTAGGGCTGGGGCTGGGGTTAGTGCTGGGGCTGGGGATGGGGCCGGGGTTGGGACTGGGGCAAGGGCTAGGGCTGGGGCTGGGGCTAGTGCTGGGGCTGGGGATGGGGCCGGGTTTGGTAATGGGGCTGGGGCTAGGGCTGGGGCTAGTGCTAGTGCTGTGGTAGGGGCTGGGGCTGGGACTGCGGCTGGGGCTGGGGCCGGGGCTGGGGCTGGGGCTAGGGCTGGGGCCGGGGCCGGGGCCGGGGCTGGGGCTGGGGCTGGGGCTGGGCCCGGGGCTGGGACTGGGGCAAGGGCTAAGGCTGGGGCTGGGGCTGGGGCTAGGTCTGTGTCTGGTGCTAGTGCTGGGGCTAGGGCTGGGGCTGGGGCTGGGACTGCGGCTAGGGCTGGGGCTAGTGCTGGGGCTGGGGCCGGGGCTGGGAATGGGGCAAGGGCTAGGGCTGGGGCTGGGGATAGGGCTGGGGCTAGGGCTGGGTCTGGTGCTTGTGCTGCGGCTGGGCCTGGGGCTAGTGCTGGGGCCGGGGCTGGGGCCGGGGCCGGGGCTGGGACTGGGGCTAGGGCTGGGGCTGGGGCTGGGGCTGGGGCTGGGGCTGGGGCTGGGGCTGGGGCTAGGGCTGGGCCTAGTGCTAGTGCTGTGGCTGGGGCTGGGCCTGGGACTGCGGCTAGGGCTGGGGCTAGTGCTGGGGCTGGGACTGGGGCTAGGGCTAGGGCTGGGGCTGGGGCTGGAGCTGGGGCTGAGGCTAGGGCTGGGGCTAGTGCTGGGGCTAGTGCTGGGGCTGGGGCTAGTGCTGGGGCTGGGGCTGGGCCTCGGGCTAGTGCTGGGGCTGGGGCTGGGGCCGGGGCAGGGATTGGGGTTAGGGCTGGGGCTGGGGCTGGGGCTGGGCCTGGGGCTGGGGCTGGGGCTGGGGCTGGATCTGGGGCTGAGGCTAAAGCTACGGCTGGGCCTGGGGCTAGTGCTGGGGCTGGGGCTAGGGCTGGGGCTGGAGCTGGGGCTGAGGCTAAGGCTAGGGCTGGGGTTGGGGCTGGGGCTTGGGGTGGGGCTGGGGCTGGGGCTGGGGCTGGGGCTAGTGCTGGGGCTAGGGCTGGGGCTGGGGCTGGGACTGCGGCTAGGGCTGGGGCTGGGGCTGGGGCTGGGGCTGGGGCTGGGGATGGGGCTAGTGCTAGTGCTGTGGCTGGGGCTGGGCCTGGGACTGCGGCTAGGGCTGGGGCTAGTGCTGGGGCTGGGACTGGGGCTAGGGCTGGGACTGGGGCAAGGGCTAGGGCTGGGGCTGGAGCTGGGGCTTGGACTGCGGCTAGGGCTGGGGCTGGGGCTGGGGCTGGAGCTGGGGCTGGGGCTAGTGCTGGGCCTGGGGCTGGAGCCGGGGCTGGGAATGGGGCAGGGGCAAGGGCTGGGGCTGGGGCTAGGGCTGGGGCTGGGGCTAGGGCTAGGGCTGGGGCTGGGGCTAGGGCTGGGGCTAGTGCTGGGGCTGGGGCTGGGGCCGGGGCTGGGACTGGGGCAAGGGCTGGGGCTGGGGCTGGGGCTGGGGCTGGGGCTGGGGCTGGGGCTGGGGCTAGTGCTGGGGCTGGGACTGGGGCTAGGGCTGGGGCTGGGGCTGGGGCTGGAGCTGGAGCTGGGGCTGAGGCTAAGCCTAGGGCTAGGTCTGGGGCTAGTGATGGGTCTGGGGCTGGGGCTGGGGCTGGGGCTGGGACTGCGGCTAGGGCTGGGGCTGGGGCTGGGGCTGGGACTGGGACTGGGGCTGGGGCTGAGGCTAGGGCTAGGGCTGGGGCTGGGGCTGGGGCTAGTGCTGGGACTGGGGATAGGGCTAGGGCTGGGGCTGGGGCTAGGGCTGGGTCTGGTGCTAGTGCTGGGGCTAGGGCTGTGGCTGGGGCTAGTGCTGGGGCTGGGGCCGGGGCTGGTGCTAGTGCTGGGGCTAGGGCTTGGGCTGGGGCTGGGGCTGGGGCTGGGGCTAGTGCTAGTGCTGTGGCTGTGGCTGGGCCTGGGACTGAGGCTAGGGCTGGGGCTAGTGCTGGGGCTGGGACTGGGGCTAGGGCTGGGGCTGGGGCTGGGGCTGGGGCTGGGGCTGGAGCTGGGGCTGAGGCTAAGCCTAGGGCTAGGTCTGGGGCTAGTCATGGGGCTGGGTCTGGGGCTGGGGCTGGGACTGCGGCTAGGGCTGGGGCTGGGGCTGGGGCTGGAGCTGGAGCTAAGGCTAAGGGTAGGGCTGGGCCTGGGGCTAGTGCTGGGGCTGGGGCTGGGACTGGGGCTAGGGCTAGGACTGGGGTTGGGGTTGGGGTTGGGGCTGGGGCTGGGGCTGGGGCTGAGGCTAAGACTAGGGCTGGGGCTGGGGTTGGGGATGGGGCTGGATCTGGGGCTGAGGCTAAAGCTACGGCTGGGCCTGGGGCTAGTGCTGGGGCTGGGGCTGGGGCCGGGGCTGCGACTGGGGCTAGGGCTGGGGCTGGGGCTGGGGCTGGAGCTGGGGCTGAGGCTAAGGCTAGGGCTGGGGTTGGGGCTGGGGCTGGGGCTTGGGGTGGGGCTGGGGCTGGGACTGGGGCTAGGGCTAGGGCTGGGGCTGGGGCTAGGGCTGGAGCTGGGGCTGAGGCTAAAGCTAGGGCTGGGGCTGGGACTGGGGCTAGGGCTAGGGCTAGGGCTGGGGCTGGGGCTGGGGCTTGGGGTGGGGCTGGGGCTGGGGCTAGGGCTGGGGCTGGGGCTGGGGCTAGGGCTGGGGCTGGGGCTAGGGCTGGGGCTAGTGCTAGTGCTGTTGCTGGGCCTGGGCCTGGGACTGCGGCTAGGGCTGGGGCTGGAGCTGGACCTGAGGCTAAGGGTAGGGCTGGGTCTGGGGCTAGTGCTGGGGATGGGGCTGGGACTGGGGCTAGGGCTAGGACTGGGGTTGGGGCTGGGGCTGGGGCTGGGGCTGGGACTGGGGCTGGGGCTGGGGTTGAGGCTAAGACTAGGGCTGGGGCTGGGGCTAGTGCTGGGGCTGGGGCTGGGTCCGGGGCTAGGACTGGGGCTAGGGCTAGGGCTGGGGCTGGGGTTGGGGATGGGACTGCGGCTAGTGCTGGGGCTGTGGCCGGGGCCGGGGCTGGTACTGGGGCTAGGGCTAGGGCTGGGGCTGGGGCTTGGGTCGGGGCTGGTGCTGGAGCTGGGGCTGGGGCTGGGGCTGGGACTGCGGCTAGGGCTTGGGCTAGGGCTGGGGCTGGTGCTGGGGCTGGAGCTGAGACTAAGGCTAGGGCTGGGGCTGGGGCTAGTGATGGGGCTGGGGCTGGGGCCGGGGCTGGGACTGGGGCAAGGGCTAGGGATGGGGCTGGGGCTGGGGCTTGGACTGCGGCTAGGGCTGGGGCTGGGGCTGGGGCTGGGGCTAGTGCTGGGGCTGGGGCTGGGGCCAGGGGTGGGAATGGGGCAAGGGCTAGGGCTGGGGCTGGGGCTAGGGCTGGGGCTGGGGCTAGGGCTGGGGCTGGGGCTGGGGCTGGGGCTGGGCCTCGGGCTAGTGCTGGGGCTGGGGCTGGGGCCGTGGCAGGGACTGGGGCTAGGGCTGGGGCTGGGGCTGGGCCTGGGGCTGGGGCTGGGGCTGGGGCTGGGGCTGGGGCTAAGGCTAGGGCTGGGGTTGGGGCTGGGGCTGGGGTTGGGGCTGGGGCTGGGGCTGGGGCTTGGGGTGGGGCTCGGGCTGGGGCTGGGGCTGGGGCTAGTGCTGGGACTAGTGCTGGGACTGGGGCTAGGGCTAGGGCTGGGGCTGGGGTTGGGGCTGGGACTGCGCCTAGGGCTAGGGCTGGGGCTGGGGCTGGGGCTAGTGCTGGGGCTGGGGCTCGGGCCGGGGCTGGGACTGGGGCAAGGGCTGGGGCTGGGGCTGGGACTGCAGCTAGGGCTGGGGCTGGGGCTAGTGTCGGGGCCGGGGCCGGGGCCGGGGCCGGGGCCGGGGCCGGGGCCGGGGCTGGGGCTGGGGCTGCGCCTGGGGCTGGGGCTGCGCCTGGGGCTGGGGCTGGGGCTGGGGCTGGGGCTGGGGCTGGGGCTGGGGCTGGGGCTGGGGCTGCGCCTGGGGCTGGGGCTGGGGCTGGGGCTGGGGCTGGGGCTGGGGCTGGGCCTGGGACTGTGGCTAGGCCCGGGGCTAGGGCTGGGGCTGGGGCTGGGGCTGGGGCTGGGGCTGGGGCTGGGGCTGGAGCTGGGGCTGAGGCTAAGCCTAGGGCTAGGTCTGGGGCTAGTCATGGGGCTGGGGCTGGGGCTGGGGCTGGGGCTGGGACTGCGGCTAGGGCTTGGGCTGGGGCTGGGGCTGGAGCTGGACTTAAGGCTAAGGGTAGGGCTGGGCCTGGGGCTAGTGCTGGGGCTGGGGCTGGGACTGGGGCTAGGGCTACGACTGGGGTTAGGGCTGGGGCTGGGGCTGGGGCTGAGGCTAAGACTAGGCCTGGGGCTGGGGCTAGTGCTGGGGCTGGGGCTGGGTCCGGGGCTGGGACTGGGGCTAGGGCTAGGGCTGGGGCTGGGGTTGGGGATGGGTCTGCGGCTAGGGCTGGGGCTAGGGCTGGGGCTAGGGCTGGGGCTGGGGCCGGGGTTGGGACTGGGGCAAGGGCTAGGGCTGGGGCTGGGGCTAGTGCTGGGGCTGGGGATGGGGCCGGGGTTGGTAATGGGGCTGGGGCTAGGGCTGGGGCTAGTGCTAGTGCTGTGGTAGGGGTTGGGGCTGGGGTTGGGGCTAGGGCTGGGGCTAGGGCTGGGGCTAGGGCTGGGGCTGGGGCCGGGGCCGGGGCTGGGGCTAGTGTTGGGGCTGGGGCTGGGGCCGGGGCTGGGACTGTGGCAAGGGCTAGGGCTGGGGCTGGGGCTGGGGCTGGCGCTGGGGCTGGGGCTGGAGCTGGGGCTGAGGCTAAGGCTAGGGCTGGGTCTGGGGCTAGTCCTGGGGTTGGGGTTGGGGCTGGGGCTGGGGCTAGGGCTGGGGCTGGGGCTGGGGCTAGGGCTAGGGTTACGGCCTTAGTTAGGAATAGTGTCAAGGCCTTAGTTAGGGTCAGTGTCCGGGCCTTAGTTACGGTTAGCATCAGAGCCTACATTACATAAAATATCAGGGCCTGAGGTAGAAGTAGTGTCAGGGCCTTAGTGAGGGACAGTGTCAGGGCTTTGGTTAGGATGAGCGTCAGAGCCTTTGTTATGTATAATGGCAGGGACAGAGTTATGAGGAGAGTCAGGCCCTTAGTTACAGACAGTATCACAGCCTGAGTTAGTAGTAGTGTCAATGCCTTAGTTAACCAGTGTCAGGGCAAGGCCTAGGAGGAGCATAAAGGCCTCTGTAGGATCAGGGGCTGGGGCTAGGGTTTGGGCTAGGGCTGGGGCTAGGGCTGCAGCTAGGGCCTTAGTTAGGAATAGTTTCAAGGCATTAGTAAGGAACACTGTCAGGGCCTTAGTTAGGGTTAGCATCAGAGCCTTGGTTAGGATTAGCATCACAGCCTTCATTAGGTATCGTGTCAGGGCCTGAGCTTGGAGTAGTGTCAGGGCCTTAGTTAGGGACAGTGTCAGGGCCTGAGTTAGGACTAGCATCAGAGCCTTGGTTAGGTATCGTGTCATGGCCTGAGTTAGCCGTAGTCTCAGGCCCTACTTTGGGACTGTGTCAGGGCCTTGGTTAGCACTACCATCAGAGCCTTTGTTAGGCACAGTGTCAGAGTCTTGGTTAGGACTGGCGTCCGGGCCTTCTGTTAGGTACACTGTCAGGGCCTGAGTCAGGCATAGGGTTACGGACTTTGTTAGGGACAGTATCAGGCCCTGATGATGTCCCTTATAGTCTCAGCTGTCACTAAATAATGCCCTGATCCTGTCCACAACTAAGGCCCTGAAGATGTCCCTAAGTGCATCTCTGACGATGTCCTTAACAGCCTGAACTCTCTTCAGGTTATCTCTGAGGCTCTCACACTGGCCCTTCCTAAGGCCTCACCCCGGCGTTGTCCCAGGCTGCTGGGCAGTTCTCTCTTGTCCGCATCTCTGGCCAGCTGCCTGCCATTGGCCACTCTTGAGATTCTGCGATGCAGTGGTCCCACGTGGGATGTGCCTGTGTAGGCTCACCTGTGGGAGGAGAGTCATGGCCACTCCGCCCTCCAGGGGACTGCGGCTCAGGGTAGGAATCTCTCAGCCAGTGTCTGGAGAACGGGTTCTGTGTCCTTGTTTGTTGTAAATCCCTTGGAGTTACCTCTAACATTGTTTAAATGGATATCCCCCTCAGGATAATTTGATAATAATTTGATTGTAGCAATAATCAAATTACTGATAAATAATATAAATTACTTACCACATAAAAATTCAGGAATGACATTATTAGAATGAGCAGGAAAACACTGGATGCCCCCCACCCCCAGTGATCTATTACTTGCAGGATTTAAAATTCTAATGAGAAAACACTCACTCTCCTCACCCTCTTGGGTGTCAGCACAAGGCGGGAATCAGCTGCATCCTTTATTTATCCCTCTGATTTTCCAGAACCTTTCCTTCAAGGAGAAATCTCTGGGCTCTGCGGGAGCTGTGAGTGGTGACCATCAGGTAAATCTGAGACTGAAAAGCAAGAGGAAAAGAGATAGAGGAGGAGATGAGAATCGGTGATGGGGAGAAGGAGGGGCATCCCCGTTCAATCGCAGGCCGAGGGTCTGGGTTAATCTCCAACGAAGCTAACGGCCACCAGGATCTGGCCCCACTGGCCTTGTCACCTGGTGTGGGGACTGGGGACAGCCAAACCACCATGGCCACTCTCAGAGAAATAAAGAAGGTGGGAGGGCACCCCGAGAGCCAGATTGAAAATGGTCATGCTGTGAGATAGTGAGATGCCCTTTTCAGAAAAGTGAAGACTGTTCTCTTGGCTCTCAAAGACTTGCAAATACTCTGTGTCCTTCTGGAGGCATGCTGAAGGCTTCAGCCTTTGAGGGCAGTAATGGGAGTGCATCGGGGCTCAAAACCATCCAGCACTCACTCACTCCTTGAGGGTGCCGAGGATGACCAGTGACCACCCCTCGGGTGCCGTGGGGCCTGAAATTCCCTGATCACCGAGGATGGGAGGGGCCGCACAGACACTCCACTGGACCACCGGGGGCTTGGCCGGTGGGCTACATACAGTCCTTTATCAGATACATGGTTTGCAAACATCCTGCGCCATTTTGGATGGTGGATTATCTTATTCCTTGCTCCTTTTATACACAACTCCTTTTCGTTTTGAGGAAGTCTAATTCATCTATTTTGTCCTTTGTTGCTTGTGCTTTCGGTAGATCTAAGATATCATGACCAAATCCAAGGTCATGAAGATCTACTCTCATGTTTTCTTCTACGAGTTTTATAATTTTGGCTCTTGCACCTAGGCCTTTGGTCCATCTTGTGTTGATTTTGTATATGGGGTGGGGGGAGGTAAGGGTCCAACTTTACTCTTCTGCAGGTGGGTATCCAGTTGTTCCACTACCTGTGCTAACTGTTTGGGAGAAAATACCTGCAAATGATGCGACCAACAAGGTCTTAATTCTGAAATATACAAACGGCTCATACAGCTCAAAAAAGAAAAAAAAATCAAAAAATAAGCAGAAGGTCTAAACAGACATTTCTCCAAAGACATACAGATAGCCAATAGGCACATGAAAAGATGCTCCACATCGCTAATTATTAGAGAACGCAAATCAAAACTACAGTGAGTTATCACCTCATAGTGGTCAGAATGGCCATCATTAAAATGTCTAGAAAGAAATGCTGGAAGCGGTGTGGTGTACTACATACACTACCGGTGGGAATGTAAATTGATGCAGCCACTATGGAAAACAGTATGGAGGTTCCTCAAAAACTAAAACTAGAATTACCATATGACCCAGCAATCCCACTCCTGGGCACATATCCAGACAGAACTATAATTCAAAAAGATACATGCACCCCAGCATTCACAGCAGCACTATTCACAATAGCCAAGACATGGAAGCAACCTGAATGTCCCTCAGCAGATGAATGGATATAGAAGATGTGGTACATATATACAACGGAATATTACTCAGCCATAAAACAGAATGAAATAATGCCATTTGCAGCTACATGGATGGACCTAGAGATTATCATACAAAGTAAGTCAGACAGAGAACAACAAATACCATACGATATCACTTATATGTGGATTATAAACTGAGACCCAAATGAACCTATCTACAGAACAAAAACAGACTCACAAATATAGAAAACAGACTTGTGGTTGTCAAGGGGAAGACAGGGGAGAGGGATGGAGTGGGAGTTTGGTATTAGTAGATGCAAATTATTATATATAGGATGGATACATAAGGTCTTCCTGTACAGCACAGGGAACTGTATTCAATACCCTGTAATGAACCATAATGGAAAAGAATATGAAAAATATGTACATATGTATGTACGTATATATGAATCACTTTGCTGTGCAGCAGAAATTCACACAACATTGTAGGTTAACTATACTTCAGTATCAATTAGTTTGAAGGCACTTTTATAAATTAGGTCTTAGTTCTCTTGTCCTTTCATCCTGGGACAAATGTATAACAGAAACTAACCTGGATTACTCCCGGATGAACTCATATCACACAGACCTTTAACTGTTGAACAAACCGTGAATACCAGTTACACCAGGGGATGTCCTGATCCAATATGAAGCTTGTAAACCTTGTAACAAGCCTGCAGAATCCACTAAATTTGGAAATTCAAACTGAAATGAAGCCACCTATCCCATGACTTCTCCACAACTAGTTATACAACATCAATTGGAAACCATATACAATCAAGTGAATGTAGACAGAAACAACTATAGCCTTCCTTTTTTTCCCCTTTCAGATGAATACGGTATTTAAGGTGATGTCTTGGGCCGTTTCAGGGTGTTACTCAATTTCCTGGGTATCTGCCATGCACACAGGAGGTACGCATGTTAGTTAACTTGTTTGTGCAACTAAATGAAGGTAGTTAATACCACAAAACTGTATACATAAAGTGAATTAAATGCTAAAGTCGTGTTTTGTATTTTTAATGACAATGGAAAAAAAAAACTGTAGCGCTGATATTTGTTACAAAAATGAACGTTAAAAACATTCTTAGTGAAAAAAGCCATACAGAAAAGGCCCCCTAGATCCCATACTCATCTTGTCTGCTTCAAATCCATCAAGGTTGTCCAAATGAGGGAGAAACTCAGTCATGGTTCCAGAAAAAGAAAACTGGATCAGGACGGAAAAAGACATTTTCATACCGTTCGGACAGTAGGTGAAGGTTGAAGTGGGGCTGAGTATTAAATTATAATGTGGACATCAGGATTTCTTCATTTAGGGGTTATGTGCTGGCGCCTTGGGCAAAACACACTGAGCATTTTGTGTCAAGTGGCAAATGTGAGTACTTTTTGACATTATTGCAACTTTTCTGTACATTTTAAATTACTGGAAAGTAAATTACTTTTCTAGACAACCATGTCAGTATCGTGCCAGAAAATCAGAGAAGACAGACATCAAATTTTTCTTATAGAGGCCAACACTTACCCAGACCACGTTCAACCAAAGTTGTGATACCTATTTCCCTTGTAGGAGTCCGCACGGTATTAAGAGGCACCGTGGGAAGAGTGTATTAGTAGCTACCATGTCGTGGGTCCTGTGGATCACCTGGGGGGCAGTAGAAACGGTGAGATTTTAGTCTTGCAGTTGTTCACATTACTTCAAAAAATATGTTAAAAAATAAATTCAGTAAAGTTGCAAAATGTGCACTCAATATACACAAATCAGTTTCGTTTCTATACACTAATAATGAACCACCAGCAAGAAACATTAAGAAAACAATCCCATTTACAATTCCATCCAAAAGAACGAACTATTTAGCAATAAATTTAACCAAGGACACGAAAGACCTATACTCAGAAAACTATAAAGCACTGGTAAAGAAACTGAAGGCACAATAGGAAACAATATTCCACGCTCATGCGTCAGAAAAATTACTATTATTAAAATGTTTGGGAGAGGGGGAAGATGGCGGAAGAGTACGACACGCAGATCACCTTCCTCTCCACAGATACATCCGAAATACAGCTACACGGGGAACCACCCCTACAGAACACCCACTGAACGCTGGCAGAAGACCTCAGACCTCCCAAAAGGCAAGAAACTCCCCACGGGGCTTCCCTGGTGGCGCAGTGGTTGAGAGTCCGCCTGCCGATGCAGGGGACACGGGTTCGTGCCCCGGGCCGGGAAGATCCCACATGCCGCTGAGCGGCTAGGCCCGTGAGCCATGGCCGCTGAGCCTGCGCGTCCGGAGCCTGTGCTCCGCCACGGGAGACGCCACAACAGTGAGAGGCCCGTGTACCGAAAAAAAAAAAAAAGAAAGAAAGAAACTCCCCACGTACCTGGGTAGGGCAAAAGAAAACAGAATAAACAGAGACAAAAGGATAGGGCCGGCACCTGCACCAGTGGGAGGGAGCCGTGAAGGAGAAACGGTTTCCACACACTAGGAGCCCCTTCGCGGGCGGAGACTGCGGGTGGCGGAGGGGGAAAGCTTCGGAGCCGCGGAGGAGACCGCAGCCACAGGGGTACGGAGGACAAAGCAGAGAGATTCCCGCACAGAGGACCGGTGCCGACCGCCACTCACCAGCCCGAGAGGCTTGTCTCCTCACCGACCGGGGCGGGCGGGGCTGGGAGCTGAGGCTCGGGCTTCAGTCAGAGCGCACTGGCGGCGTGAACACAGCCTGAAGGGAGTTAGTGCGCCACGGCCGGCCGGGAGGGAGTCCGGGGAAAAGTCTGGAGCTGCCGAAGAGGCAAGAGACTTTTCCTTCCCTCTTTGTTTCCTGGTGCGTGAGGAGAGGGGATTCAGAGCGCTGCTGAAAGGAGCTCCAGAGACGGGCACGAGGCGCGCCTGAAAGCGCGGACCCCAGAGACGGGCGTGGGACGCTGGGGCTGCTGCTGCCGCCACCAAGAAGCCCGTGTGCGAGCGCAGGTCACTCTCCACACCTCCCCTCCCGGGAGCCTGTGCTGCCCGCCACCGCCACGGTCCACGGCTCCACACACCACATCCCCGGGAGAACGCACGGGCGCCCCTCGTGCTGACGCAACGTCACGCTGGCCTCCGCCGACGCACGCTCGCCCCGCCTCCGTGCCCCTCCCTCCCCCGCGGCCTGAGGGAGCCAGAGCGCCCGAATCAGCGGCTCCTTTAACCCCGTCCTGTCTGAGCGAAGAACAGACGTCCTCCGGCGACCTACACGCAGAGGCGGGGCCGAATCCAAAGCTGAGCCCCGGGAGCTGTGCGAACAAAGAAGAGAAAGGGGAATCTCTCCCAGCAGCCTCAGAAGCAGCGGATTAAAGCTCCACTATCAACTTGATGTACCCTGCGTCTGTGGAATACCTGAATAGACAACGAATCATCCCAAATTGAGGAGGTGGACTTTGAGAGCAAGATTTATGGTTTTTTTCCCCTTTCCCTCTTTTTGTGAGTGTGTACGTGTATGCTTCTGTGTGAGATTTTGTCTGTATACCTTTGCTTTCACCATTTGTCCTAGGGTTCTATCCGCCCGTTTTTTGGGGGTTTTGTTTTTCTTACTTAAAAAATTTTTTCTTAATAATTCTTTATTTTAATAACTTTATTTTATTTGACCTTACTTTATTTTCTTTTATCCTCTTTTTCTTTCTTTCTTTCTCCTTTTTCTCCCTTTTATTCTGAGCCGTGTGGATGAAAGGCTCTTGGTGCTGCAGCCAGGAGTCAGTGCTGTGCCTCTGAGGTGGGAGAGCCAACTTCAGGACACGGGTCCAAAAGAGACCTCCGAGCTCCACGTAATATCCAACGGCGAAAATCTCCCAGAGATCTCCATCTCAACACCAACACCCAGCTTATCTCAATGACCAGAAAGCTACAGTGCTGGACTCCCTATGCCAAACAACTAGCAAGACAGGAACACAACCCCACCCATTAGCAGAGAGGCTGCCTAAAATCATAATAAGTCCAAGACACCCCAAAACACACCACCAGACGTGGACCTGCCCACCAGAAAGACAAGATCCAGCCTCATCCACCAGAACACAGGCACCCTCCACCAGGAAGCCTACACAACCCACTGAACCAGCTTTAGCCACTGGGGACAGACACCAAAAACGACGGGAACTATGAACCTGCAGCCTGCAAAAAGGAGACCCCCAAACACAGTAAGAGAAGCAGAATGAGAAGACAGAAAAGCACACAGCAGATGAAGGAGCAAGATGAAAACCCACCAGACCTAACAAATGAAGAGGAAATAGGCAGTCTCCCTGAAAAAGAATTCAGAATAATGATAGTAAAGATGATCCAAAATCTTGGAAATAGAATAGAGAAAATGCAAGAAACATTGAACAAGGACCTAGAAGAACTAAAGATGAAACAAGCAACGATGAACACCACAATAAATGAAATTAAAAATACTCTAGAAGGGATCAATAGCAGAATAACTGAGGCAGAAGAACGGATAAGTGACCTGGAAGATAAAATACTGGAAATAACTACTGCAGAGCAGAATAGAGAAAAAAGAATGAAAAGAACTGAGGACAGTCTCAGAGACCTCTGGGACAACATTAAACGCACCAACATTTGAATTATAGGGGTTCCAGAAGAAGAAGAGAAAAGGAAAGGGACTGAGAAAATATTTGAAGAGATTATAGTTGAAAACTTCCCTAATATGGGAAAGGAAATAGTTAATCAAGTCCAGGAAGCACAGAGAGTACCATACAGGATAAATCCAAGGAGAAACATGCCAAGACACATATTAATCAAACTGTCAAAAATTAAATGCAAAGAAAACATATTAAAAGCAGCAAGGGAAAAACAACAACAAATAACACACAAGGGAATCCCCATAAGGTTAACAGCTGATCTTTCAGCAGAAACTCTGCAAGCCAGAAGGGACTGGCAGGACATATTTAAAGTGATGAAGGAGAACAACCTACAGCCAAGATTACTCTACCCAGCAAGGATCTCATTCAGATTGGATGGAGAAATTAAAACCGTCACAGACAAGCAAAAGCTGAGAGAGTTCAGCACCACCAAACCAGCTTTACAACAAATGCTAAAGGATCTTCTCTAGGCAAGAAACACAAGAGAAGGAAAAGACCTATAATAACAGACCCACGCACATATGGTCACCTTATCTTTGATAAAGTGGCAGGAATGTACAGTGGAGAAAGGACAGCCTCTTCAATAAGTGGTGCTGGGAAAACTGGACAGGTACGTGTAAAAGTAGGAGATTAGATCACTCCCTAACACCATACACAAAAATAAGCTCAAAATGGACTAAAGACCTAAATGTAAGGCCAGACACTATCAAACTCTTAGGGGAAAAACGTAGGCAGAACACTCTATGACATAAATCACATCAAGATCCTTTCTGACCCACCGCCTAGAGAAATGGAAATAAAAACAAAAACAAACAAATGGGACCTAATGAAACTTCAAAGCTTTTGCACAGCAAAGGAAACCATAAACAAGATGAAAAGACAACCCTCAGAATGGGAGAAAATATTTGCAAATGAAGCAACTGACAAAGGATTAATCTCCAAACTTTACAAGCAGCTCATGCAGCTCAATAACAAAAAAACAAACAACCCAATCCAAAAATGGGCAGAAGACCTAAATAGACATTTCTCCAAAGAAGATATACAGACTGCCAACAAACACACGAAAGAATGCTCAACATCATTAATGATTAGAGAAATGCAAATCAAAACTAGAATGAGATATCACCTCACACCAGTCAGAATGGCCATCATCAAAAAATCTAGACACAGTAAATGCTGCAGAGGATGTGGAGAAAAGGGAACACTCTTGCACTGCTGGTGGGAATGTGAATTGGCACAGCCACTATGGCGAACAGCATGGAGGTTCCTTAACAAACTACAAATAGAACTACCATATGACCCAGCAATCCAACTACTGGGCATATACCCTGAGAAAACCATAATTCAAAAAGAGTCATGTACCAAAATGTTCACTGCAGCTCTATTCACAATAGCCCAGAGATGGAAACAACCTAAGTGTCCATCATCGGATGAATGGATAAAGAAGACGTGGCACATATATACAATGGAATATTACTCAGCCCCCAAAAGAAACGAAATTGAGCTCTTTGTAAGGACGTGGATGGAGCTAGAGTCTGTCATACAGAGTGAAGTCAGTCAGAAAGAGAAAGACAAATACCGTATGCTGACACATATATATGGAATTTAAGGGAAAAAATGTCATGAAGAACCTAGGGTTAAGACAGGAATAAAGACACAGACCTACTAGAGAATGGACTTGAGGATATGGGGAGGGGGAAGGGTAAGCTGTGACAAAGTGAGAGAGTGGCTTGGACATATATACACTACCAAACGTAAAATAGATAGCTAGTGGGAAGCAGCCGCGTAGCACAGGGAGATCAGCTTGGTGCTCTGTGACCACCTAGGGGGTGGGATAGGGAGGGTGGGAGGGAGGGAGATGCAACAGGGAAGAGATATGGGGACATATGTATATGTATAACTGATTCACTCTGTTATAAAGCAGAAACTAACACACCATTGTAAAGCAATTAGACTCCAATAAAGATGTTAAAAAAATGATTCTTTGGCAAAATCCTGCACCTTGTTGCTACTTGTTCATTCCTCATTGCTTTCAATTCCTAGAAAGCATCTGTGCAAGGCAACATGGACATTCACACCTGTATGCTGCTGTTTCTACAGAAGGCCCTGACACTGGTCCCAAGTATGGACCTGATCCTGTCCATAACTAAGGCCCTGAAGATGTCCCTCATGAAGTCTCTGACACTGCCCTTAATAAGCCCCTGACACTGTCCCTAGCTAATGGCCTAAGCTATAACTTACAAAGTCCCTAACACTATCCCCAGGACGCTGACACCCTCCCTGAGGCTTTGATGCTGTCCTTTAGTGCCTAAGCGGTGACAAAATAACACCCTGATTCTATTACTAAGGCCCTGAATATATCCCCAAGAAAGTCTCTGAAGTGTCCCTAACTAACGGCCTGAACTGTCTCTTACGAAGGCCCTCAAGTGATCTCTGAGGGCCTCACAACACTGTCCCTAACTAAGGCCCCGTTGCTGGCCCTAACGAACGTCCTGATGCTGAAGCTAACTGAGGCCCTGATGCTCTTCCCAACTAAGGCCTTGATGCCCATTCTACCTGAGGCCCTAAAACTGTCTGTAACTAATGACCTGACTCTTTTCCTAACTAACACCCTCATTTTGTCCCTCATTAATGCCCTGACACTGGTCGACACCACAGCCCTGATGCTGGCCCAGTCTAAGGCCTTGATGATGTCCCTAATCGTCTTAGATGTCCCTCACCATTGTCCTGACCCTGTCCCTCACCAAGGCCCTGACCCTCTTCCTAACTAAGGCCCGGATGCTGTCTCTACCTCAGAATCTGAAATTCTAATGTCCCAACTCTCCCTAACGTCCTGACGCTGCCCCTAAGTGAAGCCCTGACACTCTTCTTAACTAAGGACTTGCCGCTGTCCCCACCTAAAACCCTGACACTGTCTGTAACTAATGACCTCTTTCCCTAACTAACACCACAGTTTTGGCCCTACCTAACGCACTCACACTGGTTCTAATTATGGCCACGATGCTGGCTCTAAGGCCCTGAAGAGACCCCTAAGTAACAGCCCGAACTGTGTCGAGCTAAGGCTCTCACGTTCTCTCTAACGGAAGCACGGACACTGTCCCTTAGGCCATGATGCTGTCCCCTAGAGTCTCAGCTGTCACTAAATAATGCCCTGATCCTGTCCACAACTAAGGCCCTGAAGATGTCCCTAAGTGCATCTCTGACGATGTCCTTAACAGCCTGAACTCTCTTCAGGTTATCTCTGAGGCTCTCACACTGGCCCTTCCTAAGGCCTCACCCCGGGGTTGTCCCAGGCTGCTGGGCAGTTTTCTCTTGTCCGCATCTCTGGCCAGCTGCCTGCCATTGGCCACTCTTGAGATTCTGCGATGCAGTGGTCCCACGTGGGATGTGCCTGTGTAGGCTCACCTGTGGGAGGAGAGTCATGGCCACTCCGCCCTCCAGGGGACTGCGGCTCAGGGTAGGAATCTCTCAGCCAGTGTCTGGAGAACGGGTTCTGTGTCCTTGTTTGTTGTAAATCCCTTGGAGTTACCTCTAACATTGTTTAAATGGATATCCCCCTCAGGATAATTTGATAATAATTTGATTGTAGCAATAATCAAATTACTGATAAATAATATAAATTACTTACCACATAAAAATTCAGGAATGACATTATTAGAATGAGCAGGAAAACACTGGATGCCCCCCACCCCCAGTGATCTATTACTTGCAGGATTTAAAATTCTAATGAGAAAACACTCACTCTCCTCACCCTCTTGGGTGTCAGCACAAGGCGGGAATCAGCTGCATCCTTTATTTATCCCTCTGATTTTCCAGAACCTTTCCTTCAAGGAGAAATCTCTGGGCTCTGCGGGAGCTGTGAGTGGTGACCATCAGGTAAATCTGAGACTGAAAAGCAAGAGGAAAAGAGATAGAGGAGGAGATGAGAATCGGTGATGGGGAGAAGGAGGGGCATCCCCGTTCAATCGCAGGCCGAGGGTCTGGGTTAATCTCCAACGAAGCTAACGGCCACCAGGATCTGGCCCCACTGGCCTTGTCACCTGGTGTGGGGACTGGGGACAGCCAAACCACCATGGCCACTCTCAGAGAAATAAAGAAGGTGGGAGGGCACCCCGAGAGCCAGATTGAAAATGGTCATGCTGTGAGATAGTGAGATGCCCTTTTCAGAAAAGTGAAGACTGTTCTCTTGGCTCTCAAAGACTTGCAAATACTCTGTGTCCTTCTGGAGGCATGCTGAAGGCTTCAGCCTTTGAGGGCAGTAATGGGAGTGCATCGGGGCTCAAAACCATCCAGCACTCACTCACTCCTTGAGGGTGCCGAGGATGACCAGTGACCACCCCTCGGGTGCCGTGGGGCCTGAAATTCCCTGATCACCGAGGATGGGAGGGGCCGCACAGACACTCCACTGGACCACCGGGGGCTTGGCCGGTGGGCTACATACAGTCCTTTATCAGATACATGGTTTGCAAACATCCTGCGCCATTTTGGATGGTGGATTATCTTATTCCTTGCTCCTTTTATACACAACTCCTTTTCGTTTTGAGGAAGTCTAATTCATCTATTTTGTCCTTTGTTGCTTGTGCTTTCGGTAGATCTAAGATATCATGACCAAATCCAAGGTCATGAAGATCTACTCTCATGTTTTCTTCTACGAGTTTTATAATTTTGGCTCTTGCACCTAGGCCTTTGGTCCATCTTGTGTTGATTTTGTATATGGGGTGGGGGGAGGTAAGGGTCCAACTTTACTCTTCTGCAGGTGGGTATCCAGTTGTTCCACTACCTGTGCTAACTGTTTGGGAGAAAATACCTGCAAATGATGCGACCAACAAGGTCTTAATTCTGAAATATACAAACGGCTCATACAGCTCAAAAAAGAAAAAAAATCAAAAAATAAGCAGAAGGTCTAAACAGACATTTCTCCAAAGACATACAGATAGCCAATAGGCACATGAAAAGATGCTCCACATCGCTAATTATTAGAGAACGCAAATCAAAACTACAGTGAGTTATCACCTCATAGTGGTCAGAATGGCCATCATTAAAATGTCTAGAAAGAAATGCTGGAAGCGGTGTGGTGTACTACATACACTACCGGTGGGAATGTAAATTGATGCAGCCACTATGGAAAACAGTATGGAGGTTCCTCAAAAACTAAAACTAGAATTACCATATGACCCAGCAATCCCACTCCTGGGCACATATCCAGACAAAACTATAATTCGAAAAGATACATGCACCCCAGCATTCACAGCAGCACTATTCACAATAGCCAAGACATGGAAGCAACCTGAATGTCCCTCAGCAGATGAATGGATATAGAAGATGTGGTACATATATACAATGGAATATTACTCAGCCATAAAACAGAATGAAATAATGCCATTTGCAGCTACATGGATGGACCTAGAGATTATCATACAAAGTAAGTCAGACAGAGAACAACAAATACCATACGATATCACTTATATGTGGATTATAAACTGAGACCCAAATGAACCTATCTACAGAACAAAAACAGACTCACAAATATAGAAAACAGACTTGTGGTTGTCAAGGGGAAGACAGGGGAGAGGGATGGAGTGGGAGTTTGGTATTAGTAGATGCAAATTATTATATATAGGATGGATACATAAGGTCTTCCTGTACAGCACAGGGAACTGTATTCAATACCCTGTAATGAACCATAATGGAAAAGAATATGAAAAATATGTACATATGTATGTACGTATATATGAATCACTTTGCTGTGCAGCAGAAATTAACACAACATTGTAGGTTAACTATACTTCAGTATCAATTAGTTTGAAGGCACTTTTATAAATTAGGTCTTAGTTCTCTTGTCCTTTCATCCTGGGACAAATGTATAACAGAAACTAACCTGGATTACTCCCGGATGAACTCATATCACACAGACCTTTAACTGTTGAACAAACCGTGAATACCAGTTACACCAGGGGATGTCCTGATCCAATATGAAGCTTGTAAACCTTGTAACAAGCCTGCAGAATCCACTAAATTTGGAAATTCAAACTGAAATGAAGCCACCTATCCCATGACTTCTCCACAACTAGTTATACAACATCAATTGGAAACCATATACAATCAAGTGACTGTAGACAGAAACAACTATAGCCTTCCTTTTTTTCCCTTTCAGATGAATACGGTATTTAAGGTGATGTCTTGGGCTGTTTCAGGGTGTTACTCAATTTCCTGGGTATCTGCCATGCACACAGGAGGTACACATGTTAGTTAACTTGTTTGTGCAACTAAATGAAGGTAGTTAATACCACAAAACTGTATACATAAAGTGAATTAAATGCTAAAGTCGTGTTTTGTATTTTTAATGACAATGGAAAAAAAAACTGTAGCACTGGTATTTGTTACAAAAATGAACGTTAAAAACATTCTTAGTGAAAAAAGCCATACAGAAAAGGCCCCCTAGATCCCATACTCATCTTGTCTGCTTCAAATCCATCAAGGTTGTCCAAATGAGGGAGAAACTCAGTCATGGTTCCAGAAAAAGAAAACTGGATCAGGACGGAAAAAGACATTTTCATACCGTTCGGACAGTAGGTGAAGGTTGAAGTGGGGCTGAGTATTAAATTATAATGTGGACATCAGGATTTCTTCATTTAGGGGTTATGTGCTGGCGCCTTGGGCAAAACACACTGAGCATTTTGTGTCAAGTGGCAAATGTGAGTACTTTTTGACATTATTGCAACTTTTCTGTACATTTTAAATTACTGGAAAGTAAATTACTTTTCTAGACAACCATGTCAGTATCGTGCCAGAAAATCAGAGAAGACAGACATCAAATTTTTCTTATAGAGGCCAACACTTACCCAGACCACGTTCAACCAAAGTTGTGATACCTATTTCCCTTGTAGGAGTCCGCACGGTATTAAGAGGCACCGTGGGAAGAGTGTATTAGTAGCTACCATGTCGTGGGTCCTGTGGATCACCTGGGGGCAGTAGAAACGGTGAGATTTTAGTCTTGCAATTGTTCACATTACTTCAAAAAATATGTTAAAAAATAAATTCAGTAAAGTTGCAAAATATGCACTCAATATACACAAATCAGTTTCGTTTCTATACACTAATAATGAACCACCAGCAAGAAACATTAAGAAAACAATCCCATTTACAATTCCATCCAAAAGAACGAACTATTTAGCAATAAATTTAACCAAGGACACGAAAGACCTGTACTCAGAAAACTATAAAGCACTGGTAAAGAAACTGAAGGCACAATAGGAAACAATATTCCACGCTCATGCGTCAGAAAAATTACTATTATTAAAATGTTTGGGAGAGGGGGAAGGTGGCGGAAGAGTACGACACGCAGATCACCTTCCTCTCCACAGATACATCCGAAATACAGCTACACGGGGAACCACCCCTACAGAACACCTACTGAACGCTGGCAGAAGACCTCAGACCTCCCAAAAGGCAAGAAACTCCCCACGGGGCTTCCCTGGTGGCGCAGTGGTTGAGAGTCCGCCTGCCGATGCAGGGGACACGGGTTCATGCCCCGGGCCGGGAAGATCCCACATGCCGCGGAGCGGCTAGGCCCGTGAGCGATGGCCGCTGAGCCTGCGCGTCCGGAGCCTGTGCTCCGCCACGGGAGACGCCACAACAGTGAGAGGCCCGTGTACCGAAAAAAAAAAAAAAGAAAGAAAGAAACTCCCCACGTACCTGGGTAGGGCAAAAGAAAACAGAATAAACAGAGACAAAAGGATAGGGCCGGCACCTGCACCAGTGGGAGGGAGCCGTGAAGGAGAAACGGTTTCCACACACTAGGAGCCCCTTCGCGGGCGGAGACTGCGGGTGGCGGAGGGGGAAAGCTTCGGAGCCGTGGAGGAGACCGCAGCCACAGGGGTACGGAGGGCAAAGCAGAGAGATTCCCGCACAGAGGACCGGTGCCGACCGCCACTCACCAGCCCGAGAGGCTTGTCTCCTCACCGACCGGGGCGGGCGGGGCTGGGAGCTGAGGCTCGGGCTTCAGTCAGAGCGCACTGGCGGCGTGAACACAGCCTGAAGGGAGTTAGTGCGCCACGGCCGGCCGGGAGGGAGTCCGGGGAAAAGTCTGGAGCTGCCGAAGAGGCAAGAGACTTTTCCTTCCCTCTTTGTTTCCTGGTGCGTGAGGAGAGGGGATTCAGAGCGCTGCTGAAAGGAGCTCCAGAGACGGGCGCGAGGCGCGCCTGAAAGCGCGGACCCCAGAGACGGGCGTGGGACGCTGGGGCTGCTGCTGCCGCCACCAAGAAGCCCGTGTGCGAGCGCAGGTCACTCTCCACACCTCCCCTCCCGGGAGCCTGTGCTGCCCGCCACCGCCACGGTCCACGGCTCCACACACCACATCCCCGGGAGAACGTACGGGCGCCCCTCGTGCTGACGCAACGTCACGCTGGCCTCCGCCGACGCACGCTCGCCCCGCCTCCGTGCCCCTCCCTCCCCCGCGGCCTGAGGGAGCCAGAGCGCCCGAATCAGCGGCTCCTTTAACCCCGTCCTGTCTGAGCGAAGAACAGACGTCCTCCGGCGACCTACACGCAGAGGCGGGGCCGAATCCAAAGCTGAGCCCCGGGAGCTGTGCGAACAAAGAAGAGAAAGGGGAATCTCTCCCAGCAGCCTCAGAAGCAGCGGATTAAAGCTCCGCAATCAACTTGATGTACCCTGCGTCTGTGGAATACCTGAATAGACAACGAATCATCCCAAATTGAGGAGGTGGACTTTGAGAGCAAGATTTATGATTTTTTTCCCCTTTTCCTTTTTGTGAGTGTGTACGTGTATGCTTCTGTGTGAGATTTTGTCTGTATACCTTTGCTTTCACCATTTGTCCTAGGGTTCTATCCGCCCGTTTTTTTGGGGGGTTTTGTTTTTCTTACTTAAAAAATTTTATCTTAATAATTCTTTATTTTAATAACTTTATTTTATTTGACCTTACTTTATTTTCTTTTATCCTCTTTCTTTCTTTCTTTCTCCTTTTTCTCCCTTTTATTCTGAGCCGTGTGGATGAAAGGCTCTTGGTGCTGCAGCCAGGAGTCAGTGCTGTGCCTCTGAGGTGGGAGAGCCAACTTCAGGACACGGGTCCAAAAGAGACCTCCGAGCTCCACGTAATATCCAACGGCGAAAATCTCCCAGAGATCTCCATCTCAACACCAACACCCAGCTTATCTCAATGACCAGAAAGCTACAGTGCTGGACTCCCTATGCCAAACAACTAGCAAGACAGGAACACAACCCCACCCATTAGCAGAGAGGCTGCCTAAAATCATAATAAGTCCAAGACACCCCAAAACACACCACCAGACGTGGACCTGCCCACCAGAAAGACAAGATCCAGCCTCATCCACCAGAACACAGGCACCCTCCACCAGGAAGCCTACACAACCCACTGAACCAACTTTAGCCACTGGGGACAGACACCAAAAACGACGGGAACTATGAACCTGCAGCCTGCAAAAAGGAGACCCCCAAACACAGTAAGAGAAGCAAAATGAGAAGACAGAAAAACACACAGCAGATGAAGGAGCAAGATGAAAACCCACCAGACCTAACAAATGAAGAGGAAATAGGCAGTCTCCCTGAAAAAGAATTCAGAATAATGATAGTAAAGATGATCCAAAATCTTGGAAATAGAATAGAGAAAATGCAAGAAACATTGAACAAGGACCTAGAAGAACTAAAGATGAAACAAGCAACGATGAACACCACAATAAATGAAATTAAAAATACTCTAGAAGGGATCAATAGCAGAATAACTGAGGCAGAAGAACGGATAAGTGACCTGGAAGATAAAATACTGGAAATAACTACTGCAGAGCAGAATAGAGAAAAAAGAATGAAAAGAACTGAGGACAGTCTCAGAGACCTCTGGGACAACATTAAACGCACCAACATTTGAATTATAGGGGTTCCAGAAGAAGAAGAGAAAAGGAAAGGGACTGAGAAAATATTTGAAGAGATTATAGTTGAAAACTTCCCTAATATGGGAAAGGAAATAGTTAATCAAGTCCAGGAAGCACAGAGAGTACCATACAGGATAAATCCAAGGAGAAACATGCCAAGACACATATTAATCAAACTGTCAAAAATTAAATGCAAAGAAAACATATTAAAAGCAGCAAGGGAAAAACAACAAATAACACACAAGGGAATCCCCATAAGGTTAACAGCTGATCTTTCAGCAGAAACTCTGCAAGCCAGAAGGGACTGGCAGGACATATTTAAAGTGATGAAGGAGAACAACCTACAGCCAAGATTACTCTACCCAGCAAGGATCTCATTCAGATTGGATGGAGAAATTAAAACCGTCACGGACAAGCAAAAGCTGAGAGAGTTCAGCACCACCAAACCAGCTTTACAACAAATGCTAAAGGATCTTCTCTAGGCAAGAAACACAAGAGAAGGAAAAGACCTATAATAACAGACCCACGCACATATGGTCACCTTATCTTTGATAAAGTGGCAGGAATGTACAGTGGAGAAAGGACAGCCTCTTCAATAAGTGGTGCTGGGAAAACTGGACAGGTACGTGTAAAAGTAGGAGATTAGATCACTCCCTAACACCATACACAAAAATAAGCTCAAAATGGACTAAAGACCTAAATGTAAGGCCCAGACACTATCAAACTCTTAGGGGAAAAACATAGGCAGAACACTCTATGACATAAATCACATCAAGATCCTTTCTGACCCACTGCCTAGAGAAATGGAAATAAAAACAAAAACAAACAAATGGGACCTAATGAAACTTCAAAGCTTTTGCACAGCAAAGGAAACCATAAACAAGATGAAAAGACAACCCTCAGAATGGGAGAAAATATTTGCAAATGAAGCAACTGACAAAGGATTAATCTCCAAACTTTACAAGCAGCTCATGCAGCTCAATAACAAAAAAACAAACAACCCAATCCAAAAATGGGCAGAAGACCTAAATAGACATTTCTCCAAAGAAGATATACAGACTGCCAACAAACACACGAAAGAATGCTCAACATCATTAATGATTAGAGAAATGCAAATCAAAACTAGAATGAGATATCACCTCACACCAGTCAGAATGGCCATCATCAAAAAATCTAGACACAGTAAATGCTGCAGAGGATGTGGAGAAAAGGGAACACTCTTGCACTGCTGGTGGGAATGTGAATTGGCACAGCCACTATGGCGAGCAGTATGGAGGTTCCTTAAATAACTACAAATAGAACTACCATATGACCCAGCAATCCAACTACTGGGCATATACCCTGAGAAAACCATAATTCAAAAAGAGTCATGTACCAAAATATTCACTGCAGCTCTATTTACAATAGCCCGGAGATGGAAACAACCTAAGTGTCCATCATCGGATGCATGGATAAAGAAGACGTGGCACATATATTCAATGGAATATTACTCAGCCACAAAAAGAAACGAAATTGAGCTATTTGTAATGAGGTGGGTGGACCTAGAGTCTGTCATACAGAGTGAAGTAAGTCAGAAAGGGAAAGACAAATACCATATGCTGACACATATATATGGAATTTAAGGGAAAAAATGTCATGAAGAACCAAGGGGTAAGACAGGAATAAAGACACAGACCTACTAGAGAATGGACTTGTGGATATGGGGAGGGGGAAGGGTAAGCTGTGACAAAGTGAGAGAGTGGCTTGGACATATATACACTACCAAACGTAAAATAGATAGCTAGTGGAAGCAGCCGCATAGCACAGGGAGATCAGCTTGGTGCTTTGTGACCACCTAGAGGGGTGGGATAGGGAGGGTGGGAGGGAGGCAGACGCAAGAGGGAAGAGATATGGGAACATATGTATATGTTTTACCAATTCACTTTGTTATGAAGCAGAAACTAACACACCATTGTAAAGCAATTATACTCCAATAAAGTTGTAAAAAAATGTTTATTCTACCTAAAGCCATCAACAACCAGTGCCTGGAAAACTAGACACCGGACTCCAAAGAACGACAGTGGTCACCATCTACACTGCATATAAAGCTAACTAAAAGCACACAGTATTCCACATTAAACTCTTTCTCTCCTGAGTCCCCTGAAGATGCACCCCACCCAGCCAGCAGTCAGTTGCACAGGAAGATTCTCCACACTTGCTCATTTTTTCCTCTTGCGGAGTCTCCTCACCAGTGGCTCCTGAGAAAACCTAGCTCCTGTCAGTGTGGACAATGCCTCATGTTCCAGAAACCTGACAGGAGACAAAGCTCCCGTCTGCTTGTCACAGAGCAAAGTCTGTGGGCAGGGTGCACCTGTGCCCTCAGGGTCAGACAGGTGGGTTTGGCGCCCCCTGTGGGACGTGAGAAAAGTGCCGGGAGTGCCGCACTCACAAACCCAGAGGCCTCATCCGGAAGGCAGTTCTGCTGTATATACTAAGTTTGGAAATCCAAACTGAAATGGAGCCAAGTGTCTCACTGTATCTTCTCTAAAATTGGTTAAGGAGCAATTAATTACAAACCATATGTAATGAAATGAATGTAGACACAAACATTACAACTTAAACCAAAATTCACTCAAAATTGCCCATAGACAAATTTAAATTACCAAACTATAAAAATCCTAGACAAAAAAAAGGTAATCTACATGACTTTGGGTCTGGTGACCTTATTCAGAAAACAGGAAGACAAACCACAAACTGCAAGAAACTATTTCCAAAACACATATCTGATAAAGGATTTGTACTCAAATTATGCCAACAGCGCCATTAAAATTTAGTAAAGATTGAAACACACACCTAGCCCAGGAAGATAAACAGGCAGTAAATAAGCATACAAGAATATACTCAAGATGCTGGTGGAATGCATGTACAACCAACTTTGGAAGACAGTTTGGCAGTTTTTTCCAAATCTAAAAAGTCTCACCTTAGGATCCAAGAAGTGTACCTCTTGTATTTAGACAACTGCTTTGAAAAACTGTGTTCAAACCAAAACTAGCATCAAGTAATGCACAGCAGCTCTATTCATAATGGCTAAAAACTTAAGATATCAGGATGTCCTTCTGTAGATGAATTCATAAGCAAATTAGGGCACATACATGTCAAGGGGAGCAGAATACACCACCCCAAAATATGCCCATTTGACAAAAGGATTATTTTGGACTGGTTAATTTAAGAAACAGCAGACCCAGGAGAATCTTTCAAAACCAAGTAGATGGCTTCCCTGGTGGCACAGTGGTTGAGAGTCTGCCTGCCGATGCAGGGGACACGGGTTCGTGCCCTAGTGTGGGAAGATCCCACATGCCGCGGAGTGGTTGGGCCCATGAGCCATGGCCGCTGAGCCTGCACGTCCAGAGCCTGTGCTCCGCAACGGGAGAGGCCACAACAGTGAGAGGCCCATGTACCGCAAAAAAATAAATAAATAAATAAAGTAGAAAATGCCCTTTTAGGAGGTAAATTTTCATTTATTAAGGATATCTCCATTTGTAAGGGTATGTCCCTCTTTGGACCAGGAATTGAAAGATGACTAAATATCAAGAAAAGTTTGTTGGGACTTCCCTGCTGGTCCAGTGGTTAAGACTCCACACTCCCAATGCAGGGGACCAGGGTTCAATCCCTGGTCAGGGAACTAGATCCCACATGCTGCAATTAAGGGCCTGCATGCTGCCACTAAAGATTACACAGGTTGCAACTAAGACCCAGTGCAGCCAAATAAATAAATGTTTAAAAAAAAAAACAAAGCTTGTCAATGAAATAAGCCTGGATGTAAATCTGTGTAACAACCATACCCTTGTTTACTGGGCTTTGACTAATAACATCCCTTAAATGGCTTCCTCCATTCCCTAACATCTTTCTTTTGTTCTCAGCAGAAGATAGCATTTAAGGTAATGGCTTGGGCCATTTCAGGGAGTGACTCAGTTTTCCTGGGTATCTTTCAAGTATACAGGAGGTACGCATGGTATATATTAAACTTCTGATTGCTTTCTCCAGTTCGTCTCTTTTTCATTACAAGGGAGATCTCAATAAAGAACATAGAAGTGTAGAGGGAAAATTATTTTTCCTCTCATATACATGCAGTGCAATAGTATTCAGAGATATAAAGGAATGGATCATCAACCCATGCAAATATATATAGATGCAAATAACACGTACATTGCTAAGTGAAAGAATCCAGTCTGAAGTGCTACACACTGTATGACCTCATTTATATGACATTCTAGAAAAGGTAAAACTGACACTGGTAAACAGTTTAAGGAATATGTGGTAGAAATAGTCCATATGATACTTTAGTGGTGAATACCTGTCACTATGAATTTGTCTACACCCACAGATTTTTACAACACAACAAGTAATTTACAATCTATTCAAACTTAGCTACTTAGGACATGGGAGTGTCAAAGCCTGGAATACAGAATGTAACAAAGAATCTAACTGTTTCAGAAATGTATGGAAAAACTCACTGTTGGTAGTGGGACAAATGGGCTGACCTAAGTTAACTTTGGAAATGTACAGAATCTGTAGGCCAAAGACAAAATGTGCCATACATACACAGTGGACTCTAAGTTCTTTCCCATGACGGGTAGTAGCTAACAGTACTGAAACTACTATCAGTAATCGAATGCAACAAGCACTGAATTTAATAAATGACAAATGGTGGAAGCCAGGTTTCTTACCACTGGAGTGGGATGTTACAGTCAAACAAAGGGAAAAGGTTACGATATCCATGTCATAACAGATCCGGTTGGAGACATCGGTATAAACTATCTTTAGCCTACACATAGTTCCACATGGATATCTTTATAATTATGTGTATATGCATAGGCTGGGATACATGCATGTATTTCTTTGTACTGTCAGCTGAGCATATTGAGCTCCCACATGTAAGTTTTTAATACCATTCTCTAATAAAAGGAACAAGGGCTCTTTGAAGAAAGGGCTGATGCTAGGACTGAGACAGTAAATATATGAAGCAGCATAATCTTAAAATATCAGAAAGTAAAGAAGTACCCAAAATTTTAAAAACCCACAAAAGGAAAATTATGTAAAATGAAAACAGGGGCAAATGGAAAAAGCTCTCAATAGCCAAAGCAAGAATGAACTAAGCAGTCTAATAATGTAGTGCTGGATTATAAACAAAAGTTTACAGTAATCATTCACGTGTCCAAACTGGTAAAAATAAATTACATAGTTTTCGATGAATGGTGTTAAATAGAAATCTCCTATGCACAAAGCTTCTAAACAATTCATATAGACACTCAGCTGTAACACCTCTCTCCTCAAGTGTGGCTTCTGCATTATGACTTCCTCCTAAATAAGACACACAGGATGGACATGGGAAAAAAATTAACCTGTGGGAAAACTTGACAAACACTACTTCAGCTAGGTGACCAAAGTTAAGAATATAAGTGAGAAGTTTCCTTAAGAGCCTGTCCTCTTGATATATAGTGAAGAGGAAGCACTTCACCTCTGTGATCTGCTTTTTCAAAGCCAAGTCTAACCACGACAAAAACACCAAGCAAATCCCAGTGCCCGGCAGTCTATAAAATACCTGACCAGTCCTCCTCCACACTGTCAAGGTCATGGAAACAAGGAGAGTCTGAGCAACTGTCAGAGCCCAGAAGAGACTAAACAGACATGATGACCCCATGTCCTTTGAGACCCTGGAACAAGGAAAGGTATAACAAAGGGAAAGTGAATAGGGACTTCAGTTAATAGTAAAGTATCAGTATTTGTTCATTATTTGTCATGATTCTGTAGAAAATTAGACAGGAAAAAGTAAACGTCAAATAAGAGAAACCTACTGTAACAAACTGGAAACCTAGAGGAAAAGGGGGATTTCTTTGTAAAAACACATTACCAAAATGGTCCGTAAATTAAGGAAAACACAAAAAGGCCAATTAATCACTGAGGAACCTCTTCCTCTACTGGTTATCCTATCACTGTTCCAGGGTTTCCCTCTCCTGGGACAGGGAAGGAGCAGGGACAGAGATGTCTGGCAGCTCCCCTAGTATATGACCCCACTCAGTGTCTTCACCTCCCCCAGCCACGCCTACCCAGTGAGGACACCTGAGGAAGGATCAGGGATTATTGACTCAGATGTATCAACTAGGACTTTTTCTTTTCCCAGCGACTGGACACACGGAAGTAAAATAAATTAGTATTTATTGTAAGGGTAGAAATACATTAATACTTGCAAGTGACAAGTTGAAGAATGGGTTTGGACCTGGCAGTTCCAGCGGCTCACACTGTCTCAGTGTGATCTTGCTTCCCTCCAAACCTTTGTCCCACTCAGTGCCTTTGGGGGACCCCGTTCACAGGCACAGGCTCTCTCACTGCCCTTGGGCCAACAGCAGTTCTAGGCTGACAACCACTCACCATCCATTTTCCGAGAAAGAGTTTCTCCTTTTCTTGGATTCCAAAACGTCATGGTTTTAAATGCCTTTGATCTGGCTTGGTTTGCATTCTCATCCTTGACCCAACACCAGAAGATGGAAAATGGGACTGGCTAGATGTGGGTTGTAAACCCTTCTTCGAGCTGGGTGGAACATGGGGTCATCCTTCTGCAACTGTTTGGACTGGAAGCAGGTGAGATGTAATTCCCAAAGGAAAACTGAGGCACTTGGGCCTGAGAACAGATGTTGGCTGGGAGAAAGCAACAGATTCTAAGTCAATGACAGCTCACTGCACAGCACAGAATCTGACACAAAAGGAAGAAAGGGGTTCACTTAGGGTCAGGGGCTGCAGCTATGTATCCAGTGCTCTTACTGTCCCTCCCAAGACTGCAAGAAGTTCTTTCACTTGCTGAAAAGTCAGGATCATTGGTGGTGGTAAACTCAAGTCTCTTTCCTTGGGCATCAGGTCCTCACATCTCAGAGGCTGGCCCAGGACAGCCCATGTGCCCTCAGAAGACCCACAGGCCTCATTCCTGCCCCTGAGATGTGGGATCCCGTGAGTTATGCCATCTCCCTGGCCATATTAACTACCCATCCCTGAAAAACAATACTGCTCCTTTTCCAGTTTCTTCTCTCTCCTTTTCTAAGGGAAGAAACCAAATGCTAGGGTGGTAAGGAAACTCTTGTGCAATGAAGTAACGGGAGGCTCAAGAATTATTCCATGCCATGGAACCCATAATTGTCAGGCTTCCAGAGGCCACATGGATGCATATGGCTCTCCAAGACAATGGCAGTGTCAGTGTAAACCTCCCACTGGGCGGTCCAGGTGCTTCTATATCTTTGATTCTTAATGAATATGCATGTCAAAAGTTTCTAACGACTGAAAGGACAAAGGATTGCAGGGCCATGGTCTACTGTATGGGTGTTGTGTCAGGGACACACTCCAATGTTTAGAGGATTATTACTTCTCTTGGCAGCCTATGAGGCTGTGAGCAGGAGGCCTTTTTCTCAGCCACATGCATGTTAGTAGTTGAAACTTCTCAAAGAAATGTCTACACTGCCCAGGTAGCTCTTGAATTGCCCAGCATCATGGTCAGCTCCGTAACTGTACATGAAGGCCTGACAATGCCCAGGCTGGACTGAGCTAGAGGACCACAGATGCCTGCCTGGATAGTCAGAGGTCAAAGGCTGTCCTGCCTGAGACTTGATCATCTATTCATGCCCACTCAGATGGAACAAAGGATGCCTCCAGGGCGAGGAGGGCCCCACCAGCCCTTAAGAAGGCGGCATCTGGGGGCTGGCAGGTCACTACCCCCAGTCCTGTATAAATCCACACGTGTCCGCTGAGTGCCCTCCTGTCTTGGCTGTGCTGGAACCTGGGGCTGCCCAGGCAGAGTAGGGCCAGCATCACCCTTCCCAGGTAGGAGGGCAGAAGGAAACCATGCATGACTTCTGACACCCTCCCCAATCCTTGACAGAGGTTGAGTTGGATAAGAAACAGTCCGAGACAAGAACAGACATTTCATTCTTCTCTCAGAGCCCAGGACTGGGGGAAGGGATGCCAGAAAACCAGTTATTGACCTCAGCACCCTGACTCCTGTTTGACCCTGGGCAAGTCCTATCCATTCTGGAGGCTTCAGAGAGAAAGAGAGGGGAGGGCAATGAGGGCCAATTGTGCTTAAACCTAACTCTAACCTTTACCCTAAGAACCCTAACCTCTAACCATAACCCCCTAACAACCCTAGCCCCAGACCCCTAGACCCTTGCCCCAACCCCTAAACTCTAACCCCCGACCCTTTAGCCACAGCCCTCTACCAGGATGCTCCAACAATGACCCCTAACCCTAAACTGTGACCCCTGAACCCTCACACTGACTCAAACCTAGGCCTAAAGCCTGGCCTAGTGGGTACCGAGGGATGACTGTATGAACTCTCAAATAAACCAAGGAATTAAATCTTCCTGACCATGAAATTAGCAATGGTTTCTTAGATTTGACAGTAAAGCATAAGAAATGAAAGAAAAAAATAGATAAATTGGATTTCCTCAAAATTACAAACCTTTGTGCATCAAAAGAGGCTATCCAGAAAGGAAGAAGACAGTCCACAGAATGGAAGACAATATTGGCACATTCTATATCTGATAAGACTCTTTACCTAGAATATACCCAGGACTTTTCCAACTCATCAACACAAAGACAACAACATTTTTGAAACAGACAAATGGCTGCATGGACTGCTCTCCAGGCAAGACATACAAATGGTCAACAAGGACATGGAAAGATGTCAAACGTCAGTAGTCATGATGAAAATGTAAATGAAAGCCACAGTGTGATGCCCCTTCACACACACTAGAATAAAAATAAACTTTAAAATCAATTTTAAAATATATAAATAAAAATAACAAATGGCAGCAATGCAGAGAAATTGGAACCCTTAAAAGTTACTTGTGGAGATGCACAATGGTGCAGTCTATGCGTACAAACCTTTACCATTTACTTAAAAATATAAAATATAATTACCATGTGGTTCAACAACTCCACTCCTAGATATATACCAAAAAAATGGAAAACAGGCATTCAAACAAAAACTTGTACACCAATTATTCATAGCAGCACTGTTCACAATAGCCCAGGGTAGAAAAGATTTAAATGTCCATCAGCAGGTAAACGGATAAGCAAAATAAGGTAGATTCATAAGCTACATTATTCTGTCATATAAAGGAATAAAGTAAAATTATACAGCCGCTGTGGAAAACTGTATGGTGGCTCCTAAAAAACATGGATGTGATCCCTTGATTCCACTCCAGGGTGTACACCCAGAATATTAGAAAGCAAGGGCTGGAACAGACATTTGTACCCCATATTCATAGCAACGTTATTCACAATAGCCAAAAGGTGGAAGCAACACAACACATCCTTCAACAGATGAATGGATAAGTACAGTGTAGTATATACACAATGGAATATGACTCAACCTTTAAAACTAAGGTAATTCTCACACATGCTACAATGTGGATGAACCTTGAAGTCATTATGCTAAGTGAAACCAGCCAGACACAAAAAGGACAAATGTTCTATGATTCCACTAGTATGAGGTATCCACATAAGTCAAACTCAAAGACAAAGTAGAATAAGGTTGCCAGGGGTTGAGATGAGTTCGTGTTTAATGGTTACGGTTTCACATGGGGAAAATAAAGCTCTGGAGATGGATGGTGAGGATATTTTTACAACAATGTGAATGTAGTTAATGCCACAGAACTGTGTACTTACAAATGGTTTAAATGGGGCTTTCCCCATGGCACAGTGGTTAAGAATCTGCCTGCCAATGCAGGGGACACGAGTTCAAGCGCTGGTCCTGGAAGATCCCACATGCTGCAGAGCAACTAAGCCCGTGAGCCACAGCTACTGAGCCCTCGTGCCACAACTACTGAAACCTGTGCGCCTAGAGCCCGTGCTCCGTAACAAGAGAAGCCACCGCAATGCGAAGCCTGCACACAGCAACGAAGAGTAGCCCCGCTCGCCGCAACTAGAGAAAGCCTGCGTGCAGCAACAAAGACCCGACACAGCCAAAAAATAGAAAATAAAATAAAATAATTTTTTAAAAAGTTTTTAAAAAATGATTTAAATGGTAAATGTTATGTGTTTTTAATCACAATGGAAAAAATGAATGAAATAATGATCAATGTTACAATGTGGATAAACACTGAAAACATCCTAAGTGAAAGAAGCCATACAGAAAAACCACCCAGATCATGCTCATCTTGTACACTTTAAACCCAGCAAGGTTTTTTAAGTGAGGAAAAGCCCCAGTGATGGTTCCAAGAAAAGAAAACTGGATTCAAATAGAAAAATACATTTCCACAAAGCTGGGGCAGCTGGTGAAAGTTGAAGCAGGTCTGTAGATAGGATTATAATGTGGAAACCATAATTATTCCTCATTTGGGGGTTATGTGCTCGTTCCCTGGGAGAGTGGCCCTCCTACTCTCACAGGATAAAACAAACTGGAGTATTTTGTGAATGTGGAAAACTTTATACTGCTATTTAAAGTTTTTTATACACTTGAAATTTACTAGAAAATAAAGTACTTATCAAAACAGCCATGTCATACCATGCCAGAAATACAGACAGAGCTATAGGGACTTGCCTGGGGGCGCGGTGGTTAAGAATCCAACTGCCAATGCAGAGGACATGGGTTCGAGCCCTGGTCCAGAAAGATAACACATGCTGCGGAGCAACTAAGCCCGTGCACCACAACTACTGAGCCTGTGCTCTAGAGCCCGTGAGCCACAACTACTGAAGCCCGAAGCCTAGAGCCCATGCTCTGCAAGAAGAGAAGCCACTGAAATGAGAAGCCCATGCACTTCAACGAAGAGTAGCCCCAACTTGCTGCAACTACAGAAAGCCCACGTGCAATAACAAAGACCCAACACAGGCCAAGAAAATTAATTAATTTAAAAAAAATAGAGCTACAGAGCATACAGCACTTCCACTCCTGGGTGTGTATCTCGGGAGAACCATAAACCCATAGGACACAGGCACTTCAACTATTAGTGCAGCCCTTTTGCAGGAGCCTCGACTTGGAAACAATATAAATGTCCTTGGAAGGAAAAAATGGATAAAGATGATATGGTACTTATGTACAATGGAATATTACTCAGCCATGAGATCAATGAAATAAGGCCAGTTGCAGCAACTCAGGTTAACTTAGGTACAATCATTCTAAGTGACATAAGTCAGACACAAAAAGACACTTAGCATAAGATATCACTTATAGGTGGAATCTAAAAATGGCTACACATGAACTAAATTACAAAAGAGAGTCACACATTTAGAAAACAAACTTAAGGCTGCTAAAGGGGAAAGGTGGGGTGGGGTGAGGCATAAACCAGAGGGTTGAAATTAGCACAGATAGGGTTCCAAAGACCAAATAGGTAATTGACAAGACCTACTCTATAGCTCAAAAAACTAGACTGGGCACACTCTAGTCACCATAAAAGAATATATACGACTGGTAAGAATCTGAAAAAGAATTTATGGATGTCTCTCTGTAAGTGAATCAAGTGGATGTGCAGCAGCAAGAAAGACAGCATTGAAAATCAGCTATACCCCATTATAAAAATAAATTACAAAAAAAAAAAAAAAACCAAGGAGAAACTGTTACAAAATTCGTTCAGGAGCTGTGATGAAACCTGCATTGACCCCATCTAGATCCACAGTTAAACGGGACAAGAGCAGAGGGCTCCATCTCTGTCTTTACGTTTACAGTCTAATGCGAGCTCAAGTCATTTTACCTCTGTTCATACACTGCTGATTATTTTCAACAAATCACAAAGATATCGGTGTTTTATACTTACTATTTGGTGCTTGAGCTGGAGTAGCAGGCAGCGCCTTGAGTATATTAATCCTGGCTGAGCTATGCTAACCTGTAGCGCTACTTGGAAATGCCCAAATCTTTAATGTAGTCATAACAGTCCCTGCACTTGTAATAATTTTCTTTATAGTTGTACCCATTATACTGCAGGGTTCAGAAACTGACTTGGGCCACTAATAACTGGGACACCTGAGGTAGCATTTCCCCAAATAAATCATGTAAACTTTTGACTACTTCCCCCACCATTCTTACTCCTACTCATATTACCAATAGTAGAAGCTGGTTCTGGTAAAAGTGGAACTGTATATTCAGCTCTAGCCTGCAATCTGGCCCACGCAGGAGCCTCTGTCGACCTAACCATTTCCTCCTTACCTTTAGCAGGTGTCTCTTCAATTCTTCGTGCTATTTCTTGTATTACTATAGTCTTTAATCCAAAACCAGCAGTCAAATCCCAATACCAAACACCATTATTTGTTTAGTCTTCCCTAACTATAGCCATATTACTATAATTACCACTCTCAGTCCAAGCAGCCAGAATTGCCAGACTGTTAAGAGATAGAAATCTCAACACTACATTCTTTGACCCTGCAGGAGGAAACCGAATCCTATAGCAACACCTAGTTTGATTCTTTGGTCACCCTGAAGTGTGTATTCATGGCCTACCAGGGTTTGTTATAATTTCACATATCATTACATACGATTTAGGACAAAAACTGCCTTTCAGCTATTTGGGAATATTATGAGTCATGTCCACTGGCCTTTTAGGATTTCTCTTGTGGGCCCATCTTATATTTACCATAAGGATAGCTGTCGACTCAGTAGCATACTTTGCATCAGCTACCATAATTACTTCTATCCCTACAGGAGTAAAAGTATCTAGCCGATTAGAAACTCTTTATTTAATTTTTTAATTTTTTTATTTTTGGCTGCGTTGGGTCTTCGTTGCTGCACACCGGCTTTCTCTCGTTGCGGTGAGCGGGAGCTACTCTTCGTCGCCATGCACAGGCTTCTCATGGTGGTGGCTTCTCTTGTTGCAGAGCACAGGCTCTAGGCATGTGGCCTTCAGTAGTTGTGGCTCACGGGCTCTAGAGGGCAGGCTCAGTAGTTGTGGCGCACGGGCTTTTTGCTCCGCGGCATGTGGAATCTTCCTGGACCGGGGATCAAACCCATTTCACCTATATTGGCAGGCCAATTCTTTACCACTGCATCACCAGGGAAGTCCCTGATTAACAACTCTTCACGGAGGTAATATTATATGAGATCCCACTCTATTATGAGTTTTAGGCTTTATTTTCCTTTTTACAGTAGGTGGTTTGACAGGAATCATCTTAGCCAACTCATCCCCAGACATTGTCCTCCAGGATACATACTACGTAGTAGCACACTTCCATGACGTAGTGTCCATGGGAGCAGTCTTCACTATTATAGGAGGCTTCCTACACTGATTCCCACTATTCTCAGCTTACACAGTTAACTCAGCAGTAGCAAAACTCACTTCACAGGTATATTTGTAGTAGTAAATATGACTTCCTGCAGCACTTTCTTGGCCTCTCAGGGAGGTTACTACATTCCTCTGAGGCACACACAACATGAAATATTTTGTCTTTAGGCTCATTCGTCTCAGTAGCAGCAGTAATGCTAATAATCTTCATACTGTGAAAACCATTCGTGTCCAAACGAGAAGTCTCAGCAGTGGAAACTGCTGCTCCTAACCTAGAATGGTTGCACGGATGCCCTCCACCATATCCTATATTTGAAGTCCTACCTATGTAAATGTAAAATAAGGTAGGACTCAAGTCCTTTTCAAGCAGTTTGAAGCCAACAGCATAACAATTATGTCTTTCTCAATAAATGAGATAAAAGTAAAAAGTGATGTAAAATTTTCAAAGTGAAATTATAGGCTAAAATAGTGTATATCACGAAGGCATATCAATTTCATCTAGGCTCTCAAGATACAACGTCACCGATTATGGAAGAACTTTTACATTTTCATCACACACATTAATAGTGATTTTTAAAAGAAGTTCTCTAGTCCTCTATATTATTTCACTAATATTGACAATTAAACTAACTCATATGTGTACAATAGATGCACAGGTAGAGAAAATTTGAACATTTTACCAGCCATTACTGTAATCTTAGCTGCTCTATCATCATTGTGAATTCTTTACATGATACATGAAATCAATTACTCTTCCCAAAGCATAAAAACTATGGGTCAGTAATGATACTGATGCTACAAATACACAGATTATGAAGATTTAAATGTTGACTGCTCTGTAATCCCCACATCAGAGCTAAAACCAGGAGAATAGTGATTAATAGAAGTCAACAACCTAGCACTATAGAGATAGTCATTGAATATTAGTTTCATCTGAAATTGTTGTACACTCCTGAGCTGTTCCTTCTCAGGCCTAAAAAGAGCTGCTCTCCCAGGACGCCTAAATTAAAGAATCCTAATACCGACAGGACCAGGCCTATGTTGTGGACAATGATCAGTAGAGGTCGTTTTCCTGAGTTCAAAGACAGGACAGAGGGATATGGCTGAGATATGGGGTGAATCTGGAGCCCATGGGGATGCACCCTCCAAGCTCCAGGATAGGAATGGGGCCTCTGGGGTCCCAGGCCACCCACCACGCCCTCCCGAGCAGGATCTTGGCAACATTCCCTGTCGGTGATGGGGCAGCCCCAGCACTTGTCACGCCCCAATGCTGTGTCCTATGTGGGTCCCCTGCTCTTGGGGCCACACCCACACTCTGCAGGTCCACGCTGCAGGGTCCTTCCTGCCTCAGGAGTACAGACCCCACAGCAAGCAGTTTCCTCCCCAACCAGCAGGAGGAGGGGAGGAGAGCAGGGGCACCAGGGGAATCTCACTCAGACAGCACCCCAGAGGTGCCAGCGGGAACAGTGATGATGCAGATGAGGCACAGACCAAGAGATGGATCCAGAGGACCCAAAAGGCAGCTGGTCAGGTCCTGGCTCATCTGCACCCCAGACACCTTTGTCCCTCATACAGCCCCTTCCTCATACACCCTCTCCTTAAATGCAGATTCTTCAGATGCAAACAGGCAGAGCTTCAGGCTGAAAGTCAGCTCTTCCAAAGTGACCCCTCAGCAAACACGGCAGGATTCCACTCCAGTGGGTGCCCTGGAGTCCACAACTCAGGGACTGAAGTGGATATCGGTGCCAGGGGCAGTGGGAGAGAATGGGGAGTGAGACGTTCGTGGTTGTGGAATTTTGGTTTTGCAAGATGAAAAGTTCTAGGAATGGTGGTGATGGCTCCACGAGAAAGTGAATAGATCTGATGCCTCAGAAACGTGCACTTAAAATGGTGAAGATGGTAAAGGGTATGTGACGTGTGTTTTATTTCACTTAAAATAAATTCTTAAAATAATGTCTTGTTCGCTGTGATTCCATTTCGACTCCCCTTCATCACAGATGTCGGAGGCCCAGACACAGTCCCCTACCTTAGGGGCCATCACGGTACCCTCACATGGCACATGGGAGGCCATTCTTAGGGGGGGTTAGTCTGTGCTCACCTGACCTCTGTCCAGGGGGACCCAGGCAGTGGTGACCCCCATAGATTAGACATATGATATGATATGTTATTAATATGATACTACCAAGCATTGTCACTCACCAGAACACAGAGCAGCAACCCACTCAAACATGCCTGACCTCACATGAATGTGAGAAGACTAAGAGAAGAAAAGGTACCACAGGTTAATCAGGTCAACACCCTTAATGCAGAGGTTGGAAATCTCAAAGGGGAAAAGACACACTGCAGGCAAAGAGCACATATGGGCTCTCCCCGTACATGTGATCCTGACCCATGCAGATGTGGTGAGAGCCACACAGTCCCCACACCCTTTACCTGGGGTCGCACGTCCACACTCACCACGGTGACCCCACCTCCCTAGACCCTGCGCCTAAAGTCACACGTTCTCTCTCAACAGGTGACCCCTCCTACCCAGACCTCTCCACCTGAGTCACATGTCCACAGTCCCAGGGTGAACCGCCCTCCCCAGACTCCCCCAACTGGGGTCACACGTGCACAGTCTCCAGGGTGACCTCACCTCCCCAGACCCTGCACCTGGGGTGACATGTCCCCTTGGTCAGGACACCATGGCTCTGCTGGTGGATCCCCTCATGTGGAAACAAGCTGTGTTCCTGGGGCCTCCTGGGATGGGAAAATGTGGCAGGTGGGTCTCCTCTCCCCACACTTGTACCAGAGAAGTCCTCCTCTTTTCAGTTTGATTCTGTTGATTTTACCTGTTTTTAAAGCTTTCATGCTAAAGTTGAACACACTACTTGGTTCTGGCAGGCTCAGTCCTTTCTTGTCTCACACGCTTGTTGAGATAACTCACAGGACAGCAGGGCTGAAAGCAGAGGGGCAGCTCTGGACGCTTCTGAGTAGGGACGGTAGAATGGAAGGAGAGCTCAGCAGCAGCCTCAGCTGTTACCCATCGGGCTTTTGCCCGATCTGCGTGCCCTGCAATCAATTCACCAGCTAAACCTGCCTCCCTACGCACCATGCACATGCTGGTGAATTGGAATTATTGCCAGGTAGCCCTCCTGTGGATTCTCCACGAGCCCCAGGGAAGGTGAACCTTACAGGGATTAAGACTAAGGCCCCGACCACAGCACTGACCCTTGGGAGGACCAAGTAACCACACTCAGAAGAGAGGCTGTTACTTAGAGAAGCCCACCTCAGTTCCAGACCCCAGACATTTAAGCACTCACCTTCAGATGCAGGCACGGAGCTTCCCACTCCTGAGGCCAGGCTGGGTTTCTACCCAGGTTCCCATAGTCCTAGCGTACACAGAACATGGTCAGGCCTAAATCTTCTTCTTATAGACAACACATGGTCAGCTCTGAACATAATCAGTAGAAAGGACATGCAGAGGTCTAAATCTACTGTGTAGACAGAACTTGACCATGTTTAAACTAGCTTAGGGCTGATATCATAGGAGGTACAGATCACACACATGGGTCTCTTATCTTTGGACACCCACATCAGGAAACTGAACAAAATCTTTGTCATTAAACATTTCAACAGGCAAAACCAAAATGTTACCAATATCTCTGGCCACCTGATGGTCAGGATCCATGGGTGAGCCACGAACTTCTGAGAGTGCAGCCCCATCTGCTGCCAGGACAGACAAGAAGTGGCCTGATTCCAGCCTCCCAAGCTTCCAGAAGGAGGCGGCCGCACTGGAACCCAGGCAGGACAGTCCTGCATGGTCCGGGCCGGGAGATCCGGTCTGTCCATTCCACTGGCCGATTCCGGGCGGGGCGCTCAGGGCCACTGAGAGCCCTGCACTCAGGTCCTGCTTCCCTGCAGCGTGTGCATGTGCATGTGCGTGTGCATGTGTGTGTGCATGTGCATGTGGGTGTGTGTAGAGGGGGCGGTGGCTGACGGCTCCCATCGCTCCCATCCCGGGCACCGCGCTGTCTTCGAGGGGAGTCACGGGGAGAGGTAGGGGCACAGAAGCTGTTGGAGAGGAGAACCCACCGCGGAGCTCCTTGCACACTGGCTCACCCCACCTTTTGACCCGCCTGCCCATCGTGGGCCGCATGTCACCCCCCAGCCCCCACCCCCGAGGGCAGGGCGCCTGCTCTTTCAAAAGGACAAGGTCTCACATGAAGGAGACCCAGTGGGGACTGTCATGCCCCCACTCCTGATGCTGACTTTGGGAGAATGAACCCCCTTGACTGGGCAATGGGACACTGTGAGGAAAGAGGTGGCGGCCCCATCCAAGTCGGGGCCTGGCTGAGAGATGGGAACACAGGAGCCAAGTGCAGGGCCTGGAGGCCAGGCCAACAGGAGGGGCATCCCCAGCCTTGGCCGGGCTCTCCAACTGTGACATTGTAGCTTTAGGGGACCTGGGGCAGGTGACTGAATGTAATGGGGGTCTAAACTGCACCCTGAATGGGGCTTAAAGAAGGTGTGAAGGATGTTACTGAGACCGTGACAGTCATTGGAAGACAGACTCTGTGTCAGGACATCCTGCTCCATCCATTTAAATCCCTGAGATCTGTGACCTTTACGTGGCTACGCAGGATTGTTAGAGCAGCTGCGTGTGGATATATCTGCAAGTGGTTCCAGCAAACACACAGTTGTGCACACAGGCGGGCACAGCACACACATAAACATATGTAGGTGCACAACACAAATATATTCACACACTAGCATATGAACACACATGCATGCATATGCCCATGCACACACTAACGTGAGCAAGTGCACACTAACGAACGTGTGCAAGTGCACATACCTATGCACATGCACAGCATAGGTATCCAAACAGGCACATGCACACGCATGTACATAGCACACACACAGGGAATAAAGTGAATCCATAAAGTGAGTCCGTAAAGCATTAAGTCCTGAACACAAGTGAAGCTGACATGTATTTTTCCCTTTTCTTAGCTTTGATGTTTTTCACAATAAAAAGTTTAAGGAAAAAGTTAATGGCAAATGACTTTTGATTCATAGGACTTTCTGACGTTATTCCACAAATATTATGACAGGAGAAATGAATGTAGATAGTACATGTGTCCACTAATGGATGAATGGAGAAGAAAAACATGGTCCATCAATACAAGGGAATGTTATTCAGCCTAAAAGGGAAGGCAGTTCTGACACAGGCTGCAGCAGGGATGAACCTTGAGGGCATTAATGCTCAGTGATGTAAGCTAGACACAAACAAACAAACAGTGCTTGATCCACTCATACAAGGCCCCTAGAGCAGTCGGAAACATAGAGACAGAAAGTAGGATGGTGAGTGCCAGGGGCTGAGGGAGGGACAATGGCGACTGAGTGTTTAATGGGGACTGTTTCAATTTTGCAGGATGAAAAAATTCTGGAGGACGATGGCGCTCAGGTTTGCACAACAGTGCGAATTACTTCTGGACCCTGAAATGTGCACTTAAAAACGGTTAAGATAGTAAAGTTTATGTTTTGTGTATTGGACCACAATTTTTAAAACTTTAAAAAAAAAACAACAGGAAGTAGTCCGTGAATAACACAAGATGCACAACTTCACTAACAACCGATGGATTAAAACCGTAAGAAAACTACTGTGCACACACCTACCAGAATGGCAGACATGAAGACACAGTATCAAATATCAGCAGGATGTGGAGCAATGGAAAGCCTGGTGCGCAGCAGGGGGTGCAACCACTTCTGAAACAATCGGGCCTCAGAGAGCGAAGTCTGTGCACACAGACCCACAGTGTTCCTCCCAGCTGAACACAAACCCCCCAGCCCTGCACCAGGACACACGGACATGGACTCTGCAGCCACAGGAGCCAAACCTGAAAGAACCTGAAGACCATCACAAGCAGATGCAGAAATGAACCATGCACGCTCCTATGAAGGAATATTCCACAGCAATGGAGTACATTTTGTTTAAAGGCAGTAAAACTATAAAAAATTATTTTTTTAAAAAAACTACATTCACAAGATGAAAGAATCTATAATTCTGGCACCTAAGGATTGTCGAATGCTCCTAAAAATAGATTGTTGTGGAAATGTTTATTATAAGGAAATTGACATATTCTCTAGGAAGGACGGGGTGAATGGGCCTGCTACATTTTCTACATTGAAGACATATACAGGTTTTGATTCTACTTCTGTTAACTCAAGTGGGGCTTCATTGGATTTCTGCTACCGCGGAGATAATCAAATTCTGGGTAGGGGTCAGGAGAAAACTAGTCATAGGCGTTCTCGTGTAATAATTACTGTTGAAAGTGTAAATGATCCATTTATCAGTAAGACTGAGAGTAGAATAACTGCTACATTACTTCATATGAGAGTGTGTGTGCTACTGTCCCTAGGGCTCCAGTGAGTGAGTATTTTGAATGTGAAGCTCATCCAGATCTGAGAATGGAATAAATGGCTAGGGGTGATATGGCTAATATAAATAATATGCCAACATTTATATTAATTAGTGGGTAAGATATGGGAAGAGGAATTCATGTTTTGAGAGCCAGGGTTAAGGTTAGCATTGGGGCAATAATATATAAATTGATGATGTTGATGGACATAGTGGTTCTTTAAGAAGTAATTTGTATGCCTCAGCAATGGTTTGTAATCATCCATGGGGGCTGAGGATTGTTGGCCCTTTCTGGATTTGTATATAGCCTAGGATTTTCCATTTAATTAATATGAGGAATGCTATGGTGAATTAAATTGGGTCATTTGTGAAAGAATGTTGATTATAAACATATTCTTAGGAAGAGGACTTGAACCAGTGCAGATAAAGGTTTCAGTTTTACATAATTACCAGGCTCTGCCACCTTAACAAACATGGTTCTACAGTAGGGTATGTATAAATTAATTGAATGTAGAGTATATCATCATTTAGTTTCCAGACATTTTGTAAAGTAAGCCGTAATGCTCTTGTCCTTTCCTACTGGCAGAAATCTGCAATAGACAGAAAGCAACCAGGATGACTCCAGTCTGAACTCAGATCACGTGAGACTTTAATCGTTGAACAATTAAAAGCAGTTATACCATTGAAATGTCGTGATCCAGCATCAAGGTCATAAACCATATTGCCTCTATGAACTCCAGAATACAATTACACTGTTATCCCTAGTAAAACTTGTTCTGTTGATCAGTGTTTTAGAACAGGTGATAAAGCATTTTGACTAGTTGGTCTAAATTTTGATCACTCAGAGGTGGTTGCTTCTCCAAAAAATAAATGACACACGGGCCCAAGGCGCACCAGCTTCAGTAGTTGTGGCACACAGGCTCAGAAGTTGTAGCCCACTGGCTTAGTTGCTCTGTGGCAACTGGGATCTTCCCAGACCAGGGATCGAACCCGTGTCCCCTGCATTGGCAGGCGAATTCTTAACCACTTCATCACCAGGGAAGTCCCAGAATCGCAGTCTCCCTTTTAGTATACCTTAAGCCCAAAGAATCCATGGAGAATTGTTACAGAAAATAAGACAATAAAATATTGTAAGGACTGTGACAGAAGCATATAGTACACAGTTCATATAGACACAGCCCAAGCAGTTACAAAGTATATTAAAAGGGAGGCTGCAATTTTATTTTATTATTTTTATTATTTTTTAACATCTTTATTGGAGTATAATTCCTCTACAATGATGTGTTATTTTCTGCTTTATAACAAAGTGAGTCAGTTATACATAAGCATATGTTCCCATATTTCTTCCCTCTTGCATCTCCCTCCCTCCCACCCTCCCTATCCCACCCCTCTAGGTGGTCACAAAGCACTGAGCTGGTCTCCCTGTGCTATGCGGCTGAGGGAGGCTGCAATGTTAAAAGAATAAGATAAATTATACCCACAAACTCCCAATCTTTCCTGAAACGTTGCAATCTGGAACCCTATTGTAGGAAGCAGAAGATTCCAGGAGACATTCTACAAATGAAGGACTCTAAACCCTGTGGTTGGATAAGGAATTCTGGAAGGAAGGTATCCTCACCCGAGGAGAGCAGGTTCCTATACTTGTCTAACATCACATACCTGGACAGTTCCCACTGATCTTGGTCCAGGCATTGCCTGTCCTCTTGAGAGAAAACTATGGCCATATTCTGGAATGTCAGCAGTCCCTGAAATTAAAAGTACACATACCGTGTGGCCACGGGAAGAGTTCATAATGTGACCCAAGAAGAAAAGAGCAAGTTAAGAGAACTGGTTTTAATTTAGAAGAGTGTCTTCAATTACCCACTAATGTATATATATATATATATAAATATATATATATATATATATATATATATATATATTTTTTTTTTTTTACAAAGTAAGTTTCTCTATCTTATTTCTAACTACAAGAAAAGAGTGTGGCATGTGATCCACAAAACCAGTATAGAGACTATACTTATCTGGAAAAGAAATGATAAAATGATGGTTTCAACACAGGCATATGCATTTTTGAGTGTTTTATTTATATCAAATTGGATAAAATGTGTGTATTTCTCAGACAGAAAAGACGTGTCGAGGTAGAAATGTACCTTTCAACTATTCATGGGTACACAAGTACACTGGGGAGATTGTAAAAGTTCAGATTGTGATTCAGTAGGTCCGGTGGGCCTGAGTTCTATTTTTTTAACAAGCTCACTTTTAACTAGTGATGCCACAGTCTGATTCATTAACGACAATTGTGAATAGCAGAGACATAATTAGAAAGGTAAAAATTCATATTTAATTTTGAACTTAAAGTGTTTTATGGATTTTACACCTTTAATAGGATAGTAAGCACAGCAGCAACAATCATTTGTGAATATTTACTATAGACTGTGTATCTTTCTAACTTTGTAGTGTAGGACTCCAGGAAAAATGCCTGGGCTGCGGTCACAGTGGGCGGGGCCGCCCCTCCAGGACCCCCGACGGGGCCCTGCGCTCCTGGCGGCTCCCTCCCCCGGCGCCTCCGTCCCTCCCAGAAGGCCTCGGGGCAGAGCGGTCCCACCCGCTGCGCCCAGAACGGAGCCCGCGTTTCCGCAGAGCTGGAGCTCCCGGCTCGGGGTCTCTTCCCTCCGCCTTCACGGAACTGCCCCGGAGCCCGCGGCGAGGGCGGCCTCACTGACGCTGCCGGCTCTGGAGGGGCCCCGGAGGCCGAAGCCGCGACAGTCGTGCGGACGGCGGGCCGGGTAAGTGGGCGCCGACCCTCCGCCTGGTACGGTGCCCTGGCGGCAGGGCAAGACCAGCTTCTGAGGGGCAGGGGTTCGCTGCCACCCGCCGCTGCTGTGCAGAAAGGGCGGCCCCCAGCTTCTGGTCCCGGGAACTTCGGTCCCTCCTCTCGCCCCTGCCCTCGGCCTGGCTCGCGGGGCCTGGGGGGCGTGGGGAGGGGGTCGGCCTGAGTGTCCTGAGGGGAAACGGGGCAAGGGAGGCGCAGGGCCCGGCTGCAGCGTCAGCGCGCCTCCCCACGACTGCGGGGAAAGCGGCTAAAAACTCCTCCCGAGGTTCGCAGGCCCCTTATTCAGCGGAGTCCCTCTGCCCTCCTTCCTCCCTGAGCTAAAGGACCGGGGGGAGGGGATAGGGCAGGGCACTGGCGCAGGTAATGGGGACCATCAGCAGGTGATTGTTAACTAAGGAAAACCGGCTCTCCCAACGTGAGGAATGCAGCGCTTTTCTTTGTTTGCGGAGATGCCAGAGTCTGGGCTCCCTGAATTCCTTCCTTTCATATGCACCTCAGCGCTCTGGGGCCTGCATTCTCTATTTGCATATCCTGAGATCCTCAGGGCTCGCAGCTCACACTGGAGGGCTGCAAGGGCTGATGACTGTGATATCCTTTGTTTACTGAGATGGCAAGAAATATTCCATTTCTCACAGGCTTGAGGGGCACAGAGTGAAAAGGGTAGGAGAATCTCACTCGGCATGTACTTTGGTTTACACATAGATAATATTTACACTTAACTGTGCTACTAGAGGTTCTCAAGTGTGATCAATTGTACTACTGCCCTCTATGGATTTATTTCATGAATATCATAAGATACATGCCTATAGAATTGACTTAATCCATTTAAATAGGATAATGGTTTTTAAAGGAAACATAATAGAAATATAACAACAAACCCCTTACCACTAAAGGCTGGGTCTGGAGCAACCTAAATAAATGTTCCATTGTTAAAATTTTGAAAGATGTATTCAATAGAAATATCAACAAAAATGACAAATAATGAGGGCAGCAGAATGTTGAAATGTTCTATCTTTATCCTTAAAGTGGCAGAACATCATGTATTAGTAGGCGCTGGGGGCAGAAGATGCCTGATTTTATACCTTTGTCATATTTGTACAGTTGTTTCAACAAGTAACTTAAAGACCAAATGGAAAAAAAGGAGGTTTGTGCCTGAGATCATGTTGATGTGAAACCAGGGATGGCCACCTTGTCCCAGGTGAGTTAAGTTTACCTGGCAGGTAGACCACAGAGCTCCTGAGAAGCAAGGGCTGGAATTTTTCTGCTGGGTGCCCCTTAGGGTCTGTGACTTGACTGATTGTGAGTCATGTTTCGGGAAAGACCTGATCACAGGAAAAGGGTGGGGAAGAGTGATTTGGGGAGCAGCTAACAACATGCATCACGGCTCATGGCTTGAATGAATTTTAAAGAAACAGGAAAACAAATGCTTCCTATGGAATCAGAGAATGTCCAGCCGGACAATCCCAGAAAATGAGGAACACCCATTTTCCAGATGAGAAAACAGAGGCCCAGCAAGGTGAAATCCCTCAACCAAGTTGCACCCGTCTCTCCTCCCCACTACATGGTTCATGAAAGCACGACTTTTCCTGTCGTGATCACTGCTGAACCCCAAAAAGGACCAGGCATCTAGCCGCCGCTCCAAAAATTTTGGTTGACTGTAGGAACAATGCTATTTCTTTCTTTCTCACTCTTATTCAGGATTGTGCCAAGAACTCCCCAGGCTGCAATGTAATTCGATAAATGTAAATATTAATTGAGTTTTGTTGTGATGAGGACTTAGGCTTTGGAGGTAACAGACTTGGTTCAGATCTTGGGTCTGCCACTAAATAGCTGTTTGGCTTTGGGAAAATTACTAAACCTCTCTGAGCTTATTTCCTCCTTTGTAAAGTGGGGATAAATGTATCTGAGCCAGCAGAGCACCTGCATGAGAGATGTGCACTAAATATTGGTCTTTCTCACTCTCCCACGCCATCTCTGTTCTTCCCAGAGAAGTTGTACAGAAGGATATAGTACTTTTTAAAATTAATTAATTAATTAATTAATTTTTAGCTGTATTGGGTCTTCGTTGCTGTGCGCGGGCTTTCTCCAGTTGCGGCGAGCGGGGGGCTACTCTTTGTTGTGGTGCGCGGGCTTCTCATTGCAGTGGCTTCTCTTGCTGCACTTGTTGTGGAACACCGGCTCTAGGCACACGGGCTTCAGTAGTTGTGGCCTGCAGGTTCACTAGTTGTGGCGCATGGGCATAGCTGCTCCTCAGCATGTGAGATCTTCCCTGACCAGGGCTCAAACCCATGTCCCCTGCGTTGGCAGGCATATTCTTAACCACTGCACCACCAGGGAAGTCCAATATAGTACTTTATAAAGAGGGGTTTTAATTGATTTCAGATAGTGTACATGTTTCTTGTAGAAAAGATATTTCCACTATAGAAACATTAACATGCAATACCACTACAAATGCAGTATTCTATGGGTTAGATACTATCAGTAAATTTTATAAGTAATTGGGCAAAGGCCAAAGCACTAGGTACTGGGGAATAAGAAGTCTCAAGTCTGGTGTGCCCCCCCACCCCAATTTCAAGAGCAGGGTGTGTTTTTCAACTCCATATTTCATCTGGTCTTTGTTTCTCATCCATCCTCTGTGTCTGCCTTTCACAAAAGGCTCAGATCCTCCACTTTCACACCCTCCTGGCTGGCTGTGCCCCAGCTCCCGTCCTGGAACCTCTGCACGCATGGGTGTGTCTGCTCTCCCTGGGCCTCACCAGCTTTGCCAGGGAGCTGCTGTATCGTGCACTGCTAGCTGTACCCCAGAGTGCCTAGACCCTTCTGGTACATGAAGTACACCCTCATCACCATGAGTGCACGCCCATCCCCTTACCTTATATTCTGCCTCTAAGCCAGGCTTGGGGGTGACTAGTGTGCATTCAGCTATGTGAGGTGCTGGGATCAAAGTGAAGTTCCCAACTTTTGAAGTTGCAGGCTTGAGGGGCACACAGTGATTTAAAGTCGGGTCACCTGACTTAAAGGGGGGGCTGATTGCTTTAAAGCCAGGGCAGCTGGCTTAAACCCTGCGTCCCTCCGCTGCAGAACGAGACCAACTTTGGCGCTGCTCGGGTTTGCTCCAAGCCAGCACTGCTGTGCAGGAAGAGCTTCCAGTAGCGCCTTAGTGCGGGGGGACTTGGTCCGTTGTCTTGCCGCTGCCCTCAGAGCGGGACCACCTGCTCTTCTGGAGGAGAATCAGGGAGGGGGAAGTGTAGAGTCCCGGCTGGAGTTGCGGCACCCCTTGTCTGATGGCAGGGAAGGGGGGACGGGGCTGTGTGGTGTCCTGGGGCTGGACTCACCAGGTCGACTCAGCCTCTCAGCCTCCTAACCTCACCCCACACACCCCACAAGAGTCTCCAATAATATGTAATTGTGCCTTAGGTTCTCGGTCTTCAAACTCATACCCAGGCTCCCAGGTCCCTTGATTTAGCCAATTCCTCTGTGCTCTTTCTTCTATTAGATACAGTCCCAGAGGGAGGGGCTGGGGGATGGGACTGGAGGGACCCCGGCAGCACTGGCCTGGGCTGACTAAAGAGATCCAGGGCCTGCGCTATGACACATGTGCGAGGACCCTTAAGGCGCAATCGAGGGGGCCAGTTAGAGGCAGTCCTTGTTGCCTCAAGTGAGTATGGATCACCGTCGTGTGGGGAGCACGCTGACCCCTGAGAAGTACTGTTAGGAGGATGTGTTCCTCCCTCGGCTTCAAGGACGTGGGTGGGCTTCAGGGCTCCATTTCCCCTCCTGACCTCCAGGGCTGACTGCACCCCAGCGGCCTTGCAGACCTGGCTTCCTGTCCCAGAACTTGCCAGGCTCCAGGAAGAATCCAGACTGCAGAGATGGTGCTTGAGCGCTCCAGCTTAAGAAGTGCTGTCCCTGGGGACCCGACAGTGGAGGGAGGAAGGGTGAAGGGAGTAGGGGGGTGGGTTTGGGAGGGGTGGCTGCCCTGGGAGACGTTGAGAGAGAAATATCGCCCCCCACACCCCCTGCCCCCTGCAACTGACTGACCCACTGATGCCATAGGATCTCAGGCCCTTTTAGTCAGGGATGCCTCGGTTTCTTTACTCCTGCATTCAGAACTATGCAAAACCAACTCTTCATCCTCTTGCTGCCTGGCCAGGACTTGTAAAGCACTGTTCTTTTGGAGCACTCGTTCCGTAAACTGCAGTTTGGAGCTGTCCCAGCTATTTAAAGGTGTTCTCCTTAAACTGAGACTAAATCCTACTCTTTTGGAGAAACGCCCTGCACTTCCGAGGAGATCATGTTTTCTGCCCATTCCTTCCTTCTACTTCCCTCTTAAGAAGCCCTGTGCTCAAAGGGCTTGGTGACTTATTTTTTGCTTGATGTCAAAAAGAAACCTTCCCCATGCACCGCAAAAATCTTTCCTGGAGCATAGGTGTTTCAAAACCATGACCGTGTTTTGCAGTCAGTATACACTGGGTAGACTGCCTAGCAGTCCCTCCAAGAGCCAGAGGTGAGCGTAATCAACTTATCTGATTGGATGCCCTTCAAGTTTAGGAAGGTCCCATTCTTATGCCCCAGCAGATAAGACAGGGCCCTGGATGGCTGTGGCTGTGATTAGATAACTTCTGATGATTTTATTTCCCTTACTGAGCTGCTGCTTCTAGGTTAAATTCATTTTATTACCTGTCCTTTTTTTTTTTTTTTTTTTTTTTTTTTTTTGCGGTACGCGGGCCGCTCACTGTTGTGGTTTCTCCCGTCGTGGAGCACAGGCTCCGGACGCACAGGCTCAGCGGCCATGGCTCATGAGCCTAGCCGCTCCGCGGCATGTGGGATCCTCCCGTACTGGGGCATGAACCTGTGTCCCCCGCATTGCAGGCGGACTCTCAACCACTGCACCACCAGAGAAGCCCTACCTGTACATTTTTAAAGAAAGACTGAAAAAGTCACTGTAATAGGTCAGGAGTCTGAGCTCAGGGTTAGTCAAAGGTACTCACAGGGAGGAAGGTGGATAAACATAGGTGCGTAAAATAGGAGGGTTGGCAAGTATAGCCAGGACGACCGGGTTCACCGTGCACACTAATAAAGGCCAGAATCTCCTCATTTATCTCTGGTGGGAAGTTCTGATGGTTTCTCAGGATCAAACTCAAATCATATTCAAACTAGGGGGCTTCCCAGAAGGCGCTGAAGCACCGGCACAGCCCACCTGCGCTCCCACCTTGGCACTCCAGGATCAGAGTTGGGTTTGGAGATGGGGTTGCTGTAACCCCAAGGAGGTGAGCAGAGAGGAGGAGTTGATTACCGGTCTCCTCTGACTCTCTGGCCCAAATTGCCTGGCTTCACGGGGGGGCAGAGTTTTGCTTTGAGCAACTTACGGGGCACTTCCAGACTGGTGGAGTTGCCCAGTGGCCCGACAGTCTGACAGGCTGGCTGCGGTGTGACCGCCCTTTGTTTCTTCAGAATCTGTTCATCAGGAGGTGCATGGTTGCGGAAGCCCATTCACCGCCCCCCCCCCGAGGGTGATGGCACCTTCCCTGGCTGTACCCTATGATCACCAGGTACTTGAAATGAATGCAAGGTTTTTGACTTCAAGGAAGAGCTCACATAACCTCTTCTGCCTCATAATGTGTGGGATTTACTATAATGGAAGGACATTATAAAGAACAGGTAGAAAACTCACCTGTTGGTCTCCATGTAGGAGTTTATTTTGCATGAATCTCTCCTACATGAGTAGATAGCAGAGGTTTATTTTTGTTCCCGTGTGTGTAGTTGTGGCAGAGGACATAGGTATGGTGGTTTGAAGCCCTCAAAGAAATATTCTCAGAATTCTCAAGACTTCTCTTGATTGGAACCGAAAGAGACCTGGAAAAGGAGGAAAAGCAAAGGAGGAGGGAGAATGAATGGCTGTTTCTCAGTAAATTCACCTTCCTGGTTGATTTTTCTGTCTTCTCATTTCTTTTAACTTCTATGTATGTCTAATGGAATGATGTAGAAAGGCTGATTTTTATGCTTTAAAAGATTTTACATCACAAAGAAACTAGAAGTGGCTAACAGAACTTATTCACATCAATGTTACATAGAGACTTTGATATTAAATTTGTATACTAAAATGGGTTAATCCAAATTTTCTCTTTCTTTTTGAGTGAATATTTGTAACATATTTTTGTAGATAATAATTTATCCTAGATATACAAAATTGTGAGAATGGGTACCATTTTTCACCACTTAAATGATTTCTTTTAAATGAATAGATCGTACACTTTAAAGGCCAATGTTGTCTTACATGTTGTTTTTTAATTCCTTGATTTCCAAAACTTGTGTTTATTTAATTGATTTCTATCTAATAATCTGTCTCTCCTTTATTGTTTCTTACTTTATATTTTATTGATCTATAGTTAATTTACATTATTATATTAGTTTCAGAGGTACAACATAGTGATTCATAAATGTTTAGGTTCTTCTCCATTTATACTTATTATAAAAGAGTGGCTCTATTCCCCATGCTATACAGAACGTCACTGTAGATTATTGATTTTATACATAGTGGATTCTTCCTCAGAATCTCCTACCACTATTTTGCTCCTCCACCCTGTCTCTCCCTGCTGGTAACCACTAGTCTGTTCTTTAATCTGTGAGTCTGTTTCATTGTTGTTGTTGTTGTATTCAATGTTTTAGATGCCACGTGTAAGTGATAACCTACCAGGCTTGTTTTCTCTGCGGCTTATTTTACTAAGCATAATACCCTCCAAGTCCATCCATGTTCTTGCAAATAGCAAAATTTCATTTTTTGCTGAAGTCATCATAAATATCATTTTTTATCCCCTAACCTATTGATGAACACTTAGTTTGACTCTATATCTTGGCTATGGCAAATAACACTGTTATGAACATTGGTGTGCAGTTAATTTTTTTTTAAATAGTGTTTTTGTTTTCTTCTGATATACCCAAGAGGGAAATTGCTGGATATTATGGTAGTTCTATTTTTAGTTTTTTGTGGAACCTCCATTCTTCTTTCCACAGTAGCTGCACTACTTCACATTCACATCAAGAGTTACAAGAGTTTCCCTTTCTCCACATCCTCACTAACCTTTGTTATTTGTGACCTTTTTGATGACAGCCATTCTGACAAGACTGAGGTGATATATCTCACAGTTTTGATTTGCATTTTATTGCCGATTAGCTATGTTTAGCATCTTTGTGCATTCTGGCTGTCTATCTGTATTTTTTCCTTGGAAAAATGTCTGTTTAGGTCTTCTCATTTTTTAAAAAAATATTTTGGGTGCAGTTCTGATATTGAGTTGTATGTGCTGTTTCTGTAGTTTAGATATGAACCCTTGCTTGGTCATCTTTTTGGTGTTAACCTCTTATCATGTGCAAATATTGTCTCTCCTTCAGCAGGTTGTCTTTTCATTTTGTCTTTGGTTTCCTTTGCTGTGCAAAATCTTTTAAGTTTAGTGAAGTCCCATTTGTTTATTTTTGCTTTTGCTTCATTTGCCTTAGTAGACTGAACACAAAACTGTTGCTATCATTTATGTTGAAGAATGTTCTGTATTTTCCTCTCGGGGTTTTATGGTCCTACATTTAGATCTTCATTCAGTTTTGTGTTAATTTTATATACGGTGTGCTAAAATACTCTAATTTTATTCTTTTCCATGTAGCTGACCAGTTTTCCTAGTACCACTTATTGAAGAGACAGTTCTTTCTCCATATTGCCTGCTTTGTCATAAATCAATTAAATATACGTGTGTGGGCTTATTTCTGGGATCTCTATTCTATTTCAGTGATCTTTGTGTCTGTTTTTGCTCCAGTCCGATGCTCTTTGATTACTGTCGCTTTGCAGTATAATCTGAAGTCAAGGTGCGTGATGCCTCCAGCTCTGTTCTTTCTCAAGATTGTTTGGCTATTTGGGGTCTCTGTGTTTCTATACAAATTTTAAAATTACTTTTTCAAGTTCTATGAAAATGCTTTGGTATTCTGATAGGGATTGCATTAAATCTGTAGATTGTCTTTGGCAGTATGGTTATTTTAACAGTATTAATTCTTCCAGTCCATGCACCTGCTATATTTTCTCATCTTTTTCCGTTGCCTTCAACTTCTTTCACCAATGGCTGATACATTTCTGAGTACATGTCTTTTACCTGCTTAGGTGTGTTTGTTCTTAGGTATCTTATTATTTTTAGTGCGATTGCCTATGGTATTGTTTTCTTAATTTTTTTCTTTCTGACAGCTTTGAGTTTTGTTTTTTTCTTCTTTTTCTAATTCCTTCAGGTGTAATGTTAGGTTGTTTATTTGATATTTTTCTTGTTTCCTAAGAATAAGCTTGTATCACTATAACTTCCCCCTGTGAACTGCGTTGGCTGTGTCCCATAGATTTTGGATCACTGTGTGTTCATTTTCATTTCTCTTGGGTATTTTTAGAATCCCTCTTTAATTTCTTCAGTGTTCCTTTCTTCCCCTTTTATTCATCTGTGATGTGAGGACTATCTTTAATATGATGTTTGGATTTCTTTCAGTTGTGTGTGTGTGTGTGTGTGTGTGTGTGTGTGTGTGTGTGTGTGATTAAGTTGCTGAGCTCTTAGTTTCACGTGGACACTAACAACCCTGCATTGTTACTCTGCTCCCCCACAGTTACTGAATTTGACCTTATATTTTACATCTACTTGTTTTGTGTGTCCCTTAACTTCTTATTGTGAATATAGATGATTTTATTACTGTTTTCTTTCATCCTTCCTATTAGCTGTGTACATGGTTGATTTACTGCCTTTGTTGAATATTTGCCTTATCCAATGAGGTTTTTCCATTAGTAAGTTTCCTTTTCTAATTTTTATGTTTCAGTCATGGCCTTTTCTTTTTCACTGAGAAAAGCCCCTTTAAGATTTCTCATAAAGCTGGTTTGGCGATGCTGTGCTCTTTTAGTTTTGCTTCTCTGTAAAACTTTAGATCTCACCATCAAATCTGAAGGAGAGCCTTGCTGGGTAGAGTATTTTTGGTTATAGGCTTTTCCCTTTCATGACTTTAAATATACCATGCCACTCCCTTCTGGCATGCAGAGGTTATCCTGAAAAGTCAGCTGATAACTTAATGCAAGTTCGCACGTTTGTAACTTGTTGCTTTTCCTTTGCTCCTTTTAATAGTGTCTTTTTATCTTTATTTTTTTGCCATTTTCATTACAATGAGTCTTGGTGTGGTCCTCTTTGGGTTGATCCTGTTTTGGCCTTACTGTGTTTACTGGACTTGGATGTCTGTTTTCTTTCCCAGGTTATGGAAGTTTTCAGCTCTTAGGTCTTCAGGTATGCTCTACACTGCTTTCTCTTTCCTTTTTGCTTCTGGGACCAGTATAATGCAAATATTAGTACACTTGATGTTGCACATGTCTGTTCAACTTTCTTCATTTCATTTTAATCTATTGTTTTACAGTTCATCTTCAGTGATTGCCAGTACTCTGTCCTTCAGTTTTCTGATTCATTCCTCTGTGTCATTTAGTCTACAGTAGTTTCCTTTTAGTGTATTTTTCATTTCAGTTATTGTATTCCTCATCTCTGTTTTGTTGTTCTTTAGTGCTCTAACTCTTTTTAAAAAAATTCTACCTTCTTGCTCTGGTCGTCCACTCTTCTCCTGAGTTCTTTGATCATCTTTGTAGTCATTACCTTGAACTACTTTTTGAGGAGATTGGCTACCTCCACTTCACGTAGATCCTCTTCTGAGTTCTTTGATCATCTTTCTAGTCATTACCTTGAACTACTTTTTGAGGAGATTGGCTACCTCCACTTCACTTAGATCTTCTTCTGAGTTCTTTGGTCATCTTTCTAGTCATTACCTTGAACTACTTTTTGAGGAGATTGGCTACCTCCACTTCACGTAGATCTTCTCCTGAGTTCTTTGGTCATCTTTCTAGTCATTACCTTGAACTACTTTTTGAGGAGATTGGCTACCTCCACTTCACGTAGATCCTCTTCTGAGTTCTTTGATCATCTTTGTAGTCATTACCTTGAACTACTTCTTGAGGAGATTGGCTACCTCCACTTCACGTAGATCCTCTTCTGAGTTCTTTGGTCATCTTTATAGTTATTACCTTGAACTACTTTTTGAGGAGGTTGGCTACCTCCACTTCACGTAGATCTTCTCCTGAGTTCTTTGATCATCTTTGTAGTCATTACCTTGAACTACTTTTTGAGGAGATTGGCTACCTCCACTTCACGTAGATCCTCTTCTGAGTTCTTTGGTCATCTTTATAGTCATTACCTTGAACTACTTGTTGAGGAGATTGGCTACCTCCACTTCACGTAGATCTTCTCCTGAGTTCTTTGGTCATCTTTGTAGTCATTACCTTGAACTACTTTTTGAGGAGGTTGGCTACCTCCACTTCACGTAGATCCTCTTCTGAGTTCTTTGATCATCTCTGTAGTCATTACCTTGAACTACTTTTTGAGGAGATTGGCTACCTCCACTTCACGTAGATCTTCTCCTGAGTTCTTTGGTCATCTTTGTAGTCATTACCTTGAACTACTTTTTGAGGAGATTGGCTACCTCCACTTCACTTAGATCTTCTCCTGAGTTCTTTGGTCATCTTTGTAGTCATTACCTTGAACTACTTTTTGAGGAGATTGGCTACCTCCACTTCACGTAGATCTTCTCCTGAGTTCTTTGATCATCTTTGTAGTCATTACCTTGAACTACTTCTTGAGGAGATTGGCTACCTCCACTTCACGTAGATCTTCTCCTGAGTTCTTTGATCATCTCTGTAGTCATTACCTTGAACTACTTTTTGAGGAGATTGGCTACCTCCACTTCACGTAGATCCTCTTCTGAGTTCTTTGGTCATCTTTGTAGTCATTACCTTGAACTACTTTTTGAGGAGATTGGCTACCTCCACTTCACTTAGATCTTCTCCTGAGTTCTTTGGTCATCTTTGTAGTCATTACCTTGAACTACTTTTTGAGGAGATTGGCTACCTCCACTTCACGTAGATCCTCTTCTGAGTTCTTTGGTCATCTTTGTAGTCATTACCTTGAACTACTTTTTGAGGAGATTGGCTACCTCCACTTCACTTAGATCTTCTCCTGAGTTCTTTGGTCATCTTTCTAGTCATTACCTTGAACTACTTTTTGAGGAGATTGGCTACCTCCACTTCACGTAGATCTTCTCCTGAGTTCTTTGGTCATCTTTGTAGTCATTACCTTGAACTACTTGTTGAGGAGATTGGCTACCTCCACTTCACGTAGATCTTCTTCTGAGTTCTTTGATCATCTCTGTAGTCATTACCTTGAACTACTTTTTGAGGAGATTGGCTACCTCCACTTCACGTAGATCCACTCCTGAGTTCTTTGGTCATCTCTGTAGTCATTACCTTGAACTCTTTGTTGAGGAGGTTGGCTACCTCCACTTCACGTAGATCCTCTTCTGAGTTCTTTGGTCATCTTTGTAGTCATTACCTTGAACTACTTGTTGAGGAGGTTGGCTACCTCCACTTCATGTAGATCCTCTTCTGAGTTCTTTGGTCATCTTTGTAGTCATTACCTTGAACTACTTTTTGAGGAGGTTGGCTACCTCCACTTCACGTAGATCCTCTTCTGAGTTCTTTGGTCATCTTTGTAGTCATTACCTTGAACTACTTCTTGAGGAGATTGACTACCTCCACTTCACTTAGATCTTCTCCTGAGTTCTTTGATCATCTCTGTAGTCATTACCTTGAACTACTTCTTGAGGAGGTTGGCTACCTCCACTTCACGTAGATCCTCTTCTGAGTTCTTTGGTCATCTCTGTAGTCATTACCTTGAACTACTTGTTGAGGAGGTTGGCTACCTCCACTTCACGTAGATCCTCTTCTGAGTTCTTTGGTCATCTTTGTAGTCATTACCTTGAACTACTTCTTGAGGAGATTGACTACCTCCACTTCACTTAGATCTTCTCCTGAGTTCTTTGATCATCTCTGTAGTCATTACCTTGAACTACTTTTTGAGGAGATTGGCTACCTCCACTTCACGTAGATCCTCTCCTGAGTTCTTTGGTCATCTTTGTAGTCATTACCTTGAACTACTTCTTGAGGAGGTTGGCTACCTCCACTTCACGTAGATCCTCTTCTGAGTTCTTTGGTCATCTCTGTAGTCATTACCTTGAACTACTTGTTGAGGAGGTTGGCTACCTCCACTTCACGTAGATCCTCTTCTGAGTTCTTTGATCATCTTTCTAGTCATTACCTTGAACTACTTTTTGAGGAGGTTGGCTACCTCCACTTCACGTAGATCCTCTTCTGAGTTCTTTGGTCATCTCTGTAGTCATTACCTTGAACTACTTTTTGAGGAGGTTGGCTACCTCCACTTCACGTAGATCCTCTCCTGAGTTCTTTGATCATCTCTGTAGTCATTACCTTGAACTACTTGTTGAGGAGGTTGGCTACCTCCACTTCACGTAGATCCTCTTCTGAGTTCTTTGGTCATCTCTGTAGTCATTACCTTGAACTACTTTTTGAGGAGGTTGGCTACCTCCACTTCACGTAGATCCTCTCCTGAGCTCTTACCTTGTTCCTTCATTTGGATCGTGTTTCAGTGTCACCTCATTTTTCTTAACTTGCTGTTTTTATTGCTGTGTATGTAGTAGGTTCGTTACATTTCCTGACCTTCTAGAAGTGGCCTTTTGTAGGAGAGGTCCTATGTGTCCCAGAAGCCCACTGTCCCCTGGTCACTAGAACTATATGTTCTAGGTGTACCCCCTATGTTGGCTACTTGGGCTCTTCTATTGTGGTGGGCTGACTGCTGTGGGTGGTCTGGTAGGCTTGGCTGCCCCCAGACGGCCTGTTTGACAGACTCTGCCTTGTATGGAGGCTGTCTGTGCTGCTTGGTGAGGCTAAATCATAAGGCAGTTGGCTGCACGACTCTGTGGGACACCAAATCTAGTGCTGGTTCACTTATGGGTAGAATTGCAGTCCAGGTGATATCAGGGCTAGTGCCCAGTCACTGCGGTGATGCTGGCTACTGGGAGGAAGACACAGGTCCTGAGTTCTGGCTGCAGGGCCCAGGAGTCTCAGAGTTGGTGTTGGATCACTGTTCCTGACACAGCTATCTGCAGGGTCTGGTGTATCCCTAATCTTGTGCTGTCATTCTGATGGGCAGGGTCAAGACCCAAGTGAGTCCATGGCTACTTGTGGCCTGCAAGTGAGTGTTCTGGTCACACAGGCTGCTGGGCTGTGGTATTCCTGGAGCTGGCATGTGCCTGTTGGTGTATGAGGCTGATCCCACTGCTAGAGCAGATTTGCTGTTGGGTAGGTCCAAGCTCCATCCAGTCCCTGTGCAGTAATCACCTGCCGACGGTGAGACTGATTCCAAGGCCAGAGCAGGCTCACTTGTCAGAGGGGCCAAGGACTCTGGGGCTGGTGCCTCTCCACTTAGGTGTGGAGGCTGGTCCTGGGGCTTTTGGTTGCTGGGCCCATGTCCAGCGGCAGCTGTGCATTGAGAGGGTCTGAAAGCAGCCTGTTTGCTGGTGGATGGGGCTATGCCCCTGCTGAGTCAGTTGCTTGGCCTGCAGCATCCTAGTACTTGTGTCTATAGTCTGGTGGAAATGGGTAGGGCTAGACCCTGAGGCTAAAAAGATAGAGGGAGGACTCTGAAATTATGCTTGCTGGTACCAGTGGCCACGAGGTAGGAGGAGCTCCCCCAAGTGGCTGCTGCCAGTGTCTGTGTCCCTGAGGCTGTGCTGTAGTTGCCTCTGGACTCTCTGGGAGACTCGCCAAGACCAGGAGGTAGGTGTGACCCAGGATCCGTTCAAATGACTGCTTCCGTTCTGATTCTCGGGTCATGTGGGATTTTGTGAGCATTTTTTTTTTTTTTTTTTTTTTTGCAGTACACGGGCCTCTCACTGCTGTGGCCTGTCCCGTTGTGGAGCACAGGCTCCCGACGTGCAGGCTCAGCGGCCATGGCTCACGGGCCCAGCCGCCCCGCGGCATGTGGGATCCTCCCGGAACGGGGCACAAACCCATGTCCCCTGCATCAGCAGGTGGACTCTCAACCACTGAGCCACCAGGGAAGCCCTGTGAGCATCTTTTAAGTGTGGAATCTCTATTTCCCACAACCCTCTGGCTCTCTGGAAAATAAGCACCACTGGTCTTCAAAGCCCAACTTTCTAGGAACCCTTCTTTCCAGCACAGGGTCCCTGGGCTTGGGAGCCTGATGTTGGGTTCATACCCCTTGCCACCTGGGTGCACCTCAGAAATTGTAATTATTCTCCCATCTGTGGGCCACCCACCTGGGGGGATGGGTCTTGACTCTGTTGAGATTTTGCCCTTCCTTCCTGTCTTGCCGAGGTGCCTTCCTTATATCTTTAGCTCTAAAACATCTTTTATGGTAGGTCCCGGCATTTTTCATCAATTGCTCTTCTGTAAACAGTTGTGACTTTGGTGTGCCCATGAGAGGCATCAAGCTCTGGGTCTTTGAATGCTACCATCTTAGACAATCTCTCCACTTCATTCTTAAATCATATGATTTAATTTTTCTTAGTATTTTATTTGACTAGCGACAGTTTAAAATTTATTATCACTCATGTTTACTTCTCCTGTTTTAAAAAAAATTGAATAGTGCATTCATTCATTTTGAAATGAAGGTAGTGACCTGTGAATTTCCATACCTCAAAAATCAAGGATAGAACAAAAGCATTTTCTACCGGTTTTACCCTCAAACTCTGCACCCCACACCAGACTGGGGATTAACCTCTTGCACCCATGCTCACCTTCTTTTTTTGGATCGTTAACCATCGCTGCATCTGTATGTGTGTTGACAAAGTGAACTCTAGGCTTTCCAGTTTTTGTGTTTTGTTTTTTGGATTAGGGAACAGTCCTACTATCAATGTACATTTACTGGTCTGCTGAAGTTCATATTAAACCTGTCAAGCACATTACCAGAATTGGAATTGCTTGTATATACACTTTGGTAAATTTTAGAGACAATGGTAGAACAGAAGTAAATTGTATTTCAAATCCCACAATATTCTCACACCATGAAAACCCTTCCCTTTTTAATATATTTGTGTGTAGTTTATCTTTTTGCCCATACTGTATTTCCCAGAGATGGGTAAGTGTTACGTTTCTTGCTAGCACATTTACGGTATTGTTCAAAGTCAGGCGTTTAGTGATTTAACATGATCATATTTCCATGAACTTGCAAGTACAAGATATTCTCTCACACTGTCTTTTACTCCCTGCTTTTTTATATTGCCCTCCTAATTCTCAGTCCTGGTCTTTCTTTATGTTCTTCATCAACCTGGATAGGTTATACTATTTTTTCCCTTATTCAAGACCAATAGAATAGAATAGAACACCCAGAAATAAACCCTGATATATGGCCAAATGGGTTTTGACAAGTTGCCAAGTCTTTTCAAAGTAGAAAGGATAGTATTTTCAACAAATGATGCTGAGAAGTCTTGTTGTCAACATGCAAAAGAAGGAAGACGGACTCTTACCTAACATCATATGCAAAAATTAATGAAAACATATCAAAAAACTAAATATAAGACCTAATAAAATAAAAAGTCTTAGAAGAAGACACAGGAGAAGAGCTTCATGACATTGTATTTGGCAGTGATTTCCTCAATATGAAACGAAGGAACAACAAAGGTACAGCTAACAAAAAAATAAACAATTTGCAGTACATATTTAAAAAAATGTGTATCAAAGGAATGTAAACAGAATAAAATGGCAACCCACAAGATGGGAGAAAATATTTGAAAGCCATCTATCTGACAAGAGATTTCTATTCAGAATATACAGAGAACTCCTACAACTCAACAAGAAGCAAACACCCTGATTCAAAAATGGATAAAAGACTTGAATAGATGGTTCTTCAAAAAGATGTACAAATGACTAAGCACTTGAATAGATGCTCCATATCATTAAATGCATGTTTATATATTTGTGTGCATGCATACACACACAAGCACACAGACACATACACAAGCAGAAAACAAGTATTGGTGAGGATGTGAGGGAGTTGGAAGCTTTGTGCTCTGTCAGTGGGAATGTAGAATGATACAGCTGCTTTGCAAAAGAGTATGGCAATTTTTCAGATATTGAAAAATAGAATTACTACATGATCCAGGAAATTTTTACTATGAGGTATACCCAAAGGAATTGAAATCGGGGTCTTAAAGTAATATTTGTACTGCAGTGTATAGAGCAGTAATAATCACAGTAGCTAAAATATGAAAGCAACCTAAATGTTCATCCACTAGTTCCTGGATAAGCAAAGTGTGGTATACCCATATAATACAATATTATTCAGCGTTAAGAAGGAAAACATCTAGGAATATGCTACAACATGGATGAATCCTGAGGAAATTTAGCTACCAAATATGCCATTTTTGTGACTTTTAGTGAGTCATAACAATGCAACTACTTATTTCAATTATATGGGGTACTTAGTGTAGTCAAAACCATAGAAATTGGGAGGGTAATGATGCTTTTCAGGTGGTTATGGAACAAAAAGGAAAGTTATGTTTAAAGGATATAGAGTTACAGTTTTAAAACGTAGAAAAGAATTAGAAAGATAAATGGCGATGTTGATCGTCCAATAATATGAATGTATTTAATATCACTGAACGGTGCACTTTATAATAATTAACATGTTATACTTTATGTTATTTGATGTTACTAACATACAAAATTGGGAAAGAATGTAATATCAGGAAAGGGAGTGGCCCTGGGATACAGCAGAGAGTAATCAGAAGGGTGAGACACTGCATATGTTGAAGAAGAAGAGCTGAGAGTCTTCATTGGACAGAAGAGATTTTATAAAAAAGAAAAAAAATTCCTCTGAGGGTGTATTAAATAGATATCTGTGGGTGTACTGCTATCTCCCATGGGTTATCTTTAAGAGTCTTTACTAAAGTCCATAAGGCTTGCTGAGGCTTTTTTAAAAACTGGATTCCCTAGGAGATAATTAGAGGGTGGTACTTAAGTCTATGTCTAAGTTGACAGATTTTGCAGGGAGGACGAACCTGAGAACAGTGGAGTTCCTGAGAGTGTAAGTACATGGAAATTGGAAAAAATAATAATAAAGGGAATTAGGAAAACTTTTGACTTCGAAGGTCATGTATTACTGAGTCAGACCTGAGGTTTCTAAGGAGTTATATACACAGTTGCTATTTGGATTGCTTGTTGATGAAGATCAGTGGAAAAACTAGAGTCTTTTCCAAGTGTAGGTAAGCTATAATGAGAGGATGGAGGTGGGAAATTAGGGAGGCCCAGAGAAAAGTGGGAAGGTCATACGGGGCCAAGATGGTGGTAATATCCAGCAGAATGGATGGTAGGGCAGACTGTGGTTTCATCTTTTTTATTTCGGCTCCCCACCTCATCCTTAATAATTCTTTGGGAATATTTCATTGCTCTGTGATGCAGGTACAGAATTCGAGTGAGGAGACTACACCCTCAGTGTCCAGCTGTCTGAGTCCTTAGTGTGCTTCAAATGATGGAGAACTATTGCTGCTTTATGAGAAGAGTTAATACCTCGTAGCTAAGCTTTAGCTGGAGCTTATGCAGGATTGATTCCAATTTATATATACTGTTGGCATGGAGGTTCCTCCTCCTCTTTTCTTGACCATTATGAAATGAATCTATATTTCTCAATATTTGTGTATATCAGATAAATACATTAAGTAAAGGAATCTTATATATTGCTCCCTGCATAGTTTGCTCTTTCTTGTTTCTCTTTTACCTTTACTAAATTAGCACAGTGAGAGACCGTGCAATGTTCTAATCAGGAGAGATTAGAACATCATATTTCTAGAGAGGTTGGTTGGACAGAGCAGGGGTCCCAGTGAGAATCAAAGCTTCTGTTTCTACTTGGAAGTGTACCTGTATAGAGTAGAGGGCTCCAGGAAATATCCTAGAATTTTGCAATGTCCCTGCGGGAGATCATTAAGAGAGGCAGGATCTGGTCCCAGATCAGTGTACTATGACATGTTTGTCAGTCATCTGGTGTGAGATTCTCAGAGCCAATCCCGTATGGTAAAGCTGAGTGCAGAGTATGAAGAACCTGTGAAAGCCTTTGATTGATTGTTAAAGATGAAGCTCTGATTTTGGGGAGAATTTTCTTACCTGACTGAATGTCACCCTTCTGTGGGGATGAGATTTTGTGCTTTTCTTCTCTTGATGACCACTGACTGAAAGTCATTAGAGGATCATGTCTAGACAGCATTCTTTATTTAATTTCTTAAAGAAGAAAACATAGAAAACATTTTTATCCACTTTCAAATTGAGGGTCAAGGGGAATGACATCAGTGAAAATGTCAGAGTAGGGAGCTCTAGCTTGTGTCCATCACCAGAAGCACTGACATACGTGGTAAAACCTGTCAGAATGATCTTATCAACACATGTAAGTTTTCTTTTCTTTTCACCCTGTAGATTTATCTTTCACTGAAACTTAACTTACTACAAGATGTGGAGAATAAACAGGGAAGTAGAAACTGCATTTCCTGATGAGAGAATCACTAAGTCACATTAGTTGTTCTGAGCTATGTCTTACTCACTGTGACTGTAATTAAAACAAACAAACAAACAAACAAAACACTTTTTTTTGGTAAGTCAGTTCTGACATTTCCTCGTTAAAGACAAGGTAACAGATACAGATTTAGATCTACCAGAATTGAGCAAAATGTTGATTGTACCTGTGCTGCATATATGAGCATGACCTGCTACAAATCTTCACTATACTTATTGCCACAACTGACAAATTCACTTTGGCCACTCCTGATATGTTGCATGTAAGGAATGCATAGGACACTAACCCCAGCTGGTCACAGGTAAACTTGGCCACGTGGATTACTGCATGTTTTCCTGCTGGAAGACCACACATTCTCGAGTATCATGACTGCAGAGTATGTGGGCTCTTCTTTTTTCTGGATAAAGGTTAGATAATCACCTAATTTTATGAGAAATATATAAATTGTATTTGCATATTCTTCAGGTTTTTATTTATCCATTCTCTTTCAAGTCCTAAGTGCAAATATTAAAGTGATTTCCAAGAGGGTGGTAAATAAGACAGCTACGTTTATGCTCCAAAATTAGCAATAAAGCATAATACAATTGTAAATGCATTAATGTGTGATTAATATGTAGATACTATGTAAATGCAATTTTAGTAATGCTTTGTGGAGAGCTTCAGAATCTAGGTATTTAAAAAAAAAAGAAGAAGGAGTTTTTGAAACTCTCAGGGAATTATATAGAAGTCTTTGTGTCTATAATTATCAATCTGGAATAATGCATTTTCTCAGAAATAAACTAGGCATAAAATTGTAGGAAAAAACTTCATGAAATGAAAGAGCATGCGAGATGGGCATACAAGAAAAAGAATATTCTCAGAGAATAATGAACAGTGTGAAGTTCAGCAGAAGTGTAATACAGATTCAAAGAGTAAAACTTTGGAGAGCCTAATTATGAGTTCCTCATATTGCATCTTTGGAGAGATGGTAGTCATTTGAAATATGATGTTATAAGATGACGTTAACATACTTAAATACTTTCGTTTAGAAATGACCACTTAGAACCAGAATAAATGAAAGAGAGCACAAAATTATGTTTTTGTTGATTTTTGAAGATCTCAGGTGAGTGCTGATAATTTAAATATATATGATGTCAGGCTTCCCTGGTGGTTCAGCGGTTGAGAGTCCGCCTGCCGATGCAGGGGACACGGGTTCGTGCCCCGGTCCGGGAAGATCCCACATGCCACGAAGCGGCTAGGCCCGTGAGTCATGGCCACTGAGCCTGCACGTCCGGAGCCTATGCTCCACAATGGGAGAGCCCACAACACTGATAGGCCCGCGTACTGCAAAAAAACAAACAAACAAAAAAATGGTGTCTTTCACTGCAAAATAAAGGAGCTGTGGAGGATTCCTGGAATGAATGTCAATATTATGACAATAGTATGAGTGTGTTTCATGTTTGGTAATTACAATCATTGTTGCTTTTGCTGTGGTCATCCATTTACAATGTTTGGTGTCAGTTGATTTTTCTCTTGTAAAAATAAAATGCAGTCTGTGTGTGTGGAAAAAAAAACATACATGATGTCGTGATAAAGTTGTATGTAATTTGAGATCTGGCAAAAAGCATTTCTTTTCTGTAATGCTAGGATGCTATTTGGACATTTTTGCAAGAAAGAGATTTCAGGATGTAAATCTCGTGTCTCTAAGGTGGGAAGCCAGTTCATGGTGGAACATTCTATTAAACTTGTGTGAGTGCAGAAATATTTCTTTGGAAGAAAGAGGTCATGAATCCCTTTTTAACAGTTAGTGGTTTATAGTATACTGAATGAGCAAAATGGGTATTTCTGAACTTTAGAAAAAAATATAGTTTTTCTGCATTTATATTATGCAGCTGATGTAGAATATGAAAAATTCTTTATTTTGAAAAACAGTGTAATCAATTTGACATAATTCATATATATTGAACCTGTGGTACACACACACAATAAAACATACATTCAAAAAATCTTTTTCACTTAAGAAATATTTTCTAGTGTAGTTGATTTACAACGTTGTGGTATTTTAAAATACATGTTTATTAGAGTATAATTGCTTTATAACACTGTATTAGTTTCTGCTTTACAACAAAGTGAATCACCTGTATGTATACATATATCCCCATATACCCCCGTCTTGAGGCTCCCTCCCAGACTCCCTATCCCACCCCTGTGGGGGACATAAAGCACCGAGCTGCTATGCGGCAGCTTCCCACTAGCTCTTTTACATTTGGTCGTGTATATATGTCAGTGCTACTCTCTCACTACGTCCCTGTCTCCCCTTCAGCCCTGTGTCCTGAAGTCCGTTCTCTACATCTGTGTCTTTATTCCTGCCCTGTCACTAGGTTCGTCAGTACCATTTTTCTGAATTCCATATATATGTGTTAGCATACGGTATTTGTTTTTCTCTTTCTGACTTACTTCACTCTGTATGACCGACTCTAGGTCCAACAACCTCACTACAAATAACTCAATTTTGTTCCTTTTTATGGCTGAGTAATACTCCATTGTATATATGTGCCACATCTTCTTTCTATATTCATCTGTTGATGGACATTTAGGTTGGTTCTATGTCCTGGCTCTTGTAAATAGTGCTACAGTGAATATTGTGATACATGTATCTTTTTGAATTATGGTTTTCTCCGGGTATATGCTCAGTAGTGGGATTGCTGGGTCATATGGTAGTTCTATTTTTAGCTTTTAAGGAACCTCCATATTGTTCTCCATAGTGGCTGTATCAGTTTACATTCCCACCAACAGTGCAGGAGGGTTCCCTTTTCTCCACACCCTCTGCAGCCTTTATACATTATTGTATTAATTTCTGCTGTGCAGCAAAGTGATTCAGTCATATATATATATATATATATATATATATATATATATTCTTTTCCATTATGATTTATCACAGGATACTGAATATAGTTTCCCCTGCTGTACAGTAGGTCTTTGTGGCTTGTCCATCCTATGTAGAATAGTTTGCTTCTGCTATTCCAAAACTCCCAATCTTTCCATCACTCTCTCCTTGGCAACCACAACTCTGTTTTCTATATCTGTGTGTTTGTTTCTGTTTTGCTGACATGTTCATTTGTGTCCTGTTTTCGATTCCACATGTAAGTGATATTATATGGTATTTGTCTTTCCCTTTATGACTTACCTCAGTTAGTATCATTATCTCTATGTCCATCCATGTTGCTGCAAATGGCATTATTTCATTCTTTTTTATGTCTGAGTAATATCTATTGTATACGTATACCACACTTTCTTTATACATTCATTTTTTAATGAACATTTAGGTTGTTTCCATGTCTTGGCTATTATAAATAGTGCGTCTATGAACATAGGGTTTTATATATTTTTTTGAATTATAATTTTGTCTAGATATATGTCTAGAAGTGGGATTGCTAGATCATATGGCAACTCTCTTTATAGTTTTTTTGCGGAACCTCCATACTGTTTTCCATAGTGGCTGCACCAACTTACATGGCCACCAACAGTGCTGAAGGGTTCCCTTTTCTCCATACCCCATCCAGCATTTGTTAATTGTAGATTTTTTTTAATGATGGCCATTCTGATCAGTGTGAAGTGATACCTCATTGTAATTTGGATTTGCATTTCTCTAATAATTAGTGATGATTAGCATCTTTTCATGTGCCTATTGGCTATCTGTATGTCTTCTTTAGAGAAATGTTTATTTAGGTCTTCTACCCATTTTTCCATTGAGTTATTTGTTATATTGTTATTGAGTTGTAGGAGCTGTTTGTATAGTTTGTAAATTAAGCCGTTGTCAGTCTCATCATTTGCTAATATTTTCTCCCAGCCCATAGGTTGTATTTTCATTTTGATTATGGTTTCCTTTGCTGTGCAAAAGCTTATAAGTTTGATTAGTTCCTGTTTCTTTTTTGCTTTTACTGTAAGTCCGCTACATATGAACAAGTTCTGTTCCAAGAGTGAGTTTGTAAGTCCAATTTGTTTGTAAGTCCAACAAAGTTAGCCGAGGTACCCAGGTTACACAGTCGGCTATATGGTATTGTACCATAATAGGTTTATAATACTTTTCACACAAACAGTATATAAGAAACAAACACAAAAACAAAGAAGACATTTTTAGTCTTACAGTACAGTGACTTGAAAAGTACAGTAATACAGTACAACAGCTGGGATACTAAGGCTGGCATCAAGGGAACAGGCGAGAAGAGTTACTGATTGGAGGAGGGAGAGGAGGTGGGAGGCGGTAGAGGTGAAGGAGTATCAGCAGTGGGAGACAGGGGGCAAGCTCCAATTTCACTCCTACCTGACATGGATGACACAGGTTCTGGTTCCTTGCTGGATTTAATTCTATCTACCCTCTTGAAAAAATGATCCATTGATGTCTGGGTTGTAGCTCGTTTCTTCTCATCATAGATGATGACATGGTAGCACTGGTTTGCGTTCTGAACGGCTGCTGCCACCTTTGGTTACCATTGTAGGTTCGAGCCCTGTGCCTCAAAAACTAACAGTGCCTCCTCAAATTTAGAAGATGCCCTTGGCATTTTCTGTGTCATGAATCTCTTCAGTTCTTCAGTTACTTCTTCCTCCTGTCCCTCTTCATCCTTTCTCTGCGCCTCCAATTCCATCAGTAAGCTCCTCATGTTGCACAGCAAGGAGTTCAGTGAAATCGTCCTCTTGCAGATCTAGCTCCAGCTTCTCACTGAGGGTCACTACGTTGCTGAAGACCTCTTCAGACTTCTGATCTGCCTTCTCAAATCCACAAACATCATGAACAAACTGTGGGCAAAGGTTCTTCCAAACCCCATTCATGGTGACCAACATACACTCACACCATGCAAAGTCAATGTTTTTTATGGCCTTGTAGATGTTATAGTCCTTCCAAAATTGTCCCTAGGTTCTTCCTGATTTCTCACTTACCTTTACTGCCTGACAAAAAGTGTGACATAAATAATATTTCTTGAAAGTCTCTATAACTTCCTGGTCCATAGGATGGATGAGCAATGCAGTATTCGGTGACAGATGCACTACTTTGACGTTGGGAAAAGTCATCCATGAAAGGGGCGTGGCCCAGAGCATTGTCAAGCAGCAAAAGAATGTTTTTCTGGGACGTCCTTCTCCGAGCAATATTTCTCTACATCTGGGATAAAGTGTTGGCAAAACCAGTCCTGGAACGTGGCCTGTGTAATCCAGGATTTGGGGTTACACTTCCACACAATAGGAAGAGAGTCATTGGCTATGTTTTTAAGGGTTCTTGGGTTCTCTGAATGATAAACTAAGAGAGGCTTCAGCTTCATATCACTGGAAGAATTGCCACCAAACAACAGTTAGCCTATCCGTTGCTGCTTTACAGCCCGGCATCAACTTTTCCTTCTTACTGATGTAACTTCGGTCTGGCATCCTCTTCCAGTACAGTTGTGTCTCATCCCCATTAAACACCTGGTTGGGTAAATGCACACCATCATCAATAATTTCTCAAAGTGTTTCAGGAAGTTCCTGGACAGCTACCCTATCTGCACCTGCTGCCTCTCCACTTACTTTTACCTTGTTGAGGTTGGCTCTACTCTTGAACCGATGAAACCAGCCATGGCTGGCATTAAAAAATATGCCCTCTGATTCTTTCCCGTGTTTCTTCTTCAAGTCTTCATAAAGGCTTTTAGCTTTTTCTTGAATCACCATAAGCTGAGCAGGATTTAGCGCTGATGTTGATCCTGCACCTGCACACTGAGAAGTTTCTCCATCTCCTCCATCACTTTTCCGTGCTTCTTTGATATTTTGTCATGAGCATTGAATATTATATTGGCTGTGGGTTTGTCATAAATAGCTTTTATTATGTTGAGATATGTTTCCTTTATACCCATTTTGGTAAGCGTTTTTATCATGAATGGATGTTGAAGTTTCTCAAATGCTTTTTCGGCATCTATTGAGATGATCATTTTTTTTGTGTTTTTCCTTTGTTGATGGAGTGTATCATGTTGATTGGTTGGCATATGTTGAAACAACTTTGTGACACGGGGGTGAATCAAATACGATCATGGTGTATGATCCTCTTATGTGCTGTCAGATTCGGTTTTCTAATATTCAGTTGAGAATTTTTGCATCCATATTTATCAGAGATATTGGCCTGCAATTTTCTTTTTTGCTAGTGTCTTTCTCTGTGTTGTTTTTTTTTAAGTCTTTATTGAATTTGTTACAGTATTGCTTCTGTTTTATGTTTTGGTTTCTTATTTGTGAGGCATGTGGGATCTTAGCTCCACCACTAGGCATTGAACCCACACCCCCTGCACTGGAAGGCAAAATCTTAACTGCAGGACCACCAGAAAAGTCCCCATCTGTGTTTTTTTATTTTTCAGTAAATTTCTTTCTTTATTTATTTTTGGATGCATTGGGTGTTTGTTGCTGTGAACGGGCTCTCTCTAGTTGTGGCGAGTATGGGTTACTCTTCGTTGTGGTGTGCGGGCTATTCACTGCACTGGCTTCTTTTTTGCAGAGCATGGACTCTAGGTGCGTGGGCTTCAGTAGTTGTGGCTGTCAGGCTCAGTAGTTATGGCTCATGAGCCGTAGATCACAGGCTCAGTAGTTGTGGCACACAGGCTTAGTTGCTCTACGGCATGTGAGATCTTCCCGGACCAGGGCTTGAAACTATGTCCCCTGCATTGGCAGATGGATTCTTAACCACTGTGCCAGCAGGGAAGTCCCCCCCCCATCTGGTTTTGATATCAGGGTGATGGTGGCTTCATAGAATGTCATTGGATGTATTCCTTAATCTTCAATCTTTTCGAAGAGCTTGAGAAGAATCAGTGTAAGTTTTGCTTTGTATATTTGGTAGAATTTGCCTGTGAAACCATCTGATCCTGGATTTTTGTTGGTAGGGAGTTTTTGTAAATTACAGTTTCTATTTTGCTTGTAGTGATCAGTCTGTTCAAGTTATCTATTTCTTCTTGATTCCGTTTTGTTTGGCTGTAAAAAACAACATATATTTTTAAGTTATGTTAGCAGCTAAATACTTACCATGTATTAGACCACAAAAGAGCAAAGAAAAAAATATTAAAGTATTTTTTCAAATAGAAAAAGTATTGAAATATTTTTAAGAAATTGGGATAATAGTACTAGTTACAATAATGACAAATTGTTCTGAAATTAAACACTACTTTATCTAAGATGCATATCATATGCTTATCGTTTTACTGTTTTTAAATACATGGAATGTTTTCACCTTTCTAAAGTAATTATTTTATTTTACCTGTATATTGGGAAAAAATTTTAGTTGCACATAATATAAAAAATTACAGTTTAACAGGAGACATTAATCCATTTACCTTTGCTGTCTTATTGAAAATACTTAGGTTTAGAGTTACCATGTTATTGAGTACCCTTATTTATTTATTTATTGCGGTGCGCGGGCTTCTCACTGTTGTGGCCTCTCCCGTTGCGGAGCACAGGCTCCAGACCGGGGCACGAACCCGCGTCCCCTGCATCGGCAGGCGGACTCTCAACCACTGTGCCAGCAGGGAAGCCCTATTTATTTATTTTTAAAAAGACTTAATTTGGGGGAGGTACAAATTATTTATTTATTTATTTATTTTTAGCATCTTTATTGGACTATAATTGCTTTACAATGGTGTGTTAGTTTCTGCTGTATAACAAAGTGAATCAGCTATACATATAAATATATCCCGATTTCTCCTCCCTCTTGCATCTCCCTCCCACCCTCCGTTTCCCACCCCTCTAAGTGGTCACAAAGCACTGAACTGATCTCCCCATGCTATGCAGCTGTTTCCTACTAGCTGTCTATTTTACATTTGGTAGTATATATAAGTTAATGCCACTCTCTCACTTCGTCCCGGCTTACCCTTCCCCCTCCCCATGTCCTCAAATCCATTCTCTACGTCTGCGTCTGTATTCCTGTCCTGCCCGTAGTTTCTTCCCAACCATTTTTTTTCTTTTTTTAGATTCCATATATATGTGTTAGCATACAGTATTTGTTTTTGTCTTTCTGACTGACTTCACTCTGTATGACAGACTCTAGGTCCATCCGCCTCACTATAAATAACTCAATTTCATTTATTTTTATGGCTGATAATATTCCATTTTATATTGAAGATGTGCAAAATCTTTTTTATCCATTCATCAGTTGATGGACACTTAGGTTGCTTCCATGTCCTGGCTATTGCAAATAGAGTTGCAGTGAACATTGTGGAACATGATTCTTTTTGAATTATGGTTTTCTCCAGGTATATGCCCAGTAGTGGGATTGCTGTGTCATATGGTAGCTCTATTTTTAGTTTTTTAAGGAACCTCCATACTGTTCTCCATAGTGTCTGTGTATCAATTTACATTCCCACCAACGGTGCAAGAGGGTTCCCTTTTCTCCACACCTCTGCAGCATTTATTGTTTGTAGATTTTTTGATTGATGGCCATTCTTACCTGTGTGGGATGATACCTCATTGTAATTTTGATTTGCAATTCTCTAATGATCAGTGATGTTGAGCATTCTTTCATGTGTTTCCTGGAAATCTGTATATCTTCTTTGGAGAAATGTCTAATAGGTCTTCTGCCCATTTATGGACTGGCTTGTTTGTTTCTTTGATATTGAGCTGCAGGGGGTGCTTGTAAAGTTTGGAGATTAATCCTTTGTCAGTTGCTTCATTGGCAAAGAGTTTCTCCCATTTTGGAGGTTGTCTTTTCATCTTGTTTACGTTTTCCTTTGCTGTGCAAAAGCTTTTAAGTCTCATTAGGTCCCATGTTTTTATTTTTATTTTTATTTCCATTTCTCTAGGAGGTGGGTCAAAAAGGATCTTGCTGTGATTGATGTCATAGAGTGTTCTGCCTATGTTTTCCTTAAGAATTTTATAGTGTCTGGCTTTACATTAAGTCTTTTATCCATTTTGAGTTTATTTTTGTGTATGGTGTTAGGGAGTCTTTTAATTTAATTCTTTTACCTGTAGCTGTCCAGTTTTCCCAGCACCACTTATTGAAGAGGCCGTGATTTCTCCATTCTATATTCTTGCCTCCTTTATCAAAAATAAGGTGACCATATGTGTCTGGGTTTATCTCTGGGCTTTCTCTCCTGTTCCATTGATATATATTTCTGTTTTTGTGCCAGTACCATACTGTGTTGATTACTGTAGCTTTGTAGTATAGTCTGAAGTCAGGGATTCTGATTACTCCAGCTCTGTTTTTCTTCTCAAGATTGCTTTGTCTGTTCGGGGTCTTTTGTGTTTCCATACAAATTGGGAAATATTTTGTTGTAGTTTTCTGAAAAATGCCATTGCTATTTTGATAGGGATTGCATTGAATCTGTAGATTGCTTTGTGTAGTATAGTCATTTCACAGTGTTGATTCTTCCAATCCAAGAACATGGTATATCTCTCCACCTGTTTGTGTCATCTTTGATTTATTTCATCAGTGTCTTATAGTTTTCTGAGTAAAAGTCTTTTGTCTCCTTAGGTAGGTTTATTCCTAGGTATTTTATTCCTTTTGTTGCATGGGTAAATGGGAGTGTTTCCTTAATTTCTCTTTCAGATTTTTCATCTTTAGTGTATGGGAATGAAAGGGATATCTGTACATTAATTTTGTATCCTGCAGCCTTACAAACTTCATTGATTAACTCTAGTAGGTTTCTGGTAGCGCCTTTAGGATTCTCTATATATAGTATCATGTCATCTAGTGGCAAACAGTGACAGCTTAACTTCTTCTTTTCCGAGTTGGATTCCTTTTATTTCTTTTTCTTATCTGATTGTTGTAGGTAAAAATTCCAAAAGTGTGTTGAATAATAGTGGTGAGAGTGGGCAACGTTGTCTTGTTCCTGATCTTAGTGGAAATGGTTTCACTTTTTCACCATTGAGAACAATGATGACTGTGGGTTTGTCATATATGGCCTTTACTATGTTGAGGAAAGTTCCCTCTATGCCTAGTTTCTAGAGGTTTATCATAAATGGCTGTTTAATATTGTCGAAAGCATTTTCTGCATGTATTGAGATAATCATATGGTTTTTATCCTTCAGGTTTTTTAATATGGTGTATCACATTGATTTGCATGTATTGAAGAATCCTTGCATCACTGGGATAAACCCAGCTTGATTATGGTGTATGATCCTTTTAATGTGCTGTTGGATTCTTTTTGCTAGTATTTTGCTGAGAATTTTTGCATGTATGTTCATCAGTAATATTGGCCTGTAGTTTTCATTATTTGTGACATCTTTGTCTGGTTTTGGTATCAGGGAGGTGGTGGTCTCATAGAATAAGTTTGGGAGTGTTCCTCCCTCTGCTATATTTTGGAAGAGTTTGAGAAGGCTAGGTGTTAACTCTTCTCTAAATATTTGTTAGAATTTGCCTTTGAAGCCATCTGGTCCTGGGCTTTTGTTTGTTGGAAGATTTTAATGACAGTCTCAATTTCAGTGCTTCGGATTGGTTTGTTTATAGTTTCTATTTCTTCCTGGTTCAGTCTTGGAAGTTTGTGCTTTTCTAAGAATTTGTCCATTTCTTCCAGGTTGTCCATTTTACTGGCATATAGTTGCTTGCAGTAACCTCTCATAATCCTTTGTATTTCTGCAGTGTCAGTTGTTACTTCTCCTTTTTCATTTGTAATTTTATTGATTTGAGTCTTCTCCCTATTTTTCTTGATGACTCTGGCTAATGGTTTTATCACTTTTGTTTATCTTCTCAAAGAATCAGCTTTTAGTTTTTTTGATCTTTGCTATTGTTTCCTTCATTTCTTTTTCATTTATTTCTGATCTGACCGTTATGATTTCTTTCCTCTGCTGACTTTGGGTTTTTTTTTTTTCTTTCTTTCTCTAATTGCTTTAGGTGTAAGTTTAGCTTGTTTATTTGAGATGTTTCTTGTTTCTTGAGGCAGGATTGTATTGCTATAAACTTCCCTCTTAGAACTGCTTTTGCTGCATCCCATAGGTTTGGGGTCATCATGTTTTCATTGCCATTTGTTTCTAGGTATTTTTTAATTTCCTCTTTGATTTCTTCAGTGATCTCTTGGTTATAAAGTAGTGTATTGTTTAGCGTCCATGTGGTTGTATTCTTTTACAGATTTTTTCCTGTAATTGATATCTATTCTGATAGCGTTGTCGGAAAAGATACATGATACAATTTCAATTTTCTTAAATTTACCAATGCTTGATTTGTGACCCAAGATATGATCTATCCTGAAGAATGTTCCTCAAACACTTGAGAAAGAGTGTATTCTGTTGTTTTTGGATGGAATGTCCTATAAATATCAATTAAGTCCATCTTGTTTAATGTATCATTTAAAGCTTGTGTTTCCTTATTTATTTTCATTTTGGATGATCTGTTCATTGGTGAAAGAGGGGTGTTAAAGTCCCCTACTACGATTGTGTTACTTTCGATTTCCCCTTTTATGGCTGTTAGCCTTTTCCTTATGTATGGAGGTGCTCCTATATTGGGTGCATAAATATGTACAATTGTTATGTCTTCTTCTTAGGTTGATCCCTTGATGATTATGTAGTGTCCTTCTTTGTCTCCTGTAATAGTCTTTATTTTAAAGTCTCTTTTTTCTGATATGAAAATTGCTACTCTAGCTTTCTTCTGATTTCCATTTGCATGGAATATTTTATTCCATCCCCTCACTTTCAGTCTGTATGTGTCCCTAGGTCTGAAGTGGGTCTCTTGTAGACCGCATATATACCGGTCGTGTTTTCAGATCCATTCAGCCAGTCTATGTCTTTTGGTTGGAGCATTTAATCCATTTACATTTAAGGTAATTATTGATATGTATGTTCTTATTACCATTTTCTTAATTGTTTTGGGTTTGTTATTGTACGTCTTTTTCTTCTCTTGTGTTTCCTGCCTAGAGAAGTTCCTTTAGCATTTGTTGTAAAGCTGGTTTGGTGGTGCTGCATTCTCTTAGATTTTGCTTGTCTGTAAAGGTTTTAATTTCTCTGTCGAATCTGAATGAGATCCTTGCTGGGTAGAGTAATCTTGGTTGTAGCTTCTCCCCTTTCTTCACTTTAAATATGTACTGCCTGTCCCTTCTGGCTTGCAGAGTTTCTTCTGAAAGATCAGCTGTTAACCTTATGGGGATTCCCTTGTATGTTTTTTGTTGTTTTTCCCTTGCTGCTTTTAATATTATTTCTTTGCATTTAATTTTTGATAGTTTGATTAATATATGTTTTGGCATGTTTCTCCTTGGGTGTATCTTGTATGGGACTCTCTGCACTTCCTGGACTTGATTAATGATTTCCTTTCACATATTAGGGAAGTTTTCAACTATAATCTCTTCAAATATTTTCTCTGTCTCTTTCTTTTTCTGTTCTACTTCTGTGACCCCTATATTCGAATGTTGGTGTGTTTAACATTGTCCCAGAGGTGTCTCAGATTGTCCTCAATTCTTTTCATTCTTTTTTCTTTATTCTCCTCTGTGGTAGTTATTTCCACTGTTTTATCTTCCAGGTCATTTATCCATTCTTCTGCCTCAGTTATTCTGCTATTGTTTCCTTCTAGAAAATTTTTAATTCCATTTACTGTGTTGTTCATCATTGTTTGTTTGCTCTTTAGTTCTTCTAGGTCCTTGTTAAACATGTCTTGTATATTCTCCATTCCAGTTCCAAGATTTGGGATCATATTTAGTATCATTACTCTGAATTATCTTTCAGGTAGACTGCCTATTTCCTCTACATTTGTTTGGTCTGGTGGGTTTTTACCTTGTTCCTTCATCTGCTCTGTGTTTCTCTGTCTTCTCATTTGGCTTTGTGGACGGTGTTTGGGGTCTCCTTTACGCAGGCTGCAGGTTCGTAGTTCCCGTTGTTTTTGGTGTCTGCCCCCAGTGGCTAAGGTTGGTTCAGTGGGTTGTGTATGCTTTCTGGTGGAGAGGACTGGTGCCTGTGTTCTGGTGGGTTTGTCTGGATCTTGTCTTTCTGTTGGGCAGGTCCGCATCCGGTGTTGTGTTTTGGGGTGTCTGTGACCTATTATGATTTTAGGCAGCCTCTCTGATAATTGGTGGGCCTGCCTTCCTGTCTTGCTAGTTGTTTGGCTTTGGATGTCCATCACGGGATCTTACTGGTCTTTGAGTGGAGCTGGGTCTTAGCATTGAGACGGATATCTCTGGGAGGCTTTTGCCATTTTGATATTACAAGGTGCCCAAGGTCTCTGGTAGACCAATATTCTGAACTCTGCTCTCCCAACTCAGAGGCACAGGCCTGATACCCGGCTGGAGCACCAAGACCCTCTCAGCCACACAGCTGGGGGTGAGAGCAAGAGCTACCTTTGGTACATCTCAAAGAACACCAATGAGATTCACTCACCATTTTCTCTCCATCAGTGAAGAAAACAAAATTCAGTGTTCGGTGAGTCAGCCACCTTGGTAGCCAGCCTCCAAGAAGGCCCTAATCATACCCTAATTATCTCCCAGTCATCATGCACCTGTGTGCCTCCTCACAGTTGAAAAGGGCTGATGTTTTAATTAATAAGACATTGCAGAAATGACAAAGTGCAGCTTCCAGAGGTATAAAAGATATTGGAGCTTCTGCTTTGGTTTCTGCTAGATCAGTCTTCCTGTGGTAAGCCAGCTGCCATGTCATGAGGACACTCAAGCAGCCCTAAGGAGAGATTCATGTGGCAAGGAGCTGAGGCCTCTTACTTACAGCCACATGAGTGAGTCATCTCACAAGTCACAATACTTAATTTTATTTATTTATGGTTGTGTTGGGTCTTCGATGCTGCACAGGGTTTCTCTAGTTGTGTCGAGCAGGGGCTACTCATCATTGTGGTGCATGGGTTTCTCCTTGCTGTGGTTTCTCTTCTTGTGGAGTATGGGCTCTAGGTGAATGGACTTCAGTAGTTGTGTCACGCAGGCTCAGTAGTTGTTGCTTGCAGGTTCTAGAACGCAGGCCAAGTAGTCATGGCACACGGGCTTAGTTGCTCTACAGCCTGTGGGATCTTCCCAGACCAGGGATTGAACCCCTGTCCCCTGCATTGGCAGGCAAATTCTTACCCACTGAGCTACCAGGGAAGTCCAGTGTGCTCTTTTTTAAACCTAGTCTGTTTTCATTATTTTCTATCTTAACTGTTCTATATTAAATTAAAAAAAAATAATACTCCTTTCTACCCCTCCTCTTTGAGGATGATATATGAAGAAGTATGTCTTATTTATTAATCTGAAATTTTCACCTTACTTTTAAGAAGTAATCACAGTGTCAAGTATTTAATACCTTTCACTTCCACCTTGAAAAGCATGGATATTAAAGTGCTAATATAATTACCTTCCCTAGTCTATCATTTTTACTTTTTGTTATGTATAAAAAACAACTAAAAATATGCATGGTTTGTAAGGAAATGACAAATTTCAGAAAATTCAGAATCTGCATACACTCTATACATAGCTTCTAGATACAAACACAGAAAATTGCCAGATACTCAGAGCCCCCCTTGTCCAATTCTAGTGACTCCCCTTAAGGTTTAATATTGTTCTGGTATCTAACAAAAAGATCACTTTACCTGTATTTTGTATTTTATATAAATGTAATGGCACAGTAAAATCACTTTTGGATTGGGCTTTTTAATTTTATGTTGTTTATGAATATGCCTTTATGGTTGCCTATTGTTGTTGTCATGCACTGACACTGTTGCATAGGATTCCATAGTGTAAATATTTAACTATTAATTAATTTTTTCCAAAATGTATTACAATATGAGTGATTTTCAGTTTGGGTCTATTGAGAATTGCACTGGTATATACATACTAGAACTTGAGCTTTGGTGGTATGTGTATAAATTATTGTTCAATATACATGTAGTAGTAAAATTTTTGACTCATAGCTTTCATCTGTTTATCTTTTTAGATATTTCTAAATATTTTCAAAACATTTGTATGATTTTTCATCCTCAGCAGCAGTGAATGAGATTCAAGGATTACACACATTCTTGTCAAACTTGATAATACCTGTCATTTTCATTTGAACTTTCTGGTTGGTGAGTGATAATTCCAGGTATGACTTTTTTGCATTTAATTGACTACTAAGAAGCCAAGCATCTTTTGATATGTTTAATTAACGTTCTGTACTCTCTTTCTTGAAATATCTTTTGGTATATTTTTCTCATCTTTGCTATTACATTATCTTCTTATTGAAGACTTTTTTTTTTAACATCTGAAGACTTCTTATTTAGGAGTTTTAAATATATACTTGATATAAGTTCTTCTCTCTTTCTGTCTCTCCTCTTTCTTTAGATGAGTGTCAGTTTTTAATGTTAATAACATCTAATTTGTTATTTTCCTCTATTTAGTCTTATTTCTATTTATTTATGTAATCTTCTTATCTGTTGCAGAACACATTATATATTCTAAACCACAAATATGTTTTCGTTTCTTCAATAAATCTAATTGTGAAGCTTTAAATTTAAGTTAACTTTCTGAATTAAATATGTTGTATTATAGTGAGCATTAATTTGTCTATGACAGCTGCAAGGTTACATTTATTCAGAAAATGTTGTATTCAGCTCTCTTTTCATTTGCTCCTACTTCTTATTGATTCACAGAGGTAAACATCACTTCATCCATGGATCTGACTTTTCTTGATTTCTCATGGTCATTTTCATTAATTCTTCTTGCCTCATGAAATCTTTAGGCATTGCATTATTCCACAAAAGCAAAAAGCTTCCTTGGGCCTTTTTCCTCAGAAGATTGATTATTCCCACATTTTAAATGGGAGATTGCAATAAGTTAGGAGAAAATGCCACAGGGGTCTCTCTCTCTCTTTTTTTTTTCTTTCACATCTTGTATCAGCCTCTGCTTGCACTCTGTGTTCAAAGATTTTTGTACAACACATTGATAGAAGTGCCAGGTGTTTCTCTCCTTGGGGCAAAAGACAGATTAATTACCTGACAAATAAAATAAAAACAGTGTCTTTCTCTGTTCAAATGTTGGAAAGGATTGCTTGCATCCTAATTTAAAAGTTTCAGGTGAGTGAAGCTTAAGATTCCAAAGCTTTAATCCATATTTGCACCATGCACAGCATCCAACAGGACTGCTTTACATAACCCCATGAGACTTTTGTGTGCAAGTGAAATAGATAAAAATATAAAACTATTGCTGTCTTTTTGGGTCATAAAAAAGATATTTTGTCTCATTTAAAATATTTTTTTTTTCTAAAATCCAAAAACGTGTCAGGCTAAAATATTGGAATTTCAAACATGGTAAAACCCCTTTTGAACGATGCGAAGTGAGACTTCTTTGTAGTGCTGATTTGCATTGCCCACTTGCTTGGTTGGCCAAAAAGGGCCTACGCGTTTTTTCCTGAATATATTCAGGAAAAAAAAAACGTACGCCCTTTTTGGCCAACTGCATCATTGTCGAAGTTCTGCCGCTTTTCATGTGCTTTAAAGGCGACTCCGATCTACCTCTTGAAAACGGTTTCCTGCAATTCTGCCTTGTTTTCAAATCCTCTTCGTTGCCTTACCTCAATAAGGTACGAAAGTTATCATTTATTATCCTGCAGGTTTGTGAATTTTAGTGCCTCTGAGATCCATTTTTCAACTCGCCTTTTTAGGAGCTGGCCTCCAAACCGCAGGACTGCTTCAGGCCCTATTTTGGTTCCGGGGGGCAGGCAGAGCCTTTGGTTAATTCTTCTTCCTGATTGGAAATTAGAGTGACATGTGTCTGTCCAAACACCTAGAGCTGACCTCTCATTGGTTCCCCCTCTACCCATTCAACCTCTGGACAAATTGCAAACTGTACGAAACAGGAGGTTAAAGGTGCTGATTCTCCAAGTGGGGAGCTTGTTGGTAAAGCAGCTGGAATGGCGAACCCGAGCACCACGAGATGAAAAATGAGGTGCGTTTTAGAAACGTTTCCCGATCATATGGTGTACCATCCTCTGGGTTTCCCATGCATGTTTTAGCTGTAGGAAGATTCCCTTGAACCTGGAGATTTCTGACCCATGGAATGGGTAGCACGCAGTATTACTTTAAAGGGTCTGCATTTGCTCACACAACCTCACCAATCCTGTCACCCCCAAGAGTTTCCAGCCTTATGTCTCTTCCAGCTGTGGGTCTAGATGTGGTCAATCCAGGTTGCATCACAGCCACTGAACGAATTTTGTAAGAATTTCTCTCTCTTTCACTATCTTTGCTTTTTTTTGTAATTTGTATTTATAATGGGATTTAGCTGATTTTCAATGCTGTGTTTGTGCCCCTTTACACCCACTATATTCACTTACCGAGAAATATCAATAAATACTTTTTAAGATTCTTACTACGTGGATATATTCTTCTGTGGTGAATAAGGTGTGTTGAGTCCAGTTCACTGAGCAATGAGTAGGTCTTTTCTATTACATATTTGGTTGATGGAACGGTATCTGTGCTAATTTCAAACTATTGTTTTATGCATCACTCCACCTCACCTTTCCCCTTAAGCAGCCATAAGTGTGTTTTCTAAATGTGTGACTCTGTTCTGTTTTGTAATTTAGTTCATGTAGCGATTTTTACATTCCGTCTATAACTGATATCTTATGATAAGTTTCTTTATCTGTGTGACGTATTTCTCTTAGAATCATCGTACCTAAATCCACTCATTATGCTGCTACTAGCCTTAGGGCATTGATTTCATGGCTGAGTGATATTCCATTGTACATAAGTACTACAACTTGTTTATCCATTTTTCTCTTTCATGAGATACTTAAGGTGTACCCGAGTCGAGGATTTTGTGAACACAGCAGCCCTAAAATTTGGGGTGCCTGTGTCCTGTCGATTTTTGGTTTTCTCAAGATATAAGCCCATGAGTGGAAGTGCCCTGTGCTCTGTAGCTCTGTTTTTTAGATGTTTTAGGAAACACCATACAATTTTCGAGAGTGGCCGTTGGCAATTTATATCACGCCCATCAGCGTAAAAAAGCTCCCTTTTCTCCTTGACTTGCCCTGCATTTCTGGTTTTTACACTTTTTCAGCATGGCCCTTTTGACCGATGCCTAGTGAGACTTCTTTGCAGTGTTGATTTGCATTGCCCGCTTGTTTGGTTGGCCAAAAAGGACGAATGCGTTTTTTCCTGAATATATTCAGGTGCTCACCAGGGCATGTAGCAGGTGTGGGTGAGTGTCACGTAGCGCACATCCAGCGCATAGAAGGTACACAAGATGGAGAGGCTACTGTCCAGTGAGTGGCCGCCCTCCACACCAGTAAGGCAAGCCAACTTCCGGGTATTGTTGAGAGCTGGGGGCACGTAGGTCAGATGATCATTTTCAGAGGCAGGGGTAGCTTACTGAAGTCCCTAACACCCACTACCACCAGTCTGTTTACCTTTTTTTTTGGCCGTGCCACGCAGCATGAGGGCTCTTAGTTCCCCCACCGGGGATCAAACCCGACCCCCCTGCAGTGGAAGCGTGGAGTCTTAACCTCTAGACTACCAGGGAAGTCCCCCGTCTACCTTTAACTGAGGTCACAAGCTCCAGCTCAGAATAGGAGGCACACAAGAGGCGGATGAGGTCAATTTGTTCCAGGGTGAGGCGCACAGCATCCCGTTCGTGGGTCTGGCATGGGACGTAGGCTGACCAGGACTGAGGGAAGGCCAGGGCTTAGTTTGGGCTTTGGAACTCCTTGGGCTTCTCATAGCCTCCTCAGCTGGCACAGCACTTACTGTGCCCAGAAGTCACATGTAATGCATTGCTTTTTCTGTGGTACTTGGAAGCCCATCAGGTTGGCTCACTGTGACCCCTGTAGCCCCCAGCATCCATGGCATGGCACTTTCTAGGTCACTATGGTAACTTCGTTCCAATGTGACTAACCTGTGGTCTCTGTGGCCCCCAAACTGCCCCACATTCCCCAGCAGCCATGGTGGCACCTTGTGTGTCCCTTTGGTACCTGGCCACCCACGAGACCATCTTTCAACCTGTCCAAGCTGGTCTAGCCATGGCTGAAATTGCGCAGATTAACATGCTATAGCCCATTGTGGTAAAACTGCCTCAGGACCAGGGGCATGTTGTTGTGGCTGGAGGGAGGTCAAGGCAAATGGGTGGGCTCCTTAGGTCTTGGGATCGGGCAGGACACATTGCCTGGCCTGGGCCAGCCTTGGGGTCCCCCACCTCACACTGTCACACAGACTATACTAGGAGCAGCTGAGGCCTGGGCTGAGGGTTTCCCACCAGGGAGGGGATGACAGAGAAGGGGAAGGGCATCCATAGATGATGGAGAGGACATCCAGGGGTGGTGTGAGGGAGCCTCCCCACTAGCGCTACATGCTCCGGACCTCCTCCCCTGCCCAGGGACAGGCTAGGCCCCCACCGGCCCCCAGCAGCCCGCACACACTGCAGCCACCCTTCCACAAGCGGGAAGTCCCGCATCAGGGCCCGCGTGCGCTCCCACGGACTTGGGGTGCTGGAGGTGCACAGCGTGGTCTGCACGAGGGTTACCGATCACAGCAGCAGACCCAGTAGGAGCAGCAGGCACAGCAGAGGCCGCTGGCTGCGTGCACGGGGACCTTCGAGGCCCCCGGGCCGCAAGCTGCGCAGGGCAAGGCAGGCGGGCAGAGGTGGGTCTGAGAGGGGCGGGCAATGGGGTTCTGCCCGTCGACACAGGCCACCCAGCGGCACGGCCTCGCGAGGGGGGCGGGGTGAGGGAGGGGATACAGAGTCACAGGACCCTGCGACCCGTGTGCGGAGAGCCGCGATCCGGGAAGCCCGGCAGCCACAGGGCGGCACTGCCCTCCCGCCCCCTGCTCAGAGGCAGCTCCCGCGGGCTAAGCTGGCCTCTGCTGAGAGCCCACTCGCCTCCCATCGCGGGTTCCCTCCACCCCCGCCCCTCTTCCCACACCCACTGCTCCGAGGGGGCGCCCTAGGTTGCTCTCCCCCGCCTCTAACCTTCCTGTCCAAGCTGGGGTGCTTCTCTCAGAGGGCCACCTGCAGCCCGTGGCCTCCCGGGAGCACACCTCATCCCCATCTGCCCGCAGCCGGCCCCGCCCACCCTGAGGGCTGCGTGTGAGGGTCTCTGTGGCCACAAGTGCTCTGGGCTCCCGGTTTCCCGGTACTGGGCCATGGGGGCTGGTGTGGGGGAAGAGATAGTTTCTGGAAATGGGGGGGGTAACCATGTGAGCTCTGGATTCAGGAAGGGGCCCTCTGCCCGCAACCTTCTCTCTCCTCCTACTTGACTCCTCAACCTGCATGACCATTCTCTGGGGACTTGAACCAGCACCTGGGAACTATCAGGAACCTCCCCCACTTCTGTCAGCCAGCCTCAGGAGAGCGCCCTCAGGAGCTGCTACACCTCCCCAGGGCCTGAATAGAGGGACTTTTGGGATGTGAACTGAACAACCTTCTGGGGAGAGTCAACGACCCTTTTACTCAACAGAGCAGGAACTCAGTCAGTAGGCTATTTGTGTGGAAGGAAATGAAGTCGCTTCCATGGCAGAAGAGCCCCCACCGCAGCAACCTTCGTCCCAGAGCTGCTGGCTGACCTTCTGGCCAGGATCCCTCCTACCTCAGCGTGGAAGGCCCGGCCTCGTGGAGAAGTGTAGGTTCTGAAGAAAGACCTGGCACCTGGGTTCTGCTGCTACACTTGCCTTATCTTGTGGCCCTTGTGGCTCTAGCTTTCCCAGAAACCTCAAGGGCTAAGTGCCTGTGCTTGCTCAGAGGCCGCACGCCATTCCCCATTTCCAGCCTCAGGCCCTCCCGCTAGCTGCCTCCTCTAGGGACCCCCTCCCCCCAACACACACACACACACACACGCACACTGGGGATGTGCCTTCTCACAGCAGCTCAACCACTGAGATGATTTAGGGACTGTACCCAAACTCCTGCATCCCCAGCCTCTCAAGTTTTTGCTCTGATCCCTGGCACCCCCTGGAGCTGTTCCACCTTTGGAACCTTTCCCAGGTGGCAGGGTGCCTAGCACAGGGGTAGTGACCTAAGTCTGAGCACTGGCGACCCTAGAAATCTGTTACAGAAAAGCATTTTATTGAGCAGTAAGGGACGCCACTGGGGACGGAAAGGCCTGGCAATAAAGGAGCATGTGAACCTCGGGACAGGGTGCGTGCTGCTTGACTCTCCATCCTGTTCTTGCTTCAGGGAGCAGGGCTTCCTGGGCCTCTCTATCCTGCCTCCTGAGACCCCAGGCAGGAGGCTCTTTGGGAAGCCACAGATTGCTGCTTTCAGTTTCAAAAAGCCCAGCTCCCCACTGGTTTGTGGTGGTGGCCGCTGACAATGGCTCAGGGCAGGAGCCCATGTGGTAGACTGCTAAGGCTTCTCTGCACCCTGTCTCTGCTCCTGCATCCTCCTCGGCTCGCAGAGTGCAGACTTCACTTTCTTCAGCTCACAAAGGGGCCCGTGAGGATTGAGCAGAGGAATGCCAGGTTTTCTTCCAGGCCAGCTTCCGCCCTGGGATGTTCAGGGCAGGCTCTCATTTCAAACCTCACTTTCTGAGGCTCCTGGCTTATGGCCATTTAGTGTGCAGGGAGGCTCCTGGCTGAGGAAGGCTCAGACAGAACGACGCAGGTTCTAATCTGTGGTAGTGGGCAGTGGGGGGGCGGGGCGGGAGGGGTCACTGCAGGAAGAGGCATTCGCTGTCTTAGGCAGTTAAACCATTGCCCTGTCTTCAGAATGGTTCAGCCAGCAAGATTCTGTGGAGTCCGCCTCCTGGCACCATGCTACAATCGCCGGATTTTGGGTCTGGAGCAACCGAGATCTTCGTCCGACTCTTCCGGAGCTTGCTTTCTCTCGGGAGCACATCTGGGGACTGGCTTCTCGGCTTCCGCCTTTGCTGGCATGGCCAAAGGAGCATCCCCGTAGGCCCGGTAGCCACCAACCAGGCAGTATGTCTCCCCATGCCGGCCCAACTGCGTTTCTCCACACCCTCGGTTGAGGACATGGTAGTGACCAGGTTTAGGAGGAGAAATGGGAGCCACAGCTGCTGCAAAGAAAATCAGAACTGATCAGTCACTTCTGCTGTACACAGTCTCCTGCCAGAATTTCCCTCTCTCATGTCTCTCCCAGTTTCTGGCTGAAGACCTTTAATCTACTTGACATCCAAAACACAGACTTGGCCCATCACCTCTATGAGTCCCTAGAGAAGGGACACTGGCTGTAAAAGCAATTCCTAGAGCCTACGGCTGCATCAGGTGAGGTAGTCTCTTCACCGTTGCCAGGGAAAACAGTAGAACCCGAAAGAAATTGCAATCATGATCCTCTCCATCTCTCCCTTCCACAACAGAGAAAACATTTCTTGCAGTGTGTCACTTCTGAGGCTTTAATGGAAACGTCTTTCAAGTTTTGGAAAAAGATAATCTAATATAAATTGGTTAAGGACCCCTCCCACTTTGGCAACCCCTCTTGGGCCCCATTTATAATGCCTGTTACAACCACACTGAACTCTAGCCCTCTGATACTTTTATCTAGATTAGAACAAGGCCAAATATTGAGGCAGAGTGATCAAGAGACTCAGAACCGGGTTCTGGGTACCAAGTGTAGGCTCACATGCACCCAGCCTCCTGGGACACCATCTGCTCAGCCCTCCAGTCTCACTAGCACTTCATCACCCCCCTTGGTTCTTCTGGTCTTCCCATGAATATGGCACCACCCTCTCCCCTAGTACTCAGCAGCTCAGTATGGGATGTGTCTGAGGGGACCGATATAGATGTGTACATGACAGCACAGAGGTGCCTGGGTTTGAAGGTGCGGTTCAAGAGTGGCCCTCTTCCTCAAACTGCTCCGTTTACCATCTGCCAACAAAAATGCACTTGCCTTTTGCTAAGAGGCCAACCAGGAAAGGGTCTGAATGGAAGCATCCTGTAGCCCAAAGCAGAAGGCAACATTTATAAAGATCAGAAGCTTCCTGCACACTAGTTCAGGGATGACCTTTCACTTGTCCTCAGCAGTGAGCACTGTGGGACCCTGAAGGTGTCCCAGGTCACTGGTATTACTTACAGCTGGGAAAGTGCTGAGGTTTACGTAGTGGGCAAGCCCCACAGGAACATGTGGCAGCCAGGTGAGGTTGTGTGTACACCATGCCTCTTCTACAGATGCCCGGTCTTGGTGTACCTGCTGCACTGCCCAGCCAGGGAACAGAGCACAGGTTTGAGTAAATATAGACGATCCGGTCAGACACTCTCTCTCAGACAACCAAAGAGATTGGTATCGGGTGGAGAACTGGTAGGGAAGTTTCTCTGAGGGCAGCACGTTTCTATAGTTACACTGCCATGGAAACTGTGAGAAGGCCTGTGAGGTCATCACTACCCAGTGAGGTCATAATAAGGAACCTGTGACTTGCGGGTCAGGCTTCAGGAGGAGGGGCAGTTTTGTGGAGGAGAGCAGGGTGGAGGCAGAGGTACTCTGCCTGGCCCCTCACACCTGGGCTTCCCCACCCATGCCCTAGTCTAGTAGACACCCCACATGGGGCGTGCAGGTGGGCTGGTACAGCCCCAGGGGCCCCAGGAGAGCAAGAGAGACCCACATTCTGAAATTGGCTTGAGAGGCAAGATTAACGTTAAGAGACAGCTAGGTTGTATGGCACTGACCCTAAGAGGCAGAGAATTGTGTGGACTGGGGAATCAGGGAAGGCTCCTTGGCAGTGGGCCTGAAGGACAAGTGAGATCTGGATCCATGGGGAAGAGAGGGAAGACATTCCAGTTTGGAAGAATACAAGCAAAGACACACTCTTCTCGACCTTGTCCTGCCCCAAATATAAATTCATAGAACCCTCACATTTTTACACCTGAGGGCTTAGAAAAACCAAGATGTTAAGGAGCCTACCCAGTGTTACACAGCTAGTGGAGAGGGGTTCTGCTCAATGGTTATGTTCGTGTCGGGGCTCCGGATTTACAGCTGATAGGAATGTGAGGACGAGCTCATGCCGTTTCAAACATTTCCAAGTGATACTGAGAGAGATGTTAAAGGTGCAAAATGAGGGTGCTGAATGACCTCACAAAGTGGGAATGGTGGGTCCATTTTAATATGAAATTCAAAACAAATTCATGACAAAAGGACATAATACAAAATGACAACATAATCATTACACTCCCCTCTCCCCTAGAAGTAAAAATCATTATAATCCTCTCTCTCTCCACCATGAAAGGATGAGATAAAGGCTCAGCAGCAGCCCCTGTGAAAATCATGGTCAACACTGTGAAGAGGGGTTAGTAAGACAACTTGGTCCGACTCAGAGAAGGAAAGAGACAATTCTGCCCTTAGCCTGATCAGGCCCACAGGAAGGAACCACATTTGGGGCAGCTTTTGATAGTGTGGCAATGAGAGAGAACCTTCTTTAGGAGGGGACTCCCTCTTGCCGACCTTGAGAAAGCAAAGATGGGACCTTCGTTTACTGGGGCTGTTGCAGAGGGGATGTGCCCAGGAGGTAGAGACTGCTTGGACTACCCTTTTAGAGGTTGGGCCACCCTGGTTGAGAACCACAGCACCTTCTGTCCCTAAACTGCTTGAATCAGTGGGTGCCCGTTAGGACAGACGAAGTCAGGCCTCATTGGAGCAGACTGCCTTTTGGAGTGGTAGAAGGTAAATGTGAAGGGGAATGCTCTGGCGGAGGTTTGTCACGGCAGGTGGGCCAGCATGAGACCATTCAGAATCTCCAAGGCTCCAGAGATTACTTGGCTGGGAGCATCCCTCTGATGTGGTGTGGGGACTCCTACCTTAACAGGACCTGGCTGGGCATCTGGGGGAGGCAGAATAAACGGTTTATTAACTTAAGAGAGTGAGAGAATCACCTGGGGGGTTCCACCAAACCACTTAAAAAGCCTTGTACCTGGATTCTTGAGCCAACCCTCAGAAAACTTATCTAGATCTGGAGTAGGGCTCAGGAAGCTGCACTTTTAATAAACTTCCTGGGCAGTCCCACCACAGTGGTCCATGGATAGAGAGACCAAATTATTGTGTATTCTCGGTTGCTTTTGGGAGTCAAAGTGGGCAATATTAAAAACTGCAGCAGGCATATGTATAAACAGGGAATATTCAAGGCAAGCAGAGGTGTATAGTTATTCTATGCATGAATCAGATTTGAGGAAAGCTAGCCTGGTGGTTAAAGAACACAACCCTGAGGACAGACAAACCAGATTCTTTCCTACTGACTTGTGTGATTTTGACCAAGTTCTTTTATCCTTCTGACTGTTTCTTCAAATGGAAAAGAGTTATGACTGTACATTTAGCACAATATTCTCTTTCGGCAAAGGTTGCTCTGGGTCCATCTGTGTTCTCTGCAACTTAACCCTTTCCAGTGCGCAAGCATTTTTAAGTTGTTTGGTGAAGTATTACATTTGACTTTCAACAGTTCATTACTTTGGGCAAAGCTTATATAATGCTGCAGAGACTAGAACCTATGCAGAGATAGTGAGAGGATGTTATAAGCTTATTCTGCTGGTTTATAAAAAAGTTTAACCTTTTCTTCTCTTCCTCCACCTGCCACCAAGAGATGAGAAAGAAGGCAGAGCCTGGAAATGCACACCAAGCAATATTTCTGTGTCAGTTTGCCTTTTATTCCTCTGCCAGTACTTCCCAGAGAGATTTCACCAAAAGTGCCTAAGCTTGCCATGGCCATTGTTGTGAAGAAAATTTCTCTTTATTGCTAGTCACATCCCCTTTTCCTTCTCCTGGAGGCTTAATGGATGTTTGGGGGCAGGAAACAAAATTTAAACTAAAACATCCATTGAAAGAGCCTTCGTCCTAAGTGTGGTAGTTTGGAGTGTGAATCTTCTCAGGGTCTACTGAATTCTGCCCCAGTGGAAACTGTTATTAAGGGGCACCCATAGAAACATCGCTTATTGTTAGAAACCATGACATAATACAGAGCCAAGATCAACATTATTCTTCACGTGAAAGACTACAGAGAGCCAAGCTCAGTAGTTCACCCTCAAGTGTTGGCCAGCAACTTACCTTTTGAAGCCAGACAGCAGCCCGGGTCTTCAGAAGGTGACTAGGCAGCTCAGAGCACCCTACTGACAAGTGTGCTCACCCATCCAGCACAGAGGGAAAGGTCCCTGTTATGGCATCATATATAAGCCTGCTGCAATAAGGTTTGCTGGTGCAAAGGCTCTCTTCACTGAGGACCCCAGTCCTGGAAGGCTTCTCCTCCAGCGAGCTGCCAGTTCAATCTTCTGAGCCAGGCTCACGTCCCAGGGATGGGTCACAAAGCTGATGACAGTAACTGGCACCTCGATCCCCACCCAGCCCACCCTCCCTGCTCTGTGGGTGTAGTCTTGCAGGGTGAGAGGGAAATCATAATTGATGACTAGCTCCACCTGGGTGCTGTCCAGGCCCTGAGAGGCGATGTCTGTGCAGAGAAGAATGTCTCGGGAGCCCTTCTGGAAGGACTGGAAGATGCCTGCTCTCATTGAGGCTGGCATTTGTCCCTGCAGTCGTAAGTGTTGGATTTTGTGGTCATCCATAATATATACCCCAGCCAGTTCACAGTGCTGTAGCAATTACAGAACACCAGAACAGTTCCTGTGGCGCCAGTCCTATATGCTCTGTCATGCTGCCTAAGGATCTGTAACAACCCAGTCACCTTCTCTGTTCCCTTCGGCCTCATGAATGTCTGTCTGACATGAGGCATGATGCAGTGGAGCTTGTCACTGGTAACGGGGGTTAGAGAGTCTAAGCTGGCAACTTTACTCAGCAGCTGGCCTCCACCTTCGGGAAATGTGGCACCCACCAGCACTAACTGAGCTTTGGGATTGAAGGGGTCTTTTATGTCAGCTGAGCCTTCTGCTATATGGCTCCCCTCCAAGATGTAACCCACCAGTTCCAGGAAGATTTCATCCAACAGCATGTCTGCATCATCCAACACCAAGAAGGAGAGCTGCTCCAGGCTGATCAGTTGAGTTTTCAGGGCCTTCCACAGAACCCCTGGAGTGGCCACCAGAATATCTGCTGGAGGTTGTTTGGACAGTTGCAGCCTGATCCTCCTCATGCCATGGCCTCCCCCTAAGTCCCGCACCTGGAGGTCCAAGGAGCTGCCCAAGGCCTGGGCCATGGCACGCACCAGTTCGGCTAATTCTCGAGAAGGCACAAGAACCAAGCCTCGAGGAGCAGGGATACGACAGGGGTCCAGGCTTGGCTGGCCCAACAGCCGTTGAAGGAGAGGTAGCATGTAGCTGAGAGTTTTGGCACTGCCGGTTTTTGCGGCGCAGAGAATGTGGCGGCCACGAAGAAGTGGGGGAATGGTACTCGACTGCACGTTTGTGGGCTGAACAACTTCGGGAGCAGCCTCCTGTAGCGCGCTCAGAACCGGGAGCTCCAGACACACTTCAGTGCAGCTGCCCTTGGGCGAAAGATTCCGCGGCGCTGGAGCCTCATGTTGCGTGCACTCGATGGAGAAATGGTCCGCGTGGGTGCACCGATTCCTCCAGCCCCACGAAGAGAGTGGCACGGGTTCCAAGAGCCCAGCGTGAGGTGAGCCGGCTGGTTCAAGTCGGGTCGCCGCACTGACATCAGCATCAGCCCAGGACGCGCCAGCATCGGCCGCGGGGGGGCTACGCTGGCCGCTATGCCGCTCTTCCTGCTGCCGCTGTAGAGCCCGCAGGATGCGCACCACGGGCAGCGGCTCGTTGGGACCGCGGACCGTCAGGTCCCGGCAAAGCGCCAGAAGCAACCGAGCCGCGAGCGACAACAGCCGCAGCCGCCGTGCCATAGCCATACTCCGCTTGCTGCGGGAGAGGCGCAAGACAGTGCCGTCACAGGCGCGCCAAGGCCTCGCGGACGGTGGCTGGCGCGGCTCAGTAAGGCCCGCGGAATCGGCGAACTCTGTGGAAGGAGCGGGACCTGTAGAGCTCACCAGCGGCGAGGTGTGTAGGTCCGAACCGGGGATGGTGACTCCAGACCCCGGCCAACCTTGGGGAAGGGTGCGCGACGGAGGCACGACCGGGGTCCGGCGATACGCGGCGATGGGGCCCTGGCATTACGAACCAGGAGGGCGGAGGGCTTCTGGCGATCCGATGTCCGATCCCTGCCGTGCTCTTTTGTCGCCCTCACAGCTCCTATCATGGCTTGGCCAGTTCGGGTCTCCCCCTGTGACTTATGATGAGGGTGCGGCGATGTTTTCCCAGATGTGGCCCCGTGTAAGGTCTTTGAATACAAGTATTTATTGAGCGTCTGAGTGAATGGGTCAGGCCTGGGGGCCGAGACCAGGAGTCCGGAGTCATAGGTCCAGGCTCACCCTTCCCTTAGAGCTCCCCAGAGAGCTGAGGGCCCCGAGGGCAAGCTGATGGCTTTCAGCGTATCTTCTCTTCAGTCAAGAGAACTCATCTCTTGGTACTTTTCCCCTTTCTTTTCAGCTGAGGTTCATTCTCCCCTCCCTTGTCACCCTTTCCAAATTCTCATCCTGAACCCACTGCTTTCTTGGGTAGTTCACCTCCAACGGCTTTCCAGTCAGATACCTCAATTCCGTAAATGGCAGAGAGGAGGGTCCTGCTACAGGTTTGTGTCTTGTCTCACAAAGTCACGGTCAGGCAGAATATTTTACTTTAATTCAGTTGTTCAGGTTGCCAAAAAGCCTTAGACAACAGGTACTTCCTGAACGGATACCGAAAATGGGTGTCCGATCATTTCTGTAATTTCCAGTGTCTTGGGTAGGAGATAAGGTAAACGTGGATTAATCAAATCACCTGGGAGGTTATTAACATCTGGCGAAAGAGTTTTACTTTCATCAGATACCATTATAGAGATAAATACTATCAAATTTCAAATAGCATTTTGATACACGATAGACGTTCTGGAGAGTTGAATGCTAAGCCAGCAGAGGAGAGGGTTTTGAGTCCTCATGGGTGAACAGAGTCATTGGAAAGAGCAGTGGCTCTTGAGTGAGGGTGATCTTGCCATCACCCGTCCTCCAGAACGTTTGACAATGGCTGGAGACATTTTCCTTGGTCACATCCAGGGTGTGTGTGTGGGGGGGGGCGGTGCTGCAGACATCTAGTGGGTAGTGGCCAGGATGCTACTACATATCGTACAAGGCATAGGACAGCTCTCCCCACCACCCCAAAAGAATTATCTGGCCCAAAATGTCAATAGTGTGCTATGGAGAAACCTTGGCTAGAGGCTGAGGACTGAAGAGAGGCTGAGGTTCTCACATGTACTCTCACATCAGGTTGTCAGTCACATTTGCCAGACCCTTGTGTGGCCCTGCCACTTTCCTAGAATCTGTAGCAGGCACACTGATGCCATTGCTTGTCATGGCCTTGGGATGAGAAAACCTTGGGGGCTCCTCAAGGTCATAAACACAGGAAGGAAGGAGTGATTTAGGAGGGTGACGTGGGAGAAGAGAGCTTTAGGAAGAACAAAATTGTCCTCATGTGTTTGGGAAATGTGCCAGATGGAAAAGAGATGAGGTGTGCCATGGGGTGTACCATTGCAGAAGGCAGACTGGGACTGATGCATGACAGGGAGTCAGATTCTGAATTTGATATAGACTTCTGTAGCAACTAGAAGTGCCTAGACCTGTCTAGACAGTTCTGGGTTTTCTGTCACTGCAAAGTTCATGTATAGGCTGATGACCAGTGACTGGTGATATGAAAGAGGGGATTTCATATAAAGGATGCTCTAAGATATTGTGATTCTACACCACTTTTATTATTCTTTCCCAGAACCTGGAGCTCCTCGTTCGTTAGCTGAAGAGCTCCTTGGATGTCTGCTCTGACAAGTTTCATCCATTTACATGTGCCACTCATTTTTCAGGTACAAAACAAAGAATCGCTTTGCACAAAGCCAGAAGGGATACACTGAAAGAATGATCAGAAAAGAATAATACATAGGTATGTATTTACATTGACTTTCTCCACATATTTGAGACAGGGTAGCTGGTTAGTGGCTGCTTTCTCGTGCTCGAGCCCTTACAAAGTGATCTCCTCAGAATGTCATAGAGATTGGAGCCTATCTAAGCCTGTGTGTCTCTGCCCGTGGCCCCTAGTTTCTTCGTGTCATTGCTTTAGATACTGTGTAAGGCCCTTCTCTTTTCCTCCGATCACAGCAGACATTGAGTAACCTCTAGTTCTGACTGAGATGCATATTTCACATTATAGTACTTTGAAATGAGAAAGGTTTACCTATTGTGGAAACAAATGTAGGCTCCTGGGAATGTTAGTGTCACATGGTAATGTTTTTCCCAGGGCTGCCATGGTAAGTGACGTTGCCTGGTTACTCCCTAAGTTTTGAAAAGAATGTCTCCTTGGATCTCAGGTGATAGTGGTACATTCCTTCCTTCATTTATTCACTCAGTATATATTTTCTGAGCACCATGTATGTCCCAGGTACTTTTCATATGGACAGTGAATGAAACAGACAAAATTCCTGCCCTAGTGAAGTGTATATTCTGATTTAATTGGCTTGGGGTGAGGTCTGGCCATTGGTAGTTTTAAAAATCTCTCCAGATGATTCTAATGCACAGTTAGGTTTGAGAATCACAGTTATAAATGAAGTACTTGGGGAACTGCAAAGGCATTGCAGAAATAAAAAGTGACTGGCTATTGGTATTCCTTCGCTATTCCTGCATTCTCCTGCCTGCATCCAGACTGTTGTACAAGTGCTGATTATTTTCTATTCAGCCCTTTTCGCTGTTTGCCTAGACCCTTTATACCTCTTTCTAACCTAACACCCTACCTCCTTCTGGTCTTTCAACATCCAGTCCATCATCTGTTTGGGATTTATCCTAAAGTTGGTGGGAAGCCATTGCAGGGTATAAACAGGGAAGTGGTGTTAGCAGAGATGCCTTTTTCAGACACCATACTGGCTATTGTAAGAGAATGGATAGGAGGGGGCAGGAGAAGATTTGGGGAGACTCATTAGGAGACTGGCTTTGTGCACAGTGGTGGCCTTGGAGGTGGAGTAAAGCAGGCAGGTGAGAGTCATATTTGGAAGGTTAGTGATGGCTTGGAGGCGAATAGGAGTAAGCGATGAATTGGATGTGGGGAATGTGGGTTAATGGTGTGTAATTGCGTAAATGGAGGTGCTACTTACTGAAATGGGAAAAATTTTCTCCCCACATATTGGCCTGATAAACACCTTCTCACCCTTTAGACCTTGAATCAGAGATCCTTTCTTTTTTTATTTTAATATATTTTATTTTATTTCACTTTTATTTGGGCTGCAGTGCCGGCTTTCAGGATCTTAGTTCCCCAACCAGGGATTGAACCCAGGCCCCCTGAACTGGAGTCACAGGGTCCTAACCAGAGGACCACCGGGGAATTCCCAGCAGAGATTTTTTTCTTTGGTTTTTTTTTTTAAATATAAGATTTAATTAATTAATTTTTGGTCGCGTTGGGTCTTCGTTGCTGCGCGTGGGCTTTCTGTCGTTGCGGCGAGGAGGGGCTACCCTTCGTCGTGGGGCACGGGCTTCTCACTGCAGGGGCTTCTCTTGTTGCGGAGCACGGGCTCTATGTGCGCGGGCTTCAGAAGTTATGGCGCATGGGCTCAGTAGCGGTGGTTCGTGGGCTTAGTTGCTCCGAGGCATGCGGGATCTTCCTGGAGCAGGGAGCAAACCCCTGTCCCCTGCATTGGCAGGTGGATTCTTGTTTTTGTTTTTGTTTTGTTTTGTTTTAAACATATTTATTGGAGTATAATTGCTTTACAATGGTGTGTTAGTTTCTGCTGTATAACAGAGTGAATCAGCTCTATGCATACGTATATCCCCATATCCCCTCCCTCTCGAGTCTGCCTCCACCCTCCTGATCCCACCCCTCTAGGTGGTGGCAAGGCACTGAGCTGATCTCCCTTTGCGATGCCACTGCTTCCCACTACCTAGCTATTTTACATTTGGTATTGTATATACGTCAGTGCTACTCTATTACTTCATCACAGCTTACCCTTCCCCCTCCCCGTGTCCTCAAGTCCATTCCCTACGTCTGCGTCTTTATTCCTGTCCTGCCCCTAGCTTCATCAGAACTATTTTATTTTTTTAGATTCCATACATGTGTGTTAGTGTACGGTATTTGTTTTTCTTTCTGACTTACTTCACTCTGTATGACAGACTCTAGGTCTATCCACCTCAGTACAAGTAACTCAATTTCGTTTCTTTTTAAGGCTGAGTAATATTCCATTGTATATATGTGCCACATCTTCTTATCTATTCGTCTGTCAATGGACACTTGGGTTGCTTCCATGTCCTGGCTATTGTAAATAGTGCTGGCTGGCGGATTCTGAGCCGCTGCGCCACCAGGAAAGTCCATAGAGATTATTTTTTGAGGGAGGCCCTCCTCAACCCCCATCAGTCTCTTCGCTGCTGAGCTAGACTCCTACAGCCTTACGTAAGTGCTCCATCATAGCACCATGCACACTTTTATTTTCACACATATCTGTAAGTTCCCTTTTTATAACCCTCTGTTCTATTGAACCTTACCCTCCTGCCTCATCTTTCTGTCTCTAGTGCCTAGCAGTGCTTGGCATATCTTAGGGGCTCAGTCAGTGTCCGTTGAATAAATAATTGGAGACAGAGTACGAGGCTTAGGAAGGTTGATCAAGGCTTTGTCTTCTACACGTGGAGTAGGAGATGCCCTTAATACATCCGAGTGGGGATGTGTTTTGAGCAGTTGGTGTGAGGTTGGGATGCCTTTGGAGATGATCGTGGCCAGTAGTTTATACCATGGGAGTGAATAAATTTGTGGGGCAGGATGTGTGAAATTAGCAGGGAAGAGGGCCCACGACTGAGGAGCAACCTCAACATGTGAGGGCAGGAGGTGAAACCAGGAAAAGAGACTGCAAAGCAGGGGTAGAGAGAAAAACTGGGAGAGTGTGCGGTCGACGAACCCAGGAAGGAGAGAGATCAAGCAAGAGGGGAGGCTTCACCGTGCCATGTGCTGCTAGCAGAACACGATTGAGGACAGGTCAGTGTCTCATAGATTGAGCCACTTCGAGGTAATTGGTGACTTGAATCAGAGCAGTTTTGGGAGAGTGGCAGAGGGGGAGGGCATGCCGGAGTGGGCTGAGTAGTACAAAGGTAGTACCTCTGAGAAGAGCATGCTTGGCAAGCTTTGTGGTTTTTAGGAGGGACCGAGTTTGCTTAGAATAAATAAATTAACAGTTATCTCTGGGCCACGGGATTTGGATTTTCTTCGTTTTACTCCTGTTGCTCTACCTTCAAAATATTTTTAGAATGTGACCACTTCTCGCCACCTCCCCTGCTATCTCTCCGTCCTGAGCCACCATCATCTCTGACATCGGTGGCAGAAGAGCCTTCTGGTGATCTGCCAGTGTCTACCATGGCCCCCACAGTCTGTTTTTCATACAGCAGTCAGCGTGATCATGGGGAATGTGGTCCGTCATGCCACACCTCTCCTTAAAAGCCTTCACTGGCTCCTATCGTGAAGCGCTAACACAGCCCGCAGAGCGTCCGACAAGGCCATTTGGGGTCCGACCACTGTGTCCTACCTGCTCACTGCTCTCCATCCATTGTGTATCTGACTTCCATTACCCTCTTCTCCTTTCTGTGCTGCAACCACAGTGGCCTCCTTCCTGTTCTTCTAACCCACCAGACAAGCTCCTGCCCCAGGGTCTTTGCACCGGCCCTTACCTCTCCTGTGTGCTCTTCCATTAGATACGAACTTGGCTAACTCAGATCTCTGCTCAGATGTCACCTGCTCATTGAAGTTTATCTGGGCTCCTCTATTTAAAATTTTAACCTATGGGGATGAGGTGGGGGGGAAATGGGTGCGTGTGGTCAGAGGATACAAACTTCCAGTTACAAGACAAATACGTTCTGGGATGTAATGTGCAGCATGGCAACTGTGGTTAAAAATACTGTATTGTATCTTTTTTCATTCTATTTATTTGTTTACTTTTGACTGTGTTGGTCTTCGTTGCTGCACGTGGGCTTTCTCTAGTTGCGGTGAGCGGGGGCTCCTCTTCATTGCGGTGCACCGGCTTCTCATTGTGGTGGCTTCTCTTGTTGGGGGCCACCGGCTCTAGGCACGTGGGCTTCAGTAGTTGCGGCACGTGAACTCAGTCGTTGTGGCAGCGGCCCAGGTCGCGCCAGCACCGGCCGCGGGGGGCTCCACTGCCCACTCTGCCGCTCTTCCTGCCGCCGCTGTAGAGCCTGCAGGATGCGCACCACGGGCAGGGGCTCGATGGGACCGCAGACCGTCAGGTCCCGGCGAGGCGCCAGAAGCAACCGAGCCGCGAGCGACAACAGCCGCAGCCGCCGTGCGAGACCCATACACCCCTTGTTGCGGGAGAGGCGCATGACAGTGACGTCACAGGCGCGCCAAGGCCTCGCGGACGGTGGCCGGCGCAGCTCAGTAAGGCCCGCGGACTCGGCGAACTGTGTGGAAGGAGCGGGACCTGTAGAGCTCAGCAGCGGCGAGGTCTGTAGGTCCGAACCGGGGATGGTGACTCCAGACCCCGGGCAACCTTGGGGAAGGGTGCGCGGCGGAGGCAGGACCGGGGTCCGGCGATACGCGGCGATGGGGCCCTGGCATTATGAACCAGGAGGGCGGAGGGCTTCTGGCGATCCGATGTCCGATCCCTGCCGTGCTCTTTTGTCGCCCTCACAGCTCCTGTCATGGCTTGGCCAGTTCGGGTCTCCCCCTGTGACTTATGATGAGGGTGCGGCGATGTTTTCCCAGATGTGGTCCCCGTGTAAGGTCTTTGAATACAAGTACTTATCGAGAGTCTGAGTGAATGGTCAGGCCTGAGGGCCAAGACCAGGAGTCCGGAGTCGTAGGTCCAGGCTCACCCTTCCCTTAGAGCTCCCCAGAGAGCTGAGGGCCCCGAGGGCAAGCTGATGGCTTTCAGCGTATCTTCTCTTCAGTCAAGAGAACTCACCTCTTGGTACTTTTCCCCTTTCTTTTCAGCTGAGGTTCATTCTCCCCTCCCTTGTCACCCTTTCCAAATTCTCATCCTGAACCCACTGCTTTCTTGGGTAGTTCACCTCCAACGGCTTTCCAGTCACATACCTCAATTCCGTAAATGGCAGAGAGGAGGGTCCTGCTACAGGTTTGTGTCTTGTCTCACAAAGCCACGGTCAGGCAGAATATTTTACTTTAGTTCAGTTGTTCAGGTTGCCAAAAAGCCTTAGACAACAGGTCTTCCTGAACAATTCCCAAAAATGGGTGTCCGATCATTTCTGTAATTTCCAGGGCCTGGGGTAGGAGATAAGGTAAACTTGGATTAACCACCTGGTAGGTTCTTAACATCTGGAGAAAGGGTTTTACTTTCATCAGATACCGTTATAGAGATAAATACTATTAAATTTCAAATAGCATTTTGATACCCGATAAACTTTCTGGAGAGTTACCTGTTAAGCCAGCGGAGGAGAGAGTTTTGAGTCCTCATGGGTGAACAGAGTCATTGGATAGAGCAGTGGCTCTTGAGTGAGGGTGATTTTGCCCTTACCCTTCCTCCAGGACGTTTGACAATGGCTGGAGACAATTTTCATTGTCACATCCAGGGTGTGGGGGTGGTGGTGCTGCAGGCATCTAGTGGGTAGAGGTCAGGATGCTACTACATATCGTACAAGGCATAGGACAGCTCTCCCCACCACCCCAAAAGAAAAAAAGCTCTCCCCATCTGGCCCAAAATGTCAATAGTGTGCTATGGAGAAACCTTGGCTAGAGGCTGAGGACTGAAGAGAGGCTGAGGTTGTCACATGTACTCTCACCTCAGGTAGTCAGTCACATTTGCCAGACCCTTGTGTGGCCCTGCCACTTTCCTAGAATCTGTAGCAGGCACACTGATGCCATTGCTTGTCCTGGCCTTGGGATGAGAAAAACTTGGGGGCTCCTCAAAGTCATAAACACAGGAAGGAGTGATTTAGGAGGGTGACGTGGGAGAGCTTTAGGAAGAACAAAATTGTCCTCATGTGTTTGAGAAATGTGCCAGATGGAAAAGAGATGAGGTGTGCCATGGGGTGTACCATTGCAGAAGGCAGACTGGGACTGATGCGTGACAGGGAGTCACATTCTGAATTTGATATAGACTTCTGTAGCAACTAGAAGTGCCTAGATCTGTCTAGACAGTGCTGGGTTTTCTGTCACTGCAAAGTTCATGTATAGGCTGATGACCACTGATTGGTGATATGATAGAGGGGAGTTGATATAAAGGATGCTCTAAGATATTGTGATTGTACACTACTTTTACGATTCTTTTCCAGAACTCGGAGCTCCTCGTTCGTTAGCTAGAAGTGCTCGTTGGATGTCTGCTGTGACATGTTTCATCCATTTACATGTGCCACTCATTTTTCAGGTACAAAACAAAGAATCGCTTTGCACAAAGCCAGAAGGGATACACTGAAAGAATGATCAGAAAAGAATAATACATAGGTATGTATTTGCATTGACTTTCTCCACATATTTGAGACAGGGTAGCTCTTTAGTGGCTGTTTTCTCGTGCTCGAGCCCTTACAACGTGAATCTCCTCAGAATGTCATAGAGATTGGAGCCTATCTAAGACTGTGTGTCTCTGCCCGTGGCCCCTAGTTCCTTCTTGTCATTGCTTTAGATACTGTGTAAGGCCCTTCTCTTTTCCTCCGATCACAGCAGACATTGAGTAACCTCTAGTTCTGACTGAGATGCATATTTCACATTATAGTACTTTGAAATGAGAAAGGTTTACCTATTGTGGAAACAAATGTAGGCTCCTGGGAATGTTAGTGTCACTTGGTAATGTTTTTCCAAGGGCTGCCATGGTAACTGACTTTGCCTGGTTACTCCCTACGTTTTCCATTCGACGCAGCAGGCCCACCGCTAGGCCTCTCACCTGAGAAGTCCAGAATCGGGAAGACACAGGCTGTATCAGTTGCACTGCAGCCTTATTCACAATAGCCAAGATGGTGAAGCAACCAAAATGTCCATCAACAGGTGAATGGATAAAGAAGAAGAGGTCCATGTACACAATGGAATATTCACCATGGAGAACAATGAATTACTGCTCTTTGAGGCACCACAGATGAGCCTAGAGATAATCATGGAACATGAGGTAAGTTGGAAATCAAAAGACCTATATCCTATGATATTACTTATAGGTGTTATCTAATAACTGACCCCCAGGAAAATATTTCCACAGAGAAAGACACTCACAGATGTAGGAAAAAACTATACTTATCTAAAAGGAAAGGTGGGAGGAATGGATAAATGAAGATCAGTGTTATGTATACCAATACATATTATATACATGTGTCACAAAGACCGACCATATAGCAAGGGAGGTCTACGGAACACTGTGTAATATTCTGCATGGGAAGAGGATCTGTATATGAATAGACATATATAATGTACAAAAGATCCAGATTGTGTACAGCTAGGACAAACAATATTCTAATAATTACCCCGATTACAAAAATTAAGACAACCAACAAGAAGTAATGAGACATAAACGTATGGGGGTTTCTCCTGGCACATTCCATTCTAATTTACAACCTAGGAACACGACTTCCAGAAAGGCTCTCCTGCCCTACTACCCAGGATTGGGGAATGGAGAAATGCTGCCTCCTTGTGACACACAACAGCAGCTTTAAACCCACTGCTAATGGTCACTAACTATTCACCAAGCATGCAGTTCTGTAATGGCACATGTCCACCAAAAAATTCCTGGGGTCGAAAACCGAATAAGAAATTCAAAAGAGGGCAACCTTCCAAGAAGACAATTTCAAGAGGTATATTGTATGCACACTTTGTTCTCCTTTTTTTTAAACAGAAACAAAAACGGCTTGGAAAAATGATGAATTTTAGGTATTTGTAAAGACACGCAAACCCAAATTACAAAAACCTATCAGCTCACAGCAGTCAGAATGGCCATTAGCAAAAATGCTGCAAGCAATAAATGCTGAAGCGATTGTGGAGAAGTGCGTACCCTCCGTTCTAAGGGGGACGTGGTAAGAGCCACTAATGAAAACACAATGGAGGTGCTTTGAAAAGGGAAACATTGTGCTACCAGGCAATCAATCATACCCACTGCTGGACCTGTCACCTGAGAAAATGAGAATCAAAACCTCACAGACTGGCAATTCTGCACTCCAGCAATACTTACCATAGCCAACACTTGGAAGCAACGAAAATGTCCATCAACAGAGGAGTGCACCAAGAAGCAGTGGTCCATGTACACAATGGAATATTACTCCAATAAAAAGTATAAATTAAATTTAAAAACAAACATAAGTAAGGAGATGTAAGAATTTAGGGGTTTATCCGGGCACATTCCTCTCTAATTTATAACCGAGGAACACCACTGGCAGGAAGGTCTGTTTCCCTAGTACCAGCCTGGGGAACGTAGAAAGGCTGCCACCCTCTGGCCGTTACCTGCAAAAGCAGCTTTAAAGCCTGTGCTAATGGTCACTTCATGTGAACAAGTACTGCATGGCTGTAAATGAGACCTGCCCACAAAATGCCTTGAAGGAGGTAATGGCCAATAAATTTCAAAATGTGACACATACTTTAAGAAAACACTTTGAAGAGCTAAGCTGTAATCACAGTTTGAAAAATAAAATGGACATGCCTTAAAGCTTAATTTCAACGGATTATGAGACACACGCAAATTCAGCTACAAAGAGGTTTCAGCTAGTACACCTCAGAATAACCATCAGCAAGAAACCTATAAACAATAAATGCTGAAGTGTTTGTGGAGAAATGCATAACCTCAACTTTCAGTTGGACGTACCCTTGAAAGATCCACTAATGAGAACAGAATGGAGATGCCTTTAAAAGGTACACATTGAGCTACAATATCATTCAGCAGGCCCATTCCTGGACCTATAACCAAAGAAGACAGAATTGGAAAGGCACAGGAAGGCAAATGTGCACTGCACAGTATTACAATAGCCAAGATATGGAAGTAACCAAAAAGTCCATCAACAGATGAGTGGACAAAGAAGAACTGGTACAAGTACAGACAAAATATTAGCCAAGGAAAAAAAGGACACATTGCCCTGTGCAGCACCGTAGATGATTCTAGATGTAATCACACAACCTGGAGTAAGTCAGAAAGAGAAAGACACATATCGTATGATATCACTTATAGGTGTTACCTAAAAATGGATACCAGTGAAGATATTCCCACAGAGAAGGGCTATCAGAGATTCATTAAACAAATTTATGGTTCACCAATGGAAAGGTGTGAGGATTGGATACATTAGGATATTGGGGTTAACAGACGTATACAAACACAGGTGAAATATATAATCACCAAAGACCTACGGAATACCAAGAGAAGACTATTCAACATTCTGTCATAACGTACATGGGATAAGGATCCCAGGAAGAATAGACATATGTTTATGTGTAAAAGAACCACATCTTGCACACCTAGAACAAGCCAAACCCTGTAATCAAACTTGCTGTGATAAAAAATAAAGATTAAATAAAAACAACGAACAAGAAGTAGTGAGACATAAACTTAAGGGGCTTTCTCCTGGCACATTCCATTCTAAATTCCAATCTAGAACACGACTTCCATTGAGGCTCTGTTGCCCTAGTAACCAGATTTGGTAAGGGAGAACTGCTGCCACCTTGTGGCCGTTTCACACAACAGCAGCTTTAATCCCAGCGCTAATGGTCAGTTGATATTCAAAATAATTTCAGGCCTGTAAATGACACCTGCCCTGAAAACAAATCCTGGGGTCGTATATCGAACAAAAAATTCAAAAGACGTCCATATTTCAAACCGACAGTTTCAAGAGGCATAATTTATGCACATTTGGCTTCTGTTTCTTTTCCTTTCTTTTTTTGTTAAAAAAATGGGAACGGAAAAGGGCTGAACATCAGGAATTAATAAAGCCATGCAAGTCCAGTGTACGAAAACGTTCACCTCACAGCCGTCAGAATGATTATCAGCAAAAAAAGTCTAAAAGAATAAATGCTGAAGGGGTTTTAGAGAACTGTGTACCCTTTAGCTGCTGGTGGGATGAAACCTGGTAACAGCCAGTAGTGAGACCAGATTGGAGGTGCGTTTAGGGGTAAAAATGGAGCTACCATGTGATCTTGTAGGCCCACTCATGGGGTTATCACCTGATTAGACCAGAATCAAAAAGACACAGGCTGGCAATCCTGCACTGCAGCAACATGTACCATCCCAAGACCTGGAAGAAACCAAAATATCCATCAACAGAAAAATGCATCAAGAAGAAGTCGTCCATGTACACAATGGAATATTAGCCATGAAAAAGCAGGGAACAGTGCCGTTGGCACCACCATATAAGGATCTACAGATAATCATCCAACATGAAGTAAGAAAGAAACCGAAAGACAGACATCCTATGACATCACTTATAGGTGTTACCTAAAAATTGATATCCATGAAATAATTTCCAAGAGAAGGACACGCATAGATTCAGAAAACCAAATTATGTTTAACCAAATGGAAAGGTGTAAGGAATGTATGAATTAGGATATGGGGGTTAACAGACATGTACTAATACATATGAAATATATAATCACACAATTCCTATGGAATACGAAGAGAGGTCTACTCAACACTCTATAATAACATACACGGGAAAGGATCCAAAGAGGAATAGACAGATACATTGATAGGATGAACCGGAGACTGTACACCTCGGAGAATCTACATTTTTATCAAATTTGCTCTGATAATTAATAAAAATTAAATTTAAAAAGCAAACAACAATTTAGGATATATATGCTTTTGGGGCTTTGAGCTGGCACATTCCACTCTAATTTGCTGCTTACTAACACAATATCCAGGAAAGCTCTGTTGCCCAAAAACCCAGAGTTGGAAATGTAGAAATGCTGCCGCCTTGTGGCCGTTTCCCACAAGAGTGGCTTTAAACCCACCGCTAATGGTCACTTAACATTCAGGACTCAGGGCTGTAAAGGACACCTGCCCTAAACAACTGTGCGGAGGTAGGGAATGGCCAAAAAAATTCAAAACTGCAAATTTTTCAAGAAAATAATATGAAGAGGTTAATTTGGCTCACTCTCTTTTAAAAAAAGGAAAGTGGATAAAAGCCCAACCTCAGTAATTATTAGACTCATGCAAATCTAATCTACAAAAAGGTTTCAACTCACACCAGTCAACTGGCCATCAGCAAAAAGACTACAAACAATAAATATTGAAGGGGTTTTAGAGAACACTGAACCCTCTAGCTTCTGGTGAGATGTAAAGTGGTAACAGCCAATAATGAGAACAGAAGGGAGCTGCAATTAAAATAAAAATTGAGGTACCATTCAATCCAGCAGTCACACCACTGGGCCTCTCACCTGAGACCTGAATCGAGAAGACCCGGGCTGCAAAATCTGCACTGCAGCCTTATTCACAATAGCCAAGACAGTGAAGCAACCAAAATGTCCATCAACAGATGAACAGATAAAGAAGAAGTGGTCTATTTATACAATAGAATATTAGCCATGGAAAAAATGAAACACTGCTATTTGAGGCACCATAGATGAGCTTGGAGATAATCACAGAACATGAGGTAAGTCAGAAAGCAAAAACCTATATCCTATGATATCACTTATAGGTGTTAACTAATAACTAACACAAATGAACATATTTCCACAGAGAAAGACACTCACAGACTTAGAAGTATGCTTATCTAAAAGGATAGGTGGGGTGAATGGAAAAATTAAGATTAGAGTTACCAAACGTGTACAAATACCTATTAAATACATATAGCAAAAGACCGACCATATAGCAAGTGAGGTCTATGGAACTGTGGAGACGTCCCAATCACCTGACTGCCCTCCGACCTGCCGTGAATTGGAGACTGAGACCAGGCACGCCTCTCTCCTTCTCCATTCACTCAGGGACAGACTGGGGGTCATGGGAACCTCAGAATCGAAACCAGATTCTAAGACACCCCTGGGGTGTCTCCTAGCCAATTTTACAGCCCTCAGTTTCTCCCAAGTTCTCCGTTGCCGACAGCTTATTTTCTATTCCACTGTGGCCAGGCCACAATATCCTCTAGACAATCAATCCAAATGGCCTCCTGAAGGGACTTTCAATTTTAACATTCTCCGTGATCTAGATAATTACTGCCGCAGGATGGGCAAATGATCCGAGGTCCCCTATGTTCAGGCCTTCTGGTATTTACGCTCCCGCCCCTCCCTCTACATCGATTGTTCCACTTCCCAGATCTTTCTTGCCAAACAGACATCTCCTACATCCAAGCCCCTAAGTTCCTTTGATGATGACTCCTCTCCACTAGGCGACCCACCCAAATCTCTCGCCTCTCCCCCTTCCAGAGCTCCTCTCCAGCCTCCACCCAACCCTGAAGCGGTCCCTCCTCATCCCGCAGCCGCTCCGGCCCATCCAACCGCTCCCCCGCCTCCCTCAACGGTTTCTCCTCCCTCGCCCCTTGCTTCGCCAATTAGTGCACATACTCGCTCTCACGACTCCCAAGATCCAAATCTCCTCTGTCCTCTTGAGGGAGGGAGAAGGAGCGGACGGATTAGTTAGAGTTCATGTTCCCTTTTCCCTCCAAGTTCTCTCTCAAATAGAAACGCGATTAGGCTCCTTTTCAGCCGACTCTTCCCACTACATCAAATAATTTCGCTACCTCTCTCAAGCTTATGATCTAACCTGGTATGATATCTCTGTGATCCTATCTTCTACTCTGACCCCTGATGAGAGGGAAAGAGAATTCAAACTGCTGCCCGAAACCATGCAGATCAGGTTCACCTTACCGACAACTCCATGCCTGTCGGAGTGACTGCTGTACCTGGTACCAATCCAGGCTGGACTTAGGATGGCCAGGATGGCCGTCATAAACACGACCTCATGATCCAGTGCCTCCTGGCTGGCATGCAGGCTGCTGCTCATAAGGTAGTCAATTTTGAAAAACTAAAGAGATAATCCAAGAACCTAACGAAAATCCAGCTATCTTTCTCAATCGCCTTACAGCGGCCTTAACTTTCTACACCCACCTGGATCCCGACACCCCGGCAGGGGCAGCGGTCCTAGCCACCCATTTTATCGCCCAATCAGCCCCGGACATCCAAAAGAAGTTAAAACGGGCAGAAGATGGCCCTCAAACCCCTATTCGAGATCTGGTAAAGATGGCCTTTAAAGTCTACAATGGCCGTGAGGATTTGGCAGGATCCAGCTGACGGGCTCGGATGCACCAGGAGGTGGCCCTCCAAACCCAACCTCTTGTAGCCGCCCTAAGGCCGTCCATCTCCCATGTATCACAGCATCCATGGGGTCCGCAAAAGGCAACCCCGCCGGGGGCCTGCTTCAAATGCAGAAAAGAAGGCCACTGGGCTCGCCAATGTCCCAATCCCCGACCTCCTTCTAAGCCCCGTCCCAGCTGCGGGTTAACGGGCCACTGGAAGAGTGACTGCCTTACGACTGGCCCTCCCTCAGCATCTCCATGTGGGGGGCAGGCCGACCCAATGGCATTACCACTCGAACTGCTGGGATTGGCTGACGACTGACGGCACCCGGACTCGAAGACCCCCATCACACTCGCCGAGCCCAGGGTAACGCTACAGGTAGCGGATAAGTCCATTTCATTTCTGGTGGACACGGGGGCTACTTATACGGTCCTGCCTACTTATTCTGGGCCAGTTACTCCTTCCCAGATCTCGATCATGGGTATTGATGGCAAACCATCCTTCCCACTCCAGACCGGTCCACTCCCATGTCATATCGAAGGACTCCCTTTTACTCATTCCTTCTTAGTGATACCATCCTGCCCAGTTCCCTTGCTAGGCCGAGATGTCCTTTTCCACTTAGGGGCCTCCCTCCAGCTGGTTAGACTTGACCCTAAGGTCCCCTCCTCCCAACTCCTGCTTCCTCTTCTCGGCCTGTCTCTAGAACCCTCCCCCTCCTATCCCCCTCTTCCAATCACACCAACCCCATCAATCCCCAAGTCTGGGATGCTTCTAAGCCCATAATAGCAACACACCATTCCCCCGTCCTCATCCGCCTAAAGAACCCCTCCAAATTTCCATCAAGGCCCCAATTTCCCATCTCTGAGACTCACCTTAGAGGCCTACAACCTATTATCACCAGACTCCTAAGCCAGGGACTCCTTATCCCCACTGACTCTCCCTGAAACACCCCCATCCTGCCTGTCCACAAGGCCTCTGAGGATTATCGCCTGGTCCAGGACCTCCGACTAATCAATGAGGCCATAATTCCTCTGCACCCAGTAGTACCAAACCCATACACCTTGCTCTCCCATATCCCCCCATCCACAACCCAGTTTACGGTTCTGGATCTCAAAGATGCCTTTTTCACTATCCCCCTACATCCCGACTCCTATTTCCTCTTCGCCTTTACCTGGACGGATCTGCATACTCATACTTCCAGTCAGCTCACCTGGACGGTTCTTCCCCGGGACTTCTGCGACAGTCCTCACCTCTTTGGTCAGGCGCTGGCACAGGACCTCACTTCCTGCTCCGGTACCCCCAGCACACTCCTTCAATATGTAGATGACCTCCTCCTTTGTAGCCCATCTCTCAGCCTCTCAAGACAACATACTGCAGATCTCCTCAATTACCTTGGCTCTTGCGGTTATCGGGTCTCCCCAGCCAAGGCTCAGTTATCTGTATCTTCTGTAACCTACCTGGGGCTCCATCTTACCCCTACCACAAAAGATCTAACAGCCGATCGCACCCAGATTATCCGTGAACTCCAGCCTCTGGAAACAGCGGAACAAATTCCCTCCTTTTTGGGCCTTATAGGATTTTTCCAACACTGGATCCCTAACTTTGCTCTCCTCGCTAAACCCTTATATCTAGACGCTAAGGAAACTTCTCAAGGACTCCTCACCTCTCCTTCCGCCGTTCAACAGGCCTTTCTTACCCTCCGTAACACTCTGATATCTTCTCCCCTTTCTCTGCCCAACCCAAACCGACCTTTTCACCTTTTTGTGGATGAAAGGGCCGGAATAGCCACTGGACTCCTTGCCCAGCCTGTAGAGCCTTCCTACCGCCCCGTGGCTTACCTCTCCAAACAGCTAGACCCAACCATTCAGGGATGGCAACCATGCCTTCGGGCCCTAGCAGCAGCAGCCGAACTGACCAAACAAACACTACAGATACTCAACCACACAGGAATAGGCAACATTTCCGACTGCTTTCTATGTGCCTCGCTTGGCCGGCCACCCTTGGCTGCTGTCCCACTCGACCAGCCCTTCAATTCTACTTCCTACACATCCCAAAACCCACCTTTTTCCCCGTTAAAAGTCCCCATATTCCTTGATTCAAAAAAAATCTCACTATCTGTTACGGCAGCCGCCCAAATCTACCTGATACTGGGTTTCTTTGCAACACATCCCTCACGGTAAACACATCAATTGAAGCACCACCAGGCATGTTTTTGTGATGCAATGGTTCCCTCACAAAAGAGATCAATTCTTCCTCCCCCTTCCCATGTATCCCCGTTACTCTCGTCCCACAACTCACACTGTATAGCCAAGACGAATTTTCCTCGCTAATCACGCCACCCTTTACCCGACAGAAAAGAGCTATCTTTCTTCCTCTGGTCGCAGGCATCTCTCTCGCCTCCTCCCTGGTCGCTGCAGGCCTCGGGGGGGCGGGGGGGGAGCTCTAACACATAGTGTTTCAACATCCCGCGACTTAGAACATAAACTCCAGCTAGCCATTGAAGGCTCCGCCGCCTCCATCTCCTCTCTCCAGTGCCAAATCACCTCCATAGCCCGAGTCGCTCTCCAGAATCGACGAGCCCTGGATCTCCTGACGGCCGACAAAGGAGGTACCTGCCTCTTCCTACAGGAGGAATGCTGCTGTAAACGCCCTCCATCGCTTAAGAGAAGAACTCCAACGCAAACACCAACAGTCCGCCTCCCCAATTCCCGATTGGGGGCGATCCACCCTCTATACCTGGCTAACACCAATCTGAGGCCCCTTAATTCTCATCTGTATCTTGCTCATGTTTGCCCCGTTTTCTTAGGTTCCTTCACCGGCGCATGGAGGAAGTCTCTCGGGTGGCCACAAACCAAATGTTCCTTGGTCCTTACACCTTGCTTCCTACAGAAACCCCCACTGGTCTCCCCTAAGCCTCGGACCTCTGGTCGCCCGACTCCCCTTTCGACGCCCCCATCCAGCATGAAGTAGCCAGAGGTCGGAACGCCGCCCCATTACACCAAAGATGTCGGGATGTAAGGCCAACTGGCCCAAGGCAGGGGAACGCAATCAGATTCACAGGTTGCATCAGACCGAAACTCTCTGGACCACCCCGTTCCAGAAACTGACCTGGAGACATTCCGGACCACCCCGTTCCAGGAACTGACCTGGGGGCTTTCCACCCGGCCCAGCCTTCCCGCCTTTCGAGGGACGGGACTAGCGCTCCCAAGACTGATGTAACCGGCACCAGATAGTGCCACGACACCCCAAGAGACCACCAGATAAGGAATACCCTGCGCCCTCCCAGATTCACCACACCCCTTTCCCTTCTTCCCCTATAAAATCTTGCCCAGCCCTCGCCCGGGGGCGACTTCTCTGGCCCCTTTCTCTCGGACCAGTGAACCTCGCCCGGCAGCGCCCCCTAATAAAGCTCACTTGAAGCTTTCCTCTGTTTCGCGATGCCATTTGTTAAGATCCGACCTCACACTTACACATCAAGGATGGCTCTGAGCTGAATTTCTGCAAAACAAGACTATCCCGTGCAAAGAACAACCCAGTAGAGCTTTGTATCCCATCAGCTACAGGAAGAGAATGGCTGCAGGCTACTGAAAGCCAGCAGCATTTACAACTTAACTCCCATGGCCTCTGCAGTGCTACATCTGAGTTTTCTGTTTCTGCCCCTGTACCAAACAGCTCTGGTGTAATTCCTCATTCCTTCCTCCACCCACCCCCACCAACCCCTCTCCCCTTACCTGCAGTCCGCAGCCCTCCGCTCCACGCTCAGATGCCGCTGGGGTGCCAGGGACCCACGGGACGGGTCGTTCCCAGCCGCCGGGTGCTAGCTCCCTAGACTCCCTCCGCTCCGTGCTCTGATGCTGCTGGGGTGCCTGGGACCCACGGGATGGGTCATTCCCAGCCGCCGAGCGCTGGCTTCCTAGACCCCCACCAGCTCGTGTGGCGCTAACAGCTAGGAGCCCCAAGGACGCCCTGCACCAGATGTGCTCTGGCCAGGACGCCCACTTCCAGAACACGCTCCTCTGGGAGAGGCGCGCAGACCACCGCTGCGCTCAGGTGACCCGCAGCCAATGCCGAGCAAGACCCGCACGGGCGGCGCCACGTTCATGCGGTGCAGCATGATCTTGGCGCTCCAGGCACGGGCGCTGGGGGTCGGGCGTCTCCTCTCCTGAGAGGCCGCTAATGATGCCCCGAGGTGCGGGCCCCTGCAGCGTGGAGACCGCTCCAGGCTGGACTCACCGACACCAACGCCGCCAGGAGGAGCGCTTGGCGGGACTCGGCAAACAACCCAATGTTTTAAATGGAAAAAGGACTTGAAAAGACCCTTCTCCAGATAAGACATATAAATGGTCAGCAAGCACATGAAGAGATGTTAATTATCATCAGTCGTGATGAAATGCAAGTTAACACCACAATGCCGACCCTTCCACACACTAGAAGGCCTACAATCAAGAAATCTAAAAATAACAAATGTTGGCAAAAATTTAGAGAAACTGATACAGAATTTCCCATAGGGAAAATGAGTAAGTTCCGGAAGTAGATGCTGAGAATATTTGTACAACAACATGAATGTAGTTAGTGCCATAGAACTGTATGCTCAAAATGATTTAAATGGTAAATGTTATGTGGGGGGTTTTAACATAATTTAGCCTGTGCTTTATACCAGACCCCAGAGTCAAAGCTTCTCATCCATTTTCTTTTACTTAACCTCCTAGGATCTTCACACTCCCATTTAACAGACGAAGCTGAACCTGAGAGGTTAAACTAAGTGACTTGCCCAAGACTCACTCGGCCAAGTCTACTCGGCCAATGTTACTGTATTTACTGAACACCTGCTAGAGCACCTACTGAGCAATACCTCCAGCACCTGCCAGAGACATTGTGGGAAGACCAGGATGAACGGGGGCTGAAAGCAGATTACAAAACATGGGTAGATCCTGGGGCCCTGCTCTCAAACACTGAAGTTTCTTGGGAGTGAAGGGGATGGCCTGTGTCACACTTGTGGAGCCTTTTATTCCACCCCACCGCACCCCCAAAGAGGAGGGAAGCAGCTGGCCTGATACTGAATATTAGCTCAGCTGGGGAGGAGTCCTGGGGCTTTGAAGAAGGCATCTCCTGCCCCACTCCCCACATTGCCCCCTAGAGTCCAGTATGTGGGCACAAGCATCCCTGTGGCGGGGCAGGAGGCACGTCTCATGGCACCCCTCTCCTCCCGCCCTGCAGTAATGACACTGTACCCATACACCCGCCAGAAGGTCAATGAACTCTCCTTCTCTGAGGGCACCATTATCTGCATCACCAGCCACCACTCCGATGGCTGCTGTGAGGGCATCGGCTCAGAGGGGTCTGGATTCTTCCCCGGGAACTATGTGCAGCCCAGCTGCTGACAACCTGGGATCTCTGGGATGCTGACCCAAGCACCACCTTGAGTGAGCCTCTTGAGTCCCACACCAAAGCCTGCTCCAGTCAAGAATGGACCAGTCTGGCATGCCTCCTGGGCTGTGAGCTGTGTCTGTTCCTTCCCCCCGTTGCAGTGGGAAGGCGTCCCAGTTGGAAGCATTGTGCTCTGTCAGTGGGAATGTAGAATGATACAGCTGCTCTGCAAAAGAATATGGCAATTTTTCAGATATTGAAAAATAGAATTACTACATGATCCAGGAATTGTACTATGAGGTATACCCAAAGGAATTGAAATCAGGGTCTTAAAGTAATATTTGTACTCCAGTGTTTAGAGCAGTAATAATCACAGTAGCTAAAATATGAAAGCAACCTAAGTGTTCATCCACTAGTTCCTGGATAAGCAAAGTGTGGTATACCCATATAATACAATATTATTCAGTGTTAAGAAGGAAAAGATCTAGGAATATGCTACAACATGGATGAATCCTGAGGAAATTTAGCTACCAAATATGCCATTTTTGTGACTTTTAGTGAGTCATAACAATGCAACTACTTATTTCAATTATATGGGGTACTTACTGTAGTCAAAACCATAGAAATTGGCAGGGTAATGATGCTTTTCAGGTGGTTATGGAACAAAAAGGAAAGTTATGTTTAAAGGATGTAGAGTTAAAGTTTTAAAACGTAGAAAAGAATTAGATAAATGGCGATGTTGATCGCCCAATAATATGAATGTATTTAATATCACTGAACGGTGTACTTTACAATAACTAACATGTTATATTTTATGTTATTTGATTTTACCAACATACAAAATTGGGAAAGAATGTAATATCAGGAAAGGGAGTGGCCCTGGGATACAGCAGAGAGTAATCAGAAGGGTGAGACACTGCATATGATGAAGAAGAAGAGGCGAGAGTTTTCATTGGCCAGAAGAGACTTTATAAAAAAGAAAAAAATACTCTGAGGGTGTATTAAATAGATATCTGTGGGTGTACTGCTATCTCCCCTGGGTTATCTTAAAGAGTCTTTAATAAAGTCCATAAGGCTTGTTGAGCCTTTTTTAAAAACTGGATTCCCTATGAGATAATTGGAGGGTGGTACTTACGTCTATGTCTACGTTGACAGATTTTTCAGGGAAGATGAACCTGAGAACAGTGGAGGTCCTGAGAGTGTAAGTACATGGAAATTGGAAAAAATAATAATAAAGGGAATTAGGAAAACTTTTGACTTCGAAGGTCATGTATTACTGAGTCAGACCTGAGGTTTCTAAGGAGTTATATACACAGTTGCTACTTGGATTGCTTGTTGATGAAGATCAGTGGAAAAACTAGAGTCGTTTCCAAGTGTAGGTAAGATATAATGAGAGCATGGAGGTGGGAAGTAGGGAGGCCCAGAGAAAAGTGGGAAGGTCATACTGGGTCAAGATGGTGGTGATATCCAGCAAAACGAATGGTAGGACAGACTATGGATTCACCTTTTTTATTTCGGCTCCCCACCTCATCCTTAATAATTCTTTGGGAATATTTCATTGCTCTGTGACGCAGGTACAGAATTCGAGTGAGGAGACTACACCCTCAGTGTCCAGCTGTCTGAATCCTCAGTGTGCTTCAAATGATGGAGAACTATTGCTTCTTTATGAGAAGAGTTAGTACTTCATAACTAAGCTTTAGCTGGAGCTTATGCAAGATTGATTCCACTTTATATATACTGTTGGCATGGAGGTTCCTCCTCCTCTTTTCTTGACCATTATGAAATGAATCTATATTTCTCAATGTTTGTGTATATAAGATAAATACATTAAGTAAAGGAATCTTATATATTGCTCCCTGCATAGTTTGCCCTTTCTTGTTTCTCTTTTACCTTTACTAAATTAACACAGGGAGAGACCGTGCAATGTTCTAATCAGGAGAGATTAGAACATCATATTTCTTGAGAGGTTGGTTGGACAGAGCAGGGGTCCCAGTGAGAATCAAAGCTTCTGTTTCTACTTGGAAGTGTACCTGTATAGAGTAGAGGGCTCCAGGAAATATCCTAGAATTTTGCAATGTCCCTGCGGGAGATCATTAAGAGAGGCAGGATCTGGTCCCAGATCAGTGTACTATGACATGTTTGTCAGTCATCTGGTGTGAGATTCTCAGAGCCAATCCCATATGGTAAGGCTGAGTGCAGAGTATGAAGAACCTGTGAAAGCCTTTGATTGAATGTTAAAGATGAAGCTCTGATTTTGGGGAGAATTTTCTTACCTGACTGAATGTCACCCTTCTGTGAGGATGAGATTCTGTGCTTTTCTTCTCTTGATGACCACTGACTGAAAATAATTAGAGGATCATGTCTAGACAGCATTCTTTATTTAATTTCTTAAAGAAGAAAACATAGAAAACATTTTTATCCACTTTCAAATTGAGGATCAAGGGGAATGACATCAGTGAAAATGTCAAAGTAGGGAGCTCTGGCTTGTGTCCATTGCCAGAAACACTGACATACTTGGTAAAACCTGTCAGAATGATCTTATCAACACATGTAAGTTTTCTTTTCTTTTCACCCTGTAGATTTATGTTTAACTGAAACTTAACTTACTACAGGATGTGGAGAATAAGCAGGGAAGTAGAAACTGTATTTCCTGATGAGAGAATCACTAAGTCACATTAGCTGTTCTGAGCTATGTCTTACTCACCGTGACTGTAATTAAAACAAACAAACAAACAAAACAATTTTTTTGTAAGTCAGTTCTGACATTTCCTCGTTAAAGACAAGGTAACAGATACAGATTTAGATCTACCAGAATTGAGCAAAATGTTGATTGTACCTGTGCTGAATATATGAGCATGACCTGCTACAAATCTTCATTATACTTATTGCCACAACTGACAAATTCCCTTTTGCCACTCCTGATATGTTGCATGTAAGGAATGCATAGGACACTAACCCCAGCTGGTCACAGGTAAACTCTGCCACGTGGATTGCTGCATGTTTTCCTGCTGGAAGACCACACATTCTCGAGTATCATGACTGCAGAGTATGTGGGCTCTTTTTTCTGGATAAAGGTTAGATAATCACCTAATTTTATGAGAAATATATAAATTGTATTTGCATATTCTTCAGGTTTGTATTTATCCATTCTCTTTCAAGTGCTAAGTGCAAATATTAAAGTGATCTCCAAGAGGGTGGTAAATAAGACAGCTACGTTTATGCTCCAAAATTAGCAATAAAGCATAATACAATTGTAAACACATTAATGTGTTATTAATATGTAGATACTTATGTAAATGCAATTTTAGTAATGCTTTGTGGAGAGCTTCAGAATCTAGCTGTTTAAAAAAAGAATAAGCAGTTCTTGAAACTCTCAGGGAATTATATAGAAGTCTTTGTGTCTATAAATATCAATCTGGAATAATGCATTTTCTCAGAAATGAACTAGGCATAAAATTGTAGGAAAAAACTTCATGAAATGAAAGAGCATGTGAGATGGACATACAAGAAAAAGAATATTCTCAGGGAATAATGAACAGTGTGAATTTCAGCAGAAGTGTAATAATACGGATTCAAAGAGTAAAACTTCGGAGAGCCTAATTATGAGTTCCTCATATTGCATCTTTGGAGAGACAGTAGTCATTTGGAATACGATGTTATAAGATGACGTTAACATACTTAAATACTTTCGTTTAGAAATGACCACTTAGAACCAGAATAAATGAAAGAGAGCACAAAATTATGTTTTTGTTGATTTTTGAAGATCTCAGGTGAGTGCTGATAATTTAAATATATATGATGTCGGGCTTCCCTGGTGGTGCAGTGGTTGAGAGTCCGCCTGCCGATGCAGGGGACACGGGTTCGTGCCCCGGTCCGGGAAGATCCCACATGCCGCGGAGCGGCTGGGCCCATGAGCCGTGGTCACTGAGTCTGCACGTCTGGAGCCTGTGCTCTGCAACGGGAGAGGCCACAACAGTGAGAGTTCCGTGTACCGCAAAAAAAAAAAAAAAAAAAAAAAAAAAAAAAAAAAAAAAAAAAAAAAAAAAAAAAAAAAAAAACATGATGTCTTTCACTGCAAAATAAAGGAGCTGTTATGGTGGAGGATTCCTGGACTGAATGTCAATATTATGACAATAGTATGAGTGTGTTCCGTGTTTGGGAATTACAATCATTGTTGCTTTTGTTGTGGTCATCCATTTACAATGTTTGTTGTCAGTTGATTTTTCTCTTGTAAAAATAAAATGCAGTCGTGTGTGTGGAAAAAAGAAAACATACGTGATGTCTTGATAAAGTTGTATGTAATTTGAGATCTGGCAAAAAGCATCTCTGTAATGCTAGGATGCTAATTGGGCATTTTTGCAAGAAAGAGACTTCAGGATGCAAATCTTGTGTCTCTAAGGTGGGAAACCAGTTCATGGTGGAATATTCTATTAAACTTGTGTGAGTGCAGAAATATTTCTTTGGAAGGAAGAGGTCACAAATCCCTTTTTAACAGTTAGTGGTTTATAGTATACTGAATGAGCAAAATGGGTATTTCTGAACTTTAGAAAAAAATAATATAGTTTTTCTGCATGTATATTATGCAGCTGATGTAGAATATCAAAAATTCTTTATTTTGAAAAACAATGTAATCAATTTGACATAATTCATATATATTGAACCTGTGGTACACACACACAATAAAACATACATTCAGAAAATCTTTTTCACTTAAGAAATATTTTCTAGTGTAGTTGATTTACAACATTGTGGTATTTTAAAATACATGTTTATTAGAGTATAATTGCTTTATAACACTGTATTAGTTTCTGCTTTACAACAAAGTGAATCACCTATATGTATACATATATCCCCATATACCCCCGTCTTGAGGCTCCCTCCCAGACTCCCTATCCCACCCCTGTGGGGGACATAAAGCACCGAGCTGATCTCCCTGTGCTATGCGGCAGCTTCCCACTAGCTCTTTTACATTTGGTCGTGTATATATGTCAGTGCTACTCTCTCACTACGTCCCTGTCTCCCCTTCAGCCCTGTGTCCTGAAGTCCATTCTCTACATCTGTGTCTTTATTCCTGCCCTGTCCCTAGGTTCGTCAGTACCATTTTTCTGAATTCCATATATATGTGTTCACATACGGTATTTGTTTTTCTCTTTCTGACGTACTTCACTCTGTATGACAGACTCTAGGTCCAACCACCTCACTACAAATAACTCAATTTTGTTCCTTTTTATGGTTGAGTAATACTCCATTGTATATATAGGCCACATCTTCTTTCTATATTCATCCGTTGATGGACATTTAGGTTGCTTCTATATCCTGGCTGTTGTAAATAGTGCTACAGTGAACATTGTGGTACATGTATCTTTTTGAATTATGGTTTTCTCCGGGTATATGCCCAGTAGTGGGATTGCTGGCTCATATGGTAGTTCTATTTTTAGCTTTTAAGGAACCTCCATACTGTTCTCCATAGTGGCTGTATCAGTTTACATTCCCACCAACTGTGCAGGAGGTTCCCTTTTCTCCACACCCTCTGCAGCCTTTATACATTGTTGTATTAATTTCATCTGTGCAGCAAAGTGATTCAGTTATATATATATATATATATATATATATATATATATATATATATATATATATATATATATATATTCTTTTCCATTATGGTTTATCACAGGATATTGAATATAGTTTCCTCTGCTATACAGTAGGTCTTTGTGGCTTGTCCATCCTATGGAGAATAGTTTGCTTCTGCTATTCCAAAACTCCTAATCTTTCCATCACTCTCTCCTTGGCAACCACAACTCTGTTTTCTATATCTGTGTGTTTGTTTCTGTTCTGCTGACATGTTCATTTGTGTCCTGTTTTCGATTCCACATGTAAGTGATATTATATGGTATTGGTGTTTTTCTTTATGACTTACCTCAGTTAGTATCATTATCTCTATGTCCATCCATGTTGTTGCAAATGGCATTATTTCATTCTTTTTTTGTGTCTGAGTAATATCTACTGTATACATATACCACACTTTCTTTATACATTCATTTTTCAATGAACATTTAGGTTGTTTCCATGTCTTGGTTATTATAAATACTGATGCAATGAACATAGGGTTTTATGTATCATTTTGAATTATAGTTTTGTCTAGATATATGTCCACAAGTGGGATTGCTAGATCATATGGCAACTCTCTTTATAGTTTTTTTGAGGAACCTCCATACTGTTTTCCATAGTGGCTGCACCAACTTACATGGCCACCAACAGTGTAGAGGGTTCCCTTTTCTCCATACCCCATCCAGCATTTGTTAATTGTAGATTTTTTTAATGATGGCCATTCTGATCAGTGTGAAGTGATACCTCATTGTAATTTGGATTTGCATTTCTCTAATAATTAGTGATGATGAGCATCTTTTCATGTACCTATTGGCTATCTGTATGTCTTCTTTGGAGAAATGTTTCTTTAGGTTTTCTACCCATTTTTCCATTGAGTTATTTGTTATTTTGTTATTGAGTTGTATGAGCTGTTTGTATAGTTTAGAAATTAAGCCCTTGTCAGTCTCATCATTTGCTAATATTTTCTCCCAGTCCATAGGTTGTATTTTCATTTTGATTATGGTTTCCTTTGCCGTGCAACAGCTTACAAGTTTTATTAGTTCCTGTTTCTTTTTTGCTTTTACAGTGTCCCCTACATATGAACAAGTTCTGTTCCAAGAGTGCGTTTGTAAGTCCCATTTGTTTGTAAGTCCAACAAAGTTAGCCTAGGTACCCAACTTACACAGTCGGCTCTATGGTATTATACTGTAAAAGGTTTATAATACTCTTCACACAAACAATACATAAAAAACAAACACAAAAATAAAGAAAACATGTTTAATCTTACAGTACAGTAACTTGAAAAGTACAGTAATACAGTACAACAGCTGGGATACTCGGGCTGGCATCGAGGGAACAGGCGAGAAGAGTTACTGATTAGAGGAGGGAGAGGAGGTGGGAGAAGGTAGAGGTGAAGGATTATCAGCAGTAGGAGACAGGGCAAGCTGCCATTTCACTCATACCTGACGTTGATGGCACAAGTTCTGGTTCCTTGCTGGATTTAATTCTATCTACCCTCTTGAAAAAATGATCCATTGATGTCTGAGTCGTAGCTCTCTTTTTCTCATCATAGATGACAAGGTAGCACTGGATTTCATTCTGAATGGCTGCTGCCACCTTTGGGTACCATTCTAGGTTCGGGTCCAGTGCCTCAAAAACTAACAGTGCTTCCTCAAATAAAGAAGATTCCCTTGCCATTTTCTGTGTTGTGAATCTCTTCAGTTCTTCAGTTACTTCTTCTTCCTCCTGTCCCTCTTCATCCTTTCCCTGCACCTCGAATTCCATCAGTAAGCTCCTCATGTTGCACAGCAAGGAGTTCAATGAAATCGTCTTCTTGCAGATCTAGCTCCAGCTTCTCACTGAGGGTCACTACGTTGCTGAAGACCTCTTCAGACTTCTGATCTACCTTCTCAAATCCACAAACATCATGAACAAACTGTGGGCAAACGTTCTTCCAAACCCCATTCATGGTGACCACCATACCCTCACACCATGCAAAGTCAGTGTTTTTATGGTCTTGTAGATGTTATAGTCCTTCCAAAGTTGTCCCTAGGTTGTTCCTGATTTGTCATTTACCTTTACTGCCTGACAAAAAGTGTGAAATAAATAATATTTCTTGAAAGTCGCTCTAACTCCCTGGTCCATAGGTTGGATGAACAACGTAGTATTCGGTGACAGATGCACTACTTTGACGTTTGGATGAAAGTCATCCATGGATGGGGGGGTGGCCCAGAGCATTGTCTAGCAGCAAAAGAATGTTCTTCTGGGACGTCCTTCTCCGAGCAATATTTCTCTACGTCTGGGATAAAGTGGTGGAAAACCAGTCCTGGAACGTGGCCTGTGTAATACAGGATTTGGGGTTACTCTTCCACACAACAGGAAGAGAGCCCTTGGCTATGTTTTTAAGGGTTCTTGGGTTCTCTGAATGATAAACTAAGAGAGACTTCAGCTTCAATTCACCGGAAGCATTGTCACCAAACAACAGTTAGCCTATCCTTTGCTGCTTTACAGCCCGGCATCAACTTTTCCTTCTTACTGATGTAACTTCGGTCTGGCATCCTCTTCCAGTACAGTTGTGTCTCATCCACATTAAAAACCTGGTTGGGTAAATACACACCATCATCAATAATTTCTCGAAGTGTTTCAGGAAGTTCCTGGACAGCTACCCTATCTGCACTTGCTGCCTCTCCACTTACTTTTACATTGTGAAGGTTGGCTCTAGCCTTGAACCGATGAAACCAGCCATGGCTGGCATTAAAAGATGTGCCCTCTGATTCTTTGCCGTGTTTCTTCTTCAAGTCTTCATAAAGTCTTTCAGCTTTCTCTTGAATCAGCATTAAGCTGAGTAGGACTCAGCGCTGATGTTGATCCTGCATCTGCACACTGAGAAGTTTCTCCATCTCCTCCATCACTTTTCCATGCTTCTTCAATATTTTGTCAACATCATCAGCACAGCAGACTTCACATGTTCCATGATCTTTTCCTTGTTCTTTAGATTCGTGCTAATGATTGAATGATTCATGTTATAAGAATGAGCGATGTCTAACATGTTTTTGCCTCGCTCCACTCTCTCAATTACTTTCACTTTTGTTTCCATCATTATCTCTTGGCCCTTCTTAACAGTACCAGCTACATCACCGCTGCTTTTACGCTTGCTTCCAGACATCTTGGGCTTGAAATAAAGGTACTGTACTACTGTACTTTACACAGTACTGTAAAGAACACAAAAGCACAACCACTTATAGAGGATGCAAGCAGATGACAATGTATGCCAGACACGTGAACTAACTTACATGCGAATTGGATGTGCAAATGGACGTTTGCACCTTTGAAAGCTTGCAACTTAAAGGTTCGTATGTAGTTGACTTACTGTATTTGTATTGCCTAGGGAGAACTACCTAGGAAAACTGTGGTATGATTTATGTCAGAGAATGTTTGGCTTATGTTCTCTTCTAGGAGTTTTAAGGTGTCCTATCTTATATTTCAGTATGTAAGCCATTTTGAGTTTATTTCTGTGTATGGTGTGAGGGTATGTTCTGACTTCACTGATTTGAATACGGCTGTCCAACTTTCAAAACACCACTTGCTGAAGAGACTATCTTTTCCCCATTGTATATTCTTGCCTCCTTTGTCGAAGGTTAATTGACCATCAGTGTGTGGGTTTATTTCTGGGCTCTCTATTCCATTCCAGTTATCCATGTATCTCTTTCTGTGCCAATACCATGTGGTTTTGATTACTGTAACTTTGTAGTATTGTCTGAAGTTTAGGAGGGTTATGCCTCCTGCTTTGTTCTTTTTCCTCAGGATTGTGTTGACCATTCTCACTTTTTATGGTTCCAGATACATTTTAGGATTATTTGTTCTAGTTCTGGGGAAAGTGTCATGGGCAATTTAATAGGGATCACATTAAATCTGTAGATTGCTTTGGGTAGTATAGCCATTTTAACAGTTTTAATTCTTCCCATCCAAGAGCATGGGATGTCTTTCCATTTCTCTGAATCATCTTCAGTTTCCTTTACTAATGTTTTGTAGTTCTCAACATATAAGTCTTTCACCTCCTTGGTGAGGTTTATTCCTAAGTATTTTATTTTCTTCATGCCATTTTAAAAAGGATTGCTTCTTTACATTTCCTTTCTGATATTTCATTGTTAGTGTAAAGAAATGCAACCAGGGACTTCCCTGGTGGCTCCATGGTTGAGAATCCACCTGCCAATACAAGGAGCATGGGTTTGAGCCCTGGTGCAGGAAGATCTCACATGCCGTGGAGCAACTAGACCTGTGTGCCACAAGTACTTAGCCTGTACACTAGAGCCTGTGAGCCACAACTACTGAGCCCATGTGCCACAACTACTTAAGCCCGCATGCCTAGAGCCCATGCTTTGCAATAAGAGAAGCCACTGCAATGAGAAGCCTGTGAACCACAACAAAAACTAGCCCCCACTGGCCACAACTAGAGAAAGCCTGTGCACAGCAATGAAGACCCAATGCAGCCAGAATAAATTTAAAAAAGAAAAAGAAAAACCAAGAAATGCAACCAGTTTATGTATGTTAATCTTGTATCCTGCTAATTTGCTGAATTTGTTTATCAGTTCTAGTAGATTTTGTGTGGAACTTTTAGAGTTTCCTTTATATATATATATTATCATGTCATCTGCACATAATGACAACTTTACCTCTTCCCTTCCTATGTGGTTAGATTTTATTTCTTTTCCTTGTCTGATTGTTGTAGCTAGGACTTCCAATACTATGTTGAAGAGAAGAGGTGAGAGTGGGCATCCTTGTTCCAGATTTTAGGGGGAAGGCTTTCAGCCTGTGAACAGAGTATTATATTGGTTGTGGGTTTGTCATAAATAGCTTTTATTATGTTGAGATATGTTTCCTCTATACCCACTTTGGTAAGTGTGTTTTTGTTTTTGTTTTTTGCAGTACGCGGGCCTCTCACTGTTGTGACCTCTCCCATTGCGGAGCACAGGCTCCGGACACGCAGGCTCAGTGGTCATGGCTCACGGGCCCAGCCGCTCCGCGACATGTGGGATCTTCCCGGACTGGGGCACGAACCCGTGTCCTCTGTATCGGCAGGCAGACTCTCAACCACTGCGCCACCAGGGAAGACCTGGTAAGTGTTTTTATCATGAATGGATGTTGAAGTTTTTCAAATGCTTTTGCAGCATCTATTGAAATGATCATTTGTTTTGTGTTTTTCCTTTGTTGATGGGGTGTATCATGTTGATTGATTTGCATATGTTGAAACAACTTTGTGACACTGGGGAGAATCAAATTTGGTCATGGTGTATGATCCTCTTATGTGTTGTCGGATTCGATTTTCTAAAATTCAGTTGAGAATTTTTGCATCTATATTTATCAAAGATATTGGCCTGCAATTTTCTTTTTTTGGTAGTGTCTTTCTCTGAGTGTTTTTTTTTAAGTATTTATTAAATTTGTTCCAATATTGCTTCTGTTTTATGTTTTGGTTTCTTGTTTGTTAGGCATGTGGGATCTTAGCTCCACCATGAGGGATTGAACCTTCCCCCCCTGCACTGGAAGGCGAAATCTTAACTGCTGGACAACCAGAAAAGTCCTCATCTGTTTGTTTGTTTGTTTGTTTAATAAATTTCTCTCTTTCTTTCTTTTTGGATGCATTGGGTGTCCGTTGCTGTGCATGGGCTCTCTCTAGTTGTGGCGAGTGGGGGCTTCTCTTCATTGTGGTGTACAGGCTGTTCATTGCAGTGGCTTCATTTGTTGCAGAGCATGGGCTCTAGGTGCGTGGGCTTCAGCAGTTATGGCTATCAGGCTCAGGAGTTGTGGCTCCTGGGCTGTAGAGTGCAGGCTCAGTAGTTGTGGCACACAGGCTTAGTTGCTCCACGGCATGTGGGATCTTCCCAGACCAGGGCTCGAACCTATGTCCCCTGCATTGTCAGATGGATTCTTAACCACTGTGCCACCAGGGAAGTTCCCCCCCCCATCTGTTTTTGATATCACGGTGATGGTGGCTTCATAGAATGTCTTTGGAAGTATTCCTTACTCTTCAATCTTTTCGAAGAGTTTGAGAAGAATCAGTGTAAGTTTTGCTTTGTATAGTTGGTAGAATTTGCCTGTGAAACCATCTGATACTGGACTATTGTTGGTAGGGAGTTTTTTTTAAATTACAGATTCTATTTTGCTTTTAGTGATCAGTATGTTCAAGTTATCTATTGCTTCTTGACTCAGTTTTGTTCAGCTGTAAAAAAACAACATATATTTTTAGGTTATGTTAGCACCTAAATACTTACCATGTATTAGACCACAAAAGAATGAAGAAAAAAATATTAAAATATCTTTTCAAATAGAAAAAGTATTGAAATATTTTTGAGAAATTGGGATAATAATACTAATTACAATAATGACAAATTGTTCTGAACTTAGACTACTTTATCTAAGATGCTTATTATATGCTTATTATAAGCATGATATTATATGCTTATTGTTTTAAAATACATGGAATGTTTTCTCCTTTCTAACGTAATTCTTTTATTTTACCTGTATATTGTGAAAAAAAAAATTTAGTTGCAATAATATAAAAAAATTACACTTTAATAGGAGATATTAATCCAGTTACATTTACTATAGAACTGAAAATACTTAGGTTTAGAGTTACCATGTTATTGAGTGCTCTTTATTATTTATTTATTTTCAAAAAAGATTTAATTTGGGGGTGCATAAATTATTTATTTATTTATTTATTTATGTCATCTTATTGGACTATAATTGCTTTACAATGGTGTGTTAGTTTCTGCTTTATAACAAAGTGAACAACCTATACATATGCATATATCCCCATATCTCCTCCCTCTTGCATCTCCCTCCCACCCTCCCTATCCCACCCATCTAAGTGGTCACAAAGCACTGAACTGATCTCCCTGTGCTATGCAGCTGTTTTTACTATCTATTTTACATTTGGTAGTATATATAAGTCCATGCCACTCTCTCACTTCATCCCAGCTTACCCTTCCCCCTCCCCATGTCCTGAAGTCCATTCTCTATGTCTGTGTCTTTATTCCTGTCCTGCCCCTAGGTTCTTCCGAACCATTTTTTTTCTTTTTGTTTAGATTCCATATATATGTGTTAGCATACAGTATTTGTTTTTCTCTTTCTGACTTACTTCACTCTGTATGACAGACTATAGGTCCATCCACCACACTACAAATAACTCAATTTCATTTTTTATGGCTGAGTAATATTCCATTTTATATTGAAGATGTGCAACATCTTCTTTATCCATTCATCAGTTGATGGACCCTTAGATTTCTTCCATGTCCTGGCTATTGCAAATAGAGCTGCAATGAACATTGTGGAACATGACTCTTTTTGAATTATGGTTTTCTCCAGGTATATGCCCGGTAGTGGGATTGCTGTGTCATATGGTAGTGGTAGTTCTATTTTTAGGTTTTTAAGGAACCTCCATACTGTTCTCAATAGTGGCTGTATCAATTTACACTCCCACCAATGGTGTAAGAGGGATCCCTTTTCTCCACACCTCTGAAGCATTTATTATTTGTAGATTTTTTTTTTTGATGATGGCCATTCTTACCTGTGTGTGGTGATACCTCATTGTAATTTTGATTTGCATTTCTTTAATGATCAGTGATGTTGAGCATTCTTTCATGTGTTTGTTAGCAGTCTGTATATCTTCTTTGGAGAAATGTCTATTTAGGTCTTCTGCCCATTTATGGATTGGGTTGTTTGTTTTTTTGATATTGATCTGCATGGGCTGCTTGTACAGTTTGGAGATTAATCCTTTGTCAGTTGCTTCATTGGCAAATATTTTCTCCCATTCTGAGGGTTGTCTTTTCGTCTTGTTTACATTTTCCTTTGCTGTGCAAAAGCTTTTAAGTCTCATTAGGTCTCATTAGTTTATTTTTGTTTTTATTTCCATTTCTCTAGGAGGTGGGTCAAAAAGGATCTTGCTGTGATTGATGTCATAGAGTGTTCTGCCTATGTTTTCCTCTAAGAGTTTGATAGTGTCTGGCCTTACATTTAGGTATTTAATCCATTTTGAGCTTATTTTTGTGTATGGTGTTAGGGAACCTTCTAATTTCATTATTTTACCTGTAGCTGCCCAGTTTTCCCCGCACCACTTATTGAAGAGGCTGTGATTTCCCTATTGTATACTCTTGCCTCCTTTATCATAAATAAGGTGACCATATGTGTATGGGTTTATCTCTGGGCTTTCCCTCCTGTTCCATTGATCTATATTTCTGTTTTTGTGCCAGTACCATACTGTGTTGATTACTGTAGCTTTGTAGTATAGTCTGAAGTCTGGGAGTCTGATTCCTCCAGCTTTGTTTTTCTTCTCAAGATTGCTTTGGCTGTTCAGGGTCTTTTGTGTTTCCATACAAATTGAGAAATTTTTTGTTCCAGTTCTCTGAAAAATGCCATTGGTAGTTTGATAGGGATTGCATTGAATCTGTGGATTGCTTTGGGTGGTATAGTCATTTTCACAATGTTGATTCTTCTAATTCAAGAACATGGTATATCTCTCTATCTGTTTGTGTAATCTTTAATTTCTTTCATCAGTGTCTTATAGTTTGTTGAGTAAACGACTTTTGTTTCCTTAGGTAGGTTTATTCCTAAGTATTTTATTCTTTTTGTTGCAGTGGTAAATGGGAGCGTTTCCTCAATTTCTCTTTCAGATTTTTCATCTTTAGTGTATAGGAATGAAAGAGATAACTGTACATTAACTTTGTACACTGCAACCTTACCAGATTCATTGATCAACTCTAGTCGGTTTCTGGTAGCATCTTTAGGATTCTCTATGTACAGTATCATGTCATCTGCAAACAGTGAGAGCTTTACTTCTTCTTTTCTGATTTGGATTCCTTTTATTTCTTTTTCTTCTCTGGTTGCTGTAGCTAAAAATTCCACAAGTGTGTTGAATGATAGTGGTGAGAGTGGGCACCCTTGTCTTGTTCCTGACCTTGGTGGAAATGGTTTCACTTTTTCAGCATTGAGAACGATGTTGGCTGTGGGTTTGTCATATATGGCCTTTATTATGTTGATGAAAGTTTCCTCTATGCCTACTTTCTGGAGTTTATTTTTGTTATCATAAATGGGTGTTTAATATTGTCAAAAGCCTTTTCTATGTCTGTTGAGATGACCATATCGTTTTTATCCTTCAGTTTTTTAATATGGTGTATCACATTGATTTGCATGTATTGAAGAATCCTTGCATCCCTGGGATAAACCCCACTTGATCTTGGTGTATGATCCTTTTAATGCACTGTTGGATTCTGTTTGCTAGTATCTTGCTGTGGATTTTTGCATCTATGTTCATCAGTGATATTGACCTGTAGTTTTCTTTCTTTGTGACATCTTTGTCTGGTTTTGGTATCAGGGAGATGGTGGTCTCATAGAATAAGTTTGGGAGAGTTCCTCCCTCTGTTATATTTTGGAAGAGTTTGAGAAGGATAGGTGTTAACTCTTCTCTAAATGTTTGATAGAATTTGCCTGTGAAGCCATCTGGTCCTGGGCTTTTGTTTGATGGAAGATTTTTAATCACAGTCTCAATTTCAGTGCTTGGGATTGGTTTGTTTATAGTTTCTATTTCTTCCTGGTTCAGTCTTGAAAGTGTGTGCTTTTCTAAGAATTTGTCCATTTCTTCCAGATTGTCCATCTTATTGGCATATAGTTGCTTGCAGTAATCACTCATGATCCTCTGTATTTCTGCAGTGTCAGTTGTTACTTCTCCTTTTTCATTTGTAATTCTATTGATTTGAGTCTTCTCCCTTTTTTTCTTGATGACTCTGGCTAATGGTTTGTCAATTTTGTTTATCTTCTCAGAGAACAAGCTTTTAGTTTTTTTTGATCTTTGCTGTTGTTGCCTTCATTTCTTTTTCATTTATTTCTGATCTGAACTTTATGATTTCTTTCCTCTCCTGACTTTGTTTTTTTTTTCTTTCTTTCTCTAATTGCTTTAGGTGTAAGCTTAGCTTGTCTATTTGAGATGTTTCTTGTTTCTTGAGGTAGGATTGTATTGCTATAAACCTCCCTCTTAGAACTGCTTTTGCTGCATCCCATAGGTTTTGGGTCGTCATGCTTTCATTGTCATTTGTTTCTAGATATATTTTTATTTCCTCTTTGATTTCTTCAGTGATCTCTTGGTTATTAAGTAGTGTAATGTTTAGCGTCCATGTGTTTGTATTTTTTACAGTTCTTTTCCTGTAATTGATATCTAGTCTGATAGCATTGTGGTCGGAAAAGATACTTGATACGATTTCAATTTTCTTAAATTTACCAAGGCTTTTTTTGTGACCCAAGATATGATCTATCCTGGAGAATGTTCCACGAGCACTTGAGAAAAAGTGTATTCTGTTGTTTTTGGATGGAATGTCCTATAAATATCAATTAAGTCCATCTTGTTTAATGTATCATTTAAAGCTTGTGTTTCCTTATTTATTTTCATTTTGGATGATCTGTTCATTGGTGAAAGTGGGGTGTTAACGTCCCCTACTATGATTGTGTTACTGTCGATTTCCCCTTTTATGGCTGTTAGCATTTGCCTTATGTATTGAGGTGCTCCTATGTTGGGTGCATAAATATGTACAATTGTTATATCTTCTTCTTGGATTGATCCCTTGATCATTATGTAGTGTCCTGCTTTGTCTCCTGTAATAGTCTTTATATTAAAGTATTTTTTGTCTGATATGAGAATTGCTACTCTAGCTTTCTTTTGATTTCCATTTGCATGGAATATCTTATTCCATCCCCTATCTTTCAGTCTGCATGTGTCTCTAGGTCTGAAGTGGTTCTCTTGTAGAACGCATATTTACTGGTCATATTTTTGGATCCATTCAGCCAGTCTGTGTCTTTTGGTGGGAGCATTTATTCCATTTACATTTAAGGTAATTATTGATATGTATGTTCTTATTAGCATTTTCTTAATTGTTTTGGGTTTGTTATCGTAGGTCTTTTCCTTCTCTTGTGCTTCCTGCCTAGAGAAGTTCCTTTAGTATTTGTTGTAAAGCTGGTTTGGTGGTGCTGGATTCTCTTAGCTTTTGCTTGTCTGTAAAGTTTTTAATTTCTCTGTCAAATCTGAATGAGATCCCTTCTGGGTCGAGTCATCTTGGTTGTAGTTTTTCCCCTTTCATCACTTTAAATATGTCCTGCCAGTCCCTTCTGGCTTGCAGAGTTTCTGCTGAAAGATCAGCCGTTAACCTTATGGGGATTCCCTTGTATGTTATTTGTTGTTTTTCCCTTGTTGCTTTTAATATATTTTCTTTGTATTTAATTTTTGATAGTTTGATTAATATATGTTTCAGCATGTTTCTCCTTGGGTGTATCTTGTATGGGACTCTCTGCACTTCCTGGACTCGATTAATGATTTCCTTTCCCATATTAGGGAAGTTTTCAACTATTATCTCTTCAAATATTTTCTCAGTCTCTTCCTTTTGGTCTTCTACTTCTGGGACCCCTATATTCGAATGTTGGTGTGTTCAATGTTGTCCCAGAGGTATCTCAGATTGTCCTCAATTCTTTACATTCTTTTTTCTTTATTCTGCTCTGTGGTAATTTTTTCTACTATTTTGTCTTCCAGATCATTTATCCATTCTTCTGCCTCAGTTATTCAGCTGTTGTTTCCTTCTAGAGCATTTTTAATTCCATTTATTGTGTTGTTCATCATTGTTTGTTTGCTGTTTAGTTCTTCTATGTCCTTGTTAAACGTTTCTTGTACATTCTCCATTCCAGTTCTAAGATTTGGGATCATCTTTATTATCATTACTCTGAATTCTTTTTCCGGTAGACTGCCTATTTCCTCTACATTTGTTTGTTCTGGTGGGATTTTACCTTGCTCTTTCATCTGCTGCTGTGTTTCTATGTCTTCTCATTTGTCTTTGGGGACTGTGTTTGCGGTCTCCTTTTCACAGGCTGAAGATTCGTAGTTCCCATTGTTTTTGGTGTCTATCCCCAGTGGCTAAGGTTGGTTCAGTGGGTTGTGTAGGCTTTCTGGTGGAGGGGACTGGTGCCTGTGTTCTGCTGGGTGTGTCTGGATCTTGTCTTTCTGGTTGACAGGTCCACATCCAGTGGTGTGTTTTGGGGTGTCTGTGGCCTTATTATGATTTTAAGCAGCCTCTCTGTTAATGGGTGGGACTGCATTCCTTTCTTGCTAGTTGTTTGGCATGGGATGTCCAGCACTGGATCTTGCTGGTCTCTGAGTGGAGCTGGGTCTTAGCGTTGAGACGGATATCTCTGGGAGGCTATCGCCGTTTGATATTACAAGGTGCTGGAGGTCTCTGGTAGACGAATATCCTGAACTCGGCTCTCCCAACTCAGAGGCACAGGCCTGACACCCGGCCGGAGCACCAAGACCCTGTCGGCTACATGGCTGGGGGTGAGAGCAAGAGGTAGCTTTGGTACATCTCAAAGACCACCAATGAGATTCACTGACCATTTTCTCTCCAGAAGTGAAGAAAACAAAATTCAGTCTTCGGCTACTCAGCCACTTTGGAAGCCAGCCTCCAAGATGGCCCTAATTATCCCCTAATTATCTCCCTGTCTTCATGTAACTGTGTGGCTCCTCGTACTTGAAAAGGGCTGACTGTTTAATAAGAAATTGCAGAAATGACAAAGTGCAGCTTCCAAAGTTATAAAAGACATTGCAGCTTCTGCTTTGGTTTCTGCTAGATCACTCATCCTGGGGTAAGCCAGCTGCCATGTCATGAGGACACTCAAGCAGCCCTAAGGAGAGATCCATGTGGCAAGGAACTGAGGCCTCTTTCCTAGAGCCACGTGAGTGACTCATCTCAGAAGTCAAAAAAATTAATTTTATTTATTTTGGTTGTGTTGGGTCTTCGTTGCTGCACAAGTTTTCTCTAGTTCTGTCAAGCTGGGGTTACTCATCGTTGTGGTGCACAGGCTTCTCCTTGCGGTCGTTTCTTTTGTTGTGGAGTATGAGCTCTAGGTGCACGGGCTTCAGTAGTTGTGTCATGCAGGCTCAGTAGTTGTTCCTTGCAGGCTCTAGAGCACAGGCTCAGTAGTTGTGGCACACGGGCTTAGTTGCTCTGAGGCATGTGGGATCTTCCCAGACCAGGGATTGAACCCCTGTCCCCTGCATTGGCAGGCAAATTCTTACCCACTGTGCCACCAGGGAAGTCCAGTGTGCTCTTTTTTAAACCTAGTCTGTTTTCATTATTTTCTATCTTATCAATTCAGTATTAAATAAAAAAATAATACTCCTTTCTACCTCTCCTGTTTGAGGATTATGTATGAAGAAGTATGTCTTATTTATTAATCTCAAATTTTCACCTTACTTTTAAGAAGTAATCACAATGTCAACTATTCAATACCTTTCACTTCCACCTTGAAAAGCATGGATATTAAAGTGCTAATATAATTAACTTCCCTAGTCTATCATTTTTACTTTTTGTTATGTATAAAAAAGAACTAAAACATGCATGGTTTGTAAGGAAATGACAAATTTCAGAAAATTCAGAATCTGAATACACTCTATACTTAACTTCTAGATAAAGACACAGAAAATTGCCAGATACTCAGAGGCCCCCTGGTCCCATTCTAGTGACTCCCCTTAAGGATTAATATTATTCTTGTATCTAACAAAAAGATCATGTTACCTGTATTTTGTATTTTATATAAATGTTATGGCACAGTAAAATCACTTTTGGATTGGGCTTTTTTAGTTTATGTTGCTTGTGAATATGCCTATATGGTTGCCTGTTGTGATCATACATTGCCACTGTTGCATAAGATTCCATAGTGTAAATATTTAACTATTAATTAATTTATTCCATTGTGTATTACAATATGAGTGATTTTCAGTTTGTGTCTATTGAGAATAGCACTGGTATATAAATTCTAGAACTTGAGCTTTGGTGGTGTGTGTATAAATTATTGTTCAATATACATGTAGTAATAAAATTTTTGAGTCATAATTTTCATGTGTTTATGTTTTTAGATATTTCTAAATATTTTCAAAACATTTGTATGATTTTTCCTTTTTTTTACATCTTTATTGGAGTATAACTGCTTCACAATGGTGTGTTAGTTTCTGCTCTATAACAAAGCAAATCAGTTATACATATACATATGTTCCCATATTTCTTCCCTCTTGCATCTCCCTCTCTCCCACCCTCCCCATCCCACCCCTCTAGGTGGTCACAAAGCACTGAGCTGATCTCCCTGTGCTATGCAGCTGCTTCCCACTAGCTATCTATTTTACGTTTGATAGTGTATATATGTCCATGTCACTCTCTCGCTTTGTCACAGCTTACCCTTCCCCCTTCCCATATCCTCAAGTCCATTCTCTAGTAGGTCTGTGTCTTTATTCCTGTCTTACCCCTAGGTTCTTCATGACATTTTTTTCTTAAATTCCATATATATGTGTTAGCATACGGTATTTGTCTTTCTCTTTCTGACTTACTTCACTCATTTGTATGATTTTTCATCCTCAGCAGCAGTGAATGAGATTCAAGGATTATACACATTCTTGTCAAACTTGATAATACCTGTCATTTTCATTTGAACTTTCTGGTTGGCGAGTGATAATTCCAGGTATCACTTTTTTTCATTTAATTGACTACTAAGAAGCCAAGTTCTTTTGATATGTTTACTTAACATTCTGTACTCTCTTTTTTGAAATATCTTTTGGTATATTTTCCCCATTTTTGCTATTACATTATCTTCTTATTGAAGACTTATTTTTTTTAATATCTGAAGACTTCTTATTTAGGAGTTTTTAAAATATGCTTGCTATGAGTTCTTCTCTCTTCTGTCTCTCCTTCTCTTTAGATGAGTGTCAGTTTTTAATGTTAATAACATCTAATTAGTTATTTTCCTATTTGTTTATTTATTTAGTCTTATTTCTATTTATTTATGTAGTCTTCTTATTTGTAACAGAACACATTACTTATTCTAAACCACAACTATGTTTTTTGTTTCTTCAGTAAATCTAATTATTAAGCTTTAAATTTAAGTTAACTTTCTAAACTAAATATGTTGCATCATAGTGAGTATTAATTTTTCTATGACAGCTGAAAGGTTACATTTATTCAGAAAATGTTGTATTCAGCTTTCTTTTCATTTGTTCCTACTTCTCATTGACTCACAGAGGTAAACATCACTTCATCCATGGATCTGACTTTTCTCTGATTTCTCATGGTCATTCTCACTAATTCGTCTTGCCTCCTGAAATCTTTAGCAATCCCATTATTCCACAGAAGCAAAAACCTTCCTTGGGCCTTTTTCCTCAAAAGATTGATTATTCCAACATTTTAAATGGGAGATTACAATAGGTTAGGAGAAAATGCCACAAGGATCTCTCATATTTTTTTCACATCTTGTATCAGCCTCTGATTGCACTCTGTGTTCAAAGATTTTTGTACAACACATTGATGGAAGATGCCAGTTGCTTCTCTCCTTGGGGCAAAAGACATATTAATTACCTGACAAGTAAAATAAAGACAGTGTCTTGCTCTGCTCAAACGTTGGACAGGATTGCTTGCATCCTAATTTAAAAGTTTCAGATGACTGAAGCTTAAGATTCCTAAGCTTTATATGGACAGCACCCAACAGGAGTGCTTTACATAACCTCATGAGACTTTTGTGTGCAAGTGGAACAGATAAAAATATAAAACTCTTGCTGTCTTTTTGTGTCATAAAAATGATTTTTTGTCTCATTTAAAATCTTTTTTTCTAAAATCCAAAAACGTGTCAAGCTAAAATATAGGAATTTCAAATATGGTAAAATCTAAGACCCTTCAAATTCCTTTCCAGTTTTGTTGATGATGGGATGCCGTCAGAGATATGACTTCATTAAACACAATAGGTAAGATTCCTTCATAGGCCTGATTGGGGAATATGAAAATAATCCCTGGAAAAATCTGGACATTTTCTAGTTCTCAAGTATTGGTTAAGATGGTAGAAAGCGCCCTTCATTGTCCTATATGTGAATGCAGATCAATTGAGAGAGGTGGGGATAAAACAAGCAGCCTAAATATCCTTTATGTTTGTTGTACTACTAGTAGAAAGAGGAAGGCTTAACATGTCACCATGGTTGATATAACATATAAGCTGCTTGAAACTACACAGAAATATACCTGCTTGTATTTTCTGTGCAGTTACTCTCTCTTTTGTTCCCTGATACCTCCCTCAACTTATGTACCAACTCCAGCAGCATTAAGCAGAAATCCAAAGAAATCTATTCTTTGGAATTATGAGGAAGGGAAGACTCGAAAATTTTATAGCATGCTCTATACAAATATACACGTCACCATCCTTATCTATGTCATGCCATGCATGGAGGGTCAGTAGCTTCAGGGGATTCTGGAAGCACCAAGGTCTGTGGGGTTAATCACAGCTGCATTCATGGGTAGGAAAAGAGAAGGACCTTATCTTGGTCACTTTCTCAATGCTAGTAGCTACAAAAAGAAGAGGACAGCAGACATCTTAGGGAGAAGAGCCAACATTAAATGAAATGTCCTAATTACTCTAGGGAACCTCTCATGATAGCCTCCCATAGCTCCTCGAATCCCTACATACTTTCACAAGGGATAGTGTAATATTACTGGAGCGTGTGACTGCAGATTAACATTATTTTTTGTTGAAAAAAATAAAAGTAGGTTCAAATGATAGGGTTTGAAAAGGGTTCTCAATGCGAGGGAAACTATTGTAACAATGTGGACAGAACCCTTTGGATGGATTCATCATGTTTTTGTTTTTGTTTTCTTGCTGCTTCAGAATCTGTAGTAGAGATTGGTGTGTTCCATGATGCAGTCCCGCTTCTTATAAGTTTTAGATGGAATACCCCATTAGGAAGAAGTGCACATAAGGAAGATTAGTGAGTCAAACTCCTCTGCCCTCTGTCAGCAGTGGGTGCAAAGGGACTTAGACCAAGTGCTTTCATCCTTTGATGTGCAAAGTTTTTACTATATAAATGATGTTTTGTTTGTTTGCAAGTCAGGAGCCTTGGTCTCAATATCCCTGTTTAAAAAGTGTTGTCACATGTCTGCCAGAAAGAATTGGTGACGATACTGGAAAAAATTGAGAGTTATCCTTAACAATTAAGGGTTTTGTAGCAACTAGAGACTGTTATACTGAGTGAAGCAAGTCAGACACAGAAAGACAGATATCATTTGATATTGCTTATGTGAGGAATCTAAAAAAGGAAAAACAAGGTACAAATGAACTAATTTACACAACAGAAATAGAGTCATGGATATAGAAAACAAACTTATGGTTACCAGAAGATAAGTGGGGAAGGGATAAATTGGGAGATTGGGACTGACCTATACACACTATAAAATAGATAAGTATTGGTAAGGACCTGCTTTATAGCACAGGGAACACTACTCAATGGTGTGTACTGGCATATACGGGAAAAGAATCTTAAAAAAACAGCAAGGGTTTTGTGATTATATAATAAATATAAATGTGCAAACCTTTAACATGAAAGGAAAAATCAGTTAATTCTGTGGTCCCTGTTATGGTGTAAACATTTTGTACCTCTCATTTTAAAATTTTGAAACACAGCTCCCATGTTGATGGTACTAGGAGGTGGAGCTTTTGGGAGGTGATTAGGTCACGAGGCCAGAGAACTCAAACATGGGATTAATGACCTAATAAATGTAGCACACAGAAGATCTCATGCCTATCACATGATATCATTGACGAGCGAAAAGACACACGTTATGAACCAGATATTGTTCCCTCACCAGATACAGATACAGCTGGCAACTTGTTCTTTTTTAAAAATTAATTAATTAATTAAAATTATTAATTAAAATTAATTAATTAAACAATAAATGCTGAAAGGTTTTAGAGAACGGTGTACTCTCTAGCTGCTGGTGAGATGTAAAGTGGTAACAGCCAATAATGAGAACAGAAAGGAGCTGCGTTTAAAAGTAAAAATTGAGCCACCATTCCATTCAGCAGGCCCACCGCTGAGCCTCTCACCTGAGAAGTCCAGAGTCGAGAAGGCACAGACTTCAACAGCTGCACTGCAGGAATTTTCACAATAGTCAAGACACATAAGCAACCAAAATGTACATCACCAGATGAGTGGAAAAAGAAGAAGTGGTCCATGTACACAATGGAATATTAGCCATGGAAAACAATGAAACACTGCTCTTTGAGGCACCATAGATGAGCCTAGAGATAATCACAGAACATGAGGTAAGTTGGAAAGCAAAAGACATATCCTATGATATCACTTATAGGCGTTATCTAACAACTGACACAAATGAACATATTTCCACAGAGAAAGACACTCACAGAGTTAGAAAACAAACTATGCTTATCTAAAAGGAAACGTGGGGGGAATGGAAAAATTATGATTAAGGTTACCATATGTGTACAAATACCTATTAAATACATCTATGAAGAAGACCAACCATATAGCAAGGGAGGTCTATGGAACACTCTGCAATAATTTACATGGTAAGTGGATCTGTACATGAGTATATATATATATATATATATAATGCACAAATGAACCAGATTTTGTACACCTAGGATAAACAATATTCTAATCATTACCCCGATTAAAAATACTAAAACAATGAACAAGAAGTAATGTGACATAAACTTATGGGGGTTTCTCCTGGCACATTCCATTTTAATTGACAACCTAGGAACAGGACTTGCAGAAAGGCTCTGCTGCACTAGTAACCTGATTTGGGAATGGAGAAATGCTGCCGCCTTATGGCCGTTTTCCAGAACAGCAGCTTTAAACCCAGTGCTATTGGTCACTAAATATTCACACTCATTGCAGGCCTGTAAATGACACCTGCCCTCAAATACAAACCTGGGGTCGAAAATTGACCAAAACATTCAAAAGAGAGCAAACGTTCAAGAAGACAATTTGAACAGGTTAATTGTACTCTCCGTTTTTTTCTGTTTTTCTTTAACAGAAATTTAAAAAGGTGTGGAAAATGCTGAATATTAGGAATAATTAAAGACATGCAAATGCAAATTCCAAAAATCCTATCGGCTCACACCAGTGAGAATGGCCATCAGCAAAATTTCTGCAAACAATAAATGCTGAAGGGGTTGTGGAGAAATCCCTACACTTCATTCAACGTGGGACATGGTAAGAGCCAGTAAGGAAAACACAAAGGAGGTGCCTTGAAAAGGTAAATACTGAGCTACCATTCAATCAAGCATACCCACTGCTGGGCCTATCACCTGAGAGGATGAGAATCAAAAAGACACAGGCTGGGCTTCACTGGTGGCACAGTGGTTGAGAGTCCACGGCCGATGCAGGGAACACGGGTTCATGCTCTGGTTCGGAAAGATCCCACATGCCGTGGAGCAGCTGTTCCCGTGAGCTATGGCTGCTGGGCTTGCGCATCCGGAGCCTATGCTCTGCAATGGGAGGGGCCACGGCAGTGAGAGGCCCACGTACCGCAAAAAAAAACAAAACAAAACAGGGTGGCAATCATGCACTCCAGCAATATTTACCATAGCCAACACTTGGAAGCTACGAAAATGTTCATCAACAGAGGAATTCACAAAGAAGAAGTGGTCCATGTACACAATGGAATATGACTCCAATAAAAAAATATAAATTCAATTTAGAAAACAAACATAAGTAAGGAGACATCAGCTTTTGGGGGTTTTTCCGGGCACATTCCACCTTAATTTATCACCAAGGAACACCACTGCCAGGAAGGTCTGTTTCCCTAGTTACCAGATTGGGAAAAGCAGAAATGCTGCTGCCCTCTGGCCGTTATGTGCAACAGCAGATTTAAAACCTGTGCTAAGGGTCACTTCATATGCACCAGTACTGGAGGGCTGTAAATGAAACCTTCCCTCAAAATGTCTTGAGGGAGGTAATGGCCAAAAAATTTCTAAATGTCACACATACTTCACGAAAACAATTTGAAGAGTTAAGCTGTACTCACAGTTTGAAGAAAAAAAGGACATGCCAGAAAGCTCAATTTCAAGGGATTATGAGATGCATGCAAATCCAACCACAATGAGGTATCAGCTCACACTAGTCAGAATAAACATCAGCAAAAATTCTACAAACAATAAATGCTGAATGTGTTGTGGAGAAGTGCATACCCTCAACTTTAAGTGGGACGTAACCTGGAAAGAGCCACTAATGAGAATAAAATGGAGGTGCCTTTACAAGGAAAACATTTTGTAACTATATGATCCAGCAGGCCCACTCCTGGGCCTACAACCTAAGAAGACAGAATTGGAAAGACACAGGCAGGCAAATGTGCATTGCCACAGCATTACAATAGCCAAACACGGAAACAACCAAAAAGTCCATCAACAGATGAGTGGACAAAGAAGAACTGGTACATGTACAGACGGAATATTAGCCAAGGAAAAAAAGGACACAATGCCATTTGCAGCACTGTAGATGAGTCTACAGGTAATCACACGACTTGTAGTAAGTCAGAAAGAGAAAGACACATATCGTATGATATCACTTACAGGTGTTACCTATAAATTGATACCAGTGAAGATATTTCCACAGAGAAGGGCAACCACAGATTCATTAAACAAACTTATGTTTCACCAATGAAATTTGTGAGGATTGGATACATTAGGATATTGGGGTTAACAGATATATACAAACACAGGTGAAATATATAATCACCAAAGACCTATGGAATACCAAGAGAAGACTACTCAACATTCTGTCATAATGTACATGGGAAAAGGGTCCCAGGAAGAATAGACATATGTTCATTTGTAAAAGAACCACATCTTGCACACCTAGAGCAAGCCAAACATTGTAATCAAACTTGCTGTGATAAAAAATAAAAATTAAATTAAAAAAACGAATAAGAAGTAGTGAGACATAAACTTAAGGGGCTCTTTCCTGGCACATTCCATTCTAAATTACAACCTAGAACATGACTTCCATTGAGGCTCTGTTGCCCTAATAACCAGATTTGGTAAAGGAGAACTGCTGCCACCTTGTGGGCGTTTCACACAACATCAGCTTTAATCCCAGTGCTAATTGTCTGTTGATATTCAAAATAATCGCAGCCCTGTAAATCACACCTGCCCTGAAAACAAATCCTTGGGTCGTATATCAAACAAAAAATTCAAAAGACGTCCACATTTCAAAATGACAGTTTCACAAGGCATAATTTATGCACATTTGTCTTCTGTTTCTTTTTCTTTCTTTTTTTTGTTAAAAAAAACGGGAATGGGAAAAGGCTGAACATCAGGAATTAATAAAGCCATGCAAATCCAGTTTACAAAACATTCATCTCACAGCCGTCAGAATGATCATCAGCAAAAAAAAGTCTACAAAGAATAAATGCTGAAGGGGTTTTAGAGAACTGCGTACCCTTTAGCTACTGGTGGGATGTAACCTGGTAACAGCCAGTAGTGAGAACAGAATGGAGATGCATTTTAGGGTAAAAATGGAGCTACCATGTGATCTGGTAGGCCCACTCATGGGCCTATCAACAGAGTAGACCTAATCAAAAGACACAGGTTGGCAATCCTGCACTGCAGCAACATGTAACATACCCAAGACCTGGAAGAAACCAAAATGTCCATCAACAGAAAACTGCACCAAGAAGAAGTCGTCCATGTACACAATGGAATATTAGCCATGAAAAAGCATGGAACAGTGACGTTGGCACCACCATAGAAGGATCTAGAGATAATCACCCAACTTGAAGTAAGAAAGAAACCGAAAGACAGACATCCTATGACATCACTTATAGGTGTTACCTAAAAATGGATACCCATGAAATAATTTCCAAGAGAAGGACACGCATAGATTCAGAAAACCAAATTATGTTTAACAAAATGGAAAGGTGTAAGGAATGTATGAATTAGGATATGGGGGTTAACAGACATGTACTAATACATATGAAATATATAATCACAAAATACCTATGGAATACAAAGAGTGGTCTACTCAACACTACATAATAACATACACGAGAAAGGATCCAAAGAGGAATAGACAGATACATTGATAGGATGAACCAGAAACTGTACACCTAGGAGAATCTACATTTTTATCAAATTTGCTCTGATAAATAATAAAAATTAAATTTAGAAAACAAACAACAATTTAGGAGATATAAGCTCTTGGGGGTTTGCACTGGCACATTCCACTCTATTTTGCAGCTTACTAACATGATTTCCAGGAAAGCTCTGTTGCCCAAAAACCCAGAGTTGGAAACGTAGAAATGCTGCTGCCTTGTGGCCATTTCCCACAAGAGCGGCTTTAAACCCACAGCTAGTGGTCACTTAACATTCACAAGGACTCAGGGCTGTAAAGGACACCTGCCCTAAACAAGTGTGCGGAGGTAGGGAATGGCCAAAAAAAATCAAAACTGGCAAATTTTTCAAGGAGATAGTATGGAGGGGTAAGTTTTACTCACTCATTTTCAAAAAAAAGAGGAAAATGGATAAAAGCTCAACATCAGGAATTATTAGACTCATGCAAATCTAACCTCCAAAAACGTTTCAACTCACACATGTCAACTACCATCAGCTAAAAGCCTACAAACAATAAATGCTGAAGGGGTTTTAGAGAACTGTGTACCCTCTAGCTGCTGGTGAGATGTAAAGTGGTAACAGCCAATAATGAGAACAGAGAGGAGCTGCGTTTAAAAGTAAAAATTGAGCCACCATTCCATTCAGCAGGCCCACCGTTGAGCCTCTCACCTGAGAAGTCCAGAGTCGAGAAGGCACAGACTTCAACAGCTGCACTGCAGGAATTTTCACAATAGCCAAGACACGGAAGCAACCAAAATGTCCATCACCAGATGAGTGAAAAAGAAGAAGTGGTCCATGAACACAATGGAATATTAGCCATGGAAAACAATGAAACACTGCTCTTTGAGGCACCATAGATGAGCCTAGAGATAATCACAGAACATGAGGTAAGTTGGAAAGCAAAAGACATATCCTATGATATCACTTAGAGGCGTTATCTAACAACTGACACAAATGAACATATTTCCACAGAGAAAGACGCACACAGACTTAGAAAACAAACTATGCTTATCTAAAAGGAAACGTGGGGGGAATGGAAAAATTAAGATTAGGGTTACCATACGTGTACAAATACCTATTAAATACATATATCAAAAGGACCGACCATATAGCAAGGGAGGTCTATGCAACACTCTGCAATAATTTACATGGTAAGTGGATCTGTAAATGAATATATATATATATATATATATATATATATATATATATATATATATATATATATATATATATATATATATAATGCGCAAATGAGCCAGATTGTGTACACCTAGGACAAACAATATTCTAATCATTACCCCGATTATAAAAACTAAAACAACGAACAAGAAGTAATGTGACATAAACTTATGAGGGTTTCTCCTGGCACATTCCATTTTAATTGACAACCTAGGAACAGGACTTCCAGAAAGGCTCTGCTGCCCTAATAACCAGATTTGGGAATGGAGAAATGCTGCCGCCTTGTGGTCGTTTCCCACAAGAGCAGTTTAAACCCAGTGCTATTGGTCACTAAATATTCACACTCATTGCAGGCCTGTGGATGAGACCTGCCCTCAAAAACAATCCTGGGGTCGAAAATTGACCAAAATATTCAAAAGAGAGCAACCTTTCAAGAAGACAATTTGAAGAGGTTAATTGTACTCCGTTTTTTTCTGTTTTTCTTTAACAGAAATTTTAAAAGGTGTGGAAAAATGCTGAATATTAGGAATAATTAAAGACATGTAAATCCAAATTACAAAAATCCTATCAGCTCACACCAGTGATAATGGCCATCAGCAAAATTTCTGCAAACAATAAATGCTGAAGAATGTGGAGAAATGCCTACACTTGGTTCAACGTGGGACATGTTAAGAGCCAGTAAGGAAAACACAAAGGAGGTGCCTTGGAAAGGTAAATACTGAGCTACCATTCAATCAAGCATACCCACTCCTGGGCCTATCACCTGAGAGGATGAGAATCAATAAGACACAGGCTGGGCTTCACTGGTGGTGCAGTGGTTGAGAGTCCGCCACCAATGCAGGGGACACGGGTTCATGCCCCGGTTCGGGAAGATCCCACATGCCACGGAGCGGCTGTTCCCATGAGCTATGGCTGCTGGGCCTGCGCATCCGGAGCCTGTGCTCTGCAATGGGAGGGGCCACAGCAGTGAGAGGCCCACGTACCGCAAAAGAAAAAAAAAAAAAAAAGACACAGGCTGGCAATCATGCGCTACAGCAATATTTACCATAGGCAACAGTTCGAAGCTACGAAAATGTCCATCAACAGAGGAATGCAGAAAGAAGAAGTGGTCCATGTACACAATGGAATATAACTCCAATAAAAAAATATAAATTCAATTTAGAAAACAAACATAAGTAAGGAGACATTAGCTTTTGGTGGTTTTTCCAGGCACATTCCACTCTAATTTATAACCGAGGAACACCACTGCCAGGAAGGTCTGTTTCCCTAGTTACCAGATTGGGAAAAGCAGAAATGCTGCCACCCTCTGACCGTTACATGCAACAGCAGATTTAAAACCTGTGCTAAGGGTCACTTCATATGCATATGAGCGGCTTTTAACCCACAGCTAATGGTCACTTAACATTCACAAGGACTCAGGGCTGTAAAGGACACCTGCCCTAAACAACTGTCCGGAGGTAGGGAATGGCCAAATAAATTCAAAACTAGGAAATTTTTCAAGAAAATAATATGAAGAGGTAAGTTTGGCTCACTGTCTTTTTTTAAAAAAAAGGAAAATGGATAGAAGCTCAACCTCAGTAATTATTAGACTCATGCAAATCTAATCTACAAAGAGGTTTCAACTCACACCTGTCGACTGGCCATCAGCAAAATGTCTACAAACAATAAATATTGAAGGGATTTTAGAGAACTGTGTACCCTCTAGCTGCTGGTGAGATGTAAAGTGGTAACAGCAAATAATGAGAATAGAAGGGAGCTGCAATTAAAATAAGAATTGAGGTACCATTCAATCCAGCAGTCACACCACTGGGCCTCTCACCTGAGACCTGAATCGAGAAGACCCGGGCTGCAAAAGCTGCACTGCAGCCTTATTCACAATAGCCAAGACAGTGAAGCAACCAAAATGTCCATCAACAGATGAATGGATAAAGAAGAAATGATCTATGTATACAGCAGAATATTAGCTATGCAAAACAATGAAACATTGGTATTTCAGGCACCATAGATGAGCTTGGAGATAATCACAGAATATGAGGTAAGTCAGAAAGCAAAAGACCTATATCCTATGATATCACTTATAGGCGTTAACTAATAACTAACACAAGTGAACATATTTCCACAGAGAAAGACACTCACAGACTTAGAAGTATGCTTATCTAAAAGGATAGGTGGGCGGAATGGTAAATTAAGATTAGTGTTACCATAAGTGTACAAATACATATTATAAACATATATCAAAAGACTGACCATATAGCAAAGGAGGTCTACAGAACACTGTAATATTTTACATGGGAAGAGGAGCTGAACATGAATAGACATATATATTGTACAAATAAACCAGATTGTGTACACCTGGACAAACACTATCTAATCATTACCCCGATAAAATAAATGTTAAAAACCAAGAAGTAATGAAACATAAACATATGGACGTTTCTGCTGGCACATTCCATTCTAACTTACAACCTAGGAACACGACTTCCAGAAAGTCTCTGCTGCCCTAGTAAACAGAGTTGGGAATGGAGAAATGCTGCCACCTTGTGGCCGTTTCCCACAACAGCAGCTTTAAACCCAGTGCTAATGGTCACTAAATATTCACCAAACTTGCAGTTGTGTAATGACACCTGCCCTCCAAAAAAATTCTGGTGTTGAATATCGACCAAAAATTCAAAAGAGAGCAACCTTCCAAGAAGATAATTTCAAGAGATATATTGTACTCACATTTTTTAACAGAAAAAAAAGGCATTGAAAAATCAGGAATTTTAGGAATTTTTAAAGACATGCAAACCCAAATTACAAAAACCTCTCAGGTCACAGCAGTCAGAATGGCCATTAGTAAAAATGCTGCAAACAATTAATGCTGAAGGGATTGTGGAGAAATTCGTACCCTTGGTTCTAAGGGGGACGTGGTAAGAGCCATTAATGAAAACACAATGGAGGTGCTTTGAAAAGGTCAACATTGCACTACTAGTCAATCAGTTACCCACTGCTGGGCCCGTCATCTGAGAAACTGAGAATCAAAAAGTCACAGACTGGCAATCTTGCACTCCAGCAATATTTAATATAGCCAACACTTGGAAGCAAAGAAAACGTCCATCAACAGAGGAATGCACCAAGAAGTTGTCCATATACCCAATGGAATATTACTCCAATAAAAATATAAATTAAATTAAAAAAAACAAATAAAAGTAAGGAGACATCAGCTTTTGGGGGTTTATCTGGGCACATTCCACTCTAATTTATAACCGAGGAAGATCACTGGCCAGAAGGTCTGTTTCCCTAGTACCAGCATGGGGAATGAAGAAAGGCTGCCACACTCTGGCTGTTACCTACAAAAGCTGCTTTAAAGTCTGTGCTAATGGTCACTTCATGTGAACAAGTACTGCAGGGCTGTAAATGAAACCTGCCCTCAAAATGTCTTGAGGGATGTAATGGCAAATAAGTTTCAAAATGTGACACATACTTTAAGAAAACACTTTGAAGAACTAAGCTGTAATCACAGTATGAAAAATAAAAAGGACCTGCCTTAAAGCTCAATTTCAACAGACTATGAGTCACATGCAAATTCAACCACAAAGATGTATCAGCTCACACCAGTCAGAATATCCGTCAGCAAGAAAACTACAAACAATAAATGCTGAAGGTGTTGTGGAGAAATGCACACCCTCAACTTTAAGTGGCATGTAACCTGGAAAGAGCCACTAATGAGAACAGAATTGTGGTGCATTTAAAAGGTAAACCCTGAGATACCGTATGATACAGGAGGCCCACTCCTGGGCCTATAACATAAGACGACAGAATTGGAAAGACACAGGCAGGCAAATGTGCATTGCAGCTGTATTACTAAGCCAAGACATGGAGGCAACCAAAAAGTCCATCAAGAGGTGAGTGGACAAAGAAAAACTGGTACATATACAGATGGAATATTAGCTAGGGAAAAAAAATGAAACAATGCTATTTGCAGCACCGTAGATGATTCTAGAGGTAATCAGGCAAACTGTACTAAGTCAGACAGCAAAAGACACATATCCTATAATATCACTTATAGGTGTTAGTTAAAAATTGATACCAATGAAGATATTTCCACAGAGAAAGGCAATCACAGATTCATTAAACAAAGTTATGGTTCACCTTATAGAAAGGTGTGAGGATTGTATACATTAGGATATTGGGGTTAACATAGATATAGAAACACATGTGAAATATATAATCACCAGAGACCTATGGAATACCAAGAGAAGGCTACTCAACATTGTGTCATACCCTACATGAGAAAACGATCTGAAGAAGTATAGATACATGTATATGTGTAAAAGAACCACATCTTGCACACCTAGAACAAACAAAACATTTTAATCAAATTTGCTCTGATAAAAAATAAAAATTAAATTAAAAAAGGAACAAGAAGTAATGAGACATAAACTTAAGGGGCTTTTTGCTGGCACATTGCATTCTAATTTACAACCAGAACATGACTTCCATTAAAGCTCTGTCATCACTAATAAAGCAGCTTTATAAGCAATTTTGAAGGTATCTTAAAAGAAGTCTCATTAATTATTGATAGTAACAAGAAAACAAACAAAAGTAAAAATCTCACTGCAAAAAGTATACATAGAGTAAGGGTAGTAGATCAAACACTTATTAAACTTCTGTAAAGTATAAAAGACAACAGTAGTATGTTTTGTTAAAAAGAGACGGCCCAAATAAATCAGAAGTGAAAGAGATGATGTTATGACAGCCACCAAAGAAATACAAAGAATCCTAAGATACACACAGGGTAACTCAGGGCTCAGACTGGACAGAGCCCACTCTCCATTCCCCTGTACATGACTTACAGGAGCCTCAGGAACTGAGGAGGGGGTCCCTGAGGAGAGGAACAAGATAGAAGCTGTTAGACATTAACATGACTGCATTCATCTTAAACGTGCCTGAACTACATTCACACTAGATGATTTTGTCCTGTATGTACATCAGCACCTCTCATCGGAACTGCAGATCTTTGGCTTCACCACCTCTACTGACAGCATTAGCTTCACCTGATGTGGACCGTCTCCTATAGGATTTCTAGAACCACAAAGCATCGAAGCTTCACAGGACCCAGAGTCTGTACGACTCCACTCCAAGTCTCAGAGTCTCAACTGCACTCAGAGACTCAGAGTCTCAACAGAGACTCCACTCTTGGAGGGCACACACAAAGTAGTGTGCACATCAGGACCCAGGGGAAGGAGTAGTCACCCCATAGGCGAATGGCCATACCTAACTGCTAGTGTTAGAGGGTCTCCTGCAGAGGTGGGGAATGGCTGTGGCTCACCATGGGGACAAAGACACTGGCAGCAGAAGTTCTGGGAAATACTCCTTGGCGTGAGCCCTCCCAGAGTCCGCCATTAGCCCCACCAAGAGCAAGGTAGGCTCCAGTGCTGGGTCGCCTCAGACCAAACAACCAACAGGAAGGAAACCCAGCCCCATGCTTCATCAGAAAAGCAGATTAAACTTTTTATTAAATTTTTATTTAATCCACAGACAAGCGGATTAAAGCTCTGCCCATCAGAGCAACACCCAGCTCTACCCACCACCAGTCCCTCCCATAAGGAAGCTTGCACAAGACTCTAAGACAGACTCAATCACTGGAGAGCAGACTCAATCACCAGAGAGCAGACAGCAGAAACAAGAAGAACTACCATTCTGCAGCCTGTGGAAGGAAAACCACATTCACAGAAAGATAGAGAAAATGAAAAGGCAGAGGACTTTATACCAACTCAAGGAATAAGATAAATCCTCAGATAAACAATGAAATGAGGTGGGGATAGGCAACCTTCCAGTAAAATAATTCAGAATAACAATAGTGAAGATGATCCAAGACCTTGGAAAAAGAATGGAGGTAAAGATCGAGAAGATGCAAGAAATGCTTAACAAAGACCTAGAAGAACTAAGGAACAAACACCTAGAAAAATTAAAGAACAAACAAACAGAGATGAGCAATACAATAACTGAAATGAAAAATACACTAAAAGGAATCAGTAGGAGAATAACTGTGGCAGAAGAATGGATAAGTGACCTGGAAGACAGAAAGGTGGAAATCACTGCCATGGAACAGAATAAAGAAAAAGAATGAAAATAAATGAAGACACCCTAAGAGACCTCTGGGACAACATTAAATGCAAGAACATTCACATTATAGGGGTCCCAGATGGAGAAGAGAGAGAGAAAGGACCTGAGAAAATATTTGAATGATTATAGTCAAAAACTTCCCTGGCATGGGAAAAGAAATAGCCACCGAAGTCCACGAAGCACAGAGAGTCCCAGGCAAGATAAACCAAAGGAGAAAAATGTTGAGACACACAGTAATCAAACTGACAAAAATTAAAGACAAAGAAAAATTATTGAAAGCAACAAGGAAAAAATGACAAATAACATACAACAGAACTCCCGTAAGGTTAACAACTGATTTCTCAGCAGAAAATCTACAAGCCAGAAGGGAGTGGCATGATAAATTTAAAGGGATGAAAGGGAAGAACCTACCACCAAGAGTACTCCACCCAGCAAGGATCTCATTCAGATTTGATGGAGAAATCAAAAGCTTTACAGACAAGGAAAAGCTAAGAGAATTCAACACCATGAAACCAGATCTACAACAAATGCTAAAGGAACTTCTCTAAGTGGGAAACACAAGAGAAGAAAAAGACCCACCAAGACAAACCCATAACAATTAAGAAAATAGTAATAGGAATATACATCTCAATAATTACCTTAAACGTGAATGGATTAAATGCTCCAACTAAAAGACACAACCTCGCCGAATGGATACAAAAACAAGACCCATATATATGCTGTCTACAAGAGACCCATTTCATACCTAGGGACACATACAGACTGAAAGTGAGGGGATGGAAAAATATATTCCATGCAAAGGAAAATCAAAAGAAAGCTGGAGTAGCAATACTCATATCAAATAAAATATATTTTAAAATAAAGAATGTTACAAGAGACAAGGAAGGACACTACATAATGATCAAGGGATCAATCCAAGAAGATATAACAATTATAAATATATATGTACCCAACATAGGAGCACCTCAATATATAAGGCAACTGCTAACAGTTATGAAAGAAGAAATCGACAGTAACACAATAATAGTGGATTGCATGGCCAGAGCCTGTCCTCCACAGTGGGAAAGGTGACAACAGTGAAAGGCCTACGTACCGCAAACAAACAAACAAACAAACAAAAAACTTACCACTGGCATTTTTCACAGAAGCAGAACAAAAAATTTCACAATTTGTATGGAAACATAAGAGACCCCGAATAGCCAAAGCAATCTTGAGAACGAAAAATGGAGCTGGTGGAATCAGGCTCCCAGACTTCAGACTATACTACGAAGCTACAGTAATCAAGGCAGTATGGTACTGGCACAAAAACAGAAATATAGATAAATGGAACAGTATAGAAAGCCCAGAGATAAACCCACACACATATGTTTGCCTTATCTTTGTTAAAGGAGGCAAGAATATACAGTGGAGAAGACAGCCTCTTCAATAAGTGGTGCTGGGGAAACTGGACAGATATATATAAAAGTATGAAATTAGAACACTACCTAATGCCATATACAAAAATAAACTCAGAATGGATTAAAGACCTAAGTGTAAGGATAGACACTATCAAACTCTTAGAGGAAAACATAGGCAGAACACTCTATGACATCAATCACAGCAAGATCCTTTTTGACCCACCTCCTAGAGAAATAGAAATAAAAACAAAAACAAAGCAATGGGACCTAATGAAACTTAACAGCTTTTGCACAGCAAAGAAACCATAAACAAGACCAAAAGACAACCCTCAGAATGGAAAAAAAAATATTTGCAAATGAAGTAACTGACAAAGGATTAATCTCCAAAATTTACAAGCAGCTCATGCAGCTCAATATCAAAAAAACAAAAAAATACAATCCAAAAATGGGCAGAAGACCTAAATAGACATTTCTCCAAAGATATACAGATTGCCAACAAACACATGAAAGAATGCTCAACATCATTAATCATTAGAGAAATGCAAATCAACACTACAATGTGATATCATCTCACACCAGTCAGAATGGCCATCATCAAAAAATCTACAAACAATAAATGCTGGAGAGGGTGTGATGGAAAACGAACCCTCTTGCAGTGTTGGTGGGGATGTAAATCGATACAGCCATGATGGAGAACAGTATGGAGCTTCCTTAGAAAACTAAAATTAGAACTACTGTATGTTTCTGCAATCCCACTACCGGGCATATACCCTGAGAAAACCATAATTCAAAAAAGTCATGTACCAAAATGTTCATTGCAGCTGTATTTACAATAGCTAAGACATGGAAGCAACCTAAGTGTCCATCAACAGATGAATAGATAAAGAAGTTGTGGCACATATATACAATGGAATATTACTCAGCCATGAAAGAAACAAAATTGAGTTATTTGTATTGAGGTGAATGGACCTAGTGTCTGTCATACAGAGTGAAGTAAGTCAGAAAGGGAAAAACAAATACTGTATGCTAACAAATATACATGGAATCTAAAAAAATGTTTCTGAAGAACCTAGGGACAGGAGAAGAATAAAGTTGCATACATAGAGAATGGGCTTGAGGACACGGTGGGGGGAAGGGTAAGCTAGGACGAAGTGAGAGTGTAGCACTGACATATGTACACTACCAAATGTAAAATATATAGGTAGTGGGAAGCAGCCACATAGCACAGGGAGATAAGCTCAGTGCTTTGTGACCACCTAGAGGGGTGGGATAGGGAGGGTGGGAGGGTGTCGCAAGAGGGAGGGAATATGGGGATATATGTATACATATAGCTGATTCACTTGGTTATACAGCAGAAATTAACACACCATTGTAAAGCAATTATACTCCAATAAAGATGTTAAAAAAAACATTGTGAAGGTTTATGATACAGATTGTTTATGTTTTCCATTTGTTGATATTTTTATTAAATTAATTATTATATGTAAAATTCTTAAAACTTTATTGACACATAAATGTTTAATAAAGAGAACCATGATTGTTAAAAAAAAAAAAAAAAAAAGGAAAAGAGCTTTGGCCTCTGACCAATCGGGGTTTTTGGCATAGCTCTGCCTCTTTCTAGCTTGTGGTCTTGAGGGATATTTTTAACCCATGTTTGGGTTTCCTCATCTGTAAAATGGAGCTAGTGGTAGTATCTATCTTATAGGGAGAATGAGAATTGAATGGGATGATTTATAGAAGGTATTTTAGGACATTGTTTGCACATGTAAAGCCGTGTCTTCAAAGCACTAGCCTGCCAGAACGTGGGTGAGACTGACTTTCAGGGGCTTCTGCTGCCCCTGGGCTTGGGACACTGATTTTTTGCCTCTGTCCCTAGAAAGGGGCAAAGTGAGCAGGTTTGCAAAGCTGTCTTTGGGTCATAAGATCTGTTTCATTCTATTTCTCATAAGATCTGTTTCTTCCTATTCTTTTGTCTTCTCTGTTTTTAACATTTTTTCTTTGCTTTTTTTTTTTTAATAAAACAATGCTTCTGGAGTAAATTAAATTGTCATTTAATGAGACAGTATGGTGTAGTGGTTGAGAACATGGACTCTGGAGCCCACTATTTGGCCTTAATGATTTAGAAGGTGTATCATCTTGGGAAAATTCCTAACCTCTCTGTTTCTCAGCTTCCTCATCTATGACAGGGAAAATGACAGTACCTGTATCATAGAGTTGTTGAGGTAAGTGCATATTAAGTGCATAGAACAGAGCCTGGTGCTGAGAGAGTACCCAGAATCTAATAGCTTTACTTACTGTCTGCAAACCCTGTGACAGCCCTATATTTTACCGTTTCAGATCTTCTTTAATCCCACAACTACCCTATGAGGTAGGAGGTATTACTTCATTTCATAGATGAGGAAATGGAAGCTCAGAGATTTGGGAACTGGCCCAAGATCATGTAAATAGTATGTGGTGGAGCCAAGATTTGAACCTTGGACTTTCAAGCAAAAATCCTGAGGTCTTTCTTCTGGAGTTCTCAATCTGGGGTCCAAGAATACTTATTGGATTATTGGTAGGATTCATTGGGTTTGAGGCCCCTTTGAAATAGTTTCAAAATTGGGTATTTGTGATTTGGGGACAGGGTCCATTTCTTTCTTTAGGTTCGTAGGATGAACCATTGCATTATTGCTGACTTTCTTATAAGAGACAAAATTTGTTTAATAAACTCCAAATTATTGAAACTGCCATTGCTGAGATCATGCAAATAATTGGGCTCTAATGCAGCTGGATTCCTAGAATTAATAATTTCCATGTTCAAGGACTTCCTTGGTGGTCCAGTGGGTGGAACACCATGCTCCCAATGCAGGGGGGGGGGGGCAGGTTAAGTCCCTGGTTGGGGAACTAGATCCCGCATGTCCCAACTAAGAAGTCCACATACCACAACTAAATATCCCAAAACGAAGATCCCACATGCCACAATTAAGACCCGACGCAACCAAAATAAATAAATAAATAAATATTAAACATTTTTTCCCCATGTTTATACTCTGTGCACACCACACTAGCCCCCTCTAGTGCCATTTTGGCCCCAATCGTTCTGGGTGCTTGAGTCAGAAGGATCGGATGACCCAGAAATCCTGAAGTTACTGGGTGGCGGTAGTCCTGGGCTCTGCCTCTGCCTCCAGGGCTTCATCTCCCTTGCCTGGAAAATGTGAGTATTGCCCAGATGGTCTCTGAGTCTCCCATAAACTTCATTTTGCTTACATTTTTTTTTTTTTTTTGGCAGTGCCACATGGCATGTGGGATCTTAGTTCCCTAACCAGGGATCGAACGCATGCTCCCTGTATTGGAAGTGCGGAGTCTTAACCACTGGACCACCAGGGAAGTCCTGTTTATATCTTTCTTATATGAAGTCAAGATGAAAATTAGGAATCTCCTTCCTTAATCAAGGTGTGGTCACATTTTGAAGAGACAGGGTAAGTGGAAACACAGCCAATTAGTCATCCATTTGCTATATCTGGGGATGAGCTAAGCTGAGCAGGAGGCTTCCATGAAACTCCTCCGCTCCTTTCGCCCACTTTCATCACCACTGAGGACTGTAGAGTTAGACTTGGAAGAGGCCAAAAACACAGCTCTTATTTTACCTTCTCTCGCTCCTGAGCAAACAGGCCAGAGATGGAAAGTGCCTTACATACAGTCATGTGGCTAGTAAGTGGCTGGATTTGGACTTGAACCCAGGCTCTCAGACTCCAAATCCAAAGTCTATTTACAAAGCCAAACTAGTACAACCAAGGGATCTAGGGGCCCTCTCAGGACCACCCATATGTGACAAATCTGTGGGCTAGTGGGATCCTGGGGCACATTTCCGGGAATGCAATGCTCCCCTTTCTCAGTTCCTCATCACACACATGGCCTCCACTCATTGGAGGAGGGGAAGAAAGGAAGGAAGGAGAATATTGGCCCCAGGGTATGTGCCTCTATCCTGCCCTCAGCCCTTTGGGGCTCTGACCATTATTTACAGCACATTCCCAGGCTGTCAGCCTTTTTTTCCCCACAAGGCTCTGGGACTCCCAAGGGGAATTGGACATACCCTTTCATGCCCCGTTACTAGGCAGCAGATACCAGAGATAAGGGGGAAAGACTTTACTAGGAACTTTCCTTCCAGCCCTGTGATTGTTCTCAGGGTCTCTGTTTCATGCTTTGGAAGCTCTGGGTATATTCTTCAAATTCTGGGTGGGGAAGCTAGGGAGCTGGAATGCATGCTGGTCAGCTCTGCCACACTTGGCTGTCTCACCCACAGTTTAGAGTGGGAAATGGGTCCAAACAGCTGCCTCTGGGTTTGTAGGTAGTCAGAGCCAGGGTAAGTTCACATTCTGCTTGGGTCTGCATTGTGCAGTGGACGGGGGCACTGAGGAGGTGTGGTACCTGGGCTGCAAGGACAAGAATGACCCTTGATTTCTTTCATCCTCCTCAGTGGCTTTGAAGCCCCTGGATGGAGCACTGATAGACCAGAGCATTACTCCATACAGGCTTGTCTCCCATCATGTTGGTTATTCTATATCTGTTCTGAACAATCAACAAATGTTTGTTGAGTAACTGCTGGGTGCCCATGAAGGGGACCCAAGCAACACCAGTTGTTTTAGCTGAACACAAAGAAAGGATTGATCAATTTTGACTGAGGGATATTAGAGAGAGCTTTCCACAAGTAATGATTTTGTTTTCTTTTTTTGTTGGACTTTGGTGTTTCTCAAGGAATTCTTGATGTAAAGAGGAAAAGAATTTCCAGGTAGAGGGAACAGCTTGAGTAGGGGCATGGGCTTTTTCAGAGGAGGAAGTACAGACTCGGTGGCTAAGGCCAGACCATGCAGGCCCCTGTAGGTCATGCAAGGGAGTCTTAGTTTTTTTTCTTTGGTGTTAGGGAGCCAGGCAAGGGTTTTAAGTGAGAGATTGAACATGGTTGGCTCTGTTTTTGAGAAGATGCTGTCACTAGGGGCCTTCCCTAGGCTGAATGTTTGTGTCCTTCCCAAAACTCATATGTTGAAACCGAATCCCCATTGTTTTGGTATTTGGAAGTGGGGCCTTTGGGAGATAATTAGGTAATCTCATGAAAGGGATTAGTGTCCTTATAAAAGAGATCCCAGAAAGTTCCCTTGCCCCGTCAGCCATGTGAGGACACAGTAAGAAGACTGCCGTCTATGAACCAGAAAGTGAGTTTTCATCAGGACCTGACCATACTGACACCCTGATCTAGAACTTTCAGCCTCCAGAACTGTGAGAAATAAATTTCTGATGTTTATAAGCCACCCAGTCTGTGGCACTTTGTTATAGCAGACTGAACTGAATAAGACAGTGGCTGTGTTGGCAATGGATTGTACAGAAGAGACGAGAAAGAGAGGATCACTCCTGCATCCATCAAAGTTTTCTGGATGACCTGTGATGACTATGTTTTAGTATGGCTTTCTGAAGAAGTTAGAGTTATATCTTTGAAATGAACCAAGAAACCAGCCAACTAACCTCCTCTTCTCCACCTCACCCCAATTTCATAAGGATTCTATATGGCCAAGATTTTACTCCACTTGATGCTTGTTAAAGGATTAAGGATTAAAAAACAAGCTTCTAATTACCTCTGGGATCCCTTGGCTAGACTAAACGTAGGTTGTGGACAGATGTGGAATCTCCCTGAAGTTCTTCAGAAGTAACAGGGAAATGGGTTGATGATTATTTCCCTTTGCTATAAGGACAGGATCAGTTGAAAGAGATTTGGAGTCAGACATTTTGGATCCTGAATTTAAATCCCACCTCTGCTACTTACTAGCAAATTGCTCCTAGATAAATTTATTTGTCTTTCTGACCCTCGGTTTACCTCACTGAGAAATGGAGATAATAATATCTAGCCCAGAGGATGAAGAGACAGGTGTGTCTATGGTACCTTCTGGGGGTGTTGGGTAGGAACTCTCCATCATGGACCACGTCTGTTGATGGGGAGCAGGGATTCTGCCAGAATGGCTTCTCTGTGTGTGGCATCTCCTGGGAGTGGCTCTAGGCCTGGCCTTCCAGGCCTACCTCACAGTCCTTGTTCCTTCAGTGCATATGACTGAGCATCCATGACAAGCCAGGTGCGGAAAGAAGAGTGGGGACAACTCGGTGTGTGAGAGCCAGCGTCCACCCTCTGGGAACTCACAGATTTGTACCACAGCAGGATGGGTTTTCTTCCCTAATTCTGTTTCTCCTGGTTGATTGCTAGCACTCCTTTTTCCTCCTGAGTGGGAATTGCTTAAGGGGAACTGTACTGCTAGGGGCAGCATCCCTGGGGGCATGCAGGCAACAGGGGGTTAAGAACCAGCCAAGAGACACACGGTTGATCACCTGTGGACCCAGGGGGATTCAGCTACTCAGTTCCTAGTCTCTCCAATTGTGGATTCCCTACCCTCCTCTTTTCATTGTCCATAACTTTTTAAAATTGAAGTATAATTGGTATGTAACATTATATTATTTTCAGGTATATCAAATAATGATTCAGTATTTGTATATATTGCAATCTGATCACAGAAAGTCTAGTTAACATCTATCACCATAAATAGTTATTTCTTTTTTTTATGTGTGTGATGAGAACTTTTAAGATCTACTCTGAGCAACTTTCAAATATGCCATACAGTATTATTAACTACATCATCTATCCCAATGACTTATTATTTATTTTATGACTGGAAGTTTGTACCTTTTGACCAGCTTCACCCATTTCACCCACCCTGTGCCTCTGGCAACCACCAATCTGTTCTCTGTAAATATCAGCTTGGCTTTGTTATTTATTTATTAATTTATTTTTAAAGATTCCACATACAAGTGAGATCATACTGTATTTGTCTTTCTCTGTCTGACTTATTTTACTTAACATAATGCCCTCGAGATCCATCCATATTGTGGCAAATGGAAAGATTTCCTTCTTTTTTAATGGCTGAATAATATTACATGGCATATTTCTACCACATTTTCTTTATCCACATCTATTGATGGACACTTAGGTTGTTTCCATATCTTGGCTATTGTAAATAATGCTGCAGTGAACATGGGGTGCAGATATCTTTTTGTTTTCTTTGGATAAATCCCAAGAATTTGAATTGCTAGACTACATGGTAATTCTATTTTTTTTTTTTTTTTTTTTGCGGTATGCGGGCCTCTCACTGTTGTGGCCTCCCCCGTTGCGGAGCACAGGCTCCGGACGCGCAGGCTCCGGACGCGCAGGCTCAGCGGCCATGGCTCACGGGCCCAGCCGCTCCGCGGCATATGGGATCCTCCCAGACCGGGGCACGAACCCGTATCCCCTGCATCGGCAGGCGGACTCTCAACCACTTGCGCCACCAGGGAGGCCCGGTAATTCTATTTTTTTAATGTGAAAAATAACATGCATAGTTCAATATTCTTCTCCTAAAAGTGCATCTTGCTCTCTGCCTGTTCATCCATCCATTATAAAGGCTGACACGTGAAGGTTTTCCATGTGCCGGGCACTGTGCTGAGTAGTTCAGAGTTAAGTCCTAATAGTCACATTGTGAGGGAGATACCACTATTATCCCTGTTTTTAAGATGAGAAAATGAAATATACAGAGGTTAATTAACTTGCCCAGAGCCAGCCAGGAGCCCCTGCAGCCTGGTGCCAGAGCCTAAGCCCTGAACCACTAGAAGCCAGGCTGCTTCTCTACCTGTAGGTGACATGGAGAGTTAGCTGCCTGCAGTGACTTGCCCCAAGTACTAACACTGGCTACTTCTGAGTGGTTTGATTTGGGGTGATTTGCGACAGTCTTTTAAAAAGTCTTCAGTAGTGTTTTAGTTTTTAAATCATGTACATGTATCATTTTGACAATAATGAAATATAAGATTTGCAGATAACCCCCAAAGCATATGATTTACAGGAGGCTAAATAGGAAACAGGGATTTGGCTTTTTTTGGTCAGGCAAAGGAAAGGGCTTTGAGAAGCAGTGTGAGGAAGCAACTTTGGTCTTCACCATCATCTTCTTGTGCTCTTTGGAAGCTGTTTGTAGTCGAATGGGTCTTCTTGATGCCTACCAGGGACACTCCACAGCCTCATGCTTTCTCTGCCACAAGATGGCAATCATGGCACATGGTGGACCGGCCTATAGCCTCCACAAGGGAACGCTTGAGCATCTATCTGCCAACTACAGAGACCCTTCCCCAGTGTACAGTGGGAAGAAAGAGCTTTTAAAGGGGGACTGCAAAGGCAACACCCCCTGTTGACCCAAACCCCAGGCAGCCGGGCAGTCATATTCAGATGCTTCCATTCCCAGTAACCCACAGTCCTCCCCAGAACAGAGCTGCATTATCCATTTTGCTTTCTGATGAAAGAGACATAGAGAAAAAATGACATAGAGGTTTCCCGACACAAAATAAGTGCCAGCGAGCCTGGAGAATGGGTTATTTGTGATCTGTTATTTGAATGAGTTATTTATCCTGTGACTTGTGTAGATTCTTTTTGCTCCATGGAGAGGGATTGGTGCTAGCCTTTCAGGGATAGAGGCTACAAAGCAAGTCCCAGGACAGGAAGTTGGCAGCCTTCACTGGGGTCTTTCCAGGTGAGTGGCTGGGTAGGACAGCTTCAACTGAGGCCCAACTGCCATGAACAAGACGGGCTCTGGTTCCTGTGGTGAAAATGGGGAGGTGCAGAGTGACTAGAGTGGGGGAAATTGGAGTGGGACCACTGCATTTCTACTGCCTGAGATGCCCAATAGGAACTGGATTCAGGTGTGGGAAATGGGGGCAGGACTCCTGTATCAGGTAACACTAGCTGCTATAACAGATGCAACTTCAAATCTCAGAGGCTTAACACAATAGAAGTTTATTTCCTCTTTGTGGAATGTTCAGAATGGGTGATTCCGTGACCACGTTCCTTCTACCTTGTAGTTCTGCCATTTTCAGTGCATGTGTTCTAAGGACCCTGAAGAACAGGGGAAAGAGCATGGAAGGGCGTACACGGGAAGCTTTATGGGCCAGGCCAGCGCGGGTGGAGGCATCGGTCCCATCTCCATTCCATTGGCCAGAAATGCATCTCACAGCCACGCCTACCAACAAAGCGACCTGGGAGATGTGGCCTAGTGCGTGCTCAGGGGGATGAGGAAGTGCGTTTTGTGTGTGACGAGACAGTCTCTGCCTAAGGCTCATTATTGAAATAGTCGACTATGGAGTTTATCCCAAAGAAATAATCAGATTTGCACACATGGATATTTGTGTACGAAAATGCTCACTGCTCTGTTATTATAAAAGTAAATATTTAGAATCAATTTAAATATTTAGCAATAAGGCATTAAAAAATTTATGATCTTTTCACACAAAGGAAGTCTATGCTGCCACTAAAAGCTGTGCTGCAGAGCGATGCGTTTTGGCCCCACAGTCATCACAGTGCTTTAGTAAGGAGTAATCCTAGGAAGCCCCAGGACCCAAGTGAGTCAAAAATAAAATGTGATCAGGCATTATCCATTTCATTAGGTTATTTTTAAAAGGGTAAGATTCAGGCAATTCACTTATTTTTGATATACAGATAATTGGGTGTTTACCTGGTTTTAGCATATGATTTATAGTTGTTGGTTTTGTGTATTTGTTTGTTTACTTGTTTTTCAAGAGAAAGCCTTGTTCTTAGCTTGGGAACAGTCATATCTCTTGTGTTTCATGTTTTACCTAGGTCATAAATAAATGCGATACTGTAAAAATTAAAAGTATAACACTAAAATTAGCTACTTAAAAGTTTTTGAGTGACTAGGGAAAAAAAAGGCAATCAGGCTTTATCTACTTCAGTTAAATGTTCTACCACTTAAGAGTCATATACAAAATATTTAAATATAACTTTAAAATATTTCCTCTGTAGTTTTAGGAACATATTTCTTCAAAAGCAAAATTTACAGTTGGATTTTACTGCAAACTTTGTAGAATACTTTCATTTGCTCTTTTCTCCCTGGTTCGATGTCTGACCCTTCCCCTCCCCCCAACCTCCTGACCCACCAGCCCCGAAGCCTCACAGGGCAGGGACTGTGTCAGGTTTGTTTACTGCTGTATACACAGTGTAGGCTGATAGTAGGCATTTGCTAAATATTTATTGAGTAAAGTTGACTTGAATGTGATGACGTTAAAGGATAAAACAACTTGAGTGAAAAAAGCAAGTAAAAACCCTGAACATTTAATACGACGCCAGCTATGTAAAAAGCAGTTCATAGAGGCGTATAAAAAGACTGCACGAGAACAAATCAGCATAATAGCATTGTGTCGTGTTCTTTTATTTAGAATTTTCTTTATTTTCCATTTTTTACAGCAACTTATTTGCATAATCATTCATATCTATCATTTGCATAGTCAAGATTAAAAGAAACGGTTGTTCTTAAAAAAGGCTGCGTAGGGACTAGGACTGCAACTCCTGTCAATGATGGATGAGTTATGCGAAGCTACTTAAAACACTTATGCTCAGATGCTTAGTCTGGGAGCTGGGGCAGAGCCCAGCCTGGGCTTGAGGAGCTGGGACGCTTGGAGGTGGGGGACTGGGATGGGAGCTGACACTTCTCTCCTGTGTATTCATTCATCCTGAGACCTTCTTGACATCCCCTCTTGAAGTGTGAGCATGTCTCTCATCTGTGCTGAGTAGTGTTTAGCCTCCGGGGAGAGGGATGGCTGGGGGGAGATGTCATCCCAGGCTCAGCAGCTGGTTCTGTATCCCTTCTGAGAGATTCCTCACTGTCCTAGGGTTGCCAGGTAACATACAGGATGCCCAGTTACATTTAAATTTCTGATAAAGAGTGAATCATTTTTTAGTACAAGTATGTCCTAAATATTGTACCTATCATATAACTCTCAACTCAAGAGCCTTATTTTGGTGAAATGCCTGCTTTGTAAGAAGTGAGGGAATTGTATAAGCACCATCGTAGTCAGGCCCCGAAGCCCTGACTTCCTCTGCCCACCTCCTTTCCCTCTTCCAGGACTGTCAGAGACAGTATCCAAACCCAGGGCTGCATGGCCAGCCTGAGGGTGTATTACTGCAGGATGTATCCCCTGGAAAATCCCCTTTGGGGCACGTCAGACCCTGCCGACTCCTCTGGGTGCCTTTTCTGGGCTCACCCCCTTCAGCGGCCCCTTTCTTTTGGTGACTCTGCCTCTTTCTGGGTTGCCAGCTCCCAGGTCTCTCTTTCCCCAGGTTCTCAACAAGTTTGCAAGGCTCCCAGCTTCTCCCTGAAAGCAGCATGCTGCCTTTTTAAGGTTTTCTCAAGACTGCCCACTTTTTTTAGGTGAACAGACTTGTACAAAAATGACAAACATTTTCATTGTAATGCATTTCCTAGACCTTAAAAAACATTTGCAAAGGCTGTCCTGTGGTGTGCTGGCATGGAATGGGGCATAGCAAGGGAGTGAGGGAGGGGAGAGGGTTTGTGGAGAGGGACAGAAACAAGGGAGAGAAAATTCCAGTCTGAGAAGCCAGGGGTGGAGCTGCAGGCCCGGCCCAAGCCCTGAAAGCCTTCAAACTCCGAAGAATAGGAAGCTCTTGAATCCATGGTGAGGAGGCAGAAGCAGAGAACAGGGTAATCTTGCCAGCAAATGAGGCGAGCAGGGGTTCAGAGCCGAACATGGGAGGGTCTGACTTGACTCCAGCAGATGGTGCCTTTGCAGGGGCAGCTGTGAGCCCTCCTTCCAAGGCTGCCAGGTTACTGGGTGTAACTGGGAACAAGGCTTGCTCTGTCCTAGGCCCCTGTCTCTAACACTCATCAAATACAAACCAAATAGTTCTTTTTGGTTGTTTATTGTTTCTGAAAAGCAGATCTTCAGAGGAAGGTGTGAATAGATCATTCATGAATGGAATTTTCCATTTTTCAAAGCATTAGGTCAAACAAGTAAAATTTCCAATACTTCTCTGCTTTGGATCTACAAATACAGCAAGTTACATGTCATGATCATAAAACTACACACATACACAGATACACACATGCACATAAATATGTACTGTCAGGCACAGATAGACTTTTATTACCAGGGGTTGGCAAATAGGCTCAGAAAGGACACAGCCCTGACACAGTAACTGACATTATGACAGGATGTCTCCTGGGGTTTTTCTCAGGGCTTTAAATTGAATTGAACAAGTTTACACAATCTCCAGTGTGTTCTTCTGGAGAAACTACGTTGCTTCTGGTTTTTCCAGCCTTGGTGGAATGTGCCCCTCTGGTCTGTCCCAGAGATCCAGGGCATAGTCTTGCTGGGGTCAAGTTCTCTTGGCCACAAAGCCCACAATAGTTTTGGAAATGTCAGCCACACATTGAATTATTTTGTGTATTGCTATTGTCAACTTACATATTAGCTGTAACTGTCTGGGGGTGTGCCTAAACTTTCTGGTTGTCAAAAGACCTCCTGGATTTGGTGCTTCTCAATAATTGTCCTATGCCCATGACCTTGTGACCCCCTAAGATGTACATGGGTGAGAAGGAAAACAGTAAGAGACTAGATGTCCTTGAGAATGTGGCAGGATGTGAAAACCCCATCCAGGATGGTAAAGCAGCATCAGGGCTTTTGCCAGTTAAAACAGCAGGAGGCACAAAGTTTCAATGAGACTGATTATAGAATGACCTGGAAAAGTCCAGAAATCTGGGTAGGAGAGTGTTTGGTCTATGAATATTCATGTGGAATGCAGCCTGCTGTGATGGGGTGATAGCTTCTTTAATTATCCTACCACAGTCCCTTCGTTTGCTAGCTGTGTGACCTTGGGGAAGTTACTTAGGTCCTCTCAGCCTATTTCTTCATCTATAAAATTGAGAGAACAATTCCTCCCTAATGGGATGGCAGTGAGCATCTGATGAAGAAAGGTAAGTGGAAGCATGTTATAAACTGTTCAACATGTATGTCACTGTCATGTGTGATGAACAGCAAGAATTCTCTTCCTGGAAGGCAGTTAAGAGAGGGAAGAGGTAGTTTCTCTGAGATTTTGAGAATCAGACCATTAGGGAGTGATCCCAGTAGCCTAGGGAGGAAGAATGAACTGCAATTCTGGGTGGATGGACAGGAAGGAAGCAGGGTTGCTAGGGAACCAGCCTCAATCCTGCTGGGATGAAGGATGTGACACAGGATGCCAGATATTCATGATCAATTCAGGTTCTTTGGAGCTGCGAGCGACTGAGGGTTCCCCCTGTACTGCCAGGACCACGTGTAGCTTCAGCCTGCTATTCTCTCAGGATTCTAGAAACACAGACACTCCAGGAGTATTTCCATTATAGACCATTCTCCCAGGGCTTAGAGACAGTATGTTGTGATGTATTGTTTCCCAAGCATTGATGACCATAAAACATTTTAGAAATCATAATGTAGCAATATACAGCAACAGCAGGTTGAACATAAATGTTCAGTAGTCAACACTGAAATCTAGAATATACATGTAAATATAGGACCAGGTACCTCGTATAACCTGTGACAGATGCTTCTGCTATAAGTTTCCATGGGACCAGGTCAAAACACTTCCCTTGTCAAAACACTTACCTTCCTTGCAAGAAAATAATCTTAAATAAAAGTGACAGAATGCAACTCAAACTAACTTAAGCCAAAAAGAAGAGAATTTCTTGGCTCTATCACTGGAAACATCAGTGGGGCAGCTAATTTTAGGACTCTGGGTCTCTCTCACTTGCAATTTCTTATTTCTTTTTTTTTTTTACAACTTTATTGGAGTATAATTGCTTCACAATGGTGTATTAGTTCCTGCTTTATAACAAAGTGAATCAGTTATATGTATAACTGATTCACTTGCAATTTCTTGGAGCAGTTATCTTCAATGATGGGCCAGGTGGCCACCAGCATCCCATACTTACATACTACTGTTTAGCAACACCAGTGGAAAGACAGGGCCTTTCAGGATAGCAATGGCAGAAAAGTTCCAGGGAGATTCTGACTGGCTCACCTTTGGTCATGTGTCCATTTATGGGGGTATCTTGATTAACCTCTTGGAAGAAGTGGGTGGAATAATCCTCCTTTCTGTATCACAGAGAATGCATTCCCTGTTGGAAAGGGGAGTTCTATTGCTAGAAGAAAGGAAGGAGTGGATACTCAAGGATAAAAACAGCCCCTGCAGTACTTTAATGTTATAGCTTGTTAATTGTCCTCTCTGAGCTCTCCAAGGCAAGGACTGTGTCTTCCTCACTGTAGTATCCTCAGGGTAGTGCTTGGCACATAGTCAATGCTTAATATATATTTGTTAGAATTAATGAATAAATGAACAAGTGAATAAGGTACTTCAGTAAGTTAGTTGGCAAAATCTGCATCTTTTTTTTTTTTTTTTTTTTTTTTTGCGATATGCGGGCCTCTCACTGTTGTGGCCTCCCCCGTTGCGGAGCACAGGCTCCGGACGTGCAGGCTCTGGACGCGCAGGCTCAGCGGCCATGGCTCACGGGCCCAGCCGCTCCGCGGCATATGGGATCCTCCCAGACCGGGGCACGAACCCGTATCCCCTGCATCGGCAGGCGGACTCTCAACCACTTGCGCCACCAGGGAGGCCCAAAAATCTGCATCTTTAATGGGACTTCCTGGTATTCATAGGTATAACATAGTTTCCTTTTTAAAAAAAAAATATTTCAAATTTGCATAGTATAATATTAGCCATCTAAAAATGTACAATTCATTGGTATCTAGTGCATTCACAATGTTGTGCAGCCAGCACCTACATCAAGTTCCAAAACATCTTCATCATCCCAAAAGAAAACCCCATACCTATTAAGCAGTCACTCCACATTAATCCCTCCCCCAGCCCCTGGTAACCACTAATCTTCTTTCTGTCTCTATGGATTTAACTATTCTGGATATTCTTAATGAAAACAACTAAACAAATTTGTGGGGTATTTTTAAATAGTTACTAAACAAACTAAAGAAGAAAAGTTATTTCTGATACTGGTGCAAACAACACAGACCAGCTTGATCCAGTTAAACTGAGAAAAGAGGGATTACCGATCCACCTGAATTCCTTCTGGAAGTCAAGCCCAGTCAGAGGGTCTGGTGCCAGGGTTGGAAGACTTGCCAGAACTCTGTCTTCCATTTCTACTTCTTTCTACCCATCAGTTGCTTCTTTGTCTGCTTAGGCGGGTTCTCTGCTTTTTAGAGCCTGTGTCAGAAGATGCCCTCTCCCCAGACACCCAGTTAATATCCCTTCTGTTCTCACCACATTCAGAGGCTCTGGATCCACTTCCTAATTTCTGGGAAGGGAAATCAACCGGTCCAGCTTGGACAAGGTGTCCCCACAGTCCCATTAACTACTGAGGATCTCAGGACAGAGCCATCCGTAAGCTGATGGAGGGCAGATGGTGACATGGATCCAAGTCCGCAGTGGGGAGGAACAGCAGCTACTCAAGGCTGGGGCTTCTCATCTGGAGAACTGCCTGTTGCTTATAAGCCAAAGGGCTGTTCTGGCCTCCCTGAGCATGGCTGTAATTGATTTTGCTTTAGAGGGTTTCATGGCCCTTCTTTTGTGTGTGTGTGTTTGTGGTATGCGGGCCTCTCACTGCTGTGGCCTCTCCCATTGCGGAGCACAGGCTCCGGACGCACAGGCTCAGCAGCCATGGCTCACGGGCCCAGCCGCTCTGCGGGATGTGGGATCTTCCCGGACCGGGGCACGAACCCGTGTCCCCTGCATCGGTAGGCGGACTCTCAACCACTGCGCCACCAGGGAAGCCCCATGGCCCTTCTTGAGATAATAAAAAGGACTAACATAAAATTCCCCCAAACAAAATCAATTGCTTTCCTTTTTGACTGGCATACAGAGGCAGTCTGTTGTTCCTCTGAGCGAGCAGACTCCTGAAGCATGGAGCCCAGGGCCCAGGGGAGGAAGGCTGCCTGGTTTGAAAGGCCTTGCTTCCAGTATGAGGCAGGTTTCAGGTGGCATTCTGGATCACAGGGGTCTGAGTTGCATGCCTCTCCTAGACCTTTGCTCTAATTCTTGGTCCAGGAGGTTTTCCACTTTTCCTGATTGGAGTCTTTGAAGTTGGCTGGCTTCCTAGTGCCAGAGGAGGAAAGGCTATGAACCTGGGGCTCAGGCATGATAGTGACAGGTAAAGATGGGGATTCCCAGCTCGTCCATTCATAAAAGGCACATTCTGGGCAGCAGTCAGGAGAATGGCTCCCATATCTTCAGGTGGGCAGTAGTAAGCACCTAGCCGCCACAGCTTCCACTGACACCTAGGCAGAAAAAGTTCCTTGCTGTAAGAGCAAAGACCAGGTGCCTAGCAGCCTACCTGGAACCGTAATTCCAAAATCCAGGTGAGCTCCAGCCTTCAGACCAACTCAACTGAGTGTTTCGATCAACTCCCCAGCTTGAGGAAGGAGAATGAGCATGCTCTTTGGAGCTGCTCAAAACTCTTTGCATTCTGGTGCTGCTTCTTACTAGTTATGTGACCTTGGACAACACAAGCTCAGCTTCCTGGTCTATAAAATGAGGTTAATAATGTATATCTTTTGTTTTATTGATATAAGAATCATAAGGCACAGAGCTTAGCTTGCTGATACAAAGGAGTTATGTTTACCCTAAAGAAACAAAAACTGTTGAATATATTATTGCACAGTTGGTTAGGAACAACACCCACTGCTTTGGTTTATCCACTGTCTCTCTTCTTCCGTGTCCTAGCTCATACCTTAAATTGCTAACTGTCTCTGGGCAAGGGGCTTCAACTCTTTTGGCCTCAGTTTCCTAACTGAAAAATGAAGTTGTAAGATAAGATCATCTCCAAAATCCCTCCTGGTAAGGACACCCAGGTACATGTGGTCTTCTGGGAAAGGAGCATGAGTCCCCCAAAACCTACAAGACTTGTAAGACCACTTACAAGACTGCCAGAAACAGAGGGTGGCTCCTTCTGAATCCAGTGGTGTGGAAAGATCTGAGCAGGGAGTGTTTGTGTGTGAGGGAAAGAGGCCTCCCTGCCGTTTGATTTTGTGCTTTGCTATTACAGCTTGAAGCTGCCAGTCCAGGAAGACGTGTGAATTACAGTTTTCAATACCAAGTGCCTCTTGAATATGATATCATAGATGACTGTCCATCTGGCAATTTACAACTAGTACAGAGAACTATCATCTTATAATGACTTCTCTATGTAGTTTTGAAACAGAAAATCCAATACTGTGGATGACAGTAGACCAGAGGAGCCAGAGCAGCAGTACCACCATAATATGACCATGTCTATGGACATCCACAAACTCTTGTTTGTAATACTCAAGAAATGAGTTTGGGTATTATGCAAGAGCTAATTTATTTGCTCATCCCTCGATGAAGTTCAGCCCAGAGTAGTCATGTGACATGATCAGCCATTTTTCTCAGGACCACAGGCTGACTGCAGGCCTCTTGGAATGTACCGTGCATGGTGATGTGCCTAGGTGTGTGCTGAGTGATGGGTAATTCCAGGTGCTGGGTGAGAAGTCTGGACTGTGTAGCGGAGAGAACACTGGAGCTGGAGAAAGAAATTCCCAGCCTCAGTCCTGGCATGTCTCCTTCTTTGCTGTGTGGTTTTGGGCCAGTTGTTTCATCTCTGAACTTCAGTTTCTTGGTCTATAACATAGGGAGATAGCCCTGTGCTCCCTCCCTCCCAGGTAAAATTGTCAGAAGGGGCGTGTGAGATAACATATGTTAAAAATGCTCTGAAAAATGTAAAACACTACAGTTGATGCTTGAACAACAATATATGAGAGATATTCTGCTTATTGCAACCACCGTTGCTTATTGATTGTTGTAGGTACTTGTCAGTGAGGCTCAGTCATTGGGGTGACAGAGGAGATTCAGGGAGGGCTTAGGGGGCACTAGGGTAAAGTTGTTTACTTTGTTATATGCTATTTATACATGGTCACTCAGCTGAGAAGTGGTGGGGTCAGGCTTTGACCTTGCCTACACCCACACAAACTCAAATTCCCCAATGATTTTTGAACAGTGCTCCATGGACCCTTAGACTGTTTGTGGAGACTTCAGGGATTCTGCAAATGCCTGATTGTCACTGTTGTAGAAGCTGAGGATATAGCAGTGATATTATTACTTAATCTCCCAGTGACAGGTCTTGTACTGACTGGTGGAATTTGAATCCACATCCACCTCTGGCCCACATTCACCTCTGAATCCACAACCCATATCCTTGGTTATCTTGGTTGTCTCCAAATACAAACATGCAGAAATGTCCATAAACATCACACTTGGGAGAAGCCTCCAGGCCTCTCTAATGGCACAGGGTTCTTATCTTTCTCCCTTTCCTGGGGTTTGGTGGTCTACTGAGGAGCACTCATTCAAAGTGCTGATCTAACTTCCTTAGCCAGGCAACGTGGGGAGACAGCGGAGCACTAGCAGGATGCTTGTCCTTGCAAAGTGCAAGAGTAATTAACATGGGGAGAGGGGGCGGGGGAGCAATTTGGATTTCATCACTTGGCAGCTTTGCCTCTTGAGAATACCTTATGGTTGGGAAATGAACCTTTAGGCTCATTGTAGCATTTTTCTTTGAATAAATGATAAACATCCATCATGTAATAATACATCTCTTGCAACATTTCAGCCTGTCACTAATGACCTTATTGGAAAGAACATTTGATTTAAGATTTAAACATTTCATGACAACCTCTAAGCTTGGATACACACATTTGAAGTAAAATTAACATGATTTTAGCCTGTGGTCAAGTAGTAAATCCAAGACTTTTCTGGATTTAAGAATCAGCAATCTCCTTCCCCCACCTTCAGTTCTTTAAAACTAATGTGCTTAAATCAACCCCTACTGGGTCCTGAAAATATAGTTAGATGACTTTATCCATTTTTGACCAATTGATGGCATATTCTCTGAGGTGTCAAAAGAATTATTATCTAATAATTATCTAATTAGGAGTCAAGGTTGGAGCAGCAAGTGTCTGTTATTCTCTCTGATAGCTGTACATCAGATTCTGAACTGATGGTCCCTATGGCTGAGGTAATGATTTTAGTCTGGAGAAAAGACAGTGAATATTGTAGTGACATCTGACAGCTTCCATAAAGCTGAAGAGACGTTGCTTCTGTTAGACCTTTTATTTAACATACATTTATCTGCAACACCTTAGTCCAAACATTTTTAACCTGTGATGGGAGAGATGTGGCCCTGAACTTGGCATCCTTTGCTTAGGATGTTCAAGTATGTGTACTACTTGTTTGCTAGCTGGGCAAATTTATGCATACAGGCACACTAATGCAGCATTTCTATGCTTTTAGGAAACTGCAGCATCCTCTGCATTCCTACCAGCTCCTTGAAGAGGTCTCTGGCACTGAAGCGCAGTGGGTGTTGAGGTGTCTTCCCCGAGGAAGAAAACTGGGTCCCTTATTGAAAAGGGGAAAAGGTGCCTATGCTTGCACCATGACATGCCAGGTTCTGTGCCAAGCCCTGCTGCAGGTGCTGGGCATAAACAGCAAACAAGACAGACGTGGACCCTGAGCTCTTGGTGGTGACACCCAGCAAGAGAAAACAGGTCAGTCGGTAGGCAGTTGTTAGAAAGTTGACAAACATTGAGAGAAGGAAGCATACATCCATGGGGATATATGGCAGGGGAAACTTACCTAGTCTGGAGTACATCGAAGCCCTCCTGGAAGAGGTAATATTTACGCAGCGGCTTGTGTGTGTCACCTGGAAGCATGGAGCATAGGCTATAAAGCAGGGCTGGCTTCTGCTCACACCACCTTGGAGAATCTCTCATGGAACTCTTATCTAACCAGCTCCTCTTCCCAGGGCTGTGGCCAGAATCACTTACACCCCCATGAACCTTTCTAAAACATTTATAGACCGCCCTTCCTCTTCCCTTATTAGATTCCTCTCCCAGGAGGTCCCCATTTCCTCCTTCTACACAGATCATTCGTGGGATGATCTCACAGACTCTTCAGATTTCCCAGATAGGCCTAAATTCTAGGGGCCCCTCGGCTTAGCCCTTCAGACTGGGACCCTCATCCCAGATAGAGAAAGGAAACATACTTGAGAGCTCAGAATGTTTTAAGAGTCAGGTTATGGGACATAGAAAAGACCAACATAAGCTCATCAGGGGCCTAGGCTGGCCCTGAGCAGAGATTTGGAGGTCCTTTGGGTCATGACCAGGCCTATGGACTGGCTGGACCTGAGAGAGATGGTCAGAGCCGCATTTCCCCAGAGTCCCAGCAGGCTGAGCTTGGTCAGGGTGCAGATGCTCTGGCCAGGTGGTCCTTGTTAGTGAGGCTTTTGCTGAGTTTCGGGTGGTGCCTCTTCTGTGTAAAGAAGAATGAACCCAGCCCTTCAGAGTTAATCAGGGAATGTTTTCCTGAGTCAACCCAGGAGCTCCTTTGCATGTAGGCCATAGAAGGCCCCTCACTTTGCATCTCACTCTCGGGGAAGAGGGGGTGTCTGTCCCAGGACCTCTCCCAAATTCGATCTCTGCCTGGGTGCCTCCCCCACCTTCCATTCTGCTTGGGCTCTGTTCCTGCTCCTTCCTATTGATCTGGCTCCTCCCTGGATTTCCAGTCATGCTTTTGTCCTGCAAACAGACACCAGGCACCTTGCTCTGAATCCAGCCTACGCCCATGCCCAGCCCCTCCTGCTGAATACCCCGCCCTGAGCATGCACTGGGTCCTTGCACTAGAAAGCTTGGGACAGGCTCCTGGGGACCTCTCCTACCCCTCTAGCACAGGCATGTTGGTGGCAAGAACCTTAGGTGAAAGTAAGGACCTGCCGTGAAAACTCAGCCTGGCATAGGAGGTGGGGGTTTGGGGCGTGAGAGGGAGCTTGGCCCACAGAGGGTGCGGTGGCTGAGGGTCAAGCCGCCGCGGAGCTCAGGCCCCATCCCCCGAGGGAGGCTCCGCCAGGCGGCTGAGAGCCCCGCCCCGCCCCCCCATCCTTCGGGGCCTGGGAGGTGGCTGAGCGCCAGAAGAGTCAGCCCTTGACCTTTCCCCTCCAGCGGGCACGCTCGGGGAGGACCACACCGGTTCGCATGTCCTGAGAGCAGGGCGTCTCCTTGACAAGATTCTCCATCCCTCCTTTACCTAATCCATCTTTCCATGGGTTTTTCCCCCAGACACACGGGACCTGTTCACATGGCTCCAGCTGCCACTGGCTTGGCCGAGTCACTGTCGTTGTCACTTCTCCCTAAACCGCCAGGACAGCCTCATACAAGTTTGTTCCTCAGTGTGCCCTCTCACAGCCCCGGAGCATCTCTTGGTCTTTTAAAAGTGGAAGTGTGCTCCTGCCACTTCTATGGAAAGCTTTTACGCTCGTTTCACTTAGAATAAAATTTAAGGCCCCCAACTGGGCCTGTGAGCCCCTTACAGTCCGGCTTCGCTCACCTCTCCAGTGTCAACTCTGCCCTGGGCTGCAGACGCCCTGGCCTTCAGTCAGATTTTTATTCTTGGCTTTTCTTTGTCTTTCCAGAGAGGCCTCCTCAGTCTGAATTAGGGGCCACAACTACCCTCTCTTCTACGCCCTCATCCTTTTCCTCCACTGCACTTACATAATTTACAATAAGACACTGATTAGAACGATGATGTCTGACCTAATTGCCTGCACACACTATGAGGAAAGAGATGAGGATCGTTTTGTTCAATAGCCTTAAACAGAGCCTGGCACACAGTAGTCACCAATATTTATTGAATGACAGACTGACTTAAAGAACGACACTCTACTCTGCCCTCCAATATGCTAACCACTGGGCGCATGTGGTTACTTACATTTAAATTAATTTAAATGAAATAAAATTAAAAATTCAGTTCCTCAGACACACCGGCCACATTTCAAGTGCTCAGTAACCACTTGTGGCTACTGGCTACGGTGTTAGACAGTGCAGACCGTTTCCGCCACTGCAGAAAGTCTTACTGGGTTGTGTTGTTAGTAAGTATGAATATCAGTCCATTCACTCCATTCTTAGGTGGCTAAGAAATGTAATTTCACCTTTTATGACTGAATTTACTTTCAATTTCAAGGCCCTGTTCTGCTGGGCGAGGGACTCTTACCGATCTATTTGAGGTCCCTCTCCCTTTTCCTGTGGTGGGACAAATTCTAGGAGCCTGATGTCATGACAAGGTCTCAGGCGGGGACTTAGTGCCAGCCACCCTGTTATTCCCAGGACATCCTGCTCCTCATCCCAGCATGAGTCCATGAAGGACAAGAGAGCTGAAAGTCTCATGATGAGAAGCATGAACTCTGGCCTTCCCTCCCCCGCCTCTCCTCCTCCTCATTCCCCAGAGGCAGCCCTTTCAATTTTTAAAAGCTATTTCTCCAGGTTCATAAATAATATGTGTCTATGGCTCTCTTTTAATTTGTCCACTTCAGACATTCTCTGCTTAATTCCTGTTCTGGCAGAGGAGAATTTGTTTGTTTGTTTGTTCACCCACTTCAACACTTTCGTCCTTTCAATTCAGTTATAGTATAGCTTTTGACAATACAAAATGTTTTATTATTATAATTATACTAGTATTGTTCACTATTGAATGCACTATGATCCTATGTCCGTTCTTGAACAACTCGTTTAAAAAGTTAATAATTGTGACGTTTTATTTGTTTTCTTGTTTTCTTTGCATTTCTGGTTAAACTTTCTCACATCCTCCAATAATTCTGTATGACAGTTTTTGGTGCACATTTTCACATAGTCAAACCCTTCCCCCCCACCCCGCGGGTGTATTTCTCTGAGAGTTCTCTGTCCCCCTGCTCCCACCTGTCCCAGCTCACTGGGCCATCATCCTGGGGTTCCCTTTATTTCTTGCCAGTGTTGGAAATTCCGTTTCCTCAACCCCATAGCTCTGTTTTTCATGATTTAGTCCTTGATGTTGGCTGGGTACAGCTTCTAGCAGTTTCTTGAGATAGGGGTGCATGGAGGTAAACTTTTTGAATCCAGGAATGTCTGAAAGTATCTTTATTATAGCCTCACACTTGATTGATAGTTTAGCCAGGCAGGGCAAGAATTTTAGGCTGAAAGTAATTTTCAGTTAGAATGTTGTGTTGTATCATTCTTTTCCAGCTTCCAGTATTGCTGCTGAGAAGTCCTGAACCAGCCCTTACAGCAAGTGACGAGAAAGAGCGAGAGAGAGAGACTGAGACCCAGATGGAAGCTGCAGTCTTTTATAACCCAATCTTGGAAGTGACTTGACATTGCTTCTGCTATGTTCTGTTGGTCACACAGACTGACCCTGGTACACGTGAGAGGAAATAATACAAATGTGTGAACGGTAGGCCCTGGGGATCCTTGTGGGCCATCATAGAGGCTGTCATAGGGTCTATTCGTTCTTTATACAGATTTTCAAGAAGTCTCCAATTTTCAGGGTCCCACCTTTCAGGGTACCTTTTGCTTCCAGGACTTTTTACCTTTCTGTGGGCCTGCGAGCATGGACTGGTTTGTTTCTCAGAATCTCTTCCTCTGGGCGCTCAGGTGTGACCTTTCTCTGCTGTGTCATTTTTCATTCCTCTTTCCTTTTCCATTTCTGTGTGTCATGGTTTGATTTTTCAGATTACCTGTAGCCTCATTAATGCAGAGTTTCTGTTTCTGTATCTTGCTCTCCTTGTTATTTTGGGATGATGTTTGAGATGGGAAGGGGGTAGAAAGAGTTTTGCTTTCCCATTTTGGAATCTGAAGTCTTTCCAGGGAACCCCAGCTAGTCAGTCCAGTGTTGCCCTTCTTCATGTATCTTCTATGCCCTAAATCCACTTGGGACTTAAGATTTTCAGTTCAAAAGCCAAGAATTGACTCACCTGCCTTCTGTATTTTGCTATGTGATCCCTTCCCTAAGATGGTTAGCATGGAAAGAATGCTCAGATTCATGGCTAGAGAAGGAAAAGGAAATGTATGGAGGTGGGACACCCTGGTAATTTATCAAAATATTATTCTGCTACAATAGAAAAAGACTACAAAAATTAAAGATCAGGAGCACTGGAAGCAGGAGGAGTTGGGCACTTAGTCATGATGTGTCCTTCTAAGCTGAAAACAGCAACTACGAGAAAACTCCAACATGAATGTTGAAAATCAGGAAGAGTCGGCCTTGGCAGGTTGACTAGAGGAATTCTAAGGAACCTAGGCACACCAGCATTTGATGACACAAGCACAATGTAGCTAAAGAGATCATCTAGACAGTCCACTCACCTTACAAATGGGGAAGCTGAGGTCAGAGAAGGAAAGGGGATTGACCAAGATCACAGAATCAGTTAAGAGCAGAGATGGAGTCTTGAGCTTTGGTTTTAACTTTGGTGCTTTCATCATTGCGCCATGAAGCCTTCTACATTTTTATGACATCCTCCTCTTTTTAATAATTTGGGTAATGTTTTTGACAATTATCTGTCCACCTCTGGAGCACAAGAACATTATTTTAACTGATATCCAGATGGCCTTTTCTCTGCCACCAGTCTTGGTAATGGCACTTCTGTTCAGGAAGTAAATATAGAAGTTCAGGAAGTGCAGTTTGAAGGGAAACAGTTGTCTTTACAGCAGGCCTTCGCAGAGCCTTTACTTTGTTTGGATGCACTATAACTCTTCAAGGAGATGTATAGTCAGTGTATTAGTTTTCTGGGGTTGCCATAATAAAACACCACATGCTGGGTGGCTTCAACAACAGAAATTAATTTTCTCACAGCTCTGGAGGCTGGAGTCTGAGGTATGTTTTCAGCAGTGTTGATTTCCTCTGAGGCCTCTCTCCTTGCCTTTTGGTGGTTACCTTCTTGTTGTATCTCTTCACATACTCTTTCTTCCATGTGTGCCTCCCTGATGTCTCTCTGTATGTGCAAATTTCCTCCTTATAAGGACACCCATCAGATTAGATTAGGGCCTACTCTAAAGGCCTCAGTTAAACTTAAAATTTTTTTTTGATTGGAGTATAGTTGATTTACAATGCTGTGTTAATTTCAGGTATACAGCAAAGTGATTCAGTTATACATGTGCATATAATCATTCTTTTGAGCCTTATTTAAACTTAATCACCTCTTCAAACTGCTATCTCCAAATACAGTTCTCCTCTGAGGTAATGAGGGTTAGGTTATCCACATATGAATTTGGGGGGTTGGGATAGAATTCAGCCCATAATAGTCAGTGTTTCCCCATCTTAGTAGATGGGGAAATCCTTGGCACTATTGAGGAATTTGTGGTTTAGGGAAGAGTCTTTAGGAAATGGTGCTCTTGGGAAACAAAACAGGCCACAGCTGAGAAGGGATGACCCTGTATTATGTCCACAGTTTGATGATGAAAATCAAGAGTGTGTGGTGGTGGGTGTCTAGGGGAAGAGATGGAACTGGATAAAAAGAACAGTTTTTGTTTTTGTTTTTTAAAGAATACAGGGTGGCACATGCACATAGAATGAAAGGAAGGGCTCTGGAGCTGAGTCCCCATTTCTCTATCTGTCTCTTGGTGTCTCTCTCATCTCTACCTCTCTCCACTTGGCTTTGTTTAATTTCATTCCCTTTTCCTGCAGAGGGACTTTTTCCATGACGCCCAAAGCAAGAGAATATTTCTTGTCAGCTCCAGTGCAAAAAGACCCTCATGGTCCCAGCTTGGGTCATATTTGTTGAGGGATATTTGATTCTTTTACTGGCCACAGGTTGGGTATAATCCAGAAGTAGGGAATGAAAGAGTATGGGGAAAATCAAGATTACAGTTAGTGCAGAGAAGGTAGATAAAGCCTTATCATGTTACAGTGATAGTGAAGGAAGGATACAGTGGCCCAGCTCCACTGGGCATCCAGAACTGTTGGGGAAGAAAAATGTCTTCTAGCATCTATGTTGTATGAGTCAAGGCTTGTTCTTTTCAGTGATTATAAATCAGGTGCAGCCACAAGAGGAGACACAGGAGAGGCTCAGGAAAACAGTCTATTATGTTAACAGGTCTTAGAAACAGGATGCATGGTACTCCATGCAGGGTCACATGGGGAAGCACCAGCATTGGTCAGGAGGCAGAACGGGCTGGAGCAAGGTGAGAGCCTAGGCCACAGCATTTTTTTGAGTTTCCATGGGAAAGGCAAAGCAGGGCAGGGTAAAGAGCTTAGAATTGGCTAGTTTAATAATTTTGGCAGGCTCCACGCTATAGAGGTGGTCTCTACTTGCTGCTCCCTGGCCCTGGGATGATTAAGGAAGAAGGATATTACCTCTTGGGGTGTATAGGTCAGATAGAGGAGGTATGGCTCTGGATTGGCTAGTTTATATACCAAAGGCATGTTCCTGGCTGAGTCCTTCACTATCTCTAAGAACTGGCTAGCTCAGACATAGGGTAGGCACCTGTAAGAGAGAGAATAAAGAAGACTACAAATTTCTGCGTAGCAGTCAAAAAAACTTTAGATGCCAAAGAGTGGCTCATTATGGAAGATTTGTGGCTGAACTGTGGAGTCCATCAGCATTTCCTTCTTTAGTGGTTCCTGCCTTCAGAACCCCCTGATTCCCTTCATGCTTAATGGCGCCCAATTTAGAGAACAACAATGCCCGTCTTTCTTTGTGTCTAAGAATAGATGGCCTCCATCATTCATCCATTCAACAGCTTTCTGAGAGTGGATTATGTCCCCAGCTCTATGGGAGGTCCTGGGAATACAGTTCTTGCCCCTGGGCACATGCAGTCAGATGGTTGCGGGTGGATGAACCCGAGTGGTCCTTCTCAATGGGGTGTAGAGTAATTATTGGCCTTCTTCTCGGTCCTCATTGACATTTTCAGACCATTACTCATGCATCCTTATGGGAAAAACTCTTCTCCTCTGAGGTTATCATCATCTGACCAATAAGGCCAACAAGGCTTTAGAGAGGAGGGGCCACTGTGGCTGGGCCTCAAAGGATGGGCATTTCTTCCAGCTGAGAAAGATAAGAGAGAGGATAAAGAAGAGCATTAGAGGCAGAGCAAAGAGCAGGTCAAATGTATCTTTAGAATTTTAGGCTTCTGGGTACAGCTCTCAGTTTCCCTTAGTTTTCCACTGAGATTACCTCCTGGCTCCAGAAACATGTCCTCCTGGACATCCCTTTGGAGAACATCTACTATTCTCAGCTTTCTCTACCTACTTTGCAGAGTTAAGTCTCCTAGTAACCCTGTGTCTAGGAAATTTTGTCCTTGAAGGCAACAGAGAAATAAATCAATGAGCTGCAGGGCTCCGTTTAGCACTGGGACCAATTTAAAGTGGGAAAGGTACAAGGATAAATGTCTGAGTGCAAACTGGGGTTCTTTTCTTCAAAAAAAAAAAAACCAACAAACTGGGGTTCTTTTCACAAAAAATGTGTTTGCATAAATGGCTCATGGCCAAAGATTTCCCTGTAGAGAAGGTTGAGTCTTTTTTTTTTCTTTGCCAGTCCCAGAGGAAGTATAACTGACATGAAGTTTGTTGGCTCACTTAATAGTTTAGCCCATTTACCAAAGCAGATCCTAAATTAAAAAAAAAAACAACAACAACAATAACACTGTTTCATATTTTTTGAGTTGTCTGGTGGTTGATCACCCATAATTTCAGAAACACTGATGTGGTATGCAAGAGAAGAAGCCTTTGTTTAGATTTAAACAGACATCTTGAATAGCATCTGAAATGGGAAAAGAAAGTAGTACTGCCCTTTGATTCTGCAAAAATAAAACCAATTTGCCTTGAAAAACTTAACTCAATTCCTTTCTCATTTCATATTTTCAAGTAAAATAGGATTAAATCCCAATCAACCATTCAGTATACACTTGCCAAATATGTAGAATTATACTTGGCTGAGAATCAGATCTCCTCATGGCCAAGTTGAGTGTCAGGTACTTTGATTTATAGAGAACTTCAGGAGCTGCTTGTGGTATCATCTTTTCCTACTCAGAAAATATGTCTTTTTTCTCCTCTCATAATTTAGACCTCTCTCTCTCATATCTATAGACAGCATATAATTCTTGAGAATGCAGAGCATGGCTAAAGATACTGAAATGCATAACATAAAGCAACATAGAAGGAATACATAAGTTCAAAATATCTAAAATCAATGGTGACTCACAAAGTTTTAAAGATTTATTTTTTGATATTTGTTTTAACTGCCATTTCAATTTTGAGACCTCATAAAATATTTGGTTTCTTTTTGCCATCATGAAGAAGATTTTTTTTTAAAACTGAGAATCCACTTTTGTGGTGCCCAAGCTCCACTGGTAAACAAAGTCCTTTCCTAACTCGGTCACCTGGGGACTGAGATGTCAGAGTAGATAACTGTTAGAGAGAGGAAATGAGGTTTTGTTAGCTATCCTGTTGCCTCCAGAGCATGGTCAGATGGTCTTTATTGGATGGAAATGAAAATGTCTCTTAATTTATTTATTTTTTGGCAGAAGAATTTGGCTAAAATAAGACCAGGAGGACCTCTATGCTGTGGCCTTGGCAAAGGGAAACATAAGGGATAAATGTGTGTACATAGCTGGCTCACTGTACCCAGAACTTGTTCTCTGTATTCACAACCTGTGACTGCCCTTAAGGGACAGATTAAAATTCAAAGCATGCAGATCCTTGGCTGTTTGATTTCAGACACAAAATTGGAAACGGGCTGATAAACATATGCAGCACACATCCTACTCCCACTGCCTCTGTGTTCTGTAATGCTGGGCTCAGCACAGAGGCAGAACCCTGTCAACTCTGGCCTAGAAGGATCCCCTTTTCCCTCCCTGATGGCAAGGACCCCCTTTGTTCTAATCACGAGTCTCCTAAACTACCTCCATTTCTCCAGTGTGTTTGAAGCAAGGTCTAGAAAGGGCCAGATGGGAGCAAGCTCACATTTATTTAGCTGCCTTTGCATGGGCAGGGAGAATGGGCCAAAGCTTACCCACACAGTGATGTCCCCACCTCTCTTTTGGGAGAACAGCCATGTGATCATGAAGCCTACAAGTTCTTAGTAACAAATGATACCACTGATATTCCCTGGGCATGGTGACTCCATCCCCCATGATTCTGGGGTGTGGCTGAGGTCTTTCACTGATCAGAATCTCTCTCTTTCTCTGCCTGCCCTTTATTTTTAGTTTTTCAAAACAAACAACTTTTTATTGAAGTATAGTTGATTTACATTGTTGTGTTAGTTGCAGGTGTATAACAAAGTGATCCAGAATATATATATGTGTGTATATACATATATTTATATTTGATTTCAGACTCTTTTCCATTATAGGTTATTACAAGATATTGAATACAATTCCCTGTGCTATACAGTAGGTTCTTGTTGTTTTATCTATTTTATATGTAGTAGTCTATAAAAGTGTATTTGTTAATCCCAAACTCCTAATTTATCCCCTACTACTTCCCCTTTGGTAACCATAAGTTTGTTTTCTATGTTTGTGAGTCTTTTTCTGTTTTGTAAATAAGTTCACTTGTATCATTTTAAAAGATCCCACACATAAGTGAATCATACGATATTTGTCTTTGTCTGACTTACTTCACATAGTATGATAATCTCCAGGTCCATCCATGTTGCTGCAAATGGCATTATTTCATTCTTTTTATGGCTGAATAATATTCCATTGTGTATATATACCACATCTTTACCCATTCACCTGTTGACGAACATTTAGGTTGCTTCCGTATCTTGGCTATTGTAAATAGCGCTGCAGTGAACATTGGGGTGCATGTACCTTTTTGAATTACAGCTTTTGTCTTTTCTGGATATATGCCCAGGAGTGGGCTTTCAGGATCATATGGTAACTCTATTTTTAGTTTTTTAAGGAACTTCTATCCTGTTCTCCATAGTGGCTGTACTGATTTACATTCTCACCAACAGTGTAGGAGGGTTCCCTTTGCTCCACACCCTCTCCAGGATTTATTATTTGTAGACTTTTTAATGATGGGTATTCTGACCAGTGTTAGGTGATACCTCGTTGTATTTTCATTTCTCTAATAATTGGTGATGTTGAGCATCTTTTCATGTGCCTGTTGGCTATCTGTGTGTCTTCTTTGGAGAAATGTCTATTTAGGTCTCCTGCCCATTTTTGAATTGGGTTGTTTGTTTTTTTCATATTGAGCTGTATGAACAGTTTGTATATTTTGTATATTAATCCCTTGGTGGTCACATTATTTGCAAATGTTTTCTCCCATTATGTAGCTTCTCTTTTTGTTTTGTTTATGGTTTCCTTTGCTGTGCAAAAGCTTTTAAGTTTCATTAGGTCCCATTTGTTTAATTTTGTTTTTATTTCCATTATTCTAAGAGACAGATCCAAAAAAATCTTGCTGCAATTTATGTCAAAGAGTGTTCTGCCTAGGTTTTCCTCAAGGAGTTTTATAGTATCTGGTCTTACTTTTATGTCTTTAATCCACTTTGAGTTTATTTTTGTATGTGGTGTTAGAGAATGTTTTAATTTCATTCTTTTACATGTAGCTGTCCAGTTTTCCCAGCAACACTTACTGAAGAGACTGTCTTTTCTCCATTGTATATTCTTGCCTTCTTTTTCATAGGTTAACTGACCATAAGTGTGTGGGTTTATTTCTGGGCTTTTTATTATGTTCCATTGAGCTGTGTCTGTTTGTTTGGGTTTTTTTTTTTTTTTTTTTTGCCAATACCATACTGGTTTGATTACCGTAGCTCTGTAGTATAGTCTGAAGTTAGGGAGCATGATTCCATTCTTCTTTCTCAAGATTGTTTTGGCTGTTCAGGATCTTTTGTGTTTCCATACAAATTGTGAATTTTTTTGTTCTATTTCTGTGAAAAATGCCTTTGGTATTTTCATAGGGATTGCATTGAATCTGCAGATTGCCTTGGGTACTATAGTCATTTTGACAATATCGATTTTTCCAATCCAAGAACATGGTATATCTTTCTGTCTGTTTGTGTTATCTTTGATTTCTTTCATCAGCATCTTATAGTTTTTGGGGTACAGGTCTTTTGCCTCCTTAGGTAGGTTTACTCCTAAGTATTTTATTCTTTTTGATGTGATGGTAAATAGGATTGTTTCCTTAATTTCTTTTTTCTGATAGTTTGTTGTTAGTATATAGAAATGCAATAGATTTCTATATATTAAATTTTGTACCCTACAACTTTACTGAATTCACTGATGAGCTCTAGTAGTTTTCTGGTAGCATCTTTAGGGTTTCTTTGTATATTATCATGTCATTTGCAGTGACAATTTTCCTTATTTTTTTCCAGTTTGGATTCCTTTTATTTCTTTTTCTTCTCTAATAGCTGTTCTGCCTGCCTTTGAATTCTTGGCTTTTTGAGGTCAATACTCAACTCCGTATTTCCCTAAGTGGGAGAATTTTCATTAGTCACTGAAAGCGCAGACAGTAGGGCTTAGGATAATTGTCTTGCTGGACAATGAGTATCAGGTCTAAGAGCATAGAAGGACATTCCTAAGGTCCTAAGCTCTTGTCCATGTCTGAGCTTCATGGACACTTAGAGGAAATGGACAGCTTTGCATTAGATCCTAGGCCCTGATGGTGTCTTTACTATACTAGGCTGGCAGCTGTAGGGCAAGGAAGTGGGAATTTGTGATTAGCAATTCAAGTAGTCCTCCTTCTTAATGACTAGGCAGTTTATTATTAATGATTCTTGGGTATTTTAAACACTAATAAAACTAATGATTACTTTTGAATTTTAGCAGAGTTCTATATCCCTTTTAGAGATAGATGGCTGTCAAGTATATATATTTCAGAGTGAGTGTCCAGCCCGAGTTGCCTTTTTTGGCAAATGTTCTTTCCCCCTTGGTGTGGACCTCTAAGAGCCTATATCTGTGCTATGTGATCTTAGCCCCTTAGCCACACACAGTTGATTAAGCCAAGGCTGGACACCTAACTCAGGGAGACTGTTAGGAAACAAGTATTTGTGTTGCCCCCAAATTCGTATGTTGAAACCCTACCCTGTAACGTGATGGTATTAGGAGGTAAAGCCTTTGGGAGGTAATCAGGATTAGATGAGGTCATGAGGATGGAGCCCTAATGAATGAGACTATTGCCCATATAAGTGTCACTAGAGAGCTTGCTTCCTTTTTCTCTCTCCACCATGTGAGGACACAATGAGTAGTCCATCGTCTACAACCCAGAAGAGGGGTCTCACCAGAATCCAACCATGCTGGCACCTTGAACTTGGACTTCCAGCTTCTAGAACTGGAGAAATATATTCCTTCTTGTTATAAGCCACCCAGCCTATGGTACTTGCTATAGCAGCCCTAACTGACGAAGACAGGGATCTATGATTCTTTGAGCCAGTCTATTATTTCTACTGCTAAATTGAATAAAAGGCTAAAGAGACTGGCCAGATGAGATGCTACTGGGCAGGAAAGGTCAACACAATGTTGGAGCCATGGTCAGCGGCTCTGTGGGCAAGCTGAAGGTATGGGGAGAGACTCTGGGGCCTTGCCCAGAAGCTGGTCTTTTGAGAACATGAGTTGAGAGAAGCAGAGATGTGGGAGTACCTGGTACAGAGGGAGGGTTTGGGGAGTATCCTCAGTCCATCTGGGCCCAGTTTCCTGGTTGCTCGACTGCTTGTTGTCCTAAAATGCCTATGTCTAGTTTGAGTGGGTTTCTCTTCCTTGCAAGCAAACAACCCCTGACCAGAAGAATGGTGTCTGCTGGCCAGAGGTGACTGATCACAGAGCTAGGAATTGTCAGACTATCAGTGTAAAGGTTTGCGGCTTCCAGGTGGGCCAAAGAGTCTTCCTTGGAGCCAGAGCATGCCCTTTGTCCCAGGCAGGGCATGCTGTGTGATAGTCCCTCTGAGCACAAGTGTCCTGTAGAGAGCAGGGAAGAGAAATAGTGGAAGGTTGATGGTCTAGGGGGTTCCCGGCACTGGGTTAGGTGCTTTACACAGATGTCTTTTGTCCTTTGGTAGTTGTGGTAGGTAGAAGAATGGCCTCCCAAACATGCCCACCTCCTAATGTCCAGAACCTTTGTAATTTTGTATGGTAAAAGGGACTTTGTGATGTGATTAAGGTAAGAATTTTGAGATGGGGATTATCCTGGATTATCCAGGTGGGCCTGGTATAATCGCAAGGGTCCTTATAAGAGGGAGACATGAGGGTCAGAGTCAGAGGAGAAGGTTATGGGATGAAGTCAAGATTGGAGTGACATTCTTTGAAGGTGGAGAAAGGGGCCACAAGCCAAGGAATATTGACAGCTATTAAAAGCTGAAAAAAGCAAGGAAATGAATCTTCCCCTCAGAACCTCCAGAAGGAACCAGTCCTGCTGACACCTTGACTTTAGCCCAGTGAATCGAAGTTTAGACTTCTGACCTCCAGAACTGTAAGAGAGTAAATCTGTGTTATTTTAAGCCTCTAAATTTGTGGCAATTTGTTATAGCAGCAGTAGCACACTAATACAGTATTGTTCTTGTAATCCCTGTTTTTACAAACAAAGAAAGCTCAGTGGGGTTGAGTAACTTGCCCAAGGACACACACCTAGTAAGAGATGGAACAAAGCTTTGGTCCCAAGACTGTCAGACTCAGAGCCACTGCATTTCCTACTATCTGATTTTGCTGCCAGTAGAATCTTCTTTCCTAAGTACATTTTGAACACAACAAAGGCTCGATTTGTGTCCAACAGATTAATTCAGTGCTACCTGGAGCCAGAGGATGGGTGGAATGACCTCTCAATATCCTTCCTTTTAGCAATGCCAAGAAGTACAATTTTTGCCAACTGTGTAGATGTGCACATAATCTCCTGTGGCCTCAGCAGCTGGGCCCTCCCAGCTAAATCTGGCATTGGGGTCTTTTAGGTGACTGCTTCTTTGAGGTTGCAGGAGTAGGTCTGATTTATTATGATGCATTCCCCAATTTCATGCCAAATTATTCAATTACAGTTTCCCTCTGCACTCAGGAGAGGTTTCCTGCTGGCTTACAAAGATGAGACCGGGAGTGGCCTGGAGCATGTAGGAAAATTTTAGCTTATTATTTATTGGAGGGGGAAGTGACATTTCTCCTACTTTGAAGTAAGTTAGTTAATCACTGCATATGGGAAGAGAGGGAGGAAAAATCTCCCTGTTTCCAAAGCGAAGCCAGGTTTTAATGAGGAAATAAGGCAATGTTTTTTAACCTTCTTTTCCCTCACTGCCTCATGCCTGTCAGCTCAGGGTTACTCCTGCTCTGTTGAAAGGAACGAAGGTTTATGGACTTCCCACTAACATAAAAACAATGGTTCTCACTTATTAAGCATTTACTGTGTGCCAGGCACTGTGCTAGGCAATTTACAAGTAATCTTTAAACTGAGCATGCAAAGTAAATGTTACTAGGCTCATCTCATAAATTGGGAAGCAAAGCAAACCTCAAAATGGATTAAAGACCTAAGTGTAAGGACAGACACTATAAAACTCTTAGAGGAAAACATAGGCAGAACACTCTTTGATATAAATTGCAGCAAGATCTTTTTTAACCCACCTCCTAGAGAAATGGAAATAAAAACAAACATAAACAAATGGGACCTAATGAAACTTAAAAGCTTTTGCACAGCAAAGGAAACCATAAATAAGACAAAAAGATAACCCTCAGAAAAGGAGAACATATTGGCAAATGAAGCAGCAGACCAAGGACTAATCTCCAAAATATATAAGCAGCTCATGCAGCTCAATATCAGAAACAGAAAAAAACAATGCAAAATGAAAATAAATAAGGAAACATAACCTGTAAATGACACATTAGATAAGATGGACTTAATTGATATTTATAGGACATTGCATCCTAAAACAACAGAATACACTTTCTTCTCAAGTGCTCATGGAACATCCTTCAGGATAGATCATATCCTGGGTCACAAATCAAGCCTCAGTAAATTTAAGAAAATTGAAAATGTATCAAGTATCTTTTCCGACCACAATGCTATGAGACTAGATATCAATTACAGGAAAAAAAATTGTAAAAAAAAAAACCACACATGAAGGCTAAACAATACACTACTAAATAACCCAGAGGTCACAGAAGAAATCAAAGAGGAAATCAAAAAATACCTTAAAAGAAATGACATTGAAACATGACAACCCAGAACCTATGAGATGCAGCAAAAGCAGTTCCAAGAGGGAAGTTTATAGCAATACAATCCTACTTCAAGAAACAAGAAACATCTCAAATAAACAACATAACCTTACACATAAAGCAATTAGGGAAAGAACAACAACAACAACAACAACAAAAATGAAAGTTAGCAGAAGGAAAGAAATCATAGAGATCCGATCAGAAATAAATGAAAAACTAGTGAAGGAAATGATACCAAAGATCAATAAAACTACAGGCTGGTTCTTTGAGAAGATTAACACAATTGTTAAACCATTAGACAGACTCATCAAGAAAAAAAGGGAGACGACTTAAATCAATAGAATTAGAAATGAAAAAGGAGAAGTAGCAACTGACATGGCAGAAATACAAAGGATCATGAGAGATTACTACAAGCAACAATATGCCAATAAAATGGACAATCTGGAAGAAATGGACAAATTCTTAGAAAAGCACAACCTTCTGAGCTTGGACCAGAAAGAAATAGAAAATATAAACAGACTAATCAGAAGCACTGAAATTGACACTATGATTAAAAATCTTTCAACAAACAAAATCCCAGGATCAGATGGCTTCACAGGCGAGTTCTATCAAACATTTAGAGAAGAGCTATCCTTCTCAAACTCATCCAAAATATAGCAGAGGGAGGAACACTCCCAAACTCATTCTACGAGGCCATCATCACCCTGATAACAAAATGAAACAAAGATGTCACAAAAAAAGAATACTACAGACCAATATCACTGATGAACATAGATGCAAATATCCTCAACAAAATACTAGCAAACAGAACCCAGCAGCACATTAAAAGGATCATACACCATGATCAAGTGGGGTTTATACCAGGAATGTAAGTATTCTTCAATATATGCAAACCAATCAATGTGATACACCATATTAACAAATTGAAGGAGAAAAACCATGTGAACATCTCAATAGATGCAGAGAAAGCTTTCAACAAAATTCAACTCTCATTTATTAAAAAAACCCTCCAGAAAGTAGGCATAGAGGGAACTTACCTCAACATAATGAAGGTTATATATGACAAACCCACAGCCAACATCATTCACAATGGTGAAAAACTGAAACAATTTCCACTAAGATCAGGAACAAGACAAGGTTGTCCACTCTCACCACTCTTATTCAACATAGTTTTGGAAGTTTTAGCCACAGCAATCAGAGAAGAAAAAGAAATAAATTAATCCCAATCAGAAGGAACAAGTAATGCTGTCATTGTTTGCAGATGACATAATACTATACATAGAGAATCCTAAAGATGCTACTAGAAAACTACTAGAGCTAATCAATGAATTTGGTAAAGTTGTAGGATACAAAATTAATGCACAGAAATCTCTGGCATTCCTATACACTAACAATGAAAAATCTGAAAGAGAAATTAAGGAAACACTCCCATTTACCATTGCAACAAAAAGAATAAAATACCTAGGAATAAACCTACCTAAGGAGAAAAAATACCTGTATGCAGAAAACTATAAGACACTGATGAAAGAAATCAAAGATGATACAAATAGATGGAGAGATATACCATGTTCTTGGATTGCAAGAATCAACATTGTGAAAATGACTCTACTACCCTAAGCAATGTACAGATTCAATGCAATCCCTAGCAAACTACCAATGGCATTTTTCACAGGACTAGAACAAAAATGTTCACAGTTTGTATGGAAACACAAAAGACCCAGAATAGCCATAACAATCTTGAGAAAGAGAAACAGAGCTGGAGGAGTCAGGCTCCCCAACTTCAGACTATACTACAAAGCTACAGTAATCAAAGCAGTATGGTACTGGTACAAAAACAGAAATATAGATCAGTGGAACAGGATAGAAAGCCCAGAGATAAACCCATGCACATATGGTCACCTTATCTTCGATGAAGGAGGCAAGAATATACATTAGGAGAAAAGACAGCCTCTTTGATAAGTGGTGGTGTGAAAACTGGACAGCTACATGTAAAAGAATGAAATTAGAACACTCCCTAAAACCATACAGAAAAACAAACTTAAAATGGTTTAAGGCCTAAATGTAAGGCCAGACACTATAAAAGTCTTAAGAGGAAAGCATAGGCAGAAGACTGTATGACATAAATCACAGCAAGATCCTTTTTGACCCACCTCCTGGAAAAATGGAAATAAAGACCAAAATAACGAAATGGGACCTAATAAAACTTAAATGCTCTTGCACAGCAAAGTAAACCATAAACAATACGAAAAGACAGCCCTCAGAATGGGAGAAAATATTTGCAAATGAAGCAGCTGACATAGGATTAATCTCCCAAATTTACAAGCACCTCATGAAGCTCAGTATCAAAAAAACAAACAGCCCAATCCAAAAATGGGCAGAAGACTTAAACAGACATTTCTCTAAGAAGACATACATATTTCCAAAAAACACATGAAAAGATGCTCAGCATCACTAATTATTAGAGAAAAGGAAATCAAAACTACATGAGGTAGCACCTCACACTGGTCAGAATGGCCATCATCAAAAAATGTAGAAACAATAAATGCTGGATAGGGTGTGGAGAAAAGGGAAACCTCTTGCACTGTTGGTGGGAATGTAACTTGATATAGCCACTGTGGAGAACAGTATGGAGGTTCCTTTAAAAACTAAAAATGGAACTACCATATGACCTAGCAATCCCACTACTGGACATATACTGTGAGAAAACCATAATTGGAGGGATACATATACCACTATGTTCATTTCAGTAATTTTTACAATAACAAGGGTATGGAAGCAAATAAATATCCATCAACAGATGAATGGATAAAGAAGATGCAGCACAGGGCTTCCCTGGTGGCGCAGTGGTTGAGAGTCCACCTGCCGATGCAGGGGACATGAGTTCGTGCCCCGGTCCAGAAAGATCCCACACGCCGCGGAGCAGCTAGGCCCGTGAGCCATGGCCACTGAGCCTGCGCATCTGGAGCCTGTGCTCTGCAACAGGAGAGGGCCACATACCACAAAAAATAAATAAATAAATAAATAAAAGAAGATGTGGCACATATATACAATGAAATATTACTCAGCCATAAAAGGGAACGAAATTGAGTTATTTGTAATGAGGTGGGTGCACCTGGAGTCTTTCATAGAGATTGAAGTAAGTCAGAAAGATAAAAAAATTACCATATGCTAATGTATATATGGTATCTAAAAAAACGATACTGATGAACCCAGCAGCAGGGCAGGAATAAAGACACCAATGTAGAGAACAGACTTGAGGAATTGGGGTGGGAGAGGAAGCTGGGACGAAGTGACAGAGTAGTTTTGACATGTATACACTAACAAATGCAAAGTGGATGGCTAGTGGGAAGCTGGGGCACAGCACAGGGAAATTAGCTTGATGCTTTGTGACGACCTAGAGGGGTGGGATAGGGAGGATGGAAGGGAGGCTCAGGAGGGAAGGGATATGGAGATATATGTATACATATAGCTGATTCACTTTGTTGTACAGCAGAAACTAACACATTGTAAAACAATTATACTACAATAAAGATGTAAAAAAAATAGTGAATGCTGGAGAGGGTGTGGACAAAAAGGAACCCTCTTGCACTGTTGGTGGGAATGTATATTGATACAGCCACTTTGGAGAGCAATATGGAGGTTCCTTAAAAACTAAAAAAAGAACTATCATATGATGCAGCATTCCCACTACTGGGCATATTCTATGAGAAAACTGTAATTCAAAAAGATACATGCACCCCAATGTTCATGCAACCCTATTTACAATAGCCAGGACATGGAAACAACCTAAATGTCCATCAACAGATAAATGGATAAAGAAGATGTGGTATATATATACAATGGAATATTACTCATCCATTAAAAGGAACGAAGTTAGGTCATTTGAAGAGATGTGGATGGACCTAGAGAGTGTCATACAGAGTGAAGTAACTCAGAAAGAGAAAAAAAAATATCGTATATTAATGCATATATGTGGAATCTAGAAAAATGATATAGATGATCTTATTTGCAAAGGAGAAATAAAGACACAGATGTAGAGAACAAATATATGGATACCAAGGGGGAATGAGGGGTTGGGAGGAATTGGGAGATTGGAATTGACACATATGGACTATTGATATTATGTATAAAGTAGACAACTAATGAAAACATACTGTATAGCACAGGGAAATCTACTTAATGCACAGTGGTGACCTAAATGGGAGGGAAATCCAAAAAAGAAGGATGTATGTATATGTGTGGCTGATTCATTTTGCTGTGCAGTAGAAACTAACACAAAATTGTAAAGCAACTATACTCCAATAAAAATTTATTGACAAAAATGATACCCCAGAGAAAGGGATGCTAAAGTAACTAGCTCCTCAGGCTACTGTTTTAACTGTTGTTCTAGCCACAAAGTTGTGCCCTAGGTGTGCCTTGCCTCCTATCTGCTGTGCCCTGGGTCTTTTCCTATTCACTTTGAAATGCAGAGGACATGAACAGCACCGGTTTGAACCTTTTAAAGACTGTGGTAGTAGTTGTCTTGTGGTCTGTCCATCCCCAGATATATCCACCACTAGCAACATCAGGCCTCTTCACCTTCTGCTCCTTCTACTCATGCCCTCCCTAACTTCCACCATGATCCTTACCACCTCCCTTCTTAATTAGGCCAGTGAGTGGTGATAGAAACCTCAGATCCTGCTGTTGGGAAAATGGTATAAGCGGTGATGAGAAAGCATACCATTAAATTTTAGGAGTCTGAATACCATGGCTTGGAAGCTTGGTATGACTTATTTATGGGCTGGCCTCTGTCTCCCAGAGTATAGCAATATATCAGCCACTATGCTGAAGGTGCCCCCAGTGGTTTATTGCTGTGATAATGGACTTGTTAACGGGCCCCAGTGAGCTGGAATTTATCAAGGCCCAGGTTCTTCTCTGTGGAGCTGGCTCTGAGATATCACTTAACCTCTGTTAGTATCAATAACAGTAATAATAATAATAATAATAATAATAATAATAATAATAATAATAATAATAAATAGCTCATGCCTGCTAAGACTTTAGTATGTGCCTGGCACATATGTTAACACTCAACATACATTATTTCATGTTCTTCAAACTGTCTTCTAAGGTAGACATTATTCAATCACTAATTTACAGGCGAGGAGACAGACACATGTTGAAGTTAAGCCATGTCCCCTAGGCCACACAGTTGGCAGGATTTGAGCTGGGAATTCAAACTTAGCCTGAATCCAGGGTTTTTAGTTTTATTTAATTTTTGTTTTTTTTTATGGGTATTAATTCCGAATGCTTTGTTTGCTCCCCGAACTAACAGCCTCTGTGGAGATAAACAGAGATTACTGAAATGAGAACAAGGGCTACTTCTTTACAGAGTCCATCACTACCGCTGCTTGCATTTAGCCCTGCTCTGCTAGCAGTGACAGAAGGGGACATGTCACTTTGACATTGACATTGAAGCACTTCTTATTCTCAGCACCCTCTGACTTTGTGTGTGCGTATGTGTGTGTGCATGTGAGTGTAGATATGTGTGCATGTGTATGTGTGTTCATAAGGGCAGCTACAGCTGGCACGGGAGCATCCTGTACCATACCAGTTGAGCGTGCTGGCTACCGATGTACCTCGGCCTTTGCCTGCCCAATCCCATGTCCTCTTTCTCTAGGGTGGGCTTCTGGAGCTCCTTTGGAGGGGGAGGCTAGGGACAATGGACTCAGGCTCATTTCCCACCACCACTCCATGGCACCTTTGTCTCAGGTGCTAGCCACAGCCTCCTGAAGGGTCCTCATATGCAAGTTCAATTAGCCCTCCCTTGGGTACTGTAATCTGCAGCCTACATTGAGCTTTAATGCACACACCTCACTGAGACCTCATAGTGTGCTGTGAGGGAGGAGTGGGCTCAGGTGAGGAGGCAGGGAGTACTACTAATACAAGTAAGTCAAGACACCCAATGGTTCCCAGGCCAAGCTGGAGTCAAATTGATGGATATTAATGCAGCTTAAGGAAGAATGAGTCCAAAAGTAGGAAACTAGTCAAATGAACACATATGTGTAATATACTACCATGCAGCCATTAAATTAATGATTTTTTTTTTCTTTTTGCGGTATGCGGGCCTCTCACTGTCGTGGCCTCTCCCGTTGCGGAGCACAGGCTCCGGATGCGCAGGCCCAGCGGCCATGGCTCACGGGCCCAGCCGCTCTGCGGCATATGGGATCCTCCCAGATCGGGGCACGAACCCGTATCCCCTGCATCGGCAGGCGGACTCTCAACCACTGCGCCACCAGGGAGGCCCCTAAATTAATGATTGAGAAAAATATTTGGCAACATGAAAAGTTGGTTGCTATATATTATTTAGTGAAGAAAAAGTCACCATAAAGTATGTACAGCATGATTTTTCTTATAAAGACACACATGTGTATATATGTATATATTTATGTGTATATGTTTTACCATGTACAGAAAAAATATTGGATGTTTATAGTCCAAAATATTGACTGTGGTTATCTCAGGGTGGTGAGACTGTGGGTGATTTAGAATTTTGTTCTTTTCGATAGTATTTTTGAAGTTTTTTTTTAATAATGGAAATGTACTTGAAATAAGATAAACATTTATAAAAGGAGGAAAGGACAATCCACTCAAAGGTACTTGGTGTCAAGCTCAGGAAAATGGGGAGCCAGGAAGAGAATAGAAAAGTGCAGTTAGCAGCAGTCTCCTCATCACTGAGACCTGAATTTGAGAATTCTAGGCCCCGTTGTGTCCAGAGATGGATCATGAGCTGGGTCTCACCTTGGCTTCCTTCCACCCCTGGCTCTGACCCCACACCCAGTGGGATTTTCTTTCTTTTTTATTTTTTCCTTTTTTTTTAAAAAAAAAAAACTATTTTTTTAATTGAAGTATAGTTGGTTTACAATGTTCTGGCAATCTCTGCTGTACAGCAAAGTGATCCAGTTATACACATAGAGACAATCTTTTTTTCATATTCTTTTCCATTATGGTTTATCACAGAATATTGAATATAGTTCCCTGTGCTATACAGTAGGACCTTGATGTTTATCTGTCTTATATATAATAGTTTGCATCTACTAATCCCACAGTCCCAGTCCTTCCCTCCCACAACCCCTCCCCCTTGGCAGCCACAAGTTTGTTCTCTATGTCTAAGTCTGTTTCTCACACTCACTGGGATTTTAAATTTGAATTTAGTATGCCCTGATATCGAGAAGGGGTGTGTACTAGTTAACAGACCAGAACATTCTAGTTACAAAACAGAGGAATGGTGTCCCCCATGAGAAAAAGGCATTTTGGCATCCTGATTTATAACTAGTTCATTATGAGCTTGGTTAGTGGGCGTCTATCCAGAGTGATTGATCAATCAACTCTTGAGCTTGACTGAGGACAAGACCCAGAAAGAAGGTGGTGAGCCTGAGGACTTCTCTGGCCAGAGCTGGTCAGCTGGCCTTTCCCTGGCAATATCTATTCTTGGGAGAGAGTGTGATATGCTGGGCAGGGCTTTAACTTGGAACCAGGTGGACCCATAGTCAAAATCTAACTGTCATTTCTTAGCAATGTGTGTTGAGCTGCTTACTTAATCCCTCTGAGACTTACCTTTCTCATTGGAAAAGTGGGCATAAGAATACATTATGTAGTTCCTCTGCAGATTAAAAAAAATATGGAATGTAAAATTTCTAGCACCTTGTTGGCATGCAACAGCAGTTGGTTCCCTTCTCCTGTTTATCTGCAGTATCAGGGAGGGCAAGAATAACAGACAACAATATCCCTGTTGTCCCAGACCTTGGGTCCAGAGAGATTATATGCTTTGCTCATGTAGACGCAGTAAAACCAGACCACAGCTCAGGCTCCTTGCTTCCTGTGGTTTCTACTCCAATATGGCCCTGGGTCTGTCCAGAGAAGGAGTTGGCAAACTGTGGCCTATGGGCCAAGTCAAACTTGGCCCCACTGCCTATTTCTGTAAGTAAATTTATTGGAAAATAGCCATGCTCATTCAATTACATATTGTCTAGGGCTTAACAGCAGAGATGAGCCTGCATGGCCACATAACCTAAGATATCTATTATCTGGTACTTTAGAGAGAAAGTTTGCCCATCCCTGGTGTAGACTGTTGTTACCTTCTTAGGTGGAAGGAATTGCAGAGTGGGGAATCACAGAATCGAGAAATTGAGGAAACCCTTGAAAGGTTGAAGAAGAGAAAGATTTGGGAGAAAACACTAGCTTCTAGGGAAGGGATGGAGGAGAATGAAGGGAGAATAAAGACCTTTAGCAGACCTGGAAATAGCTCCCAAAGACAGAAAATATTAGGAAATCGATAAATCTGCTCCCTTTAATTCCACTGTCTTTGCAGGGGATGAAATGTCATTGGTAGAGGATAACAGATTTCCAAGAAACATCAAGTTTCAGATCCTGAAGTCAGAGCCCAGAGGCAGGGACTCTCCTTGCCCTGCTTTTCTGGGCGTGTAAGCATCTCCTCATTCTTCCAGCCCCAGACTAAACTCCACCACCCCAGGAAACCATTTCCTAGTCCTGTGTGAGCCCAGTCCCTCTCTGCTTCCATAGCATTTTGCCTATTGTTAATATTGATCATATTTTCCTATGTGCAGACCCTGTTCTGAGCTCTTTATATGCATTAACGCTTAATGATGCTACACAAACTCTATGAAGTAGGTACTGTTATCTCAGATTCAAAGCTTAGGAACCTGAGGTTTATGAGACAAAGCGAATGTCCATGGGCTTTATTATTATATTGCTGTTCATTGTACTGATTTGTTTTCCAGTCTGAGCTCCTCACAGGCAGGTGTCTAATTTTATTCACTTTCTATGCTTGAAAATGACATGTTCTCAGAAGCTATTTATTGTATGAAGATATGTTGTCATTCAATACATTAATATATTTGTTGATCGATGAGTTTATTTTATACTGATCCATAATGGGGTATGCTCAACAAATATTTATTTCCCAGGTGGTTTAAGAACTGAGTCATCAGTCAGTGATGGATGACCCATTCTTTTAGAATCAGCACATGATCAGCTAGACATTACAGTGGTGTCTGCAGTAGCTGCAGGAGAAATCTGCTCCTGAAAAATCATTTGCTTTGCAAGCTGTTCTCTCTTGATCATCGTGGCCTTCTCATGATGATCTTCAAACAGCTGGGCTGCATTGTGATTCATCACGTGTCTAGATCAGACAAATTTGCTCCTGACCCCAAAATTTGAGACAAATCAGATGTCACATACCTTTAATTTGACCATTGGGAAAGCTTTGATTCCATCATATAGTAGGGTGGCTGACAGTACTTTTTGGCTTAGAAACCATCAGTGTAGTTAAACTGATTCAAATGAATTGAGTCTGAATTATGTACTAACACTTGAGTGAGGTGTTAATAGCATGGAGATGAATAAGGCATGCACCATTCATGAATTGTAAGTGCTCACAGTCTGAGGCTGAAGGAAGAGACAGATTATCAGTAATGCCTACCTGTTAGAGATGCTGTGAGGAGTGAATGAGATAGTGCAGCAGGTGAAGCACATAGCACAGTGCTGGATGTATTAGAAAGTGCTCAGTTATTATTAGCTTTTATATTATTACAAATACAGTACAGTGTAATGAGTGTTATCTCTGTGATGTATACAAAATACTTTTGGAGCACAGAGTATCTAGTTTTGCCTGGGAAATTCAGGGAGACATTAACAGGAGAAGTAAGATTTCAATAACACCCTAATGAATGTGTAGGGATGCTTCAGATAGATAAGGCAGTGGTAAGGGTAGGGGTGGGCATTAGAGGGAGAGAAAACTATGGGTATGAAAATAATTTTTTTCTGAGTATAGCAGGAACTTCGGTAAGGAGTTTAGTGGTACTATGGGAGAAAAGAGGGAAATGGAAAAGATGCGGTAGGCAGAATATGTATCCCTCCCCTCCAACCCCCACCAAATGCCTACATCCTTGGTACTTCTGAATATGTTATCCTACATGGCAAAGAGAATTAAAATTGTAAATGAAATTAAGGTTGTTGATCAGTTGACCTAAAAATAGGGAAATTATCCTGGATGGCCTCAATGGAAAGATATCCCATGCTCTTGGACTGGAAGAATTAACATTGTTAAAATGGCCATACACCCAAAACAATCTACAGATTTAATGCAATCCTTATCATATTACCCATGACATTTTTCACAGAACTAGAACAAATAATCCTAAAATTTATATGGAACCATGAAAGACCCAGAATTGCCAAAGCTATCCTGAGGAAAAAGAACAAAGCAGGAGGCATCACCCTCCCAAGACTTCAGACAATACTACAAAGCTATAGTATTCAAAACAGCATGGTAGTGGCACAGAAACAAACATATAGATCAATGGAACAGAATACAGAGCCCAGAAATAAACCCACACACCTACGGTCAATTAATCTTTGACAAAGGAGGCAAGAATATACAATGGAGAAAAGACAGTTTCTTCAGCAAGTGGTGTTGGGAAAGTTGGACAGCCATATGCAAATCAATGAAGTTAGAACACACCCTCACACCATACACAAAAATAAACTCAAAATGGTTAAAAGACTTAAACATAAGACATGAACCATAAAACTCCTCGAAAAGAACTTAGGCAAAACATTCTCTGACATAAATCATACCAATATTTTCTTAGGTCAGTCTCCAAAGGCAATAGAAATAAAAATGAAAAGAAACAGATGGGACCTAATCAAACCCAAAAGATTTTGCACAGTAAAGGAAACCATAAACAGAATGAAAAGACAACCTACAGAATAGGAGAAAACATTTGCAAACAATGTGACCAACAAGGGCTTAATTTCTAAAATATGCAAACAGCTCACACAGCTGAAAAACAAAAACAAAAACAAAAAGAACAACCCAATCAAAAAATAGGCAGAAGACCTAAATAGACATATTTGCAAGAAGACATACAGATAGCCAACAGGCACATGAAAAGATGCTCAGCATCACTAGTTATTAGAGAAATGCAAATCAAAACTGCAATGAGTTACCACCTCACAATGGTGAGAATGGCCATCATTAAGTCCACAACTAACAATGCTGGAGAGGGTGCGGAGAAAAGGAAACCTTCCTACACTGTTGGTAGGAATGTAAATTGGTGCAGCTACTATGGAAAACAATATGGACGTTCCTTAAAAAGTTAAAAATAGAATTGCCATATGATCCTGCAATCCCATTCCTGGGCATATATCCAGAAAAAACTATAATTTGAAGAGATACATGCACCCCAATATTCATAGCAGCAACATTTACAATAGCTAAGACATGAAAACAACCTAAATGTCCATTGGCATTTAGAGAAATGGATAAAGAAGATGTGGGATACATACAATGGAATATTACTCAGCCATAAAAAATGAAATAATGTCATTTGCAGCAACATGGATGGACCTAGAGATTATCATATTAAAGAAGTAAATCAGAAAGAGAAAGACAAATACCATATGATATCACTTATATGTGGAATCTAAAATATGACACAAATGAACTTATCTATGAAACAGAAACACAGACATAGAGAACAGACTTGTGGTTGCCAAGGTTGGGGGAGGAATGGATTGGGAGTTTGGGATTAGCAGATGCAAACTATTATGTATAGAATGGATAAACAACAAGGTCCTACTGTATAGCACAGGGAACTATATTCATTATCCTGTAATAAACCATAATGAAAAAGAATATGATAAAGAATATCTATACCTATATCTGTATCTAAATCACTTTGCTGTACACCAGAAACTAACACAACATTGTACATCAACTATACTTCAATAAAAAAAATTAAAGAAACAAAAAACCAAAAACAACTGTCGTTATAAGTGATAGAGGGAGGGAGAAACAGAGTTAAAGTGATGCAATGTGAAAAGGACTCAACTCTCTTTGACCTCAACTGGCTTTGAGGATGCAGAAAAGAGCCATGAGCCAAGGACTGCAGCTTGTCTCTAGAAGTTGTAAAAGGAAAGGAAATGAATTCTCCCCTAGATTCTCCAGAAAAAAGCACAGCCCTGCTGACACCTTGATTTTTGTTCAGTGAGACCCCTGTTGGACTTTTAACTTCCAGAATTATAATAAAATTGTGTTGTTTAACCCACCAAGATTGTGGTAGTTTGTTACAGTTGCAGTAGGAAAGTGATACAGCTCAGGAAGAGAGACTGAAGGAGAGGAGTCTGAAAGGCTATGAAACGCTTCATAGGTTACACTCTTTTCCTGTAAGACAGAGATTCCAAAATAGTGTCCTGTCCCTTAACATGTTCAGCAGACAGGGTCCAAAGATCAAATAACTCTGGGTATCATTGTACACTCTTGTCCTCATTTGAAAATTCATAATTAACATTAATAATTTAAAGTCTTCAAGAAGTCCTGTAGCAAAGAGATCTGTTTAACTTTGTTTCATTAAATATTTCCAAAATTTACTTATCATCAAGTTTCCCTTTTTTCACACAAGACATGTTAACATCCCAACACACTTCAGAAAATTCTACTATAGGTGATGAGACCCCATCAGAGTTTTAATTTTAATAATTTTTTTTAGTTGAAAAGGTAGTTTAACCTCATTATGAAAAATAGATAAAAGGAAAAAGTTACAGTTATTTTCATCATGTCAATTCAACTACTAGTTGGTACATTTTGGTCTACTTTTCACATGCATCTATTCTCTTGCATATTTTTAGTATGCAAAGTTAGTTTCGAGTTATTTGAACAGCATGTAGTAAATTCCCATTTTTTCTACTCATATCCACTCCTCCTTTTTCCAGTAACAAAAGCACAGTTCTCTCTCCCCTCTATGTCTCCAATAGTGTAGTACAAGAGAAAGAGGAAGCAAAGAAAAAGTAAATGAAGAGAAGTACAAAACACAAAGTAAGATGGCAGAAGCCCAGTTTGTATATATCAATGACAATAAACATAAATGGATTAAACTCACCAGCTAACTGATAGATTGCCATATTGGATTAAAAAGAGTGAATGGTTTTTAAGGAAGTGGTGATTGATAGTACATCATTTTTTGGCAAATTTGGCTATGGAAGGAAGGACTGAGACAGGGTAGTTCCATGGGTCAGAAACAGCTTTGAGGGAGACATTTTCAGAATTGGCCAGATTCAAATATCAGGTATTTCCAAAGTTGTGTGATGAGCAAGGAATGAGAGGAAGGTTTTGTTCTTTGACTTTGCCCCAAAGGGTAGGCATTGCTTTCCAAAAGGGTGATATCTTAGTGTATAATTGATATAATTTAAAAATTGTTTGGTACTGGGTTTGAGATGGAAGGGAGGGATGATTATGAAAGGGTCTTTGAAACAGAGGAAATAACTAGGAAAATCTTGCAGAGACACATTATCCATTTATGATATTTCTGTCACCTGATTACATTTCCACAGACTTATTCTACTGTAGAGCTGAAAGTAGGGACTCTGTTCCTTCAGAAGTCTCAGAGAAATGGAATCATCCCAATTCATTGAGGTCAATTCTTTCCTCAACCCCAAATCCATAGCTTGCTCTGGAAATGGAATGAAGCTTGGCTCTTGAGACGTGATTGAGTAACTAGGACATTTGTTGCACCTGAGCATATCTTAAGATAGAGTGGTTTCTCAGGCAGCATTTACCAAAATATATACAGGTAACATTAGTCCTGTAAGATATTTTGTCAAGTAAGTTTCAGAAATGCATTCCTTATCTCCCCTTAGAGATGTACAATGCAAGCTACAGAATTGTGGATTGGAGGCCTCCAGACCCATGTTGAGGGAAAGGAGGGAGGCAGAGGGTTGTTCTTTACTTTTGCTCTTAGGGCAGACATCGTTCTCCAGGGAATAGGGTTTTTATGAGTACTAACAAGAATTCAAAAATTGTTTGGTAATGAGAATGTGGTTGGGTGTGGAGTGGTAGCAGAGGAAAGTTGTGGGATGAATAATGACTGCACCAGTATGATGTTGTCTGCCTTGCTGAGGGGTCCCAACAAAATCCTCTTTCTCAGAAGCAGTGTAAGCAGTATGAGCTTGGTAGATGTCAACTTGGATATTGAATTTTTAGAGTCAAACTGCTGCTAGAAAGCATTGAGTCATAACATTTTTTGTTTAAATAGGGTTGGAAAAAAGATCAACCCTTAGGTTGGGCAGCAACATCTTTTGGTTGAAGAGGAGGGAGGGAGCATGTGTATCATCACATGGCTAACTTGTTTGGTGGATTCAGAAAGGTGTCAACTAAAAAATCTTCTCTTGCTGTGGCCTATCCAACCACCAGCAAACTACCTACAACACACCAGTGTGACTCCCTACAGTGTACCTGTCTAACTACCTACAGTACACCACTGTAACTACCCACACTGTGCTAGGCTCTGTGGTAGCTCCTTGAGATTTTGGAGGGTAAGACATGGCTTCCTGCAAGGACCTCAGAATCCAGGATATCTAGAAAATCTAGGAAATGGAGTAAGAGCTTTGTCTGAAAAAGCTTGGGCATTAGAAGGACAAGATGGGGGCAGAACATAACCGGGAATGTCAGGGAAGGTTTCCTGGGGAAAGTAATACCTGATCTGTGTTATGAAGAATGAGTAGGCATTAGGCAGATGAAGTGTGTTGGCAGATGAGCAAGGAGGGCAGTATGGGCACAGTTGAGAACAATTGTATTGGGGGACAAAACAGTGAGTGGGGGACAAGGTGCTGCTCTGTGTTGCTGGAAGGAAATATGTGAGGTGAGGAGAGGTGCATGGTGAGGCTAGAGAGGTAAGAATCGTGTTATGAGGGACCTGATTACCATTGCAAGGAACTAGGGCTGCCGTTAGCCTAAGGTTAGTGTTTTTCAAAGTCTGACCCCTATACTCTTTGCATCAGAATCCGCTTAGGTGCTTGTTAAAAATTCAGGATTTACTGAATCAGAGCTTTTGGAGAGGCAACCAGAAATCTGCATTTTAGAGAACATACCAGGTGATTCTGGAGTACACTGAAGTTTACAGCTGCCACTTACGGAGACAAGAGTCACTGAAGAGTTTCAAGTGGTGATGTTGCTGAATCCATGGTTTAGCTAACTTGCCCTGGAGTGTATTAGATTAGATAAAAGCAGGGAGACCATGTAAGGGTCTCTTGGAATAATCCTGTTGGAAGTTGAATATGCCCTGACCACAGTAGTGGTAGCCAGGATGCAGAGACACACTGATAAGGCCACAGAAGCAGAGTACAGGTAAGCACTGAACACTCACCCGAGGCCTAAATAGCTAGTTCTGGTTTGGAAAAGGGCAACAAGCATGGACTTGTCTGGCTGATGGGGGGCATGAGTAGGGTAAAGTTAATTGGGAGTAATGGTCTTTGGAAGATGTGTAAGCAGTAGAATGATTCTAAGTTGATAGAACCCAAAAGTCAGACTCCACTTCAGTGTCTAGGTTAAATGCAATAATACTTTAGGATGATGCACATACATGGTGTCTGAGACTCACCAGCCAGTAGGACGCATGGGCACAAACATGTGCATTAGGGAGCAGAGGACATCATCTTCACTTATAAAAGGGAAGATGTTCAATGTTCACAGAAAAGTCCAGAGACTTCCCAAATGCAGGGTGGAGAAAATCAGAATTAGCCCTAATGCAGAAGTTCCCAAGTGGTGGGGTTTGTGTTCTCTTCCTTCACACAACCCAGTCTCCTATCAGGAGGTATCTGCTGTGAAGAGTTTGGTGTTTAACCTTCCAGATCATCTTCTATGCTTGTACATGTAGGTGTATATATTTCTACAGAAGTACATAGTTTTATTTTGAGTGTGAATGTGTGTTTCTTTTTAGGGTTAATTTAAGGAATTTTCTTTTAAAAAATTTCCAGTTTTATTGAGATGTAATTGACATAACATTTTATTAGCTTAAGGTATATAAGATAATGATTTGATGTATGTGTATATTACAAAATATTACCACAGTAAGTCTAGTTAGCATACATTACCTCACAGAGTTACAATTTTTTCTTGTGATGAGAACTTTTGATTCACTCTCTCAGCAATTTTCAAATGTACAATTCAGTGTTGTTAACTATAGCCATCATGCTGTACATTACATCCTCAGGACTTATTTATCTTATAACTGGAATTTTGTACCTTTTGACCATCTTCACCCAGTTCACCCACCCACCCACCAACCCCCACCTCTGGCAACCACCAATCTGTTCTCTTCCTATGAGTTTGGTTTTTTTATATCCACATATAAGTAAGACCATTTGTCTTTGTACTGTGAAGTATTTGTGTTTCTCTGACTTATTTCACTTAGCATAAAGCCCCCAAGGTCTATCCATGTTGTCACAAATGGCAAGATTTTCTTTTTTATGGCCGAATAGTATTCCATTGTATATCTATACCACAACTTTATGCATTCGTCTATGTTAATTTGTTTGTTTTTTGAAGTATAATTGACCTACAATACTATGTTAGATCCTGTTATGCAATCTAGTGATTCACTTTTTGTATACATTACAAAAAGATCACAAGGATAAATCTCATTACCATCTGTCACCAAATATATTACTTTGTTATTGACCATAATCCCCATGCTGTACACTTTACCCCGTGACTAATTTATTTTGTAGCTGAAAGTTTGTACCTCTTAATCTCCCTCACCTATTTCACTCATCCCCTCATCCCCTCATCCCATTCCTCTCTGGCAAACCATTTGTTTGTTCTCTGTATTTATGACTCTGTTTCTGCTTTGTTATATTTGTTCATTTATTTTGTTTTTAGATTCCACATAAAAGTGAAATCATACAGCATTTGTCATTTGTCTTTCTCTGTTTGACTATTTCACTTACAGACCCTCTAGGTGCATTCATGTTGTCACAAACAGCAAGATTTCATTTTTTATGGCTGAGTAATATTCCATCATATATATATATAAAAACATCTTCTTTATCTGTTCATCTAGTGATGGGCACTTAAGTTGCTTTCATATCTTAGCTATTGTGAATAATGGTGCAATGAAGCATTGCATATATGGTTCATATTGTACCCATATATATGGGTACATATATCTTTTCTAATTAGTGTTTTTGTTTTCTTTGGAAAAATACCTAGAAGTGGAAACTAGACCACATGGTTGTTCTATTTTTAGGTTTTTGTGGGATCTCTACACTGTTTTCCATAGTAGCTGCACCAATTTACATTACCACCAACAGTGTACAGGGTTCCCTTTTCTCCACATCCTTGCCAACACTTGTTATTTCTTGTCTTTTTAAGAATAGTCATTCTGACAGGTGTGAGGTGATATCTCATTGTGGTTTTGATTTGCATTTTCCTGATGATTAAGGATACTAAGCATCTTTTCATATGTCTGTTGGCCATCTGTATGTCTTCTTTGGAAAAATGTCTATTCAGGTCCTCTGCCCATTATTTAATCTGGTTGTTTTTTTTATTGTTGAGTTATATGAGTTTTAAAAAACATTTTGAATATTAATCCTTTGTCAGATATATCATTTACAAATATCTTCTTCCATTCAATAGGTGGCCTTTTCGTTTTGTTGATAATTTCCTTTGCTATGCAAAAACTTTTTCGTTTGATGTAGTCCCATTTCTTTATTTTTGCTTTTGTTTCACTTGCCTGAGGAGACAGATCCAAAAAAATATTGAGCACACTGCCTATGTTTTCTTCTAGGAGTTTTATGGCTTCAAGTAAGTTTTTAATCCATTTTGAATTTATTTTTGTGTATAATGTGAGAGAGTAGTTCAGTTTGCTTCTTTTGCATGTAACTGTCCAGTTTTCTGAACATCATTTATTGGAGAGGCTATCTTTTCTCCATTGTGCATTCTTGCTTCCTTTGTCATATATTAATTGGTCATATAAGTGTGGGTTCATTTCTGGATTATTTATTTTATTCCATTGATCTATGTGTCTGTTTTTGTGCCAGTGCCATACTGTTTTGATTACTGTAGGCTTTGTGGTATAGTTTGAAATCAGGCAGCTGATTCATGCTTTTAAATTGCTGTCTCTTGGTATGGTGCTACCACTTTTCTATTGCATACTCAAGGTTGTGCCCTTGCACTAGGTTGGGACCATGAACATCCTCATCCTTTCCTCCTCATATCTCCTTCTGATACCAAAGCTAGTGTTTCCCTTCTTGTTCCCCAGGATCTCCATGTCACTTCAGCTAAAAGTATTTTCCTGGCAGCTGGCCATGCCACATCTTTGAGTTGCCACCTGGCTATAGCTAGTGGGAACAAGGAAGCTTGCTGTCTGCATTCCTGTTCTTGAAAAAAGCCTTCATAGAAGAAAGATTTGAGAATCCTATATATGGCACATTGACTTTTGATGTGCCCTCACAGCCATGGGGCTCTGAATATACACACTCTATTATATGGTACATTCTCATCTGAACTGAGCAGTCCTGTTTCCATTTCTTTATCACTTACATTTTTATAAGTCTCAGTGTCTGCTAACAGAGGAAGGACATTTATTGGAGAGTGAGCCCACTGGGTGAAAAAAGAAAAGTACTTGATAAAGAATTTCATGATTTGGAAAAACATAATGATAATTTTGGCACTTGAAAAATATGTTAAAGTTACAGCAGATTTGTCCTGACCACATCTCTTCACAGAGACATCAGTGCAGGTTACTTGTAACAATACCAGTCAAGGAGATGAGATGTTGGCTGAAAATAATTGGAAGGTCTAAGCCAACCACGGAGCCAGGGTCACTGAGACATCTCTGGCTTCTCCACCCGCATGTTAATGGAAGAGTTGTGTGGGCTTTAATTTAATTGAAGCAGTCAGAATGGAAACAGCAGAAAATCTCCTGCTTCTATTTATTCTCTGAGTTTCTATGGAGAGATGAGCTCTGAGTGGTTATCCTTTTAAAAAGGGATATATGAGGAAAATAGTTTCCTGGTGGTCAGGGAGGAACTTGGGCTTGGGTAGAGTAGCTGGCTGTATTCAAAGGGCAATTTGAGTGGTGTGGTGATGGGAAAGAGGAGGTAAATAGAATTTATGTCCCCTTGAGTTTTATTAATAGTAATGATAATAATAAAATAATAGCTCACATTGTTTTGAGCACCCACTGGGTTCTGATCACTGTCTTAATGAATTCTCAGACATCCGTGAGATGGGAAGGGCAGAGCTGTTATCCCAATTTTACTGCTGAGGTTCAAAGAGGCTAAGTTAATTGCCTGAGGTCACATATCTGCTAAGGGACATTGACTACGTTTGAAAAACAGGTCATATGACCCTGTAACTTTTGTTTTTAGTATTTATGCTATATGGCTATAAATATAGAGATCCAAACTGAGGGAGAATAAAGGGCAGAAGGGCAACAAGTTGGTCAGAGGGGATCAGATTTAGCTGGCTACAAGATTCTTAGTCATCATTTTAGACTCTCTGAGTACGCTGATGGACAGGTGTGCCAAAGTCTCACAATCAAGGAACTCTTTCTAGGGGCTTGCAGTATTTCATCACCCTCTACCACCACTCAACTCCATGAGCACCCTTGAAAGTATACTCTCTTCAGAGGTCATAGCTCAGGATTCTTCAGAGTCATCTACTTTCTTTCTTAAGGATCAGGAAGACACCAGAATTAGCAGCATCTTGAAAGGAATGTTTGACCATCCTGGGTCAGAAGGAGGCCCTGTATCATGAGACAGTGTAGCAGGTGGGGAGCCTTCTTGGTGCAGGAGTAGAGGCAAGGTCATATCCAGGAAGGTTTCAAGTCTGAAGAAGGAGGAGAGAAAGAACAACAAGGTCAAGAGGCCTTGGAATTTGAGAGGGTTGGGATGTGGTGTGGGTGGAGCAGACAGTTTTGAGGTTATGAACAGACAGTAGACGTGAAAGATCTGCTTTGATGGTACTGGCTGCATGACATGGGGGATGGGATTGCTCCTAAATGGCTGAGCAGGTGGACAAGGCCCAGGACAATGCCTCAAACATGGGCTTAATTATGCCTGGTATTTGTATGATGCTTTTCAATTTCCAAAATACTTCTAGGTCATCATGCAATGTATTTGCTGCATTAAACTGAATAAAGGGGAGTCTCTGTTACAAGTTATTACTTGGAGGTTCAAATGTGTCCATGTGTATTATGATAATTTAGGAAGAAGTCATTGACTTTGGTAGGATTTAGCACATACCTCAACTTCAACTTTTGGGGTAGCTTATTATCTTGAAACAAAATGACAGCAGGTAGTTCCTGTGACTGCTCTGGAACAAATCTATAGTCTAGAGAACCATAGAGGGAAATGCTAAGGTTGGGTCCTTCCCAGTGAGGGAGGGAAGTAAAGAGGATTGAGTTGAGAATTGCCTTTGAGGTAAAAAGGAAAGAACTTCCTGGCACAGGTAGTCAACAGAGGGACAATCCTTGTCACTGGTGACCTCTCTCATCTCTAACTCCACCAGCCTTTTATCTGTTTCTCTCTCTTTTGACATGTTGAAGTGGAAATTCCTTGTTTTGGGGCCACTCAGGCCCATTCTTCCTTTCGGTAACAGAATCCAAACTTTCCTTTGGGCGACCCATCCTCCCTTACCGTCAGGCCACAGCTTTGGGTGAAGATAGCTCCACTGCTGGTGCCGGGGGTGGATCATGTGACCACGCCTGGCTGATGAGAACACTGAATTCCTCTAGCCATGGTGATTGGTTCAGGGGTGGGCACATGACCAGGATGTAGTGGGCACTACAGGAGGAGAGGTGGTCTCTTTTTGCTGCCTTGGATCTTGATGGTGTGAGGATGGGAGACTCTAGACACCAGTAGCCACTTTGCCCCACCATGAGGGGAGATAGAATACTCAAAAGGGCTAAGTGAAGTGAGGTTAACGTCAGAACCATTTACAGAGTCATCGGGGAGGATTAAGGGAACATAGAAAACATAGTGAAGTACCCAGGGACTTGCAACAGTGGGCCTTGGTACCCTTAGTTCTAAAGAGGGGAGAGGAGGGAACAGTGTTACCAGAGCCTGACAAGAGTTAGAAGAGGAACGCAGTCACTGCCAGACTATCAAGGCAGAGAGGAAGTGGGGATGGGCTGGGGGGAAGTAAATACTCTGACCTTACCCATCTCAAGCTTTCAAGTCTTATGCTGTTTCTTCCACTGGCTGGACACAATCAAAGCCAGCAATCAAGCCCAGGTCAGTGCAGGGTAGAGAAGGGCACAGAATGGATCTGAAGTTGGGGAGGTAAATGGAGAAAACCAGCACAGAGCTGCTCTTGATGTCCTATTAGGTTTGACAGAGAGCCAGTAATCCTCCTTTCTGCGTAAGCCAGTTTTGTTTGGCTGTTGTCTGATTTGCACTACCAGAATCCTATGTGAAACATAAATCTCACCATTTAGCTGTTATTGTAGTTATTGGTTATGTCTCATCTTTCCTAATAGATGTGAACTTTTCGAGGGTAGGGACCGTCCTTTATGCTTCTGGATTCTCAGTGAAGTGTCTGGCACAGAGTAGATGCTCAGTAAATGCTTGCTAAAGTGAGTCACACTGAATTCCATGCAGAGGCAATGGCTCATGCAAAAACACAAGGCACACCCCACCACAGCAGACTGTGAAGTCAATAAATGTGGGTGTTGGAATGAGTGGCCATTTGTTGCATGGTGATAGAGCACTCTGGGCCACTTCACCCCTATTGTGAAAGCAGAGAAGACTTGAGCTCCCTAAAAAGGAATGTGTGCAAGTGTGTAGGAGGGTTCGAGGGAGCAGAGAGAAGAACATTAATGTTTCAAGCTATGGAGAGTAATTCAGGCACCATGGATTCTGATCGGCAGGACAGCCAAGGTGGAATTTCACAGGGGAATAAGGTGTTCAGCAAGAAAACTGGAATAGAACTTCAGTGTTAAAAGAGCCAATAGAAATCATCTGATATAATCCTTAGCATGTGAAACTGTGAGTGTGGGATGGCAGTGGATGACTCTAAAGCACCAGCACATAAAGTTGATTCAGTACAACATGATAATACCTTAGGAGAAAAAGAAATCACAAGCCAGGATAAAATAACTCAGGGACGGGTTCTGATTAGCTTGGTTGGGTCCAATAACCATCCCTTCTACCAATCACAGAGGCCAGGAGGTCTCATGATTCTTTCTGTACCAATTACCACAAGAGGTGGAGGGAAAGCTACTGGAAAGATAGAAGCTACATTCTAATGTTTCCAAACATTTCAGTCAGTCTGGAGCCAGGATCTCTATCTTGTTTTTTGCAGATAGTATTGTAAAGATCTCATACCAGAAGGGGTAGTCTGGGGTTCTAAGGGACCATATAATGCTACAGGCAAGAAAGATGTGGGATATTCTTAAACAATTGGCTGGGAAAATGCAAGGAACACAGTCAAACTCTGAATGTATTCTGGGCATTCAAATTATTATGCCTTAACGCAGTGTTTCTCAAAGTGTGGTCTGGGGAATCCCTGGGAACCCCCTTTCAGAGGGTCCTCAAGATCAAAAATATTTTCATAATAATGTAGGGCAAACAAGCAAACAAAAATAAATTTGCTTGTTTCACTCTCATTCTCTGAAATTGTAGAGTCAAGAAGGAAAGTGAAATCTTCCAGGGACTGTCTGCCATGTGATAATGCCACAGACTGAATGCAGAAGCAGGTATGAGAATCCAACTCTTCTATGGAGCCAGACATCAAAGAGGTCTGCAAAAATGTAAAAGAGTGTCACTCTTCTATTTTTTTGAAAGTAATTATTTTACATAAAACTAAATTATGTTAACCATGAAATGGGTTTATTGTTATTTTTGAGATTAATTAATGGGTTTATTGTTATTTTTGATATTAATTAATATATAAATATTAAAAATTTGTCTCTGTTTTAGTTTATAATATGCTAAGTATTAATAGATATAACCTACATAAATAGAAGCTCTTTGGAGTCCTCATTAATTTTTAAGAGTGTAAAAATTTTGTCCTGGGACCAAAAGTTTGAGAATCACTGCCTTAAGGTAGTGGTAAATCCCTGACAGTGGACAGGGGATGGGAATTCTGTTTTTCCAGCTTGTATTTTTGTTACTGGTAGTTCCTTTGAATACTGAGGTTATATTGAATGAATGACAATACTTGTCATCCTGTGGAGATAGCCACATGCAGGGAGTAGTGGAAAGATCATGCATGAAATTTAGTCAGGCTGTCCCGGCTTTAACTTCTCGTTCCTTTGGGCAAGTGATCATGATCAAATTATTTACTATTTCTGAACAACAATTTCTTATTGGTAAAATGTAGATGGTAACAGCTACCCATTGACAAGAATTTTGTGAAGATTAGATGATGTCTTTATGAAAACATCTAATCCGTTGCCAGGTAATAGTAGGTTTTCCATAAATATTAGTCTTCTTTCCTCCCTCTCAGATTGCTCCAAAGAATCAGTCCCTTTAGAATCTTCAACAAGAGTTCTTGTCTGAAGTGGTTTCCAAAGATAGGTCTGCCTGGTCTCTGGTACCATAAGTCTCTTGCCCCTCTGAAGAATCAATACTAGTGCCACTGAATTATATATCCTGGATTTGCTTACTCTTGGTGGATATAGTGAAGCCACAGGGAGAATTTTATCTATCTATCTATCTATCTATCTATCTATCTCTCTATCATCTATGTATCTATCTATCTATCATCTATCTTCAGTGAATTTTTTTTTTTTTTTACAAACACCCACTCCTTTTCCTTTGGGATCAGTATTGACTTAGAGGGGAGGGGAAAAGGTCCCAGTCTGAGGGTTACCTAGCAACAGTTGGACTTCAGGTGAAATCTTCTAATTAGATTGGTATGGACTGTGGTTGGTGAGGAGTTGCCTAGCAACCAACAGTTGCCTGGAACTCACTGCAGGTTTTGGTGGCAGCGTTCACAATGCCTTCAGAAGGGGTTCCCATAGTTGCTTGCTCATGGAAATTTTCAACCAAATTTATCCATCTGGATGGTCTCTTTCAGTCTCTGTTTTTCTTTCTCCTCCCCCATTTTCTCTGTTTCTCTGCATCCGTCAGTTAACCAGGCAGTTAAAAGAAAGTTGAAATTTGGAGGAAGCAACAAGGGCTAGTGGAAAAAGCATGAACTCTAGAGCCAAATAAATATGTATTTCAAACCTGTTCTGCCACTTACTGACTCTATGAATTAGATAAGTTACCTCATCTCTTTAAGAGTCAGTTTCAAATGAGAGATAATACAGCCAAGCTCAGAAGGCTATTGTGAGGTTTAAACTAAATAAGGCCCAGAGTACCAGGCACATGGCAATACTCACTACATTTTATTTCTTTCCACTCTTTCTCTTTACAAATTAGATATTCCCAACTCTGTATGGAATCAAATTAGAAGTGTATGCCTAAAACATAAGCAATACAGAGGAGCATGCCATAGTTGTTCATAATACTATATTTTATTTAAATATATTGGGAACCACTTCTCCTACCAGTTCTTTAAAACTAGACATTTAGAAGTGAAAAAAGAGAACAAGATATGCTTAAACATTGGTGAAGGTGTTTTTTTGTTTGTTTTCTTCCTGTGTATAGAAGATGCTGTCAGATCATGAATCTGCTTTATTTATTTTTAAATTTTTAATTGAAGTATGATTGACATATAACATTTTATTAGTTTCAGGTACACATCATGAATCTGTTTCTATATCAGAAACATTAGGATGCTGTCATAGAGAGATAATGGTTCCTCAAAGATGTCCACATCCTAATCTTGCAATTGTGATTAAGTTAATGATCTTGAGGTGAGGAGATTATCTTGAATTGTCATCAGGGTCCTTATAAGGGAAAGAGGGAGGCAGGAGAAGAGAGGACAAGAGCAGAGATCAGAGAGAAGGAGATATGAAAATGCTACAATGCTGCTTCCGAAGAGGGAAGGGGTCACAAGTCAAGGAATGCAGTGACCTGTAGAAGCTGGAAAAGGCAAGGGAACCAATTTTCCCCTAGAGCCTCCTTCAAAAGGAATCCAGCCCTACCAACACCTTGATTTTAGGCCACTGAGATTCATTTAGGACTTCTCATCTCTAGAACTGTAAGCTAATAAATTTGTGTTGTTTTTAACCCACTAAGTTTTTGATAATTTGTTGTAGCAGCAATAGGAAACAATACAGACACCTTTGAGGGTTGGGTTGGGGTGGCGGTGGGGTGGCATCAGACACCCGGAAACTTGACCCCACTGTGCTCCCGTAGCTGCCCTTGACTAGTTGAGACAAGCCGATTCTCAAAAACAACAAGACCGGGCTTCCCTGGTGGCACAGTGGTTGAGAGTCTGCCTGCCGAAGCAGGGAACTCGGGTTCGTGCCCCGGTCTGGGAAGATCCCACGTGCCGCGGAGCAGCTAGGCCCGTGAGCCATGGCCGCTGAGCCTGCGCGTCCGGAGCCTGTGCTCCGCAACGGGAGAGGCCACAACAGTGAGAGGCCCGTGTACTGCAAAACAAGACAGTTGTTTTTTTTACCTGACTATTTCAACTGGTCTAGTCTAGTATTGGACTAGACCAGGATCTCTCCTGGGTCCCTTCCAGGGTGATTTTGTATGATTCCAGATCTGTCTAGTGGGGGCAGTTGGAGTGAATAATTTAAAATGTCACTATGTTCTTTGGAGGGCTTTGTGTTCATTCAACAAACTGGTAGGTGCCAGGTGCTGTGCTAATTGCTGGGAATATAAAGACAAATAAGCTGTTTCTGCTCTTGCAGAAGCCGTGGTCCAGTAGGAGAGGGAAAGAAGAGAGTAGGACAGTGCTAGGCCAGGGGTGTTCACAGTGTGCTGGGGGCAGGGCTTAGGCTCCTTACTGGTGTGAAAGTGGCAGCGCCACTTCCCAGAAGAGGTGAACGATGAGGAGTGTTTAGCAGGAAGAGGGATGAGTGAGGACAGTTTCCCAGACAGAGCCTGTGCAAAGCAGGGACACAGCAGAGCTGGCTGACTTATAACAACAAAGAGAAAATGGGCCTGTGTGAATGGAGGGGGGAGTCGCGGGCTCAGGCTGGGAACCAAACAGGAGTCATGAGCCTGGAGGGCTCATGAGTCACACCCAGGGCAGCAGGGAGCCCCTAAAGGGTTTTCCATGGGGCATGGCAAGATATACTTCCTGTGCTGTGATTACTTTTCACTATTTTAAAACTTAGGGAGACTATGGGATAGAAACTTGCCAACAAGTTATTACTACATCATAGATATTAAAAAATGTGAAGACCTAGAGAAAAATATGTCAAAGCATTAACTTTCCAGCTAAAATGCCTGGTTTTAAATCTTGGTTCTATCACTTGCTAGCTGTATGACCTTGGGCAAATTGCTCAACTCTTTGGTGCCTCAGTTTCCTCATCTATAAAATGGGGATAATAGCCTTATTGCTTCAGAAAATTAAAGGAATATAATGAAGTGCTTAGAACACTGCCTAGAATACATCTAATGTTCTATAAGTCTTTGCTATTGTCAATGAAAATTCAATTAACTATCAAGTTAAGAAGAAAAAAGGGAATTTTACTTGAGCCAAATTGAGGATTATAACCTGGGAAACAGATTCTTGGAAAGCTCTGAGAACTGTTACCCTTGTTAGAAGTTGGAGGCACAATAATATACATTTTTGAGACAAAGGATTGTACATCAAATCGACATACTGATATTTTACATAATTCACCATAGTCCTGGTGACCACATACAAAGCAAGCAGCAAGTCACTATGACCCCCTACAGAGCTGGGAAATAACATAATTCTTTTAAAAGCTTATGTTGCTAGTGTTAGAAGAAAGAAAAAAATAGATCTTTAAGGTTGAGAAGGCACTCCCATCTTTGAGGAGCTGAGGTTAAGGTGTAATGCAGATGCACACTGCACATTAGGAAGGGAGGAGGACCAAACAAACACAGAAAGATAATTTTATATGTAATTTTTTCTTGTCCTGCCTTAAAATATAAATTTTATTTCATCACTATTATACTTTCTGATAAGATCCCACACATTAGAGTTCTTTTAAACATCACCCTCAAAAGCACACTGTTTGGTTTGAGGGCGGTGGTTCTCTTAGACCACATCCAAGGGACCTCATTATTGCATGTGGTAAGGTTACCAAGGTGGACCTTGTTAAAATACCAGTTCTTTTAAAACTCTATTTGACAGCAAAGACTCCAAGGAGACCATTAAAGTAACACTCTGGGGTATTTCAGGAATGTTCTTGGTATCTTGGTGCCCTCAGCTGGACAGGCCTAGCAGGGTAGCCCAGGGCAAACTTTGTATGAGGCCAAGTTTATCTTTGGCTTCCTCTTACACTCTCTTGAGAAGGTCTGCCAGGCTCTTTGACCTTAGGCAAGGCACTGGCTTCCTCATCCATAAACAGGGGATAATGATAATACTGCTTTTATCTAACTCAAAGAATTGGTCATTCATTGTATTAGCTACCTATCCCTGCAGCAACAAATTATATCAAAACTTAGTGTCTTAAAACAATAAACATTTATTTTCTCCTGGTTTCTGTTGGTCAGGAATTTAGGCTCAGCTTAGTTGGGTGCCTCCGACTTTAGGTCTCTCATGAGGTTGTTATCAAGCTGTAGCCCAAGGCTACAGTAATCTCAAGGCTCAAGTGGGCCAACATACAGATGGCTGACAGGCACATGAAAAAAATGCTCAACATTGCTAATTATTAGAGAAATGCAAATCAAAACTACAATGACGTATCACCTCATTCTGATCAGAATGGCCATCATTAACAATTCTACAAATAATAAATGCTGGACAGGGTGTGGAGAAAAAGGAACTTTCCTACACTGTTGGTGTGAATGTAAATTGGTACAGCCACTATGGAGAACAGTATGGAGGTTCCTTAAAAAAACTAAAAAGGGATTTTACCATGTCATTCTGCAATCCCACTCTTGGGCATATATCAAGAGAAAACTATAATTTGAAAAGGTACATGTACCCCAATGTTCATAGCAGTACTATTTACAATAGCCAAGACATGGAAGCAACCTAAATGTCCATCAACAGATGAATGGTTAAAAAGGATGTGATATATATATATATATATATATATATATATATATATATATATATATATATATATATATATATATATATATATATATATAATGGAATATTACTTAGCCATAAAAAGAACAAAATAATGCCATTTTCAGCAACATGGATGGACGTAGAGATTATCATGCTAAGTGAAGTAAGACAGAGAAAGACAAATATCATATGATATAACTTATATGTGAATCTAAAAAAAAAGATACAAATGAACTTATTTACAAAATAGAAATAGACTCACAGACTTAGAAAACAAACTTATGGTTAACAAAGGGGAAAAGGGGGGAGGGATAAAGTAGGAGTTTGGGATTAACATATATAAATATTATATATAAAATAGATAAACAGCAAGAACCTATTGTAAATCACAAGGAACTATGTTCAATATCTTGTAATATTATAATGGAAAATAGTCTGAAAAAGAATATATATATATATATAACTGAATCACTTTGCTGTACACTGTAAGGTCGGATCTTAACAGACAGCATCGCGAAACAGAGGAAAGCTTCAAGTGAGCTTTATTAGGGGACACTCCCGGGCGAGGTTCACTGGTCCGAGAGAAAGGGGCCAGAGAAGTCGCACCTGGGCAAGGGTTAGGCAAGATTTTATAGGTGAAGAAGGGCAAGGGGTGTGGTGAACCTGGGAGGGCGCAGGGTATTCCTTATCTGGTGGTCTCTTCGGGTGTCGTGGCACTATCTGGTGCCGGTTACATCAGTCTTGGGACCGCTAGTCCCGCCCCTCGAAAGGCAGGAAGGCTGAGTCGGGTGGAAAGCCCCCAGGTCAGTTCCTGGAACTGGGTGGTCCGGAATGTCTCCAGGTCAGTTTCTGGAACTGGGTGGTCCAGAGAGTTTCGGTCTGATGCAACCTGTGAATCTGATTGCGTTCCCCTGCCTCGGGCCGGTTGGCCTTACATACACCAGAAACTAACACAACATTGTAAATCAACTGTTCTTCAATTAAAAAAAAAAAAGTATCCAAAACTGCTGTTCTTGGTGCTGCATAGGTGAAGTTTCACAGTTGAACTTCTGCTCACTCTGAGAGCTGCATATGAACACCTCGGCTCTACACATGAGGAAAGGGGCCCTTGGGTGCCCGTGTCTGCAGGGCTGGGAGGCAGGCCAGGGTTGTCCCCATGCATGGTTATTCATCCACATGGTGCTGCTCTCAGTGGATGGGTATCTGCAAACAGGGGCAAAGGTGAGATGTTATTTTGAGTGCAGATGAGCAGGGAGACTTGCCAATGTCCCTTAGTATTGATCTTCTGCTCTCAGATGGTCTCTGCTTTTCATGAAAGGAGATTAGAGGAAATGGGCAGCAGGGAGTTTACAGTTCACACATTTTTTGACTCAAGGGACCTAGTGGGTATTATTCCTGTTCAGATGTTTCCTGCTACTCTTCATAGAAAAAGACAGAAGGGAAATCCCTTGGTGAGAAGGGTGATCACACTACTTGATCTGCTATACAATTGTACATCATTAAAATACAAGACATCCTAATAGGCCAAGAAGGTTTGACTTTATCAAATAATTTGGCCTCTCAGCCACTGGCTCCTTTCTTTTGAAATAATAGTAACTGTGTGCCAGGCACCATTCTAAACTCTTTTTAGGAATTAATTAATTAAATCTCAGATAAATGCTTAGTGGTGGAACTTCTGGATTACAGGGTAGATATATGTTTAACTTTTTGAAAAACTGCCAACCAGTTTTGCAGACTCGTTATACTGTTTTACATTCCTACCAGAAATGTATGAGAGTCCTGTTTACTGTCTATCTTTTTCACTTTATCAATTTTAGCATGTATGTAGTGGTGTTTCATCATGGTTTTAATTTTGCTGAAGACTAATGTATTTTTAATGTGCTTATTGATTATGTGTGTAATTCATTTAAAAATCTTTCTTATAATTAAATAAAAAATAATTTAAGACTGAATTTTCCTCTGAGTGTAAGTTTAGTCATATCCCAAAGGATTTGAAAAGAAGGGTTCGAAATTTTTTTAGTTCTACATAATTGTCATTTTATTTCTAATAATTGCTAAAAATTCCTAAGTAATAAAGGATCATTTACAGATTTCCTCAGTGGCTATACTTTTTTTGCTTGCCTATTTCTTAATTATTTTCTTCTGAATTTATGACAGTGTAGTCAATGAACATGACCCGTAAAATACTAACTTTTTAAGAAAAGCATACAGTTATTACCAAGTACATGCTCATAGTTTTCTCAAGGTCTATGGGCATAAAGAATATATTCTTTCTTTTAGTGTACATGGCTTCTTTCTATATATCTATTAAATCAAGGTTGATAATTATGTTGTCAAAATAATTTACGTAATTATTCCTTTATTTTCTGTTTAATTAAAAAAATTGGAGAGGTGTTTTAGACTCTCTCATTATGCTTTTCTTTTTTCATTGAATTCTCTTTGCATTTCTAAGAGCTTTGCTCTTAGCTATTGTTTAGTGCATAATTTTTCATGCCTTTTATAACTTGTTCAAGGAGTGTCCTTTTGTCATTTAGAATATTCTTTTTTGAACTGTTTAAAAATTTGGCCTAACATTCTATCTTTAATCCTTAATATTTCTACCTCTGCTTCTTTTTTTTTAATTGAAGTATAGTTGATTTACAATACTGTGTTAGTTTTAAGTGTACTACCTCTGTTTCTTTTTGTTTGCTTTTATCTGATATCTATTTGCTCATCTAATATTTTCCAACTTCACCGTGTCATCTTGTTTTAAATTAATTTCTTTAAGACAACATATAATTGGACTTCTGTTTTTCAAACCCATTCTAAGGATCTTTGTCTTTCTATAGCAGAATTCAACCTTTTAACATTTATTTGGCATTCAAGATGTTTGGTCTTATTCCTGCCATTTAATAATTTTATATTGATACTTTCTATTACACTTTCTATTTGTCTCCTCATTTCCCCTTTACTTATTGGGTTGGCCAAAAAATTTGTTTGAGTTTTTCCATAACATCTTACTGAAAAACCTGAATGACCTTTTTGGCCAACCCAATATATTTGTTAAATTGATAAAATTTTCTTTTTCATTTTTTTCTATCCAATGAATTGGAAGTTCTAGTATGCATTTATATTCTACTAGTGTTTACATTTAAACATTTAATATACATATTTAAACTTACATTTTCTAACAATTACAAAAATGAAGTAATTACCATGTCCCTTCAAAATGCCTCTTATATTTCAAGAATCCATTAACCCTTGCATTGCAGTTTAATTTACTTAGACCTAATTATTAATAAGTGTTTATTCAGTTGAATTGTAGGAGACACTTTTCGTCTCTTTGCTCATTGACTTGAGGACAGGGACTATTAAAAAAAACAATACCTTATATTACCCCAGAACTTTCCACCTGGTAAGCAATTCACACTGGTAGTGTGCTGTAGGAGACATAGAATTGTCCCTGAAGTTTGACTTGTGTTTGTTCCAGCTCTGCCACTTGTCAGTTACAAGTAAACCACTAACATCATTGACCCTCAGCTTCTTCAACTCTAAGATGGGAATAACTTGGCAGGCTAGTTATCAAGGTCAAGAGGATCAAATCTACAGAAATTCTGAGAACCATAGTGCAAAATTGCTGGATGAACAAATGGATGCATACAAATTGAAGAAAAACAGAGTCAAAGCCTACAGACTCTGAGATGTATCCTGGACATGAAGACTGTTCCATGGAGCATTTGCTGCCTTCGCTTTTTAGCTGAAAGTGTTTTCAGTGACCTCAGCCAAGAGGTGGCTGCAGAATATAGCTGGAGGTGTTGGCAAGAGTGTGGGGCTTTAAGATTTCCCAAGTCCACATGTACAGCCAGGTGGGCCCCTGTGTGAGACTCAATCTGCTCACCATGCCGGGTGCCAGCCTGTGCTGTCCTGCTATTTACCAGGAGTCAACCTGACAGAGAGCATTGGAATGGTGACTTGGAGGCTTGGCAAGGGCGTGTTGGGTTTCCAATGAGCTTGTTTTTTTCAGTCACATTGGTTTCTGGTCCCCTGTGACCTGAGGAGACCTGGTGCTCATCTTTCTCCCCTCCCCACCATTTGTTTGCCTGAACCCTTGGCTCCCTTTTTTTTAAATTAATTAATTTATTTATGGCTGTGTTGGGTCTTCATTTCTGTGCCAGGGCTCTCTCTAGTTGCAGCAAGCGGGGGCCACTCCTCATCGTGGTGCACGGGCCCCTCACTATCGTGGCCTCTCCTGTTTTGGAGCAGAGGCTCCAGATGCGCAAGCTCAGTAATTGTGGCCCATGGGCCCAGCTGCTCTGCGGCATGTGGGATCCTCCCAGACCAGGGCCCGAACCCGCATCCCCTGCATTGGCAGGCAGACCCTCAACCACTGCACCACCAGGGAAGCCCTTGGATCCCTTTTTAAAGCTACTTTAAAATTTTTAAGATTTTCCTTTATTAAAAAGCACTCTGTGTGTGTGTGTGTGTGTGTGTGTGTGATTTATAAAATCTGGGAGCTTAGTACACAAGCTGGCCCAGCTCAATGTTTATTTGCTTTCTATTTTTCACAGGGATGAGAGAAATTGCTATGGCAGGGAAGAAAACAAACAAACCGATCCAAAAGTGGGCAGAAGACCTAAATAGACATTTCTCCAAAGAAGATATACAGATTGCCAACAAACACAAGAAAGAATGCTCAACATCATTAATCATTAGAGAAATGCAAATCAAATCTACAATGAGATATCATCTCACACCAGTCAGAATGGCCATCATCAAAATATCTAGAAACAATAAATGTTCCTAGGGTGTGGAGAAAAGGGAACACTCTTGCACTGCTGGTGGGAATGTGAATTGATACAGCCACTATGGAGAACAGTATGGAGGTTCCTTAAAAAGCTGAAAATAGAACTACCATATGACCCAGCAATCCCACTACTGGGCAAATACCCTGAGAAAACCATAATTCAAAAAGCATCATGTACCAAAATGTTCATTGTAGCTCTATTTACAATAGCCAGGAGATGGAAACAACCTAAGTGTCCATCATTGGATGAATGGATAAAGAAGATGTAGCACATATATACAATGGAATATTACTCAGCCATAAAAAGAAATGAAATTGAGTTATTTGTAGTGAGGTGGATAGACCTAGAGTCTGTCATACAGAGTGAAGTAAGTCAGAAAGAGAAAGACAAATGCTGTTTGCTAACACATATATGTGGAATCTAAGGGGAAAAAATGTCATGAAGAACCTAGGGGTAAGACAGGAATAAAGACACAAACATACTAGAGAATGGACTTGAGGATATGGGGAGGGGGAAGGGTAAGCTGGGACAAAGTTAAAGAGTGGCATGGACATATATACACTACCAAATGTAAAATATATAGCTAGTGGGAAGCAGCTGCATAGCACAGGGAGATCAACTCGGTGTTTTGTGACCACCTAGAGGGGTGGGCTAGGGAGGGTGGGAGGGAGATGCAAGAGGGAAGGGATATGGGAACAGATGTATATGTATAACTGATTCACTTTGTTATAAAGCAGAAACTAACACACCATTGTAAAGCAATTGTACTCCAATAATGATGTAAAAAAAAAAAATCTTCCAAAAAACAAGTCAAGGACTAGATGGCTTCACAGGTGAATTCTATCAACCATTTAGAGAAGAACTGACACCTATCCTTCTGAAATTGTTCCAAAAACTTGCAGAAGAAAGAACACTCCCAAGTTCATTCTATGAGGCCACCATCACCTTGAAACCAAAACCAAACGAAGATATGACAAAAAAAGAAAATTACTTGTCAATATCAGATGAACATAGAGGCAAATATCTTCAACATAATATGAGTAAACAGAATCCAACAACACATTAAAAGGATCATAAGCCATGATCAAGTGGGATTTATCCCAGAGTTGCAAGGATTCCTCCATATATGCCAATCTGTCAACGTGATATAGCACATTAATAAACTGAAGAATAAAAACCATATGATCAACTCAATAGATGCAGAAAAAGGTTTTGTCAAATTCAGCACCGATTTATGATAAAAACTCTTCAGAAAATGGTCATAGATGGAACATATGTCAATCTGATTAAGGCGATATATGTCAAACCCATAGGAAATATCATTCTCAATGGTGAAAACCTGAAAGCATTTCCTCTAGGATCACAAATAAGACAAGGAAGTGCACTCTCATCACTTTTATTCAACATAGTTTGGGAAGTGCTAGCCATGGCAATCAGAGAAGGAAAAGAAATCAAATGAATCCAAATTGGAAAAGGAGAAGTAAAACTGTCACTGTTTGCAGTTGACATGATATTATACATAGAAAATCCTAAAGATGCTACCAGAAAACTACTAAAGCTCATCAATTAATTTAATAATATATCAGGATACAAAATTAATAGACAGATATCTCTTGCATTCCTATACACTAACAACAAAAGGTCAGAAAGAAATTAAGGAAACAACCCCTTTCACCATCACAACAAATAGAATAAAATACCAAGGAATAAACCTATCTAAAGAGACAAAGTACCTGTACTCAGAAAACTATAAAATAATGATGAAGGAAATCAAAGATGACTCAAACAGATGGAGAGATATACCATGTTCTTGGATTGGAAGAATCAATATTGTGAAAATAACTGTACTACCCAAAGCTATTTACAGATTCAATGCAATCCCTATCAAATAACCAGTGGCATTTTTCACAGCATTAGAACAAAAAAGTCTTACAATTTGTATGGAGACAGAAAAGACCCCAAATAGCCAAAGCAACCTTGGGAAAGAAAACCAGAGCTGGAGGAATCAGTCTCCCTGACTTCAGACTATACTACAAAGCTACAATAATCAAGAGAGTATTGTACTTGCACAAAAACAGAAATATAGATCAATGCCACAGGTTAGAAAGCCCATAGATCATCTCACGCACCTCTGGTCACCTAATCTATGACAAAGGGGGCAAGAGTATACAATGGAGAAAAGACAGCCTCTTCAATAAATGGTGTTGGGGGCTTCCCTGGTGGCACAGTGGTTGAGAGTCTGCCTGCCAATGCAGGGGACACAGGTTCATGCCCCGGTCCGGGAGGATCCCACATGGCGTGGAGTGGCTAAGCCCGCGAGCCATGGCCGCTGAGCCTGCGCGTCCGGAGCCTGTGCTCCGCAATGGGAGAGGCCACAACAGTGAGAGGCCCGCGTACTGCAAAAAAAAAAAAAAAAAATGGTGTTGGGAAAACTGGAGAGCTATATGTAAAAGAATAAAATTAGAACACTTCCTAACACCATACACAAAAATAAACTCAAAATGGATTAAACAGCTAAATATACAGGTAGACACTATAAAACTCCTAGAGGAAAACATAGACAGAACACGCTTTGACATAAATTGCAGCAAAATCTTTTTTGACCTACCTCCTAGAGTAATGAAAATAAAAACATAAATAAAGAAATCAGAACTAATTAAAGTTAAAAGCTTCTGTACAGTAAAGAAAACCATAAAGAGAATGAAAGACAACCCTCAGAATAGCAGAAAGTATCTGCAAATGAAGTGACCAACAAGGGTTTGATCTCCAAAATATACAAGCAGCTCAATATCAAAAAAACAAACAGCCCAATCTAAAACTGGGCAGAAGATCTAAATAGACATTTATTCAAAGAAGACATACAGATAGCCAAAACGCACATGAAGAGATGCTCAACATCACTAATTATTAGAGAAATTCAAACAAAAATTACAATGAAGTATCACCTCACACTTGTCAGAATGGACATCATCAAAAAATCTACAAACAATAAATGCTGGAGAGGGTGTGGAAAACAGGGAATCCTCCTACACTTTTGCTGGGAATATACATTGGTAGAGGCACTATGGAGAGCAGTACAGAGCTTCCTTGATAAATTAAAAATAGAGCTACCATATGATCCAGCAATCCCACTCCTGGGCATATATCTGGAGAAAACCATAATTCGAAATGACACATGCACCCCAATGTTCATAACAGCACTATTTACAATAGTCAAGAAATGGAAGCAACCAAAATGTCCATTGACAGTGGAATGGATAAAGATGTGGTACATATATACAATTGAATATTATTCAGCCATAAAAAAGAACAAAATAATGCCATTTGCAGCAAAATGGATCGACTTAGAGATTGTCATATTGATGAAGTAAGTCAGTCAGAGAAAGAGAAATATCATATGATACCACTTATATGTGGAATCAAATAAAGGCTACAAATGAACTTATTTACAAAACATAGAGTCACAGATGTAGAGAACAAAGTTATGGTTACCAGGGTGTAAGGGGTGGTGGTGGTGGTGAGTGATAAACTGGGAGATTGGGATTGACATATATACACCACTATATCTAAAATAGATTACTAATAAAGACCTACCATATAGCACAGGGAACTCGTCTCAATAGTCTGTAATGACCTATAGCGAAAATAATCTAAAAAAAGAGTGGATATATGTATATGTATAACTGACTCACTTTGCTGTACACTTAAAACTATCACAACATTGTAAATCAGCTATACTCCAATTTAAAAAAAGTTGATTGCATGAGCAAGCAGGAATAAGAATATAATAAGTGTTTCAATATGCATCTAAAATTTATGACATATGTAAGATTGACCAATAAATTTTCAATAGAAAAAAAATGACCTCATCATGGTAACTCAGTTTCAAGCAGTATGCTTCCATACTACTGTCTTATGTACTTGCAGCTCACTTCCTTGAGTACCTGACTAATAATTCTTTCACTCTATCAGGACCTACAATTCACTGACCTCAGGATTTTTCACTGTCCATTATTCTTCTTATATTTTCACTTTCCCCTTACCCAACTTAAATTTCATGGTGTATCATCTCAACCCCTGGAATAAATCCTCACCTTTTTTGCTCCCATTTCCCTTTGTCCTACTCAACCAGAAAAATACCATCCCAGGTTAAATGTCTCCTACACTATATCTACACCCATGGAGCTGAATAGAGCATAAAAAATTATAACTGTATTGAGAGCCCTACTTGAATTTTATGACCATAAATCTCAAGTGGGCCCTCAGTAAACCCTACTGTATTTCACAAGTGAATTCACAGGTTCTAGGGTAACTAGAGCCTTGGTGAGAGAGCCCTCTTTCCAAGTTTGTTCCAGGTTTAGCTACTGCCTCACCTTAGGGGCTGTAGCTACTCCTTATTTTACCAAACTCAGGTTCAGCTGCTAGCCACTCAAGAGCCAATATTGAGAGACAAATACTGATGGGAAAGGAAAGGTTGGTTTATCCAGGAGCCCAGCAACCTGGAAAGGTGGCAGACTTATGTCTAACATCCAATTCCCAACTGTTGATCATGGCACAAGAGTTTTGAAAGGGGAGTTTCAGGGGTGTATAGGTGGAGGGAGGGTCCTTCATGCAGAACAGCATGGTGAGCTCTGACAGTCATCTTGAAATTGGTCATGCTGTGGTCTGATCAATGTCATCTTGACTGTTTTAAGTACAGTTAATCTTCAGTTCCAGAGTCCATTTGTTCCCATTTCCTTGAGGCCAGTTTTTGGAATTGTGCAAGACGCAGCAGCTTATGTCATAGCTACAGTCTGGTCATTGTATAGTTAACTTTTCCCACCTGGTGGGAGTTTCAGTATCTGCAGAACAGCTGAAAAGATATGGCTTAGAATATTATCTATAGACCTTGAGGAGGAACTAAAAGTTCTTGACTTTGTTTAATGGCTGAACTATTATGATTTTTGTCTTGCTTGATTATTTTCTTTTGTTTCTGTATTTTCTAATTTCTCTGATTAAATTTACTCTTTGACTACAGTTTTTCTATTGTAAAGAGGGAGGTGGAAAAAATATAATCATCTCAATAAATGCAGAAAAAGCTTTTGACGCAGTTCAGCACCTATTTATGAAAAAAAACTCTCCAGAAAGCGGGCATGGAGGGAACATGCCTCAACATAATAAAGGGCATATATGACAAACCTACAGCTAACATCATACTCAACAGTGACAAGCTGAAATCATTTCCTCTAAGATCAAGAACAAGACAAGTATGTCCACTCTCACCACTTTTATTCAACATAATTTTGGAAGTCCTAGCTACAGCAATCAGAGGGGAAAAAAAAGAAATAAAGGAATCCAAATTGGAAAAGAAAAACTAAAACTGTCACCGTTTGCAGATGACATGATACTATACATAGAAAACCCTAAAGATGCTACCAGAAAACTCTAGAGCTAATCAATGAATTTGGTAAAGTTGCAGGTCACAATGTTAACACACAGAAATCTCTTGCATTTCTATATACTAACAACAAAAAATCAGAAAGAGAAATTCAAGAAACAATCCCATTTACCAGCACATCAAATAGAATAAAATACCTAGTAATAAACCTACCTAAGGAGGCAAAAGTCCTGTACTCTGAAAACTATAAGACACTGATGAAAGAAATCAAAGATGAAATGAACAGATGGAAAGATATACCATGTTCTTGGACTGGAAGAATCAACATTGTGAAAATGACTCTACTACCCAAAGCAATCTACAGATTCAATGCAATCCCTATCAAATTGTCAACGGCATTTTTCACAGAGCTACAATAAAAAAAAATCTTACAATTTGTATGGAAATACAATAGCCAACTAGCCAAAGCAATCTTGAGAAAGAAAAACAGAGCTGGAAGAATCATGCTCCCTGACTTCAGACTATACTACAAAGTTGTAGTAATCAAGATAGTATGGTACTGGCACAAAAATAGAAATATAGATCAAGGGACCAGGATAGAAAGCCCAGAAATAAAGCCATGCACCTATGATCAATTAATCTACAAAAAAGGAGGCAAGACTATACAATGGAGGGAAGACAGTCTCTTCAGTAAATGGTCCTGGGAAAACTATACAGCTGCATGAAAAAAATGAAATTAAAACATTCTTTAACAACATACACAAAATAACCTCAAAATGGATTAAAGACCTAAATGTGAGACTGGACACTATAAAACTCTTAGAGGAAAACATAGGTAGAACAGTCTCTGACATAAATCACAGAAAGATCTTTTTCCATCCGTCTCCCAGAATAATGGGATTAAAAACAAAAATAAACAAATGAGACCTAATTAAACTCAAAAGCCTTTGCACATCAAAGGAAACCATAAACAAAACAAAAAGAAATTCCATAGAATGGGAGAAAATATTTGCAAGTGATGTGACCGTCAAGGGATTAGTCTTCAAAATTTACAAACAGCTTATGTGGCTTAATATCATCAAAACAAACAACCCAGTCAAAAAATGGGCAGAAGACCTAAACAGACATTTCTCCAACGAAGACATACAGATGGCTAAGAGGCACATGAAAAGATGTTTGACATTGCTAATTATTAGAGAAATGTAAATCAAAACTACAATGAGCTATCACCTCAAACCAGTCAGAATTGTTATCATCAAAAAATCCACAAACAATAAATGCTAGAGAGGGTGTGGAGAGAAGGGAACCCTCCTACATTGTTGGTGGGAATGTTAATAATTTTTAATATTAAATGTTCCCTATCCTAATTACTGGTATGATTTCCATCTCCTGACTATAACTCAATTGGTTCACTGGTATTGGCACAAGGTCAGATAAATAGACCAATAGAACAGAATAAAGGGCCCCCAAATTGACGCATGTCATTTGTGGACACTTGGCTTATGACAATACTGAACTTGCAGAACAGTGGTGAGGAAAATTTATTTTCAATAAAGGGAGCTGCTCTCTGATGACATCTCCTACTACCATATCTCATTGTACTGTGTTTCAGCATTGCTGGCCTCTCTGGCTTGTTGGAGACAGCAAGCATGCTGGAGCCTCAGAGCTTCTGTCTTCCTATCCCTTGTTGTAGTGTTCTTCTCCTGGATACCTGTATAGTTTCACTTAACTCTATGATCAAATCTCAATTCCTCAGGGAGACTTTAGCTCTGAAAAGTGGGAAATCCAAAATATAACTCGCAGGTATTCTTTAGTCCCTCCCTTCAGTTGATATTTCTTTATAGTACATCATAAGACTAATTTTAAATATTTATTTTTGTTTATAGGTTGTCTCCCTCTTAAAATATAAATATTTCAGGAGATACCTTTTTTTCATAAACATGAAATGTCTCTTTTTATTTTTTTCTTAAATTTACCTCAGTAATTTCTTTCTTCCTTCCTCCCGCCCTCCCTTCCCTCCCTTCCTTCCTTTTTCTTTCTTTCTTTTTTTTTTTTTTTAAATTTATTGGATTATAATTGCTTCACAATGGTGTGTTAGCTTCTGCTTTATAACAAAGTGAATCAGTTATACATATACATCTGTTCCCATATCCCTTCCCTCTTGCGTCTCCCTCTCTCCCACTCTCCATATCACACCTCTCCAGGCGGTCACAAAGCACCGATCTGATCTCCCTGTGCTATGCGGCTGCTTCCCACTAGATATCTACCTTATGTTTGGTAGTGTATATATGTCCATGTTTCTCTCTTGCTTTGTCACAACTTACCATTCCCCCTCCACATATCCTCAAGTCCATTCTCAAGTAAGTCTGTGTCTTTATTCGTGTTTTACCCCTAGGTTCTTCATGACAATTTTTTTTTTCTAAATTCCATATATATGTGTTATCATATGGTATTTCTCTTTCTCTTTCTGACTTACTTCACTCTGTATGACAGACTCTAGGTCTACCACCTCATTACAAAGAGCTCAATTTCATTTCTTTTTATGGCTGAGTAATATTCCATTGTATATATGCGCCATATCTTCTTTATCCATTCATCCGATGATGGACACTTAGGTTGTTTCCATCTCCTGGTTATTGTAAATAGAGCTGCAATGAACATTTTGGTACATGACTCTTTTTGAATTATAGTTTTCTCAGGGTATATGACCAGTAATGGGATTGCTGGGTCATATGGTTGTTCTATTTATAGTTTTTTAAGGAACCTCCATACTGTTCTCCATAGTGGCTCTACCAATTCACATTCCCAACAGCAGTGCAAGTGTTCCCTTTTCCCCACACCCTCTCCAACATTTATTGTTTCTAGAGTTTTTTTTTTAAAGAAGATGTTGGGGGTAGGAGTTTTTATTAATTTATTTATTTTTGCTGTGTTGGGTCTTCATTTCTGTGCGAGGGCTTTCTCTACCTGTGGCAAGCAGGGGCCACTCTTCATCACAGTGCACGGGCCTCTCACTATCACGGCCTCTCTTGTTGCGGAGCACAGGCTCCAGACACGCAGGCTCAGTAGTTGTGGATCCCAGGCCTAGTTGCTCCGCAGCATGTGGGATCCTCCCAGCCCAGGGCTCGAACCCGTGTCCCCTGCATTAGCAGGCAGATTCTCAACCACTGCGCCACCAAGGAAGCCCTGTTTCTAGATTTTTTGATGATGGCCATTCTGACTGGTGTGAGATGATATCTCGTTGTAGATTTGATTTGCATTTCTCTAATGATTAATGATGTGGAGCATTCTTTCATGTGTTTGTTGGCAGTCTGTATATCTTCTTTGGATAAATGTTTAGGTCTTCTGCCCATTTTTGGATTGGGTTGTTTGTTTTTTTGTTATTGAGCTGCATGAGCTGCTTATAAATTTTGGAGAGTAATCCTTTGTCAGTTGTTTCATTAGCAAATATTTGCTCCCATTCTAAGGGTTGTCTTTTGGTCTTGTTTATGGTTTCCTTTGCTGTGTAAAATCTTTGAAGCTTCATTAGGTCCTATTTGTTTAGTTTTGTTTTTATTTCCATTTCTCTAGGAGTTGGGTCAAAAAGGATCTTGCTGTGATTTATGTCATAGAGTGTTCTGCCTATGTTTTCCTCTAAGAGTTTGATAAATTATGGCCTTACATTTAGGTCTTTAATCCATTTTGAGCTTATTTCTGTGTATCGTGTTAGGGAGTGATCTAGTCTCATACTTTTACATGTCCCTATCCAGTTTTCCCAGCACCACTTATTGAAGAGGCTGTCCTTTCTTCACTATACATTCCTGCCTCCTTTATCAAAGATAAAGTGACAATATGTGCGTGGGTTTATCTCTGGGCTTTCTATCCTCTTCCGTTGATTTATCTTTCAGTTTTTGTGCCAGTACCATACTGTCTTGATTACTCTAGCTTTGTAGTATAGTCTGAAGTCAGGGAGCCTGATTGTTCCAGCTCCATTTTGCATTCTCAGGATTGCTTTGGATATTCGGGGTCTTTTGTGTTTCCATACAAATTGTGAAATTTTTTGTTCTAGTTCTGTGAAAAATGCCAGTGGTAGTTTAATAGGGATTTCATTGAATCTGTAGATTGATTTGGGTAGTATAGTCATTTTCACAATGTTGTTTCTTCCAATCCAAGAACATGGTATATCTCTCCATCTATTTGTATCATCTTTAATTTCTTTCATCAGTGTCTTATAATTTTCTGCATACAGGTATTTTGTCTCCTTAGGTAGGTTTATTCCTAGATATTTTATTCTTTTTGTTGCAATGGTAAATGGGAGTGTTTTCTTCATTTCACTTTCAGATTTTTCATCATTAGTGTATAGGAATGCCAGAGATTTCTGTGCATTAATTTTGTATCCTGCTACTATACCAAATTCATTGATTAGCTCTAGTAGTTTTCTGGTAACATCTTTAGGATTCTCTATGTATAGTATCATGTCATCTGCAAACAGTGACAGCTTTATTTCTTGTTTTTCGATTTGGATTCCTTTTATTTCTTTTTATTCTCTGATTGCTGTGGCTAAAACTTCCAAAACTAGGTTGAATAAGTGTGGTGAGAGTGGGCAACCTTGTCTTGTTCCTGATCTTAGTGGAAATGGTTTCAGTTTTTCAGCATTGAGGATGATGTTCGCTGTGGGTTTGTCATATGTGGCCTTTATTATGTTGAGGAGAGTTCCCTCTATGCCTACTTTCTGCAGGGTTTTTATCATAAATGGGTGTTGAATTTTGTCAGAAGCTTTCTCTGCATCTATTGAGGTGATCATATGGTTTTTCTCCTTCAAATTGTTATTATGGTGTATCACGTTGATTGATTTGCATATATTGAAGAATCCTTGCATTCCTGGAATAAACCCCACTTGCTCATGGTGTATGATCCATTTAATGTGTTGTTGGATTCTGTTTGCTAGTATTTTGTTGAGGATTTTTGCATCTATGTTCATCAGTGATATTGGCCTGTAGTTTTCTTTCTTTGTGACATCCTTGTCTGGTTTTGATATCAAGGTGATGGTGGCCTTGTAGATTGCATTTGGGAGTGTTCCTCCCTCTGCTATATTTTGTAAGAATTTGATAAGGATAGGTGTTATCTCTTCTCTAAATATTTGATAGGATTCACCTGTGAAGCCATCTGGTCCTGGGCTTTTTTTGGTTGGAAGATACTTAATAACAGTTTCAATTTCAGTGCTTGTGTTTGTTCTGTTTATATTTTCTATTTCTTCCTGATACTGTCTTGGCAGGTTGTGTATTTCTAAGAGTTTGTCCATTTATTCCAGGTTGTCCATTTTATTGGCATAGAGTTGCTTGTAGTAATCTCTCATCATCTTTGTATTTCTGCAGTGTCAGTTGTTACTTCTCCTTTTTCATTTCTAATTCAATTGATTTGAGTCCTCTCCCTTTTTTCTTGATGAGTCTGGCTAATGGTTTATCAATTTTGTTTATCTTCTCAGAGAACAAGCTTTTAGTTTTATTGATCTTTGCTATCATTTTCTTCATTTCTTTTTCATTTATTTCTGATCTGATTTTCACGATTTCTTTCCTTCTGCTAACTTAGGGGTTTTTTTGCTGTTGTAGTTCTTCTTTCTCTAATGGCTTTAGGTACAAGGTCAGGTTGTTTATTCGAGATGTTTCCTGTTTCTTAAAGTGGGATTGTATTGCTATACACTTCCCTCTTAGAACTGCTTTTGCTGTATCCCATAGGTTTTGTGTCATCGTGTCTCCATTGTCATTGGTTTCTAGGTATCTTTTTATTTTCTCTTTGATTTCTTCAGTGATCACTTGGTTTTTAAGTAGTGTATTGTTTAACCTCCATGTGTTTTTATTTTTTCCAGATCTTTTCCTGTAATTGATATCTAGTCTCATAACATTGTGGTTGGAAAAGATACTTGATAAAATTTCAATTTTCTTAAATTTACCAAGGCTTGATTTGTGACACAAGATATGATCTATCCCGGAGAAGTTTCCATGATCACTTGAGAAAAATGCGTATTCTGTTGTTTTTGTATAGAATGTCCTATAAATATGAATTAAGTCCATCTTTTTTAATGTATCATTTAAAGCTTGTGTTTCCTTTTTTTTTTTTTTTTTTTAAATTTTGCGGTACGCGGGCCTCTCACTGTTGTGGCCTCTCCCATTGCAGAGCACAGGCTCCGGATGCGCAGGCTCAGCGGCCATGGCTCACGGGCCCAGCCACTCTGCGGCATGTGGGATCTTCCCGGACCAGGGCATGAACCCGTGTCCCCTGCATCGGCAGGCGGACTCCCAACCACTGCACCACCAGGGAAGCCCATTGTGTTTCCTTTTTTATTTTCATTTTGGATGATCTGTCCGTTGGTGAAAGTGGGGTGTTAAAATCCCCTACTATGAATATGTTACTGTTGATTTCCCCTTTTATGGCTGTTAGCATTTGCCTTATGTATTGAGGTGTTCCTATTTTAGGTGCATAAAGGTTTACAATTGTTATATGTTCTTCTTGGATCAATCCCCTGATCGTTATGTAGTGTCCATCTTTGTCTCTTCTAATAGTCTTTATTTTAAAGTTTATTTTGTCTGATATGAGAATTGCTACTCCAGCTTTCTTTTGGTTTCCATTTGCATGGTATATCTTTTTCCATCCCCTTACTTTCAGTCTGTATGTGTCTCTAGGTCTGAAGTGTGTCTCTTGTAGACAGCATATATATGGGTCTTGTTTTTGTATCCATTAAGCCAACCTGTGTCTTTTGGTGGGAGCATTTAATCCATTCACATTTAAGGTAATTATCGATATATATGTTCTTATTCCCATTTTCTTAACTGTTTTGGGTTCGTTATTGTAGGTCTTTTCCTTCTGTTGTGTTTCTTGCCTAGAGAAGTTCCTTTAGCATTTGTTGTAAAGCTGGTTTAGTGATGCTGAATGATCTCTGCTTTGCTTGTCTGTAAAGGTTTTAATTTCTTCATCAAATCTGAATGAGATCCTTGTTGGGTAGGGTAACCTTGGTTGCAGGTTTTTCTCCTTCATGACTTTAAATATGTCCTGCCAGTCCCTTCTGGCTTGCAGAGTTTCTGCTGAAAGACAAGCTGTTAACCTTATGGGGATTCCCTTGTGTGTTATTCATTGTTTTTCCCTTGCCACTTTTAATATGTTTTATTTGTATTTAATTTTTGACAATTTGATTAATATGTGTCTTGGCGTATTTCTCCTTGGATTTATTCTGTATGGGATTCTCGGTGCCTCCTGAACTTGATTAACTATTTCCTTTCCCATATTAGGGAAGTTTGCAACTATAATCTATTCAAATATTTTCTCAGTCCCTTTCTTTTTCTCTTCTTTTTCTGGAACCCCTATAATTTGAATGTTGGGGCGTTTAATGTTGTCCCAGATGTCTCTGAGACTGTCCTCAGTTCGTTTCTTTATTTTTTTCTTTATTCTAGTCTGCAGTAGTTATTTCCAGTATTTTATCTTCCATGTCACTTATCCGTTCTTCTGCCTCAGTTAGTCTGCTTTTGATCCCATCTAGAGTATTTTTAATTTCATTTATTGTGTTGTTCATCATTGCTTGGGTTAGGGTTAGGGTTAGGGTTAGGGTTGGGATTGGGGTTAGGGTTAAGTTTGGGTTTAGGGTTGGGGTTGGGGTTAAGGTTAGGGTTAGGTTAGGTTAGGTTAGGTTAGAGCTCATTTCCCAGCAGTGTGTCTTCACCCAGTGCACGAGGAACATTTGCATCTTTCCTTACCTGACACTTTTGTGACACTTTTCCCAAGTTTCTTCTCACCTCTTCTTTGTTGTTTTTTTCTCACAACTTTAGGATACGAGAAAAGAAGTGATTATATTCATTTCACTCATGAGGCACCTTAGTTCAGGAGGCAGACACCTTACCTCATTGTCTGGTGACATGGGTGTGGCTGCCACTCACTAGGGTGTCCTGAGCTCCAGGGACCACTGGGGCACAGTGACAGTTTAGCTGTAGTTTTATCCTCTTAACTCTTGCTTGAACATAACCACTCATAACCTTTGGAATGCCCACAGAATGTGAGCCCTGAGGTCAAGAAACAGACTTGGGTGTGAGGGTTAAGTATCCTTTTCAACTCTAAATTCTATGAGCACAGCTCACTGGATTTCTCTCATCAAGTCTCCACTTTAACATTCTATTTGAGTGTCTCTTCCAGTGGCATGTAGCCTAGAATGTAGATTCTACATATTTGGAAACGTTTGGCAAATGTTTGCCCTGCTTGACATTAGATTCACCTGGGAAACTTTTAGAACTGCCAATGCTCAGTGGTAACTTTATATGTTCCCTGAGGTGACTCTGCTGGGCAGCCAACATTGAGACTGGTTCTCAATGCTGATGGCAGAATAGAGTTACCCGAGGCTTTAAAAAATCTACTGGTGGCTTGGACTCATAGTCAAAGACTCTGATTTAATTGGTCTAGGGCTAGGAACCATTTGCAGACCTCCTGTACCTTGGGTCCACCATAAGGAATAGGACTAAATGTCCGAAGTCTCAATGGGTAAGCCCTTCGATTTTGTCACCAGTTAAGAGCTAATGTTGCTCTAGTAGCAACCTTTGCCCGAGTATCAACTTCTGGCCCTGATACTCACCAACTGTGTGATCTTGGGTAAATATCTTTACATCTCTGATTAACTTTTTTATCTATTGTTAGCCAAAATTTAAGAAATGGATACCTGATTGAAATAAAAAAAATGTGTTTATTTGGGGTTTGTTAGGACTACAGCCCAGAGACACAGTTTCAAGAAGCACTTGAATTGTGTTCTGCCAGACTATGAAATAAGGGAGGCTTTTAAAGGCAAAACCCGCAAGGTTACAGTTATTTACATGAGTTGTTTTTTTTTAAAATTATAATTGGACCTGGCAAGAAGTAAAGGTGCTTGTCAGGTAAGGATTTGTTAGGGCCTGAAAGAGTTGTATAGTTATAAGGGGAGACCTTGAGACCATAAGTTTGCAGCTGGCTGATGTTCTGAATATGGGGGTGGTGGTGTCCTTGGGTCTGGTACAGTTCCAAGGAAGTTCAAGTTCTCAGTGCTGCAGGGATGTGTCTGAGATGAGACCCTCAGGGGATGCCTGACTCCATTTTTTATACCTGAACTGTGATTACTCAATTATAATTTCAATTTGTCATCACTATAAAATAAAGCTAAGAACTACTTGGCAGAACTTCTATAAGCACCAAATAAAATAATGTATATACAATATACATAAAAGAACCCAGCATTGTGCCTGGTATATACCTGGTATAAAGAAGGACCTCATAAGTTGAAAAGAATCAAATGTTATCCTCTTTCCCATAGGAAAATTCAACAAACTTTTTTGAGTACCTACTATTTGCTAAGCATTATAATATGATGTCTTTCTCTCTCTTTTTTTTCTTTCTGTGCATATGAGGAAGAGCTACAGAGATGAAGGAAGAGATAATCTCTGTGTTCAGGAGATTTCAAATTGGTATGTACAGGCAGGAAAACAAAGAACTGAACAAAGTCTATATATAACATGCATATACTTTTATATTTATCTATATTTCTAATATAGACCCAAATGAAGTAAATGTTAATTGGAGATAAAATCAATATGCTGTTCAAGCTCAATGCAAGGAAGAAGTAATTTTCCTTGGGAATATCAGGGGAGCCTGAGGTGGCAGTTGAGCTGTGTTTCTTTAAAAGTGTGTTGTATTTCCACAGGTGAGGAAGAACAAGAAAGAGCACTCCAAGCTGAGGGATGACATGACTGATGCTGTGAGGCTGAGACATGAATTTGCAGATTCCTGTTGAGAATCCGTCAAGGGAGGCTTTGCCTGCTTTGTCAAGGGATTTAAACACCTTTAATCTGAAAACAGCTGGTGATCATTGGAAGTTTGAGTGTTGGGAGATGTGCTCCATTTGAAGATTTTTGTTCACAGATTCTAGTGATGGGATGGGAATGGGTTGGAAATGTTTGGTCAGGACATGACTCTCCATCTCTTCCTCCCCACGCTGGTCCATGGCCAAGGCCTCAGATACCTTATGAAGAGCAGCTCAGGAAATATCCTTGAGTTCTTCTTCCCAGTCTCCATTCCAGGTACAGCACAGAGATTCTGTCCTCTGGTGAGGTGTCTGGAATCTGTTTCTCTACCAATTGACTTGGAGCTCTGTCCTTTGGGTGATTTGCTTAGTTTTGCATTTTGGTCCCTCCCCTGGAAAGTATCTCAGTTCATCCTCCACCCCCTCACCAGTCCAGCCTAAACTTCCTACAACATCTGTTCAGGATGGACTCAAATTCCTCTTATCTGAGAGCAAAGGCTGTGTAGTTTTTTCTCCTGGCCCATGGTCTTTCACTTATCTGGAGATTGGAGGCAGGAGGACCTGCTGGATGGCTATTACTATAGTCTGGCCTGAGATGATGAGGGTGGGACTAGTGCTTGTCACAGGGCTGCTGGGCTGGGGGAGGGAGCACTGTATGGAAGAGACCCCATGATGGTAGAACTGACAGGGATATAATTTGCCTGTGACTTTTAATTATGGACCCAACGTATCTTTTCAAACTTCTGGTATTCTGACTCACAGCTTGTTTTCATTTGTTTATAATAGTCTGAAGTCTTGGAAATGTTACAGTCTGAGTAATTAGGAGGGGTGACCTGGGGTGGGTTTTGGAAGGTTGGCACCAAGCCATTATTTCAAATACTACTGCTTCTTTTATTTAAAAAGGGAGATTTTTTATTCAGACTCTGGGCTTGTTAATAGAAGATTGGGAAAGGATAAGGGGGCTGGGGAGCATTCTAAGACCATCCAAAAATGTTATTATGCACAGGGGTTGGGATGTGATTCTGAAAAGTGAAGACTTGCTAGCTAACACTTCCTCTAGGCTCCCAAGGACCCACCTTACAGGAGAGACCTCTTCTGAGTAGGTCCTTCAGACAAGGATGTGGTTCCCAACTTTGCTGCATGTTGGAATCATCCAGGGATTTTTATAAAACCCTGACACCATCAGATATTCTGACTTCAGCAGTGTGCAGTACAGCCTGGGCACTGGAATTTTTAAAACATCCCAGAAAGTCTAATGTGTAGCAAAGTTTGGGAGGAACTAGTGGGAATGAGCATTTTATTTACAGTGGTTTTCACATTTGAGTGTGCATCAGAATCACTTGGAGAGCTTGTTCAAACACAGATGGCTGGCCCCACTCTCAGAGTGACTGTAGGCCTGTGGGGCCATCTAAGAATTTGCATTTCTCTACAGCTTCCCACTGATGCCAATAGTCAGGGCCACACTTTGAGAACCATTGGCTTAGAAGAGCTGGGTCTGGCTTTACCACTTAAGAGCTACGTGACCCTGAGCAGGTTCCCCAATCTTTAAGAAGTAGTTTCTGCATTTATAACATAGCAATGGTGATTACCTTATGGGTTGTTGCGTGGGTGAAATAAGATGATATTTGTAAGTTGCTTAGCATAGAGCTTGACCCACAGGAAATGTGTAACCCATGGTGGATTTTATTAATACGTTCTTGGCTGAGGTCTTGACAGACCTTTCCTTGTGGTCAGTTGTGCTAATTGGTGAATGATGTTAAAGTGAGTTTCTGCTCCTAGAGATCCCGCTTTTAGGCTTTCTGGAACAAGAAAACTAGGATACTCTTGTCAACTATAAGTGCTCTGGGGTCCAGTGGGGTAAGGGCTCCCCCAGAGGTGTTGGCATGTTAATTGATAGTCCTCAGTCAGACCCTTCAGCTTGGTGTGGGTGGCTATGGGCCATGCTTTAAGACTGTGCTCCTGCCCAAATGCCAAGTGACTCTCACATTCCAGACACAAGTGGTGCAGTGAGGTGTGTTTGTTCTGACATCACCATGGAAATCCAACTTCTACTGAGGGAAGTGGGAACAAGGCCCTAAATTGTCTTGGAAACCACAAAATATGTCCTTGAGAGGGGAGTTGTTGATCTCCACACTATGACTTCTCTTTTTCTCATACAATTTGCCCAGAACTCTCTCTGTGTATATTTACCTCCCTCCCCTATTCTGCTAAAGAGGGAACTGAGTCTCAGCACATATTTTCTTGCAATGTCTAGTTATCCTCCTCGGGGGAAGGGATGTGCATATAAGTCTGTGGCTCTAATGGGCAAAACCAGCTGGCCTCCACACACAGCAGAGCACAGCAGCACTGCTGCCTGCCCTTCCTGAGCACCATGGACCCAAATTGTAAGAATGTATTTTTATTCCTTGATGACTTCACCAGGCCAATTGTCAGGGGGCTTTTGGTGCTTTTTAAAACTTCTTTATTTTTTAGAGTGGTGTAAATCCAGCTAATCTTTATTACTTCTATGTGGTTTGAAGACAAAGTTCTCCAATTTCCATTTCACTATTTAGGAAACCCAGTGAGTGGGAGAAAGGACATTTCAGATGGGCCCAGGAGGTGGGAGGTAGGCTAGTTCACTCTAATTCTAGTTCTCTTTGGCCAGGGTGAAATTCCGCCTGTGGCCAGGGACCCCAAAAGGTGAGAGCTTGGTTTCCCTTTGTCTTCCCTGGGCTGAGAACTGAAGAGAGACAGAATGAGGGAATGATAGAGAGTCTGTGAGATGTCATTTTATCCAAGTCACTTATGGATAAGGACACTGTTCCAGGGAGGGCAGTTGACTTGCCCAAAGTCGCAGAAGATGCTAGTAACAGAACAAGGCCTAGAAACCCAGCCACTTGTCTTCCTTTCTCATTGGTGCTCTTTCCTTTTTGCCCTGACATACTTTAGGTATTTACCTATGTGCTCCCTGTTGGGTATCTATTGCTATCATTTGGCATTACTTTTTATTTTTTATTGGAGTAAAATTGCTTTACAACATTGTGTTACTTTCTGCTGTACAATGAAGTGAATCAGCTCTATGTATACCTATATTGCCTCCCTTTTTGACCTCCCTCTCACTCCCACCATTCCACCCATCTAGGACATCACAGAGCACCGAGCTGAGCTCCTGTTCTATAGGCAGGTTCTCGCTAGCTATCTATTTTACACATGGTAGTGTATTTATGTCAAACCTAATCTCCCAATTTGTCCAACCCTCCCCTTCCCCACCGTGTCCACATGTTTGTTCTCTATGTCTATGTCTCTATATTCCTGCCCTACAAATAGGTTCATCTGTACCATTTTCTAGATTCCACATATATGCATTAATATACAATATATTTTTTTCTCCTTCTGACTTACTTCACTCTGTATGACAGACTCTAAGTCCATCCACAACTGTACAAATGACCCAGTTTTCTTCCTTTATATGGCTGAGTAATATTCAATTGTATATATGTACCACATCTTCTTTAGCTATTCATCTATCATTGGACATTTAGGTTGTTTCCATGTCCTGGCTATTCTAAATAGTGCTGCAATGAACATTGGGGTGCACGTGTCCCATTGAATTATGGTTTTTGCAGGGTATTTGCCCAGGAGTGGGGTTGCTGGGTTGTATGGTAGTTCTATTTTTAGTTTTTTAAGGAACCTCCATATTGTTCTCCATAGTGGCTGCATCAATTTTCATTCCCACCAATAGTGCAAGAGTGTTCCTTTTTTCTCCACACCCTCTCTGGCATTTATTGTTTGTAGATTTTTTGATGATGGCCATTCCGACTGGTGTGAGGTGATACCTCATTGTAGTTTTGATTTGTATTTCTCTAATAATTAGTGATGTTGAGCATCTTTTCATGTGCCTCTTGGCCATCTGTATGTCTTCTTTGGTGAAATGTCTATTTAGGTCTTCTGCTCATTTTTTAATTGGGTTGTTTCTTTTTTTTTTTTTTATATTGAGCTCCATGTGCTGTTTGTAAATTTTGGAGAGTAATCCTTTGTCCATTGCTTCATTTGAAAATAGTTTCTCCCATTTTGAGGGTTGCCGTTTCATTTTGTTTATGGTTTCCTTTGCTGTGCAAAAGCTCTTAAGTTTCTTTAGGTCCCATTTGTTTATTTTTATTTTTATCACTCTAGGAGGTAGGTTAAAAAAATCTTGCTGTGGTTTATGTTGAAGAGTGTTCCTCTTATGTTTTCCTCTAAGAGTTTTATAATGTCCAGTCTTACATTTAAGACTTTAATCCATTTGGAGTTTATTTCTGTGTATGGTGTTAGGTAATATTCTAATTTCATTCTTTTATATGTAGCTGTCCAGTTTTCCCAGCACCATTTATTGAAAAGGCTGTCTTTCCTCCATTGTATGTCCTTGCCTCCTTTGTTATAAATTAGGTGACCATATGTGCATAGGTTTATCTCTGGGCTTTCTAGCCTGTTCCATTGATCTATATTTCTGGTTTTGTGCCAGTAGCATCCTGTTTTGATTAGTGTAGCTTTGTAGTATAGTCTGAAGCCGGGGAGCCTGATTCCTCCCGTTCTGCTTTTCTTTCTCAAGATTGTTTGGCTATTCAGGGTCTTGTGTGTTTCCATACAAATTGTAAATGTTTTTGTTCTGATTCTGTGAAGAATGCCATTGATAGTTTGATAGGGATTGCATTGAATCTGTAGATTGCTTTGCAGAGTATAATCATTTTCACAATATTGATTCTTCCAATCCAAGAACATGGTGTATTTCTCCATCTGTTTATCTCATCTTTGATTTCTTTCATCAGTGTTTTATAGTTTTCTGAGTACAATCTTTTGCCTCCTTAGGCAGGTTTATTCCTAGGTATTTATTCTTTTTGTTGCGATGGTAAATAAGCTTGTTTCCTAAATTTCTTTTTCTGATTTTTTGTTGTTGGTGCATAGGAATGCCAGAGATTTCTGTGTATTAATTTTGTATCATGAAATCTTACCAAAATCATTGATTAATTCTAGGAGATTTCTAGTGGCATTTTTAGTATTTTCCATATACAGTATCATGTCACCTGCAAACAGTGACAGTTTTAGTTCTTCTTTTCCAATTTGTATACGTTTTATTTCTTTTTGTTCCCTGATTACTGTGGCTAGGACTTCCAAAACTATTTTGTATAAGAGTGGCGAGAGTGGTCATCCTTGTCTTGTTCCTGATGTTCGTGGAAATCTTTTCAGTTTTTCACCATTGAGTATGATGTTTTCTGTGGAGTTGTTGTATATGGCCTTTATTATGTTGAGGTAGTTTCCTTCTATGCCCACATTCTGGAGAGTTTTTATCATAAATTGGTGTTGAATTTTGTCAAAAGCTTTTTCTCCATCTATTGAGGGGATCATATGGTTTTTATTCCTTAATTTGTTAATATGGTGTATCACAGATTGATTTTCTTATACTGAAGAATCCTTGCATTCCTGGGATAAATCCAAGTTGATCATGGTGTATGATCCTTTTAATGTGCTGTTGAATTCTGTTTGCTAGTATTTTGCTCAGGATTTTTGCATTTATGTTCATCAGTGTTATTGGTCTGTAATCTTCCTTTTTGTGATACCTTTGCCTAGTTTTTGTACCAGGGTGATGGTGACTTATTAGAAAGAATTTGGGAGAGTACCTCTGCAATTTTTGGGAAGAGTTTTAGGAGGATATGTGTTACCTCTTCTCTAAATGTTTGATAGAATTTGCCTGTGAAGTCATCTGGTCCTGGACTTTTGTTTATTTGAAGATTTTAAATTACAGTTTCAATGTCATTACTTCTGATAGGTCTGTTTATATTTTCTAATTCTCCCTTGTTCAGTCTTGGAAAATTGTACCTTTCCAAGAATTTGTCCATTTCATCGTGGTTATCTGTTTTATTGGCATATAGTTGTTTGTAGTAGTCTCTTTTAATCCTTTGTATTTCTGAGGTGTCAATTGTAACTTCTCTTTTTTCATTTCTAATTTTATTGATTTGCATCCTCTCCCTTTTTTTCTTGACGAATCTGGCTAAAGGTTTATCAATTTTGTCTATCTTCTCAAAGAACCAACTTTTAGTTTTATTGATCTTTGCTATTGTTTTCTTCATTTCTATTTCATTTAGTTCTGCTCTGATCTTTATGATTTCTTTCCTTCTACTGACTTTGGGTTTTCTTTGTTTGTCTTTCTGTAGTTGCTTTAGGTGTAAGGTTAGATTGTTTATTTGTGAGTTTTCTTGTTTCTTGAGGTGAGATTGAATTGCTGTAAACTTCCCTCTTAGAACTGCCTTTGCTGTGTCCCATAGCTTTTAGGTTGTTTTGTTTTCATTGTCATTTGTTTCTTTGTATTTTTTATTCCTTCTTTGATTTCTTCAGTGGTCTCTTGGTTATTTAGTAGTGCACTGTTTAGCCTCCATGCATTTTTGTTTTTTACAGTTGTTTCCCTGTAATTGATTTCCAATCTCATAGCACTGTGGTCAGAAAAGATCCTTGTTATGATTTCAATTTTCTTAAGTTTTCCTATGGTTTAATTGTGACCCAAGATATGATCTATCCTTGAGAATGTTCCATGTGCATTTGAGAAGTGTATTCTGCCACTTTCAGGAGGAATGTCCTATAAATATCAATTAAATCTATCTGGCTTATTGTGTCATTTAAAGCTTGTGTTTCCTTATTTATTTTCTGTCTGGATGATCTGTCCATTGGTGTAAGGCAGGGGTAAAAATTCCTCACTATTATTGTGTTACTGTTGATTTCCCCTTTTATGGCAGTTAGCATTTGCCTTATGTATTGAGGCACTCCTCTATTCGGTGCATAAATATTTATAATTGTTATATTTTCTTCTTGGATTGATGCCTTGATCATTATGTAGTGTCTTTCCTTATCTGTTGTAAAAGCCTTTATTTTAAAGTCTATTTTATCTGATATGAGTAGTGCTACTCCAGCTTTCTTTTGGTTTCCATTTGCATGGAAAGCTTTTTCCATCCCTTCACTTTCAGTCTGTTTGTGTCCCTAGGTCTGAAGTGGGTCTCTTGTAGACAGCACATATATATGTCTTGTTTTTGTATCCATTCAGCCAGCCTGTGTATTTTGTTTAAATCATTTAATCCATTTACATTCAAGGTTATTATCAATATGTATGTTCCTATTACCATTTTATTAATTGTTTTGGGTTTGTTTTTGTGGGTCTTTTTCTTCTCCTTTGTTTTCCACCTAGAGAAGTTCCTTTAGCATTTGTTGTAAAGGTGGTTTGGTGGTGCTGAATTCTCTTAGCTTATGCTTGTCTGAAAAGCTTTTGATTTCTCTGTTGAATGAGATCCTTGCTGTGTAGAGTAATCTGGGTTGTAGGTTTTTCCCTTTTATCACTTTAACTATGTCCTGCCACTCCATTCTAGTCTGCAGATTTTTTGCTAAAAAATCAGCTGATAACCTTATGGGGATTCTTTTTTATGTTATTTTTTGTGTTTCCCTTGATGCTTTTAATATTTTTTCTTTGAATTTAATTTTTGTCAGTTTGATTAGTCTGTGTCTTGGTGTGTTTCTCCTAGGGTTTATCCTGTATGAGACTCTCTGCACTTCCTGGACTTTGGTGACTATTTCCTTTCCCATATTAGGGAAGTATTCCAGTATAATCTCTTCAAATATTTTCTCAGATTCTCTCTTTTTGTCTTCTCCTTCTGGAGCCCCTATAATTCAAATTTGGTATGTTTAGTGTTGTCCCAGAGGTTTCTAAGATTGTCTTCAATTCTTTTCATTCTTTTTCCTTTATTCTTCTCCTTGGCAGTTATTTCTACCATTTTATCTTCCAGCTCACTTATTCGTTCTTCTGCCTCATTTATTCTGTTATTGATTCCTTCTAGTGTGTTTTTCATTTCAGTTATTGTGTTGCTCATCTCTGTTTGTTCCTTATTTCTTCTAGATCTTTGTTAAACATTTCATATATTTTCACAATCTGTGCCTCCATTCTGTTTCCAAGATTATGGTTCATCTTTACTGTCATTACTCTGAATTCTTTTTCGGGTAGGTTACCTATTTCCTGTTCCTTTATTTGGTCTTGTAGGTTTTTATCTTGCTCCTTCATCTGTGACATAATTTTTTGTTTTTTTTTTTGATGTGTGGTATTGTGTTCCTGTCTTACTGGTTGTTTGGCCTGAGGCTTCCAGCACTGGAGTTTGTAGGTTGTTGTGTAGAGGTGGGTCTTGGTGCTGAGATAAGTACCTCTGAGAGACCTCATGCTGATGAATACTCCCTGAGGTTATCTGGTAACCCAGTGGTTCGGACTCAGTGTTCCCACTGCAGGAGCTCTGGTCCGACCACTGCTCATGAACCAAGATCTCTCAAGCAGCATGAGGTGGCAGGAAAAAAAGAAAAGAAAAAGAATAAAAGAGGAACAGAACAATAACAAAGAGTACAAAATAAAATAAGATTAGAAAACTAACAGATATGTTAGAAAGAATAAAAAATAAAAAATGTAGATGAAACAACAATTGGCAGGTAAAACAGAACCACAATTGTAAAGAAGAGGGCCTTTTTCAGAGAACTAGTACAAAAAAATTTCACAATTTATATGGAAGCACAAAAGACCCTGAAGAACCAAAGCAACCTTGAGAAAGAAAAACGGAGCTGGAGGAGTCAGGCTTATGACTTCAGACTGTACTATAAAGCTACAGTAATCAAGACAGTTTGGTACTGGAACAAAAACAGAAATCTAGATCAATGGAACAGGATAGAAAGCTCAGAGATAAACCCACACACATATGGTCCCCTTATCTCTGATAAAGGAGGCAAGAATATACAATGGAGAAAAGATGGCCTCTTCAATAACTGGTGCTGGGAAAACTGGACAGTTACATGTAAAAGAATAAAACTAGAACATTTCCTAACACAGTATACAAAAATAAACTCAAAATAGTTTAAAGACTTAAGTGTAAGGCCAGACATTACAAAACTCTTAGAGGAAAACATAGGAAGAGCACTCTATGACATAAATCACAGCAAGATCTTTATTGATCCATCTCCTAGAGTAATGGAAATAAAAACAAAAATAAACAAATGGGAAATAATGAAACTTAAAAGTGTTTGCACAGCAAAGGAAACCATAAACAAGACGAAAAGACCACCCTCAAAATGGGAGAAAATATATGCAAATGAATCAATTAACAAAGGATTTATCTCCCAAATATATAAACAGCTCATGCAGCTCAATATTAAACAAACAAACAACCCAGTCCAAAAATGGGCAGAAGACCTATATAGACATTTCTCCAAAAAAATACATACAGATGGCCAAGAAGCACATGAAAAGCTGCTCAGTATCACGAGTTATTGGAGAAATGCAAATCAAAACTACAACGACGTATCATCTCACACCAGTTAGAATGGGCATCATCAAAAAATCTACAAACAACAAATGCTGGAGAGGGTGTGGAGAAAAGGGAACCCTCTTGCACTGTTGGTGGGAATGTAAATTGATGCAGCCATTATGGAGAACAGTATGGAGGTTCCTTAGAAAAGTAAAAATAGAATTACCATACGACCCAGAAATCCCACTACTGGGCATATACCCAGAGAAAACCATAATTCAAAAAGACACATGCAACCCAATGTTCATTGCAGCACTAATTACAATAGCCAGGTCATGGAGGCAACCTAAATGTCCATTGACAGATGAATGGGTAAAGAAGATGTGGTACATATATACAATGGAATATTACTCAGCCAAGAAAGGAACAAAATTGGGTCATTTGTAGAGATGTGGATGGATTTAGAGACTGTCATACAGAGTGAAGTAAGTCAGAAAGAGAAAAACAAATATCATATATTAACGCATATATGTGGAACCTAGAAAAATGGTCAGATGAACTGGTTTGCAGGGCAGAAATTGAGACATAGATGTAGAGAACACACGGACACCAAGGAGGGAAAGCGGTAGGGGTTGGGGTGGTGGTGTGATGAATTGGGAGATTGGGATTGACATGTATACACTGATGTGTATAAAATGGATGACTAATAAGAACCTGCTGTATAAAAAAAATAAATAAAATAAAATTCAGGAAAATAAAGCTGGATAAAGCCTTGGCTGTGTGGGGCGGGGCTTAGGCAGGGGCTGGGTTTAGGCGGTGGGAGAGAACTATGCTTAGGCCTCACAGGGCCAGAAAAGCCCTGGGTAGGGCGTGGGTGTTGGGCTTAGGCTCAGTGCAGCAGGAGTGTCCCAGGAGTGCCTCTGTGCTTGGAGGTCAGAGGACCAGGTCCAGGACTGCAGCAGGCTCACTGGGCCTGAGTGGGCGGGGGAAATTCCCTCCATGCCTCCCCTGATCCTCCGATCCTGGAGGGAACACCCCCTCGCCGCATCCACCTCTCCTCTAGTGCCCCTGCCTCCCTCCTACACCCCTAGGACCAACATGGCGTGGAGGCGGGCCTTGGAGGACAGGATACCAGCAGGCTTCCTGAGGCCATGTGGGTGTGGGAAACACCGGCTGTGCCTCTCCTGATTCTCCGGTCCTGGAGGGTCCCCTCCCCCTCTGTCTGCCTCTTCTCCTCTACCCCCATCCTCCCTCCCTCTCACGCCCCTAGGACCCACGAGGTTGGAGGGGGTCCCAGAGAATTGAGGACCAGGCCCAAGAGCCCAGCAGGCTTCCCGGAGCCTGAGTGGGTGGGGGAAACACTAGGTGCATCCCCCTATCTTCCAAGCACCCGAGGGTCCCTCCAGATGTGGGAACACTTCCCCACTCTCAGCCACCCCTCAGGGACACTGGTCCTATCCGGCCTCCACTTCTCCTCCCCCCTCACTCCCCCCATGTCCCACCCAGTCACTCAGGGCTTCCTCCTGTCTCCTCCATTTGGTATTAATTTGATGCCCATTTTGCGATAGATGCTAACCCCTCCCTGGAGGGGAAGGTCTGGTCTGGTCTAGGAAAACCTCTAATACTTAGGCAATGCACGTGCTCTATAGTTAGTCTTTATAGAACAATCATTGCAGGTATTGTGCTAGCTGCTTTAAGTAGCTATATAGCATTTAAGCCTCATAGTTCACAGAAGCAGTTATTAGCATCGCCAATTTACAGATCAGAGAAGTAAAGCAACTTACCTAAGATCACACAGCAAGCAGGTAAGTGGTACAGTGACAATTTGAAGCCAGGCCTAGTTGACACACTACATCATTACCTGCCCTTGTAGGCTAAAGAAGATTCTGACCTAGAGAGGAAGCAGCAAGCCATACAAAGAAAGACTGCCACCTGACCATCCTAAATCTTTGCAGACAGATCTGGTTTTCTGGAAAAATATGATTGCTCAGAAACAGGGTCATATGTCATCATTGCTAAGGCCATCATCTAACTAATTTTGGTGCAAAAAGTGGGAAAAATCCAATTAAGTGTATTGTTTCAAATATGAAATATCTGGCTGTTTGATTTTTTTTATGTTTTTTTTTTTTTTTTCATCATCAATAAACCTAGCCACTTGCTGAAGTTTTTGACATATTTGTGGATGTTCCCGTTTGCACAGACCCTACATGCCTGTGCTTTCCCACTTTCTGGAGCTGTAACAGAAAGGAAAGATGAAAGTTCTTTGTAATTTGGCCACTGAATGAACAGCCACGTCTTCCCTTCCAGAAGCTAAGCCTATATGTTTTCTTAACAGGGTATTAATTACCTGGCTCTGGGAATGACAAGACAGGCTGTTCTGGAGGCTCTGGCTTCCCTGCTGGCCATAATGAAATTGCTTGTGGACACAGCAGAACTCAATGGCTTCAGCAGGAAGTGTCCTCCTCCTCAATAAACTCAGACACGGTACTGGATAACTTGTTACACACATTTATTGATTTCTTGACAGTAACCAAACACAGTGAGTGACCATTATAAACAAGAAAAGAAAGGCATTCATTTGTACTTCGTGAGATCCAGCTGCACCTGGAGAGAAAAGACATCCCTTTCCCAATAATTTACAAGACAAAGTGCATTCCTTCAAGGGAGCATCACGGGGGTGGGGTGGGGTGGGCGGTGGCAGTTTTTAAATGCAAGAAATCTGTCGCCTACTATCTCAGGCTGAACCTCACCTCATATGAATGATCGAGCCATGGAGTGGAGTTAAAGTTATACTTGCTTAGCAAATGCATTCCCATTGCCACAAACTCAGTAAAAACTGGCTGCAAATGAGCAAAACACGTAGATGAAGGAACAAATGAAACCAAAGAATGCAGTTGCATGGAGCCAGGGCTTAGCCTGCAAGGAAGGAGAATAGACCAAAGCCAGAAAAATGAAATTAACTTGTTAAACACATTTATTGAGCTGTTAACAATAACCAAACACAATGTATGACCTTTGGAAAATAAGAAACAACAAATGGATCAATCTGATCTTGGCAAATCCTACTACACATACATGACAAAGAGCGTTAATAATTCCATTTTTTAATAGTCTGTGGTGATATATATATACACAATGTGTATCTATTCAATGTCTGTCCTTTTTTCTTTGTAAATTGTTGAGTAAACAGAAGAATCACAATCTAGAAATGTGTCCTTGGCCAACTTTGTCTTGGCTCACCTGTCACCAGCACCCATAAAGGATCCTAGGACACTATTTAAGATTACTTGACGCAAAGAACAGAAGTCCACTTGATGCCGTCAGAGCTGTGCTTTCTCCTCTCTCTCTTTTGGAAGAATTTTGTAATATACAAGGCTGATAATTCTCATTGGGTAGATTTATTTGTTTTGGAAAACAGTATCAAAATTGTAATCAGGTTAATTGGTTATTTTCTTCTAAGACCCCTTATGAATGAGCCTTTTGTTTCTAAAATTTAACTTCCCATCTTGGGGGCTGTGTGAGTGTGTATGTGTGTAGATATATTTGCATGTGTGTGTATGTGTGTGTGAGTGCTTGTGTGTGTATTTGTGAGTGTGTGTAAGAGATATATTCCTCTGCCAAGGTTTTGCAGACAATTTTCATGAAGAAAGGGCCAATCCAAAGAGTGAATGAGGCTTCAGGGAGGGAAGGAAAGAGAAGAAAGAAGGGGACAGTTTAGGTTATGTCAGTTCACAGTTGTAGCATTTCACTGAGGTGGGATTCTTCTTGGCTTACTTTCCTATTTGAGGAGCCATTCATTTACTGGAAAAAGAGAGAGAAAAACAAAACAAAACACACAAACAACACAAAACAAGGCATAATTGGATTAATTTACACACAGTTTGGGGGGCTTACTCCAAAGGGGAAGGGATAGTTTTCTAAATGTCTGCTTACTTGTATGTATCCCAACTACCCTCTCCACTTTCTTATGAACCTCTAGGCCTGAGCTATCCAATAGGGTTGTCACTAGCTACATGTGGCTAATATAAATCTAAATTAATTAAACTAAATAAAATTGAAAACTTAGTTGCGTTGTCACACTATCCACACTTCAGACATTCAATAGCCACATGTGGCTAGTAGCTACCCTATTGGACAATGCAGACACAGAACATTTCCATCGTTTCAGAAAGCTGTAGTGGATGGTGTTGCTTTAGACCAGTGGTGAGCAAATGACAGCCTGCAGGCCAAATCCAGATGTGAACTGCTTTTGTAAATAAAGTTTTATTGGAAAACAGCTACAACCATTTATTTACATATTATCTATGGCTGCTTTCACCCTAAAACATCAGAGTGCGGCAGAGACCCTATGATTCACAAAGCCTGTATTTACCATCTGGCCCTTTGCAGAAAAAGTTGGCACTCTGGGTGTTTGCCTATTCCATCTAGTTCATGATTGTTGTGAGGAGCACATGAGAGCCTGGATAGGGAAGCCCTTTTGAAACAATAATGTGCTGCCTAAATATAGGGACGATGGATGTTACCAGGCAGCTTTAGAAGCAGCTACCACCTCTACCCTCCACTTTATCTCTCCACCTTCCTCCACATTTCTGTCTTTAATTTTCTCTCTCAGACACAGCCAGAGCCCGGGGGTTAAATGATTTGGTTGAGTGTGTATTGCTTGTTAGTGTCAGAGCCATGGCAGCAACTTGGGTGTCCTAACTCCTGGTTGGGGGCATCTCCACGACACTGTCTTTCCTCCACCTTCCTTTCCATGTTGAGAGTTCATGACAATGATCAATAGGTACTTAGTGTGTAGAAGGAAAGAGAGAGGGCTGGGTGTGGACCAGAGGGTTATGGGAGGCGGGAGGCATCTTGAATGTCCCCTCTAGTAGGAACTATAGTCACTTCTAGGGCCATAGCACTAGAAAAAGATGCATTCAGACACACACCTCATTGGGTCCCAATGGCCTGGCATCCAGAATTATTTGCTCACCTTCTAGGGGAAAAGGGGTCTATTGTGTATATAACTAAAAGCACTAATGCTTCTATCTGTCCTGTTTTAACATGTAACTTTGGGAAAATCAGCCTCTCTGGCTCTTCTGTAAAAAGACAATGAAAATGCTGTCTTGCCTGAGCCAGACGAGATTTAAAGATTTGATCTCTGTCTCTGTTTATGAAATACAGACTTTTTCAATAGAAAAGCACCATGTAAATGTCACTTAATAATCATGACTCCTCTAATGGGAGATAGTGCCTGACCTTTCAGAGTAGGTGTGAGCAGGAAGACTGGGCTTGGCCTGTCTCCACTTCCCTCTGAGCCACTGAACCCACCTCTATACTGAAGCTTCTGGGCCCGGTTGTTTGGACAGTCCTTCCCCTGTAAACTGAAGTTGATGTTGGTGCGGATGCAGCGGTTGTTGAGTGGCTGGACAGGCCTGAAGTTGTCACTCATGCTCAGAAAGATCTGAGATGGTTGATTCTGGCTGAGCAGGCGTAAGGAATGCATCTGAAGAGAGAGAAACAGCTGTGAGATCCACCCGTACCAGGAAAAAAGTAAGACCACGTAGACTGTGGCCAACCTGGGCAGTACCAGCTGTGTCGGAAACGGCACCTGAGGCCTCCACAGACCCTGATTCATGGGCTTAGTGGGTACAACCCATTGATGCCTCCATGCTTGGAGGGAGCATTTCTTCAAGCTCCCTGGCTCCTGTGTGCCTCTGAACAAGTCAGTGATTCTCTTCTGTCCTATGACACACTGTCTGTCAAAGGAGGAAACCCAGCTGGGTGTTCTCCAGGGTCGCTTCTTTCTATCACACCTTGGGGTCCAGTAATTCAGGGAATTATTCTCCCACATAGGTATTATTCAAACAACAGTGATTGGTCCAGGAGTCAGAGTTAAACTAGGCTGGATTAATTCAGTTCCTTTTCTGTGAATATCAGGATCAGGAGCTGGACTAAAATATTTGCAGCCATGTTCCACCCAGGACTGTGAAGCTAAAGAAGACTCTCTGGCAGTAGAGGAGAACGAAGCTATGGTGCAGGAGGGAGCAGGAGAGAACACAGAGAAACGGCTTCTGGGGTTCTGATTCCAGTGACTTCTTGATGTCAATTTCTGACCTTAAATTCCATAAGATGACCCAGTATCTCATGGAGAAATCCTTTTTCTAAGCTGAAGTTAGCTGGAGGGGGTTGCTAGTCACTAAGAGTCCCAGTAAATACAGACAGCATCAGGTACTTCAAATTGTTCAAATTGCTGTTGGGTTGTAAATACATATCCTGTAAAGGAGATTGGATTTGCTTCCTTTGCTTATCTTTCCTTTGAGTTTTTATAGATCCTTGCAATCATAGAATAGACTCATGTAATTTACTCCCCTCATTATAAAGAAGAGAATTCACTTCACAGAAGTGGGGCAACAGGCTTAGGAGCTCATAAGGAGCCATTACTAAAGCTGGCCTCAGAGGCCAGATCTCCTAGTTCCCATTCAGTTCTGAGAAATACTAGGAATACAGCCCAACTAGGAATACTGTGAGATGCTCTAAAAAATCCCACATTCAAGTATGTTTATGAAATGCTACATATCATATTGGCTCTTCTTGGAGACTGACATGTATATCATTCTAAAGACCCTGAGAAACCTCCCAGAAATGAAATCAATTTAGCTCTTTTTATTTCTTTTTTCTTTCTACTTTATTTTTATTTTTTTAACATCTTTATTGGAGTATAGTTGCTTTACAATGTTATGTTAGTTTCTGCTGTATAGTGAATCAGCTATACATATACATATATCCCCATATCTCCTCCCTCTTGTGTCTCCCTCCCACCCTCCCTATCCCACTCCTCTAGGTGGTCACAAAGCACCAAGCTGATCTCCCTGTGCTATGCAGCTCCTTCCCACTGGCTATCTATTTTACATTTGGTAGTGTCTATATGTCAATGCTTCAACCCAGCTTACCCTTCCCCCTCCCCATGTCCTCAAGTCCATTCTCTACGTCTGAGTCTTTATTCCTGTCCTGTCCCTAGGTTCATCAGAACCATTTTTTTAACGTTTAGATTCCATATATATGTGTTAGCATATAGTATTTGTTTTTCTCTTTCTGACTTACTTCACTCTGTATGACAGTCTCTAGGTCCATCCACCTCATTACAAATAACTCAGTTTCATTTCTTTTTATGGATGAGTAATATTCCATTGTATATATGTGCCACATCTTCTTTATCCATTCATCTGTTGATGGACACTTAGGTTGCTTCCATGCCCTGGCTATTGTAAATAGTGCTGCAGTGAATATTGTGGTACATGACTCTTTTTGAATTATGGTTTTCTCAGGGTATATGCCCAGTAGTGAGATTGCTGGGTCATATGGTAGTTTTATTTTTAGTTTTTTAAGTAATCTCCATAGTGTTCTCCATAGTGACTGTATCAATTTACATTCCCACTAACAGTGCAAGAGGGTTCCCTGATAAAGCTTTTTCAAACATATTTGACCAAACCACCCATTTTGCTCTGCCTTTTGAGCACTAGAGTTGTAGAGCACACTTTGGGAACTAACCCTGCTGTCTTTTCTCACTCAAACAGGTAGGGTGCATCTATAATTAATTCATGCTAAGCCTTTCCAGATGCTGATTTTTAAAAAATATTTATTTATTTATTTATTTATTTATTTATTTATTTATTTATTTATTTATGGCTGTGTTGGGTCTTCGTTTCTGTGCGAGGGCTTTCTCTAGTTGCGGCAAGTGGGGGCCACTATTCATCATGGTGTGTGGGCCTCTCACTATCACAGCCTCTCTTGTTGCGGAGCACAGGCTCCAGGCGCACAGGCTCAGTAGTTGTGGCTCACAGGCCTAGTTGCCCCGCAGCATGTGGGATCTTCCCAGACCAGGGCTCAAACCCATGTCCCCTGCATTGGCAGGCGGATTCTCAACCACTGTGCCACCAGGGAAACCCCAGATGCTGATTCTTTAAACATAAGTGTGATGAGCTGAATTGTGTACCCCCAGATTAAAAAGTTAAAGTCCTAACCCTCAGTACGTCAGAATGTGACCTAATTAGGAAATAGGGTAATTACAGATATAATTAGCTAAGATGAGCTTATTGGGTTGGACCCTAATCTAATATGACTGATTGGGGTAGGTTGTAACCCCATTTGACTGATGGCCTTATTATGGGGTGGGGGGTGGTGGTGGTGGACAAAGAGACACAGACATTAAGAGAATGCCATATAAAGATGAAGACAGACTGAGGTGATGCTCCTACAAGCCAAGGAACACCAAGGTTTGCCAGAAAACCACCAGAAACCAGGGAAGAGGCATGGAACATATTCTTCCTCACTTCCTCAGAAGGAAACACCTCTGCAGACACCTTGATCTTGGACTTAGAGCCTCCAGAACTGTGAGGCAATATGTTTCTGTTGTTTAAGTCACCAAATTTGTGGTACTTTGTTAAAACAGTCCTAGCAAACTAATACAATAGGTACTCCACAAACCCAGCCAGTCTTCACATCATCTTTCCCATTAGCTAAAAGACCACAGAGAAGCTCACCTGCATCCTGGTTATATAGACAGGTTTGTTCATTATTATCCAACTTGCCGTCTCATAGCAGGGTGGGATAGTCATTGACCCATCATAAGTAATGAAACTAGAGGTCTCTGGATATAGTTCCTCTATATTAAGTCCCTGTAGTAAATATGCATCATCTAGAGAAAAAAAGACTTAAGAATTAGATTTCTTGAGAAAGTGCTGATGTTGCTGATAACTTTTTTCTTTTCAGATTCCAGAAGACTATAACTCTCAAGATGGGCTACAGTAACAAACAGTTCCCCAAATCACAATCACTTTAAACAAAAAAGGTCTATTTCTTGCTCAGATACAGGTCCATTCTATGTTGGCTGAAAGCTTGCTTCATGTCATTGTTGTCCATACTCTGGGACCCAGACTATCAGAGCAGCTGCTGTCTAGACCCTGTGATTCACAATGATAGGAGGAAAAGTAAGCATGGTGGAACATATGTTGGCTCTTAAAACACTGGCACATGTTGGCACATGTCATTTCTGCTAACACTTTGATAGCCAAAGAAATCATATGGCCAAGGCTGATGTTAGGGATTTAAGGAAGCACATTCCTCCCATAGGATGAGACAATGAATATTGGTGAACAGTAATGTGGTCTACCACAAGGACAATAGGAAGAGCCAAGTCCTTGGTTATGGTCCCTGATACCTGGGCCCATAACATTATAGTCATAATGAAATACACAGTTAAAGGCTTTAGGACCTGTTAAAACATTGCCTGGTCACCATTCTTATTTATTAACATTGCTTAATTAAGAGAACATTAAGAAAATATTTTTAGAAAAGTAAGTCAGACCAAATCCTACCATGAGATTCAACTGTTAAATTCAACAACTGATTTCATTTTTGTGGCTCTCCTCTCCGTAAGACCATACAGATAACCCTTTGTCTTATACCTATTTGAGGTATTCACACTCATATATCTTTTATTATTAAATATACTTTTTCAATTATAAAAGTAACATAAGTACATATAAGACTATATGGAAAAAAGAAAGAGGAAAATAATAACTCTGATCATATAAAACAATTGTCATTAACATGTTGGTATATTTCATTCTGATTTTTAAATTCAATGCATTGGTTGTATTTTTATAAAATTATAATATACTGGAGTTTTCAAATGTCAATAAATTTCAGTGAACTTCTCTCCTCCTTTTCTTATGATCCTTCCTCCCTTCTTTCTGCAGACTCTTTCTCTCTTCTGTTGGCTTCTAAAACACCATACTTGGGACTCTTATTTTTCTGGCCATTCCTTCCAGGATTCTGTTGCTGGATTCTTATTTTCTACCTGCTTTTCTCAGTGTTGGCATTTCCCGAGGATCAGTCCAAGGCTCTTTCTTCCTTCTGTCTATATTCTCATCAAAGCCCATCTACATTCATGGCTTCCATTGCTCTCTGTACCCCAGTGATCTCTAATCTATGTCTTCAGGAGTCTTGAGTGTCCACAACTGTGGCCGGCCCAGGGAGCCTGGAGAACACATGGCAGGGACCCAAAGCCTGGCTGGAAGAGGGATAAGACCTGCTCTTCCAGTCCTCCTAGGTTCACATACATTTTCTCATCCATGTGTTCAACTCCCAGTGGGAAAGGACTGACTCTTTGGTGGTTGATATAATCTCTCAAATTCAGTATTGTGTATGTATAATGGTAAAAAAAGGACTTTCACATACAGCTGGAACCTCATGCTGTCTTAGTAAGATTGGTCAGGCATATAATAACATCTTCATTGACAAGAAACTCAAGATCAGAGAGGCAGAGTGACTTGCCCAAGGTCAGAGTGCTAGATGGTAACTGCAGAGTGGAAAGTGGAATCCAGCTCACCTGACTTCCAGACCAAAGTCATTCATTAATTCAAAAAATGTTCACTAGGTAACTCTTAGCGCTGGACACCGGATTAGCCTCTGGGGGTAGAGCAGTGAACAAGAATAGATGCCTGCCCTCATTCTAGCTGAAGAGACAGATAACAAATTGCAAAAAATATATATAATATGTTGACCCTAATATCAGGGTGTTGATGATAAATGCATCTTGGCCCAGGCTGTACCTACTTATCCTGAGCATTAATGCTGTTAATCCATTTTCCTGGGCAAAAGTCCTTTACCTTCCCCATCTCTTCCTCCAGAAATTGCTCACTCAAATTTCTCTGATAAGAAAGAGCCATCTTTGCCAAGGAAATTTGGATTTCGGAGCTCCTTTGCTTGCTAACTGAGTTAAGGACAAGTCAACTGATCCAGTGGTTTGGAACAATGTAAATAAAACCACTGCTAGCCTGCTTCCTCCTAAACTGTCCATCCTGGCCTCTGCTTACCCTTATAAGGTAACTGAACTTCTCCAGGGCTCTGTCCACAAAATGCCCATGAGAGAGATTGGTCAAGCTGGATTAGGAGACCAACACTAGGAGCAAGGACTTTTTTTCTCTTTCCATTTAAATGTTTCTACCTTTCTATCAAAACACCAGGGAATCAAGACAAGCCCAAGAGAGACATAGTGATTGGAATATGGTTGGGCTGTATCTGTACTCTGACTTGTGCAGTCAGATGGTTCCATGACAGAACTGTGGTGCTCAGAGTACACAATGATGTGATGGTCTTTGGAAGTTACATCAGGTGTCAACACAACAAGCTTATGTTGAGTAGCCACCGTTTGGCTCTAACTATTTCTCAAGCCCCTAGTATGTGTCAGGCACTAAGCTAGGTGTAGGCAAGCAGGACATAATGTAAGTGAATACAGCAAGAAGCCACAGAGATAGTGATATATATCTGCACTGGGTACATTGAGAGGCTGTCAGTTATGCCTGGGGGTGGGTGGGACTGCAGAGGATTAATTGAGGAGCTGACCTGAACTGCATCTTGAACAACAGGAGGTAATCAGTGTGTGGCTGGTAAGGGTGGCTGTCAAGGACACTGTAGGTGGTCACAGTAAAGAAAGCTAAAGACACTGAGCAGCGCATACTCAGGACAGCTGGTGCATGGGTAAGATGCAGGGAAAGGGGTGCTGTGAGGAATAAGGCTGGGGGGTGGTCAGTACAGGCCACACCCAGGAGGTCCTTCTCTGTGCTGTTGGGAGTTAGGGCTTCATCCTGTAGGCAATGTGGAGCCACGGAAATGTTTTAAGCTGAGGAGTAGCATGATCAAATTTGCACTTAATGATCTTTCCTCTGATGGTGGCTTGGCCTGAAGATTAACATGCTGAATGAGAAAAGGAAGCATTTGGCACATCTTTATTAAAGGTCAATGTGATTTTTTTAACCAAGCTTGCACCTAGAGCATATTGGGTACTCTAGCATGCTGCTATTATTGTTTTGTTGTTTTTTTTTTTTTTTGCGGTATGCGGGCCTCTCACTGTTGTGGCCTCTCCCGTTGTGGAGCACAGGCTCCGGACGCGCAGGCTCAGCGGCCGTGGATCATGGGCCTAGCCGCTCCACGGCATGTGGGATCCTCCCAGACTGGGGCACGAACCCGTGTCCCCTGCATCAGCAGGCGGACTCTCAACCACTGCGCCACCAGGGAAGCCCTATTATTGTATTTTTAAAAAATATTTTTATTAGAGTATAATTGTTTTACAATGGTGTGTTAGTTTCTGCTTTATAACAAAGTGAATCAGTTATACATATACATATGTTCCCATATCTCTTCCCTCTTGTGTCTCCCTCCCTCCCACACTCCCTATCCCACCCGTCTAGGTGGTCACAAAGCACTGAGCTGTTCTCCCTGTGCTATGTGACTGCTTCCCACTAGCTATCTATTTTACATTTGGTAGTGTATATATGTCCATGTCACTCTCTCACTTTGTCCCAGCTTACCCTTCCCCCTCCCCGTATCTTCAAGTCCATTATCTAGTAGGTCTGTGTCTGCTATTATTGTATTTTATTTTATTAGGGGTGGTGGGGAGGAGAGATGGAAGGAGACCATAGAGTGAGGGGCATTCCAGGCATGACTAGAGTAAAGAAAAAGAACATTTATGTTTATCTGAAACTATAATTAGCCTCTGTGTTTCATCTGTATTTGAGGACAGAGTTGTATGTGTGTGTGTGTGTGTGTGTGTGTGTGTGTGTGTGTGTTGGGATCAGGGGGAAGGCCAGGAGCAAGAGGTTACATTCATGGATTTAACCCACATAGCAGGGTAAAAACCTGCTTCCAAAACACTCTTGTGCTGTTATCCCAGGCTCTGCTGCTGTGGTCCTCCCAGGAGATTCCTCTTCACCCATGTCGCCTGTGAGATGTGCAATGGTTACCACAGAACATGGCAGCTTCTACCCTCCCACAGTCCTCATTCACCACTTTGTTCTTCCCATGAATCTGCTAATATGCATACTTCATCTTTGCCCTTTTAATTTCCTCACACTACAGAACTTGGAAAAACCCCTGTGTGAAGAATGTGAACTTTGGTCTCAGACTGGAGTTTCAGTGCTGGCTTTGCTGTTCACCATTTGCATAACCTTGGGCATGCAGGTAACCATCTGAGCCTCAGTTTCTCAGTATGCAGATGGTTGGGGTGGACAGTGGACTGAATGGTTGTGTCTCCCTCAAATTCATAGATTGAAATCCTAATCCCCAAAGTGATGATATTATGAGGCAGAGCATTTGGGAGGTGATTAGGTCATGAGGGTGGAGCCCTCATGAATGGGATTAGCGTCCTTTTAAAAACAACCCCAGAGGGCTCTCTCACTCTCTTTCTGCTATGTGAAAATCCAACAAGAATTCTGCAACACAGAAGAGGGATTTCACCAGAACCCAGTCATGCTGGCACCGTCATCTCAGATTTTCATCCTTCCATACCTATAAGAAGTAAATGCTGTTGTTTATAAGCTACCCAGTCTATGCTGCTTTATTATAGCAGGCCAACCTGCCTAAGACAGAGTACTTGCTTCACAGAGTTGTTTGAGGAACAAATGAGATCACACTTTTCAAGTACTTGGCACAGGGCCTGCCTGGCACATGGCAAGTACTCACCAATACTAACGTCCTTGCCCAGCTTCCCTGGGGTAACCATTGATTGGCCTCCCCGAGCCTTCCTGGCTCTCCCCCACTGGGTTAGTGCCTTCCTTTTACACCATATTTACTGAATTAGCTTGCCAATAATTAACTTACCTATTTGAATGCCCCAGTAAACTCTTAGATTCTTTGGGAGAAGGGCTTCCATCTTTTATCTCTGATTCCCTAAGCCCTACCATGGGGTCCATTACATGGTGGGTGCTCATTAAACATTGGTTGCATGAATGAATGAAATGGTTTCTGCCCAGCAGCTTCACCTGCTGGTGGTTCTGGACAGAAAATAAAGGAGGAAGAGGCAACATCATCTGTCAGATTAAGGGAGAAAATCTCTGAGGCTTCAGTCTAAACCATTAGCTTAAATACATGCTGCTCACCACTACTCCCAAATATGTCATACCCCAGATCTCAGAATGAGACGGAGACTGTTGCCTGTCTCCATGCGGTGTTACTGTTTCTGCACCAAACACACCTGTGCGTTTACATTGCTGAAACTGTAATGTGTGCATTTAACATATAACACTTGTCCTCATGACTCACCATTCTGCCTCAAAGGTTGCCATTAAATCACTGTTTTATCTTTTAGGGATTGGAATTTGAGAACTGCTGATTACCTTTTTATGTCTTCTTTTCTCCCCACAGAGACTTGCTTGATGTATTTGACAGGAAAGAGGCAGTGGAACCCAAGAAAGTTTTCAGCCCTAGTGTCAAGGAACACTGGGGTGTCTTCCATGGCTTACCAGGTCAGGAAGTAATTATTACCCACAGACTACCTTGTCCATGCAGCAGCCAGCAGAAAACTAATAGTTTGTGCATGTCAGTGTTATCCTCTGATCATGGTAGACAGAAAGGAGCCCAAGAACTAATGTCCTGAAAGATGGATTCTGCTCTCCAAATTCTCAAGGCTTTATTCATTAGTAAGGATGGCAAAGATCTAGAGGTCAGAGTTGTTTATAAACAGAGAGATAAAAATTTGGGGTGAAGCTCAGAGGCCAATAGGCTGATCATGCATGCCTCTGCTTGTTTTAAGGATGTTTACTGAAAGGAAGTGATGGCATGAAATACATTTTCAAGGGTAGTTTTATAGAGAGGTTTCCTATCATCTGTCTATCTATCATCTATTTATCTTCTATCTATCATCATCATCATATAGAGGGCAAAGCCCTGGACTTCAAGCAGGAGTCTTAATTCAAGTCTAAGTTCCAACTGTGACTTTACCAGTAATTTACTCTTTCTTCATGGATAAGTCATGTAACCTCTTACTTGTGGGCACCAGAGTATTCTGGATAACTGCTAAAGTCATCTTTAGGTTAAAAAATAATCTATAGACCCCCAAATATCCTTCAATATAAACAAGCTTACATAGATAAATTTTTCTTCTGTAAGTCAAATTTTTGGTATGACAGTGTTGTACTTTTTTCAATGTGTTGGATATACCTCTACATCACAGGAAGACCCCTTGGATAACAAGTAGGTAGAGAATATTTATGCACAGTTAATAGCTCCATTTTATTCTTTCAAATGATTGGAGAAGTTAACAGCTGTGCTTTTGATTTTATGACATGCTCTTGCTGAATCTATGCCTTATCTTATACTGAGTTCTTAGTTTTGGACACAACTCCCAAGATGACTCTTTCTTTCCCTCCTTTCTTTCTTCCTTCCTTCCCTCCTCCCTCCCTCCCTCCCTCTCCCCCACCTCCCTCCTTCTCTCTCTCTCTTTCTTTCTTTGAAACACACCGTGATGAAATGCCTAGTATCACATAGCGGGGGAATCTTTCCCTTAGTCTGAACTTCGATGGCAGTCTCTGGTAAATGCATCGTGTTAACTTATGTGACATTGATGAGACTTAACATTGCCTGGCTTCCTGCTTATGAAGTTCCCATTCAAAGAGAATGATGCCAGTGAGAAAAAGGCACAGCAGTTCCAGAAATCAATACTGGACTAACTTCTGATTAATATGGGACTCTTTGGCAATTTTCTCATATGGAATGACATTTCCTCTTGTAATCTGAGGCAAATTCAACTGAAATGAAAAAAGGCAATTGCTAAAGAATAAAGTAATATGATTTTTCATTTTATACAAATGAAAAATGAAAAAGAGGGCCTCCGAGAACTGGATTCAATGGAGGTAAGATGTTCCTTCTCCTTGCTGACTATAGTTACTACTTGGATTGTAACATGGGGAGTGGAATGCTGCATTTTGCATTCTATGAAAATATTTCCAAAGCCATTCATTTGAAATGAAAACAAAGTTCAATTAAACATAGAGAAAGTCACCGGGAGTAACATGCTTAATCTCCCTGGTGATATTTCATCACATTTAACACTGTGTTCCTCCGAGGAGTGAGTGCACAGAACACTTCCCAAGGAACTGAGAAGTATAAGGCAGTTACAAGTTGGTCTATCCTTCCCTACACATTCATGTTTTAGTCAGGGTTGGGGTAGGGGGGGCTAAAGCAAAGTTATAAACAGGCAATTCTGAAAAAATATTTTTAAAGGGCTCAAAACACTATGTTTGAAAGCTTTCCTCCAAACACTTTGAGTTGTGTGCCTTTATTTCCTTGCTGGAAATACGTATTAAGACAATAACCAGACCCTTTAAAATTTGGAATCTATAATCTTTTGGATTCTTATTGGACTGAAGTTCTCCACTGTATTTACTGTCTATGAAATGAATGGAGTATATGAAACTGAAAGAGAATGAAGCTACTAAAATACTCCACTGTCCTAGGACCCTGGAAGAAAGCATTCATTTATATGTACTGTTCTAATAACAACTCCCTCTTACCCATTTAAGAAGGTTCTTTGCTCCACTTGAAAATATAAATATTCTTTAAAAAATAATGCTGGCCCCATGAAATCAAGTGGATAATCAAATGATAAGAATGTCACCTTTTATGTAATTGGGGCTCTGTGCCTACTTATTAATTAACACAAGGAAAATGGAGGGATATTGGCATTGTTCCAATATACTACACTAAACAATTAAAATACTTCAAGTAAATTACGAATATCTCCTCCAGAAAATCAATTTTTCAATGCCATGATTTCAGTCTTGACCCTTAATCTGTTGAAGGCAAATTTAACTTTAATAAAATGGATTTTCTTTAGAAGACTTTCTAAATTCAGCCGGAAATTAATTCAGGCTGGTCTTTTCCATCGTCAGTCTGGGTTAGTGAGAGTGTTTTATAAGATTTGCTCAGACATATGAAATCCAAGCTTTCAAAGAGAGTGGAAGCTCACTGGGCTATTGCCATCCACTGCACGGGTCCCACGCAGGAGCTGAGTTTCATTAGAGTAAACAAGCTCTGTTTTTTGTGTGCCCTGTATTGCATTCACCTTGACGATAACTTTTATTTAGTTTTATAGTGACCTGCCTCCCAGTCTCCAGGAAGCTGGATTGGACCACAACATACATTAGGATAATTTAGAAACACATGTTATTATGCACCTGGTTTATACCAGTCAATGTCCAGGCAACTGACTCATTGCCTTGTTTAATCCTCATCCCAACCCTCTCAATGTCAGTATTAGTATCCTCATTTTATTGATGACGAAATTACCTCAGAGAGGTTAAGAAACTTGCCAGAATTCACACAGCAAAGAAGTTGTAGAGCCAGGAGCCCAGGTCTGCTTAGTTCTATATCTCTTCACTAGAACACGTTGTGTCCCATAAGTATAGTGGCTTTTACGAGAATGTTGGCTTCCAAAATTCCCAGTCCTTTTGACAAGATTCTCCTTCTTTCCTTCTTTTATGGATTACCTGGCATTGATTTTCTCAACTGGCTCAATAGAATGGTTTTGCACAATTCCTTTTTTTCTCCCTAGTCATCTAATGTATGTTCAAATCAAGCAAATGGATTGTGTGCTTACTGGCTGCCATTTTGTAGCGATTTCACCCCATTCTTCCATGCTTACCCCTGCCTCTTTGTACCTCCTGAGCCAGTTGATGAGACAGACATACCAGAGCCTCTTCCAGGGTAGAATTTAAAAGATATCTTTAGAAATGATTTACAATCTTAAGTCATGGGGATCTTTCAAAAGTGAGTATATGTCTGCCTCTCTTCTCTATTTATTCTCTCCCATGATCTCACCCAGGTTTAAATGCCATCTGGATCCCAATGACTTCCACTTTTATATCTGTAGTTCTGTATCCTGAAATCCAGGCTCATGTATCCAACTGCCTACTCTACACCTCTTCTTTGATGCCCATCTTGAGTTTAACATATTTGAAATTCTGATTCCCTTCCTACCCATGAATATGCTTCATCCATAATCTTCCCCATCTCAGATGATTGAAAAGTCTTCCTTCCATTTACTCAGGATAAAAACCTTAGTTATATTTGACTCTTCTCTCTCATATCACACACCCAATCTGTCAGTAAATCTCTTGGCTCTTCCTTCAAAATATACCCGATCATTTCTCCTCTCCTCCCCCAAGTTTGCCTGATCATGATCAACATTGTTACAATCATCTCCCAACTTTTGTTCATGCCCTTATAGTCTATCCAAGCAAACAGAGAGATCCTCTTGTCAGGAGATCATGTCACCCTCTGCTCAGAGTCTTAGATTGACTTTTCATTACAAATGGCCTCCAAGGGAAAGACTGATGGGGAAGACTGACCCATCTAGTACCAATCTCTATGCCTTCTCTGGTTTCTGTGTGTGCTTAATAATGGCAGTGCCACTGTGTTCCTTTGAATGACAGTGGTTTCCACTGGTAGTCCCATGCCAAGGAAGAGACAGGAGCTGCAGGGGGCTTAGGATGATATAAGCCTGAACTTTTAACGTTCCCACAAGTTCTGTGCATAATTTATGTCCCTTCCAGAGTGGAAACAAGTGCAAAAAGCAAAGAGATGGCTCTTCAAACTGAACTAAAGTTGGAATTAAGAGAAGAACATGCCAATAAGCTTCATGTAATGTGAAAGTATCAGCATTACAACTGGTTTTAAGACCTCAGAGCTTAGCTTTCCTTGCTCCTTAGGGAGGAAGACAGTAGGAAAGTAAGAGCATAGAAAAGTCCCCGGGAGGACCTATCATGGAATGCTTGGTCTCCCACTATGGATGAGTAAATTATTGTTCAGGAAATGTTCACTCCCTCCCCAGCACCAAATCCATGGGAGTATTTTGATGTTGGGCTTGGCCATGTGACTTGCTTTGACCAGTGGAAAATGGATAGAAGTGACAGTGTGTGAGTTTCAAGCCTAGGTCTTAAGAAACCTCACACATTTCTGACCCCCAGCATAAGAAGTACATGATCCCAGAAAAATAAGAGCTTTGTGGAGCCAAGTTACCCTAACTGACCTGCAGACCTATAGAGCCACTCCAATCAACCCACAGATGCAGTAGTGAGAAATCAATGCCTATCCCTGAATGCTTGTTTATTATGCAGAAGTTGCTGACTAATAGAGTCACTCACTAGATGTGTGTCCTTGACAAATGGCTTCACTTCTTAGAGCCTTGCTTTCCTCATCTATAAACTGGGATAACAATTGTACCTATTGTGAGGATGGGACTTTGTGAGCACCAGGTAAGGTGCTGCACATGAAGCTCTAGCACAGAGCCTAGAGTGCAGAAAGTGCTTGGTTAACATTTCTTCCTTGTTCCTGATGCTGAGCACTTTGCAGAGTGGGTACCACATCTGCGTGAGTGTGGCAGACTGAAGCTATGCTGGGGTGTAGTTCTGGGTAGCAGCAGAAGAACCGGCTGGTTGGGGGCCAAGGTCAGTTGTCCCTGGGTAGTGTGTTTGGGCGGCAGCTGTGGGGACCCATTTCTTTCTTGCTTGCTTAAAAGTATGAAAGCAGGGTACTCTGATAGTTGCCCCTGAGCAGGTGTTTTTGTCTTTGTCTCTACCAGAATTCATGGGCCAATGAATAACCTGCTGCTTCCTGTAGAGCCTCGGTGGGGAGGGGGGACTTCCAGGCTTGTGTTTCTTACCCACTGGCTGTGTCCTCGTGCATGACTCCTGTGTCAGAAACTCCCCTTCTTGCCGCCTGCTGGCCCACCTTCCAAGAGCTGGCTGCCTTGGGGCGTTCAGCTGGAGGGAAGAGTGCTAGTGCTTTCTTTCTGAGAAAATCAATCCCTTTCAGCCACAGTGTCCTGGGCATCACAGTGTCTAGGCCATTCCCACAGGTCGGGCCAATAATTATCCTTGCAGTGTTACTTCCTTCAGGTATGTGATAAGTGCTCCTGGGAATACCTCCATTATTCCCCAACAGTGTAAAAGCACAAAATACCTGTGATTAAGGATGTAGAGCGGTTACCTTTCCCCATACTGGGTCTCTATCTTGCTTTAGTTCCCTTTGGCCCTGACAGATAGCTGAAGGGACAAGAGAAGGGGGTGCTCCTGCTCTCTCTTAGTCCCATTTCTATGAGCCTACATCTAGGGCAGTGAGGGCATTTCTTCAAATATGCTTCTGCATAAACTCCTTAGCCTGTTCTCAAGACCCTTCAAGATCTGACTCAAGACCATCTTTCCTGCAATTCCCTCTGCCCCTGTCAATGCTACTGTAGGGGGCCATTCGTTTCTCCATTTATTCAGGCCATCATTAATGTTTATTGGATGTGCTGTGGGCACAAGAGGAAGAGCTGATGAAGGCAAAGTTCCTTCCTTTGAACTATTGAGTCCTTTAAATGCTCTCCTTGCTTTTGTATATGCTGCTTGGAATCTCCTTCCCTCCCTCCCTCCCTCTTTTCTTGCTTTATTTTCTTACCAAATGTTTACTTATCTATTCAGTGTTTATTTGAATAGCAATCGCTATGTATAACCTTGCCATGAATTTTAGGCAGATTTTCTATGATCCCAAAGAGTTCTGTTCCTATTTTTAATACATTGTAATAGTTACACAAATTAAAAAAAAATTAACACGTATTTATTTATTTGGCTGCATCAGGTCTTAGTTGCGGCATGCGGGATCTTTCATTGTTGCACTTTGGCTCTTCCTTGTGGCGTGCGGGCTTCTCTCTGGAGAGTGGATGGGCTCAGTAGTTGTGGTGCACAGGTTCTTTAGTTGTGGCATGCGGGCTCTGCTCTCTAGTTGTGGCACACAGGCTCTAGAATGGTGTGTTCAGTAGTTGCAGTGTGCGGGCTCTCTAGCTGTGGTGCACGGGCCCCAGAGCTCACAGGCTCAGGAGTTGTGGCATGTGGGCTCTCTAGTTGTGGCACACGGGCCCTAGAGTGCACGGGCTCAGTAGTCATGGTGCGTGGGCTTAGTTGCCCCACGGCATGTGGGGTCTTAGTTCAACCAGGCATTGAACCCACGTCCCCTGCTTTGGAAAGCAAATTCTTAACCACTGGACCACCTGGAAAATCCCCTGTTATACAAATCTTTATGAAACACTATGATATGTCTGTCTCTCTGACTAGAGAGTGAGGGACTCATGGACGGGAAACATGTTCTATTGATCTCTCTATTCCCTGGTACTCAGGACCACTTAATAAATACTTGTAACAAATATTTAGTGAACAAATGAATGGAGGTCTTTGGTCTTAACTTTGCTATCCTCTTCAGCTATTGCCAAAGTCTGTCCTTCTCAGTTCCTACAGACCCAATGGGGATGAGTCAGCAGGAACAGCTCACTTGAAGTAGAAGTTCCCCTCAGCCACAGAACTGCTATTCATCATTGTTTCCAACAAGATCTGTCACCCTGGCTCTTTAGCCCCTATTTGCTTCAGAATTGATACCCGTTCATAAGAAAGGCCATCTTCCCATAGCACAAACCCATACAAATGCTTTCATCTTTGGCAGCAACCACATCACTTAATATTAATCAGACCAGAGCTAGGGGGTGGGGCAGGGAGGGAAGTCCCACTAATGATTGACTCTGTAGCTGGCAATCTCTTAGATTGTGTATTGAGGCTTAATGTGTGATTTCATGGCTTTTCGTGGTTTCTAAACTGCAAATTCAAGATTATGTGAAAACATTTTATTTAATTTTTAGGCTCTTTTAATCAAAAAAGTTAAAAAAAACCCTAATAATCCTTTATGGGCAGTTATAAAAACTATCTGCACACAAGACAGAAATGTCTCCCTTTGCTGATCAATCTAAGTTTGAACTTAGAGAGGACTCCATAGGGGTACTGATGAGGAACGGTGGTATGATTTTGGAGATAACTTAATTCTTCTAGGTGATTCTCCATGTTTATTCATCACCGCCAGCCTTCCCAACCTCAACCTCTTCATATGGAAGTGACTTCATATGGGAGTGAGTGCCTGTGGGGAGGGCTGGTGTCCGGCTCATCTTTTTATTCCAGGAGCTTCACTTGGTGGCTGTCATGAGGAAGGTGTGCAGGAAATGCTTGCTGAATTGATGAATAATTGAACAAGAGAAGGTTTCTCCATATTCTCCTTCCAGCAGTCTGAGGTGAGATCTGTAAGCATTCACTCTGTCTTTCCATGTCACCATTGGAGGTAGAAGCACCAGTGGCCTCCACCAAGTGAGGATATTCAAAGGGGATGTGGGGTGTTAGAATGTTTGTGTGTTGCTTTCTACATTTGCAAAAATCAGTTTCAGAATCCTAGATTTAGAAAGACCTTAGAAATCTGAAGTTCAACTTCTTCACTTAACAAATGAGGAAACAGAGCCAAAGTGAAGAAGTTCCTTGATTAAGGACAAAATTGGCACATGAATTCCACTTTTCTGGTCACTCCTAATTAGTTATTTTTTTTTCCTGTACTGTTTTCTTTCATTCCCTTGGTGTGTGCTATTTCCCATAACTATCCCCAAATCTTGCAAACTCTGGGATTGCTGTGGAAGACAGTAGCATCCTTTCCCCTCTACTCCCTTCAACTTTGCACTCTTCCTTCTTTTTTGCTTAAGGATTCTGGGGATAAAACACTCTAGAAACCCAAGGAAACTGGACAGAGTTCTCTAGATCATCGTATCACACATGTAAATGAAGAAAAATGCCACCCTGCCTCCACCTGAAAGGGAGACCCAACGACACAGAGAGGGAGATGTGGTCTCACTGAGGGCTTCTGGATGTTTTGAAGTTGGATCCAAACCACCTGGTGAATGCTTTTTCAATCACATAATTGGCAAAGCCCCAAATGTGGCCAGCTGGCATGGTAGAGTCTGTCAGCTAGCAGAGTCCCCCAGCTCTTTACCAATCCATGGGATAATGATGACCATCATCATAATAATCATTATTGCCTTAGACAGGCGTGGATGACAAAGGCACTCTGGGGGCTTCTGTTTGAAATGAGCTGCTTCTTAGCCAACCTTCACTCTCCAGAGTGACTTTCTACAGAATTATAGGATCATGAAGCTGAAAGAGGTCCTTGGAGATCATCAGTTATACCTTTCTGCCTTCAGAGAGGACTAACCTTTATAGAATAGTTGCTATACAAAATTGAACCAAACTTACTTTTATATGTTATCCTTGTGATAGTGTCTCTGTTGAGCATTCGATTAAGAAATGGGTTTGATGAATCAGAAACCTAGGGGAGAAAAGAAAATATTAATAACTGAGCAGTACTATTTCAAGATAAACATCGCCTCCATACATTTACTTATTCACTCATATTTATTGAGTCCCTACCATGCTATAAACACTATGATGGCTGGAAATTCAGAGATCAAATATATGGAATCTACTTTCCAGAATCCACAGTCTAGAGAAAGAAGACAGGTAAGTAACCTAATGGTTATAATTTAGTGTGAAGAGTGCTATGATAGAGTTACAGGTATGATGATATTAGAAGAAGACCATCCACCTGGGGAATCTTAGACACTAAGGCCTGAGTTAAGTCTTGAAGGATCAGGGGAAGTTAGCAAAGTGCTTTGGTGGTATAGTGTGGAAAAGGAGGAAAGGTGAAGAAAAACAACATACAGAGGATTGTGCACACATGGACTTGGGAGAACTAGTCATGCCCAGGGAAGTATTTCAGTGTAGGTGAAGGTGAGAGTATGGGGGAAGGATGCGAGGTAAGGATAGAGAGGTAGGCAGGTGCTAGGTCATGTCAGGCTTTGAGTGTTATGTTGGGGCATTTAAACTTTATTCTGTAGGGATGGGGAAATATCAGAGAGTTTTAAGTAAGGAGTAGGAAGGGGATAGTTTTCCAAGTAGAGAGTGAGAGAAAGAGTACCCAGAGTGGTGATATCAGAAGATGAAAAAGATCTCTAGGATATAATATAGAATCTTATACCACTGCTCGGTATTACATGAATCAAATATATCATAAGCCATGTCATTCAGTCAATCAATCAATCATCCATCAATCTGTCTTTTCATCCATCCAAAAAATATTTACCAAATTCCTATTATGGGTGACACATTTTACTAGATGTTCAGGGATCAGTTCCCATTTTATGCCCATGCCGTTAGGTCTCCAAATTCCTTGTTTGGAGAACAAGCCAAGTTTCCAGGGGCTTAAGCCAGGGAACCACAATTTGGAGACCGTGATGGGCCCCCACAACACTGTGTATACTGTTTTCTTAACAACTCCCTTTTTACTCAGGCTTTTTCTAGGGACGATTGTTCATCCTAGTGATTTTTCTCCTACCTTGCTCAGCTGTGCTCTTTAATTTACACCTCAGCTGTTAATTGGATGTTGTGACACATCAACATTTTAAATCTGATTTATTCTGAGGGTTGGAAAAATTGAAGCAGATGATTATTATTATTAGATAAGCAACAGGTAATTTTTAGTTTGCTGAAAGCACAGATTGTTTATTTTCCCTCCATCTGCCTTTCCTTTCCCACGCAGTTTCCTGGGTGTGTTGTTGTGGTGAGACATACACCAAGGGGAGCTTGGTGAGTGACAATGTTCAACGGAGGTAAAATCCCACCCCAAATGGAGAAAAGTCCCAAATTAAACACTGCTGATCCCTGGAAGCTTTAGTGCTGAATCCAATTTCTACTTTGACATGCTCTTCAGCTATTTAAAAGATAGCCTGAAGCTGCCTGTTTGTGTTGATGCAGCCCATGAAAGGAGAGCCAAAAATAGATTGTCGTGGCAGGTGAGGAATCTGCCATGTCCCTTAATCAGGTGCCTTGGTTTTCTGGTACCTGGTGAGTCTGGGCAGAGCTAACATTGGGATTAGACATTTTTGTGCTGATTAAAAATAATTGAAAAATTTCCAAAGTGCACACAGATGACTTGTGGGCTCTAGCATGTTGGCTGTGTGGGTGAGGGGATAAAATATGTACTTGGTATAAGTGAGCTTAAGTGGGAAGTTAATGGTGTGTGATTGAGCAGCAATTATAGTGAAATCTCAGGTCTCTGTGGTCATAGGAAGGGTGGGGGTTTAGGAGGGGACAGAGGTAAAACCCACAGTTAAACAAATTTCTTGTTTTAACAAACAATTCCAGTGCTTTTATGGCTCAGCTTTTGGGCCAGGGTGACATCTTGAGGACTCAGCTGACCTAGATAGGGGTCTCTCATTTTCTGTTCCTGCCTACCTTGAGGCAGGAACTGGGGAGGGGAGGCAGAAAGATCAGCAGGAGGGGAGGGGTACCAGAGGTTTTGTTCATGTCATTTCTAGGTACCAGTGTCCAGAACAAGGCTGGCCTGTGTCCCATGCTCAGTCAGTGTTTGGGGATGAGTAAATGACAAGTCACAGCTCGGATAACTCACTGTGGAGCATCTGGGAGTTGATTATGTTGGACAAAGAAGTGCTGTGGCTTATTTTGAGATCTAGCCAGAAAGCTTCAGGTTTGATCAGGGAAAGAACAGAAGCATCCCTAAGAGCCAAACTGGCCTGAGAAGATGCAGGAGCTAGTCACCATCCTTTCACTGACCTCAGGGTCTGGGGCATAAGTTCCACTCAACAACCAGCAAGGAAGTAGCAGGACCTGCATCAGTAATCTCGGTGGAAAAAGTGTTTCTGCAGAGCTTGTGAAACACACCAGTAGTTTGCAGTTAGGAGGCTGACTCCCTGGTGAATCATCACAGTGTCAGCTGTAATGTGCCTGCACTTCCAGGATGACATACTCTGACTTAGGAGCTTTGAGCAAAGTGAGGTAATGCCAGTGGCAGAGGCTGAGGCACTCACCAAAAGTCAGGAGCTGTTGGGCAGCCCATCATGGCCGTGAGAGTTACTCGTGGAAGACCTAGCAGTGGGAAAGCCACAGGGGATGAGAGCCCCTGGAAACACATGATGCAATTTTGTGAAATATCTTTAGGCTTCATAACAGTAAGCCTGACCCAGGTTGAATGCATCAGTTGGTTATCAGTATCATAATTGGGGCTCGTTGAGGGATATAGGTATTTGCCCCATGTTTGTGGGCAGCATGGGGATGTGCGGGAAAAGTTTTTAAATGCTGTTTTCTCTTTTCCCCCTCCCAGTTCTGTGAATAAGGTCATTAGTAAGGTTATTGACTTGCCTTAAAGTCAAGGAAGACTTGGGTTCTATTCCTTTATGGTCTGTTATGAACTATATGAATTAGGATGGAATGTCAAAGATTCTCTGAACCATTTTCCTCATCTGCAAGATAGGGACATGATGCCCACTCCACAGGTTTATTATTAGGGTTAAATGATAAAATATATGTAAAGTATATATCTCAGTGTCCGGCATCCAGGAACCCATTGTTTATTATAACAGGGTCTGTGATGATGCCAAGAGGTATAGAGCAGGGACTGGCAGGATAAGTCTGTACCAGGACCAGTTTCCTTTGGGAAGTCACATCAGGTATTAAAAGGCATGACAGCTTAAAAATTTACTTCCTCTATCAAAAGCCCCTTCCTATCTTTGCCAATGACAAGCTAGATGAGGTGAGGTTGGTGGCCAGTGGCAGCAATATGTCACTAATGCCTCTGTCCAATGTTCAGCTCTACTGGGGCCACAAAAAGGCCTGACCTGACCCAGGTGAGGGAGAGTAAGTTAGGAGGTGGTGTGACCAGGCAGGGCAAAGTGCTTATTGAAAAGGGTGATGCTCTCAGGGAGGGAGGGGGAGTAGTGACTGGGGTTGTCCCTGCACTCATTCTTCTGAGTGATGCTGGAGTTGCCCCTGTGCCCATTCTTCTGAGTGATGATGATGCCACCACGAAAGCTCTGTTAAAACTCACTAGTGCCAAATGCTGAATTTCTATTGAGTCATCAGATTCCAAGTTCTGATTGGAGCATTTCCTCTAATGGTCTGGCTAGAACTTCCCAAGGGGCTAGCACACTGACTGCCAACTTTTAGAACTGCCACCCTGTGCTTTTGATTTTTTTCCCTTTTGGAAAGACAGTTTCTTTTGTTTTCTTTTTTCTTTTATTTATTTATTTTTAATTTGCAAACTTGTTTCACTCAACACCTGTCAGTATTATTTTTTTAACAAATTAGAATTTGCTTGGTTGGAAGTTTGTTGTTGATGATGACTGTAAGACGATGTGGAGCCTCCCTAGGATGTCATAAAGTCAGCATTGGTGACCTTTGCTTAATTATTCACAAGGATGCTTACAAAAGAGAGGGACAATGGAAGGGAAAGATGATACTCAGAGCAATTGTGGGAAGCTGGAGGGAGCTGTTTAGTGCAGTGCCTGGAGGGAAGAGATATCTCACATTTTCCTTTCACCTCTTTTTCCAAGGGTTATCTGATGGACAGGTCTTTAATCCTGTGGGGTGTCAGTGAGAAACCATCTCCACTTCTATTGCTTCATTCTGATTCCTCTGCATGAGTGGGACCTAAAACCTGCACCTGGATCCAGCACCTTTTTTCTCTCTAAGACAAAAGCTACCTGAATCCTCAGGCCCCAGTGCTCTGAAATGTCACTCATTGTTTTTGCATCTCACTGAAAGGGGCTTTATTTTTCATGAATCTCATGGAACCAAAAGTCACCCCCTGCAGCTTTTCTTTGGCATAGATAGTACCTCTGTTGCTATTTCTAAGATCCAACAGGACCGTAAACTGATATTCTGATTGGGGTGGGAATGGCAAGAAGAGAAGAATGAAGGAATGCAATACACTTACTTTTATAAATATAGAAACTACCACCAATCCATTTGGGCTCTTTGCAGCTTCTGTGACATTGGTATATAACTCGTGGTTATAGTGGATGAGCTGCACCTGGCAGGAGGGAAAAACAATAATAAGAACAACAATCTAGCATTAAAAGATGTGAGGTACAGCATATCCACCCTACATAGGGGTAAATTGTAAAGTACATTGTAGAACACTTGGAAAGGTAATCCTATAATTGAAGAGATTTCAGGGATATGATCTGTGTGTGTGTGTGTGTGCATGTATAAAATACATGCACACACACACGCACACACATACAAAAATACCCATACATATTTGCAAATGTTTTCTGGTAACAATCATGCATTTAATAAGCTTGGTGCCCATCTGGCTCTGGCTTCATCCCAGGACATTTCCCCTAAAGTGTGTGTAAAGTGAATTTCCCTTATTAGGAGCAGAACTGCCCTACAGGGGTGGACATGTTTCCAGGCTACACCAACAGCTGCCATTGGCAGCAAGTAAATCTTCCTCATGGCCATGGACAAGCAGGGAATTACCAGGTCCTGAGTCAGCTCAGTGGCACTGAGAGGAGACTGGCCAGCCTGCAAGATGCAGTGCTTCTGATGGAGAGAGAGCTGATAGCTTAGGCTCCTGATGCACCAGCCTGCCCAGGTCACCTGACTGTGTAGGAATTAACTTGCTCTTCATTGAATGAAGATCAGCAATCTGCCTGTTGAGCCCTTGTGCATTCATTTCAGGCTGTGGCTTTAAAATAGCTTTTTATGTCCATGCCACTCTCTAACTTTGTCACAGCTTACCCTTCCCCCTCCCCATATCCTCAAGTCCATATATACACTACCAAACATAATATAGATAGCTAGTGGGAAGCAGCCACATAGCACAGGGAGATAAGTTCGGTGGTTTGTGACCACCTAGAGGGGTGGGATAGGGAGGGTGGGTGGGAGGGAGACACAAGAGGGAAGAAATATTGGAACATATGTATATGTATAACTGATTCACTTTGTTATAAAGCAGAAACTAACACACCATTGTAAAGCAATTATACTCCAATAAAGATATTTAAAAAATAAATAAATAAAATAGCTTTTTTAAAACAGTATGGAAGTATAATTTTGTAACAAACTAAAAGAAATTAAAAAAATACAAAAATCACCCTTCCCCACCTCTTTCTAATCCCAGTCCAAGCATTATGATTATTAAGAGTTTAGTATTTATTCCAGATTTTTTTGTGCTTATTAATCACACACACACATACGTGTAGAGCTTAAAAAACATTAGATGGATAAATTCCTAGAAACATACAACCTACCAAGACTGAATCAAGAAGAAATACACACATGAACAGACGAGTACAAATAAGGTGATTGAAGTAGTAATCAAAAATCTCTCAACAAAGAAAATCCCTGGACCAGATGACTTTATGGATGAATTCCACCAAACATTCAAGGAGGAATTCATACCAATCCTTCTTAAACTCTTCCAAAAAATAGAAGAAAAGAGAACACTTCTGAACACATTTTATGAGGCCAGCATCACCCTGATACTAAAGCCAGACAAAGACACTGCAAGAACAGAGAACTAAAGGCCAATATCCCTTATGTACATAGATGCAAAAATCTTTAATAAAATAATAACAAACTAAACTCAACAACACATTAAAAGGATTATACACCATGACCAAGTAGGATTTATTCCTGGTATGCAAGGATTGTTCAGCACATACAAATCAATCAGTGTGATATACCACATTAACGTAATAAAAGATAAAAACCACATGACCATCTCAATAGATTCAGAAAAAGCATTTGACAAAATTCACCATCCATTCATGATAAAAAATCTCAAAAAAACAGAAGGAACTTACCTCAATACAATAAAGACCATATATGAAAAGCCCACAGCTAACATCATAATTAATGGAGAAATACTGAAAATTTCTCCTCTAAGATCCAGTACAAGGCAAGGATGCCCACTCTTGCCACTTCTATTCAACAAAGTCTAGGCAAAGCAATTAGACAAGAAGAAATAAAAGACATCCAAATCAGAAAGGAAGAAATTAAAACTGCCTCTTTTTGCAGATGAAATGATCATATATGTAGAACACAATAAAGACTTAACCACACAAAAAAACTCTTGGCACTGATAAATGAATTCAGTAAAATTGCCAGATACAAATTCAGTATACAAAAATTAGTGGCATTTCTGTACACTAACAATGGACTATCCAAAAAGGAAGTTAAAAAAAACCTCATTTACAGTAGCAACAACAAAAATAAGATACTTAGGAATAAGCTCAACCAAAGAAGTGAACAACTTGCACCCTGAAAACTATAAAACACTGATGAAGCAAATTAAAGAAAATAAATGGAAAGACAGGCTTATGTTTGTGGGCTGGAAGAATTAATATTGTTAAAACATTCATGCTACTATAGTGATCTACAGATTCAATCCAATCCCTATCAAAATTCCAAAGGCATCCTTTACATAAATAGGAAAAAACCCCTAAAATTCATATGGAACCACAAAAGAACCTGAGTAGTCAAAGCAATCTTGAGCAAGAAGAACGAAGTTAGAACGAAGCTAGAGGAATTACATTTCTTGGTTCCAAAATGTATTTCAAAGCTATAGTAATTAAAACAGCATAGATACATATGCATAAACCAGTGGAACAGAACAGAAGGCCTTGAAATAAATTCACACACTTATGGTCAACTGATTTTTGACAAGGTTTCCAAGAACACATAATGGGGAAAGGACAGACTCTTCAATAAATGATGTTGGGAAAATTGGATATCCCATGAAAAAGAATGAAATTGGACCCTTATCTCATACCACATACAGAAGTCAACTAAAAATGGATTAAGGACTTATATGTTAGACCTGAAACTATAAAACTACTAGAGGAAAACATAGGAAAATACTTCTTGACATTGGTCTTGACAGTATTTTTTTTTTTTTTATGACAGCAAAAAACACAGGCAAGAAAAGCAAAAACAGACAAGTGGGATTGTACCAAACTAGAAAGCTTCTGCACAGCAAAGGAAACAATCAAAAGAGCAAAATGGTAACCTACAGAATGGGAGAAAATATTCACAAACAATGTATCTGATAAGGGTTAATATTCCAAATATGCAAGTAACTCACAACAACTCAATAGCAAAAATAATAATAATAATAATAACCTGATAAAAAATGGGCTAATTTGAATTGACATTTCTTAAAAGAAAACATACAAATGACCAATAGGTACATGAAATAGTGCACAACATCACCAATAATTGGGGAAATGCAAATCAAAACCACAATGAGATATAACCTCACACTTGTTAGAATGGCTATTACAAAAAAGACAAGCAATAACAAGTGTTGGTGAAGATGTGGACAAAAGGGAACACTTGTGCACTGTTAGTGGGAATGTAAATTGGTGCAGCCACTATGGAAAACTGGATGGAGGTTCCTCAAAAAATGAAAAGTGGAGTTCCTCAAAAAATGAAAAATAGAACTATCATAAGATCCAGCAACCCCATCTGTGTAAATGTCCAAAAGAAATGAAATCTGGCTCTTAAAGAGATATCTGCACTCTCATGTTCGCTGTAGCATTGTTCACAGTAGCTAATATATAGAAACAACCTGAGCGTCCACTGAGGGATGAATGGATAAGGAAAATGTGATACATACCCCTCCCAACACACTGGAATATTATTCAGTGATAAAAAAATAACTGAAATCCTGTCATTTGTGACAACATAGATGAACCAGATGAGCCAGAAGGACCTTATGCTAAGTGAAATATGCCAGACACAGAAAGTCAAATACTGTATGAACTCACTTATATGTAGAATCTAAAATAGTCAACTCATAGAAGGAGAGAATAGAATGGTGGTTGTCAGGGGTTGAGCAGAAAGGGAAATGAGATGTTCATCAAAGGGTACAAAGTTTCACTTATGAAGGTGAATGAGTTCTGGAGCTCTAATATACAGCATGGTGGTGATAGTTAACAATATTGTATCACACCCTTGAAATTTGTTAAAAGTATAGATCTTAAATTAAATCCTTTTAATTTTTTAACATCTTTATTGGAGTATAATTGCTTTACAATGATGTGCTAGTTTCTGCTCTACAACAAAGTGAATCAGTTATACATACACATACGTCCCCACATCTCCTCCCTCCCGCATCTCCCTCCCACCCTCCCCCTCCTACCCTTCTAGATGGTCACAAAGCACAGAACTCATCTCCCTGTGCTATGCGGCTGCTTCCCACTAGCTATCTATTTTACATTTGGTAGTATATATAAGTCCATGCCATTCTCTCACTTCGTCCCAGCTTACCCTTCCCCCTCCCCGTGTCCTCAAGTCCATTCTCTACATCTGCATCTTTATTCCTGTCCTGCCCCTAGGTTCTTCATAACCACTTTCTTTTCTTTTCTTTTTTTTTTTTTTTAGATTCCATATATATGTGTGTGTGTGTGTGTGTGTGTGTGTGTGTGTGTGTGTTAGCATACGGTATTTGTTTTTCTCTTTCTGACTTACTTCACTCTGTATGACAGACTCTAAGTCTATCCACCTCACTATAAATAACTCAATTTAGTTTCTTTTTATGGCTAAGTAATATCCCATTGTATATATGTGCCAAATCTTCTTTATGACCTAGCAATCCCACTATTGGTCATATACCCTAAGAAAACCATAATTCAAGAAGAGTCATGTACCACAATGTTCATTGCAGCTCTATTTACAATAACCAGGACATGGAAACAACCTATGTGTCCATTGACAGATGAATGGATAAAGAAGATGTGGCACTAACTTGAATCTTATCACACACACAACACACACGCACGCACGTATCTATGAAGGGGTGATGGATATGTTATTTAGTTTGATTGTGGTGATCTTTTCACAATGTATATGTACATCAAAATATCAAGTTGTGCACCTTAAATGTATACAATTTTCATATGTCAAAGATATCTCAATAAAAATAAAAAATGAAAAGTGGAAAAACAATGGAAATGGAATCACTTATAAGTAACTGTGAACTTGATTTTTAAATTAAAAAAAAATTAAAAGTAGTCTGTATCTATCTTTCTAAGTCAATGTGTATGGATCTACCTAAATCTTTCTAATAGCTGTAGAATTCTCCATCACATAAATGCCCCATAACATATTTAATCATCCTCTCACTAGTTTTTAGGTTGTTTCCATTTTTTTTTTTTTTTTGTCTCTTGGAAACAATGTCACAGCAAGCCTAGCACTGTCTTTCTATAATGGTATTAGCATTTTCCACAAGCTGATTTGAGAATCTAAAAAGATGGTGTATGTAAAAGTGATTTATGACTCTGAAAGTATAAAGAGTATTCATTATTCCCAACATCCTATGTTGAATTTAAAAAGGAGGTGTAGTTTTAGAAGCTGAGAAAGTCAATGATCAAAAAAGGGTACGTTTCCTTAATCTTTGAATAAAACATCTCTAACAGAGTGAATTGCAACCTTCACTGTGCATCCAGTTCACCTGGGTGCTTTTAAAATCCACCTATGCCTGCCCCCCAAATTCTGATTTGATTAATTTAGGGTGGGAACAAGACACTGATGTCTGTTAAAAACTCTTCAGCTAGAGGGCAGCTGGAGTGGAGAACCAGTACGACATAATCATTGAGCATCAGTATCCCATCACTGTCCACTCAGATGGATGGTCCCTTGAATCTGATAATATCCTGAACATCTTGAATCAGTAGAGCTTCTCATGGAGGGAACACATGTTATTGCTGCTCTTGAAATATCCTATTTGTTTAGTGCTACTTCACTTCTTGTGAGTTTTGCCAATGGTGGCAGATGGTTATACAGCAGTTACTCTGCCATCAAAAAAGGCAACGGCAGGCAGGGGCTAGTGAATCTGCTCTGCCTATGCAGGACTCAGGCCAGGCAGGCTTACAGGCCTGTGCTCATCAATCTCCTCCCTCCCTACCTCCCACCCACACAGCCAGGACTTCCTGTAGGTGGAGAACCAGGAGCTATAGGGAGACCTGCCACACCTCCTTTCAGTGTTGAGTAAGCTTCTTAATGAGAATTAAAACACATCCTGCCATCTGCTAAGATCTTCCCACCAGGTGACCTAGAAAACCACCTGGAGATGTGCCAGATCTTCAAGGCATGCCTTGAAATTTCAGTATATTCTGAGAACTAGGCTTGGAGAACAGAGAAGTGGAAAGCAATCAAGTGAAGTGATTCTTCTCTCCAACTTATAAGACTGAAAAAGGTAGGAAGATGTCTCTTGGATGCCCCATAGGGTAGGATTCCATAGGGGCCAGGGTTGTGGCAAGTATAGGGGTGAGGCTGTGCTCTGCTCTAAGCTCAAGTGAGTACATTTGGAATTTTGATCTGAAGTCTTGCCTCCTTTATGTTCCAAGGTAAGTTGGCTAAGATTCTGAGATCAGGATGAACCATATGAAATTGACTTTTTGATTTGCAAAAATGGTGATTTTATAGAGTTAACATAATCTTAAAATAAAGCTATTTTGAATACAGCATACCCCCACATGCCCACACATGAATTATACGTTAAAAAGATGACATAGTACTTTCCTACTCAATGTGCAGTGCAGGGACCAGCAACAGCCTCAGGATCTGGGAACTTGTTAGAAAAATGCAGAATCTTGAGCCCTACTCTAGACCTCCTGAATCACAATCTGCATTTTAACACTTTCCCGTGATTTGAATGAATGTACATTATTAGTAGTTGAGAAGTACTGGTTTATCAGATACTGCTGGCTGGTTAGCAGGGCCCTATTTTGTCTGGCTGTTCACCATTCCTCTAGTTCACTTCAGCTGAATTTAGGGGTACATACTTTATGTATGTTGCAAGATAGGCTGAGTTCAGATCATAGGAGGCTTAGATTAGGAGCCAGAGAAGAGATTTGAACAGGAGATACTATAATCACTATGGGCTGTAAGAGGGAGACTGGAGCAGGGAGAGACCAGAGGTCAGGAGGATATAATTTCAGGTGGTGGTCTTCAAGATGGAGAATATTCTATAGGACTTTGTAGTTTATAGGATGTGCATGTGTGTGGTGAGTGGGCACCAAGTGATCCCCTAGGCCTCAGACCAGTCAGAACCACCAGAAGACCCCAGGAGGCAACTTGGCAATGGCCAGGCTTCTTGTTCCCACCTGTCAGAACACAATTTTGGCATCAAAGGCAAGAGGGATATTCATGAAGCAACAGCAGGGCTTAACTGTGAGAAAGCACTGCTTCCCTTTCACCTACCCCCCAAGGTCCTTGTCAGTAGCAATTATAATTCCTGCAGCCGTTGATTTTGTTTTTCCTCAGGTATGCACAGTGGGGCCAATCAAATACACACTAACCACATACACGGTGCATAGGTGTGGGTGGGTCTGGGGGAAGGGGATATGCTGCTTCTCCTGCTATTAATTTGAGGTTGGGGAGCAGCTATGTGCAAATGATATCCTGCTAGGAAGAAAGTATAAGATTGGAAAGTGGGTTCTGAAAGTGATGCCTGTGGATTGCTTTTTGCCATTTATGAGTAATATTTAAAAATCCAAACCTTACAAAGTCAGAATTTTGAATAATTTGGATGAGCACTTAAGCTGTAGTTTGAACACCGACTTTGGTGCTTACTCAAGGTAATCAAAGTGTCTGATGTGACATAGGAGATTTATAAGTGAATGCTTGACGTTCTGAGCAAGTGTGTGGGGCAACTAGAACTGCAGGGACAATATTGAAACTGCTTACAAGAACAAACTCTTTGGGGGCTAATGATGACATTCTAATTAGACACCACTTTTAGCTATTCATTAAAGAGACAACCCAAGGGCTTCTGCTAGCTTAGTTGGAATTATCATGTGAAAGAGCTAAGCCTGGAATACTGGAAATTATTTTATAATCTTGACTTTTTAATTAGTTTAGACAGGTGTCTGAACTTTAGATAAGCTTTCTGGAAATGCAAGACTGAGAAATGGCTATCTTAGAGGAAGAAATAAGATATTGTTGGACTTTTCATGATGCTCAGACATGGTACACGCTGTGATCCAGAGCATTTTCTAAGTTCTCTGAGATCTGATGTGATTCTTCATTGTGTGGCACTAGCTTTAATCTTGTGTTCTCATCCCAGAACATGCTGTCTCACCTCAGTCTTTTACAAGGACCTGGAATTTGTTCATTCAAAATATTTTTGAGGGTCAACCATGTGCTGAGGCCAGTGGGAGCGAGACTGATAAAATCCTTGTCCTCCTAGAAATAATTTCAGATGGTGGTAAGAACCTTGAAGGAAACAAAACAAGGTTTTGGCTTGCAAAATGAATGACAGTAGTGGAAATACTAGGGGTTGGCATGCAGGAGTGGAGACAATGTCAGGTAGTGTAGCTAGTGAAGGTCTCTCTACAGAGGTGACATTGGAACTGAGTTCTGCTGCTGAAGAGGAGCCAGGCATGGGAGGACTGGAGGGAGGTGCATTGTTGGCAGAGAGTGCAGCCAATGCAAAGAGTCTGAGGTAGGGCTAAATAGCTGACTATAGTTGGGAAGGGTGAAGGTGGCTCAAGGTGGGACTAGCTCATACAGGGCTTTGTAAACCATGGTGAGGATCTTTGATTTTATTCCAAGTGCAGCACGTAACCATTGGTTTTAAGGAAGAAATCAATTGATCTCTTGTGCATTGTTTTGTTTGTTTGTTTGTTTCTTCTGATGTGCACTTTTGAAAGATTCCTCTGGTCACTGTTGGAGGGCATAGTTGACAGAAGAGGCTTTGTCTACCCTTCTTTACCTTACAGCTCAGCTTTGGCCTCATCTTCCCCAGGACACCTTCCATGAACCACTGACAATGAGCATCAACTGCAGCTCCTCTCTGCTACCATGTGCTTTCATTCAGTGGGCAAGTTCAAAATATCTTACAACCAGGATGGCATTGGTAGTAAGTAATCAGAACAGATGTAAGTCACTGACAACTGGCATAGTCATATGGGTGCTGAATATCCTGTTGATGTCAGTCATCATCATCATTTATTGATGATCATCTCCAACATTTGTTGAGCACTGCTTTGTTCCAGAGACAATGTCAGCAATAACATCATCTCACTTAAATCTCACAAAATTCCATGAGTTAGTGACATTATCTCCATTTAAGTCATAGGTCACTGGGCACTGGGCCACTGAGAGATTATTTGCTCAAGAAAGTGGTAGCGTTAGGATTGTGCCTAGTTCCTATGACTATAAAGTTCACATTCATGCCCCCTGTGATTTTGAAAATGTTTTCTTTATGTTTGTATCTATTTTTGAATAAACATCTCAAGAGCAGTGTTATCCCTGGTTCCTATCATGGGACATGGCTTAGAGTATATGTTAGCAAGTGTTTGCTGAACAACTCCCAATTCTGCATCTCATAGAGATGGGACCTTTAAAAAAAAAAAACCCAGGCTAGCCCACTTTTAAAAATGAAGAGGGCTTCCCTGGTGGCACAGTGGTAGAGAGTCTGCCTGCCGATGCAGGGGACACGGGTTCGTGCCCCGGTCGGGGAGGATCCCACATGCCACAGAGCAGCTGGGCCCGTGAGCCATGGCCGCTGAGCCTGTACGTCCGGAGCCTGTGCTCCGCAACGGGAGAGGCCAGAACAGTGAAGAGGCCCGCGTACCGCAATAAAAAATAAATAAATAAAAAATAAAAATAAAAATGAAGAAACTGAGATCAGAGAGGAGCTATGTCTTGTCCAAGATTATACAGTCATTTGTACATCCATTTGTTCAACAAGGATTTTTTGAGCAACTAAAAAGTGAGGGAGAGTGACATGAGAGGACGAATAAGGAAGCAGGACAAGACTGTGGAGAGCCTGGCAGGCCAAGCTAGGGGGTCTGGATTCCATTCTAAGGGTGATGGAAAATTATGTTTATGTCCTAGAATTCTCTTAGGACCAAAAGCAAAGTTTCTTCTCTTCCCCATAACTGAAGTGAGGAGCCAGGCAAACATTGGCCTTTGGTGACAAGTAACCCATCTTTCAAGCTAATCGACAAGTAGTTATTTTTACTAAATGAGAAGACTTGCTGCAAGCAGGCTTCCAAGTTGACAGCAAGCTATCCTTGTCATTGGTTAGGCTGGGCGCAGCCTCTGGTGTAAAGGTTTCAGATCGAGTCTTCACTTCTCAGCAGTGAGCTGACTCACCATTGCACGCAGGGCTGTGGCTGACTCATCCCTCAGGTCACGGCAGAGCAACCAGCTGTGTTTTCAGATCATGATGTATACACCTTAGTTTGTCTCAGTGTGTTGCTGCATTAGCAGAAGTCCCTTACTGAACTGAGGAAAGAGCAGCCTTGTAACGGAGGATCACACACAACATTTGGAGTGATAACACCACCACACTGATTACCTCTGCTCAAACACCTCAGTGGCTTGCCATTGCTTTTAAGACAAAGACCCAAATCTGAGCACAGGTCTTGTGTGGTCCCTGACTTTTCCATCCATGTCCCCTTGTTGGATGTGCTCTGGCCACAGAGACCTTCTTTTTGTCTCCCGTACACACCATGCTTCCTCCTTCCCTAGAGCCTGTGCACATACCATCCATCTGCTTAGAACACACTTCCCTCCCCTCTGTGCCTGACTCCTGTTTATGAACAACTTTAGTTCTCAACTCAAGGGTCATCTCTTGAGAGAGGTCTTTATAACCCACTCTCATGGCATCCTGTGCCTTTCCCCTTTGAAACACATATGATAGTTTTATTTAAATATTTATTGTGTGATTGATTCATGTCCATCATTTTCACTGGAACTTAAGCTTCATCCAGGCAAGGACTGTATCTGACTGGTTCTTGTGATGTCCCCATTACCCAGCACAGTACCTGGCACATATGAGTAGTAGTAAGTTTGAAATAATTGTTAAATGAATAAAGAAAGCCATGCAGGCTGGCAATAATGCAACAAAATGTGATGTCCCAAGGGACAGGGAAACCAAGGTGCTTGGCTGAGATGGTAAAGGAACAGCCCAGAATCCTAAAGTATATCTCTAATGGGAACCCAGAAACTAAATATCACATTGGGTTATGTGGAATTCAAAGCCTGGCTTTGCTACTGGGTACCCCTGGGCAAGGCAGGCCTCTCATCTAAAAACTGGGATAATGCAGATGACCAACAAGCACATGAAAAGATCCTCAACATCACTAATCACCAGGGAAATGTAAATCAAAACCACAATGAGATATCACCTCACACCTGTCAGAATGGCTATCATCAAAAAGAACACAAATAACAGGGCCTCCCTGGTGGCGCAGTGGTTGGGAGTCCGCCTGCTGATGCAGGGGATACGGGTTCGTGCCCCGGTCTGGGAGGATCCCATGTGCCGCGGAGCGGCTGGGCCCGTGGGCCATGGCCGCTGGGCCTGTGCATCCGGAGCCTGTGCTCCGCAGCGGGAGAGGCCACAACAGTGAGAGGCCCGCATACCGCAAAAAAAAAAAAAAAAAAAAAAAAAAAAAAAAAAAAAAAAAAGAACACAAATAACAAATGTTGGTGAGGATATGAAGAAAAGGGAACCCTCCTACACTGTTGGTGGAAATGTAAATGGTACAGCCACTGTGGAAAACAGTATGGAGGTTTCTCAAAAAACTAAAAATGGAGTTACCATATGATCCAGCAATTCCAATATCTGGTATATATGCTAAAAAAACCAAAGACACTAATTCAAAAAGATACATGCACCCCAATGTTTATAGCAGAATTATTTACAATGACCAAGATTTGGGAACAACCTAAGTGTCAACCAACAGATGAATGGATAAAGAAGATATGGTATATATACACAATGGAACACTACTCAGCCATTAAAAATGAATGAAATTCTGCCATTTGCATCAACATGGATGGACTTGAAGGACATTATGCTAAGTGAAATTCATCAGACAGAGAAAGACAAATACTGTATGATATCACTTATATGTGGAGTCTAAAAAGTACAACAAACTAATGAATACAACAAAAAAGAAACAGAGTCACAGATGTAGAGAACAAACTAGTGGCTACCAGTGGAGAGAGGGAAGGGGGGAGAGGCAACATAAGGAGGGTAAGGGGAATAAGTGGTACAAACTATTAGGTATAAAATAAGCTACAAGATATATTGTACAACACAGGGAATATAGTCAATATTTTATAATAACTATAAGTGGAATATAACCTTTAAAAATTGTGACACTATATTGCACACCTGTAACATATATAATACTGTACACCAACTATACTTCAATAAAAAAATAAAAACAGGGATAATACTACTAACTATTTCATAGAACTGTGGTGATGACTTTTTTTTTTGTGGTATGCGGGCCTCTCACTGTTGTGGCCTCTCCCGTTGTGGAGCATAGGCTCCGGACGCGCAGGCTCAGCAGCCATGACTCGCGGGCCCAGCTGCTCCGTGGCATGTGGAATCTTCCCGGACTGGGGCACGAACCTGTGTCCCCTGCATCGGCAGGCAGACTCTCAACCACTGTGCCACCAGGGAAGCCCTGTGGTGATGATTTTATGACACAGAGTATATAAATCTAGTAAGCACTCAATAATTAGCTACTGTTGTTGTTGTTACACTATAATTATTATATAAGCTATAGATAATAGAGCCTTCAGCTCCTGAAGAAACAGGGTGTGTACAGCTCCCTCTTCTGGATTCTCACTTTGAGGTGTTATTTATTCATGACCTGGATCACTTTCCAACATATATTGTCCCATTTAGACATATATGGAGCAGCTACTATGAAGTGAGAGCTTTTAAAAAGAAATGTATCTCAGTGGCTCATACTATAATTTTCAGGTAGTGGGAGACTCTTTCTCTGTAAAGAGTCAGTAAATATGGTCATATTAACTATATGGTCTCCATCACAGCCATGCAATCCTGTTTTTATATGAAAGCAGCTATAGACAAAATATAAAAGAATGGGCATGGCTGGGTTCCAATAATCCTTTATTTACAAAAACAGATGGTAGGCTATAGTTTGCTAACCCTGCTAGTTTAAATTTCAGAGATGAATAAAAAAACTTTAGGAGCATACATTTTCCAGAAAGTATTCTTAGAGATAGGAAGAAAATACATATTTAAAGAATATAAATATTAATCTCTCCCTTCCCTTTAAATGATAATGATTACCATTTAATATTTCTATAGCCCTTTAAACCTTTCAAGGCATATTCAACTCAAGTGAGTTTAATTCTAGTCAGTAAACAAGTCCCAAGCACCCATCCTATGTCAGACCCCAGAAGTCAGAGGTAAATGCTATATATTCCATATCCTTGAGGAGCTCGCCCACGTTACCCCACTTTTTCCTAAAATAGGCAAAAGATATAATGAAGTCACAGAGAGGATAAGCAACTCTTCCAAGGTCACACAAACAGTGGTCCTGGTCGACTTTGCTTTCGAGTGTGTAACATTTTCTTTCCACAAGAAAGGAAAAGTGTTTAGTATTTGAGGGGAGATCACATTTTAGCAGTTGTTGCTGGAACAAAAATTATAAGCTAGAATTTATTTATAAAAAGTCATTAACAAGTTTTTCTTTCTGTATAAGAGTACACACAGTCTGCAGAGAAGAACACAGTTTGAGATTTACCAACTGCCACATTCTCACCCTCAGTTTGACAATTACCACTGGCCTGCCTGGTGACTGATGGCTTCCAGCATTTTAAGACATGGAATGCAATTCTGGCTAAAAATTTAAAAAAGTGCCTATAGTTTCTTTGACTGAAGACCTCCAAATGTGGTCCAGCTAACACAGCAACCTATAAAACCAGAGTGAAATATGGGTTTTTTTCCCCCCAGAAGATAGCAAAACTTGGATTTTAAAGCATGATGTTTTTCACAGAGTTGCACAGTTTGCACAAGTGCAGAGTGATATGTTTGAGAGCAGGATGATGCTGCAAAAGGCAATGCTTTTGGCCTCCTCAGATACCTCTTCTGTCTAATAACCTCAAGCTAGTGGCTTAGCTCCTCTGTACCTTAGTTACTTCATCTGTAATATGGGGATGCATCTAAGGATTGTAGTGAGAATGAAACAAGGCAATCTACTACACCGTCTTTCAGGAATTAGGCAGAGTATAATCAAACAAGCAAAATAAATGAGGTGATTCATACAAAGGACCACACATATAAAAGGCAGTTATCAAGGGACTTCCCTGGTGGGGGTGGTTAAGAATCTGCCTGCCAATGCAGGGGACATGGGTTTGAGCCCTGGTCCAGGAAGATCCCATATGCTGTGGAGCAACTAAGCCCGTGCACCACAACTACTGAGCCTGCGCTCTAGAGCCCGTGAGCCACAACTATTAAGCCCACGTGCCACAACTACTGAAGCACAAGCATCTAGAGCCCCTGCTCTGCAACGAGAAGCCACCACAATGAGAAACCTGCTCACCGCAACGAAGAGTAGCCCCCACTCGCCACAACTAGAGAAAGCTCATGCATAACAACGAAGACCCAATGCAGCCATAGATAAATAAATTAATAAATATATATATATATATACATAAAAAGTCAGTTATCAAATGCTCCTTCTTTTTCTTTCCATGATGCAAAGATTGTACATACTTTCCTTCTTATTGGTTTCTGGACTTCAAATTTGTTGTCACAAAACAAATTGCACACCAAGGATCTTCTAGAGAGTTTTCACACCCTTCTCACAACCTTCTCAAGAACCATTCTATTAAGGTGTTTCCTGATGCTTTTTTCCCCCCTGAAATATTCTGAAATAGCTGTTTCTAGAAACCGATCTTTCCTTCTATGATCCTTTTTCTGAAGAAGCCATATCCCTTCCACTTCTCATAAAAGAAACTGCTGAAAGCCAGAGCAGGATGGACCCCCTATAATGAGGTCCAGATCATCCCAGAAAAGACCTACAGGGAGTGGTTGTTACCTTCCGGGATCTAAAGATGGGGTCTGCAGATTCTTTTGGAACCTCAGCTGATTTTAATTAAGACTCTGCCTCAACTGCTTTCTGCAACCCAGACTTCATTGCTCCCATCCTTTTTCACTTCAGTTGCCTACTTCCCATCTATATTCTCATTACCTTAAACACATACCAGCAAAGAGCATGGATGAAGATCATTTATTGACTCTGGAGTCAAATATCCTAGGTTCAAGTTCTGGGTTAGTCTTTTTGAGCCTCAATTTCTTCACAATATAACCACTCAAAGAGTTGTCGGGATGATTAAATGAGTCAAAGTATGTAAATGAGCTGAAATGCATAAATGAGATAAATTAGGCTTTACATGCAATGCCTGGCATATTCTAAGTACTTAATTACTTCGATGAACAAATGCATGTATGAAAATCCATCATGCTTGATCATTATAATGCAACATATGTCTAATTAAATACATATATTTTCCTTTTTTTTCCTGAAAATTGATGTACTCAATACTCAATCTTTTCAGGACACTGATAAATAATTCCTACAGGTATCCTGATTGGAGTAACTGGTGTTGGGGTTGAGAGGATTCTTGGATGACCTCTTCAGAAGAAAAGGAAAACAAGCCATATGAGGAATAGTGAGACTCCTCTGGGGGCAAAAACAGAGGTTAAATCAGGTAAATTACAGGGGCAGAACCTGTCACTCCAGGGTCTCAGACCAGAGACAAATTTTTCTTAGATTCCAACTCTTTAAGCAAGTAACTCTATCAAGACTTATATGATATATTGTTCAGTCACATCTGCTTTCTACAGAGGCCATAAACACCTATCATGGAGGAAGAAAAGATTAAATCCTCACAAACCACTTGCCAAAGCCGCTATATTCAGTTGGTATTAATTCAGAAGAGTCACTTTTGATGAATATTCTCCCAAGTGTTGTTATTAATGGAAATAGAAATACAACATCTATTAGATAAAGAAAGGAGGGTTTTCTTTCCTTTCATAAATCAAGTTTCAGAGCAATGTGGATAAGAAGTTCATAAAACTAGGCTTGATTTTGAACACATTAATTGCATAAAGTGTGATACTTAATAACTAGAAATACATACTTTCAAAGCCATTAAATATATGTAAACACCATCCAGGATGGATTGATTCTGGGGATGAGGAGCGGAAAGAGCCCTGAACCAGCCATCAAGGGGACTTTGTTTTAAAGGACAGTTAGCCACTCAGTAGCTGGGTGAGACCCTGCTTCCTTTTAGATCTCTGACCTTTATCTGGAAAACACGGAGTTTTCAAGGATAGGGTTTTGTGATTTTTCTAAAAAAATGAATGCACATTTGTGGGAGGTATAGGCTGTTGCCTTCTGAGTTTCCATCAAAGTAAATTAAATGACATGATTCAGAAACCAAATATTTAAATAAAAGTTTCAGTAGACAGCATGTTTAAGCCTATGGTTGCAAATGGAGTGACTACAGGGACCAGGAAGGTTGCATAGATAAGAGAAGGGGGCTGGGTAGGACTGCAGCCAAGAACATGTGTGCAGGTCAGGAACAGTCACTGGACCTCCTAGCTGCCAGTTTGTGACCTCTGGTTTCTCCATTTGATAGTATTTAGGGCAAATCAAGTCAAGCCAAAGAAAAGAAAATATCCCAAACCTGAGAATTGACTCTCAAGTCTTCGTTCATTTATTCTTTCAATAAACACTTATTTATGTCTCCTATACACTTGGCACTATGCTGGGCACGAGATGATAAAAAGAGGGGAGATCTTAGAGGAAGAAGGAAGCACATGTGCATAGGCCCTGTGGCATGTGTAAAAGGTACAGGCTGCAGCCCAGAAGTTAAGGCGGGGGGGATGAAGGTAAGATGACCTAGAAGTAAAAAGTAGGGACCAGACCATATCTAGTCTTGGAGACCCTGGTAAGAATTTTGCCTTTATCTTAAAACAATGAAAAGTCATCAAAATTCTAAGATGAAAGGGAGCATGTGTGTAGAGGGGTAGGAATGGTGATAAGGTCAGATTTAATTTTGGTGCAAATCACTCAACTAAAGACTATAGAGGGAAGTCTGTAACTATAGAGACTCTTCACTATAGCACATTTTCTCACTGTGGTGTCTGACTCTACCAGGAATCACACTGCCAACTGCCTGCCAACTTTCCCCTATTCTTGCCCTTCCAGAATCTACCCAGCTTCTCAGTGAGCCGTGCATTCCAAATCCTGGAATCAGATCACCGATATTTAATAACATACCTCATAAGGAAACAACATATCAATCCAGATTAAAGGAAATGGAATACTCTTAAACAGGTTTTGAAAAAATCAAGAAAATATTCAGGAAGATTATGAAAGATGAGTAGTGAGTACAAAACAACTTTTGGCAAATACAGAAAAGTATTAGTTTATCACAAAAAGTAAGATACCGGTTATCCAATTATCAGAAAATAAATGGCAAAAAATACCAAGAAAACCTCAATACTTGTGTGGAAAAGTACAAAAGCAATAATTCAGGAACTAATTGGAGTGATCCAGGGAAGGCCACATTGGTTCTGGCCTGTTATTGCAATTTAAAATGAAGCCAAATGCCAGAGGATAAAGGGAACAGTTTTTTGGGTACTTAAACGCCATATAGGAGAGAGGGAGCCACAAAGACAGACCACATTGTAGAAGAAGGAGGGGACTGTGATAAATGCTGTTGAATGGGCTTACTGCCAACTTAATATAGTCTTAGAATCCAGCCCTCCCCCTGCTATCCAGGCAGTGTTTTATAATCAGGGAGCGGTGGACAGTTGTGCCTGGACAAGTCTTTACTGTATGTGACTGTCCCATGCATTGCAGGGCCTTTAGAACCTTTGTTTCCTGGCTTCTTGTATCCCCCTCCCCCAATCATGGTGAAAATCCTAACATCCTAAAAGTCTCCCATACATTTCCAAACAAACTCTCCAATACAAACAGCTGGAGTGTGGCAGAGATGGTAGTGGTGGTGGTATGGATTGTTGGTGCTGCACAGACTGAGGGTTATGACTGGGAAAACCCGTTTCCCTATCAAACTGGAGGTAATGCTGAGGTTCTCATGGTACACATCTGTGCTGTACATCTTCATGAAGGTTGCAGTGTCTCTTGAGTCAAGTGGAAATGACCTTCGGTTGTAATGCCTTTCCTGCTGTATCCATGTGTGGCCTGATTGTCACTCAGATCTTTGCAGGATGCAGCTAGTTCCTTTCTCTCCCAGGGGATTTTGTTTTATAGAAAGGTCCTTTGATTTTGTTACTGAGGGGTGGGTCTGGGCCACTTGTGGGTAAAAGGAGACAAAAGAAGGGAAAGCTGAATTACTCTCACTGTATGACAGGGGAGCCCAGATGTTGCCCTTGTCCCAGACTCCCAAAATATACTCTGGGGGGGAAACAGAGACAGTGTTTTGCTGACAGCATTTGGGAACAGGCATGAGGGAAGTCTATATTAAGACTTCAACATCCATTCTGAGCATATCTTTGTGTATGTGAGAACACCGGGGCTTTACTTGGAAACCACTGGGCCTAATTGCTCTGGGGCAAATGACATTTTTATTCTTTCCCACCTATCCAACATAAGCCAGACCCAGCCGTGTTGCCCTTATGATACTGGGTGTAGCTTAATATCATGGTTCCATCTGGGATCTTTGTCACTTGCCAGAGCAAAGGTTCTTTCCAATAAAATTCAGTTAGCCAGAGGGGAAGTTCTTAGTGTCTTGTACAGCCAGAGTCTGAGGTATTCCCAATAGTGCATGGGGACAGTGAGGTTCACATCCACAGAGAGGTAACACCCACTCTGCCTGGAGCTGTGCTGGGGGAGGGGGAACAATTCTAAGATGGAGACCTGGTCTTGGAGTTGAGCAGTTCTCAGTCCAGAGAGGGAGAAAACCAACTCATATATGGAGAGCTTAATAATTTACATCTCTACATCCATTTCCTCAGTGGACGAAAACAACAGCCTTGTTGTGGATTAGGCCAGGAAGCCTTGAAATCCACTTTGGGACAGGAGAAACTGAGGACCCAAAGTCACTCAGCTGGTAAATGGTAGACTCTAGGCTTGAATCCAGGTCTCTTATTTTTTCCAAACACAAGTCTATTTCCCGTCTCTAGGCATTTGTTCAAGCTGCTACTTTTTTTTTTTTTTTTTTTTTTTTTTGCGGTAAGCGGGCCTCTCACTGTTGTGGCCTCTCCCATTGCGGAGCATGGGCTCCGGATGCGCAGGCCCAGTGGCCATGGCTCACGGGTGCAGCCGCTCCGCGGCATGTGGGATCTTCCCGGACCGGGGCACGAACGTGTGTCCCCTGCATCGGCAGGCGGGCTCTCAACCACTGCACCACCAGGGAAGCCCCAAGCTGCTACTTTTGCCTGGTGTACTTTTCTACTTTTATCCACCCATCCTATCTTGCCTGATCTTCAATTAAAAAAATATTAAAGGAACTACTATATACTGAGAGTTTTCCACAAGCCAGCAGGGTCCTGAATGCCCTACAGCCGTGCTCTCTTTTAATTCTTGTAACAGATAGTCCAGCAGGAATTGTCCCTACTTAACAGATGTGGAAACTGAGGTCAGTGAGGTGGAATGACTTGCCTGAAGTCCCCCACTTAGTAAAACATGGAGCCATGAATCAAACCTGTTCTGTGGCCTTAGGCACAGCCTCTGCTTCCACGGGGTTAGCGTGATTGTCCCGCCTGCTCAGAGCCTCCCTGATCATTATGGTCTGCATTCCTTTTTCTTCCCCAGACCTCTGGGACACCAACTCATGTGTGAGCCTGGGGAAGTCACCTTCCCTTGTGGAGCCCTGGCTGAGAGATTGAATGATCTCTGAACCCCGTTCCACCTCTGCCTTTCTCTGGCTGTATCTGGGCTGTTCATTCTACTCTGAAGTTTCCATATGTTTATCTCATATCCACAATGAGTAATGACAACAACACTTGTGTATATTATTGAGCCTGTAGTTGAGCCAGGACTGTGTTAGCTAGTTCACATTCATTATCCCATTTAATCCTCACAAAAAACTTTATGCATGAGAACTTATCATTACCTCCAATTTATAGATAAGGAAACCAAGGCATAGGGATGTTAAGTAATGTGTTCAAGTCACACAGTTATTAATGGATAGAACAAGATGCCAAAGACAACATGTTAACTGTCAAGCTATGTGGCCCCCAGATGGATTTAAATGATTTGGGACTAGGGATGGTCACTCAGACTTGAGGAACTGGCTAAAGAAATGACTCTTATGGAATGAAGGCCTCTGGTACTGGAGTGTTATTTAGTGTCAGCTGTGGAGAAAAAGGCCCAGAAGTCCATTGTCCAGTGTGCTCCTTCCTCATCCTCCAGCCTCAGCTCCAGCTGACGGGATCCTGTCTCTAAGGTTGGAGGGAGCAGCTAAGTGTGATCAGCTGTGAGACTCAGGCTCTGTTTCTCCCGGGTAGGAGCTACTCCAGACACACTGCTAGCCCTTCCTCTTCAAGTTCTGTCTGGGGGCCAGCTTCTTGGCTTTTCCCAACTGCTAACACTGTCTCCTTCTTCCCACCTCCAAGCCACCCTGCCCTTGGTTGGCCCTCAAGGTCTCCACAGCCCCATCCCAACTTCTCTAGCCTTCTCTCACCCTCTTCTCTATATCCCCCACCAGCCACATGAGGGGCTGTTGGCTGCTCCCTCCACGTGCCTCATAGTTTCACACAGCTTGTCCTTTGCCCATGCTATTTATTTCCACCTGGAAAGGCCCTTTTCTTAAGCCGTCTTTTCTGCCAATTGAAAGCCCCTCCTGCCGTCTTCTCCATGCTAGCTTTCCGGATTTCCCTGTCTGAATTTGTACTCTTTCTCTTTTCGAATTTTCACAGTACTAAAATGTAGCTTTTACTCTGCTTTAAATGATAAACTTTTGTATGTTTGTAGCAATTCCCCCATAGCCTCTAAGTAATGGAAATAATTGGAAATCTTATCCTGGACCTGGCGCTAACTCTGTGACTTAGGGGCAGCAAATTAAACTCTCTGAACTTGAGTTTCTTCATCTTTAAGGTAGGGATGATACTACTTATTTCTCTAGTTGTTCAATTTATTAGCAAAGATTATATAAACTAATATATGTAAAACACCCAGCACATGCCAGATATATACCAGGCATTCAAGAATCTTAATTGACCCTTCCTCAAAATACACATATATCTACACACACACACTACCTCCACTACCACCGCCACCATGAAGATGGTTCTAGGGTACAGGGATCATAGCATGTCCAAGCTGTAAGGTTCATTAACAGTCCATTGTATTAGTCATTGTTTTATATATAAGTAACCAGCACCTGGGTTAAGGGGGTCAGTTGCCCTAAGTTAGTGCAGTAATATAACTAACATTTATTGGTTTCCTACTATATGCTGGACATTGTACTTGGTGGTTCACAAGCATTAACTTGTTTGATCCAATGAATCCCCTATGAGGTTAGGTAATAACTTTTCATCATTCCCATTTTATAGAGTTGTGGGGGGAACTAAGGCTTAAAGAAGTTAAGTAGCTTGTCCAATATCTCACTTGGCTAATACACTAAAGAGCTAGAATTTGAACCCCAGAGCCTAATTCCAGAGCCCAGCTCTTAACCAGAAGCCAAAGTAAAACTGGATCCCAGATATCCTGCAGAGATTCTACGTTCTTTCCTGAATCCTCTCCAGTGTCTCAGGAAGGGCTGCAGGAATTCAGACAAAGCTCATGTCCCAATTCCTGTGCCAGAGCTATTTGCCCAGCTCGATCCAGTAGACCTGAACTGAACAGAAATTAAGTCCACCTGTTTGGATCCCTTGCCCTTCTGTCTCCCCTTTCAATAGCTAAAATAAGTTCCCCCAAGCGTTGGTTGCTTTCTGTGGGGAGTTCCAGTAATCTCTGCAGGAGAGGAAGCCTGGAAGGAGAGCTCCAACAATTTAGGTTGTTCTGAGGCACACCCTTAGGCCGGCCCAAGAGACAAGACCCTTAACTCTACCTTGGCTGACACAAAGCACACACCTCTCTTGCTGGTCACTTTGTATTGAACATGCTTGGGGTCTTAAGGCCTGTTGAATTGGATGGGTACCAGAAAGGACCATTCTTTGCTTTCTAGGTCAACCGATGTAGATTAAGGTAGAGCAGAGATGAGCAAACACAGCCTCCCAGTCCCAGCCCTGGAGCCTTTTATGCCCATACTCATTTTTTTTGGCATTTGGAAAGCAGGACCCCTAAAGCCCCAGGTGGCAAAGATGCAGGGCTAACCTAAGGCAATCCCACACAGCTGCCCCACCTGGCTGTGGCAAATTATTGCATCTAGGCAAGGGAGACTTCTGAGCACTCATGGGGAATTTATGCTCCAGGTCTCAGTTTATACTTAACCACACTCATGATCCCACCACCTAGACTTCTCTCAGATCTGCTCCTCTTGCATCCCTTCTAACAAGGCCATCGTCTACCCAGCACTGCACTGATAAACTTGAGTGCTTAGGAAGACTTGTTTTCCTTATTCCTGGGAGTCCATTAGTCACTAAGTCCTGTAGATTTCAGGAATATTTTTAATAGTTCTTTCAACTATCCCCATCCTCTTTATTCCCAGTGCCACTAATTCAGGTCCTTGCCTAACCTTACCCAGATTATTTCATAACTTCCTAACTAGCCTTCTTGCTTCCAACCTTATGTCCCTCCAATCCAGTCTCTGCCCAGTGGGCATTGGGATGCTCCAAGTCTAAACATTTTACTCCCCTGCTTAGGGAACTTGTCTAGGCTCTTTTGCATCATCTGAAAGGCCCTTCACAACCTCGAACCTTTCACTCTCCCTCCAAACTACATATGCCAGTCATACGAAGCCTAGGCAGCTTCCTGGGCAGACCCAACTGCACATCTGTACCTTTGAAGATGCCTTTCCCTCCACTGGATATGTCCTTCACTCCTGTGTTCATCTGACAAACTCTTACTCATCCTTCAAAACCCTGCCTAGGCTTCACCTTCCAGGTGGGAATGCTCACATGTGCCTCTGTGCCAACTTTATTCCTACAACATACCTCTACTAAGGCATTTACCGCTCCAAGTTACAATTATTGTTTATAGGAGAAGAATGAGAGTTGCCGGAAAGCAGGACCATGACTTATAGAAACTTTTCCCCCAGGTTCTAGCACAGGTCCTGTTACATCACAGGCACTAAATACACTTTGTTGATATTGATGATTTTCCTGAGTTGATCAAGCTGATTCTTCTCACAAAGCACAACCACCACAGGGAAGAAAAATTGTCCTCTTACTTAGAAAAAAATATTACTTGACATGTCTTAGAACTGTGAAACCTTTGAACAAGTATTTTATTCTTCTTTTGCAGTTATTTTTCTTTTTTATTGTGTGACTATGGTCGGGATTAGTTGCCTGAGTTTTATTCATTTCTAAACTCTGATCATTATCTTGGGGGGTGGGGTGAGATGAAACAACAGACAATACATTTAGCTTTTTTTTATTCCCAGAGACATATAGAGCAGCTTCCGAAGTAGTCTTAATATTGGGAAAGATGCTATTATCTGCATTTTATTAATTAATCCATACATCTACCCTTCATTCTTTCTTCTCTATGGCCTTCCTCACAGCAGTGGCACACAGTTCTGCTGTTGATAAATTGGCACAATGAATCTGGTGAGCCCACCTCTAACTTCCAGCAGTTAACAATTTATCACATGGCTATGATCTCAGGATTGAAGTCAGTTAAAATGATTAATACCATTTAATACCATCCAGAAGGAACATGCCAGAAATCTGTTTAAGGTCTTGTTATTCATGCCTTCATTTCCTTTGTGCATGTATTGTGATAAGCATAACCATCCTTTTTAGGCTACTGCTAATAACTACTTAAAATGATTAAGTTAACTAGTTATTTCCTGTAAGAAAATTGCTCTGTTGTCATTAACATGAAATTAACATGGCTCCCGTTTCATCTTCAGCTTAGCACACAGCCTTTTACCTCCCAGTTGCCTTAAATAAACAGAGAACCATCTCAAGAAGGTGACTCCTTCGTAAAAGATGAGCTCTGAAGAGGTAAGGAGGTAAGAAATTGTAGCTTTGCAGAGGACACTGCAATGGAGGCAGCTGCTGGGAGGGAATACCTGGCTTCTGCCTGGTAAGCACATCCCCCTGAGCTGCCATGGGGTTTGTGGGAGTATAACTGACATAATTAGCATAATTTTATTATTCTTGTGTGGCCTGACCAATGTGAATGGGATCTGTGACTCTTTAAATCTCCCAGTTCTCTGTACCAGTGGTTCTAAAATTTTCTCTCACCTGAACACACACATGACATTTATGTGATACATACTCCCAAGGGAATATGCAGCTTTTGAGAAAGACCCACAGATATCTTGTAGAGACATGAAGCACTATCAGTAATGACTGGTTATTGGGGGTTTCAGCACAATTAAGATTGGTCATTGCTACTTGAAGTGGAGTCTATGAACATGTGCATACAAGTTTTTGTTTAAGTACCTATTTTCAATTCTTTTGGATATATACCTAGGAGTAGAATTGCTGAGTCGTATGGTAATTTTATGTTTAACCTTTTGAGGAACTGCCGAACTGTTTTCTTACATTTCAAAATTGAGCATTACCTGTCCCAGGCACTGAGTTAAAGGGTTTGCAAGATAGAGCACTTGGACTGTGAACATCTAGAGATCAGAGGGGACCAGAGGTAGTGCAGGCAGATCTCTAGGGTCTATTCACATGGTGCTTCTCACTCACTCACTCTGAACTGTCTTGTGAGTGGCGCATCCAGGATGGGCTCACCTAAGAGCTTGTTAGAAATGTAGAACTGAGTGCCCCACACAGACCTACTGCATAAACATCTCTGGGGATGAGGCCCAGGAATATGTTTTCAAGAAGCAATTCAGGTGATTCTGATGATGTCTCAAATTCAAGAAGCTCTGAGATAGACTTCAGGGTAGCTGTACAGTCACCTTCTTTCCTCTCACATCAGAAAACTTATATACAACAAAGTGAGTGAGAGAGACACTGCTTTAGGGGTAGATTTGAGTTTGCTCTACTTTATATAAAATAAATCATTTGCAAAACTCCTCATTTTGAGCAAATTGTGTGCACCTTGCTTCACTTCAATGACAATACCAGAGCATTCTGGGCAGTTATGCATGGAGAGTCACCTCAGCCCCATGTCATGTCAGTAAGCTCTCAAATGGTCCCTGCAGAAATGATCTAGGGTCTTTTTTTTTCAGATTTCCTTTTTATTGAAATATAATTGACATACAATATCCTATTACTTTCAGGTGTACATCATAGTGATTTAATGTTAATATATATTAGGAAATAATCACCATGATAAGTCTAATTACCATCTGTCACCATACAAAGTTATTACAGTATTATTGACTATATTCCCTAGGCTATACATTATATCCCCCAAACTTCTTTATTTTATATCTGGAAGTTTGTGCCTCTTAATCCCCTTCACTTATTTCACCTTCCCCTTATCCTAACCTCTTCCCACTCTGGTGACCACGAATTTGTGTTCTGTAGCTATGAGTCTGTTTCTGTTTTGTTTTGTTTATTCATTTGTTTTGTTTTTTTAGATTCCACATGTAAGTAAAAACATACAATATTTGTCTTTTTCTGTTTGACATTTAATTTAACATAATGATTTCTAGGTCCACCCATGTTGTTACAAATGGCACAATTTCATTCGTTTTTATGATGGAGTGATATTTCATCGTATATGTAATACCACATCTTCTTTATCCATTCATTCATTGATGGACACTTAGATTGCTTCCATATCTTGTCTATTGTAAATAATGCCACAATGAAAATAGGAGTGCAGATATCTCTTTGAATTAGTGTTTTTGTTTCCTTCAGATAAATACCCAGAAGTGGAATTGCTGGATTGTATGGTCATTATATTCTAGGATATTCTTAATAATTACTGAGACTGTGCTCTTCCTCAGCACCCAGGCCAACCTGAAAGTATGATGACTGGTCTACGGTGGAGTCCACTGCTTTGGATTAACACTCTGTGACTCCCTGACAGCCAAAGGCAGTCTTGACGTGATATCTGGTGTTTGTGTTGAGCCTTTCAGGTTTCTGCTGGTCGAGAAATGGTAATGTGGTAGTGTGTTGAAAGACTATGCATTTTGTTGTCAGACAGACCAGGGTTCAGATCCTGGTTCTGACACTCAAATCTGAGTATGTTTCTTAATTCTCTAAGTCTTCAATCCCTTGCCTGAAAAATGGGTTAATAATACCTACTACATGGCATAATATTTGTCCAATAAGTATTGGTTCTTATTGTTATTAATCCTTTGCTAATGGTGCACGTGGGAGCTCTCCATGGTGCTTCTGCCTCCCCTCCCTCTTGTCCTTTCTTAATAATAATAATAAAGAGAAATACTTGGAAAGAGGAAGATGATCAAGGTGAGGTAGAGAGAACAAGAGAGACACAACTGTCATGGATTCCTAAAGACTGCTCGGACTACTTCAGCCCTCTGGTCTACTCCTGTTTCTAGATGTTTTGTATCTAAGTGCACTGTTTTGTGAACTCTTTAACTCAATGTCCGACACAGGGTAAGTGCTCCATAAAAAAATATAAGAAAACAGCCTGGCAGTTCCTCAAAAAGTTAAACATACAATTACCATATAACCCAGCAATTCCACTCTTAGGTATACATCCAAAATAATTAAAGGTGGGTACTCAAAAAGAAATCTGTACCTGCATATTTATAGCCACACTATTCATAATAGGCAAAAGGTGTAAACAACCCAATGTCCGTTAACAGATGAATGCATAAGCAAACTGTGGTCTATCCATATCATGGAATATCATTCAGTCATAAAGAGGAATAAAATATTGATACATGCTACAACAGGGATGAACACTGAAAACATTATATTAAGTGAAAGAAGCTGGCTGTCTGGACACAAAAGGTCATATACTCTATGATTCCATTTATATGAAATATTCAGAATAGGTAAGTCCACATCAGAAAGCAGATGGGTGGTAGCTAGGGGGTTGGGGGGAGGGGAGAATAGGGAGTAAATATTTAGTAAGTACAGGCTTTCCTTTTGGGGTGATGGAAGTGTTTTGAAACTAAATAAATGTGGTGTTTGCACAGCATTGTCAATGTACTAAAAGCCATGGAATTGTTCATTTTAATATGGTTATTTTAATATTACTAAGTTGAAAAATATATGTAAAATATATATGTATGCATATTTAAAGAACAAAAAAAGATGAAAGGTTGAGACTGCATGATTTATTCAGTTATTCCTGAAAAACAACCATTTAAAAAGATCTTGCTTCTGTTGCTTTCTATAACTAAAAATCCCTTGGCTTATGTGGGGAAGTCAGTGAAGGATGAGAGGCTCTTTAGCATGTACCCATGACCACAGATTTGACCTTGCTGGTCCAGGATTGCAGGTAAAATCAGGAACTATGAAAGTTGTTAACAGCTCAGCTGCTTCTAAAAGAGGTGAACATCTAAAACAGGGTCAGAGGAATGGTTTAATGCAGCCAAGAGAAAAATGTGAAGGAAAAGCATGTAGGTAAGCCCTCCTGAGAGACAGATCAGGAGCATAAAATTGGCAGTTCTTCTCCATGACACAATTTGGGATGATCTGAAGTCTCCTCCAGATTTCTGCCTCTCTCTTTATCTTAATTAGCAAAGCAAAGTCTTAGTCTCCTTCCCTAATGGATTATCCAGAAAATAGAAAACTAAGCTTTTGGGAGAGACTTAAAGTAAAAGAGTGAAGGAAAAGAGAGAAAAGGATGGCTTGAAGACCAAGAGGTATGTGAATCAAGCTTTCCCAATCCATTAATTCATTTACTCTCAAAAACAATTATATTCCTATTTTCATGTACTGTAAGGAATCAAAGATATATATGACAGACATTTCTGCCTTCAAAGAGTTTACCATCTGCTGTGGGGAGGTGGGGGGTGGGAATGTGGACACAAACAATCATTAAACAAACCATGGCAGTGCATGTAGACTGTATTGTGTACATGAATCACTTGGGAATATCGTTAAAATGCAGATTCTGATTCATTATATCTGGGGCGGGGTCTGAGATTCTGAATTTCTCAAAAGACTGAGGTGAAATCCATGCTGCTGGTGAGGACACCACTTGGAATGGAGCTAGAATGTCATAAACACAAAAACAAAATGATGATATAAAGCAGGTTTCAGCAAATGATGGCCTGTGAGCCACACACGGCTTGCTGCCTGTTTTTGTGTGGCTTAAGAACTAAGGATGGTTATACATATTTAAATGGTTAAATGGAAAAAAAGAAGCATGCTATCTCTTGACAACTAAAAATATATATAAAATTCAAATTTTAATGTCATAAGTAATACTTCAGCAGAACACGGGCACAGCCATTCCTTTACATATTGGCCGTGACTGCTTTCTTACTACAAAGGCAACATTGAGTAGTTGCAACTGAAATCATATGGCCTGCAAAACCTAAAATATTTACTCTTTGACCCTTTACATGAAGACTTTGTTTACCCCTGGTATAATATAATAAGGGATTTCAAGAGAGAAGGAGAGACCAGTTCCTGCTGGATTAATCAGGGGAGACCTCAAGAAGGAAGTGCATCTGAGTGGGTAGGATAGTGCATCTGAGTGAGAAGAAGTGCATCTGAGTGGGTTGGGTAGATAGACTAGTGGGTAAGGACCTGAACAGCAGTATTTAGGGAATAAAGAATTCCAGTAGGTACAAAGTCTCGGGAATGGGAAAAGCAGGGGATGTGATTGCAGATCTCAGTGTCAAAAGCATGAACAAACCAGGCCACTGTCAATGTGAAAGCATCCTTAAAACGTCCCTTTGAATGAGAAAGAGAAATGGTCTGACACAATGAAACCCCATTCCCAACTCTGGGAAGATGAAGCCAGCTGGGCAAGTGTATAAAGAACTATGTGTGTATCCGTGAGCAACAATGAAGCCCAGGCATAACACTGGAGTGAGAACTTGGGAACCAGTGTTCCTCAAAGTTGGGTAGTGACACTGCCCCCAATGGAGTGTTTGGGTATGTGTCAGCATGTTTTGGGTTGTCACAATAAGTTGGGAATATCTATTGACATTTGCTGCCCAGGGCCTAAAAGGAACTCTAGTGAGACACAGAGGACACAATTCTGGACAACAACAAATGGTTTCTTCTAAATGCCAGTAGCACTCCCATGAACCATTTCAGGCTGGAACTCTGCTGTGGTGTGGAATGGCCATGGATTGAGGAATGAAAAACTGGATGAAGGGAATGCCACCCACTTGGATATTGATGATTATGCTTGGCAATTAGACTGAAAGTCTTCTGTTTTTTCCCTCAGATTCCAAGGAGAGCCAGAATGCCAGGTAATGCACAAATCCAAAGGAAAATTATGGTTTAGGGGATATTTATTGTGTCCATGAAGGGTAAGATTTCGGTGGGGATGAAGTTATATCACTGTCATTTACTAAGAATCACTCTTTCAGCCTCAATATGCACAGTGGCTAGATTGTTGGCTTTAAAATCAGAAAGAGCTGTGTATGATTTTAGTTTTGCTTTTTCCTAGCTGGGTGACTCTTGGCAAGTTATTTAAATTTTCTCAACCTTAGTTTCCTGACCTGAAAAATGGGTATGGTGAAGGATTGATGTAAAGATTGATTGACATACTCTTTGGGGCAGGCTTAGCACAACATTAGGGCCCATAGTGGTGCCCAGCAAATATGTTTCCCTCTCTCTTTGCTTTGATGACCACAAACGGATTCTTTCTGCCAACAGTGTTGCTCTTATAGGCTGGTTGGCAAAATTAGGGGGGAACCAATTTTATCATGGCAATGACTGATGTAAGGCAGGGTTTCTTTATCTCAACACTATTGACAATTTGGGCTGAATAATTCTTTGTTTTGGGGCTGTACTCTGCTTTGGAGGATGTTTAGCAGCATCCTTGGCATCTACCTAGTAGTTGCTAGTAGCATCCCCCAGTCATGACAAGCAAAATTATCTCTAGACATTGCAAAATGTCCTCTGGGGGACCAAAATTGTGCATGGTTGAGAACCACTGGTTAAGGTGAGTGAAAAATAAGTTATAGCTGTTTCAGATGAAAGGAAAAACATGGATTGCTTTGTTTTTTTGTCGAAGCCAAAATTCTGACCATAAATCTCAAAACTCTGTGGCCTGTAAATACCACAACATATCCCATTTTCATTCATTGCTAGCCACTGTCCTCGGTCCTGGGGACAGATAGAAACAAGACATGGCCACTGTACTCTAGGCAAAGACAACCTGCTTTGCAGAGTACCATCTGGAAAAGAAAGTTCTTGAAACTCTTACCACCAAGCAGCCATTCATTTTCCAGGTAAGGCCTGTCATTAGGTCTCTGGAAAACATTTGGATGGGCAGATGAACTGATAAGATGGGAGCCTGGGTGGATTTTTGCTCCTGTTTAATCAGAAAGCTGGGCCCAGGCCCAGGTTGAATCCTCTGGCAAAATGAAAGTTCCCCTTGCCACTGTGAGTCTGGATTTGTCTCAGAGGACATGGTTTGGTGAACAAGACAGATTATGTGGGGTGTATTTATACAAGTGTCATGTACTCAGAGCTCAAGGCAGAAGGTGGGTTTTATAAATCAGCAAATAAGTAAAATAAATGCATTAGGCTAGATATTTCTGTTCCTTGTATAAGGGTGAAAGGGAATGGTGAAATACAGTTATTCAAGGGAATTATATAAACAGTGGATTCTCCCTTAAACCACCCAACCTCCACCCCCACCCACCCAACCATGTTCTCTACGAGAAAGTTCCATAATTTTGGCACTGGAAGCAGGAGCTTGTCTTCTTAACACCAATAATCAAAAGTAAAGAAATGGAAAACCAGAACACCCCCTTGATGAAGGCATGGAGAAGAAATCCAATGTTTAGAAAGGGCTTCTCTGTGCCACGTGCTTGATGCATACATCATCTTATTTAATTCACACAAAAATCCTGCAGGTCAATTATTTCCAAACTTCTCTGCTTACAAGAACCATCAATTATGCTTATTACAAATCCAGATTTGAGTCCTACTCTCAGACCTTCTGAATCTGACTTTCTGGGGAAAAAGGAAAATCTGCATTTTTAACTATCACCTCAGGGGTTTCTAATGATCAAGTGTTTCCAGTGATCAGGCTAGTTTGGAAAGCACTGCAGTAAGCCGTAATTTATTATCCCTAGTTATAGACATGGAAACTGGGCTTTTCCTGATGTCTAATTCTAAATCATTTTCATGGCTTCGCACTGCTTCCTTAGAAATGACAGGTCCAATCAAGATTCAAAGAAGATGGCCTTAAAATTTGTCACTGTTTTGCATATCAGCTCCTTAGAGCTTTGAGAGCCAGTGTGGTAGAGGGGACAGAGCCTGTGACTGGAGTCCAAGGACTCAAGCCCCAGCCCTGCAGTTTATTAGTTCTGTGACCTTGGGTGAGTGACTAAAGTTCTCCTGGTCACAGTTGTTTCATCTGTAAAATGGTGATAAAAAATAATACTTGCTCCAACTGCCTCCAGGTTCATTGTGTGGATTGAATGAGATAATGGATGTGAAAGAGTTTTGCAAATGGCAGAGCGGTCTGTAAGGTCTTAACATTACAGAATCCTGATTAGATCAATGCCCAATTATCCACATAACCAGTTCCTGTTTTGTGCAAAGCTTTTGTAAAGTTCTGAACTTTCCTTCTTACCTTTGGATCATTTCCCATTGTGTGGTCAGTATGAGAAAAAGGAACTCATACTTATTGACAGATTAAATAAAGCATGCTTGATGCTTCCCATCGAAGGCTATTACTCAACACGGGAAACCCCAGGGTAGCCATTTGCAGCAACATGGATAGGTCTAGAGATTGTCATACTGAGTGAAGTAAGTCAGACAGAGAATGACAAATATATGATATTGCTTGCATGTGGAATCTAAAAAACATGGTATAAATGAATTTATCTACAAAACAGAAATAGAGTCACAGATGTAGAAAACAAACCTTCGGTTACCAGTGAGTGGGGGGAAGGGATAAACTGGGAGATTGGGACTGACATATACACCCTACTATATATAAAATAGATAACTAATAAGGACCTTCTGTATAGCACAGGGAACTATACTCAATACTCTGTAATAGCCTATATGGGAAAAGAATCTAAAAAAGAGTGGATATATGTATATGTGTAGCTGATTCACTTTGCTGTACACCTGAAACTAACACAGCATTGTAAATCAACTATACTCCAATAAAAATTAAAAAAAAAAAAAAAAAAGAAACCTCAGGGTAGGCCACCCTCCAAAGCCAGCTGTGCCTGGTTCTGAAACTCCTGACATTTGACAGCAAAAGCTCCACTGGATTAATCTGGATAACTAAATATTAACCAGGCCTCTGCTTTAGCAAGGATAATAGAGAGTTGCCCGCATCCTCTAGTGGCTGAGGCTGTCAGTGCTGAGGCTGTCAGTGAACCTTCAGACACTTAGACTTTTGTCCCCACTGTTGCAGGAAGAACAATGCCCCCCGCCCAGCGATGTTCATGTCTGATCTCTAGAATCTGATCTGTTACCTTACATGGAAAAATGAAGTTTGCAGATGTGATTAAGTTAAAGATCTTGAGATAGAGAGATTATCCTGGATTATCCCAGCGAACTCAATTAAATCACAAAGGTCCTTGTTAGTGAAAGAGGGAGGCAGAGAGGGGAATAGAGAAGGATATGTGATGTTGGGGGCACAAATTGTAGTCATCCAGTGTGAGAAACACTCAACAGGCCACTGCTGGCTTTAAAGACAGATCCTCCCCTAGAGCCTCCAGAGGGAACACAGCCCTATCGAAATCTGAATTTTAGCCCAGTGAATCCGTTTGGGACTTCTGACCTCCAGAATGGTAGATAATAAATGCACATTGTTTAAAGCCACTAAGTTTGTGGTCATGTGTTAGAACAGCCATAGGAAACAAATGCATGCTCTTTCTCAGTGGTTATCAGTGGAGTGCTGTTGGCAAGTTAGTGAAGGCTGGTCCTGAGCATTGCAGGGCACCTAGCATCCTGCAGGCAGTTAATGCCAGCTTCCCTCCCAAGTCATTGTGACCACCCAAAACAAACCCATGCATTCCCAAATGCTCCATGGCAGGGTGGCATTGCCTGGGTTGAAAACGTCAATGTATATAGCTGAGGCATCTGGGGAGGAAAGGTGCATGTGGGAGCGGGCTTCAGAAAAGCAGAATTAAAAAAAATACATTTAAAGCTCAACAATCCTCATTAACACTGTTGGTTCAGCACTCTGCTGAAGACTCTACTTCATGCCTACATGCCCCCTGCACATCAGGGCTCACCACCTGGTTGAGAGTAGGTGCTCTATAAGTGTTTCTGAAGAAAATAAATGGGTTATTTGATTAATTATTTCTCAGGCCTCCAAGAAGGATTTATTGTGCCTTAAAAATACTAAAAAGTGTAAGCCAAAAATAATGAAATAAAATCTCATTAAAAGGAGCAGAGAAAGAGATGTCCAGGCACCTGGGGTGGGAGGTAGGAAGGATGGGGTGTGGAGGTTCTGTTTCTGAGCACCGTCTTTGGCCCTGAATTCCTGAGTGCAAAAGTTAGACAGACAACAGCCACTTAGACTTCCTTTTAGGTCTCACGTTCAGGTCGAAGGCGAATCACAGGGGGTGTCAGGAGTGACACCTTGTTTACCAGCTATGGAGCATGAAAACCCAAATGCTAGAAATGCAAATATATGTTTGATTTCCAGAAACTTTCCTTACAATTAGGGGAGAGATGGTTGGAAAATGCATCCAGCTTGATAAGAGATAGCCAGAGGCATGCTGATATGAGCGGTTTATTAAATCATTAAGATTTCTGGAGGCTACGGATGCCAGGGAAGATGGCATGAAGAGTAGGAGTTGCAGTCTGTGAATCGTTGGAGACACTCTGAGTGTCGGTGCAAGACAGGAGGAAAGGCCTGGATGGGGTGGTGGGGGAGGCCTGGGGTGTCACTGCGTTTTCCAGGCAAAGAGAACGAACCAACCCATGTCTAATGTGTTGCTTCCTGCCTCTGCAAAGCTGCCAGGTACAGCCTCTCTGTGTTATTGATGCTAATGACCCACCTAATGGCCCTGCAAGAAGGATTTTAAATCTGCAAATGACAGCTTTTGCAGGCACCACAAATCACCAAGCCTTGTAATCAAACACAGAGGGGCCCAGATCATTGAAGGGCTTGGGAAAATGGGTGATAAAATGCAGTTTAATGTGGACAAATGTGGAATAATATGTCTTGGAACAAACAATCAGAAGGAGGAATGGCTGCTAAATGAATTGGTTTGCATTACACTGACTAGGGAATAGAAATGGCCCTGAGCAGCATCCAAAGAGATGACAGAGGGGAAGGCTGGAGAGGCCAGTCTCCTTTGATGGAAAAGAACCCCAGAAAAGTCAAAGGGAGGAGAATGACCAGGTTAATGCCTGCCTTACAGGCACCTGATGATCCACAAAGACAAATGACAATGGCCTGCCGACCCTTCTATGAGTTAAGTCCTGGCCTCACTGCAGCTTCTCAGGCTCCTTTGCCAGCTCCTCTGGACAACCTCTAAACATTGAGGTGCCCCATGCTTTGGGGTATCTCAGGGCTTGGACCTTGGCCTTCTCTTCTCCTGTCTCACTGTCTCTCCAGAGAATCTCAATCAGTTCTTTGGCTTTAAGTATCATCTATAATCTGTTGAAACTCAAAGTTAAATCTTCAATTAACCTTTCTCTCAAACTCTAGGTCAGTGGGTCTCAAAGTTTCCTACACACTGGAATAACCCGGGGGATATTTTCAAAAATCCCAACATGCAGACCACACCCTAGACCAATTAGTCAGAATCTCTAAGGGTGGGATTCAGGCATCACTTTTAACTCTACAGGTGATTCCAATGTACAGACAAGCTTGAGAACCACTACTCTTGACTTCTTTACTCAATTGCCTACTTCACTTCTCCACTGGGATATATAATTGGTGTCTCACAGCCTCTTCAATAAGTGATGCTGGGAAAACTGGACAGCTACATGTAAAAGAATGAAATTAAAACACTCCCTAACACCATACACAAAAATAAACTCAAAATGCATTAAAGACTTAAATGTAAGGCCAGACACTATAAAACTCTTAGAGGAAAACATAGGCAGAACACCCTATGACATAAATCACAGCAAGATCCTTTTTGACCCGCCTCCTAGAGAAATGGAAATAAAAACAAAAATAAACAAATGGGATCTAATGAAACTTAAAAGCTTTTGCACGACAAAGGAAACGATAAACAAGATGAAAAGACAAACTTCAGAATGGGAGAAAATATTTGCAAATGAAGCAACGGACAAAGGATTAATCTCCCAAATTTACAAACAGCTCCTGCAGCTCAATATCAAAAAAAAAAACAAAAAACAAAAAACCCAATCCAAAAATCAGCAGAAGACCTAAATAGACATTTCTCCAAAGAAGATATACCAACAAAGAAGATTGCCAACAAACACATGAAAGAATGCTCAACATCACTAATCATTAGAGAAATGCAAATCAAAACTACAATGAGGTATCACCTCACACTGGTCAGAGTGGCCATCATCAAAAAATCTAGAAACAATAAATGCTGGAGAGGATGTGGAGAAAAGGTAACCCTCTTGCACTGTTGGTGGGAATGCAAATTGATACAGCTACTATGGAGAACAGTATGGAGGTTCCTTAAAAAACTAAAAATAGAACTACCATATGACCCAGCAATCCCACTACTGGGCATATACCCTGAGAAAACCATAATTCAAAAAGACACATGCATAATAAAAACCTGCTGTATAAAAAATAAAAAAATAAAATAAAATTCAAAAAAATAAAAATGACACATGCACCCTAATGTTCGTTGCAGCACTATTTACAATAGCCAGGACATGGAAGCAATCTAAGTGTCCATCGATAGATGAATGGATAAGGAAGATGTGGCACATATATACAATGGAATATTTCTCAGTCATAAAAGAAACAAAATTGAGTTATTTGTAGTGAAATGGATGGACCTAGAGTCTGTCATACAGAGTGAAGTAAGTCAGAAAGAGAAAAACAAATACCGTATGCTAACACATGTATATGGAATCTAAAAACAAAACAAAACAGGTCATGAAGAACCTAGGGGCAGGATGGGAATAAAGACAGAGACCTACTAGAGAATGGACTTGAGGACATTGGGAGGGGGAAGGGTAAGCTGGGACAAAGTGAGACAGTGACATGGACATATATATACACTATCAAACGTAAAATAGCTAATGGGAAGCAGCCACATAGCACAGGGAGATCAGCTCAGTGTTTTGTGACTACCTAGAGGGGTGGGATAGGGAGAGTGGGAGGGAGATGCAAGAGGGAGGGGATATGGGGATATATGAATACATATAGCTGATTCACTTTGTTATACAGCAGAAACTAACACAACAATGTAAAGCAATTATACTCCAATAAAGATGTTAAAAAAAATTGGTGTCTCAAATTTAACATGACCGAACACAATTATTACCCCCACGCCATGCCTTGTCCTCTGCAGTCCTCCCCATCCACTGATTGCTCAAGCCCCCAATCTAAACTTTATTCTTGTTGTTGCTCTTTCTCTGAGTACCTATATCTAAGCCACCAGCAAATTCTTCAACACTAACTTTAAAACAACATCCTCCCACCATCTAGTCTAACCTGGACCATTGCATGTCTGCTTATGTTTGGCTTCTCTCTATTTTCCCTCTGGTATCCAAAGTGATCTTAAAATTAAAACCAGGAAATGTCATACTCTGCTTAGGAACCGTTGATGGCTTCCATTCCATGTAGAATAAAATCCAAGCTAATTAGCCTGACTTTTGAAGCCCTCCATGACCTTTTCCATCCTATCTTTATAACTTCATTTTGTATCTTTCCTCCCTTATCCATCAGGCCTAGACACTTTGACCTCAAACATCAAGCTCATTCCCATCTTTGGAATCTTGCACCAACTGTTTCATCCACATAGAATGTACTTTTCTTGATCTTCACATGGCTTACTTGGTCTCATGGTTTATAGACACTTAGCTCTGTGGCCTATACCAGTGGTTTTCAGACCCTTGTCTAGGGTCTATTTCAATTTTATTGTGAGGATTAAATGTGTAAAAAGTCCTACCTGATCTGGACCTCCCATTCCTCTCTGAGCTTATATTCTATGATTTCCTTCCACTGCATACTCCTCTCCAGCTGCATTGACTTCCTGGCTATTCTTCAAATTCATCAGACAAGTGCCCACCTCAGGAACTTTGCACCAGCTCTTCCCTTTGTTCCAACATGTCTCCTTCAGATACCCAGTTGTCTCACCACTTCAAGGGTTGGCTTGCATGTTTCCTCCTCCATGAGGTCTGTCTTGACTACACTAATTAGTTCTGTGCCCTCCTCCAGCCACTCCTGAGACCACCTGCTTTTCTTTTTCTCACTGATGTGTCCCTGGCAACTATAAGAAAGCCTGGCACATAGTAGTCACACCATAAATATCTACTGAATGAATGAATAATTAAATGAATGAATATATACAGGAATGAAATAATTCATTGACTGCAATAAAGTTAGCTATTATTGTTGTAAACTTGATACCCTCAGTTTTCTTCATCCTGGGATTATGAACAATTTTAATGCCCCAATTTTACTACTTACACCCCTGCACAGTGGCAGGACCTCAACCCCCTCCCCTGCCACTCTGATGTCTTCTGCAGTCATTTATAAGACCAAAAAGGGGTCTGGCTGACCAGTCTTCTCCAGCTCCAGGCTTGCGGTGGTATCAGATACTTGAAGTCATGAGGAGCCCTCCATGGGATGCTGCTTCCCTGCCTCCCACCTGACCCAGCAGGCGGCCCTGCTGCTGCTTTCTCATTTCCCTACCAGCACAACAGATGTTGCTACTGCTGGTCCATAATTGGCTCTGACTACTGTTGTTGTGTTCTCCTAAGAATGGGAAAACACATTCCCCTCCTCTACCCTCTGTTGCCAAGGCTCACCTGGACCCTGAAGTAAAACACCTTGTGCTCCAAGCTTTTCAAAGTTGCATGACAATATGGTGCCTTTCAGTTTTTACTTAGGACTTAGGACGAACACCTGACAGACACGAACCTGCTCTCTGTTGTCACCTTTCCTTTGGTCTTTGCTCCAGGCTTCCTTGGAACCTTCCTCTTCCTTCAATCAGAGATGGGTGCAGCTGCCAGGGCTCCCAATTCATGTGAGTATCTATCTGCCAGCAGGTGTCTGCTGACCTCACACCCAACCTTCACTTAGTTTCAGCCAAGACATCTCTCCAGAGCATCAAGAACAGAACTAGTCATCATTAAAAATAAAATTTAAAATAGCCTTATAGAAGAACCCAATGTCTTAATTACTATATGTTGGTAAACTGCTCTCCCCACTGAAGGTCCAGTTCTGCATGAAAGTGATACTTTCTCATCCCAACCGTTTGCCCATGGTAACAGGATATCACTGATCTTTTTAAAATGACTTCTATTAAATGAAAACTCATCCCCAGATGGGTATACCAGTTTCATCTGCACATGGGATTCAATCTCTTCATTTAGATGTTATTTTGGCGGTATTTATAGGCTGGTGGTTGCAGGGTAAAGAGGGGTGACTATTATCAGTATTAATTACAATCACTTGTGTTTGTCTAGTGCTTTATGCTGTTTAATGCTTCCACAGCTGTTTCCTCATTTGACTCTTGCAAAATCCCTATGAGGCAGCCATTGGAGTTGAGGTCAATGAAACCCAGGAAGGCATGCAATGTACCACCCTTCCTTCTTTGCCAGGACCCAGAGCCAGTTTGCATCAAGGCTGTGGTTAGAAACCTGACCTTTGGGTGGTAGGCCTGCAGGCTCTGCCTGCCTAACCAGCAGGGTGTCATTGGGGAAACTGGCAAAGGCCCCTGTTCAGGGAGTACTCTTAGCTGGGTCACTGTGGTGGTCTCTTAACAGGTCCCCAGCTTCTGTCCTTCCCCTGCTTCCATCTGTTCTCAACGCAGCAGCCAAAATGAGCATTTTCAGTCCTATTTCATAATATGTGACAGTAACACTCAAAACCATCCCACAGCTCCCTACTTCACTCTGAGCGAGAGCAGAACTCTTGGCAATGGTCAACAAGGCCCCACCATAGTCTCGTCTTATGGTCACCTCTGCTTGCTCACACTCCTGTTATGTTGGCCTCCTTGATGTTCTTCAACTGTGGCACACTCCACCTCAAGGCCTCCACTGCATCTGCTTCCTCCGCCTGACACACTCATCACCCATCTCTGCTTCGCTCACCTCGTGGCTCCAAACTTTGCTCACATCTCCCCTTCTCCATGCTGCCTGCCCCAATTTCTCTAGACCTCCTTTGTCTGCCCACCCGCCTCCTTCCTCCCTCATCCTTCTCGCCCTGCTCTATGTATTACTTTCTCTCTAGCACTTACCATCTTCCAATATACTACATGTGTTAGTTTTCCCAGGCTGCCATACAAATTACCACAAACTGGTAGCTTAAAACAACAATAATTTATCGCAGCAATATTTTTTTTTGGATCTGTCTCTTAAAGTAAAGGAAATAAAAGCAAAAATAGACAAATGGTACCTAATTACACTTAAAGCTTTTGCACAGCTTTGCTGTGCAAAACCATTGACAAAACAAAAACACAACCTACTGAAAGGGAGAATTTATTTGCAAATGATATGGCCAATAAGGGATTATATCCAACATGTATAAACAGCTTGTACAACTCAACATCAAAAAAACAACCTAATTAAAAAATGGCAGAAGAACTGAGTAGACATTTTTCCAAAGAGGAAATGCATATGGCCAACAGGCACATGAAAAGATGCTCAACATCGTTAATCACCAGGGAAATGCAAATCAAACCACAATGAGATACCACCTCACATGTGTCAGAATGGCTATTATCAGAAAGAGCACAAATAGCAAATGTTGTTGAGGATGTGGAGAAAAGGGAACCCTCATACACTATTGGTGGGAATGTAAACTGGTGCAGCCACTGTGGAAAGCAGTATGGAGGTTTCTCAAAAACTAAAAAATAGAACAACCATATGGTCCAGCAATTCCACTCCTGGGTGTATATCAAAACAAAACAAAAAAATCCACTAATGGGAAAGGATACACATATCCCAATGTTCATAACAGCATTATTTACAATTTCCAAGATATGGGGCAACCTAAGTGTCCATCATCAGATGAATGGATAAAGAAAATGTGGTATATATATATATATATATATACAGTGGAACACTACTCAGCCACGAAAAAGAATGAAAATTTGCCATTTGCAGCAGCATGGATGGACTTGGAGGACATTATACTAAGTGAAATAAGTCAGATAAAGACAAACACTGTATGATATCACTTATATGTGAAGTCTAAAACATACAACAGACTATTGAATATAACAAAAAAAGAAGCAGACTCACAGATATAGAGAAAAGCTAGTGGTTACCAGTGGGGAAAGGGAAGGGGGAGGGACAATATGGGGATAGGAAGTTAAGGAATACAAAATACTAGGCATAAAATAAGCTACCAGAATATATTGTACAACATGGGGAATATAGCCAATATTTTGTAATAACTATAAATGTAGTATAACCTTTAAAAATTTTGAATCACTATATTGTACACCCATAACATATATAATATTGTACAGCAACTGTATTCCAATTAAAAAAACACCAACATTTATTTCTTCACAGATCTGGAGGTTAGAAGTCCAAAATCCAGCTGTTGGCAGGCTTGATTCCTTCTGGTGGTTTTGAGGAAGAATCTGCCCCATGCCTCCCTCCTAGCTTCTGGTGGCTGCCAGCAATCTTCGGCATTACTTGGCTTGTGGCAGCATAATTCCAGTCTCTGCCTCTGTCTTCATGTGGCTGTCTTCTGCTTGTGTGTGTTCAAATTTCTTATAAGGACACCAGTCATTGGATGAAGGCTCACCCTAATGATATCATCTTAACTTGATTGATTAAATCTGCAAAGATTTTGTTTCTAAATAAGGTCATATTCATAGGTACTGGGGGTTAGATCTTGAACATAACTTTTTGGAATTCAACCTATAATAATAATTAAACCTTTTAAATGTTTCTTGTTTATTGTCTGTTTCCGTAAGCTCTGTGAAGACTGGGACCTTCATTATTTGCACTGGTTGAATCCTAAGATACTTAACAAATGTCAGCTTCCTTCCCTCAAGTTCTTCATCTTTTAAATATTATTTATATCCCCAAAAGAAATTTTCATAATAACTAATTCTCAGTTATCCACCCATATTTGGGAACTGGCCAAGAAAGGTAATTCCACGGTTATTTTTCTAATGTATTGCCAAAAGAATCCTACTTTGACAAATTGGGCATTCTATCAAAGTTTCTACCTTATATTCAAATTTCACTTACATAGAGGCAGCCACAGACTGCTGAAGGCTGTATGACAAGAGATAGAGTTTTTAGATGTGGTGTCTCCATTCAGAACCCCTTCTTTCTGCAGAGCTTGCAGTCACTGTGCTCACCCCCACCGTGCTCACCCCCACTGTGCTCACCACCTGTCCTGCCATAGTTTTGTCCTCAGCTTAGTACCTCTCTCAGATGATCTTTCTCAGAATTTGCCAACGAGTCTGGTGAATCAGACTCCTATCATCTAAGAGCCCAAAGGGATCCTGGAAATCATTCATTTATTCACTCACCTAGTAATATATTTCTTGAGCACCTACTATGTGCCAGGCATTATGAGCTTCCCTTTCTATCCCCTTAAAATCTCACAACACCCTGTAAGGTGGGCATTATGTTCCTTGGCATCATAGAGGGCACAGAGGCAGAGAGCTTAAGGGAATCACTGTGATGACTCATCTGGTAATTGGTAGATCCAGGTTCAAACCAGGATGCTCAGGTTCTAAACCCTTTGAATGACACTGCCTTGAAACCCAGCTCCTTATCATTCAGCTTGAAGAGGAGAAAAGCAGAAATTACTCTGCCTCTTCTTTTAGATCACTCTCACCCGCTTCTTGGGGGAACACTAAATAGCCTATAAAGAGCTGGTGACACTTAGTTCTCATTCCCAAGTTAGTAAATAATTTTGTTACTAGTTTGGTTTTCTTTACAGGGCACCCTTCTCTCCATGGACACATTTCATTTCCATACAGGTAGAGCAGGTGCCATGTGTCATTGGCTTCACTTGTGCCCCCAGAGTCCCTCTCCATCCTTCTCCACTCTGCCTGGGGAGCCCAACTTGTGCACTGCACTAATTTGTGCCTCACATGCCCTCTGGCTATCCTGGGGTTCTGCCAATGGCATCCCTGGAAGGAAATCAGGTCCTCATGTCCCTGCTTCCTGCCCTGTGAAGTTGTCTTGGCTGGCGGTGTCCCAAAGGTCACTGCCTCTCTCAGAGCTGCCAACCTTACAAGAATTTCTCTCCTTCTAGCTTCTGGTAACTTCTCCCTCCCTTTGTCCCTTTGTGCCTCAGGGTAGTAACAAATAGGGTGTTTTATCCCTAGGTTAGTGTATTATTCCATGAGGCTCCCTCATATTCATGCCTTTATGAATGGCCCTTTTATAATACACTTTCCTAAAATAATCCAATTTTGAGTGTGCCATATGTATCCAACTGGGAATTTTTTGTGTACAAATTACTGTGTCCATTTGATAGAAAAGAAGACAGAGGCTTATGTGGAGAAAGTAGCTGACTAGGGGCTGGAAGTAAGTCTCCAGCTTAGTGCTCTGAGGGCAAAGAAGAATGTACAATTGGCCTGAGAAAAACCTCTGGTAGGATACCCTGTTTATAGTAGGCGATCAATTAATGTTGGCTGATGACAAATAAGTTTTCTTTGGATATTAGTTATAATGATTATGTTCTAAATAACTAAACATAGGAAGTCAGCCTATTTGGAATGTCATTATCATGGAAAGAAAACTGGGAATGCCCTTAGTAGAGCTGAGTTTAAATATTAGCCTATGGTGAGCAAGCCCCTTAGACCCTACAGTGTCACCTTCCTCATCTGTAAAACTGAGACAAGTCTTCATTCTCCAGTACTGTAGCCAGGATTAAATGAGAGGATAATTTTAGCAATAGCCCCTGAGCCATTTTCTGAGCACCCCATGCTTATTGTCGTTCACGATACCATTTCTTCAGCATTCCCTTCACAGTCCTACCTTAGTGTGGTGTGAGTTGAACAGGAGTAGTGGGGTGGCAAAGAATGAGCTCCTGAGTTAACACGTAGGAAACTGGGCTTTCTGCCACTGAAAGATGCAAATCTTCATGGCGACCTAATTAAAGTTTTAAACATTCAATTTGGAGAGTTAGCAAGCTAGGCTCCTTCCAGGAGGAATAAGAAGTCAGTGTAATGACCTAACTGATCCTGGACAGCTTTCTATCTCAAAGAGTTGGAGTGGGTTTATCAGCCTTTTTCAGGGATCCAGGGTTCCTGGGTACAGTCTTGGGTAAAGAAGGGTGTCCTGAGGAGTCACACTGATGTCATGGCCCAACAGTGGTTGCCATGACTAGAGGACATGCTTTTTGAGAAGGAAGGTCATGAAGTATGGTTCTCACTAAGGGAAAAATGACTTATCTTTCAACTGTTGCTATGGAAGTTTTTGGAGTGTAGAATAAAGAACATCCTTCTAAAACCATCCATGTATCCTTCCATCCTTCCATCCATTCATCCGTTCATCCATTTGCCCATCCATCCATCCATCCATCCATTCATCCATCCATCCATTTACCTCTCTGTTAATCCATCCGACATATACTGAGCACTTACTCCTGTCAAACATAGGAGATACAACATTAAATATGGCACAATTAGTATTCAGTCAACTAAAACAATGCTTACAAACTCAAGGCTCAAAGTCAGAAGACCTGTGTTTGAGTGTTTATTCTGTGATTTAAATGGCCATGTGGTCTTGGGCAAGTCATTTCTCTGTAGACCAATTTTATCATCCATAAACTAATGTAGCTAGACTAGAGGAATTCTCTCTGAGGTTTCTTCCAGGTCAGACATGGTGAGATTCTATATTCAGGCAAATTCAGTGTAAAATAAGCTCATTGCACAATTGCAGATACTGCAATAATATAGTAAGTGGTCTCCTCTGTATACTTAGCCCCTCTAATCTACTTCCAATAATGTAAGCAGAGTGGGTCTTTCCAAAGAAAATATATCTTGTTTCTCTTTTCATTTGTCTTCTAAGGGTGGATTCTTATTCCTCTTAGGCTGAAGATCAACATGCTTAAAGGGGTCTTTGTGTCCTTTTCTAACTCTTCACTTCATTTTACATCAAGCCTTGACTTGCTTTCTTTGCCCCTTAAACTCTGTTCCTTTTATTACAAGGCCTCTGTCTGAACCACTTGTCTTTTCCCCATCCTTTGTCCAGGGAGAATCACTCATCTTTCAGAGAGCAGCTTACCCACCATTTCTTCAGGGATACCTTCTCTCACCTCCTAGGCAAGACCTGGCTCCTTTTTTGTATATACACATAGAACCATGTTTCTTCCTTTAGAGCACAAACCCTACCCTTATCCTAAGCTTTAATAAAAGGGTCTTTGGTTTAATCTTTGGCTCCCCTACCAGCCTCTCAGTCTCATGAGAGCAGGAACAGTCGTTGGGAGCATGAGTCTGGAAGTCAGACAGGGGTGATTACAGTCATGGTTCCAGCTTTGGACAAGCCACTTTGCTCTAGGCCTCAACTTCCTCATCTATGAAGACAATGGTATGTTTATCACTGGGTTGTTGGAAAGAGGAAAATGGATTTATGAAGGCCAAGAGCTTAATACAAGGCCTGGCATGTACTCGGTGCTCCATACATGGAAGTTGTTACCAATGAGATCAGTTCTCCCTTTGCTGTGATTTTCGCTCACTTCCGGATCCATCTGGTCTGCATTTGATTCCATTTGTCAGAAGTGGGTTCCTGTGGGAATTGTTCCCCTTCACAGTCGCAAAACTTGACTCCTCCCCTATCTCCATAGCACACTAAGTCCATCAGCTACCAGCGTTGGCTTTCCTTTCAAAATATATCCAGAATCCAACTGCTTCTCTACCCTTCTGATGCTAACACTCTCATCTAAGGTGCTGGTAGCTCTCACTCAGATGATTGCATTGGTCTCCTGACTGGTCTCCATGCCTCTGCCTTTATCCTCTAGTCTTTTCCTGGTACAATAGTCAGAAGACGTGTGATAAAGTCTAAATTGGATCATGCTATTCCTCTGCTGAAAGACTTCTGATGGTCCCCATCACACTTAGAATGAAAGCCAAATCCTGCCCTTCAAAACCTTCCTGATCAGCCTCAGCCAACTTTTCTGATCCTATCCACTCCTCTGACACAGAGCTTCCTGCTAGAGTGGCCTCTGTGTCACATGCTGGAAGCATCTCCATCTGGAAATCTGCAATCTGGCCTCCCCATCTCCTTTAGGTCTTTGTTCAAAGGTCACATTCTCAATAAAGGCTTCCCACACCACCTTGTTTAATACTGTGATCCCAACCCCACAATGGGCACTTTTTCCTATTATCCATCTCCTGTTTTATTTTCCCCACAGCACTTGACATCATTTGATGTACTATACATTTTACATATTTATCTATTGTTTGTTTTTTCCATTGTGAGTTCCGTTATGAAGGAGTTTTTATTCTTTTTCTCCCCCATGTTGTAGCCTCGGTGCATAGATCTTTATAGAAGAAACATGCTAGGTGCTTAATAAATATTTATTGGATGAATGTATGAATGACTGAGTTGTCACCTCAGTTCTTGGGGTATGGATGCCTTTCTGTGCAAACTCAGAAACTGTCCTGGATTTTATGCTTGGTGTGAATCAGGCTCCCTGAACCTCTTCTTTATAGGGAGACTCTACTACAATTAAGTTTCCAAATTCCCTGAGTTGCAGAGTCAATCCCAGATGTTAGATGTCCCTGACACCCAGGTCTAACTTCAGGCACTGTGACACATTTTCACAAGAGTGAAGAATGAGTCAGATTTTGATATGGTATAAATATTTGGCTACTTACCTCCTCCTGAAAGTGAATTAGTTCTCTCAGGTCACCAGAAATATCTCTCAGTTCCCTGAAGCAGAAACACACTTACTGATGTACATAAATAGCCAAGACAGAAAGAAGAAGCAGTCTTATGCTCACCACCTTGGTCACCAGGCATTATGCTTACTGGACAGAGAAAGAAAATTGATGAATATACATACTTGTTTCTCATGTTCCTAGCCTTAACCAGAAAAATGGAATCCCTTTTGGAAGACTGGCTGGCCAAATTTTGGGCTGTACCTTCTTTCTGTTTTGGAAAATAGTGGTTTAGTTTTTAAAGGAAAAGTCGAGGCAGCTCTGAGGAAGAAAGTGGTCAATGGTGGTGGTGCTCAGAAGAACTCATCAGGCTTATTCATGTTGGGACATGTGTTTGTCAAAGGATGAGCACCGGGGAGATTCATGACAAAGGCATTTGGTGGGGTAAGACATTTATAGATATATGTATGGCAGGACATCAACCCAGGAAAGATCTGGGAGTGGAGATGAGCAGAAGATGGCACTAAAAGTAGTGAAAGATCCCTGAAGACATGATCACTTCTTGCTGCTTCAGTGATCATAATTGGTCTCCAGTAACTATTTCGACCAGATTCTACTGAAGACCAGTATATTATCTGAGTGGTCCTCTGGGGGGCCTAGATGGGAGGGAGGGGGAACAGGGAGGGAAAGAGAATTCTGATGCCTCTATTGTGGCATGGCACTGGAGTGGGGAGGGCACAGGTGCAGATGGTAGAGTATTGACTTGCTGGTCTGATGGCCATCTGTGGGACATATGGAAGGAGAGGGTGTTAAAAACATGGAATTTCACAGAACTTCCAATATTGATATGCAACTTGTGATATGTTGTGGTTATATAAATTTGTTGTTGTTAGGAAGACCACAAAACAGAAAATGATGACTGTCTGTAGAGAAATATTTTCCCCAGAGGTATTGAAAATGGGGGCTCTTATCAGATGAAGTATCAATATGCTATCAAAAACAGTAACTTGGATTCTAAGGACTGAAGCCCATTCATTCACTCACTCATCTATTCATTTATTTATTTATTCATGTATCCATTCATTCACTTATTCACTCACCCAACAAATATGTTTTGAGTACCTACTATGTATTAGACATATGTTCTAATGATATAGAAGTCAACAAGATGAACAAGATCCCTGCTACCCTAGAGCTTGAACTATAGTGGAGAAGACAGATAATAAACTAATAAACAAAAAGTAGAAGAGAGAACTTTAGATAGTGATGAGTATTATAAAGGTAATAAAGTCAGTGAATGATGCAGAGTTCTGTGGGTGAGTGTTCAGACTACGATAGATGGGATGGTTAGGGAATGCTTCTTTGGGAAAGGATGTTAGAACTGAGACCTAAATGATGGGAAGACCCAGTCACATGCAGGTCTAAGGGAGCTTTTAAACAATACTGATGATGGACCCCTATCTTCAGAGGTTTTTATTTAATTGATCTAAAGATGAGGCATAAGGTAATTCTAATGTATAGCCAGGGTTGCAAATCATGTATCTAGACTAGAAGAAAAACACACTAGAGTAGTATGTGCAAATGTCCTGAGGTAGAGAAAAGCTCAGAGTGTTCCCAAAGCAGAAAGAAGGTGGATGTGGCTGGAAGAGAGTGACTGAAACTGAGGGAGGAAAGAGACAGTTGGAGAAGGAAGCAGGCCAAGGTGAACTGTTGAGCTTGCCATGGCTCTAGAACTGCACCCCTGGAGTATGTAGGAAAGAAGTGTTCCTGGCTACACATAGAGAAGGGTATTGTCTTAGAGGCAGTCAGGGAGGCATGGTGAATAGTAGGGAGAAAACCCCACACGTTTCACTTCTTCAGTGTCATCACAGAGCAAACTAATCTTAACTGAAGAATTTCTCTGGCGATCAGCTGCCTGTTTCCCTGGGGTGATCAATCTATGAAAAGTTTCCAAATTGTGTTAAAACTGCTGGTTTCTTGCAAATAACACAGAGAGTACTTTCCAGAGAGAGAAGTTCAATAATTAAAATGAGTCAGCTCTGAAGAACTGGAGGGCAGTTTGATCTAGTTTAGCAGCAGACATTTTCTTAGCAGAGAAATGCAATATCCATAATACATTATTTTGTGTTGAACAGAAGTCAACTAAAACAGAATTGCCTCAGGAGAGACCAAGGGCAATTTGTCAAAAAATCTTTTGTAAGGCAACAGGAAACCTAGTTTTCAAAAGCTGAAGTTGAGGAGTGGTCTTGGGGCCACATCTCAGGTGCCTGCAGTTTGGAGGTGCTCCCCAGAGCTGTTCTGACACACCTCTCTCCTCTGCTTCCCCTGGTGGAACTCTAAATCTAAAGATAAACATAACTCCTGGGCTGTCTGAACACCTGGAGTTTAGAAGTCTGGCTTCCATCCTCACCACCAACTGAAAGACCCCATCAATGTTGGGCAGCTCTTATCATAGGGGTTAGGTTTACATTTGCCTAGTGTGTTACTATAGGAGGAGGGAGGTTGGGGTGACTTTTTATTTATTATTCTGAGAAAAGAAGAGGTGTTAAAAGAGAAAATTGCTTTCTCTGGATGCCAAGTGTCCCTGCAAAACATCCCCCACTGAGTTTCTATGAAGAGTGAAATCTGCCAAACCTGAAAGTGGCTTGGCTTCAAGTCTAAGTCCTGGGGAGAAGTTGTAAGAATTTCCTCCCCATGCCTTCTACACAGTCTCTCTTCCTGGGTCTGGCTCTCCAACTTCAAAGGATGCAGAAATTGGCTCTATTCTGTCCTCCCAAGTTTATGCTATCATGGGCCAAACACAATTCATGTTAGATTATGCCAAAGACTAAACAACATTTTGCTTTTTTTCTATTTTTTGCTTCACCGACAATAGTCCAAGAGAGGAAGCCTTCAATTAGAGTAGCAGAAAATACTGATTAGAATCAATCAACACCTCTAGAAGTTTAAACATTTAAGTTAATTAAATGGTTCTGTAAACTTGAAGCTAAACTTGCAAACAGAAATTGCAGTGTATGAAAGGATGCTTAGATTTTTAAAAAACAGATAATTATCCAACAAGCTCAACATCAACCTCACCAAGGCTCTGTGGAAATGATCAGGCAGTGCATCAATTTTCTTTTCTTTTCTTTTCTTTTTTTAAAATAAATTTATTTATTTATTTTTGGCTGCATTGGGTCTTCGTTGTTGCACATGGGCTCTCTCTAGTTGTGGTGAGCAGGGGCTACTCTTCGTTGCAGTGCATGGGCTTCTCACTGTGGTGGCTTCTCATTGCAGAGCATGGGCTCTAGGTGCGTGGGCTTCAGTAGTTGTGGTGCGTGGTCTCTAGAGCGCAGGCTCCGTAGTTGTGGTGCACGGGCTTAGTTGCTCTGCAGCATGTGGAATCTTCCAGGCCCAGGGCTCAAACCCTTGTCCCCTGCATTAGCAGGCGGATTCTTAACCACTGCACCACCAGGGAAGCCCAGTGCATCAATTTTCAATGCAGCTCACACTAACATCATTCAAAAACCAAAACTTGTGACCCCTATCAATAGATGAGATATTCTCACAAAGAGTTGGTTTAGAGATAGATTTGGGGGAAATTGGCAATGATCATGTGGTTTTTAAATAGTCCTGAACATTATAAGAGACCACAGTTTCCTTAGCCTCAATACAAATGAAACCATGCAAATGCAAATAGATCTTGCTGATTTTGTTTAATTTTAGGAGAAGGCCCAGGATGAATGAGTGAAACAATCATATATGGATTCTTTTCAAAGACCCATATTTTCTAACTCTTCAGCTACAAAATAAAGTCAAACTAGTTGCCTTTGGTTGGGTTCCCTTAGAAAAATCCTGAGATGAGGAATCTAGTTCAAGTAATTTACTGAGGATGTGTTCCCTAGACAAGGGGAGGAAGGAAAGCAGGGCAGAGCAGGAGCAAATATCTCAGCAAGGATGGTGGCTCAGCTGGAGATTTCTTCACTCTGAGCCTTAGAGAAGTGCTGGAGTGTGGATTTCACAGCAGCATTAGTCCCACCTGAGGCAGGGAGGTCAGCCTATTATGACCCTGCCCTGCATACATCAGTCATTGGCTGTGGGCTTCTGCTGGGGATGGGTGGGTGTGTTGGGCATGGTCTCCTGGGAAATAGTAGGTGGCAATTTCTCAGGAACAGGGCCAGCTGTCAGGTGTGATCAGACCATCACAACCAGTGGGGGATAGGTTCAGAGGTTACCAGATGGGATTTGGGCAGGGAGTCTGCTCTGCTGGACCAAGGACGTTCTGTCTCATAGAGGTCATTGGGTGATCTTAGGTAAGGGCAGGGCTGAAAGTTACCTTTGATGACAAGCTCATTCTAAAGTGTGAGCTACTCCAGGCTCCAGACACTGTCTTGTTCACCTCTGAACATATGAGTCACTTAACAAATGTGTGTTAAGTAAATGGTGAACAGATCACTTATAGTGTCAACTGGCAATGGAGCAGTTTCCATGCCCTTTCCAAACATTTCACAAACACCCATGGGAGATAAAACAATAAAACAATAATATACTACTTGAAGTTCAGTCTCATCAGAAGACATGTGCTGGAGCTCTAGTGTAGCTTCTCATTAGTTATGTAGCTTTGGACCTCAGTTGTCCAATCTTTAAAATAGGGAAAATACAACTTCACAGGCCTCTTGTGAGGATTAAGAAATGGCAACATGGAAATGCTTAGTAATTTGGCTTTTTCTCATAAAACACTTTCCTTTGACAGATTGGCTAGAGTGAAGGAGTACAGACACATAAATCTAAAGGATTAGAATGATTTAATAATAAAAAAAATACTGTGTAAAGGTAAAGCAATGCTGGAACTGTGTTATAAGTTGATAGGCACCATGGATTGATATTAATCTATAGAACACTTTTAGGAATGAAGTTACTACGTAAAGCTAGGTAGAGGCCTAGAGTAAGTGACTCATTGTTTTATTTCCCAACATAGTTTGCAGCTAAGGCCCTGGACTCCTCTTAACTAGAGAAATGGTGAGCAGCAAGCTGAACGTGAGTTTCCCATGTGTTGACACTTGTGGGGTCTCTATGCACAACACTTACTACTCCCTCTCAGACTATCTGGTGTGACTTTTTGGGGGTTGCCAAAAACAAACACTCCCTTCCATCATCCAGGAAAGCAAAAGGAAAGCAAGTGGGCTTGTCAGGTTCGGATGTAGTACTGCAGGCACTCTGTGCCCTGGTGCTCCAGCTGTCTCTCTGACCTCTGCGTATTCTCCTTTTCTGCCCCTGCTGGACAGATGTTCATCGGTCTAGAACAGAAGACCATTACAGAGACTCAGCCACACTCTAAGTCAGAGGTTAGATTTTTAATTATTTGGGAATACAAAGGTGTCAGTTGTCCAACTTGTTGACTACAGAGAGTGTTTTCCTAGTTTAGAGTTCCTGAAGAATTGGGAGCTGCTACTCAGAATAACCTCTCTCACATTCATTGAATGGTCTGAACATTATTCTTCTTGTCATTGACTAAGGGACAGGACTAATGGCTGGACTTCAGGTATGGTCAGAAGGAGGAAGGAACCTATGACTGGCCATTTCTTGACTTGGTCATGACCACAGTGAGGAAACAGAGGCCTAACAGGCAAGTGTAAGAGGACAATGAGAATCCTGTGCTGACTGAACCCATGAAAGATGGGGACAAGGGGGGGAGAACCTGAAGACAATGGTGATGGTAAGTCATATGAAAAGAGTAGAGTCTGAAAGAATATAAAGTTGCTGAATATGTCTCCTTAGCTCCCACTCAAACCTAGAGCCTAGGGCTAGATTCCCTGACCACTAGGCTTACTTAGACCAGAGCAAAGAACAGAGAATGGGTAATGAATATTTGTTGTTATCCTGCCCAGAATCTATCTATCCCCCCCCCTTCTCTTGATAATAGCATCCTCCCTTTCCTTTGGAGAACTGTCCCTATCTCATTCCATATGGCAACTGGGAAAATACCAATCCTGGAACATGACCTCACAAGTTAGGCGAGATTCAATCTCCTAGGAATTTGAATAATAAGTGGAGTGAAAGATGGATGGGGCTTGACTGAAAACAAGAAAATTTGATGGCAGTGCTCAAAAAAAGTAATTCTGAGATCTGTGGTGCTGACCTTACATTCCTAACATTCTTGTGGCCCTTGATTATCATTTTAGAAAGTTAATTTAATCCTTAAATTAGCTAGAGTGACTTTCTGATGATTATAACCAAGGAACAATGAGTGTTCCAGCATAGAGGGCGGTGGTGTGCCTAAGGAGAGAAATGCCAGTCTCTCCCTCTCTCTTCGCTCTCTCTGCATATGCATGTAGTTGTGCTGGTATAAGCACTGACAAATTTCTTACACCTCCACCAAGTTTACTTCAGACTTCTTGTCAGTTTGAAAGGTAAGGTATGTAGGTGCTGCCATCCATTTCTGTCTCAAAGAGGTATAGTCCCATAGTAGAATGAGTACATATTTTGCAATCAAAGAAAACTGGGTTTGACTGCCAGTTCCATCATCTGCAATTTGTGTAACCCTCGGCAAGTTACATAACATGTATCCCTTTAATTTCCTCACCTGTGAAATGGGAATGATAATGGCTATCTTCTCAATGGGTGGTGTGAGAGTTAAATAAGGCGATGCTTATAAAGGACCAAGTATTGTGGCTTTCACTAGAACAAATAATTCCCTTCTTCCCTCTGGAGCTCTCTGGGAGGTGGGTTGGGATCTTCACCATCATAGTCACAGTTATTTTGCAGTGTTGAGTCTTGTCAGTATACTATATGAGGCCACACTTAGGTGGATGAGCAGTGACTCTCTGTGGTTTCAAACATAGGAGATATGATCGGAAAGGTGATACGTACTCTCACTAAGATAATGCACTTAAATGGTGATGGGAGAGGCTTAGTTAGATGTAAGCAAGAGTGTGCTCAGATGGAGAGAGAAAAGGGAGTCTATAGACAAAGACATCTGCAGAAAGTAGATTTTCATCTATATCTATGTGGAACAGTTTCAGTTAGTAGCCTGAGAAGAGAGTGGGCAGGTGTGAATGAGAATTCATGGATCCCTTTCTGCTTTGTGATCCTGGCTAAATAGGTGCTCATTATCCAGAGAATGGAAAAGCAACATAGTCTGTCAGCACAAGAGCCCTTCTCTCAAATTTTCATTATTTTATGAGTTCTAGCTTCTCAGCAATCATAGTTCTTATAGCTTTACATTCTCACATTTAAGTTTATTGTAGGGAAAAGAACAAAGTAATGGGGTGGGGAAAAATATTTAGGGGGGCAGTTTCCGAGTAATTTCATTCCGAGTTTTGTGTTTTCCTGAATCAATAAATACCATACACAACAATGTGAAAACGGCCCTGTTTCCTTTCTCCTGCTCCTCACCTGAGGACAGTCCCCTGGGCCACCTCACTCAGGGGTTTTCCCTCCAGATTTGATCCAGCAAATGAGGTTGAGTGACAAATGACAGCTCCTTGAATCATTTTCAGAGGAATTTGGTTGGGGTGGGGAGTCCTGGGCCTGGAGGTGACTGGATTAACAAAATATATTAGTGTATTTTGGGAAGAAGAAATGCACCTGGGGTAAGAAACTTCCCCCAAAGAAAGGATGTCTAAAATGTTCACAGTTCCCTCTTTTGCATCAAAAAAGTGACACATATTCAGAGGAAAAAAAAAGACAAAAAGAAAAAAAAATGCCAAGATGTTATTCCCTTGGGTCCTTTCCCTGTCCCCTCCTCCTTCCCCTCAGCCCTCCAGGATTGAACCCTGGCTGGCAAACATAACAGGATGGCCCCTCAGGTGATGTCAGTACCATGGTTTAAGCAACGCCTCACCACTTACTAAATGTATAAAGTTGGGAACTTCATTTTGCCACACTCAGCTGCAATTCCCTCCATATTATTTGTAGAGGAGTTATTTAAGCATATGCTATCTCCCCCACTGACTTTTAGGCCTCAACACGTGTTGAACTTAGTATAAAATCCTTTTCCCTATACACCATTCAACCTAAGGCTTGCTGCTGAAAAACTGGGTTTGCATTTGACAGAAAGCCCAAGGTTCACCAGGCTCATGGTGGGCCTAGCCCTTGATTATCAAATTTGTGGTCTTTCAAGCTTTGACTATGTAGGCACAGGGATCTTAAGTAGGAGACGGACATGGAGAAATGAATTACAGTGTTATGTGAGTAATCTATGAAATCTAAGCTGCCATCTTTGGAAAGTTACTCAGTGAGGAAGGCTTCTGTATCTCCTTTTTTAGCATAGCATTGTTAACTGGAAGCCATGAGCAGTTCCCAGAAAGGTTACACCTTTTTCTCTGATCTCACTCCAGTCCCTTTTTTCCTTCTGAGAGCTCATCTAAACATACCACACATCAGCATGTATGCAAAACTACATTATGGAGAAGAGGGATTTGATGAATCATAAAATCTCACACAGCACTGAAGAAAGTCCAGGATAAACGGGCTTTGAATAAAGTTAATGCCACCAAAAGCCCCATATAGATGATGCATGACATCGCCTGCAAATTGAGGCCCCAAAGCCGTGAAGTTTTAAACTCCCAGATGGCTCCCCTCTGTTTCTTTTCAGCTTGTCCTCACAAAACTTGTGCAATAGCTGCATCACTCACCACTGAACTTAGATAACACCTATTGCTGAAAACCAGGCTGGGGGTTTAAAGGCAAGATCTATGTTGTATTTCTCCCTGTAGTCCCAGAACCTAATAAAGGATTGGAACACAGTAGGTCGCAGTAATTGTTTCTAAATGGGAAGGAGATCTGTCTCTGTGTAAGAGAGGTTAAGACCCATCAGAAGACATCTATACTTCATGATTTAAGGAGTTAAGTATGTGCAGATAGAGATGAACCTGGATTTTTCCAGCCTTTTAAGGAGGAAATGAGGTGGGTGTTGAGACCAGGTAGACTGGGGTTTGGTTCTCAGCTTTGGAATAGAATAAGTATATGATCTCTGAGCTCTGGTTTTCCACCACTGAGATGAATGTAATAGTAGTAATAGTAATAGTAACAGTAGTAAACAATTACACCTTCACAGCATTATTTCAAACACTGAGCTAGTAATAATGCACCCAGACTGACCAGAACAACCCCAGACACTATCCATGCAAATGCTTGTTCATGCTCCTGCTGCCCCAACTCTTTCAGTGATTTGGCTGGATTCCACTAGCCCAACATTTTTCTCCAACATCAAGGCCAATTCCAACCTTGTGGGTATGCAACATTTTTTCCTTTACAAGTACCTTTCCAGCAGGGCAGATGTGGGTATCCTTTTAATCACAGTCTATTTTGGATGATTTGAAAGTTTAATTGAAGAAATGAGGAAGAGGGATGCATACTCACCATCACAGTTCATGTAAGTAACTCTGCTAAATCTTAGGCTGTGGGATGGCATCAGGCTTTCTGTCTCTCTGCCCACCTGCCAAAATTTACAGTGTATATTGATCCTTCATCCATTTTCTTATTTGACACTCACAATAGCCCTGGGAGGAAGTTTGGACTAGGCATTATCACTATTTTCCAGATGAGAAAATGGAATCTCAGAAAGACAGACTTGTAATAAAAGGATCAAAGCATATTAAACCTGGAGGGTGTCTTGGAAATCATGTGGCACAACCCCTTCAGCTTATGATTGGAAAACAAAGCCTGGATCAGGAAGTGAGTGACTTGCCCAATGCCACACGGTCATTGGAAGATTGAAACCCATCTGTCGTTTTTTTTTTTTTTTTTTTTTGCGGTACTTGGGGCTCTCACTGTTGTGGCCTCTCCCGTTGCAGAGCACAGGCTCCGGATGCGCAGGCTCAGCGACCATGGCTCACGGGCCTAGCCGCTCCGCGTCATGTGGGATCCTCCCGGACCGGGGCACGACCCCATGTCCCCTGCATCAGCAGGCGGACTCTCAACCGCCGCGCCACCAGGGAAGCCCGAAACCCATCTGTCTTGATCCTTACTTTGGTACATCTATCCATTGGTTACAACAGTTATGTCTCTTTCTTTATAACAAAGGGCTTATGCCTACCACCACTCGTTTATATCACCATCTATGAAATATAGGCTCCTCATGAAGTTAGTTTCCCACCTGCTGATACAAAGAGTGAATAGTTGATTGAAAAAATAAAATTAGACCAACAACAGTAACTCAGCTTTATCAATGAGCCTTGAAAGATGGTTCCTGGTTCCTACTTATAAGACTGGGCCAAATGGGAAATTTGCCCATCGGATAGGTTCATGGAAGAAGAATGCCAGGATGAGTCAAACTTTGGCATGTATTTATTCAGTCTATCCTAGAATATGTCAGTGGTTGGAGAATTTGAATTGTGATAAGCAAGATCAGGGTTGTAGGTAAAAAATTAGTACCTGATGTCAAGTTCAAAGAGTGAAGCTAGGGATGAAATTGGAGGATGAACCATGAAGGTGACGCCAAGAGATTCAAGAGCAGGATGGGTTTAGAATGAAGAACAATGTTCAGAACCAAGGATGTGAATGGCCACTAAGTGCTATCGGGGGCTGGGATGTGGTGTGGGGACAAGCAGGCTACCTGGAGTTACCATGCGAGACTGGACATGATGTCCACTGAGACATCCTTTGGGTCTCGTCTATAGGAAAGACATCATTTTAGGGAAGTAACTAGTCATAATCTCAAATAATTGCGTTTTTTTAAGTCTCTGGGGAAGTTTTTGAAACTCAGTCAGTTCATCTCCCTTTGATGTGAGAAAAGCAGACTGAAATCTTTTTCTCACCTACTTGCCATCCATATGCGGCGCTCACTGACCCTTTTATCTTTGCTGAAATCAAAATCCTTTATGTCTGATGAGTGTGCTAGTATGATGCTATTTGGGTTTCTGTGTAAGGCTGTTTTTCCCCTCTGCCCCCTTCCCCCATCTGTCTTCACATTTCCGAGTACAGATAAAAAGCTTGGTACTCATTAGCTGGGCACTGTTGCAGCCAGCCAGCCATCGTCCTGGACACCTGCATGAAAAGCCAACAGCCCTGACCTCCTCTGTCCTGAATCCTGGCTCCCAACAGCACCGCAGGGCTATGTGGGTCTAGGGCACAGCAGCAGCAGACCCACAGGCCTGGCAAAAAGTAATCTGGAGTATGAGGCGGCCTGGGAGTTTGGAATTTTGAGGGAGCAGGAGAGGAATGAGGTTTTGGTGGATAGAATTCAAAAGTGTGAGAGATTTTATAAACAGCCACTTGAAAGGAGAGAAAGAGCTTCCGGTAATGCAGTGTACATTGCCCTTGGAGGGTGGCAGGCATACCCACTCCCACACATTCTGCAATGATACAATATGAAAGCATGTTGTTGTAATCAAGGACATCCCAAGTTAAGAGTTGTGTTCAGATTCTCTGGACCTGCCCACTTTTTTCTACTTAAGGAAACTGTTTTCCTTATACATGTTTAGGAGGGCCTAGTTAGGGGATGCACTTTCAAATAATGTGAACATCCAGAATGAGTTTTTCTTGGTAAACACTGGCTATTGCCAGAAACAAGTGTAGGATGGGCTAACTTCCCCAGTTTTTTGGATGAAGCAAAAGAGGCCCAATGGCCTCTGAATGAAATGACTTTACCCACTTCTGTATTTGCCTAATGAAATTTCACTCACCCTGAACTTGGGAAACAAAAAACAATGTGATTTGTTGGGGTGGAGGATTATGGATAAAATTTGCCTTTTATTTTGTTTTCTCAGAATATTATTATGACATTTGTGTAATGGAGAAAAACAATTACCTGCTCTCTCAATGAACAAAGGCTTGCAATTGAAAATACAGTGCGAGAGAGACTAATTTCCTTTCCTGATTTGAGAATGAAAGGAAACTGTGCCTATCCCAGATGACCCAGGGAAAATTCCATCTCCTCCATGAAGTTCCTCTCTTAAACATCTCTGTGCCTCCCCAGGACCCAGCACACTGGTGTTAGCCTACTGGTCACTCAGGAAATATCATTGGAGATGAAGGACATGGTAATAGCTAGTAATAATGACAGCAGTTTCCACTGTAGAGTGTCTGTCTACCAGGAGCCTGCACTGACAGGAGCAGCTCTATAGTCGTCATCTCTAGTCCCCATGACAAACCAGCAAGGAGAGAGCTATATTCCATTTTACAAATGGTAAGGCTAGACTCGAAGAGTGAAGTCCTTGTCTAAGGCCACAGAGTTAGGCCCTGCTTTGTGTAGACGCCTTGGTAGCTTCTGTGTGGGGCAGGACACATGTTAGGAGCTGGCCAGCATGCTCCTCTCTATTTCCATCTGGACAGGCCAAACATTCATAAGTATGCCAGAGCCCCTTTGAAAACAGCTTTTGAATAACCTACATGAGAAGGACAGAGTAAATCAGCCTACTATCTTGGGTTTCCCAATGCTCTAGCTTAAACTTTAATAGAATGCATATCTTCCCTCTTTCTAGTTTCATAGTCAAATTTTCCTCTGCATGAGCCATGCTTCTTGGAGGGGGAAGTGTGCACTGCTTCCCAGCACACCAACAAGGTGAGGGAGCTTTTCTAGTAACCCTCTCCATGGCAAGGCCAGTAGTAAGCCCTCCTGGGTGTCCCCATGCATCCATAGCAAGTGGGAGTAGACACATGGGAGGTAACCTATAGCCACTTGCTGGCTGATAAGTGAAGGATGATTTTTAGTTTCTCTCTCCTTCCCCAGAATCAAAGAAGCTATGTTTGCTCATTGAGAGGGATCTTCTTTTCTCTTGCAATTTCTCTGTGTTTTCTCTCTATTCATCCTGATGCCTGTCCTCAGGTTTGAGTAGAAGACAGGTGCAGATGGTCAGCTGTATCTGGTTCAGAGATTGTTCCTGAAGTCTTTGTTCATGTATTTGTTCATTCAGTCATTCATTTATTATCTATACAGTGTCCATCTTCTGCTGGGCATTGCGTCTTTTGCTGGAGATAGATAAGAAAGACAGGGACCCTGGAGGTGGAAAGACCCTGCCAGTGTAAAAAACTGTGATGTGCAATAAGGACTTGTGTACAGATCCTGTGGGACCCCGAGGAGATTAAGCCTGTCCACGAGTGGAGGTGGTGATGCTGACAGGGCAGGGACACAGAGAGGTCTCCAGAGATGAGGTGGACTTCTGAACTGAATCTTGAAGGAGAAGTGAGATTTGATAGGCAGACAAGCAAGGCAAGAGAGTTGAGTGTCCTGGGCAGAGGAATCGTCTATGCAAAAGCCTGGAGATGCAAAGGAACATGTTGTTGTTGGAGAAGTGACTGAAAAACTACTCTTTTGTTCTCTGTTTATATAAATGTGATGCATCCTTTCAGGTCCCACTTTATGTAAGAAGCTGACCTAGGTCACCTTAGGGAACACCCGGCCTCCTTTTAAAATAATTCTATAGAATTATTTGTTGACAATCATTCACCTAATGCCTTGTATTGTTACTTAACTTTTCAATGTATGTCTATTTTTTTTTCCTGACTATATTGGTAGATTTTGAAAAGCACAGAGACTATCCTGTACATATTCTATCGCCCTACGATGACAAGTGTAACACACAGTCCTTAGAAATGTGATATTTAATGTGAACTTGGAACGAGCTGGAAAAGGACTTGTGAGATTTTCCAGAGTTCTGTCTTAATTTGGCAGATGAGAGGCACAGAAAGATGCAATGAATTGCCCACATTTATGAAACCATTTGGTGGGATTAGAACCCAGGTCTTCTGGTTCTCAGGCAGTGGTCTGTCTGTTCTGTCAGCTGCTTCCCTGGTTATTGAAGAGCTGGGTGGATGTATGAATGGATGGATGGGTGGATGGATGGATGGATATCATGGTGCGTGATGAGTGTCAGCTGCACCCTTGTCTTAATGTTGTCCGCTCTTCAGACATGTGCTGAGCCCCTTCACCTTTCCTCCTGGTGCTCCCACACTATTATGGTGGAGGGGAGCTTGCATGTCCAGAGCTGAGAGTCTTCATCAATGGACTGTCTTCCACCAGAGCCTTCCAAGGATACCATTCACAGAGCAGCTGGCATTGAGAGGTTGAAAGAGGAGGGAAGAAGACATAATTTCCTGCTTTCACTTATATTTCTTCAGAAAGAAAAGCCTTTCCCTTGTGTTTGGCAAGTGTTTTCAGAGTAATAATTGGCTGTGGAGTAGGAGGGGTATCCCACACATTCTTAATAAACCCAGATTAATAAGATGTCACCAAGATGATGATTTAAAAAACATAATAAATTAAGTTCTCTTGTTGCAGAGCCTCTGAGTTGGAGAATCTTTATGAACAGAGCTGGCTACAGGTCAGTGATGCCCAGTAATGGCTTGATTACATATAGTGGCTTCTAGTGGTCCCAGACTCAGCTGTCACTTTTAGCAGCTATGCCTCAGGAGATGGGCAGTCTGTCACCATTTTTAACATAAAATGTAATAATAATGATATTCCCTTACATTTGTAAAGAGCTGTCTGCAAAATACTTCATATTTGGCAAATCACTTTAATTTCTTCATTTATTTTTTTATACTATTATTACTGAGTTGACTGTCCACCTTAATTACTTATTGAATATTTATCGAGCTCCTAGTACCATTCTAAACATTAGGGGCAAGGCAGTGAAAAAGAAGACAGTGTCCCTAATATTGCAGAGCTTGCTTTTTTTTAAAAAAACTTTTTATTTGGAAATAATTTTGTACTTTCAGAAGAGTAATAAAGATATACAGGGAGTTTGCATATACCTTTCATTTGTCTTCCTTTAGTGTTACATAACTGTGTTACTTTTATTAAAACTAGGAAATTAACACTGGCACAAAACTATTAATAAAACTAGAGACTATATTCAGATTCTACCAGTTTTTCTGCTATTCACCTTTTTCTGTTCCAGGACCAATGCAGTATCCCACATTCATTTAGTTGACATCTCTCCTCAACCTCCTCTAATCTGTCATAGTTCTTTAGTCTTTCCTTGTTTTTCACGATATTTTGTACACTGTTTCTCAGTTTGGGTTTGTCTGATGTTCTATCATGGCTATACTGGTATTATGGATTTTTGGTTGCATATCACAAAGGTAAAGTGACCTCCTTGTCATGTCTTAGGGGTACCTGATACCCACATGACTTCCCTGCTGATGTTACTCCGATCACTTGGTTTGGATTTCTCCTCTGTGAAGTCACTATTTTCCCCTTTCCATTCTCTATTATTTGGAAGCAAGTCACTAAATCCTGCCTCCACTCAAGAGGTGGAGAATTTTAGTGGAGCTTGCTTTTTAATGAAAGGAGATAGGAAACATTCAAGTAAATGGGTAAACAAGAAAAACTACCAGATCATCATAAACGATGATCTGAGAATTAAACGATGATCTGATGTGACTGTGAAACTGCAGCTGAGATCTGAATAACAGGGGTCAGACATGAAAAGGATGGGGGCAGGGCATCTGAGGAGAGGGAAGCTTCTAATGCAGGGACAAGGCCGGCAACGTCTCCCATGTCACTCCTCTCCAATGACTCCCTTTCCATCCAGAGGGAATGCCAAAGTCCTCACACTGGCCCACAGAACCTCCAATATCTGCTCTCATCACCCCTCCTTCTCTGACCTCATGTCTCTTCTACTCTACCCCACTGACCACCTTGATGTTCCTCAAATGCACCAAGCACACTCCATATCCAGGCCTTGGCACTGGCTGTTTCCTCCAAGGAAATTATCTTCTCCCCCTTACCCTCATGGCCAGCCTCCTCACTTCCTTCAAGGTTTGGCTGAAATGTCATCTTTTTAGTGATGCCTACCTTGACTTCCTTATCAAAAATAGCAGCATGCCCTCACTGCTGGTAACTCCAAGCTGCCTCATCTGTTCTTTTTTTTCTGTACCACCTTTAACTTGCAACACACACACATACCCAAGACCCAGTGAGTGAGTAGATGTCCCTGTCACTTGGGACATCAGCACTGGGTTAGAGGGAAGTCTCTTGCATATCATCATGTCTTGGGCACTTTCTTTAGTTAACTGGGCCTGTGTGACAAGGCAATAGACAACTGTGACTGTTGAATTTCCACCTCCTTATTGCTGCTTTTTTTTTTTTTTTTTTTTTCAGCACGCAGGCCTCTCACTGTTGTGGCCTCTCCCATTGTGGATCACAGGCTCCGGATTCAAAGGCTCAGCGGCCATGGCTCACGGGCCCAGCCACTCTGTGGCATGTGGGATCTTCCTGGACTGGGGCATGAACCCGTGTCCCCTGCATTGGCAGGCGGACTCTCAACCACTGAGCCACCAGGGAAACCCTATTGTTGCTTTTCTGGACAGTTATTACTGCTGGGTTTACAATGTTTACTACAAGTTCACTCTTTCCTTGCTTTAGACACTGCCTACAGTTCAGGCAACAGTGCATTCTGTTGTTCTCGCTTCATTTGCTGGTGACTGAAGAGGCATCTGCATCATGTTCCCCAACAGCCTATGCATGAAAAAGATATTTTGAGGAGAAACTGACACTTTGAGTGGAAGTTTCCAGTACTTCTAAAAGAGATAGAATCCAGGATTTCTAAACTTGCCTTTAGAGTCATCGTTTTGGTCCACTTTTTGCCAACCCAATAAATACCCAACCCCTGCAGCCCTCACTGGAGGCATTCCAGCAGGATAGACAAAGCTGACCTGTTAGTAACTATGACATGATGGTAGAGAAATGATAACTGGAAAGACCACAAAAGCAGCCTGAGGACTTCAGCTGGCATGTGTTGTACTGTATCATTTCATTTCTGCTAAAAGTCTCACAAATATGTTTTCTCTAATGATGTGGATATTGAGGTAACATTTATTTTCAGAAAACACAAAAGTCAAGTTAACCCACATGGTCAGATAAGGAGAAATAAGTCCTGAATAGACATCTCTCTCAAATGGCTAATGAATCAGGACAGAAGAAGAATCAGTAAGGTATAAGTTGGTACCATTATCATTCCCATTTTACAGGTGAGGAAACTAAGGCAGAGATTGATAAATAACTCCCCCGAGGTGAGTACCAGCAGTAGAGCCAAGAGTCAAGTTCAAGCAATCTAGATGTGCTCATAACCCCATGCCAGTGACTTTAGTGCAGAGAATAGCAAGCTTTCCTCTGTTTTCCCACTACAGGCAGTGCCTTTTCTTAGCACAGAACTAACTCACCAAGAAGGACTGTAAATGTCTCCTTACTAAAATGGAATCTCCCTGAGGACATGGATTGTGCATTATTCATATTTGAACATACATGCTGGCAAAGTAATTCACACAGTAGAAGCTCAAATATGTGTCTATGAGGAATAAATATAATTTATTATACAGAGTTTTTGGATTATTCATTATTTTGGATTAGTCATTCTGTTTGCTTGATGAAGAAGTTATTAGACACACCAGTCAGATTTTGTCAAGTCCTGTGACACAAGAATATATTCTCCTGAGTCAGATCCTCTTTCTGAACTTGTTGGCCATTTATTTCCTAGTATAAATGTTTTGTAAATCTGGGCATAAACTCAACAGGGACTTAAGCAAGGTTAAAGGGGTTAATGTGTATCTGCAGTGAAGCAAATCATGTTACAGTTAAGGAAGTAGCTGGGTTTGCAAATTTAACCATGATCCCCCAGCTCTTAACACAAGCAAGCTTTCTTTTTCCTTTTGAAAAAGAAATTGAATACATGCCAACATGTAAAAAATGCATCTTCAATATTAAAGGTCCACTATAAATGAACTTTTCATAAAATACTGAATCACTATGCTGCATACCTGTAACTAACACAATATTGTAAATCAAAATACTTCAATAATTTTTTTAAGAGCTACAACTAATTTAAGATCATATGTAAAGAGCAATAATGTTACACATTATACTAAGACAAACGAAAATGGGATTAAAAATAAATTCATTGATTTACCAACACAAAAGTGAGCACCAAAATTAAATAAGATAACCTACAATGTTGATCAAACTAAACTTCTGCCCAAGAAAGCTGTGTGTTTCTAAACTGTTGGCATTTTTCAGAATGAGAAAACTCCCAATGGGGATATCCTGGACTTCGATGTTCAAACAATTTTTGGAGAGCATCCTACATCTGAGACTCAAAAAGTTAAGTCAATGCCAGGGACATAATAAGTTCTTGGGTTGTTGAAGTGCCTTGGAAGGGACAGATACTAGATAATAGTGAAACAAGAGGTAAGGATATGTCTCAAGGGCCATTGATTACATTAGTAATCTTCCCTTTTGGCGGGGGCTGGGTCTTATTTTAACTATTCTGTTCCAATTTAGCCCACATGTCTATCCCCAGCTCTGCATTTTTAAAATTCAAGATCCTCATCAGCCCACTACAGGAGAAGAAAACAGAGAGGGTAGGGGCTGAAAACAAACATTCTTGACATCTACTCTGTGCCAGACACAGTGCTAAGGTCCTTTACCTTGCACTTTCTTGTTCTAGCCAAACAACAACCCTCTGAGGTTGACATTGTTATTACCATTTTTTTTCTCATTTAGGAGGAGCTTACATAACTTGTTAAAGGGCACACAATTAGGAGGCAGGGCTGGCATTCCAACATGTTTGCTTGATGCTAATACCTAGGCAACTTATTCGAGCCCACCTTGTGGTTTGTGTGTTGGCAGAAAGGAAGGAGAGGAAGAGCCATGTTAGCAGCCAGGCAGGCGAGTGACACGGCTGTGATGTGCTCCTGAGGTCCCTGTGATGAATAAGGCTGTTGTGACTCTAACTCACAAGATGCAAAATTCTTTGAGTGTACATTATGGATTGACTACAGTTATTCTTTTTATTTATAAGTAATATTCCCATTTGTCTGGGATGCTTGCATCCTATTTCTGCCACACTCATACTATTCCTTCAAGATCCTGCTCATGTCAGAAAGCTTTGTCCAACCCTCAGATTCTAGTCAAGTGTGTCAACAGCACTTTAGCATGTAGATTTTCTTGGGCTAAACAGAAAAGAACTGTTTATGTTTCCCACAACAGTAGACAATTTGGAGGATGTCTACGTAGCATACAATGCCTGCCTTCTCCATATAATTGCTCTCCCCACCACAGGGGCAGGTCTCCCAAGACCTGTTTATCTACATAACCTCACTCCCATACACTTAACTGATTGGGTCAGAGAGAACTTCACCTCTAAGTTGGGAAAATCAAATCTCTTCTTCAGAGAATTTGAAATTGGGATAAAGAGCCAGCCAGCCAGCCAGTCCAGGAAGGTCTTGATCCATTGGGACATAAACTTGGGAGCTTAAGGGAGAGGGGGGGGCTCTAACGACCTCCATGTGCACAGCAAATCAGAAAAAGGGCAGCTTATGGAGAGAATAAGGGTAAAGCAGCCATGCAAAGATAAGAAATGGAGTAGGAGTAGTTCCTGGGTCATGGCCCTGTTTCAGTCCTGGATTCCAGTCTCTTCACTGGGTCAGTGACCCTTGGGTCCTATGACATATCCTAGAAGCCTTCCAGTAAATTGTCCTTGTACCTTAACCTAGCTTGAGTAAGTTTCTGTTATTTGTACACCAAAACACCATACCTAAGATGACCTCTGGAATTTCAACTCTATGTGAACAGTGGCAGAGTTTGTTCATCTGTGAAGCCTTAGGCTAGCACAGTTCTTGGCTCAACTCCACAAATCTTTGTCGAATTGTACTTACTGAATACAGCTTTTTTATCTAAGAGATAGAGATAACACTACCTGATCCTCCCCCAGATTGTCTTATGCTCCAGGAAATTAAATGAATTGAAACCAGGGGATAGTCGATTCCACTAAAAGGACTTGGTGTTGCTTCACCTCATTTGCATCTGGAGGCAGGTGCAGTGAAAACTGACAAGCACTTGGAAGAGAGAGAACAGCAGGAGAGAGTGACAAGCGAGGCAGGGTATGAAAGGAGCTTGTTTTGTTCTATATGCTTTGGAATTAACTTATCCTTTAATTACAGGGAAAAAATTACCCTCCAGCTAGTAAAGACAGCCCTAAGAAAATTTTTAAAATGTAAATCAAGCTAAATGAATACTGCAGAAGCAGCTTTACAGCTTGGTGGGATGGAGTATTTGGATGCCCCTGAGGTTTTAAAAGCAAACCCTGCAACTAATTTTTGGAGCAGAAACACTTTCTCTTTTGTTTGATGGCAAAGGAGGTTAAACGCTGACACTAACAGGGATTTACTGAGGAGTTTAGGGTGACAGAATCTTCTTGCTGTTCTGGCTCTCTAAAGACCAGAATTCAAACAAAGCCTAAGTGGATGATGATGACAATTCCTGGGGTTTCTTCTCAGGAGTGCTCAATGTAGAGAAATCACTTAAATTATAATTAAAACATACAAAAAAATTGGTTCAAGGGTTACCACTAGTTTCTAGTAAAATACTTTATTAACCTCAGGAGCATTTAAGCTGGGAAGCAGTTGAAAGAGTGATGTGTGACTCTGTGAGTGTGTGTGTGTGTGTGTGTGTGTGTGTGTGCATGCGTGCTGGTAGCCTTGTGATGGCAGGGGCATGAGTAAGAAGTTCAATTTTTTTTTAAATTTATTTTATTGAAGTATAGTTAGTTTACAATGTTGTTTCCAATGTTTCTTCTGTACGGCAAAGAGATTCTGTTATACATATACGTACATTCTGTTTCATATTCTCTTCCATTATGATTTATCACAGGATATTGAATATTGTTCCCTGTGCTATACAGTAGGACTATTTTTAATTTTTGAATTTTATTATATTTATTTTATCATACAGCAGGTTCTCATTAGTCATCAATTTTATACACATCAGTGTATACATGTCAGTCTCAATCGCCCAATTCATCCCACCACCAACACACCCTTCCGCCACTTTCCCCACTTGGTGTCCATACATTTGTTTACTACATCTGTGTCTCAATTTCTGCTCTGCAAACTGGTTCATCTGTACCATTTTTCTAGTTTCCACATATATGCGTTAATACACAATATTTGTTTTTCTCTTTCTGACTTACTTCACTCTGTATGACAGTCTCTACATCCATCCACGTCTCAACAAATGACCCAATTTCGTTCTTTAATGGCTGAATAATATTCCATTGTATATATGTACTACATCGTCTTTATCCATTCGTCTGTTGATGGGCATTTAGGTTGCTTCCATGACCTGGTTATTGTAAATAGTGCTGCAATGAACATTGGGGTGCATGTGTCTTTTTGAATTATGGTTTTCTCTGGGTATATGCTCAGTAGTGGGATTCCTGGGTCGTATGGTAGTTTTATTTTTAGTTTTTTAAGGAATCTCCATACTGTTCTCCATAGTGGCTGTATCAATTTACATTCCCACCAACAGTACAAGAGGGTTCCCTTTTCTCCACACCCTCTCCAGCATTTGTTGTTTGTATATTTTTTTGATGAAGCCCATTCTAACTGGTGTGAGGTGATACCTCATTGTAGTTTTGATTTGCATTTCTCTAATAATCAGTGATGTTGAGCAGCTTTTCATGTGCTTCTTGGCCATCTGTATATCTTCTTTGGAGAAATGTCTCTTTAGGTCTTCAGTCCATTTTTGGATTGGGTTTTTTTTTTTTTTAATATTGAGCTGCATGAGCTGTTTATATATTTTGTAGAATAATCCTTTGTCCGTTGATTCGTTTGCAAATATTTTCTCCCATTTTGAGGGTGGTGTTTTCGTCTGGTTTATGGTTTCCTTTGCTTTGCAAAAGCTTTGAAGTTTCATTAGGTCTCACATGTTTATTTCTGTTTTTATTTCCATTACTCTAGGAGGTGGATCAAAAAAGATCTTGCCGTGATTTATGTCAAAGAGTGTTCTTCCTATGTTTTCATCTAAGAGTTTTATAGTGTTGGGTCTTACATTCAGGTCTCTAATCCATTTTGAGTTTATTTTTGTGTATGGTGTTAGAGGTGTTCTAATTTCATTCTTTTACATGCAGCTGTCCAGTTTTCCCAGCTCCACTTATTGAAGAGACTACCTTTTCTCCATTGTATATCTTTACCTCTTTGTCATAGATTAGTTGACGATAGGTGCATGGGTTTATCCCTGGGCTTTCTATCTTGTTCCATAGATCTATATTTATGTTTTTGTGCCAGTACCATATTTTCTTGATTACTGTAGCTTTGTAGTATAGTCTGAAGTCAGGGAGTCTGATTCCTCCAGCTCTGCTTTTTTCCTTCAAGACTGCTTTGGCTATTTAGAGTCTTTTGTGTCTCAATACAAACTTTAAGATTTTTTGTTCTAGTTCCATAAAAAATGCCATTGGTAATTTGATAGGGATTGCATTGAACCTGTAGATTGCTTTGGGTAGTATAGTCATTTTCACAATACTGATTCTTCCAATCCAAGAACGTGGTATATCTCTCAATCTGTTGGTATCCTCTTTAATTTCTTTCATCAGTGTCTTATAGTTTTCTGCATACAAGTCTTTTGTCTCCCTAGGTAGGTTTATTCCTAGGTATTTTATTCTTTTTGTTGCAATAGTAAATGGGAATGTTTCCTTAATTTTTCTTTTATATTTTTAATCATTAGTATATAGGAATGCAAGAGATTTCTGTACATTAATTTTGTATCCTGCAACTTTACCAAACTCATTGATTAGCTCTAGTAGTTCTCTGGTGGCCTCTTTAGGATTCTCTATGTATAGTATAATGTCATCTGCTAACAGTGACAGTTTTATTTCTTCTTTTCCAATTTGTATTCATTTTATTTATTTTCCTCTCTGATTGCCATGGCTAGGACTTCCAAAACTATGTTGAATAATAGTGGTGAGCGTAGACATCCTTGTCTTGTTCCTGATCTTAGAGGAAATGCTTTCAGTTTTTCACCATTTGGAATGATGTTTGCTGTGGGTTTGTCGTATATGTCCTTTATTATGTTGAGGTAGCTTCCCTCTCTGGCCACTTTCTAGAGAGTTTTTATCATAAATGGGTGTTGAAATTTGTCAAAAGCTTTTTCTACATCTATTGAGATGATCATACGGTTTTTCTTCTTCAGTTTGTTAATATGGTGTATCACATTGATTTATTTGCATATATTGAAGAATCCTTGCATCCCTGGGATAAATCCAACTTGATCATGGTGTATGATCCTTTTAATGTGTTGTTGGATTCTGCTTGCTAGTATTTTGTTGAGGATTTTTTCATCCATATTCATCAGTGATATTGGTCTATAATTTTCTTTTTTCTTTCTTTTTTTTTGGGGGGGGGCATACGTGGGCCTCTCACTGTTGTGGCCTCTCCTGTTGCAGAGCACAGGCTCTGGATGTGCAGGCTTAGTGGCCATGGCTCATGGGCCTAGCCACTCCACGGCATGTGGGATCTTCCTGGACCAGGACACGAACCCATGACCCCTGCATCGACAGGCAGACTCTCAACTACTCCGCCACCAGGGAAGCCCTATAATTTTCTTTTTTTTTGTAGTATCCTTGTCTGGTTTTGGTATCAGGGTGATGGTGGCCACATAGAATGAGTTTGAGACTGTTCCTTCCTCCACAATTTTTTGGAAGAGTTTGAGATGGATGGGTGTTATCTCTTAACTAAATGTTTGATAGAATTCACCTGTGAAGCCATCTGGTCTTGGTCTTTTGTTTGTTGGAAGATTTTTAATCACAGTTTCAATTTCATTACTTGTGATTTGCCTGTTCATATTTTCTATTTCTTCCTGGTTCAGTCTTGGAAGGTTATACCTTTCTAAGAATTTGTCCATTTCTTCCAGGTTGTCCACTTTATTGGCATAAAGTTGCTTGTAGTAGTCTCTTAGGATGCTTTGTATTTCTGTGGTGTCTGTTGTAGCTTTTCCTTTTACATTTCTAATTTTATTGATTTAAGTCCTCTCCCTCTTTTTCTTAATGAGTCTGGCTAATGGTTTATCAATTTTGTTTAGCCCCTCAAAGGACCAGCTTTTAGTTTTATTGATCGTTGCTATTGTTTTCTTTGTTTCTATTTCACTTATTTCTGCTCTAATCTTTATGATTTCTTTCCTTCTGTTAATTTTGGGTTTAGTTTGTTCTTCTTTCTCTAGTTGCTTTAGGTGTAAGGTTAGATTGTTTTTTTGAGATTTTTCTTGCTTCTTGAGGTAGGCTTGTATAGCTAATAACTTCCCTCTGAGAACTGCTTTTGCTGCATCCCATAGGTTTTGGGTCATCGTGTTTTCATTGTCATTTGTCTCTAGGTATTTTTTGATTTCCTCTTTGATTTCTTCAGTGATCTTTAGGTTATTTAGCAAGATATTGTTTGGCTTCCATGTGTTTGTGTTTTTTACTTCTTTTTCCCTGTAATTCATTTCTAATCTCATAGCGTTGTGGTCAGAAAATGTGCTTGATATGATTTCAATTTTCTTAAGTTTACTGAGGCTTGATTTGTGACCCAAGATGTGATCTATCCTGGAGAATGTTCCATGTGCACTTGAGAAGAAAGTGCAACTTGCTATTTTTGGATGGAATGTCTTATTAATATCAATAAAATCTATGTGGTCTATTGTATCATTTAAAGCTTCTGTTTCTTAGTTATTTTCACTTCTGATGATCCATACATTGGTGTAAGTGAGGAGTTAAAGTCCCCCAATATTATTGTGTTACTGTCGATTTCCTCTTTTATAGCTGTTAGCAGTTGCCTTATGTATTGAGGTGCTCCTATGTTGGGTGCCTATATAGTTATAATTGTTATATCTTCTTCTTGGAATGAGCCCTTGGTCACTACATAGTGTCCTTCATTGTCTGTTGTAACATTCTTTATTTTAAAGTGTATTTTATCTGATATGAGTATTGTTACTCCAACTTTCTTTTGATTTCCATTTGCATGGAATATCTTTTTCCATCCCCTCACTTTTAGTCTGTATGTGACCCTAGGTCTGAAGTGGGTCTCTTATAGACAGCATATAGATGGGTCTTTTTTTGGTATCCATTCAGGAAGCCTGTGTCTTTTGGTTGGAGCATTTAAACCATTCAACTCTAAGGTAATTATCGATATGTATGTTCCTATTACCATTTTCTTAATTGTTTTGGGTTTGTTTTTGTAGGTCATTTTCTTCTCTTGTGTTTCCTACTTAGAGAAGTTCCTTTAGCATTTGGTGTAGAGCTGGTTTGGGGGTGCTGAATTCTCTTAGCTACTGCTTGTCTGTAATACTTTTGATTTCTCCATTGAATCTGAATGAGATCCTTGCTGGGTAGAGTAATCTTGGTTGGAGGTTTTTCCCTTTAATCACTTTAAGTACATCATGCCACTCCCTTCCTGCTTGTAGACTTTCTGCTGAGAAATCAGCTGTTAACCTTCTGGGAGTTCCCTTGTATATTATTTGTCATTTTTCCCTTGTTGCTTTCAATAATTTCTCTTTCTCTTTAATATTTGCCAATTTGATTATTATGTGTCTTGGTGTGTTTCTCCTTGGGATTATCCTGTATGGGACTCTCTGTGCTTCCTGGACTTGGATGGCTACTTCCTTTCCCATGGTAGGGAAGTTTTTGACTATAATCTCTTCAAATATTTTCTCGGGTCCTTTCTCTCTCTCTTCTCCTTCTGGTACCCCATATAATGATAATGTTGTTGTGTTTAATGTTATCCCATAGTCTCTTAGGCTGCCTTTATTTCTTTTCATTCTTTTTTCTTTATTCTCTTCCACAGCAGTGAATTCCACCATTCTGTCTTTCAGGTCACTTATCTGTTCTTTTGCCTCAGTTATTCTGCTATTGATTCCTTCTAGTGTAGTTTTCATTTCAGTTATTGGATTGTTCATCTTTGTTTGTTTCTTCTTTAATCTTCTAGGTCTTTTTTAAACATTTCTTTCATCTTCTTGATCTTTGCCTCTGTTATTTTTCCGAGGTCCTGGATCATCTTCACTCTCATTTTTCTGAATTCTTTGTCAGGAAGGTTGCCTATCTCCACTTCATTTAGTTGTTTTTCTGGGGTTTTATCTTGTTCCTTCATCTGGTACATAGGCTTCTGCCTTTTCATCTTGTCTATCTTTCTGTGAATGTGGTTTTTGTTCCACAGGCTGCAGGATTGTAGTTCTTCTTGCTTCTGCTGTTTGCCCTCTGGTGGATAAGGCTATCTAAGAGGCTTGTGCAAGTTTCCTGATGGGAGTGACTGGTGGTTGGTAGAGCCGGCTCTTGCTCTGGTGAGCAGAGCTCATTAAAACTTTAGTCTGCTTGACTGCTGATGGATGGGTCTGGGTTCCCTCCATGTTGGTTGTTTGGCCTGAAGTGACCCAACACTAGAGCTTACCTGGGCTCTTTGTTGGGCCTAATGGCTGACTCTGGGAGGGCTCACACCAAGGAGTACTTCACAGAACTTCTGCGGCCAGTGTCCTTGTCCTCATGGTGAAACACAGCCACCCACCGCCGCTGCAGGAGACCCTCCAACACTATCAGGTAGGTCTGGTTCAGTCTAGTATGGGGTCATTGCTCCCTCCCCTGGGTTCCAGTGTGCACACTACGTTGTGTGTGCCCTCCAAGGGTGGAGTCTCTGTTTCCCTCAGTCCTGTCAGAGTCCTGCAATCAAATCCCACTTGACTTCAAAGTCTGATTCTCTAGGAATTCCTCCTCCCATTGCCGGACACCCAGGTTGGGAAGCCTGAAGTGGGGCTCAGAACCTTCAATCCAGTGGGTGGATTTCTGTGATATAAGTGTTCTCCAGTTTGTGAGTCACCCGCCCAGCAGTTATGGGATTTTATTTTATTGTTATTGTGCCCCTCCTACCGTCTCATTGTGGCCTCTCCTTTGTCTTTGGATGTGGGGTATCTTTTTTGGTGAGTTCCAGTGTCTTCCTGTAGATGATTGTTCAGCAGTTATTTGTGATTCTGGTGTTCTTGCAAGAGGGAGTTGGAAGTTCAATATTTCAAGCATCATAACAAGTAAAGTTGACATACCCAAGTAAGCAGAACAATCTGAGCTTTAATTCTTGGTGTTACATCAAATTACTTAATTTCCCAAGCTCTTGCCTTAAAGGATGTATGATGATGGCTATTTTTAAAGTGTATACTTAATCTTTGGGAGAACCTCTCATATATAACATGAAGTTTTTTTTTTTATTACAGAACAATGTTTCTGACTCTCTAGACAGCACAATGACCCCCTCAATCAATGTTTATATGTGATGATAAAATTCTGCAGTAAGATTTTACTTCCATTGGCCTTTTGGTGCTAGAAGGGCCCTGACAAAGCAAAGCTAATACTTTCATTTTCTGGATGAAGGAAAGGAGATTCAGAGAGGTTAGTTGCTTGCCTAACTAAGGTCATCTAGACAGAGGCTGACCATATGACTGATTCACTGTGCAAATTGGAACACTTTTGAGAGTAAAAGGAGGTGCTGTTGGAGGACAAACTGGTGTCAGCCTGGACTGTCCCAGACAAACCAGGGCATGAGATCATCCTGTCTAGACACCTCAAAGCTTTGCCTGAAACTCACAGGGAATGAGAAAATGTGCCACCTGCTCATACCCTTTGCAAGAATGAGTTATAATCTGGGAATGAGAAAGGTACTACTAGGAGGCCAGGATGGAGGAGTGTACTTCCTTGTATGTGTTCAATCTGATTAGTTTTTCCCACAATACTAAGCTGGTGTTAGTAGGGGCTTGATTGATCTGTAGAGGGCCTTTGGGAGTATTAGAAAAAAGGTGAAAATCTGCCGAGGACAAACACACTATCTAGGGAATGGTGCCTTTTGCAAAGATATAGGGAGTTATAACACTCCAGTATATGATAATATTCCAGAGAATATTAACATTGACAAGAAATTGCCAATCAGAAAGGCCCTCAGACCCCTCTTCTTAGAGTAAGGGATTTGGAACCAACTCACAATGGCTGATGGAATTTTCAGGAATTTTACCTCCCACACAGATGCCACTCTGGATTTTTGTTAGATATGGATGGAGGATGGGAAACAACTCTATAGCATGAGCATTGCTGTTAGTCTCATTAACAAAGAAAGTGAGACACAAGGAGGTTGAATAACTTTTCCAAGGTCACAGCTGATAAGTGACAGAGCCAGGATTAAAACACAGGGATGAACAATGGCAGCAGTCTTAACCTCTGCAGTTAACTGCTGCTCACGTAAGTAGGTCACGTCTCCTCACCTGGGGCAGGGAAACCCATCAGCCCTAGAGAGGCAGATGCAACAGGGAGGAAATGTATCCTCCACAGAGGACCTTTTGGAAACAGTAGCTGTTCTGGGGTGGCCATGTGGGTCCAACACAATGAGTCTTTCCTGAAGCAAAGAACTATTTGCTTTGAAAAAAAAAATGGTATAGGGACACTGAGTCCTGATGAAGGAGTCTGGTCCCTGGGCCTCTCTCTTCTGGCTGGAAAAGTGTTGGAGTTTTTTTTTTGTAAAAAAATTATTTATTTTATTTTATTTATTTTTGGCTGCATTGGGTCGTCATTGCTGCATGAGGGCTTTCTCTATTTGCAGTGAGTGGGGGCTACTCTTCATTGCAGTGCACAGGCTTCTCATTGCAGTGGCTTCTCTTGTTGTGGAGCATGGGATCTAGGTGTGCGGACTTCAGTAGTTGTAGCACTCGATCTCAGTAGTTGTGGCTCATGGTCTCTAGAGTGCAGGATCAGTAATTGTGGTGCATGGGCTCTTAGTTGCTTTGCTGCATGTGGGATCTTCCCAGAACAGGATTTGAACCCATGTCACCTGCGTTGGCAGGCAGATTCTTTTTTCTTTTTTTTTTTAACATCTTTATTGGAGTATATTACTTTACAGTGGTGTGTTAGTTTCTGCTTTATAAAAAAGTGAATCAGTTATACATATACATATGTCCCCATATCTCTTCCCTCTTGCGTCTTGCTCCCTCCCATGCCTCTAGGTGGTCACAAAGCACCGAGCTGATCTTCCTGTGCTATGCGGCTGATTCCCACTAGCTATCTATTTTATGTTTGGTAGTGTATATATGTCCATGTCACTTTCCACTTTGTCCCAGCTTACCCTGCCCCCTCCCCGTATCCTCAAGTCCCTTCTCTAGTAGGCCTGCATCTTTATTCCCGTCTTGCCCCTAGGTTCTTCATGACTTTTTTTCTTTTTTTTTTTTTAGATTCCATATATATATGTTAGCATATGGTATTTGTTTTTTTTTTTCCTTCTGACTTACTTCATTCTGTATGACAGACTCTAGATCCATCCATCTCACTACAAATAACTCAATTTCATTTCTTTTTATGGCTAAGTAATATTCCACTGTATATATGTCCCACATCTTCTTTATCCATTCATCTGTTGACGGACACTTAAGTTGCTTCCACGTCCTGGCTATTGTAAATAGAGCTGCAATGAACATTTTGGTACATGAATCTTTTTGAATTTTGGTTTTCTCAGGGTATATACCCAGTAGTGGGATTCCTGGGTTGTATGGTAGTTTGATTTTTGCGTTTTCAAGGAACCGCCATACTGTTCTCCCTCGTGGCTATATCAATTTACATTCCCACCAACAGTACAAGAGGGTTCCCTTTTCTCCACAACCTCTCCAGGATTTATTGTTTGTAGATTTTTTAATGATGGCCATTCTTACTGGTGTGAGATGATATCTCATTGTAGTTTTGATTTGCATTTCTCTAATGACTAAGGATGTTGAGCATTCTTTCATATTTTTGTTGACAATCTGTATATCTTCTTTGTAGAAATGTCTATTTAGGACTTCTGCCTATTTTTTGATTGGGTTCTTTGTTGTTTTGATATTGAGCTTGTAATATTGAAGATTAATCCTTTGCCAGTTGCTTCATTAGCAAATATTTTCTCCCATTCTGAGGGTTGTCTTTTCATCTTGCTTATTGTTTCCTCTGCTGTGCAAGAGCTTTTAAGTTTCATTAGGTCCCATTTGTTTATTTCTGTTTTTATTTGCATTTCTCTAGGAGGTGGGTCAAAAAGGATCTTGCTGTGATTTATGTCATGGAGTGTTCTGCCTATGTGTTCCTCTAAGAGTTTGATAGTGTCTGGCCTTATATTTAGGTCTTTAATCCATTTTGAGTTTATATTTGTGTATGGTGTTAGGGAGTGTTCTAATTCCATTCTTTAACATGTAGCTGTCCAGTTTTCCCAGCACGACTTATTGAAGACACTGTCTTTTCTCCACTGTATATTCTTGCCTCCTTTATCAAAGATAAGGTGACCATATGTGCGTGAGTTTTTGTCTGGGCTTTCTATCCTGTTCCATTGATCTATATTTCTGTTTTTGTGCCACTACCATACTGTCTTGATTACTGTCACTTTGTAGTATAGTCTGAAGTCAGGGAGCCTGATTCCTCCAGCTCCATTTTTCTTTCTCAAGATTGCTTTGGCTATTCAGAATCCTTTGTGTTTCCATACAAATTGTGAAATTGCTTGTTCTAGTTCTGTGAAAAATGCCATTGGTGGTTTGATAGGGATTGCATTGAATCTGTAGATTGCTTTGGGTAGTATAGTCAGTTTCACAATGTTGTTTCTTCCAATCCAACAATATGGTATATCACTTCATCTGTTTGTATCATCTGTAATTTCATTCATCAGTGTCTTATAGTTTTCTGCATACAGCTCTTTTGTCTCCTTAGGTAGGTTTATTCCTAGTTATTTTATTATTTTTGTTGCATTGGTTAATGAGAGTGTTTTCTTAATTTCTCTTTCAGAGTTTTCATCATTAGCGTATAGGAATGCAAGAGATTTCTGTGCATTATTTTCATATCCTGCTACTTTACCAAATTCACTGATTAGCTCTAGTAGTTTTCTGGTAGCATCTTTAGGATTCGCTATGTAGAGTGTCAGGTCATCTGCAAACAGTGACAGCTTTACTTCTTCTTTTCCAATTTGGATTCCTTTTATTTCTTTTTCTTCTCTGATTGCTGTGGCTAAAACTTCCAAATCTATGTTGAATAATAGTGCTGAGAGTGGGCAACCTTGTCTTCCTCCTGATCTTAGTGGAAATGGTTTCAGTTTTTCACCATTGAGGACTGTTTTGGCTGTGGTTTTTCATATATGACCTTTATTATGTTGAGGAAAGTGCCTTCTATGCCTACTGTCTGGAGGGTTTTTATCATAAATCGGTGTTGAATTTTGTAAAAAGCTTTTTCTGTATCTATTGAGATGATCATATGTTTTTTTTATTTTCCACTTTTTAATATGGTGTATCACGTTGATTGATTTGCATATATTGAAGAATCCTTGCATTCCTGGAATAAACCCCACTTGATCATGGTGTATGATCCTTTTAACGTGCTGTTGGATTCTGTTTGCTAGTATTTTGTTGAGGATATTTACATCTATGTTCATCAGTGATATTGGCCTGTAGTTTTCTTTCTTTGTGGCATCCTTGTCTGGTTTTGGCATCAAGGTGATGGTGGCCTTGTAGAATGAGTTTCAGAGTGTTCCTCCCTTCGCTATGTTTTGGAAGAGTTTGAGAAGGATAAGTGTTAGCTCTTCTCTAAATGTTTGATAGAATTCGTCTGTGAACGGCAGGCACATTCTTAACCACTGCGTCACCAGTGAAGTGCCTGGCAAAGTGATTTAAAACCTCCTGACTAAGCTTATTTTGTCAAATAGTTCCTGTCAGATTCACTTTCAAGGCTCAATCCAGAAATTCTTAGTTCAGCATATTGATCCAAAGCAAGAAAATGTATTCACTCAAGCTACCTCTGAGACTAAGGGGTATGGTTCCTCATGTTTTGCAGAGGGAAACAGATGTGTTTATATACAAACACATCCACAGATATACAATCTCTTGCTTATCATATTTCAAAGAAGTGAGAGAAAAAATGTAACTGTGCATCTGTATGAAACTTCCTGGTTCCTGTCCACCTGAGAGGGGAAGGTGAATAAAGCTACAGTTCTCAGCAAGCCACGACATGATGCTGTGTCATATTTTGTGCCACTTGGAGAAATAGGCTTCTGTCTCACTTTACACTCAGAAAAAGTTCAGGCTATTCTTCAGGCTGATGTAGAACTGGGAAGGGCTAAAAGATCATTTCAGGTAACAGAGAGGACACTTATGATAAAAGAGAACAGCATGATCAAGAAGCTACTTAGGGGCATAACTAGAGAAGTTACCTGACTTGTTTAAGGTCATTCAGTGCATAGCTGCAGTAAGAGACCTGGGTTCAAATCCTAGCTCTTCCCCATATCAACCAAGTGATTGAAGGCAAGTTCTTTGACCTTTCCTACTTTCCTTTCCTCTTTGTAAAATGGTGCTAATGAGTGCTACCTCACAAGAAACTTGTGACAATTGGGTGTAATAAGGCACTGAGCACAATGCCTGGAACATAGTACATGCTCAGTAAATGAAAGCTGATGGTAGTAATAACATTAGTACATTGTATCTTTATGTTTTATCTGCAAGTATTTTGGACTAGCTGAGCTCTAAGGGTTACGCTGGCTAATAACTGACTTGTACAGCACAACTGCTGTACAAGTCAGTTTTATACTATAAAATCACTATCTCAGAAGTGCTTTTTTTTTTTTTCACTGCACATCGCTCTATAGTGTGTATAAAACTGGCATTATTACCTCATATAACAGCTTAAAAGGTTAAAGAATGCTAAGTGACTTGCCCATTTCTGCCCTTACTGAGATCACGCAGCTAGTAATTGACAGAACAGGATCTTGAAGTCAGATTTGTTAAGTCAAAATATTGCCCTCTGTCTGGTGACCTTAGTGTCCATCTCCTAGGTCAATGTCCTTTCCCATGATGTGTTTGTCTCTGCTTCCCTGCAGCCCTCTTCCAAGCCAAGGCAATTACTGCTCTTGGAGACGGCTTCTAACAAGCTGATCCAATGAATTATCATGAGAGCAATCTTAGTCTTGCCCTTTTACTGCTGATATAGGGATAGATTTAGAGAGGCTGACTCTGGCTGGTATTTGGGAATGGATAATTACCTTCACTTACTATATCCTAGGCTGCTTTGACTAAATATTAACTGCCCAGAATTCTGCCCTTTCCAAACAATTCTGAGCATGAGCATGCCACAGGCAACTAAGTGGCATAATTCATTTGAGGTGACCATAAATCTAAGATTTCCACTAGAAATGATGCAAAGAATTAATGGAACATGAAATCAAGTAAATGGAATTGAGTACAGTAATTAGTTCATATTTTAATCCTCAGGTCTGTTTATTATCCATTAACTGGTAAGCAATTAAGTTGTCACCATTGAAATGATTAGCTTTGTCTCAGCAAAAGTTTATCGATATGTCAGCACAAATGAATCTGGTGGTTTTAAACGGCTTTATTTTGAATTGCATAGCAGCATATCCATGGAGCGGCTAGACATCTAATGATTTAATTTTGAAATATTGTTATCTAGATTACTTATATTTAATATTGCTGAGCTGTTCTGGATGGTTATTGGGAAGAGTTTGTGAGAGGACGGATTCAAACTGTAGAAAAGTATGGCTTATATCCTTGGGTTCTTAATGCAATAGTATGATTGCATTTTCCTATTGAGACCAAATGAAGGACCTTTAAGGCATTTCACTTTCTATTTTGGTCTTCCAAACTTTAATTTCCATACTTCTTGGAATTAGGCACTATACAGGTTGTCACATCAGTGGTGTTTTTGTTGGACACTCAAGATTGCTCATGCTTGTGAAATAATCTGTCAATGTCTTTGCCTTTTTGAGGCTGATTGTATAAATGCACTTGTGATGGGGTTCTGCTCACTAAGGCAGGAAACCTGAATATCAGACTACACCTGCTCTACTGGGCAACAAAAACCAGATGACCTAAAATCATCTTTTGAGTGTTGGGATTTGATATAAGTACAATTTTTATTTAGAAAATTTTAAATCCCAAAGTAAGAGTCAGGAAACTTGGGTTCTGGTCCTAATTCTGCCACTGAATCTTGGTGACTCCGGGAAGGTCTCTTGCCCTTCCTGGCTCTAATTTTCCCTTTGTATGTAAGTGGGTGGGAAGAAATGACCTCAGTGGGGCCTCTAACACTGATACTTTAGATGGAGGCTTTGCATAAACTTCTTTCTAATAGTAGGTCTGTATCTTGAAGTGGAGATGTGATCTTTGGAGGAAACTCTACAAAAATTTTTTTTAATTAAGTTTTTTTTAAAGATCTTATTTTATTATGCATTTCTTTATTATATTTATTTTTGGCTGTGTCTGGTCTTAGTTGCGGCACATGGGATCTTCACTGAGGCATGCGGGATCTTTTGATGCGGTGCGGGCTCCTTGTTGCGGTATGTGGGCTTCTCTCTAGTTGTGGCCTGCGGGCTCCAGGATGCGTGGGCTCTGTAATTGTTTCACATGGGTTTCAGAGCATGTGGGCTCTGTAGTTTGCAGCACGCAGGCTCTCTAGTTGAGGACCGCAAGCCAGTAGTTGTGGTGAGCAAGCTTATTTCCCCGGCGGCATGTGGGATCTTAGTTCCCTGACCAGGGATTGAACCCGCATCCCCTGCATTATAAAGCATATTCTTTACCACTGGACCACCAGTGAAGTCCCGGAAACTCTAGAAATTTTAATGAACACTGACGTGGTCAGATTAGTAGTGAAAATGTCATTTTCTACTTTACATTTTCTTTTCCAATTGACTTTATTCCTGTAGCTTTGGAAATGGATAAAAAATGTACCGCTAATCATTTCAACGGTACCAGCTTAACTGTTCACCAGTTTCTGGTTCACAGAAGTCTTAGAAGCAGTATCCATCCTCTAACTGCAGTGTCACTGGTTACTAAATAAAAGAAGATCCCATTCAACACTTGTAGAGTCATAACAGTGATGATCTCTATGACGATAGTTAGGTTCTACTGAACCCTGATCAAGTCCCAGTTAATGACTGTCTTTAATATTGTCTTTGTAATATAACACCTCCTTCCCTGCTTTAGACAGACACCAAGGGGGGAGATAAAAATAAAGTAAAGGAAGATAGTGGCTGTCATAATGCCACCCTGGCAGGACCAGACCAGAGTTATGATACAGGTTGGGATGGAATCAATGGGATAATGAGCTGATCTCAACAATTTGTCTTCAAATGCAATGACTTCTCTCTTAGGCAGCCCCAAAATGTGCATCTAAAATGGCAATCCAGGAAGCTGCTGACTGGACTGGGCTGTCCTTTCCCAGAAGTAATTATAAAAATGTCCAAAGGGAAAAGTGCCTATCCTTAGATCAGAGTCATCATCTGCTTGCTGGTATCATCATAATCTGCTCTACCACTAGGCTTCTGACCACTGTTTGCTTTACTTCTTAAAGGTCAGTTTGTTCACTCTGGTTGGGACTGGTTCCTGGGATCCAGAGCTTTGGCTTCTAGTATTGGCAAAGACAAGTTCCCTGATCTGAGCCTGGAGTAATTCCAGGGCTGAAATGAAGAATCTAAATGAATTTTTCTAGCACACCAGTTATCAATTGTTCCATTACTCCTCCCAGGTACACTGAAAATTCACTTACCTTATATTTGTAAATAATTTGACATTAACACTTAAAACTTCTGTTAATAATGCCATTGACTTTATTAGGTTTGTCATTATGACAAAAGAATATAGTTTATGATATACTGGGCATAATTTAGACTCTCTGAAAGCTACAGTCTTTTAAATGATATTCATTTACTCATTCAGTCTACCAAGTGCCTATCACATGTATGTGATACTAAAAAGCACAACCAAATCTGTGGCTGCAGGGAGTTAACAGTCTGTTTGGGAAGATGGGATCTTCCACTATATTGAAGGCTCCTTAAAGGCAGGCCCTGAAGCCTACAGGTCTTCAAATTCCCCCCACTGGACTAGGGCCCAGAGTAGGTGAACAATGATTATTGTGGGGTTTATGGATAAACATTAGCCTATGGTAAGCAATGTTATGTATCAGAAGACCTGAATTAAATCCAGCCTCAATCACTTATTGTCAGGATGGCCTTGGGCCTTAGTTTCCCCTTGTATAAAGGGAATAATATTAAGGGTAACCTCACTGAGTTAGTGTTTAGTGATTAAATCAGAGAATTTATGTCAATGTTCTTTGGAATTCATTCAGAGTAAAAGCCAAAGTCCATACAAAATCCATGCAAAGAGATAAAGATCTACAGCAGCTCCCGTCCCTACTCTTCTCTCTCTGACCTCTCACACTTGATCACTTACACGTGAGCTCCTGGTCTTCCTAGAACACTCAAACTTTCTCCCACTTCAAAGCTATGGAATTGGTTGTTGCCTCTGCCTAGAATGTCCTTTCCCTAGACATCCCCATGGCAACCTCACAAATGTCATGCTCTCAACAAGGTCTACACTGACCACCATATTTACACTTGTAACTCACTACCTCCACTCCTCATCCTCTTATCTCCCTTACTCTGATGTATTTCTTTTCCCATAGCATTTATCATATTCTAATTTACCATAGAAATTTACTCATTTATTATGTTTATTATTTATTATTTGTCTATCCCCACTAGACTTAATTACCTTACAGGCAGGATTTTTACCAATTTAATTCACTGTAGCACATGGTAGGCCCTCAATTAATATTTGTTAACTAAATGAATGAATGAAAGTAAATCACAAAGCATGTAAACAGTGACTGGGTATTAGCAGTGAAATTCCGTAGCCACCTATGGGTGTGACTGAATAAGTTCTGGATTGCACTGCACAGTAATTGATTTGAGTCTGTGCCTTGTCCCTCCAATGGATATAAAATTCCTCCAAGGTGACATTTAATTGTTCAATCCCTTTCTGTTCTTTACCACATTTAGAATAGGGCTAGGTCAGTACCTCGTCTCAAAGCATACATCTTTCTCAGAGAAAGCCCAGAACTTCTCTTAGTGGTTACTGTGAACTAAATCACTCTTCCTTTCTTCCAGTTTCTAATGGAATTTGATGCTTTGGACAGCCTTTATTAAAACACTTCAATTTATATGAGGCTATATATAACAATCCCTATATAGTCAATGAATGCTACACACCTAAAATTCCAGGGAAAAAAGCCTATAAAGTTCCAATTCCTAAAACACCAATAGTAGATTAAGTTATTTATTCAGTGATTGAATGATTAATTCCACAAACATCAATTAAGAAGCACCTACTGTATGTTAGGCACTGTGCTAGGTGCATGATGTACAAAGATAATAGCAAAAAGTCTCTGTCCTTGAGGGGATTACCAAGATTATTTATTCCTTAATTCAGCAAACATTTATTGACTCTGCTGTCATGTGCCAATGTACAAGGTTCTGGGAATACAGTAATGATCAAGATAAAATTCCTATCAACAAGAAATGTGTGGGGCTTCCCTGGTGGCGCAGCGGTAGGGAGTCTGCCTGCTAATGCAGGGGACACGGGTTCGAACCCTAGTCTGGGAAGATCTCACATGCTGCAGAGAAACTAGGCCCGTGAGCCACAACTACTGAGCCTGCGCATCTGGAGCCTGTGCTCCGCAACAAGAGAGGCTGCGATAGTGAGAAGCCCACGCACAGCGATGAAGAGTGGCCCCTGCTCGCCACAACTAGAGAAAGCCCTCGCACAGAAATGAAGACCCAACACAGCAAAAATAAATTAATTAATTAATAAACTCCTATCCCCGACACCTTCTTTAAAAAAAAAAAAAAAAAAAAAACAAGAAATGTGGTTCCAGAAGTGAGAATAAACAGTTATACAATCTATAGCGATGGGTAATTTAATCAATTGGGGTCAGCAAAATTTTTCCCTAAAAGGCCAGGTAGTAAATATTTTGTCTTTTGCAAGCCACATGTGGTCTCTGTTGCATATGCTTCTCTTTAAAAAACAATCCTATAAAAATGTAAATCATCCTTAGCTCCTTGGCTGAATTTGGCCTACAGTCTACAGTTTGTGAACTCCTGTAGTAGATGAATATAAGTCATCTACTGGAAGTCAAAAGGAGGCAGCAACACTTTACTGGCTGGGAGGAGGGAAGGCGATGTCAAAGCAAAACCAGGTGGGCAGTGCTGGATATAGGGGGAAGAATGCGGAGCTAGTAATCAGGGTAGAGGGAACAGCTTTCCCATGGCACTCAAGTAGCTCTTCTATGTGTATTACTCGTGTATCTGTTATTTTTGAATATCCCAATTCTCATTCCCCCTCAAATCCCCAATTGTGCCAACGGAGCATCTCTACCAGGAGGTCCCAGCCTCCTGCAAGGTGCTAATTAGATTTCTGGAGTACCTCCCCCCAAAACCATTCAGTGCCTCATGGGGCCCTGGTTCTCAGTCATGTGTTCCTCAGCACTTTCATACCCTTGCACACTTCAGGACAATTTGGTGTTAGTTGCTTATTCCTACAAATTTGTGTTACTTTGGTGAAACCAGTCTCTCAGAGATGCAAATAACTGATTCTTTGAAGAGGACAAGGCCTGCAGTTTCTGTTGTTTAGTCTCAGTTGTTTGCGCTGAGATAATTGTTTTCTCTATTCTGATTCAGAGCCACTAAAAATACATATATTCTACATGGAACTTTTATTTCCCCCTTTAATTAAACAAATCTTATCTACATAGCAACAGCTATGGACTTTTTCCTCCCTCAAATGTGTTTGAACAGAATCAAGATTCAAGAGGCTGAGACTTGAAAGGTTGATGTATTTCTACCCAACCTTCATAGGGAGCAGCAACTGTGTCAGATCACACAGCTGTTCATCCATCTTCTCCTTAATACAATCCAGAGAGTTATTTCATAGTTCCCTTTCCAGAACAATCCTCAAGTATAACCCATATTATGTTGTATTATAAACATATGTAAGCCTCAATAGACTCTATGCTTCTCTGGGCAGGAGCTGGGTTTTGAGCTCATCACAGAGCAGAAGCACACTAGCCATGTGAAGAGTGGGTAAAATAAACAGGAGGATCTGGCCACAGGTACTCCGTGAAGTAGCTGGTGCAATTCTCAGTGTACCCCTTTAACCCTTTGAAGTGAAGAACTTAAGGAAGGTTTTCAAAATGAATATTTCCAATTTCCCCAAATAAGAAAGATTCCTCTTATCTAGACTCACTACTGCAACTTAATCCACGGGCATGATTCTTTTCAAATATTATCTTTTTCCTGGTTAATATATTTTTTCTTTTCATTAATACCCTACTTCGTATTGGACATCAATCAAACCACTCAGACACAATTATCAAGTTAAATGTCTTACTTATTAAAAACAGTTAATTTTCCCATCTTAAAAAAATCGAGACGTTTGAATCTCTGAATATGCTCATTTATCACCAATCCCCGACAATGCATCCAGGAGTTCTTGTGTAGGACATGAATAATTTTTATAAAAACACAGATGCTCACTGTGTCATACATCCACACAGCTTTATAAAACAAAGCAAATGATGACCATCTATTACAATAACCTCACTAGACAAGACTGCAATTAATCTACTGCTCTTCAGATAACGACTGCTGCACTGCGCCAAGGAAAATGCCTGGCATTAACTGGCTTATCGTGATCAGCAATGATAGATGGGGCAGATGGCAATGTGATTATTCATTGTCAACACAATAAACAAATGCTTTGCTGCCGAAGTGTTTACCTAGGTCCTCTCAGAGGATTGCTCAAAATAGAGAACAAAGGCAGCTCTGAAAATAGCTCAAAATAAAAATAAAGTTAATCTATTGATGAAATATACTTACTTAACTGGGGCTAACCCTCAGTAGAATCCAACTGGAAAACATTTTCCCTAAGGAGATCATGCGTTGGGTAGAGTTTTGGCATTAGAAGGTACAGTAAAGCCCATAGCTCACTTTCTTGTTAGGATGAGTCACTTTTATGAAGCCCTCAAATTCCATTCCATGCTTAATAGTTCCAGTGATGAGAATTCATTGTTTTCAGAGGCAGATTCATTCCATAGATAGACAGCTCTCATTGTTAGAACATATATTTAGCTGACTGCCATCTCTCTGGAATTTTGGACAATTGACCCTAGGTTTTCCCCTCATCCCACATAGAAAATGTTAAACTCTTCTTGCTCACTAAAGCCCTTTATTTATTTTTATTAATTAATTAATTATTTTAAAACCTCTTTATTGGAGTATAATTCCTTTACAATGTTGTGTTAGTTTCTGCTATATAATAAAGTGAATCAGCTATATGTATATATATAGCCCCATATCCTCTCCCTCTTGCATCTCCCTCCCACCCTCCCTATCCCGCCCCTCTGGGTGGTCACAGAGCACCACCAAGCTGATCTCCCAGGGCTAAATGTAAGCATACCTTGTTTTGTTGCAGTTTCTTGTACTGTGCAGATACTGTGTTCTTTACAAATTAAAGGTTTGCAGCCATCCTGCACTGAGCAAGTCTGTTAGTGACATTTTTCCAATAGCATTTGCTCGCTTGTGTCTCTGTGTCATATTTTGGTAATTCTCACAATATTTCAAATTTTTTCATTATTATTATATTTGTTAAGGTGATCTGTGATCAGTTCTTTGATGTTACTACTGTGACTCACTGAAGACTCAGATGATGGTTAGCATTTTTAGCAATAAAGTATTTTTAAGTTAAGGTATGCACAATGTTTTTTTAGACATAGTGTTATTGCACACTTACTGTAGTATAGTGTAAACATAACTTTGATATGCACTGGGAAATAAAATTCACGTGACTTGCTTTATTGTGATATTCACTTTATTGCAGTGGTCTGGAACCTGCAATATCTTTGAGGTATCTCAAGATTCAATGCCTATCCAACTCTTTCCACATGACATATTTTGGTGTTTTCAACATTCTGGTTTTTTGCACTTAACCCACACCAGTTTTTAGACCACTCATACTCAGGGGCTCGGAAAGAAATGTGATATATCTGATGTGGTGTACTCAGAGCAAAGTGTAACTATTTGTGCTGAGGCTAAATGTCAATCTTGCCTTGGAGCAGGGGATGTGTGTGTGGCTGCTCTGCTTGGGAAGCTGTTCTCCAAACACCATTAGTCTAGATAGCACTCCAGCTTTGCCATGTCCAAGGGGCAATTATTTTGGGTGCGCCTTTTAAAATTTTTGTGCAGGATGGCTTTGTTGATTAAGTCCTCCTTCTTTAGAAAACTGGGATAATTCAGGCAGAACCTGAGTGGAAATTGACCCAGTGGTCACTAACCAAATTCTCTCACAAAAATTTTTACAAATACACATTCCTGGACCCCTTCTCTGGAGACTAATTCAGCTGCTTCCAGAGAAGGATTCAAATGTAAATATTTTGGCAATTTTCCCCAGTTAATTCTAATTCACAACTCTGTTTAAATGCTTTTTTCATTGAGAACACTTAATAATGTACTACTGAGGGAGTGCTTCACAAACCTAATATTCATACTCTCCTGGGAGCTTTAAAAATGCAGGTTCTTTGGAGCAGCTGATACCTGTGGTCTGGGGTAGGTCTAGGAAAATTAATACATCAAGATCAAATTGTTATATGTTTCCCTTAAGGGTTTTGGAAACCCTCATTTACTCCAAAATTGTAGTTTATATACAAGTTACAAAACACCCTTATTGCATATTGAAGAAACAAGTAATTTTAAGAAATTCTACAATGTAAATGTTTTAGCCTGGTAACCATCTATATTTTTTTCACTCATTCATTTAATAAATTCATTCACAAATTCATTTTTATTCTGAGACAATATTGTGATAGGCACTGGAATTTAATAGTTCAGTAGGGGAGAAAAACAAAGAAATAACAGCAAATAAACGTCAGTCAACAAAGAAAATGCATACAAATCTTAAAATAACGTATTTAAAAAGGAAGAGTTTATCTAATTTTAAATAGTCTCTAATTCAGACTGGCAGTCCCCCAGTCATTCTCACTTCATAGTTTTTGCCCTGCTTTCATCATATTCCTTGCTATATGTTAGTTCAGGATCTGTAACTCTTCAGAATTTCCCATTACATTCTCATGTCCCTTTGGCAGACATCCCTAATCATTCCTAGCTTTTTTTCCCTACAGATTCAGGAAGAAAATTCATATGCCTGATCAACCCGGTCCTCTATGCAGCCATTACTACTAGACCACAGATTAAATCCACGTGCAGCTTCCCCCATGCACAGTGCCTTGACACACCTTGGTGACTTTGCTGTTCCTCATTTCCTGGTTTATCTTTGTTGTCTATCAACTATTGAGTACTTCTAGTGATCCTTACATCTTTAATCCCACTTAATTTTCAAAACAACCTGGAGAGGTATATAAACTCAGCCTTAGAAGGATCAAGTAACCATCTCAAGGTCACACAGTTACTGTGTATCACAGCAGGAGGTACAAACTCAGGTTCTTTGATGCCAAAGCTGATGTTCTTAAACTTGTTCTTCATTGCTTCTCTTCTCAGCTCAGTTCAAAGGGCACCTCCTCTGTGAAACTTCTCCTGCACCCTTCAAGGAAAATTTGTCACTTCTTCCTTAGAGTTGGCCAAGGCTTTTGTACATCTCCATTACAGCATGGCATTATACTTTAATGATTTGAATATAGCATTATTTGAGCTCCTCTGTGGTAGGAACTATGTCTTTACATATATATATAATCCATATCCCTGGTAACTAGCACAGTGCCTAGGTAGGTTCTCAGTTGATGCATTTTGACTGACCATTAAAATCTGGCCACTGGACTCATTCAGCTGTGGATCTCTTTCTCAGTGTGTGGGCTTACTATATTAAAAACAATACCAGGTTTAAACAAGATCTTGATTAAAAATATTAAAAAGACAAAGCCAATAGTGAGATACATACTTCTGTTATTTGAAAGCCTTGTTGACATCAGTTATTGAGGACTCTTAAACAGAAACCTAGTTACAAGATATTTAGCATATAAGGACACCTGACCTTTAGTTGATAACCACCCTTAAGTGTAAGGGAGGTAAAAAAAAGGTCAAATTAACTACACTCTGCTTATCAAGTGTCATATGTCATAGCACACATGATATTTGTTTAAATTGTAGCTCTTGTCCTATAACTGAAGGTGTGGTTTGGCTCACTGATGTGGCCTGAGTTCTGTCTGGGTTGATGGTAGACAAAGTGACACTCACCATTAATGGCGGCACATTCTGCAGAAACTCAGACTATTTAGTTCCCTGACATTTATTTTGCTATATGTAATAGTTTTGTGCAAATAAGACTCATTCTGCCAGAAAGGAGAATTATGGAATCTATGCAAACATATATGACATATAGGGGGCTGATTGCACAGATAGGTGTAAATGAAGATATACATGTAAGGTGAGGATTTAGGGTAGAAATAATGATCTGGCGATATCTTAGGGCATTAGTCACAAGAGAGCTGCACCAGTGTCTCAGGAGGAAATATCATGTTTCACTGTGGTCTTCCCTGGAAAACACTGGAAGCTCATTATAAACTTCTATGTCAACTTGCAAAAGACAGAGGGAGAAAGGAGGCAGAGACCTTCTTATTTCATAGATACAAGAGCAGTCTTTCCATCTGTCATCACACCTTGGATATAAATAAGCACCAAATCTTATTAATTGGCACTTACCCATAGTACTTCAATAACCTCACATACCTCCCCAGAGAAGGCTTGTCCGTTGAGGAGGTGCTCTGACCCTTGGCTATCCTCACTCCCAAAGTGTAGCCGGACCTCCTCCAGCCGGTGGCTGTATGTCATAGGCCCTCCTGATACGTTGACCAAGTGCTCCTTGTCCAGGCGCAGGGACACATGTCTTCCAGTGTTGTACATGGTCCCACTGACCTGCAAGGCAATGAGCAACAGGTCAAACAAGGCTCTCCTCCTTCCATTTCTCACAATTTCTCACTCAGCCCAGCATGGTGCTTAGACCAATGCCTTTTGCTTCCTTTTGATAGGAAGACACTAGGCTAATTCCACATGTGGAGTAGGGAGTGGCAGCCTCCCCAGAGAGCATTTCTGCCCTACCTGGCATCTATGGTACTTTCTGTGAGTCATAAGCCACATTATCATTTAGGAATCTGAGGTAGGAACTCAAAGGAAACCTCATCATCTGTGACTAATATTTTGGATGTTGAACTTATAAAGAATTAACTTGTCTTCTTACCATAAATATTTGGAATGTAAAGATGCTGCAAAAGTTAAAATCTCAGGTGTGAGAAATTGGAGAAAACAGTAGTAAGGATGAGATGCTACAAAGGCCAAAAGGGAGCCAAGTAAGCTAAAATGAGTGAGTAGGAGCAAACTTTAGGGGGAGACTGAGGCTCAGGCTTGTAGCTCAAACATTCAGTATGGTGTGTCTTGGTTTAGGTCCTTCTCTCACCCCTGCAACCAGACACTGCAAAGAGTCAGAACTCTGATACTTTCTTGCAGTTTGTGGCCTCAGTGTTAAGCTAAAGAGATTCATATAAGCTTCCCATTTCACAGACTTCCTATTCCATCTTGCTTCAGCCCCTGCAAGCTGAACCTTACTGTTTGGGGTTTCTTTCCCTCCTTTTCTCTTGAACTTGATGCTCAGCTTCATTTTGTTGACTATGACCTTAGCACTTCTCAACACTTGATTCTAGAACACTGATTCTTACCTGTGAGTCTATTGCTTTAGTCTTCTGGGTTGACTTAGCTCTAGGAGCAGATTGAAAACTTAAGGGAGACTTTGAGTGGGTCTGGATGGAATGCTTCTGGGCTATGGGTTGCTGAGCTACTTGGATTTTCTACCTGCTTACTCTGACTCATTTGGGCCCAGCCCTAGGGATTCTTTAAGGCAGCGGTCCCCAAAATGTTGGCACCAGGGACCGGTTTCGTAGAAGACAATTTTTCACACGGACTGGTGGGGGGGGGGGCGCTGAATGTTTCAGGATGATTCAAGTGCATTACATTTATCGTGCAGTTTATTTTTATTATTATTACATTGTAACATATAATGAAATAATTATACAACTAACCATAATGCAGAATCAGTGGGAGTCCTGAGCTTGTCTTCACTTACCACTCACAGATAGGGTTTTGATATGAGTCTGCAAGCAATTGATTTATTATGGTCTCTGTGCAGTCAAACCTCTCTACTAATGATAATCTGTATTTGCAACCACTCCCCAGAGCTAGCATCACTGCCTCAGCTCCACCTCAGATCATCAGGCATTAGATTCTCATAAGGAGTGCACAACCTAGATTCCTCACATGTGCAGTTCACAGTAGGGTTTGCGCTCCTATGAGAATCTAATGCAGTGCTGTTCTGACAGGAGGCAGAGCTCAGGCAGTAATGTGAGTGATGCGGAGCAGCTGTAAATACAGATGGAGCTTTGCTAGCTTGCCTGCCGCTCACCTCCAGCTCTGCAGCCTTGTTCCTAATAGGACACAGACTGGTACTGGTCCGTGGCCCAGGGGTTGGGGACCCCTGCTTTAACGGATTCATGTAACTTCTGACAACTTCATTAGATATGGTTTTCATATATTTGCTCTATAGCGTTAACCTTACCTGCCCCTCCACCTTTCTGGCACTAGTCTTGTGAATGATCAGTTAGTTTAGTTCTGTAGATTTCCCTCTGTGACAGAGACAGCATTGCTTACCAATATACTCCACTGACTCACTATAGCACCCTCTTGTTCTAAGGTGGAGCCCATGTGCTGACGTTGGCCATGGTCTGTGAGGAGACATGACAAATGTTGTTTACAGGCTGAAACAGTGAAAAGCTTATGTAAGATTCTCCAGTCTCTTTCTTCCTCTGCTTCATCAATCAAGGGGCAATGTGGAAATATGTAAATGTGGTATAGCTACAAGATGGAGCCTGTGTCAGCCTGAGTCACTGACAGATTATGTGCAGATTACAAAAATGGCTAGAATTCTTCCACTCCTTGTAACTACACTACTTACAATGTGACCTTATAGCTGTTCCCATCAAGATAGGGCCATCTGTTTCTCCACCCCTGGAACCTGGACTGGCCTTGTCACTTGCTTTGGCCAATAGCACGTAGTGGATACAACATGCTTATTCTGAGTGTAGGCCTCTAGAGGCCTTGCACGTGTCCTTACTCCTTTTTGGAAACTCGAGACCACCATGCAAACAAGCCTGGGCTAGCTTGCTGGAGGACGATCCAGAGTGAGGAGAACCATCCCAGGAGAGGCCATCCTAGGCTGGCCATTCCATGACTGATCCACCAGTTGACTGTCTTAGTCTGGCCTGGACCAGAAGAATTTCCCACAGACCATAGCTTCCCATATACTGGGGAGCTAAAAATTTGGTTGTTTTCAGTACTTAAGCTTTGAAATAATTTGTTACAGAGCAAAAAATAACTGTTATACACTAAGTCAATCATCTTCTATGTCATGTGACTCTGGAACTATCAACAGAAATTCTGGACAGTCTTTGTTGAGTAGCTGAACTAGAAAGTCACTTGGAGCTCAGACAGTCAGTCTGCTAATCAGCTGGAAAGTCACACCAGAACGAGAGAAGAAAGCAGCAGATATGCCAAAAGTGACAGAGGAAACCATGTAGAGAGAGAATTGGAGAGAATATCTACTTCACCTTCAGAATCCCTTTGTACCCCTTTGTTCCAGTTCCTTCATGAGACCTGGGCTGTACTTTCTCTGATACTTTACATCTTACAAAGGGATTTATTTTTTCTTAAGTTATCTATTCCTTGCAACCAAATGATCCCTATCAAAGACTCTATGCCTGTTCTCCAGTCTCAAATAAATGTATATTTAGTCAGTATGACATAATGAGAGTTTGTCTTCTTTTCTTGTCCCAATTTATGACTTTCTTTGCAGTAAAATGGTAGAGATAGATTTGTGTTTGACACTGCATTCATCTTTAAGCAAAATTTATTTTTTCTACTTATTAAGATAATATACAGGTATTATACAAGGGTAGGAAGACTCAGAACAGCTCAATGAAATAAAAATCAGCCACAATTCTACAGTAAACCAATAATCACCACTAATATGTTGGTATATAACTTTTCACACTCATAACCGTTTATATCTATATTTTAATGTGATCATTTTATATGTGTGATAATAAATGCTTTTCACATACAAGGGTATATGATTTATATATATATAAAATATTATTATATAAAATAATTTAATATTTCTATATAAATTTATATATTTAATATATTATACACAACATATGTATAATATATTTAATATATTTGTTACATATTTATATATTAATATATATAGTAAATATATATTATTTTTAGTCACATGAATATTTCTAGGTTATTAACTGTTCTTTTGCAATATCACTTTGAAATAGTTTCATAATATTCCACTGTAAACGTATATGACTTATTATTGAATCTTTACAGCCCTTTCACTTTTTCACTATTGTTAAAAAATATTGCAATGTGATATAGAGAGCAAACTAGTGGTTAACAGTGGAGAGAGGGAAGGAGGGAGGAGCAATTTAGGAGTAGTAGAAATAAAGGGTTAACATGGGATTATATGAAATAATCTTTGTGAAACTTTTGAAAATTGTAAAGCACTATACAATTTAAAGAATATTTCACTCAATAAAAAAAATTACTGCAATGAACATCCTATGGATAAACATTTTTACTAGTGCAGATATTTCATTAGGTAAACTCTGGGTCAGATGGTGTACACATTATTATAGTGCTTATTATCTATTGCCAAATCCATTTGCTGTGGAGTGTAGATCCCACAGAGCAGGGCTGGATCTCAAGTTCTCTTCAAATTGCATTAATTCAACAAGCAACATCCATAGGCCCCTATAGTATGCAAGGCTGCATAACAGGAGCTGCTTCAAATTCTTATAGGATATGTGCTCTGTTCCAATGAGCAAGTATATCAGGCTTCCCTGCACTCCTAAAAATCCTCTCAATGTGTCTGTCTAATGTTCCTGAGAAAATTGTTGCCCACTGAAGCAAGGCAGGGACCATGTCCTATGCTTGTCTGCATTTTCCCAGTAATTAACACAATGGCACACAGTAGAGAGAAGAATAAAGGACTCTTGAGTCAAAAATTCCCAATCTGCCTCTTGGTGACCTTGAGTAGTTCAGTTAATTACTTGAAGCCTCAGTTTTCTTAACTGTAAAATACAGATAAGACAATTTCCCCTATGAAAATGAGGGATAAAAAACTATAAGGCTTATAGAGAATGAATATGAGAATGATAGAAATAAATCACGCCTTATAAGTAATTACTTATTGATTCCACTTATATGAAATCCTAGAGTAGTCAAAATTATAAAGATAGAAAGTAGAATGGTAGTTGCCAGGGGTGGGGTGCAGAGAGGAATGGGAGTTATTTTTTAATGGGCATAGAGTTACAGTTTTGCAAGATGAAAAAAAATCTGGAGATGGACGGTGGTTGTACTTAATACTGCTGAAATGTATAAGTAAAAATGGTTAAGATGTGTATTTTACACACATAAAAATTGGAAAAAATTCCCTCATGAGTTTGTTGTGAGAATTAATACATTTAATGGTCAAACATTTTCATTCTTTTCCTTCATTTACTTTTGACAATGGGTGCCTAGCTGACCTTGCAGGACCTGTGTTGATCTTACCCACTTCCCATAGCCCAGTGGAATATAGTGTTGCTTTCTAAAAGTCACAATGAAGAACTTTTACTGACTTCTGCATTGTGAAGATTCACTTGTCTCTCATTTTGGATTTTAAAGCTCCAGTTGTGGGAAGCCACCAAGATCATTTTGAAGGCCATGAAGCAAACAGAAAACCAGGGTAACCAGGAATAAACCAGTGTGCCTTCTAGTTCTTCCACTCCATACTTCCATACTCCTTCTACTCCCATGGCTCTATCTTCATTCATTCATCTGACTGTGTGCTAGGAGCTGAGGATAGTGTGGTGAGTAAAACCAGGCATGGTCCCTTCCCTCATGGAGCTTACAATCTCCATTATGAAGACAACAGAGTGGGACAAAGAAGTTATGGGGAATCCATCTGAAATTATACCATTTGCGTATGTGTTCTCACAATTAGAGGCAAAACACTTATTCCTCCACCCTTACCCCAGACATTGAAATAACATTAATTTATATTAATCAAAAAAAAAAAAAAAAGAACTGGGGTTTCTCTGGTGGTGCAGTGGTTGGGAGTCTGCCTGCCGATGTGGGGGATGCAGGTTCGTGCCCCAGTCCGGGAGGATACCACATGCCATGGAGCGGCTGGGCCCGTGAGCCATGGCCGCTGGGCCGGTGCGTCCAGAGCCTGTGCTCCGCAACGGGAGAGGCCACAGCAGTGAGAGGCCCGCGTACAGCAAAAGAAAAAATTTAAAAAAGCTGTGTAACCAGGGTATGGTTTGTTTCACTTTAATTTTTTAAAAAAGGCTCGACAATATTATGTATGATATCTGATGGTACACCTGCACTGAAGTAATTAACACTGAAGCAGTGTCATTTTACCTGTAATGCTAATTACAGTGTTTCCAATGAACTACTTTGGTGTACAGCATGTTGGAAAAAGTTCTATTATGTAGACCAGGAAACAGAACTGAATGGAGACGATGAAGCTGCAGGGGATATCCAGGTTGCCTATGGCTGCCTCACACTTCTCCTCTTTTTTTTTATTTTAATTCACTACAAAATGAGATGAGAGATACGATGTTCATGTAAGTGAGAGAAGTAAGAGTGGTTTGTGAATGTTCAGTGACTTGTTTAGAATCATACAGCTAACAGTGGTAGCAAACCCAGGTCTCCTGATACCAAGTCTAATGAATTTTTCCCCCCAACGAAAAATAATTTTCTTCATTGGTTTTTATTTATTTTAACATCTTTATTGGTGTATAACTGTTTTACAATGGTGTGTTAGTTTCTGTTTCATAACAAAGTGAATCAGCTATACATATACATATATCCTAATTTTTCTTCCCACTTGCTTCTCCCTCCCACCCTCCCTATCCCACCCCTCTGGGTGGTCACAAAGCACCACCGAGCTGATTTCCCTGTGTTATGTGGCTGTTTCCCACTAGCTACCTATTTTACATTTGGTAGTATATATAAGTCCATGCCACTCTCTCACTTCATCCCAGATTACCCATCTCCCTCCCTGTGACTTCAAGTCCATTCCCTACAGCTGTATATTTATTCCTGTCCTGCCCCTAGGCTCTTCATAAACTTTTTCTTTTTCTTTTTTAGATTCCATATATATGTGTTAGCATACGGTATATGTTTTTCTCTTACTGACTTACTTCACTCTGTATGACAGATTCTAGGTCCATCCACCTCACTACAAATAACTCAATTTCATTTCTTTTTATGGCTAAATAATATTCCATTGTATATATGTGACACATCTTCTTTATCCATTCATCTGTCGATGGGCATATAGGTTGTTTCCATGTCCTGGCTATTGTAAATAGAGCTGCAAAGAACATTGTGCTACATGACTCTTTTTGAATTATGTTTTTCTCAAGGTATATGCCCAGTAGTGGGATTGCTGGGTCATATGGTAGTATTATTTTTAGTTTCTTAAGGAACCATCATACTGTTCTCTATAGTGGCTGCACCAATTTACATTCCCACCAACAGTGCAAGAATGTTCCCTTTTCTCCACACCCTCTGAAGCAATTATTGTCTGTAGAATTTTTGATGATGGCCATTCTGACAGGTGAGAGGTGATACCTCAATGTAGTTTTCATTTGCATTTCTCAAATGATTAGTGATGTTGAGCAATCTTTCATGTGTTTGTTGGCAATCTATATATCTTCTTTAGAGAAATGTCTGTTTAGGTCTGCTGCCCATTTTTCGATTGGTTTTTTTTGTTTTTCTGATATTGAGTTGCATGTACTGCTTGTAAATTTTGGAGATTAATCATTTGTCCGTTGCTTCATTGCAAATATTTTCTCCCATTCTGAGGGTTGTCTTTTCATCTTGTTTACGGTTTCCTTTGCTGTGCAAAAGCTTTTAATTTTCATTAGGTCCCATTTGTTTATTTTTGTTTTTATTTCCATTTCTCTAGGAGGTGGGTCAAAAAGGATCTTGCTGTGATTTATGTCATAGAGAGTTCTGCCTCTGTTTTCCTCTAAGAGTTTGATAGGGTCTGGCCTTATAATCAGGTCTTTAATCCATTTTGAGTTTATTTTTGTGTATGGTGTTAGGGAATGTTCTAATTTCATTCTTTTACATGTAGCATTCCAGTATTCCTAGCACCAATTATTGAAGAGGCTGTCTTTTCTCAACTGTATATTTTGCCTCCTTTATCAAAAATAAGGGGACCATATGTGCGTGGGTTTATGTCTGGGCTTTCTATCGTGTTCCATTGATCCATATTTCTGTTTTTGTGCCAGTACCATACTGTCTTGATTACTGTAGCTTTGTAATATATTCTGAGGTCAGGGAGCCTGTTTACTCCAGCTCCGTTTTTCTTTCTCAAGATTTCTTTGGCTATTCGGGGTCTTTTGTGTTTCCATAAAAATTGTGAGGTTTTTGTTCTAGTTCTGTGGAAAATATCAGTCATAGTTAGATAGGGATTGCACTGAATTTGTAGATTGTTTTCTGTAGTAGAGTCATTTTCACAATGTTGATTCTTCCAATCCAAGAACACGGTATATCTCTCCATCTGTTTGTATCATCTTTAATTTCTTTCATCAGTGTTTTATAATTTTCTGCATACAGATCTTTTGTCTCCTTATGTAGGTTTATTCCTAGGTATTTTATTCTTTCTGTTGGAATGGTAAATGGGAGTGTTTCCTGAATTTCTCTATCAGATTTTTCATCATTAGTGTATAGGAATGCAAGACATTTCTATGCATTAATTTTGTATCCTGCTACTTTCCAAATTCATTAATTAGCTCTAGTAGTTTTCTGGTAGTATCTTTAGGATTCTCTATGTAGAGTATCATGTCATTTGCAAACAGTGACAGTTTTAATTATTCTTTTTCGATTTGGATTCTTTTATTTCTTATTCTTCTCTGCTTGCTGTGGCTAAAACTTCCAACCTATTTTGAATAATACTGGTGAGAGTGGGCAATCTTGTCTTGTTCCTTATCTTAGTAGAAATGGTTTCAGTTTTTCACCATTGAGGATGATGTTGCTGTATATTTGTCATATATGGCCTTTATTATGTTGAGGTAAGTCCCTCTATGCCTACTTTCTGGAGGGTTTTTTTCATAAATTGATGTTGAACTTTGTCAAAAGCTTTTTATGCCTTTATTGAGATGATCATATAGTATTTATCCTTCAATTTGTTAATATGGTGTATCACATTGATTGATTTTCATATATTGAAGTATTCTTGCATTCCTGGGATAAATCCCACTTGATCATGGTGTCTGATCCTTTTAATGTGCTGTTGGATACTGTTTGCTAGTATTTTGTTGAGGATTTTTGCATCTCTGTTCATCAGTGATATTGACCCTAGTTTTCTTTCGTTGTGACATCTTTGTCTGATTTTGGTATCAGGGTGATGGTGGCCTCATAGAATGATTTGAGACTGTTCCTCTCTCTGCTATATTTTGGAAGAGTTTGAGAAGGATAGGTGTTAGCTCTTCTCTAAATGTTTGATAGAATTCGCCTGTGAAGCCATCTGGTCCTAGGCTTTTTTGTTTTGGAAGATTTTTAATCACAGTTCCAATTTCAGTGTTTGGATTGGTCTCTTTATATTTTCTATTTCTTCCTGGTTCAGTTGCAGAAGGTTGTCCTTTTCTAAGAAGTTGTTCATTTCTTCCAGGTTGTCCATTTTATTGGCATATAGCTGCTTGTCGTAATCTCTCATGATCCTTTGTATTTCTGCAGTGTCAGTTGTTCCTTCTCCTTTTTCATTTTTAATTCTATTGATTTGCATCTTCTCCCTTTTTTTTCTTGATGAGTCTGGCTAATGCTTTATCAATTTTGTTTATCTTCTCAAAGAACCAGTTTTTAGTTTTATTGACCTTTGTTATTGTTTTCTTCAATTCTTTTTCATTTATTTTTGATCTGATCTTTATGATTTCTTTCCTTCTGCTAACTTTGGGGTTTTTCTCTTCTTCGTTCTCTAATTGCTTTAAGTGTAAGGTTAGGTGTTTTATTTTATATGTTTCTTGTTTCTTGAGGAAGAATTGTATTGTTATAAACTTCCCTCTTAGAACTGCTTTTGCTGCTTCTCATAAGTTTTAGGTCATCGTGTTTTCATTGTCATTTGTTTGTAGGTATTTTCTGATTTCCTCTTAGATTTCTTCACTGATCTCTTGGTTATTAAGTAGTGTAATTTTTAGCCTCCATGTATTTGTATGTTTTGCAGATTCTTTCCTGTAATTGATATCTAGTCTCAGAATGTTGTGGTCAGAAAAGATACTTGATACAATTTCAATTTTTAAAATTTTACCAAGACTTGATTTGTGATCCAAGAAATGATCTATCCTGCAGGATGTTCCATGAGCACTTGAGAAGAAAGTGTATTCTGTTGTTTTTGGATGGAATGTCCTATAAATATCAATTAAGTCAACCTTGTTTAATGTACCATTTAAAGATTGTGTTTCCTGGGGCTTCCCTGGTGGTGCAGTGGTTGAGAGTCTGCCTGCCAATGCAGGGGACATGGGATCATGCCCCGGTCTGGGAAGATCCCACATGTCATGGAGCGGCTGGGCCCATGAGCCATGGCCACTGAGCCTGCATGTCCAGAACCTGTGTTCCACAACGGAAGAGGCCACAACAGTGAGAGGCCCATATACTGCAAACAAACAAACAAACAAACAAACAAACAAAAAACAAACAAACAAACAAAACTTGTGTTTCCTTATTTATTTTCATTTTGGATGATCTGTCTATTGGTGAACATGGGGTTTTAAAGTCCCCTACCATGATTCTGTTACTGTAGATTTCCCCTTTTATGGTTGTTAGCATTTGAGTTATGTATTGAGATGCACCTATGCTGAGTGCATAAATCTTTATAATTGTTATATGTTCTTCTTGGATTGATCCCTTGATCATTATGTAATGTCCTTCTTTTTCTCTTGCAACAGTCTTTGTTTTAAAGTCTATTTTGTGTAATATGAGAATTGCTACTCCAGCTTTCTTTTGATTTCCATTTGCATGGAATATCTTTTTCCATTCCCTCAGTTTCAGTCTGTATGTGTCCCTAAGTCTGAAATGGGTCTCTTGTAGACAACATATATATGGGTCTTCTTTTTGTATCCATTCAGCCAGTCTATATGTGTTGGTTGGAGCATTTAATCCATTTACATTTAAGGTAGTTATCAATATGTGTGTTCCTATTACCAATTTCTTAATTGTTTTGGGTTTGTTATTGTAGGTCATTTCGTTCTCTTGTGTTTCCTGCCTAGAGAATTTCCTTTAGCATTTTTTGTAAAGCTGGTTTGGTGATGCTGAATTCTCTTAGCTTTTGTTTGTCTGTAAAGTTTTTAACTTCTCCCTCAAATCTGAATGAGATCCTTTCTGGTTAATGTAATCTTGGTTGTAGGTTTTTCCCTTTCATCACTTTAAACATGTCCTGTCACCCCCTTATGACCTGTATAAAGATCTTGATGTGAGCAAATGCAAATATCTTAGCTAATTTCACATGGAATATATGTTGGGGATTTTCATTTCTTCTCCAGGCTGTAGGTGCAGGGTTTATACAGTTCCAAAGGCAACAGGATTCTTTTTCAGGAAAAGAAAACTGGAAAGGACAGTACGCTGCTGAAGTTTATACCAAGAGGAGGCCTGGAGAAATCCAAAAGTCAGGAAGTCCCTTGGCTGCCTCATCTCCAGACATTTACACTTGTTTGAGACTGGGTGGAGCTAAATGCATTGAGGGAAGTCGTGACATATGCCCCAGACAGAAATGCCTGTCAAGATTGTGTATCAATCAGTATCATCTTGATTACTTGAAACAGTCTAAAAGTAATGTGTTCTTTTGCAAAGCAAAAATTTACCCCCCGTTTATGCATTTTGTAAAATTGGTTGCTCTTATATAGCAGATATGGTGCTTTGTGGCAGCTCGTGATTAGCCAGGGCCACTTATTAATGGACTCATCTCTTTCAGTCTGCTGACACTGTAGCATTAGAGGGAAATAAATACAGCCAGTGTGCTTTTAAGGAGAATTTTCATCCTTTGAAAATAAACAACAATCCTCTTTATAATAGTTGGCATCTTGGTTTGAATCCTTAAATGGTGTCACATATGGTGCTAAATACTGCACAAGAACTTAATTAATCTTTACAATTTCTCCCACACTAAACCTAGTGTGGAACTAGCCCTGTGCTATTTGCTTTCTCTTGGATGGGAAGATACAGGGCCAACCCTGCATGGAGTGGAGGCCTCCCACAGGCATACATGTTCTCCTTGGTCTCTGTGGCTCCTTTGTGTCTTGAGGCAAACATCCCATGAACGAGGGAGCCAAGGCTTGATCCCACATGTCTCTGACTCTAAAGCCTGTACTTTTAACCTCTGGGAATTATTTGATTGCATAACTGATTACCTAACAATGTTTTCTTCAAATATGGGTTGATAGCCTAGTAACCCCCCAGAGTGTTTGGGATTACTTATACTAGTCAGGGTTCTCCAGAGAAACAGAATTAATACAATGAGTATATACATGTAGAAAGAGATTTATTTAAGGAATTGGCTCATGTGATTATGGAGGCTGCAAGTCCATAATCTGTAGGGTGTGCTGGCAGGCTGGAGATCCAAGAAAGAGTTGACACTGTAGTTCAGGTCCTAAGGCCAATTACTGCAGAATTACTTCTTGCTCTGGAGAGGCCATTCTTTTTGTTCTATTCAGACTTTCAACAGACTGAATGAGGCCCACCCATATTATGAGGGGAACTCTGTCCACTGACTTAAATGTTTATGTCATAAAAAAAGCTACACTTACAGAAACGTCTAAAATAATGTTTGGTCAATTATCCAGGCACCATGGCCAAGACAAGTTAACACATAAAATTAACCATCAAATTTACCTTCAAATCCCATTTGATTTCTTTATTACATCTTGCTCAAACAGCTCTTAACCAGTTGTGTTGACATCACACATAACAGGTTGATATATGTAATTATATAGTATATATATATATATATATTTTCTATATTATGTAATTTAAAAAATCAGTAATACTAAAATTGTTCTCCAAATGTCAATCGTATGGAAGGAGAGCCAGTATGTAACAATGTATATCTGATACAGGATAAATCCAAGGAGAAATAGGCTGACACATATCAATCAAACTATCAAAAATTAAATACAAAGGAAAAATATTAAAAACAGCAAGGGAAAAACAACAAATAGCACGCAAAGGAATCCCCATAAGGTTAATAGCTGATCTTTCAGCAGAAACTCTGCAAGCCAGAAGGGACTGGCAGGACATATTTGAAGTGATGAAGGAGAAAAATCTACAACCAAGATTACTCTACCCAACAAAGATCTCATTCAGATTTGATGGAGAAATTAAAAGCTTTACAGACAAGCAAAAGCTAAGAGAATTCAGCATTACCAAACCAGCTTTAAAACAAATGCTAAAGGAACTTCTCTACATAGGAAGCACAAGAGAACGAAATGACCTACAATAAAAAAAAATCAAAACAATTAAGAAAATGGTAATAGGAACATACATATCGATAACTACCTTAAATGTAATGGATTAAATGCTCTAACCAAAAGACATAGACTGGCTGAATGGATACAAAAACAAGACCCAGATATATGCTGTCTATAAGAGACCCATTTCAGGCCTAGGGACACAAACAGACTGAAAGTGAGGGAATGGAAAAAGATATTCCATGCAAATGGAAATCAGAAGAAAGCTGGAGTAGCAATTCTCATATCAGACAAAATAGACTTTATAACAAAGATTATTACAAGAGACAAAGAAAGACACTACATAATGATCAACAGATCAATCCAAGAAGGACATATAACAATTGTAAATCTTTATGCACCCAACATAGGAGCACCTCAATACATAAGGCAAATACTAACAACCATAAAAGGGGAAATCAACAGTAACACAATAATAGTAGGGGACTTTAACACCCCACGTTCACCAGGGGACAGATCATCCAAAATGAAAATAAATAAGGAAAAACAAGCTTTAAATGATACATTAAACAAGGTTGACTTAATTGATATTTATAGGACATTCCATCCAAAAACAACAGAATACACTTTCTTCTCAAGTGCTCATGGAACATTCTGCAGGATAGATCATATCTTGGGTCACAAATCAAGCCATGGAAAAATTTAAAAAAATGGAAATTGTATCAAGTATCTTTTCTGACCACAACACTTTGAGACTAGATATCAATTACAGGAAAATATATGTAAAAAATAAAAACACATGGAGGCTAAACAATACACTACTAAACAACAAAGAGATCACTGAAGAAATCAAAGAGGAAATCAGAAAGTACCTAGAAACAAATGACAATGAAAACACGATGACCCAAAACCTATGGGATGCAGCAAAAGCAGTTCTAAGAGGGAAGTTTATAGCAATACAATCCTTCCTCAAGAAACAAGAAACATCTAAAATAAAAAACCTAACCTTACACTTAAAGCAATTAGAGAATGAAGAAGAGAAAAACCCCAAAGTTAGCAGAAGGAAAGAAATCATAAAGATCACAGCAGAAATAAATGAAAAAGAAATTAAGGAAACAATAGCAAAGATCAATAAAACTAAAAACTGGTTATTTGAGAAGATAAACAAAATTGAAAAACCATTAACCAGATTCATGAAGAAAAAAAGGGAGAAGACTCAACTCAATAGAATTAGAAATGAAAAAGGAGAAGGAACAACTGACACTGCAGAAATATAAAGGATCATGAGAGATTACTACAAGCAACAATATGCCAATAAAATGGACAACTGGGAAGAAATGGACACAGTCTTAGAAAAGCATCACCATCCAAGACTGAACCAGGAAGAAACAGAAAATATAAACAGACCAATCACAAGCATTGAAATTGGAACTGTGATTAAAATCTTCCAACAAACAAAAGCCCAGGATGAGGTGGCTTCACAGGCGAATTCTATCAAACATTTAGAGAAGAGCTAACACCGATCCTTCTCAAACTCTTCCAAAATATAGCAGAGAGAGGAACAGTCTCAAACTCATTCTACAAGGCCACTATCACCTTGATACCAAAACCAGACAAAGATGTCACAAAGAAAGAAAGCTACAGGCCAATATCACTGATGAACATAGATGCAAAAATCCTCAACAAAATACTAGCAAACAGAATCCAACAGCACATTAAAAGGATCAGACACCATGATCACGTGGGGTTTATCCCAGGAATGCAAGAATACTTCAACATATGCAAATCAATCAATGTGATACACCATATTAACAAATTGAAGGAGAAAAACCATATGATCATCTCAAAAACGCAGAAAAAGCTTTTGAAAAAATTCAACACCGATTTATGATAAAAACCCTCCAGACAGTAGGCATGGAGGGAACATTCCTCAATATAATAAAGGACAAGTATCATCCTCAATGGTGAAAAACTGAAAGCATTTCCACTAAGATCAGGAACAAGACAAGGTTGCCCACTCTTGCCACTATTATTCAACATAGTTTTGGAAGTTTTAAACACAGCAATCAGAGAAGAAAAAGAAATAAATGAATCCAATCAGAAAAGAAGAAATAAAGCTGTCACTGTTTGCAGATGACACGATACTCTACATAGAGAATCCTAAAGATGCTACCAGAAAACTATTAGAGCTAATCAACAAGGATGGTAAAGTATCAGGATACAAAATTAATGCACAGGAATCACTTGCATTCCTATATGCTAATGATGAAAAATCTGAAAGTGAAATTAAGAAAACACTCCCATTTACCACTGCAACAAAAAGAATAAAATATCTAGGAATAAACCTTCCTAAGGAGACAAAAGACCTGTATGCCGAAATTTATAAGACACTGGTGAATGAAATTAAAGATGATACAGAGAGATGGAGAGATATACCGTGTTCTTGGATTGGAAGAATCAACATTGTGAAAATGACTCTACTATTGAAAGAAATTGACAGATTCAATGCAATCTGTATCAACCTACCAATGGCATTTTTCACAGAACTAGAACAAGAAAAAAACTCACAATTTTTATAAAAACACAAAAGAGCGTGAGTAGCCAAAGTAATCTTGAGAAAAAAAAATGGAGCTGGAAGAATCAGGCTCCCTGATGTCAGACTATACTACAAAGCTAGAGTAATCAAGACAGTATGGTACTGGCACAAAAACAGAAATATAGATCAATGGAACAGGATAGAAAGCCCAGACATAAATCCAGGCACTCATGGTCACCCTATCTTTGATAAAGGAGGGAAGAATATACACTGGAGAAAAGACAGCCTCTTCAATAAGTGGTGCTGGGAAAACTGGACATGTACATGGAAAAGAATGAAATTAGAACACTCCCTACACCATATACAGATATAAACTCAAAATGGATTAAAGACCTAAATGTAACGCCAGACACTATCAAACTCTTAGAGGAAAACATAGGCAGAACACTCTATGACATCAATCACAGCAAGATCCTTTTTGACCCACCTTCTAGATAAATGGAAATAAAAACAAGAATAAACAAATTGTACCAAATGAAACTTAAAAGCTTTTGCACAACCAATGAAACAATAAACAAGATGAAAAGACAACCCTCAGAATGCGAGAAAATATTTGCAAATGAAGCAATGGACAAAGGATTAATCTCCCAAATTTACAAGCAGCTCCTGCAGCTCAATATCAAAAAAAACAAACAACCCAATCCAAAAAATCGGCAGAAGATCTAAATAGACATTTCTCCAAAGTAGATATATGGATTACCAACAAACACATGAAAGAATGCTCAACATCATTATTCATGAGAGAAATGCAAATCAAAACTACAATGAGATATCATCTCACACCGGTCAGAATGGCCATGATGAAAAAATCTACAAACAATAAATGCTGGAGAGGTTGTGGAGAAAAGGGAACCCTCTTGAACTGTTAGTGGGAATGTAAATTGATACAGCCCCAATGAGAACACTATGGAGGTTCCTTAAAAAAAGTAAAAGTAGAACTACCATATGACCCAGTAATCCCACTACAGGGAATATACTTTGAGAAAACCATAATTCAAAAAGAGTCATGTACCACAATGTTCATTGCAGCTCTATTTACAATAGCCAGGACACGAAAGCAACCTAAGTGTCCATCAACAGATGAAAGGATAAAGAAGTTGTGGCACATATATACAATGGAATATTACTCAGCCATAAAAAGAAACGAAACTGAGTTATTTGTAGTGAGGTAGATGGACCTAGAGTCTGTCATACAGAGTGAAATAAGTCAGAAAGAGAAAATAGATACAGTATGTTAACACATATATATGGAATTAAAACAATGGTCATGAAGAACATAGGGGCAAGATAGGAACAAAGATGCAGACCTGCTAGAGAATGGACTTGAGGATACAGGGAGGGGGAAGGGTAAGCTGGGACGAAGTGAGAGAGTGGCATGGATATATATACACTAGCAAACGTAAAGTAGATAGCTAGTGTGAAGCAGCCACATAGCAACGGGAGATCAGCTCGGTGCTTTGTGACTACCTAGAGGGGTGAGTTAGGGATGGTGGGAGGAAAGAAGATGCAAGAGGGAAGAGATATGGGGACATATGTATATGTATAACTGATTCACTTTGTATAAAGCAGAAACTAACATACCATTGTAAAGCAATTATACTCCAATAAAGATGTTAAAAAATAATGTATGTGTGAGTTATAGAACAGTTGTAAAGAATTAATTTAACTTATTTTTTCCATCAAAAGATATATGCACAACAAGGTAGATTTATCCTTGAATTTGCACAGGGCATCAGATGTGATCTGGCACAAGTCTCTCAGGTTGTCAAACTTCCTGTTACCAGATTGGGAAAAAAAAAAAAAAAAGAGGAGGAATATCTCTTTTAAAAAAAACTCAACTTTTTAGAAAGACTCAATTCACAAAATAAACACATTGACAATTTATTTTTTTTAATGGAGATAGTACTTGTAGGGTTGATGTTTATTGTGGACAGCTAAGCTTGAGTAAGCCTTACCTTCAGAAATTACATAAAAAGTCAATAAGTAGTTACTTGTTTGGTGTATTACAAAGCTTATGTGACATTTCCATTTCATTCTCTCTCAAGGCAGTCTGACTGAAATCTCTAAATACTCAGAAATAATTCCCCACAGCTTATACAGAAATGTAACACTACAAATGGAGTATCAGACAAGAAACAGAATTTCAACTGTGTAAAAGAGAGAGATGGCTATCTGACGTGCACAAGGCTACTTGCATTCAGTTGGTTGGGAGAGACAGGGTGGAGGGCACCCACAAATTTTGAGGACTTACAATGTGTCAGATGCTGTGTCAATTTATGGATCAGAAAACTAGGTACAGATGGGTTAAAGACTCTACTCAAGGTTATATGAGGAGCAAGCGAGGGCACTAGCACTCAAAAGAAGACTTTATGACCCAAAACTCGTGGTCTTCCCACTGTCTCAGACAGCACCTTCAAAGCTACCATAGAGATGCTGCACTCCATTTCTCACTGATGCTGTAAACTTTAGAAATTGGATAATGATCCCAATTTATTTTTCTATATAGAGCTGGCAGAGGCCCTGCTCACTCCTAACAGAGAAGTGCCAGCACTCTTGGCTTTAGGGTACAGTCTTCTCTAGCAGATTGTCTATTACTGTAATTTGGGTGAATACATTGTGCTGATAGCTGTAACCCTAACATCAATGACAGCAGCAGTGATTGTGGTGTGTGCTAGGGCTTGCACTTTGTATCTCCACTTAATCCCTACACTGCCCATGTGAGGAAGGCATTATTATCCATGTTCTACAGAGGAGGAGATGGAGGCTCAAAGGGGTTACATAACTCTAGCTAAAGCCACAGAGTTAGAAATTGGCAGAGCCAGAATCCAGCCGTGGCCTGTTTGATTCCAAACTCTACAGCTCTTACAAGAGAATAGGTCAGAAGTTGGCAGAAAGAGTGTTTGGGAAATCATTTAGATTATAAGTAGCTTCTGGGATTGGGGATAAACTCCTAAAGCCCAACTATGATTCCCCACAGATATGGCAGACTGGATTTAATTTGTTTGGCCAGGCCTGGCCTGAATATCCTTGGGGATTTCTAGGCCCCCACGTGGCAGGGGATATCCCAGTCCACAACTTGCTGGTTGTTGAGAAATGGATCATACCTGACTATCCTAGTGTTGGCTTAGCAACTGGGTGACCAAGCTCATAATGTTGGCTTAGTACCTAACGGAATTAGTGAAGAAGTTCTGACAATTATGTCATATAAATTAGGTGTCCTTTCTTGGCAACAGATGTTTCCTATCATGTGTCTCTGACCACTCTACTGAGGTGTGTAATAGGTCTTCTTTGAATGTAGTTAGTGAGCCTAAGAGATTTAAGAACACCACTTAGTCTGGTTTCCTGCAGAGTAGCTCAAGATGCCAAAGGACTGATTTGTAAAGGCTGAATTCAAGAAGCCAGTAGGTTGCTTGCTCATGTAGGCACTCTGGAGGCATCACTGCAAGAATAAACAATGTGGCAGAAACAACTGGAGTCAAATTATTGGCCTCACTACAGTGTAGCATATACATAAATTGGCAAAATTAGGGGAGTGTGGATTTTAGAGTTAAAAGGACTTCAGAGATAATCAAGCCCAACATTTTACTCAATAAACCTGGAAACTGCGACACAGGGAGGTTGAGAGACTTATCTTAGATTGTACAAGTGGCAGACCCGAGCCTAGAAATCAACCAATTAACTCTGTCTCTTGCTCAGTACAGCACATCTCCCCTTCCTCTTATTCTTTTGTTTATCCTTTACATTATTTAACACGGAGGGTACGCTAGTATACTGACTCAGTTAGAAATGCTGGAGCACTAAGGCTGTGGATACACAAATACCATAGACCATAGAAATATAGAAAAAAAAATTAGCCTGACATCTGTACATACCATTTACATGATATCATTCATCTGGATATGGAGCTCCTCTTAGTGCTTGCACAGATGTTTTGTGCCATGTAGATTTTAGAGCACTGAGTAGAAATGGAGAGGATTAGATGCTAAGAGGGGAGATGGAGACAAAGGATGTGGAGTGTTAGGAGCAGGTATTTTTGCAATGTAGCTTTGAAAGAAAGAGAAGATAAATATTTGAAGCTCGTGAGTTGGAGCAGGTAGGCAGGAAGTGACTGAGATGTGGTTAAAAAAGAAAATGGAACTGGACCAGAATGATTGGCTTTGAGTTGCCATAGATGAAGTTGCACAGGAGGGTTGAAATACTTTCAAGATCTCACCCACCACTCCTAACCCTGCAGGGAGGATAGATTCTTCCTTAGGAATGCTAAGTTTACTCATCTCTCTAGCCCATCCATCTGAGTCACTACTCTTCCTATGTGAAGAGACTAGGATTTTGGAGTCAGTATTGAAAAACCAGATGAAATGATCAAATGTGCTACTTGTTATTATACTAATCCTATTATTGTTATTAAGATAAAAAATGAACCTATGTATGGCAATATTGACTCTTTAAATAACAGATGGTATCTTTCAATTCGAACTCTTCAGGGATGTTAGGCAGCACCACTGCAGCAAATCATCCTTTGAACATGATTAGTGCTGGTGGTAATGACAGGAGGAATTGAGACCTGTGTGAAAGATGTTGCCTGATCTGCAAAGGTGTAGGTTACATAAAGAGACTGTTCTTTATCCTCCATCTCTCTCAAGGGGACCATGGGCAGATGGCTGGCATTAGTCTGGGCATGTTCTTTCCTCACATAGTTGTTGGAACTGAAGCCCTTCACCGATACCCCAGCATTGACCAGTATCTGACCAGGGAGGGGACAGCAGAGAGAGGTGTCTGGAATGAGCTTTTCCACTATAGCTCTGGTGTGTAGGTTTCCAGGTGTGAGTCCTATATATTAATTGTTTATTGATCCACTGCTACCAACCAATGATTTCATTAATTTAATATTATTTTAATAATTTAATCTTATGAATACAATTTAAATTTAATAACTTGCCTTCTGTGTCTTCTTAGGTGCTTTATGAACATTTAAAATTCTTACACAAAATCTGCAAGGTAGGTGTGATCTTCCCATTTTCTGGATGAGGTAACTAACACACAGAGGATTATGCAACTTGCTCAGTGTCACATAGCTAGTGAGATAAAGAGTCAGAGTTTAGATGCAGACTGTCTGATTTCAAATTTGGTCTCTTTCTGCTTCACTGTGCTTCTCCTAACCCTCAGCAAGCAGGCCTCATCTGTATCACTGTGGTTCAGTTTTGGTTTCAGGATTAGTTCTCCAATTCCCTTAGCTGAACTAGAACTCTGCTTTAAATCTTAGCCTGCTAGGCCTTTGAGTGCTCCAGAGTTCTTGCCAAGCCTCTCATTGGCTGTCTGTATCCAACTTTTCAGACTCTCTAATGAGTGACCAATTGGACAGAATAACCAAAATCAAGGTGGTATTAGCTGATTGACCAGCATTACTGCCCCCATGGAAATATCTGCTTCTCTGCTCCTTTTGTGGGCTGGGAAAACACCTTAATTACCTGTGCCAGCTCAAATCAAGCATAGGCTGAGTACACTCCTATAAATTTAAATATATTTTTTGGGGGGGTTGGGAAATAATATAGGCATGTTTGAATTTACCTTTCCTTTTTCCTGCTGTATCCCCAGTCCCTGAACAATGCTTGGTTTCTATTTATTGCAAAGAAGAGGACAAGATGATATTCTGAGTATCATATCTGGATGCAGCCCCAGCTCCACCCCCAGACTGACCAGAGAGGTCTGAGGTGGGACTCAGGAAATTGCCATCTTCTTCAACCAAGTCTCACATATTCAGTTTGGGGGGGGGGTGTACCGTAATACAGAATAATTTTCTTTAACCTTTCCCCATCCTCCATGCTGTAAGGACTTGCTTCAATAATTATAAAGACAATAGCATAAAAGCTCTTTCTAAACATATATTGACTCATATTCAGGCCACCTTTTATCCTTAAACTGAAAATTCAAGGTTAGTCCACCTTAATTAACGTACTAAAACTTGTCTTAGAAAAGTTATTTCTAGCTTACTGTCATTTAATTCAATCCCTGATTCACAAGGGTTTAAGCAAATAATTCTCCTTCTCCAGTTATTTGGTCTCCAAAGAGGAAAATGCCTCCTAAGGGGAGCTTGGTGGGACACAATGGCACATAGGCACTAGCAGAGCATGCAGATCACCTTCTTAATCGTCCTCCATGTGGGTGTCCCAGGTCCCACTGGTCAGGTTAGAATCCTTGATGCCAGTTTTTCAAAGAAATTAGAAATAGCAAATGTTTGGAGGATAATTAGAGAAAAAGTCCCATTGCTCATTCCTCACGTCACTTTACTCGTTAATTATTTAATATTCATCTCTCACCGTGTTCCTGTCCCTATGGACTCTTGTTCATCACAAGCTGCTGCCCTCTGGGCTATACTCAAATGCTCACAGTGGTCAGCAGGCAGCATAAATGAGATAGGCGAGGCGTGAGACAGCAGGTCGTGATGGAAGCAGTGGGGGTGCTGGGGAGCAGTGTGTCCTGGTGTCTCTGGCAGAGTGTACGAGAAACTGGGGTGATGCTTACTTCTTGGGGATAAACCAAGAGAAATCAGGAAAAGGAGGGTCAGGGAGTACAAGACTCATTTTTCATCTTGTGCCCTTTGGTATTGTTTGAATTTTAAAAGTAAACAAAATGATTTTTTAAAGTGAAATAAGATACTGTGTGGACAGTCCCATCTGATGCTAAAATCTTGGCTGTGGTACAATGGTTATGATGTGGGTCCAACAGCTAGTCTAGAGCAGCTGCCCATAGAAATAGAAAGCAAAGCTACATTTGCAATTTTAAACTTTATAGTAGTTACATGTAAAAAAGTAAGATAGTAAAATTAAGATTAAGAACATATTTCATTTAACCCAATATATCCAAAAGGTTACTTCAACATGCCACCTATAAAAAAAAGTATTAATGAGATTTTTACATTACTTTTTCATAATAAGTCTTTGAAATTCAGTATGTATTTTGCACTCAAAGCACATACCAATTCAGACTCGCCACATTTCAACTACTCATTAGCCACATGTGGTTAGCAGCTACCACATTGGACAGTGTAGCCTAATCAGTCTTCTTTCCCAATCTGTTCTCTCTCATACTCCTGTATTAAGGACTGAGCCAACTGGGCAGCTGCTGGAGATGCTAGACTCTGAGGAGCACTAAAAACCTCAGGAATAAATTAGGAGTATAGTATCAGTAACTTGTATCTCTTTCCCATCCATGCACACAGCTCCCTACCTGTTCAGGTTTTTTTTTTCTCTTTTCCTCTCCTCTTCTTTTTTATTTTTTTAATTTTTTTGTGATTCATATAGTAAATTTTATGGGGCAACCATGCATGAGAGCCTACAAATGACAGTTGCTTAGGTTGGTGTTTAGAATCTACTGACCTTGAAAGCCAGTAATGCATGGTCTAGTGCTATTTACTAAGAATGTATAATGTCCTACTATCTAAATTATAAATCTTTTAATATTCTTCCTAAGAAGATGGTTGAATCTGAAAACCATGAAATAAGCTGAGAAGATAAATTACATAAAAGTGGGAATGCTTTTGCTCACAGGTGTATTTGTTCAGAGATCATGGAAGAGTTCCCAAGTGCTGCCATCCCACTGCTTCTTCTCCTCCCAGGATTAGACAGCCTCTGTTCCCAACACGAAGGTCATTTATTCTATATTCATCAAAGCTCTTTGTCTTGTCAGTTAACAACTGTGCATTTGATATTTCATACCATTGCCCAGTTTCCATGTGCTTTGCAGTTTTCAGTGGCTCTGCAAGTATAACGAGCATTTCCTGTGCCGTGGAAGAAAGACCTAGGGTCTTTGGCTGATGAGTAAATATAATTCACAACGAAATTCAAAGAGGACTCCGCCCCGGGTGCACTTATTTTATTGGTTTCATCACTGCTGCCATTGACTACTCTAGCTCCTAACAAGTGAGGGGTGACTGTGAAAAAAGACACTGATTTCTAGAAACAACTTGTGTCCTTTCTAGAAGCATGCAGCCAAGGAAATTACACTTTCTAACTAGAGGTCACATCTAGATCTACTATGACGACGACATCAGCATCACTACCGTCTGTCGAGCCTGTGTGTCTGCTGCTGTGCTTGCATTAGCAACTTGATCCTGGCTGCTGCCCCAGGAGGCAGATATTTTTATTATCACAATTTTGATGAAGAAACTGAAACTCAGCGAGGGCAAATAAGTTACAGAGTTGTGAGTGTCAGAGGTGGTAAATGTGAAAGAGCCCATGTAGACTGCATACTGAGCTGTTACCTTGGCTTTGAGGAGGGACAGATGACTTTTGTTCAGGAGTGCCAGAGACGTTTCCTAGAGGAGTTGGCATCTGAAATGGGCCTTGAAGATGAGTAGGATGTGGATGTCCAGAGAGACTTAGGATAGCGAAGAGCTGAGGATGGGAAAATATAAGAGGTGCAAAGGGGAATGGAAAAAGTGACTAGTCAGTGTTCCTGGAGTGATTGAGACAGGGGCGAGGGTGGGGGTGACACAGAGTATCTGTGACCAGGGTGTGACAGACTCCCTGCTAGTGTTTTACACAGGTCATCTCCTTTACTTGTTAGCAAAATCTGTGAGGTTCTCTGTGCTACAGATAAGGAAAAATGGGCTCTGAGAGGTTCAGGGATTTGTGGAGGTTGTACAGCCAGCAAGCAAAGGAGGGAGGATTTGAATGCATGTCTGTCCCACTCTTTTCACTATAATGAGAAATTATGTTAGAAAAGCACACTTTTCTTAAAAAAATAATTTCCTGCTGGCATGCTCTGTCCTACTATGCTGATTCTGTTGATTTGCCACATTTCTGTATCACAGAGAGCTTGGCTCTCACTCTCCTCTGTAATGCCTATCACCTCTACCACCACCATCATGACCCCTGTCAACCCTCTTCTCCCTCTTCCCCAGTCTTTGACTAGTAGGAATAAAATCTAAAAACCAACAACCAGTAAAAGCCCAAAAGAAATGGTTAAGTAGCTGACAGCACCAGCTCGAATCTCACTTTAGGGATGAGAAGATAAATACTACAATAAGCAATATCTCAGAAATACATGACTCAGTTTTATGCAACTGTTCTTCTATTTCATGGCTCCGAAGTGACAGTTACATGAGCCAATTTTGGTCCTTACTATAGTAAAATGACTACTGAAGGAAGGCAATGTGGTGTGTGTGCTGTGGGGGTGGAGATTCGTTGTTGTGGATCCTAAAATCAGTTCTCTAGGTATTCAGGATGGGGGAAGCAAATGGTATTTTTCAATTTCATCCATGACAAAAATAGTGAATGGCTCAAAAGTTATTTGTACACTTGATATCAGGAAAGCGTATTCAGGAAAGCATAATCGCCAGATGAATTAGAGCAAATTAAAGGCAATGCTGTGCTCCTGTTTCCTATAGGCAGAAGACCATCTCAAACCCAGACAGCCAAAGAGAAAGATCATCCAGTTCTCTCCCACATGCCCTCCCTGTCCTGCTTCCATCATGCTACTCCGCTGAAAACCCGTGCATATTTATACGTAATGAAGTGATCTCAGAGCACCTTTCTGTTATGCACCTCCCTACCTCTTTTATAGTCAAAGAACCTGAAATACTCATAGTAAAACCTGTTTTTACTAGTTTCTTCCAATTGTTGCCACACACACCCCTCCCCCTCGCCCACACTCCACAGAGGAACTTTCCTCATCTTTGTCTCTGACATACAATCATTCAACAATTAAAAAAAGAATCCCAACCCCCAAAGCCTCTATCATCTGTCCCCTTCCCTCTGGCTGCTCACCACCTCTTGTTCTGTCCCTTGACTTTACGCTGTCCTTTCCACTCCCAGCCACTGCCTAATTTAAGCCCTTATTTTACTCTGTTTCCTCAAATCTCAGATGTCATAGATTTGTAAAATGCACCATGATTTTATGTCCCATCATGAAAAGAGAAAATACTACAAATAAAATGATAAACATCATCATTATAGAAGGCATTCCAAAGAGATGTTAAAACATGGAAAGAAAATATGCATCTTTAAAATTGATGATACACTCTCAACTAAACTCTTAAAATTGTCTCCTAATTGCTCATACAACTTTGTAGGGGCACAGCAGCCCTTACCCTTCAGGCCCTGAGCTATGTCTCCTTTTTGTCTGTTTAGAAAGACACTTCTCTTCTTTCCAGATCACCTCCTCAAAGTCTTTTGAGACTTTACGTACATGGTGATGATGCTGTCCTGTCCAGAATTCCTATGGCATTCTGAACTTTCTCTTGTGTAATAATGCATACACTTTACTTTGTAATTATCTGCCTATGCATTTTCCCCTCCAATAACTATGAGGAATTTTAGGACAGACCGCATATGTTATTCACCTCAATATCCCTCATCCTTGGCACAGGGCAGGTCCTGGGTTAGATACTGCTGAATGCGGATGAGGACTGCATGATGCTCATAGCTTCTGGGAACAGTCACTAGAAGGCAGTGTGGAACCATTACGAACCTCTGTTCTTCAGGAATCTAGGTTGCAGAGGTTGAAGTAAGCAGCCCTCTTGTGGGCCAACTGTCTGAGAGCCTAGCGGGCTGTACAGTTCCAAGGGTGCCGCACCATTCTGCAGAATCTACTTTGAGGATGCTTCTTCCATCTCCATATCCCTTGTCAGCCTGCCCACTATGTGTTTTCGGGAGGCTGCCTCAGCACTTTTCTTTAATAAGAGCCAAACGCTCTTCCCAGTTTTCCATCCAGGGCGGACGGGGGAGGCCATGAAGAGGGGAAGAAATGAATGCCTCCTTAACATCTCCAGTCTCATTTCTAATAAAGACAAGCTTGCCATGAAGGACCTGCAGTATAATTGCTCCACTTTGAAGAACAACAGGTAGCAGCATCAATATTTGATTTTTAAAAGGCTGTGTGAACAGTTTTAAATATTAAAGATAAAGGCAAAGACTCAAATCGCCTTTTCATCTCAGCAGTTGAAGGATTTTAAACGAAAAATGGCGCTAATGAGCAGAATAAGACTGTGCCCATCAAATGGTTTCGGGTTGCAATAAAGCAAAATCATTTTGAGGTGGGAGGGGGGAGCAAGGGGTGGGAAGCAATATCTGCACCAGTAAAGTTTTCTGTTCATTATCTCTGTAATGAGAGATATATAATGCAACTCTGCCAGAGTAACTTTCTTCCAGTTCATCGTGGACTGTTTAGCTCCCTCAATGAGTGGTCTGGGACAGGATCTGAGGAAACCTCATAAATTAACTACCCAACTTCCCGGCTAATTAGCCCATATGTCAATTTCCAGTGATCAAAATGATGCAATTCAATAAAGAACAGTTCATTTTGTAAGGAAATATACTTTTAATAGGGAGAACTGCAGGTTCATGGTACTCCTGAGATAATTATGGGCCAGAGGAATTAGAGGTGTTGAGCTGTACTTACTGTCTGGAGATATCCCATGGGGTTTGTGTGGCAGACAGTGTCTTTCACGGACAATAAATTCCTTCATTACATTTCCATTACTGCATTAATGCAGCGATCTCTGATTTACTTGCAACAAGAAGGTTGGTTATTCCCAAAACTTGGCATTTAATGCTAATGAGTGCTTGCAATTCAGGCAGCTGTGTGTGTGTGTGTGTGTGTATGTGTTTTGGGCTCAGGCAATCCAGCAGGAAAGTCAGGAACCTGGGAGGGCTCTGGGAAAGGCTTTGGAGGGCTGAGGTGACTCAGGCCAGGCAGACAAATGGAGACCTGGGAAAGTCAGGAGTGTATAGTCTGAGAGACCTGAGATCACATCTGAAAGAAGAAGCTGAGGTTAATAATAGGTAGGTAGTACCAAGTGTGAAATCCAGACTGAAAAGGCAGGGGATCCTTTAGGTAAGGTAAACAGGATTCCATCAAAAAACAGGAGTGCTGGGCAACAAAAGGGTACAGGACCAAGGCTTGGAAGCAAAAATGGTGCTGGGAACTCATGCCGATTTGGGGTTGCCCATGTAGTGTGGGAAGAACTAGGCACTTTGTGGCGAGGGGGGTAAGGGCAACCCAGCCCAATGGGTGTCTCTTTAAAAGGCTCCACCTTGAATAGCTCTTTTAAGAGCAAGGACTCCATAGTCAGGCTTGCTTGATTCTATAATCTTCATTCAAGAGCAAAAAGGTACCTATTTGGTTTTAAATATAGAAATAGATGGAATGAGTTTCACAAGTCTCTATGCAGGACTGGATGATCCTCTGACATGATACCCAACCATGCTGGGAAGCCCTGCTTTGGATGGAAAAACCAGGCAGGAAAGATCAGTTCCACTAGTATTCTTCAGCTTGACTGCAGTAGAGTGGTTGTGTGACATACAGGAGAGAGAACAGCTCTTAGAGTCAGGTTCAAGTTCTGACTCCTCTGCTCTTAGCTGGGTGGTGTTGGGCAGGTTGCTCAGCTTCTCTCAGCTGTACTTTCCTTAACTGACATTTAATTTGCTTGGAAATCTATTTCAAAGGAGATGGGATGATAAATAAATGTCAGTTTGCTTATTTTTGCTTATTTTCTATTTATTTCTCCAAAACCAGAGATAAGAAAAAAGTAAGTTACAAATAGACTCAGGATTCTTTCCCTTGAAGCAATTCTTATCTATAGAGGAACTTACCTAGGAAAGTAAGGTTGCTGTTAATTCAAATAACTTGGAAATAAATTGGTGAAAAAAGGATTTTTCCGTGAGTCAGAGGACGGAAATACGAATACATTAATTGGGGTGTTTACTTAAGGTGAGAAAAGGATTGTGCCAAATTCAACCTTATGCAGATTCTTGCCAGAGGTCCCTGATGGGCAACACTGACAATGCCTGTCAACTTTTCCCGTCCTTGAAATGAGGCTTTTTTCCGGGTTGTCCAGAAGGTGCAGGAGGTGCCTTTGACAAAGATTTCCCGCTATTAAAAAAAAAAAAACAAAACTCTCTTCTTTGGCTTTTGACACTTACCTTGTCTTGGTCTTTGACTAAATTCAACTGATGTGCACTGAACATTTACTATCTACAAGTTCGTTTTGTATGTTCTGTCATTTAATCGTTATAATAATTACATGAAGAGGGTTTAATTATGCCTGTTTTTAGAGATGAGAAAACTGAGGCTCAGGCTGGTTAAGAACTTAAGCACAGGGACAGCTAATAACAGGAGAGGGGAGCTCCATATTCATGCCTTTGGATGGATTCCATGTCTCACATTCTTTTTTGTATTTCATGTCTCTTCCTCAGTGATTTGTCACAGATAAGAAATTAATATTGCTACATCACTACTAACTAAACTATGGACTTTATTTGGATTCCATCAGATTTTCCACTTGTGTCATTTTTCTGTTCCAGGATACAATACAGGATACCACACTGCATTTAGTGATTGTCAGTTTTCACCTATTTGTTTCAATTTCATTTGGGAGAAGGCTGGCATAGGAATAAAGTTTAAAGGCTAATTTTTTGTATGCTGTATCCACTTCTAAACATATACTAGTTTTTTGTTTGTTTGGTTTTGATTTTGCTTTTGGTAAAAGCAGTGCTTAAAACTTGTAGCAAATGACATTTTCATTTTGACTTGGAATCTTGGCTCACTTGTACCGTGGCTATGAGGTTTTGGGATCGAGATTCAGCTTTCAAAAGCAACTCTACACCATTGTCTTCTTTCAAGGACAGGACATTTCAAATCAACTTTGGGCTTTAGTATTCACTGCACCAAACATTCCCGAAGTTTCCATGATTGCCAATAAATAAGACATTCCATCATCTTTAAAGCGTCAAATCTTCTGATGAATTGAATTTCATAAAATATTGCTCTATTGATCTTGGTGCTTAGCTTTCTATTGAAAATTGCTGGCCGGGACTTTTTTGTAAGGAGGATGTTGTGTACTTACACGGGTAGGGACATTTATGAGGTCAGGGTCCCTGATTCTAAATTTCACTTCCTGGCACTATATCAAATCCAAACTGATCGTTGTGACCTTCTCTTCATTGCTGCTGCCTTAACTTTAGAGTAAAATTTCATTAATGCTTATAAAAGAATGTGGAGAGGAGCCCTGTGGGTCTACATTGTAGCTAGTACATGGCACATAGTGAGTGTGTAATCTGTGTTTCTGTTTGTCCTAGAGCAAAATAAAATCAAACTTGTCTCAGAACTCAATTTTGAGAGTTCATCGCATTTACAGAAAGGAAAGGGCCATTGAGGAAAACTGATGACAGGGCAAGACTGAAGAGGAAAAAGCCAAAGCCCAGTGTTTCTTCCCATACCGGTTTTCCCATGGCTGCTCTCGAAATAGTCTGCAGTTATGTGCAGGCTCTTTTAATTTAAAAAAAAAAAACAAATAAGATGTTCATACTTTTATAATGATAACATGTCTTGAATACCATCTGTTCTTGACACTTGTTAAGGCAACTCAATGAGAAAATAATATTTGGATGACTAATATTTAGCTTGTTCATAGTCTTTTTAAATGTGTGGATGGCTTTCTTTGAGATAATATCCCAGGATCCATGGCAGGCTAGTGGGATGAGAGAGCTGAAGGCAGAGCTTTGCCACCATTAGTCAAATTGCATCCTTCATCCAACATTTCTTAAGGAACTATAATATGTGAAGGAGTGTTCTAGGACTGGAAATATGAAGTTGAAAGTGAGAGTCTCTGTAGGCTGGTGGGGACTGAGCAGCAAATCTATAATTACTGTACGTACAAGTTGTTAAGTTCCATGACAGAGGTTTGCAAAGGATGCTTTTGGAATACAGATCTTCCTCGACTTACAGTGGGGTTACATCCCAATAAAGCCCTCATAAGTTGAAAATATTGTTAAGTTGAAATCCATCTAATATACCTAACCTACTAAACATCATAGCTTAGCCCAGCATACCTTAAACATGCTCTGAACACTTAAATTAGCCTACAGTTGGGCAAAATCATCTAAGAAAAAGCCTGTTTTATAATAAAGTGTTGAATATCTCATGTAATTCATTGAATACTGTACTGAAAGTGAGAAACAGAATGGTTGTCTGGGTACACAATGGTTGTCAGTGGATAGGGTGTTTGCCCTGGTGATCTCGTGGCTGGCCGGGAGCTGTGGCTGCTGCCCTGCCCATCATCACGAGAGGGTGTCATCCCCCATGTCACTAGCCTGGAAAAAAGCAAAACTCAAAATTCCATGTATGGTTTCTTCTGAATGCACATCTCTTTTGCACCATCATAAAGTTGAAAAATCATAAGTTGAACCATCGTAAGTCGGGGGCCCTCTGTATGTGAAACAGTGCCTGTGACCCAGTCTGTGTGTGTGTGTCCAAACGTTTCCCTGAAGGAGATAAAGTATGATCTGGATCTAGCAGAATTGGTGGATAACAGCTACATGTGAAAGAGGGATGGGTGCAGGCTCAAATGAATCCTGAGTCATCAAGGATGCACATTTAACCTTTAATCTGTTTTAATCAGACCAGAGAGCAAGAGTATTTGACTTACAGCTAATAAGTTAAACTCTATTTCCTGGGCACTCACTAGTGCATCCTAAGATAGTTGACAAAAAGAATTGATTGCTCCTCCCCAGACCAGGCAAAGTGGAGATACAAGAGAAGACAACATGGTCCAGTTGTGGCAGCCACAATTTCCCCTCAGGCAACAATCAAGTAGTAATGTGAAGCAATGAGTAAAACATGAGGGTCCATTTGTGCTTAAGGAGCAGATCTATTCTATGTTAGTATGATGTCATGAGTTGCTACTTTGCTATATTTTTAAGGTCAATTACTGAAGGATCTTGTACAGGAGGGCTAGACAGGGGATCTTGGAGACTTCCTCCCAAATCTAAAGCTCTATCGCCACTGTTCTCTTAAAGGATTGAAGTTTGGGAGGACCTGTCTATTTTTAATGCATAGTAATGTGCAGTAGCTGCACATTGTAAAACTGCATTTTTCTCCCCATAAATAAAAAAGCTTTGAAGGCATGACTTCCATGTTTTTTCAATCATAGTTACCTGTGGTGAGCAGCCAGTTACCAAGTGTGACTATAACATCCTAAGTTCTTTCCTATACTATGGAGGGACAAAGAATGCTAAAACAACAAAACAGATAAGATACAAAGCCCCACAAGAGCTTGGAGGGTCATAAAATCTATGAACATTAATACTAATACTTATGCTAATCTAATACAAATACTAATACAAACGTTAATACTAATACTTGCTAAACTGTATTGAATGCTTCCTGTGTGCCAGGACTTGCACTGAACACAATATCCTGATGACTCATCACAGCAATCCTATGAGCTTGTACTAATACTAATGTTATCATTACTTTATAGATATGAAAACTGAGGCTTGGAGAGGATCATTGACCTCTCCAAGATCACACAGCTAGAAGGTAACAAAACTAAGTCACCAACCTAGCCTTGTCCAGATGCAAAGTCTTTCCCCTATCATATTATTTCCCAGAAGTAAGTCAATGGCACTTCCCCAGGCCTTACTTGGCAGTGCCTATTCTCTGTAATGGCTACAGTGAATTTGGTGACCCTCTGACTTTTCATGAAACTCAATAGTCATACCCTTGGAATTCTTGGAAGTTCCAACTTTTCCGCTTTTGTCATGGGCAGCTGTCTCACCATGTCTCAGCCTTGTCACTTACTCTTCCTACATTCAAGAAAGTGAGTATCAGCCGGCTCTGGCCCTTTGCTGGTTCATTCAGTTAGCTCTGACTGAGCATTCACTGTGTCCAATGTTTTCCTATGTCCTGGGGTGGTGGAGGGAGAAACAGGGGAGGAAACCAGTAAGGTGAGTCTTGACCAATACCAGCTGGCTAACATCACTATGGCTCCTTATCATTTACAGAGCACCTTAGGGTTCCCAGACAGGAAGCCCTGAAGTGGGAGCAGGCAGCCCATCTCACAAATGAGGACCAAGCCTCTCACAGAGTTTAAGCAGCTCATCTATGGTCACACTGCTTGCAGAATCAGGGTTTGGTACCATTTCATGTGATGCAACGCAGAGTGCTTTGCATTGCTGCTACAATTCTATCACTCCTCTTACTTTTTTTCCTCTTTTTCATTCTCATACACTACTTAACCTCTCTGTGCCTCACTTTGTTCACCTGTAAAATGGGGAGAACAGCAGTAGCTGTTGGGTTTTCATGAAGATTAAATAAGGTAATACATGTAAAAATACTTAGAAGAGTGCCTGATATAGTAATTACTTAATAATCATTAGGTACTAGTATTAGTTACTGCTAATGGTAATTTACCAGTATTACTCTTACTTCTACTACTATGATTCCCAGATGACAAATATAAAACAATCATAAATAAATCTGCAAATGAGCATAAGCACTTGCTTATTAAATGAAAGTGTTAAGTGATATGGGGTAAAAAAGTGATATAAAATAAGGTTTCCCAAACTTTATTGTTTTTGATACACAGCTCTAACAGTTTATGTTTCAGTAATTAAAGCCACAAGGGGGACTAAAATATGGACTAAACCTTTGAGAAATTCACAAATGGGAAAGATGGAGAAGCAGATACATACACAGGTAAGCAGGTTAGAATGAAGCAAGGACTATAATTGTCATGGGACCAGGGAGGAGGAGGTGAGGGGAAAAGAGACAAGAGAAGTAATTTCTTCTTACTAAACCTGCTAACACAATCGTGCAATTTAGTTCTAATAACTGTCATGTGAGATAAATGATATTATCCCTATTTTACGAATGAGGACATTGGGACTCAAAGAAGTTAAACAACTTGGCACAGAATGGAAAGGAATTTTAACACAGAGGTTTTACTACAAAGCCCATGCTTTTTCTGTCTCCCCAACAATAGCATCATAATCTGGGGAGCATCATGGGAGAGCAGCTTGTGATTTCCCTCCTCTCTGAATTCTTAGAGCATGTAGCACACACACACTTGCACACACCACACTCACACACAGCATCATTGTGTTATCAGTACACCCGAGTGATCTCTGCAATCAGGCTGTAAGATCCTTGAAGGCAGGGTCAGTGCTGTAGTTGCACAGTGTTTAACATACGGCCTTGTACATAGTAAGTACCCGCTGAATAACCTGGGGGAGGGGAGAGATTCTACGATGTGCAAGACTGGGGAGGTGGCAGTAAAGCCAGAACACCTGAGAATGTCCTCAGCGTGTAGAGCCCTCTGGAAGCCACATTTAAGCTTCAAGTTGCCACCCTTGAGCATAAGTGATGTGATTAAATCTGGATCTCTTACTGAAGCTGGACTTTTGGATTCTTTTCTCAATAATTTGGGGCAAGGACTAGGAGATTTAGTCAGGGCTGGTCTCTTAGATAAAGGGGATATGAACTCAGGAACTGTAGGCTAGTCATTTTCTGCCTGAGAAGCAGAGAGGACGAAGCAGACATTCAGAGAGATGACATCCTCATGGCCTGCTGGAGAAGTCACTAGATTTCTGCAGAGTGATGCATAAGGAAGGAGCTCGCTGGGTCTTTAGAGCCAGATTGCTAGGGTACAAAACAGTTTCTGTCTCTTACAATCAGCGACTGTGGGAATATTGTACAACCTTCCCAGTCCTCTGTTTCTGCCTCTACAAAACGAGGATGGTCATACCTCCCTTAGGATACCATGTCACCTGCTTTGGCACAGTGTTGAACACATAATACACCCTCTTTGAATTGCAGCTATCATTTTAAGGTTGTACCTCCATTTTCTTCTGCTGGGTTTCCCATCTGTATGTTTCCAGCATCTTGGATACCTTTTCTTCCTCATTTAAGAACTCTCAAGAGGCCCAATTGCTACTTGCACCATAAAGCAAATCAAAGTCCTCTCAGTTGCTGGTGGAGAGATGGGTCTCTCATCAGCTTTTGCCTGAGCATATTGATCAGCTATGAGCCAGAGAAAACAAACCTGTCTTTTAATAGGTGAAACCCCAGGCCCCAGCACATTTCAAATCACAGACCTTCTCTTCTTCTATGGAGAAGGGGCTGTGCTTTTTTGTTCTCTTTGATTCTTGGGGCTGCTTATTAATTTGGTACAGGGCTGGGGATATTAATGTCTTCTTGTTGTCAAGAACATTCTCCAGAGTCATGAATAATCATGTTGTCATGCCTGTGTGACTTAAAATATAAAAGGTGCAATTTGTGCAAGTTTCAAAGTTACTTTTTTTTTAAACATCTTTATTGGAGTATAATTGCTTTACAATGGTGTGTTAATTTCTGCTTTATAACAAAGTGAATCAGCTATACGTATACATGTATCCCCATATCCCCTCCCACTTGCGTCTCCCTCCCTCCCACCCTCCCTATTCCACGCCTGTAGGTGGTCACAAATCACCGAGCTGTTCTCCGTGTGCTATGCGGCTGCTTCCCATTGAAGCTGTCAGACTGTCAGAATATAAGCAATAGACTAGATCCTTAGCTGTTACTTCTGAATTTTCAAAGGATTTTAGCACATTTTTAATTGGAGTTTTTTCCCCCAGCCTTCAAATCAATCTGTTGGCTATTACTTCGTTATGTGGGGTGGCCATATAATGCTGGGTTGGGGGGAGGGGTGGATGGAAAGGTTGCCTCATTCAAGGCCACCTTCTAGGCTCAAGGCCATGGGCCAGAGTCCTGGTTTCTCAGACAATAAACAATTTTATTTATTTAATTTTTAAAAGAAAGGTGAGGAAAGGAAGCAGGATGCCAGCTAGCCTAGGTGTGTGTAAAGTTTCTTAATAACAGCTTATATTTTCAGAGCACTCTCAGAGCACTTACACGTACCTCTATTCACTTGACCCTCCTAACAGTGGTGTTTATTCTCATTCTCTTACAGATGTGTAAGAAGATTCCCAGGTTTTGGGGGGACCCTGGTTCCCCATGCCTCTCAATTCACGAGGAGGGACTCTTCAGAGAATAACACTTCTGTTCCCTCTGTCATCATCTCACTCTTCCCCAAGAAAGAGATGGCTGACTTCTCTGATTTGTGAGTTTGAGAGAGAAAAGTGAGCTTGTGAAACTCAGTGCCTTATACTCTGGTCAGAGCAACCCACCCACAGAGAGGGTACACTAGCTGGTTCTCTTGGTCATGCTGAGACTTCTGTCATATAGACTTGTCCCTACTGAGGTCAGACCTATGGGCAATGGAGTGGGCAGTGTTCTCAAATTCACTTTGTAGCACACCTTAGCTGCGTCTTCCAGCATGTTTTTCATCATTAATAAAGCTGATATTTTAGTCTCCAGCTATCTGACTCCTGAGTTTATCTCTTAATTTAAACCAAGCTGGATACAAGGGGAGAGTGTATTGGAAACGTTATTTTTTAGTCCACTCCAACACAGATAAGAAAAATCAAATCTAAGATTAATAGTAAGGATGTTTTCTTATTTATTCCACACATATTTAGTGGGTGCCTACTATGTGTCAGGGCATAGGTTTTGAAATGAAGAGTCTTCATCAAGCATATATTTTAATGTTAGAGAAAGGCATTCAACAGTGAAATCCACAATTACACTGTAATAAGGACTCAGGAAAGAAGCACATGAGACTTGGAGAATGTATAATGGGGGTCCTGACATGGTCTTGCCTGGAAATTGAAGGTTGTCTTCTCTGAGCCCTGGGACATAAACTGGACTCTGAGGGACAAGCAGGAGGCTGACCAAAGTATTTCTCTGAAGAAGGATGAAAAATGATACTAGCACAAGGTGCCTGGGAACCTGAAAGGAGGCAGGAGTGGCTGAAACAGAAATATGGAAGGGAATTGGGGCACATGACAAGACGGAGCTAATAAGGTAGGCCAGTCAGGTAGGATCTTGTGTCAAAGTTAGGATATTATAGGTTTTTTTTCTAAGATCAACAGGAAGGCATTGGAAGGTTTTTAAACAAGAGTGACTATGTTGAAATGTCTGTTTCACTAAGATCACAATAGCTGTTATGTAAAGAACGAATTAGAGCAGAGCCTGAACAAAAGCCAGAAGTCCAGTTAGGAGGACACTGCAATAGTCTAAATATGAGACTAGAAATAGGGATGCATCTTGTTGCAATGGAGGTGGTTTAGTTATATTAGTGTGGGCTGCTCCCAAAGCAAAATCTGAGATTCCAGTACAGTAATTTGATTGGCAAGTATTTGTTTGGAAACACCAGTACAGGAAAGAGGTATGAGACAGGGAAGGGAAGGAGGTACCACATGTGAGTAATCGAGCTACTATTGGTGCCTGGAACTTGATGTTGCCAGGACACATGCCTTCGAGCAGCACTGTCTGTTAGAAATTAAATGAAGGCCAAATATGTAATATAAGATTTTATAGTAGTTGCTTTAAGAAAAGCAAAATAAAACAAGTAAAGTTAGTTTTAAGAATATATATTGTCGAAGATGGTGGAGGAGTACGAGGATGTGGAGTTCATCTCTCCTCACAAATACATCAAGAATACATCTACAAATGGAACAATTCTCACAGAGAACTGGCTGAACACTAGCAGAGGACCTTGGACACCTAAAAGGACAAGAAAGATCCCTGCTTAACTGGGTAGGATGATAGAGAAAAGAAGGGAAGAAGACGAGGAGAGGAAGCGGGATGGGAGCGGCACCATTTGGTAGTGGGCAGCTGAAAGAGAGGAGAGGTTCCTGCGTCTGGGGAAGCCCCCTCACCAGGAGAGAGATCAGTTGGAACAAAAAGGGAGCTTCGGTGGCTATCAAAAGAGAGTGCAGCAACCCATCTGTGGCAGGCAGGATAGAGTGAGAACTAAACAGATAGATGGTCCATGCCACAGCCCTGCATGACCCAGCATGAGACGTGTGTCCGCTGGTGTGGATGGGGGCTGGGGGCTGGAATGTGGAGAGAGTACTGCTGTTGGCTGTGAGGAGACAGCTGAGGGGATGGGAGTGAGGAAATCCGCAACTGGGAATGCCTGTGGAGGAAACCCGCCCTGCCACAGAGGCAAGGTTCTGTTTTTAAGTGATGCGTGGGGTGTGGAGCTGCTACTGCACCCTCTCTCTCCATGTGCCAGCCCCTGCCTCCCTGCGCACTAGGAAGGGCCCCCACCAGGGCCGGCTCTCTTGCAGCACAGCTGCCACCTTCCCCAGGCACCTTGTCACTGTTGGGGCAGGGTGGCTCACGTGCATGACCACTGGCTCGCCCGTGCACCTGTTGCTGTTTGGGCTCTTGCATCCTCAGCCACTGTGCTGCCTCCACGCCCCTTCCTTGCTGGGGTGCACTCATGTGCTCCGGGGCAACCTCAGGAGCAGACCCCTGTGGGTGGACCACACACAGAGGTGGGGCTGAAACCACAGCTGATCCCCAGGGAACATGCAACTAAGGAAGAAAAGCTGAAATCACTCCTTGCAGCTGTGCAAGTCATGAATTGACACCCCTGTGACCAGCCTTGTTAACTCCGTGCCTACAGAAGATATGAACAGAAAATGAATGCTCCTGCAGCCAAGATGGGTCTAGCTTTAGCAGTTGTAAACTTTGTGGGCACATACACATGGGAGTTAGGCCAGGCTAGAGTTGAAGTGCCCTCATAACACCCACAGCAGGCCCAGATTCATGATTGCTGCAATCCTGGGACCTGACTTCAGTGGATATACACTGGTAGCCTGGTAAAAAAAATGCCTGAGAGTCACCAGGGCCAATTGCTGGCATACAGTGGGGTTGAGAGCAGTGCCAACAACAGTATAATCTGAGAGCCTGCAAAAGGGGTGAAAGGTGACACAACACACCCACAGGTGAACATCTCTAGAGGAGGAATATTCAGTGGCTTTCCTCCCAGTGGGAGTGCTTCAAATCCACCTACCTCACACCACAGATCAGAAACACGGCTATGAAACAGATCTGGGGACCTCTACCCCAACAACTAGGAAGCAGACCCCACCCCTGACAGGACAATGACAACCACTGACTGATGGGGAGGACCTGATCAATATCCAGTGAAGGCTCTTGTCCCCACAACATCAGTCACACCTCCTATTAAGGGGATAACAGACAGCATGAACTGAAGAAAGAGATGGCAGACATCTATACTAAAACAGCCTTCCCCCCAAAAAAATATTAAGCTCATTCAGTATACACAGGGATGTTCCCACATAAATATAGCCCTCCAAGACAGTCTGAGGGTCTGGCATTGGGGGGAATAACCTCCAGAGCATTTAGCCTTGAAGGCCAGCAAGGCTTGAGTGCAGGAGCTCTGCAGGGCTGGAGGAAACAGAGACTTCACTCTTCGAGGGTTCACACAGGTTCTCACATGCACTGGGACCCAACACAAAACAGTACCTCCATAGGAACCAGGGCTACACTTACCTAGGGATCTTAGGGTTTCTCCTGGGGAGGTGAACATTGACTGTCACTCACTGTGGGGCAAGGACACTGATAGCAGGAACCCCAGGGAATATTGATTAGAGTGAGCTTTCCCAGAGGTCCACATTTAGGCACCAAGACCCAGCCCCACCTAATAACCTACAGGCTCCAGAGCTGAAAAGCCTCAGGCCAAGCAACCACCAAGATAAGAACACAGCCTCACCCATTAGAAGACAGGCTACCTAACGTTGTACTGAGCTCACAGCCACCTCAAAATATACCCATTGACATGGCCCTGCCCATCAGAGGAACAAGAGCCAGCTCCATCCAAGAGAGGGCAGGTACCAGGCCCTCCCACCAGGAAGCCTACATAAGCACCTGGACCAACCCCACCCCCCAGGGAATACACATGAGAAGCAAGAGGAACTATGACCCTGCAGCTTGTGAAAAGGGGACCACAAACACAGAAAGTTAGACAAAATGAGTCAACAGAGAAACATGTTGCAAATGAAGGAAAAAAAAAACACATGAATAACTAAATGAAGAGGAGATAGGCAATCTACCTGAAAAAGAATTCAGAGTAATGATAGTAAAGATGATACAAAATCTCAGAAAAAGAGTGGAGGCACAGATCATGAAGATACAAGAAATGTTTAACAAGGAGCTAGAAGACTTAAAGAAAAAAAATGGAGATGAACAATACAATAACTGAAATGAAAAATACACTAGAGGGAATCAATAGCAGAATAACTGAGGCAGAAGAACGAATAAGTGAGTTGGATGGCAGAGTGGTGGAAATCACGGCCAGAGAACAGAATAAAGAAAAAACAATGAAAAGAAATGAGGACAGACACAGAGACTTATGGGACAATATAAAACGCACTAACATTCTCATTATATGGGTCCCAGAAGGAGAAGAGAAGGAGAAAGTGCCTGAGAAAATATTTAAAGAGATTATAGCTGAAAAATTCCTAACATGAGAAAGGAAACATTCATTCAAGTCCAGGAAGCATGGAGAATCCCATCCAGGAGGAACACAAGGAGGAACACATTGAGACACATATTGATCAAACTGAAAAAAAATTAATGGCAAATAAAAAAATATTAAAACCAACAAGGGAAAAGCAACAAATAACATACAAGTGAATCCTCATAAATAAACACTGCAGACTGGAAATAAGTGCCTCGATACATTTAAAGTGAAGAACTTACAACCAAGAATAGTCTAACCAGCAAGGCTCTCATTCAGTTTGAAAGAGAAATCAAAAGATTTACCATCAAGCAAAAGCTAAGATAATTCAGTAACACCAAACCAGCTTTACAACAAATGCTAAAGGAACTTCTCTAGGCAGAAAAGAGACCAGCAACTTAAAACAACCTTGTATATATATATAGAGACAGCTAAGTGAAAACCACATGGGAACAGCAAACCCAAAAATTACAACAGATACACACACACAAAAGAAGCAACCCAAACACAACACTAAAGATGGTCATCAAACCACAAGAGAAGAAAACAAAAGAGGAAGAAAAGAAAAATTACCTACAAAAACAAACCAAAAACAATTAGGAAAATGACAATAGGAAAATACATATTGATAATTATCTTAAATGTAAATGGATTAAGTGCTCCAACCAAAATACATAGACTGACTGAATGGATACAAACAAGACCAATATATATGCTGCCTAGAAGAGACCAACTTCAGACCTAGGGACACATACAGACTGAAAGAGAGAGGATGGAAAAATATATTCCATGCAAATGGGAATCAAATAAAAGCTGGAATAGCAATACTCACATCAGACAAAATAGACTTTAAAATAAAGACAGAGACAGGAGAAGATGGTGGAAGAATAGGACGCGGAGATGACCTTTCTCCTGACAGACACATCAGAAATACATCTACATGTGGAGCAACTCCTACAGAACACCTACTGAATGCTGGCAGAAGACCTCAGACCTCCCAAAAGGCAAGAAACTCCCATGTACCTGGGTAGGGCAAAAGAAAAAAGAAAAAAATAGACAAAAGAATAGGGACGGGACCTGCACCAGTGGGAGGGAGCCATGAAGGAGGAAAGGTTTCCACACACTAGAAGCCCCTTCATGGGAGGAGACTGTGGGTGGCAGTGGGGGAAAGCTTCGGAGCCACGGAGGAGAGCGCAGCAACAGGAGTGTGGAGGACAAAGCAGAGATATTCCTGCACAGAGGATCGGTGCTGACCAGCACTCACCAGCCCTAGAAGCTTGTCTGCTCACCCACCGGGACAGGCTGGGGCGGGGAGCTGAGGCTCGGACTTCAGAGCTTAGATCCCAGGGAGAGGACTGGGGTTGGTGGCAAGAACACAGCCTGAAGGGGTTAGTGCGCCACGGCTGGCCAGGAGGGAGTCTGGGAAAAGTCTGGAGCTGCCGAAGAGACAAGAGACTTCTCCTTGCCTCTTTGTTTCCTGGTGCACGAGGAGAGGGGACTATGAGCACTGCTTAAAGGAGCTCCAGAGGCAGGCGTGAGCTGTGGCTATCAGTGCGGACCCCAGAAACGGGCATGAGATGCTAAGGCTGCTGCTGCAGCCACCAAGAAGACTATGAGCGAGCACAGGTCACTATCCTCCCCTCCCCTCCCAGGAGCCTGTGCAGTCCGCCACTGCCAGGGCCCCGGGATCCAGGGACAACTTCCCCAAGAGAACACACAGTGAGCCTCAGGCTGCTGCAACGTCATGCTGGCTTCCACTGCCGCAGGCTCACCCCGCATCCATACGCCTCCCTCCACATGGCCTGAGTGAGCCAGAGCCCCCGAATAAGCGGCTCTTTTAACTCCATCCTGTCTGAGGGAAGAAGAGACACCCTCAGGCGACCTACATGCAGAGGCGGGACAAATCCAAAGCTGAATCCCAGGAGCTGTGAGAACAAAGAAGAGGAAGGGAAATTTCTCCCAGTACCCTCAGAAGCAGTGGATTAAATCTCCACAATCAACTTGATGTACCCTGCATCTGTGGGATACCTGAATAGACAATGAATCATCCCAAATTGAGGAGGTGGACTTTGGGGGGAAGATAGATTATTTCTTCCCTTTTTCCTCTTTTTGTGAGTGTGTACATGTATGCTTCTGTGTGAGATTTTGTCCGTATAGCTTTGCTTTTACCATTTGTCCTAGGTTCCTTTCTGTCCGTTTTTTTGTTTGTTTGTTTTTTTTTACTTTTTAATTTTTTTCTAATAATTACTTCTTATTTTAATAACTTTATTTTATTTTATCTTACTTTATTTTATTTTATCCACTTTCTTTCTTTCTTTCTTTCTTTCATTAGATTTCTTTCTCCCTTTTACTCTGAGCTGTGTGGAGGACAGTCTCTTGTTGCTCCAGCCGGGTGTCAGGACTGTGCCACTGAGGTGGGAGAGCCAAGTTCAGGACACTGGTTCACAAGAGACCTCCAGCTCCATGTAATATCAAATGGCTAAAATCTCCCAGAGATCTCCATCTCAACACCAACACCCAGCTTCACTAAACGACCAGCAAGCTACAGTGCTGGACACCCTATGCCAAACAACTAGCAAGACAGGAACACAGCCCCATCTATTAGCAGAGAGGCTGCCTAAAATCATAATAAGGCCACAGACACCCAAAAACACACCACCAGACATGGACCTGCCCACCAGAAAGAAAAGATCCAGCCTCATCCACCAGAACACAGGCACTAGTCCCCTCCACCAGAAAACCTACACAACCTACTGAACCAAACTTAGCCACTGGGGACAGACACCAAAAACAACAGGAACTATGAACCTGTAGCCTGCAAAAAGGGGACCCCAAACACAGTAAGATAAGCAAAATGAAAAGACAAAAAACACAGCAGATGAAGGAGCAAGGTAAAAACCCAACAGACCCAACAAATGAAGAGGAAATAGGCAATCTACCTGAAAAAGAATTCAGAATAATGATAGCAAAGATGATCCAAAATCTTAGAAATAAAATAGAGAAAATGCAAAAACATTTAAAAAGGACCTACAAGAACTAAAGAGGAAACAAGCAATGATGAACAACAAAATAAATGAAATGAAAAATACTCTAGAAGGGATCAATAGCAGAATAACTGAGGCAGAAGAACGGATAAGTGACCTGGAGGATAAAATATTGGAAATAACTACTGCAGAACAGAATAAAGAAAAAAGAATGAAAAGAACTGAGGAACAACTCAGAGACCTCTGGGACAACATAAAACACAAGAACATTCGAATTATAGGGGTCCCAGAAGAAGAAGATAAAAAGAAAGGGAATGAGAAAATATTTGAAGAGATTATAGTTGAAAACTTCCCTAATATGGGAAAGGAAATAGTTAATCAAGTCCAGAAAGCTCAGAGAGTCCCATAGGATAAATCCAAGGAGAAACACGCCAAGACACATATTAATCAAACTATCAAAAATTAAATACAAAGAAAACATATTAAAAGCAGCAAGGGAAAACCAACAAATGACACACAAGCGAATCCCCATAAGGTTAACAGCTGATCTTTCAGCAGAAACTCTGCAAGCCAGAAGGGAGTAGCAGGACATATTTAAAGTGATGAAGGAGAAAAACCTACAACCAAGATTACTCTACCCAGCAAGGATCTCATTCAGATTTGACAGAGAAATTAAAACCTTTACAGACAAGCAAAAGCTGAGAGAGTTCAGCACCAACAAACCAGCTTTACAACAAATGCTAAAGGATTGTCTCTAGCCAGGATAAACAAGAGAAAGAAAAGACCTACAATAACAAACCCAAAACAATTAAGAAAATGAGAATAGGAACATACATATTGATAATTAACTTAAATGTAAATGGATTAATGCTCCCACCAAAAGAAACAGACTGGCTGAATGGATAGAAAAACAAGACCCGTATATATGCTGTCTACAAGAGACCCACTTCAGACCTAGGGACACATACAGACTGAAAATGAGGGGATGGAAAAAGATATTCCATGCAAATGGAAATCAGAAGAAAGCTGGAGTAGCAATTCTCATATCACACAAAATAGACTTTAAAATAAAGACTATTACAAGAGACAAAGAAGGACACTACATAATGATCAAGGGATCCATCCAAGAAGAAGATATAACAATTGTAAATATTTATGCACCCAACATAGGAGCACCTCAATACATAAGGCAAATACTAACAGCCATAAAAGGGGAAATCGACAGTACCACAATTATAGTAGGGGACTTTAACACCCCACTTTCACCAATGGACAGATCATCCAAAATGAAAATAAATAAGGAAACACAAGCTTTAAATGACACATTAAACAAGATGGACTTAATTGATATTTATAAGATATTCCATCCAAAAACAGCAGAATACACATTTTTCTCAAGTGCTCATGGAACATTCTCCAGGATAGATCATATCTGGGGTCACAAATCTAGCCTTGGTAAATTTAAGAAAGTTGAAATTGTATCAAGTGTCTTTTCCAACCACAATGCTATTAGACTAGATATCAATTACAGGAAAAGATCTGTAAAAATACAAACACATGGAGGCTAAACAATACACTACTTAATAACGAAGTAATCACTGAAGAAATCAAAGAGGAAATAAAAAAATACTTAGAAACAAATGACAATGGAGACATGACGACCAAAACCTATGGGATAGGGCTTCCCTGGTGGCACAGTGGTTGAGTCTGTCTGCTGATGCAGGGGACACAGGTTCGTGCCTTGGTCTGGGAAGATCCCATGTGCCATGGAGCAGCTAGGCCCATGAGCCATGGCTGCTGAGCCTGCACGTCCAGAGCCTGTGCTCTGCAATGGGAGAGGCAATGGCAGTGAGAGGCCCATGTAACGCAAAACAAAAGAGAAAAAGAAAAAAGTAATGGCTGTGGGCTATCCATGTTGCGCAGTGGTTGACAGTCTGCCTGCCAAAGCAGGAGACATGGGTTCATGCCCCAGTCCGGGAAGTTCCCACATGCTGCGGAGTGGCTGGGCCTGTGAGCCATGGTTGCTGAGCCTGTACATCTGGAGCCTGTGCTCCGCAATGGAAGAGGCCAAAACAGTGAGAGGCCCGTGTACCACAAACAAAATAAATAAATAAACAAAAAACAAAAGTGAAAAAACAAAACCTATGGGATGCAGCAAAAGCAGTTCCCTGAGGGAAGTTTATAGCAATACAGTCCTACCTTAAGAAACAGGAAACATCTCAAGTAAACAACCCAACCCTGCACCTAAAGCAATTAGAGAAAGAAGAAGAACAAGAACAAAAACCCCCCAAAGTTAGCAGAAGGAAATAAATCATAAAGATCAGGTCAGAAATAAATGAAAAAGAAATGAAGGAAACAATAGGAAAGATCAATAAAACTAAAAGCTGGATCTTTGAGAAGATAAACAAAATTGATAAAGCATTAGCCAGACTCATCAAAAATAAAGGGAGAAGACGCAAATCAATAGAATTAGAAATGAAAAAGGAGAAGTAACAACTGACACTGCAGAAATACAAAGGATCATGAGAGATTACTACAAGCAACTCTATGCCAATAAAATGGACAACCTGGAAAAAAATGGACAAATTCTAAGAAATATACAACCTGCTGAGACTGAACCAGGAAGAAATAGAAAATATGAAGAGACCAATCACAAGCAGTGAAATTGAAACTGTGATTAAAAATCTTCCAACAAAAAAAAAGCCCAGGACCTGATGGTTTCACAGGTGAATTCTATCAAACACTTAGAGAAGAGCTAACAGCTATCCTTCTCAAATTCTTCAAAAACATCCCAGAGGGACAAACATTCCCAAACTCATTCTACGAGGCCACCTTCACCCTCATACCTAAACCAGACAAAGATGTCAGAAAGAAAGAAAACTACAGGCCAATACCACTGTTGAACATAGATGCAAAAATCCTCAACAAAATACTAGCAAACAGAAGCGAACAGCACATTACAAGGATCATACACCATGATCAAGTGGGGTTTATTCCAGGAATTCAAGGATTCTTCAATATATGCAAATCAATCAACATGATACACCATATTAAAAAATTTAAGAATAAAAACCATATGATCATCTCAATAGATGCAGAGAAAGCTTTCGACAAAATTCAACACCCATTTATGATAAAAACCCTGCAGAGAATAGGCATAGAGGGAACTTTCCTCAACATAATAAAGGCCATATGTGACAAACCCACAGCCAACATCATACTCAATGGTGAAAACTGAAACCATTTCCTCTAAGATCAGGAACAAGACAAGGTTGCCCACTCTCACCACTCTTATTCAACCTAGTTTTGGATGTTTTAGCCACAGCAATCAAAGAAGAAAAAGAAATAAAAGGAATCCAACTCGGAAAATAAGAAGTAAAACTGTCACTGTTTGCAGATGACATGATACTATACATAGAGAATCCTAAAGATGCTATCAGAAAACTACTAGAGACGACTTCCGGGTAAGATGGCAGAAGAGTAAGACGCGGAGATCGCCTTCCTCCCCACGGATACACCAGAAATACAGCTACATGTGGAACAACTCCTACAGAACACCTACTGAACGCTGGCAGAAGACCCCAGACCTCCCAAAAGGCAAGAAACTCCCCACATACCTGGGTAGGGCAAAGCGGAGAGATCCCCACACAGAGGATCGGTGCCGAGTGGCACTCACCAGCCCAAGAGGCTTGTCTGCTCGCCCGCTGGGGCGCGCAGCACTGGAAGCTGAGGCTCGGGCTTCAGTCAGAGCGCAGGGAGAGGACTGGGGCTGGCGGTGAGAACTCAGCCTGAAGGGGGATAATGTGCCACAGCTAGCCGGGAGGGAGTCCGGGAAAACTCTGGAGCTGCCGAAGAGGCAAGAGACTTTTTCTTCCCTCTTGGTTTCCTGGTGTGTGAGGAGAGGGGATTAAGGGCGCTGCTTAAAGGGGCTCCACAGACGGGCGCGAGTCGCGACTGAAAGCGCGGAGCCCAGTGACGGGCGTGGGACGCTGGGGCTGCTGCTGCCGCCACCAAGAAGCCTGTGTGTGAGCGCAGGTCACTGCCCACACCGCCCTTCCAGGAGCCTGTGCAGCCCGCCACTGCCGGGGTCCCGGGATCCAGGGGCGGCTTCCCTGGGAGAACGCACGGCGCGCCTCGGGCTGGTGCAACGTCACGCCGACCTCTGCCGCTGCAGGCTCGCCCCGCACTCCGTGTCCCTCCCTCCCGCCCGGCCTGAGTGAGCCAGAGTCCCCGAAGAGGCTGCTCTTTTAACCCTGTCCTGTCTGAGTGAAGAACAGACGCCCTCCGGCGACCTACACACAGAGGCGGGGCCAAATCCAAAGCTGAGACCCAGGAGCTGTGAGAACAAAGAAGAGAAAGGGAAATCTCTCCCAGCAGCCTCAGAAGCAGTGGATTAAAGCTCCACAATCAACTTGATGTACCCTGCATCTGTGGAATACAGGAATAGACAACACATCATCCCAAATTGAGGAGCCCGGAGTCAGTGCTGTGCCTCTGAGGTGGGAGAGCCAACTTCAGGACACTGGTCCACAAGAGACCTCCCAGCTCCACATAATATCAAATGACAAAAATCTTCCAGAGATCTCCATCTCAACACCAGCACCCAGCTTCACTCAACGACCAGCAAGCTACAGTGCTGGACACCCTAAGCCAAACAACTAGCAAGACAGGAACACAACGCCACCCATTAGCAGAGATGTGGCCTAAAATCATAAAAAGTCCGCAGACACCCCAAAACACACCACCAGACGTGCACCTGCCCACCAGAAAGACAAGATCCAGCCTCATCCACCAGAACACAGGCACTAGTCCCCTCCACCAGGAAGCCTACACAACCCACTAAACCAACATTAGCCACTGGGGACAGACACCAAAAACAACGGGAACTACGAACCTGCAGCCTACAAAAAGGAGACCCCAAACACAGTAACATAAGCAAAATGAGAAGACAGAAAAACACACAGCAGGAGAAGGAGCAAGATAAAAACCCATCAGATCTAACAAATGAAGAGGTAATAGGCAGTCTACCTGAAAAAGAATTCAGAATAATGATGGTAAAGATGATCCAAGATTCTATTTCCCAGATCCAAAATCTTGGAAATAGAATAGACAAAATGCAAGAAACAGTTAACAAGGACCTAGAAGAACTAAAGATGAATCAAGCATCGATTAAAAACAAAATACATGAACTAAAAAATACTCTAGATGGGATCAATAACAGAATAACTGAGGCAGAAGAACGGATAAGTGAGGTGGAAGATAAAATAGTGGAAATAACTGCTGCAGAGCAAAATAAAGAAAAAAAGAATGAAAAGAACAGAGGACAGTCTCAGAGACCTCTGGGACAACATTAAACGCACCAACATTCGAATTATAGGGGTTCCAGAAGAAGAAGAGAAAAAGAAAGGGACTGAGAAAATATTTGAAGAGATTATAGTTGAAAACTTCCCTAATATGGGAAAGGAAATAGTTAATCAAGTCCAGGAGGCACAGAGAGTCCCATACAGAATAAATCCAAGGAGAAATACACCAAGACACATATTAATCAAACTGTCAAAAATTAAACACAAAGAAATCATATTAAAAGCAGCAAGGCAAAAACAACAAATAACACACAAGGGAATCCCCATCAGGATAACAGCTGATCTCTCAGCAGAAACTCTACAAGCCAGAAGGGAGTGGCAGGACATAATTAAAGTGATGAAGGAGAAAAACCTGCAACCAAGATTACTCTACCCAGCAAGGATCTCATTCAGATTTGATGGAGAAATTAAAACATTTACAGACACGCAAAAGCTGAGAGAGTTCAGCACCACCAAACCAGCTTTACAACAAATGCTAAAGGAACTTCTCTAGGCAAGAAACACAACAGAAGGAAAAGAACTACAATAACGAACCCAAAACAATTAAGAAAATGGGAATAGGAACATACATATCGATAATTACCATAAATGTAAATGGACTAAATGCTCCCACCAAAAGATACATATTGGCTGAATGGATACAAAAACAAGACCCATATATATGCTGTCTACAAGAGACGCACTTCAGACCTAGGGACACATACAGACTGAAAGTAAGGGGATGGAAAAAGATATTCCATGCAAATGGAAACCAAAAGAAAGCTGGAGTAGCAATTCTCATATCAGACAAAATAGACTTTAAAATAAAGACTACTAGAAGAGACAAAGAAGGACACTACATAATGATCAAGGGATCAATCCAAGAAGAAGATATAACAATTGTAAATATTTATGCACCAAACATAGGAGCACCTCAATACATAAGAGAAATATTAACAACCATAAAAGGAGAAATCGACAGTAACACAATCATAGTAGGGGACTTTAACACCCCACTTTCACCAATGGACAGGTCATCCAAAATGAAAATAAATAAGGAAACACAAGCTTTAAATGATACATTAAACAAGATGGACTTAATTGATATTTTTAGGACATTCCATCCAAAAACAACAGAATACACATTTTTCTCAAGTGCTCATGGAACATTCTCCAGGATAGATCATATCTTGGGTCACAAATCAAGCCTTGGTAAATTTAAGAAAATTGAAATTGTATCAAGTATCTTTTCCGACCACAATGCTATGAGACTAGACATCAATTACAGGAAAAGAGCTGTAAAACATACAAACACATGGAGGCTAAACAATACACTACTTAATAACGAAGTGATCACTGAAGAAATCAAAGAGGAAATTAAAAAATACCTAGAAACAAATGACAATGGAGACACGACGACCCAAAACCTATGGGATGCAGCAAAAGCAGTTCTAAGAGGGAAGTTTATAGCAATAAAATCCCACCTTAAGAAACAGGAAACATCTCAAATAAACAACCTAACCTTGCACCTAAAGCAATTAGAGAAAGAAGAACAAAAACATCCCAAAGTTAGCAGAAGGAAAGAAATCATAAAAATCAGATCAGAAATAAATGAAAAAGAAATGAAGGAAACGATAGCAAAGATCAATAAAACTAAAAGGTAGTTCTTTGAGAAGATAAACAAAATTGATAAACCATTAGCCAGACTCATCAAGAAAAAAAGGGAGAAGACTCAAATCAATAGAATTAGAAATGAAAAAGGAGAAGTAACAACTGACACTGCAGAAATACAAAAGATCATGAGAGATTACTACAAGCAACTCTATGCCAATAAAATGGACAACTTGGAAGAAATGGACAAATTCTTAGAAATGCACAACCTGCCAAGACTGAATCAGGAAGAAATAGAAAATATGAACAGACCAATCACAAGCACTGAAATTGAAACTGTGATAAAAAATCTTCCAACAAACAAAAGCCCAGGACCAGATGGCTTCACAGGTGAATTCTATCAAGCATTTAGAGAAGAGCTAACACCGATCCTTCTCAAACTCTTCCAAAATATAGCAGAGGGAGGAACACTCCCAAACTCATTCTACGAGGCCACCATCACCTTGATACCAAAACCAGAGAAGGATGTCACAAAGAAAGAAAACTACAGGCCAATATCACTGATGAACATAGATGCAAAAATCCTCAACAAAATACTAGCAAACAGAATCCAACAGCACATTAAAAGGATCATACACCATGATCAAGTGGGGTTTAATCCAGGAATGCAAGGATTCTTCAATATACGCAAATCAATCAACGTGATACACCATATTAACAAATTGAAGGAGAAAAATCATATGATCATCTCAATAGATGCAGAGAAAGCTTTCGACAAAATTCAACACCCATTTATGATAAAAACCCTGCAGAAAGTAGGCATAGAGGGAACTTTCCTCAACATAATAAAGGCCATATATGACAAACCCACAGCCAGCATCGTCCTCAATGGTGAAAAACTGAAACCATTTCCACTAAGATCAGGAACAAGACAAGGTTTCCCACTATCACCACTCTTATTCAACATAATTTTGGAAGTTTTAGCCACAGCAATCAGAGAAGAAAAGGAAATAAAAGGAATCCAAATTGGAAAAGAAGAAGTAAAGCTGTCACTGTTTGCAGATGACATGATACTATACATAGAGAATCCTAAAGATGCTACCAGAAAACTACTAGAGTTAATAAATGAATTTGGTAAAGTTGCAGGATACAAAATTAATGCACAGAAATCTCTGGCATTCCTATATACTAATGATGAAAAATCTGAAAGTGAAGTCAAGGAAACACTCTCATTTACCATTGCAACAAAAAGAATAAAATATCTAGGAATAAACCTACCTAAGGAGACAAAAGACCTGTATACAGAAAATTATAAGACACTGATGAAAGAAATTAAAGATGATACAAATAGATGGACAGATGTACCATGTTCTTGGATTGGAAGAATCAACATTGTGAAAATGACTCTACTACCCAAAGCAATCTACAGATTCAATGCAATCCCTATCAAACTACCACTGGCATTTTTCACAGAACTAGAACAAAAAATTTCACAATTTGTATGGAAACACAAAAGACCCCGAATAGCCAAAGCAATCTTGAGAACGAAAAATGGAGCTGGAGGAATCAGGCTCCCTGACTTCAGACTATACTACAAAGCTACAGTAATCAAGACAGTATGGTACTGGCACAAAAACAGAAAGATAGATCAATGGAACAGGATAGAAAGCCCAGAGTTAAACCCACGGACATATGGTCACCTTATCTTTGATAAAGGAGGCAGGAATGTACAGTGGAGAAAGGACAGTCTCTTCAATAAGTGGTGCTGGGAAAACTGGATAGGGACATGTAAAAGTATGAGATTAGATCACTGCTTAACACCATACACAAAAATAAGCTCAAAATGGATTAAAGACCTAAATGTAAGGCCAGAAACTATCAAACTCTTAGAGGAAAACATAGGCAGAACACTCTATGACATAAATCACAGCAAGATCCTTTTTGAGCCACCTCCTAGAGAAATGGAAATAAAGACAAAAATGAACACATGGGACCTAATGAAACTTAAAAGCTTTTGCACAGCAAAGGAAACCATAAACAAGACCAAAAGACAACCCTCAGAATGGGAGAAACTATTTGCAAATGAAGCAACTGACAAAGGATTAATCTCCAAAATTTATAAGCAGCTCATGCAGCTCAATAACAAAAAAACAAACAACCCAATCCAAAAATGGGCAGAAGACCTAAATAGACATTTCTCCACAGAAGATATACAGACTGCCAACAAACACATGCAAGGATGCTCAACATCTTTACTCATTAGAGAAATGCAAATCAAAACTACAATTAGATATCATCTCACACTGGTCAGCATGGCCATCATCAAAAAATCTAGAAACAATAAATGCTGGAGAGGGTGTGGAGAAAAGGGAACATTCTTGCACTGGTGGTGGGAATGTGAATTGGTACAGCCACTATGGAGAACAGTATGGAGGTTCCTTAAAAAACTACAAATAGAACTACCATATGACCCAGCAATCCCACTACTGGGCATATACCCTGAGAAAACCGTAATTCAAAAAGAGACATGCACCAAAATGTTCATAGCAGCCCTATTTACAATAGCCCGGAGATGGAAACAACCTAAGTGTCCATCATCGGATGAATGGATAAAGAAGATGTGGCACATATATACAATGGAATATTACTCAGCCATAAAAAGAAATGAAATTGAGCTATTTGTAATGAGGTGGATAGACCTAGAGTCTGTCATACAGAGTGAAGTAAGTCAGAAAGAGAAAGACAAATACCATATGCTAACACATATATATGGAATTTAAGAAAAAAAAATGTCATGAAGAACATAGGGGTAAGACAGGAATAAAGACACAGACCTACTAGAGAATGGACTTGAGGATATGGGGAGGGGGAAGGGTAAGCTGTGACAAAGTGAAAGAGCAGCATGGACATATATACACTACCAAACGTAAGGTAGATAGCTAGTGGGAAGCAGCCGCATAGCACAGGGAGATCAGCTCGGTGCTTTGTGACCGCCTGGAGGGGTGGGATAGGGAGGGTGGGAGGGAGATGCAAAAGGGAGGGGATATGGAAACATATGTATATGTATAACTGATTAAATTTGTTATAAAGCAAAAATAAAATCTGAAAAAAAAAGGAAAAGTACTAGAGCTAATCAATCAATTTGGTAAAGTAGCAGGATACAAAATTAATGCACAGAAATCTCTGGCATTCTTATACACTAGTGATGAAAAATCTGAATGTGAAATTAAGAAAATTCTCCCATTTACCATTGAAACAACAACAAAAAAATAAAATAAAATATCTGGGAATAAACCTACATAAGGAGACAGAAGACCTTTATGCAGAAAATTATAAGAAATTGATGAAAGAAATTAAAGATGATACAAATAGATGGAGAGATATGCCATGGTTTGGATTAGAAGAATCAACATTTCGAAAAAGACTATATTACCCAAAGCAATCTACCAATTCAATCAAAACCCTATCAAACTACAACTGGCATTTTTCACAGAGCTAGAACAAAAAAAAATTCACAATTTGTATGGAAACACAAAAGACTCCGAATAGCCAAAGCAATTTTGAGTATGAAAAATGAAGCTGAAGATATTAGGCTCCCTGGCTTCTGATATACTACAAAGCTACAGTAATCAAGACAGTATGGTACTGGCACAAAAACAGAAATATAGATCAATGGAACACAATAGAAAGCCCAGGGATAAACCCACACACATATCGTCACCTTATCTTTGATAAAAGAGGCAAGAATATACAGTGGAAAAAAAACCAGCCTCTTCAATAAGTGGTGCTGGGAAAACTGGACAGGTACATGTAAAAGTATGAAATTAGAACACTCTCTAACACCATACACAAAAATAAACTCAAAATGGATTAAAGACCTAAATGTAAGGCCATACACTATCAAACTCTTAGAAGAAATCATAGGCAGAACCCTCTATGACATAAATAACAGCAAGATCCTTTTTGACCCATCTCCTAGAGAAATGGAAATAAAAACAAAAGTAAACAAATGGGACCTAATGAAACTTCAAAGCTCTTGCACAGCAAAGGAAACCATAAACAAGACCAAAAGACAACCCTCAGAATGGGAGAAAATATTTTCTAATGAAGCAACAGACAAAGGATTAATCTCCAAAATTTACAAGCAGTTCATGCATCTCAATAACAAAAAAAGAACAAACAACCCAATCCAAAAATGAGCAGAAGACCTAAATAAACATTTCTCCAAAGAAGATAAACAGATTGCCAACAAACACATGAAAGAATGCTCAACATTGTTAATCATTAGAGAAATGCAAATCAAAACTACAATGAGATATCATCTCACACTGGTCAGCATGGCCATCATCAAAAAATCTAGAAACAATAAATGCTGGAGAGGGTGTGGAGAAAAGGGAACACTCTCTCACTGTTGGTGGAAATGTAAATTGATACAGCCACTATGGAGAACAGTATGGAGATTCTTTAAAAAACTAAAAATAGAACTAGCTTACAACCCAGTAATCCCACTACTGGGCATATACCCTGAGAAAACCATAATTGAAAAAAAGTCATGTACAAATATATTCATTTCAGCTGTATTTACAATAGACAGGACATGGAAGCAACCTAATTGTCCATGAACAGATGAATGGATAAAGAAAATGTGGCACATATATACAATGTAATATTACTCAGCCATAAAAATAAATGAAATTTAGTTATTTGTAATGAGGTGGATGGACTTAGATTCTGTCATACAGGGTGAAGTAAGTCAGAAAGAGACAAAGAAATACCATATTGTAGCACATATATATGGAATCTAAGAAAAAAAATGGTCATGAAGAACCTATGGTTAAGACGGGAATAAAGACACAGACCTACTAGAGCATGGACTTGAGGATATGGGGAGGAGGAAGGGTAAGCTTTGACAAAGTGAGAGAGAGGTATGTACATATGTACAGTACCAAACATAAAACAGATAGCTAGTGGGAAGTAGCCGCATAGCAATTGGAGATCAGCTAGGTGTTTTGTGACCACCTGAGGGGTGGGATAAGGAGGGTGTGAGGGAGGGAGATGCAAGAGGGAATATATATGGGAACATATGTTTATGTATAACTGATTCACTTTGTTATAAAGCAGAAACTAACACACCATTGTAAAGCAATTATACTCCAAAAAAGATGTTAACCAAAAAAAAAAAAAGACAGTTAAAAGGGACAAGGAAGTATACCACATAATGATCAAAGGATCAATCAAAGAAGTAGGTATAACAATTGTAAATACATACATACATACATACATACATATATATATATATATATATATATATATATACCCAACATAAGAGCACCTCAAAATATATGGTAAATGGTAATAGCCATAAAAGGGGAAATCAACAGTAAGACAGTAATAGTGGGTGAGTTTAACACCCCAATTACACCAATGGAGAGATCATCCAGACAGAAAATTAATAAAGAGAAAGAAGCCTTAACTGACACATTATAGTAGATAGACTTAATTGATATTTATAGGTCTTTCCATCTGAAAGCAGCAGAATATACTTTCTTCTCTAGTGCACATGGAAAATTCTCCAGAATAGATCACATCTTGGAACACAAATCAAGCCTCAATAAATTTAAGAAAATTGAAATCATATCAAGTATATTTTTTGACCACAGTGCTATGAGATTAAAAATCAGTTACAGAAAAATAATTGTAAAAAACACAAACGTATTGAGTCTAAACAACATGTTAGTGAATAGCCATTGCATCACTGAAGGAATCAAAGAGGAAATCAAAAAATACCTAGAGGTAAATGACAATGAAATCACGATAATCCAAAGCCTATGGGACACAGCAAAAGCAGTTTTAAGACGGAAGTTTACAGCAATGTGATCTTATCTCAGGAAACAAGACAAATCTCAAATAAACAACCTAACCTTACACTTAAAGGAACTAGAGAAAGAAGAACAAACTAAACCTAAAGTTAGTAGAAGGAAAGAAATTGTAAAGTTCAGAGGAGAAATAAATGAAATGGAGATGAAGAAAATGATAGCAAACATCAATGAAAATAAAAGCTGGTTCTTTGAGAAGATAAAGTTGATAAACCTTTAGCCAGACTCATCAAGAAAAAAAGGGAGAGGACTCAAATCAATAAAACTAGAAATGAAAAAGGAGAAATTACAATGGACACCACAGAAATACAAGGGATCATAAGAGACTACTAAAAGCAACCATAACACCAATAAAATGGACAAACTATAAGAAATGGACAAATTATTAGAACAGTATAATCTTCCAAGACTGAGCCAGGAAGAAATAGAAAATGTAAACAGACCAATCACAAGTACTGAAACTGAAACTGTGATTTAAAAACTTCCAACAAACAAAAGTCCAGGACCAGATGGCTTCACAAGTGAATTCTATCAAACATTTAGAGAAGAGTTAACACCTATCTTTCTCAAACTATCCAAAAAATTTCAGAGGAAGGAAACACACCCAAGTTTACTCTACAAGGCCACCATCACCCTGATACCAAAAGCAGACAAAGATATCACAAAAAAAAAAATTACAAGTCAGTATCACTGATTAACAAAGACATAAAAATCCTCAACAAAATACTAGCAAACCAAATCCAAAAATATATTAAAATTATCATAAATCATGATGAAGTAGGATTTACCCAAGGATACAGTATTCTTCAACATATGTAAATCAATCAGTGTGATATACCACATTAACAAACTGAAGAATAAAAACCATATGATCATCTCAATAGATGCAGAAAAATATTTTGACAAAACTCAACACTGATTTATGATAAAAACTCTCCAGAAAGTGGGCATAGATGGAACATACCTCAACATGTTAAAGGCTATATATGACAAACCCATAGCAAACATCATTATCAATGGTGAAAAACTGAAAGCATTTCCTCCAGGGTCAGGAACAAGACAAGGATGTCCACTCGCATCACTTTTATTCAACATAGTTTGGAAGTCCTACCCACGGCAATGAGAGAAGAAAAAGAAATAAAAGGAATCCAAATTGGAAAAGAAGAAGTGAAACTGTCACTGTTTGCAGATGGCATGATACTCTACATAGAAAATCCTAAAGATGCCACCAGAAAACTACTAGAGCTCATCAATGAATTTGGTAAAGTTGCAGAATACAAAATTAATACACAAAAATCTCTTGCACTCCTATGCACCAACAATGAAAGATCAGAAAGAGAAATCAAGGAAACGATCCCATTTACCATCACATCAAAAAGAATAAAATACCTAGGAATAAACCCACATAACGAGGTAAAAGACCTGTACTCAGAAAACTATAAGATACTGATAAAAGAAATCAAAGATGACACAAAAAGATGGAGAGATATACCATGTCCCTGGATTGGAAGAATCAGCATTGTCAAAATGACTATAGTATCCAAAGCAATCTACAGAGTCAATGTAATCCTTATCAAATTACCAATGGCGGGCTTCCCTGGTGGCGCGGTGGTTGAGAGTCCGCCTGCCGATGCAGGGGACATGGGTTCGTGCCCCGGTCAGGGAGGATCCCACATGCCACGGAGCGGCTGGGCCCGTGAGCCATGGCCGCTGAGCCTGCACGTCCAGAGCCTGTGCTCCACAACGGGAGAGGCCACAACAGCGAGAGGCCCGCATACCACAAAAAAAAAAAAAAAAAAAAAAATTACCAATGGCATTTTTCACAGAATTAGAACAAAAAATTTTACAACTTGTATGGAAACACAAAAGACCCTGAATAGCAAAGGCAATCTTGAGAAACAAAAGCAGAGCTGGAGGAATCAGTCTCCCTGGCTTCAGACTATACTACGAAGCTACAGCAATCAAAACAGTATGCTACTGGCACAAAAACAGAAATATAGATCAATGGAATAGGATAGAAAGTCCAGAGACAAACCCATGCACCTATGGTCACCTAACCTCTGACAAAGAGGCAAGAATATACAACAGAGAAAAGAAAATCTCTTCAGTAAGCAGTGCTAGGAAAACTTGACAGCTACATGTAAAAAAATGAAATTAGAACATTCTCTAATACCATTCAAAGAAACTAAACTCCAAATGATTTAAAGGTCTAAATGTAAGACCAGATATTATAAAACTCTTAGAGGAAAACAGGCAGAACACTCTGACATAAATCACAGCGTAATCTCTTTTGATCCACCTCCTAGGGTTATGAAAATAAAAACAAAATAAACAAATGGGACCTAATTAAACTTAAAAGCTTATGCACAGAAAAGGAAACCATCAACAAAATGAAAAGAAAACCCTCAAAATGGGAGAAAATATTTACAAATGAAGAAAGTGAAAAGGGATTAATCTCCAAAATACACAAACAGCACATGCAGCTCTATATCAAAAAACAAAAACAAAAACAACCCAATCAGAAAATGAGCAGAAGATCTCAATAGACATTTATCTAAAGAAGACATACAGATGGCCAATAGTCATGTGAAAAGATGCTCAACATCATTAATTATTAGAGAAATGCAAATCTAAACTACAATGAGGTATATCACCTCACACCAGTCAGAATGGCTATCATCAAAAAATCTACAAACAATAAATACTGGTGAGGGTGTGGAGAAAAGGAAACCCTCCTACACTGTTGGTGAGAATGTAAATTTGTATAGCCACTATGGAGAACAGTATGGAGGTTACTTAAAAAACAAAAATAGAGCTACCTTATGATCCATTAATCCCATTCCTGGGCATATATCTGGAGAAAACCACAATTTGAAAGGATACATGTACCCCATTGTCCATTGCAGCACTATTTACAATAGCTAGGACATGGAAGCAACCTAAGTGTCCACCGATGGAGGAATGGATAAAGAAGATGTGGTACATATATACAATGGAATATTACTCAGTCATAAAAAATAACAGACTAATGCCATTTGCAGCAACATGGGTGGACCTAGAGATTGTAATACTGAGTGAAGTAAGTCAGAAAAAGACAAATGTTATATGATATTACCTATATGTAGAATATAAAGAAATGTTACAAATGAACTTAGTTATAAAATGGAAGTTGAGTCACAGTTGTAGGAAACAAACTTGTGGTTACAAGGGTGGAAAGGTGGGGGGAGGGTAAATTGGGAGATTGGTATTGACATATACACACTACTATACATAGAATAGATAACTAATAAGAACCTACTGAATAGCACAGGGAACTCTATTCAATACTTAATAATGACCTACATGGAAATAGAATCTAAAAAATAGTGGATATATGTGTACGTATAACTCACTTTGCTGTACAGCAGAAACTAACACAACATTGCAAATCAACTATACTCTAATAAAGAATTAATTTTAAAATTCATATATATTGTCTAGCCAAATTTATCTCAAGGATTATCTCTTAACATGTCAAAATAAAAATTATTAATTAGATATCTTACTTACACTTTTAATACTAAGTCTCTGCAATCCAGTGCATATTTTACACTTACAGTACATATCACTTCGAATAAATATTAAATTGTCTTTGGAAATAATTCATATGTGTTTATATTTCATAAAAGTTATAGTTGAAAAGTAGATTCATTCTCCTAAATTGTAAACACACTTAGAAGTTTCCCAATAACTGAATTGAGTGTCAGATTTTACCTGGGTCTCCCTGGGATACATCAACTCTCTGTGTCATGGACGATGGCATAAGCTCAGTACGAGGCTCATAGGCAGCTCTCCCCAGACTCCACAGACATCAGAGGAGGACCAGTGGCACAGCCTACAAGTCCTTCAGACCCAATGTTTTCTGGAAGTCAGGCATGGCTGGCTGGCTTGTGGGCTTGTAGGCAGGTTCAGGGGTATTAATCATTGCTTGGGTACCTTGCAGACAGCTTTTTAGGACAAGGGCACTCTAGGTGATACAGACAGTGAGGTCTTACATGATTTCACACTTTGTTAGAAGGTTTTGTTCCATCAGTTTAGATGAGATTGCAGAAAACACACCTTGCCCACATAATAATGGCCCTGATAGCTGTAAAATCACATCTAACACCTTTACACAGAGGAAATAATCCAGTACTTAATCATCTGTTCAACTTGAAGTTGTAAAGTGTTGGCATTTTCCCAAGGTCTTGTGCTAAGGAGCCCAAGGGTGAGCTGTTTCTGCTTCTGCTCAGGAGGGATAATCGATAAGCAGACAATCAGGGTAGAATGTGCTAGAAGGTATGATGGAGAGGATCACAGAAATGAGGTTTCTAGCTCCAGCTGTACAGGGAGGAAAATACAGGGAAGTTTTCCTGAAGAAAGTGACCTCTGATGAAACTGTTGAGGGAACAAGAGCTCTGAAGCCTCATGTTCTTGGGTCAAAGAGTTGAGGGGGGTCCCTGGGAGTCATGAAATCCCCATATCCCACCTCCTGCAAGCTGCAGTCATACATCAGTTGGTTGAACTGGGCACCTTTTTGATTCACAGCAACATCCAGAGAGAGAGAGAGAGAGAGTTTGTGTCAGGATCTGTAGGACCTGGAGTTGCAAGGAAACTGAAAACCAATAAGTGGTCAGAGCCAGGGAAGGGCAACGAACAGCAAGGGGTCCAGGAGCAGGTAAGTCACAGACACTGTTTTCCCTTTTCCAAAAATGGTGGAAAGACTAGCGGGCAATAGTGGTTAGAGTGAGAGCCCTGCTGAGGGTTTGTCATCTCAGGGCTCCTGTCTGTCTAGCAGCCCCTTCTGCCCTCTACCCTCCCAGATGGGGTTCTTCCCTGCAGATGAACACTGAAAGCTTTTATTATTTAATCATTCCCCTGGCCCCAGAATGATTCATTACAAATTCTGTGTCCACGAGCTGTATTAATGTTGATTAAGAAACAGGTGCTCTCAGATTCAATTAACAAAACTGCAATTATTCACAGAAGGTTACACTGGAAAATTGAGAAAAATATGCAGGTGTGCAAATGAGACCTACCTGAAGGTGCTGCAGAATGGCTTGAAAAATGCCTCTCTGCCCTCAAGCACTTACTTTGCATTATACTTTTCTTTTTGAGTGACAAATGGAGCTGATTATGAGGCCAGTAGAAGTTCAGGTTTGGATTCAGACCCCTAAGTCAGGATTCCCAGACTTGCCTGTTGGCAAGTGAATTTATAGATTCCCCACTCTTGGTGATTCAAGTTCAAGGAATTCAGTTGTGGGGCTTAGAAATCTGTAGCTTAAAAATAACTCATATGACTTGTCACTAGACAAGTTTGGGGAATGTGCTCCAAGTAAAGGCTGGAGTTGATCATGGCTGTGAAATGTCGTCTGTGGGGATGGATGATGATGGGACATGGAAATGACATCCTTTCTGGTTTGGTTTTGCCATAGGTTTATCAAAGGCTGTATCTCTCTGTGGACTCTGAGTGAGTAGTGGTTTAATCCAATAAGCATGAAAACAAAAAGAAGGTATCATGACTTGCCAATTAATTATCTTTTTTTATATAAATAAGAGAAAATAAATAGCTTTGGGAACATAATCATGGAAACCCAACTTGGATATCTGGCACATTCTCGACATTCTTGCAAATAAAACCTCCCTTGACAAAAACAGAGGAGAGTTTGTGACTTAGATGCCTCCCTGGCTCATAGAATTTTTAGGACAAGGACATTGGAGAGAATGGAGTCCAACCCCTTTAAAGTGCAGGTGAAGGCATGCTGGCTCAGAGAGATAAGGCACCTGCCCAAGGCCACTCAGGTGATGAAACAAGCGATCCAAAGACAGGAGGAGAGATACCATGTTTCCTGAATCTTGGTTTCTGGCTGCCAGTGACCCCTTCTGGCACAACTACTGCTTCTGAGATACTCTCATTATATGACTACAGTATGCTAGGGAGCAGGGAAGGAAGGAAGAACTTCAATTCGTTTCAATAAGTATTAAATAAGAACCTAATATATTCAAGGAAATGGGTGGTATGATAGATATAACAATGCATAATATAAGACTGCTGTCCTTTAGGTCACACTGGCATGTAAATGAACAACTGAAACATAATGGGAAAGTTACAAAGTAGAAGTATATGTAGAATCGTGGTAACTCCAGAGAGGAAGCAACTAACTTCTTGAGAAATCAGAAAGTCTCAGAGGATTTTGAATCAGAAGTCAAAGCTCATCATCCTGAAGAAAGAAGCAGCACACCTGGCAGAGAGAACATATGCAAGAGTCTGGAGGAGTGGAAATTCTAGAGCAGGTGTCAGCAAACATTTTCTGTGAAGAGCAAGGAAGTAAAGATGTTAGGCTTTGTGGGTCATTGGTTTTCTTTTGCAACTGTTCTACTCTGTCATAGCATGAGAGCAGCCATAGACAATGTGTAAGAAAACGCTCATGACTGTGCTCTAATAAAATTAGGCAGTGAGCCAGATTTGGCCAGTGTGATATAGTTTGATGAAACCCTGCTCTAAAGTATATAAGTAGTTCAGAATGGTTGGAATATGGATCTGGAGGAGGAAGAACTAGGAGGAAAATATGACAAAAGATGAATCTGGTCAGCTTGGTAAAGACCAGATCAAACAGAGACTTACATGCTTGTGTGAGTCACTTATCTTCTCTGAGCCTCAGCTTCTTCATCTGTGAAATGGGAATAAAAGTAACTCCCCAAGAAGGACTGTTGTGGATATTAACTGAGATAAATCTAGCACAATTTCTGGCATTTGGTAGGTGCTGTAAAATGTTAGCTGCTATTGCTCCATCAATAGGCTACATTTAGAGATGGGAATGAGGAGTAGCCACGGTTTCAGAATTGACTCAAAAACCAATGTGCCTTGTTTCCACCAGCAGGTTAATAAAGGTAGATGCTGTTTGGCTGTAAGTTGAGAGGGGAAGTCTTCAATGGGATATCTCCCTGGAGACTCCAGGTCAAATGGCCTCTTATTATCTGACCTTACTTACATTAAGCCTAATGAAAAGCCACTAATATCCCTTCAACAAATCTACTTTTTGCTTTGTTCATTTCTTCTACTGGATGTGAGTGCCTTGAAAGTGGACCATTCATCTCTGTATCCACAGCACCCGGCACCCAGTAGAACTCAATGAATGTTTGATGCAGATGCCCTTGTGCCTGTCATTCCATCTGTGTGCCTTCTTTCTCTTCTCCCCGTTAAGTCCCACTTTTATTCCTATGCCATGTAGCCTTTTGATCTTATAACAATAATGATATGTAACATTTTTGACTTCTTACTATATGCCAGGCAGTATCCTCAACAATTTATGTACATCAATTCTTATCTTGTGTAATACGAGGTAGATATTATATAACAATATGGTTATATAACAGTGAGGTAGGTATTATTATTACTCCCATTTTATAGATGAGGAAACTGGGGCTTAGAATACATGATCCAAATTTTACAGCTACTAAGTGGCAAGACTGGCTTTTGAACTAGGCTTGTCTGATTTCAAAGCCTGAAATTGTGCACTGGAAATACACGTGATGTTTGTTTGTACACTATCTTCTGATATTCCAAGTTATTCCTTGTAAGTCAGTCTCTTTCCCCAACCAGATTGTGCTTCTGAATATTTTCTTCTCTCAATACCCAATCTAAGGTGGAAAAGCTGATGTTTATTAAATGCATGGAGACAACTTGAAAAGCCCTTTGTCCCATGGTCCCTTGGATTGTTCCAAAGGATGCATTACTAACTCATTCTTGGCCTTTGGGAATTACCACTCTTTTGACATATGGCGAGAGTGGACATATTTGTCTGTTTATATGCTAAGCAGCATTATGACAGCTGCCTGAAAATATAGGCCTGCCATCCAACACACAAGCACCCAGATGTCATAATCACAGATGACAAGCCAGCTCAGAAGTGCATTCTCTCTGTAGAGCAGGTCTGATACTAAACATCTTCTTGGAGAAAACACTTTCTCAGTTAAATTGAAATCACGGCCCATTTCACTGGAATTCTCTTTCTAATAGTGTTGGTTGGTGTCAAGCATTGGCCCATTCTTTTCGATAAGAAAAGACCATGGTTATTTTCTTCTTCTCTCCATTCTCCATGGAAACAGGATGCACGATGGACATGGGATGGTTTTCTGACTATCTAAAATCCAAGACCCCTAAGAGGGAATCTCTCTCTTCTCCAGTGTATATGGTCTTGGCAGGAGAGCCATTCTCAGTGTCTGTCTCACACTCTGGATGGCTAGGCCTCTGATCCTTGAGAAACCCCCTGGTACAACCAGGAGGTAGGACACTGCATTTCACAATAGTAAATGGTGATTTGGTGGAGGTCAGCTTGTCCTAGCGATGGTAGAATGGTGATGGCAACAGTGATATCTCAGAGTCTTTGATGGCCTCATGACCAGAGGTGGTTGTTCCAATGCTTGGCATCCCTAGTTCCAAGTCTGATCCTCTAGCCTCCTCCTAATATCTTTCCAACAAATCTCCTTTTTGCTTAAGACAACCAGAGTTATTTCTATTGCTTGCAACCAAGAATCCTGGGTGACATAGTTCAGAACACACAAGTTTATTGACGATCTCCTGGTCAATAGTTGTCTATAATATTAACCTCTTTTTCCCAGAGCTGCTTCATTGACTGTTGGGAAACTTTTATTTCCTTCCTTCTCATATTTCAGGGGTGCTGATGAGCAGGAAGATGCTCCCAGAGTAGGAACTTATTTGGAAATCCATAGTTATTCAACTGGCCCATTAGAGATGTATGAAAGCTAGTGTTTTCTCTGCTCACTGCTATATCCCCAAAATGGAGAACAGTATCTTGAACACACTGAGTACTCAATCAATACATATTTGATTGCTTAATGAATTAATTAATTGGTCTTTATTAACAGCTACATAAAAACTCAGGTATTGTCACATTTAGTCTTTTTTTGTTACTGTATGATTCTATTTACATGAAGTTTCAGGACAGGCAACACTAATTTAGATGGTGGTTCTCAACCATGGGTGAATCCCCAACCCCCACTGAGGAATATTAGGCACTGTCTGAAGACATCTTTGGTTGTCACAACTGGTGGGGGGATGGTTTGTTACTGGCATCTAGTGGGTGGAGCCCAGGGACACTGCTGAACACCCTATAGTGCACCAGACAGCCCCTGCAACAAAGAATTATCTGGTCCAAAAGGTAATCGTGCCAAGGTGAAGAACCCCTGGTCTACGGTAATAGAAGTCAGAAAACTGGTTACCTATTGGGGAATACTGACTGCAAGGAGCACAAGGGAACTTTCCAGGATGATGGAAATGTTCTATACCTGTGTTGTCTCAAATAGTAGCTACCAGGTGCATTACATTTAGTCTCCATAAACAATACACAAAAAAGCTATTATTATCTACATTATACAGATAGAGAAACTGAAACTCAGTAAGGGCAAGTCATTTTCTCAAGGTCTCATAGATGATTAACAGAGAAGCTGAAATTCACAGTAAGGGTTACTGAAGTCCATCCAATTCATGCTGTTCCCCTCCCTATCCTGAGGCAGGTAAGGAGAAGATGAGAGGAAAATGAAGTGAAGGACTAAAAAGAAGAGAGAAGAAAAGAGAAGGTGATGAAGTGTAGAAAATACCTGGTAGGTTTCAGAATGAGTCCCCTTACCGGGACAACTGAGAATCTCCTGAGGCATCCTTTCCTGCATGCAAACAGAGGGTGAGGGCAGCTTGTGCTGGGTGCTGATGTTCTCAGTGGGGTTTGCCCCTCCCTGCTCGGAGGGAGTCAGCGTGTGTGGAGGCCCTCAGCTGATAGCACACTGTTTCTCTGAGCTGTGTCCGAGCAAGACTGAGGAGCTCGCCTGGATCCCTGTCTTCAGAGCCTGTCTCTCAGTTCCTTGAGAGGCTGCTGACTAGAGAGCAGGGGAAGGATTTACAGGACAGGCCTACCTGGGAGGCTGGTTGCAGGGTGTGATGGCCCAAGGCGAGACTAGCTCTGCCAGGCTGGCAGCACTGTGTAAACAATACCTGGAGTCCCTTCTGTTCCCTTGCCCCTGGCCTTGCCCAGTGGGTTAAGTATCATAATTCCTATTTTTCAGTCTGGGAAGCCAACTGGACAGCTTTCACTGCTCAGGGCCAGAGACCAAGTGCAAACTCTGGAATAACTTTTCTGAGGAGTTGGCCAGACCTCTGGGAGCTGGCAAACCCAGACTGTGTGAATGCTGGGGTGGGTGGCAATGTTACCTTCTCAGCCAGGAAGGAGCAAACCAATCCATCCACCATCCCAGAGCCTGAGACCCCAAGAGAAAGGACCCCACGGTGCCAGAGCCTTGGAAGGTGTAAGAGGAATATGGGAGGCAGTTACATCTGGTTCTGGGAATTAGGGAAGTTTTCATTTAAAATGTTTGTTTAAAAAGGCTCTCATCAATATCTACTATGGAGAATTTCCAGGAAACTCCATTTCCCCTCCTCCTGGAAGTTCTTCCCTGACCACTCTCGTGGGGCTTGATAAAAAATGAATAGACCCAGGTTACAGTCCTGGCTCTATCGCCGATTATCTGTGTGATTCTGGGCAAGTTGCTTTACCTGCCTGAGCCTCAGTATCCTCCTCTGAAAAACTGGGATGAAAAAACCTACCTGGATAGAATATACAACTGAAGAATAACTAAATAAATCTAGCATCCCTCCCTCTTTTTCCCCTTTCCTCTGACATTCAATGGCACTTACAGTATTTGTCAGATAATTTAGTTCTCAATTAGACAGTTTTCTAATAAAAGACATTTACCTTATGGTGCCATTATAATACTGTATTTATTTGTGATTCACTTTTTTTCTATCAGATTACAGCCCACGGCTTAAAGGAACAGGTTCACCATTAGCTTCTTCAATGCGCCACAGACAAACCTTGCATGTATTGATAACTTCCTCTCTGATTCTGCCCTTGCATGAAACACTCCAATACACATTGTATGGGTTATGGCTCCCTGAGCTTGTAACCCTCTGCCTCTGAGTGTGTGCACACGGTATTGCCCCCTTCTGGGAAACCAGCTGCTCTGCCCTCTCTTGCCTCTCCACCTGCTTCCACCTGGCTAACATTTCCTTGGAGAAGCCTTCCCTGAGCCCAGCTTGTAATGGTGCCCTAAGCCTGTTTCACATGCCGGGCACTCATACACAGGGTAGTATTTACACTCCCCTCCACAGTCTCATTTGTCATTTTCCATTTTAAATGCCCAGAATAGTAGGTGCACCTCACCTTCTACATGTGAATCCCAGCAAATGTCTCTGGTTCTTTGCCTTAGGTGATACTGGAGAGATAGCTCTCCAAAGGATGAAGATTGGTGATTCCTTTAGACATAACTCTTCTCAGTACGAGGCATGAATCTCACCTCCCCATTATCTTCCAGGCCCTTTGGTAGGTCCACAGTTTGTACCAGCAGCAGCCAGCCCCATCCTTGCCCTGTTAGGTAAAGCCTGGTCAGTGGCTGACTTCTTAGCTGCCTCCTTTCCTGCTGACCATGGGAGGAGTCATTGTGCATCACATGCTTGTACAGACCAATGAGTGGAGAACGAGAACTCACTCTAGGTGGGTGCCTGGGACTCCAGCTCAAAGTGCTGCTCCACTGGAGCCCTGGTGTCTGAATTCCCTTGTGTGGCTGGGCCACTGATGACTGTGACACAGTGAGAAGAATAAAGAGGAGCTCAGGAAGAACATGACAGTCTAGTGTGTCTGCAGCTGGTCCTAACTCCTGTCTCTGATAGGATGGTGCTCCTGTTGTAACAACTGTCCTCTGAGTTGCAAATAATAAATCTCTGCCTTAAGTTACAGGTAACTGAGATCGTACCACTTGCATTTGGCAAACCCATAATGATTTGCCCTCTTCCTCTGCCATTTTCCTAGCTCAAGTGAGCATTCTCTCGCCTCTGGTTATTTATCTGCCTTGAACACAATTCTCTTCCTGAATTTGCCAAAAATGATTGTAAATTATTTGCTTGCCAGTGTGCCTTCCCTACTAGGCTGAGAAAACCTTGAGATCAGGGATTTTGTCTATCTGTTCTCTGGGAACATAGTGGGCTTAACAAATATGTGTTACCTTAATTGTTTGTCCAGATAAACTTGATCTCAAATTCATCTGTTACTATGAAAAGTTTAGATGAATAGGTGGATCAATTTTAAAGGTTCTACTACTTTTGCATCTTGGTCATATTAACATTTGTTAACAATGCGCTAAATGTTGCTTGTAATAATAACCATCTGTATACTGTTTTCCAACACATCACCACTTTCATATATATTATCTCCGCTTTTGGGGCAAAGGACATCATCCAGCTCACATGGAAGCAGCATAACATATTGGTCAGGAGGACAAGCTATGGCTTGAGGTTTAAGTCTAGGCTCTCTCAGCTATGTAACATGTGTCTTCAGGCAAGTTACTTAACTTCTTATAGCTATAGTTTCTAAACCTGGAAAATGGAAGCCCAGATACATACCTCAAAGAGTTTTAGGAAGAATAAGTGAGATTGTGTAAGTACTCAGAATATAGTTTCTCTCTGTACACTGTAATAGTAAGAATATAGTCATCACATACATAGTAAATAGTAGAGGTAGACTAAGACCTATGTACTCCATTCATGATTTGTCTACTGTACTAGTCTAATGTTGCTAATCAAAGAGTCTGCCATTTTGAATTTCTATTCAAAACCAGTTCATGTGATCAAATGATTATATTACAATGAATTCTCATATATCTATCTTCATATACAAAGGTGCAACTAATATATCATCTATATATTTATTTGATTGAAATGTACAGTGCCTGGTACATAGTAGATATTCAACTAATGTTTGTTAAATACAACAACCTGTGGATTCTTAGCTCCTTGTCTTGTATGTGCTAGCCTTTCTCACTGACATGACGTTTTGGGCTGCCTGATCCAATCCCACTCTCTCTGGCTCATATTAGGGGGACGGCCTATGATCAAGAACCTAAAGAAATTCTTCCATGGCCCATAAGGAGATGGAGGCCTGTGTCTGGGAATTACCAGCATTGTGGTGTCACCAACTCAGATGACCAGACACAAATGAATTCTTCATGGTTCTATGGTGGAATCAGCTCTTCTGGGTTAACTACCTAAGTAAATATTCTCTCTTTTCCACTTATTAGGATCTTGCTAGCCTTTGAAGGCAATTTAGACTTTCCATTTCAGCTATTAATGTACTTCATCTGTGATGCTATGGAACTTTGTTTGAACATCTATTTCATAACCTATTTAATTCTGCCTTGCAAGAATATTACTTGAGTATATTTCTCTCTTTTCTACTAGATGGTATATTCTTGAAAATAAACACTATTCCTCTCTAAACAGAGAAACATCATGCATGATGTGTAGGAGAGAGAAATTAAAGATAAGTGGAACGATACTACATTGCACCTACTCCTATTTTAGGTATTATGCCAGGTACTTAATAGATATTAATAGTAGTTCTTACCTGAGAGACAGATATTACTTCTCCGATTTTACCAAAAAGAAAACAAGCACAGGGAGGTTAAGCAACTTGCTCTAAGTACTGAGAATGGCAAAGGGTGGAGCTAGAAATGGAGCTCAATTTTAAAAATTTCAAATCCTGTTCTTCCACTTTACCAGCTCCCTTCTAATGTTTTGCACATAATAGAGGCTTAGTAATTGTTGAACCATGACCTGATAAACCCAATAACAGATTGAGGGTATGTGATCATAGCTAAACATAATCTAATCCCATTTAACGTCTTCAAAGTACTTGAACAAGGGAGAATGGGTAGCAGCATATGTTTGTCAGAGTAACTACATTATGAGAATCCAATTCATTTAAATAGGAAGCAAAGATTGAATTAATGAATGAAGCTTAGTGTACAAGCTCAGCCTCAGTTGCTGGATATATGCAAAGCATAGCATTGTTAATTATGTTTAAATCAAAAGTAAATTGACTGGTAGCTATTAATTATGTTTTTATGCATCTGGAAAAGAAAAGAAAAAAAGGAAAATGAGTACCAGGATGAACAGATCCAATGGAGAGGCTGGGCTATATTATACAGATAAGAGCCATAAATCATGTGTGAGTGAACTTTAGGGATGATCAATGTCTTGCCCAATGCTACTTTTACAGTTATAAAAATATCTTATGTTTATGCAGGTATTTGTAGCTTAAACATAATCTCAAACTCCTCATCAAGTTTAATCCTCAAAGAACACTATAAGGTATGTGTTATCACCCCCATTTCACAGGTGAGGAAGCAGAGGTTCAGAGGTTCAGGCATCTTGCCCAAGGTTGTCCATAGTTAATGGAAAAGCAACAAAGAGAATGCAGACTTTCAAGGAACTGCTTTTCTTCCAAAAGTTTTGTTGTTCCTAGTGATGTTCATGGAGATAATTGATTATCCAGTCACTTTATTCCTATCTTATGCTATTCCATCTTCCATCCTTTTGGCATAGCTCATGCTATTGAGGACCCAGTGTGCCTTACATCTGAGTCCACCTGAATTGAAGGAACAGGAAATGATGCTTCATGGTTTAAAATAAATGGGGTAGAGGGGAGGGCAGAGATAATTTTGGGCCATGAACTTCTTATAGATTCTAGAATTCATGACAAATTCCTTTGGATCAGTGACCTTTTGGGGAAAAAAATTCAGAGAAACAAAAACCAAGATACCTCTTATGAAAACTATCTGGTTGTGGTTTTATGTGATGAGATGGGTCTAAGATTACTTGCCTGCTCCCATTGGTTAGCCACATAACAAATGTATATTAAAATCCAGAAGTCATTGCTGGTTGAAAAATGAGGGAAGAATATAGATTGCATCAAAACTGAATAATGGGCCATGACTGGAACCATATTCTTGATAATCTTTAATTTGGGGCAGATTTATTACAATATTGCCTGGGAGGCCAGGTACCCTACAGAAACTAAGTTTTGCCATATTGAAACTATTGGCTAAGACAGAAAGGTAAAACAATAGTTTTTGACTAGAGGTTGGGTTTAGAGAAATTTACTGTAACTTGGTAATAAACCTGTCTCTTGTACAATGGACAGTGGAAATGCCAAAGAGTCACTGATTGATAAATTAGTACACAGACACACATGGTATATGTGGAGGAAAGACAATATCTTTTCTCCTTGCATCTTTTAGACAGATGTTTGTGCTTTCTTTCCTTACCACCTCATTTATGACCTTTCTTTGTCAACTGTTCATTCAGGGTAGGGCTATCATTTATCTACCTGCTGTGCCTCCATCTGCCCTAGAGTGCCTCAGCATGCCCAGATTCTGGACATCTGACGTAATCTGATGGGGATTTGTTTTTAGAGTCCTTTTCTCTTTGTACACAATAAATCAAACAACAAACGTTGACTGTGGGACCCACCCCTGCAAAATCAACAGATGCTGGTGGTTGGAAGAAAGCTGAACTGAACTAGGCAGTACAGATATTTACAAATTAAAACAACTGTTTTTCTGCCAGGGTTTTTGCTGGGTCTCACAAGGACCAAGGAGAGAAGTTAATTACAGCAGTCACTTTGAATTTCCTGAGTATCACAAGAGGGAAAGGTGTATTTTTAGTTTGTTTCTGGTTCCATTGTTAGTCAAAATGAGTGTGTACAAAGGGCATTATGCTGCCTGGGCACCTACAAGTATAGACATGATATAGAGCTGGAAGACAAGCTGCTGGATGGACCTTCTCCATTTTACCAGTAGAAAACTGAGGTCAGAAAGTTTACATGTTTGGCTCAAGTTCATATAGCTAATTGGTGGCAGAGGTAGAAGTGGAGACTAGGTCTTTTTACCCCTGGGTCAGCAGGTGTCATCCCATTATATTGTATTAATTTTAATTTCTATGAATTGGGCTCTAAGACACCTTCTTTTACTAAGGCAAGGTTCTTTTTTATATACAATTTAAATTCAACTGTATGATATTTAAACATTGATGTCAACAAATAAAACCATATAAGCATTATGTATAATATATATGTTAAATATACATTGTCATAAATTTCTTCATTATTTCAACCAATATTAATTTAGGACCTTTCTGCAAACTCTGGAATCGAGATAGTCAGAGTTCAATATAAGAAATTTATAATATAACTATTATAAGAATAGAGAGAAAAAGTAGAGAAGAAAGTAGGGAAAGAAAAAAGTAGAGTGCAACCCAGGAAATGTATTGGTTACAGCAAAATCAAGGATATTTCCACAAATATAAGGCAAGATACTTGAGACTTTTTAAAAAAAAAATCTAAACAATGCTCATTTTAAGTAAGGTTTATGGTGAACCTCAGTTAGCTAGAAGGGAATTATCCAGGACACTCAATTAATCAGAACTGTTGCCAGTTCTGCTTTGGAAGAGAGAGACAAACCACAAAGAATATAGGACATATCAGGCAGAATGGCATCTGGAAAGGACCTGGATTCAGATCCAGATTTTCCAGACGCCTTAACTTTTCTGCTGCTCAGTTTCATTGCTTGTAAAAGGTCAATGCAAGGCTTAACTGTGTGAGTGGGATGATACAATATATGCAGGATACCCAGCCTAGAGGCTGGCACACAGCATCTTCTCAATAAGTGTTCATGCTCTTTCTCACTTCTAAAACTGAACTTCCAGAGGACTTTCCTGTGTTTGATTCATGTTCAGAGTTGTATCTGGCATCAACGTCCTCACATTGATGACGAAATAGTGAGAACCAACATTCGGAATTATGTGACAAGGCCCCAGGGGAGCTACAACCATCTAATAAAGATTCAATTCTCACTGATGTTTTCCACTTAACAAAAGAGAATATGGAATTACACATTTTAGAAAAAACTTTTAGCCATTGAAAAGTCAATCAGAAGATTCAACTAACACATGCTACAAGAATTGTGGGTGGTTGAGGTTTTGTTTTACACTAAACTAAAAAATGTGCCTTTGGAGGAAGGACTGTTTCTTGGTATCAGCTTCCTCCAGGAGGTAAAGGACCCGAGTGCCCTTACTAAAAATAGTTGCTCCGGAATTGGACCAGTGCTGACAGAGCTCAGGGCTAATCCTGGGAAGGCACAAAATGTCCTCTTCAAGGTCTTTACCCACACTCATGGTGGTCAGAGGGCAGCATTGTGCTGGGCAGTTGTAAGGAAGAACTGGTGAGCATATATGCTAATAATTCTGAATGTGTCAAATAACCCCCTACTTTTCAAAAGTTGGATTTGGAGGGTAGGAGGTGGGGGATCTAAAGCACAAGAAAATCATGAGATAAAAAATTTATAGAAAGAAACCAATCTGAAAAGGCAACACTCTGTATGATTATAAATATATGATATTCTGAAAAAGGCAAAATTTGGAAACAGTAATAAGATCACGGTTGCCAGGGGTGGAGTAGAGACAGATGCATAGGCAGAGCACAGAGGATTTTTAGTGTAGTGAAAAAACTTTATGATATTACAATGATAGATACATGTCATTATACATATGTCCAAACTCATAGAATGTACATAAGGAGAAAACCCTAATTAATGTAAACTATGGACTTTGGGTAATAATGATGTGTCAATATAGGTTCACTAACTGTAACAAATATACCACTTTAGTAGGGGATGATGATAAACTATATATATATGTAGGGGCAGAGGGTATATGGGAAATCCTGTATCATCCTCTCAATTTTGCTGTGAACATAAAACTGCTCTAAAAAATAAACCTTTTTTTTTTTTTGGTAAAGTCCTAGAAGTCAGAGCAATTTATCTAGATATTTTATTTTATAAGATAAGAAACTGTAGTCTGGAAAGGGACAGAGGTAATGGCAGCAGTGTGATCAGAACCTAAGGATGATATTTTTCATCCAGGTTTTTACTGTCTTCTCTGAAAACCTGGTACTTGACCCTCTTTCCTAGAGCAATTCCTAGCAACAAACATGAAGTTGAATGTTACAGAGGGAAAGTATCTCACAGACTTCTTGTTCCAGTTCTATTCTTTTTCAGAGGAGGGCACTGAGGCCCAGGAAGAAAATGGGACTTTCCCAGTATCTCATGGAACTTAGTGAGAGAGCCTGACCAGAGCTTATCTCTCCTATCACGGGCTCAGTGCCATTTTTACTTCAGTATGCAGAGTCTGTGGATAGCCAGTCTTTAAAGAGGACCAACATGCTCCTATGACTTCCAGGAACTGCAAGTTCAAGGGCCATGTCTGAGGACATGCTGGGTACCATGCAGATGAAGCTATATCCTTTGTGGTAAAGGAGATGAGAAGGAGATTAAGTCAACAGAAAAGACAAGGAGAACTACATCCCCTGGTTTAAATCTTTTTGGGTAATTCAAGTAAAATTCATGAAGCCCAGACCACTTTAGCTTGGAATTAAAGCTAAATTCACAATAGTCATAAAACTGTATTGCTCTGGGCTTTTTCTCTACCTGGAATTGGGTGCCTAGAGCACTTCAAATCAGGGAAGCCGTCTCCTAATTACAGTGTAGCATCTGTTCTTCTGTCCCCTTCCTTTCCAACTCCTCAAAGGTCTGTTTGTTGCCAAGTCCTCTAGCATACGGGCCAAGAGCACTGTTGCTTTCCCTAATGCCACCAAAGACTGGGAAGGTCACTGCAAAGCTAACTCCCATAGCTGTCAGAGACGTTGGCACTTTTTTCTATAAAACATAGAATAAGTGTCTTTAAAGATGAGATGGTGACCTTGCTAACAATTATTCAGTCATTACTCTCACCTTTATAGATATCTTTTTTATTCTTTTCCCCAGAAGCATCCCAGGTATGCTGTTTCCTACCCACAGACCATCTGTCAGCTGTGTCTGTCAGAACAGCTGCCCATCAGCTGGAAGAAGAACCCAGAGAGCTTTTGCAAAACTCTGGCATCAGAGAGACAGGCAGACCTGTCACAGACAGTCCCAGCTCTTGGTGGCTGACACAGCCAATTTGGGCATGGAATAGGTACTGAGGGCAGACAGCATGAACATGGATGTGCATTTGTCTACACTATGTGAAGTGATGATGTTTCTGTGGACTTTCCAGGGCATGCACATGCACACACACACACAAAATTACTGACTTGTGGAGTGCTGGTGCTAGAATTGACCCAAGGATCATTTAATCCAATGGTACCTACACTTGACCATGGCTCCTGACCATACTAACCACCTGGGGAGCTTCTAAAAATTACAGATTTCTGGACCCCACCGTCTGACCTAGTGAATCAGAATATCTAGAGGTAAAGGCAAAAAACAAACAAACAAACAAAAAAACAACTATATTTGAACAAGCTTTCCAAAAGATTTGGCCATAGCCAGCTCAGCATACATCCATGAGTTAGCATTTTGGAGCCATTGATTGTAGTTCAAATACCCTCCCTCCACCACTATAACTTTTATTGAAAAGGATGCAATTACCTTGGGAAGTGACTTGTGTTGGACCCATGGCAAAGCCCTGTTGGAGATGGGTCAGTGACTTCTTATGTTCTGCTCCTTTCTACAAAGTATACTGCCCTGTCCCTTATTAATGGCCAAACTTTTCTTCCTATTTTTCTCACATTCACAACACAACATATGTGCACTTAGCTAGGCAAATACATTAATTGATAAAAAAATATTTAATCTAACCTGACCTCCTTTTGGAAGCTCATCTCTCTACAACATGAGTCCTGTAGGCCAGGGACTGAAAGGCTTTAGAGAGACCTTAAGGCTTTAGAGATTAGCCTCTGAAAAATGTATACATACTGTTGTATACACACATCTGTGCTTGTTTTTTAGAAGAGGGCTCATAGCTTTCATCAGATGTTCAAAGGCATCTGCCTTATACCTAGTGTCGCTAAAACCTCTAGTTTATAATATCCATGAAAATAATTTGTTTGCCTATTGTTTTGAAGGAGATGGCTTAGAACTTAAAAAAAAGAAAAGAAAAAGGAAAGAAAAGAGAAAAAAAGTTGACTTTAGAGAGCTAGATTAACCTACTGGTTTTTGGCACATATAGCTGTGCTAAGCATAGTGAAAGTGTTTGATAAAGTGTCGACATAGAAGACATGATCATAAAAGCTAATGCAACTTAAGAAAAGAAAAATTAAGCTGGCTTAAAGCTGCACTGTCACTAATGTGAAGCAAAAGTATGGCCAAACCAAAATACCTCAAGGAAAAGGCAGGTGAAGCTAGAGAAGGCTTAAGACATGGACTTGAAAGGATAATAAACCTTTTATCACGGCAGAACTTGGGAGGAAGAGGAAGCAGTTACTTTTGATTAAAGTTATGCTAAGGAGCTTCAAGATGGCGGAAGAGTAAGAAGTGGAGATCACCTTCCTCCCCACAAATACATCAGAAATGCATCTACCTGTGGAACAACCTCTATAGAACACCTACTGAACGCTGGCAGAAGACCTCAGACTTCCCAAAAGGCAAGAAACTCCCCACGTACCTGAGTAGGGCAAAAGAAAAAAATAAAAAACAGAGACAAAAGAATAGGGACGGGACATGCACCTCTGGGAGGGAGCTGTGAAAGAGGAAAGGTTTCCACAGAATAGGAAGTCCCTTCGCTGGCAGAGACTATGGGTGGCAGAGGTGGAAAGCTTGGAGCCACGGAGGAGAGCACAGCAACAGGGGTGTGGAGGGCAAAGTGGAGAGATTCCCGCACAGAGGATCAGTGCTGACCAGCACTCACCAGCCTGAGAGGCTTGTCTGCTCACCCAGCAGGGTCGGGTGGGGGCTGGGAGCTGAGGCTCAAGCTTCAGAGGTCGGACCCCAGGGAGAAAACTGGGGTTGGCTGCGTGAACATAGCCTGAAGGGGTTAGTGCACCACAGCTAAGTGGGATTGAGTCTGGGGAAAAGTCTGGACCTGCTAAAAGGCAAGAGAGCATTGTTTCAGGGTGTGTGAGAAGAGGATATTCAGAGCAATGCCTAAATGAGCTTCAGAGACAGACGCGAGCCACGGCTATCAGTGCGGACCCAAGAGACGGGCATGAGATGCTAAGGCTGCTGCTGCCACCACCAAGAATCCTGTGTGCAAGCACAGGTCACTATCCCCACCTCCCCTCCCAGGAGCCTGTGCATACTGCTGCTGCCAGAATCCCGTGATCCACGGACAACTCTCCAGGGAGAACACACGGCACACCTCTGGCTGTTGCAATGTCACACCAGCCTCTGCCGTCGCAGGCTCACCCTCATTCTGTACCCCGTCTTTCACCCGGCCTGAATGAGCCAGAGCCCCCTAATCGGCTGCTCCTTTAACCTGGTCCTGTCTGAGCAGGAACAGACACCCTCAGGTGACCTACACGCAGAGGTGGGGCCAAATCCAAAGCTGATCCCCGGGAGCTGTGTGAAAAAAGAAGAGGAAGGGAAATCTCTCCCAGCAGCCTCAGGAGAAGTGGATTAAATTTCCACAATCAACCTGATCTTCCTTGCATCTGTGGAATACCTGAATAGACAACGAATCATCCCAAATTGAGGAGGTGGACTTTGGGAGCAATACTGTATATGTTTTTTTTCCTTTTTTCCTTTTCCACTTTTTGTGAGAGTGTACGTGTATGCTTCTGTGTGTGATTTTGTCTGTATAGCTTTGCTTTTACCATTTGTCTTAGGGTTCTGTCTGACCATTTTTTTGTTTTTTCCTTAGTATAGTTTCTAGTGCTTGTTATCATTGCTGGATTTGTTTTTGGTTTGGTTGCTCCCTTCTTTCATTCTTTTTTTTTAAATTACTTATTTTTTTAAATTTTAAATAATTATTTTGTATTTGAATAACATTACTTTATTTTATTTATTTATTTTTCTCTCTTTCTTTCTTTCTTTTTTTCTCCCTTTTATTCTGAGCTGTGTGGATGACAGGGTCTTGGTGTTCCGGCCAGGCATCAGGCTTGTGCCTCTGAGGTGGGAGAGCTGAGTTCAGGACATTGGTCCACCGGAGACCTCCCAGTTCCACAAGGTATCAAAAGATGAAAATCTCCCAGAGATCTACATCTCAATGCCAAGATCCAGCAACACTCAATGACCAGCAAGTTACAGTGCTGGACACCCCATGCCAAACAACTAGCAAGACAGGAACACAACCCCACCCAGTAGCAGAGAGGCTGCCTAAAATCACAAGAAGGTCACAGACACCCCAAAACACACCACCAGATGAAGACCTGCTCACGAGAAAGACAAGATCTAGGAACATCCACCAGAACATAGGAACTAGTCCCCTCCACCAAGAAGCCTACACACCCACTGAATGACCCTTAGCCATGGGGGGCAGACACCAAAAACAACGAGAACTACGAACCTACAGCCTGCAAAAAGGAGACCACAAACGTAAAAGAAAAATGAGAAGACAGAGAAACACACAGCAGATGAAGGAGCAAGGTAAAATCCCACCAGACCAAAAAAATGAAGAGGAAATAGGCAGTCTATGTGAAAAAGAATTCAGAATAATGATAGTAATGATGATCCAAAATCTTGGAAATAAAACGGAGAAAATACAAGAAACGTTTAACAAGAACATAGAAGAACTAAAGAGCAAACAAACAGTGATGAACAACACAATAAATGAAATTAAAAATTATCTAGAAGGAATCAAGAATCAGAATAACTGAAGCAGAAGAACAGATAAGTGACCAGGAAGATAAAATAGTGGAAATAACTATCACAGAGCAGAATGAAGAGAAAAGGGAATGAAAAGAATTGAGGACAGTCTCAGAGACCTCTGGGACAAAATTAAATGCACCAACATTCGAATTATAGGGGTCCCAGAAGAAGAGAAAAAGAAAGGGGCTGAGAAAATATTTGAGGAGATTATACTTGAAAATGTCCTTAATATGGGAAAGGAAATAGTTAATCAAGTCCAGGAAGCACAGAGAGTCCCACACAGGATAAATCCAAGGAAAAAACATGCCAAATCACATATTAATCAAACTATCAAAAACTAAATACAAGGAAAAATATTAAAAGCAGCAAGGGAAAAACAACAAATGGCATACAAGGTAATCCACATAAGGTTAAGAGCTGACCTTTCAGCAGAAATTCTGCAAGCCAGAAGGGAGTGGCAAGACATATTTAAAATGATGAAAACGAAAAACCTACAAACAAGATTACTCTAACAAGCAAGGATCTCATTCAGATTCGACAGAGAAATTAAAACCTTTACAGACAAGCAAAAGCTGAGAGAGCTCAGCACCACCAAACCAGCTTTACAACAAATGGTAAAGGAACTTCTCTAGGAAGGAAATACAAGAGAAGGAAAAGACCTACAATAACAAACCCAAAACAATTAAGAAATGGTAATAGGAGCATACATGTTGATAATTACCTTTAATGTAAATGGATAAAATGCTCCAACCAAAAGACATAGAATGGCTGAATGGATACAAAAACAAGACCCATATATATGCTGTCTACAAGAGACCCATTTCAGACCTAGGGACACATACAGACTGAAAATGAGGGGATGGAAAAAGATATTCCATGCAAATGGAAATCAAAAGAAAGCTGGAGCAGCAATTCTCATAAATTTAAATAGGCTTTAAAACAGACTATTACAAGAGAAAAGAAGGACACTAAATAATGATCAAGGGATCAATCCAAGAAGAACATATAACAACTGTAAGTATTTATGCACCCAACATAGGAGCAACTCAATACATAAGGCAAATGCTAATATACATAAAAGGGGAAATCGACAGTAACAAAATCAGAGTAGAGGACTTTAACACCCCACTTTCACCAATGAACAGATCATCCAAAATGAAAATCAATAAGGAAACACAAGCTTTAAATGATACATTAAACAAGATGGACTTAATTGATATTTATAGGACATTCCTATAAATGTCCTATAAAAAACATTCTTATAAAAAACAACAGAATACACATTTTTCTCAAGTGCTTATGGAACATTCTCCAGAAGAGATCATATCTGGGGTCAAAAATTAAGCCTTGGTAAATTTAAGAAAATTGAAATCATATCAAGTATCTTTTCTGACCACAACACTATGAGACTGCATATCAGTTACCAGAAAAAAAACTGTAAAAAAAGAAACACATGGAGGCTAAAGAATACAATACTTAATAACCAAGAGATCACTGAAGAATTCAAAGACGAAATCAAAAGAACCTAGAAGCAAATGACAATGAAAAAAGGATGACCCAAAACCTATGGGATGCAGCAAAAGCGTTTCTAAGAGAGAAGTTTATAGCAATACAATCCTACCTGAAGAAACAAGAAACATCTCAATTAAACAATCTAACTTTAAACTTAAGCAATTAGAGAAAGAAGATCAAAAAACCCAAAGAGCAGAAGGAAAGAAATCATAGAGATCAGAACAGAAATAAATCAAAAATAAATGAAGGAAACAATAGCAAAGATCAAAACTAAAAACTGGTTCTCTGAGAAGATAAACAAAATTGATAAACCATTAGCCAGACTCATCAAGAAAAAAAGGGAGAAGACGCAAATCAATAGAATTAGAAATGAAAAAGGAGAAGGAACAACTGACACTGCAAAAACATGAAGGATCATGAGAGATTACTACAAGCAAATATCCACCAATAAAAGGGACAACCTGGAAGAAATGGACACATTCTTAGGAAAGCACAGCCTTCTGAGACTGAACCAGCAAGAAATAGAAAGTATAAACAGACCAATCACAAGTACTGAAGTTGAAACTGTGATTAAAAATATTTCAACAATCGCCCAGGACAAGATGGCTTCACAGGCAAATTCTATCAAACATTTAGAGAGGAGCTAACACCTAGCCTCTCAAACTCTTCCAAAATATAACAGTGGAAGGAACACTCCCAAATTCATTCTACGAGGCAACCATCAGCCTGATACCAAAACCAGATAAAGATGTCACAAAGAAAGAAAACTACAGGCCAATATCACTGATGAACATAGATGCAAAAATCCTCAACACAATATCAGCAAACAGAATCCAACAGCACATTAAAAAGGATCATACACCATGATCAAGTAGGGTTTATTCCAGGAATGCAAGGATTCTTCAACATACGCAAATCAATCAATGTGATACACCATATTAACAAATTGAAGAATAAAAACCATATGATCATCTCAATAGATGCAGAAAAAGCTTTTGACAAAATTCAACACTGATTTATGATAAAAACCCTCCAGAAGGGGCTTCCCTGGTGGCGCAGTGGTTGAGAGTCCGCCTGCCGATGCAGGGGACACAGGTTCGTGCCCCGGTCCGGGAAGATCCCACATGCCACGGAGCGGCTGGGCCCGTGAGCCATGGCCGCTGAGCCTGCGCGTCCGGAGCCTACACAACAGTGAGAGGCCTGTGTACCGCAAAAAAAAAAAAAAAAAAAAAAAACCCTCCAGAAAGTAGGCATAGAGAATACTTAGCTCAACATAATAAAGGGCATATATGACAAACCCACAGCCAACATCATCCTCAATTGTGAAAAACTGAAAACATTTCCACTAAGATCAGGAGCAAGGCAAAGGTTGCCCACTCTGACCACTATTATTCAACATAGTTTTAGAAGTTTTAGTCATAACAATCAGAGAATAAATATAAATAAAAGGAATCCAAATTGGGAAAGAAGAAGTAAAGCTGTCACTCTTTGCAGATGACATGACACTCTGTGTACAGAATTCTAAAGATGCTACCAGAAAACTACTAGAGCTAATCAATGAATTTGGTAAAGTAGCAGGATACAAAATTAATGCACAGAAATCTCTGGCATTCCTATACACTAATGATGAAAAATATGAAAGTGAAATTAAGGAATCACACCCATTTACCTTTGCAACAAAAAGAATAAAATATCTAGGAATAAACCTACCTAAGGAGACAGAAGACCTGTATGCAGAAAAGTATAAGACACTGATGAATGAAATTAAAGATGATACAAACAGATGTAGAGATATACAATGTTCTTGGAGTGGAAGAATCAACATTGTGAAAATGACTATACTACCCAAAGCAATCTACAGATACAATGGAATCCCTATCAAACAGCCACTGGTATTTTTCACAGAACTAGAACAAGAAATTTCACAATTTGTATGGAAACACAAAAGACCCCGAAAAGCCAAAGCAATCTTGAGAAAGGAAAACGGAGCTGGAGGAATCAGGCTCCCTGACTTCAGACTATACTACAGAGCTACAGTAATCAAGACAGTGTGGTACTGGCACAAAAACAGACATATTAATCAGTGGTACAGGATAGAAAGCCCAGAGATAAACTCACGCACATATGGTCACCTTATCTTTGATAAAGGAGGCAAGAATATACAATGGACAAAAGACTTCCTCTTCATTAGTGATGTTGGGAAAACTGGAGAGCTACATATAAAAGAACGAAATGAGAACACTCCTTAACATCATGCATGAAAATAAACTCAAAATTGATTAAAGACCTAAATGTAAGGCCAGACACAATAAAACTCTTAGAGGAAAACATAGGCAGAACACTCTATGACATAAATCATAGAAAGATCCTTTTTGACACACCTCCTAGAGAAATGGAAATAAAAACAAAAATAAACAAATTGGACCTAATGAAACTTAGAAGCTTTTGCACAGGAAAGGAAACCATAAACAACACAAAAAGACACCCCTCAGAGTGGGAGAAAATATTTGCAAATGAAGCAACTGACAAGGGATTAATCTCCAAAATTTAGAAGCAGCTCATGCAGCTCAATATCAATAAAACAAAAAAACTCATTCCAGAAATGGGCAGAGGACCTAAATAGACATTTCTCCAGTGAAGATATACAGATTGCCAACAAACAGATGAAAGAATGCTGAACATCGTTAATCATTAGAGAAATGCAAATCAAATCTACAATGAGATATCACCTCACAGCATTCAGAATGGCCATCATGAAAAAATCTACAAACAACAAATGCTGGAGAGGGTGTGGAGAAAAGGGAACCCTCTTGCACTGTTGGTGGGAATGTAAATTGATATAGTCACTATGGAGAACTGTATGGAGATTCCTTAAAAACCTAAAAATAGAACTACCATATGACCCAGCAATCCCACTACTGGGCATATACCTTGAGAAAACCATAATTCAGAAAGAGTCATGTACAACAATGTTCACTGCAGTTCTACTTACAATAACCAGGACATGGAAACAACCTAAGTGTCCAGCAACAGATGAATGGATAAAGAAGATGTGGCACATATACACAATTGAATATTTCTCAGCCATAAAAGGAAATGAAATTGAATTATTTGTAGTGAGGTGGATGGACCTATAGTCTGTCATACAGAGTGAAGTAAGTCAGAAAGAGAAAAACAAATGCCGTATACTAACACATATATATGGAATCTAAAAATAAAAAATGGACATGAAGAACCTAAGGGCAGGATGGGAATAATGATGCAGACCTACTAGAGAATGGATTTGAGGATACTGGGAGGGGGATGAGTAAGCTTTGACAAAGTGAGGGAGAGGCATGTATATATATACACTGCCAAATGTAAAACAAATAAGTAGTGGGAATCAGCCACATAGCACAGGGAGATCAGCTTGGTGCTCTGTGACCACCTAGAGGTGTGGGATAGGGAGGATGGAAGGGAGGGAGATGCAAGCAAGAAGAGATATGGGGATATGTGTATATGTATACCTGATTAACTTTGTTATAAAGCAGAAACTAACGCACCATTGTAAAGCAATTATACTCCAATAAAGATGTTTTAAAGAAAAAAGTTATGCTAGTACACTAATTTGAGTAACCAAGATTCATATTTCAAATTTTATGCCAACTCTGCCCATTGCCAAACATTCTTAATGGCTCCAGGAATAACATGTTGTAGTTACAGGATATGTTTCTCTGAATATTAAGGGAGAGAGTCAAATGCACAAGGTGGAGAAATTGGTGGGAATTGCAGAAAGCTTTGTCACTCAAACTCCTAAAGCCTATTCTGCAAAATGGGCAGTGATGGTTATTTGGCCAAAGGATGTCCAAGTGTCTTTCACAGCACAGATTGAACTGTATTATTACTCTATGGCATTTTTTTCTGCCTTCTCTAATTCAGTATATGGTCCCCTGAGGGCAGGAACTGTGTCTTTCATTTTTCTATCCTCAGTACTTAAGATCCTGTCTTGTATTAATTATCTGGTCCCATAATAATGCCACTAAATAATCACAAACCCTCAGTGGCAGGTAACATTAAACATTTATATAGCTCATGAGTCTTAGGGGTTCAGACGATCTGAGCTGAATTTGTTCATGTGTCTGTGGTTAGCTACAGCTCTGCCAAATTTTCTGGGTTCACTCACATGTCTGGGGGTTACCTGGTTATTGGCTGATATAGGATAGTCTTGGTTGGGATGATGGGGCAACTCAGCCCTTCACCACATATCTCATTCTTCAGCAGGTTAGGTTGGGTGTGATCTCCTAACATCTCATTGGACAAAGCAAGACATATGGCTAAGTTTTGAGTCTAAATGAGAGGGTACTACCAAACTGGTACTACCAAGTACCAAATTATTTGGCAAAGGGTATGAATACAGAGAGCAGAGAAGAATTGGGGCCATTAATGCAACCTGTCTCCCACATGCCTAGAATATGGTAAAGGCTCAATAAATATTGGTCACAACAAATGAATTGAATGTTCTCCACAGAAGGTATACAAATGGCCAATATGCATGGTGAAAAGATGCTTAACATCATTAGTCATCAGGGAAATGCAAATCAAAACCACAATGAGATGTTACTTCACACCTACTGTGGCGACTAGTACCAAAAAGTCAGATAATTACAAGTGTTAGCAAGGATATGGAGAAAGTGGAACCCTCATATGTTGTTTGTAGTGTAAACTGGCACAGTCACTTTGGAAAACAGTCTGGTATTTCCTCGAAAAGTTAAACATCGAGTTGCCATTTGATCTAGCAATTCCACTTTTAGGTATATACCCAAGAGAAATAAAAACATATGTCCACACAAAAACTCATACATGAATGTTCATAGCAACATTATTCATAAGAGCCAAAGGGTAGAAATAATTCAAATGTCCATCAATTGATGAATAGATAAATAAAATGTAGTATACCCATACAATAGAATAACTTGTCCATAAAAAGGAATTAATCAGTATACATGCTACAACATGGGTGAGCCTTGAAAATATCATGTTAAGTGAAAGAAGCCAAACACAAAGGACCACATATGATATGATTCCATTTATATGAAATGTCCAGAAGAGGCAAATCTATAGAGCTAGAAAGAAGATTTTTTGTTGCCTAGAGCTGGGTGAAATGGAACTGATTTCTAATGGGTAAAGGGCTTCTTTATGGTATAATAAAAATGTTCTAAAATTGTGGTGCTGTAACACAGCTCTGTGAATATACAAAAAAAATTGAATTGTGAACTTTAATTGGGTGAATTGTATGGTATCTCAATAAAGCTTCTAAAAGAAAAAAATAAATTAAATGAGATAATTCCTGTGAAGGTACTGGCATAGTATTTGGTGATGTTAACCATAATTCATGAAATCTGTGATGCTGCAGATTGTAATATGCACCATTATTTTATGTATCACCAAGAAAGAAAAAATACTGCCAAGTTAACTATGACAGATAATCAGTTATAAGGTGTATTCTGATTTCAGAGATGTTCAATTGTAGAAAAATATATGTCTTAGAACCAATGAAATACGGTGCACATTGAAGAAATGTTTGTAGCATCTGAAATTAAATCTATTCAACAAAAGACAGATATTTCTTTCTTCCAGATTCAAATTTTATGCTCATACACCTTTCCTAGATTAATGGTTTTTGGATATCCAATCTTGACTCCCAGTCTCCATCAACTTCAAGTGCGACCAGGTGAAGTACCTACCCTCGCTGGTCTAACCTGCCATGTCATTCCCACTGTAGCCCTGTCCTAGGTGTCCCTGGACTGCCTGAGTATCTCTTGTCTCTTTGTAGGGAGGGAGACCTTATTCAAGCCTGCCTTTCTCTCAGGGACTGGAGGTCATTTCTGCCTCCAAAGCCCTTCAGGCATCTTTTCTCTCCCGCATGATGAGATGTGACTGGGATAAACAAGGAGAGGACTTTGTTGTGGTGAGGGACACCTGGCTCCCGGTGGCAGCTTCCACTGAGGAGAGAGTGAAAAACCACCTACTTTTTCACTTTTGGTGGGGTAATGAGCAGTCAGAGCTGTTGACTGACAGACAATGGAATGAATAAAAGTACTACCCATCCATCTTTTGGTTGTCAGTAAATCTGCAGTTCCCCTTGGGAAGTGGGAAGAATTCTTTTCTCCCTCTTGAAATTTACCAGCCTCACTTAGGACAGATAGGAGAATAACTTCATCATAGGCAGGCTCTCCTGCACTTTCTTAACAGCATGAATGTACTTTCTAATTTTCACACAAGAGGGAAAAAAAAAACCAAGTTCTTCAGTTCTATCTTTCTTATATACAAACCTTGTTGAACTATAGAGTGTTCTTGTGAGGAAAAGCAATTAATAAAAAATAGTGAAGAGAAGCAATCTTTCTCAGAAACAAAATCTTGAGAGCAGTGAGTAGCGTTGTGGATGCCATGTCTACTTTATGATAGTTCTCCTGGGACTGGCATTTGGTTCGGAATGATTCCAGATTTAGGGTATAACTTCACAAAAAATTACATTGAGATATGATGAAGGCATTCTAGTGCAAGACAACCCATGTTTTATGAAATGTATCTAGCCCAGTGACACAAGGAAGCTTTGATCATGGTGTTTGAGATGTATACTTCTCATAACAGTACTTGTACTTGAAATGTGTGAGACTGTCATTCTGAAGTCTTAATTTCAGCCCTACTGGAGACACTGCTCAGAGAACAAGCCCAAAGGACCACAACTGATTAAGCTTCAGGGAAGGATTACAAGCCGTGGTCCACAGAGGGCGGATACCTAATAGTTGGTTATCACAACTTAGAGGTGGCAAATAGATTCGTTTTTCATCAGGATTCTAAATGATGGGAAGTGGCTGCTTGGCATGCCACGTTGAGAAGGATTCAGAAGCTGCTTCAGAACTTCAACTGGAAAACGTGCAGTATTATTGATCATGCCTACCTATGCTTTTACCAGGGCTGGTCTTATGGTAGGGCCAGTAGGTCTGCTATTTATGCTTCTCATTAGTTTCCCTCAGGGAGACAGCATCCTAGAAGGGAAACATTTGGAATCAGTCACACATGGTCTCAATCCTGGTTTTGCTTTTTGTCACATGTCAGTGAAGCAAATTATTTAATTTCCCTGAAGCTTCATTTTTCTCATTTACAAATGAAGTAATAACAATTGTGATCTCTTATACATTGCTCACTTAGTGCCATTCACTGTTCAAAAGTGCTTTGCATATTTCAAATTATGTGGTCCTCACAAGTGCCTAGCACTATCCATCCCTGGCAGTGAAGAAGAAAGATGCTTTCCACTCGGGAAAACACTTCCTCCTCAGTCCAGTGCATTTGAACTCAGCCTAATGTACTCTGCAGGCTCTGCTTAGAGGGAGGACTTGTACCTGAAATCTTAAAAACCCAGAAGTGCTCCCTATATGCACCAAAGGGCATCTGAAGATTAAGTCTAAGTTGAGAGGGGGTTACTGAGTCTGGATTCAGTCTGAGGGGCAGATGGCTAGGGGCATCCATAAAGTGTCCCCACCACCAGTTAATGTTCAGATGATACCGGAAGCTGTGGTGAGGAAACACCCAGCCACCTCCATTCTATGCCCATCAGGACAGGATACCTAGCAGCCTACGCACCATTCTGCGACCTTTGCCTGCTTTCAAGTAACCAAGTTATATCTGCTTCCAGGTTCTGCTGAATCTTCCCATATTTAAGTGCCCTGTCCCTTCACCAGTAACAATGAAAGAGCCACCTAACTGACATGAAGTGCAGAGTAGCAGACAGTAAGACTCATAGCCTAACATCTCAGGACCCTGCCAGTCATGCACAGACACCCTTCTGGCTAAAGGATTAACGTGCTACTCCTGGTTTAAATGGGGAATAAGCCTGTCGCAGTACAAGCCAGTTTTTCCCTTACTTTCCCTGACATCTCTTGAAATTGTACCAGAGAATGAATAGTGCTCAAACCTCTGAAATGGTAGGAAACTAAGATAGTCTAGCTGAAAGGGCTGTTCAGGAAGGTGAGTTTGAGGTTTGGTTCTGAGAAGCTGCTGAGGTTGGAGAACTCTGTCCAAGGTTTCCTGAAGCAGAAGTATCCCTGCCCTCCGTCCTCCTGAGACTGAGTCTCCCCTCCCTGAGCCTTCACTGTCCCTAAATGGCAGGTAGAACTTGGCAGCTTCCCCTACTACTTCATCCTTCCCTGCCTTCCTGTATTCCAGGGCTTGGCTAGAGACCTCATTTCCTTTTTACTGCCTGTTTCCTCTAAATCCTGATTTCTGTATCTCTCTCTCCCAGCTATATGATCTAATCTAACAACGAAAAATTTATGGAGATTTAAGTCATGGAAAATTTTTGGTTTATTTCTACTTTTTCTACCTTATCTCCATTTATTTATTGGTGTTGGGGGGAAAATGGTGTGGAGGAATAAGCAAAGAAATACAACATTTTAAGAAAAGCAGAAATCTTTAAGCACCAGTTTTAGTCAATTTAGGAGCATAAGGCTACCCTACAACTTGGTTTGCTAATTAAGTGGTGATTGGTATATTAAATTTTAAAGTATAATGTAGTCAGACAATAATTACCAGTGAACTAATTAATTTACTTTTCAATGTTTTTAACTTTCACCAGAAATTCAGTTGTAAGTTACTAAGCTACAACGATTCTAGCATCTTTCCTTTTGTCAGTGAATAAAAAGCAGGCAAAACAACAATAATAAAAGAGATTTTCTTCCACATTGTATTTTATATGAAACATGCAGTAGTTAAGTGTATAGACCTAGGAGCTAGGCTGTCTGGTTCAAAGCTTGACTTAGACACTGACTGGCTGTGTGATCTTGACCAAGTTACTAAAGCTCTCTGTGTCTCAGTTTCTTCATACTAATCAGTACCTATCTCATAGAGTTATCATGAGGAACAAATAAATTAATTCTTATAGAAAATTTTAAATGTTGCCTGGCATATACTAAGTGCTAAGTCAGTGTTATCTACAATGATTTTTAACAATTCTTACTCTTTCTGAGCTTACCTCTTCCAATATCAAGCCTATTCAAAAATACAAATTTCTAGAAATGGATCTGCAAAAAAAAAGATAATAAGAACCCAAACTCATTGATGATAGCATCTGACATACAGGATTAGCCAATCATTCTTAATTTGTGACCTATTGCTGTCCATATTTCTGCTTCCAATCTTCTTCTCTTGTCTCCTTCATAGATTTTGACAACTAAAATTTTGCAAGTGACTAGAGCTGTTGGTTCATTTCTTAATTTGGATCAGGTAAAGATCTTCTTGTGAACAGTTATAGAAGTCTTGAGAAGACAGAAGCATTAAAATCTAAAATGCTTGAGTTACTTCCACAATAGACCAGTTTCTTTCATAAGCCTTCAAAATATGGAGGAATGTGAAGTTGGCAGGTGGTGGAGGAAAAAAGAAGGAAAAGACCTTGGCCACCTTGCTCTAGGAGGAACTGTAGGCAGAGTCACAGATTGCATTCCTGGCTGCATTCTTAGTCATGCACTGGGAGGTATCTTTTCAGCATTAGGTGTAATTATGCTGCTTGCTTGGTAATCCACATACCACAATCTTATTAATAAACTGTTAGCATAATCTAATTAACAGATAAAGACTCCCTGGCCCCAGGAAGAGGTCAAGTCCTTTCTGAGTGGCAGACTTGACCCTTGCCAACCTGTTTACCCTCACAAATATCATGGCATTATTGCACCTGAATGGATTTGGTGTATAATTTACCTATCTTCGTGGAGGGTATGATTTAACTCCCTATAAAATTTTATTGGATATCACATATCCATAAAGCTTGGATCTACAAAACATAAAACAGTTTCTTTCTTAACAATGGGTCAGGGTTTCTTATGCTAATATTTTTCTTGAGGAGCAAATGGGCTTTTTTAAGGCAAAATTAATCTGCTTTCGACAGCTGTTACACATGTTATCATTTGTGAAAAACTTTTCAAGAATAATACAAAATCTTTGCTGCTTTCATTGACCTCTTCTTGGCCTTTAACTTGATCTGGTATGAATTTAAGTTGCAGGTTCTTAGTTACTGGCCTAGACAAAATCTGCATCGCAATTCCATTAGGAGACCTAAGGTGAGTGTGCATCCTCTTTTACGAAATCAGATAATTATATTTAGTAACAACGGGCTGTACTGGGAAACCTCTTCTTCTTAGCTTACATATTTATGACCTTAAATAGCTTTACAATCACCTGAATTCAAACTCCTCAGGCATAGAAATTAGGATTGTCTTCTATGATGTCACACACTAGGAGTTGCTAAAACTGACCTATGGTTTTGCTAAATAACTCTTCACACAGTTGTTTGCTTGACTATCAACTCTTACTAAAAGTTAAAAGCACTATTGGTCACAGACATCCTCCAAAATATAACTGGATTGTTTTCATTAACTTGGTTCAATAGATAACTTTGTTGTTAGCTATCCTTCTTGCATTCCTACTTCTTAATTTTCAGCCCAAGCGGTCTGTAGTAACATGAACTAACACAACAGTCTTTTTTTAAGGCAGGGAATTGGAATAAAGAGTACCAAATGGGAATCACATATGCAGGAAAGAAAGGCAGCTACTCTCTTGCTTAGCTCTGGGCGAGTTCTGTCCCATCTTGCTTACCCTACGTTTTTTATCTCCCCAGTCCTATACTCCCGTTTCTGTCTATGGGTCCTCTCCTTTGAACCCTGTCCCTGCAGTCTGTTCAGAGTCAACTTTTGACCTCAGTTTGGACATTTTAGGTTTCTTTTTCTTTTTGAAATAAGCCTTTGTTTCTATCTGTACTCTCAGTCCTCACCAAGACTTGGCCGAAGTTTCATCTGCACCCTTCTAACTTGGATGGAGCACCACAGAGAAAAAATAAATTTGCTTTCCTAGGAGAGAATTATCTGCAACAGTGCAAAATGAAGTTACACACATCTAATTGAAAATGGAGAGAGAAGAGCCTGAAAACTTTCTAGACCATTTTTTAAACCATTTTTACTAATTAAAAATGTATGTTTTTACCTTTTTCCTTCATCTGTGACATATGCTAACACATATATATGGAATCTAAAAAAAAAAAAAAAAATGGTACTGATGAACCTAGCTGCAGGGCAAGAATAAAGAGGTAGACATAGAAAATGGACTTGAGGACATGAGTTGGGAGGGCGAAGCTGGGGTGAAGTGAGAGTAGCATCGACATATATACACTACCGAATGTAAAATAGTTGGCTGGCGGGAAGCAGCAGCATAGCACAGGGAAATCAGCTCAGTGCTTTGCAATGACCTAGAGGGATGGGATAGAGAAGATGGGAGGGAGGCTTAAGAGGGAGGGCATATGGGGACATGTGTATGCATATGGCTGATTCGCTTTGTTGTGCAACAGAAGCTAACACAGTATTGTGAAGCAATTATGTTCCAATAAAGATCTATTTTAAAAATATGTATGCACCATCATTCATGTTTTATATTTTATTATTTAGTCATCTGTCTGATGCTCTATCTCAGTGAATGCAAAACACCCATAGGGTTTCCATAGGTTTACAGATAAGAGCACTTTCTTTAACCTTCTTTTTTCCATAATGTCTTTTTCCCCCTGCTTTATTGAGATATAATTGACATATAACATTGTGCACATTTAAGGTGTACAACAGAATGATTATATATATATATATATATATATATATATATATATATATATATATATATATATATATATATATATATATCAAAATGATCACAATAAGGTTAGTTAACACATCCATCACCTCACATAGCTACAGTTTTGTGTGTGTGGTGGGAACTTTAAAAATCTACTACTTAACAATTTACAAATGTACAATATGGTATTGTTTACTATAGTCATCGTGCTGTATATTACATCCCCAGATTGTATTTTGTCTTTTAACTGGAAGTTTGTACCCTCTGACCACCTTCACCCATTTTCCTCACCACTCACCCCCTGCCCCTGCCAACCACCAATTTGTTCTCTGTTTCTATGAGTTTGTTTTTTTTTTTTTTTAGATTCTACATTTAAGTGAGCTCGTACAATATCTGTCTTTCTCCATCTGATTAATTTCACATATTATAATGTCCTCAAGGTTCGTGTATTTTGTCATAAGCAGCAGTGTTTCCATTTTTTTTATGGCTGAATAATACTCCATTGTATCTTTATTTCACATTTTCTTTACTCATTCATCTGTTGATGGACACTTAGGTTGTTTCCATGTCTCAACTGTTGTAAGTAATGCTGCACTGAACATAGGAGTTCAGATAACTCTTGAGATAGTGACATAAGGTCTTTAAATCCTCAAATGTAAATTTTCCTACACTGAGGGTGTCAGGAAGGGGACAGACAGTACATTCCCAGACTTTCCATTCCATCTTTCTGGGCTCCTTTACTGAACACCTCTATTTCCTGTGTCTGGGGTCTTTCCACATTGCTTCACAGGATTATGTGACCATCTCACTGGACCTGTAGTTTCAGCAGTCCCTTTCAGCAATGACTGAATGATCCTTACAGACATATATTTCCAGTTTTATATTTGCCATTCTGGGCATAACGTGCCATGTTAGCACACCATGTTCTTTGTGTTTCTGTGCCTTAGCAAGGGCTTTCCCTCTATCCTTCACTTTTCCATTCATTTACTTAATAAACATATATTAAGAAGCTACTATGTGCTTAGATACTGGAGATTCAAAGGTGATCCAGTAAAAGACTTTCTATTAGGGAACTTTTACTATGTGTTGTCAGGACAATAACCAAGTAAGCAATTGAATAAATAAAATAATTAGTGTTATGAAAGCAATAAACAGGTTGATAAGACAGAGTAGCTGTTCTCAGTTATGGCTGTACATCAGAATCACCTGGAGAGCTTTAAAAACTTACAGGTGCTTAGGCCTCATCCCCAGAATTTCTAATAGTGGGGTACCGGTATTTTTTTTAAAAGCTCCTCAGGTAATTTAAAAAAAAAAACAGTTCTATTGAGGTATAATTTATATCACCCATTGTGAGCATATGGTTTGATGATTTTTAGTAAACTACAAAGTTGTGCAACTATTCCTACAGGTCAGTTTTAGAACATTTCCATCACCTAAAAAATCCCTCCTGGGCTTCCCTGGTGGTGCAGTGGTTGAGAGTCCGCCTGCCGATGCAGGGGACACGGGTTCGTGCCCCGGTACGGGAAGATCCCACATGCTGTGGAGCAGCTGGGCCCGTGAGCCATGGCCACTGAGCCTGCGCGTCCAGAGCCTGTGCTCTGCAACAGGAGAGGCCACAACAGTGAGAGGCCCGCATACACCAAAAAAAAAAAAAAAAAAAAAAAAAAATCCCTCCTGCCCATTTGTAGTAGTAACTCCTCATTCTCACCTGCAGCCTTAGGCAACCCCTGATCTGCATTCTACAGATTTGCCTTTTCTAGATGTTTTATTTGCCAGATAGTTTTAATGTGCATGTTGGACTGAGAAACACTAAGGCTGAGTAAATGAGAGGAAAGAGAAGCTAAGCTAGATTGGAGGGATGAAAATAATCTGTTTATGCAAGGAGTGTGGAGAATAGCTCTCTTGGCAGAGGAACAGCAGAGGCAAGGTTTATAGGAGTGAAAGAGCTTGTTGTGGCCCAGGAGCAGAAAGGAGGTCACCTGTGCATAATGAGCAAGGTTGAACAGGAGGCAGGATCCAGAACATTCCAGGCTTTGTGGCTTGTTGAGGAGCTTAGGTTTTCCTCTGAGAGCAATGGGACATCACTGAGGGTTTTATGTAGGAGTGCAACATGTGATTCTCCTTTAAAGGATTCCTAGCAGCTTTGCAGAGCTGAGATCAGAGAGGGACCAAAGAGCAAAGCAGAGAGACAGGAGGCTACATCGACATGGCTGGCTTCTACTCATCCTTTAAGGCTTGATTAAATGTGACCTACTTTGGGTGACTTTCTCTTTGGGTGTCCCCACTTTTGTTCCCATAAAGCTCCATTCACACTTCCATTAAAAAACAATTGTAAGGGATTTTTAATAATCTAGTTACTTGTCTTTGTTCCCTATAGATTATGCATGTCTTTGGTGGATCGTTTGGGGGGAAAACTCACCAAATAAGTAAATTAATGGAAACTATAACAAACAACAATGAGAAAAGCAAAAGGAATTATGTGTTATTTATACTTTTATTACTAGCCCTTGGCACTATGTCTGGTGCAGTAACAGGTGTTCAGGAAATAAATATTTGTTGAATTGAATAGTGAATCTCTTCAAGGGCTGAGACCATGCCTTATGTTTTGAACCCCCTCAGCAAGTAGCATGATTTAGTGCACAAGAGAGGTAATGTATAATTTCAATGCACAAATGAATCTACCTTGATATTTGACTCCATCTGCACATGGAATATAACATGAAGTAATAATGAAAGTTAACATTTGTATAACAATGTATAGTTTTCAAAGCACTTTCATTCATTCCGGAAATAGTTGCTCAGTACCAACCAGACCACATACCAGGAGCTGTGCTGGCTGTTAGTGGGTGGTACAGGGTTTGACAAGATAGTAAGTGTCTCCCTGCATGGGGCTGTGGTCTTGTTGGAGGAAGCTGAGGATCACAATATCATACCATAGGCTTGAAAGGGGGGTAAGTCAAACCTCATTATCCCCAGTTTACAGATGAGAAAAACCAAGGCAGATTGAGGTGCTTATCTAAGATATGTGCTGAGACTCAAATCTGTGACTTCTGCCTCCAAATACCTTTGCTGAATAGTGGCTCTTGGAAAGAACTGCTATACTCATGACACTTGGGTGTTTCCCTGTGGAAAGCAATGATTATATCTGTGATGCAGACAATATTGGACTCTCTTGAAACATGGAATTTACAGCTGGAAGGGACCTTGGGGAGCATTTGGTTCAACTACTTTATTTTACAAATAAGGAAACCAAGACCCAGATAAATGAAATGACTTTCCTTCATGTTACACAGATATTTAGTTAGAAAAGCCATGAACTCTCAAAGTGAAAAGTCCTAATTCATTTCACTGTCAAGGAAATTTGGATCCAGACATGTGAAGTGATTTGCATAAAATTATAACAAGGAAACGGCAGAGCTCCTAAAGGAACCCAGGTCCCTTAACTCTTGGTCTACAGTTCTCACCACTAACTTGTAAAACACCTAAAAGCTTATACCTGTTGTTCACCAAAAAGGCATATGAAAATGTCCATAGTGCCTTTAATCATAATGACCAAAAAGTAGATATAACAAAAATGTCCATCATGGTAGAATGGATATAGTCACATAATGGAATACTATAAAGCAGTGAAAAAGAGTGAGCTACTGTTTTACAAAACAACATCAGAATATCTTAACAGATATAATAACCAGTAAAAGAAGTCAGACCAAAAAAAGAGTCCATACTGGATGATTTTGCTTGTGTGAAGTCCAAGCAAAATAGTGATAGAGGTAAAGTTACAGTACGGAGCAGCTGGTTGAGATGGGGCATGAAAGAGTCTTCCAGGGTGCTGGACATGTTCTTTGTTTTCATCTGAATGGAGGTAACACAGGTGTAAACATGTATAAAACGTCCTCCAATTGTCCTCTTAAGATCTGTGCATGTTTTTGAATGCAAGTTATATCTCAATAGATTTGATGAACGAAAAAAAAAAAAAAAAAAAAAAAGGAAAGGTTTCAGTTGTCATCTCCTGTTCCTCTCACAACAGCTCTGAGATGTAAGACCAGGCTTGGGAGTATTAGGCTCAGGGAATTTGGTGACAATCTCCACAGTCCATGGAACATGCTGCCCAGCCACATCTCTGCTTAAAAGGCTGTTGGCTTTAAGACTTCAGTCAATAGAGAGAAGTCTTTAAGCTTCCTATAGACTATAAATGTGTTAATTACAATCATCAAGATTTTGTACTGTAATAAATGTTTATCTAATGGGTTTAGATTAGGCAATTTACTCAGCTTACTTGTTATTTCCCAATTAACTCCTGAAATCTTCTTTTTCTGACTTTTCAACCTATAACAATGGAGCCAATAGACTTTGGATCTAAGGGATTATTTAAAAAAGTATTTCATACAGTTTGCTTTACAGCAAAGAGTTCTGGAGGCAATTTCAGATTTACTTCTGCATCACAGTTTCTTGAACGTATGTTCTTGTTTTGTTTTGTTTTTGAGGAAGAATATCCACACAAACACCCACTGCAGCATTATTTATAATGGAAACTAATAGAAAGCAAATAAATGTCCATCAGAATGTGAAATCCAAGAGAACAGGGACCATGTCTGTCTTATTCCTAGCTGAATTCTTAGAGCCTAGAACAAATCCTGGAAAAAAAATTCATGAAATATTTGTTGAATGAATTAATTGACTTTATGGGAGCACCAATGAGGGTTCCCAGCCTGGATAGAAATGGGGGTGGATGTCAGGAAAGCTTTCTGTGAGAGGTGGCAGATGAGATGGGCCTTAAAGGATGGGTAGGTTGTCTTCAGAGTCTGAGTGAGTAGTAGTAGGAGGGCTGAGGGAAACAGAGGAAGACATGGGAGAATGGGAACAGCACAGGCAATAGGCATGGTGGAGAAAAACGATGGGAGAGGAGCTGGAAAGTGTGAAGCAGGGCGTGCCTAAAGATGATGCTCAAAAGGAAGCAGGGACCAGATTCCAGAAGGACGTGGAAGCCTCCATTTTATTAGGATTCCATTTAAAGGAAATCAGTTTGAGTGTTTTAAGTGGGGATGGGACATGATTGGATCTGTGTTTTAGAAAGTTTAGCAGTATGGAAAGACACATTTGGGTGACACAAGACTGGGGTGAGGATTTTAGCTGGGAAAGGGAAAAGTGGCCCCTGACCCCCGGGGGCTGGCCTGAAACTGTCAGCCAGGACCTGGTGTTGAAGGTAAACATAAACCCCTTCACAGACCACAGAGACAAGACCACTCTGCCTGTGATGGGTCAAGTCAAAGCCAAGGCCACTTCATAATCCTATCTGAACACAGACATAAAACACAAACATTGTCCAAAATACAAAAATGACCAAACAGCCCCCTTCCTTGGTTAGTGTCAGTGGCTGATGATGCTTTACCAATTACAGTTTTAACCTTGCTTCATTCTTCCAGTATTATAGATAAGATTTACTAAGATATTCAGTTTCAGAATTACCCCCATTTCCTGACACACAGTCCAGAGCCATGCCCGATTTTCTTGAACCTTCCTCCAAACACCTGACACAGCTTCGATCCTATAATGAGTCCTTCCTAGCCCCTCATACTGAGATGCCTCATGATATCCAATGTTATCCGTCCTGCCTCATTGGAAGGAACAATAAACTAGATTTATTCAACTGCAGATGTTTTCCTGGTGTCCTTTGGCTGGAAGGCAATGACATAGCTAAAAGTCTACTACAATTTAGGTGCTAGAGTTCACCTGTACCAGCTTGTGAGAGCCTATTGTTAAATTTTTAGGAATTTTGCAAGCTAGTTGTCAAACACATCATTATTAATAACTAAATTATGTAAATTTTCAACTTAATTTAATTATATTGAAACAACAGCAATGCATCTTCAAAATTATTACTTCTTTATTCTTTTATTACATTTTATGATTATCTCTGCTCTGGAGATTATTAGCATCTATTTTATCTGTATGGTGAAAATGGTATAAAATGGCATCTCTTCCTTACTCCATGTTTAATGATATCATATTTTTAGCTCAAGATTTTCCATAGTGGAAGTAGTTACACCATGGAAAATTGACAAACACTAGAAATCAAGGCTTCTTTCTATCTCCAGCTGTTTGGTAAACCAGCACACCACTGTTAGGTTAATCCACAAATGTTGATGCCTTTCACTGAAGCACTAAGAGCAGGGCAGGGGATCATTGGGTAGATTCAAAAACTATACAGGTGACAAGAGAACTGACAGAGAAGGGAATTAATTATCTGAATTTTTCTCCCACCCTCTAGTATGAAAAGTATGACACTTTGAGTTTCCTTTGCTTAAGAAGTCCTATCTTTAGGTATCCAGATATCCTTTCCTGATTCTCTTTATAGTGTCCTGGGCCCTGCCCGCTCACAAGCTGATTTCTGGCCTTTGGTTTGAAAGGCAGGAAAAAGCTCAGGCAGTTCTGCTGGCCTCAGAGCACTGTTAGGAGCCGTCAGGTTGAGGGGATCCTGCTAAGCCATTTTCCAAGTAGCTCATCATAACCTGAGAGAACAAGCACAACTTTGTGTCTTAAATTATTTACTTCAGGGATGGTTTAGAAATAAGGATGCATAAAATTTATTTACTTTTTAAAATTTTCAATCAGCATTAAAATTTTACTTAGACTAAGTCAGATAATAGAAAAGCACAGAGCAGATAGAAAAGATTTAAAAAGAGAGTCATATATAAGAGATGAAAAATTATGCCACTGGGGGAGGAACAAAAGTGTTGTGCTCTGAAGGAAGGGGCTGCCGGTAATGATAGTCTCTGGCATAGCAACAGTCAGGAAATTAATGGTTATAAAATACTTTAAAAGCCTAAAGCACTGCATCAGTGCTGAGACATAATTGTGCCATTTCATCAGGACATGGAGCTTCATTACCCTTGCTCACATTGGGATTCTCAAATGGGAGGGAGGTTTCAGCTCAGCAGTCTTGGCATCAATCCACTGGCTTCATCAGGCACTGGCCTGTACCACATCAAGATCACTCACCTGGGCAGCCATGGGGAGGGCCAGAGGTGTGAGGAAGACTAGGCCTACACTTACATGTGAAGAGGGAGGTGTCAGTATGAGTACCACCTCCTGCAAGGAGCCCTTCTAGATAGATCACTAGGCTCTCCTCAGAACTTTAGTAACTCTCTCTCTACCCCTTGAGTCACCCTTGGGTCAAGGTTGTTTTGCATTGTCATTTGCATATTTCACCTTGAGGTCTGGAATCATGCCCTTTGCCTCTGTTGCATCCTCTGAATAGGGTCTATCCATCACAAAGTTGTATCCTTTAGAGGATTCTCCAAAAAGCTGTGTGCAATTGCATGATAAGAGTGAAAGTTTCTCCTCTAAATAGTGTGTCTCCACTCCCACACTATATCCTGCTGTACCAATTCTGATACCCCATGGATATTCCAATCTTCCAAGCACTCTGGGAGGCAGGTGTTATTAAAAACTCCCACTTTGTAGATTGGAAAAGAAAAAAAGCCTCAAAAAAGGCCAAGCAAGTAGTTTGCAGAAGAGCTCAAGCCAAGTTCCAACTCAGTTTAGAGCCCTTTCCTCATTATTTCTAAACTGCTGGGTGGTTTTTGACACTATTTGACTTCTTACTGCCTTGTTTTCCACTACGGTCAAAATAATAACCATCCAGACAACAAAAGCAACTGACATTGCAGAGTGCTTTCCTCAGCTCAGAGTGTGTCTGTATTGTCATCTTAATTTGTGCTGTGACTCCATTTCTAGCTACACAACCTTGGGCAAGACCTTAACCTCTTAGGGCCTCTGTTACTTCAATTATCATATTCATCAACTCAATGTCTAAGTGAAGCAGGGAAGATTTTATTAGTAGTAAATTATTAATAAATATGCATTAATAATGACCTTTTAAACTTTTATAACTCTTCAGAGTTTACCAAGCACTTTCTCAAGCGTTTTCTCATTTTTTCTGCCAATAACTCTGTATAGTCGGTGAGGCAGACAGTCCTGCCCCATTGTGAGGGTGAAGAAACTGAGGCCTAGAGAGATGCCAGCAGCATTTTATAACGTATATTTTGGGAGCATATTAATCTCTGGAGACACTCTATGGAAAAAGGGATGAGTGGGTAATACTGCATGCCGTGTCCCTGCTTAGAACGTTAAAAGTGCAAGGCACATTAAAGAACCAGGTAAGTCCTGCAGTAAGGAAACTGGGTGGATTTTACTCAGTTTCTAAACCATATATATATATATATATATATATATATATATATATATATATATATATATATACACACAAAAGATAGCTCCATCTCTGAAAACCTATTAATATTTCGTGAAACTAGGTTTCTTTGCAGCTCATGATCTGTGGAATTGACCTTTAGGATTATCTGGACTAAACTATTTAATCAAGGTAGTGTGACTGGGAGAGCTGATCTTCTATCTCTGAGTCAATACGCAGTGGTGTGGTCATTAGTAGAAACATATTTCAGCCCTCTATTCATAATAAATTTAACTACCTGTATTGGTCAGTTTCCTGTCTGCTTTGGTCCAATAGGGTTGGGCAGCCACTCCAGTCACTATTGACTTTCACTTGTTGCCAATGAAATGCTGAATTGCTGGTACCAAGTTAACTTCACATCACTGCATGGCTGTTCCAGACTTAAACATCCAGCAAAAGTACAGGAGTGGAAGTTTGGGAAAAGGTATATTGAGGCTTCTGTGCCCTAATCTTTCAAGTCTAAAAGGATCACGCATTGTAAACTTGACTTCTGGGGTCTCACTGGTTTTTCTTTCTAAGCAGTTCTGAACATTCCAGAGATATACTCCAGATACCAAAGACCAAGGATTAGGTAAGGGGACTAAAACAGTGGTTCTCAACCAGGAGCAACCCACCCCCAGCGCCTCCTGCCAGGGGATATTTAGAGGTGTTTGGAGACATTTTTATCTGTCCCCACTAGGGGGTGCTACTGGCATCTAGTGGGTAAAGGCCAGAATTGCTGCTAAATATCCTATGATGCACAGGACAGCCCCCACAAGTAATGCAAAATGTCAATAGTGCTGAGGTGGTGAAACCCTGGACTACAGGAAGTGAGAAGGTTTGGGCATGTGCCAAATTATTGAGGCAGCATGGAGTAGTGGAAAGAGATCTGACCATTTGTCTGAAAGCCAGAGTTCAAATCCTGGCTCTGCTAGTGTGAAAGAGACTTCTAGGGCTCACTGCCATGTAGTTCTCCTCTCCTTCCTGGTATGCAGAGAAAGTTCATACAGCAAGCCCCTCGCTGCCCCTTACCACAGATTGGTAAACCTATGCCTTAGTACCTGGTGGTGGACAGAGGTAAAGTGATGTGACCCCTTCTGAGCCTGGTCCCTAAGCCACCCATGACACCTTCCTTTCCACCACCTGCCAGCAGAGAATCCAGTGGAGGATTCTGAGGCCTGATCTAGATATTGGATGAGGGATTCTAAAACTTAGATCCTTGAGTGCCCAAGATGTCCGAGGATGCTGGAACTTGGGAAGGGAAACACTACCTCTTTTTCTTTGCTAACCTCTAATTGAAAGTTAGCATTTTTTCAAGTATGAGCGCAAGCACCAAACCATTGCGGTGGTAACAGCACTTGTGACTTCTTCTCTAATAGAAATCAGAGATGTTTTCATATCACATTTCAGTTATTATATCCATATCTCAAAATATCAATTTTGCTCATCACTACTTTTTAATTACAGTAGTTATCAAGGTGGCTAATGGATCTGTTTAATAATGCACTAATAAAAAGCACACATATTACTACATTACAATTTTTTCTTTTAATTTTAATAATTTGATAACTATTTCAAATTTGATTTTCTATGTAATCGTATGTATTTTGTTATTCATTTACAAACATTACTCAGAGAATGGTCCATAGGCTGTACCAGACTGCCAAAGGGGTTCGTGTCACAAAAAGGTTCAGAGCCCCTGCTCTCTGAATGACTGCATGGATCAGAGTCCTTCTTCCCACCATGACCCCACCCCATCCTTGGCGGGGGCCCCGCCAACCCACATTGGGCCATACTATGTGCAAGGGAGAAAACTCCCCAGTGTCGAACCACTGAGATTTGAGGGGTGTTTGCGACAGCCACAGTGATTAACCCTGCCGAGCCTCTCAAATGCTCTAAGCCTGGCTTCCACTCTTCTTGGAAATAATCGTATCTATTCACAGTGTGGCTGGGAGGAATAAAGGGAAGAACATGTATGCCATGTGCCAAAGATGAAGGGATTATTATGAATTACCAAGTAGGGCTGCTTTTCCCTAAGCCAGGAAAAAGCAAACAATGACCCACCTGTTTTTGTAAATCACATTTTATTGGAATACAGGACCATCGCTTGTTTATTTATTGTCTGAGGCTGCTTTCATGGCAGAGGTGAGGTTTACAGTTAAGGAAACTGAGTCATAATAGGTTATGGGAGTGTGAGAAGGGAACTACCATATAATGGACAAGTGCCTTCAATCATCACGTACGCTCCTTAAAACCCTACTATCGGGCTTCCTTGGTGGCGCAGTGGTTGAGAGTCTGCCTGTCGATTCAGGGGACACGGGTTCGTGCCCCGGTCCGGAAAGATCCCACATGCCGCGGAGCGGCTGGGCCCGTGAGCCATGACCGCTAAGCCTGAGCGTCCGGAGCCTGTGCTCCACAACGGTAGAGGCCACAACAGTGAGAGGCCTGTGTACAAAACAAACAAACAAAAAAAAACAAACCCCTACTATGAGGGATTCAGGAATTGGATGGTGGGGAGATGGGGGAAATCTCAAGATTTGCCCAAGTTAGTGTGATTGGCAAGTGGCAGAGCTGGGCTTTAACCCCAAGTGGGTCCAGGCCCATACAGTGTATGCTGCCCAGTACTGCTCTCTGTCATCATTTTCACTGCCAGCAGCGTCATTATCAAAGACTTTTGTGTGATGTATGTGGTTACTGAGTGACAAAATCTCTGCCATATGCCAGTCCAGAGTGGTCTTTCAAGTGATACATGGTGAATTCTTGTTTGTTCTCTGCTGTTGAATTGCTATGTGATCCTAAGTAAGTTACTTAACATCTCTGAGCCTCAGTTCATTCAACTGTAAAAACAGAAGTATAATTTTTGTCCTACCTGACTGGGTAATTTAGAACTCATTGAAAGAAGAAAGGAAGTAAATTAGTTGAGTAGATCGAGTAAAAGAACAATAAAGTTTGAGAGAAATAAAGTGCTGTGGATTGTTCTAGGAAGGATAGACTACTTCTAGTTTTTCAGGGAAGGCAACATGGAAAGGTAACTTTTTTTCTGAGCCTTGGAAAAGGCTAGGATTAGAAGCAGCAAAAGTGAGAGAAGCCATGGGCAGGGCACTGCTTCTATATGTAATGCATACAGAATTAAGAACAAAATAAATATGTGCAAAATACATGAGGTCCAATAGATCTTCATGTTGCTTAAGGGGTTTGGTGTCCTTTAGGCTGGGATTCTGGAGTCAGACCACCTGGGTTCAAATCCTGACTCTACACTCATTAGCTGTGTGGCCTTGGGCAAATTACTTAGCTTCTCTGAGCTTCAGCTTCCGCATCTGTAATAATGATTAAAAAAAATGATAAAATAGATAATATTAACACTTACTCCCTAGGGTTGCTAGGAGGATTTCATGAGTTAATACAGGTAAAATAAAGTGTCTGGCATAGAGTACAAATTTAACAATTATAATGATATTTAAGGATGTTTCCAGAAAAACTAAAAAAAAAAAGCATCGAATCTGATTAAACCTCATCTTCTGAGACAATTTTGATAATATATCAAAAGATGTCATACACACACACACACAAAAACTACAGGCCAATATCACTGAGGAACATAGATGCAAAAATCCTCAACAAAATACTAACAAAGAGAATCCAATAGCACATTAAAGGAATCATACACGATGATCAAGTGGGGTTTATCAAGGCATGCAAGGATTCTTCAATATACGCAAATCAATCAATGTGATACACCATATTAACAAATTGAAGGATAAAAGCCATATGATCATCTCAATAGATGCAGAAAAAGCTTTTGACAAAATTCAACACCGATTTATGATAAAAACCCTCCAGAAAGTAGGCATAGAGAGTACTTACCTCAACATAATAACAGCCATATATGACAAACCCACAGACAGCATCATTCTCAATCGTGAAAAACTGAAACAATTTCCACTAAGATCAGGAAAAAGATAAGGTTGCCCACTCTCACCACTATTATTCAACATAGTTTTAGAAGTTTTAGCCACAGCAATTAGAGGAGAAAAAGATATAAAAGTAATCCAAATTGGAAGAGAAGAAGTTAAAGTGTCACTGTTTGCAGATGACATGATACTGTACATAGAGAATACTGAAGATTCTACCAGAAAACTACTAGAGCTAATCAATGAATTTGGTGAAGTAGCAGGATACAAAATTAATGCACAGAAATCCTTTGCATTCCTTTACAGTAATAATGAAAAATCTGAAAGAGAAATTAAGGAAACCCTCCCATTTACCACTGCAACAAAAATAATAAAATAACTAGGAATAAACCTACGTAAGGAGACAAAAGACCTGTATGCAGAAAACTATAAGACACTGATGAATGAAATTACAGATGATACAAACAGATGAAGTGATATACCATATTGTTGGATTGGAAGAATCAACATTGTGAAAATGACTATACTATTCAAAGCAATCTACAGATTCAATGCAATCCCTATCAAACTACCAATGGCATTTTTCACAGAACTAGAACAAGAAAATTCACAATTTGTATGGAAACAAAAAGGACTCTGAATAGCCAAAGCAATCTTGAGAAAATAAAAATGGAGCTCGAGGAATCAGGTTCCCTGACTTCAGATGATACTAGAAATCTACAGCAATCAAAACAGTATGTTACTGGCACAAAAATGGAAATATAGATCAATGGAACAGGATAGAAAACCCAGAGATAAACCCAGGCGCATATGGTCAGTTTATCTTTGATAAAAGAGGCCAGAATATACAGTGGAGAAAAGACAGCCTCTTCAATATGTGGTGATGGGAAAACTGGACAGCTACATGTAAAAGAATGTAATTAGAACACTCCTTAACATTATACCCAAGAATAAACTCAAAATGGATTAAAGACCTAAATGTAAGGCAAGACACTATCAAACTCTTAGAGGAAAACATAGGCAGAACACTCCATGGCATAAATCACAGAAAGATTCTTTTTGACCCACCTCCTATAGAAGTGGAAATAAAAACAAAAATAAACAAATGGGGCCTAATGAAACTTAAAAGCTTTTGCACAACAAAGGAAACCATAAACAAGCCAAAAAGACAGCCCTCAGAATGGAAGAAAATATTTGCAAACGAAGCAACTGACAAATAATTAATCTCCAAAATTTATAAGCAGCTCATGCAACTCAATATCAAAAAATACCCCAAAATCTTTCATCTACACACTTTCCAAAAGGGCTCTTTTGTAGGCAAAGACATCTTGTTCATTAAATAAAACAAGATTTTACTGATAAAATAAGATTTCAAAGACTGTTGGTCATGGTTTAAAGCTGGGGTTTTGGAAATCATCCCCGTGTATGATACTGAGTTACTTAATCCTCTTTTCATTTGTAATATGTGAGTAGTAATAATAATAGTAATACATAGTTTTTGCACAGTGTTAATTCTTGTAAAGTGCTGAAAATAGTGCATAGCACACAGTAAGTACTTACGAAATGTTAGCTATGTTTTTTTTTTTATTTCTTAAGCCAAGCATTTTATTTACTAGAATAAATAAGATGTCTAGTTCTCATCTGGATCAACAAACTATGTTCCATTAGACAGGTCCAGTTCACTGCCTGTGTTTCATAGCCCTATAAGCTAAGAATAGTTTTTTTTTTTTTTTTTACTTTTAAGGTACAAAAAAAAAAAAACCATAGGTAAATGAAACAATATATGCATTGGGCCATATGTTTCTGGAAAAGCCTAAAATATTTACTCTCTGGCTCTTCATAGAAGATGTTTGCCAATTCCTGCTTTAGAGTAACAGCTATTTACTTGTGGAAATGACAGCATTATCTCTTCTTTAAAGGTATTATGATAGAGTAAAAAGCTCTATGAATATTGGATTCAAACTCCTGACCCTAGATATATAAGCTTGGACAAATGTTGTAACTTTTCTGAGGCACAGTTTCCTCACTATAATATGCAAAATATAATTTTCTCCTTGTAATTAGGGGTGGTTGGGTGGTCATGTGTAATTCATGGGACTATTTTCAGAACTAAACATGATAATGTGTGTCTACAAGCCTAGAGCACGGCCTCACTCTGACTAGAAGTTCAGTGGCTACTATTTTCTTTACTCCTAATATCAGCACTGTTCTATTTGGCCAGGAATCCAGAAATTCTTTTTAACAAGCAAAATTGCAGATTCAGAGCACAGTACAGGCCCTGTGCAAAAATCAGCCACAGGGGGTGAAAGTGGGGCTGTAAGCAACTGTAGAAGCTCCATGTTAGAGACCCCTAATGTTACAGGACCTAAGAGGGCAACAGGAGTCCCAATCTCATGGCCCAACAAAACCCCTTTTAAGAAATGCTTTGCAGTTCTTCTTGGTTCTCCCTCATTTTCCTGACACACACAATCCTGCTTGAGAGTCTAAGTGATTTTACAGGAATGGAGGTTGTAGGCAGCAGAGATTCATGTTATTCAAAGACTACACCCCTGTGAACATCTTCTGAATCCTCTGAAGAGCCCATTACTGCCTTTCTGCAGTTGCCTCCTTTAATTTTTAAAGTGTTTTAAATCTTTACCAAGTTAATAGCTTCAGTGACTGTAAACATGTGTTATATACATGGATTTCTGAAACCTCAATTCCTGTTCCCATGAAACTCAAGCACTGTATGCCTGGAGCTGACTGTGAAAGGCTCGGCTGAGACAGGAAAGGAGAGCAGTGAGGTGCTGAGGCCATGTTCAGTGGGAGATCAAAGTGTTCCTCCTGTAACGTAGTGCAAAGACAGCTCCACACAAATAAAGACAGCAGCAAGGAGTGACATTTAAATGCTTCATGCTAATACTCAGGACAAGGAGTAACAAGGGACATATATGGAGTTGCAAACCAGTACAATGCCAGAAGAACTGCAAAGAGAGAGGAAAGGAGAATAGGAACTAGCATTTGTTTAGGTACTTACTATGTGCCAGGCATTGTGCTAGAGACCTTCATTACCAGGTTGACATTTCAACTCTCATAGTGGCCCAGTGAGGCAGTTTTAATCATCACTCCAGGTTTACTAACCAGGAAGCAGATTTAGAGACAAGTGGTTTGTTCAAGGCTTCATTCAGATAGAAATGGCATCCAGGCTAAGTTGATTTACAAGCCTTTGTTTATTCCTAGAACAGAAGGTGATTGAGACTCCATTATGAAGTTCAGGAATAACCCCCATAAAAGGGAGAAAGGGTCAGTGTAGACATAAAGAAGTCAAGAGGATACACATAGGCAGCTGAGGATGAAGAACAGGATGTCCATTAATTCCAGAATGCATGTGAAATATTTCATGCATAATAGAATGGGGATGGCTTTATCTCTCTCTCTCTCTCCACAGAACTCTCTTGCATTCCTATACACTAACGATGAAAGATCAGAAAGAGAAAACAAGGAAACAATCCATCCCATTTACCATCACATCAAAAAGGATAAAATACATAGGAACAAACCAACCTAAGGAGGTAAAAGACTTGCACTCAGAAAATTATAAGATACTGATAAAAGAAATTAAAGATGACACAAACAGATGGAGAGATATAACATGTTCTTGGATTGGAAGAATCAACATTGTGAAAATGACTATACTACCTAAAGCAATCTACAGATTCAATGCAATCCCTATCAAACTACCAATGAATTTTTCACAGAATTAAAACAAAAAAAAATACAATTTGTACAAAAACAGAAAAGACCCCAAGTAGCCAAAACAATTTTGAGAAAGAAAAATAGAGACGGAGGAATCAGGCTCCCTGACTTCAGACTATACAACAAAGCTACAGTAATCAAAACAGTATGGTACTGGCACAAAAACAGAAATATAGATCACTGGCACAGGATAGTCCAGAGATAAACCCACACACCTATGGTCACCTGATCTATGACAAAGGAGGCAAGACTACACAATGGAGAGGAGCTTTAAGATGGCAGAAGAGTAAGATGTGGAGATCACCTTCCTCCCCACAAATACATCAGAAATACATCTACATGTAGAACAACTCCTAGAGAACACCTACTGAATGCTGGCAGAAGAACTCAGACCTCCAAAAGGCAAGAAACTCCCCCACGTACTTGGGTAGGGCAAAATAAAACAGAAAAAAACAGAGACAAAAGAATAAGGACAGGACCTGCACCAGTGGAAGGGAGCTGTGAAGGAGGAAAAGTTTCCACACACTAGGAAACCCCTTCACGGGTGGAGACTGTGGGTGGCAGAGGGGGGAAGATTTGGAGCCATGGAGGAGAGTGCAGCAACTTGGGTGCAGAGGGCAAAAAGGAGAGATTCCTGCACAGAGGATCAGTGCCAACCAACACTCATCAGCCCGAGAGGATTGCTTGCTCACCCGCCAGGACGGGTCGGGGCTGGGAGGTGAGGCTTGGGCTTTAGAGGTCAGATCCCAAGGCGAAGACTGGGGTTGGCTGCATGAACACAGCCTGAGGGGATTAGTGGACCACAGCTAGCCAGGAGGGAGTCCAGGAAAAATTCTGGAGCTGCCAAAGAGACAAGAGACTTTTTCTTGCCTCTTTGTTTCCTGGTGCCCGAGGAGAGGGGATTAAGAGTGCCGCTAAAGGAGCTTGCGAGGTGAGCTTGAGCCATGGTTATCAGCATGGACCTCAGAGTCGGGCATGAAATGCTAAGGCTGCTGCTGCTGCCACCAAGAAGCCTGTGTGCAAGCACAGGTCATTATCCACACCTACCCTCCCAGGAGCCTGTGAAGCCCACCACTGCCAGCGTCCCGTGATCCAGGGACAACTTCCCTGGGAGAATACATGGTGCACCTCAGGCTGGTGCAACGTCATGCTGGCCTCTGCAACCACAGGCTCACCCCGAACTCCGTACCCCTCCCTTCCCCCGGCCTGACTGAGCCAGAGCCCTCGAATCAGCTGCTCCTTTAACCCCGTCCTCTCTGAGTGCAGAACAGATGCCCTCAGGCGACCTACACACAGAGGTGGGGCCAAATCCAAAGCTGAACCCCAGGAGCTGTGCGAAAAAAGAAGAGAAAAGGAATTCTCTCCAAGCAGCCTCAGAAGCAGTGGATTAAATCCCCACAATCTACGTGATGTACCCTGCATTTGTGGAATACCTGAATAGAAAACGAATCATCCCAAAATGAGGAGGTGGATTTTGGGAGCAACAATATATATATATATATATATTTTTCCCTTTTTCTTTTTTTATGAGTGTGTAGGTGTATGCTTCTGTGTGTGATTATGTCTGTATAGCTTGCTTTTGCCATTTGTCCTAGGGTTCTGCCTGTCCATTTTGTTTGTTTGTTTGTTTTTAAGTATAGCTTTTAGCGCTTGTTATCACTGGGGGATTGGTTTTTTGGTTTGGCTGTTCTCTTCTTTCTTTCTTTCTTTTTTATTTTATTTATTACTTAAATTTTTTTTAAATAATTACTTTTATTTTAATAACTTTATTTTATTTTATGTCATTTGTCTTCTTAATTAATTAATTCTTTCTTTCTTTTTTCTCTCCCTTTTATTCTGAGCCATGTGAATGGCAGGCTCTTGGTGCTCCAGCCAGGCATTAGGGCTGTGCTTCTGAGGTGGGAGAGCCAAGTTCAGGACATTGGTCCACAAGAAACCTCCCAGCTCCACATAATATCAAATGGAGAAAACCTCCCAGAGATCTCCATCTCAACGCCAAGACCCAGCTCCACTGAACGACCAGCAAGCTCCAGTGCTGGACACCTATGCCAAACAACAAGCAGGACAGAAACACAACCACACCCATTAGCAGAGAGGCTGCCTAAAAACATAATAGAGCCACAGACACCCCACTACACAGCAGCAGACGTGGACCTGCCTACCAGAAAAACAACATTCATCCTCATTCACCAGCACACAAGCACTAGTTCCCTGCACCAGGAAGCCTACACAGTCCACTGAACAAACCTTAGCCACTGGGGGCAGACACCAAAAACAATGGGAACTATGAACCTACAGCCGGAGAAAAGGAGACCCCAAAGACAGTAAGTTGAGAAAAATGAGAAGACAGAGAAACACACAGCAGATGAAGGAGCAAGGTAAAAACCCACGAGACCAAACAAATGAAGAGGAAATAGGCAGCTTACCTGAAAAAGAATTCAGAATAATGATAGTAATGATAATCCCAAATCTTGCAAATAGAATGGAGAAAATATAAGAAACGTTTAACAAGGACCTAGAAGGACTAAACAGCAAACAAACAGGGATGAACAAAACAATAAATGCAATTAAAAATTCTCTAGAGGGAATCAAGAGCAGAATAACTGAGGCAGAAGAATGGATAAGTGACTAGGAAGATAAATAGTGGAAATAACTACTGCAGAGCAGAATAAAGAAAAAAAATGAAAAGAATTGAGGACAGTACCAGAGACTTCTAGAACAATATTAAAAGTACCAACATTCGAATTATAGGGGTCACAGAAGCAGAAGAGAAAAACAAAGGGACTGAGAAAATACTTCAAGAGATTATAGTTGAAAATTTCCCTTATATGGAGAAGAAAATAGTTAATCAAGTATAAGAAGCACAGAGAATCCCATACAGGAAAAATCCAAGGAGAAACATGCCAAGACACAACTAATCAAAATATCAAAAATTAAATATAAGGAAAAATATTAAAAGCAGCAAAAGAAAAACAACAAGTATCATACAAGGGAATCCCCATAAGGTTAACGGCTGGTCTTTCAGCAGAAACTCTCCAAGCGAGAAGGGAGGAGCAGAACATATTTAAAGTGATGAAGGGGAAAAAATGTACAACCAAGATTACTTTACCAAGCAAGGATATAATTGAGATTTGATGGAGAAATAAAAACCTTTACAGACAAGCAAAAGCTAAGAGAATTCAGCACCACCAAACAAGCTTCACAACAAATGCTAAAGGAACTTCTCTAGGCAGGAAACACAAGAGAAGGAAAATACCTACAAAAACAAACCCAAGACAGTTAAGAAAATGGTAACAGGAACATACATGTGGATAACTACCTTAAATGTAAATGGATTAAATGTTCCAACCAGAAGATATAGACTGGCTGAATGGATACAAAAACAAGACCTGTATATACGCTGTCTACAGGAGACCCACTTCAGACCTAGGGATACATACAGCCTGAAAGTGAGGGGATGGAAAAAGATATTCCATGCAAATGGAAATCAAAAGAAAGCTGGAGTATCAATTCTCATACCAGAAAAAATAGACTTTAAAAAAAAGACTATTACAAGAGACAAGGAAGAACACTACATAATGATCAAGGGATCAATCCAAGATGAAGATATAACAATTGTAAATATTTATGCAACCAACATAGGAGCACATCAATACATAAGGCAAATACTAACAGTCATAAAAAGGGAAATCAACAGTAACACAATAATAGTAGGGGTCCTTAACACCCCACATTCACCAGTGGACAGATCATCAAAAATAAAAATAAATAAGGAAAAACAAGCTTTAAATGATACGTTAAACAGGATGGAATTAATTGATATTTATAGGACATTCCACCCAAAAACAAGAGAATAGACTTTCTTCTCAAGTGCTCATGGAACATTCGGCAGGATACATCAAATTTTGCGTCACAAATCAAGCCTTGGTAAATTTAAGAAAACTGAAATCTTATCAAGTATCTTTTCCGATCACAATGCTATAAGACTAGATATCAATTACAGGGAAAAATCTGTAAGAAATACAAACACATGGAGGCTAAACAATACACTACATAATCACCAAGAGATCACTGAATAAATCAAAGAGGATATCATAAAATACCTAGAAACAAATGACAATGAAAACACAAAGACCCAAAACCTATGGGATGCAGCAAAAGCAGTTGTAAAATGGAATTTTATAACAATACAGTCCTACCTTAAGAAACAAGAAACATCTCAAATAAACAACCTATCCTTCCACCTAAAGCAATTAGAGAAAAAAATAACAAAAAATCCCCAAAGTTAGCAGAAGGAAATAAATCATAAATATCAGATCAGAAATAAATGAAAAAAAAAAGGAAACTATAGCAAAGATCAATAAAACTAAAAGCTGGTTCTTTGAGAAGATAAAAAAAAACTGATAAAGCATTAGGCAGACTCATCAAGAAAAACAAGGGAGAGGACTCAAATCAATAGAATTAGAAATGAAAAAGTAGAAGTAACAACTGACACTGCAAAAATACAGAGGACCATGAGACATAACAACAAGCAACTCTATGCCAATAAAATGGACAACCTGGAAGAAATGGACAAATTCTTAGAAATGCACAACTTTCTGAGACTGAACCAGGAAGAAATAGAAAATATGAATAGACCAATCACAAGCACTGAAATTGAAACTGTGATTAAAATTCTTCCAATAAACAAAAGCTCAGAACCAGCTGGCTTCATAGATGAATTCTATCAAACATTTAGAGAAGAGCAAACACCTATCCTTCTCAACCTCTTCCAAAATATAGCAGAGGGAGGAACACTCCGAAACTCATTCTACGAGGTCACCATCACCCTGATACCAAAACCAGACAATGATGTCCCAAAGAAAGAAAAATATAGGCCAATATCACTGATGTACATAGATACAAAAATCCTCAACAAAATACTGGCAAACAGAATCGAACAGCACACTAAAATGATCATACACCATGATCAAGTGGGGTTTATTCCAGGAATGCAAGGATTATTCAATATATGCAAAACAATCAACATGATACACTATATTAACAAATAGAAGAATAAAAACCATATGATCATCTAAATAGATGCAGCAAAATGTTTTTGACAAAATCAAAATCCATTTATGATATAAACCCTCCAGAAAGTAGGCATAGAGGGAACTTACCTCAATATAATAAAGGCCATATATGACAAACCCACAGCCAATGCCATATTCCATGGTGAAAAATTGAAACGATTTCCACTAAGATCAGGAGCAAAGCAAGGTTGCTCACTCTCACCACTATTATTCAACATAGTTTTGGAACTTTTAGTCACAGCAATCACAGAAGAAAAATAAATAAAAATAATCCAAATCTGAGAGGAAGAAGTAAAGATATCACTGTTTGCAGATGACATGATACTATACATAGAAAATCCTAAAGATGCTACCAGAAAACTACCAGGGCTAATCAATGAATTTGGTAAAGTAGCAGGATATAAAACTAATGCACAGAAATCTCTTGCATTCCTATACATCAATGACGAAAACCCTGAAATTATAATTAAGAAAACACTCCCACTTACCATTGCAACAAAAAGAATAAAATATCTAGGAATAAACCTACCTAAGGAGACAATAGACCTGAATGCAGAAAATTATAAGACACTGATGAAAGAAATTAAAGATGATACAAACAGATGGAGTGATATACCATATGGTTGGATTGGAAGAATCAAGATTGTGAAATTGAGTATACTACCCAAAGCAATCTACAAATTCAATGCAATCCCTATCAAACAACTACTAACATTTTTCACAGAACTAGAACAAAAAATGTCCCAATTTGTATGGAAAAACAAGAGACCCCGAATAGCCAATGCAGTCTTGAGAAAGAAAAATGGAGCTGGAGAAATCATGCTCCCTGACTTCAGACTATAATACAAAGCTACAGTAATCAATACAATATGGTACTGGTACAAAAACAGAAATATACATCAATGGAGCAGGATACAAAGCACAGAGATAAACCCATGTACATATGGTCACCTTATCTTTGATAAAAGAGGCAAGAATATACAGTGGAGAAATGACAGACTCTTCAATATGTGGTGATGGGAAAACTGGACAGATACATGTAAAAGAATGAAGTGAGAATATTCCTTAACACCATACACAAAAATAAACTCAAAATGGATTAAAAACCTTAATGTAAAGCCAGACACTATTAAACTGTTAGAGGAAAACATAGACAGAACACTCCATGACATAACTCACAGCAAGATCCATTTTTGATCCACTTCCTAGGGAACTGGAAATAAAAACAAAAATATACAAATGGGACCTAATGAAAATTAAAAGCTTTTGCACAACAAAGGAAAGCATAAACAAGATGAAAAGACAACCTTCAGAATGAGAGAAAATGCTTTCAAATGAAGCAACTGACAAAGGATTAATCTCCAAAATTTACAAGTAGCTCATGCAGCTCAGTACCAAAAACACAAAAAAAACCCAATCCAAAAATGGGCAGAGGACCTAGATAGACATTTCTCCAAAGAAGATATACAGATTGCCAACAAACACTTGAAATAATGCTCAACATCATTAATCATTAGAGAAATGCAAATCAAAACTACAATGCAGTATCATCTCACACCGGTCAGAATGGCCATCATCAAAAAATCTACAATCAATAAATGCTGGCGAGGGTGTGGAGAAAAGGGTACCCTCTTGCACTGTTTGTGGGGATGTAAATTGATACAGCCACTATGTAGAACAGTATGGAGGTTCCTTAGAAAACTAAAAATAGAACTACCATATGATGCAGCAATACCACTACTGGGCATATACTCTGAGAATACCATAATTCACAAAGAGTCATGTACCACAATGCTCATTGCAACTCTATTTACAATAGCCAGGACATGGAAACAACCTACATGTCCATCAACAGATGAATGGATAAAGAAGATGTGGCACATATATACAATGGAATATTACTCAGCCATAAAAAGAAACGAAATTGAGTTATTTGTAGTGAGGTGGATGGACCTAGAGTCTGTCATACAGAGTGAAGTAAGTCAGAAATAGGAAAAGAAATACCATATGCTAACACATATATATGGAATCTAAGAAAAATAAATAAATGCTCATGAAGAACCTAGGGGCAAAACCGGAACAAAGATGCAGACAGACCTACTAGAGAATGGAATTGAGGATATAGGGAGTGGGAAGGGTAAGCTGGGACAAAGTGACAGGGTGGCATGGACATATATAGACTACCAAATGTAAAATAGATAGCTAGTGGGAATCAGCCACATAGCATAAGGAGATCAGCTCGGTGCTTTGCGACCACCTAGAGGGGTGAGATATGGAGGGTGAGAGGGAGTGAGAAACAGTAAAGAAGAAATATGGGAATATATGTATATGTATAACTGATTCACTTTGTTATAAAGCAGAAACTAATGCAGCATTGTAAAGCAATTATACCCCAATAAAGATGTTATTAATTATATATATATATATATATATATATATATATATATATATATATATACAGTTATACAATTATATATATATATATATACAGTGGAGAAGACATCCTCTCTAATAAGTGGTGGTGGGATAGCTGGACAGCTATATGTAAAAGAATAGAGAGAACTTCCTGACACCATACACAAAATAAACTCCAAATGGATTAAAGACCTAAAAGTAAGGCCAGACACTATAAAACATAGGAAAATTAGGCAGAACACTCTTTGACATAAATCGTAGCAAGATCTTTTTTGATCCACTTCCTAGAGTTATGAAAATAAAAACAAATGGGGCCTAATTAAACTTAAAAGCTTTTGCACAGCAAGTGAAACTATCAACAAAATGAAAAGAAAACCCTCAGAATGGGAGAAAATATTTGCTAATGAAGCAACCGACAAAGGATTAATCTCCAAAATATACAGGCAGCTCATGCAGCTTAATATGAAAAAACAAACAACCCAATCAAAAAATGAGCAGAAGATCTAGATAGACATTTCTGCAAAGAAGACATACAGTTTGGCAACAAACAGATGAAAGGATGCTCAACATCACTAATTATTAGAGAAATGCAAATCAAAACTGCAATGAGGTATTACCTCACACCAGTCAGAATGGCCATCATTAAAAATCTACAAACAGTAAATTCTGCAGAGGGTGAGGAGAAAAGGGAACCCTCCTACACTGTTAGTGGGAATGTAAACTGGTACCGCCACTATGGAGAACTGTCTGGAGGTTCCTTAAAATACTAAAAATAGAGCTACCATATGATCCAGCAATTCCACTCCTGGGCATGTATCTGGAGAAAACCATAGTTTGAAAAGATACATGCACCCCAGTGTTCATTGCAGCGTTATTTACAATAGTCAGGACATAGAAGCAACCTAAGTTTCCATCAACAGAGGAGTGGATAAAGAAAATGTGGTGCAATGAAATATTCATCAGCCATAAAAAGTGTGAAATAATGCAACCTGGATAGACCTAGAGATTGTCATACTGAGTAGAGTAAGTCAGACAGAGAAAGACAAATATGAAGTTGTTTATATGTGAAATCTATCAAAGGGTACAAATGAACTTATTTACAAAACAGAAATTGAGTCAGAGATGTAGAAAACAAACTTATGGTTACCAGGGGAGAAAGAGAGCGGAGGGATACATTGGGAGATTGGGATTGACATATACACACTCTTATATATGAAATAGATAACTAATAAGACCTAATGTATAGCACAGGGATCTCTACTCAATACTCTGTAATGGCCTATATGGGAAAATAATCTTAAAAAGAGTGGATATATGTATATGTATAACTGATTCACTTTGCTGTACACCTGAAACTAACACAACATTGTAAATCAACTATACTCCAATAAAAATTTAAAAAATAAAGTGCACTTGATTTACATAATATTATGCTTTTTAATAAACCATTTCTGAGGTCCATTTCAACCTTACAATTCTATGTTTCTATGCTTTGTAGCTTCTATTATACTAATTCATGAAAGGTTTATGATCTGCTGATGTAAATCAGTTGCAACTGTTGAAAACTTTAGGACTTCACCTCATTAAACAGCTTTTGACAGGCCTGAGCAATCAGGGTTGGGCCCCAGTTATTCCAGGGATAAAAAGCAGATCCTCTGCTTCAGTGAGGAGGCCAGGATGCAACCTGTCTGCTTACTTTACACCTGATGGGAAGAAGGAAGGCAAGCAACAGAATATTTGACTGATACTGGCTTAAGAGATCATGACACATTGATTGATTTACGTATATTGAAGAATCCTTGCATTCCTGGAATAAACCCAACTTGATCATGGTATATGATCCTTTTAATGTGCTGTTGGATTGTGTTTGCTAGTATTTTGTTGAGGATTTTTGTGTCTATGTTCATCAGTGATATTGGCCTGTAGTTTTCTTTCTTTGGGACATCTTTGTCTGGTTTTGGTATCAGGAAGATGGTGGCCTCGTAGAATAAGTTTCGGAGTGTTCCTCCCTCTGCTATATTTTGGAAGAGTTTGAGAAGGATAGGTATTAGCTCTTCTCTAAATGTTTGATAGAATTCACCTGTGAAGCCATCTGGCCTTAGGCTTTTGTTTGTTGGAAGATTTTTAATCACAGTTTCAATTTCAGGGCTTGTGATTAGTCTGTTCATATTTTCAATTTCTTCCTGGTTCAGTCTCAGAAGGTTGTGCATTTCTAAGAATTTGTCCATTTCTTCCAGGTTGTCCATTTTATTGGCATAGAGTTTCTTGTAGTAATCTCACATGATCTTTTGTATTTCTACAGTGTCAGGTGTTACTTCTCCTTTTTCATTTCTAATACTATTGATTTTTGTCTTCTCCCTTTTTTTCTTAAAGAGTCTGGCTAATGGTTTATCAATTTTGTTTATCTTCTCAAAGAACCAGCTTTTAGTTTTATTGATCTTTGCTATTGTTTCCTTCATTTCTTTTTCATTTATTTCTGATCTGATCTTTATGATTTCTTTCCTTCTGGTAACTTCGGGGCATTTTTGTTCTTCTTTCTCTAATTGCTTTAGGTGCAAGGTTAGGTTGTTTATTTGAGATGTTTCCTGTTTCTTAAGGTAGGATTGTATGGCTATAAACTTCCCTTTTAGAATGGCTTTAGCTGCATCCCATAGGTTTTGGGTCGTCGTGGCTCCATTGTCATTTGTTTCTAGGTATTTTTTGATTTCCTCTTTGATTTCTTCAGTGATCACTTCGTTATTAAGTAGTGTATTGTTTATCCTCCATGTGTTTCTATTTTTTTACAGATTTTTTTCCTGTAATTGTTATCTAGTCTCATAGCTTTGTGGTCAGAAAAGATACTTGATACAATTTAAATTTTCTTAAAGTTACCAAGGCTAGATTTGTGAACTAAGATATGATCAATCTTGGAGAATGTTCCATGAGCAGTTGAGAAAAATGTGTATTCTGTTGTTTTTGGATGGAATGTCCTATAAATATCAATTAAGTCCATCTTGTTTAATGTATTATTTAAAGCTTGTATTCCTTATTTATTTTCATTTTGGATGATCTGTCCACTGGTGAAAGTGGGGTGTTAACGTCCCCTACTATGATTGTGTTACTGTCGATTTCCCCTTTTATGGCTGTTAGTGTTTGCCTTATGTGTTGAGGTGCTAATATGTTGGGTGCATAAATATTTACAGTTGTCAAATCTTCTTCTTGGATCAATCCCTTGATCATTATGCAGTGTCCTTCTTTGTCTCATGTAACAGTCTTTGTTTTAAAGTCTATTTTTTTTCTTGTATGAGAATTGATACTCCAACTTTCTTTTGATTTCCATTTACATGGAATATCATTTTCCATCTGCTCACTTTCAGTCCGTATGTGTCCCTAGATCTGAAGTGGGTCTCTTGTAGACAACATATATATGGGTCTTGTTTTTGTATCCATTCAGCCATTCTATGTCTTTTGGTGGGAGCATTTTATCCATTTACATTTAAGGTAATTATTGAAATGTATGTTCCTATTCCCATTTTCTTAATTGTTTTGGGTTTGTTATTGTAGGTCCTTTCCTTCTCTTGTGTTTCTTGCCTAAATAATTTCCTTTAGCATTAATTGTAAAGGTGGTTTGGTGGTGCTGAACTCTCTCAGCTTTTGCTTGTCTGTAAAGGTTTTAATTTCGCCATCAAGTTTGAATGATATCCTTGCTGGATAGAGTAATCTTTGTTGTAGGTTTTTCTCCTTCATCATTTTAAATATGTCCTGCCACTCTCTTCTGGCTTGTAGAGTTTCTGCTGAAAGATCAGCTGTTAACCTTATGGGGATTCCATTGTGTGCTATTTGTTGTTTTTCCCTTGCTGCTTTTAATATGTTTTATTTGTATCTAATTTTTGATAGCTTGATTAATATTTGTCATGGCGTGTTTCATCTCAATAGATGCAGAGAAATCTTTGACAAAATTCAACACCCATTTATGATAAAAAAATCTGCAGAAAGTAGGCATAGAGGGAACTTTCCTCAACGTAATAAAAGCCATATATGACAAACCCACAGCCAACAGCATTCTCAATGGTGAAAAATTGAAAGCATTCCCACTAAGATCAGGAACAAGACAAGGTTGCACACTCTCGCCACTCTTATTCAACCTAGTTTTGGAAGTTTTAGCCACAGAAATCAGATAAGAAAAATAAATAAAAGGAATCCAAATCGGAAAAGAAGAAGTAAAGCTGTCACTGTTTGCAGATGACATGATACTATACATAGAGAACCCTAGAGATGCTACCAGAAAACTACTAGAGGTAAACAATGAATTTGGTAAAGTAGCAGGATAGAACATTAAAGCACAGAAATCTCTGGCATTCTTATACACTAATGATGAAAAATCTATAAATGAAATTAAGAAAACACTCCAATTTACCATTGCAACAGAAAGAATAAAATGTCTAGGAATAAACCTACCTAAGGAGACAAAAGACCTGTATGCAGAAAATTATACGACACTGATAAAAGAAATTAAAGATGATACAAATAGATGGAGAGATATACCATGTACTTGGACTGGAAGAATCAACATTTTGAAAATGATTCTACTACCCAAAGCAATCTACAGATTCAATGCAATTCCTATCAAACTATCACTGGCATTTTTCACAGAACTAGAACAAAAAATTTCACAATTTGTATGGAAACACAAAAGACCCCAAATTGCCAAAGCAATCTTGAGAACGAAAAATGGAGCTGGAGGAATCAGGGTCCCTGACTTCAGACTACACTTCAAAGCTACAACAATCAGCACACTATGGTACTGGCACAAAAACAAAAATATAGATCAATGGAACAGGAAAGAAAGCCCAGAGGTAAACCCCTGCACATATGGTCACTTTATCTTTGATAAGGGATGTAAGAATATACAGTGGAGAAAAGACAGCCTCTTCAATAAGTGGTGCTGGGAAAACTGGACAGGTACATGTAAAAGTATGAAATGAGAACACTCCCTACCACCATACACAAAAATAAACTCAAAATGGATTAAAGACCTAAATGTAAGGCCAGACACTATCAAACACTTACAGGAAAATATAGGCAGAATACTCTATGACATAAATCACTGCAAGATCCTTTTTGATCCACGTCCTAGAGAAATGGAAATAAAAACAGAAATAAACAAATGGGACCTAATGAAACTTAAAAGCTTTTGCACAGCAAAGGGATCCATAAATAAGATGAGAAGACAACCTTCAGAATGGGAGAAAATATTTGCAAATGAAGCAACTGACAAAGGATTAATCTCCAGAATTTACAAGCAGCTCATGCAGCTCAATAACAACAACAAAACAAACAATCCAATCCAAAAATGGGCAGAAGACCTAAATAGACATTTCTCCAAAGAAGATATACAGATTGTCAACAAACCCATGAAAGAATGTTCAACATCATTAATCATTAGAGAAATGCAAATCAAAACTACAATGAGATATCATCTCACAGTGGTTGAATGGCCATCATCAAAAAACCTAGAAACAATAAATGCTGGAGAGGATGTGGAGAAAAGGAAGCACTCTTGCACTGTTGGTGGCAATGTAAATTGATATAGCCACTATGGAGAACAGTATAGAGTTTCCTTAAAAAACTACAAATATAACTACCATATAACCCAGCAATCCCACTACTGGTCATATACCTTGAGAAAACCATAATTCAAAAAGAGTCATGTATCAAAATGTTCATTGTAGCTCTATTTACAATAACCAGGACATGGAAGCAACCTAAGTGTCCATCAACAGATGAATGGATAAAGAATATGTGGCACATATATACAATAGAATATTACTCAGCCATAAAAAGAAACGATAATGAGTTATTTGTAGTGAGGTGGATGGACCTAGAGTCTGTCATACAGAGTGAAGTACGTCTGAAAGAGAAAAACAAATACCGTATGCTAACATATATATATATATGGAATCTAAGAAAAGAAAACAAAAACAAACAAACAAACAAAAAAAACACGTCATGAAGAACCTAGGGGTAAGACGGGAATAAAGACCCAGACCTACTAGAAAATGGACTTGAGGATACAGGGAGGGGGAAGGGTAAGCTGTTACAAAGTGAGAGAGTGGCATGGGCATATATACACTACCAAACATAAAATAGATAGCTAGTGGGAAGTTGCCACACAGCACAGGGAGATCAGTTAAGTGGTTTCTGACCACCTAGAGGGGTGTGATATGGAGGGTGGGAGCAAGGGAGACACAGGAGGGAAGACATATAGGATCATATATATATGTATTACTGATTCACTTTGTTATATATCAGAAACTAACACACCATTGTAAAGCAATTATACTCCAATAAAGATGTTTAAAAAAAAAGAGATCATGGCAAGTGACTATCTCATTCTAAGGATATTTGTCTCTTGTGGCTGTCCTATATCCTCTCTATATTTTGGTTGTGTTTTATATTACAAGTCTGCCCTTCTCAAGAATAGGGACCATAAAACTTCTATTTGCAGACTCCCTTGCAGCTAATGTACAGGTCTGAGACTTGGCCTCTGCCAATTGGCTGTACCCATGTAATACTTGGATTCAAAAGTGGGCAATGTGAGGAGGTAGTCAGGTGTGGGCTCTCACTATGCTGGTGATCACTGTGGTGTAGGTTTCTACTTCTTCAGAGCTTATAGCATTCAGGCATGAGCAACCCTGGGGATGAGGGGCAATGATTATGACAGTGATGTTTTCACGAAAACTGTTCCCCTGACATGGTTAGACATTATTTTTATCTCTGTAGTTTCAAAGCCCAGTTCTCTGGTCCTCCTGCAGAGTCTGTGAGTCAGCTAACATCTTTTAAAAATTATTGTTTTTTACTCGAAATAGCCACAGTGGATGCTATGATTTTGCAACTTAGAACCATGAACAGTGCTGTCAAGTGACAAGGAATAGGTGATTCCAGGGTCAGAGCAGCAGCTTAAAGTATCTTTAAGGATTCAGCCTCTATCCTCCCAAGTTTTGTGTGTTTACATTTTATCTCAATATTGGTTCAATGGTTCCCAACATCACATCCTCACACTTTGTTGTTACAAATTGAAAACAAATGAATGGGCAGAAAATAAACTTTCTTTTGTTTTTCCAAAAAAAAAAAAATTAAAGAGGAAATAATTTCTAGAAGCTCTTCCATGTTTCCTTTCTTTTTTTCATTGACCAGAACTGGGTCATAAGGGCGCCACTAATTTCAAAGGGAGCATCTGACTAAAAGAAATGTGAAAGCCATTATAAGCTGAGACCAACCATGATTTAGTACCAGGGGCTGGAAAATCCAGATTCTATTATCAAGAAAAAAGGAAGGGAGTGGCTGCTGGATAGGACACTGATGCCTAACACAATTACATTCCAAGCTTCCTCTCTCCTTGATAAGAACTGGAAAAGGGAATCTGCTCCTTTAAGAGGAAGCTTTACTATCAGATTCTGGTTTCCATTTTCCCCAGGACAAATTCTAGATGCTTCAGAACCTTCTGATGTACCCATTGTCAGAGAGATTTGGGTTTGAGTCATGGCTCTGTCATTTGCCCAGTATGACCTGGGCAGGGACTTTCTCACTTCTGTTTCTTCATCTATAAAATGGAAGCAGAAATAGTGCTGCCTCATTGGTTCTTGTGAAGCTATAGTAACACAGAATTCCTTGAACATGATTAACAATAATTTAGAAGGAGGAGGAATACAAATGTGGAATATTCTGACACATAACCCTCCTAGGGAGGGTAGCTTGACAATGCATAACCTGGTGATTTTAGAACAGATAGTTTCATACAAACTACAGGGTGAGATGTTTGCCAAATATGTGTTTACAAGTGTGTTCTAAGAAAATGTTGCACAGTTATATCCTTTTTTCTTCATACAACCCCTTTTAACAGTTGAGGAGTCAGAGGCTTAAAGATGCTCATGATGGACCTGAGGGTACATTTGGTAAGCAGCAGGGACAGAATTAGTTACCAGGTCTACCTGGCCTCTTTTCATTTTACCTTGGTGCCTGGAAGCTGAGCAGTACGGTCAATGGCAGATTGCTTGATAACCACTGAGGATCAATCTGAAGAACTCAGGAACATTGCGCTGGCTGTAGAATAGTGGCTTGCAGAATAGTGATATTGATTATATGTTTAAACTCCAGAGATTGAAGTCAAGGATCAGATTACTAGAGAGAAATTATGAACAACATAAGGAAAAATTTACAGTATGAGCTAAGCAACAGTGGAATGAGTGGTGTTGGTGAGAAGTGAGTTTCCTGTCACTAGAGATAATCATACAGCACTGGCCGCCTGTAGAGATAATCTGTGCTTTGGATGGAAGCAAGGAAGTATGAACGAATGATTCTGAGGACCTTTTTAGTTCTGAGATCCAAGATTTTGTGAGAGAAAGGTGCAGGGCAACCCCAGCCTCATGAGAGGTTCTGGAATGGGTAGAATTTACCCTTTCAGTAGGATCAAAGTTCAGAGTTGATTAACTTACATGGGAATCCTGGAGTCAAACAGATTTGATTTCTCTGCCCTTTCCTTCATTTCTCTGAGCCTCTGCTGTGAGGTGAGAGTAAAGTTCTTTGGGAATCCAGGCTTTTCCCTTGGACATTAGTAAGAGAGGCTTGTTCTGAAAGGAAAGCAGGTTGACTGTTCTCACTGGCAGATCTCAGTAATGCCACCACCTGAGATGCCAAGACAAGCCAACGCACCCTATCCTTCTCCTGTCAGCACTCTTTCTTCCAATATGACACAGATTAATAATTTACTTTTCAATAGTATTTGATGAGTTTTTAAACATTTACCCTCAGGATTGTGCCTTTCTTTCTAACTCTTTTTTGTTCTCCCAACTTCCAGCCAGCTGATCAAAATTCTAGCTAAATTGAAAGACTCAAATTGGGCCATTCAAAATTAAGCAAAAAACACTGCATTTACTAAAGGTCTAGTACTTTTGATTAATCTTGAATTAATACTTCACTAATTTTCAATGCTACCTTTGAAACACAGAGCTGTGTTCTAACCTCAAATCCATTACCTTATCATTTTGAAAGGCAAGACTATCTGCCAGAGAATTTAAAAAAAATGCTGAGTGGTAGTCTCTTCTTGGAAGTTAGCCTTGTAATATCTGCATTGATAGTTAGAAGTCATGAAATATATATATTAGAAGACAACGGTTTTCTAAAAATATCTAACAAGAATCAGCTAGGAGAATTATTATAATACAGAATAAAATAATATTTTGCCATGTTGACACTAATTAATCTTTGTTATTTATACTAATGATTTTATGGTTTTATTGCTGTGCTACATTGCCGAAACTGTGGTTTTTAATTTAACTTCCACTGCTGGGTACAGAGAAGCCACTGGAGGCACCCTAATGATGAAAGAACAGCCATGGTAAGACCATGGAAAAGGATACAAAGATGATTTATGTAATTTCTTTTCCTATTTGCAGTTCATTAAATCACTGTCTTCTCACAATGACCAAGTGAAAATTAAAACACTTCAGGGAAGAGCTTGGGGTTCAGCATCATTAGAGGAAGAGAAATGGGTGCCTTGATGAACTTGACTGCAGAAATCTATAAAGCAGAACTTAATCAGCCTCTACATTGATCTTGGATGCTCAGAGGCAGGTTTAAGATAGAGCAAATCTTTTTAATGCATATTCTTTCCCTTTGAAATGCAACATGTGATACATGAGTATGATTTAGAGATTATCTCAGACTTCAGTTTCATAAAGTGAAATGGCACATAGCACTTTCCAGGTTTTCATGGAAAAATGGGATAATAATAGACACTCTTCATGAAGCTGCCTCCTTCCTTGGATTCTCTGTCCATGCTCCCCAAAAGCATGATACATACAGTGGCAATTACTTAAAAGAAAGAGAAATTGTTTGCTGTTCAGATGATCATAATAAACTTGGGCCACCAGTGTTTCACTTCCTTTTCAACTGCAGGTTCAGAGAGACCAGCAGAATATATGGATCTGGGCTGGCAAGAGGATCCTTTTCTCCCATAGTACATGATTTCCCATCCTTGTGGAGATGGACACCTGCTATATAAGGCAGGTGGCAAGGCACTAAGGCTTTGGTGTTTGACAAGCTTGGACTTGAATCCTTTCTTCTTCAGCTATTATGAGTCCTTGAGAAAGTTACTTAAATTAGTTGAGCTACAGTCAGCTCCTCAACTGCTAAAAGGGGCTGATGAAACTCATCTCTCATATGGTTACAAAGGAATTAAAGGTAGTCATTGATGAGGACTGGAGGTAATGGAAACCACCCCAGTGTGATGCAAAAACAGACTTTATTGAGGAAATTTACAAGCAGAGGGCCAGCAAGATTAGCTCCCCTTTGTTTCCTCTATGTAGAGAGCGGTCCAGGGGCCCAGCTGGCTGGACAGAGTGTGAGGTTGTGCTATGGGAGTGGAACCTACCACCCTACTACTCTATCCTTTCATAGGTAGAGTGTGAGAGTGTTCTCAAAAGAGTGGGAAAAACAATCTGATCTTGCATCCCAGTTGTCCAAGAGGGTTGTAGACAAACATTTTACCACTGGACACCAGCTCCTCAGGAGAGTTGTTTATTCCTGGAGTGATATCACCTTCAACTTGTGGGAAGTCTAAACCCCTCCCACCTGAAGACATGATAGTCAACCACCAAGGGTGACATGTGTTGGAGACAGGGGTGGGGGGAATCTTTGAGGAGAAGCTGGCAAATTTTGGACTGGAGTTGAAGCTGTGCCTTGGACTATATATTTGAGAAGAAGGCCACTTTGCCTAGATCCATGTATTTTGCAAGTCAAGATTTACTTTGGGACTCCTCCAAAGTGGAACCGTGGTCTGCTGACAATACTCTGTATTTCTTAAATATTCTATCTTTCCATGCCTGTTATTCACAATATGATCTCCGGCTTTCCTCCTGGGCCTCACTATGAGCCAGCAGAGACAGTAAGAGCAAACTAACATAAGTTAAGATGTAATTAGGTTTATAAGAAAGGCATTTTTGTTATTTTTCAATTCAACAAAATAAACATTTCACATTCTACCTTCTAGGCACCAGGGAATGTAGCAATGGGAGGGGGTTAACACCACCAATAATAACTCCAAACAGGTATTGAGTTTTACTGCCTACAGACAATACTCTAAGTACTTTATGTGTTTTATAAAAAGATATCTAAAATATAACACCTGCCTTTGAGTTAGGTGGAGAGTCAGCCACTTAACCAACAGAATGGGCAATGCTAGCGCTAAGTGCTATAAGAGTGTAACAGACAAATGCTATTGGAGCACAAAGAAGGGTATGAAGAAGGTAAGAGAAGGGACATTTGAAGTAGAAGGGTGAGAAAGCATTAGCCAGATAGGGATGGAAGGAAGAGCATGAACAAAGTCACGATGGTGGTATTGATGATGGTGGTGATTCAAAGCCAGGAAGAGGAGGGAAAAGAAGAGTATGAGTAGAATGGCAAAAACAATTAGGAAAGATTTAAGAGATATAAACTCCCAGCTGCCATAAACACATCTCTCAGTGCAGGTTTTCAACCCACATTTTCCACTCATTGACTTGGAAGGGACTGTGAGAAGCAAACATAAATAGGACTACTACAACCTTTCTTGACTTCACCAAAAAGAAAAGCATCCTTTCCATAGACTGAAAGTTGGCTCTCTACCTCTCATCTGTTATTCTTGCTGTCCAAGGTAAACAGACTGTAAAGGGAAAATGTCATTACTTCTCTTGGGATCTTTTTCACCAAGATCCTATAACTCCTTTGTAAATCCAGTGAGATGCTCTATGTAAAAGCACTTTGAAAAAAGGCACCAGCAGCCAGCATACAGGCAAAGTCAGTGCTTTCAAGAAGTCAGGGTCCTCCTTTGCAGTCAGCACTCCCGCGGTGGAGGCAGCCATGGCCAAGCAGTCTAAGAGCAGAGGTGAAGTAGCAAAAGGACAGGGCGTGTGGCACCTGGGTAACCCAGGTCCTCACAGTAGCCTGCAGGGAGCCCCCTTATTATCTTGCCCACATGCATTCCCACTAGGTAGTAAAACAGAGTGGAAAAACATACATAGGTTCACTCATTCACTTGCAGCATAACATTTGTGGAGTGCCTGTGTCGAGTTCGGTGAACCCCATGGTCAAGGATCTCTCAGTGTATGAGGAAAATGGACATGTGAAAAATAATTGTATTTTATCTGTGCCAAATGTTAATAAATTGTGGTGGAACAGAGAACTGAGATAATTGGTGGGGTGGGGTTTGTCAGAGAGGGATAAGGGTGAGAAAACTCCTCCCCAAAAGTGAACATATGTGAGTATGAAAGAGGGAGGATCTTGTCTTTTGTTTTAATTCTTCTTGGATATACTTAGTTCCTTTCACTGGAAGGTTTTACCCAGGAAGTAAAACAGTTAGCGGAGAGTAAAGGGATAATGAAGGAGGGAAGGGGAATATGAGTCTGGGAACTAGGAAATGAAGTGTTGTGTGAACATTTATATTGTCATAAGAAATGGTACATATACACTGGTTTGAGGTCAGATCTCACACACACACACACACAAATATCTTTGGCAGAAATTCAGTGAAAGGATTCAGATTAGTGCTGTGTAAGGTCCAACACTTCAGGAAAATTCTTCAAAGAAGCAGCACTGAAAGAATAGGATTAGCAGACCTTTGTACAGCTTTCCTTTGCAAACTGAATTTCTAGAAATTATGTCTCCTCTTTTGGCATTATCATGGCAATTGATAATGGAAGTAGGATTCTCCTCTACCAGTTACAGTAGGGTTGAGGAAGTGAGATCTTACATTTCTTATGGTCCACCCCACCCTTTGACAGATGCTATATAAAATTGTATTTAATTCTTATGACACCATATAATGTTGGGTATGAAAAGTTAGATCCACTTCATCAATGGAAGGAAATTGTGGCTTGAAGTTTACAAATTCTTTTTCTAAGATCATGCAGCTGATATAAGTCAGGCCTCTTTTAACCCAAAGTATATACATATACAATGCTGCCCTAAAAACAGTGAACACCAACCTTCAAAGAAATAGTGTCTTTTATGTGCGCATGATCGAATGTGAGAATGTAAGATATTTTTTATATGTCAAGTATATCTATATGAGGATTATTATCATTATTTGTCATTACTTCATTGTCATTGAAAACTGTCCATTGCTTACATCTTCTAAATATTTTTTTGAGTCTGGTTCATTGGGAGGCTAGATTGCTGGCGTTTCCAACCAGCTAATTATCTAATGCATTATAGATATGCAATATAACACCTGTGCTTCAGGTTAACATTTCTTCTCTCCTAACCAAGCACAAAAGAATCAGCATATTTTCAGACTCTGAAATCCTTAAAGTGATATTTATCACCACCGATTTTAAAATTGGAGTGCAAATGTCTTGAAGCATTTTATCTTCTCAATGTATAATTAATTACCTTGTTTAGAACTCTTATGAAGTAGGTGGTGCAAGTATTATGATCCTCATCTTACATTCATCCATTAATTCATTCATTTTATAAATATTTATTAACATATTTAAAAAATCTAAGCCCCAGAGAGGTAATTGATATACCTCCAAGTCAACAGAAGAAGCTAATGACAGGCTGGAATCAGGGATCCTGGATCTGGGTTCTGAATCTGGGGCATTTCTCACTAAACTGTCTTGTCTGAGTATTGGTTCTAGTCTAGGTCTTTTAGATATATATTCATGCTGTCTTAGCTAAGTTATTGTAGGAAAGATCCTGATGGAACTAGTACCTTCTAAATCAACTCCCATTTGCTTTCAAACCCCTAGGGAAGTACAGCTCTTGTAACTGCTCTAGGCTTCAGAAGTCCTGAGAAATACATGCAGTGGCTTGTGTACTAACTCAATTATAGGAGATGTGACTGCTTAATTGCTGTGAGGAGCTGAATACAGTTATTACTCAGAGTGAAAGAGCCTTGTTTCTTATTTTATTTGAAGGCTGACAATTATTTTCTGGAATGACTTGATGCATTATCAAAACTTCCATAGGAATTCAATGACACATTCCACGACAGAGCAAGTGCCCTCACCAGTTACATAGCAAACATCTCTATATACATATGCCATACTTCCCAACAGTAGATGATTGGAAAATACACAAGTCTCCTCAAGGGAGTCTCTCGATTAGCCCTCTAGCACCTTCTGTGACCCTGCTCCTGCCTGTCCCTTCTCCAATTCCCCTATCAAAGACGGAATCACTACTTCCCATCTACCACCATTGTGTCTTTATAGAATTCTATGAATAGTAAAGTTATTTAAATTTAATTTCTCATTTTTCCCCTATGAATTTGTGTACATACCTCCTAAAGGCAGAGATCTTGTTTTAATAACATTTGTAGGCTTGATGCCTCACACAGTATCCGATACAAAGCAGGCCCTTAAAAATGTTACAGGGAGACACAAGTGCATGAAATCAGGGATTCATAGTCCTTGGTTAATTACATATTCCTTGTTGAGTAAAAGAAGCAAGAAGCAACAGGCTTTGAATATATCCTGTGCTTTCCTATCATGTACAGACTGATGCAATTAAAAAGTTCTATCTTTTAGAAGAGGTAAGTTAATATGCAAATGACAAAAATCATTATTTTTTTCATTAGATATTAGGTAAATTGCTACTTTGGTCCAGGCATGAGCTAATGACTAGGTATAAAAAGTAATAATAGGGGTTCTGGAGGGGCTTATAGGCTCGACTATAATCACATAATTAAAATAAAATAAACCAAGAACCTAAACGTAAAGGAAGATTGAAACAGAAAGAAATTTGGAAAACTTCAAAAGACACACAAAATAGAGCTTTAGCAGAGGAATTCACATGAAAATCAATTTTGGGAATTAGCAACATGGGACCAGGCAATGAGCAATGGGTTTCTACCATTTAGATGAAGTGTTCCTCAGTGTCAGACATTGTGGTACCTTCCTTGTACAGTATAACTTATTCCTTACACTAACCCTGGAAAATAAGCACTTGGACTTCTTTTACAGATAAAAACTTGGGATCACAAAGATAAAGTAAATAAGGTATAGTGGTTAAGAAGCCATCTTTGGTGTCTGGCAGAACTGGGTTTGAATACTGGATCTAAAACTTAACTGTATGGCCTTGGAAAAGTCATGTTAAGCCTCAGGATTTTTACCTGCAATATGGGGGTCAATGATAGTACTGATCTCACTGATGAGGCAGGTAAGGTACTTATTAGCACAGTGCTCAATACAGAATATATCACCTATTGACTATTCTTTAGTTCAAGACGGTAAGCTAGCAAGGCAGGGTTACATCCAGCCTTCTTTATTCCAAAGCTGATGCTCTTTCATGCTTGCTGTGTGTCTGGATGACTTGACACACATTCATTAGATGTCTGACATGGGCCAAAAGGCCGAATTCAGCTCTTCTGATCATTTTATTAGGACATTCTGTCCAACTTGAGCTTTGAACCCAATCCCAATCTCTCATTGGGTTTAGAGTTCAAGTTGGGACAAAAATGCCCTTAAAAAATCCCTTGTGGCTATAATGATACAGAGCTTGGAAGGGAGTACAGCTCTTTCTTATGTTTTTGACTTTGGAGAGTAAGTCTAAGCCTGAGGATGAGAAGGAAGATTTTAGTTTTGAATATATTGGGTCTGAGATTCCCATGGATTATACAAGTACATAGGAAAGCACAAATGGGAAACACATCATAAAGGCATTGTCAAGAGGAACTGACTACATGAGGGAGAAGGCTAGGAGGTTTTGAGTATGGAGGCAAAACACCAGAACCACAGTCCAAAAATGTGTCCTATTACTACAGATATCTTAAATGAAAGAGATCAACATTGAAATCAAAGCAGCAGAGGTAGATCTTGTGAGAATAAGCTCACAGTTTATCAGTTGAGAAACAGAAAGCAAAACAGAGCTGAGTCCACTTCGTGAGACCCATGTGGTTGCTCAGAAGTAGAGGTGAATTAATATTCTGCAGGTCTAAGTGATAGCAGTAGAGAGAGAAGGTAATGGTTTTCACTTCCGTCAGCCATATAGTCAGGGTCCTGATTTCCTGGAAAGGACCAGATTCTTGTATGATATGGAACCCCTTTTGACCCTCATCAAGAAGGATGTGCTCTCTTGGTTCCTTCCCCTTCTTTTATTGTAGCAGCGAAAAGTCAAGGCTTCACCCTCCTACCCAAACGTTGAGTCTTCAGTCCATGTGTCACTTATATTTGCCATCATATGTGAATTTAACTGTGTGTATACAATGATAGTTGGATTTTATAGTCCCCTTTGTTGGTCTCATGGCCTCCACACATATCCACGCTATTGTATTACCTCTAACAGCATATTCTCCAATAAACCAATGTTCACAAGAATGCATCTTCTTTGCTGGTAAATATTTTATTGAGTAGTGTCCTTGGTACTATTTCTGATGCAGATCTGACTCTTCTGTAAGGAATTTCCAATGTGAATGTAAGCAGACAAACTCACTAAAAAGACTCAGTAAATAGGATAAATAGCAGGATATATGCACACGGATTCATGAGAAAGTGGATGAGGTAATTGTTCATTGCACTCTGAAGACTGGGTACTTGGCTAGTTTTCAAAATCTCCATGTAAACATGGACAGAAGTTCCCTCCAAGAGAAGTACACAACATGGGTTGATTTATTATTTTGGCTACATTGGCAGAAAACCTGTACCTCACCATCTTAAATTTAAGGAGATTTATTATCTCACAGTGCAAGACATCTATAGGTGGGGAAGGCTCCAGGCAGGGTACATCAGGGCTCTGATCCTACCTCTCTGTGGCCCTGTCTTCCTTTGTGGGTTTTGCTTCATCAGCAGTTCCAGGCATCATATCCAGGCATGCCAATGACTAGAGGAAGAGACAGTACTCTCTCCCCCTTGTGTCTCTTTTTAAGAGCAAGAGAACATTTCCCATGAGTGCCTTCCATGAGTTTCTCATCTAACTAGCCTGAACAAGGTCATGTAACTGTCTCTAAGCCAGTCACTTGTAAGGGGTATGAGATTACCATTATGGTCTTAGACTATCTGGGTTTTGTCCCCTGAGCAGTCATGTTTTCTGAGAGAGACCACCTAAACAAAATCAGTATTCCATCAATGAAGAGGAAGAGGAGGACAGATTTGAAGTGGGCAGCTATTAGAATAGGACAAAATTGACTGATTCTGGACAAGGGATTCTGGTTTTGGACAACTTGACACAATTAGAAAGAAAATCTGGAGATTTAAAGAGCTGGATGTTGTGATCAGCAGCTGCAGAAATATCAAAATATCTCATGTATCCATTAGACACGACTGGGATTGAGTACTGCAATGTCAGATAACTCTGCACTTACTCTCAGAATGCGTGGAGTGTTAGAGTTGAAATTTACTATGAGCTGTACTATGTGTAACTTTAAAAGGTTGGTAGTTATTACATTTACCTGTTGGAAACATATCCCTGTAAAAATAAGGCACCATTGGCACAAAACTTTCTCTCACATATGAACTTACACAAAGATTATATATATATATATATATATATATATATATATATATATATATATATATATATATAACTAATCACTTATTTTTCATGCATATTAAATAATCTTTGCTTTTAGTAAAAGTCACATCAATAAATCAATAAGCAATTAAAGTTTAAGCATTCAGTCTGAGAAGAATAGCAGTGCATGGAACTAACTTCACTCCCTATCTTCAGCTGGCTTTCAGTTTTTACAAATAAGCCTATGAAAGAGAAGCAAAAATTTGTTGCTTTTGCAGAAAAATTATTAGAGTGGAGGCCGCAAATGGGTTATTTCCAGAAGTGGAGCAAGGCTTATACACAGCCTTGTTAAGTTACCTGCGAATGATTAGTACTGTGACTACATTAATTGCTGAAAATCCATTGTGTATGAACTAAAGCTGGGATTGATGGAGATACTAAAGTGTGCAGCCAAATTCATCCAGAGTTAAGCTAGAGTGAAGGTATAAAAACAGCTACAAGATAAATTAACCATGAGACATCTGCAACAGCCGAGGCAGTCTGTTTCTTGAAGCCAGCAAGGGAACTCCAAGCACCTAGCACATTCCAAGTGGGTAGGTGGAGACTGGAGTGGATTGCTGTGGGAAGGAGCCACTCTCTTGAGAGGTGGCAACTTACGATGGCTGGGCCCCTAACATTTGGCTCAGAAATCTTCTCAAATTGGCAGCACTCTAAACACATAGCCTTTGAATTAACCATTGCACCTAAATGTAAGGCCAGACACCACCAAACTCTTAGAGGAAAACATAGACAGAACACTCTATGACATAAATCACAGCAAGATCCTTTTTGACACACCTCCTAGAGAAATGGGAATAAAAAAAAATAAACAAGTGGAACCTAATGAAACTTCAAAGGTTTTGCACAGCAAGGGAAACCATAAAGAACACCAAAAGACAACCCTCAGAATGGGAGAAAATATTTGCAAATGAAGCAACTGACAAACAATGAATCTCCAAAATTTACAAACAACTCATGCAGCTCAATATTAAAAAAGCAAACAAGCTAATCCAAAAATGGGCAGAAGACCTAAATAGACATTTCTACAAAGATATACAGATTGACAACAGACACATGAAAAAATGCTCAACATCATTAATCATTAGAGAAATGCAACTCAAACTACAATGAGATATCATCTCAAACCAGTCAGAATGGCCATCATCAAAAAATCTACAAACAGTAAATGCTGGAGAGGGTGTGGAGAACAGGGAACCCTCTTGCACTGTTGGTGGAATGTAAACTGATAGAGCCACTATGGAGAACAGTATGGACGTTCCCTAAAAAATTAAAAATAGAACTACCATATGACCCAGCAATCCCACTACTGGGCATATACCCTGAGAAAACCATAATTCAAAAAGAGTCATGTACCAAAATGTTCATTGCAGCTCTATTTACAATAGCCAGGACATGAAAGTAACCTAAGTGTCCAGCAACAGATGAAAGGATAAAGAAGATGTGGCACATATATACAATGGAATATTACTCAGCCATAAAAAGGAAAGAAACTGAGGTATTTGTAGTGAGGTGGATGGACCTAGAGACTGTCATACGGAGTGAAGTACGTCAGAAAGATAAAAACAAATACTGTATGCTAACACATATATATGGAATCTAAAAAACAAACAAACAAACAAAAATGGTCATGAAGAATCTAGGGGCAAGAAGGGATTAAAGATGCAGACCTACTAGAGAATGGACTTGAGGATATGGGGAGGGGGAAGGGTAAGCTGTGACAAAGTGAGAGAGTGGCATGGACATATATACACTATCAAACGTAAAATAGATAGCTAGTGGGAAGCAGCCGCATAGCACAGGGAGATCAGCTCAGTGCTTTGTGACCACCTAGAGGGGTGGGATAGGGAGGGTGGAAGGGAAGGAGATGCAAGAGGGAAGAGATATAGGGACATATGTTTATGTATAACTGATTCACTTTGTTATAAAGCAGAAAGTAACACACCATTGTAAAGCAATTATACTCCAATAAAGATGTTAAAAAAGATACATTATGTTGAAAAAGAAAGCTGCATAGCAGTGTGTGCAGTATGGTATACTTTGTGTGTGGGGAAAAAAGAATACAATTTTGTGTGTTTGTATGTGTGTGTGTGTATATATATGCATAGACTATTTCTGGCAGAATATTCAAGAAACTGGATGGTTGCCTTTAGGAGGGGAAACTAGGTAGATGAGAGACTTGTTTGTTCACTAAATACCCTTTTATACCTCTTGAATTTGTACAATGTATATGTATTATATCTGGAAAAATAAATTTTTGAAAGATTAAAATTTTCAAAAAAAAGTAAACCATTGTATCTGTAAGACAAGACACACTTTTATTTATTTTGTCACTTTAATTGCTTTGAACATTGGTTCAAGACTTTGTCTGGAAGGAACTTTCAAAAAACAAATTCCAGACCTCTGCTACAGGGAAGGTTAAACTAGAATCATCTGATGCTTGTTGATTTTTTCTTCCACATGAAGACTCTCTTAGAGCCAAGGCATCATAACATCTTCTGGTTATCTGAAATGATGTAGGCCCATCTTCAGTAAAGAAATTCCTGATGCAATTCAGTCCTACTAACAGTCTCCGGTTATATACACTATCCTTTTCCTACAACAATATACCAAAGTAATTCTATCTAATGCTATTTATTTTTTACAGTATTGCTTTAAATAAGACTGAAAGATCTTAATGATATATTTAGTGGGATAAGGGGTAGACCTGTAGAAAGGAGAAAAAAATGTCAGAGAGTCCTTGTTATCTGGGTTTTCATGATTGGAGCCTCTACTTACAGGGTTTTAGAGAGAAGTATAGTCACAATTGCATGAACATATCCATTACTGAATTGACCACTTATAAAAATCAGTCGCCATTCAAAATCAGTATCCACTTAAGAGTAGAGCCTTAGTCAATGTCAACATAAGTCTCTCATTGACTCATATACAGTCTTATAAATATGCTGTGTAAATTGATTTTAAAGTAAATTAAAATTTTCCCCCCAAGTGGAAGATTTCATAAAGTTAAAAAAAGTGCTATTTACAATAGCCAGGACAGGGAAGCAACCTAAATGTCCATCGTCAGATGAATGGATAAAGAAAATGTGGCACATATATACAATGGACTATTAGCCATAAAATGGAACAAAATTGAGTTATTTGTAATGAGGTGGATGGACCTAGAGTCTGCTATACAGAACGAAGTGAGTCAGAAAGAGAAAAACAAATACCGTATGCTAACGCACATATATGGAATCTAAAAAAAAAAAAAAAAGGGTACTGATGAACCTAGTGTTAGGGCAGGAATAAAGACACAGATGTAGAGAATGGACTTGAGGACATGGGGGAAAGGGGGAGAAAAAGTGAGAGAGTAGCATTGTCATATATACACTACCAAATTTAAAATGGATGGGTAGTGGGAAGCTGCTGTATAACACATGGAGATCAGCTTGATGCTTTGTGATGACCTAGAAGGGCGGGATAGGGAGAGTGGGAGGGAGGCTCAAGAGGGAGGGGATATGGATATATATATATATACATACACATACATACATATAGCTGATTCACTTTGTTATACAGCAGAAACTAACACAATATTGTAAAGCAATTATACTCCAATAAAAATATACATATGGTGTTGAAGAATGGCTGGAAACACATGCAGAATTATTGACGAATGATGATGTGGCAGAAACATAAGTAAGCATTATTTGAAGAAGAAATCCTCAAGTACAATGACAGCCTAGGCATATAGAAGAGAATACCATGAGTAACAAAATAATTAGAAAATAATGATAAAAATCCTTGAATTTTGCAGAAATAGCTCTTTTTATGATTATGCTGGGAAAGTCAATCTTAAAGTGAAGGATATGTTGTGAAATCATATGATTTTGTTGGAAACATTAAACCAAGGGGGAAACAAAACAAGACCATTATTTGTTTTAAGAATTAGTACAACTATATTTATAAACTCTTTTTTTTCAAGTTTAAGTATAATACATTTATTTTAGTAATTTTTCAATATAAAATCCAAAATATCTTTTTATTCATTTTTTAAAAGAAAATTTGATCCCTTTGAATGACCTTTTTCATTCACTTTGAGAATTCACTTTGAATGACCTTTTTGAGAATTCACTTTGAATGACCTTTTTTCAGGTATGAATTACTGTTAAATAAGATGGTAAATATTCTGTTTTTACTGGGCCACATTACTGCACATGACACAAGAAAAGCCCAGCATAAAGGACATATAGTATAGAAGCATGACTTTGTCCCTGTGCTAGTTTTAAAATATGTCCACTATTTTGGGGATACCTCTTTCTTTTTAAAAGGCAGAGTCTAATTTCTCTGTTTTTGAGAGTGAGCTGTTTACTGACTTGCTTCTAACAAATAGAATAAAACAGAAGTGATGGTGGGTGTACTGGGTTTAATATGTACCCCTCCTCACAAAAGAAATTTCATGTCCACCCAGAACCTCAGAATGTGACCTTATTTGAACATAGAGTCTTTGCAGATATAATCAGTTAAGATGAGGTCATAGTGGATTAGAATAGGCCCTCATCGAATGTCTAGTGTCTTTATAAGAAAACAGACATACAGAGGGAAGATAGCCATGTTAAGATGGAGGCAGACACTGGAATGGTGCATCTGTAAGCCAAGAAATGCCAAGGGTTGCCGGCAGCTAACAGACGCTAAGAAAGAAGAGGCAAGGGAGGATTCCTTCCTAGATCCTTCAGATATAGCATGACCCTGCTGACACCTTGATTTTGGAATTCTCACCTTCAGAAGTGTGAGAAAATAAGTTTCTATAGCTTCTTTTTTTTTTAAGTTTGATATTATTTATTTATTTATTTACTTATTTTTAAACATCTTTATTGTAGTATAATTGCTTTACAATGCTGTGTTAATTTCTGTTGAATAACAAAGTGAATCAGTATATGTATACATATATCCCCACATCCCCTCCCTCTTGTGTCTCCCTCCCACCCTCCCTATCCCACGCTATCCCACGCTTCTAAGTGGTCACAAAGCAACGAGCTGATTTCCCTGTGCTATGCAGCTGCTTCCCACTAGCTAGCTATTTTACATTGGTAGTGTATATATGTCAATGTTACCCTCTCACGTTGTCCCAGCAGCCACCCAGTTTGTGGCACTTTTCTATGGCAGGTCTAGCATAGGATGGCTTTGGTGAGTGCATCATATGAGGCAGCGAAACTTTCTCTTTGTTCACTCTCTCTCTTGGATATCTTACTCCAGGGAAATTTAGCTGCCATGTCATGAAGATACTCAAGCAACCTAGAGAGGACCCCCTGTGGTATGGAGCCGAGGTCCCCTGCAAATGGTCATATAAGTGAGTCATCTTAAAAGTGGGCCTTACTGCCCCAGGCAATCCTTCACATGACTGCAGCCTCTGCCAAAATCCTGAATGCCCCTCCCTGAGAAAGCCTCAGCCAGAACCCCAGTTAAGCAAATTCCAAATTTCTGACCCACAGAAACTGTGTGATAATAAGTACTCATTGTTTCAAGCCACTGAGACTTGGCGTAATATTTTATGTAGCAACAAACAACTAATACCTTTGTTCCCTCAGATCTAATTTTCCCACATCCAAAGTTCCTGAAGGTGCAACTACAATCACAATGATTTAGAATTGAACAGAGATTTCTTCTCCCAAGGCTATTATAATTTTCCATAACTTCATTTCCACTACTTATTCACCTCCTATTTCTGATTGATTAGAAAGTGGGCTTCTTTCTACCATAGGACTCCCTCATAAAACTCTATTATCTCTGAGATGTAAAGATTCTAAATATGGGGACCTTCAAGATGGCAGAGGAGTAAGACATAAAGATCACCTTCCTCCCCACAAATACATCAAAGATACATCTACATGTGGAACAACTCCTACAGAACATCTACTGAACACTGACAGAAGACCTCAGACTTCCCAAAAGACAAGAAAATCCCTACGTACCTGGGTAGGGCAAAAGAAAAAAGAACAAACAGAGACAAAAGGATAGGGATGGGACCTGCACCAGGGGGTGGGAGCAGTGAAGGAGGAAATTTTCCGTACACTAGGAAGCCTCTTCACTGGCAGAGACAGGGCGTGGGCAGGGGGAAGCTACTGAGCCACAGAGGAGAGCACAGCAACAGGGGTGCAGAGAGCAAAGCAGAGAGATTCCTACAGAGAGGATCAGTGCCAACCAGCCCTCACCAGCGTGAAAGGCCTGTCTGCCCACCCTTCAGGGTGGGTGGGGGCTGAGAGCCAAGGCTCAAGTTTTGGAGGTGTGATCCCAGGGAGAGGACTGGGGTTGGTTGCGTGAATGCAGCCTGAAGGGGGCTAGTGCACCACAGCTATCCAGGAGGGAGTCCAGGACAATTTCTGGACCTGCCTGAGAGGCAAGAAGGGGTGAGTGAGGAGAGGGGATTCCTTCCCTGTCTGCACACAGAAGGCAGATCACCACCTAAACGAGCTCCAGAGATAAGCATGAGCCGTGGTTATCAGCTCAGACTCCAGAGATGGGCATGAAACGCTAAGAATCCTGTGTGCAAGCACAGGTCACTATCCACACCCACCCGCCCTGGGAGACTGTGCAGCCCACCACTGCCAGAGTCCTGTGATACAGGGACAACTTCCACGGGAGAACACATGGAATGCCTCAGGCTGTTGTAACGTCACACTGGTTTCTGCTGTGGCAGGCATGCCCTGCATTCCAATTATAACTACAGTACCCTTCCCTCCACCTTGCATGAGTGAGCTAGAGCCTCCTAATCAACCTAAACAGAAGACCCATACATAGGCTGTCTACAAGAGACCGATTTCAGACCTAGGGACACATACAGACTGAAAGTGAGGGGATGGAAAATATATTCCATACAAATGAAAATCAGAAGAAAGCTGGAGTAACAATTCTCAGATCAGAAGAAATAGGCTTTAAAATAAAGACTATTAAAAGAGACAGAAGGACACTACATAATGATCAAGGGATCAATCCAAGAAGATGATATAATAATTCTAAATATTTATGCACCCAAAATAGAAGCACCTCAATACATAAGGCAAATGCTAACAGCCATAAAAGGGGAAATTGACAGTAACACAAAAATAGTAAGGAACTTTAACACCCCACTTTCACCAATGGACAGATCATCCAAAATGAAAGTAAATAAGGAAACAAAAGCTTTAAGTGATACATTAGACAAGATAGACTTAGTTGATATTATAGGACATTCCATCCAAAAACAACAGAATACACTTTCTTCTCAAGTGTTCATGGAACATTCTCCAGAATAGATCATATTTTGTGTCACAAGTCAAGCCTTGGTAAATTTAAGAAAAATGAAATCATATCAATTATCTTTTCCAACCACAATGCTATGAGATTAGATATCAATTACAGGAAAAAAAAACAGTAAAAAATACAAACACATGGAGGATAAACAATACACTACTAAATAACCAAAAGATCACTGAAGAAACCAAAGAGGATATCAAAAAATATCAAGAAACAAATGACAATGAAAACACGATGACCCAAAACTGATGGGATGTAGCAAAAGCAGTTTGAAGAGGGAAGTTTATAACAATACAATTCTACCTGAAGAAACAAGAAAACTCTCAAATAAACAACCTAAACTTACACCTAAAACAATGAGAGAAAGAAGAACCAAAACAAACAAACAAACAAAAAACAAACAAACAAACAAAAAAACACCCTAACGTTATCAGAAGGAAATAAATCATAAAGATCAGATCAGAAATAAATGAAAAAGAAATGACAGAAATGATAGCAAAGAACAATAAAACTAAAAGCTGTTTCTTTGAGAAGATAAACAAAATTGATAAATCATTAGCCAGATTAATCAAGAAGAAAAGGGAGAAGACTCAAATCAACAGGATTAGAAATGAAAAAGGAGAAGTAACAATTGAAACAGCAGAAATACAAAGGCTCATGAGAGATTACTACAAGCAACTATATGCCAATAAAATGGACAACCTGAAAGAAATGGACAAATTCTCAGAAAAGGACAACCTTCTGTCACTGAACCAGGAAGATATAGAAAATAAAAATAGACCAATCACAAGCACTGAAACTGAAACTGTGATTAAAAATCTTCCAGAAAACAAAAGCTCAGCACCAGATGCCTGCACAGGCAAATTCTATCAAACATTTAGAGAAGAGATAACACCTATGTTTCTCAAACTCTTCCAAGATATAGCAGAGGGAGGAACACTCCCAAACTCATTCTGCGAGGCCACCATCACCCTGATACCAAAACCATACAAAGATGTGGCAAAGAAGGAAAACTACAGGCCAATATCATGGAGTAACATAGAAGCAAAAATTCTCAACAAAATACTAGCAGATAGAATCCAACAGCACATTAAAAGGATCATACACCATGATCAAGTGGAGTTTATCCGAGGAATGCAAGGATTCTTCAATATATGCAAATCAACGAATGTTATATACGCAAATCAACCAATGTGATACACCACATTAACCAATTGAGGGAGAAAAATCATATGATCATCTCAATAGATGCAGAAAAGGTTTTGACAGGGCTTCCCTGATGGCGCAGTTGTTGAGAGTCCGCCTGCCGATGCAGTGGACACGGGTTCGTGCCCTGGTCTGGGAAGATCCCACATGCTGCAGAGCGGCTGGGCCCGTGAGCCATGGCTGCTCAGCCTGCACGTCCGGAGCCTGTGCTCCGCAACGGGAGAGGCCACAACAGTGAGAGGCCCGTGTACAGGAAAAAAAAAAAAGTTTTTGACAAAATTCAACACCCATTTATGAGAAAAACTCTCCAGAAAGTAGGCATAGAGGAAACTTATCTCAACATAATAAAGGCCATATATGACAAACCCACAGCCAACATCATTCTCAATGGTGAAAAACTAAAACCGTTTCCTCTAAGATCAGGAAAAAGACAAGGTTGCCCACTCTCTCCACTATTATTCAACATAGTTTTGGAAGTTTTAGCCAGGGCAATCAGAGAAGAAAAAGAAATAAAAGGAATCCAAATCGGAAAAGAAGTAAAATCATTACTGTTTACAGATGACATGATACTATACATAGACAATCCTAAAGATGTTACCAGAAAACTACTAGATCTAATCAATGAATTTGGTAAAGTATCAGGATACAAAATTCATGCACAAAAATCTCTTGCATTCCTATATACTAATGATAAAAAATCTGAAAGAGAAATTAAGGAAACACTCCCATTTACCACTGCCACAAAAAGAATAAAATAACTAGGGATAAAACTACCTAACGAGACAAAAGACCTGTTTGCAGAACACTATCGGACACTGTTGAAAGAAATTAAAGATGATACAAACAGATGGAGTGATATACGATATTCTTGGAGTGGAAGAATCAACATTGTGAAAATGATTATACTACCCCAAATATCTACAGATTCAATCCAAACCCTATCAAACTGTCAATGGCATTTTTCACAGAGCTAGAACAAAAAATTTCACCATTTGTTTGGAAACACAAAAGACCCCAAAGAGCCAAAGCAATCTTTAGAAAGAAAAATGGAGCTGGAAGAGTCAAGCTCCCTGACTTCAGACTATACTAAAAAATTAGAGTAATGAAGACAGTATGGTACTGGCACAAAAACAGAAATATAGCTCCATGGAACAGGCTAGAAAGCTCAGAGATAAACTCATGCACATATGGTCACCTTACCTTTGATAAGGGAGGCAAGAATATACAATGGAGAAAAGACAGCCTCTTCAATAAGTGGAGCTGGGATAACTGGACAGCTACGTGTGAAAGAATGAAATTAGAACACTTCCTAACACCATACAAAAAAATAAACTCAAAATGGATTAAAAACCTAAATATAAGTCCAGACACTGTAAAACTCTTAGAGGAAAACATAGGCAGAGCACTCCATGGCATAAATCACAGAAAGATCCTTTTTGACACACCTCCTAGAGAAATGGAAATAAAGACAAAAATAAACAAATGGGACCTAATGAGCGTTAAAAGCTTTTGCACAGCAAAGGAAACCGTAAACAAGTAGAAAACACAAGCCTCAGTATGGGAGAAAGTATTTGCAAACAAAGCAACTGACAAATGATTAATCTCCAAAATATGCAAGCAGCATGCAGCTCAATATCAAAAACCAATCAACCCAATCCAAAAATAGGCAGAAGACCTAAATAGACATTTATCCAAAAAATATATATAGATTGCCCACAAACTCATGAAAGGATGCTGAACATCACTAATCATTAGAGAAATGTAAGTCAAAACTACAATGAGATATCACCTCACACCAGTCAGAATGGCCATCATCAAAAAATCTACAAACAATTAATTCTGGAGAGGGTGTGGAGAAAAGGGAACCTTCTGACACTGTGGGTGGGCATGTAAATTGATACAGCCACTATGGAGAACAGTATGGAGGTTCTTTAAAAAACTAAAAATAGAACTACCATATGACCCAGCAATCTCACTACTGGGCATATACCCTGAGAAAACCATAATTCAAAAAGAGTCATGTACCACAATGTTCATTTCAGCACTATTTACAATAGACAGGACATGGAAGCAACCTAAGTGTTCATCAACAGATGAATGGATAAAGAAGATGTGGCACATATATACGATGGAATATTACTCAGCCATAAAAAGGAATAAAACTGAGGTATTTTTAGTGAGGTGGATGGACCTAGAGTCTGTGAAGTAAGTCAGAAAGAGGAAAAACAAATACTGTATGCTAACGCATATATATGGAATCTAAAAAAAAAAAAAAGTTTTCTGTTGAACCCAGGGGCAGGACAGGAATAAAGATGCAGACAGAGAATGGACTTGAGCACATGGGGAAGGGGAAGGGGAAGTGTAAGCTGGTATGAAGTGAGAGAGTGGCATGGACATAAATACACTACCAAATATAAAATAGCTAATGGGAAGCAGCTGCATAGCACAGGGAGTTCAGATCGATGCTTTGTTACCACCTAGAGGGGTGGGATAAGGAGTGTGGGAGGGAGACACAAGAGGGAGTGGATGTGGGGATATATGTGTACATATACCTGATTAACTTTGTCATACAGCAGAAACTAGCACAACATTGTAAAGCAATCATACTCCAATAAAGATGTTTAAAAAAAGATTGTAAATAAAGAGTGGCTGCCACTTTCATAAGTGAGATTTATTAGTTTTATTACCTCAGATACTTCAAAGATCATCTGAAGCGTCTCATAGTTCTCTTGTAAAATGCCCGTAAATGTAGATTCCAACAGTGGCAGTCTCTTCAGTAAGTTTTAGAGGATGTTCAAGGGATGTATGTATGTGGTCTCTGGTCTCCTGGATTCCTTAGAAAGCTCAAGAAAGGCAACTCTGCTGCTCCAGCAGCTTTACCAGTGAATATACAAAGGAGGGAGAACATCCCCGAGAACGGAGCAAACAACTCCCACAAGGATGGGACATAGAGAGTCGGGCATTGGCCGTTGCCTAATACACCGGATTCATCCAGTCCCTGCTGTGTACCAGGGACAGGATCTCAGGTCCCAGGCAGACAAGGAAAAATAAGATAATGACCCACCATTTTCCATCAGGGAGATGATCCCTTAAAAAGATCATCTCATGCAGTATGGTGAGGACAATAATGGAAATATATACACAGGTCAGTAGGAAATAAGAAGAGATGAAATGAGTTTACCAAATGTTTTTTTAACCCAGAATATATTTGCCTGCAGGTTTGTTCACCATTGGAAGTTGAATGGGAACCACCTTCAAGGTGATAACTGCACCCATCTGATGTTGAAGGAGGAGGAAGAGGAAGAACAGGAGAGAAGAAACAAATCTACTTACACTGAAGGCTGAGTACAATAGGCTCGTGCCCCTGGGATGAATTAACGCACTCTGACGATCATCTATGTGTGGAAATCCTGTGCTGGGGCTGCCTGTGGTCAGAAATGCTAGTGAATCTTGTATATCAAGTATTGCACAGTGTTCTAAGTGCTTTGGAAGTATTAGCTCATTAAATCCTCCTAATAACTTGAAGAGGTAGGTACTATTACTATTCCCACTTTACAAATAAAGAAACTGAGATACAGTAAGGGGCATAGTTGGATTCAAACCTGGGCAATCTGTCTCCAGACAAAGCCCCTCCATATTAATCTCTCTTTACTACAACAAATTTGACATCTTGATAAAATATGTCACAAGGCAGAATTTTAGGACTTTCAAGCAAATCATACAGGTCTAGCACTGATGAGCTTGCTATTACAAGAAAAGTCTGGCTTGTGTCTGTGCTACATAGATATGTATAAAAAAGAGTAACGGGGAGGCAGACTTAGCTGTTTTGTGTTTTTGTGACCATTCCCTAAAATAATTAGGAAGCCAATGCTGACTCAGATCAATGCATCATTGTGTATATCTTAAGTCTAAATAAATGTTAATGTAATACTTTGGAATATAATTAATTAGATGTGATCATAATTGCCTGGTGGGGTAGCCAGATCAATTGGATGCGCGATAGTATGGACAGTTTAGTGTTATATAATGAACTCAGGACCATTCCATGAGACTTTGGTGCCAGCTAGGGAATCTCTGCAGCTCATCATAGATTTACTTTATATTGAAGCTGCTAAGGAAAAGAGATTCTGAATCTCAAATCAGCTGTACTGCATCATTCCTTCCCTCCTTAATCCGTGGCTCCAAATAATTTTGTAAGTAGATAAAATTCTTAACCCATCCAAGAATAATATAATCAGAAGACTAATACTACAGTCTCTTCTCTCCCGGGGAAATCTCTTCCCTCCGGGGGAATCCCTTCAGAGCACAGATGAAGCAGTCTCCTTCCTAAGCATCTTCTACCTTTCTGTTAGATCAAAGTTTATCTCATTGCAGGAATGGCATCAGCTTTCAAAAAGCTGAGGCTAGTGAATGGAATTCTGGACTTTTAGAGGTACACAAAATGCCAAAATCCTTTCACATCTGGTATTTCAGTGCACCCTTGCATAGTCTACCCAAACTTTTTCAATGTCATGGTCACTTGAAATATGATAATAATGTATTTTTATCCCATTCCAAGAGGCACTGTTTTTTTTTTTTAGCATTATAAAATCTCTGAGGTTTGTATCTTCCAATTGTTAGCACCTTCCAATTCCTGTCATCTTGGGGGCAAAAATGACATGGTACGTAAAATCATGTTGCTTCTTATAATGACTGAAATCTTGGGATTCAATGGAATATGGTATTTGTAAATCATGCTAAGGTAAACACATGAAACTACTTCTGGCTGGAGGCAGCCAGTCTAAGGGCTCCTGTAGCCCCAGGTTCTGGTTATCACCACTTGCAGGCTAAGAAATGCAGTATCTCAGTCATATCTGATTCATTTGTGAGACTCTTTGAAGAGAGTATTGACTCCTCAAATCTCAGTCATCCTTCCTGTAAAAGAGATCATAACAGTACCTTCCTGATAAGAGGATTTTGTGGGCCTTCTGTGAGTTTATGCGCCTAAAATACTATTCCTATAATATGTTATCAAAGAATCTTTATTACTGCTTGTCGGTTTTATAGGGCCAGGGCTAGGGGGAGGCAAGTGAGGCATTTACTTTGGATGCAAAACTTAAGGGAAGCCAAAATCTCAGTGATCAAGATAACTAATACTTTCAATATTAAAAAAAAAAATCAAAACTAATGAAAAAAATCCAGGATGAAAAATAAAAACAAAATTTTAAGCAAAAGTAGGATCTGGGTCTTCACCTGGATGACACACCTCATTGTCTTACCCTAATCTCTGCTCTGTTGGATCCTATTATTTAAAATATTGCATGAAACTATTATATATCTTGATTTACAAGCTCTTTGGTGTCCCCTTAAATTTTACACCTGAGGCTAGTGCCTCACTTTCTTTACTCTAGTCCCAACTTTGGTTACATTTCTGATGTTAGACTGATTGTTTCTAATTGTGCCTAAATTGGTTTGATGTCAATTCTCTTTTCACTCACACCCTCATTCAGCAAGCCCCCAGTCTCTACCAGGTGCTGTGCCAGGCACTAGGGATACACAGTGATGAGAAACAGCACCAGCCTGTGGACACTGTTACACAGATATGTACCATGTATTCTTCAGGGGTGTTGTAAATGCATCCATTCATTAATTCATCCCACAATGTTCAGTGAGCACCTTCTCTGTATGTGCAAGGCACACAATATGTACCAGGTACAACAGGGAACTCAGGAAATGAATAATCAGTTCTATGTGGATCAGAATTTCCTTGTAAAAACACTCATTAACAGTGACCTATCAGGAGGATGTAGAGAGAAACCCTTTTGGAATTCAAAATTTGCTGTGGCTACTTCAAATGCAGCAACTAGTATAGTGCCTACCACGTAAGACACACACAATAAATAAATATTTGTAAAATGACTGTTCAAACTAATGAATTCCCATAAGTAGATGGAGATGAAAAGTTACACTCTGCCCACCTGGAATCCCTTCGTTTACCTTGGATGCTGGTGGGCTTTGTGCAATGGAGAGAATCAGACTTTGCAATTAACAGACCTGAATTTGAAACTTGGCTCCCCCACTTATTAGCTGTGTGACCTAGGTCAATTTACTTAATCTTTCTGAAACTATTTCCTCTAATAAAGTTTATACCACCAAACTTGCAAGTCTTTAGGGAGATTATGGATCTGCAAAGTGTTTTGAGTCTGGCTCATAGGAGATAACTCATTAGATGTGCACTTCTTTCCTTTCCACTTTGTTTCAGAATTTGATGAAAGTGCAGGTCAGAAAGTCTGAATCAACCTCAGGCAAAGAAAACCATCTGGGAAAGGGGTAGTGAGATTTCATGGCAGCTATAATGCCAAGGGCTCTGACCACACAAGGAATGGAACCAGTCTGTCTCTTTGCATCAATACCCGACAAACAAGTTGGATATAGGAAGTGAATAATTCAAGTTCATTTCTACAAGACATTCACAAATGGTTGACTTCTCCAGGAAAGATGCCAAACTGCAGTCTTTAGCAATAGCTTCCTGATGGAATGTGGGCCTAAAGAAATGCTTCAAGGACAGGAGAAACACATGTGCTATAAGCAGGGAAGTCCTGAGTGCTAGGACAAAGATGCAAATTGGGGCTGTGTCATGAAAACAAAACCTAAACCATAAAATGTCACTCCACATGCAATTTAAGAGACATCTATGAGAAATAAACTTTTGAAAACTGCTCACAGATATTGGTGTATTGATAAAACATTTCTATGAAAATACACAGTATGTCATATGCATAAATCTGTCCTGAGTTTTATGGTTCCATATACAAAGTCATAATGTATATAAAGTAGAGGAACATGGAGAACCGGTTCATTGCTTTAACTCATGCTGGTCAAGTGGACTTGGAATAATCTATCAACCTTGTGCAGGACCAAACAAGTACAATCACCATCTCAGAAGGATCCACGTGAGTGGCAAAGACAAAGGCAGGTCTGGTCATACTCATTTTATAGTGTGGCAGGTGGATGGGGAACAGACTAAGATTTCTTGACTGCCTGCAATGAGCCAGGTCACTGCAAAGGTCATTACATTCATTATCTCACTTCAGATTCTCCATAGCTCTATGAGTCAGATGCTACTGTCCTCACTTCACAGATGAGAGAACTGACACTGAGAGAGGTTGAGTTACATAAGGAAGAACACATAGGCAGCAGATATTGCACTGGAATAGAAGCCTCATGAAAGCAAGGGTCTTGGACATCACCGTACTCTCAGCTCTTAAAATGGTTCCTGACACATAGTAAGTGATGAATAAGTATTTGTTGAGCAAGTGAGTAAAGATGGCAAACCCAGGTTCAGCTGACTCTATGTCTGGTGTTCTTCCCAGAGGGTCATGGTGGTGCTGAGAGGAATGAAGCAGCTCATCTGCACAGAAAAGGGGATTCATGGGGGACAAGGAGAGGTGCCCCCTCTGAGAGGACAGCTGCTTCTTCTCCCCAGTGCGTGCCAGACCATTTCTCCAGACTAGCCTGTACTGAATGCCCCTTCCTTGTGCTCTGAAAGTAGTTCATGAGGAGCAAAGTGGAGGCAGCATGGAATTTAGAAAGAGCACGGTGCTCAGAGGCAGCAGACCCAGTTCCAAGCATTGCTACTTACTAGAGTTATGACCATGGACATGTCACTTAGGCCCTCCAAACCTCAATCTTCTTGTCTCTTAAAAGAGTATAATAATACCCATCTTATTATCTTTATACAGCTTCATAGGCTACATATTGCACAACTCCGCACTCTGTAAACTGCCATGTGAATGGTATCCTCTGGAGCTGTACTACAGAGCAGCCCTGCTCCTGGATGGAGGAGGAAGTTGTGAACAGGAGAAAGAAGCCACAAATGGAGCCACACAAACCTGAATCCAGATCAGCACTGCCACTCTCAAGCCATGCAGGCTTGCCTAATTTTCCTCACCTGTAAATATGTATGAGTATGAGTATGTATCTCATAGGACTGTTCTGAGAAAGAAATAAATGAATACATGTAAAGCACTTAGAAGGCATGTAGTTACTGCTTGAGAGATAGTTAATTATTATTTTTTATTATGTTATTTTACCATTTTTTATTCTGTATTAGGCCTATTTTAAGGTCTGTTTTTCTGATGAGACTGAAAGCTTATAGAAGGTAAGGCCTGTGTCCACTTATCCATCTATCATCATTCTCCCAGTGCTGGGCAAGAACTGGGCCCTTGATAAATATTTGTTGCACTAATCTGAACCAGCTGTTGATAAGTAGTAAAAGTGAGTCTTTTTCACCATGTCTCATTATGGATTTTCCTCTTCTGCTTCACAGACTGGGAAAATGGACCCAAATACCTCTTATCTTAGTTAAAAGGTTTAGATTTCCCTAAACTTTTTCTTCCCCACCCTTAGTTCTAACTCAAATCCTTTTATTTTGAGAGAAATTAAAAGAGCTTTCTAGCTGGCTGCCAGCCAGAAATCCACACTCCACAAAGGAATTTTTTATGTGTTCTTCTTTGGGTCATACGATTAAGTATAAGAAGTATATAGGCAACCTAGGCTCCCCAGGACCCAGCGTAACACAGTCTTTAAATTTTCTGGGGCCAGAGTTAGAGTCAGGATCATGCAGCAGTGAGCTTGTCCATGTTTGTAGACAGCATGGGGATGGATGGACCCTCAGCCATGACCAGAGCCCAGTTCCATTTGAGCCCAGTTCCATTGGAGGGGAGGATATCAGGTTTGTCCATGGTCTGCACACTATTTTGATTAGTGGAGGTGACTGCCTGCCAAAGAAATTTCAGACAAAAAAAAAAAAAAACTATTGATTTTCTGAATTATAGGTGACCCTTGAACAATTTGGGGGCTAGTGCCAACCCTCTGTGCAGTCGAAAATCCATGGATAACTTATAGTCCTCCCTATTTAAGAGACCTCTCTATCCGAGGTTCCACTGTATCCATAATTCCGCATCCACGGATAGTATTTACTATTGAAAAATCCCCAAGTATAAGTGGACCTGTGTAGTTCAAACCTACGTTGTTCAAGGGTCAACTGTATTTAGGAATGTGGGTAACATTTTTTTTTTAAGTAGTAAATATGTGCCAATTATAGTATTATTATAGTACTGGCACTTGCTTATATATTATTTAATTTAGTCACCACAGAAACTGAGGTAGTGATAATGAACCTCCAGATTACAGACCCAGAGAGGTTAACTAACTTGCCCAAAGTCACACAGCTGAAATTCAAATACTGGTTTGAATCTAATTAACATGTGCAGGGGTAAGAATTTGGGCTCTAGAGTCAGAAGGATCTAGATTTAAATTCTAGGTCCACTTCTCAAGAGCTATGTTGTATTATGGAACCCATTAAAACTTTCTAAGACTCAGTTCCACCACATGTAAAATGAGAATGACAGCTGTATTCATCTCACAAAGCTGCACTGAAGGTTAAATGAGATAAGGCATCTGATTTATTTAAATTCATCTGATTCATGTCTGCCACAAAGTAGGTGCTCCATCGAGTTTATCTATTTAGTACTACTTTTCAAAATTTACTACTACTCCATCATGCTCTTTATGTAATTCAGATGTTCCCCATTCCCCTAGTTCTTGAGAGCAATGCCTTTATGAATTTTTAATTTAGAAAGCCTAATTTGCCTCACCTGTTTTATTTAAATAAGAAAGTATCCTATTTAGAAATATGGGGGCTTTATCACTTGTCTTTCAAAAAACTGAAAAGAGCTAAGTGGATACTCAATAGACCTTGAGTCTACTTTACTGCAAGACGTTAGCCTGAATACTAATATATTTTTGTTTAATAAAAAAGAGAATATTAAAAAGGTCTTATTGATATTTAACTGTATAGTATAACTCATAGAAACAGCTGGATAGAGCATGGGCAATGAAATACTGCTGCAACCTAATACTGTAATGCTGGAGGCCACGGTGTTGCTGCCCAGACCCAGGCTCGGCAGGCCTTTCTGCAGGAACCGGGAGGAGCGCTGGGCAGTCAGGGTAGTGGCCAGGAGCCCGGCTGCTGTACGGGAGCCCCACTCCGTGTGCCCGACTGCTGCTTCTTGGAGTGTCTGTTGCACCAAGTCCTTTAAACAGAGACCCTTTCCCATGACTCTACCCAGCCAGGGTCACCTCCCGGTGCATTTCCTCCAGCCTGTGCTCCTCTCCAATCTCTGCTCCCAGGCTCCTCCCTCCCATCAGTTCTTTGTGTCTACTTCAGGCCTCCCCAGCTTTGGTGATCTGTTACACAAACATGTTTTCTGACTCAGTCTCTGCACCTGCCCTCAGACACACTTCAGATATTTACCCTCCAGTCCTGTGAACTTGACTGTGGATGAGAGACACTCATCCTGCAGTCTGCTTGCTCAGTGGGACCTTTCTTTCATCATCCCTCTAAGGAGGTCACTCTGGCAAACCTACCATCCAGAATGAGAGACCGAGACCCAGGTTAAATGATTCACAGTACAGCAGCTTCACCTCTGCTGTGCATTGATTTTCAGTGAGGTCAGATTGTCTCTGACCACTCAGGAGACAGGATTAGGACTGGACAGTGGGCAGCAATATGAGTTGTGGCTGGAAAACATTCCTGTGAGGGAGAATTAAATGCATTTCCATGCAGTTTTTAAATGGCAGCAGGTAACATCTTTGGCATCCAGTGCCATAGCACTGGTATGTGTGGTTTCTAGGGGCTAGTCCTGTGGGAAGCTCCTGCTTTGCTAGGGAACTTGAACTAACAGAGAGGCAGGCTGAGCACTCACTTCCTAGTGACAGTGGCATCTGAGGAAGGCAAGCTCTGCTCAGGCCATCCTCCCAGGACTGTTGAGAGAGGTTCCCCTCCTGCTCTCCTAGAAGGAGGTACACAGTATAGGGCATCTCAGAGGCTTCTGGACATATGGCTGAGCTGAAGGCCATTTCTAAGCTTAAGATGATGTCCACAGGGGATATAGCAAACCAGGGAGCGATGTTACCACTGATGATATATTTCAGATCATTTAAAAATCAAAATGGAGAAACTATGATTCGGACATCCAAAATGGAGCCAGGTGGCCATTGTGGATGTGTTTTCAGACACATTCCTGAATCACGGAGAACTTGAATTTTCTGAGCTATATCAAACTCAAGGACACCACCAGCCATTTTCAAAACAATATCTGCTAGCAGCTGCCAGCTGCAACCTTGTAGTTTCAAAGATCCCTTCCACTTCACAACTATGTAATCATTTTGAACCCCAACCAATCCTTGCTTCAAAAGCACCCTTATGTCTTGCCAGCTCTAATCCTAATTCTTGACAATTTACGTAACCTTGCAGTTCTTTGCCTTTATAACCCTCTCCCATTTTGTAGCCCGGTGGTACACAATTCAAGTGTTTCTTGAATCTGTGTCTTCCAGGCTACAGTACTAACAAACCTCAAATAGATGCCCCTTTATTTCAATCAGGTCTCCATTTCTGAAATTTTAGTTAATATCACTCACATTTACTTACCCCTGGTGTGTGCTGGGTTCAGTGTTCTGAGTGCTTTATACAGCTCATTGCACTTAACCCCCACAACTGCCGATGAGAAGGTGCTATTTTCATCCTCATTTTACAGATGAGGCACAGAAAGGTTGAGTAATTTGCACAAGATCACTTGGGAGTTTGTGTTCCTATGCTGCCCATCTTGCCACCCATTTGACTCTGGGGGAGACTGAGAGCAGGACTCAATAGGAGGAGAAGAGGAAAGAATTTCAGCTTTGTATTAAAACTGCCTTGGGGTGGATATGGCTCTGCATCCTACTGCTTTGTGCCTTTGACAAAATTACTTAATATTAGTTTCCTCTTCTAGAAAATGGGGTATAATGCCAGCTTGAAATCATTATGAGGAGGGGATAAATTGATTAGTGTGACACACAAAGCCCACAGTGCCTGACACACCTGAGCATTCTATATATGTTAGCTCTTATTATTATATGGGAAAGCATTTTATAAAATTTGAACTGTCATATACCTTTAACTCCACAATGGCAAGATTGTAATATGCACCATCGTTTAAGAAAAGAGATTGACAATTAAACTATCACACATCATTGACTATAAGAAACATCTCAATTTTAGTGATGCTAAAATGCTAAATATAGTTTAGTGTACCTATGTACAAACAACTTAAAAAGAATTTAGGGTCCCTTGCCCCTGCCCATCACCCACAGCAAGGGAGGAAAGCATTGTAAACAAACAAATACAGAGCAACAGTTTTATGAGTTCAGGGCCCAGACCACAAGGGGACCGAAGAGCTGCACACAGGTGCTCATTGGCCAGCCCTCTGCTGGTAGGAGGTGCATGAAGGCAATTAGGCCAGGCTGGTCTCTTCATTGGTGGAGCCACAGCGTTCAGTAATGGCAAAGTCTGGCTCTAACTCAAAGTAAAAAGAGATAATGACAAAAAGGGTGATTAATTCCTTAAGTGGATCCTGAAAATAACACAATTTGGATTTTGTGAGTAATCCATGAATGGGAAGAGGCCACAGCGTGTAGGAGAGGAAGGAGCAGTGGACTTAGAGCCTGAAGACTTTTGTCCTGGCCTCCGTTTTCCTCCCTAGTTTCCTATGGGACTCGGGCTGGTGAGTTTACCTTTGGACCTCAATTACCTGGCTACCAATGAGGGGCTGAAGAATGAAACAATGAGGTTTTTCAGTCTCTGAACAAGTATGTGTCCTCACCCAATGCAAACGTGAAAGAGTTTGAGTGAAGATGATACCAGGAAACTCGACTTTCTGATGCTTCAAGCATTTCTGACCTGTCCCCTGGACAATCCTGGCCCTTTGCTGTCTGAGGTTTCTACCTGAAAAGAAACGAACAAGCCAGAGTAAAACGTCTTCCTAAAGCAGAGTGAATCCTAATGTATTTGAGATCCGTCTTTCATCCATGAAGTAACAATGGAAGAGACACTGCATTCCAAACTCTTGTTTTAGTTTGTTTCCCATTGTTAATTCTGGTTATTTAAAGGGCCACCCACAAGAAAACAGATGAGAGAGACATTTCAGCAAAACAACAATGACAACTTCCAAATCCCTGAGTGATGACTATGAGACCACAAGTTGTCTAGAAATGACTAATATAAAAGGACTGATATTTGTAGAGTAAGTGGCTGCCAAGGAGCATGAAATAATGACAAGATACAAATTACAAATAAACTACTGGAAAATTCAGAACAGAGATAGGAGCTACATAAACACTAAACTACAACTCAAATCGATATCCATTTACTTGGTCCACAATTGGGAGGAATGTAAAGGTGAATATGCCACAATTCCTGTGCTGGTGGGTTTCTCACATTCTTGTGGGACAGAGAGAAAGCACCAAGATCCCTTTACTACAAGGCTGTCTGTGCAGAGTGCTGGGGTAGAGGTACAACAAAATGTTACTTGGAGAAATGGAGAACCCTAACTTGAGCTGGAGGCCTTGTGCAAAGATCTGTGGAGGAGAGTAGACAGAGTGGAACAGGTCGATAACATAGTTCAATAGGTGGAGAAAGGGGGAATTGACATTCTAGGTGACTGGGGCAGCAGGAGCAAAATCCCTGATTCAGGACAATAATCCAGAGGATGGTGACTCAGTCATGGATTTCATGTTTGTATGTGTGTTGTGAGAGACAGAGAGACAGACAAGAGAGAAAGAGACAGTCAGACACAGAGAGAGAGACAGATGGACACACAGACACACAGAGAAAATGATTGTATCATATATGCAGTGCAAAGCAATGCATTTGTTTTAAGGAGGGAAGTAACATGACAAAATTAAAAACTGTTGTCTTCCAAATGAATCAAAACCACTGCTTTTCTCCACAAAACCATATGCTCTATGATAATAATAATAAGCACTATTTACTGAGCATCTACCATTGCTAGTATTTTACAATTGTGATCTCATTTATTCACCACCACAACCACCTTACATATGTATTATTATGCCCATTTTACAGATGAGACCACTGAGGTTCTTAGGAAGGACATAATCTGTCTATCATGGCAGAGCAAGGACTAAAGAAAAGGCTACCAGAGTCTAAAGACTGCTTTTTTCCACCTGCAATATATATCTTTCACCATGTGCTACTGATTTTATCAGACAAAATATGACCTTGTATTTTAACAAGGAGCCTTGGATGAGAAGCACCATCATTAGCATAGCTCTTCAAGGTTCACTCTTAGGAATCCCGAGCACAATACCACAAGGCTCTGGATGGTAAGTCGATCCAGGTAAGGATACTCTCCTAATTTACCCGCCATGATGTGGCTGGGCCACACATGACTTCATTTTTTTTTTTTTTTCTATTCCAGCAGCAAACTATTGTTGGATTTGGGGGAAGTACAACAATCTCACATTCTGTTCCCACAGCCATTCTCATATGAAAGGGCTACAAATAGAGTTGCCTGTCTTTGTGATCTGAATGTTATTAAAGACAGTGGACAAGATTGACACACTATTCCATTTCCATAATATTATGATTTCTGGTCTCGTCTGCAGGAATAAGTATAATAACAACCCTCTGATTCTGTATTAGTGTCTCCCCTTAGAAAACACTCATTTTTAGCACAGTTAGGTTAAGATTGGATGGGAAACTGAGGACTTTAGCTGGCATCACCCAGTCAGCTGTGAGGCCCACCTTCTGGAATTCAGAGGAAAAGGGCTCAGTAACCTCCTATTATCCTTTTCTGAATATTCATAACTGTGACCTGCAATTATAGCTATATTATTAAGTAAATCACAAAACAGAGGAGGAAATAAACTACTTATCAAAGATCTCTCTGGGAATCTCCTTCACAAATGAAGTCATATAAGTTTCTGGATTATAGGTGGACACCTGGAATCTCAGCTTGTAGTTTTCTTTGGGGGAAAATTTAAAATAAAGAAAACTATATACTCCACTTCAGTGAGCAAGAGAGAAGGGACAAAGGTATTAAAAGCAGAAGTGAAATGTGCAGATAAGAGCTTCATTTTATACTGAGAATGCAAGGTGCAATTTACCTGGTACTCTTACTTTGTTTTGCTTTATGCAGGGCATTCCCATTGGGAGGAGACAGAAAATGTGCCCATGCAGAGGCAAGGAATCCCCACAGCTCACTCTTTCCACCAATTTTCAGCTTTCCAACTATAAAACACTCAACTGCTGTGTAATAGTTCCGGTTACAGCTGAAAATGTTAGTCATTTCATCATACACAGTCCAAAAGTGGTATATAAAGTGGTTTACAAGGGCAAAGGTGTAGTTCTGAAAGCTGACCTTGAGACCTCATTCTACCTTGCCATATTTTAATTCTTTGAACCTGCAGCAACAGTTAGGTTTTTATAACTACTAGCACAGGAAGCTATTAAAACACTTGGCTCCAATGTGTCTTGGTCCCCACCTCAGCTAGAATGTTGTAAATGTTATGGCCAGCACATTTGTGCAAGCCCAAAGACAGAAACATCATATTGAAATAATTTCTGTGGCTAGTAAGGGGAAGGTGAGAACAGACTTCCAATCTAGGCCATGTGATGTAGTGACGGGGAGGACAAGTGCTGGAATCGGAGCAAGCTTGAATTCTAGAGCTGTCTTTTAATTCCTCTGTGAATGGGTCCTTTAGCCTCTCAAAGTCTCAGAGTTCCCTTGTGCAAAATGGGAACAGCAATGGTACCTGACAGATAGGATGCGGTGGGAATTAAATGAGACATGTAAAGCACATAGTAAGGGCCCAGTAAAAGTTAGGTATTAATATTGTTGTTGAACTAATATCATTATCTCTTCAGCATCAGAACTGGATTTTGGAATCTGTAGCAGATTGAAATTTTATGACCATATCCTCCTGTTATAATCAATTACTTCTTACAACAACTTTATTGAGACATAGAAGTTATATATATTTAAGGTGAATAACGTGATGTTTTGATATATGTGTATGGTGAAAAGATCAGCATAATCAAGCTAAATAATTTATCCATCATTTCTACATAGTCATCATTTTGTGTGTATATGTGTGTGTGTTGAGAAGATTCAATTTAAGTTTTATTATCCTCTTAGCAAAGTATACAATATGATACTGTTAATTAACTATGGTCACCATGCTATACATTAGTTCCCCCAAATTAATTCATCTGCATAACTGAAACTTTGTACCCTTTGACCAACATCTCTTCATTTCCCCCTCTTCTCTTCCCTCCCTGGCCTCTGGCGACAACCATTCTACTCTCTGCTTCTATCAGTTTGACTATCTTAGATTCCACATATAAGTGAGATGATGCAGTACTTGTCTTTCTGTGTCTGGCCTATTTCACTTAGCATAATGCTCTCCAGGTTCATCCTTGTTATCGCAAATGAGATAATATCCTTCTTCTTTAAGGTTGAATAATATTCCTCTGTGTGTGTGTGTGTGTGACATTTTCTTTATACATTCATCCATCAACACTTAACATTGTTTCCATGTCTTGACTATTGCAAATAGTACTGCAATGAACATGGTAGTGCAGGTATGTCTTCGAGATCCTGTTTTTACTTCCTTGGGATATACACCCAGAAGTGGGATTGCTGGATCAAATGGTAGTTCTATTTTTAATATTTTGAGGGACATCCACTTTCTTAAGAGAACTCAGAGTTAATAGTGGTGAATTCTAGCTTTCTCTTCCTTCATCGAAGGATTCCAGCCTATGACAAGATTACATTCCTTCCTGGCCTTGTCTGTGAGTGAGTGAAAGGAGGACCTGGCACACTGTCAGCATCCTGTGCTAGTATGCTAGGACCTCCCCAGTCTCCGTATTTGTTATCCTTTGCCATCCTTTTCCCTCATACTGGAATTATTTGGCCTAGAAGGGTGTCTGGTATTATACTCTTGGCTGGGTCTGGAAAAAACCTTGGAGGATCCACCCAACCAGTGAGGCACATGATTCCTTGTGCCACATTTCACAAAGGCCACTGAGAAGCTGAAAATACTAGTCAGGAGAGCTGGGTTCAACTCTTGGCTCTGCTCCCTATTGACATAATCTTGAACAAATTATACAACCTCTCTGAGCATCGATTTTCTCATCCAAAAATGGAAATAATGTTATTATTTATTACACATAGTTTTTTTTTTGAAGACTAAAGGACATAACACAAAAGAACATTATAAACTGTAAAAAACTGCCTAAATGTTACTTATTACTTTTGTAAGCAGGACCATCATTGTCTGATCAGTTACCTATAATGAGAATTCTCAGGGTTTCTGTGGCTGAAGATTGACTACATAAAAATAAGTGTTGTATTTCTTATCAGAAGTGAGAGCAATAGGGTTGGATGAGGAAAGGGTACAAGGGTGAGAAGCAGGAGATTGTTGTACTGGGTCAAGCCAGGCTACACTGCTGCAGAAAGAGAATTGTGCCAGGGAGAAAACAAGGTTCACTTACTTCTGATTGATTAGAATTGAACTTCTTTACATTTTTTTTTCTTTTTTATACAGACTTATCTCACTTCATCCTTATGCTCTTTCCAAATCCCATTCCTGGAAACCCTTTCTATTCTGGTCTATTGAGACACTTTGGACTTAGCACTCATCAAACATTAATTTTTAAATAGTATATGTTTTTACAGGATCCAGCACTGACCCCATGAAATTAGTCCTTCCTATTTGGAACCATCCAATTTGGAGAGGTTCAGGCACAGCCAGATTTGCAATTCCAGTCCTAGAGTACTCACCAGTCCTAGAGGCCTCATTTGCAGCTTTCTCCTTTTTTATTTCCTTGAAACACCAGTTAAGTTGAGTGGCTGGAAGTGTGACTACAAGCCACGCTTAGGAGAGTGGGCCAAATGTGCAGTATATATTTTGATGCTATGGAGGAGGTGGGCCTGCCATTTCCTGCAGCAGGTCAGCAAGGGTAACTATCTGAGGAAAAGAACAGACTGGTGCAGGAAGGTTGGCTACTGTCCACACTTACTGCTCTGAGAAATAGTCTGGAGGATGGATGCTGTCCCCAATGTTAGCAATCCGAAATAGTTCTCAGTAACTCTGAACTTGGAGGACCAGCATGAAGTGGATTTTCTCTACCTCCTAGACTTTTACCCACGTAGCAGAAACACACTATAGACTACTAATGATATATATGCCAATGTCAGCATAGCAGCTATTGATTTCTCTCCTCCATTAAAATATCATTGGAGGGTATTCAGAATATAAACCTCAGCAACAGCCAACCTAATAGCTTGAAATTGGGGGGGGTGGCGGGGAAAGAGAATAATAATGGTATTAAGAGATATTGCAGTAAGTACATGATTTATTCCTCCTCCCCACTACTTGTGAGCTATATTGTGCTGATCTCTTATTAAATCAAGGATAGACACTGTACTTTTTGAAATTTTAACATAAAACACCTCCCATGCCACGTATGTGTGTGTGTAAATACCTTTTAAAACAGGACAAGTGATTGTGCTGTTTCCTACAAAGTTGTTATAGAAACCAATATCACTAAATTTGGAGATTTAGGAAAACAAAATTGGCAGCTATATCTCTTTCCTGTTTTGCCATATAAAATCAGCAGGAATAAAAAGGAGACTACTGACATTCCTTTTAGCCTGGAGAAGGAAGGGCTTGAAAAGAGCAAAGGGGACTTAAGTCTTAAGTCTCTTTATCTTCAGATCTCTGAAGTAGATGAGTAATAAGGCATGTTTTTAGTGAGGAGAAAAAGAGTCATTTTGCTTAAGATAAACAGGAGTTTTATAAAAGTGAGAATTATACACAGGCTTAATGCTTGGGGAAAACGAGTTCCCTATTAGGTTGGAAGGTGGGAGGTGGGAGGTGATCAGTCAGAGGCAGGCATCTGTTGTGCTAAAGTAGAGAGGCTTTGAGCAGCAATGGAACTGATCATTAAGTTCCCTTCAAATCCAATGCTGTTTAATCCTGTGACTTTAGAAGTTTACTAAATTCACAGGTTAAAATTGCAAAGGTGAAAAAATAATGAGGATGTGTGAGAGAGAGAGAGAGAAAAAAGTTGGACAGGTGCAAAGCCTAAGGTTAGAAAGGCATTATATAAAGTTACACCTGTGGAAAAAACTCCCCTTTTTCTCCTTGTTATATTTTCAACTTGCTGAATTAGAAAAATGGGAAATAGGTCACAATGTATGGTTTTGGTTTTTTTTTTTTTTGAGATGATTTGGGTCAACTTTCTATATACCAAATTTACATGCTGTTGTTTCAAAAGTGACTCTGCATAGCAAAGAGAGAACACAATTAAACATTCATGGGAAAAAAAGCTGTAATCAATGTAGAGTAAGCCTTTGAAAATTAGCCAATTAATCTGGATTTGCTTTGTTTCTTCATATCGAGGGACTTGATTTACATAAAAGAAGTCTAATGTGAACAATGAACACATACACAGAAAATAAGAGTTGAATAAAATATTATTTGTATATATTACTAGACACTTCAAAGGCTCATACTGAAAGAGGAATTACTAAAAGCTACATCTGAAAAGAACTCCAGAACCATGACCTTCTTAAAACAAGCAGTAATGAATTCTACAAGGCCAGAAAGGTTTCAAAACAGAGCTGCAAGACTTCTTGCATGGTCCACCATATACAGCAGCTACCCTTTTGCTACTGACACTATTTCTTCTTTAATTTACTCTCACACACACAGCCAGGATCAATGAGTGGAAAACACACAGAGGTAAATTTAAACTCCTTGAAGAAATTTTCAGATGGTCTGATCTGTATAAAGAAACACCACCTACCAAGAAAGGCAGTCAAAATTAAGTTGGAGGACTACCTGAATCCAGAATCAAATGGGGAGATCCCTTCTTGCTGAGATTCATAGGATTCTTTGGCAACAAGTTCAGTGATCAAGAAAATGTTACAATAGATATTTATGACTTTATTCATTCAAATAAAAGGGATTTTACACAGAACAAACATTCAACAGGATTCCATTTTTTTCCCCTCAACCCTAGCACCTTCTCCCACCTCCAAGTGTGCCATTACACTCTAGAGGAGACAGGATACCTTACACTGATTATATTTTTTCAGAGGCTAAGGTGCCCTTTCCAAAGGAAATATAGTGCAGTAATTATATACAAGAGTTCTGGATTCAGAAAATGCCTTAGTCTGCTTGGGTTGTCATAACAAAACACCATACAGTGGGTGGCTTAAGCAATAGAAATTAATTTTCTCACCGTTTTGGAGGCTGGAAGTCCAAGATCAGGGTGATCATCATGGTTGGGTTCTGATGAAGAAACTTTTCCTATGCTTGCATGGGCTTTCCTCAGCACGTGTTCATGGGGAGGGAGAGAGAGGGAGAGAGAGGGAGAGGGGGAGAGGGAGAGAGAGGGAGAGGGGGAGAGGGAGAGAGGGAGAGAGAGGGAGAGAGGAGAGAGAGAGGGAGAGAGGGAGAGAGGGAGAGAGAGGGAGAGAGGAGAGAGAGAGAACAAGTTCTCTGTGTTTCTTCTAATAAGGGTGCTAATCCCAGCTTGAAGTCTCAACCCTCATGTACTCATCTAACCCTAATTACTTCCCAAATGTCCCATCTCCAAATACTATCATATTGGAGGTTAGGGCTTCAACATAGGGAATTTGGGAGGAACACAAACACTGAGTTTTTAACAGAAACCAAAGTGTGATACAAAGGTATGTCAACTTACTAGTTGTGTGAGTTTGGCCAAATTATATACCTGAGTCTCAGATATTTCACTGTAAAACATAAACCCCAAGAAAATCTTCCTGACAAGGTTGCTGTGAGGATTAAATGAGTAAATATACATAAAGTACTTTCACATAAAAATAGTCCAAGAGATTTTAGTTGCTACTAGCGTTTCTGTTATTATTAGTATTATTATCAGATGATACGGGATGATTGAAAGTTGTCCCATGTGTTTCTCTGTTTTTGCCTTGCTTTGCTAATTACTACTTGTGCTTGAATTCAGCTCAAATTTCACTTTGTCCAGAAGGCCACCTCTGATTATCCTCAATAAGTTGGATGGCACTTACCTTGCTCTCCATGACTAAGCCTACATTTGTGAGCAAAGAGCTTTCTCACTGTGTTGTGAATATGATTTTTTCTTTTCATTATTCTAGCTAGACTCTGAGCTACTTGAGAGACTACCTGGAGTTAAGCCAAACTTCACGGTTAAAGGCACAGTCCTTCACCAGGTCGTCCTCACTACTTCAGATACCAGTCACAAGTTCAGGGTCCCCTGGGCCACCCTCACTTCTGACTAGCGGCTAGAAACTCAGGGGTCCCTATGGACTCCCTCAGGCTTGATAATTCACTAGAACAAGTCACAGAGTTCAGAAAAGTGCTATACTTATTACTAGAATACAAATCAGAACCAACCAAAGAAGGGACACAACTTGCCCCAGAGTTTTTATTGAAACTTCATTATGCTTCCATTTTTGAATCATTGGCTGCATGGTTGAACTCAATTTCCAACCCTTCTTCCCTCCACAGGTGGAAAGGCGATATGAGGTGTCTCAAAGCCCCAACCTTCTAATCACATGGTTGGTTTTTCTGGCCTGGGCCAGCTCCCGTCCTGAGTCACCTTGTTAGCATAAACTATCAGGTGTGTGGTCTAAAAGGCCCACTATGAATAACAAAGACACTCCTATCACTGAGGAAATTCCAAGGGATTAGTGGTTATCTCCCCCAAACCAGGGACAAAGGGCAACCAAATTCTTTATTTCACAGGGACAGAGATTATGCACTCTGAGATCTTAGTACCGTATATGGTAGGTGATCAGTAAATGTTTGCTGAATAAGTGATAATAAATGATTTACTTAACAAATAAGAGAAGTCAAAACAAGGCCATTGTCTTAACAACATAGAAAGAGAGATTTGGTCAATTATCTTTATTTTGGGGTAGATTTATTTCTGGCATATGTAGCCCTCACATCCCTTATTCTATTCTCTCCTCTTCTTTCTCCTATTTTCATTGAGTTCTTCCCACTAGCATATAATTGCTTACTACTGTGAAGGAGACTCTAAGTTCCCCTTTAAAACTCTTCCTTTGCCTTTCACACCTTATCAATGGGATTTTACAGTGCTGATTGCTGAGGAAGTGAGACAGAAAACACTGCAAGAAAATCAAATTCCTCTCTCAGCAGCAGAAGCTCCTTGATGCATAAGAGCATTTCAATCCTGGTGTTCATTCCCCTCCACATTATATTAATGTCACTTCTGTTGCCACTCCATTATTATTATTAGCCAAATCAATAAACAACCTGCAGGCTTGGTGCTTACTGCCTGTCAGATTGAAGCATGCAGGTGGAGTTATTAACACAAACTGATAATTCAGGTGCCAAGGGGCACACTGGCTCCTGAGGGAGGTCTGAGGAGCAGTTTGGTTCCACAAACAATTATTGAATGCCTAGTGTGTGTCAAATATTGTGCTGTGGGCTGGGGATACCAGTGATAAGAAGGCACAGTTTCTTGCCTTGAGGAACCTAGTGTCTAGGGTACCATGGAGATGAGGAAAGGGCAGAATGTATTTTCCCTCTTAGAGTCTTTCTTCCCAATAGAAATTCTTCAGGGTCCCCTATGTCATCTTCTGAGATGTGACTGACATATTTAAGATCTCATTTATTCCATTGTACTCCTGCACTTCTCATCTCACCTCCCTGCTTTATTTTTCTCTGTTGCATTCATCATTAACCAATACACTATACAATTTGCCTGTTTGTTTGCTTGCCTCCTCCCACTAGAATGTTAACTCCATGAAGGCGAGGATTTTTGTCTTTTATTACCCAAGGCTGTATCTCCAGTTCCTAAATCTATGCCTGGGATGTATTAGGTGTTCAAGAACAGTTTCTTGAATGAATGAATCTACTAAACAATGGCTGTTTTTCCAACTGGTGAAGCCTCTTCTTTGTTAATGAAAAAATTTAAAAGGTGTGTTTATGACGAGATCATCCCTTTAAAGTGGGCTGGATATGTTACCTAAGCTGCTGGGTATGGAGAGATGTCCGGGTCACAGAGAGGAGGAAAAGGGAGACCATAAGCACTCAGAGTCATACACTTTAGCATGTACTTTGTATGTGTTGTATCATTTAACCCTGTGAGATAAGATTCATTCCCCTTATTTCATAGATGAGGAAATGGAGGGTGGTCACAACCTTGCCTGTGGTTCCACACTTTATCAGTGGCAGAACTGAGCTTTAAACACAAGCCTGTATCATAATCTATAAGGAAAAGAATCTGAAAAAGATTATGGGTGTAAATGAATCATTTTGCTGTACACCTGAAACTAATACAACATTGTAAATCAACTATACTTCAACTTAAAAAAATACCATCTTAAAAACAAGCAAACAAAACACAAGCCTGTAGACTTCATGTTCCATGTTCTTCCCATCTATGACATTAGGCTATCTACCCCAACTCTTGGTGAACACACAAAAAATGAGCAAGATGCAAGGCACTGACAGACTAAGATGGACAAATCTGTGCTTAAAAAACCATGTTTGTCTGTAAGGTTGGGACTATACATCCCTTTAAACCATTCACAGAAGACTGGACAGGGCAGATATAAAAACACTGCAGTGAATGAGCTACTGACTTACCTCAACCCCATGTGGACTGTGCCCCTGGCCAATTACTTCCATGAGAGATCAAAGGAACAAAAGTAGGGAGGAAAAAAAAAAAAAAAGGCTATTACCAAATAAACAAAAAGCAATGTTTTAAAAATCTCTGTCATGTCCTGCTAGCTACTGACTGCTCCAGTAAGCCCATCTCAACTGTCCTTAATCCAAACTTGACTCCTCTTGGTTAAAGACACCCCTTCTCCAGATCTGAGCCAAGAAAGCCCCAGTGAGACACTAAGTTAGGCCCCAGTGAGGCACTCCGCTAGCAGGGAGAGGGATCTGAAATTAGTATGCTCTCTCCATGCCTTGCTTATAAAGGTGAACTGCAGTTCATGTAACAGCCTCTCCATGTACCCATCCTCCTTCTCCCTCCTGGCAGCTAGTTTTTACTCCAGTTCTCTCCTGTGTCTTCTTCATCTGGCTTTTCCCAAGATTGGACCATGTTTCCAGCATATCCCCAGCTACTAGGTTTGTCTGGAACTAGAGCAGAAGCAGAGTCCTTGCTCCTTCTGTACCCTGAATATCATTTGACTGACACTCAGAATACCCCCTGGACTTTATGATTATCAGCTTCTCCTTTAGAGAAAATTGGAGGACACCCTTTTTGGTTCATTTATTTCTCAACCCCTATCAAACTGCCTTCCGAATGGCCAGCCAGAGAGCCATGGAACTGATCCCAGGATGTCTTCTAACATAGTCATATGACTTATGATGTCTACTTTTTAAAGCTTAGTAGAAATGTAGCCTCATTTAATCGTTTTCAAGTCCTATGAAGAAACACTGAAAATATTTTTAATGCAAGTTAGACAAGTATTAGTAGAAAAATTAAAGGGAAAATTAGAAAATAATGGTAAGAAGCATAGTTCCTCAAATAGTCCCCTTGATTAAAAAGTTAAAACTCAGAAATTCTTGGAATGCACTCAGCTGATGAATCCCCAGCATGAAAAATGACACAATGATTTATTTCTGTTTGGTTGGCAATAAAGGTGACATATTTCTTGGCTTCCCTGTGCTTTAGAAAAACGGTCTCTAAAATTGAGACTACTGACAATTTTGGTAAGAAACGAGACTACATGTCAGTAGAATATAGGTAACTAGACATTTATAAGGCTGGGCACTGATGCAGAATTGATTAGCAAGTGTAATTGCAGTAAAATGCTCTCTGCTGCTGGGAATGATGACTTGTGGCATATTGAGAAGGGGAAGTATGATTTGCAAGGAAATGAGATTCCCAATATTAAGACTGGGTCTACAAGCACCCAAATTGAATTGAAAATAATCTAACTATTGAATGAGAATATAGAGTGTAATGATTAAGAACATGGGCTTTAGAAGGAGACAGATCCGACTTCAAAGATCAGTTTTAACATGTATTCATTTGTTGACATGCAGCAAGTTCCTTAAACTCTCTGTCTCTGTCTCTTCTACAATAAAATGGGAATGCTAATAATGTTTACTTCTCTAGGTAATTGTGAGGATTAAGAGACAGTGCAAGTAAAGCAAAGTCTGTGTCCCTCATACTGAAGATGCTCAAAAACCAACCAAACAAACAAACTACCTGTATAGTTCTACTAGTTCACCAGAAACACTCCAGTTACTGGAAGACAACCATCCAGTGGTCCACTGAAGCTAATCAGCCTATGGATGAGATGCACATTTTTGACTGATCGGGTTCAGATTTAGAGGCAACTGGTAAACTGTGGTCCCCCAGGGCAGAATCTGAGATTCCGCCTTGTGAATTCAAGCTGCATGTAGCAGGAAAATTCTTCCCAAAATGGGAAATGTAAAAGTAAAGTGCCAAAGGTGCCTAATTATTTCCAACTAATTCTTAAAGTCTTCAGTGCGAATGTTGCATAAATGTAAATCTAAACAGTTTGATGATGATCCACAGTTTCTACATTATTCAGTCTTTTAAAAACAGGTAAACCTGGGTTTTCCTTAAACAATTCTATCAAGATTCAAATAAAACAGGTGTAAGATGTGAAAAAAAAGTTATGGAAAGATATTCTACTTTGGATTTCTGTTGTATCTGGGGAAGCATTCATCTTATCCACTGCTCCCTCCCTCTCTCTCTTTTTTAGTAAACATTAATCCACCCAGATGGTGAATCATGGTAATCTCTCCTACCAGCTGCAGAGAGGAATTTTTAGTGAACTAGGAATTGAAAGGTTTTTACATAAAGCACTAGGATCTCTTCTACTTTTTCTCATAATGCTCAAATTATTTTTACTGCTGTGGGTTATAGATGCATGATTGTGGCACTGCTCCTGGAAGAAACTGACCTACAACTATTCAGAAGGTTCTTATGGTCTAAAGCAGCTATCTCCTGCCCCACTTAGTATGAGTGTGCCAAGTCCCCAGGAAAAGGCACTCAGTGGCTAAGATTACAAGACTTAACCCTGAACTGACCTTATTCCTCACTATGAACCCCACCCAATCTTTGTTTGGCTTTTGTGGATATGCCTCCTGATCTTCTGGCCTCCCTTTTAATAAATCCAACAAGGTTGTGGCCTTTATTTAGCCACTTCTCTAATTTCCAACTAAGATATTTCTTTTCTTTCTTTTTTTTTTTTTCTGGCCCAGCACTGCTCAGCCTAACCACCTGGTATTTTGACATCTCTTGTTTGACCTTAAGACCCTCCCTCACAAACAACTCCCATGAGCATCTCTGTTGGACACTGCTCAGTGTTTACGCAGTCACTCAACCTCCTCAGTTCTTGCCCAAGAGGGTTAATGCTGGACATTTATGATCATTCTCAAATAAGTCTTATAGGAAGGAATGCCAATTTAGCTATGAAGCCTAAGACTTTTTATAAAAAGTTATATACAAATAAATACACAAATACAAAATTGAAAGTCAAGATAATGCCTAATCTAAGTTGTGCTAATCACTTTTAATAGGAACACATTACTTAAAAAAAAGACATACACCTCTAAAGATATTCAAATAAATTGACACAGAATGATGTTGATGCTTATAGCAGTTTTTAAACCTAAAATATGAAAGACAAAAAGTCAAAAAGAAATTCTAATACAAAAGGAAAACTATTGTCTGCTAATTAAGGCTAGAGACAAAAGAATAATGCAATCTTAACCTTAAGAAGTTCATCTCTATTGAAGTTAAATTGTGAAAATTTCAGTCTTGAACATTGAATTCTTATATATACCCCTTTGATGACCACAAACCATTTCAAGTGCACAGGGAGAATCTTTGAGAGCAAAGAGAGGAGATCAGAGGGAACTCACTGTCATGCAAAGACTAATTGCTTCAAGATCAGGAAGCCTGGAATCTGGTCTTGGTCCTGCCATGAACTCACTTTGTGAACATTTGGGCCTCAGTTTCCTGCTGTGTAAGTTTACTTGTGTGGCATTCAGGTCTGATTAATATAAGAGATCATCAGGAAACAATGCAAAACTCACCTGGAACTTAAACAGGAGTCTCTCTTCCAGATCCTTGGTATTATTTCATGTGATGATCATGTAGAAGGCAGGTTGCAGGATCCTGGACAGAGCTATTTTGACTCAGGATGTGGGAAGGAGAGAAAGGAGCTTATCTGATAGAGTAGAAAAAATCAGGGGATGAGAAAGAGTCTGGATATCAAATCTTTGGGAAACTAGCCTCAACTACCTTAGATGGAGTTTGTCACTGTATTCTTTGGGCTCCCATAGCACTTTAGAGAGATGTCTATGAGAACCCATGTTAACATCCCTGGAAAGATCATAAGCTTCTTAAAGCAGAGCTCCTTGAGGCTTAGTTCTCACTTGAGTCCTCTCTCTAGAGATTCCCATATCTAGTAATGTGTAATCACCCACTGGTGATTCTGACATACACTGGTGTTAAGGAGATGTTAAAAACAGAGTACATGTCTTATCAAGTGCCTGGCACCTACTAGACTGCCAAGAAAGTGTGCTAAAAGAATACATGCACTGAATAAATTAATGTGTTTCAAATACTGCAATCCAGCACAAAAACTGGCCTTAATAGGGTAAGTTACACTGGGAATCAGGAAAATTTCCATAGACTGTCACTACCCCAAAGATGTTTTTAAATGAAGTCATGTAAGATCATCTGAGGTGACACCATGGTGAGAAGGATGGAAGATTATACTACTACAAATACATATTCTTTGTCCTAGGGTGCAAGATCATCCCCCTTAACCAGATAAAAACTACAGCACCAGAAAGAGAAGGATGGGGCTTCCCTGGTGGCGCAGTGGTTGAGAGCCCGCCTGCCGATGCAGGGGACACGGGTTCGTGCCCCGGTCCGGGAAGATCCCACATGCAGGGGAGTGGCTGGGCCCATGAGCCATGGCCGCTGAGCCTGCGCATCCGGAGCCTGTGCTCTGCAATGGGAGAGGCCACAACAGTGAGAGGCCCGCGTACCGCAAAAAAAAAAAAAAGAGAGAAGGATGTAAACCTTGGAGTTTAGGAGTGGTTTCTCCAAAACTAAGATGGAAGAAGAGGTCAGGTGTTATCCAAAATGAAGCCTCAGACCTTCCTGCCCATATCATTCTTTAATTAGTATTTATTTATACCATTCCACTGCTGCATGATCTTTTAAGCTTCTTTTAAGAATCTGACCTACCATCACTATGCTCTGTCTTACACTCTCCCTATAAGGAAGTTGAGATTCCGAAGAAAAGAATCACATCAAACTGAATCCAATGATACAGTTATGGCTAACTATATTTATACAATTAACAGCCCCTTTAAGGAGATTGCCCTGCTGATCCAGTAATCACCACTAGCTTTTCTTGGGCCATGACTTTATAGTGCATGTTATGCTATTTTCCCCGTCATGAAAGGGCTGGCAGTCCACAAATCACCTGAGGGCAGGATCACACTCTGAAGTGACTTGAATAAATGATTTGTCTAAGTTAATGTGCACTTCCTATGGCCGTGCTGTCATTAAAACACTGGGTCAAATCAAATAAGTCCATCAAGGTGCTATAAAATATGCATGCAAAAATAATGGATTGTTAAGAATAATAAAACTGTCCATAAAAGCTATGAAATAAATCAGCTGTTCTTTCAGGCATGAAAACCAAACACCACATACATCCAATGTATTATACACACTGTAAGCACACATATATTATATACGAGCACTTATTGATGTACTCAGAGAAGCACAAGGTGATGAAGGTGTTTTCATCATAGAAGAATTTTCTATCAAGGAAGCATTGGTACATTGACTGAAACAATGCTTTAGCCTCTGATCAATGGCTTTGCCAAGGATAATCCCTCTGGTGAATACTTCTCATGGAGAACATGCATATCCCTAAAAAGATGATTCGCAACAGGAAATACAGAAAGACTTACACTTACGTCATGAAAAAGGTTCTCAAGTAGGTAGCTCTAAGATGTTCTAAAGGGATTCTTTGCTTTCCTCTAAAACCATGTTTTTAATCTCAGATTATGGGGAAAAAATGTACCTCCAATCTTCGGGCCAAATAATGAATGAGTTAGGAGGTAAACGTCTTTCCTTCCTTTCTTCCCATCTTTTTGCCATCTCTCCCTTCCTTCTATCCTTCCTCCTTCTCTTCCTCCCCACCTTAATTTCTTCCCCTCTAGCTCCCTCCCAAATTTTTTTGGAAGTGCATTTTCATATCAGATGCTCATCTGCACACTGTATTAGCAATGTCAGCATTATTAGTGAGCATTTGCTTATGTAAGAAGAGTTACAGATACAAATGAGCTACCAGTCCTACCCTCAGAGAGTTCACCATCTACTGTCAAAAATCTTGTGTAGGCAGTTAATGATAATGCCAGTAAGAATGGAACGGGTAATTTAAAAGAGAATATAAGAAAAAGAAAGAATGACTAATTCTAACTCTTAAGACTTGGGGAAAGTATATTGTACAAGATGGCATTTGAATTTTGACTGAGGAACGGAATTTTCATCAGTAGTGGAGTAGGAAAAATATCTCCAGCTAGGAAATAGCATGTGAAAGACCTGGAGAAGAGAAAGGTAGTGGTTACACTCAGTCTTCTCTATGGAGCACCATGGCATTGCTGGTGCTCACATGAGTCTCTGGAATGGAAATGCTTCCTCCTCCTTCTAGCAAAAACAATAGGAGCTAGTCCAAAGAGTGACTTGGAACCTTAGTCATAGAGTTTTGTCAGCTTCATTACTTACCTACGTGTGGGGAGGGGGCTCCCCCACAAACTACCTTGAATTCCTAACAATTAAATGTTCTCTCCTTTCTAGTGCTTGTTGCTAACCCAGGGGCCTAAGACCAGGAGAATTCAAGAACAACACCCTAAATCATTGTTCCCTCAGACACTATCAAACCCATCCTGCTAGGCTCATGCTAAATTTACTGTGTTTTTTTCCTCAGAGACTTCTTTGCCTCTCCTTTCTATCTGCCTTCTATCAGGACATCTCCAGCATTTAGGTATCTCAGTACCTGTCAGAAATCCAAATGTAGAAAAGGATTTAAATTTTCTTGCATGGGTATCTTGAGTCCTGAACAACAAAGATTATTTGTGGTGTTATCTGGATCTGGCTCATTCTGGATTTGCAAGAGTCAATTCTTAAATATTTAGGAATTTTATGAGTTGGTTGATATCATATTGGCACCTTGAAATTGATCAGAATGGGAGTATTTATACCATGGAGATTGGCAAAGACCCCAAGATCACAGATCTTATTTTTAGAGAACCAGTTGTTAGATTTTTACCAGTACCATACTGAATATTTGGCTTTTAAGAGTCCCCAGATATTCCACATCAGTTAGCTAAGACCACAAAAATGGCTTTCAGAGGATTATCACCTTATCCTATAAACCAATGGAATGTTAGTGTCCAGGGAAGTTTGTTGGGAGATGGCTATCAACAATCGTGCTGGTCATAAACCCACTGTCAAGACTGCATATGCTGCAGAGGAAAGAGGAGAAGCATTGAAGAACAGCATCTAAGAATGCTAGCTCTATTCCTTATTGACTATTTGATTTATAGAAGTTTATTTATATCTCTGTATTTTGTTTCTCTTATCTGAAAAATAAGGGATTTAATACTTATGTAACAGAGTTAAAGATTAAATAAGATATTTGAAGGCACTTAGAATAATGTATAGAACAGAATAAGCACCCAATAAATAACTTTGGTGACAGACTAATGTAAGTTCAAATGCTAGTACTGCTAGCATTTAGCTACTAGTAATGCTGGCTTGTATAATCTTGTTAATGTTATCTAACTTCTCTGGTCTTCTGTTTCTTCATATAAAGAGTAGCATTAAATACTTCACAGGGTGTAGTGAATTGGATAGTCGGCATTCAGCATCCTTCTGGGCTTCTCAGTATTGCAGAGGCTGGAAAGGTAAAAACTACACTTCCCAGATTCCCTAGCAGCTAGTATTCAGAAGTGAATTACGTTCTACCAATAAGATGCACCTGTGTAGGATTTGGAATGCAGATGCAAGGTAGAGACCAATTGTTCATTTCTGGCTTGTGTTGTTGTTAAGTATGGTTGTGGAGACACTGGGCTTTTCTTCAACAGAGTTCCATTGTTCATGACTGGCTGTGGGGGTTTTGAGAGGCAATTGTGCTGGCTGGAGTGGTCCTCTGGTTCCACTCCTTCTGAATGTGGCAGAAGGAGCAGTTCCCCTGGTTTCCACAATGTTGTTCTCGGAATCATTCCTGAAAACCCAGCCTACAGTCCTTCGGTGATGTTTCAAGCTGTGTTAAATAACTTTAAGTGACCAAACAGGTGTTTGTGTTCTGCAACTGAACCTTGACTGATAAACAGAGTTTGGGGAGGATTTTATAGGCATGTAGGACAATGAGTGTAAAAATGTCTGACATGAAACAGGTTCCTAATGAATGTGTGTCCCCTTTTCTTTTCATATTCATCAACCCTTCTTTCTCTGTAGAAGAAAGAGACCCAGCTCACCATGGCTTGCAATCAGCATAATTTGTTTTATGACCTTTCTGGGCATACTGTGGGAGGAATGTGTATTCCTTCCCTGGAAAGCCAGACCACTGCTCTAAGTCTGTTTTTATATATGTAAATCCTCAAAGGATGCTAAGCAATGTTAAAAGACTGTGGCTTTCATGGACAGAACTATACAGTTGCTGCTGAAATTGGGAGATAAGCCCATTCCTTCTGGAAATTTACAGAAGATGGCATTGCTTGGAAAAGTTTCCCATGGACTCCAAGAGTCAGTTTTGTGTTCATTTATGACCCCAATCCTAGTGGAGGTAGTGTTCAACCCCAACACTTACTTATTAATTCCATTCTTAAAATTTCCATCGTAGCACCTACTCTGGGAGTAATTATTTTTTTTTTAAATCCCAAACTCACTTTTCCTTTCTCCATTCTTTTATTCTAGTCCTTTTCAAATTATTTCTTAAGCAATAATAATTGTTTCAGCAATTAAAATATTAGGATGTGAGAAGAGCTGATTATAATAGCCTCTGACCACAAGCACCAAAAATATCAAACGAGAGAGAGAGCTGGATTCTTAAATATGACCTCATTATTAACATGGTGTATTATATTAACCTAGTTCCAAATGTAAAATATGCTGAAAATGCTGATATTCAGCTCTTCCTTGTTTTGTTTACAGCACCTCTGGCAGCTGCTCATTATTAGAGCTAAAAGTTGTTAAGGGTATTACAAAACAAAGGCCTGAAAAAATAAAATGTAGATGTGAGTTGAAATAGCACTATAACATGAAACTCAGTGTCTGCTTCTATCATTCCTATAGCCTGTCTACTATACCTAAGGATGTTGCATCATGCCCTTGTTGGCATGTCTCCACAGTTACCCTTGAGCATCCTGTATGAGTGGGGTGAGGGGTACTCAGAGTGAGGAGGGTGGTTTTAATCTGTGTCTGCAATTTAGACAGAACCATGGTATCATTACAAGGGTATACAAGTTACCATGATGAACTTAACACTCACAACAGTCAACACAATTGATCAACAAATACCTTTGATCCTAAAAGTTATTTATGCTCTGCTCATAGCTCACTGTCCTTCCTTGTGTAGACAGCTTTATGTAATAGGGAAGAGTGCTGTACGGATCTGTTTTCTATTCCATACTCCACCACTTCAAGCTTTGTGTCACAGACAAGTCTCTCAGGCCTTCTTCCTTTGTCTTTTTCACTTTTTAATTTTTTTTCAGTGTAAAAAATGATTTACATACAATAAAACTCCACGTTTGGGCCTCCCTGGTGGTGCAGTGTTTAAGAGTCCACCTGCCGATGCAGGGGATACGGGTTCGTGCCCCGGTCTGGGAGGATCCCATATGCCGCGGAGCAGCTGGGCCCGTGAGCCATGGCCGCTGGGCCTGCGCATCCGGAGCCTGTGCTCCGCAATGGGAGAGGCCACAACAGTGAGAGGCCCACATACCGCAAAAAGAAAAAAAAAAATAAAAAAATAAAAAAAACCTCCACGTTTGGGGGATGTATAGTACAATGAGTTTTAGCACATGTGTGGATTTGTGTAACCATTAAAATCAGGATACATAACAATTCCATCATCTCCAATACATCCCTCATGTAGCCCCTTTGTACTCAAATGCTCCTGCTCTACTCTCTGTCACTTTTTACCCCCAGAAACCATTGTTCTCCATCTCTATAGTCTTGTCTTTTCCATAACATCATATAAATGAAGTACAATAAGTAACTTTCTGACACTAGTTTCCTTTGCTTAGTGTAATATATTTTAGATTCATCCATGTTGTTGCATGCATCAGCAGTTCATTTCTTTTTATTGCTGAGTAGTATTCCATTGTATGGGTGTAGCACAGTTTGTTCATCCATTTATCCATTGAAGGACATTAGGTTGTTTTCAGTTATTACAGATAATGCTCTTATAAACACTCATGTACAGCTTTTTGTGTGAACATAATTTTTCATTTCTCCAGTGCAGAATTTTTCAAACACCATACTATTAATTATTAAATGGGCTTTTTAAGTGGGGTAATTATTTGATGTAGGAGGCTGTCCTATCCATTGCAGATGCTTAGCAGCATTGCTGGATTTACCCTTAGATACCAGTAGTGTCCATTAACCCAGTGTGACAACCAAAACCAAAAACATCTCCTTACATTGCCAAGTGCCCCTTGGGGGGCAAAATCACCTCCATTTGAGAAAAAAATGATCTAGAGTAAAAACTCATAACAGGGATTGCTGTTCAATATAGTAAGTATATGTTTAACTTTAAAAGAAACTGTTTTTCAAGGTGTCTGTACCATTTTGCATTCCTACCAGGAATGCATAAAAGTTCTAATTGCTCAACATATTTGTCAGCACTTAGTATTATCAGGTTTCTGAAATTTTAGCCTTTCTAATAGTTGGGTTCTTCCTTCATTTTAAAATAAGAGATAACAATACAATAATGTGGCAGATATTAGTACAGCTCACCAGTTCTGTGACTCTTGTCACTTGAGAAATTTCACTTCCTGTTCCCATTAAGGTGAATTTGACTATGTGAATCACCTTGACCGAAAACTGGAAGTGAGGAGGGTCACTTCAGGGTAGCCACACAGAAGCGTTGATGCATTCTTCTCTTTCTTCCCTTCTCTCAGCTTTGGCAACTGGTTACATTCCAAATGGTGAGGACTTCATCAGCCAAGGTCTTTGAGTGAGAATGACATGGAAGAGTCCTCTGCCAAACCTCAAGTGGACATGAGGTAGTAGCAAGAAACAAACCTTTGTCTTTTTTTTCTTTTTTTTTCTTTTTTGTGGTACATGGGCCTCTCACCGTTGTGGCCTCTCCTGTTGCGGAGCACAGGCTCCAAACACGCAGGCTCAATGGCCATGGCTCATGGGACCAGCCGCTCCGTGACATGTGGGATCTTCCCAGACTGGGGCACGAACCTGTGTCTCCTGCATCGGCAGGTGGACTCTCAACCACTGCGCCACCAGGGAAGCCCCCAAACCTTTGTCATTTTAAGTCACTGTTATTTTGAGATTGTTTGCTATCTCATCATATGCAGCCTAGCTTGACTAAAACCAATTCCTATGTGCTTACTATAAACATTTATGAAATAAATGTGGTTAATGAATTTAAGTACAGTTCTTGGCTCAAAATAAGTGCCAGTAAATGATTGTTATTATTATAACCATTTACTCTTCCCTGACCATACTACTACATGGTGATCCTTCTATTTATAAACTCACAGATTTTATTCTCTGTAGTGCATTAACAGAACTACTTCAGCTCCTTCAAGGTACCCTGAGAATAGGTTGGTATCAAAGAGTCAGACTGAAGCAAGCATACATCTCATTGGCCACCTGTCCCTCAGGTGTGCTGGTACACCATCCAGGGTTCAGGACACAGCATTACTGTGACACTGCAAATGCATTGTTTTAGTATCGAGTCATTTAAAAACCTGTCTCCTACATATCATTGTCTGTTGTGAAGGTCTTTAATTAGCTAAATTTTTCACATTTTCTGTCTATTTGTCCATTTCCCAAGAATGTAGAGAGGTAACAAGGTATAAAAACACAGTGGTTCCCAAAGTTGGTGGTATATGAGAATTGCTTGCAGAAATTTGAAAATTCTGAATCCAAGACTGAATCCCACTGGGATTTCAAAGCCAGGGTAAGGCCTAGGACTTAGTGTAGTTTGAGCTTCTACTTATAAGAGCCTTTGATCTGATATCTTCTATAACCCAAACATTTCTTTGATTACCCAATAAGATTGTTGCAAGATTTGAGGACCCTCTGCTTTTACCAGGATTTTAATGTATGATATGGGCCCAATAAATGTTTTTCAAATTTATAACTGTTCATGCACTGACAAACAGGGTGCTCTGCCTGAGTGAGAGTCTCATTAATTCAGGTTTGAACTTCATGCTATGAGGAATATTCTTTTTACGAATATTCTTAAGTGTAGCTCTGTTTATTTTATCAGGATAAACCACTAGAATTGGAATCATTAGGGATTTCAATATTACAAATAGTTGCACAAGTCTTCTAAGTGGTCTCCCTATCTCCATTCTCTTCCTCCTCTACTCATCTTCCTTACTGCTGCCAAGACTATCTTTCAAACACATAGATTTTATCCTCTCCCTCTCCCATTTGACTAAATCTATGAGGGGATCCCTGTTCAAGATTGTGGTACTGAGCACAGCTTTACCTCTCCTCAACCTCCTGATATTATTAAAATGAGCAAAGAGGTATAAAGCAAAGATTGAAATCAGTTAAAACTCTGGAATATAGGAATGGACAGAAATTTTGAGGAGTTTCTGAATAATAAAGAACAAATAAGACAGGTTTGGCAGGAAGTCGAGACTAGAGAACAGAGAGACCTAAAGGAGAACAAAGAAAATCTCTCTGCAGAGAGGAGAGTCAATTGCTCCCAGCAGAATCCTGGAGGCATTCCACATGGACATCAACAAGTATGAGGAGCAGGAATGGAATGCAAAGAATCTCCTGAAATCCATGTTAGAGAGGGATTTATTTTTTTTTAAGGCAGTAACACATGTAGAGGAGTGAAATTCACTGCAGCTCATACTCCTTGAGTGATGGTTTATTAACTATGTCATTTATATTCTGTATTCTGATGCTTTGATATCTGGCCCCTTGTTGATCTGGGTACTCTCTCTCACAAGGATAGCCAATTCTTAGATAGTAAACATCTTGCCTGTGAGTATGTTTTTCATATGCAAACCAACTAATCCATAGTCTATAACTCTACTACCTCCTTTATTGGACTCTCACACTCAGGGTCACTATCCATCTGCTCTAATCACACCATGGCTAGATACCAGACAACTAGGAATAACCCTTATGCTCAAGAACCTGCTGAATTTATTCAAACTAACCAATCTTCAGTCTTATCCTGACTCCCTGGTTCCTTCCCATGGAAACCATAATAAGGGTTCTTGCCCACAGTTCCATCCTTCCTATCTCTTTCCTGGCAGACCTTGGTGCTCCCCTATATAGCTCCCCATCATGTGGCATGCCCCCTCCCCTTGGGAACTGTGAATAACAAACGATCTTTTCAATGGCATTTATCTCCTTACTGTAGTTTTCTATTAATACACTATATTTTAGACAGAAGACTTTCTTACTGTGGTACTCCTGGTGTTCTGAAATTGACTGTCAGCTCCCTACTCAATCTCTGATAGAAAACCCTGCTTATTGGCATATCCAGTAGGTTTAAGAAATAAAAAATAAATAAGTAGATAAAAGACCTATGTAGAAGCATGATTTTAAAAAAGATAGATGTGCACTTCCCTGGTGGTCCAGTGGGTAAGACTCTATGTTCAAAGTGCAGGGGGCCAGGGTTTGATCCCCTGGTCGGGGAGCTAGATCCTGCATTCATGCTGCAACTAAGAGTTCGCATGTCACAACTAACAAGCCCGCATGCCACAACTAAGATCCCCTATGCCACAACTAAATATCCCGCATGATGCAACGAAGATCCTGCATGCCACAGCTACGAGCCAGCTCAGCCACAATAAAGAAATAAATATTTTTTTAAAAAATAAAAAAAAGTTAGATGTGAAAACATATCGAATGATAAAATAGCAACAATTAACCCTGTAGTATTGGTTCATGAATAGATGAAGAGAGAAACTGAAAGAGAAAGCACAGTACAGGCCCATACACATGGAAGAACTTAGTTGCATTACAAATTAGTGGTGATGCATGATTTATTCAATAAATTGAGTAACTGGAAAATGTTAGATCACGTCATCACAAAACAGACTAAGAATAATTCTGAGATGGATTATAAGCATAAATTAAAAAAAAACCACAATGATTAAATTAATAGAATAATATTTTTATAATCTTATGCTAAAGAAGGATTTCCCAAGCAAGGACAAAACCCAGGAACGACAAAGGAAAATATTTACAGATTCTATATCTTAAAAATGGAAGTTTCTGTATGCCAGCAAAAGTCACTAATAACACATTAAAAAAAACAAATGATAAAATAGAAAAAAAGTATTGCAACACATAAGACAGAAAAATAGTTAACATTCATAATGTATAACACAGTCATCAAAATCAATATGAGTCTTACCTAATAGAAAAAAAGAGCAAAGGATAAGAATAGGCAAGTCACATGAAAATACAAAAGGCAAATAAACATATGAAAAAGTGATGAACCTCACTAGCAATCAGGAAAATGCAAACTCAGTCACAATGAGATAGCATTTTTTACATACCAGATTGGCAAAATTTTTAAAGACTGATAATATCTGGGTTGGCACAGCTAAGGGGGGAAAGGAACATCTTATACTATTGTGATAGGGAGATAGCTCATGGAAGAACAATTTGACAGAATCCATCAAAATCACAAGTCTGTGACTTTTTGGATCTGTAGTTCCACTTCTAGAAACATATCCTATTGGGATGCTTGCTCAAGTGCAAAATGTTAGAAGCAATATTGTTTGTGATAGTAAAGAAACAGAAGTATTCTAAAGGCTCATTAATAGAACCATGGTTGGATACTGTGGAATACTTTCACAGTGGCTGAAGAGAAAGAATAGACATATATGGCCTGACTTTAAAATAGGTACCTATCTTGTATTTTTGGCTAAAAAGAAGAAAAAACAAAACAAAACAAAACAGAATTAAAGAAACTTGCAAAATAATATAACACATGCAGTATTATCTATGTTATATATGTACATATATATTTATATATACAAAGATATCTGTATTTAGACATGTACAACATGTATAAATATAAATAAATTAATTTAAAAAGCTGTTTCATAAATCATAGTGTTGATTAGGAACCAAGATGGCAGAGTAGAAGGATGTGCTCTCACTCCCTCTTGCGAGAACACCAGAATCACAACTAGCTGCTGGACAATCATCAACAGGAAGACACTGGAACTCACCAGAAAGGATAGCCCACATTCAAAGAAAAAGGAAAAGCCACAATGAGATGGTAGGTGGGGCACAATCACAGTAAAGTCAAATCCCATAACTGCTGGGTGGGTGACTCACAGACTGGAGAACACTTATACAACAGAAGTCCACCCACTGGAGTGAAGGTTCTGAGCCCCACATCAGGCTTCTGAACCTGGGGGTCTGGCAATGGGAGGAGGAATTCCTAGAGAATCGGACTTTGATGGCTGGTGGGATTTGATTGCAGGACTTCAAAAGGACTGGGGGAAACAGAGACTCCACTCTTTGAGGGCACACACAACGTGTTGTGTGAATCAGGACCCAGGGGAAGGAGCAGTGACCCCCAGGGGAGACTGAACCACACTTACCTGCTAGTGTAGGTGGGTCTCCTACAGAGTCGGGTGGTGGCTGTGGCTCACCGTGGGGACAAGGACACTGGCAGCAGAAGCTCTGGGAAGTACTCCTTGGCTTGAGCCCTCCCAGAGTCTGCCATTAGCCCCAACAAAGAGCCCAGGTAGGCTCCAGTGTTGGGTTGCCTCAGGCCAAACAACCATCAGGGAGGGAACCCAGCCTCACCCATCAACAATCAAGCAGATTAAAGTTTTACTGAGCTCTGCCCACCAGAGCAACAGTCAGCTCTACCCACCACAAGTCCCTCCCATCAGGGAATATGTACAAGCCTCTTAGATAGCCTCATCAACTAGAGGGAGGACATCAGAAGCAAGAAGAGCTACAATCCTGCAGCCTGTGGAACAAAAACCACATTCACAGAAAGATAAACAAGATGAAAAGGCAGAGGGCTATGTACCAGATAAAGGAACAAGATAAACCCCCAGAAAAACAACTAAATGAAGTGGAGATAGGCAACCTTCCAAAAAAGGAATTCAGAATAATGATAGCAAAGATGATCCAGGACTTAAGAAAAAGAATGAAGGCAAAGATGGAGAAGATGCAAGAAATGTTTAACAAAGACCTAGAAGAATTAAAGAACAAACAAACAGAGATGAACAATACAGTAACTGAAATGAAAACTACATTAGAAGGAATCAATAGCAGAATAACTGAGGCAGAAGAACAGATAAGTGACTTACCTGGAAGACAGAATGGTGGAATTCACTGCTGTAGAACAGAATAAGACAAAAGAATAAAAAGAAATGAAGACAGCATAAGAGACCTCTGGGACAACATTAAACGCAACAACATTCACATTATAGGGGTCCCAGAAGGAGAAGAGAGAGAGAAAGGACCCAAGAAAATATTTGAAGAGATTAGAGTTGAAAACTTTCCTAACATGGGAAAGGAAATAACCACCCAAGTCCAGGAATCACAGAGAGTCGCATACAGGATAAACCTAAGGAGAAACACACCGAGACACATAGTAATCAAAATGGCAAAAATTAAAAAGAAAGAAAAATTATTGAAAGCAGCAAGGGAAAAATGACAAATAACATACAAGGGAACTCCCATAAGGTTAACAGCTAATTTCCCAGGAGAAACTCTACAAGCGAAGGGAGTGGCATGATATACTTAAAGTGATGAAAGGGAAGAACCTACAACCACGATTACTCTACCTGGCAAGGATCTCATTCAGATTAGACAGAGAAATCAAAAGCTTTACAGACAAGCAAAAGCTAAGAGAATTCAGCACCACCAAACCAGCTCTACACCAAATGCTAAAGGAACTTCTCTACGTGGGAAACACAAGAGAAGAAAAGGACCTACAAAAACAAAACAATTAAAAAAAATGGTCATAGGAACATACATATTGATAATTACCTTACACGTGAATGGATTAAATGCTGTAACCAAAAGACACAGTCTTGCTGAATGGATATAAAAACAAGACCCATCTATATGCTGTCTACAAGAGACCAACTTCAGACATAGGGACCCATACAGACTGAAAGTGAGGGGATGGAAAAAGATATTCCATACCAATGGAAATCAAAAGAAAGCTGGAGTAGCAATACTCATATCAGTTAAAATAGACTTTAAAATAAAGAATGTTACAAGAAACAAGGAAGGACACTACATAATGATCAAGGGATCTATCCAAGAAGAAGATATAACAATTATAACTATATAGGCACCCAACAGAGTAGCACCTCAATACATAAGGCAACTGCTAACAGCTCTAAAAGAGGAAATCAACAGTAACACAATAATAGTGGGGGAATTTACACCTCACTTACACCAATGGACAGATCATCCAAAATGCAAATAAATAAGGAAACAAAAGCTTTAAATGACACAATAGACCAGATAGATTTAATTGATATTTATAGGACACTCCATCCAAAAACAGCAGGTTACACTTTCTTCTGAAGTGTACATGGAACATTCTCCAGGATAGATCACATCTTGGGTCACAAATCAAGCCTCAGTAAATTTAAGAAAATTGAAATCACATCAAGCACCTTTTCTGACCACAACACTATGAGATTAGAAAAGAATTACAGGGAACAAAAAACGTAAAAAACACAAACACATTGAGGCTAAACAATATGTTACTAAATAACCAAGATATCACTGAAGAAATCAAAGAGGAAATCAAAAAATACCTAGAGACAAATGACAATGAAAACACAATGACCCAAAAACTATGGGATGTAGCAAAAGCAGTTCTAAGAAGGAATTTTATAGCTATACAAGCCTACCTCAATAAACAACAAAAATTTCAAATAAACAATCTAACCTTACACCTAAAGGAACTAGAGGAAGAAGAACAAACAAAACCCAAAGTTAGTAGATAGAAAGAAATCATAAAGATCAGAGCAGAAATAAATGAAATAGAAACAAAGAAAACAATAACAAAGATAAATAAAACTAAAACCTAGTTCTTTGTGGAGCAAAACAAAATTGATAAACCATTTGCCAGAGTCATCAAGAAAAAGAGGGAGAGGACTCAAATCAATAAAATTAGAAAAGAAAAATGAAAAGTTACAACAGACACTGCCGAAATACAAATCATCCTAATAGACTACTACAAGCAACTCTATGTCAATAAAATGGACAACCTGGAAGAAATGGACAAATTCTTAGAAAGGTATAACCTTCCAAGACTGAATCAGGAAGAAATAGAATATATGAACAGACCAATCAAAAGTAATGAAATTGAAACTGTGGTTAAAAATCTTCGAACAAAAAAAGTCCAGGACCAGATGGTTTCACAGGTAAATTCTATCAAACATTTAGAGAAGAGCTAACACCCATTCTTCTCAAACTCTTCCCAAAAATTGCAGAGGGAGTAACAGTGCTAAACTCATTCTATGAGGCCACCATCACCCTGATACCAAAAACTAGACAAAGATACTACAAAAAAAGAAAATTACAGACCAATATCACTGATGAATATAGATGCAAAAATCCTCAACAAAATACTAGCAAACAGAATCCAACAACATATTAAAAGGATCATACAACATGATCAAGTGGGATTTATCCCAGGGATGCAAGGATTCTTCAATATATGTAAATCAATCAATGTGATACACCATATTAACAAACTGAAGAAGAAAAACCATATGATCATCTCAATAGATGCAGAAAAAGCTTTTGACAAAATTCAACACCAGTTTATGAAAAAAACTCTCCAGAATGTGGACATAGAAGGAACCTACCTCAAAATAATAAAGGCCATATAAGACAAACCCACAGTAAACATCATTCCCCAAGGTGAAAAACTGAAAGCATTTCCTCAAAGATTAGGAACAAGACAAGGCTGTCCACTCTCACCACTATTATTCAACATAGTTTTGGAAGTTTTAGCCATGGCAATCAGAGAAGAAAAAGAAATAAAAGGAATCAAATTGGAAAGAAGAAGTAAAACTGTCACTGTTTGCAGGAGACATGATACTATACATAGAGACTCTTAAAGATGTTGCCAGAAAACTACTAGAGGTAATCAATGAATTTGGTAAAGTGGCAGGATACAAAATTAATGCACAGAAATCACTTGCATTCCTATACACTAAAGATGAAAAGTCTGAAAGAGAAATTAAGGCAACACTCCCATTTACCATTGCCATTACCATTACCATACCTAGGAATAAACCTACCTAAGGAGACAAAAGACCTGTATGCAGAAAACTATAAGACACTGATGAAATAAATTAAAAATGATACCAACAGATGGAGAGATATACCATGTTCTTGGACTGAAAGAATCAATATTGTGAAAATGACTATACTACCCAAAGCAAGCTACAGATTCAATGCAATCCCATTCAAATTACCAGTGGCATTTTTTATGGAACTAGAACAAAAATCTTAAAATTTGCTTGGAGACACAAAAGACCCCGAATTGCCAAAGCAGTCTTGAGGGAAGAAATCGGAGCTGGAGGAATCAGACTCCCTGACTTCAGACTATACTACAGAGTTACAGTAATCAAGAAAATATGGTACTGGCACAAAAACAGAAACATAGATCAGTGGAACAAGATAGAAAGGCCAGAGATAAACCCACGCACCTATGGTCAACTAATCTATGACAAAAGAGGCAAGGATATGCAATGGAGAAAAAACAGTCTCTTCAATAAATGGTGCTGGGAAAACCAGACAGTTCTATGTAAAAGAATGAAAGTAGAACACTCCCTAACACCATACACAAAAGTAAACTCAAAATGTATTAAATACCTAAATGAAAGACCAGATACTATAAACCTCTTAGAGGTAAGCATAGGAAGAACACTCTTTGACATAAATCACAGCAAGATATTTTTTGATCCACCTCCTAGAGTAATGGAAATAAAAACAAAAATAAACAAATGGGATCTAATGAAATATAAACTTTTGAACAACAAAGAAAACCATAAACAAGACGAAAAGACTACCCTCAGAATGGGAGAAAATATTTGCAAATGCATCAATGGACAAAGGATTAATCTCCAAAATATATAGCTCATGCAGCTCGATATTAAAAAAACAAACAACGCAATCCAAAAATAGACAGAAGACCTAAATAGACATTTCTCCAAAGAAGACATACAGATAGCCAAAAAGCATATGAAAAGCTGCTCAACATCACTAATTATTAGAGAAATGCAAATCAAAACTACAATGAGGTATCACCTCACACCAGTTAGAATGGGCATCATCAGAAAATCTACAAACAATAAATGCTGGAGAGGGTGTGGAGAAAAGGGAACCCTCTTGCACTGCTGGTGGGAATGTAAATTGATACAGCCACTATAGAGAAAAGTATGGATGTTCCTTAAAAAACTAAAAATTGAATTACCATATGATCCAGCAATCCCACTCCTGGGCATATACCCAGAGAAAACCATAATTCAAAAAGACACATGCACTCCAATGTTCATTGCAGCACTATTTACAATAGCCATGTCATGGAAGCAACCTAAATGCCCATTGACAGATGAATGGATAAAGATGATGTGGTACATATATACAATGGAATATTACTCAGCCATAAAAAGGAACGAAATTGAGTCATTTGTAGAGACATGGATGGGTCTAGAGACTGTCATACAGAGTGAAGTAAGTCAGAAAGATAAAAACAAATATCGTATGTTAGTGCATATATGTGGAACCTAGAAAAATGGTACAGATGAACCGGTTTGCAGGGCACTAATTGAGACACAGATGTAGCGAACAAACATATGGACACCAAGGGGGGAAAGTGGTTGGGGGGTGGGGGTAGGGGTTTGATGAATTGGGCGATTGGGATTGACATGTATACACTGATGTGTATAAAATTGATGACTAATAAGGACCTGTTGTATAAAAAAATAAATAAAATTCAAAAATCAAAATAAATAAATAAAAATAAATAAAATAAAATTACTCAGAGATAGTAACAGAAAGAGAGAATAACTCTATATCCATCTGTATCCATCTCTATAGAGATATAGGTCTATAGATATTTATTTATCCATTATATATATAGAAAAAGAGAAGGATATAGATAATACTGAGGTATTTTAAACTCAGTGATTTTTTAAAGGATTTTGAGATCTTTTAGAAATGAGATTATTGGGTTAATATTGAAAATAATACCAATAAAAATAGCATTAGCATTTGTGCGGGACATTGTTGCTGGATGTTCTGAAGTCATTAGGTCTCATCTCCATTTTAAAGTAAGAAACAAATCAGAGAGATTAAGTACCTTGCCCAAAGCACTCACTATGAATGGCAAGGACATTAATAGTGAACTATTAATCTGAACTGAGACTGGTTTTAGTCCACAGCCTGTGGGTCGTCATTACACCACATTCCCTACACCTACTGAGCCTTGGTGCCTCTTGAGTAGACTGGGAGATAGGAGAGATTACATATACAATTGAAGTAAAGTATGTTCAAAGAGCATGAGGGAAAAAAAAAGGAAATTTAAATAGATAAAGAATATATTAACTAAGGCTATCTACAAAGAAATATTTTAGAGAAGGGAAGGAAGAATTTAAGTTTGTTGGCGGGGTCCCTATGATTACAAATAATTGGTTATGTGATTTTTCTCCATGGCATTACAAGCAATCTGACAGAACACTGTGGCTATGGACATGGCATCATTATGCCCAACCCAAGATAGAAAAGCATCTGTAAAACCTCCTTTGCCACCTTCTGCAGCTTGAAGATGGGAAAGGGGGAAAGGAGCAGAGTATGTTAGCATTTTCTCACAATTGTTTGTAGTCCAAATGAATATATTTAACTGATGTATTAGAAAACTTTGGAACTATTTTATAGCAAGTATTATCTAGAATTATTACTCTTATCATTCAAAACTCAAATGTTATATTACAGAATTCAATTAAAGCCTGCATTTCTTGGAAAAATAAAAAAAATAAAAAAATAATAATTTCATAGTATTATATCATCATACTCCTCTTTGTTTTTCCCAGCTGATCATTTGAGCCTTAGTAGAAGAAAATCCAAGGTCTCTCACTTTTGGTTGACCAGCCCCAAAATTGTCCTAAAACCTTAGAGCCTCATGAATGCCAATCGTGAATAGTACATGTTTGTGTTGTGTGCATTTTTCTGTGTCTGTATGTGTGTGTTGGAGGAGGATGTCAATCTAACTTCCAGCCTCAAATGATGCAGCTGAATGTGGCTGACTTTTACAAGATGTGACTGTGAAGACTTGCTTCCCACAGTGGGGTTTATGATGGTGGTACTTGTCTATAATGATGTCCCTGACCTAGACAACTATACTTGGTACTCACTGGAGGATGCTCCGCATGCCTTTTGAGCTAACATCAGTTAAGAGTGTGGCTTTCCATGCTCAACTCTCTAAGCAACTTCCAGGCCCCTGCCAGGGAGAGAGCAGAGTCAAGACTGGAATCTACCAGCTAAGAGACCCAATGTTGCCACCTTTCTTCCATCTCTAGGGAATCCACCAAGGTGTCCAGGCAAGTTTTCCTTTAAAAAAACCTCAGAAGTCATTATTTATTCTCCTTTCCTGGAATAAAATATTAGTTTGGCAATTATCTTAGAAAAGAGAGGTTGTGCTTCCAACAAATGTAATTATGCTGGGGCCCATCTTAGTTAAGGTACTGGTGGAACACTTCATCAATGGGATAGATTTTATGTGTGTAGTAAAGGTCCAGAAGGAATAACATCAAACTATTAATAGTGAGTCATCACATTGACATATTTATTCCATAGTTATCTGAATGAACGAAACTTTGGTTTGCTTTTATTTGGGGAAGATCAATGAACTTGTGTGTGTATATATGTGTACACACACATACACATATATATTGCATATATGCAAACTAACTAAAAATAATAAACACGTTTCTTTCCCTCACCTGGATCATTTCTATCATCTTATACACATGCTGTTATTCTTCCCAACTTAAAACAAAATCCTCTCTTGATCACTCTTCCCCCTTGAGATATAAGCCTATTTCTCTGCTATTCTTTTTTTTTTTTTTGTGGTACGCGGGCCTCTCACTGTTGTGGCATCTCCTGTTGCGGAGCACAGGCTCCGGACGTGCAGGCCCAGCGGTCATGGCTCACGGGCCCAGCTGCTCCACAGCATGTGAGATCTTCCCGGCCCGGGGCACGAACCCGTGTCCCCTGCATCGGCAGGCAGACACCCAACTACTGCGCCACCAGGGAAACCCTCTCTGCTATTCTTTACAGCAAAATTCCTCAAGAGTTGTCAGTATCATTTGCAACTCACATCCCATTTTCTCACAGACACATGCTAATCATGTTTTTCTTCTTCTAATCATTATTATTGCTCTTGTCAACGTCACTAATGACCCTTGACCAACCTCAGTATTGTTGATCCAATGATCAGTTTTAGTATTCATCATACTTGACACACATGCAGCTCCTTCCACCTGAGAACACTTTCTTCTCCTGGCTCCCACGATATTATGCTCTTCTACTTTTCATCTCCTTCACAACAGCTTCAGTTTAGTCTCCTTTGCTGATTTTACCTCAACTCCTCATCATCTTTTCTTTTTTTAAAATATTATTTTTAATTGAGGTATAATTGATTTACACTGTTTTGTTAATTTCTGCTGTACAGCAATGTGATTCCGTTATACATATATTGATATATACATTCTTTTTTTAAAATTACTCTTCCTCATCTTAATGATGGGTGCCCCAGGGCTTAGTCTGTGAGCTTTATCTCTAGTTTGATTTAATCAGTCATGACTTTTAATGCCATCTATGTTAAACATACTTCATATTTTACTATTAGCCTAGCACTCTCCTGAATTCTAGATTCTTATACCCTACTGCTTATTCAATATGTCTACTTAGATGTTTGATCAGTATGTCAAACCCAGTATACCCCAAACTGAACTCATATTCTCTCACAAACCTCATCTTGCATTTTTTTCTGCAAAATGATAAATAACTCCATCTTTTCGACTATTCAAACAGATATCTTGAAGTCATCCTTGACCCCTTTCACTTACATTCAATACTTAACCCATCTTGTTGACCAACTTTCAAATTATATTCAGAATTTGAATACTTTTCACCAACTCTTCTGCTACCACCTTGGGTCAAGACACAATAACCCTCCCCTGTATTGTTGCAATAGCTTTTTCACTGGCTGCCCTGACTTGGCCTTTGAATCCATTCAGCAATTCTCAATAAAGAGTGATTCTTTTAAACCATAAAGTAGATTGTCTGTTTACTTACAACACTACAGAAGTCCCTCATCTTTCTCAGAGTAAAAGCAAAATCCTTATAATAGCCTATTAGACCTTACATGATATGGCCTCTGGAATCTCCCTGACATCATTGCTGTTTACTTCTCCAAGTCCCTGCTTCTGCCTCTTAGCTTCCTCTAGAACAGGCTGGGCATTTGCTGTTCTCTTAGGACCTTTGCATTTGCTGTTCTCTTTCCCCTGCTTGGAATATTCTCCTTGTAATATCCAACGGCTTGCAAATTTAACCCACTCAGGTTTTTGACTTGATGTCTTATTCTCAGTAGAGTTTTCTACTACTACACTATTTAAAATAGCACTCCTCCCACCCTCCCAGCATTTCCTATTCCCCTTTCCAGCATTTTCTTCTTTTAGCAATTATTAACATCTGTATTAGTTTCCTAAGCCTACTGTAACAAATCACCACAAACTGGGTGACTTAAAACAATAAAAATCTATTGTCTCACAGTTCTTGAGGCCAGAAATCTGAAGTCAAAGTGCTGGCAAGGCTAATTCCTTCTGGTGGCTCTAAGGGAGAACCTGTTCCATGCCTCTTCCTGACTTGTGGTGGTTGACATGAATACTTGGTGTTCCTTGGCTTACTGATGTATCACTCTAATCTCTTCCTTCATCATCACATGACCTTCTTACAAGAACAACAGCCATTGAATTTAGGGCTCACCATAATCCAGTATGACATCATCTTAAGTTGATTACATCTGCAAAGATATCCCCTGAGAAAACCATAATTCAAAAAGAGTCATGTACCACAATGTCATTGCAGCTCTCTTTACAATAGCCAGGACATGGAGGCAAACTAAGTGTTCATCGACAGATGCATGGATAAAGATGTGGCACATATATACAATGGAATATTACTCAGCCATAAAAAGAAATGAAATTGAGTTACTCGTAGTGAGGTGGATGGACCTAAAGTCTGTCATACAGAGCGTAGTAAGTCAGAAAGAGATAAACAAATACTGTATGCTAACACATATATATGGAGTCTAAAAAAAAAAGGTCATGAATAACCTAGGGACAAGATGGGAGTAAAGATGCAGACCTACTAGAGAATAGACTTGAGGACCCAGGGAGGGGGAAGGGTAAGCCAGGACAAAATGAGAGAGTGGTAGTGTATATATGGACATGTATACACTACCAAATGTAAAATGATTGCTAGTGAGAAGCACTTGCATAGCACAGGGAGATCAGCTCAGTGCTTTGTGACCAGCTAGAAGTGTGGGATAGGGAGAGTGGGAGGGAGGGAGATGCAAGATGGAAGAGATATGGGGATATATGTGTATGTATAACTGATTCACTGTGTTATAAAGCAGAAAGTAACAAACAATTGTAAAGCAATTATACTCCAATAAAAATGTTTTAAAATAAATGAATAATGTTCTCACATTATCCCAGAAATCACGATGATAAATAAATAAATACGTAAGTATATTAAAAAAAAACAACTTTATTTGGTCTAGTTTTTAAATGATAGATAAAATTTAAATGATCTTTCTAAAAAAATAAACTGCTTTTTTATTATACCATGGTTTCATTTCCTATTACTTTCAGTTAAAAACCCTTAATTTTGATATAGTATGTAAAAGCACTTTGTGCCTAGTTGACACTTAATAAATTATTATTATTATTGTCACTATTGATATTATTGCTATTGTAAGAGGTAGATAACATCAAGCTACACACTAACTTGCAGATGAAAAGACTATAATAATCAAAATACAGGAGCAAATATGTGTAAAAATGGAAACAAAGTCACCACAAAGGATCAAGAATAACATAGAACCATGTAATTATGTACGGGTGTAAAATGCCTATGCAGATGTTGGGAAAATCTATGTTATAAATCCTAGGCTATAAGCCCCAATTCAAGATTATAGTAAAGTACTCTTTCTGTCAGATGCAGAAACAGAGAACACATGGAGGGTTTGAGGGAGGGAAGCATTTCTACTGGAGAATTCTGAGCAATGGCTAAAACATTAGTGCTCTGACTCTAGAAGATGGATTCTGTGGCTCCGATTTAAATTTAGCCTTCATGAGCATAGAGAAAAATTAAACTGGCAAAGAGAAACTGTGGTTTCCAATAAGGAACTTAGAAATCAGACAAGTCAAGGTCCATGGAAATTAATTTTCTGACCTTCAGAATTCTCTAACCAACTACTGAATGAGATAAATGACTAATCTATAATGAATGTTAAATGCTCAGATTTGCATGAACCTAAAGTGCAAAATTGAATCCTATGAACAACAGATACCAAGAAGAACAGAAAGGATATTTTAAAAGACACCAACAACAAAAGCTCCAGTGCATAACATAGCCCTAGGCATATATACGTTTGTTAAATAAGTTAATGATCAAAGAACACAGGGTCATTCAGGCAAAATCAGATATTCTATATTTGTGAGGTCAATAGATCAAAATTTCTATCAATCTATTTACTATATTTTAATGTATTTGTACATTTTCATAAAGGTTTGTTATAATTTATAAAAACACATACACAGCAATACAATAAACAATTTCTAAAAGAATTTTGCAGTTCAAGATAGGGGACCATGTATGTCTCCTGACTCACATCCCGTTAAATGACTCAAATAATATATGTAAATAAGAACAAAATAATAACATCACTGGAAAAGTATAAGGAGGTTGCCACTGGCAGATCAGACTACTCAGTAATTTCTGAGAGGTATAAGGCAGATGGCAACAAATCACTTACTAAGAATCTTAACAAACTAAATAGCCCACAGTACTCAATGGGGAAAAGAAGGTACCAAGAAAATATGTGTTTTCCCAGCAAAATTCTGGAGGGACCCCAAGATCAGGAAGCAAGAGAAAGTTGAGAGATAACTAAATAAAGAGCCCTGAAAGAACTGGACCATTCAAAATGCTAATGCAGCATTTGTTCCGCTGAGTAAAGCTGAAAGAATGGCTCCCTGAATAGGGTAAGGTGAATGAGGGGCTCCCAGAGAGGGCACTAGGATCCAAAAGATATAGTGCTGGGCTCGCAAATAACTTTGGTTACCATGGTGAGTCACTAAAGGGTAAATCCCCACACCTCCTAAAAAAAACTTCCCAGTAACTAGTCCCCACCCTTCTGAAAGGAGCCAGGGCTTCTGTCACCAGAATACATTCCCTGTTGGAGAGACAATGGTTTTTTCATGTGATGAGAATGGCAAACTCAAGGCATCAGCCTGTTCATTTAGATCCAGATTTGTAAGTATGAACAAGTTGCCTAATCACTAATGTTGAATGAAAATTAACAGTCTGAAAGTGATTCATAGGATAAATAAAGACAAATCTGCGAGGAAAAAGAGTTAATGTATAAAACAGAAAAAAACAAACTGTAAAACAAGTAAAATTAGAATCTTTCATAGATAATTGTGTGTCCTCCCAGCTAAAAAAAGATGAATCAGAATTCTTGAAAATTAAAAATATTGTAGATGGGCTTCCCTGGTGGCGCAGTGGTTGAGAATCCGCCTGCTAATGCAGGAGACATGGATTTGTGCCCTGGTCCAGGAAGATCCCACATGCCGTGGAGCAGCTGGGCCTGTGAGCCATGGCCACTGAGCCTGTGCATCCAGAGCCTGTGCTCCACAACGGGAGAGGCCATAACAATGAGAGGCCTGCATATTGAAAACAAACATATATATATATATATATATATATATATATATATATATATATATATATATATATATATATATATCAGAAATAAAATGTATGCCTATCTCTGAGATCTGGAAAAGTAGGGCAAAGAACTCACTCAGAAAATAAAGTAAAAATCCAAACAGGTGGTCTTTATAAAGAAAGCAGAGAGTGGTTTGTTAGGCAGAATAATGACCCTTAAAAAGATGCCCATATCTAACCCCTAAAAATGGTGAATAAGTTACCTTCCATGGCAAATAAACTTTGCAGATGTGATTAAGTTAAGGATCTTGAGATGGGGACACTATCTTGGATTATTCAGGTGGGTTTAATGTAGGTTCAACATAGGCCCTTAAAAGTGAAAGAGCAAGGAAGGAATATCAAAGCCAGAGAGAGATTTAAAGATACGGTGCTGCTAACTTTGCGGATAAAGGGAGGGGCCACGAACCAAGTAATGGAGGTAGCCTCTAGAAGATGGACAAGGCAAATGAGTGGCTTCTCCCCTAGAGCCTACAGAATAAATGTAATTCTGCTGACACCTTGATCTTCACCCAGTGAAGGCAATTTCAGACTTCAGACCTCCAGAATAAAATAAGACATTTGTTTTGTTGTAGTTTGTTATAGCAGCATTAGGGAATTAATATACATGGAGAACAGATTCAGCAGACACAATAGCTGTATAGTAAGAATAAAAGAAACACATATGTTTAGTGGGTAGGATGTGACCAAATAAATAATAGAAGAAATGTCTCTGAGCTGAAAAGAGTTTCAGAGAAAAAAGCCAACTGAGTCTTCTATGGCAAAATTGTAAAAAATATTGGGATCCTCAAGTATAAAGAAAAATCCTATAAGCTTCCAGAGGGAAAATATATATAAGGTTGGTATAAAGGAACTGTTATCATTCTCATCACTGAGTCCATTATTTATTTGTGCTAAGGATTTTACTTTAACTTTCGCCATGCAAGGACCCTGTACCATATGCTTATTATATATATATATATATATATATATATATACACACATACATACACGAGGAAGCAGAGCCACACTGAAGTTAAGCAGTCGTACAGACAGTAAGTAGTAGATATGGAATTAAAACTTAGGTTGCCTATTTCTGAAACCCATGACTTTAATTCCTAGCCTTGATCTTCTCATCTATAATCCAGAAAGCAGGAGAACAATGACCAATGCCTAAAAAGACCTAAGGAAATACATTTTGAAATTTGAGTCCTATCTTTAAAGTATGAAGCAGGGGTGAAATGACATTCTTAGATATATAAGAACTCAGAGATTTTACCATCCACATAGCCTTTCTGAAAACAAAACTTCAAAAAAGATAAAATTTCTGGTTGTACTTCAGCAAAATAAAGCTGAGAAACAGAAATATATAGCATACCAATAAATAGAGCAAAGATATCAGTAAAACCGAGTTAATACTAAGTAATTGTTGAAAATATGGCAGTGAAATTTAATCGAACTGTTAAGTAGGTATTCATAAAACAGAAGAGGCACAAAGTGAAAAATTAATGACCTGGAACCAAAATTCAAGATAATTTTAACAGTACATAGGAAGTAGTAAGGAAGAAATAAAGGAATGATGTAAAATACCTGGTTACACAGCTCTTATTTTAAGTAAGGTGGCTGTAGGTACTGCTCCATCTTTATGGAGAAAGGGAAATAATTTCTGTTTGTGAAGAGTTTAATGATAAATACTAGAAGAACAAAAATATAAGGTGGAACTTTTAAACTACTAAAATGTAAAATGAAAAAATAACCAATAAAATATGGTAAAGTATGAAAAACATGAAATAACAAGCATATCAGACATTATAATGACTGAATATTGTTGAATTTTTTTACTTAAAGGACTCAGTTGGAGTGGGGGAAACAAATAAACAAAACAATATAATCATATTTGTTTAAAGAGAAAATAAAACCACAAAAAGTTAAAAATAAAGGAATGGGGCTTCCCTGGTGGCACAGTTGTTGAGAGTCCGCCTGCCGATGCAGGGGACATGGGTTCGTGCCCTGTTCTGGGAAGATCTCGCATGCCGCGGAGCAGCTGGCCTCCTGAGCCATGGCCGCTGAGCCTGCGCGTCCGGAGCCTGTGCTCCACAACGAGAGAGGCCACAACAGTGAGAGGCCCACGTACCACAAAAAAAGAAAAAATAAATAAAGGAATGGACTAAGATTTATGAGGCCAATGCTAGTACAACAAACACTTGGGAGTTACAAAGTAGAATTCAAGGCAAAAGGCATTATATACAAAAAAGAGTATATTGATAAAAACATGTGTTCTAATAATATAACACCTGTGAATGTTACTACCTATAACAATATATTTAAAAATTAAGGACAACAAAAGGAGAATTTTATTTAAAAAAACTGGAAGTTTTTTTAACTGAATTCTATAGTCACAAAAGTAAGGATATAGAGGATTTGAATAACATAGTTAACAGTCTAGAAATAATGAGAAGGAGAGGAGAGGCAGAGACGAAAAGAAGGAACAGAGGGAAGAAGGAAGAGGGGAAAAGGGTGAAAGAAAGAAAGGAAGGGGAAAAAAAACCTGGTCTTTTTTCCAGACACCCAGAGATTATGCACTCTTTTTAGTTGACTATGAAATATTTTTTTTTAAAAAAATTGATCACATACTATTCCATAAAGAGGCTCTCAATAAATACACAAATGTCAAGTCCTACAAATTACATTTTCTGAGGACAGTGCAAGTGTAACAACGACAACAAAAAAAAAAGTAAAGGAAAATAAAAATCTTTGGACATTTTTTTAAGGACTCATACATAAAATTTTATGTAAAGAGGAAATAAAAATTGATCTTGCAGACTGCTTGGAAATGAGGAAAAATGAGAACTCTATAAAACGTGAAACATAAAAATCATAAAGACTCTCAACTTTGGTAACAAAAAATTAAACCTTTTATGTAGAAAAAAACATTGATTGCTTAAAAGAAGGAGGAGAAAAACATTTGCAGTCTAGTTAATAAATGTTTAGCACTCATAACATACAAAGAGAGCCTATAAGTTAAGAAGGAAAAAAGCCAATAAAGAAATGGCAACTTACTCAGGAAGAAATAGAATTCTCCAGTAAACGTTGCAACAGATGTTCATGCTGGTAATGGGAGAAATGCATGTTGAAACAAGAGATTTTTTGTTGTTGTTGTTTGGTTTGTTTTCTGAAACATTTTTGTTTTCTGGAAGTGAGGGAAAGTCTGTGGCAAGTAGACTTATGTCCCTTTTGCTGTCTTCTTAATCCACTCCTGCACTTAGGAGCTACTGTGACCTTGGCCTTGAGACTTCCTGGGCTTCAGTTCCCTGACGGGAATGCCTACTATAGCCAGCTTTGAACACACAGTGGCCCAGGATCTGGATGCCGGGGAGAAAGAGTGTCGGCTCCGAGGAGGACTTGGTCCTTTTACTCAGAGATATTCTCATTTGTTCCAAATCCAACAAGAGACAGCTTTTATCCATTAGATTGAAAAAAAAGATATGTCTGCCAATAATCAGTTTGGTTAGGTTGTGGGGAAAGAAACATTCATATATTTTTTGGCTGATATTTAGACGGGTTCATTTTTTTTTGGAGAGAAATTTAGAAGGACTTACCAAAAATTTTAAAACATAGATCTTTTGAAATAGCAAGATTAACTCTAGGAATCTATCATGAAAGGATACTCAATGTATGATTATTTGAAGAGAGGACAATTGAAGATAACTTCAATTCTGACAATAGAATGGCCAGATAAAGTACAGTCCAGCTATACCACACGATACTAAGCAACTTTTAAAAATAATGCAGATCTTTTTGAAATGCCATGGAAGAACATATTTCTGAGTTAAGGAAAGAGTGCATGTGTGTGTGTGCACATACACACATATACACACACATATGCGTGTATGTATATATGTACATATATTATTTATGTATAACTATGTGTTATACATAAATAATATATTTATTATATTACATCTGAAAGGAAATACACTGCCGAACTAGCAAAAATGACTTTCCCTAGAGAGTGACACCTGGGACTTATTACAACTATTTGTTGTTTTTGTTCTTTTATCTAAATATGTAACATTACTTTTGAAATTCAAGGAACTAACAAAAATAATTTAATTAATGAAGGTGGAAGCAAGACAAGGTTATAGTAGTAAGAGGACACAATGGCTAGATGAGTTCACATCAATCCTGGGCTAAGCGGGCTATAAATCCAACACTGAGCCTCCTAGTGCTCAAAGCAAGAAGGAAAACATAACCAATATAATGGTCACATAAACCATAATAACCATGCAAAACAACTGCTATATTCTCAAGAGGTACCATTTCCCCAGGCACTTTGGTCTAACAGAAATTTCTCCTGGGGCTTTATATGAAGCATTGGTGCAAATGACATCAAAATTCTACCCACGATAAACACCATGATTAATGTGTAAGGCTGCTTCTGAAATTGACCACAGCCATTCATTAGTTTAGTCCCAAGGAGGAGCAAAGTCCTCCTTCTTTGAGAAAACATTAGTGAGTCCAAGTAAAGTTCTTCATACAGAAACATCCATAGAAGTAACATCATTAAAAAAGAAATCACTACCCACATGTACAAAGTGAAGAATAAAGGAATTAATGGTCAGGGGGCAAATCTATTCTCCTACCAACTCCTTCCTCAAGGACTGAAGCTCTTAAATCAAAGCCATGATCAAAGCTCGATAGAGTATGATGACAACATGGAGATGCAGAGAATGCTTCTAGCTTATTCATACCTACATATAAGTAAATATGAGCAATTCATTTGTTTATGTTAGCATGTGACAAATTTCTTATTTAGCAGAACAAACAGAATGCAATAATTTATTACTTAGAAAAAAATCAGGCCAACAAATTCCAATAAAAGGACTTCTGTTATCTTAGGATATCCTGTCCTTAGTCTATTAAAAAGTGGTAAGGGAAAACATGCTTCATGCCAAAGTGATGTGAAATGTTTACCTTGCCTTGTTTTAGGGTGGGATATAATTATTACTGTTAATGTCACATTTGTTCCCTTGCTTTCCCAGCATACAAATCAAATTTGCCACTTCATGAAGCATGAAATTACCTTTTCAAAACTAATTCAATAGTAATGTTGAATAAACTGTGAGCAATTACCAACCTAATCAGGAAATACTGTCTTCCCACCTCCATCACCTTCTATTCACTAAAAATAGTCCTCTCTGCCCACACCACAGAAGGGGATGACATTGATGTGGTGATTATTTCCAAATCCCAGTAGCATTCCAAATGCTATTGGTTGGAATCCCAGTGAACTCCTAATCTCCCCTAGACATTTCCTGCATCCTTGAATCATTGAATGGTTACAGTGTTGTCATGTTTATTATGTAGAACACACACTTACTAAGTCATCCACAGGTAGTAGACATTCTAAAGAAATGTAAAAGAGAGCTTTGTAGCTACTGTCTAGTAAGAGCTTATACTTTTAGCTGTCATAAGGTCTTTGGAGAGATCAGAGAACCACATCACAGAATTATAAAGAATAATAGTAACAGTAATGAAAATAATAGATGTGATATTGATAGTAATTTGATATAATTATGGGAATACTAATAGTAAAAATCAAAACTACCCTCTAATGAGTGCTTAGTACTTTCCATACATTTTGCTAAGTTCTTTATGATTATTATTTATCTAAAACAGCCATCCCATGAGGTACAGATGACAAAACTGAGGTTTATAGAAGTTCAAAATTTCCCCAAGGTCACAAAGCTATTAAGCAGCAAAGTTGATATTTAAACCAAGGTCTGTCTGAGTGTATAGTCCATTCTCTTCCACTCTTCCACACCAGCAAAAACAGTCAGAGAGAACACCAAGCTCATGACATGTAATTTTGTAATAAGTGAAAAATCAGGAGCTAAAATATTGGAAACTCAGGTCCCTGATTACAAATATTTACTTCGACTGCCCTTGCCTACAACCAATGGCAAGTGAGAATGAAAAGAACTCCTACAAATGAATCTAGTTAAAATCAAGTAGCAAAAACTATTCTTTACAAATTGGTTTCCTTTATGGTTAATAGAGGTATGGGCTTTATGAGTCTCTGATATACAGAAAGACACTCAACCCATAGTTTCTGCTCCTCATCCAGAATAAAAAAATAAATAAAAAAAGAGAGAAAAAACACACACACACAGAGACACTACTGATTGTTTTTCCTTCAGTGTTTCTGTCTCATGGGGTGGTGTATCTACTCTTCTCTTTCTCAGTCAATCTGGAGTAAAGCTCCTCATATCAGATGTCTTCCCTAGACAGCTCACATATATCTTATACCACCCATGTATATGCTGTATATGCCATATCTGGCTAGATCATGCATTAAAGAACAATATAATTATTATTTATACCATACTACAAATCTAAGACGAAGTGAGCTCTAACCTATATGTATCATATAAAGTTATCACTTCCTAGTTATGCTTACATGGAACAGTTGGTGTTTTGTCAATTCTGAGTCTTATCTATCATTTATCTATGTATCTATCCCTACCTCTCTTAACTCTGTTCCTCTCTCTCTCTCTCTCTCTCTCTCTCTCTCTCTCTCTATATATATATATATATATATATATATATATATATATATATATATATTAAAGCCACAAATGGATAGCATCAAGTGAAGAGTGGACCTTTAGGCTAATATATTCACCCTTTGTCTGGGGCCAAGTAAAAGCCAGACAAAAATAGACCTTTGATGTAAAGTTCTCACACTTTTCATAAACTTGGGCTTAAACATCTTTCTACAACCTGGGCTACACTATCCATCTATCCTAAGACAGACGCCTTCACTCACGTTCTTATGATCAGCCTTATCTCAAGTTTAAGATTTCATACTTGCTACCACTTTCTAGGCTACCATCTCAGTTCCTCTCATTGATCATAAGTGATGTTCTGTCCCATAAATGTTACTTCAGGCCACCTAGAGCAGGAGACAGAAAAGGAGAAGGAGAGGGAATGATACTAATGATGATAACAACAGGGGCTAATATTTGTTGAGCATGTTCATGTACCAGACATTGCACTGAGCACTTCACATATTATATGGTTACAAATCCTCATAATCCTATGAGGGAAGTACTGCTATTACCCCTATCATAGACATCAGCAAAAGAAGCTTAGAAAGATTAAGTAACTTACTCAAGGCCATACAGCTAAAAAGTAGCAGAACTAGGGTCCCATGTGAATCCAGAGTCCATGTGATTAACTACCTCTATGAATACCCTTTCTGCTTCAGTCTGGCCCCCCAAACACCTTATAGGACCCAGGCAGACAGGAACTATCTAGCAGCTCCGCATATACAATGAGGGCCCAGCATACAGCCAGCTTCTATTTAGTGTTGCTTGGGAATTATGATGACGAGAAGGTAAAAGTCTACTAAAAGGATAAATGCCCTAAGCTACAAATGTCAGCAGACACACTTATGAACATGAGCACCAAGAATCTGGTAAATTCTCACAGGCTTTGTGATATCCCAGCTATAATACCCATGTACACTGCTTGCTAGTCCAGTGCAGAAAGGCTAAAGGAGAAAAAGAATTATTAGCACATTATTTTTAAAATCTTATGTTCCTTGCATTTTGGGGGGGGGGGGTTAAATAATCATGACAAAACAAAAGTTAAATGACAACTTAGTATTTTGGACTACTCTATTAGGGAAGGAGTTAGTATCAAGGAACTTATTCCTAACATCCAAAATTCAGAAATATGTTACATGTTCAAGATAAGAGAACATTAGGTAAACTACAGATATCTTAATAATTATGATGATGATGTCATTTTTGATGATAGAAGGATCCCACATTAATCCTTAGGAATAGACTCACTCTCTCGTTTCATATTCACAATAATCTGAGTTAATCTGAAACTGAGTTATCCAGTCAGTATAAGATGACATTATTGAGAGTTTATAATAAAGTGAAGAAATGAAAAAAGTAAGATATAAAATTTTATCTTTTGCAAGAGAAAAATTACTTATTGAAAAATATTGGAGAGAAATACAGTATAATATTAAAGGTGATTGATTCTCAAAGATGAGACTGTGTGTGCTTTTTCCTTATTTCTTTTCTTTATTTCTTGATTGCCTCTTATAAGCCCTTGTTACTTTTACTATGGAAAAACACAAAACTGTATTTAAAATAAATAAGCAATGTCGACTTTCTTTCCTGGAGATGACTAACTAGGCAATATGTGTTCTCAAAAGGTCTTTTGGGGCCTCCAGGAAACCTAGGTTAGATTTTGGCTTCATCAGGTAGAAAGGCATTTCCTACTGTTCTTCCTTGGAGTCCCTATTTTATAGTTCACCAAAAGAAGAACATATTTATAGACTGCTCAGAAATGGAAAGATGCCTCTGGTGAATCATAAAGTGAGGAAATAAGTCACCTCAGGTGTCTGTGGTGATTTATTCTTTCATCTCTTTTCAATTGTTCCTCACAAGAGCCTTACGAGGTTAGGACACCAGGCAATATTAATGCCCATGTTACAGAAAATCAGGGACAATGAGAATAGTTACCTACCAAGACCACACAATGAGCTTGTAAATATATGACAATGGAATCTGATCTCAACTCTTTTTTTTTTTTTTTTTTTTTTTTTTTTTTGCTGTACGCGGGCCTCTCACTGCTGTGGCCTCTCCCGTTGCGGAGCACAGGCTCCGGACACACAGGCTCCGTGGCCATGGCTCACAGGCCCAGCCACTCTGCGGCACGTGGGATCTTCCGGGATCGGGGCACGAACCCGTGTCCCCTGCATCGGCAGGCGGACTCTCAACCACTGCGCCACCATGGAAGCCCTGATCTCAACTCTTAATTCAGTGCTCTCTTTAATGATAACAGCTATCTACGCAGAGTTCTGATTACTCCTGGCAGGGAAGAAAAGCTTATCAGGCCATGGCTATCTAAAATATTGATGGATGAAGGTTCTGTGTAATGCCCACTCTAAATTCAGCATATTACAACTCTCGGCAAAATCAAAGGAATACCAGTTGCATCATACTCTTTTATTCAGCCATTCATGCAAGACTCATTTATTGCATGCCACATACTATGAAAGTCCTGGGGATTCAGTGCTGGTGGCTTTCAGGCAGCCTATAGTGGGGAAGCAGACAATTAAATCTAAAAGTATAATACAATGGGAAGAGTGATGTGAAAGAGACATAATGAGGTGTCAATAGCCTCTCAGAAGAGGGACATGTTGCTCCTTACTCATTCACTTTTTCATTCAACAAATATTCATCAAGTGCCTTCTTGTTGTCATTCTATGTGTTGGGTTCTGGGTGTATATAGTAAAGAACACTTGATCTTTATCTTCAAGGATTATCATCTAATGGAGAAGAGAGAATGAATAAAACAGACTTATATTAAAACAGACATATTAAAACAGAAATGTGATAAATGTGGCAAAGGGTAATTAGTGTTGTAAAAGCATATGATCTATACTTTTGGTTCAAAGGAGAGTTTCTTTGCAACCCTCTACTAGAAACTGAGAAATGTTCTATTTCCTCAAAGGCTTGGACATTCAGAGGAGAGTTTTCAGGGGCTGATTGGAAGTAGCCTACTTGATAATGATTATATCTTTATTATAATAATTTGATAGATTCACTATTACTTATCATACTGCAGGTTTATTGTCTCCCTCCCCACCTCCGCATATAGTAGATGCTTATCCTCTTGTCATCAGTGTATGGATGAAGTGTAAAGTTGGACTGTTCCTCTCTTCCCAACAAGCCCCAAACACATTCCTAAAGAGAAAATTGCAATTATATCCATATTATTCATAGTAAAGCATTACCTCCTAACATGAAGCATCCTCCACTGAAGGTGACAGATGGCATTATGAAACTTATGTTAGAAGGAATGAAAACCTGATTATACTCTTTCTAATTTTTTCCCCTCCTACATGTAGCATGCTATAGCCACCTCATAGAGTATGGTGATGTGTCAACACTTAATTAGCCAGCAGTTGTACTCCATCTACATTATGTTGGAAAATAAGTTTTCAAGAGCAAGAGAAAAGAACTCAAAATATTCTGGCAGGAAGAGATTTCTTAGAACACCAAGGAGAGAGAATAATGTAATAAACTATTTTATATTATCAGGGTCTTAATTCTTTCTTGGATACATAGAAGCAGGAGAAAAATTTTTGGTTCGCTGGGTGCAGTAGGGTTGGCATATCTTCTACACAAAAGTGGGAACTCAATGGCCTGACATATATATGTGTACTTATAGGGGAATCAGGAGTTACCATATTTGAAAGAATTACGGTTCCTGTGTATCTGGAATGCATCATAGGGTGACCAACCATCCTGGTTTGCCTGGGACAGAGAGAGTTTCTGAGATGCAGGAATTTCAATCTCAGACAAATTGAGATGTTTTCTTCACCTTAAATACATGTAAACTATGGTTATAGAAAAACTTTTAGTGTTTCAAACTTAGAAGTTCAAGTTGACCAAGTCAGTACTGTTTCCTCTGCTCTCTTCTTTGACCATTGTGGAAGAAGAGGCTAACTATTCATAGAAACATCAAAGATCATTCTTATTCCAAAAGTGGCTCATTAGTCCAAATCCCCTACTCCTCTCTCACCATCTTTCTTCTCCTCTGGCCCTGCTCCTTGCATTTTAGCTACCATCTTCCCTGCTTCTGGGCTGAGTACAGTCAATTGTTCACTGCAGCAGAGAAGAGTCTCTCAGGCTCATATATCCTCTGTTCATGAAGCAGGCCCAGAGCTCTTTTTATATTTTCTAGGGATTTCTAACCAGGGGACAGAAAAATAAATGTGATACACTTTCTTTTTTTAACAAAGTATAGTTGATTTACAATATTATATTAGTTTCAGGTTACAACACAGTGATTCAATACTTTTTTATAGATTACAAACTTTCAAAGTCATTAAAAAGACCTCAAAAATCTCACAATAAGAATGTACTTTTGGAGTAATGATGGGAGCAGTCAAGATGGCGGAAGAGTAGGAGGACGTGGAATTCATCTCTCCCCACAAACACATCAAGAATGTATCTATAAATGGAACAATTCTCACAGAGGACCTGCTAAACTCTAGCAGAGGACCTCAGGCACCTAAAAGGACAAGAAAGATCCCCGCATAAATGGGTAGAATGAAAGAAAGAAGAAGGGAGAAGGAAGAAGAGAGGAAGTGGATGGGACCTGTGCCCCTGGGGGGTAGCTGAAAGAAAGGAGAGGGTCTCACATTCGGGGAAGCCACCTCACCAATGGTGAGATCAGCTGGGACAGAAGCGGAGATTCAGGGGCTTGGAGGAGAGCTCAGAAACTGGTCTGTGGCAGGCAGGACAGAGTAAGACTTACACAGCTGGTCTGTGACATGGCTCTGCACACCCCTGTCTGAGACAGGTGTCTACAAGTGTGCCTGGGTACTGGGTGCTATAATGTGGAGTTTGGATAGCAGATCTGGGTTGGCGGGGAACTGATGTTAGCTGTGAGGAGACAGCCTGAAGGGACAGGAATGAGGAAATCTGCAACCAGCAATGCTCGTGGAGGAAGTGTGGGCCACCATAGAAGCAAAGTGCCATTGTTGAGTGATGCAAAAAGGGCAGGGCCACCACTGCAGCCTCTCTCCTCATGTGCAGGGCCCAGGGAGGGCTCACACTGGAGTAGCTTGGACATCCCTGGTCATAGCCTCCTCTGCTCCCTCCCCATGTGGGCGACCCACTCACCCTGATCACCACCTTGGTTTCCTCTTGCGTGATGAGCTCACACATACCGATAGCCACCCAGACATTCTCCCACCTGTGCAGCCTGCATGCCCTGATTGCCACCTTTACCTCCTCCCACCTGACGGGCTCATGTGCTCTGGCAGCCTGTGGAGAGGATGGTGGTGTGTGGCCCACATGCAGAGATGGGGCTGAAAAACAGCTGAGGCCCAGGGGACATGTGCCTAAGGAAGAAGAGTTGAAATCTCTCCTCACAGCTGCATGAACCACAAAGTTACACCTCCACTGATGGCTTCCTAAATTCAGCACCTTTGGAACATCTGATAGGATAGCAAGTGCCCCTGCAGTTGGGACAGGTCTGGCTTTAGCAACTGTGGGCTTTGTGGGCATGTACACATGGAAGTTGGGCCAGACCAGAGTCTGAGCTGCCTCCATAGCTCCCACAGTGGGTCCAGATACATAACTATTGCAGTCCTGGGACCTGACTTCAGTGGATCTGAGCTGGTGACCTGGTGAAAACAATGCCTGAGAGTCACCAGGGCCAATTGCCAGCATAACCCACGGTTAAGGTGGGACCGAGAGGAGTACCAACCACAGTGTACTTTGTGAGCCTGCACAACGGACAAAAGGGGACACAACAAGCACACCCACAGGTGAACAACTCCAGAGGAGGAATACTCAGTTGCTTCTCTCCCTGTGGGAGTGCTCCAGTCCCACCTACCTCACATGGCAGATCAAAAGCTCAGCTAAGAACCAGATCTGGGGGCCTCTATTGTTACACAAGTTTGAAAACCATGCCCCCGACAGGGCAGTGACACCCACAAAGCAAAGGGGAGGACCTGCTCAATATCCAGGTTAGGCTGTGGTCACCACAACACCAATCAAACCCCCAATCAAAGGGATAATGGCCAGCATACACTGAGGAAAGAGGTGGCAATCATCGATAATAAAAACAGTCTTCACACCAAAAAAAAAAAAAAAAAAAAAAGAATTAAACACATCCAGGCTACACACAGATGTTCCCACATAAAAGTAGACCTCCAAGACAGTCTGAGGGTCTGGCATCAGGAGGGAGAAACTCCAGAGCATTTAGCCTTCAAGGCTAGTGGAGCTTGAGTGCAGGAGCTCCACAGAGCTGGGGGAAAATGGGACACCACCTTGGAGGGTTCACACAAGGTCTCACATGCACTGTGATCCAGCACAAAGCAGTAGCTCCATAGGAACCTGGGCTAGACATACTTAGGGGTCACAGAGGTTCTCCTAGGGAGGCAGTGGTTGGCTGTAGCTCACTGTGGGTTCAAAGGGACAGGTGGCATAGGTCCCAGGGAATATTAATCAGTTTGAGCTCTCCTGGAGGTCCCCATTTCAGCACCAAGACCTGACCCCACCCAACAGCCTGTAGGTTCCATTGCTGGAAAGCCTCAGGCCAAACAACCAGCAAGACAGGAACACAGCTCCACACATCAGCAGACAAGTTGCCTAAAGTCAGAATAATCTCACAGACAGCCCAAAAAACACCACTTGACATGGCCCTGCCCCCCAGAGGAACAAGACCAGATCCACCCAGCAGAGGGTAGGCACCAGTCCCTCCCACCAGGAAGACTGCACAAGTCCCTGGACCAACCTCACCCACCAGGGAGTAGACACCTGAAGCAGGAGGAACTATGATCCTGCAGCCTGCAGAAAGGAGACCACAAACACAGTAAGTTAGACAAAATGAGATGATGGAGAAATATGTTGATATGAAGGAGCAAGATAAAAGCCCACAAGAAAAATTAAATGAAGAGGAGATAGGCAATCTGCCTGAAAAATAATTCAGAGTAAAGATAGTAAAGATGATTCAAAATCTCAGAAAAAGAATGAAGGCTCAGATTGAGAAGATACAATAAATGTTATAAAAGACATAGAAGAACTAAGGAACAAACAAACAGAGATGAACAATAAAATAACTGAAATGAAAAATACACTAGAAGGAATCCATTGCAGAATAACTGAGGCAGAAGAATGGATAAGTGAGCTGGAAGATAGAATGGTGGAAATCACTTCCAGGGAACAAAATAAAGAAAAAAGAATGAAAAGAAATGAGGACAGTCTCAGAGACCTCTGGGACAACATTAAGTGCATCAACATTTGCATTAAAGGGGTCTCATTAGAGGAAGAGAAAGAGAAAGGCCCTGAGAAATTATTTGAAGAGATTAGAGTTGAAAACTTCCCTAACATGAGATAGGAAATATTCACCCAAGTCCAGGAAGTGCAGAGTTCCATACAGGATAAACCAAAGGAGGAATATGCTGAGACATATATTAATCAAACTAACAAAAATTAAATACAAAGAAAAAATACTAAAAACAAATTGGGAAAGCAACAAATAACATATAAGGGAATAGCCATAAGGTTATCGGTTGATTTTCTAACTGAAACTTTGACAGCCAGGACGGAGTTGCATAATATATTTCAAGTAATGAAAGGGAAAAACCTACAACCAAGAATACTCTACCCAGCAAGGCTCTCATTCAGATTTCATGGAGAAATCAAAAGCTTTACAGACAAGCAAAAGCTAAGAGAATTCAGTACCACCAAATGAGCTTTGAATCAAATGCTAAAGGAACTTCTCTAGGTGGGGAAAAAAGATGTCACAACTAGAAACAATAAAATCACAAACTGGAAAAACACTGGTAAAAGCAAATATACAGTTTAAGCAGGAAATCATCCCTACACGAATATGATATCAATCCCAGCAACCATGAGGAGAGTAGAGTAGAAATGCAGGAAACAGGAATTGCATTTGAAATTGAGACTAACAACTTAAAACAACCTTGTGTATATATATATATATATATATATATATATATATATATATATATATGTATATATATATATAATATATACACGGCTATATCAAAACATCATGGGAAATGCAAACAATAAACTAAAATAGATACTACAAACTACAATAGATACACAATTACAATAGATACACACACAAAAGAGTAAAATCAACCCAAACACAACACTAAAGATGTTCATCAAATCACAAGAGAAGGGAACAAAAAAGGAAGGGAGGAAAAAAGACCTACAGAAACAAAACCAAAACAATTAAGAAAATGACAATAAGAACATACTTACCAATAATGACCTTAAATCTAAATGGATTAAATGCTCCAACCAAAAGACATAGACTGTCTGAATGGATACAAAAACAAGACCCACATATATGCTGTCCACAAGAGATCATCTTCAGACTGAGGGACACATACAGACTGAAAGTGAGCAGATGGAGAAAGATATTCCATGAAAACAGAAATCAAAAAAAGCTGGAGTAACAACACTCATATCAGACAAAACAGTCTTTAAAAGAAAGACTGGTATAAGAGACAAGGAAGGACACTACATAATGATCAAGTGTTCAATCCAAGAAGAAGATATAACAATTTTAAACATATATACACCCAACATAGGAACACCTCAATATATAAGGCAAATGGTAAAAGCCATAAAATGCAAATCAACACTCAAACAATACTAGTGGGGGACTTTAACACCCCATTTAAACCAATGGATAGATCATCCAGACAGAAAATTAATAGGGAAACACAAACCTCAAATGACACATTAGACCAGATAACCTAATTGATATTTATAGGACATTGCATCCAAAAGCAGCAGAATAAACTTTCTTCTCAAATGCAAATGTGACATTCTCCAGGATAGATCACATCTTGCGTCACAAATCAAGCCTCAGCAAATTTAGGAAAATTGATATCCTATCCAGCATCTTTTCTGACCACAATCTTATGAGATGAAAAATAAATTAAAGGAAGAAAAACTGTAAAAAAACACAAACACATGGAGTCTAAACAATATGTTACTATACAACCAATGGCTCACTGAAGAAATCAAAGAGGAAATCAAAAAATACCTAGAGACAAATGAAAAGAAAACACAATGATCCAAATCCTATGTGACACAGAAAAAGCAGTTCTAAGAGGGAAGTTTATAGCAATATGGTCTTACCTCAGGAAACAAGAAAAATCTCAGATAACCAACATAACCTAACACCTAAAGCAACTAGAGAAAGAAGAACAAACAAAATCCAAAGTTAGTAGAAAGCACAAAATCATAAAGATAGAGCAGAAATAAATGAAATAGAGATGACAAAAACAATAGCAAAGATCAATTAAAAGAAATTAAAAGCTGGCTCTTTGAGAAGATAAACAAAATTGATAAACCTTTAGCCAGATTCATCACAAATAAAAAAGGGAGAGGACTGAAATCAATAAAATTAGAAACAAAAATGGAGAAGTTACAACTGACACTACAGAAATACAAAGGATCCATCAGAAAATCTACAAACAACAAATGCTGGAGAGAGTGTGGAGAAAAGGGAACCCTCTTGCACTGTTGGTGGGAATGTAAATTGATACAGCCACTATGGAGAACAGTATGGAGGATCCTTAAAAAACTAAAAATAGAATTACCATGTGACCCAGCAATCCCACTACTGGGCATATACCCAAAGAAAACCATAATTCAAAAAGACAGATGCATCCCAATGTTCATTGCAGCACTATTTACAATAGCCAGGTCATAGAAGAAACCTAAATGCCCGTTGACAGATGAATGGATAAAGAAGATGTGGTACATATATACAATGGAATATTACTCAGCCATATAAAGGAACGGAATTGGGTCATTTGTAGAGACGTGGATGGATCTAGAGACTGTCATACAGAGTGACGTCAGAAAGAGAAAAACAAATATCATATATTCATGCATATATGTGGAACCTAGAAAAATGGTACAGATGAACTAGTTTGCAGGACAGAAATAGAGACACAGATGTAGAGAACAAACATATGGACACCAAGAGGGAAAGTGGGGGGGGGAGTGGTGTGATGGGATGAATTGGAGATTGGGATTGACATATATGCACTAATATGTATAAAATAGATAGCTAATAAGAATGTGCTGTAAAAAAAAATAAAATTCCAAAAATAAGAAAGAAATACAAAGGATAATAAGAGACTATGAAAAGCAAGTATATAGAAAAAAAAAAAAAGGACAACCTAGAAGAAATGGACACATTCTTAGAAAGGTACAACCCTACAAGACTGAACCAGGAAGAAACAGAAAATATGAACAGAACAATCACAAGTACTGAAATTGAAACTGTGATTTAAAAACTTCCAAGAAACAAAAGTTCCAGACCAGATGGTTTCACAGGCAAGTACCCTTAAACATTTAGAGAAGAGTTAACACCTAGATTTCTGACACTCTTCCAAAACATTGCAGAGGAAGGAACACCCTGAAACTCATTCTACGAGGCCACCATCACCCTGATACCAAAACCAGACAAAGATAACACAAAACAGGCCTATATCACTGATGAACATATATGCAAAAATCCTCAAGAAAATGCTAACAAACCAAATCCAAGAACACTTTAAAAGGATCATACACCGTGATCAAGTAGGATTTATCCCAGGGATTCAAGGATTCTTCAATTATGTACAAATCAATCAATGTGATATACCATATTAACAAACTGAAGCAAAAAAATCACATGATCCTACCAATAGATGCAGACAGAGCTTTTGACAAAATTCAACACCCATTTATGATAAAAAAAAAAAAAAACCTCTCCAGAAAGTGGGCATAGAGGGAATCTAACTCAACATAATAAAGGCCATATACTACAAACCCATGGCAAACATCATTCTCAATGGTGAAAAATTGAAAGCATTTCCTCCAAGATCAGGAACAAAACAAGGATGTCCATGATCACCACTTTTATTCAACATAGTTTTGGAAATCCTATCCACAGCAATCAGAAAAGAAAAAGAAATAAAATAATCCAAATTGGAAAGAAGAAGTAAAACTGTCATTGTTTGCAGATGACATGATACTATACATAGGAAATCTTAAAGATACCACTAGAAAACAACTAGAGCTCATTTACACAGAAAATCTTGCATTCCTATACACTAACAATGAAAGATCAGAAAGAGAAATTAAAGAAACAGTCCCATTTACTATTGCATGAAAAAGAATAAAATACCTAGGAATAAACCTACCTAAGGAGACAAAAGACCTGTACTCAGAAAACTACAAGATGCTGATGAAAGAAATCAAAGACAACACAAACAGATGGAGAGATATGCCATGTTTTTGGATTGGAAGAATCAATATTGTCAAAATGACTATACTACCCAAAGCAATCTACAGATTCAATGTAATCCCTATCAAATGACCAATAGCATTTTTCACAGAATTAGGACAAATTTTTTTACAATTTTTATGGAAACACAAAAGACCCCAAATAGTCAAAGCAACCTTGAGAGAAAAAAAATGGAGCTGGAGGAATCATGCTCCCTGATTTCAGACTATACTATAAAGCTACAATAATCAAAACAGTTTGATACTGACACAAAAACAGAAATATAGATAAATGGAACAGGATAGAAAGTCCAGAGGTAAACCCATGAAACTATGGTCACCTAATCTATGACAAAGTATGGAAGAATATACAATGGAGAAACAATAGTCTCTTCTGTAAGTGGTTCTGGGAAAACTGGACAGCTACATATAAAAGAATTAAATTAGAACACTCCTTAACACCATACACAAAAATAAACTTAACATGGATTTAAGACCTAAATGTAAGGCCAGATACCCAAACACTATAAAACTCTTAGAGGAAAACATAGGCAGAACACTCTGTGACATAAATTGCAACAAGATCTTTTTTGAGCCACCTCCTAGAGTAATGAAAATAAAAACAAAAATAAACAAATGGGACCTGATTAAGCTTAAAAGTTTTGCACAACAAAGGAAACCATCAACAAAACGAAAACACAACCCTCAGAATGGGAGAAAATATTTGCAAATAAAGAAACCAACAAGGGATTAATCTCCAAAATGCACAAACAATTCATGCAGCTCAATATGAAAAAAAAAAATCAAACAAACAAACAACCGAATCCAAAAATGGGCAAGGTACCTAAATAGACATTTCTCCAAATAAGACATACAGATAACCAACAGGCACATGAAAAGATGTCTACCATCACTAATTATTAGAGAAATGTAAATAATGAGGTAGCATCTCACACGAGTCAGAATGGCTATCATAAAAATGTCTGCAAATAATAAATGCTGGAGAGGGTGTGGAGAAAAGATAACCCTACTACACTGTTTGTGGGAATGTAAATTGGTATGATCACTATGGAGAACATTATGGAGGTTCCTTAAAAAACTAATAAAAGAGCTACCTATGATCCAGTAACCCTACTCTTGGGCATATATCCAGAAAAAACTGTAATTTGAAAAGATACATGCATTCCAATGTTCATTGCAACACTATTTACAATAACCAAGACATGAAAGTAACCTAAATGTTCATCAACAGAAGAATGGATAAAGAAGATGTGGTACATATATACAATGGAATATTTCTCAGTCCTGAAAAGGAATGAAATAATGCCACTTGCAGCAACATGGATGGGCCTAGAGATTGTCATACTGACTGAAGTAAGTCAGGCTGAGATAGACAAATATCATATGATATCACTTATATGTGGAATCTACAAAATGGTACAAATGAACTTATTTACAAACAGAAATAGAGTCACAGATGTAGAAAACAACCATGGTTATCAGGAGGAAAGGTGGGGGGATAAATTGAGAGATTAGGATTGACACATGCACAGTACTATATATAAAATAGATAACTAATAAGGACCTACTGTATAGCACAGGGAACTCTATTCAAATCTCTATAATAACCTATATGGGGAAATAATCTAAGAAAGTCTGGAGATATATATATATATATATATATATATAACTGATTCACTTTGCTGTTCATCTGAAACTAACATAACATTGTAAATCAACTATACTCCAATAAAAATTAAAATAAAATAGTAATGAATGTAAAAAAAATGTACTGTTGGAGTTCTCTAATATATACATGAAGCAAGTTCTATCTCAGTTTCCTTATTTACTAAGTGCTTGCCTGACAGTTAATGCCTTCTCTAACCCCCAACCCCTCTTTGCTTCTACTATTGGCAGGCTTAATGACCAGGCCTCTATCCTAGGCTCCTTCCACTTCTCATGGCTATAGGAGGCAGTGAATATAATATAAACCACATGGATTTGGAGTTCTCTGCCAGTTCAGAGCTGGTTTCAGATCCTGGTTCTTCCACATTCTAGTTAAATATGCTTGGATGAATTACTTAATTGCTCTAAACTTCACATTACTCATAGAGATTTAAAAACATTAAAAAGTAATATTTACATATTCCCAATCTTCTAAGAAGACTGTTTTGTTTGCTCCTATGTTCAGCGTGATAGATACTTATGAGTAACAGAAGAATCTCAGCAATCAAAGATGCAAGTAAGTTCTCTATATTCTCCTCATTAAGGTAAGTAAGGGATAAAGATTTGCTCAAAGGTTGGAAATAAGAAGTTATTCATCAGTCCCCCAGCGATTGCAGTTGACTCTCCCCTGTGGCACTGAGACAACTACAGAATTAGAAAATGGACTTTTGATGTGGAGTTAGAAATATTTGGGTAAATAGCTCACACCAGGTCTCAAGGGGGGATAATTCCTTTCAGGCTTTTTGTGAGAATTAATTAAGAATGGATTTAAAATTATGGGGCACAGAGTAAGGTCTCAATGACCATTGGTTTAGTTGGGCAGACTTCATTTTCCTTTTTGGCAAAGGGAACCAAAGGCTTACACAGCTAGAAAGTAGGATTTCTAGCACTCCTTGGCTTCTCTTCTTACTTACCTAGAATCTATGGTCCATCACCACAATCAGTGCATTTCCCATAACTTAATTTCTTTGCTCCTCTTTCCTTTTATCACACTTATGTGGCACACCCTATAGTTAATTGGAACTAGATCTCTGCCTACCTTGCTTCTGCCCCAGCAGGAATTTGGATAAAAACATACAGCTATATTTTCATTTGTAACCATAATACTCAATGTGCCCTCAGCACTCTGTGGAAACCCTATCATATTGCTTTGGTCAATTCACAATCACATATTCAGGGATACCTATTTTATATCTTCTCCTCATCCTGCTCAAATTTTCCAATCCCATTTTCACTTTCAGTTTATACCCTTGATTATTTGACTGATAACATAAAGCAATTAGATATAGAGCTACTTCTTCTTCCCATAACCCTGCATTCTCCCCCAGCTCCATCCACACCCAGAGCATTCTCATCCCTCCAGCTATGGGAGTAAGTTAGCCCTTTACCTACTGATGGACAACACCTCATTCTTCACACTGGATCTTCCCTTCTCTTGCTTAAAGGAGGAGGACTTGAAACCTACAGGTAACTTATCTTTCCTTAACATTACAAGTGAATTGGATTATTCCCATCAACATACAAATATGTCCTAATTTCCCCTGTCTGAAAAACAAACAAAGCTTATTTTGATCCCCATTCCTCTCTAGTTGCCCTGCCTTCATATATATACATTTTGTACACCCCCAACTGCTGTGAGTACAGCTACTGGGAATCCTCAACTGCCAGAATTGCTTTTAGCTGGTAAGAGCCTCCTGTCCAAGATCATGCTCCCTTCACAGGTAGCCCTCAGTCATCCACTGGTTATGTACTGGACTAAAGGTGAGAGCTCCCTCACTTTAGTGGGGGGGCATTCTGAAGGGCCATCCCAGCTTCAGAGCTCACCATGTGGTCACCTTCAGCCTTTGTTGAGACTGCATCACAGGCCACCTTCTCCCTCTACTCATTCTTTCTTCCTTCCTTTCCCACATAAGAGTTAAGCTTGCAATCCCTCTCACATAAACTTTTTGCACACAAATGTCCATCTCAGAGTCCTTTCTTGGGGAACCTGACCTGCAATACCTCCATTAAAAAGTAAACTCCACCAGTGCTGGAACCTTTTCTGTCTGGTTTTCAGCTACATGTACAGAGCCTAGAACAGTACCTGGAACAGAGCAGGTGTTCAATAGATAGTTGCCATATTAATTATGAAGTGGCAGAACTGGTATCAGATCCAGTTCTACAAGATTCTAAAGCCAGTGTTGTCTGCCTCACAGACACTACTATGAAGGCATTTCCAACTAATAACCTTGAGATCAAGTTCAATTTGAAACACTGCCCTTGCTTCTGCATGAACCTGGCACCAGATGAGACTTACAGGCAGCTAAGCACAGGGATTAATCGAAAGAACTCATCCTCAAAAATGTAGAACCTGGAAGAGCTCATGTGTGGCAGTGTAATTACTTAGATGGCATCGACACATCAGAAGGCCCCTGGAGAGTCCAGACCCAAGCTCAGCTTGAGAAGTTTCTATCTTAACTTTGAATTTCCCTGGCCTCTGTCACTTAAAGTCAAACAACATCATTTTAACAAATTTTGAGTGTGTAAATAATTTCTCCTTTCCTTCTGGCCTGCTAAGTAAACCAATATTAAAGACTAGAATATTTATCATGTTGACAGCTCCTGCCTGCTAGATTAGATTTTGTCAGGAAACTGAATTTTCCTCTGAGAGTGTTCAACTTTTCTTGACTTCCACTTTTTAGACACTTTTGGTATTTCCTAGCTCTACAACAGAATAAAATGGGAGGTAGCCAATAGAGGTAGTTGAGTATATTGGAAATCTTCATTCCAGACTATTTGAGAAATATGAATTCAGTTACTAAATAAAAAGCCAATTTGGTTAAAGAATGATGCTGTATCTTCCAAATGACTCCTGTCACATCCACTGGATTAAAACTCACAGAATCACAGCTCATATTCCAGTGATGTGTTTAGTACTCTACTTTACCAAATCACTAGGAAAGCTATGTCCTGTGACATCTGTCCAAATGCAGAGAGAATCAAACTCTGATTATGCTAATCTGATATTGATGCAAGGACATTAGTGAAATAGACTATTCTCACTGAATAAAATGCCCTTGGCTTTCATAACCAATTTTTTGACTTGACTTCATCTGGTTCTCTGAAAAAGCCAGAGATACAGCTTCCATTATATTTCAGGGAAGACCATAACTCAAGTGAATGCATGCACAAGTACACACAAGTTTTCAGAGCAGGGATGCTGTCTTTTCTACTGTCAATATATATGTGTAGCCATTTCCTAGTAACAGGTGAGACATAAGGTAAAAGGTGTACTGAGATAGCTCTTTCCTGGCCTCTGTAAAAAACAAAACAAGACAAAATCTGTTTTGCAAAATTATAGTGAAGGTAGTTCGAGCTTTTCTGGAACTAGAGGTCAGGCCTTCAGAATTAGTTACTATTTATCTCCAGACTGAGTATAGAGCTTCCTATCATTATTTCTGGGATTGAAAACCACACAAAGCAGGTGAAATTCAGAGGTAAACACTACCAGTTTGAAAAGAGGGAAAAATTGTGTCCTCTGTTCTTTCTATTGAGTTATTTTGAGACATGGGAAGACACTTCAGAAGCATGCAAAATACTAGAAATGAAAAGCAACACCTTTTATAAAGAGCAAATAACAGTGTTGAGATGAGACGGAACCTGTCAATTTCCAGTCATCCATTCAAAGGACAAAGAGCCCATTTCAGGGAACCTTCTACAGATGTTCTTTTGATAGTTTTTTATTTAATAGTCAACGGGAGGCTCAGATTTTTCTAATTTGATTTCCCAGAAAAAGCATCCTCTTCTCTGAGGAGACTATTCAGTACCTCTGAGATTTACAGAATTCAGTCTTGTGCAATGTGGTCATCTCATTGATGTTAACTGCAGAAGGTAACAAGAGTGATAAGAAAGATCCCTCTCCTCAACAGCCTGCAGGCCAACTCATAGTCCCCTCCTCTATTTTAACTGCACTGGGTCTTTGAAGCTACTGCACCTTCTTCCATTCTGTATGCAACTGGGAATATTTTCCAATTTAATTTTTGAAATTGTAGACATGTAATAAAATGTTGCACTGTTTTGCTTAATCCATCTTTTCTTGCTTATATCTGTTATGCTTTCTTTTCAATTCCTGGTGACTGAAGCTATTTAAGCCAGACCCACCAGTCAGAAGCAGGGTGACAAGAATTAACAGGAGAAAGAAAAGCTCACATCCTTTTTGTGGGTTCAAGCTGGAGGGTGGGGAGAAGAGAGGCTTAGGGAGGGGATAGTGTCAGAGGGGAGCCTTAGAGACAATGCACTGAATCCCCTTTGATGCTACCCTTAAGCTCTTTTAGAAAACTTAATCTCCAAAGATTTAGTTTAATTTTTCTTATAAACAAAATATCTTTCTACCAATGGTAATTAATAAAACTAGAAAGCAGAAAAACAGACAAGCTGATTTCCCTCTTCTTAATTAGGTACACTTGAAAGTGCAAAGCTTTATTTTATTATCTGTTTTATTCTTCTTTCTATCTTGCCTCATTCCACAAAAGACTTAACATGGCTTACAGAAATAAATGTATATAACATTACATATAACCAAAGAGTCAAAGCAAGTAAAAAAATTGGAATAGAACAGCAGGATCCAGAGAGGAATTCAGTGGGTTATAAAGTCCCACTAATTTTATTACAGGTGAAAACTTGGTTCTGAAAATCTTGACACTCAAAGGGAAATGAAACCCACAGTCACACAATTCTCATGCAGGGAAAAAGCACATCAATTGTACAGAGGAAGTAAGGTTTTTCCTAGCACTTGGTATTAAAGACATTTCTTACCTAGGGCTTTCTTTAGGAAGACCCAGTGACATAATGTCCTTTCAAAATACCAGCAGCAATTTAAAGGTAGATATTTCTGCTGAATTGCTCATAAATTTGAGTTTTGAAAAGCAAAATGAATCTTAAAGACATTTGTGATTAGAGCAAGGGGAAAATTTTGGTCTGTAAATTGTGGTCTTTCAATTTATCACATTGTTAACTTTGGATTGTTTTATGTGAAATTTTCTCAAATAAAGGCAACCTAGGTAGTGGAGAAAATTTGTTGGAAGCTACAGATGGACATGCAAACACGACCAATGGAATATGGGTGGAAGTGACAGTGGGCTAGTTTTGCCCCTAAGGCTTATGTGACATTATATGCTTTACTTGCCCTCCTGAAAACTTTTGATCTCAACCAAAAGGACAGTTTCTAGGTAGCTGCTCCCCCTTCAGCCTGGGCCATAGAACGTATCTGACCTTAACTTGAAGCTTGAATGAGGCCTGCTCCAGCAGACCTGAAGACCAATGAGCAAGAAGTACATGCTTATGTTTTATATCACCAAGATTTTGTAGTTACTTGTTAAATAGCATTATTGTAGCAATATCCTGCCAATACCCGGCCTTGACTACTTCACAAAGTTGTTCTGAAGATTAAGTGAGAGAAATGATCAGGGATATTATTTGCATATTCAAATTTAATAGGTAAATTATAGGAGCTCTGATGTTTATTCCAATATATGGCATATAGAGTTTTCAGTAGATTTACCTGCTGCTTGGTGGACAATGAACAGATCCTGGGACAGTTAGGGACCCAGGAAAGTATTGTGAAAAAATTGAAGCAAGTGAATAATAGAGGATGTGATTCATTATGCCTAGCATTACCAGATATATTAGTTGACATCTTATGTGGACCCTGTGTATTGCAACAAGCACTATGTGTATCATGCATGAATGGGGGACTGAATTGAGACTGTTGGTTAGAATGATGCAAACCAACAATCCAGAAGGAGCTCAAAAGACTGGGATGAAATAGTCATGAGCTACCAAAAGGAGTTTGGAAACTCAAGTGGAAGTCTGGTCTACTGTTAAGCACTAATCATTTGATATGATTGATATTACTTTGTTCAATCAGTAAAATTCTGAATTATCTACTTGTCTTTTTCTGGAGGTAACCATAGGAGTTATGATAACAACCACATTTTTGGAACAACCACATTTTTGGATATTCTTATTTAACCTACTTTGGTCATCCTGGACCAAATTAAATACAATAAACATTAATCAAGCACCAACCAAAACTTTCAATGTGTACTTACTGGGCACCTTCTATGAACCAAATAATATGTGGCCTCAGGGTTAAGCAGGCAGACCACCAGACATGGTTAAATTATATGCCAGATTGTACAATAAATGAGGACTGTACTTCATTAAGACTAAGAAGTATAGATATCACTGATGGGGAACAGGTCTTGCCAACTCAAAGTATGCCACTTTGACATAAGAATTATTTTAAGATGAATGCATTTGAGTTCCTGAAATCTCTTATCTGCCAAAAAGCAGAGTTTCCCCAAAGAACTCAATTGTTGTAACTCCATAGAATCCTAATCTTCTCTTTGCGGCAGCACTAAACCCAGACAGACCACTGTCACAAACTACAATATCTCCCATCTATTATCCTAAGGGCCCATTTATCCTTCCCAAGTCATTTGCTTTTCCATAAGTGCCCTTTCTCCCCCTCTCTTTCGCCTACTAGGTAAGTTATATAGACTCCAAATTCTAACCACCCCTTTGAGTTACTCAATTCTGGGTACTCCTAAGTGTTAAAAGGCTCCACACACATGTTAATAAGCTTCTGCCTGGTTTTGTCCTGTTAATCTATCTTCTGTCAATCTAACTTATAAGGCCCCTGCTGGAGAACCTAGAAGGGCATAAGGAAAAATATATACATTTTTTTCCTCCCTTACATCACAAAGCTTGTAATCTACCATATATTTCACCATGTTATAGGTAGCATCTTTTATCTCTTCGGTGGACTAAAATGTACAGTAACACTGATGGCATAAATAACATTCACATTAAATCATGAGCACATTATTACACTGGTAGCCTCTACTGAAATAATTTCCAGGGTTAGTTGTTTCTCTGTTAAATTAAAATTAAATTATGGAAACACTATGTAAATATTAGGCACAATAATGGGATGATTCCAATAAACTATGACCCTTACCAAAATTCTTTTTTTAAATTAGTTTCTGCTTTATAACAAAGTGAATCAGTCATACATATACATCTGTTCCCACATCCCTTCCCTCTTGCATCTCCCTCCCTCCCACCCTCCCTATCCCACCCCTCCAGGCGGTCACAAAGCACCGAACTGATCTCCCTGTGCTATGCGGCTGCTTCCCACTACCTATCTACCTTACGTTTGGTACTGTATATATGTCCATGCCTCTCTTTCGCTTTGTCACAGCTTACCCTTCTCCCTCCCCATATCCTCAAGTCCATTTTCAAGTTGGTCTGTGTCTTTATTCCTGTTTTACCCCTAGGTTCTTCATGACATTTTTTTTTCTTAAATTCCATATATATGTGTTAGCATACGGTATTTGTCTTTCTCTTTCTGACTTACTTCACTCTGTATGACAGACTCTAGGTCTATCCACCTCATTACAAATAGCTCAGTTTCGTTTCTTTTTATGGCTGAGTAATATTCCATTGTATATATGTGCCACATCTTCTTTATCCATTCATCCAATGCTGGACACTTGGGTTGTTTCCAGCTCTGGGCTATTGTGAATAGAGCTGCAATGAACATTTTGGTACATGTCTCTTTTTGAATTATGGTTTTCTCAGGGTATATGCCTAGTAGTTGGATTGCTGGGTCATATGGTAGTTCTATTTTTAGTTTTTTTAAGGAACCTCCATACTGTTCTCCATAGTGGCTGTATCAATTCACATTCCCACCAGCAGTGCAAGAGTGTTCCCTTTTCTCCACACCCTCTCCAGCATTTATTGTTTCTAGATTTCTTGATGATGGCCATTCTGACTGGTGTGAGATGATATCTCATTGTAGTTTTGATTTGCATTTCTCTAATGATTAATGATGTTGAGCATTCTTTCATGTGTTTGTTGGCAGTCTGTATATCTTCTTTGGAGAAATGCCTACAAAATTCTTTTTTTTTTTTAAATTGAAATACAGTTGATTTATAAAGTTACATTAGATTCATGTGTACAACATATTCCCCGTGCTGTACATTATATCTTTTTATCTTATTTAATAAAAGAAGTAGTTGTTTGGACCTCTAAATATCCTTCCCATATCTTTCCCCTCCCCATCCCTCTCCCTTCTGGTAACCACAACTTTTTTCTCTGTATCTATGAGTCCGTTTCTCTTTTATTAAATTCATTCATTTGTTTTATTTTTCAGATTCCATATATAAATGAAAGCATATAGTATTTGTCTTTCTCTGTCTGACTTACTTCACTAAGCATAATACACTCCAAGTTCATCCATGTTTTTGCAAATGGCACAATTTCATTCTTTTTAAGGCTGATATATATATATATACACACACACATTAGATTCATTATATATATATATATACACACACACACACACATATATATATATATACACACACATCACATCTTCTTTATCTATTCATCTGTTAGTGGACACTTAGGCTGCTAGTTTGGCTATTGTAAATAATGCTGCTCTGAACATTGGACTGCATATATATCTTTTTGAATTAGTGTTTTCATTTTCTTCAGACATTATACCCAGGAGTGGAATTGTTAAATCACATGGTAGTCCTAGTTTTAATTTTTGGAAGAATCCCATACTGTTTTCCACAGTGACTGTACCAACACATAATCCTACAACAGTGGATTAGAGTTCCTTTTTCTCCACATCCTAACCAACATTTATTATTTGTATTCTTTTTGTCAATAGCCATTCTGACAGGTGTGAGGTGATATCTCATTGTGGTTTTGATTTGCATTTCAATGATGATTAGTGATGTTGAGCATATTTTCATGTGCCTGTTAGCCATCTGTATGTCTTCTTCAAAAAAAATTCTATTCAGGTCTTCTGCCCACTTTTTAATTGGGTTGTTTGTTTTTTTTGATATTGAGTTACATGAGCTCTTTATTTGGATAAAGATATATCCCTTATCAGACATATCATTTGCAAATATCATCTCCTATTCAGTAGGTTCTCTTTCATTTTGTTGATGCTTTCCTTTACTTTGTGAAGCTTTTAATTACGTCCCAATTGTTTATCTTTGCTTTTGCTTCCCTTGCCTGAGGAGACAGATCTAAAAAAAATATTGCTAAGACCTATGTTAAAGAGTGTACTGCCTATGTTTTCTGGTCGTACATTTAGGTCTTTAATCCATGTTGAGATATTTTTTTCTATATGATGTGAGAAAATGTTCTAATTTCATCCTTTTACATGTAGCTGTCCTGTTTTCCCAACACCACTTATTGAAAAGACTGTCTTCCCTATTGTATAGTTTTGCCTCCTTTGTTGTAGATCAATTGACCATATGTGTGTGGGTTTATTTCTGTGCTCTCTATGTGTCTGTTCCACTGATCTATGTGTCTGTTTCTGTACAAATAACATACAGTTTTAATTATTATTGTTTTGTAGTATGGTCTGAAGGCAGGGAGCATGGTACCTCCACTATGTTCTTCTTTTTTTTTTTTAACATCTTTATTGGAGTATAATTGCTTTACAATGGTGTATTAGTTTCAGCTTTATAACAAAGTGAATCAGTTATACATATACATACGTTCCCATATCTCTTCCCTCTTGCATCTCCCCCCCCATTCCACCCCTCTAGGTGGTCACAAAGCACCGAGCTTGTCTCCCTGTGCTATGCAGCTGCTTCCCACTAGCTATCTATTTTACTTTTGGCAGTGTATATATGCCCATGGCACTCTCTCACTTTGTCCCAGCTTCCCCTTCCCCTTCCCCATGTCCTCAAGTCCATTCTCTAGTAGGTCTGCGTCTTTACTCGTGTCTTGCCCCTACATTCTTCTTGACCTTTTTTTTTTTTTTTTTTTTTTTTTTTTGCTGTATGCGGGTCTCTCACTGTTGTGGTCTCTCCCGTTGTGGAGCACAGGCTCTGGACGCACAGGCTCAGTGGCCATGGCTCACAGGCCTAGCTGCTCCACAGCATGTGGGATCTTCCCGGACTGGGGCACGAACCTGTGTCCCCTGCATTGGCAGGTAGGCTCTCAGCCACTGTGCCACCAGGGAAGCCCTCATTGTAGTTTTAATTTGCATTTCTCTAATGATTAATAATGGTGAGCATTCTTTCATGTGTTTGTTGGCAATCTGCATATCTTCTTTGGAGAAATGTCTGTTTAGGTCTTCTGCCCATTTTTGGATTGGATTGTTTGATTTTTGATATTGAGCTGCATGAGCTTCTTGTAAATTTTGGAGATTAGTCCTTTGTCAGTTGCTTCATTTGCAAATATTTTCCTCCATTCTGAGTGTTGTCTTTTCGTCTTGTTTATGGTTTCCTTTGCTGTGCAAAAGCTTTTAAGTTTCATTAGGTCCCATTTCTTTATTTTTGTTTTTATTTCCATTTCTCTAGGAGGTGGGTCAAAAAGGATCTTGCTGTGATTTATGTCATAGAGTGTTCTGCCTATGTTTTCCTCTAAGAGTTTGATAGTGTCTGGCCTTACATTTAGGTCTTTAATCTATTTTGAGTTTATTTTTGTGTGTGGTGTTAGGGAGTGCTCTAATTACATTCTTTTACATGTAGCTGTCCAGTTTTCCCAGCACCATTTATTGAAGAGGCTGTCTTTTCTCCATCATATATTCTTGCCTCCTTTATCAAAAATAAGGTGACCATATGTGCGTGGGTTTATCTCTAGGCTTTCTGTCCTGTTCCATTGATCTATATTCCTGTTTTCATGCCAGTACTATACAGTCTTGATTATTCTAGCTTTGTATTGTTGTCTGAAGTCCAAGAACCTGATTCCTCCAGCCCTGTTTTTCTTTCTCAAGATTGCTTTGGCTCTTCAGGGTCTTTTGTGTTTCCATACTAATTGTGAAATTTTTGTTCTAGTTCTGTGAAAAATGCCAGTGGTAGTTTGATAGGTATTGCATTGAATCTAGATTGTTTTGAGCACAATGTTCTTTTTTTCTCAAGATTATTTTGGCAGTGCAGGGTCTTTTGTGGTTCTGTACAAATTTTAGGATTGTTTTTTTCTAATTCAGTGGAAAATATCATGGGTATTTTGATAAGGATTGCATGAAATCTGCTGATTGCTTTGGGTAGTATGGGCATTTTAACAGTATTAATTCTTCTAATCTATGAACATAAGATATCTTTCCATTTCTTTGTATCATCTTCTATGTCCTTCGTTAATGTTTTATAGTTTTCAGAGTATATATCTTTCACCTCCTTGGTTAAGTTTATTCCTAGATATTTTATTCTTTTTGGTGTAATTGTAAATATTTTTGTTTTCTTGTTTTCTCTTTCTGTTAGTTTATTATTAGTGCATAGAAAAGAAACACATTTCTGTGTTCTAATCTTGTTCCTGTAAATTTACTGAATTCATTTTTAGTTCTAATAGTTTTTTGGTTGAGACATTAGGGTTTTCTATACATAGTATCATGTCATCAGCAAATAGTGACAGTTTTATTTCTTTGCTTCCAATTTGGATGTTTTTTATTTCTTTATCTTGCCTGAGTGCTGTGGCTAGAATTTCCAATACTATATTAAATAGAAATGGCAAGAGTGAGCATCCTGGTCTTCTTTCTGATTTTAGAGGAAAAGTTTTCAGTTTTTATTTATTTATTTATTTATTTTACCATTGAGTGTGATGTTAGCTGTGTGTTTGTCATAAATTCCCTTTATTATGTTCAGATATTTTCCCTCTATAACTATTTTGTTGAGAGTTTTTATCATGAATGGATGTTGAATTTTGTCAAATGCTTTTTTGGCACCTATTGAGATATCATGTGATTTTTATTCTTTGTTTTGTTAATGTGTTGTATCACAAAGATTGATTTGCAGATATTAAAACATCCATGTACCCTTGGGATAGATCCCTCTTAATCATGGTGTATTATACTTCTTATGTATTGTTGAATTCAGTTTGTTATTATTTTGTTGAGGATTTTTGCATCTATATTCATCAGGGGTACTGGCCGGTAATTTCCTTTTTGTGGTAGTTTCTTTGTCCGGTTTGGTATTAGAATAATGGTGGTCTCATAGAATGAATTTGGCAGTGTTCCCTCCTCTTCAGTTTTTTGGTATATTTCAAGAATGGTCAGTATTCACCCTTCTTTATATGTTTGGTAGAATTCCCCTGCAAAGCTGTTTGGTCTTGGACTTTTGTTTTCTGGAAATTTTTTAAATTACAAATTCAGTTTCATTACTAGTATTTGGTCTGTTCAAATTGTTCATTTATTCTTTTTTTTTTTAACTTGTTTTTAATGTCTGTTTCTACTTGATTCAGCCTTGGCAGGTCATATCATTCTAGAAATCTGTCCATTTCTTCTAGGTTGTCCAATTTCCTGGCATATAACTGTTCTTATTAGTCTCTTACAAAAAATTTAAAGGTCATTCTCCATTTATAGTTATTATAAAATATTGGCTATATTCCCCATATTATACAATATATCCTAATAGCTTATTTTATACCAAATAGCTTGTATATCTTAAACCCCTACCATGATAGTCCCCCTCCTCCATTCTCTCTCCCCACTGGTTACCAGTAGTTTGTTTTCTGTGCCTGTGAATCTGCTTCTTTTCTGTTATATTCACTAGTTTTTTTGTATTTTTAAGATTCCACATACAAGTGATGTCATATAATATTTCTCTAACATATTTTTGTATCTCTGGGGAATCAGTTGTTATTTCTCTTCTTTCATTTATTATTTTGTTTATTTGAGTCCTCTTTTCTTCTTGATGAGCCTGGCTAAAGGTTTACCAATTGTGTTTACCTTTCAAAAAAAACCAGCTCCTGGTTTCATTGACCTTTTTATTTTTAATTTTTTTGGTCTCTATTTTATATATTTCCTCTTTGATCTTCATTATTTCCTTGCTTTTGCTGAGTTTGGGCTTTGCTTATTCTTATTGTCCTAATTGCTTTAGATAGTAGGTTAAGTTGTTTATTTGAGATTTTTCTCATCTTGAGGTAGACCTGTATCATTGTAAACTTCCCTCTGAGAATGGCTTTTGCTATGTCCCATAGATTTTGAAAAGTTATGTTTTTATTTTCATTGATCTCACAGTATTTTCTGATTTCCTCTTTGATTTCTTCATTGATCCATTGGTTTATAGTAGCATGTTGTTTAGTTTCCACATGTGTGTGTTTTTCCCATTTTTTCTGTCTGTAATGATTTCTAGTTTACCATTGTGGTTGAGAAAAATTTCTATCCTCTTAAATTTGTTGAGACTCATTTTGTGGTCTAGCATGTGATATATTCTGGAGAACGTTCTATGTGCACTTGAAAAGAATGTGTATTCTGTGGTTTTCGGATGGCATGTCCTGTAGATAGCTATTCAATCCAACTGGTCTAATATGTCATTTAAGGCTACTGTTTCCTTATTGATTTCCTGTCTAGATTATCTGTCCATTGATGTAAGTGTGGTGTTAAAGCCCCCTAGTATTATTGTATTATTGTCAATTTCTCCTTCTATGTCTGTTAATATTTGCTTTTATATTTAGGTATTCCTATATTAGGTACATATATGTTTAAGAACCTTATGTCTACTTTTCTATTGATCCCTTTATTATTATATAATGCCCTTCTTTTTCTTTTATTATAAACTTTGTTTTAAAGTCTACTTTGTCTGATATAAGTTGCTACCCCAGCTTTATTTTTTTCCTTTCCCTTCGCATGGATTGTCTTTGTGTGTCTTTAGCTCTGAAGTAAGTCTCTTGTAGGCAGCATATAGTTGGGTCATTTTTATCCAATCAGAGACCCTAAATCTTTTAATTGTGGCATTTAGTCCATTGACATTTAAAGTGATAATTGAAAGGTATGTACTTATTGCAATTTTGTTATTTGTTTTTTGATTGTTTTTGTAGTTCTTTTCTTTTCTTCTTTTAGTGTCTTCCACTGTGGTTTGAGGATTTTATTTAGTGTTATGTTTGTGCTCCTTTCTCACTAGTTTTGGTATATCTATTGTAGGTCTTTGATTTGCGGTTACTATGAAGTTCATACATGTTGACCTAAAATTATATCTAGTTATTTTAAACTAATAGTCATTTAAGTTCAAACACATTCGAAAGGCTCTACTTTTTTTTTTTTACTGCCCCTTCACATCTTGTGTTTTTGATGTCATATTTTACATATTCATATCTATCCCTTAACTGTTTATTATTGTTACAGTTGCTTTTACAATTTTTGTCTTTTAACCTTTATACTAGCTTATTTAAGTGGTTGATCCACAGACTTTCCTATATATTTGTCTTTACCAGTGGGATTTTCCCCTTCTCATAATTTCTTTTTTCTTTCTGTAGTTTTTTTTTTTTTTAACTTAAAGAAGACCCTTTAACATTGTGGTTAAGTACTGATAAATGCTCTGAGTTCTTGCTTTTCTAAGAAACTGTTTACCTCTCCTTCAATTCTGAATGATAACCTTGCTGGTTAGAGTATCCTAAGTAGTACAGCTCTCCCTTTCAGCACTTTATATACATCATGCCACCCTCTTCTGGTCTGTAAACTTTCTGCTGGCATATCAGCTGATAGCCTTATGGGGGTTCACTTGTATGTGACTCTTTATTCTTGCTGCCTTTAGAATTCTCTTTTTAAATTTTGCCATTTTAATTATAAAATGTCTTGGTGTAGGCCTTTTTGGGTTCACCTTGTTTTGTACTCTCTGTGCTTCCTGTACCTGGATAGCTTTTTCCTTCTTTGGGTTTGTGAAGTTTTCAGTCATAATTTCATCAAATGCATTTTCAACCACCTTCTCTTTTCTCCTTCTGGAACCCCTGTAATGCAAATGTTATTATGCTTGATGTTATCCCAGTGGTCCCTTAAACTATCCTAATTTTTTTAATTTTTTTTTCTGTTTGCTGTTCTGATTGGCTGATTTCCATTATTCTATCTCCCAGGTCACTTATAAGTTCTGTATCACCTAATCTGCTATTAGCTCCATCTAGTGTATTTTTCATTTCAGTTATTGTTTTATTCAGTTATGACTTGTTTTTTTTTTTTACTATTTTTTATTTGTTTGTTAAAATTCTCACTGTTTTCAACTATTCTTCCCTCAGCTCAGTTAGCATTCTTATTATTATTGCTTTGAACTCTATCAGGCAAATTAGTTACCTTTGTTTAATAAGTGTGTTTTTCTTGTTCTTTTGTTTGAAACATAGTCCTCTGTCTTCTCATTTTATTTCACTTTTCCTCTCTATGAAATTAGTTGAAATAGATACTTATTCTGGTCTTGAGGACATGTCCTTGTGTGGGAATGGCCCTATGCAGTCTGTGTGTGCTCAGTGGCTTTGGTGGAAGAGCTGGATTTGAAGAGCATCTTCTCCCCAGAGTGTTCTGGCAGAACCTCTTGGGTGGGAAGAAGGGCTGGAGTTGGAGGGGTTAGAATCAGAATCAGGTGCAAGCCAGAGTTTCTCCTATGCTCAGTGGCTGTCACCAACTTATAGGTGGTGAGGGGGCAGAGCCTGAGAGGTTGGAGAAGGGAGGGAGTTGGGTGTCTCCTGGGTATGATGACAGTCTCTGCCTTGATTATTTGGGATGTGGTCAGGGCCTGAGGGCTTGGGGGTGTACTTCTGTGTTGGTTTCACTCCAGCCCCCCTCAGGTGTGTGAACCTTGGTTAGAGGCTGCGTGGGAGCCAGAGGGATTGGTGTCACACCACTGAGCTGGCTCTGCCCCCTCCTGGATGTCCAGAGATGTGGTTTCCACCCTGGAGTTAGCCTTGCTCCCTCCTAGAATGCACAGGGACATGGCTCCCTGGTGGTGGCTGTTTCTGCCATGGAGCTATTCTCAATCTCTTCTGAGTGTGTGTGCCAAAGCATGCATTGAGAATGGCTGCCTCCACTCTGGCCAGAGACAGGGCCAGGGTCCACGCAGTCTCTGTTCCGTCAAGTGTGAACACTCTCGTTGACAATGACAGCCTCCACCTTAGTAGGGAGCAGCTCTTGAGTAAGATGGGCTAGAGCAGGGACCTGGAGCAGACTGAGAACCCTGCTGGGACAGTCCTGCCAAGCTAACCAGAGCCCCAGGCTGTTTACAATCTGCTGTCTCTGCTTTGTGACTGAGAGTAAACAAGTATGCCCTCACTCTTTAAGAGTGGAGTCTCAGTTCCTTACAGAGCCTCTGGTAAGCCCCATTGGTTTTCAAACAAGCTACAGGGGCTTATCTTCCCAGTGTTGGATCCCAGGGCTGGGGTGCTTAATATGTAGCTTAAACTCCTCTTTCCCCAGAGAAGATCCCTAAACCTGTGATATCCCCCTCCTCTTCTGTGCCACCTACTAGGGATGTGGTTCCCAGCCAGATTGCTTCTCCTCCCTTCCTACTAGACTCTATGTTGATCTTTCTCTACAGTCTTTGTTGTAGAAGACTTGTTCAGTTAGTTCTCACATCAATTTCACTGAGCATCATTCTATATGTAGTTGTAGTTTTCATGTGTTCATGAGGGAAAGTGAGTCCAGCGTCTTCCTACTTAACCACCTTGATCTTGAATCTTCACCACAATTCTTTAATATTAACTCCACTTTATAGATCAGGAAACAGGCTCAGGGAGATAAAGTAACTTGCTTAAGGACTGTCAGAGTACAAATACATTCTTTTTAATCTATGTATCTTGCTACCTTCATAGTTTATTTACTGTGTCCCATATGGTATACCACTAAAAAAACAAAACAAAAAAACTTGCCTGTCATTTCTCTTCTTTGTAGCTAGAAAAAGGTTTATTAACATTGGCATCAAAGACCATAAAGCAAAAACGTCCTAAGCCTTAAATTTGCTTTTCAAATACCACTATTTCAAAGGCAGATTACATGACTCCAATAATATGACTCAAAAACAGCACTGTGCATGCAATGAGAGGGGATATTTTCATCCATTATAAGAGACTGTCAGAGGAAAACATCTTACTGATATTATACCCAAGAGAACAGCATGTGAAGCAACATTATCATATTTTACTGAACTTTCATATACTCCACAGAGTATATGTATATTTTATCTTTTGAAAAGCCTTGGTAACAAAAGGATAAATACCCATCTAAAACTCAAAGTGCATTCTAATAATGCTGCATTCACATTTATAACATTTAAAAAAAATTCACTATCTCGTCTGTTCTAGGGATGAATATCCCTCAGTTACTGGAGGAAATGTTCAGCCCTGTGACTCTGCACACTCTTTATATCAAGGGATATGTCTGAAGCTTAGGGGCAGAGTGGAGGGCATCCATCCATTTATAAAGGCTTTCTCACAATGAGTAAGATGGTGGTGGGGGATTTCTTGTGCACATGGAGTTAAACACAGTTGTCTCTTGGTATTGTTTCCAGAAGTCCCTGTGGATAACAAAATCTGCTCAAGTTCCTCATATAAAGTGGCACAGTGCAATGAATATAACCATACACAGATGTGAAGCCCAAGAATACCAAAGGCCAATATTACAAGATTAGCTTAATTTGCACATTCCTCTAGAATCACAGGGCTATTGATCCTCACTTCTAAGAACACATTTACATAAAGTTTTCAGGGCATTCTCAGTAAATCAGCAAAGGGAACTTTGGAACTAACAGTAAGAATCTCAAGAAAAGCAGGGAGAGAAAATGTACCAGTTTTGGTAGTTGGGAAATTGGAGGCTGGATGAATCACTCTGAGGTAGAATAGACTCTAAAAACAAATGTCTTGTGGTACATGACCCTTTTCGAATTATGATTTTCTCAGGGTATATGCCCAATAGTGGGATTGCTAAGTCGTATGGTAGTTCTATTTCTAGTTTTTTAAGGAACCTCCATACTGTTCTCCATAGTGACTGTATCAATTTACATTCCCACCAACAGTGCAAGAGGTTTCCCTTTTCTCCACACCCTCTCCAGCATTTATTATTTGTAGATTTTTTGATGATGGCCATTTTGACTGGTGTGAGGTGATACGTCATTGTAGTTTTGATTTGCGTTTCTCTAATGATTAGTGATGTTGAGCATCCTTTCATGTGTTTGTTGGCAATCTGTATATCTTCTTTGGAGAAATGTCTATTTAGGTCTTCTGCCCATTTTGGGATTGGGTGGTTTGTTTTTTTTTGATATTGAGCTGCATTAAATACTGTATGCTAACCTATCTATCTATCTATCTATCTATATAGATAGATAGATAGATAGATAGATAGATAGATAGATAGTTCTGAAGAACCTAAGGGCAGGACAAGAATAAAGATGCAGATGTAGAGAATGGACTTGAGGACACAAGGAAGGGAAAGGTTAAGCTAGGACGAAGTGAGAGAGTGGCATGGACATATATACACTACCAAATATAAAATAGATATCTGGTGGGAAGCAGTGGCATAGCACAGAGAGATCAGCTTTGTGACCACCTAGAGGGGTCACAAAGGGGTGGGATAGGGAGGGTGGGAGGGAGACCCAAGAGGGAGTAGATATGGGGATATATGTATATGTATAGCTGATTCACTTTTGTTATAAACAGAAGCTAACACACCACTGTAAAGCAATTATACTCCAATAAAGGTGTTTAAAAAAAAGTACAATGAGAAGCAAAAAAACAAACAAAAAAACATAAAAAACAAATGTCTTGGGTGAAGCATCCTTTTATTGGTGACTGAGAACAGTGCTTCTGATTCCCACCAGTCATCGTTATTCACGTAGCTTGCAGGCAAGTCCCCAGGCTCTTATTTTAAACTTTTTTGTCAGAGGCTCCTATGAAATTGTAAAAATGATGCTATCTTCTGAGAAACTCAAAAAAGGCTGAAGTCACTTCAAGGTCAGACCATTCAAGCTTGGGAAAAATTCTTCTATTTGCTTTGGAGAAATACCACTGCCAGGATAAGAGTAATAGTGCCACGGTTCAGTAGCATTTGTGAGAGCAGTGTAGAGGACTGGCGGGCGACAAGAAGTGACCCCACCTTCACACACATTACACTCCCAGGCAGATCGTGTCACCCCAGAACATTCGGAAAGGGGGCCTAGGAGGCTGGAGTAGGCTCCCAGCAATGCTCTTGAATGGGGAAGCTGAGCTAAATAACATTGGAATTGCAAGCCATTGATTTGATTGTCCTATTCCTGGTGTGATTTGAGAACTGAGGGTCACCTTTGAATTCCTTTCAGTCTTAACACTGGATATGAAGAAGAATAACCTAAAATTTCCATTCATTATCATCATTATCTGTCTCACCACAGAGAACTTAGGGCAGTCTGAGGAATGAATGGCAGGGATATGTCAGCTTGCTTGTTAAATTATGCATATCATATGAAATGACTGAAAGGACAACTGCCTAGGAGAAACAGAGATAGCATTTATTCCGGCCAGTCCTTTGAGGTTCATGACTTTAAAAGTTTTTTTGATGTGCTCTGAGCCCTGCAGAACTTGGAAATAAGCCTACCAGGATTTCCATAGTACAATTCATGTTCTTTAGGGGATTAGTCCAGATGCAGGAACACCAAAGTGTATCCTCAGCAGAAAGTAACAGACCACAGAAGAGAGAGAAGACACAGAAAACACTGCCACCCTCTACAGAAAGAAAATATCCATGTTTGTGTCCTAGAAATGAAACCCATCGATCTTTCCCCTTACTCTATAGCTGCCAAATCTGGTGCAGTGATGACAATAACTATCTTGGGCATTTTATGTGGCACTTTTTGGATAAAGGATGTAGGAAAATTACCTATTCAGAAAAAACCATTCAGTACATGGTGTGCCACCTTGCCAGGGAAGAGAGTGGCAGCCAGATAAAAAAGCAGACCTATAGCACAACCTCTAAGGATAAAATATGTATGATGTTAGAGCCAAAACAAATAGGCTGCAGAGATGAATTAACAGGCTGAAAATGGCGAAAACCTGGTGCAGGCTACCACTTTCCCTCATTCTTTCAAATTATGAAAAAGAGAAGGAAACTGGCTGAAGGTCAGGGTTCTTCTGATTCCATGCCCTCTTCTTCCTAAACCCTTGATACAGGTGGAAAATATTTCTCCTCTGACTTTAGCTTTAGTGCAACATTCTGAAAAGGAACACAGTGTTGGAGTCAGACAGCCTAAGGTTGAAACTCAGCTTTTTCTTGTCGTCCCTGTGACTTTTGGTAAATTATTTAACAACTGTACTTTTCAGTTTCCTGGTCTGTAAAACTGACCATCTCAAGTTGTTTGGGGAATTAAATAACATAAAATACTTATGTATAAATGGATGTGGTAAGTACTTAATATATTTATTTCCTTTCTCTTTTTCCATTTATTTGTAATTACAGGATCTGGGGCATGTTTTTTTTTTTTCACTCATCTTTTTACCATTTCATTCAATAAACATTTATAAAGTGCTTTCTTTGTGCTGTGTACTTTGCTGCTAACCAGAAACTGTCAGCCACAGCCATAAAAATTAGTGGGCCAAAGGAACCCAGACTGTAGGTCGATAGGGGTCACTCTTATTCAAGATCCTGTGCATCATACCTGTTGATGCTTTAAGCACAAAATCCATGGGGGCAATAAATGCCAGACCACATGGTAATTGGTAAGGACAATATGTTCTTCCAAATATATTTTGTTGCTTCCACTTGAATCTGGATCAAGGGACTCTGACAGTTGTTAATTCGCCCCTGAAAGGTGATTAATACATACACTTTCCCTTTCAGCTATATAGGTCCCAGTCTATGAAAAGGCAAATTAAAGGCCTTACCAAAAGTGTAATTATGAGAATTTGTGTAACATTTGACTTTGTTTCTTCATAATCCTTTTAATTTTATACTTTTAATCACAGACAGTAGCAATATGGAACACACAGAATTGTCTGACTATATTAGTGAAATCACCTGTTTATATATTATCTGTGATCACTTACTTTCACCCATTACAGTCTTCTAAGTGGGTAGCTTACAATTATTAACTTTCAGGAAGCCCCTATATATCATAGCATCATACCATTAAACTTTTTGGAAATTCATCACAAATCAGTATACAGATGACATTGATGTCTTATTGCTATTCATTCCTCCTGGGCCAAGTTTAGCAATGCATTTTTTATATCCCTGCAGTGCTGAAATATGGCTCATTCTAGTATCTGTCCTTTTGGTAATCGCAAAAGGAAAACTTGGCAGTTGTTGTATATTACACTCGAGAAAAATGCTAGTAATACTTTGAAATGATTGAACATTGTGGACTCAAAACTGCCTGTCAGGGCTATTTTCTCACTCCTATTTAGATTTTTTTCTTAATCTTACCTTTTGGATTCAGAAACTGTGAAATAATCACTAAAAGGCAATGTATTGAATAAGAATCACTTACTTGGAAAAGCCTACAAGCGTCTCACTATTTCTTCCTGTTGAACTTTCCAGCATGCTTCTAACATGGGTTTAAAGTGTTGCATGCAATGCCTGCAATGCTGCTAGAAACATGGTATCACTGACAAGAAGCTGGTGGGGAACTGGGTTTTTGAAATAGCCTAGGACCTCCCTGGTTCTGGAATAGTGGTGGCTAAAGCTGGAAAATAAGTTGAGGGCATTGCTTTGTGACTACCAAGGCATAAGCTACACACATATGCCAACCTTACCTCTGCAAAAATGTGATTAGGAGGAGTATAGCCTTGTAGAAGGCAAGCAAGTAAAGAAGATGCATTAAGAGAGGAATTAGGATGAAGGTAAGGAAAGTCAGAGTCCCACATAATCACTTCTACGCTTCCTCCCCAGTTAGTGGCAATTGTGTTTGAGAAGGGTAGAGTACAGGGCACAGGAAGCTCAGTTTGAATGATGCTTCAGGAGGCCAAAATATGGTCACTGGGATCATTACCAATATGAATATTTGTAACAAATCTGAAACTTTATTTTCAACACTAGTTATAATAGATGCTGTTGTTGATCCACTCTATCCCCCTTTTCTAGATCAGTGGACAGGTCTTCCAACTTCTTTGAATGTTGGTTGCAATCAACTCACCCTCCTCCTAGGAACTGCCCCTGGCCTGTAAGAAGAGTGATGTACTAATAAGTGCTTAGCAACCAGCTCTCCAGGAAAAAAGATCCTGGTGTACAGCATTTCCAGATTTCTGTGGTGTAAACGTTCTTACCAAAGTGGATTTCAATTACCAACTTGATATCACTGAGTGAAAATGTGGGAAGAGATGCACAAGACAGGTTCTTGAAAGCCAGTGTGAGCCAGTTCTTCTAGTCCACCACTGTGAAAATCTGTTTTGCCTGGGAATTCCAGGGAGGTTAGACTCAGTTTAAGCTGCCTCCCTAGACCCAGGGATAGGTGGGGGACTGATAGAACTCTGGTGCCATTCATGCTCAAGAGCTCCCTGTGGGATCAGGCTCCAGTTGGATTCCGATTGGACCCATATCTTTGCTGAATTTCTCCCCCTGCCTTGCTTCTCCCATTCCTTTGTACCTTTCACTTGAGAATACTTCCTCATCAAAAAGATTCTACCTCAGGCTCTAAACCTGAGCTTGGAGAGCATCAGACTCCAAAAAGGTGATGCAACACTTATTTTGACTGATAATTTTGCCAAAATCTTATTCTATCAAAGTTTCTCCAGCTCAGAATAAATAATTTAGAAGTCATCAAACACTGAGTTGATTTCTATATTCAAGGCTACCTAACAAATGAGCACTAAGCAGCAACATGCTGTACATAAAGTGTATCCCCTCTCTTAATCACAGCACATGGAATGCCTTTTTCTCATATTGAAAAGTTAGTGAAAATAGCTACTTGTCTAAAAATTGAAATAAGAGTAGCTTTCTCTCAATTAAAAATGAATATTTTCTGAATATTTTACAGAAAAATACAAATTATAAAAAATTTCTGTTCTTTGTGATGTGGTGTGAAGCATATTTGTGTACTAAAGATGGGAGAAAACACTTTCGGGTAGGTGAGATGCTGTTAGTTTGATAGGATTGTATTGAATATGACATACCAAACTGTGAGTGTGTATGTGTACACTTATTGGTAAAAATGAGATCATATGTAAATATGGTTTGTATATGGTCAGAGCATGTGCATTTCAGGGCTAAGGTCCTGAACTGATTAAATGTCATATTAAATATCATAGCTGACGAAGATCTGAGTAAAAACAGGAAAAGAATCTGTTCAGCACATTAAGTGGGCAATGTTAACGTTAACAAAATGAAACACGTTACTAAATAGACACTGGGTTTAGTGTATGACTAAAACAGAAATTAGGCTGGACTAGCTAATCTTTAAAATATTTTTGTATTTATCTTATTAATGAAAATTGTATATATTTAAGGTGTACACCATGATGATTTGATCTACATATGCATGCTGAGATGAATACTATGGTCGAGTTAATTAATGTATCCATCTCCTCATATAGTTACCAGTTTTGGTGGTGAGATCACCTGAAATCTACTTCTTTATTAACAAATTCCCAGTATGCAATACAGTATTATTAACTTTAGTCACCATGCTTTACTTTAGATCTCTAGATCTTATCCTATATAACTGCAACTTTGGGGCAGGAAGGTGGGGGAAATGGGAAGATGAACTGGCTAATCTTTTTTTTTTTAACATTAAGCATTTATTTATTTATTTAGTGTGAGTGTGTGTGTGTGTGTGTGTGTGTGTGTGTGTGTGTGTGTGTGGTATGCAGGCCTCTCACTGCTGTGGCCTCTCCCGTTACGGAGCAGAGGCTCTGGATGCGCAGGCTCAGCGGCCATGGCTCACGGGCCCAGCTGCCCCGCAGCATGTGGGATCCTCCCGGACCGGGGCACGAACCCGTGTCCCCTGCATTGCAGGCGGACTCTCAACCACTGCGCCACCTGGGAAGCCCGAACTGGTTAATCTTAATATTACCTACAGTTTGGATCTTGCCTTAGTATACTGCATAACAAAGGATCAGAACACCTACAGTCTAAAATGATAAAGATATGAGATACTGTATATAAATGGATTTGTTATTTAGTTATTCTTAATCCTTCATGCAACATTAATAAAGTTGTAGCTATATGACAATAACTTTTCATAAGAAAAATTAAAAGTCTGATAATGGCTCAGATGTTTAATTGTTTATGGTGTTTAGACTCCGCAAATCATATTTTTGATTCTAGTTTTCCAGTTTTAATCTAGTTATTTTGTTTTAGAAAGACAGAACTTAGAAGAAAATTAGAATTTTCTTAAGTCCTTCAAACAGAATCTACTTAATTTTTTTCCTGAAGTGATAAGGAAATTTATTTTACTTTTATTTTCATACTGAAGGTTTCTACGCAATGATAAACCTTAAACAGGATTCAAAGTCTCTAAAGTTCATGTAGGGAGAGCTTTGTTTGTTTATCCAGCCAAATGATCAGGCTTACAAGGAGTAGGTTGCCCAATTTTAGAACCTTGTTGGAGAAAACGCACAACTGATACCAGATTTTTAATCTCAAAATTCAGAACTTCTTTAGGTTTGTGACTGTTTCTATGTCACCCAGATGCTCTGGCAGTTTTATTTCCTTGATTGTGATGGAGACACTTGTTCTGTAATGCTTGAGAGATAAGGTTAGTTGGGAAGAAGTCTGTAAAAATTAGGTCATTTTTTCCCCTTTATCTTCCTCCCCCATATTTAGATGGATGGCAAGAAAGCTGAGCTGCAAGTAGTGTATGTGAATAAGACGTGTTATTGTCTATTTTTAAAAGAACAGTTAATTCGTAAAATGCCTGTTAGTTTTATCTGTGGAATCAAATAACCAGAAAACTAGGTGATACCATATGACAGATACTTAACTCGTGAGATTAGTGGAGGAAAACCTTCCTTCTAGAAAATCATCTGCCTATAAATTCATTAAACACCTTCAGTTAATTCTCTCTGTATCTTTTTATAAAAATTGTGTTTGGTTCTCAGAAAACTTGATTTTTCTCTCATTTAAGTATTGTCACCAAACTCATACAATTTTCAATCCCTCTAAAATGTATGAAAGGGGAAAGCCTATTCCACTTTGATGCAGAAGGCAGAGGGTACAGATTCCTCAGTCATATGTACTCAGGACCAGGAGAAAAGAGAGAAGAAAGGAAGGGAAGAACAGAAGTATAGGAAAAGGTAAAGGGGAGAAAGGAAATTGGAGAGGATTGGAGAGGGGAGGAAAAGATAAGAAAGTAAGTCAGAGAGATGGAAAAGAGGAGGGAAATGAGAAAGAGAGAAAGAACAAAAGAACAAGAAGCAGGAAAGGAAAGCAGTCTTTTAAAAGAAAATACTCACCAGAGGAGTAAAGAATGCAATCTAGATACATTTATAAAAAACTAAAGCCAGCATCCAGATGTTTCCTTGGGAGACTTGCCTAATGACCCTGTATTGATTTACTGGGTGATGTCAAGAAGTACACATTACATGAAACTGCCAAGACAGTGAGCAGTAATCTTCAGCCCAGATCTAAGTGAGGCAATAATGCATGAGAATCTGATAAGAACCTGATACCAGCAGCAGAACACCTTTACTCTGAATCTATTATCCAACTTAGAATATAGCATCGTAGTATTTCTAATTTGGTTTAACTTTCATCACTTTTCAATGTTATGCTCTGAAACCTTCCACTGTCTTCAAAAAGCTCTGCTCTGAGCATAAACACAATTACCTTGGCCTCATTTTTAAATCGTTAATCAAAGTCATTTCTTATATCATTCGTTTTACCCTGAATCCTCCATTCTAGCTACTCAGAGAAAAATATCCTAAAGGAGAGAGACGTGTATTCAAAACTTTGAGGAATAATTTTGAAAGAGGATGAGAAGAGGAGAATGCAAGTTTCTTCCAAACAAATGCTAAGGTTTTAAAGGGCGTTTTCATTTAAACTAGAGGGTTTACATCCTAGTTAAATCTTCATTTCGAGTCAGCCTCAAATAAATATATTCCTTGTGTCCCATCTAACCACTACTCATATAGAATCAGAGTTTCTAGATTGGAAGGGGATTCCCTGGTCAAAAATCTTATTTTATGCTTGAGCTTGTTCTACAGTCTCAAGTGGCTTCAGTGCCTGTCAGAATGCTTTTTGTGATGGGATTCTCAATGAAACATTAAGATCTTTCATTTTTCACACAGCTTGAATTCTTATTTTGAATTGAAGTCTAGTCTAAGTCACTTCCAAACACCTGGGCTAGTTCTCTGTGTCTGAGGCTGCACAGGAGAGTTATAATTAGAAGGCACCTGTATTACACTTAAAATACTTTTATTTCAGATAGATAAAATTGAACATAGAACATTTGATTCTTCTCATCACCACTTTATTCCTCTTCTTTTGTACTTCACTTTTTCAATGTCTTTTCCATTAATTAATCTAACCATCAGTTCTGAAAGATCTGACCGATCCCAGATATTGTCTTCTTAGTGATGGTTATTGCAGGACAATGACCTCACTTATCATGGGCATAGTACCTTATATACTATATAATTAGATTGAATTACTATCTTGGCATCTTCCCTGTGCTATTTATTCATACTGAAAACATTATCCATTAACTTCCTCTACTTTTTTTCACATGCAGTAATTTTACAATAAAAAATCTAGCTCAGCCTGAATCTGTACAGCTTTTTATAAATATATATCTGGTAGGAAAGCTTTACCTTTATGCTTACTAAATTTCAACCTTTTGGGTTGAGGATACTGGCAAGGTGGTTCTGAATTCTAATTCTGTCATTCAAAGAATTGCAATCACTTCACCTCTCAGCATATGTTACTGATTCAAACGTGAATATTAATCTCTTTTACAGAGAAACTCAAGTGGGAGTTAAGTGTTTTTTCACTAAGAGCAGCAACATTCCTGATGGTAGCTACTCTGGTCTGAATATTTGTGTTCCCCCAAATTCGTATGTTGAAATCCTAACCCCCAAATAGTTGTTATTAGAAGGTGGGGCTTTGAGAAGATGATAAACGTAGAAGGGTAGAGAACCTCTTGTTTGAGACTAGTACCCTTATAAAAGAGGTCCCACAGAGATTCTTAGCCCCTTCTATCATATGAGTATAAAACAAAAAGGCACCAGCTATGAACCAGGAAAAGAGCCCTCATCAGAATGTGACCATGCTACTGCCTACATCTTGGACTTCCAGCCTCTCACACTGTGAGAAATAATTTTCCATTCTTTATAAGCTATCCAGTCTGTGGTAGGTTGTTATAGTAGCCTGAATGGACTATGACAGTAGCTAACAATTGGTGAGCATTTTCTTCTTTGCTAGCCACTAGCTTAACTGCATTATAACCTGACTAATAAGTGCATTATTTCATATAATTACTTCTACCACAACCCTATGAATTGAGTACTATTATGATCTCCCTTTTAAAAATGAGGAAACTGAAGTTTAGAGAGGTTAGACCTTTTGTATCTAGGTGGTTAGTGGCAAACCTAAAATTCAAACCAAAGCAGAACATCTATGAACATCTATGTTCCCTAAATGGGAATTTACTCTATGTTAATACTTAACTTCCTCTAGCTATGACTTTAAAACATCTTCTCATTCAGGAGGTCTCAATTCTTGTTGGACCTTATTCTCTCTGAAACTGTTTTTCAAGATTATTTCCCCTTTTGTCTTTCTCCTTGGCTATAAGCCCTTTCTCTCACATCTCTTATATGTGATTTAAAAATATTTCTTGCAAAGACCCTGTGTAGCCATATCCACTGTATCTTTAGCTCCTGCCAGTTCCTTTATTCATATCATCTTTTGTAATTGTATTATCATAATTTAACTTTTAAGAACTTACCAATCCTTAAGAGTTATCTTCCATGAGGCAATGAGATCATATCTATTTCAGCTATGATATTTCAAAATTATGCTTTGTTAGAGCTTAGGATCCAAATTTGACAGTACTTAGCTTTTTTTTTTTTTAACCTTGGCTACCATATTTTCTAAGATAACACACCCACTTTCTTCCAGAGTTTTACCTTGTTGGTTAGAATTAGATCCAAATAGAGAAACCTTGTATTGCTTCCTTCTGAGAAAGGATATTATCAAATGGAAAGTTGTGAAATTTATTGAACTACGAAATACAGATGCATAAGAATTGCATTCACTTCTTCATTATCTTTTAAAGATCTGCTTTATCCCACAAATACACATAAAGCTATACATACAATTTCCATACCAGAGCTTCAGTGTAAAAAGACCTATGGTATTTAAAGACAGCTAATGAGTTCCAAATGAGTACATATACTTATCTATGAAAGTTTACTATCAGTTATCCAATAAAAATAAGCACCACACCAACATATCTAGATGACAAAATGGATCTATCTTTACATTTTTTTTCAATCTTCCTCATATGGAGCCACAATATCTAATATTTAAAGACCCTCCTACAGATAATATTTCACTCTACCTAATTTTCCATGCTAGTTTATATTCTAGCATCCCCATAAAGCTTGGTCAAAAAATTCAGGTTCTTAATCCTATTAAAAATTAATGCTATCCCATTGTCTCTTCCACCCTCTTCCTTCTGGATTCTTGTTGACATTATTGTTAATTAGGCTGCTTTTTCAAACAAGATGAGCAGTCTCTTTTGCCAGGAATTGTCCTTTTATGAAGAAGACTTAAAGAAGAAGTAGAGACAATATGTTGGAGTAGAAGAGGTGATCTCACATCCTCTCATGAAAACACAAAAATTAAAACTAACTGCTGAACAACCATCAACAAAAAAGAGTGGAACATACCAAAAAAAATATGCTACATCCAAAGACAAAGAAGCCACAGTGAGAAGGTAAGCCACAGTGAGACAATAAGAGGGGAGTTCTTGCAACATAATCATGAACTGGAAAATAATTATATCACAGAGGTTCTCCCACAGGAGTGAGAGTTCTGAGCCCCATGTCAGTCTACCCATCCTGAGGGTCTGATATCAGGAGGAGGAGGCCCTAGATCATTTGGCTTTGAAGGCAAGCAGGGCTTGAGTGCAGGAGCTGCACAGAACTGGGGGAAAAGAGATTCCACTCTCAGAGGGCACACACAAGTTTTCACATGCACTGGGACATAGGGCAGAGCAGTGCTCCATAGGAGCCTTGGCCAGAAAGACGTGTGGGTCTTGGAGGTTCTCCTTGGGGTTGGGGGAGTGGGAGGTGGATGTGGCTCACTGTGGGGGAAGACACTGGTGGCAGACGCCTTAGGAAATAATTATCAGTGTGAGCTCTCTCAGAGTTTGCCATTTTGGAACCAAGACCTAGCCCCAGAAAAGAGCCTGCAGCTTCCAGTGGTGAGACACCTCAGGCCAAATGACCAACAGGGAGAAAAGCCAATCACATCCATTGTGAGAAAGACTGCCTGAAGTCCTCCTGAGTGACCAGATGTCTCTAAACACACCCCTTGACACAGCCCTGCCCACCAGAGTTATCCCTGTTGGATAACTTGGAGTTAGACCCAGCTACACTCCAACCTCACCCACCTGTGGGCAGACACCAGAAACAGGAAGTACTACAAACCTGCAGCCTGAGGAACAAGATAAAACCCCAGAAGAACAGCTAAGTGAAGTAAAGATAGGCAATCAGCCTGGAAGAGAATTCAGAATAATGATAGTAAAGATGATCCAAGATCTTGGAAAATAATGGAGGCCAGACTGAGAAGATACAAGAAGTATTTAACAAAGAGCTAGAAAATTTAAAGAACAAACAAACAGATGAAAAACACAATAACTGAAATGAAAAATACACTAGGAGGAATCCATAGCAGACTAAAACATGCAGAAGAATGAATAAGTGAGCTGAAAGACAGATTGGTGGAGATCACTGCTGAGAAACAGAATAAAGAAAAAGAATGAAAGAAATGAGGACAATTTAAGAGACCTCTGGGACAACATTAAATGCATCAACATGTGCATTATAGGGGTTCCAGGAGAATACAGAAAGTGATGAAAGGGAAAAACCTACAACCAAGAATACTCTACTCAGCAAGGCTTTCATTCAGATTTGATGGAGAAATCAAAAGCTTTATAGACAAGCAAAAGCTAAGAGAATTCAACACCACCAAACAAACTACAACAAAGGCTAAAGGAGCTTGTCTAGGCGAAAAAGGAAAGGCCACAACTAGAAACAAACAAACAAAAATTATGAATGGGAAAGCTCACCAGTAAAGGCAAACATACAGTAAGGGTAGGAAATCATCCACATACAAATATGGTATCAAAACAAGCAATCATGAGAAGAGGAGAGTACAAATGCAGGATATTGGAAATGCATTGGAAATTAAGAGACCAGCAACTTAAAACTATATATATATATATATATATATATATATATATATATATATATATACACACACACACACATATATACATATATATGTATATATATATACACATATATATAAATATAAATATATATATACATATATATATATTTATATATATATAGACTGCTATATCAAAGTGTCATGGGAACTACAAATCAAAAATCTACAATAGATACACACACACACACACAAGAAATCCAAACACAACACTAAAGATAGTCACCAAATCACAAGAGAAGAGAACAAAGGGGAATGGGAAAAAAAAAACCTACAAAACAAACCCAAAACAACAAAATGACAATAAGAACATACATATCAATAATTATGTTAAATGTAAATGAATTAAGTGCTCCAACCAAAAGACATAGAACTGGCTGAATGGATACAAAAACAAGACCCATATATATGCTGTCTACAAGAGACCTACTTCAGATCTAGGGATACATACACACTGAAAGTGATGTGATGGAAAAAGGTATTTCATGCAAATGGACGTCAAAAGAAAGCTGAAGTAGCAATACTCATATCAGACAAAATTAACTTTAAAATACAGACTGTTACAAGAGACAAAGATGGACACTACATAAAGATCAAGGGATCAATCCAAGAAGAAGATATAACAATCATAAATATATATGTACACAACATAGAAGCATCTCAATATATAAGGCAAATGCTAATAGCCATAGAAGGAGAAATTGGCAATAACACAATAATAGTGGGGAACTTTAACCTCCACTTACATCAATGGAAAGATCATCCAGACAAAAAATCAATAAGGAAACACAGGCCTTAAATGGCACAGTAGACCAGATGGACTTAGTTGATATTTATAGAGCATTCCATCCAAAAGCAAAATAATACACATTCTTTTTAAATATTTATTTATTTATATATTTATTTGGCTGCACCAGGTCTTAGTTGCAGCACACAGCATCTTAATTGTGATACGCTGGATTTTTAGTTGCAGCATGTGAGCACTAATCTGTAGCAAGTGAACTCTTAGTTGTGGCATGTGGGATCCACTTCCCTGAGCAGGGATTGAACCTGGGCCGCCTGCATTGGGAGAACAGTGTCTTAGCCACTGGACCACCAGAGAAGTCCCAGAATACACATTCTTTTCAAGAGCACATGGAACATTCTCTAGAACAGTCACATCCTGGGCCACTAAGAAAACCTTGATAAATTTAAGAAAATTGAAATAATATCAAACATCTATTTCAACCACATCACTATGAGATTAGAAATCAACTACAAGAAGAAAACTGTAAAAAACACAAACATGTGGAGAAGAAACAATATGTTACTAAACAACCAATGGATCACTGAAGAAATCTAAGAGGAAATTTTAAAACACCTGGAAAAAAATAAAAATGAATACATGAAGTTTCAAAACCTATGGGACTCAGCAAAATCAGTTCTAAGAGGGAAGTTTATAGCAATACAAACTTATTTCAGGAAACAAGAAAAATCTCAAATAGACAACCTAAACGTACACCTAAAGCAACTAGAGAAAGAAGAACAAACAAACCCAAAGTTAGTAGAAGGAAAGCAATCATAAAGATCAGAGCAGAAACAAATGAAATAGAGATGAGGAAAACAATAGCAAAGATCAAGGAAACTAAAAGCTGGTTCTTTGAGGAGATAAAAAAAGTTGATAAACCTTTAGCCAGACTCATAAAAAGAATAAAAAAAGGGAGAGGACTCAAATCAATAAAATTAGAAATGAAAAAGGAGAAGTTACAACTGATACCACAGAAACACAAAGGATCATAAGAGACTACTACCAGCAACTATATGCTAATAAAATGGACAACCTAGAAGAAATGTACAAATTCTTAGAAAGGCATAACCTCCCAAGGCTGAGCCAGGAAGAAATAGGAAATATGAACAGACCAATCACAAGTACTGAAATTGAAACTGAGATTTAAAATTTTCTAACAAACAAAAGTCCAGGACCAGATGGCTTCACAGGCAAATTCTATCAACCATTTAGAGAAGAGTTAACACCTATCCTTCTAAAACTCTTCCAAAAAATTGCAGAGGATTAAATACCCTCAAACCCATTCTATGAAGCCACCATCACCCTGATACCAAAACCTGACAAAGATACCCACAGAAAAGAAAATTACAGGCCAAAATAACTGATGAACATAGATACCACAATTCTCAACAAAATACTAGCAATACGAATTCAACAATACATTAACAGGATCATACACCAAGATCAATTGGGATTTATCCCAGGGATGCAAGAATTTTTCAATATCCTCTAATCAATTAGTGTGATACACCCCATCAACAAATTGAGGAATAAAAACATATGATCAGCTCAATAGATGGGGAAAAGGTTTTGACAAAATTCAATGCCCATTTATGATTAAAAAAAAATAAAAACACTCTCCAGAAAGTGGTCATAGAGGGAAGCTACCTCAACATAATATATGCCATATATGACAAACCTACAGCTAACATCATACTTAATGGTGAAAAGCTGAAAGCATTTCCTCTAAGATCAGGAACAAACAAGGATGTCCATTTTTGCCATTTTTGTTCAAGAAAGTATTGAAATTCCTAGGCATGGAAATCAGAGAAGAGAAAGAAATAAAAGGAATCCAAACTGGAAAAAAAAGAAGTAAAACTGTCATTGTTTGCAGATGAGATGATACTATATATAGAAAATCTTAAAGATGCTACCAGAAAACTACTGGAGCTCATCAATGAATTTGGTAAATTTGGAGGATACAAACTTAATACACAGAAACCTCTTGCATTCCTATACATTAACATTGAAAGATCAGAAAGAGAAATTAGGGAAAGAACCCCATTTACTATCACATCAAAAAGAATAAAATACCTAGGAATAAACCTACATAAGGAATCAAAAGACCTGTACTCAGAAAACTTTAAGATGCTGATAAAAAATATCAAAGAAGACACAAACAGATGGAAAAATATACTATGTGCTTGGATTGGAAGAATCAATATTGCCAAAATGATTATACTACGTGAAGAAATCTACAGATTCAATGTAATCCCTATCAAATTAACAATGTCAATTTTCACAGAACTAGACAAAAATCTTTAAATTTGTATGGAAACACAGAAGACTTTGAATAGCCAAAGCATACTGAGAAAGAAAAATGGTGCTGGAGGAATCAGGTTCCCTAACTTCAGACTATACTATAAAGCTACAGTAATCAAAACAGCTTGGTACATGTCCTGTGGTGCAGACAAAAAAAAAAAATTTGGTACTGGCACAAAAATGACATATACCTAAATGGAACAGGATAGAAAGTCCAGAGATAAAGTCATGCACTCATGGTCACTTAATCTATGACAAAGGAGGCAAGAATATACAATGGAGAAAAGACAGTCTCTTGAATAAGTGGTGCTGGTAAAACTGGATGGCTACATGTAAAAGAATGAAATTTGAGCATCCTCTAACATCATACACGAAAATAAACTCAAAATGGATTAAAGACCTAAATGTAAGATGGTGTTCTATAAAGCTCTTAGGGAAAAAAACAGGCAGAACCTTCTTTGACATAAATGGCAGCAATTTCTTTGGGGATCCAACTTTAAGAGTAATGAAAAATTTTAAAATAAACAAGGTGGATCTAATTAAACTTAAAAGCTTTTGCACAGGAAAAGAAACCATAAACAAAACAAAAAGACAACCCACAAAATGGGAGAAGATATTTACAAACATAGAGACCAACAAGGGATTAATCTTTAAAATATACAAGCAGCTCATGCAGCTCAATATAAAAAAAAACAAACAAACAAACAACCCAATCCAAAAATGGGCAGAAGATCTAAATAAATGTCTCTCCAAAGAAGGCATTCAGATAGCCAAGAAGCACATGAAAGGATGCTCAACATCACTAATTATTAGAGAAATGCAAATCAAAACTAAAATGAGGTATCTCCTCACACTGGGCACAACGGCCATTATGAAAAAATCTATAAATAATAAATGCTGGAGAGGGTGTGAAGAAAAGGGAACCCTCCTATACTTTTGATGGGAATGTAAATTGGTACACTCACTATGGAGAACAGCATGGAGGTTCCATAGGAAACTAAGGACAGAGCTACCATATTCTTCAGCATTTCCACTCCTGGCCATCAATCCAGAGAAAACCATAATTTGAAAATATACATGCACCCTAATGTTCATTGCAGCACTATTTACAATAGCCAAGATATGGAGGCAACTTAAATGCCCATTGACAGACAACTGGATAAGGAAGATGTTGTATAAATATATACAATGGAATATTGCTCAACCATAAAAAGGAACAAAATAATGCCATATGCAGCAACATGGATGGAACTAGAGATTATTATATTAAGTGAAGTAAGTCAGACAGAGAAAGACAAATGTCATGTCACTTATATGTGGAATCTAAAAAATAAATGGTACAAATGAACTTATTTACAAAACAGAACCAAACTAACAGACTTCAAATACAAATTTATGGTTACCAAAGTGGAAATGTGTGGGGAGGAATAAATTAGGAGTTTGGGATTAACATATACACACTACTATATTATAAAATAGATAACCAACAAGGACCTACTGTGAAGCACAGTGAACTCTACTCAATAATCTCTAATAACCTATAAAGGAAAAGAATCTGAGAAAGAATGGATATATGTATATGTATAACAATCACTTTGCTGTACATCTGAAATTAACACATTTTAAATCATCTATACCCCAGTACAAAATAAAAATTAGTTTGGGAAAATATAGTGCCAATGTGACTGATTTGACAGTTACTTATTTCACTGCTTCCGTATTCCACAATTATGGCTAAATAGTTATTTAATTCAGTAACTCCCATTTAACTTCTTTATATCTATGTTTGCTTTTTAAATTTTTAATAACATTTATTGTTTTCTTTCTAATTTTACAAACAATACATTTTCATTGAAGACAACAAGCGTATACAGAAGTAAAAGGCAAAAACTAATTATCACCTATAATCCCCACACCCCCCAGAGACAAACATCATTAGCATTTTTTTTTTAAATTTTTTTTATTTTACAAATTTAATCAGTTATACATATACATATGTTCCCATATCCCCTCCCTTTTGCGTCTCCCTCCCACCCTCCCTATCCCACCCCTCCAGGCGGTCACAAAGAACCGAGCTGATCTCCCTGTGCTATGCGGCTGCTTCCCACTAGCTATCTACCTTACGTTTGGTAGTGTATATATGTCCATGCCGCTCTTTCACTTTGTCACAGCTTACCCTTCCCCCTCCCCATATCCTCAAGTCCATGCTCTAGTAGGTCTGTGTCTTTATTCCTGTCTTACCCCTATGTTCTTGATGACATTTTTTTCTTAAATTCCATATATATGTGTCAGCATACAGTATTTGTCTTTCTCTTTCTGACTTACTTCACTCTGTAGGACAGACTCTAGGTCCATCCACCTCATTACAAATAGCTCAATTTCATTTCTTTTTATGGCTGAGTAATATTCCATTGTATATATGTGCCACATCTTCTTTATCCATTCATCCGATGATGGACACTTAGGTTGTTTCCATCTCCGGGCTATTGTAAATAGGGCTGCTATGAACATTTTGGTACATGTCTCTTTTTGAATTATGGTTTTCTCAGGGTATATGCCCAGTAGTGGGATTGCTGGGTCATATGGTAGTTCTATTTGTAGTTTTTTAAGGAACCTCCATACCGTTCTCCATAGTGGCTGTACCAATTCACATTCCCACCAGCAGTGCAAGAGTGTTCCCTTTTTTCCACACCCTCTCCAGCATTTATTGTTTCTAGATTTTTTGATGATGGCCATTCTGACTGGTGTGAGATGATATCTCATTGTAGTTTTGATTTGCATTTCTCTAATGAGTAAAGATGTTGAGCATCCTTTCATGTGTTTGTTGGCTGTCTGTATATCTTTTGTGGAGAAATGTCTATTTAGGTCTTCTGCCCATTTTTGGATTGGGTTGTTTGTTTTTTTGCTATTGAGCTGCACATCATTAGCATTTTTGATGCATTTCCCCCCAGTGTCTACATACTTTTTTTTGTTTTTGAATTGAGGTAAAATAGACTTACATTATGTTAGTTTCAGGTGTACAACATATTGATTTGATGTTTCAATACATTAAAAAAAAAAAATCACCTTGATATGTCTAGTTAGCATCAGTCACCATACAAAGGTATTAAAATATAATTGAATATATTTCCCATGCTATACATTTCATTCTATGATTCATTTATTTTGTAATTGAAATTTTGTACCTTGAATCTCCCTCACCTATTTCACTCATCCCTCCACCAGTTTGTTCTCTGGTAACCAGCAATTTGTTCTCTGTATCTATATGTCTGCTCCGTTTTTTTCTAGTTTTTTTTTTTTTGTTGTTGTTGTTTCCTTTTTTGGGGGGTTTGTTCATTTCTTTTGTTTTTAGATTCCGCATATAAGTGAAATCATATGGTATATGTCTTTTTCTGTTTGACTTACTTAGCATAATACCCTCTAGGTGCATCAATGTTGTTGCAAATGGCAGGATTTCATTTTTTTTTATGGTTTTCCATTGTACATATATACTTTATCTTCTTTATCTGTATATCTATAGATGAGCACTTAGGTTGCTTCAATATCATGATTATTGTAAATAATGCTGCAATAAACAAAAAGGTGCATATATCTTTTCAAATTAGTATTTTTTGTTTTCTTTGGAAAAATACCCAGAAGTGGAATTGTGGTTTTAATTTGCTTTTCCCTGATGATTAGCGACGTTGAGTATCTTTTCATGTGTCCGTTGGCCACCTGTATGTCTTCTTGGGAAAAATGTCTATTCAGGTCCTCTGACCATTTTTTAAAAAATTGGATTGTTGGTTTTTTTGATGTTGAATTCTATGAGTGCTTTGTATATTGTGAATATTAATTCTTATCAGATATATCATATGTAAATATCTTCTCCCATTCAGTAAGTGGCCTTTTCATTTTGTTAATAGTATTCTTTTCTATGCAAAATATATTTAGTTTCACATAGTCCCATTTGTTTATTTTTGCTTTTGTTTCTTTTGCCTAAGGAGATATATCCAAAAATATGTATATATTGCTAAGGCTAATGTCAAAGAGTATATTGCCTACAAACTCTTCTAGGAGTTTTATGCTTTCTGATCTTACATTAGGTCTTTAATCCATTTTTAGTTTATTTTGTATTTGGTGAGAGAAAGTAGTTTACTTTGATTCTCTTGTATGGAGCTGTCCAGTTTTCCCAATGCCATTTATTGAAGAGGCTGTCTTTACTCCATAGTGTATTCTTGTCTCCTTTGCCATAGATTAATTGACCTTAGGTGTGTGGGTTTATTTCTAGGCTATCTATTCTGTCCCATTCATTAATGTGTCTGTTTTTGTGCCAGTACCATACTGTTCTAAATACCATAGGTTTGTGAAATGGATGGAAATCAGGGAGTGTGAAACCTCCTGCTTTGTTCTTCTTTCTCAAGATGGTTTTGCCTATTTGAGGACATTTGTGTTTCCATACAAATTTTAGAATAAATTATTTGTTCTGGTTCTGTGAAAAAAATGCCATTAGTATTTTGATAGAGATTGCATTGAATCTGTAGGTTGCTTAGGTAAAATAGTCATTATAACAGTGTTAATTCTTCCAGTCCTTGAATATATTTTTCCATTTGTTTGTGTCATCTTCAATTAATGTCTTACAGTGTTCCTAGTGCAGGTCTTTTCCCTTCTTGGTTAGATTTATTCTTAGGCATTTTATTTTTTCATACAATTGTAAATGGGGTTGTTTTCTTAATTTCTCTTTCTGATAATTTGTTGTTAGTATATAGAAATGTGACAGATTTTAGTATATTGATCTTATATCTTAGATCTTTACTGAATTCATTTAGTAGTTTTCATATTCTTTGTTGGTGTCTTTAGGATTACCTCTATATACTATCATGTCATCTGCAAAAAGTGACGGTTTTACTTCTTCCTTTCCAATTTGGATTCCTTATTTATTGTTCTTGTCTGATTGTTGTGGCTAGAACTTCCAATACTGTGGTGAGAGAGGGCATCCTTGTCTATTTCCTAATCTTACAGGAAATGCTTTCAGCTTTCCACCATTCACTGTGATGTTAGCTGCGGTCTTGTCATATATGGCCCTTATTATGTTGAGGTATATTCCCTTTATATTCACTTTGTTGAGAGTTTTTCTCATAAATTGTTGTTGAATTTTGTCAAAAGCTTTTCTTGCATCGATTAAGATGATCATATGAGTTTTTATTCTTCCTTTTCTTAGTGTAGTGTATCATGATGATTAATTTACAGATATTGAAAGCATTCTTGCATCCCTGGGATAGAGCCCACTTGATCATGGTGTATGATCCTTTCAATATACTGCTGAATTGGTTTGCTAATATTTTTTTGAGGAATTTTCCAACAATTTTCAGCAGTGCTATTTGATTCTAATTTTCTTTTTTTGTGGTGTCTTTGTCTGCTTTTTGTATCAGGGTGATGTTGGCCTCATAGAGTGATTTCAAAGGCCTTCCTTTCTCTTCAATTATTTTCTAATAGTTTGAAAAAGATCATTGTTAACTCTTCTTTAAATATTTGAGAGAATTCACCTGTGAAGCCATCCGGTCCTAGACTTTTTTTGTTGGAAGTTGTTTGACTACTGATTCAATTTTATTACTGGTATTCAGTCTGTTCATATTTTCTATTTCTTCCTAATTCGTCTGGGAGATTGTACATTTCTAGGAATTTACCCATTTTTTCTAGATTGTCTATTTTATTGGCATATAATTGTTTATAATGTTTTCTTATGAGTCTTTGTATATCTGTGGTATCAGTTGTAACTTCTCCCCTTTCCCTTCTGATTTTATTGATTTGGCTCCTCTCTCTTGCTTTCTTGACGAGTCTCACTAACATTTATCAGTTTTGTTTATCTTTTCAAAGAACCATTTCTTAATTTTATTGCTCTTTTCTATTGTTTTGTTTGTTTGTTTGTTTCTTATAAATTTATTTCTGCTCTGATCATTATTATTTCTTTCCTTCTACTAACATTGGGGTTTTTGTTTTTTTTTCTAGTTCCTTTAGTGTACAGGTGGATGGTTTATTTAAACTTTTTCTTGGGGTAGGCCTGTATCACTACAAACTTCCCTCTTAGACCTGCTTTTGCTGTATCTCATAGATTTTGGACTATGTGCTTCCATTTTCATGTGTCTTCAGGTATTTTTTAAATTTCCACTGATTTGTTCAGTAACCCATCAGTTGTTTAGTACCACATTGTTTAAACTCCTCATGTTTGTGGTTTTTGAAGTTTTTTCCCTTTTAATTGATCTGTAGTCTCAAACACTTTTGGTCAGAAATGATGCTTGACGTGATTTCAAACTTTAAATTTTTGAAATTTGTTTTGTGGCCTAGCATGTGATCTATCCTGGATAATGCTCCGTATGCATTTGAAGAGAATGTGTATTATGCTACTTTTAGATGAAGTGTTCTGTATCTATCTTTTAATACTATTTTTTGTAATGTGTTGTTTAAGTCCAGTGTTACTGATTTTCCATCTGGATGATCTGTCCATTGATGTAAGCAGGGTGTTATAGTCCCCTACTATTATTGAGTTACTGTCAATTTCTCCATTTATGTCTGTGTATATTTGCTTTATGTATTGAGGTACTCTTATCTATGTTAGGAACATATATATTTAAAACTGTTATATTTGCTTCATTGATTTATCTCTTGATCATTATATAATGTCCTTCTTTGTCTCTTGTTACAGTCTCTGTTATAAACTCTGTTCTGTCTGATATAAGTGTCTTCATCCCTGCTTTCTTTTCATTTCCATTTGCATGGAATATCTTTTTCCATCCCTCATTTTCGGTCTGTGTATGTCTTTAAATCTGAGGTAAGTCTCTTGTAGGCATCATATATATGGGCCTTCTTTTTTATCCCTTTACCCACTATATGTCTTCTAATTGGAACACTTAGTGCATTTACCTTTAAAGTAATTATTGTTAAGTATGCACTTATCACCATTTTGTTAATTGTTCTGGGGTTTACTTCTGTAGTTCTTTTTTGTTCCTTTCTTCTTTTGATCTCTTCCCTTGTGAGTTGATGACTATCTTTAGTGCTATGTTTGGATTCCTTTCTCTTTTTGTGTGTATCTGCTATCAATTTATGGAAAAACATGAATGAATTTTTTGGTCAACCAAATATATAGCAATGCATGATTATTTTATGTTCAAGTGTATTTTAACAACCTTGCATTTTTACTCCCCCGCTCCATGTTTAATTTTTTTACCTCCTATTTTATATCTTTCTGTTTTGTGTATTCCTTAACTATTTATTGTGGATATAAGTAATTTTACTTTTGTCTTTTAACCTTCCTTCTAGCTTTATAAGTGGTTGATCTATTATCTTTACAGTATATTTGTTTTTACCAATGAGATTTTTCCTTCTGCAATTTTCATATTTTTAATTGTGACCTTTTCTTTTCCACTTAGATAAGTCCCTTTAACATTTCTTATGAATCCAGTTAGTCATGCTGAACTCTTTTAGTTTTTCTTGTTTCTAAAACTCTTTATGCCTCCTTCAAATCTAAATGATAGCCTTGCTGGGTAGAGTATTCTTGGTTGTAGGTTTTTTCCTTTCATCACTTTGAATATATTGTGCCACTCCCTTCTGGCCTGCAAAGTTTCTGCTGAAAAGTCAGCTGATAGACTTATGGGAGGTCCACTGTATGTAATTGGTTGCTTTTATCTTGTTGCTTTTAATATTCTCTCTTTATCTTTAATTCTTCCTATTTTAACTACAATGTCTTAGTGTGGCCCTCTTTGGCTTTATCTTCTTTGGGACTCTCTGTGCTTCTTGGACCTGGATGTCAGTTTCCTTTCCCAGGTTAGGGAAGTTTTCAATTATTATGTCTTCAAATAATTTATCTGACCCTTTCTTTCTCTATTCTTCTATGGGACCCCTACAATGTAAATATTAGTGTGCTTGATATTGTCTCAGATGCCTCAAACTATCTTCATTTTATAAAAGTCTTTTCTTTTTTTCCGTTCTGTTAGGGTGATTCCTACTGCTCTTTTCCAGTTTGCTGATCCATCCCTCTGTATCATTTAATTGACCATGATTCCTTCTAGTGTATTTTTAAATTTAAATTACTGATTCTTCAGCTCTGTTTGGCACTTTATATTTTCTAATTCTGTTACATTTCTCACTGTGTCCATCCCTTCTTCTCCTGAGTTCACTGAGCATCTTTTTGTGTGTGTGTGTGTGGTATGTGGGACTCTCACTGTTGTGGCCTCTCCCCTTGCAGAGCACAGGCTCCGGATATGCAGGTTCAGCGGCCATGGCTCACAGGCCCAGCTGCTCCATGGCATGTGGGATCTTCCCGGACCGGGGCACAAACCCATGTCCCCTGCATTGGCAGGCAGACTCTCAACCACTGCGCCACCAGGGAAGCCTGTCACTGAGCATCTTGATGATTATTACATTGAACTCTTTATTGGGCAGATTGCTTACCTCCATTTTGTTAAAATTTTTTCCTGATGTTTTGTTTTGTTCCTTCTCTGGTACATATTTCTCTGTCTCCTCATTTTGACTATTATCTGTATTTATATCCAACATTAGGCAATTTGGTTATATTTCCTGATTCTGGAGAAGTGGGCTCATGTAGGAGAGGTCCTACAGAGCCTACCAGCACACTCTCTTCTGGTCACCAGAGCTATATGCTCTAGGAATGCCCCCTATGTGGGCTGCATGGGCCTTTCTGTTGTGACAGGACCGACTACTGTGGGAATGCTGGTAGGTGGGGTTGCATTCTGCCTGGTGGCCACCAGGCTCTGCTTCACATGGTGGCTGCTGGCTCACTGGTGGGTTAGGCCAGTTCCCAGTACAGCTGGTTGCAGGGTTAGGGGGTTCCCTGGGATGGTGTTGTACTTCTGGTGGTCTAAGCCAGGTCCTGGGGCAGCTGGCTGTGGTGTCTGAGATGGTCTGGGGGTGGTGCTGGTCCACTGGTTGGTGTGTGAGTCCCAGACACTAATAGGATAGAAAGAAGACTGTAAAATGGTGCTTGCCAGCACCAGTGTCCTTGAGGTATAACAAGCTCCCAGGCACTGCCACCAGTGTCTGTGTCTCCAAGGTGGGTCCCAATTTCCTTCTGCCTCTCTGAGAAGCTCTCCAAAATCTGCAGGTGGGTGTGATCCGGGATACTTTCAAATTACTGATTCTGCCCTGGGTCCCTTAGCATGTGAGATTTTGTGTGCACCCTTTAAGAGCAGAATCTCTATTTCCTAAAGCCTTCCAACTCTCTCAATATGTCAGCCTTGCTGACCATCAAAGCCAGACATTTTGGGGGCTCATCTTCCTGCTGCAGGACTCCTTATCTAGGGAGCCTAATGTGGGGCTTTGTTCCCTTTCTCCTTGGGGAGAACCTCTGCATTTATTATTGTCCTCCCATTTATGGGTTACCTACACAGGGGTGTGGGTCTTGACTATATTATGTCTCCACCACTCCTACCCAACTCATTGCAGTTCCTTCTTTATAACTTTAGTTGTGGAAAATCTTTCAGCTAGTCTTGAGGTTGTTCTTGTAGATAGTTGCTCTGTAAATGATTGTAATTTTGGTGTGCCCATGGCAAGAAGTAAGCTCAAGGTCTTCCTACTCCTCTGTCTTGGCCACATTTCTCCCAAAGTAGGATTCTTATATCCATATGCAATGCAACAATATGTGAGTGTTGTTTGAAAGTACACTTATTTTGGATTTTGTCCTATGTGTCAGATATGAACAACTGGATAAAAAGTACTCTTCTTCAAGAAAAAACACACATTGCTTAAAAATTATCATTGTAAATAAGCATCTTAAAAGGTAAAAGAAACCACATTGGCTGTAAAATAAATATCCAAGACATCATAGGTTTTGATTCTCATCTATTATTACCCTTTGTATTCTTGTGTTCACATCGAATTTCAGCCATACCTCATGCTAAAGCAAACAAACAAACAAACAAACAAAACCTGTAATTCATCATCTGAGCTCTATGCCAAGTGAAATATGTTCAAACAAACACAGTAACACAGTGAGGTACTGCAGCAGAGCTGCTTCGTGTGTTTGTAAATAAGGTACATTTAGCAATGAGCAGGAATAATGCCCATGGATACAAATGTGACATAAAACACATAATGACTGGGACGCATTTAACATGTTGATACCCAGCTGATCTCAGACTTCAAAATGTGGCAGCTTCCCCAAATTCTACAAAACCTTCCAATCTTGCAGAGAGGTTTTTAAACCTTTTAAATTGGATACACATTTCTTCAAGGAAAAATTAAATTCAGAGCCAGTGATTTGAATCCTTTCTTCCAAAATAAATCTCCAATTAATTAAACACCATCTTTTAATAGATTGCAAACATGATTTAGCTATTGTCTATCAAGTTTAGGCATTACATTACCAGTTAGTTAATCCAATTACAATCTATATTTTATATTTTCCACCTTTCACAAATGCAAAGGAAATCATCCAACAGTTCTCAGATCTTCAAACAGCTGACAACACAAAGCATGCCAGATATAAATATTTACACCATCAAAAGTAAATGTTTCCAAAATTCCAAACTCCAAAGCATTTGAAAATTGATTTGGATCAGGTATACTTTACTAAATTGAAAATATATTTTTTAAAATCACATAACAACAAAAAAACACCAAAAGATAGCATAACTTATGAATGATTTTTAACTCCAGCTATCTCTCATTCTCTTCTTTCCCAATAAATTTTAGAGAGAAGCTTTCCTGAATTAGTTTTTTTTTTTATTTCTTTCACATCAAGATTTTCCTCTAAGATGGTCTGATGGAAAATGAAACTTGTATATTCACTGTTTGTGTTATCTTGCTACATTTTCCATCCCACTCCCTATGTATTTTTTACCTAATAAGGCTTTAAATCCTTGTCATACTCAAGAAAAAATCCAGTTCCTTAACGTGGCCTCAGGATCTCGCCTCTACATTTTTCTTCCATCCTTATATCCTCATCAACTCCTCTTAGGTCTGTTCTTCAGCCTTGATGGCCATCTTTCAGGTAATTTCTGAAATTCAGGTACCAGCTTTCCTTCTGCTTTGTGTGTGTTTACTTTTTTTCATTTCTCAGTTTGCCCAGAATACAGTTATGTCCTCCATCACTCTCTCCAAGAAAGAAAGAGTGATTGCATGCTCAAAATTGCAATTTGCCCTTTTTATATACTGGTCAGTGAACCTATACATGCTCATGACTTGATTTGAATGATTCAACATTTTAAAGAGAGGTATATGTAGAACCCAAGTCAAGTTCCTTTTAGGGTTTGTAAAATAAAACTGCAATTGGAACAATAATTAAGGTAGGTTAGTTTTCTATACAATCAGAATAATAAACGTCATGAACTTATATAGGACCTTTTTACAAAAGTGCTTCCTAAGTAATATTAAAACAGCACATAAACACTACTTAGCTAAATAGTCTCAATCACATGCAAGATCCTTTAAAACTTGCCTTGTGACCAGAATCAAAGTCACTAACAAAATTTTGATGGGTCATTAGATTTTTCAGTGAGTGTGTGAAAATTATGTGATAAGAAAAAAATACAATATATCAGAAGGTGAAAAGATTACTTACAAACTTGTGGTAATTAAGGTGAACAGACTGCATAAGGGGAGTAGAAAGCAGAGCCCAAGGAGCCCAACCCCTGGAGAATCAGCCACCAGCAGTAGTGAAATTTATCCAAATTTTAACCCCAGTTTCTTGCACACAAATGATTTTCCATTCCTCTTGAGTTCACAACAGCTAAATCACGTTCAAACACAATTTTCTGTGTGTGTTTTTTCCACCTTCAACAATCTACTCAACAGTAAGGGTAGATAACTAGAGATAACCAGAAAAAAAACAAAACCTCTAGATTCCAGTGATGAGGAAACCCCACGGACATTATGCTCTGCCACAAATTAAGGAGGAGCTCATTATGGGGGAAGGAGAGGGAAGAAGGGATGCTGATGTGAGAATCGGGAAGCATAGTTCAGCATTTCTGTGCAGGAGCTATGATTCTTAGCCAGCAAGCCATAGTAAAATTAATTACTGATTTTCTTATAAATCATCTAACGTGATTTTTGTTTGTTTTTCCTTCCAGGATGATAAATGTCTGATTTTACTTTTGTTAATTTTTTTTTTCACTTTGTTGAGGTTAAAAGAAGCCCCAGTAAAGAGGTTTCTGAGAGGAAGAATTTTCCCAGCATGATATGCAGGGGAGGCAATGCTGTTTTCTGACTTTCTTTCATAAGCTACCAAGGGATAGGACTTCAGGCAACATCCAGGGAATACAAAGAAGTAATTAGAAGCATGAGGGTTTGACTAGGTAGAGAGAAAAAGCATGATTTACACATAATTATATTTGCTGGCAATAGGCCTGAGGTCTGTGATATTACTCCTGGGTGGAAAGACAAACTCATCACAGAGACCAAGGACTGGAAGGCTGGCTTTCAGAATCAGCATCTCTCCCTGTCCTCAACTTCATGATGGAAGCAACATGGCTACTTACCTTCCTGCCCCCAGTGTTGATGCGAAGGGGCGTCAGAAAGGGGTCAAAGATCATGTGACTAGTCTCTATATTGATTGGCGACTGCCGTTTCCCCACAGAGCAAAGATTCCAAGCTGAGTTCACCAATCCCCAGAAAGAAGGAACTAGAAACAGAAAGAAATTTTAGAATCAGGCCGGGGAAACAATGTAAAAAGAGCTATGGCACAGAAGTCATAAAATCAAAGAGAGCCACCCAATGTTTCCCACACATAGAGATCCTTGGGTGTTGTTATGGCAGTTTCCTGTCCTGAATCTTGGTCAATTTCTCTAACTCTTACCTTCATGATGTCTTAAGATCAGATTATTTTGTTTTTGACCCATTGACTCTGTGGCCTCTTTGATAGGTATAGCTAGCATTAATGACTTAATAAGAAGATGGCATAGTCCAGCCACATCATCTTTTCATATTGAGGTACACTAAATATATAGCAGCTCCTGAGTTGATGCTCTGATTTTCTGTTTGGCAGGAATTATATGGGAATCAACCTTGTTCTAGATATAAAGTTTTATAAACTTTTCAAAGAAGTAGCATTCAACATATATAAGGCATTTATTCTGCTTGTTGTCAAGACCATACTGAGGGAGTGAATTATTTTATGACCCCCAATCAATGCCAGACAGGAACTTGGCAAGTTGACTTAATGTACCATCAGCTGAAGAATGTGTTCATTGATAAGCAGAAAAAGATGGCATTGAGTGCTGAGTGCAAATATATGAAGGGAAATCATCCACTCATTTTCAGTGTCACATTAAATAATCTATTAAAATAAATTTCTGGACAATTTCCAGTCCTATTTTCTTCTGTTTAAAAAAGTTAGCAGAGCAGTGGGGTAGCCAACCTACTAATTTTACATCAGTGAAGATCAGCGACTATATCTTCAACATTTTCCTGACCCCTCAGTATCTTTATTGAGACTTTAGATCCATGTGTCCTTTATATGCCTCTGAGATTGTATGATCACCATTCAATCATCCATCCACAGCATCCATCAGTAGTCCATTGAGCTCCTATTGCATGTCCAGCACTGGGCTAGGTTGAATTTTGAAGAAGGCAGATGCATGTAAGAACAATTACCATACTGGGGGTGGGGTACAGTATGAGGTTAAGTCAAGTGTATATGAAACTCTAGATGAAGGGCACCAAAGCCTGCAGCAGTGGAAGTGGAAACAGGGAGTGATTCCTACAGAAGATGAGCCTAACGATAAAGTCACAACCCTCTCAAATGTACGTGTCCTCTCAGGAACTCAAAGTTAATACAACCTTTAAATTACAGCAGCCATTATTCCTTCCCATGTCATGGATGGAGAAAACTGAAGCAAGAGAGGTGTATGGCAAATACCTGTCAAAGATACTACGAAAGAGAGAAGTTTTTGACTGGATGGTATGTCTAGTCCCATCTAAATTCAAAATTCTATAACCCTTTTAATTGTTACAGCCAATTATTGGGCAGAAGTGATAAAAACAAGTTCCTTAGAGTCTTAGAAGAATGTTTCAACACCAAAATAAGGTGGGCTTCATTGTGAAATATGACAAATAACCTAATTTGTCTTAACCCCTTGGCAATAAGCCTCTGGTAGATCCACCCCTTTTAATTAAAAAGTTTGAATTGACTTTCCAGCTATAACAGATTTTCAAAATGGCAGCAATGGCCAGGGTTACAGAGAGAGAAAGAGAAGGAGGAGGAGGGGAAGGGGAAATAGATAGAAGAATATGTACATGTGCTTCCTTGGCACTTTCATTTCCCATCATTATTTAAGCTATTTTATCTCTGCAAGTCACTTTATCTTTAGAAGATACCATGACCTAACAAAATTATAATATTTAAGGAAGGTCTTGCATTAATAATGTATTTAAAAAACATAAACTTCTATCATCTCTAAAACGCTCTTTTAAAATCACTGACTCAATTTTATAATTATTCTTCAATCATTTCAAGTTTATTATAAAAATAAAGCCTCCATCAGTGCATGTTCTTACCTTTGATTTTCAGTGATGCACATAAACATGGCAGATGTGAGGTTGCCAGGGATACAGTCATGGCACTGCCACAAATTATCTGTGTGCTCTTAGATAGTCATTTATTTCTTGGGCCTTGGTTGGTCTCTATGGCCTCTGTTGTAGGCTGAATAATGGCCCCCTCCAAAGATGTCCACATCCTAACACCAGAACCTGTGAATGTGTTACCTTACATTGTAAAAGTACTGGACAGAAATTACTAAATTAAGGATCTTGAGATGAGTAGATTATCCTGGATTACCTGGACCCAACATAATTACAAGGGTCTTTTTTTATGAGAGAGGTGTAGAAGGATCACAGACATAGAGAAGATATTTAAGGATGGAAAGAGAGGTCAGAGAGGACAGAAGATACTGGCTTTGAAGATGGAGGAAGGGGACATGAGCTAAGGAATGCAGGCGGCCTCTACCACCTGGAATAGGCAAAGCAACAGATTCTTCCCCTAGAACCTCCAAAAGGAACACCAGCCTGCTGACACTGATTTTAACCCCATGAGACTCATTTCAGACTTCTCACCTCCAGAACTCTAAGATAATAAATTTGTGTTGTTTTAAGTCACTAAGTTGTTATTATTTCTCACAGCCACAATAGGAAACTAATACAGCCCCCTTTATCTTTAAAATCCTGTGAGACAAGAACCTCTTTGACAATCAGGCCATCTACGATGTCCTGGGGGACCTTCCCAGGAAGGCAGATTCATAATAAACATAGTAAGAGACGATACATATTGCATTTCATATACTCCCATGACAATTATTAACAAAAATAATCAAATCTTATAAATGGATTACCAGAATGATGTTATATGGCAACATGGGTGGGTAGATGCTTCTGTGCTTTACAAATAAACTTCACACCCCAAAATTACCCCTATAAAAACACAAACAGCAAAAATGTTATGTGAACGTATGATTTGTTTTTATTGGGCATGGCACTCTTTGTTTTTTTGTTTTTTTTTTTCTTTTTGCGGTATGCGGGCCTCTCACTGTTGTGGCCTCTCCCGTTGCGGAGCACAGGCTCCGGATGCGCAGGCCCAGCGGCCATGGCTCACGGGCCCAGCCGCTCCGCGGCATATGGGATCCTCCCAGATCGGGGCACAAACCCGTATCCCCTGCATCGGCAGGCGGACTCTCAACCACTGCGCCACCAGGGAGGCCCCAAGGGCATGGCACTCTTTATGACAAATAGTTTCAGGGTTTTCTATACCCACTTCACTATCGAGGCCTGTGTGTCTTGTTCTAACCACCTGCTTTGACAATTGAGGGTTAACTGAGAAACACTCTTCCTTGCTAATCTGTGACCCTCATTAGCTCCACTCCTGAAGAGGTATCAAAGTTTATTCATCACTGGATTGTTCACTTTAAATCATCCGTAAATTAATAGTCTTTCAGAAATAGAAGCCACCTTAGTGGTCATCTAATCTAAATGAATAAACAAAATTAAGGCCATAAAGGCAGATAAAGTCCTCAACCCAAGGCCACACAGCCAGGGAGAGGAAGGGAAGGACAGAGTAAAGACTGGTCTCAAGACTCACAGTGCTCTAAATCCCTTCCACCCAGTAGGCTTCATACATGAGCAGGTTATTAGAGTCAGAGTTTCAGAGTTAAATTGTTGTTATGGCCATTGTAAGACTTTTGCTACCATTTCTCTTTTGGTAAATCAAGAGTAACATTAATGCTTAGTCTCCAGTTAAAATAAATTTCAAGTGCAAAGGTTTAAATCAAACTGCTTTAAATATCAATCATCCCAAATAAAGTTAGGATTTTTAAAAAGCCATTAAACTATAGCTGGGTAGAAACAAGGCTTCAATTCAGGCAAGATAAGATGTGTTTGTGTCTCATCTGCAGAGCCTCAAGGAGAGTTAATGGGGATGACTGCTCATGAAGAGCTGGGCTAGGCAAGGTTCTAGTCCAGATGAAAGAAGTCAATGCTCTTAGAATCATTGTTATGTATTGAGACAATAATTAAGGTGTCAAAGCTAGTCCAGGGACCTTAGATGCCAAAAGGGACCAGGAATAGGTCTACAAATATCATGTAATCTAGGTTCTAGGGAAATGCTATAGGAGGAAGGCTGTGGAAACAGAAGCATCGGGTGTCCATACTTATTAGATCATGGGAGTGAGCCAGTACACTTTACCTTCAGAGCAAGGCTGGACAAATGAACTAAGGCTTCAAGATTTAGAGTAAGAAACTCTCCCTCTGGATTTGTGCAGAACTCTGTTATCCCCATGTTTCTAATACGAAACTATGCTCCATATTTCTGATCCTTCAGGTTTATAAACTCCCCATGTCACCCCTGGGAACAGAAGTGGCATTGTAGAATGCTATGACACTGCTTCTATTTCCAAATTTAGAGAATCATTGCTGAATTATTTTTCTCTTAATTCCCATGGTTGTCCCAATAAATCAAATTTTTAAATTTTCTGTCATTTTTTTTAAAGCATCAGTTATGGTTTACGAGCTAATGCAGTGTCTTTTTCTAGCTTGACTGATACAACGTACTGTTGAGAAAAAAAATGTGAAAAAGTAAAATTGAGTGAGAATTACTCTAATTAGTAAACAACTGGTCTGAAATGTTTGAATGGTACCATCTCTAGAATCCTTTTCACACAATCTTATAATTTACATATAACCTAAAATAGACACCTGACTTGGATATTTTTGCAAATTAATTTTCACAGAGCCTAAACAATGGAACTTAACTGCTGCATCACAGCTATGTGTTATCTAGCCAAAACATTTCCCTGTGGCAATGCTGTCATTGTGACCATAAATTACAAAACCCAATGGTCTCTTGGCTCTGGGTCCAGTGAGCTATGAAAATGCTCAGTGACTGATTTCAGTTACTTAAAACATGAGCCTTGGAAAATTCAAAACCTATCAGTTGCTTATTCAAAAACCAGTGAAACAAAAAGCTCAAGTTTGGTTTATTAACACATGATAACCCTCAGACAAAACCAAAAAAGCTCCTACTAAAATAAGAAAGAGTTTGATGGGGCTTCCCTGGCGGTGCAGTGGTTGAGATTCCACCTGCCGATGCAGGGGACACGGGTTCATGCCCCGGTCCAGGAAGACCCCACATGCTGTAGAGCAGCTGGGCCCGTGAGCCATGGCCGCTGAACCTGCACGTCCGGAACCTGTGCTCCGCAACGGAAGAGGCCACAACAGTGAGAGGCCAGTGTACCGCAAACAAACAAACAAATAAATAAAATAAGAAATAGTTTGAGAGAGCAATGAACTAGAGGGATCAAGTTTGATACCGAGTTAAAAATTGTCTCGATGACATTTGTATCCTATAGAAAATGCTCCAAAGTCAGTCTGAGCTTTTAGACATCCTTCTTGTTCGTTTGTCCTGAATTGTCATTTGTCATCTCAGCAGAATTTGCAGAGACCATGCTGTTATGGCAAGGAGTTTGACACTTGGAATTAATTTATGCAATTTATGTGACTTGCTAAATCCTATGGAAACAAGATAAACTCAACAAGTGTTTATTGACAGCCTATTATGTGCCAGACATTAGGCTTGACACTGAGAATTCGTGCAGCAAATATTTACTGAGGACCTACTCTATGTGCCAGGCACTGCCATCAGTTCTGGGTAGTCAGTAATTAATAAAACAGATATGGTTCCTGCTCTCATAGATTTTGCAGTCTAGTAGGGAATATGAGGGATAGTGTTTATCTCCAAGTTTATATATGCATATCTATGTAATTAGAACTATTTGCAAGTATGCTGTAGAAACAATTAAAACAGTAATGAACTACAGAATATAGTATGGATTAGGGAGATAACCTAGGTAGAACGGCCAGGAATAATTCCTCTGGAGGTGACATCTAACAAACCCTGGAAGGACTGAGAGGAGTTGCTTCTGAAGAGTGGCAGGGGAGAGGGTGTCCAAAGAAGAGGAGAGGAGCAGGTCTTGGCAGAGAAGAGCCTGATGTGTTCAAGGAGTGGAGAGGAAGAAAGTTAACCTGAACTAGATGAGCCAGATGAGAAAAAAAGTGAGATGAGATGAGGTTGGCCAGGTATACCAGGGACAGGAACTTGCATTTTACTCTAATGTATTAGAAAGCAACTGAGAATTTGGGGCAAGAAAGTACCATGGTCTGGTTTATGAATTAAAAGCCTTGGTTGGAATACAGTCAAAAGTGAGCTTGATTACCCTTGGAGTAGTTTGAGTAGGAGAAGGATTGGTTTCTAGGCAACAGTCGGGTTTTTATGAGAATTTAATCCTATTGCTTTGGGTTTGTTTAAATTCTATCTCAAAGGCACAACTAATTGAATGTTTTAAAAACTATTCTCTTCAACATATGTTCCAATAAAATAGCATTTTCCTATGATGCAACTAGTGCACTACAAGTAATCATTTGAAGCAAGGAATATTTTCATGAAGAGATTCAGCTAAGGCAATATTTGCTAGCTTTCAAGCAATAAACTAAGTTCCCAACTTTTCGGCCAAAGGAAAGCAATTGCAAGTTGGGAAAATGAATACTGGCATAAAACATATTTTCAGTGAATTCAATCCTTACAAATAAAGGCTTCTGCTTCAATATAGCCATCTCTACTGTAGGGTTATAAAGCATATTAATACATTTAAAATAAGAACTCATATCTTTTCCTTGCTCTTTTCCCTACCAGAGCTGATTTACTGTCCTTTTCCCTATTCTCAACTCTAATAAATCTCCACTTTGAGCCATTATTAATGAGCATGTTTGAAACACTCACTGCTGCAGGATTTTTGCCCCTTTCTGATTTCAAATTTATATCAAGGGGGAACTGGCTTTGAATAACTCCTTTGCTGCAATTCCTCTTCCATTGCTGGGACTCTGATTCATATTACATGGAGGGCTTCTAACTAGGGCTTCCCATTCTCTCACTTGGGAATCTCTAAAGGGTTGGAAATATCCTACTTAATACATAGTAATTAATTTGTGCATTCACCTAAAAATAATTAATGGAATATCTCCTATGAGCCAGATTTTTTTTAATGCTCCCACTCTAATGAAGACCTCTAATTGTGGGAAGACAGGCAAGCTAACAAATCATGCTATAATAAAACATGAGTTATAAGTAAGGTGTGTGAATATTAAAGTCTAAATGGAGACAGGGGAGTAAATTGACCCTGACCCTTTCCTCAAGTGATGGCATCAGCCTTCCTAGCAGAGGAGACGTTTGAATTCATCCTGAAAGTATGAATAGAAACTACAAGCCATACAAGTATTATAACTAGTTAAAAGACTAAAGTTTTTCTAGAAACTGAGACAAATTATTGCTGGAATTTGAATAACTTTTATGCAGGGAGATTTTAAGCCACTGGATCTTCTGACTTCCCCAACTGGGAGAGTTTGTATTACATAGGAGAAAGACCATGAGCTATCATATCCTTACCATGCAACCTTGAGCAGGGGGTTAAACTTCTATAGCCTTAGTTTTTCCATCTGTAAAATGAAGATGATACTTCACAGAGTTGTTGGGAAGATAAGTGAGAATATGCTTATAAAATGTCTAGCATAGTGTCATTTCTATAATAAGTATTCAATGAATGTTGGAGAAGGAGTCCCGTGAGGGGATGTTGGGGAATGGTGTGGCCACCAGCTCTGTGATCCCACCACCATAACATTCCAGAGATGAAAAGGGTAAAGGTTCCAGGCAGGATAAGGAAGAGAGAAAGGTTTCATATGCCCACACAACCCAACCTGAAGTCAGAGCAGGGAGCAGTCTAGGGCATAGGATTGGTCTTTCAATTTCATACTTTTAATGAAACGTGAAATTATTTATTGGATCTATAACTCTCAATGTCTGGATGAATGGAGGGAGTTAGCAGTGATATGGGTCATCCAGGATGGTTTTATCTACAAAGAAAATAATTTTAATTTAGCTTTTGGAAGTTGGTGGATTATTTGTTTGTATAGCAGCTTCATCCTCCTGTTTGGGATTGGTTCTAATATGCGAACTGGCTTGCATCCTTGCAAGCACATCAACAGAGGGTGAAGTGAAAGGAAGCAAGGGGTAGTTTTCATTTGCTGATCAGTCACCATAACCTCTGTGCTAGGAACTTGACATATCTTATCTTGCTTAATCCTACCCACAATTCTGTGAGATAATATTACTGTTACTTTGTAGATGAGAAAAATAAGACTTAAAGAGGTTATATGACTTTCCAAGGTCACTTGGCCAGTAAGTAGAGGGACTGGAATTTGAAATCAGTTCTTTTCTCCAAAACAAAGAAATAACAAGACAGACAAAGGAAGCAAAGTAATGCATGTGTGGTAACATGTGAAACAATACACAGGCATATAAAGCAAGAGGTAATCATCTCACCCTCCTTCCTTCCAATGACATCCATGAGGTAATTGGTGTGAACACTTTATTAGGCATCATTCAACATCTTTCACTATGCTCATACAAACACATTCAAGTACCTATACACATAGAGAAGTTCTATTTATAAAAGTAGTTTTTGTTTCAAGTAACAATATACCATGAATGTCCTCTATGTCAGTCCTTCATAGAGCTACTCATTCATGTGTAAGGCTACAGAGCTTCCATAGTTTGAATGCACTGTACTTTTCTAAACCATTTCCTAAATGAAGACATTAAGATTGTTTCCATCTTATTTTACCATGAAAATCAATGCTGCAATAAATAGTCTCAAACATATACTTTTCATACTAGTAGTATTGTGTAGTGAAGGTATGTACATGCTTTATTTTAATAGATGCAGCCAGGTTACTTTAAAAGATACTGGCAGTGTCTATAAATATTTATGCTCCTATCAGCTATGTGTGGTATGTCCACTTCCCCATAATCTCTATAGCACTGAATGTTATTTATTTATTTGTTTGTTTGTTTACTTATGGCAATCTAATAGGAAAGATGGGATTTCACTGATTTAATTTCCATTTCTTAACTACTGCCACGGTTGAGTATCTTCTCATATGCTCATTAGCTATTTGCATTTCTCTTCTGATCCTATTCTTCATGTATTTTTCCCTGGGTTATTTGTGTTTTTCATATGACTTTTAACTATCATTTGAATTCTAGAAATATTAGCCCTCTGTCACATGCTATAAACATTTTCTCCTAGCCTATTATCTGGCTTTTAAGCTCATTTTTGGTATTTGGTTATCTAGGTATTTTTAAATTTTATATGGTTGGATTTATCAATCTTTTTGTGCATAAGGTTTCTCTGTTTTCTCTATTATTTGATATTGCATATCCAACTAGAGTGTATGTAAGTATTTTCCTAAATATTAAAAAAATATTTTTACTGTTACAGTTTTTACAATTTTATTTTTAAAATCTATCAGAGATTAATTTGTATATACTTAGACCACAATCTGGGGTCTAATATTTTCCCAGATATAAACTGAATAATGTCATTATTATGTATTAAATAAACAATCTTTGTGACCAATTGAGTGTTACTTTTATCACATATTAAGTTTCCATATACATTAGATTTGCTTCCAGTCTTTCGGATTATTCAACTTATATTTATATTCCTGTGTCAGTGCCATATTGTTTTGAGTATAGTTACCATTTAAGGTCATTTATAAGATCAGGCTTCCTGATCAAAAAGCCTGCTCTCTTTCCCTGCTACCTCTAAAGGACCATACATGCTGCAGGGAAAATTACTAGGATTAATGACTCTAGGAAGTTAACTGTGTTAAATTCTGAAAAAAATTCACCAACACGCTATTAGATAACAATTCCCTACAAATTCAAACATCTGGCAAAACACTCTTAAAATCCTGCAAAACATGTGGATATCTTGAAATACAGTGTCCCTTATCCATATCTGTTTGAGTATGTAAACATCTTCCTCTCTTTCTCTCCCTCTAATTCTCACTCTCTCTCTATATGTGCACAAAATTACCATTATACAAATGTCAAAAGTAGGCAAATGATGAAAGCCCTCCTGCCCAGATGTGTGTGGAGATCAGTCGCCATTTACAACTTTTCAGTGTTCACATTTGGGCAATCCTTCAGAAATCTCCAGCCGTTACAGTCTGTCTTGACTTTGGCATGTATTTAAGGCATTTTCTTTACTATTTGCAAAAATAAGGGCTCAGTTATCTTCATACTACATCCGGAAAAATAATCTTTGTGCTATCCCTGAGTCTTCGGGTCCAAACACAGTAAAATTGGTCACTAAACAGGGAACAAAAACACACAAATGATCTGTTGGTCTTTTCCCAATTCTGTACTGGGATGGATTGTCCAATAAGCCTGCATGCATTTTCTGTTGAGATGCTAGATTTAGCTTCTTTGACATAGTGACTTCTACCAACACATTTAACTTCTCTTCTTAATTTTCCTATTTGACTTTGACATCAACATGCTTCCTATTAGCAGGCAATAAAACACACAGGCATCTCACTAACTGTAGATCTCTATCATCCCCAAAATCTTATCAAAGATCAAATCTGGGTGAATTCTTTGCTTTCAAATGATTCTTGTCCAACCAAGGTACCACTAGCCTAATCCAGGTTCCCAATGCCATGTACTTTAGTTTTTGCAACAATTCCTTAAATTCCCCAACTCCAGGGTAAGTTCCACATTACAAATGATATGAGAGCTGAGCAGACACAGAAGAACCATGACTGGAAAACAGGCTACATCTCTGGTTCACAACACAATTTAGTGCACAGCAAGGGTCAGGATTAGATTACTCAAGATCTGTGTTGTCTTGTAGCCCTAGAGCTCTGATTCAGTGCCATCATTACACCATCAGTTCCCATTCCAATCCTTGGCACACTCAACAACTCAACAACTACTAATCAAATGTGTAGATAGATAAATGGATGGATGGATGAGAGGAAACAGGACCATGCTGTCTGCTTTGGGTCTTATTTTCTCCCCGATGCTTGTCATATTACAGTTCTTCAATACAGTTTGTGGAATGAATGGATGCACATCATTCTGTTTCATTTCCAGACCCTCAAAAACACAGTGTGCTCATTCCTACTTCTGAGCTTCTTTTCCCCTGTGCTTCACTGAGGTATAATTGACAAATAAAAATTGTATACATTTAGGTTGTACAACATGATTTTTTTAAGGTTTACAAAGTGATGGTTTGATATACATATACATTGTAAAATGATTATCACAACCAAGTTAATTAACACATCCATATAGTTACCTTTTCTTTTTGAGGTGAGAACCCTTGAGATCTACTTTCTTAGCAAATTTAAAGTATACAATACAGAATTGTTAACTATAATCACCATGCTGTACATTAGATCCCCAGAATCTATTCATCTTATAAGTGTGTGTGTGTTCTTTGACTTACATGTTCACGCTCTTTAGATCCTGGCAACCACTGTTCTACTCCCTAGTTCTATGAGTTTGAATTTTTAGATTCCACATTTATCTTCTTTTCTCTCTTGACCTTCCCCTATCAAATCCTATACATCCTACAATTCTTAATTTAAATCCCAATCCCTCCATAAATCATCCTTTACTGGTTAAGTCATCACTCTGGATTTCTAGAGAAGCTGGTTAGATGCCACATAATTTCATATTTAATTACACATGGTTATATTGTTCAATGTTTTGCAAACTCATTAATATCATTTTCTAAGTAGAAGAAAGCACCTCAAGATCAGAAACTTGAACATAGCACAACACCTGATTACAGGGCCTAGACCTATAAAAGATAATTCATGAAGTGATTGTTCAAGGTGAAATCTCTCTAAGGAAAATTTAAAAATAATTTTTATTAGAGTATAGTTGATTTACAATGTTGTTTTAATTCAGGTGTACAGGATATTGAATCAGTTATACCTATACATATATCCACTCTTTTTTAGATTCTTTTCTCATATAGGTCATTACAGAGTATTGACTAGAGGTCCTTATTACTTGTCTATTTTATATATAGTAGTGTGCATATATCAATCCCAATCTCCCAGTTTATCTCTCCCCCACTTTCCCTCCTGGTAACCATAAGTTTGCTTTCTACATCTGTGACTCTATTTCTCTTTCATAAATAATTTAACTTGCACCATTTTTTTTTTAGATTCTACATATAAGTGGTATCATATGATGTTTGTATTTCTATGTCTGACTTACTTCACTCAGTATAACAATCTCTATGTCGATCCATGTTGCTGCAAATGACATTATTTCATTATTTTTTATGGCTGAATAATATTCCACTGTATATATGTACCACACCTTCTTTATCCATTCCTCTGGCAATGGACATTAAGGTTGCTTCCGTGTTTTGGCTATTTTAAATAGTGCTTCACTGAACATTGAGGTGCATTTATCTTTCCAACTATGTTTTTCTCTGGATATATACACAGAAGTGGAATTGCTGGATCATATGGTAGTTCTATATTTAGTTTTTTAAGGAAGCTCCATACTGCTCTCCATAATGGTTGTACCAACTTACATTCTCACCAATGGTATAGGAGGGTTCCATTTTCTCTGCACCCTCTCCAGCATTGTTTGTAGATTTTTTGATAGTGGCCATTCTGACTAGTGTGAGGTGATTCCTCATTGTAGTTTTGATTTGCATTTCTCTAATAATTAGTGATATTGAGCATCTTTTCATGTGCCTGTTGGCCATCTCAATATCTTCTTTGGAGAAATGTCTATTTAGGTCTTCTGCCCATTTTTTGATTGGGTTTGTGTTTTGATATAGAGCTGCATGAGTTGTTTGTATATTTAGGAGATTAATCCCTTGTTGGTCGCTTCATTGGCAAATATTTTCTCCCATTCTGTGGGTTGCCTTTTCGTTTTGTCTAAATTTTCCTTTGTTGTGCATAGCTTTTAAGTTTAATTAAGTCCCATTTGTTTATTTTTGTTTTTATTTCCATTACTCAAGGAGGTGGATCAAAAAAGATATTGCTGTACTTTATGTCAGAGAGTGTTCTACCTATGTTTTCCTCTAAGAATTTTATAGTATCCAGCCTTATATTTAGGTCTTTAATCCAGTTTGAGTTTATTTTTGTGTATGGTGTTACAGAATGTTCTAGTTTCATCTTTTACATGTAGCTGTCCAGTTTTCCCAGTATCATTTGTTGAAGAGACTATCTTTTCTCCATTGTATAGTCTTGCCTCCTTTGTCATAGTTTAATTGACCATAGTGCATGGGTTTACCTCTAGACTTCCTATCCTGTTCCATTGATCTATATTTCTGGTTTTGTGCCAGTGCCAAACTGTTTTGATGACTCTAGTTTGTAGTATAGTCTGAAGTCAGGGAGCCTGATTCCACCAAGTTTGTTTTTCTTTCTCAGGATGCTTTGGCTATTCAGGGTCTTTTGTGTTTCCATACAAATTTTAAGATTTTTGTCTATTTCAGTGATAAATGCCACTGGTTATTTGATAGGGATTGCATTGAATCTGTAAATTGCTTTGGGTAGTATATTTATTTTGACAATGTTGATTCTTCCAATCTAAGAACACGGTATATTTATCCATCTGTTTGTATTGTATTTGAGGTCTTTCATCGGTATCTTATAGTTTTCTGCATACAGATCTTTTGCCTACTTATGTAGGTTTATACTTAGGTATTTTATTCTTTTTGATGCAATGATAAAATAGATTGTCTTTAATTTCTCTTTCTGCTCTTTTGTTTTTAGTGTATAGGAATACAAGAGATCTGTGTGTATTAATTTTGTATCCTGCAACATTACCAAATTCATTGATGAGTTCTAGTAGTTTTCTGAGAGCATCTTTAGGATTTTCTATGTATAGTATCATGTCATCTGCAAACAGTGAAAGTTTTACTTCTTCTTTTCCAATTTGGATTCCTTTTATTTCTTTTTCTTCTCTGATGGCTGTAGCTAGAACTTCCAAAACATTGTTGAATAAAAGTGGCAAGGGTGGACATCCTTGTCTTATTCCTGATCTTAGAGGAAATGCTTTCAGTTTTTCACTATTGGGAATGTTTTTTGCTGTGGGTTTGTGGTATATGGCCTTTATTATGTTGAGGTAGGTTCCCTCTGTGCCCAATTCCTTGAGAGTTTTTATCATATATGGGTGTTAAATTTTGTCAAAATCTTTTTCTGCAACTATTGATGATCATATGTTTTTTTTTTTTTTCAGTTTGTTAATGTGGTGTATCCCATAGCTTGATTTACATATACTGAAGAATCCTTGCATCCCTGGGTTAAATCCCACTGGATTATGGTGTATGATCCTTTTAATGTGTTGTTGGATTTGGTTTGCTAGCACTTTGTTGAGGATTTTTGTGTCTACGTTCATCAGTGATATTGGCCTATAATTTTCTTGTTTTGTGGTATCTTTGTCTGGTTTTGGTATCAGGGTGATGGTGGCCTCATGTAATGAGTTTTGGAGTGTTCCTTCCTCTGCAGTTTTTTGGAAGAGTTTCAGAAGGAAAGGTGTTAACTCTTCTCTAAATATTTAATAGAATTCACCCGTGAAGCCATCTGGTCCTGGATTTCTGTTTGTTGGAATTTTTTTAAATCACACTTTCAACTTCAGTATTTGTGATTGGTCTGTTTATATTTTCTATTTCTTCCTGGTTCAGTCTTGGAAGGTTGTACCTTTCTAAGAATTTGTCCATTTCTTCTTTGTTGTTCAATTTATTGGCATAGAGTTGCTTGTAGTAGTCTTTCATGATCCTCTGTATTTCTGTAGTGTCAGTTGTAACTTCTCCTTTTTCATGTCTAATAATAAAATTAGAAATCAATAAATATTTGAGCCTTTTCCCATTTTTTCCTGATGAGTCTAGCTAAATGTTTATCCATTTTGTTTATCTTCTCCAAGAACCACCTTTTAGTTCCCTTGATCTTTGCTCTTGTTTTCTTCATAAAATAATTTATTTCTGCTCTGATCTTTATGATTTCTTTCCTCTTACTAACTTTGGGTTTTGTTTGTTCTTCTTTCCCTAGTTGTTTTAGATGTAAGATTAGGTTGTTTACTTGAGATTTTTCTACTAAGGTAATTTTAAAGAAAAGCATTTGTGTTTGAAAAGACACCAGCAATGAAATGGATTTACTGATATTTTGATTCTTCTCACCAGCTGGTTCCCTAACATATGCCCAGACTTATGAAGCCCTTTGCAGTTCCAATAACATGTCTTGCCTACAGTGGTTCCACTGCCTAGAATGCCCTTCCCAATAGCCCATGCAGAGAACACTTTCTCATCTTTCAAGGTGAAAGTCAAAGAGCCCTCTCTAGGAAGACTTCCCTATCTGTTACTCCCTCCACTCTCCAGTCTTTGAATGGATCTCACACCGATATTTGTGCAACTAGGGAACTCTTTTATTCTAATACATCTTGTTGCAATTTTGTACATGTCTGTCTTCCTAATAAATGGAAATTTTTTGAAAACAGACTTCTGTCTCTAAATCACCATTGTTATGCACAGTGCCCAGTATATAATAAATTCATAGACAATGTTGTTTGAATTTTTAAAAAAGGATAAAAAGTAGTGAAGACTTGATATACACAGGTGGAAGAAGAGATAAAAGGTGAGGAGTAGGGAGGACTGCATTTTACTGATCATCTACTTTGTGACTGTCCCAGTATCAGGCATTTACTCAGGATGTGTATTTAATGTCTGGTCACTCTCCCCAAATGAAGTGGGAAGATAAGTACAAACCTATGGATACGGTCTTAACTATCTAGGTTGTGGAATATGAATACCAGACACAATTAGGGTTTGATGGCATTCTTATCAATGTAAAAATCCAAATTTGGGTTACCAAAAGGAATAAAGAAAAAAGAATGGTTCGAGATGAAAAATCAAAGGAAGAAAGTAGATAAGTGAGGAGACTTTCAGTAGGCAGTAAGAAGAGGAACAAATGAATTTCATGAGTCAGGCAGTGAGGAGACAGAGAAGCATTTTATTTATTTCTATGTCCACGGGCATGGTATGCTCTGAACTTTCAAAAGTATAGCCTGGGGCAGAAATTTGATCCATTTCTTATACCAATCATGGAAGGTAGATTGAAGGCTGCATCAAATGATCATATTGGGAAAAGAAGTAAAGTGGTACCACCACAGGAGACCATGACATTGGTCAATATGGCTTTAGAACATAAAATAATGCCTACCCATGCTGGTACTTATGTTTCCATCTTTAAAGACATTTCTCATTTTCACAGGGCATTGTACAAAGATTCAATTATAATGAATGTAAAAGTGCTTTGTAAACTGTTACACGTTCCTAATTTCTCAACTATTCATGTTTAAATTGCAACATGCTTACAATGGTCAACATTTTTCTTGGTCAATAGGGTCTCTGCATTTCAGTACAATTTTGCTCTCCTGGCAGTACAACTCAGGTTCACGTACTAAATACAAGGAATAGATCTTTGTTGTAATGCTTGCTCAAACAGATAATATGAAGGCTGGACTTTTCCTTTATCATCATTTAAGGCAAAGTGTGATGCTTAATAAACCATGCTCCAACTTATGGCTTCTCCAGGAGATCCATGGCAACACACCAAAAGAAATTCATGCTGATCTGAGTGAAGCATTCTTTGAGACTGATCCAGCTTAGAAGGCTCTCTCAAATCAATGGTTTGAGACATTAAAGTCCGAAATCTTTTGGGAATAATGAGAGTATGAATTTTCCTCATTATTGTTGGCGGCTCCCTGGTCTTAGTGGAGAAGAATTCAAAGTGCCCAGAGAAAACACCAGTTCATAATGACAGGAGATTAAAATAACATTTGCGTTTTAAAGGCTCAGGTGCCTAGGAAAGTTAGCAAAGACTTTCAGAAATATATCCAGAAATATACAGTCAGAAATATAATCAGCAGTGAATAGATCCTTAAAAGTTTCCTCTGTAAGCAGCCTGAGTCTCAACTCAGTTCTGGCCATCACTTCCTGCTTTTGTCTATGCATTAGGAAATCAAGAAAAATCAGCAAAACCCTCACTTTTGCAACACTTTAAGGCTTATAAAGCATTTTCTCAAAACACACAATTCCACTACTTTCGATATAGCAGTACAGAAGTTCATTAACAATCTGGCAGTTCAACAAAAAAACCCTGTGCAAAGTCTGGGTCACCAAACAGAAGAATGTACACCCCCTTCTCTCAGAAGAAGGCAACTCTTTACATTTCTTTGATCTCCTGGAAAGCAGGAAGTAAAACCCAAGTCTAGAATTAATCAGAGGTGATGGATTACTGATAGCTATGAACATATACCAATGGAGCCTTAGTGTAATGATAAAGTGTTAATTTCAGGGACTAGCAAGAAGCTATGAGCATAGGAGGCACTCAGTTAATATCGGTTCAGTGAGGAAATAAAGGAATAGCTTAATGTTTGAAAAGAAAGGAATCAGGGAAAGATGGTTAAAGGGTCAAAGGTCTTTATAGGATGCTATAAATGAAGATTTGGCCTAATGGTTTATTATTAAGTGCTACCTCAATTCTAGGTCCTGTTCCAGTTTAATCCTCACAACAGATTCATCATGTGAATTATCCCAATTTAACAGGTGAGGAAACTGAGGCTCAGGGAGGTTAAGTTTCACAGCCAGTAATAAGTCAGGCCTGGATTCAAAGCCAGGCAACCTGCACCCCTTAAATTCCATGTGATCTCTCTCGCCTTGATTCTTGATCTTTAAGTAAACACACCAATCAAATGCTGTCAAAAGAGCTGATTAAGGACCTCATACCAAATAAATCTGTGTGGGATTCAGGGATCTGCATTATTAACAAGCAGTCCAGGTGCTTCCAATGCAGGTTACTCATAGACCATAAAAATTGGAAAAAGAAAAAAAAACAGCTAATAAAATTAACATATATTGGGAGAAAGTAGGTCTCACAAATTTACAGCAAGGTGACCTGAATAATGATAGATCAAAGGAGAAAAGCATATCAACCAAAGGGTTGATAAGAAAGAATAAAACAGAGAAACAAACATCCACATTTTGCTTCCTGCCCTGTCACATGAGAGATGCAGAGAAAGGTGTTTCTTGGTGGGAGTAGCAATATTTCACCAGAACTCACTATAGCCCTCAATGTTATCCACCTTCTTTTGTTCTAATTCCTTGCCCACCAATCAAACCTCAGATAAACATTCCTAAATGTTCTAATCTCAAAAAAGAAAAATATTGTTTTAGATGGTAGACAGAAATAGTTCAGCTATTGGGGGCAGGGATTGGGAGTGGGTTTCCCAATTTCCTCATTATAAAGTAGATTACCATGACAACTTATTCATCATCCTATTCTATTTTCATGAGAATCAACAAGCCCCAAGGGCCAGATGATCTGTGGACATACCAAGAATATTCTCTTTCTTGATTTGAGAATCTGTGTATCAGCCCCTAGGCCATGAGGGTTTGACCAACATGTGGCGTCTGATAGGCACTGCCAGCAACCAGGACACACGTCCCACTTTACCAGAAAAGAGTCCACATTTATCATTACTTTAGAAACCATAAACTGTATTTAAAAACCAAGAATAATTTGTGAATAAACATGTTCACCTGAATATAATTTATAATATGAAGCACTGAAAACAATCTAAATAGGCAACAATACTAGGGAAAAGTTTTAATAAATAAGGTGCATCCACATAAAGAATATTTATGCAGTCATTAAGATAAATTTTTATATAGAATGTTGTTTCAAATATATAAAGCAGTGTGCAATGGAGGGGAAAAATAACCAAAATGTGGATAGAAGTTATCCTTGGATAATGCAATTATAGACAAATATTAATGTATATGCAACTATGTTCATATGCTCCAAGCTTTCCACAATGAGCAGATAGTACTTGCAAAATTAAAAAAAAAAAATTAAGGACTGCTTATTTGGGCCAAATTTTAATCCCCCCAAGAATTTTATTCTGATGAACTGGGATTAATTGTCTTATAACATCTGTTTTCAGTGTGGGAATGATAAAGAAAGACTGTCTGCCTCCTTGCACCCACTTTCCAAATTTCTTGGCTGATGATCTGGGCATACCCAGGAATAAAATGCAGGTGATAAGCCTTCCCCTTGTAAGAAAGGAGAGAAACAGTCATACTTAGCAATTGCAAAACAGGAGACATGAGAAGCCTCAATATATGGAGCAAGAATCCTTTCCTAACTGGACAGGGACATGTAAAAGTATGAGATTAGATCATTCCCTAACACCATACACAAAAATAAGCTCAAAATGGATTAAAGACCTAAATGTAAGGCCAGAAACTATCAAACTCTTAGAGGAAAACATAGGCAGAACACTCTATGACATAAATCACAGCAAGATCCTTTTGGACCCACCGCCTAGAGAAATGGAAATAAAAACAAAGATAAACAAATGGGACCTAATGAAACTTCAAAGCTTTTGCACAGCAAAGGAAACCATAAACAAGACCAAAAGACAACCCTCAGAATGGGAGAAAATATTTGCAAATGAAGCAACTGACAAAGGATTAATCTCCAAAATTTATAAGCAGCTCATGCAGCTCAATAGCAAAAAAACAAACAACCCAAGCCAAAAATGGGCAGAAGACTTAAATAGGCATTTCTCCAAAGAAGATATACAGACTGCCAACAAACACATGAAAGAATGCTCAACATCATTAATCATTAGAGAAATGCAAATCAAAACTACAATGAGATATCATCTCACACCAGTCAGAATGGCCATCATCAAGAAATCTAGAAACAATAAATGCTGGAGAGGGTGTGGAGAAAAGGGAACACTCTTGCACTGCTGTTGGGAATGTGAATTGGTACAGCCACTATGGAGAACAGTATGGAGGTTCCTTTAAAAACTACAAATAGAACTACCATATGACCCAGCAATCCCACTACTAGGCATATACCCTGAGAAAACCATAATTCAAAAAGAGACATGTACCAAAATGTTCATTGCAGCTCTATTCACAATAGCCCGGAGCTGGAAACAACCTAAGTGTCCATCATTGGATGAATGGATAAAGAAGATGTGGCACATATATACAATGGAATATTACTCAGCCATAAAAAGAAATGAAACTGAGCTATTTATAATGAGGTGGATAGACCTAGAGTCTGTCATACAGAGTGAAGTAAGTCAGAAAGAGAAAGACAAATACCGTATGCTAACACATATATATGGAATTTTAAAAAAATGTCATGAAGAACCTAGGGGTAAAACAGGAATAAAGACACAGACCAACTTGAGAATGGACTTGAGGATATGGGGAGGGGGAAGGGTAAGCTGTGACAAAGTGAAAGAGAGGCATGGACATATATACACTACCAAACGTAAGGTAGATAGATAGTGGGAAGCAGCTGCAGAGCACAGGGAGATCAGCTCGGTGCTTTGTGACTGCCTGGAGGGATGGGATGGGGAGGGTGGGAGGGAGGGAGATGCATGAGGGAAGGGATGTGGGAACAGATGTATATGTATGACTGATTCACTTTGTTATAAAGCAGAAACTAAAAAAAAAAAAAAGAATCCTTTCCTTTCTTCCCTGCCCTTAGACATGAAAAGTTAATAGGGATTTAGTTAATTGGCTGATTTTTATCCTAATTGACTAACAAATCTATTCCAATTTCAAGAAAAACCGAAGAGGAGAAAGTAACAACAGCAGGCTTCAGCTGCTAATGGATGTTTAAAAGAGACTGCATTTTATGTTTTAGGAGGTCTGAGGTCCTTAGACTCTGAGCATGAGCTCCCCAGAAAGTGGGGACTCCAACAAGGAAGGGGTAAGTGCCCCTGATGGACACCCCAGGGCTTCCTGCCTCCTTGAAGAAAAACTGAAACCTATGGCACACATTCGATTTTGTTCTAGTACTGATTTCAGCTTAAGCAAATGCAGACTCAATTCTTGACTGGGAATAGAAGATTCAGCAGAGCTGAGGCTCTTGTACCATGTGAGTACCAGGGCCTTCTGAAAGATGCAAGTTAAGCTCATCGCAACTGAATTTGCTCTTTCTTCCCCCACACCAATTAGGTCTACCATTTAACGTAAGGATTAGCATTCCTGGACTGCCATCCAAGTCTCAGAATTAAATCACTTTGTGGCACTAGGCTTCTGCAAAATTTTGAGGTCGGCTAAACCGGTTTCCCATATCTTTTCAGCTGTCTTTTAAGCCCCATTCTGCCCTGTTCCCTTACCAGGTAGTCTGTTTCCCTTCCTCACTTCCTTTCAGACTACCTCTCCTGTTCCCAGTAACAAGTGTTACATATAGCTTGAACTATAACTCAGCATTTATGATCAGAAACATGCAAATACACTCTTAGCAAGGGTGGCAGAATGCTTGAAAATGGTGCTGTCAGAAATTCATGTCAGATAAGAACTGTATCCAAACTACCCTAAAATTATGGCAGGAAAAGTAAAAATAATAAAAAGACAAAATAGAAAAGATTAAGGAAAGAAAGGCATATGGTAAGAAGAGGTAACATACCATCAACACTGACCTCAAAACCAACTGACAAAGGCTGCAAGGCTCAGACCATCCACCATTACAGCAAATGAAAGGAGTCCAAGGACAGCAGGCTGAAGAATCCAGAACTTATAAAAAATGAAGAACGAAATATCTTCTATGTTTTTCCCTTTCCATTGCTTCTGTACATCTTTTTTTTCTTTTCTTTTCTTTTTTTTTTTTTGTGGTATGCGGGCCTCTCACTGTTGTGGCCCCTCCCATTGCAGAGCACAGGTTCCGGATGCGGAGGCTCAGTGGCCATGGCTCACGGGCCCAGCCGCTCCGCGGCATGTGGGATCCTCCCGGACAGGGACATGAACCCATGTTCTCTGCATCGGCAGGTGGACTCTCAACCACTGCGCCACCAGGGGAGCCCTGTACATCTTTTTAACCTCCTAAAAATCTAAAATAACCATCCACTGACAAGTCTCACAATATTCAGTTTCTCCCTGATTCCCTTTCCCTGCATTCATCTAACTGCTTTATTGCCCCTGGTACACTGGGGCCTTGTTAATGTAGCTTTCAAGACACTCCGCTCTCGGGAAGCAGCCTCTTTTTGGGGCTTATCTCTCACTGCTCTTCTTCATGCATCTTGGTCTCCAGCTGAACAAGAACTCTGTCATTACCTGTGTGTCCTGGGGCTTTCCTCTCTTCATCATACCGTGCTCTTTGCCTACTCATTAAAATCATATTCATTCTCCAAGGCTGGACTCAAGTATCTCTTCCTTTGGGGATTTCCCTCAATGTGTCTTTCTGCCTCAGGAAGTGGTACTCTCTTCTTTCTCTGAAATTCTGTTATAGCCAATGTCTCTCCTATACCACTTCTTATAATATCTCATAATAGTGGCAGAGAGCATGTTTTTATGTCCTAATGTTCCTCGTAGCTTATAATATGATAATGGAATATCAACTGATCGACGAATGAATGAGGAATCCTGACCACAAATGCTGAGTAAGTGCTACCACACCACACTGGTGGACCTTTCTCTTATTCTTGCTTACTCCCTTTTGCTCTCTATGCACAAGTATATATACTCATGCATTTCTGCTAGTGAGAATAGTTCAGATATCTTAATCGAGAAGTAAAAGATTGATAAGCAGAAGATAAAACAATAAAAAAACCCATAATGATTAATGCTTCCGTTCTCTCAAATAGAGCAGATCTTTATCTACTTAGACTTTAGAATATATTTATTTATGAATTTCTTTATATTGAATTCACCTTGTTCCACAGAGGGCTTTGGGCACTTTTTACAATGCAAAATCTTGACTTTAGGGTGCATCTTCACAAGTCAAAAAATAAGTCAAAGATTTTGTCTAGACTTTCTGAGCCACCATTTTCTGTGAGGCAGTGGATGACTGGAATAAGCAGCCCAGATTTCTACAGAGTGGTAACTGAGGAGACCTCATTAAACCTGATGGTGGTTCACCTGCCTAAGGTTTGTAAACAGAGCACATGTTATTGTTGGTGTAGACATGACCTTGTGGGTCTCTTTGCAAACTATATTAGTGCTGTGCAAATATTCCCCCTCAGTTGTAAAGGCACATCATATGCAGGGAAATTATTCTCCCAGCAAAGAGACGGATGTTTAACTTCACTTAATATGACACCATAGTCTGAATCCTTACCATTAGACAGGGGTCCTTTTTCAAGTTAGGGTAAAATTGTATGTGCATATTTTAACAATACAGCACTCTGTAGCATAAAGTCATTACCTCTTTCTAACTAAAAACTTTCTGCACTTTCTTTCAAGCCCCCATTGGCAATGTCACTTGCAGAGGCCATGGTGCACCTAGCAGAAATTGTTAATCATGAGATGATGCAGAAAGTGTCTGTGATGACGTTTTTCAGGCTCTCTAAGAACTTTTAAACATTTTGGTTGCAAATTCCTGCAAAATAACATAGCATGACTTACTTTTAATTGTATAAGAGTGTTTCCCCAGAAAAATATGAAACATGTCTTTTCCAAAGATACTAGGAAGGCTTAAGAAATTCAAGGAAAATGGTAGGTGGGGTTTAGAGCAAACACACACATCTAGAATATTCTTGGGGGCTTTGGCACACAAGAAACATATCCATCACTCTGCTAGTAGTGATCAGGGATAACTGTCCTTCAGAACTTCAGACAGAAGGGGTCCAGGAAACTGAGCTGGACCTGAATTTAGGCACAATGGAATTTCTTTTAATGTAGGGAATGGAGCAACAATCCCAATAATGCTGGGACTTAACATGAGACACCCACCCGTGTGAGGTTCTTGCAGTTTCCAGCCTACCCTTCTATACTCTGCCTGTGGTGCTCCTGCTGGGCTTCAATAGCCTCATTTGTGATTTACCAGCTCACTTCTGTAGATACTGCTTATAGGGGGATTTAAAGGGAAACGTGAAGGACCCACTCCTTCTGGTTTGCATCCTGTTCCTTTCAGCATTACCTCAGGGGTGGGGCGTCACTCTGGCAGCAGCAGTTGGTTCCACTTTGCAGGTCTCCCTCCCACACTTCTAGAGCCAGCTTCATCACACCCCCTTTGAGATACCAACACCAACAATCTGGCAGCACTCTCCAGAGGTCTGTGGTCCCAGTTTGCAGGAATCTCTTATGAACTCCAAAGCCCTCAACTGAAAGCCCTACTCTGAGGCCCCAGTTTGGTGGCCTCCTCTGCTAGGCTTCTAAATTCTCATCCCATCTTTCTCTCTGTTCTCCCAGTCCTGGGCCACTAGCTTATTTCTGTTATTATGACTCCTGTGAAACACCAGGTTTCCTTTTTCCCTTTCCAACTCTCTGATTAAACAATTATTTTATATTAAATTATCTCTGTTGAAATGATTACAAAACTGGACCCTAATTGATATTTATTACTTATAATGGAGTTACACAGACTTTTACTATATTGTTGATATTATATTTACATTCTGGAAGGTGTATTCATGTGCTAAAACCATACAGGTAATCTGCATTTGTTAAAAAGAACATTTTTGATCAATATAACCATCCTGAAAGTTGTCCATGATACACTGAAGTGATAAAAGCAAATGCTTTTATAATTGGCAGGCATTTGTTATATAATGAGAGAAAAACAAAGGAAATAATTTAAAAGGATACTGTCATCTCTAAGAGAATACTTTATTATTCCTGTTAAAATGACTCTTAAAATAACTTTAACATATGTAAGCAGGACAGCATGACATATATTTTTTTGCCCATATTTGGCTGAAATTGCAATAACTATAAAACAATTAAGGTGCAATTTTTGGATATTTTTTGCCACAATTTGAAACCCTAAACGTTTATACAGTATGTGTGATTTAAAGGCATACATGTGTCTAAAATTTAACTTTTTGGCTAAATATAGCTAAAACTAACCCACATTAAAGTCCACAGCTGAGAAGAAGAATTAGCAAAAATCTTAATTATAGTCTCATTTACACTTCTATTTTCAAGCCCATTCATGAATTAATTTTAACTCTGTGCCTCTGCCTTCAATCAAGCTGTGAGTACCTGTCAGAAAATGACAGTGTTTGAATATTTGCACTTATGTTTAAAATTTCTACATCTTGACTTCTTTGTCACAATTTCAACTTAGAGCTGTGTGGGTGAGGCTCTAAGGCAGAGGCAATAAGGTTGTCTCTGAATGGGGCCGAGATTCCACATCCAGAGAACGCTCACTTAGTGTGTAAGCCAAAACAGAACTTCTTATTAAGATAGCTGACCTTCAGCACATGATAAAGCAGGAGGAGAGCATGAGGTAGGGAAGCCAAGTGCTGAACAGGAACTTTAGGAGACCTGAGTTCAAGGCCATGTCCTTTAGTGTAACATTGGGCTAATCTTAATCTGTGAAAATGGGCATCGGACTACTAGAGCATTGTTGCCCCTTGAAGCTTTTATAAAAGCCATTATAATAATAAGTTTATTTACCTGCAACATCTTAAAGCAACTCAGTCTAAGGCAATGTTTGCCAAAATTTTGGGTAGTGTGGCCCTATCAGTGAAATAATCAACTTCAGTATGCAATCTCATTATAAATATTTATTCATAAATTAGATCGATATGCTATTATATTAATTATTACATGCATTGGGCACCTCCTAAGACAGTGAATACTAGCCAACAACCTCTCTCATTCATCTGCAGCCACACCAACTTCCTAAGTGACGCCTGACACTGCCAAACATGTTCTCACCTCACAGTCTCTACACTTGATCCCTCTCCTTCAACCAGCCCCTCCATTCACACCTTCGTCTACTTCAGGTCTTTGCTCAAATGTCACTGTCTCCGAAGGCCTTTCCTGACGACCCTATTTACATTGAAAACTCTTCCCTGTGCTCCCCTTGCCCTTCTTCTCCCGCTTCTCGCCTCATTACTCTCCAGAACACTTTGCTGTGGATGCTCTCCAGTTACCCTGGGGGGTACCTCTTCCCCCCTTTGTACCCTTTTCTGTGCCCTGGGAAGCTGTCCTGCATGGATGACATCCACTGGGCTCCTTTGCGCTCTGGATTCCATTTGAATTTTGCCAACGGGAGACACCAGCAGAGACAGGAGGGTGAGGGGAGAGAACGGGCATTTATCCCCTCAGGATCTATCCCTGCAGGGCCACGGGTTGGAAAATGGCTGCTTTCCACTAGCAAGGCCACACCTCCTGTTGGGCGTCCTTCTACATCCACAGCTGTTGGAATAATCTGGGACACTGCCTGCTCCCCTGGGGGAGGTAGCTTCCTACTCTTGGTAGCCCCTGGGGAGTTTCTTCTTAGTTTCTCTTAAATCCTGCCTAGCCTTCTATAAATAGCTCTTCATTAAATGCTCCTCAATTCGTTACTTTTGAGTGTGTCAACAGTTTCTTTTCAGGACCCTGACAACCAATATTTATATTGATAATCTGTTTTCTCTCATTAGAATGCAAAATTCCTGAGGGAAGAGATATTTTCATCTATTTTTATTGTTGCTGTTCACTGCTACATCCCTGGTCCCCAGATCACAATAGCCATTTAAGTAGTTGCCAAATAAATAGATGAATAATATTTTCCTCCTGGATTGCTACGGTTTGTCTTGCACATTCCATTTTGGAAATCACCAGCTTAAGATTCAAATATATATTCTTCTTTGCCTGATTTGACTAACTATTGGATTAATTTAGCCTAATTCCCATCTAATACAAAGCTCTATTTTTAAATCATAAAATAATGTAATTTAGTATCAAATCCCCCTGGAAGATCATAAGTGCCTCCCACAAGATTCCTGTAATAATGACTCCAACAGATATTGAGCCAGTCATGGGAAAAACTTTATTAGTTCACCTTTCTGTGGTGTCTCTGAGTTAACAGATTTGCCTTTCTCCCCCCTGATTTCTGTTTTATGATCTTATCTTTCTTTCTTGCAATAAGGAAGATAAAAACTGCCTAAGGAAGTAAAGACTTGGCTGACCCACTTTATCCCTATTCACAACAGGAGAAAGTCACTCATAATCTTGTCCCCCACTAAACTATTTAATTTGCATACAATGCTCAATTATTTAATTCACTTACAATGTCTAGGGCTTAGTTGCCTGGATCAGACGTAACAACTGTCTTTAGTAGCAACATCCCTTAGATCAGAATAGCTAATTAAACAGAATGAATTTTTTTAAAATCAGAAACTCATATAGATTCCTTTTTGTCCTTTGACGTGAACATTTGGGTGATTACTTCTCACTGAATGGCCTTATGCCTATTAAACATGCCCAGTACATTTGGATAAACCTGATTATTTTCTACATGCTCAAATTTCCTTCTCTGCATTAATCGATAAATGTATCTGGGTTCCAAGAGTTACTACTGTACTGAGCAGAACCCGCTGAGGTTGCTTTGGGAGGGAGAGCATAAATGGCAAGAAACTGCTGAAACCTTCATCTAAGAGGGAACATTTTGTAAACACAATAACTTCCACATTCATGTGGCTCCAGCTTTAAATGCTGTTCTCATCTCTGGCTATATATAGTGGCCTGAGTAAGAGTTTTCTCATGTGGTTGTAAATTTCTCGAGCTGCAGGTCAAAACATTGTGATGTTCAAACAGTCTTGAACTGTTTGAAGAAGAGGAAATTAACTTCCAGTGTTATTAAAATAGAACTCTGCTTTCTATTCCAACCAAAATATATTAGCTTGAACAAATAGTTGCTCACAAAGTAAGGTACAATTGTCTTTCACTTGAAATTCAACAACATTTCTCACTGTTAGCAGTGGTGTACCCTAACACTGTTATTTTAGTTTTCTAGGTTGGCTGTAACAAGTACCACAAAGCACAAACTGGGTAGCTTAAACAACAGAAATTTATTGTCTCACACCTCTGGAGGCTGGAAATCGAGGTGTCAGCAGGGTTGGTTCCTTCTGAGGTGTGAAGGATTATGAACGAGAATCTGTTCCATGTGTCTCTCTCTTAGATTCTACTGGTTTGCTGAAAATCTTTGATGTCCCTTGGATTCCATGCAGCATCCCTATCTCTGCCTTCATCTTCATGCAGCATTCTCCTGATGTGCATATCTGTGTCCACATTTCTCCTTTTTAGAAGAATGCTAATCATATTGGATTAGAGGAGAGGCATACCTACTCCAGTATGACCTCATCCTAACTTAACTAATTATATCTACAATGACCTTATTTCCAAATAAGGTCCCAATCTGAGGTACTGGTATTAAGATTTGAACATGAGGGTTTTTTCTGGGGGTGGTGGGACACAATTCAACCCATAATAAATGGCAAAAAATGTTAAAAAAAGAACTTCATTTCAAGAAGATGCTAAGAGACCACTGTATTCAATCCCTTTATTTTTTAGTGAAAAATAGAAAGATAAAGTGATTTGTCCAGGGCTTCCTTGCAGAGTTGGAAACATATACCAAGAACACAGGGCTTTGGCTCTGGTTCTGGTGCTTTCCTAAGCACATGACATTGCATTTAGTTTTATTCTTCCTGAAACTGAGACTCACCTGCATTTACAGAGGGGGAAGCAGCAACAAGGACCTATCCAATTTGGAAAACCTGCCTCAAAACTGATGTAGCCCCTCTACATCAGGTTGCTTTGTGAGGGTCAGCCACAATGGGCAAATTAAGAAATGGAAAGTGAGGTATGAGTACTGAAAAATAAATCTGAGTGCCAGACACAGTACCTGGCACTTCCTCTACACTCTAAGGAAGTTTGAATTAATAAGCTAAACTAATTCTTTAGTAAAAAGAATTGTTCACATTCATTTAGAGCATCTATCATGTCAAGTATTTTCAAATCCATTACCTAATTTGTTCCCTGCAAACTCTGAGAGACAAGCATTATTTCTATTTGACAGAAAGAGAAAATGTGGTTCAATGGTAACTCTTTAAAAAAAATATTGGAGTATAGTTGATTTACAATATTGTGTTAGTTTCAGGTGAACAGCAAAATGAATCAATTATACATATACATATATCCACTCATTTTTAGATTCTTGTCTTATATAAGTCACTACACAGTAGTGAGTAGAGTTCCCTGTACTATACAATAGGTCCTTATTATTTACCCATTTCATGTATAGTAGTGTGTATATGTCAGTCCTAATCTCCCAATCTATCCCCCCACTTTCCCACCTGGTAACCATAAGTTCATTTTTCTACATATGTGACTCTATTTCTGTTTTGTAAATAAGTTAATTTGTACCATTTTTTTAAGATTCCGCATATAAGCTGTATCATATATTTGTCTTTCACTGACTTACTTCACTCAGTATGAAAAGCTCTAGGTCTATCCATGTTGCTGCAAATAGCATTATTTCATTCTTTTTTATGGCTGAGCAATATTCTGTTGTATATATGTACCACATCTTCTTTATCCATTCCTCTGACTATGGACATGTCGATGGATATGTTGCTTCCATGTCCTGACTATTGTGAATATTGATGCAATGAACATTGGGGTGTATTTATCTTTTCGAATAATAGTTTTCTCTGGATATATGCCCAAGAGTGGGATTGCCGGATCATATGGAAACTAGTTTTAGTTTTTAAAGGAACCTCCATACTATTCTCCATAATAGTTGTACCAATTTACATTCCCACCAGCAGTGTAGGAGGGTTCCCTTTTCTCCACACCCTCTCCAGCATTTATTGTTTGTAGATTTTTAGATGATGGCAATTCTGACCAGTGTGAAGTGATACCTCATTGCAGTTTTGATTTGAATTTTTCTAATAATTAGTGATGTTAAGCATCTTTTAACATGCCTCTTGGCCACCTGTATGTCTTCTTTGGAGAAATGTCTATTTAGACCTTCCACTAATTTTTTGATTGGGTTGTTTGTTTTTTTGAAATTGAGCTGCATGAGCTGTTTGTGTATTTTGGAGATTAATCCATTGTTGGTCGATTTGTTTGCAAATATTTCTCCCATCCTGTGCGTTGTCTTTTTGTTTGTTTATGGTTTCCTTTGCTGTGTAAAATATTTTAAGTTTAATTAGGTCCCATTTGTTTATGGGACCTAATTTATGGGTCTTTGATTTCATTACTCTAGGAGGTGTGTCAAAAAAGATCTTGCTGCAATTCATGTCAGAGAGTATTCTATGCTTTCCACTAAGGGTTTTATACTGTCTGGCCTTACATTTAGGTCTTTAATCCATTTTGAGTTTATTTTTGTGAATGGTCTTAGGGAGTGTTCTAATTTTATTCTCTTACATGTAGCTGTCCAGTTTTCCCAGCACCACTTGTTGAAGAGACTGTCTTTTCTCCATTGTATATTCTTGCCTCCTTTGTCATAGATTAGGTGACCACAGGTGCATGGGTTTATCTCTGGACTTTCTATCCTGTTGCATTGATCTATATATCTGTTTTTTTGTGCCAGTACCAAACTGTTTTGATGGCTGTAGCTTTGTAGTGTAGTCTGAAGTCAGGGAGCTTGATTTATTCAGCTTCATTTTTTCATTCTGAAGATTGCTTTGGCTATTCGGGGTCTTTTGTGTTTCCATACAAAGTGTAAACAATTTTTTTCTAATTATGTGAAAAAATGCCATTGATAATTTGATAGGAATTACATAGAATCTGTAGATTGCTTTGGGTAGTAGAGTCATTTTGACAATATTGATTCTTCCAGTCCAAGAACATAATATATCTCTCCATTTGTTTATGTCATCTTTGATTTCTTTCATCAGTATCTTATAGTTTTCTGAGTATAGGTCTTTTTTCTCTTTAGGTAGGTTTATTCCTAGGTATTCTTTTCTTTTTAATGCACTGATAAATGGGACTGTCCGTTTAATTTATCCTTCTGCTCTTTTGTTTTTAGTGTATAGGAATACAAGAGATCTGTGTGTATTAATTTTGTATCCTGCAACTTTACCAAATTCATTGATGAGTTCTAGTAGTTTTCTGATAGCATCTCTAGAATTTTCTATGTATAGTATCATGTCATCTGCAAAGAGTGATAGTTTTACTTCTTCTTTTCCAATTTGGATTCCTTCTATTTTTCCTCTCTGATTGCTGTGACTCATGCTGCCAAACTATGTTGTATAAAAGTGGCAAGAGTGAACATTCTTGTTCCTGATCTTAGAGGAAATGCTTTCAGTTTTTCACCATTGAGAATGATGTTTGCTTTCGGTTTGTCATATAGGGCCTTTATTATGTTGAGGTAGGTTCCCTCTATGCTCAATTTCTCAAGAGTTTTTATCATATATGGGTGTTGAATTTTGTCAAAAGATTTTCCAGTATCTATAGATGATCATACGGGTTTTATTCTTCAATTTTTAAATCAATCACATGGATTGCTTTACATATATTGAAGGATCCTTGCATTCCTGAGCTAAATCCCACTTGATCACGGTGTATGATCCTTTTAATGTGCTGGTGGATTTGGTTTGCTAATATTTTGTTGAGGATTTTTATGTCTATGTTCATCAGTGATATTGACCTGTAATTTTATTTTTTTCATGGTATCTTTGTCTGTTTTTGGTATCTGAGTGATGGTGGCCTTATAAAATGAGCTTCGGTATGTTCCTTACTCTGCAATTTTTTGGAAGATTTTCAGAAGGATAGGCATTAACTCTTCTCTGTATGGTTAATGGAATTCACCTGTGAACCCATATTGCCCTGGACTTTTGTTTGCTGGAAGTTTTTAAATCACAGTTTCAATTTCAGTACTTGTGATTGGTCTGTTCATATTTTCTATTTCTTCCCGATTCAGACTTGGAAGGTTGTACTTTTCTAAGAATTTGTCCATTTCTTCTAGGTTGTCCATCTTATTGGTATATAGTGGCTTGTAGTAGTCTCTTATGATCCTTTGTATTTCTGTTGTGTCCATTGTAACTTCTCCCTTTTCATTTCTAATTTTATTGACTTGAGTCCTCTCCCTTTTTTTCTTGATGAGTCTGGCTAAAGGTTTATCAATTTTGTTTATCTTCTCAAATAAGCAGTTTTTAGTTTCCTTGATCTTTGCTATTGTTTCCTTCATCTCTTTTTCATTTATTTCTGCTCTGATCTTTATGATTTATTTCCTTCTACTAACTTTGGGTTTTGTTTGTTCATCTTTCTCTAGTTGCTTTAGGTGTAAGGTTAGGTTGTTTATTTGAGATTTTGTTTCTTGAGGTAAGATTGTATTGCTGTAAACTTCCCTCTTAGAACTGCTTTTAGTGTGTCCCATAGGTTTCAAATCATCATCTTTTTATTTTAATTTGTCTCTAAGTATTTCTTTTTTATTTCCTCTTGATTTCTTCAGTGATTCATTGGTTATTTAGTAGCATATTGTTTAGCCTCCATGTGTTTGTGATTTTTACAGTTTTTTTTCCTGTAATTGATTTCTAATCTCATAACATTGTGGTTGGAAAAATGCTTGGTATGATTTCAATTTTCTTAAATTTACCAAGGCTTGATTTGTGGCCCAAGATGTGATCTATCCTGGAGAATATTCCATGTGCACTTTAGAAGAAAGTGTATTCTGCTGCTTTGAAATGGAATGTCCTATAAATATTGATTAGTCTAATGTGTCATTTAAGGCTTGTGATTCCTTATTAATTTTATGTCTGACTGATCTGTCCATTGGTGTAAGTGGGGTGTTAAAGTCCCCCACTATTATTGTGTTACTGTTGATTTCCCCTTTTATGGCTGTTAGTGTTTACTTGTATATTGAGGTGTTCCTATGTTGGGTGCATATATATTTACAATTGTTATATCTTCTTGGATTGATCCCTTGATCATTATGTTGTTTCCTTCCTTGTCTTTTATAACAGTTTTTATTTTAAAGTATATTTTTTTCTGATATGTGTTTTGCTACTCCAGCTTTCTTTTGATTTCCATTTTCATGGAATATCTTTTTCCATCTCCTCACTTTCAGTCTGTATGTGTCCCTGGGTCTGAAGTGGGTCTCTTGTAGGCAGCATTTATATGAGTCTTGTTTTTGTATCCATTCAGCCAGTCTATGTCTTTTGGTGGGAGAGTTTAATCCATTTACATTTAAGATGATCATTGATATGTATGTTCCTATTGTCATTTTCCTAATTACTTAGGGTGTTTTTTTTTTTTTTTTGGTAGGTCTTTTTTCTTCCCTTCCTGTTTTCTTCTCTTCTCCTGTGGCTTGATGACAATCTTTAGTGTTGTGTTTGGGTTGCTTTTTCTTTTATTGTGTGTATATCTACTGCAGTGTTTTGCTTTGCATTTCTCATTATATTTTGATATAGCAGTATACATATAAGGTTACTTTAACTTTCTGGTCTCTTAATTTCAAATACAATTCCCATTTCCTGCATTTGTACTCTCATCTTCTCATGGTTGCTTATTTTGATATCATACTTGTGTGTGGATGTTTTCCTGTTACTTCTTTATGTTTATCTTTATCGGAGAGCTTCCCATTTGTGATTTTCTTGTTTCTAGTTGTGGCCTCCCCCGCCTCCCCACCTAGAGAAGTTCCTTTAGCATTTGTTGTAAGGCTGGTTTGGTGGTGCTGAATTCTCTTAGCTTCTGCTTGTCTGTAAAGCTTTTGATTTCTCTGTTGAATCTGAATGAGAACCTTGCTGGGTAGGGTATTCTTCGTTGTAGGTTTTTCACTTTCATCACTTGAAATATATCATACCACTCCCTTCTGGCCTGCAGAGTTTCTACTGAAAAATCAGCTAATAACCTTATGGGGATTGTGCTATTTGTTACTTTTCCCTCTTGACTTTTAATATTTTTTCTTTGTATTGAATTTTTGTTAGTTTGATTACTATGTGTCTCAGTGTGTTCTACCTTGGGTTTATCCTGTATGGGACTCTCTGTGCTTCCTGGAATTGGGTGACTATTTCCTTTTCTGTGTTAGGAAAGTTTCTGACTATAATCTCTGCAAGTATTTTCTCAGGCTCTTTCTCTTCTTTTTCTGGGACCCCTATAATGTGAACGTTGATACATTTAATGTTGTCCAAAAGGTCTCTGAGACTATCTTCATTTCTTTTCATTCTTTTTTTTTTAAGTATTTTCCTTGGAAGTGACTTGTAACATTCTATCTTCCAGGTCACTTATCCGTTCCTTTGCCTCAGTTACAGTAAGTTCCCTACATGTGAACAACTTCCATTTGAAGAGTGTGTCCATATGTCCAATTTGTTCTTTGGACAAAGTGCATTGAAAAAGTGAATTGGACAAGTCCAGCAATGTTAGCTTAGGTACGTAGCTAATACAATCGGCTATATAGTACTGTACTGTAATAGGTTTATAATACTTTTCAAAAAATAATACATAAAAAAACATGCACAGGGCTTCCCTGGTGGCGCAGTGGTTGAGAGTCCGCCTGCCAATGCAGGGGACATGGGTTCGTGCCCCAGTCCAGGAAGATCCCACATGCTGTGGAGCGGCTAGGCCCATGAGCCATGGCTGCTGAGCCTGCGTGTCCAGAGCCTGTGCTCCACAATGGGAGAGGCCACAACAGTGAGAGGCCTGTGTACCACAAAAGAAAAAAAAAAGCACAAAAAATAAAGATTTTTAATCTTATCATACAGTACCTTGAAAAGTACAGTAATATGTTACAACAGCTGACATGCAGGGGCTGGCATCAAGTGAACAGGCAAGAAAAGTCATTGACTGGAGGAGGGAGAGGAGGTGAGAGACGGCAGTGTTGAAGGATCATCAGCAATAGGTGATGGAGGGCAAGCTGCAATTTCACTCAAGCCTGACATTGTTGGAATTCATGTTCGCATCTTTGAAAGTTCGAAGCTTGAAAGCTCGTATGTAGGTGACTTACTGTATTAGGCTATTGATTCCTTCTTGTGTATTTTTCATTTCAGTTATTGTATTTTTCCCCTCTGTTTGTTTGTTCTTTAAGTTCTTCTAGGTCCTTGTTAAATATTTCTTGTATTTCCTCAATCTGAACCTTCTTTTTTTTTTTTTTTTTTTTTTTGTGGTGTGAGGGCCTCTCACTGTTGTGGCCTCTCCCATTGCAGAGCACAGGCTCCGGACACACAGGCTAAGTGGCTATGGCTCACAGGCCTAGCCGCTCCACAGCATGTGGGAATCTTCCTGGACCAGGGCACAAACCCGTGTCCCCTGCATTGGCAGGCGGACTCTCAACCATTGCACCACCAGGGAATCCCTGAGCTTTCATTCTTCTTCCAAGAATTTGAATCGTCTTTACTAGCATTTCTCTGAACTATTTTTCAGGTAGATTGCCTATCTCCTCTTCATTTAGTTGTTCTTTTAGGTTTTTATCTTGCTCCTTCATCTGAAACATATTTCTCGGTTGTCTCATTTTGTCTAAATTTCTGTGATTGTGGTCTCCTTTCTGCAGGCTGCAGGATCATAATTCCTCTTGCTTAGGGTGTATGTCCTCTGATGGCTGAGGTTGGTCCTGGGGCTTACATAGGCTTCCTAGTGGAAGGGACTGGTGCCTGCCCTCTGGTGGGTGGAACTTACTCTTTTCCTTCTCGTGGGAAGGCCCATGTCAAAGGGTGTGTTTTAAGATGGCTGTGAACTCAGGAAGATTTTAAGTACCCTCACTGATGGGTAAGGCTGTGTTATTGTCTTGTTGTTGCTTGGCCTGAGGCTTTCCAGCACTGGAGCCTGCAGGTTGTTGGGTGGGGTCAGGTCTTGGTGCCAACATGGGGACCTCTGGGAGAGCTCACTTGAATCAATATTCCCTAGAGCCTCTGCTACCAGTTTCCTTGTCCCCACAATGAGCTACAGTTAACCTTCACCTCCCCAGGAGACACTCCAAGGCAGCTAGCTATGTCTAGCCCAGGTTCCCATGGAGCTACTGCTTTGTGCTGGGTCCCAGTCCATGCGAGACATTGTGTGCACCCTCCAAGAGTGGAATCCCCATTTCCCCAAGCCCTGTTGGGCTCCTGCACTCAAGCCCCACAGGCCTTTAAGGCTAAATGCTCTGGGGGTTCTTCCTCCCATTGCCAGACCCTCAGACTGTCTTGGGGGGTTTTATGTGGGAAAAACCCTGTGTAGCCTGAGGGTGTTTAGTATTTTTGATGTGAGGGCTGTTTTTAGTATAGATGTCTGCCATGTCTTTCCTTAGTGTATGCAGCTGTTATCCCCTTTATATGAGGTGTGACTGATGTTGTGTGACCAGAGCCTGCACTGGATATTTAGCAGGACCTCCCCTTTGCCCTGTGGGTGTCACTGCCCTGTCAGGGGTGGGGTCTGCTCCCTAGTTGTTGGACTATAGGTCCCCACATCTGTTTCTTAGATGTGTTTCTGATCTGTGGTGCAAGGTATGTGGGATTGGAATGCTCCTGCTGGGAGAGAAGCCACTGAGTATTCTTCCTCTGGAGTTGTTCACCTGTGGTTGTGCTTGTTTCAACCATTGTGTGAGCTCTCAGATTACACTGTTATTGGCACTGCTCTTGGCCCCACCTTAGCCATGGATATGCCAGCAATTTGACCTGGTGTCTCTACAGTGTTGTTTTTACCAGGTCACTAGCACAGAGCCACTGAAGTCAGGTCATGGGATTGCAGTAATCTGGATCTGGACCTGCTGTGGGCACCATGAGGGCAGCTCAGACTCTGGCCTGGCCCTACTTCCACGTGTACATTCCCACAAAATCTGCAGCTGTTAAAGGTAGTCCCATCTTGGTTGTAAGAGCACTCATTATCTGCTCAGATGCTCTGTAGACTCTGAGTTTACAAAGCCAGTCAGGGGGATATCAATCCTCAGTGTGCACAGCTGTGAGGAGAGATTTCAGCTTTTCTTCCTTAGTTACACTGGTAAAAGCAAACATGCCGTAAAGGTAGGAAATCATCCACACACAAAGCTAATAGGGAGGTTCAAAGACAAAAGCAGTAAAAATCGTTTGTATCCACAATAGGCAGTCAAGGGATATGCAAAACAATTAGATGTAAAATATAAAATCCCAAAGAGTAACTGTGAGGGTACGAGAATACAAACATAGGATATCTAAAATGCATTTGAAATAAAGAGACTTAAAAAGAAAAACTAGAAATTATCAATGAAATGAAAAGCTGGTTCTTTGAAAAGATAAACAAAATTGATAAACATCAAGAAAAAAAAGAGGGAGAGGGCCAAAATCAATAAAATCATAAATGAAAAAGAAGTTACAACCAACACCACAGAGCTACAAAGGATCATGAGACTACTATGAGCAACTATTTGCCAATAAAATGTATGATCTAGAAGAAACGGAAAAGTTGTACAATTTCCTAAGACTGAACCAGGAAGGAACAGAAAATATGAACAGACCAATTACCAGTACTGAAATTGAATCAGTAATTTTAAAACTCCCCAAAATTTTAAACCTTCCGATTGCCAACATAAACATTTCCATATCATCCTCCTCCAAGATGCATTTGTCCTTCAGATGAAATTCATGTTACATAATATTTGTATGCAATGCTCTACTTTATTTACTTACTAAAACTGTATTGTAAAATCTCTAGGATGGAGTCTGGGTCAGTTTTGTCTTCCTTCTTAGGCATCTATTACAATGCCAGGAATAAATAGGCACTTAATAAAACCCTGTTGTTGCTGACAAGTATCACCAATATCTTTGGAAAACTTTCCATGAACCCCTCAGTTTGGTCACTACTCCAGCTCTACCCTCTCATCCTCGGGATCCTCAATCACAGACCTCCCCTCACTTCCTGTAAATCAAGTATTATTATAAAACATTTCAAACATACAGAGAAGTAAAATATCTATGTCCCTACCACTCAGATTTCATAAATGTTTACTTTTTGTCATATATTATTCAAGTTCTATTTTTTTAAGATCTAGAAATGTTTCAGATACAGTTGTGAATTTTCAATCCTATTTCTCTTCTTCCTCTAAGGCAACCACTGTCCTGTTATGTCTATAATTTTCATTTTAACTTTCTGTAAAAATGGACTTATAATATTTGTCTCACAGGGTTATGAGAATAAAATAAAATATATAATGTGGTTGACAGTTAGTAAAATGTGCAGTAGTTTGATCTATCATCCTCATAATCACCATCATTGTTGTCATCATTATTGTCATTATTACTTTTCTCTGCACATTTATCTGTCTCCTCCAGTAGAGTTATGCTTTTTTGAGATCTGGAACTGTCTTTCAAAACCTTCTATATACCCACAGCATAGGCAAGTTCCTGATACATAGTTAGTATAAAATATTTTTAAATTAAATAAAATTAAATGAATGTTACAAAAACTGAAATGATAGCCATCCATTCTCTGATTTCAGGCATAGTCTTAAAACACATTAGGCATTGTCTTTACCAATTCGTTAAAATAAGAACTTAACTGTAATATGCAGGCTACTATTCATTTATCTTGAAAAATCCATAATAATTATAATCTCTTAATTCTTTCAAGTGGCCCTGATTGTTTGTATCACTTATTCATCTCTAATATCTGGTTCCAGATAATGAGACAAATTTAAGGTTCTTGAAGTTCAGAAGCTGAACTAAAAAATGAGCAGGTATTGGATAGATGTGTGCTCAGTATTCTCAATATCCTCTCAAGATAAAAGAAACTTTTTAGTTTGTTATAACCCAACTTTATGTTTTCTATTCATTTATTGAGATTTACAGACATCAAAAAGCAGAAATTGCCATTTAATATTATTTGCAATAAAATTCTCCTTTGTTTACTTGACACTGAATCCCAACAGTCAAGGAAGAGGAAGCTCTTACTCATTTCCCCCATACACTAATTAAATGGTTTAGTGCAAAGATCAGCATAATTAAAGAATTAGCAAACAATGAGAAGTTCTCAGGATAATTTGTAATATCAGTACATTGATTGATTGGGTCCAGATTCCAGAATTTGATTGGCAGGACTTTATTAAGTTTTCACAGCACTTAGGTAGGCTGGGAGCTCCTTTATGAGGCTCTTGCACATTAATCCAGGCTCCTGTTCTCATTAATACTGACGAGTGAAGAGAGTTAATTGAATTATGTATGAAGCACCACTACTTAAATAATATTTCACTCCCCACTATAAAATTAGCTCTGCTGGATTAACATTCACTGTTGTCTCTGACACAATGTCATAAGAACTTCTTCTCAAGCATACACTTTGATTCTTTTCCATCTGCTCAACTTATGCAGCACCTCAGTTACCACTGGAACCAACTACTCTTCAGCTCTGATATGAGGTCATTTTGGAGAACTGAGAGTTGTTTATTAACATCTGTGTAACTATGAGCAAAAATTCTCCCCAGTGCTCCCAGTATTCTGAGGACATTATTATTTAAATCCACTGTGGAACGTGAAGATAAATTCTAATAATTTATCATTGTATTCTGCATAAGGTAGGAAGAAAATAACTCAGGGTCTTCCAAATCATCCTGGAAAATTACTTTATGAGCTGCATTTGTGGTTCTGCCTGTATTTTCTGCACCTTCCTCTTCTCACAGAATCCCAATGTCTGTTGAGAAAACAAACTCTCTCCCTGTCAACAAGGTACTCAAGTTTCTTTCCTCTCTCCTGCCTTCACTCTCTTTCTTCTTTTGATTCATCTCTTTTGATTGTGAAATTTACTAGATGCAAGACGCTGTAATGGGTACTGGTATGCAGAGATAGAGAAGCTGTGGTTACTCTTTTAGAGAAGCTCACATTTTAAAAGGCAATAAAATAGATATGTAGATATTTAATATCATGTGATCAGTACATAGTAGAGATATGAACAGTACAGAAAAGGGAGTGACCAATTCTACTTGGAGAAGATGAAAAGGCTTTGAAATTGGTAATGACAATTGAGGTGAGTCTTGAAAGATGAGTTGGAATTTTCCAGGTCCTGACTCCATTAGAAAGAAGAAAAAGAGTACAGGGTGAATTAAATGGCATGTAGACCCATCATCCATTGAGGTACTGGAGTAGGGATTAGACTAATAATCCAGGAGTTTTGTTTCTCCCTATGATTTAGATAAGATTTGTTGGATATGATCAGTTCTCCCAGGATGATGGTGTATTACTAGGCAACATGGTGTAATGGAAGGAAGAAGGCAAGAGGCCAAATTTGTATGTGACCTTAGTCAAGTTAATTCCCTAGTCTGGGCTTTAATTTCTTCAACTCTAATGTAAGGAGTTTGGTCATGACATATCCTACTGAAAGTTTGCAGACATTCTGACTGATAGTGGGGAATGAGGTTGGTCTGTCTCCAGGAGAGGTAGGCTAGAAGGCTAGCTTGGGGAATTTACTAGAGATTTGGGTCTGGCTCCTCATTTTGAAAGTCCACAATCTTCTTTTTATCAGGGCTACAGAGATCTGGACTTGAGTACCTGATTTACATAGACTAAATTTATGAGATTAAAGTTTATAAATCAAGTTCTTAATTTATAATACACGTTCTTGTCAGCCTGCCTTGAAATTGAAATATTCTTCTATAGAGAAAGCCATATTTTAATCAAAGGTTACTTAAGCATGGACTCAAAGCAAAGGGAAGTGAATGATTTAAATGTTTATGACACCACGTCCTGAAAGCACCTACCTCAATGCATCATGGGAAACTGATTTTTAGTAGATGGACCAGGAACTCCTTTCTAAGGACAGTGTTAAAGAGTCACTGTGAAGTTCCAGCTCCCAGACTCTCTTTTCCTCTAAACTTTCTTTACTCACTAATTTTTCTTTCCTATAGATCTCAGTAAAAATGTATTGTCTACATATATGATCCCTTGATAAATTTGCCACAAGTTTATGGGGTATTCCTTCTTCTTAAGATGACTGTCTAATTCTAATGGCCCTTGCTTGATTTGATAATTCAAGTTGGAGAGGACAATCTTACTTTTCATATAGCTAAGTTCTTAGAAACTCCTTTTTTCTACTTACCAACTTACATCTTCTAACTCTAGGATTCTAAGACATGTAATACATTATCTTCTCGTGGTTTGCAAAATATTAGACCTACAGAAGATGCTTGAATGATACTGAATGTGACAACAACCTAGCAATCAACAAATAGGCATAGTTATATAAAAAGGAAAGAAAAAAGCTGATAAGATGTCAAGCTCATGACTGATACACAAAGCTATATTTCAAGAATAAAACCATGTAATGCATTTTATCTTTCATATCTCAAGTTCATAAAATATTTAATACAAACAAAGCAACCGAGAGAAGAGAATAAAGTCTAACACTCAGCATTTGGATTATTAGAAAAATGTCTTTTTTTTTTTTTTTTTGTGGTACAGGGGCCTCTCACTGTTGTGGCCTCTCCCATTGCGAAGCACAGGCTCTGGACATGTAGGCTCAGTGGCCATGGCTCACGGGCCTAGCCGCTCCGTGGCATGTGGGATCTTCCCAGACCGGGGCAGGAACCTATGTCCCCTGCATTGGAGGGCAGACTCTCAACCACTGCGCCACCAGGGAAGCCCAAAAAAGTCATCCTTTAATTAAAATTAATTGCTTTTATGCTGTGCTTTGCTTATCGCAAATAAGTAAAAATATTCAGGAAATAAAATGCCCAAAACACAATTGCTGAATTTTCAGCTAAGAATTCTGTTTATGTTTTAGGATTGTTTCAAAAACAAACAGGCAAATAATGCTTTAATCAAATAATTGAAGTTTGACCATTAGGAGAAGACACTGTTCAACCATTCAAAAAAAAAAAAAATTAAACCCTCAGCAGACCAAATAAACATTTTCATTAAAGTTATATTCAATCATTACATTCAGTGACATTCTCTAACGGAAGGAATTGGGTCTAACAAAAAGAGAATGTAAATGGAAAAAAGCATAGCTGAGGTTAATTCCAAATGTTCTATAGTATCTGAGAAAGCTGTGTGTTCTTTGTGCAAAGGTTCTCTGTTTATCCAGGGCTAAGGGTGACCCGACTGAGTTGGTTGGATTTTCAGAACTAATTTCCTGTATTATTTGCAATTTAAAACCTTTCCCAAGGCTTCCTTTTAGCAATGGAATCAAACTAGGTCAGCTAATATGTTCCCTTACATATTACATTTCTTCTTCCCTTAGGAGTCATCACTTTTCTTCTTGAAATAAATTCACCTAAAGAATCAAAGCCATTTCTCTCAATCAACTTCCCATCATTCTCTATGGAGCCTTCAGAATACACAATTATACTGTCAGAATTGTGTCACCCATTCACTAAAACACAACAATTGAAAGCCTAATAATAATAGCAGTTATTATCTATTGAGTCCCTCAAATATGTCTTGCCAGCTGTGCTAGGGATTCAGTGATAAATAAAGCATTTTTGCTCTTGAAGATTTCCCAGTCAACCAAGAGAAACATGTAAGCAGTTGTTCACTGCAGAGGAAGATATGTGTTGTAAGAGCACACATGAGGAAGAAGGTTTTTCCAATGGGAGTGAGATAACTCTCCCACAACTCTTATTCCTGGTGTCATCATCCACCCTGTCCCCAACACGTTGAAGTCATACCCCTCTTCTCTTCCATCCTTCCATATCAAATGGTGATTTCTACTTTGGAAATATCTCTGCAATCTTTTCTCAGTGCTAATGAACTGGGACCTCAGCAACTCTTACCTGGACAACTACAGTAACATCTTTGCCACTACTGTCTTCCCTCCAAAAATTATTACTATTAATTTTGAGCAGCACTGATTCAAAAATTGCCATTGGCTTTGATTTTTCCACAAGATCAAGTTCAATCACTTCAACAGGGCCCATGTAACCTTTCACAAGCTGTCCCTCACATACTTCTCCAGCCTCATATCCCACATCATTCTCCAGGCTATACCAAACTTCTCTTGATTCTCTCAACTTGCCATGTTCTTTCTATTATCTGTAGCTTTGAGCATCCCCTCTTCTCTGCTTGGCATACTTTTCTTCCTGACTCCATCATCCTGGGAAAACTCTTATCCATAGACGAAAAACTCATTCCCATTTGGCTTTTCATCACCCAACTTGCAAAGGGACACCAGATAGGCCATTCACCCAACAACTGCAGGCTGTGAGGGCAAAAGCTTGACTTTTAAATAACAGCAGAGGACCACACTACAGCGAAGTGCAAAACATTCACATGTGGTAAAAATATCATCAAGACAGCTGTTATAAAGTGTTCAACTATTTTCTGTGGATTTAATACATTTCTCAAAATATAGAACTTACTCACAGCCAAAAGGTGCATCCTGGGGTTTCAAAGACTGAGTTTTACTCTAAGCTCCCTAACTTCCAATCCCTCCACATGGTTAGTTCCTGCTTACCCTTCAAATTCTGGCTCATGTTCAAACTCTTCAAGAAATCTTTCTAGATGTCCTTCTCAGGTTGGTCCCTGCTTGCATCTTTCTCATAGAATCTGATATCTTTCCTTTATAGGACTTACCCCAATTTATCATTATATATTTATTTCTTATTTACTTTCTTTTTCTGTACAAGTTTGTAAAGTCCATAATGATAGAGAACACCTTTGTTTTATTCATCTATACCCACCCAGCACTAGCCTGGAACAGAGTGAGCCTCAACAAGTATGTGTTGAATGACTATAATTCCATGTTGCATCATGCCAGATGACATAATAGCATAAAAATGTAGATTATATGTCCATTATAGTTATAGTCTGCTTGCTGGAGAAATCAATAATTGATGAAGACCTACACACATCAGGATAGCTAAGTTGTTATCAAGAGTTTTGTCTGTATGAAGGTCCCATGAAAATCCTCAGAGAAAGAGGGACAAAAGAACTTTGAAATCAAGCTTAGCAAAATTGTTCCTAAACTCTCTCAGAGACAGAAATTCATCCTTTGGTAGAAGAGAGTCAAGCTGCTTAGGTTTTTTCCATAAAACATGTTTATTTTAGGTGAAGAAAAAATATTTTTAGATGTATCGATGCAGGAACAATTAAACAGTATTTGACTCAAACTGGGAGAAGCTCTATCATATTTAAAATAGCATTCTCCAAGAAAATCAACGCACAGGGCAATACTACTCTCACCTCATTCTTTATGAGAGAAACACTCAGAGTAACAGAAGGGTGTCAAAATAATCTTTTGTAACAATGTCAGCCTCCAATGGCAAACCCAGGGTCACCTTACCAGTGGGAACCACAGGGACAGAAGAATCTGGGGATTATGTTCACCAAATGGGAAACTGGAGAGCAGCATGTTAACTGTAATACCTGCCAAGGTAAAAGATGGGTTACACTGGTCACCCAGCCTGCTGAAGAAAGAGAAAGGAGGTATTTGGGAACTCAGTTGGTCCTCTTGACGGGGACCCAGGTCAAAGTCTATATTCTTTACAGAGGCTATTGCTGCCCTTGTTTTTTGTTCATCCACCCAAATGGCTGTATTCTGGAGAACAAGAATTAAAAAAAAAAAAATACCATTAGAGAAAATGAAGGAACAAAAAAAGTAGTAAAATAATTTTGTGCTCAATTACATGGACAGACTGCAGGTGCTATAGAGATGGGAGAAAGAGTATCCAGAAAAGGATGGGATATAAATATTTGTTCTCCTGCATTTCTTCATGGAGCTAGTCAGACAAGGGTAAATTTAACTTTACTTTCTTTTCATGACTGTCCCTGGGAATTCCTTACCCCATAACACACAAACCTCATAGAATTACAGAAACTACCCCTTATTTCTCTGATATATTTCTCTTACTCCCATTTACCTTTTATCAATTAAAAGAACTGCTCTCAACTCTGAAAAATACCACCTTTCACTGTGGGCTCTGCTGGGGCCTGCTTTCTGCACAGTGCATCAATTTATTTATATTTATATGTACTAATATGTATTTTTCAATTGGCTTCTATTATGCAACACAGCATAAGGAAAGAGCCTGGTATTAAAGTCACTCTGTGTGGCTTAATTTCACTTCAGCGGCAGGACTCTGGTTTTAATCAGCTTATTTTGGTCACAGAATAATTCTCAGTAATCATCCAGTAACCAAATGACTCTCTCTTCCCCTTTCCTCTCTCTTCCATATGGAACAGCACATTTCTTCCACTCCACATAAACAGGAGTGAAAGCCAGCTTTTAAACTGGTGTGGTGAAATTGCCACTTGACTCTCCATTATCCCTACTAGTAATGGGAATCAGTGGAGTGAGTATTCTAAAATAATGGCTGGTTCCAAATCAAACATATTTTTCTTGAGGAATACAATATATAACTTTTTCCCCTAAAAAGAATTATCTTTCTTACTAATTATGTTTTCTTGGTCCCGAAGTAGGCATCAAGAAAAAAAGAGATAGCCTTTTTTTTTTTTTATTTTTTTTTATTTTTATTTTTTTGCGGTACACGGGCCTCTCACTGTTGTGGACTCGCCCGTTGCGGAGCACAGGCTCCGGACACGCAGGCTTAGCAGCCATGGCTCACGGCCCCAGCCGCTCCGCGGCATGTGGGATCTTCCCGGACCGGGGCACGAACCCGTGTCCCCTGCATCGGCAGGCGGACTCTCAACCACTGTGCCACCAGGGAAGCCCCAGAGATAGCCTTTTTTAGCCTGCCATGTATTGTTTGGGGTACCTTATAAACATTATCTTGTGCAATCACTCTATGAGGACGGCATTATGACTTCCAGTATATATAGAAGGAAATTACGAGTCAGCAGAGCTTTGTGGGAAAATCTCTGGGCTAAGAGTTAGAAAGAACAGAGTTCAGGTTCTGTATCATCACATACTTACTGAAATTGGAGGATGTATATTGTGCCAATTTAGCTATGCTAAACTGTTTCCCAAAATTCCTTTTGCTGCAGAGTTCAAAGTTAGCATGGATCACAAGAGACATTTTGGGCGGGATGTGGAAAGTGAAAGTGAAATAGCATCCATATTCTTTTCATGTGGGCAAGGTTATTGCAGGTCTGAGGCAGCAGCTGTAGCTCAAACACTTGCTTATCTGTTAGCTTGAGTTGTTTGTGTGGGGCAGTAGCCAGCCCTGCAGCAATTTTATTTCCTGCTGGACATTGTATGTGTGCTTAGCTCCATGAAGTAGAATAACAACTTTTCCTGCAGATAATTCCATCATCAAAGTTGAAAGCTTTGTGGTGGTGAGAGACTAATGTGAGTTCAGGTTATCCTCATGAGCTCTAACCCACCCATTTTGTCCTTGCTTCCACCTCTTCATAGGCATTTTTCCTTCCTCACTGCTTTAATATGGACTTCAGGCTCCAGTACCAGATACAGAAGCAGTAGCCTCACATAGACTGTTTAATCAGCCCCCACAATTTCATAAGGTCCAATCCCTATAATAATCCCTTATTCTCTATAACTCCTACTAGGTCTGCTTCTTTGATTAAATTCTGACCCATACACTGAACAATCTTAGGCAATCACTTCCTCTCTTCAAATCAGTGTTACTTAATCAGTAAATAGTGCTTTCTGGCTCTATGGTGAAAGTGAAGGGTGACTCAGAATTGTGCTGAGGGGTTTTCTTTTTGTTCACAGATATCACAAAATAGGTAATTTATATATGGATAATCACAAACTAAATTAAAAAATGATGTGAAGATGAGTCATCATTAGGAATTAGGTCTTGAACTTCATGATGTGGACAATATTTCAAGGGAGTCCTCAAGCTCTGAGCCACCTGTGTGAAGAAGTGTGTGATGACAATGAAGCTTAAGAGCAAGATTTGTGGTTGTTGAGTGTCCTCGTTTTGTGTAGGTTCAGTGAAATAAATCCACACATGTGCCTAACACTTCACTTCTTTTAAGTATTTTTACAGCTAGTATTCACATTTGTCAAAATGCCTATTATAGAGTTGCTATAAGAAACATATTGACAATAGAAATGGAGACCTTGGATGAAGTGAGGCACATAAGAGTGAATAAAAGGTAATTATTATTTCTTAAATTTGTATGTTTATTTGACTTTTGCTAGCTCTCTTCACGGATACTCAGGGTAGTCCTGAAATGCTACTATCACCCACTTTATTTAAGAGGAAATAAGCACAAAGTATATAAATGACTTGATTGAGGTCATATGGCTCCCAAGTGCTCACAAGGACCAATAGCAAGTGATAGAACAAGGACCAGTAACCTGATCCACTGAAGTAATGATGATAAAGCTGATATGTATGGAGCATATACGTTGTGTCAGACATTGCCTACACATACTAGCTTATTTAATCCTCATCAATAAACAAACAAAAATACCTATAAAGGCACTAATTTTTATTCCTTGTTTACAGATTAGGAAACTGAAACTTAAAGATTAAGAGATGATAAATTACCTACTTTATGTTATAGAGCAGGCAAATGGTAAATGGGGACTAAATCTGAACAGTGGGGTGGGGATACTTTTCCCAGCTTCAGCTTCTTAATAGTATATCTATATAGTACCTGTCACATAATGTTGCTCTAAGGACTGAACAAGATAAGTAAGATGCTTATACCATACCTGATGTGTACTGAAAACTCCTTTTTCATTAGCGATCTCATCCAATAGTCCATACTCAGTCTAAGTGCTGCTGGTTATTTTATTGCTTATACCAGGGATTAGGAAGCTATGTTCTTTCACCCAAACCCAGTCTGAGGTTTGTTTCTGTATGGCTCATAAGATAAGAATGGTTTTTACAGTTTTAAAGTGTTGCCAAAAAACAAAAAACCTCAAAACAAATAAACAAACAAAAAACAAAGAATATGCAACAAAGACCTATATGGCTCACAAAACCTAAAATACTTACTATCCAGTCCTGTACAGAAAAGTTTCAAAACCCATGGTCTTATATCATGCTGCTTCATTGACCTTGATATAAAGAACTAAAAGAGCCAGAAAGACTACATTGATTTACTCTAAACAAGGCAGAACTTTGGCATAAAGACTGAATAGATCTTGGAAGATAGAAGGAAAGTTTGAAAGAGGCAGAAGAAAGCTCTGTTTGGTGTTTTTCAGTGAAGTGAATAAAAATGGATGAGAAACCAGATGTTCTCTCTGCCACAGCAACCTTACTGCTGTCCCACCTTGCTGTAAGCAATCAGAGAATAAACAACTGTAGAGGAGTGGGTTTTTATAGGGATATTCTACCTACCAGGCTCTAAATTTATTCCCCCACACATAAATAAATAATGAACGTGCAATACATCTAAGTTCATTTATTGGTTATTTTCCATGCATAATTTTATTTGATCCTCAAGATACAGTTATAGGGGAAAGAATCAAGTCCTCCATTTTAGAAATAGGAAACGAAAATAAAAGGAAACTAATATGCATTAAGAAACTTTGATGTGTCATGTACTCTCTAGATACTTCCACATTCTCTCATGTGAGCATCACAACTCCACATGTCCTATTGTCATGTATTTAGTTATTGTTATTGTTGTTTTCTAACATATGAGAAAGTTGAGGCTGAGAAGTTTAGGTAACACCTCACAAGTAGCAGGCTCTAAAGGCGGAATTTGAACTCCAAGTCTGGCTACAACCTTAGCCTCTTCCCTATGTAGGAAACAAGCAGAAGATGTAGGATAACTCTGCTTTCAAAAATAAGGAAAGAGAGGTTAGAAAAGGAAGCTTAGGATACCAGATGCTTCCACTTTTCTCTTTAGGTTACATTCTGGAACATTCAACAGACTGACCTTCTCTTCATTCATGAATATACTCCCTTTAATCTACGGATCGTGGCATAAGCCATTCCCCTTGCAGGCATATCCTTAACTGCTCTTTACATCTTTCAAGATTCAACTTGAGCACCATCTCCTCTTGGAAGTCTTTTATCAAAACCTTTTTTTTTTTTTTTTTTTTTTTTTTTTTTTTTTTTTTTTTACTGTAGCAACAATCCTAATCCTTCAAGGATGCTCTCCAGTTTACATGTCTGTCCCATGGTACCTTGTCCTCTCTCCATCAAGCACATACCACACACACTACATTGAAATAGCCAGTTTAGATATTTCTTTCTCTCACTCTACTGTCACTTCCTTGAAGACAAGGGCTATATTTTCATTTTGTTTCTCCAAGCTTTATCATAGTCCCTGACTTACAAGCAATCAGTTGGTACCTATTAAAGGAATGAGTAGCTGATCTACTCATTCCTTTAATAGATCAGCTACTCATTCCTTTAATAGGTGTGACCACCTAGAGAGGTGGGATAGGGAGGGTGGGAGGGAGGTAGACGCAAGAGGGAAGAGATATGGGAACATATGTATATGTATAACTGATTCACTTTATTATAAAGCAGAAACTAGAACACCATTGTAAAGCAATTATACTCCAATGAAGATGTTAAAAAAATTAGGGTTGACCATAGAACAAAAGTTAATGTTCTGTGGTGTGATGAATTGGGAGATTGGGATTGACATATATAAACTAATATGCATAAAATGGATAACTAATAAGACCCTGTTGTATAAAAATAAATAAAATAAAATTCAAACAACAACAACAAAAGGAATGAGTAGATGAAAGCTTTTGTTTTCCTGTTTAGTAATTTTTAGGTGACAGTTTTGGATACCAGTTGATGGACACACACACATGAATGCTCATTAATCTTCCAATGATATTGAAGTAGAAGTTTAAGACATGGATATGGAACTTTGCAACTCAGGTAGAAAATAAAACACCCAGAGTTTACTCATAAGGAAAATGGGTGCATTTAGATGCAATGACTTCCTTTAAGTAAAAGGCAGAGAAAGAGACCTCCCACCTGCCCTGTTGAATTTTATCAACTTTGAACTCTGTGTGTTGGTACTGAGCTAATCAAATTAGCATCCATTCCCACTTCCATGTGCAAGGTATCTTATTTCTAAAGGAATAAACTCTTCCCTCAAAATATTCAGAGTAGTTACTTATAGAAAAAAAAAAAAGAACAGATTAATAAGTTAGCTGTCTCTTACCAGGACAACCACTGAAAATTATATGCACATCCCAAGGGACCACTTCCTAGTTATATTAATAAATCAAAATATCTACTTATGATGATTTATTTGTAGATCTTGATGCTGAAAACTCATTTATCATTTGCAATGCAATTTGCCCATCTCTACACATCATAAAAAATTCACTGAATTATGCTTCTTCTTATGGCATAATTTAACATCTTGTTTTTCAGCACTAGAATAAATCACCATGATTAATATATAATTTCCATGTGTTATGCCTTAGCAGTCAATTGTAAACAATGAATTTTATATATTCACATGTATTTCAAGAGTTAATGAAACAAATTTTCTCACCTCATAGTTTCTTAAACCAAAAGGTACAAAGAGACATATCTAACCTATTTCAGAATCAGAATTAGATCAACAAAACTGCCCAGTTAATAAGAACACCAGCTCTACGCTTCTAGAATAAGTGCAATATCTTGCTGATTCTACCAAAATTGTGATTTATATTCAATACTATGGAAGAGACACATATATGTGTTTTGTTAGAAGTTGACAGAAGAGGTTTTTAGTACAGCCATTCTGTGCCTTAGACATTAACAAGAGTTAAGGCTACTGAAATTAAGTGATTCAAGATCTAGAATAAAGTTGTGAATTTTGCATTAATCAATATGCTCTTACCTTACATTATTTTAACACTATTTCTACAAAGATATTGTGTTTCAATAATTAATAAATATGTTTCCTTAGAGAAAATGAGGCATGGAGAGATTAAGAGAATATCTTAAGAGACAAGAATGAGGTAATGATAAACAGCATTTATTGTCAACAAGTCTAGCTCTTGTTCTACAAGATAACAGATAAATAACATACTTTAATAATGAAAAAAATCAATTTTTAGTATAAAATTATTAAAATACCAACTTATTTTTAATATTGAAGAAATTTGTTAATTGTTCCCAGACATCTCAAAACCAGGCCAAAAACAATGCTCTTGTTTTTCTTATTCAAATCTTAAACTGGTCTAAAAAACAAAACAAAACAAAAAAATCCTTAAGATTCTCAAATACTTAAATGCTTTGAACTTCACTGGTATATTAGCAAGTTACTCTAATGTATATAACTAAGAAATTGGGCATTCATAAATATGAATTATGAATATCTCTATAGTATATATTTTCCCCTATAAAATGTAGTAAATTGTAAAATAATAATTTAGTTAACCCTTCAGAACCTTAATGACTCTATAACATATCAATAAAATCATTTATAAAGCCATAAAAATAAATTCTGCTTCAAAAATTAACTCTATACTTTATTATGCTTCTACGCTACAGTCCTAACATTAACTATGAATTTACTGTAATCTTAAAAGAAATTTTTATCTCCAAATTTTATCTCCATATCTATCTCTTGAGAGTTATTCTCTAAGCAGTGAATAATAGAATACTTCCAAGGTTCATTGAAATGAAAAGAGTGGGCAGTCTACCAGGGCCACTCCCTAGCCAAGTCATTGGCTCCATCACCAGATACACACTGTGTATTTTCTACCCCATGCCTCTTTGGCATTATATTCATCAAACATTATGGCTCTTTAGGGTACTTTACTAATAGTAAACACGATGAGTGTTCTATCTGGCCTGGGAGAGCTCCATTTCACTGGTTTGGATCAACAATCAAAGCCATTTCATGGATGGTCTATTTTTTATCAGACTGCCATGGTCCAGAGTAGCTATACTGGGGGCTAGTGTGGATTGATCTGCAATGTTAACATAATGATAAGTTCTTCAAGAATATCCTTTTATATCCTCACAAATTAATGGTTCCAGAAAACTTTCTCTAAAATATATTGGTCTCTTGGCTGTATTGACCCATAGTAACAAGTCACATGAGAAACAAACAGGGGCTGGAAAATGGTGGTCCATAAAACATGGACACGGAAGGAGAAGAGTGACAAATGAAAAGATAGAAAAGATGAGGAGAAACTGACTTAAGTGTTCAAGGAGAGAAGAGGATGAAAAACAGCCCTTAAGTATATATTTATTTATCTCACTAAGAGCTTCCACGGATCTTAGAGGTAAAGTCAGATTGCAACTTTCATTATCTGATGTAGACTGAAGTAATGAGGTCCAGAGAGAAAAAAGATGCAGAAGGCACATACTCCCAAATCCCTGATGACAGCAAAATGATCAGAGATCCTTTTCTTTATCTCTAGAAGGAAGTAGCACCTGATGTGACTTCTGCCTCCCCCTAAACCTGGAATCCCATATTGATAGGGCTTAAATGCTACAGCAATAAACCAGTATGTCCCTAAGGGAGAAGGGATGAAGTCATGATGTACAACTTTATTTTCTGCCCCCGAGTTCCCAACCAGATAAACTCAAAAAGGGTATGTGGCACACTTGTGCCTAAACATATGAAATATTGCAATAAAAATATTACAGAAATACAGAGAATAATATAACAATGCCACATCACCCCACACCCAGATTTAATAAATGTTAACATTTGTCATTCTTTCAACTGCTCTCTCTTTGTGAAAAAAAAAAAAAAAACAAATTCAGTGGAAGACCCATTTTCATAATTTTTAAGTCCATTTTTCCCCTCTCACTGGAGAGCTGCTTTATGATGATTGTTTTCATATTTTTACTACATATATGCTTATCTATACAACATAACTTGTTTATAGAGTTTTTTGAAGTTTTACATAAGTGTAATCATATATTGTTTATTCTGCAATTTGTTTTTTCACACAAGATTTGTTAGACATTTATGTATTGATATGGGTATATCTAGTTCATTTGTTTTAAGTGTAGTAAAGTACACCTGCATAAATATATCATTTCTAAAAATGTCATGGCAATTCTTGGACCCTCTTAGAATTTTGATTAAAATATTATTGAATTAATTCATCTGGGGAGAATTAGCCTCTTTATTATATTAACTCTTGCCATTCATGTACATTGTCATGCTTTCCCTTTCAGCCAATTTTTGGATCCTTCAATCATATGTATATATATTTTAGTTGTTAGTTAAGGCCTTCCACATATGATATATATGTAGTTATATGTTCCTTATAGTCATTATTGTGAATTGTACCTTTTTTCCCCTATTATATTCTCTATTTTGCTATGGCTGATGTATAAACATACTTTCAATTTTTGCATATTGATCTTATAGCCAATAAATCTGTTAAATAGTCTTCTTATCAGTTTGGCTATATCATATTCAAATATTTTTTTTCATCTTTTCAAATCCTTCTATTTTTATTTATTTGTCTTGTATTGTCATGGCTAAGACCTCCACTGACAATTTAAATGCTAGCAGTACCACTGTTTTTAATGCAAATACTTTTTATATATTACCCATAGGTAAGGTATTTGATATAAGGCTTTGGTAAATACTTTTCAAAATATTAAGGGATTTTACTTGAAAATCATTTGCAAAAATAATTTTATTATTATCCATAATATATGTTAAAATTTAAAAGAATTTTTCTGCTTCTATTGAGATGACAATGTAATTTTTATTATTTTTATTTTTTTAAGCATCTTTATTGGAGTATAATTGCTTTAAAATAGTGTGTTAGGGCTTCCCTGGTGGCACAGTGGTTGAGAGTGTGCCTGCTGATGCACGGGACATGGGTTCGTGCCCCGGTCTGGGAGGATCCCACGTGCCGTGGAGTGGCTGGGCCCGTGAGCCATGGCTGCTGAGCCTGCGCGTCTGGAGCCTGTGCTCCACAACGGGAGAGGCCACAACAGTGAGAGGCCACATACCACAAAAAAAAATTAAAAAAATAAAAAAATAAAATAGTGTGTTAGTTTCTGCTTTATAACAAAGTGAATCAGTTATATATATACCTATGTCCTTATATCTCTTCACTCTTGCGTCTCCCTCCCTCTCACCCACCCTATCCCACCACTCTAGGTGGTCACAAAGCACCGATCTGATCTCTCGGTGCTATGCGGCTGCTTCCCACTAGCTATCTATTTTACGTTTGGTAGCGTATATATGTCCATGTCACTCTCTCACTTTGTCCCAGCTTACCCTTCCCCCTCCCTGTATCCTCAAGTCCATTCTCTACTAGGTCTGTGTCTTTATTCCAGTCTTGCCCTTAGGTTCTTCATGACGTTTTTTTTTTTTTTTAGATTCCATATATATGTGTTATCATACGGTATTTGTTTTACTCTTTCTGACATATTTCACTCTGTATAACAGACTCTAGGTCCATCCACCTCACTACAAATAACTCCATTTCATTTCTATTTTATGGCTGAGTAATATTCTATTGTATATATGTGCCACATCTTCTTTATCCATTCATCTGTTGATGGACATGTAGGTTGCTTCCATGCCCTGGCTATTGTAAATAGAGCTGCAATGAACATTTTGGCACATGACTCTTTTTGAATTATGGTTTTCTCAGGGTATATGCCCAGGAGTGGGATTGCTGGGTCAAATGGTAGTTCTATTTTTAGTTTTTTAAGGAACTTCCATAGTAGCTGTGTCAATTTACTTTCCCAACAGTGCACGAGGGTACACTTTTCTTGACACCCTTTTCTCGACACCCTCTCAGGAATTTATTGTTTGTAGATTTTATAATGCCCATTTTGACTGGTGTGAGGTGATATCTCACTGTAGTTTTGATTCGCATTTTTCTAATGATTAATGATGTTGATTTTTTCATGTGTTTGTTGGCAATCTGTATATCTTCTTTGGAGAAATGTCTATTTAGGTCTTCTGCCCATGTTTGGATTGGGTTGTTTGTTTTTTTTTTTTGATATTGAGCTGCTTATAAATTTTGGGGATTAATCCTTTGTCAGTTGCTTCATTTGCAAATACTTTCTCCCATTCTGAGTGTTGTCTTCTCGTCTTGGTTATGGTTTCCTTTGCTGTGCAAAAGCTTTTAAGTTTCATTAGGTTCCATTTGTTTATTTTTCTTTTTATTTCCATTTCTCTAGGATCTGTGTTGAAAAGGATCTTGCTGTGATTTATGTCATAGAGTGTTCTGCCTATTTTTTCCTGTAAGACTTTGATAGTGTCTGGCCTTACATTTAGGTCTTTAATCCATTTTGAGTTTATTTTTGTGTATGGTTGTAGGAAGTGTTCTAATTTCATTCTTTTACATGTAGCTGTCCAGTTTTCCCAGCACCACTTATTGAAGAGGCTGTCTTTTTTCCACTGTATATTTCTGCCTCCTTTATCAAAGATAAGGAGACCATATATGCCTGGGTTTATCTCTGGGCTTTCTGTCCTGTTCCATTGATTTATATTTCTGTTTTTGTGCCATTACCATACTGTCTTGATTACTGTAGCTTTGTAGCATAGTCTGATGTCTAGGAGCCTGATTCCTCCAGCTCAGAAAGATTTTCTTTCTCAAGATTGCTTTGGCTATTCAGGGTTTTTTGTGTTTCCATACAATTTGTGAAATTTCTTGTTCCAGTTCTGTGAAAAACGCCAGTGGTGGTTTGATAGGGATTGCATTGAATCTGTAGATTGCTTTGGGTAATATAGTCATTTTCACAATGTTCATTCTTCCAATCCAAGAACATGTTATATCTCTCCATCTATTTGTATCATCTTTAATTTCTTTCATCAGTGTCTTATAATTTTCTGCATACAGGTCTTTTGTCTCCTTAGGTAGGTTTATTTCTAGATATTTTATTCTTTTTGTTGCAGTGGTAAATGGAAGTGTTTTCTTAATTTCACTTTCAGATTTTTCATCATTGGTGTATAGGAATGCAAGAGGTTTCTGTGCATTAATTTTGTATCCTGCTACTTTACCAAATTCATTGGTTAGCTCTAGTAGTTTTCTAGTAGCATCTTTAGGATTCTCTATGTATAGTATCATGTCAACTGCAAACAGTGATAGCTTTACTTCTTCTTTTCCAATTTGGATTCTTTTTTTTTTCTTTTTCTTCTCTGATTGCTATGGCTAAAACTTCCAGAACTATGCTGAATAATAGTGGTGAGAGTGGGAAATCTTGTCTTGTTCCTGATCTTAGTGGAAATGGTTTCAGTTTTTCACCATTGAGGACGATGTTGGCTGTGGCTTTGTCATATATGGCCATTATTATGTTGAGGAAAGTTCCCTCTATGCCTACTTTGTGGATGGTTTTTATCATAAATTGGTGTTGAATTTTGCCAAAAGCTTTCTCTACATCTATTGAGATGATCATATGGTTTTTCTCCTTCAATTTGTTAATATGGTGTATCACATTGATTTATTTGCATATATTGAAGAATACTTGCATCCCTGGGATAAACCCCCCTTGATCATGGTGTATGATCCTTTTAATGTGATGTTGGATTCTGTTTGCTTTTATTTTGTTGAGGATTTTTGAATCTATGTTCATCAGTGATATTGGCCTGTAGTTTTCTTTGTGACATCTTTGGTTTTGGTTTGGTATCAGGGTGAAATCAATGTAGGGAATTTCACTGAGGGATTTTTATAATGTTGACCCATTATCAATTTTCTGGACAATAATGACTTAAAAAAACAATACAGTTAATTTTGAATATTATATTAGATTTAATTTGCTAATGTTTAAGATTTTGCATAGTGATCATACTTGGGAATAGCTTATACTGTCTTTTCTCTTCTGTTTTTATCTGATTTTGGTGTCAATATTTATTAACCTCACAAAATGATCGGAGCAGCTTTCCTTATTTTTCTATACTCTGGCACAGTTTATATTATATATGAACTATTTATACTCATAAATCCATTTATCTGTATATTTTCTATGAAAAACAGTTCTATAATGGTTACTGTGTGCATTTTTTTCAAGGATGTTTAATTATTTCTATTTTTATAGAAAATTATCCAGCTCCTATAAGTTTAAGTAACTGATTGAAATAGTATCAAACTTTCTCTTATCTCTCCACAGTATCTATGGTTACATTACTTTTTCATTATTCATACTATTTATTTGTGCAGTCTCTCATATTTTAATCAATCTTGCTTACTTATAATACAATCTGGCTTGTTTATTTTTCAAAGAGCCAGTTCTAGTTTTGTTGATTATCTCTCTCTCTTTTTTTTTTTTTTTTTTTTTGTGGTATGCCAGCCTCTCACTGTTGTGGCCTCTGCCATTGTGGAGCACAGGCTCCAGACGTGCAGGCTCAGCATCCATGGCTTCCGGGCCCAGCCACTCTGCGGCATATGGGATCTTCCCGGACGGCGCACGAACCCGTGTCCCCTGCATCGGCAGGCAGACTCTCAACCACTGTGCCTCCAGGGAAGCCCTATCTCATGCTTTTTTTCCTGTTTCATTGCTGCTTCTTTCCAGAGGATTCCTTTGCAAAATTCTAAAGCACTTGAGGAAATGTAATGCAAAGGAAGTCAATAAAATCAATAAAGATGTGAATACACTCACTCCATGTGGAATGAAAATAATAGAGGAAACTAAAACTAAATTTTAAATGAGAATGTTCTGAATTCTTGACTAATGAAAAATAGAAGAACTATTTTTATTTAAAAGATTAAACCTTAAACAAAAATTACTATGAAGTTGGGTGTGCAAAAACTGTGTAATGCATGATTGTTTTCTGGAGGTAACAGGTTAGAGAAACTTAATAATTTACATTTTGGTTTTTACATTTTACATATGTTAAAAATGTATGGCATAACTTTGTCTAAGCCTTTCTAATTTCTCTTTTTATATTTTTTCTGTTACTGCCATGTTTTTGAATCAGAAGAGTGCCTCAAGAATATTAAATTACAATGTCATCTTGACTAGAAATCAAGTAGCAGACATTATTTGAAGATTCACATCTTTCGTATTTCCTTCCCACTTAAAGAAATTTTGAAAGACACTCTCAGTCCCAAGAGTCATTAGAATTTGTAATTTGTAACTTACTAAATTAAAAACAAATTAAACTTAAACACAAATGTAGTGCCTTTCCTGAGTTTTTTTTTCTTTTGTTACTCCTGCTTTTGTATAGCCTTCCCTTCTCTAAACAGAATTGTTGATACCCTTTTCTGCCTTTGTCCACATGCTTTCACTCGTTCCCCCATTTCCACATGAACATTAAACATTAAACTGTGGGCTCCTGTAACACAGGAAGTGCTTATATTTTTTACCCTAGCACCTAGTACAATTCCTAGCACAGAGTACTCAATGAATGCTTCCTGGATGGATAAAAGTGTTTCCTTTTGCCACTAATATTAGTCTACCTCGTCTCTAAAGGTATGAATACTAGACCATAAAGACACTCCAAGTCTAAATCCTACTCCTTCAAGAATCAGCCACCCTCTATTCCAAAGCCTGCCTCTATACTCCCAATTGGAAATCATTATTTTTCTCTTTTTATTTGTAACGTAGTTTAATATCTCTCTTTTATGGCACATTATTTTCTATGTTATAGGACAATGATTTATGGAAATAGACTCCTTTTTATAGGACTGTAAAACTCTCTTATACCAGGGTCTAATTTGTGTTTTATACATAGCAAAGCAAATTATAAATATTTACTGAATAAATAGTTTAAAATATACATTTTAGGACTTCCCTGGTGGGGCAGGTGTTAAGAATCTGCCAACCAATGCAGGGGACACAGGTTCAACCCCTGGTCCAGGAAGATCACATATGCTGCAGAACAACCAACTCCTTGCATCACAACTACTGAGCCTGTGCTCTGGAATCCGTGCACCACAACTACTGAAGCCCACTTTTAGAGCCCATGCTTTTCAACAAGAGAAGCCACCACAATGTGAAGCCTATATACCACATCGAAGAGCAGCCCTTATTCGCCGCAACTAGAGAAAGCATGCACACATCAAGGAAGATCCAACACAGCCCCCCCCAATATATATATATATATATATATATATATTAAACATTGAATTTTCCACTTCATTATTTAATCACTGTTTTTATCAGGCCTTCATGAAGTTTCCTGAACTACGGTTTTGACATATTATTTGGAGATAAGATATCCTGTGGGTGTTAAATGTTGTTTTCCTACTCTAATCAACTTCTCCACAGTGGCTTTGTAGCAGGGATACAAGCAACTTCCTAGCTTTTAGAGGGTCTCTAAAGCAATGGTGAAATGTAATCTATAAGAACATTTCTCTTCTGAATTTATAATTTTAAGATGTTTAACATTTTGGTTTAAAATATAAGCTTTGAATCATACACCTTTCTTGTCCCTCTAAAATTAAACATCTAATGATAGATTAGCTCATCATAATAAAAAGTTAAATTTTTTTTCTTTTTTTTTTTTTTTTGTGGTACTCAGGCCTCTCACTGTTGTGGCCTCTCCCGTTGAGGAGCACAGGCTCCGGATGCGCAGGCTCAGCAGCCATGGCTCATGGGCCCAGCCGCTCCGCGGCATGTGGGATCTTCCCAGACCGGGGCACAAACCCGTGTCTCCTGCATCGGCAGGCAGACTCTCAACCACTGCGCCACCAGGGAAGCCCTAGTTTTTTTAATCAGTTATCTAATCAATATATAAAATATGAGGTACTTTATTAAAGCAAATAGAAAAAAAAATGTCTACTTTGCAGAAGTACATTTAGATTTTCCCCCTCTTCTTCCCCTTCCCCTTCCTCATCTTCCCTTCTCTTCCCCCTCCTCCCCCTCCTTCCTCTTCTTTTCTTCTTCTCCACATCCTCCTCTCCTTCCCTCACCCCTCCCTCTCCTCCTACCCATTTCCTCTTTCCCTTCCTGTTCCCCTTTCCCTTCTCTATATATCAAGAGTCTGTAACATGGGATAGCTGGTTTCACACTTTATAATGGAAATGTAGGGAAATACACATGAAACACTACAAGGGCTACATATATTGTGACATGACCCAGGAAAAGCTACAGGGCATCAGGATATAGAAAAGGGACCATGGATTTGTGGGGAAGACAGTCTTCCAGGGAACAGAGACCAGAAGTACATGCTGATGGAGAAATGACTTTATAATCACGGAAGAGCAAAGTGGAAATTCAAAAAGTAGTGAGCGTTGTTTTCCCAGGTAACTGGCTCCAAGGGTATAGCTGTGAACACAGTTTGTTTCAGTATCATCCATGTCCAAGAAGGAAGAACTACCTAGGAGGACAGACAGGATTGAAGGCAAGCTCACATCCAGGGTGAGCCAGGAGGCTGCATCAGGGAGCCTGTACCTGGGGTGAGGAAGAAGCCTGGCCAGGAAGACCTTCCACCTTTCTGCTCCAATATGCCATGAACTAAGTAACAGTAGCTTGTCATTTATTAAACACAATGCTAAGCAATTTATTATAATTTCTCTTATAATTCTTATAAATTCTTACAATTCTGTGATGATTATTATTTCAATTTTACAGATGAGAAAACTGAGGACAGAGAGGAACTTGCCCTGATTCTCTCAAAATCCTAAATTCTCACAATAACCCTACAAGTTCAGCATTATTAATCTTATTTTCAGATGAGAATACTGATGTTTGGAGAGACTGAGGAACTTAACAGTGACCACTTAGATAATAAATAAGAGCCAACAGGGCTTCCCTGGTGGCGCAGTGGTTGAGAGTCTGCCTGCTAGTGCAGGGGACACGGGTTCGAGCCCTGGTCTGGGAGGATCCCACGTGCCGTGGAGCGACTAGGCCCGTGAACCACAACTACTGAGCATGTGCGTCTGGATGCTGTGCTCCACAGAAAGGGAGGCCGTGATAGTGGGAGGCTTGTGCACTGCGATGAAGAGTGGCCCCCACTTGCCACAACTAGAGAAAGCGCTCGCACAGAAACGAAGACCCAACACAGCAAAAATAAATTAAAAAAATAAAAATAAAAAAAAATAAGAGCCAACATTTAAATATAAGTCCATGAACCCAAAGAGAAAGCAGAGAATCATATATATGTGTGTATGACAACTTTGGGTACCATATTGCTTTCTATGATACCAAAAACCCCTAAATGGTAGTGGCTATGGCAGCTGAAATGCTATTGAGTTCTACTTTGTGCAAAGCCCCAAGTTTTATAGAATTTTAGACATGAAAAAGATTTCAGGTACCTTTTATTCCAAGGTACATACTTTACACTTATTTTTATTTATTTAATAAGAAAATACTCCAAAAGAAGTGAATTGTTCAAAATTAAACTGTGTTCAATATGTTTAATAATTATCTGTTAAAGGGACAGGTGGGAGTCACGCACAACTAAGTCTATTCTGTCCTACCGACATGTGTAGTTTAATGATAACAAGTTTAACGTTTTCTGAATAATAGCCTAATGATTTTTTAATATCAAATGAATTTTCTTTGTAAAACTGGAAGATTGAACAAGGGTAAGCTTGAATATAAAAGAGGAAATGGGAATATGTTAGTTACCAAAATAACCTGTTTTAAAATTAAGTAGCTGTTAGTGCTTTTTCTGCTCTGGATTGATGTTAAAAGGAATTCATCTGCTGTAGACAGGGAATTAGGAAAACTGGAAAAATCTCAGTGTAATTTGTTTACTGGCTAGGAATGTATATAGACATAAGTGTCATGTGAGAAATTTTAAATTAAATATTTCACTAAGCATGGTAAGAAGCTGATAAGCTGAGAAATAACAAACTGGGAAAAGCAAATATATAACAATTCTGTAGAAACACTTTTATAATCATCCATACAAAAAACTCCCACCGAAAAGAGAGCACTCACTGAACAAAAAATTATTAAACAAAATGAAATAGTATGAGGAAATGAATCAACATGGGGGAGAGTCAAAAGCTAAAGTAAAAGTTAGATTTTGTGCTGCAAGAACTAGAAATAATATATAATCCTGAAAGAGATAACATATTTACCAAAAAAAAGTGAAGTGAAAGAAGAGATAGAAATCATGTGGGGAAACCACGTGGGGAAAATAAAACTAGATTTAAAAATAATTGACAATAGACTGAATATATAAGAATAAAATTAAAACTCAGTGTATGCACTAAACTGAAAGTATAATTCAGTTGAAGAGAGAAGTAGAGAATTAGAAAATAGATTGAATAAGCCACATAGAATGCAGCACACAGAGAAAACTATTAAAAAATTAAAAAGAGAGATTCGGAGACATAGAGGATAGAAAGAGATTACCTTCCAAGAAACAATAATTTATTTGGATATACACTTATAGTTTGTGAGTTTTCTCATGCCTTTAATGATAGTATTTTACTAACATTCACTTTTACTTTTGCAATGTCAAAGGTACTACACTGATTAAATTTAGATTTTGTTAATTCATGTATGCATGGTATAAGTTTGAGGATAACTCTTAAATGAAATTTAGAATTCTAAAAATCTAGAGGAAACAAAGATAAATCATGACAAACAAAAATACAATAGAAGGCTGTAGAAGTGTGACCATATATATATCAGTAAACATAATAAAAGAAAATAGAATTAAACTTCCATGTTAAAAAAAAAGAATATAAGATCCCATTTTTTTATAAAACCAAAGTTATATACTTTAAATTAATGAAATAACAACTCCTAAATTCATATGAAAGAGTAAAGGACTAAGACAAGTCAAGAAGTATAAGGAATGATGACTCATTATGCCAGATGTTGGGACTTATATAAATATAACCTGTAGACAACTAGACCGAGGTGACAGGAAGACTAGCCCACGATCACATGTTTGTATATATTTCAAGTTGGAATATGACGGAAATGGCATTAAAGATCAATATACAGTAAAGGATAGACTACTTAATAAATTGTAGGGAATCAACTGGTTGTGGGGAAAATTTGGATTCCTATCTCTTACCATATATATAAAATACCAAAATGTGAAAAGCGAAATAAAAAACTTAGAGAGAAATATAGAAGAATATTTGTACACAATAGGGAAGATTAATGAACTAATACAAAATCCACAAGCTATAAAGACATTTTATGAATGAATAAATGTGACATATTGACACTTTAAAATCTCTATAAACAAAGTGAAGTCTTAGACTGAGAAAAGATATTTGCTGGGCACATAACTGACATGATGTAATATTAGTAACCATAACCTTTACAAATTCATAAAAAACACACAAATGATTTGAACTAAAATTCATAGTATACCCAATCATGTGAAAAGATGATCATTTTCACTAGTAAACCATAGAGATGAATATTTAAACAACAATGACATATCAATTCACATCCATCAGCAAATTTTTTCCATCAGTTGGGCAAAAATTTCAAAGAAGAAAGTGGGTGAATAATTGCAGTACATTCATACAATGGAATATTAAAGATCAGATAAAATTAATGAACTACACCTGCATGTATAAACATGTATATATTTCAAAAACATAATATGAATTAAAAAGGCAAGTTGCAGAAGGACATGATGCAACATTTATGAACAGATACATGTAACAAGAATAAAAGTTATTCATCAACTTTAGTGGAGTGCTTTCCTCTGGTTACAGAGAGAAAATGGAACTGAGAAATTTTTAGCTGCATAATGGCATTTTCTGTTTTAAAAAATGTCTCTAAAGACAAATAAGAAAAATGCTTGTTTACTTTTTGCTGCTGACATTGTTTTCTTCAGTAGGTGGCATCATGCTGAGGTTGGGTCATGAAGCCGGTAACTTTATGTATCAATAGGTTATAACTGCAAAAGAGTGATAACCATTTTGAAGAAGGACCATTCCCACCACTTTATTACTCTATATTTCCAGTGCACAGCTGAGTGTCTCGTATTTCAATCGCCGCCCATTTAATGTCACACTGATTGGAAAGAGCTAATTCTAGTTTTCTTTTTTTAATAGATTCCAACATTTGTGCATTTTAGTTGTTTAAAAATGAGGTCATTATCTTATTGCCTTTATTCTCTTTAATAAAAAAGGTAATCTTTGTTGTAAAATTATAAATTTTTTCATGAAATTCAGTATGGCTTTTTGTTTTAATTTTGTATTAGCTTTAAAATTAAAAAAAAAATCTTAATTGACTCTCATGCCAAAAGATTACCTGTTACTGCTTCAGTCATTCTGAATACTTGAAGAGAAAGGTTAGTTTTCTTTTGTTTAATTTAACTAATCACACTAACAGGTTTCAGCAGGTGAAATCGATTTGAGGATTTTTTTTTTACAAGGAACAATCTAAACATATACCTTATATTTTTATATAACTTTAACTTTCTTTTTTAAACTGTTACCTGTCATACATGCAGAAAAGTGCACAGACCATAAGTGTATACAGCCTGATGAATTTTCACAAAGTGAACAGCTCTGTGTATTTACTACCTAAAATCCCTCAAAAGGAAATGTTCTCCTCCTGACTGTTAAGGCTCTTGGTCTCTTAGGTCTTGGCAGTCTAAGGTCCTAACAAACTAAGGTCACACTGTAATCCCTTCTGAGATATTTTTAAAATATTTTTTTGCATGTTATCTAGTTCTCAGCAAGAGAATCAATCTGGTATAAGTTAATCCTCAACAGCCAGAAGGAAAACAGTTCATTTTGAGGTGATACTTCTTATATTGTACTAATCTCAATCATAGATTAAACATACAATCTGCTTATTCTTACCTAAACATACACACATATGAGAAATAGCAGCCAAAGGCAAGGTATTAAGGAAGTAATATTGTAAAGACTATTAAATAAAATTTACATATTCTGCTGTCCTAGTCACCTGTTTCCCTAAGGCTCATTCACGTGGGACTGGGGCATTATGACACTCACTATAAACCTATGGGCACTGCAGGGGCTGACAAATCACAAGTTGGGTTCAAGTGTGACAAAGCCGTTTCCAGAAATCCCAGACCAAAGAGAAGCAGAGGAAGTGACCAGGTCAAAGAAAATGCAGAGGGATGTGTCAGAGATATCCCAAAGCACTCTGGGACCCATACTAGCTAAGGTGATGCTCAGCCACAGGTGAAGCTCAGGTGTCCCTCTAAAAGCAGATAGCTTCCTGTCTCTAAGCTTCAGGTTTCTTAAAATGACAATAATCATGAATAATTACATTACAGGCTTGTAGTGATTGGAAATAATAAATATGCAGAGTACTTAGAATAGCGTCTCCTTCATAGCATTGCTTAATAACACAGGGCTATGATAATGATCATGGTGATAGTGATGATGATTGTGCTGAAGATATTGATGATTGTGAAATGAAAATCATTATCATTATTATCAAAAAGAAGTCAGAGGATACCAGCGTACATGGTCCTGACATTTTATAGCTGAATTTCTGGTGTTTTTTTTTGTTTGTTTGTTCGTTTTTTTTTTTTTTAAGCTAAAAGAGGAAGTCTAGTACTTACTGCTTTCAAAATACTTGTTATACCTTAAAGTAGTCATGCTCCCAGTACCCCAAATAGTCTCTACCAGACATATGAAATGTTACAAACATGGTCCCGCCCCGTTGGCCCTCATAACTAATAGTAACAGGGAGGGAATAAAGCTAACTCATTCATTGTCACAGAGTTCAGAGAAAGACTCAGTTGTTAGTTATATGGCTCAGAATTTCACTATGATTAATAAGTAAGGTCTCACAGGAGGAACAGCACATACTTCAGAATGGACACATTCCTCGTAGCTCTTGCTGAAAAATATCAATAATAGCAAACAACTTCCCTAAGGCTTATTCACATAGGACTAGATGGCCTTTTGCTTTGAATACACTGCATTTTTAAAAGGGGATAATGTACAAAAAAAAAAAAAATCTAACTGCCACTTAAACCAAATGAATAAGGCACCAAGATGGGACCAGATAAAACCAGAACACTGACATTTCCTACTCATGAACACCTTTCCTGTCCATTTTTGATTGTAGAGAAGTGAAACATGCGTAATATAACATTCTTTTCAGAATGTGTTAGGCAACTTTGTTGAGACAAATCGATTGTTTTTCTAACTGTGGGTAAAGAGGGGGATGATAATAACAGGGAAGTGGTGAGACACACACAGGTGGCTGGGGAAACAAATAAAAGGAGAAACCAAAACTTCAACAGAGTGTACTTTTTTTTTTTACTTTTTATTTTATATTGGAGTGTAGTTGATTAACAATGTTGTGATAGCTTCAGGTGTACAGCAAAGTTATTCAGTTATACACATACATGTATCTATTATTCTCTTTTTCAACAATCATGTAGAAGGCAAGAACCATTAATATAATATAATATAATATATAAATAAATATTTAAAATATTATATACTAAGTGTATATATAAGGTGTATGTGTGTGTGTGTGTGTATATATATATATATATATATATATATATATATATATATATCTTTTAAGGTGATACTTCTTATATTGTAATAATACCTATCATAGATTGAACACAACCTGCTTATTCTGACTTAGACATACACACGTATGTGAAATAAGAGCCAAAGGTAAATATATTTACTATAAATATATTATATAAATATATTAAAAGTGAAGGAAAATATCTTTTAAATTGAGGGGGAAATTACAGTCTTTTTCCAATTTGGCCAAGGTTAAGATTCTGGCAGATATGGGCTCCCATTCATGGGTGAACTTATCTCAATGAAGACTGAGGAAATAGTGTAGAAAATCTAAAGGATTTCCCACTGAAGTAGATCAGAGTGATGCAGGTGGAGTGTATAATAAATGTGCACTTAAGTAAAATTAAATCTTCTCTGAGTCTCCTCCAAACCACTGCTGTCTTTCCAGACTTGGGGAATCTTACTTTCCTCTTTCACATGACTCCCATGTTCCTCTACTCAATGGCCACCCACTGCTGTCCCTCTTTTTCTAGTTTAGTCATTCCAGTGACCTCAATTTTTCATAAATAAAGGCAGGTGACAGGAGAAAAACTCATTGAGGAAAGGAAATGCAACTAACTGGTTTCTCCTTGGAATCTCCTCACTGGATCTCAGTTTTTCCCATATGTAAAGGGAGGAGTTTGGACTAAATTCTCTGAAGTCCATCCTAGCTGGGAACTCTGAGAGTCTAGAATCCCACGTTTCCTCTGATGCTTCTTGTTAAATATAAAGACTGAAAATCATTCCAACCTTCTCAAACCATCATACGTTTTCAGAGCTCTGTTGCTATAGGTTCTAGAATGGGATACCAAGAAAGACAAAACTCACAAAAAAATTGGGGAGAGAAGACACTGACTTTAAAAAAAAGCCTATGTAGGCAAGAAGGAACCCCTAAGGTAGCAAAGGAGTGACCTTGCCATGGTGTGCAGAAAGAGCAAGGCACAGGAACCCACCCTTATTTTTCCCTGACTCCTACTCAGAGTCAATGTTAATCTTCCTTAGAAAAGAATTTCTTCCTGGAACTGAGGCAGATATTCTATGTACTTTTCCTATGGCATAGCTGTGAGTCACAGAATTTGAGTAATTTGTTTCAGGTCACAGTGTCTCTAATAAGTGGCAGAGCAGAAAAAGCATAATACAAGGGCAATCTCTTGATAGAACCTCATTTTCCTTGGATCCCTATGCCAAGGACCTCTGGGATTAGACTTCCAACAAACACTGGTGGGCTGGACTGATTTTGGCCCACCTGCTTTCTCCCTGGAGCTCTCTGCTGACCATCACTTGATGTTGGCTAACCTTTCAGATTTCCCCTCTATAAATGTGAGTAATAATATCTGACTCCATGCCTCCCAGGGATGGGAATATAAATGAAGTAATAAAGGTGAGAACAAGAAGAGCTCCTCTTAACGATGGTGCTAAAAATCCCATGGGATATTATGGTGTTATTAACAAAATGCAGAGGCTGCAGAGTTATATTTAGCCAAAATCTTACACTCCCAATTTTTTAGGAAGGAAACATAGATGTGGAGTCAGTATTTACTAACAGTGAAACTGACAACCAGCGTGCTCTTGCTTTTAAGCAAACCTATCATATGCAAACGCTACTAGAAAAAAAGTATAGCAATGGGTGATTTTATCTTTCACAGAACTATTCTGGATTGCATTAAAAAGACGCTTCTTCAATATGTTTCATGCTTTGTAACATTTCAGTAAAATCGGAATTGGAAAAACAATGATTTACACAAAGCCTTTTAAAGGGCACATCTTTGGTATTTTATAAGGTACAACTGAAGTTACCATTTGAGATTTCAGTGGTGCATCTCTCCGGGAATAAGATTCTATCAACCAATTATATCACTAATAAATATTGACAGCCATTGTCTTGGGCTGGCTTTAGAACCCATAAAAGCAACTAAGGTTAATACTTGGGTATTAGAAGGGAACCACTGCATTGAAAAGGGGCAGTGCTAGTCAAGACAAGACTGTGGACATAACCTTGAATGAGATAGACTGTCCACTTCTCTAATGTACGTCCACAAAATTCCAGCTCTTTGGGTGCCCATGAAACTTCTGCTTGATGACATGACCTTTAGGGCCATGAAGAGGCTAAGGCTAACTTTTACATTTTGTTATCATTTTTCCCATATAGTTGCTCATTAAAACTCTTCCCAGCTGGTGGCCTGGAGAACATATTTTCTTCAGTTTTACACACACACACCCAACCCTGTTCATTTATATTCTTTAGAACTACTGGATAATTCCTTTAGAGGGTGCTGTAATAGCCCACACACGTCAAGGTATAAGGTTCTTCACTGGTAAACAAACATCTTCAGTAACTTAATTGAGTGCTTTTCTGTTTATTCATTGCTGAGGATTGCTCTCTCAAGTCTTTCCATCTCTCATGTCTCCTCTATCCCAAGAAATATAAGGGACCCAGTTAGGCTTCCTGGACCTCTGTCTTGCCTAATTTAGGTATGACCATAATAGGAAATGGATAATTATCATTTAAGTTTAAGTATTCAAGAGATGATCCTCAAAATATCCTTTGGTCAACAAACCCAACCATATTCAAACAACTTTTGAATGCTCTTTCTGATTCTAGAATGAGCAACACTGATTTAGAATATCATGTTGCCTTACCTTGACAATAATCCTGTTAAGATTGAAGCAGTGGTACAATAACAGAGCACAGGACTTGGGAGTTGAAAGGCCTAAATCACCATAAACAAGTTCTCAACCTCTCAAGGACTCATCTGTTTCTCATCTAAGAAATACCATATATACCTACCCTAACCTATAAATAATATTCATGTCATTATTGTGGGAGAGTGAGATACAAAGTACGTGGCATGGTGTCTGGCCAACAGTGGGCACTTCAGTCACCTTGAATCTGAATCTCTGAAGGGAAGCAAAAACATTGAGAAGAATGAGCCATTGAAACCTGATCACAAATGTTTCTAAGACACTTACAACTCCTTACCCATAGGTTTAATTTTATGTCCAAGTATGAAAAAGCCATTTGGCTGAACTAAAAAGTGGATTTATTCTATAATTTATTGTATCACAATATTACATGTGTACTTATTTATCTTACACATTTTATATGTATACTCTAAGAGAGAAAGACTTTTTGTAAAGTCAAAAAATATTATGTCAAGCAAACACATCTGTTCACTTCTGTAGAAAACGTACCACTTTGTTGCAGAGTATAGAGCCAAGATTTACCCTTCACACCCTAAAATTGAGTCCACCAAGGATGAACAATAGGCTTTTGGTGGCAGAGGCTTTTGTCCAACTGAGCAATAAATCTTAGCTGGCACCCATGATTACAGGGATTGGCTCCTGGTAATAATTTTGATGTCATTATCCTCTCCCAGAAATGCATGCATGATTCTGGCCTTTAAAAACAGATTTAAGAGAAAGCATTTATCTTGACATTATCAGCCTTTAAAGATCATGCAGTAGGGCCTGTTGACCTTTCTGTCTTAATAATGAGTTTCAAAACTGTTGAATACATTAATGGAATGAATTGAAAAAGAGTGTGTACTATGAGGCAGTCCCTGTGGAAGGGAAGAGGTGAGAATATTCAGAATGACAAAGGAAACTTGCCTTAGTCCTATGGGAACTGAGAAGTCACATGGAAGCAAAGGGATATAAACTGGATTCCACTTCTGTCTCTATTCCACATATGCTGTCCTCAGATATACATCAAGGCATGAGCAAAGAAAAATAAAATATTTGGCTTATAATTAGGTGTCTAACAATGACTCCAACTCCGGAAAATGCAAAGCGTAAACAAATTTGCTTAACTGTACCCAATAATATAAATTTCTATCTTTTTTAAAAATACATATTTTTTTACCAGTTACCACCATATGTGGGGAATGTAACTGGATTTTGTAACTAATCATATGAAGGAGTATATGAAAATCATCTCCCTTCTCTAATACTGGGCTTTACAAAATTTTTTTTTTTTTTTTAAATCAAGGGTGTCTAATCTCTTAAGGATTGAACATAAAAATAATTGTTGTAAAGTTCTTCACACAGTTCCTTGGTCATATCATGGGTTCAATAAATACTATTGTCTTTTCTCCCAACCCCCCAAATCCCCCTTTGCACTAACTTGCTCAATCCACTAATTGATTGGTAGAACAAACTGATAAAGTTGAAAAATATTAGAAATTGAGAATGTGTGACTCCCTTACAATCTTTGTGATATAACTGCTGTGAACACATTTTCAGTGCAATACAAAGTTTTAACAGAAGGGCAGGAATTTAAAATTGTAAGCACTCTGAAAAATACAAGAGTCATCATGGGCACAGCAAACATCTCGAATCTCATACATACAAATAAAATGGATTAAGTTTATAGCACTGACATTCTACCTTCTAAACCCAACAGGGAGGTCATGTCAATGCACAAAATGAAATGCATATTTCTATGCTTACCACTACAGCCCATGAAAAAACAAAAAGTGGATATGTGATTTTCTACTACATCTAATATAGTGAAATGAACCACAATACCTAGCAGGAGTGGGTGAACTAGCATTTCCATGGCAACAAAGGCTATCAATACCATTTTATTATTATTATTTTCACTTTGCACTTTCTTTGAAGAGAAATCCCCTTTTTGCATAGGTCTACTTGATAGCTTCCTAAACAATTCTAATCCATAAGACATTGTATCTTTTTTAACATGCTAGAAACACAATGGCTTATTCTAATTGTCTTGTGAAACTAAACTCTCAAGTAAAACTTGAAGTAAAAACATAATGCAGTCTCCTTCTTTTACTTTAGTTATTGACTTCATGATGTCTTGCTCTTGGCAGAGTGCTAATAAGAAAATGGAATAAACTTGCTACAGAGAGTTCTTCACATTTTTCCCTTGCAAGAAGAAGGTGGGTTTGAGCAAAGTCAGGTTCCATTAAAAGAGAATATATCATGAGTGGCTAAACAATTTTCTTCTAGATGACAAAGGAGTGGTCTAGGAGACCTCAGATTTTCAAGGGGGAAAAATGGGCAAATATGTGATGTCAAAAAACTACGTAGGGCTTCCCTGGTGGTACAGTTATTGAGAGTCCGCCTGCCAATGCAGGGGACACGGGTTCATGCCCTGGTCTGGGAAGATCCCACATGCCACAGAGCAGATAGGCCCGTGAGCCATGGCCACTGAGCCTGCGCATCCAGAGCCTGTGCTCCACAATGGGAGAGGCCAAAACAGTGAGAGGCCGGCATACCGCAAAAAAAAAAAAAAAAAAAAAAAAAAGCCAACAAAACAAAACAAAACAACAGCAACAACAAAAATATGATATAAGCCATAATGGAGTTAATATCAAGGAGGTCACTATTGATTCATTGTCCAAACTGGGTCACTTTTGAGAACAAAAAGGCATTATTAATAATTATGCAAGGACAAGTGACATAAACATTATCCTTCTGTAAGGTCAAAGTGCTGTGGAACAAAAAATAGAAAGAAGCAAAATGTGCTTGGAAGACCATGGATCACTAGAGGCTAAGAGGAATGTTTGAGTTAGGGTAATGAAAGAAAAATAGATATTTCGAAGTGAAGAAACAGGAAAACATTCCAGGCAAAATGAAATAGCAAGCACAGAGATGTGAAACTGTAAAATTGCATCGTGTGGCTCATACTTGTTTGAACTCAAAGAAAGAAACCAGGAGATGCCATTTCATCCCCCATCACGCTGAGAAAATGCAAAAGCCTGATAAAGATATGTACTAACTCCTCATATGAGTGCAACCAATTTTGAGAACACTATGGAAGTACTTAGTAAAACTGAAAATGTGTATACCTTATAATCCAGAAATAATACAAATTGACATGTGTGCCCAAGAAGAAATAGATAAAGTTTACTGTAGATTATTTGTAACAGTGAAAAATTAGAAATAACTTAAATGTTTATCAACAGCAGAATGGAAAATAAATTGTAATAAATCCATATAATGGACTACTATTCAGCAGTTAAATTAACTAAAACCCAGTGTATCTACCAACATAAATAAATCTCAGAAACATGCTGAATGGAAAAACAAACAAACAAAAATCTGTAGAATGATATGTATTATAGGACATCATACCAATAAGGATTAACACCTTGGAAATAATGCTTTGAATTGTTTAATGGATACATATATAAAATTATAGTAAAAGTATATGATAAAAGGTTTGCATGAGAATACAAAATTTTGGATAGTGGTTTGTTCTAGGTAGGAAAGAAATTTAAAAAATGATTAAGGAGAGGTATACAGATGGCTCTAACTGTAATTGCAGCTCTACTTCTCAGAAGAGAGAGAGACATGAAACAAACATGGCAGCATTTTCAGATGTGGCAGAGCTGGGTGACGGTTACATGACAGTACACCATATTTGGGTATGATGATCAGAAGGGTATGAAGCCAGACTGTCTGAGTCAAAATCCTGGCTCTCCCCTTTCATCAGTGTATGACCTTAGGAAAATAACTTGGCTTTTCCAAGTCTCAACTCCTCACCTGTAAAATACATCTAATAACAACACCCACATCATGGGGTTGCTATGAGGACTGAATAAATTAGTGTTTGAAAAGCTTTGAGAACACAAAGTAAGAGCTCTGCTTTGTTAAATAAAAACAAACAATTATTCTAGTGTACAGCTCAAGTAGGTAGAGAACAGGATAGCCTGGATGGGTGTTGATGGAAGATGGGATTAGGGAGGTAGCCTAGAGGAAAAGCAACTTCTATTAATAATATTTCCTAGGGGAAAAGGCTTTTATTAAAGAACATTCTTGAAAGGACTAAAATTCAATCTATTAGTTATCTTTGTATTGGGAAGCAATGTCTGGGACATAACTGTTGCTCAAAAAAAAAAAGTGCATTCTTTTTATTCTTCTTTCAACTTAAAACATTCCAAGAGTAAAACAGGCCCTTTCACAGCCATGATATTAGGGGTCATGATAAATATCATCCTTAAAGGATGGTCATGTCCCATAACACCTGAAGTGGGTAAAAAAGTCATGCGTGGATCCATGGCATATCTATGTAACCAATATGCTTATATAATGCAATTCCTCAAGTACAGAGGGACCTGGAAGATCATCAGACTGACTGTGCTTGTTATTTGCCTGTCTCTCAGCTCCAAATCCCTCCTTTCTCCTTTCTATTCTCTGTTCTGTGATGCTGGGGTTGGAACTCTAATATGCTGCATTTCCTATCTCCTTTCTGGCTGTCTTCATGTCAGGTTCTGCCAGTGAAAGGCATTGGTGGGTATCTGGAAGTTGGGAGGAAGGGAGAAAGGGCCCCTTTCCAGCTTCAGTACTAGTCAACTTTACTGTACCAGCAGCAAAAAGTAATTATGACTCTAGTTTTCAGCTTTTCCCACCAATCCCAGGTCTGGTCTGCAAGACCTCACCCCACTCACTGGAGTACCACCCCATTGCAGTCTCCAGCTACGGAGCTGCACACATCCCCACCCTGCCATGCTATCTTAGTATCTGGTGGGCCACAGCTTCCTTGATATTTCAAGCATTTACTGGGTCACACACTTTTATTAATCCAAGAAACCATAAAGCTGTGTATTCTCAAGTACCAGCCACAGGAAATCACCTTCTTAGGAATATGAGCAGCAGCTTGTAATGCTGTCACCTTAGAGGTTTAAGTTATAGTCCTTCAGGGCCCACCTTCCAATTCTCAAATTCTTAGTGGTCTCTTCCTTTCTGCTCGCCAAGTTCTAAGGGTGGGATCTGCTCTGGTTTTATTCCTGCCAAGTTACCTTGGCTCTCCCTTTTTCTGCTTTCAGCTTCTATACATCTGTGTACCCCAATTCCCCATGTTAAATTCCTATTGTTTGAGATAGCTGGCATGGTTTCTCTTTTCCTAACTGGACTCTGTCTGACTCAGCAATCTTACCCTTATGTCATTTTTCACGATGAGAAAACTGAGCTTCGGAGAGGAGAAATAACTTATTGTTCATTACAACAAGGTAGAAACAGATGGTCTAGAACCCAGGTCTCCTGACTGTCAGTCCCCTATCAATCAGGGATAAGACACTGTACTCATAACCAGGGAATCATAGAACTGGAAGGCACCTCTGTGATCATATCATTTAATGTAGAGATTGGCAGAACTTTTCTGTACAAAAACAAGCCTTGGGTGGGACTTGGCCTGTGGGTCCACAGGTCACAGTTTTACAACCCCAGTCTAGCAGTTTTTAAATGATACCACGCATCAGTATCACCTAGAGGGTTTACTATAAGCACAGGTTTCGGGGCCTCACTCCCAGAGATTGTGATTCAGCAGGTCTGGGAGCCTGAGAATTTGCATTTCCAACAAGTTGCTGGGTGGTGCTGATGCTGCTGGTCCAGGGACTACACTTGGGGAGCCACCACTATGATTCAACTTCTTTATTTTATACATGAGGAGAATAATGACAGATATATTGATTCAATAACCTACATGAGGTTATAAAGCCAGTAAGCGAGGTAACTAGTACTTCAATAAAAACCTTATTTGTTCTGAAAGTGTGTATGAAGTTCTAACCATATCTTAGGTGCTGTGTTAGGTTCTGGGTATTAAAAACATGAAACTGACATGAGCAAAAATGAGATAATAACTGATATAGTGTCTATGAATTCTAGGAAGCATAAGAAGCATTGGGGGGCACCTTCAATATGGTTATCATTGGAGGATTTGTTTTTTTTAGTATCGTTGCTCTCTTATTTCTTTCTCTTTCTTTTTTTTATTACTTTTTTAAAATTCTGAATAATTTTTGTTTCTATTTTAATAACTTTATTTTATTCTTTCTTCCTTCCTTTCTTTCTCTCTCTCTCTCTCTCTCTCTCTCTCTCTCTTTCTCCTTTCTTTCTTTCTTTCTTTCTTTCTTTCTTTCTTTCTTTCTTTCTTTCTCCCTTTTCTTCTGAACCGTGTGGCTAACAGCATCTTGATGCTTTGGCCAGGTGTCAGGCCTGAGCCTCTGAGGTGGGAGAGCTGAGTTCAGGAAATTTGTCCACCAGAGACCTCGCAGCCCCGTGTTATTTCAAATAGCAAAAGCTCTCCCAGAGATCTCCATCTCAATGCTAAGACCCAGCTCCACTCAACAGCCAGCAAGCTACAGTGCTGGACACCCTATGCTAAACAATGAGCAAGACAGGAACACAACCCCATCCATTAGCAGAGAGGCTGCCTAAAATCATAATAAGGCCACATATACCCCAAAACACACAACAGGACATGGTTCTTCCCACCAGAAAGACAAGATCCAGCTTCATCCATCAGAATACATGCACCAGTCCCCTCCACCAGGAAGCCTACACAACCCACTGAATGAACCTTAGACATAGCAGACACCAAAAACAATGGGAACTACGAACTTGCAGCCTGCAAAATGGAGACACCAAACACAGTAAGTTAAGCAAAATGAGAAGACAGAGAAATACACAACAGACAAAGGATCAAGGTAAAAACCCACCAGACAAAACAAATGAAGAGAAAAAAGGCAGTCTACCTGAAAAATAATTCAGAGTAATGATAATAAAGATAATCAAAATCTTAGAAATGGAGTGGAGAACATACAAGAAACATTTAAAAAGGACCTAGAAGAACTACAAAGCAAACAATGATGAACAACACAATAAATGAAACTAAACATTCTCTAGAAAGAATCAATAGCAGCATAACTGAGGCAGAAAAACAGATAAATGACCTGGAAGATAAAAGAGGGGAAAAAGCTACCACAGAGCAGAATAAAGAAAAAAAAAAAGAATGAAAAGAATTGAGGACAACCTCAGAGATGTCTGGAACAACATCAAACACACCAACATTCAAATTATAGGGGTCCCAGAAGAAGAAGAGAAAAAAAAGGGGGGGGGGGACTGAGAAAATATTTGAACACATCATAGTTGAATACTTCCCTAATATGGGTAAGGAAATAATCACGTCCAGGAAGCACAGAGAGTCCTATACAGTATAAATCCAAGGAGAAACACACCAAGACACATATTAATCAAACTATCAAAAATTAAATATAAAGAACAAATATTAAAACGAGCAAGGGAAAAGCAGCAATTAACATACAAGGGAATCCCCATAAGGTTAACAGTTGATCTTTCAGCAGAAAATATTCAAGTCAGAAGTGAGTAGCAAGACATATTCAAAGTGATGAAAGGGAAAAACCTACAAGCAAAATTACTCTACCCAGCAAGGATCTCGTTCAGATTTGAGGGAGGAATTAAAACCTTTACAGACAAGCAAAAGCTAAGAGAATTCAGCACCACCAAACCAGCTTTACAATAAATGATAAAGAAACTTCTCTAGGCAGGAAACACAAGAAAAGGAAAGGACCTACAATAGCAAACCCAAAACAATTAAGAAAATGTTAATAGGAACATACATATTGATAATTACCTTAAATGTAAGTGGATTAAAAGCTCCAACCAAAAGACATAAACTGGCTGAATGGATACAAAACAAGACCCGTATATATGCTGTCTACAAGAGATCCACTTCAGACCTAGGGACACATACAGCCTGAAAGTGAGGGGATGGAAAAAGATATTCCATGCAAATGGAAATCAAAAGAAAGCTGGTGTAGCAATTTTCATATCAGACAAAATAGACTTTAAAATAAAGACTATTACAAGAGACAAAGAAGTATACTACATAATGATCAAAGGATAAATCCAAGATGAAGATATAACAATTTTAAATGTTTATGAATCCAACTTAGGACCACCTTAATACATAAGGCAAATGCTAACAGCCATAAAAGCGGAAAACAACAGTAATAAAATAATAGTAGGGGACTTTAACACCCCACTTTCACCAATGGACAGATCATCCAAAAGAAAATAAATAAGGAACACAAGCTTTAAATGATACATTAAACAAGATGGACTTAACTTATATATATAGGGCATTCCATCCAAAAACAGCAGATTACACTTTTATCTCAAGAGCCCATGTAACATTCTCCAGGATAGTTCATATCTGGGGTCACAAATCAAGCCTTCAAAAATTTAAGAAAACTGAAATCATATCAAGTAACTTTTCTGACCACAACACTATGAGACTAGATATCAACTACAGGAAAAAAATATGTAAAAAATACAAACACAGGGAAGTCAAAAATTACACTACTAAATAATCAAGAGATCACTGGTGAAATCAAAGAGGAAATCAAAAAATACCTAGAAACAAATGACAATGAAAACACGATGACCCAAAACCTATGGGATGCAGCAAAAACATTTCTAAGAGGGAAGTTTACAGCAATACAATCCTACCTCAGGAAACAAGAAACATCTAAAATAAACAACCTAACCTTACATGTAAGGTAAGCAGAGAAAGCAGAACAAAAACACCCCAAAGTTAGCAGAAGGAAAGAAATCATAAATATCAGATCAGAAAAGAAATGAAAAAGAAATGAAGGAAACAATAACAAAGATCAATAAAACTAAAGGCTGAGTCTTTGAGAAGATAAACAAAATTGATAAACCATTAGCCAGACTCAACAATAAAAAATGGGAGAGGACTCAAATCAATAGAATTAGAAACGGAAAAGGAGAAGTAACAACTGACACTGCAAAAATAAAAAAAGATCATGAGAGATTACTACAAGCAACTCTATGCCAATAAAATGGACAACCTGGAAGAAATGGACAAATTCTAAGAAAGGCACAACACTTCGGAAACTGAACCAGGAAGAAATAGAAAATAAAAACAGACAAATCACAAGCACTGAAATTGAAACTGTGATTTAAAATCTTCCAGCAAACTAAAGCTCAGGACTGGATGGCTTCACAGGAGAATTCTATCAAACATTTAGAGAAGAGCTAACACCTATTCTTCTCAAACTCTTACAAAATATAGCAGAGGGAGAAACACTCACAAACTCATTCTATGAGGACACCATCACCCTGATACCAAAACCACATAAAGATGCCACAAAAACAAGAAAACTACAGGCCAATATCACTGATACTGCAAATGTCACTGATAGATGCCCAAATCATCAACAAAATACTAGCAAATAGAAACCACCGGCACTTTAAAAGGATCACACACCATGATCAAGTGGGGTTTATGGCAGGAATACAAAGATTCTTCAATATGTGCAAATCAATCAATGTGATAAACCATATTAACAAACAGAAGGAGAAAAACCATATGATAATCTCAATAAATGCAGAAAAAGCTGTGGACAAAATTCAACACTCATTTATGATAAAAAAAAAAAAAACCTCCAGAAAGTAGGTAAAGAGGGAACATACCTCAACATAATAAAGGCCATATATGACAAACCCACAGCCAACATCTTCCTCAATGGTGAAAAACTGAAACCATTTCCACTAAGATCAGGAACGAGACAAGATTGCCCACTCTAACCACTATTATTCAACACGGTTTTGAAAGTTTTAGTCACAGCAATCACAGAAGAAAAAGAAATAAAAGGAATCCAAATCAGAAAATGAGAAATAAAACTGTCACTGTTTGCAGATGACATGATAGTATACATTGAGAATCCTAAAGATGCTACCAGAAGACTACTAGAGCTAATCAATGAATTTGGTAAAGCAGAAGGAAACAAAATTAATGCACAGAAATCTCTTGCATTCCTATACTCTAATGAAGAAAAATCTGAAAAAGAAATTAAGGAAACACTTCCATTTAACACTACAACACAAAGAATAAAATACCTAGGAATAAACCTACCTATGGAGGCCAAAGACCTGTATGCAGAAAACTATAAGACACTGATCAAAGAAATTAAAGATGATACAAATAGATGGAGAGTTATACCAAGTTCTTGGATTGGAAGAATTAACATTGTGAAAATGACTCTACTACCCAAAGCAATCTACAGATTCAATGCAATCCCTATCAAACTACCAATCGCATTTTTCACAGAAGTAAAACAAAAAAAATTCACAACTTGTATGGAAACACAAAAGACCCTTAAGAGCCAAAGCAATCTTGAGAAAGAAAAACGGGGCTGGAGGAATCAGGCTCCCTGACTTCAGACTATGCTACAAAGTTACAGTAATCAAAAGAGTATGGTGGGAAGGAGCTTCAAGATGGTGGAGGAGTAAGACATGGAGATCACCTTCTTCCCCACAAATACATCAGAAACACATCTACATGTGAAACAACTCCCGCAGAACACCTACTGAACACTGGCAGAAGACCTCAGACCCCGCAAAAGGCAAGAAACTCCCCCACGTACCTGGGTAGGGCAAAAAAAAAAAAAAATCAGAGACAAAAGAATAGGGATGGGACCTGCACCAGTGGGAGGGAGCTGTGAAGGAGGAAAGGATTCCAAACGCTAGGAAGCCCCTTTGTGGGCAGAGACTGTGGGTGGCAGAGTGGGGGAGCTTTGGAGCCATGGAGGAGAGCGCAACAATGGGGGTGCAGAGGGCAAAGTGGAGAGATTCCCGCACAGAGGATCAGTGCCGACCAGCACCCACCAGCCTGAGAGGGTTGTCTGCTCACCAGCCAGGGCAGGTGGGGGCTGGGAGCTGAGCCTCGGGCTTCGGAGGTCAGATCCCAGGGAGAGGACTGGAGTTGGCTGCGTGAACACAACCTGAAGGGGGCTGGTGCACCACAGCTAGCTGGGAGGGAGTCTGGGAAACAGTCTGGAGCTTCCTTAGAGACAAGAGACTTTTTCTTGCCTCTTTGTTTCCTGGTGCCTGGAGAGAGGGGATTAAGAGCGCCGCTTAAAGGAGCTCCAGAGATGGGCACGAGCCACAGCTATCAGCGCAGATGCCAAAGATGGGCATGAGATGCTAAGGCTGCTGCTGTAGTCACCAAGAAGCCTGTGAGAAAGCACAGGTCACTATCCACACCTCCCCTTCTGGGACCCTGTGCACCCGCCACTGTCAGGGTCCCGTGATCCAGGGACAACTTCCCCGGGAGAACGCACGGTGCGCCTCAGGCTGGTGCAATGATACAACGGCCTCTGCTGTCACAGGCTCGCCCCACATCCATACTCCTCCCTCCCCACTGGTCTGAGTAAGCCAGAGCACCCGAATCAGCTCATCCTTTAACTCCATCATGTATGAGCAAAGAACGGATGGCCTCAGGTGACCTACATGCAGAGGTGGGTCCAAATCCAAAGCAGAACCCTGGGAGCTGTGCTAACAAACAAGAGAAAGGGAAATCTCTCCCAGCAGCCTCAGGAGCAGATGATTAAATTTTCACAATCAACTTGATTTACCCTACATCTGTGGAATACCTGACTAGACAATGAATCATCCCAATTGAGGAGGTGGACTTTGGGGGCAACAATATATATATATATATATATTTTTTTTTCCCACTTTTTCTCTTTCTGTGAGTGTGTATGTATGTGTATGCTTCTGTGTGTGATTTTGCCTGTATAGCTTTGCTTTTACCATTTGTCCTAGGGTTCTGTCTCTCCATTATTTTTTTTTATCACTTAAAAAGAATTTTTTTTTCTTAATAATTATTTTTTATTTTTATCTTAAAAACTATTTTATTTTATTTTACTTTATCTTCTTTCTTTCTTTCTTCCTCCCTTCCTTCCTTCCTTCCTTCCTTCCTTCTTTCCTCCCTTTTATTCTGAGCTGTGTGGAGGACAGGCTCTTGGTGCTCCAGCCTGGTGTCAGGGCTGTGCCACTGAGGTGGAAGAGCCAAGTTCAGGACACTGGTCCACAAGAGACCTCTCAGCTCCATGTAATATCAAATGGTGAAAATCTCCCAGAGATCCCCATCTCAACGCCAAGACCCAGCTCCACTCAACAACCAGCAAGCTACAGTGTAGGACACCCTATGCCAAACAACTAGCAAGACAGGAACACAACCCCATCCATTAGCAGAGAGGCTGCCTAAAATCATAATAAGGCCACAGATACCCCACTACACACCACCAGATGTGGACCTGCCCATCAGAAAGAAAAGACCCAGCCTCATCCACCAGAACACATGCACTAGTCCCCTGCACCAGGAAGCCTACACAACCCACTGAACCAACCTTAGCCACTGGGGACAAACACCAAAAACAATGAAAACTATGAACCAGCAGCCTGTAAAAAGGAGACCCCAAACCAGAAAATTAAGTAAAATGAGAAGACAGAGAAACACACAACAGATGAAGGAGCAAGGCAAAAACCCACCAGACCTAGTAAAGTTCCTTTAGAATTTGTTGTAGAGCTAAAGGTTTTAATTTCTCTGTTAAATCTGAATAAGATCCTTCTGGGTAAAGTAAACTTGGTTGTAGGCTTTTCCCTTTCATCCCTTTAAATATGTCCTGCCACTCTCTTCCGGCTTTCAGAGTTTCTGCTGAATGGTCAGCTGTTAACCTTATGGGGATTCCCTTGTATGTTATTTGTTGCTTTTCCCTTGCAGTTGATTTCTAGTCTCACATTATTGTGATCCAAAAAAAATGTTTGACATGATTTCAATTTTCTTGAATTTACTTCAACTTATTTTGTTGCCCAGCATGTGATCTATACTGGAGACTGTTCCATGTGCACTTGAAAAGAATGTGTATTCTGCTGCTTTGGATGGAATGTTCTATACACATCTACTAAGTTCATTTCTTCTAATGTGTCATTTAAGGTCAGTGTTTCCCTAATGATTTTCTATCTTGATGGTCTGTCCATTGATGTAAGTGAAGTGTTAAAGTCCCCAATGTAGGGCTTCCCTGGTGGCGCAGTGGTTGCGAGTCTGCCTGCCAATGCAGGGGACACGGGTTCGTGCCCTGGTCCAGGAGGATCCCACATGCCGCGGAGCAGCTGGGCACGTGAGCCATGGCTGCTGAGCCTGCGCGTCCGGAGCCTGTGCTTCACAACGGGAGAGGCCACAACAGTGAGAGGCCAGCATGCAGCAAAAAAAAAAAAAAAAAAAAAAAAAGAGTCCCCAATATTATTGTGTTACTGCCTATTTCTCACTTTATGTCTGTTAATATTTGCTTTATGTATTTAGATGCTTCTATGTTGGAACTGTATATATTTCTAACTGTTTCATCTTCTTCTTGGATTGATCCCTTGATCATTGTGCCTATATAATGTAGAAAATCATTATTTACTACATTTACCATATATTTGCCTTTACCAATGAGAGTATTAGTAGACATTTCAGATGCAAGACTTTGCACCAGGCAGAAGTCTGGGGTTGGCTACTTTGTCCTTGGTTTACCCTGTAAACAGCACAGCTAACAGTAACCTCACACTAAGTATATGTTTGAAACAACTCATTCCAATGCCTCCAAAATTTAACGCACAGGGTGCTTTACATACCAGGGAAGCTTCCATCCACTGCTTTTCCTTCAGACATATATGTGCTCATCTGTCTGCCCCGCCCCTGCTCCACCATCCTGGTTGCAATTTCCCTTTCATCACTTTAAATATATTGTGCCACAGGCTTCCCTGGTGATGAGTGGTTGAGAGTCCGCCTGCTGATGCAGGGGACATGGGTTTGTGCCCCAGTCTGGGAAGATACCACATGCCGCGGAGCATCTAGGCCCGTGAGCCATGGCCGCTGAGCCTGTGTGTCCGGAGCCTGGGCTCCACCATGTACCAATATATATATACATATATATATACATATATATATACATATATATATATATATAGTGCCGCCCCCTTCTGACCTGCAAAAAAGTCAGCTGATAGCCTTATGGGTGTTCCCTTGTATGTAACTTGTTACTTTTCCCTTGCCACTTTTATTATTCTCTCTTTATCTTTAATTTTTGCCATTTTAATTACAATGTGTCTTGATGTAGTCCCCTTTGAGTTGATCTTGTTTGGGACTCTCTGTGCTTCCTGGACCTTGATGTCTGTTTACTTTCCCGGGTTAGGGAAATTTTCAGCTCTTATATCTTCAAATATGTTCTGTGTCCCTTTTTCTCTCTCTTTTCCTTCTGAGATTCCTATAATGTGAATGTCAGTACACTTGATGTTGTTTCCAAGGTCTTTTAAATTGTCCTCATTTCTTTTTATTATTTTTTCTCTTTTTGTTCAGCTTCAGTGATTTCCACTTCTCTGTCTTCCAATGCATTGAAGTGTTCCTCTGTATTATCTAATCTACTGTTGGTTCCTTCTAGTGTACTTTTTACTTCAGATATTGTATGTTTCAGCACTGTCTGGTTCTTCTTTACATTTTTTAACTCTTTGTTAAAATGTTTAACTTCTCACTCTGTTTATCCAATCTTCTCTCAAGTTCTTTGAACATCTTTATGATCATTATTTTGAACTCTTTATTAGGTAAATCGCTTATCTCCACTTCACTTAGTTTTTCTGTGGTTTTATTTTGTTCTTTCATTTGGAACATATTCCTCTGTTGTCTAATGTTTCTTAATTTGCTCTTTTTATCTCTATGCATTTGGAAGGTTGTTTACATTTCTCAGTTGTGGAGAAGTGGCTTCTTTGTGGGAGATATCCTAGGTATCCCAGCATCACACTCACCTCTGGTCAACAGAGCTATATACTCTAGGGTGCCCCTATACGGGCTGAGTGTGTTGGTTGCCAGCCCTGCCTTGTGATGAGGCTACCAGTCACTGGTGGGCAAGGCTTGGTCACAAAGTGGCTGGTTTCAAAGCTCCAGCCGTTCCTGGGGCTAGTGGGTGGATCCAGGTCCCAGGGTCTCTGGCTGCAGGGCCCAGGGGGTCTCAGAGTTGGTACCTGTCCACTGGTTGGTAAGGCTGGTCCCAGAGCTAATTATGCTGGGTCCTGGTCCCTCTGGTGTAAAAGCTGGGTTCTGGAATGGCTGTGGGCTCAGGGTGTTTTAAGGCAGCCACCCTGTTGGTGGGTGAGGCCAGTGCCAGCACTAATAAGCTACAGAGAGGACTCCAAAATAGTGCTTGCCAGAATCAGTGTAACTGTGGTAGAACAAAATCCCCAAAATGACTTCCACCAGTGTCTATATTCCCAGGGTGAGCTCCAGTTACCCTCTGTCTCCCCAGGAGACTCTCCAAGATCAGCAGTGGGTCTGACCCAGAATCTTTTCAAATTACTGCTTCTTTCCTGCATCCTGGGTTGTGTGAGGTTTTGTGTGGGCCTTTTAAGAGTGGAGTCTCTATTTCCCACAGCCCTCTGACTCTTCCAAAAGTAAGCCCTGATGGCTTTCAAAGTCAAACATTCTACACGGTGCAGAACTCCCAGGCTGGGGAGCCCAGTGTGGGGCTTGGATCCTATGCTCCTTGCAACTATAATTATCCTCCCATTTGTGGATGGCCCACCTAGGTGTATGGGTCTCGACTATACTGCTTCTCTGCCCCTTTTACCTGTCCTGTTGTGGTTCCTTCTTTACACCTTTAGTAGTATATATATTATGCTAGTCTTCTGGTCTTTTTCATCAATAGCTGCACTGTAAATATGTGTAGTTCTGTCATGTCCATGGCCATTTGGCTCATAGATGGCTTTTTAAAATTTACATTTGATTGTTTCACTCCAGAGCATAAAAATGTCTTATAATCCCTCTATTTAAAAAACAAATCAAAACAACAACAACAACAAAAACTGTACCTAAGCTCTTGAACATGGAACACAAAGAATTTAACAGCATGGCCCCTGATGACCTTGCTGGTCTACTAATTCATCACATCTTATTGTGTACCCTGCCTTTTAGAGACTCAGAGGTACCCAGTATTCCCCAAACCCACAATGAATTTTCACTCCTCTTTGCCAGTGCTGTTTATCTTGATAATCCTCACATTCTTCTCCTTATCCACTTTGGATAATCTTGAAGCTTGTCAAGACCCAAGACTTCCTTCCTTCCTTCTCCTCTGTACTGAGAAATGTGACTCTTGAAGAATTCTTTGGGCTGCAAGTAACAGAAAGCCTAACTCAAAGTGGCTCCAACAACAAGATGTATTTTTATCTCAAGAAAAACAAATGCTGAGGCAGTTCCATGGTTAATTCAATACTCAAGTGGCCCATAAAAGATCTTGGTTCTCTCCAACTTTCAGGGTGTTCCAGAGAAACAGAACCAATAGAATGTGTGTGTTTGTGTGTGGGGGGGGGGAGTCTACAGAGAGAGAAATTTATTTTAAGGAATTGGCTCACATGATAATGGAGACTGACAAATCTGAAATTTTCAAGGTAGGCCAGCAGCCTGGAGGCCCAGTTGATGTTGCAGCTGAAGACCAGAAACTTCTGGAAACACAAGTTCCCTCAGCCTTTTTCTCTTAAGGCCCACAACTGATTGGATGAGGCCCACCAACATTATGGAGAGTAATCTGCTTTACTCAGAGTCTACCAGTATAAATGCTAATTCTCATTTTAAAAATATCTTCACAGAAACATCTGGAATAATGTTTGACCAAATATCTGTGTACTGTGGGTTAGCCAAGTTGACACATAAAAGTAGCCATCATGACATCTAAATCAATCACTGTCAAAAAAATAGGCTGAAATCACCATGGTGTAGATATTAACCAAGAGTAACCTTCTGGGGCTGGGAAGGTCTCCTTCCCTGAGCACATGACTATGTGGAGGTAAACACCCAAATAAAATCGGTGCTCTGTCTGTAAGGCAGATGGTGGTTATGGGTGATGCTGGATGAAGATGCAGATTTAAGCAAGTAAACAACAAAATCTGTTAAACACCAGGCAGGCTGAATCCCAACGATTTATGGCCTCCTTTATATGTCTTATAAACCCTATTAGAGCACTTATACTAAGTCATGGGTTTATGGCTTTATTTCCTCTTTAGACTGTGAGTTTATCCTTGTATAAGAACTATGTATCAGTTAGCTCTTTATCAACAGTCCCACACATGTGCTCAGTATCAGGTGGCTACTCCTTAAGTACTATTGAACTGACCAAAGTGGGCTATTCTGATGCTAAATCAACTTTGTGTTTGCCATTGCTGTAGAAATCATGTATTTTTATCTCCTACAAGCTTTGTTAAGGTAACAGATTCACAACTATTACGTCAACTGATAATTATTTCTGGACACTCTAGTAAAAGCTCATGGGACAATAAAACTTGTCCAAATAATCTAGTCATAAGAGATTCTCTTCTCTTTTACACATTGATAATCTGAAAAAAATCCCAGGGCAAAGTAAATAACATTCTTAACCTTATATTCAGTAATGATAATGAGAGAAAAAGGGACCATTGGCCTAAGCACCAATTCAGATAAAGTGAGTCATCTGGAGTCTGTCAGACATTAGAGTGTAAGGTCCAATTACTTAATTCACAAATTCTTATGACTCTTATCTTTTTAAAGAGATTTGAAATTCCCAAAAGTTTAGGAAGTGAGATCATCAGATACCAGTCTTCTTTACCAAGAAGCCAAAGAATTTTGGGACTGTTAAATCTAGAGAATGATGAAGTTTCCTCTCCAGCGGTCACTGTATGGAGACACTTTGAGCTTACAAATTCAAGGAACATTTACTAAGCACCTTCCATGTTCTAGCATCATGAGAGACCCTCACTTGCATGATTACATTTTTTAATTTACATTTCTCTTCCTTTCTCAAACAGAGAAGTATCAAATATCCAGTTATGTTGTTATGATAAAATAATGATAGTAATGCCAACAGCATTCCAGGTATTGACTCACACAATGCCCCAGACACTTTACCTATATTATGTAATTTAATCCTCACAAAAGTTTGTGAGGATGGTTTGGTCCTTATCTTCATTCTAACAGATGAAGAACCTGGGGTAATTAGAGCTGGTAGGCGACTTGCTGACAGTTCTACCAGAAGGAAGCCATAGAGTCCAGACTCAGCTCCAGGTCTGTCCAACTCCAGAGTTCATGCTCATAACTCCACACCTTACTGGTTCCCATATAGACGGTTTTATACATATTACCTCATTTAAAACCTGAAATGAGGGAAACTTAAATTCTTTTAAATCAACACATAAAGGAAAGATAAAACTTCTTTCCTGTGGCTGTCTTAGAAGCAAAAACAAATTCAAAATAGGGACTTAAGTACATGTAAAGGAAGAATGTGTCAACAGAGGGGAAAAAGTCAAAAAACTGTGGGGTTGAAAAGCAAAATGTTTCAGAACGTATCCAGTATTATCCATGAGCATTTCAGTCACTATGGAGAATATTACTAGTTTAGCAAGATTTATAATCTGGCAGAATGCCCTTTGTTGCTCTAATTTAATAATCACAGAGCATAAAAATATTATTATAAATGTAATTTCTGGGATGTCTTGAATATGAGAAGAAGATTCCTCAGAAAAAATACACAACCTTCTATTAATTGGAAAGGGATGCCCCCAATTGTAAGTATAAAATGTCATATATCTATAGCATACCATATGAACACATCTGTGTCAATTAAATTATTATAAGAATATTATTAGAAACTTGATCATTTCTGGGTGAATTAATCAAGCCCAGTTCCTATGCCCACTGGGCCAAGAAATAAATGTACCATAGTAAATATATCAAGTTAATAATATCAATTTATGAAACTATTCGGCAGTCAACTGGCTTTTCCCTGGGCAATTCATTCTCTCTCACCATGCCTGCTTTCCTCTTATTGAAAAGGTTCAAAGGTACGTATTTATGTCCCACAATACAAATGAGAAAAATGATGCTCAGAGGAGTCTAGCAACTTGCTTAGCTCTGTACTGCTGATATAATGAACTATACAGAAGAACAGGAAAAGAAGATAGCATCCAAGAATGAACCAGGTGACCTGGGGGTACTGCTCTTCCCACCTGCCACTAACTAAAGACGTCAACTGACACTTGACCTCTGTTTTCAGTGCCTGAGTTGGAACCTCCACATTGACTCCTTTTGAGAGCTTTATCTCTTACCCCCTCACATATAAGCAGTTAAAAATACTTTGAAGGGCTTCCCTGGTGGCGCAGTGGTTGAGAGTCCACCTGCCGATGCAGGGGACACGGGTTCGTGCCCCAGTCTGGGAAGATCCCACATGTCACGGAGCAGCTGGGCCTGTGAGCCATGGCCACTGAGCCTGCGCGTCCAGAGCCTGTGCTCCATAATGGGAGAGGCCACAACAGGTAGAGGCCCACATACCGCAAAAAAAAAAAAAAAAAAAAAAACCTTTGAAATATCTCACCTGCCTTCCCTTCGATCCTTCTCCTTAACATTCATGCTCTTTCTCTTTCCTCTTTCCCTACAGTCTTGAAGCAGCAGAAGACTGAGGACTATAATTAGGATAAGAGTAGTGGGGGAAGACAACAACACTCCACCTTGTCTCAAAACTAAAGTTATGGTATGTTTCTGGCTTTAACCTGTCTTCAGTTCTCTAATCCCATGCTGAAAGCATCCACTTTACCTATGATTTTTTACCTGGTATTTGGCCCAATCTGCTAAGTCCTGATGGTGAATGCTACTGAAGTGACATCAGAAATGGCATGCATCCCAGTAAGCCTCATTGCTAGTTTTCAGACTTCCTGTTTCATTAACATTAAAAAAAATCGCTCTTTCTCAACCAAATTTTAGCATACAGAACCTCAACCCTGACTCTTGCATTGCCCTGTCCCTGACACAGCCACCTGTAGATGCAAGGACGTTAAGATGTAAGCTCAGATGGAAAAACGTAGTCTTGGTTAAATTACCACTCACTTAATAAACTTTCTCTTGATGGAGGATTCGTCTAACACATAAGTCAGACTACAATGCCTTTTGCAATACATTCCATGCCATGTAGCAAATGCAAAATTCTGGAAATAATACTACATTTCAGTCAAATTATTTTCTTAAAAATAAAGTCATAAATGTGCATTTACCTGGGACAAAGCTTCCCTGGACCACCTCCTTGTATGCCCACCAGCCTTCATGGATTTTTGGTGAATTCTGTTGAGCTAAAGCAAAAACAAAAGAGAAAACAGACTAAGATGAAAGCAGAGAAATACTGTGTCCATGTTGTCCAAGAAAGAAGACTGACTATACATAAAATAATTCTTCTCTACCCATAAGTCATACTACAAACTGTAACATCAGCCTACCACCTCATTATTTTCAAATTGATTATTAACCTGTAAATATACTGTCATAAACTTTTATAAAAAACACTCAGGATATTTCTACTGATGAGAAATAGTAAGTATGTATTTAAGCCTATTTGAATTGCCCTGTCACTTATCTCTATCTCTGTCTCACCTCTTTTCTTTACCTCTCCCTACACACACATACACACACACATCCATATAAGGAAGACCTATCAGTCTGACTGAAGCATCAATTCAAGAAACATCATTTAAAAGGAAGAAGGAAAAAGAAACCCCTGGACTTGAGTATTGCAACTGACAAAAGTATCACTGAAAGCCTCTGTTCCATGAAGAGAGTTGCAAAACTTTTTGTTCTCTTTTCATCTCCAATCATTGTTTCTTCAGCTATCCCATCCATTCAAATGTGGAATTATTTAAGATTTTAGCAGACAGCAAGACAATTAGACCATTTAAATCAAGTCTATTATAATGATGGAACTGTAGAATTTTCATTAGCTTTCTTTAACATGCATTGTGAATGATCCAGATTCACCTTGCAAAAATCAGTCAGCCTAAGCAGGGCCCACTTGATGCCCATCAATTACAAAATATAAGCTAGAACTGAATATAGGCTAGAATTGAAGAAAATAAAGACCTTTTACATAATATGTTTTCAAATTCCCAGTCTGGCTACCTACTTCTAGGCAATTTGGAAAGACAGGGCAGCACATTTAAACGTCACCTCATTTAAAGTTCTGCTGTACTACTACAGTAAGTAGTTTATCTGACTAGAACACCAAGAGAAGTACTGCATTTCCATTTTAACGTCTCCCAGCCAGATCATCAATCATCATCTTGTTGTTGTTTACATCTGATTTCCAGTGGGTGGAGAGCTGACTGAGAATTTCTCAGAACAAATGGTGAACAGAAAGCAGCCTTAGTTTCCACTGTGTTCTCTGATTCTCTTTGCCTGTGGATTTGGATTTCCTTACTTGATGTGCAACCAGCCCCTGGGAAAAATCCAGCTGTCTAATCAAAAAAATTGTGTTGACAATAAATGCTGTCATCACTGTCAGATGAGGAAATACACATAGCAAAGGCCCTTCTTTTGATAGTAAGGAAAAACTATTTCAATTTTATACTTCTTTTGTTGTTGTGACAGTTCCAACCACAGAAGACGTGTATAACCTAGAATCACCTTACACACTGGGCCAGACCTAAGCAAGCTGACATCAAAATTTGCAATGGGAAATAAAGAAATAAAAAAATGGTGGTGGAGCAGCGTATATTATTTTCACTCAAAAGACTTAGAATGAGATCATGGTTAAAAGACACAAAGGTAGCTGGAGCTGAAACTCAACAGAAGGAAAGTCACTAACATTGCTGATTCCAAGCCTGGTATTCAAGAATCTCTGCAATTTGGATTTGCCACGAATTCTGATGTCATAATCTTCACAAAATTTCTGTTCACCTGCTTTTCCCAAGGAGACCGTGTTTATTGCTCTCTCCACACCTTTGTTCTACTCTTTTTTCTTTTTTTGGAAGTCCATCTTTATCTACTTATTGACTAGTCTTACTCAATTCTCAAAGCCTTCCAAGTTCTCACTCCTTTCAGTAAATTTCTCCTATCATTCTACCTCCACTGTAACCCCTCCTCTTCCTAAATTTCAGGACTTTAGTGTCCACTGATTATTTGTCACTTGAAATGTTTATTGAGGTCCTGTGATTGTCAGGTAGCATCCCAAGAATCAAGAATACAAAGTTGCTATTTTCCAAGAACTTACATTCTACTGGAAGGAGACACAAAAATGCAAAATAAAACTGAATTAAACTATAAGAAGAATAAACCCTGAGAAAACAATAATTCAAAAGAGACATGTATCACAATGTTCATTGCAGCACTATTTACAATAGCCAGGACATGGAAGCAACATAAGTGTCCAGTGACAAATGAATGGATAAAGAATAAGAGGTACATATATACAATGAAATATTACTCACCATAAAAAGAAATGAAATTGAGTTACTTGTAGTGAGATGGATGGACCTAGAGTCTGTCATACAGAGTGAAGTAAGTCAGAAAGAGAAAAACAAATACTATATGCTAACACATATATATGGAATCATAAAAAAAGAAAATGTTCTGAAGAAACTAGGGATAAGACAGGGATAAAGACACAGACATGGAGAATGGTCTTGAGGACATGGGGAGGGGGAAGGGTAAGCTGGGACAAAGTGAGACAGTGACGTTGATGTATATACACTACCAAATGTAAAATAGCTAGTGGGAAGCAGCCGAATAGCACAGGGGGTTAAGCTCGGTACTTTGTGACCACTTAGATGGGTGAGATAGGGAGGGTGAGAGGGAGATACAAGAGGGAGGGGATATGGGGATATATGTATATGTATAGCTGATTCACTTTGTTATACAGCAGAAGCTAACACAACATTATAAAGGAATTATACTCCAATAAAGATGTTAAAAAAATAATAAGTAATAGGAGATGTTGTACAGCAGAAATTAACACAACATTGCAAATCAGCTATACTTTAATAAAAATATTTTAAAAATAAAAAAAATTGAAAGGAGAATATTATATAGAGAGGGGATGGAAAAAGATATTCCATGCAAATGGAAATCAAACGAAAGCTGGAGTAGCAATACTCATATCAGATAAAATAGACTTTAAAAGAAAGCCTGTTACAAGAGACAAGGAAAGACACTACATAAAGATCAAGGGGTCTATACAAGAAGAGGATATAACAATTATAAATATATATGCACCCAACATAGGAGCACCTAATACACAAGGCAAATGATAACAGCTATAAAAGGGGAAATCAACAGTACACAGTAATAGCAGGGGATGGTAACATCTCACTTATACCAATGGATAGGTAATCCAGACAGAAAATTAATAAGGAAACACAAGCTTTAAATGACACAATAGACCTGATAGATTTAATTGATATTTATAAAACATTTCATCCGAAAATAGTAGATTACACTTTCTACTCAAATGCACATGAAACATTCTACAGGAAAGGACACATCTTGGGTCAAAAATCAAGCCTCAGTGAATTTAAGAAAATTGAAATCATATCAAACATTTTTTCCAACCACAACGCTATGAGATTAGAAATCAATTACAGGAAAAATAAGGTAAAAAACACAAACAGATGGAGGCTAAACATTATATTACAAAATAACCAACAGATCACTGAAGAAATCAAAGAGGAAATCAAGAAACACCAAGCTAGACAAAAATGACAACAAAAACATGATGATCCAAAACCTAGGGGATGCAGCAAAAGCAGTTCTAAGAGGGAAGTTTAGAGCAATACAATCCTACTTCAAGAAACAAGAAATATCTCAAATAAATGAACTAACCTTACACCTAGATCAACTAGAGAAAGAAGAACAAACAAAACCCAAAGTTAGTAGAAGGAAAGAAATCATTAGAATCAGAGCAAAAATAAATGAAATAGAAACAAAGAAAACAATAGCAAAGAGCAATAAAACTAAAAGCTGGTAATATGAGAAGATAGCAAAATTCATAAACCTAAAGCCAGACTCACCAAGAAAAAGAGGAAGATGACTCAAATCAATAAAATTAAAAGTGAAAAGGGAGACGGTACAATGGACACCACAGAAATACAAAGTATCATAAGCAACTCTATGCCAATAAAATGGACAACCTGGAAGAAATGGACAAATCCTTAGAAAGGTATAACCTTTCAAGACTGAACCAGGAAGAAATAGAAAATATGAAAAGACCAAACACAAGTAATGAAATTGAAACTGTGATTAAAAATCTTCCAACGGGGACTTCTGGGGATGATGGCGGAAGAGTAAGACATGGAGATCACCTTCCTCCTCACAGATACACCAGAAATACAGCTACACATGGAACAATTCCTACAGAACACCTACTGAACGCTGGCAGAAGACCTCAGACCTCCCAAAAGGCAAGAAAGTCCCCACGTACCTGGGTAGGGGAAAAGAAAACAGAATAAACAGAGACAAAGAATAGGGAAGGGACCTGCACCAGTGGGAGGGAGCCATGAAGGAAGAAAGGTTTCCACACACTAGGAGCCCCTTCACGGGTGGAGACTGCAGGTGGCGGAGGGGGAAAGCTTCGGAGCCGCGGAGGAGAGTGCAGCCACAGGGGTGCGGAGGGCAAAGCGGAGAGATTCCCGCACAGAGGATCAGTGCCGACCGCCACTCACCAGCCCGAAAGGCTTGTCTTCTCGGCCTCAAGGGCGGGCAGGGCTGGGAGGTGAGGTTTGGGCTTCAGTCGGAGCGCAGGGAGAGGAGTGGGGTTGGCGGCATGAACACAGCCTGAAGGGGGTTAGTGCGCCACGGCTAGCCGGGATGGAGTCTGGGGAAAAGTCTGGAGCTGCCGAAGAGGCAAGAGACTTTTCCTTCCCTCTTTGTTTCCTGGTGCGCGAGGAGAGGGGATTCAGAGCGCTGCTTAAAGGAGCGCCAAAGACGGGCGCGAGCTGCGGCCGAAAGCGCGGACCCCAGAGATGGGCGTGGGAAGCTGGGGCTGCTGCCGCTGCCAAGAAGCCTGTGTGCGAGTGCAGGTCACTGTCCACTCCCCCCTTCCGGGGATCTTGTGCTGCCCACCACTGCCGGGGTCCCGGGATCCACGGACAACTTCCCCAGGAGAGTGCACGGCGTGCCTTGGGCTGGTGCAACGTCACGCTGGCCTCTGCCGCCGCAGGCTTGCCCCGCACTCAATGCCCCTCCCTCCCCCGCGGCCTGAGTGAGCCAGAGCCCCCGAAGCAGCTGCTCCTTTAACCCCTTCCTGTCTGAGCGAAGAAGAGACGCCCTCCGGCGACCTACATGCAGAGACGGGGCCAAATCCAAAGCTGAGACCTGGAAGCTGTGAGAATAAAGAAGAGAAAGGGAAATCTTTCCCAGCAGCCTCAGAAGCAGCAGATTAAAGCTCCACAATCAACTTGATGTACCCTGCATCTGTGGAATACATGAATAGACAACAAATCATCCCAAATTGAGGAGCCGTGTGGATGAAAGGTTCTTGGTGCTGCAGCCAGGAGTCAGTGCTGTGCCTCTGAGGTGGGAGAGCCAACTTCAGGACACTGGTCCCCAAGAGACCTCCCAGCTCCACATAATATCAAATGGCGAAAATCTTCCAGAGATATCCATCTCAACACCAGCACCCAGCTTCACTCAATGACCAGCAAGCTACAGTGTTGGACAGCCTATGTCAAACAACTAGCAAGACAGGAACACAACACCACCCATTAGCAGAGAGGCTGTCTAAAATCATAAAAAGTCCACAGACACCTCAAAACACACAACCAGACGTGGACCTGCCCACCAGAAAGACAAGATCCAGGCTCATCCACCAGAACACAGGCACTAGTCCCCTCCACCGGGAAGCCTACACAACCCACTGAACCAACCTTAGCCACTGGGGACAGACACCAAAAACAACGGGAACTACGAACCTGCAGTCTGCAAAAAGGAGACCCCAAACACAGTAAGATAAGCAAAATGAGAAGACAGAAAAGCACACAGCAGATGAAGCAGCAAGGGAAAAACTCACCAGACCAAGAAAATGAAGAGGAAATCGGCAGTATACCTGAAAAAGAATTCAAAATAATAATAGTAAAGATTAAAAATCTTGGAAATAGAGTAAATACAAGAAACGTTGAACAAGGACCTAGAAGAACAAAAGAGCAAACAAGCAATGATGAACAATACAATAAACAAAATTAAAAATATTCTAAAAGGAATCATAGCAGAATCACTGAGGCAGAAAAATGGATAAGTGACCTGGAAGATAAAATAGTGGAAATAACTACTGCAGAGCAGAATAAAGAAAAATGAATTAAAAGAATCGAGGGCAGTCTCAGAGACCTCTGGACAACATTAAATGCAATAACATTCGAATTATAGGGGTCCCAGAAGAAGAAGAGAAAAAGAAAGGGACTGAGAAAATATTTGAAGAGACTATAGTTGAAAATTTCCCTAATATGGTAAAGGAAATGGTTAATCAAGTCCAGGAAGCACAGAGAGTCCCATAGAGGATAAATCCAAGGAGAAACATGCCAAGACACAACTTACTCAAACTATCAAAATTTAAATACAAAGTAAAAAATAGTCAAAGAAGCAAGGGAAAAGTAACAAATAACATACAAGAGAATCCCCATAGGGTTAACATCTGATCTTGCAGCAGAAACTTGGCACGCCAGAAGGGAGGGGCAGGACATATTTAAAGTGATGAAGGGGAAAAACCGACAAGAAAAATTGCTCTAACCAGTGAGAATCTCATTCAGATTTGACAGATAAATTAAAATCCTTACAGACAAGCAAAAACTAAGAGAATTCAGCACCACCAAACCAGCTGTACAACAAATGAAAAAGGAACTTCTCTAGGATGGAAACACAAGAGAAGGGAAAGATATACAATAAAAAACCCAAAACAATTAAGAAAACGGTAATAGGAACATACATATTGATAATTACCTCAAAAGTAAATGGATTAAATGCTCCAACCAGAAGACACAGACTGACTGAATAGATAAAAAAAAACAAGACCCATACATATGCTGTATAAAAGAGACCCACTTCAGACCTATGGACACATACAGACTGAAAGATAGGGGATGGAAAAACACATTCGATGCAAATGGAAATCAAAAGAAAGCTGGAGTAGCAATTCTCATATCAGACAAAATAGACTTTAAAATAAAGACTATTGCAAGTACAAAGAAGGACACTATGTAATGATCAAAGGATCAATCCAAAAAGAATATATAAAATTGTAAATATTCATGCACCCAATACAGGAGCACCTCAATACATAAAGCAAATGCTAACAGCCATAAAAGGGGAAATCTACAGTAACACAATCATACTACGGGAGTTTAATACCCCACTTTCACCAATGGACACATCATCCAAAATGAAAATAAATAAGGAAACACAAGCTTTAAAGGATACACTAAACAAGATGGACTTAAGTGATATTTATAGGATATTCCATCCATAAACAACATAACACAGTTTCTTCTCAAGTGCTCATGGAACTTTCTCCAGGATAGATCATATCTTGGGTCACAAATGAAGCCTTGGTAAATTTAAGAAAACTGAAATTGTATCTAGTTTCCAACCACAATGCTATGAGACTAGATATCAATTTCAGGAAAAAAATCAAAAATCAATGTAAACACATGGAGGCTAAACAATACACTACTAAATAACCAAGAGATCACTGAAGAAATCAAAGTGGAATTCAAAAAAATACCCAGAAACAAATGACAATGAAAACAAAATGACCCAAAATCAATGGGATGCAGCAAAAGCAGGTCTAAGAGGGAAGTCTATAGCAATCTTACCTTAAGAAACAAGAAACATCTCAAAAAAACAACCTAACCTCACACCTAAAGCAATTAGAGACAGAAACAAACAAACAAACAAAAACCCACAAAGTTATCAGAAGGAAAAAAATCACAAAGGTCAGATCAGAAATAAATGAAAAAGAAATGAAGGAAACAAGAGCGAAGATCAATAAATGTAAAAGCTGGTTCTTTGAGAAAATGAACAAAATTGAAAAACCGTTAGCCAGACTCATCGAGAAAAAACGAAGAAGACTTAAATCAGTATAATTAGAAATGGAAAAGCAGAAGTAACAACTGACACTGCAGAAATACAAAGATCATGAGAGTTTAATACAAGCAACTATATGCCAATAAAATGGACAACCTGGAAGAAATGGACAAATTCTTAGAAATGCACAACCTTCTGAGACTCAATCTGGAAGAAATATGAACAGACCAGTCACAAGCACTGAAATTGAAACTGTGGTTTAAAATCTTGGAAAAAACAAAAGCTCAGGACCAGACAGCTTCACAGGAGAATTCTATCAAATATTTAGAGAAGAGCTAACACATACCCTTCTCAAACTCTTCCAAAATATAGCAGAGGGTGGAACACTCCCAAACTCATCCTAGGAGGCCACAATCACCCTGATTCCAAAACCAAATAAAGATGTCACAATAAAAGAAAACTACAGGCAAATACCACTGATGAACATAGATGCAAAAATCCTCAACAAAATACAAGCAAACAGAATCCAACATCACATTAAAAGGATCATACACCATGATCAAGTGGGGTTTATCCCACGAATGCAAGGGTTCTTCAATATACGCAAATCAATCAATGTGATACACCATATTAACAAATTGAAGGACAAAAAACATATGATCATCTCAATAGATGCAGAGAAAGCTTTTGACAAAATTCAACATCCATTTATGATAAAAACCCCCCAGAAAGTAGGCATAGAGGGAACCTATCTCAACATAATAATGGCCATATATGACAAACCCACAGCCAACAATGTTCTCAATGCTGAAAATCTGAAATCATTTCTTCTAAGATCAGTGTCAAGACAAGGTTGCCCACTCTCACCAGTATTATTCAACATATTTCTGGAAGTTTCAGCCCCAGCAATGAGAGGAGAAAAGCAAATAAAAGGCATCCAAATCGGAAAAGTAGAAGTAAAGCTGTCACTGTTTGCAGATTACATGATACTCTACATAGAAAATCCTAAGGATACTAACAGAAAACCACTTGAGCTAATCAATGAATTTGGTAAAATAGCAGGGCACAAAATTAATGCACAGAAATCTCTTGCATTCCTACACTCTAATGAAGAAAAATTTGAAAGAGAAATTAAGGAAACACACCCATTTACCATAGCAACTAAAAGAATAAAATATCTAGGAATAAACCTACCTAAGGAGACAAAAGACCTGTATACAGAAAACTATAAGAAATGGATGAAAGAAATTAAAGATGATAGAGACAGATGGAGAGATATACCACGTTCTTGGATTGGAAGAATCAACATTGTGAAAATGACTACACTATCCAAAGCACTCTAAAGATTCAGTGCAATCCCTATCAAACTACCACTGGCATTTTTCACAGAACTAGAACAAAAAAAATTAACAATTTGTATAGAAACACAAAAGACCCCGATAGCAAAAGCACTCTTGAGAAAGAAAAATGGAGCTGGAGGAATCAGGCTCCCAGACTTCAGATTATACTACAAAGCTACAGTAATCAAGAGAGTACGGTACTGGCACAAAAACAAAAATATAGATCAGTGGAACAGGATAGAAAACCCCGAGATAACCTCACGCACCTATGGTCACCTTATTTTTGATAAAGGAGGCAAGAATATACAATGGAGCAAACACTGCCTCTTCAATAAGTGGCGCTGGGAAAACTGGACAGATACATGTAAAAGAATGAAATTACAACACTCCTTAACACTATACACAAAAATAAACTCAGAATACATTAAAGACCTAAATATAAGGCCAGATACTATAAAACTCTAAGAGGAAAACATAGGCAGTACACTCTATGACATAAAGCACAACAAGATCCTTTTTGACCCATCTCCTAGAGAGATGGAAATAAAAACGAAAATTAAGAAATAGGACCTAATGAAACTTAAAAGCTTTTGAACAGCAAAGGAAGTAATAAATAAGATGAAAAGACAACCCTCAGAATGGGAGAAAATATTTGCATATGAAGCAACTGACAAATGATTAATCTCCAAGGCTTACAAGCAGCTCATGCAGCCCCATATCAATAAAACAAACAACCCAATCCATAAATGGGCAGAAGACCTAAATAAACATTTATCCAAAGAAGATATACAAATTGCTAACAAATACATGAAATAATACTCAACATCACTAGTCATTAGAGAAATGCAAATCAAAACTACATTGAGGTATCACCTCACACTGGTCAGAATGGCCATAATAAAATCTTCAAACAATAAATGCCTGAGAGGGTGTGGAGAAAAGGGAACCCTACTGCACTGCTGGTGGGAATGTAAATTTATACAGCCACTATGGAGAACAGTATGGAAGTTCCTTAAAAATGTAAAAAAGAACTATCATATGACCTAGTAATCCCACTGCTGGACATATACCCTGAGAAAACCATAATTCAAAAAGAGTCATGTACCACAATGTTCATTGCAGCTGTATTTACAATAACCAGGACATGGAAGCAACCTAAGTGTCCATTGACAGATCAATGGATAAAGAAGATGTGGCACATATACACAATGGAATATTACTCAGCCATAAAAAGAAACAAAATTGAGGTATTTGTAGTGAGGTGGATGGACATAGAGTGTGTCATACAGAGTGAAGTAAGTCAGAAAGAGGAAAACAAATACCATATGCTAACACATTTATATGGAATCTAGAAAAATAAATAAATAAATAAGTAAAAAGGTCATGAAGAACCTAGGGGTAAGACGGGCATAAAGATGCAGATCTACTAGAGAGTGGACTTGATGACATGGGGAAGGGGAAGGGGAAGCTGAGACAAAGTGAGAGAGTGGTATGTATATATATACACTACCTAATGTAAAACCGGTAGCTAGTGGGAAGCAGCAGAATAGCACGGGGAGATCAGTTCACTGCCTTGTGACCACCTAGAGGGTTGGGATAGGGAGGGTGGGAGGGAGGGAGGTGCAAGAGGGAAAATATATGGGGATATATGTATATTTATAGCTGATTCACTTTGCTATAAAGCAGAAACTAACACATCATTTTAAAGCAATTATACTCCAATAAAGATGTTAAAAAAAAAAAAAACATAAAACCATATATCTCACTTTTTCCAGGAAGCACACACTAATTCAGTAGTAAATTAATTACTCTCCTGGCCTGGGTTTTGGTATATTTACTTCCATTCTCTCTTTTTCTCTCCAGTCCCCAAACTCTGATCCTCTTTCCATTTGACAGATATGTTTTATATATGCCTCTTGCTACATCAAGACCATGTTGGATGCAGGTAAGGGAACAACACACAAAAGAAGCTGGAAAGTGTTAGAAAGAGAATAATCAGAGTCAGGAAACTTTGGTACAATCTACACTTCCTTTTGATAACTTCCTGAACTTGAGCAAACCATTTAGTTTATTGAACCTTAGCCTCCTCAACTGTAAAACCAAGATGCCATGACTTATCTCACAAGCATTGTGAATATCTGACAGAATAATGCTTGTGAAAAGTACAAGGAAGCATGGTGATAAGGTTCACCTGGCTGCCAATAGAGGGGCACAGGAGCTGAGGTCAATGAAGAAGCAGGTCTGAGGGTCCCCACCCTCAGACTTGAGGGCTTCATTGATCTCTATCCATCACATTTTCTCTGACCTGCATTTCCTTTCTGAACTTGGGGGGTATTCACCCTAATGAAAACAGAGATCCTCCTGTCAGGAATCAAGGACTCAGCAAGAAGCCTGTGAAAGTGTCTTATGAGGCTTAGCTGCGTAATGACTAGGAGTCTCAGAAACCCAGGGCTACCTTTTTTTGTCCACCCTTAGAGAAAAAGTTCCAGGCCACCCCAGTGAACAAGGTTCCAATAGAATCTAACTGATGCTCCTATTCTCCACCTCCTTAACTTCCATGACAATTTGTTCCCCTTAATTTTTAAAGTTTATTATATGTTGTAAAATACCAAAAAGATCAGGCAATAATATACACCAATGTCTCCCTCACACACCTTTGCAAGAGAAGTTGACATGCTAAATGTGCCAGGATCTCCTTCTTTAAAAAATATAAATAGGGGCTTCCCTGGTGGCGCAGTGGTTGAGAGTCCACCTGCCGATGCAGGGGACACGGGTTCATGCCCCGGTTCGGGAAGATCGCACACGCCATGGAGCAGCTAGGGCCGTGAGCCATGGCCACTGAGCCTGCGCGTCCGGAGCCTGTGCTCCTCAATGGGAGAGGCCACAACAGTGAGAGGCCCACGTACCGCAAAAAAATAACATAAAGTAAAATAAAATAAGAATTTTTAGAATATAAATAAATATTACAGGTAGAGCTGAAGTTCTACTCCCCATCCTTCTCCTTATCACCCCCTCCCTTGAGGTACCTCACTTCTAGAGTTGGTATAAATCATTGGCATGCATCATTTTGGTTTTATACTCATAATCCCCATAAATTATTGTTTAGGGTGTGGTTAAAGTTATGTAAAATGTATTTATCCATATCCATACTTTTCAGCTTGTTTTTATCCTTTATCATATTGCAGACTCAATTCATTTTAACTGCTGTGTAGTATACCCTTATAAATTATCATTGATTCATCCATTCCTCTACTAATAAATAGTTGGAGTCCACCACTTTTTTTTAGCCATTTCAAATTGTGCTGCAATGAAGATTCTTTTGTAGATCTCATTGTTTATGCACTAGGATATCTAAGTTGTTTTTTTTTTTTAATCTAGAATGGATGCCTAAAAGTAGAATTGCTGAATTATAGAATATGCCTATCTTGAAATAAATTAGATCTTTCTAAAGTGGTTCTAACAGTTTAAACCACCATACCCTATACCCACAGCTGGTGCAATCAGATTTTAAAATATGTGCATATGATGTGTTTGAAATGGTATGCCTCTGAAATTTTAATTTCCCCTGAATCCCAGTGAGGCTGAGCAAAGTTTTCAGATATTTATGGCTATTTGAGTTTCACCATCTATAAACAGGCTTGTTTATACAGTTTGTACAACAAATGGTTTATTAGATTATTTGAATATTTTTGGTACCAGGGAATTTGACTCCTGCCAGAGAAGCTCAATCCATTTTCTTATACTTTCTTAACAGAAGTTTTTTCTTTAAGGTTAAACCCAAATCTTCACTGTTATTTCCACCCAGTACACTGGTTTTGCATTATAAGATGACAAAGAATAAGTCTGACCTTATGACTGCCTTACATATTCACTTGTTTATTTGTTTGTTCATTCATTAACGTTAGCAAAAGCTAACTGAGTACTCACTGAGGTCAGGAATAAGACATAGGTTATGCCCTCAAGGAGATATGGTTTAGTAGGAGAGACAGACATTGAATCAACTGATAACACAATAACATGATAAGCCCAATAATAGTGGTATGTACAGGAAACAAATGACAGAAAGAGGTTGATTTCAAAAAAATATTTACTATTTTACCACACCATTTATTAAAATATTGACATTTATATAAAAATTATTTGTGATAAACAGCCATTGCCAGGAGCCCCTTCTTTATCTCCTCTCCCCAATTACCTGGCTACCCTGACCCCTTCCAGGGATAGTTCCTCAATATCTCCATATTAATTGAAGGAGTGACACTAGTGACGGATGCTCTAAGACCCTGCTCCTGTGCTAGAGTCGACCTCTGTTTTGAATGGCTGGTGCCCAGGCCTACTCTAACTTATTTTGACTGTCTCCTCTGGAAGGGGGCTACCTTCACTTGCGACCTGGTTTCAGGTATTTTCACCACCCCAGTTACTCTCTTTCAGGCTTGTCTTTTTTTTTTTTTTTAATTGAAGTACAGTTTATTTAAAACACTATATTAGTTTCAGGTGTACAGCATGGCAATTCTATTTATTTGCAGATTATATTCCATTATAGGTTATTACAAGATATTGGATATAATTCCCTGTGTTATACAGTAAATCCTTGTTGCTTATCTATTTTATGTATAGTAGTTTGTATCTGTCAGTCCCATTTGTCCTTCCCCCCTCTCTCCTTTGGTAACCATAAGTTTGTTTTCTATGTCTGTGAGTCTGTTTCTGTTTTGTATATAGATTCATATGTATTATTTTTTAGATTCCACATATAAGTGTTATCATATAGTATTTGTCTTTCTCTATCTGACTTATTTCACTGAACACAATATTCTCTAGGTCCATCCACATTGCTGAAAATGGCAATATTTCATTCTTTTTTTATAGCTGAGTAATGTTCCATTTTATATATATATATATATGTATGTATATACATATATATACACATACATATATATACATACATATAAATGTATATATATATACACTCACATGTTCTTATGCTAATCATCTGTTGACAGGCATCAGGCTTGTCTTTATCCCTCATAAATTATAGCACCCAAAATAATACTTAGGTTTATGAAGAAATCTTCTAAGCACAATGCTTGTCATATTTTACTGTGTGTGTGAAACATCTAAGGATCTTTTTAAAATGTAGATTATGATTCAGAAGGTCTGGGATGGGGCCTGAGATTCCGTATTTCAAACAACTTGCCAGATCATGCCAGTGCTGCTGGTCTGAGGACAACATTTTGAGTAGCGAGGGTCTCACCAACTTGGAATATAATGGTACTAACACTATCCTAAGTCTTATACAACAGTGCTAACAACCCAGCCCAATGTCACATCAACGTTTTGGCAAGTGTCATACGAAGGACACATATTGACCTAAGTCTTCTAAGTCTTTTTAGGAAGAGTTGAGGTTAAAGTCAACTCTTTCTCGTCTTTCATGTGTGTTAGTATATTTTTGAACAAACATATAACTCTGCATCCACACTAATTTGGAGGCTATTGATTTTGAATCCTGATTCTTACTCAACCAGGTCAGTTTATAGTGAAGATATATCCAAAGTTGCTTCCAACAATGCACCTGAGGTTCTGCTACCCTGTCTAAAGGTCCATTGCTAAATTAAAGCAATCCTCCAGTGAGCTAAAGTTCTAAGACAAATTATTACAATGTTTCATTCATTATTTTAACAAATATTTTTTTGTGTACTCATATCTGGCAGTCACTATTTCAGATACAAAGACAAATGCCTTCTCTCATGGAGCTTACATCTTTCTGAGACCATATATATATATATATATATATATATATATATATATATATATATATGAATAAATAAACAAGAAGAACTTCATATGCCAAGTATAATAGCAAGAGGTGAAACAGTGGCAAGGTGGCTACCATGGATTGGGTGGTGAGAAAATGCGTCTTGGAGATGATATCATTTAGTCTGAGATCTGGATTAAAAGGAAGAAATCATATATAGATGACAAGGGAAAAATGCAGGTAGAGAAAATAGATGGTACTGGACCCTGAAGCAGGAAAGTGCTTAGCATGTTCACAGATCAAAATGTCGCTTAAGCTGCCCTAGAGCATAATGAGTGGGGGTAGGGGGTTGTACACACTGACATTGAGGAAGTAGGAAGGGGCTAGATCCTGTTGGCTACATACATCAGGGTAAGAAGTTTAAATTTTATTCTACGTGTGATATGCAGCTATTAGAGATCCCTGACATCTTTGGATTTGTTTTAGAGGTAGAGTCCAGAAAGCTTGCCTTCATACTGAATTACTAGGTATCTAGAATTACTTTGATTTTGGGGGCTTTAGTAATCAGTTGTGTGTTCAGGCTATTTACTTGGTTGGGGAAAGTTGTAGTGTGGAGGATGTTTGAGGGTAAAAGGCAAGAGTTTCATTTAACCATGGTAAATTTGATATGCTGGCTAGACATCCACGTGTAAATGCCAAGTCAGCTGTGGGAAACCGAGTCCTGGAGAACTGGCTAGCTATTGGAGCTGGAGTGAAAGAACCTAGGTTATTACTAGGGCAGATGCACACCAGATGCCACACTTACAGATTGATTAGAGAAGGCCAGCCAAGGAATATGAAGAGTTGCCAATTAAAGAAGAGGAAGCATAAAGATGTGGAGTCTTGTGAGCTCTAAGAAGTGGTTCAAGGAGGCAGTAGCGAACCATATCTGATGCCACTGTAAGGTCATGGTAGATAAGAACAGAGCATCCATCACCTGCCAACTTTGGCAACACAGAGATTACTGGTGACCCTGACAACGGTGGCTGTAGAGGAGTGATGGGGAAGGAAATCTATCAGGTGAGTTGGGAAGAGAATGCTAATGAGGAAGTGGAATAGTGCTTTTAGACAAATATCTCAAGATTTTATGTGAAGCGAGCAAAGAGTAAGAGCTGGCTGGAGGGAAACAAGAGATCAATTGTTTTTCACAGGAGACCCCAGAGCATATTTTTGTGATAATGGGAATGAAGAGGGATACTATGATGATTCAAGAGTGAAGGAAGATATTGCAGGAGCAAAAACATTGAGACGGTAAAAGAGATTGGGATCTAGATCGAAAGCATTCGGATTGTTTTTTTGATAGTTACATAGACACTGTCTTCATAGAAATAGAAGGGAAGGAAAAGAGACAGTATATCAACACAGGTGGTTTTGGCATTGAAAAGATGGAGGGCTCCTATCTTCCTCCATTTTCTCTCTGTTTGAGATCAAAAAGGTACAACGTATTCTCAAGTGCAACAGCACTCTCAAGAAGAATAGACAAGCCAACATCTGGCATGACCGTACCGTAACTACAAAGGAAAACAAACAAACAATTATTTGTGAAAGTGGGCAAGAGAGAGGCAAGCAGCTTCTAAACAGAGTAATCAGGGAGAGGAAATGAAATGTAATATCCCTTACAGCATTTAAACCTTTCAAAATTCTTGAAATATGTCTTGTCATATCCCACTTCCCCCATTACCATTCCTGACTCTTGAAATACCCCCTTCCTGACAGCCTTCTCCCTGTACCCTGACTCTCATTTGGTATGTTGACCATCTCTTTCATCCTCAAACATATCTCCCCCATCAAGCCTTTTCTGATATCCACCCAATACCCCAGCCCCCCATCATTAGTACCTGTCTTGCCCTCCTTTGATTTCTCAGTCTTGCTACATCATTTAGCAAAGTCTTTCCTATATTATAGTTTTGTACCCTTGGAAGGAAATAATTGTCCTGATTGCCAACTATGCCTTCTAAATATATATATTTTTGCTACTCTGACTCATGGTCTCAATATCAACTGTCCCCTTGTCCACACAGTTGTCAACTCAGATCTTTAATAGATTCCCATAAGAAGTCTAGTCTCAGCAAGCCTGAGTATGGTTTAAGCCAGTGCTGCCATTCAGTTGGGAGGACTTTAGGGTGCATGTCAATGTCCTCCAGTAATGAGATACTGGTGAGGGCTAGGTCCCTTCCCCCATAACTGGTCACTATATGGGATGCTTCAATATATACATGTGTCCACCTGATTTCTACAACACATACAGACCTGTATTCACGAGCATATACACAAAAGTTTTTACTTTCTTTGTGAGGTAGTAAAGCACCATCTCTCTGTTCTTTGAGGCACTTTCAGAAGGATCCTTGTGTGAAAGGGTCACTTGAGCCAAATATGACACTATGTCAGCAGCAAAATCCAGCCAATCTTCTAGTTGGAATCAGGCAACAAAATCTTTTATTAAGAAGCTGGACATAGGACCAAGCTATGGGCACCACGAGAAAGGAGTGCAAGGGTTTGGGGCTTGCTAGATCCTCATACCTCATTCACTCAAGGGCAGTGGTGACCATATGGCACTTCTAGCCAATCCACATGTTTTGAATAACATTCATTTCACCAATAAAAAAAATATTTCTAACATTTCTTGTGCTAATCCACAAAGTCTCTAGGTATAGGTTTAGATATGGAGTGTTGACTGCTTATCACGGCTGCCTTTTAACTGTTGACTCCTAATCATTGTCTCTCAAATGCTACCCTCTGGAGTATGTATTCTTTTCCAAGGCACTTCAAATGTTAGCTGTTCCCACGGTATAGATAAAATTAAGCTAAACACATATAGCACAAGATTTAAATAGGAATGTTCTAAACTAATTTGTAGATACACTAGTTAATGAATTCCTTCCTCCCTCCTTCCCTCCCTCTCTCTCTCTTTCTCTTCTGCTCTTTTTTTCTTGGTAGTCTGTACTGAAGAGTGATGGAGTCATGAAGAATGATCATATTTTGGAGTTCACAGCATTTCACTAAAAATTAAAATCCACAAACAATTATTTTCTCCAAAATCCCTCCTTAGCCACCCTGCCACATGTGGCTCTCTTTTCCTGGATCCTGTTCCTTCCCTTGTGGAATTTTAAATTACTTTCTCTCATATTCCGCACTCCTTCAGTTCTTAACAGGCAAACCCAAACACCAAGATTTTCAGGAAAACAAAGGCACTTAAAACATGTCCCCACCCCTTACTAAGCAATTTTTCTGAGCATTTCTCCAAAACAAATAGAGTGTTCTCATCAAGAAGAATGTTGGTATGCAAAATTTTCTCAACTGCGTTACAGATTTAAGAATGAGAAATTATTCTTAATTTTAAGAATTAAAATTAAGCAAAATCCAAAATGCATCTTATCCCAGATATACACTCACTTACCCCACCCTATATGGAAGGCAGTTAATCTTGACATGAATATAAATTCATGGATTCAGGGATTGCATTTATTAGAATTTTTACCTGCTATCCAAATGGCCTCATCACTTCTTTTTTAAAAATTATTTCAGCTTGAGATATAATTGTCAAAATTGTAAGATATTTAAAGTGTACATCATGACGATTTGATATGCATATACATTGTGAAAGCATCCTCCCCATCTAGTTAATTAACATATGCATCACCCCACATATTTATCTTTTTTTTTTCTTTCTGTTTCTGGTGAGAACATTTAAGTTCTACTCTCTTAGCAAAATACAGTGTTATCAACTATAGTCATGGTTTACATTAGATCCTCAGACCTTATTCATCTTAACCTTTCCCTATTTCCCCCAACCCCCAGCCCTTGGCAACTACTTTTCTACTCTCTGTTTCTATGAGTCTGACATTTAAAAAATTCCACATATAAGTGATATCATGCAATATTTGTCTTTCTCTGGCTTATTTCACTTAGCATAAACCCTCAAGGTCCATCCATGTTGTCAAAAATGGCAGGATTTCCTTCTTTCTCATACCTGAAGGATATTCAATTATATATATATATATATATATATATATATATACCAGGTCAGCTTTATTCACTCATCTGTTAATGGATGCTTAGGTTGTTTCCACATCTTGGCTATTGTGAATAATGACTCAGTGAACATGGGGATGCAAGTATCTCTTTGATATACTGTTTTCCTCTCCTTTGGATATATACCCAGAAGCTGGATTGATGGATCAACCTCTTCACTTCTTTTTTTTATCTTTGACTTTAAGCTTTTAGAATTGTAGGGCTCAGTCTAAGGTGATAAGAATAACTTGGAGAGATTTTGAAACTACCCAAAAACCTCCCCTGATCTTCTCATCAGCATCTGAGAGGTGACACCAAAAATCTGTGTTTTATAAACAATTTCCCAAGGTAGTTTTAGCACCTGGCCCATATTAAGCTATTTAGCACCAGAGGAAAGCTCTATGGTTTTCTTCCTTTGGGTGCCAGTATACTGCCTCCTGTGATCAGGTAGAGACTTAAGTCTTTGTGGGGACTATAAGAGTAACTCTGTTACTTGCTCCTTTAGCAGCTTCCTTCTAATCACTCTCCCAGGTGTCCACAGCACAATCCACAGTGACAGCCAGGTTTGTGCTCATCTGCACATTTGCCACTTTATTAGGTGTCACCCTGCTCTTATTATTGTCCCCCTTCAGAAGCTCGTCAGCCGTGCTCAATAATAGGTCAGCCCCTTCCTACTCGGAGGGTCTCAGTTAACCTGCCTGTGTCTGAGACTCTCACCCTTAATAGGGAAAATCGAACTTTGCTAACTCCCTGATTGCATAAACAAGTGGAATGATGCACCATGACTGTTTGGGCAGCTAGGTGCTGCTTGTCTAGACTGTGATGATTTCATCTTTGAAGTTTTCCTTCAGCCACAGACCTGGGGACTACTGCTTGGTGAGTGATTCACACACACACAATGAGGGATGCAGCTCAGTACATTTCTTCTTCCATGGCTTTCTCATTTGTTTCAGTACCATATGGTCTAAGTTTCTCCTTACCACACAGTATGGTCCCCTCACTTGATTAGTTAGTTTGATATGACTTCACACTGGTGTGGGTGCTGTGTCACACGTTAAATGTCTCCACATGTACAGGGAGCCAGCCTGAGGCAATGGCACTATCTCAGACTTTGGAGCCAGCTTGATCTGGGTTCAAATCCCAGTTTTGCCACTTAAAGTGCTGTAGCCTTGGGCCAATGACCATCCTTGACTGAGATTTCACTTGGTATTTACAAAATGGAGATAATAATAAAATGATAACTGCCAAAGGATTCTAATGGAATTAAATAAGATGATGTTAGGCACATATGTAAGACACGATACAGGCTTATTACACTTTTGGCTCCCCTTACAAATGAAGGCAGAGTCCACATCACACCCCCTGCCTTCTTTTTATCTTTCTTCCTCAAAGGAGAACACAAATAGCAGTAATTACTGGGAGAACTTCATCAAAATATCCATTTCTCCACCCCTAGATCAACAGGTTTTTTTAAAATCTCCAACTTTATCTCCCTTCTCTTCCTCTCTCAGTGACTTCCCTGAGTGTCTCTAAGATGGTGGACTCAGGTGAGGCAAGTAAGGTGTCTAGGGTGCACAGTTTAAGGAGGTGCTTAATCTCTCACCCAATCCTAGGGGCACGTGATCCCTCTAGTATTGACCTGCTGGGGATTTCACTTCCCTCAATTCATCGTGTGCTGCACTGAATACAACCATTTCCTTTCTCCCAGTAGTTTAGATTAATCAACAGTAGAGCTCAGGCAAGTTTTCTCACTGGGGTGAATATAAAATTACAGGTTCCTGAGCCCCATCCCAGACCTTTAAAGGTATAATTGACACTTGAACCACATAGCTGGAACTACGCAGGTCCGTTTTTAAGCAGATTTTTTTTCAATAAATAGGTATTACAGATATTACATGATCCATGGTTGGTTGAATCTGCCGATGCAGAATCATGGCTATTGAGGGTCAACTGTAAGATTTTCAACTCTGTGGGGGTCAGTTTCCCTAACCCCCATGTTGTCCAAGAGTCAACTGATCACTACGCTGTCTCACATTAGACTCACAAGAAGCCTAGACTCTACTTCCAGGGATTTTGGTTCAGTTGATCTGGGGTGGGGCCAAATAAGTAAGTTTAGAAAGCTTTCTAGGTGATTTTTATAGATGATTAGGGTCAAGTCACTAAAATATGGTCAACGAATCTGCTCCCACATGATTCTTACACACACTACTTAAAAATCTACTGTTTTCTTGTTACACTCTCCAGCTCTGGAATAAGACTCAGGTTCAAATCCTTACTTACATGTGTAATGCTTACATTTGTAATAATTTACATATATAGTTTATATATATGATATAGTCTCTGATTTCCAGTTGCATGACCTTGGGCTACTTACTTAACATCCCTGTGTATCAGGAGACTATAAACAGCATCTATAGACTAAGTATATTATGAAGATTCAATGGAATATTGCATGTAAAGTGTTTAGCAGAGTTCTGGTATATAGTACATGTTTAATAAATGTCAGTTGTTATAACTACACATAGTAGTAGAACTTTAATAAAGGCTGAATTTCCTGTAGTATTCTTTTCCTTTAGAATTTTTAATATATTTATTATTAAAAAAATAGTCCAACTTGGCTCCTTAAATGAAGCAAAATGTCTTACTTGTGCTTGTTTCTCCAGCTTTTAGCACAGTGGCTGGCACACATCAGGGGTTCAATGGATGTTCCCCAAATGTGTAAATGAATAAATTACCAGGGAATCTGTATTTGCCTTCACTCTCAAAGTAATCATGTCCATGTCTCAAGATTGTAAAAACCTCACTGACCATGGGGCCATTCATTCTGTCTCCAAATGCAACGAACTTGCCCATGGCTCTAATCAAGAGCAGACTTGATTTATGCTGCCTGTGGAATGAGCCAGGGAGGTGGAATCCTCCACCAGTGATTTGCTTATCACCGAGTCCCTGAAAATCGAATAGGAAGCGAGAGGGAGGTATGAAGAATGACTTAAGAACTACTCCCCATCACATTTGTTATGAGGTCCTTTCACTCTGGCAGAGTATGGCTGTCTGTTGCTGCTAATTTGAAAATTCTAAACTTGTTGCAAAAACATATGGCAAGTCCCATGCCTGTGTCTTCTACCTGACTGCCACCAGACCTTGACAGTGATGGAGGAATAAGCAGCCTGGACTTCAGGGGCTTAATTAATAAACTCTTATGGGCTGTGCTATAACTGTAATACTCCTTGGTGAATGACTGTAGTATATAAAGCAAAATGTGTTTCCTCCATTTAGTGGCTATTGATTAAAGGGTTTGTTTTAAAATATTTAGACTAATTTGGTTCTTTGTCTTATTTATTCATCTCTATACATTAATTGAAAGCCCAACAGCTCAAAAGGATTGTATTAATTTGATAACCCTCTACTGGCCATAAGGTGAAGTACTGCCTGTTTTTGACCAGGTCCTAGAAAAACTACAACTATTTTTAGAAAGTACTGGGGTTTTAAACTCCAAGCTACTTTCTATTATAAGTATAGTAGAGAGACCAATCTAAACTAAACCCCAAACCATCTGTCTTATTTTTGAATATTCTAGCTACTGAAAGGAGATCATCTGATTTAATATAGTTGGTGATTTATGAAGAAACATGGCCAGGAACCAGAAGGCCTGAGTGCATATGGACCTGTCTTCTCATCTGTGCAAGGAAGGCTGGGGTAAGACAGGCCCAAGGCTCCTTTTCATTCTTTCCAATTTCTGTGGTATAGAGACTACACCCCAGGTTAGGAGTCCAGTGACCTGAGGTCTAGTCCTGATTCTAACTCTTTCTCTTGATGTAAAGTAAACAAAAGATGGGATGGAACCTCTAGAGCTCTTTTGAATTCTGATGTTATTTATGACCTAAGTCATACTTAAGCCTCAGCACATATAAATGACAGGAGAAATTCTCAGAAGGATAATTCCAGTTAAAATCCTTTAAAGTTTTTTTTTCTATGAAAATTCTCCAAAAAACACAGTGTTTATCCCTTATATAGCCACTTATACTTGTAACTAAAACTACTGTCTCCACATGAACAGTTTGAATAAACCCTAACATTTGTATTATCCAGAATATAGGGGAGGAAAACAATGCAACACCAGACTCTAGATACAGGTTCTTAAAATTTGAAAAAAATGAAGTAAAGAGGCCTTCCAAGTTTGAGGAAGAACAGCTTCCTCTGAGTACTACATAGAAACATTTAGAAAAAAACCAAACTGCTTCCCTCTACAAAGTAGACCTACAATATAATCAGCAACCTTTTGCTTCCATCAGTTTGTGCTGGACTCCCCAGTCCCTGGTCATGGTGCAAAGGACACATTAGCTTAGACAAGGTGAGCACAGTGTAATATCCAGCCTTGAAACAAATGCTAAGAGTATTTAAGAAAGTCAGAGCAAGGCAATGCTGAAGAATGTCTTTTTCTACCACAAGGGAAAGAGGAAATGCCACATAAATCAACATAAATCATTCATTGACTTAGCAATGATCTGGCCTAGTGAAAATTCACCAAGTTAAAATAATTAAAAACAAAAATCATAATTTCCTTATATTTAATTAGCCATTTATTCTACCAGGCATTTTCATTGCATACTTGTTAAAACACTGGAAAGGGGTCAATAGGAGCATCATTAGCCCACTTTGTAGATGAAGTGGAAGAGATTATGTACCTTGCTTACAAAGACCAAATCACACAGATAATAAATACTATTTAAAATCATTATGTAATGGATTTTCCAAGAAAAACATGCAAATCATTCTAAAGTTCTTAGGGTTGTATGTATGTGTGTGTATATGTATGTGTGAAGACATACATACTACTATTAGTACTAGTATTATAGTACTATACTACTACTATATACTATTCTCTACTATTTCCAAGGAGAGAAGAAGAGAAATAAATCATGGATTACTAGAGGAAAACCAGAGCAATAGGTTTGGGAGAAGAAATCTTTGAGTTTGATTTTTAACTGACTTCTCAAAAACAAGAACTCTATTCAATGTGAAGATCACTTAGAATGTTGACTGAGCATTCCCCACTTAAAAGGCACAGACCCTGTGTGGAGAACATCACAGGAAACCATAATCCCTCCCCAGTTCATTGCCTAGTTGGGGAACAAACTATGAGGATTAATGCAGATTAAATTCTGTTCTCTATGAGGCCTGGGGACAAAATGCCAGCTTTTAGTTCCTAGGGGGTGGAAAGTAATAGAGTAGAAACTTCATGTAGGTCACATCCAATCTATGAGCATGTCCTTAAAAAATCTATCAGCTCTAGTTCAACATATGCCCCCAATCCTGTCATTCTTTCCATCTCTACTACTACCATTCTAGACTAGTGGTCTAAAAGATGGGAATAGGACCACTGATGTTTCATGACTTTCACGTGACCAATTTCAGAGACGAGAATATCAAAGAGGTGTCCTCTTCCTGACTATTAAAAAATTGGGGACCCTGTTCTGTGGTCCCATGCCTCCCTTGGTATCACAAATGTTTTATCTACAACAGGCTTATAAAGCAGTTCATACAATATAACTATAATTCAATCTTGTCCACATGACTATTCTTCAAGTACAAAGCTTAAAATATACCAGATTAGATACCAGCATGAGTCCAGATGGAAAAATTGAGAGATCAGCATGGTCTCTGTGTAAGCATGTGATAAAATCTCTACAAAGAGTCATGCTTTTCAACTAGATGTGAGCTCTCTCCTCTGAATCCCCATAACCTTTCCTGTATCTCTCTGATAATATTTTTGCATTTGCTTTCCCTTCCTAATGAACTGTAAGCTCCTGTGGTTGTATGGAGCATGCATGATCATGTGTCTTACTCAACTCAGGCACCTGGAAATAATGAGGCCTATGGAGTCTGACAGACCTGTCCCAGAAAGCTGGCTCTGTTAACTGTGGGACTTTGAGACCTTAATTAACCTCTCTAAGCCTCAATTCCAACAGCATTACAGTTATTGTAAAGATCAGATGAGATAATACATGTAAATTGCTCAGCCATCGCCTTGCCCCTAATAATTTATGCAATAAGTGATAGCACTGTGTCTTAGGTTAGTCTCTCTAGAGGTAAAATCTGAGATGAGAATTTAGGTGCCTATGATATAATTGAAGGAGAAGTCTCAGGAATAAAAGAATGAGGGAAGCAAGATAGGGCAGCAGGAAGAGTTAAGTTGAAATCTAGCTTCAGCAAGGTCCCATGGGGTGCTCTGGAGCATAAACTGCACCAGAGTTGGATCCACATTGGAATGGATCCAGCCCTTTGTACCCTCTCCCCATCAAAGCCCTCCATGTTAGTCAATCATTGGCTATAGGCTGCCCCCCGAGGGGTGGGGAGGAAGACATACCCTCCATCTCCAGGCAGCTCCCATTTGGCTGAGGACAATTCTCTGGAGAAAAGGGCAGCCATGAGATAATTAGCAGCCAATATTCACAGCAACCATGTAAGGGCGATTGGGAAGCGTACCAACAGCACCCACTACTACATTATTGTTATTGTATTTGTACCATCTCATGTCTAGATCTGAGCTTTTGATATGATAGTGATTCAATAAATAGTTATCACATTGAATTAAATGATCCAAATTATAGATAGTATGCAAAACCAGCATGAGTAGCTCAAGACTCATTCACAGGTCTAAGAACTTTGGAGACAGCTCTCCCAATTCTTCCCTTCATTGACCCTCTTAATTAATTACGAAGGCTACACAAGGTTATAGCATGTCCCAAAATTCCTTGCCACACTGATGTCTGAAGCTGACTTAACTGTGAATTTCCTTGCTTCCCTTGTTTCAGAGATTTTTCTGATGTTAATTACACCTACACTTACATCCAAGTATTTCATTGTGATGCAGATTATACTTGTAAGTGCATGAATTATTCTGAGGCAAAAGAAATTAATAATGTTTCACCACTCACTGTGACACGTTTCCAAGCACGTAAGTGACAGATGCACTTTTAAATGATGTACTTTTCTTCTCCTTGACATGCAGGACCCAGATTTAAAGAAATAGAAGACGTAAAGGCATCTCCTTCTGGATCTACTGATGTCAAGCTTGAACTTCCATCTCTATCAGCAAACGCATGAACAAGTAACGTGCTCAGGTCCCAGTATCTGCTCAGATTAGATTGTATCAGTAGCCTTACACTCTGAAACACCATTAAAACAAACCCCCAAGCACCCAAGGAGGGTAGGGGAGGAGAGAGCTGGGCTGGTCAGCAGTAGGAGTGGGAGGAAAGTATTTTGTAAATTGTAAGATGCTTCATAAAAGTTAATTATTAGTATTAATCTTAATTCTTCTACCTTCAACCTATATTCAATGCTGTCCAAATCCCCTGACCCCACATCCCCTTCTGAATAATCAGCCCCTTCCAGAGATTTTGATTCTGTTCTAGTAACTGGGGTCATACCAAAAGGAGCCCAAACAGACTGAGTGACCAGCTCTTTTCTTGAAGTTTCTTCTAATACTCAATCTATTGGTAGGGACAACTTGAATTCAGAAAACAAGTCCAAGCAGGTGTTAGAAGAGGTTTAATAGTAGCCTCATCATATGGAAAAGAAACAGAGATTATGGACACCATAATCACCATGATGCCGTCAAGAAAGTGAATGCCTGACAACCAGTTGCTGAGGTTGGAAAGATTCATGTTGTGAAACAAGAGGATCTGTTGCTGTAATTCACCAGATCTTATTTTAGTTCTACCAGAACCATGAAGTATTTGAAAAAGGAAGAAAAAGAAAAGAAAAAAAAAAATACCCACTATTTGGTATGGGTAATCCACAAAATAATCCCTCACATGTAAATTCACAGTAAAGAAAAAAATGACACTTTAATTTTAGAAGGGCAAAGAGTTGAGCTCTAGAGTAGAGGCTGGCAAACCACGGACCAAATTTGGCCCTTTGTTTTTATAGGTAAAGTTTTATTGGAACACAGCCATGCCTATACATTTACATATTCTCTAAGACAGCTTTTAAACTACAGTGGCATAGTTGATAGATGAGACAGAGACTATCTTGGCCCACAAGTCTCTACAGTCAGACTGCTTAGGATTAAATACTGGCTCTATCACTTATTAGTTGTTACTTGAGAGAGTTCTTCAATATCATTATCATAAGGAAATTAACACTACTTACCTCATAGGGTTGATGTGAAGATTGAAAGGGTTAAAATATTGAAAGCACATAGAACAATCTCTAGAATATATCAATGAGTCAATAACTGTTAGTTATTATTATTACAAACACCAAGATCAAGCTTCCTCCCTCTCCTCTTATGTCATTGGCTCTTCTGCCAACAGGACCACCTAGACATATTTCTGCCCTTTCCCACACATAAATAGGAGACCTTTCACACATAACTTACTGTGAATGAAGACAGATCACTTTCTAGGTATTCCCAGCAGCCATGCAGAGGGGAAATCGTTTTTCTTTTTCCTTTTTTTTTTCACTTTATTCCTAGAAGACTTCAGTCACATGCTCATGTAGAGAGTTTAAACCTCCTTCCTCTGTATCCTACTAAAACATTCAATGGCCAGCCTAAAAACTCTGATAAAATAACAGATTTGTCTTCCCAACTAATAGTGTTTCCTCACCTTTAAAATCAATTAAGGACTCTGAAGACACTGTATGATTCAGGGACTGTGGTTTAAAACACCAACCCTGAATTCCTAAGAGGCCTTATTAGAGCACACAGATTAGCTGCTCAAGATGCACAGAGAGTCCAGCCTCTGTAAGATAGGAATTAATGGTAGAAGGTAAAATTAGTACAAGTTATGAATAACCCACTTCCTTGAAAAACACAGATGGATGAATGTTTTCTCTCTTTCTCCCTCCCTGATTCTCTCTCTCCCTGTCTCACTTTCTTTCCCCCTCTCTTTCTGTTAGTGTTCAATAATAAAAGGTCAGTGTTGTGAGTAAAAAAATATTCATACCGTTATGTGTAAGGCACTGCCCTGGGGGCCATGGAGAAAACCCATGAGGTATAATTCCTGTCCCAGGGAGTTACTAATCCACTTGGGAAGACAAGCCTATGAAAAGTTAAATAATAATTAATGAACTCAACAACAGTACAAGACAACAATGGTAAATATACAACTATGTAGTAAGTAATTGCTAAATGCTTTCTTCAGATAGTTAGCATTATAGAAACTTTATAGGAGAATAAGATCCACATGACATGTAAATTTGTTAACCAAAACAGGAGAAAATGCTCTTCCTACTTCCTCATACTGAATATAAAATGCCAAAGTTAAATATGTATTTATATTTCAAGTGAGTAATTTAAGGTGTTTTAATTTAAAACAAACATTAATTAACTATCTTCCCAGGGTAACAATATTTGTTAACCAGACACTGAACATTGTTTTCTAACTTCAATTGTAATGTTTTTGGAGGAAATGTGTAGGTTGAACCAAGAGAGTCAGATGGAAATTAAGACATGTGGTATAGTGAATCTTTGAGAAGAGGACAGCTCCCACAGTGAGAATATGAGAATGGAATGGGATCCTGAACAGAGTCGCAGAACACAAAAGCTAATGTATATGAATATAGCAGAACTCAGAGAACAGCCTCCCAGAGTCAGCACGAATGAGAAGTAACTGAATTCTAGAAATTTCTAGAAAGACCAATCTGAAACACCTGCAAGTGAGTCTCCTGAATGAAGCTTCTCTATCATATTCACCAATTCACTGGAGACATCCTATTTCCTAGGTACTTCGGGAAAGGGTTTATTCCCAGATATGCCACCAAATTCAAGTTTAACCATACACCCAGATTTCTGTTCCTTTGAACTACTGAAGCTCTAATTTTGGTGAGTCAGTTATCTGCTTGTCTAAATAACATAACATAACAGCCCATGCATCCTTCTCTGGGACCAATACTAGCCTTATAAAGGGGACTGTAACAAGTTAAAGTTTATCTGCATATCTTATTCCAACCCTGGTCCACTAAGAGGACCTAATTTTAGTAACTTGATCCTAAGGTTATCCTTCTACTTAAAAGGTCTTAGTTTCAAAGCACCCTGATTTTTCTCTGTTGAGAATGCTGACTCATGGAAGTCATTCTAAGGACTAGACACAGTCTTTTCATCCCAGTCCCCTCCTGCTGCTTGGTTCCTCTAATGTTATGTTCTATCTCCTCCTGGGATCTTGTCTATAACAGGACTGCCCAGGTAATGACTACATGGCTACCTGGATATCTCCCACTGTCCTGTTGAAACTTCCCACCATTACCTTCTAGGACTCAAAGAATCTGATTGGTTTCTACATCTTCATATTTGTGGTTTGACATCTAATCCATCAAAGTGCTGTCAGTTTTCCTTGTGGCAGGTAGACTCAAAAGACTGGACCAACAACTGTTCTGCAAATATTATGGTAAATGCCTGAGAGTTTCTTCCAAGCATTCTCAAAGAATTTACTTTCTCTGCATCACCTTTGGTCAGTTGGTTTGAGAAAATTAGAAAACAAAGGCTCTGCTATTTATTGGCAAAACTGTGCAAAGGCATTAAAATAGGGAGAAGACAAAAGTGATACCGAAAATTGCTTCAAAAAATAGGTCTGCTGCTTAGCACACAAACTAAACTAATAGTGTATATACAGAACAAAGTTGCTAAACAGCTCTTCCATAAATCACTCTATGAAGCTAAGGTATCTGGAACTATAAACTCATTCCACGATTTTCACTAGAAAGAGATCTTCCTTGAAAGACAGAATTGCTGCCTCTTGCTGGACATCCTCCAGCAATCACATAAAAGAGGAAAATATTGAGAGCATTCTTGGCTCTCTTACACACACACACACACACACACACACATCCCACATATACAACAGGAACAATAAAATGCTGTATATTAACTTCCAATCACTGTTTAGAAGGCACCAGGTCTATCACACTTGCAACTCAGAACACACAGCATGAGTTGTCTTGAAAAAAAGAAAACCTGTATCCCAAACAACACTCCTGGCCTTGCTACACATTTATGCTCCCCTCCCATCCAACAGCCTTTAGGAAACTATAGGCAAGAAGCTAGCCATTAAGAGCCTTGACCTACTTACTCCTCCCCCTCCTCTGGTGCATCTTCCAGAACATAACCCTAATTATCCTAGCATTGGGATCAGCAAACCAAAATCTCTTCCACAAATACGCTTCTTACTGGCTTTTATTCTGTAGCAAATATCTGTTTATGCACCCCTTAATCAGGTGCAACCAGAACAGTTAACAACCCAAAAGCAGTTAACACGTGGAGAGGGAAAATACAAAGAAAAAGTTAAAAAAAAAAAAAGAGCTGCAGAGTCAATTTTGTATAAAGAACCACAGGTGCTGGTGACTAAGGTGATGAAAATAAAGCAGATGAGGCAAAATTTAATTTGTGTCAAAACAGCAATGAAGGAAAACAATATTCTAATGCAATATTTTGAAAAAGCAAAGTTAATGCAAAAAAAAAAAAACACTGTGAAAAAATATCCCAATTTTAAATAGGAAAGAAATTCAAAACAATTAACAACATGACAATAAGTACATACTTATCAACAATTACTTTAAATAGTAATGAACTAAATTCTCCAACCAAAAGACCTAGGGTAGATGAATGGGTACAAAAACTAAACCCAAGTATATGCTGCCTAAAATAAAATCACTTCAGACCCAAAGACACACAGATGGAAGGTGAGGGGATGAAAAAAGTATTTCATGCAAATGCAAACGAAAAGAAGGCCAGGGTAGCAATACTTACATAAGACAAAACAGACTTTAAAACAAAGACTGTAACAAGAGACAGAGAAGGATATTATATAATGATGAAAAGATCAAACCAACTAGAAGATATAGTGATTATAAGTATATATGCTCCCAACATAGGAGTACCTAAATACATGAAGCAAATATTTACAAACATTAAGGGAGAAATGAATGGTAACACAATAATAGTAGGGAAATTTAGCACCCCACTTACATCAATGAACAGATCATCCAGACAAAAACTCAGTAAGGAAACACTGGTATTAAACAACACATTAAGCCAGATGAACTTAATATATAGAGAGATAACATTGCATCCAAAAGCAGCAGAATACACATTTCTTTCATGTGCACATGGGACATTCACCAGGATATATAATATACCAGGCCACAAAACAAGTCTCAGTAAATTTAAGAAGACTGATATCATATCAATCATCTTTTCCAACAACAACTCTATGAGACTAGAAATCAACTACAAGGAAAAAATCTTCAAAAAACACAATCACATGGAAGCTAAACAATATACTACTAAACAACCAATGAGTCACTGAAGAAATCAAAGAGGAAACAAAAAAGTACCTGAAGACAAATAAAAACAATGATCCAAAAATTATGGGGCAGAGCAAAAGCTGTGTTCTGAGTTGTAAGAGGGAAGTTTATGGCAATAAAATCTTCCCTCAGGAAACAAGAAAAATCTCAGATAAACAACCAAAATTGCATCTGTAGAAACTAGAAAAAGAAGAAAAAAACAAAATCCAAACATAGTAGAAGGAAAGAAATGATCAGAGGAGAAATAAATGAATAACAGACTTTTAAAAAGAATAGAAAAAATATCAATGAAACTAAGAGCTCTGTCAAAAAAATAAAATAACATTGATAAACTTTTAGTCAGACATATCAAGAAAAAAAGAGAGCAGGCCCAAATAAGTAAAATCAGAAATGAAAAAGAGAAGTTACAACTGACACACAAAAATGCAAAGGATCATAAGAGATTACTATGAATGCCAGTTAAATGGACTTCCTAGAAGAAATGGATAAATTCCTAGAAATGTACAATCTCTTAAGACTGAATCAGGAGGATATAGAAAATATGAACAGACCAGTTACCAGTAATGAAATTGAATCAGTAATCAAAACACTCCCAACAAACTAAAGTCCAGGACCAAATGACTTCACAGGTAAATTCTATCAAATATTTAAAGATGAGTTAACACCTATCCTTCTCAAACTACTCCAAAAAACTGAAGACAAAAGAACACTTCCAAATTCATTCTACAAGACCATTCTACAAGATTCCACACACAAAACAAAATTTTACAGGCCAATATCACTGATAAAAATACATCTAAAAATATTCAGCAAAATATTAGCAAAACAAATTCAATAAATTAAAAAGATCCTACACCATGATCAAATGAGATTTACCCCCAAGGCTTCAAGGATATTTCAATATCCACAAATCAATCAATGTGATACAGATTAAGAAAATTAAGAATAAAAATCATATGATCATTTCAATAGATGCTGGAAAATATTCTGACAAAATTCAATATCAATTTATGATAAAAAAATAATTTCAACAAAGTGTGTATAGATGGAACATACCTCAACATAATAAAGGCCATATATGACAAGTCCACAGATAACATCATACTCAATAGTGAAAAGCTGAAAGCATTTCCTTTAAGATCAGGAATAAAACAAGGATGTCCTCTCTCATCACTTTTTTTTTTAAACATCTTTATTTGAGTATAATTGCTTTACAATGGTGTGTCAGTCTCTGCTTTATAACAAAGTGATTCAGCTATACATATACATATATCCCCATATCTCCTCCCTCTTATGTCTCCCTCCCACCCTCCACATCCCACCCCTCTAAGTGGTCACAAAGCACCAAGCTGATCTCCCTGTGCTATGCGGCTGCTTCCCACTAGCTATCTATTTTACATTTGGTAATATATATAAGTCCATGTTGTTCTCACACTTCGTCCCAGCTTACGCTTCCCTCTCCCTATGTCTGCAAGTCCATTCTCTATGTCTGTGCCTTTATTCCTGTTCTGGCCCTAGGTTCTTCATAAACTATTTTTCTTTCTTAGATTCCATATACATTTCTTAGCATATGGTATTTGTTTCTCTCTTTCTGACTTAACGTCACTCTGTATGACAGACTCTATGTCCATCGACCTCACTATAAAAAACTCAGTTTTGTTTCTTTTTATGGCTGAGTAACATTCCATCATATATATGTGCCACATCTTCTTTATCCATCCATCTGTCGATGGACACCCAGGTTGCTTCCATGTCCTGGCTATTGTAAATAGAGCTGCAATTAACATTGTGGTACATGCCTCTTTTTGAATTATGGTTTTCTCGGGTTATGTGCCAAATAGTGATATTGCTGAATGACTCTTATTATAAAGACAACAAATAATAAGTGTTGGTGAGGATGTGGATAAAAAGGAACCCTCATTCCTGTTGGTGGGAATGTAAATTGGTGCAGCCACTAAGGAAAACAGTATGGAGGTTCCTCAAATAATCAAAAATAGAACTACCATACAATCCAGCAATTCCATTTCTGTGTATTTTTCTGAAGAAAACAAAAAACACTGAGTCAAAAAGATATATTCAGTAGTGTATATATGTCTATGCCACTCTCTCACTTCATCCCAGCTTACCCTTCCCCCTCTCCATGTCCTCAAGTCCATTCTCTATGTCTGCATCTTTATTTCCACCCTGCCCCTACATTCTTCAGAAGCTTTTTTTTTTTTAGATTCCATAAACGTGTGTTAGCATACAGTATTTGTTTTTCTTTCTGACTTACTTCATTGTGTATGAGAGACTCTAGGTCCATCCACCTCACTACAAATAACTCAATTTCATTTCTTTTTATGGCTGAGTAATATTCCATTGTATATATGTGCCACATCTTCTTTATCCATTCATCTGTCTATGGACACTTAGGTTGCTTCCATGTCCTGGCTATTGCAAATAGTGCTGCAATGAACATTGTGGTATATGACTCTTTTTGAATTATGGTTTTCTCAGGGTATATGCCCAGTAGTGGGATTGCTGGGTCATATGGTAGTTCTATTTTTAGCTTTTAAGGAAACTCCATACTGTTCTCCATAGTGAATGTATCTATTTACATTCCTACCAACAGTGAAAGAGGGTCCCCTTTTCTCCACACCCTCTCCAGCATTTATCGTTTGTAGATATTTTGATGATGGCCATTCTGACCAGTGTGAGGTGATACCTCATTGTACTTTTGATTTGCATTTCTCCAATGACTAGTGATGTTGAGCATCCTTTCATGTGTTTGTTGGCAATCTGTATATCTTCTTTGGAGAAACGTCTATTTAGGTCTTCTTCCCATTTTTGCATTGGGTTGGGTTTTTTTAAAGCCTTCTTAAGTAAGACTTATGAAACTTTCTTAGTGAGACTTGTTTTCCTCTGTGCCCACAATGCTATTACTTAGGTAGCTTCTCATACCTCTCAGGATAAAGATCATTCTACATGACTTGTCAAGGTCCTTCCTGATCTGGCTCTTACTTACATCTTTCAGCCTTGCCTCTTCCTGCATTTATGAAGCCCTCTCACACTATTATCTATCCACACTGAACAACCTTCAGTTTTCACATACACATCACTGACTGTCTCTTCTCTAAGCCTTTTCACATGTAGTGCCCTCTGCCTCCTCATCCAACTCAAGTCTTCTGGAAGGTGTCAGCTGAAACTTTCTCTAGGAAGCCCCATTGAGTCAGTGTTGATGGTACTTTTCCTTGGATCATGATGCCAGATCATGGTACCAATACCTCATGACTGACTCTCCCAACGTCACCCCTGATTTTTTTCTTCTTTGATACATTCCCTGTCTGTCTCAGAAGAGAGTCCATGATCAGATTATTTGACTTTTCTTGTTGGAGATCCCTTGCCATCTTTGCAATCACCATTCTATAAGGTTTGGGGGTGACTGATGTGCTGGAAAGAATGCTGAATTAGGTGCTAGCTCAGGCTCAGATCTTATTCACTCCTTCATTCATTCATTCATTCAGCAGCCATTTATGGAGTACTTCCTATCCATGTGCTAAGTACTATTCTAGGCAATGAAGGGAATAGGCAAAGGCCCTGTCCTCATAAAACTTTCATTTTAGTGAGAGAGCAGAATAAAAAATATAAACATACAATGTATGTTAGTGTTAAGTGTTATGAGGAAAAACATGCCTATGATATTGCCTATGCTATCCTGGACAAACCTATTAAATCTCTCTGAAGCTAAATGTTATAGTTTGTAAAATGATGCTAATAATATCTGCTCTAAATATCTAGTGAGGTTCAGGTATGCAGGAAAATGAATACACTTTTGAAAACATACCAAGTATAAGCTATTATTATTATTATTGTTTTATTTTAGTTTTGATATTATCTCAATTTACCCACTCCAATTCAATACGTGAATTTTTTATAAAGCCACTAGTCATTTAGATATTTGAAAATGAACAAATGGCTGGCTCACAGCTTTAGTCCTCATCTAAATGTTTGGTTTTTGTGTCTGTATAGTTGGAAAAGTCATGAGTTTACTGCTGTGCACTTGAAAGCACTTGAAAACATCAACCTCTAGGATTATTACTTTTCCTTATACTATTGAAATAATGGCAATTTTCCTCTCTAAATGTAAATTTAAAATGAACATTTTCACAGCTGTCTGGGAGAACAAGCTAAACAGGACCGTCCATCTCACACAAATGTTTATATTTCTATGTAGCTCATTTTTATTTAGGACATATGTGCATGCCAGAAATGTATGGGAGAACATTAAACATTCCCCATGAAACTTAGGAACCAAATTTAATTTTTCAACTGCTTGCAAAAAGCATTTTTTAATGGCAACATACTTTGTCTTTTACTAGCTCTAAAGGAGTTTGTACGTGAAAATAAACCAAGACACGTTTTTCTATATTGCAGTTGCTAAATACTTTGCACTGTTATTCCATCTTCAGCTGCTGAGATATCTGATATCAGAATCCTCTGGACCTATACTTCCCTTGGATGTGACCCTAATGAAATAGTCCATTTGAATTAATAGCAACTATCATTTATTAAATGACACACTTTGCATGCACCATCTCACTATCTGCACTATCTTAATACTCAAAAGAGCTCTGTTAGATAGGAACCACTTTGATCCATATTTTACAGATGAAAATATAGTCAAAGAGGTTGCATGTACCTACTCAGGGTCACAACATCTATTAAGTGGTGTAGCAGAAACCTAGACCTGGGCTTCATGATTTCAGTGCTGACTCTGAGGCTATGATATACCAGCCTCCACTGCAAGCAATCACTCCATCTTCTGCCTTCCTAAGGGTCTCAATTTCTACCTTCTTTATATCAGGCACTGCTTTCTACCTTGTATTAGTTATTTGTGAATAAGATTTATCTTATCTTTTAGACTGTAAGCTTCTCAGTGAAAAGCTGCATGGCTAAGTTAGCTCTGTCTCTACCACTGTTTCAAAAAATACAGTACCTTAAACACAGTATTCAATCTCATAAAATTTCTTCCCCTACAATCCAAGATCACTGAGTGTCCCCCAATCTGAATCTGACAATGGCCTTCCTGAGTCACCTACTGTGACATCTGTCCTGGGGTTGGTTCCTACATCAGAATCTCTAGACATTTTTCTCTATCATTTATCTCATCTCTATCATTAGGAACAATTTGCTTTATGGCCCATTCCCTTAGGACTCCAGTGATACAGGATCTGATGCTCTAATTTGAGTTAATTCATCTATGCCTTAATTAGAATCTATTTCCTTTAATTTATCAGTTGAAGCCCATTGCAGCTTGCTGCTTCCCATCTCTATGCTCTGTTTTCTATCTTTCATACCAAGTCGTCAGTTTACAGTACTTTGGGTCATGCCTTTAGTTTGTCTTCCAACTCAACTGCTGAGTGGAAGCTTAATTTGATTATTCAGTTTCCAGGCCATCTTTAACCCTGGACACTATCTCTTGAATCACCTTTCAATCTATGATCTTCTACCCAAGGAAGAATCACACTCTACACCCATGATTAAAGCAAGTCCCCAAGATTTCAGATTAGACTCAGAATCTTGGGCTCTTTTTTATTTGGATGGAAATTTGGCTAACAGGTAATAACAAACACTGTAACAAGGATCATCAGTGCTCCGTTGAAGGAAGCAGCCCTCGTGTCAAGAAGACTAAACCACCTCTTGGTGGTTATCCTCTCTGCCTTTCTCCAACCAACTAATCCCCAATGCCATGGTCAAGTCTCTCATACATGTTGCCTTTCCCAATCCCCTTCCCCATCTATTAGGAATATTATTAAACTTCTCATATTCATCACCCAAACTAATATTTAATTAAATATGGTCTCATTTTCTTATGTGACTTTTAGTCTGCCTTATTAAACTAAAAGCTTCTTGAAACAGGAACCATACTACCATATTCTCCTTAATCATTGTCAACAACATCATTATAGCAAATACTTATTTAACACTTAGTGTGTGTAAAATGCCTTACACAAATTAACTCATTTAATCTTCACAAGAACCTTATGAGGTAGGTACTATTATTTCCCCATTTTGCAGGTGAGAATACTGAGGCATAGAGACAAGTCACTTGCTCAAGGTCACATGGATACTATGTGGTGAAATAAGTATTCATGTCTGGGCAGTCTGGTTCTAGAGTCCATGAGCTTAACCACTAGAACCCTTTATTCCATGGGATCCCTTTATAGTACTGAAAACAGTTGAGCACACAAACAATACACAAAAAGAATTCATTGGATGCTTGGTATACAATTTGACATTAGTGGTCCTTTCAGTGTCCTTAATGGCACATCATTCAATTACTTAAGTGGTCATTGTCCAATTATGGTGGAAGGAATCAGGCTGGAACAAGATTTGCCCACAAGACCTATGGACTCATTGGAAAGACAGACTCAGAGGAAGATGCTATCAGAAAATTGGTATGACTGGAAAAGCACTGAGCCTGACAACAAAAAGATATACTATGGTTGAGGCAGACGATAAAGCACATTCCATTTAAGAAAATGGGCTTTAGAGCAAGGCTGCCTGAGCTGGAATCCTAGTGCCATGAAGTGCCTTTCTCATGCAGCTATTGTGAAGACATGTAAGCTAATTATTCCCAAGTGTCTAGCCCAGTAATGGGCAGGGTAGGTGCACTTCATGTGTAAACTGCTATATTATACATAATAATTAGAATGAAGAACAATTCCTGATAAATGGGGTCCTGACTTGTATATGGGGCACAGCAATGGGAAATGAAGGCATGGTGGATATTCAGAATTTAGCATCTTTTCCTGGGTCTCTGGCAACCTGAGTCCAGTGGGTTTTAGTGAGGTTAGCCCATGGGTAGTGGAACCAAATTTAGGGAGGACACTGGACCCTAAACCTAGAGATTAAGGTCCCTGTGTAATGCTTACAGAAATGAAGGCACTAGGTACAGGGAGAGTGAAATCTAGCCCCATTAAAACCAAGTTCCCTTACCTAGTTTATGATTAATCTCTCTACCCAAAACTTTATATGCTTGCTTGTCTCCTCTGACCTCAATCCTGTGCTAACTGAACACTAATCAACCAGAGTCAGATGACTGAGATTACTGTCATCAATAACACTGTTAATGTACTAAAATTGCTGTTGTAGATATTATCATTCATGCACAAACTCAGGTTATTTCACCAGGGCAAGATAAGCTAACAGGCCCCTGACCATGGGCCACCTGGCCAGAGAGTCAAAAACCAGAGACATCCTGACTCCCTGAAACTAAGATTAAGAAATGTTACAGAAATGTCACAAGATGATTAATCCCAGCTTCTTTGTTCTTCCCCTTTAAAAACACCCCCAACTCAAAGACCAAGAGGGAGTGGATCTGAGATTTGTCTCCCACTCCCTTGCTTAGCGCTCTGCAATAAACCCTTACTTTGCTGCAAAAACCTCCTGTCAGGGTTTGGCTTTCTGTGCCTCAGGCAGGCACACAAGCCCTTGCTTGGTTAAAAGAGGAGCCCCGGGCCTCCCTGGTGGCGCAAGTGGTTGAGAGTCCGCCTGCCGATGCAGGGGATACGGGTTCGTGCCCCGGTCTGGGAGGATCCCATATGCCGCGGGGCGGCTGGGCCCGTGAGCCATGGCCGCTGAGCCTGCGCGTCCGGAGCCTGCGCGTCCGGAGCCTGTGCTCCGCAACGGGGGAGGCCACAACAGTGAGAGGCCCGCATACCGCAAAAAAAAAAAAAAAGAAAAAAGAGGAGCCCCTCATCAGAACCAAGCCACATACTGAGGATTCAGTCCAGACACGGGGGAAATCTCATGGCTCAGCTGAGGCAAAGGCCAGAGTGAAACAAGGCTGCCTTAGAACACAGCCCAATATATACGGTGAGGCAGATTAAATCAGCCCTACCTCCACTCAGGAGCAGCCCAGAGAACCCCAGGCAAGCTGAGCATGTAGGTAAGGATCATGTGGCGCTGAAGATAAGGAAAAGCTGGGAGTTAGACTGGACATGATCAGTGTTGAATTGGGCTGCCTCACTGCCCTATCCGGGCCTCACTCTGTTGGTGAACAAGCAGTCTGATGCTGTGCCCTTTGGTGAAGGCAGGCACATGGCAGGTGACTGACTCTGGGGAGCCGAAGCCAAGCTATCAGTTGGCACAGCCCATGGTGCAAACCTTGATGGCAAGTTCACAGCCCCCAGAGCCTCAGTGGTGGGGCACATGTCCTCTGGGCAGGGAGCACAAATTTACACAGCCCAAGAGCCATAACATATCAGGAGACCCACAGAGGCTTTTTAATTTTTATTTTTTAAAACTGGTTGGCAAAGCAGACAAGAAACTGTCAGAGATCTGCAAGGAAGAGTTTAATCCAGAGAGTCAGCAAAGAGGTGAAAGGAAGCAGAAAAGAGGAGAGTGGAAGAAGAAGCCTCAGGATTTTGAAACAGAAATGCAGAGGGTGGTAACAAGTGGGAAAAAAAAATAACTGTCACATCTCAAAAACCGTTCAAATCTACATTTGTAGAATGCTGTTTTCCATTCTCCAAGTCCTTGCTGCTTTTTAAAAAAGGCACATGTTATTTTCTCTGCCAGAAAAGCTCAACTCCTCTACATATTTGACAAATTTCTACGTGTTCCTATGTCAAAGTTCACCTCCTTTAGAGAAGGCCACACCTTCCTCTGACCTGTTTTCATATGATCCAATGTTTGTAATAGTGTATTTCAAAGTACAATACCATGATTTTGAACTCCCTGTTTTATAGATGCCCATGATCTCCTTGAGGATATCCCCAAGATCCAGTACAGTTCCTGGCACTGTACACAACAGGTGCTCAATGTATGATCACTGAATAAGTGAAAAAAAAAGAATGAATAAGGGAAAGAGTGAAGGAAGGAAACATAGAAAGAAGGAAAGAGGAAAGAAAGGAAAGGAGAGAAGAAGGGAGAAAAGGAGGAAGGGTAAATCATTTAAGGTTGAAACACAGGGTGCACAGAGGGGAGGCAGAAAGCAGGTCTATAAAGCATCGTAGCATGTCATGAGAGTCATGTGGATAAAGTTAAGTATCTGAGCTTAATCACACTGGCAAGGTAGCATAATCAAAGGGTATAAAGCAGAATGATGTTTCAAAAACATCCTTCTCCAATGTCCCCTTCACCCTACGTGTTATTAATCTCATTTATTTGCTCCCTGCTTCAAACTAATGTACTTGCACTCAGAGATTTGGCCTATACATTACAAACCAGCAGACCTCAACATCTCCAAGAAATATTCCTGAAATTATCTACTATCAGACTCTTTGTTATCTCAGTACTTTATTCTTAACATCATTCTAAGCCTGAACTTGTTTATTTGTCCCTTGGGGTATCAGTTTTCCCTAAAAGGTTATGAAAACCTTTGGTTCTGAAGAATACAAAAGAATGTATTCTTCAGAAGCATACAAACTTGGATTCAAATCATAGCTTGGTTATTTGCTAGCTTTCTAACTCCAACTAAATTAGTTAACATCTCTGAACCTCAGTCTGTTCGGCATATAGGGGTGATGAATGATATCTATTCAACATGTTTTTTTTTTTGTAAAAATTGAAAGCTATTTAAGGTTTAGACATATACTAAGAAATCAATAGCAGCTAGTAATAGTGGTGTTGCCAATACAAGTTAAAAACTGTAGTAATAGTAGGTTTGCGTGTTCTTATGCCCTGGTATACTCTCTGATAGAGGACCCTGTCTTTTCTTTCTTTCATTATTATTTCCTTTTCTCCTTCTGCCCAAACTCTACAGCTCTCTCTCCCCTTCAAGTTGTCTTTCAGTTCTCTGTGACTTAATGCAGAGGCATGTTATGCATGATGGTGCCTCTCTTCCACTGTGACCTTGATCCATGAATCTACCATCCACCCAGTTCATGAGCCAGAAACCTGGGTCTCATTCTAACCCACCGTTCTCCCTCTCCCCCACCACAGGCAATTCATTAAGCTCCATTGATCCATGTCCTAAACAACTCCTGATTCTCTCCGTTGCTCTCCATATCCACCACCATCTTCATCAGATTACCTCTGTCTCTAACTCAGACTGCCACCAGTCTCCTGACTGCCCCTCTCAAGGTTACCTGTCTCCCTCACCTCATTTCATTCCCAGTCAATTCTCCTCTCTGTGGCTGGAGAAATCTTAAAACTCAAATGTGATCATGTGAACCACATCCCCCACCCAGCTTAAGCCCTCTCATGGTTTCCCATTGATTTTAGGATAAATACACAGCTTGTTAACATTGTTGTTCTCTAACCTCACTTATTCTGTGTTGAAGACACACTGGTTTATATCAGGGCCTCTTCCTTGCCTAGGCTGTTGGCTTTTCCTCTAACAATCTCTCTGAAGAAATAGGTCTTGCACAATACTGTCTCAAAAACAAAGTTAAGCTCTGAACTCTGAACTACAAAGTTTTCTTTTTGGCTTAAGATACTGTATGTAACTGATATAAAACACTATATGAAAACAAGTCTCAGAAAAGGGCCAATCTGATATAGTACAAGAGGAAGTGATGGATGGAGGAGCTGAGTGCCTAAAAGCACTTCATTTCACTTTGCTAAATGTGCCCTGTCAAAGTGAAGGGAATAGACTCAGAAAGGCCTAAGTTAGTGGATACACAATGAAGTAGAATATTTATCTTCATGCTCTTGAACTGAAGACCATTCAGCATTAGAAAACACCACCAAGTCTGTCTGCCAACATGGCTCAGGCCCTCAAAGTGGGGAGGATTCCAATTTGATGAGCATGGCACACCATCTGTCAACAGGATTGCTAAGTGGTAATCTAGCGAATATCAGCTCCCAGAACTCAAGGAGCAGAATACTCTGGCGCCATTTGGGTAAGACGTAACCCTTGGCTCAGTGGTCAAGAGATCTTACACACTGTACTCGACCTGGAAGAAATAAGTGATATCTGTGGGCAAAAAAAAATATTGCCTGCCATTCCAGTAAACAACAAATGTTGCCCGCCGTCAAGCCATCAACCACTGCAGCGGCCCTGGGCAGTGTACCCTGAGGGAATTCAGGATGGAGAAAAGCAGGATACTGGTCCTTGATAGTGAAGATGCATATCCAAGGAATAATTTAAATGAGCCTAGGCTCTTGCATCTTCCTATACATAGAGAAGCACTAAAATGACTAACTTGAGATGTTTGCTTTTTGTGATTAGCAGTAATCTTTTGTTCAACTACATGTTCATGTTTTTTGTTTTGTCTTGTTTGTTTTTGCTTTTTCAGAAGAAACTCCTATATATCCTGGTTCCTCCCTTACCTCTTCAGAACAGTTCCTCAGACACATCTGAGAGGCCGTCTCTCAGGCTATTGTCCTCAGTAAGGTCCCCAAATAAAACATAACTCATAAATTTTAGGTTGTGCATTTTTCTTCACTTTACAGATGTGTATCCTTGCTCCCAGTCCAACTCAGCCTCAACATTTCCTGTATGGGTGTTTGATGAGCCATTGCAGAAGGGAGGCACCTGGCTTAGAACAGGGTGCTGGAGGGCTGCATCCCCAACCTTTACACTTTCTGCCAAGAGGATTCAAGGGGATTAATCTAAACAATACCATCGACCAAAGCATTGACCTTAGCTTACAGCTAAGGGTAGAAAGAAGGAGGAGAAAGGGGAAAGAATGGTTCATGTATATTCCTTATGGAATATGATTTTAAAATTGAAAATATCTAGAATATGTTTTGTACCTAAATTAGTGAAAGCAACATAGGGGTTGCTCTTACCTCTGTTGCAATATCATCTTTAACCAAATGGATCAGAAATTGTATATTCAAATGAAGATATGTAAATCAGTTACATTGGAAAGTATGTAATTCTTTGTCTGCATTTCATAGCTTATTTTACCTACAAAATTTTGAGGTTCACTTATCTGGAGATCTTTTTCTCTTACACATGTGAATCTTTAGTCTCTAACTCAGTGCTTAGTACACAAGTAGACAGGGTGGCAAAACATATGCACTCAGGAGTCAGATGTTCAAATTTGTTCTAAAGATCAAATCCCAGCTCTGTTACCTAGCAAAGTGAATTTGGTCATATTTCCTACAGTTTCTTCATCTGTAAAATGGGGATAATAATTCTCCATACCTCATGTAGTTGATATAATTATATAAAAATAAAGCATACTTAATACTTAGCATTACCTTTAACACAGAGAACACTCAGTAAGTATTGACTGCTGCTATAATAAGGATTCAATTTATAGTGCTTTTATTGGGGCTCCTCCTGCAATCATCTAGATATCCTAACTCCCATTCTTCCAAATCACCTAAATGTGGATTTTTGGTGGGATTTGATATATAGAGACAACTGAAAATCAGTGAAATCTAAACAAAGTGTCTATGAACTCCTTGACTGTTAACTTTAAGTCTTATTCTCTTATTTTTCTTTGTAATCATAATATCTTTCACAGAGCTTGGCACTTAACTCCAGCAAATATTTAATTAATGAGTAGAATATTTGTTGAATGAATCATGGAATGTGAATAAAGTAGGTGAACACACAATTTACTCAGCTTGTTCACCCAACTTAGCTTCAGGACTCTATTAGAATGCTCTCAAAGGATGAAGAGATGTAACCCTATAAATTGGATGTGGAAACAATTTCTCAAGCTTTCCTTCGGTGCTGCTATGATGGACATTTTTCATGCTTTCTAGTTTCCCATCACATTTTGGGTGCTTTTCCTATGGGTATTGGTTTCCCATTGCTGCTATAACAAATTACTACAACCTTGGTGGCTTTAAACAACACAAACGTTATCTTGGTAGTTCTGGAGCTCAGAAGTCTGAAATGAGTTTCAGGGGGCTAAAATCAAGATGTCAGCAGACTGATATCCCTTCTTCAGGCTCCAGGGATAAATCTGTTTCCTTGCTCTTTCCAGCTACTTAGAGACCTTTCACATTGATTAGCTCATAGTCCCCTTCCTCTATCTTCAAGGTGCATCATTCCAACCTCTGCTTCTGTTATCACATCTCCTTTCTCTCATTCTGACCTTCCTGCCTCCTTCTTTTAAGGACACTTATGATTACATTAGGCCCACCTGGATAATCCAGGATAATCTTCCCATCTCAAAATCTGTAACTTATCACATCTGCAAAGTCCCTTTTACCATGTAAGGTAACATATTCACAGGTTCCCAAGATTAGGATGTAGACACCTTTGAGGAGGGTCATTATTCAGCCAACCCACTATGTTTGGAGTATTTCTCACCTTTTGGGTTCAATCCCACCCAGGTAGAATCCTGAACTTTACTTTTGATAGGACACAGGCATGTGACAGAATCTGACAATCTCAGATGTCTGAGATTTCAGTTCTGAAGTGAAAAACAATGAGAAAGTAGGTCTTATGTGGAATATATTTTCTGGTGAGATTGGTGGCAGAATCGTTCAGCTTTCTGGACACGAGTGGTCTCTAGTGACTAGTCCACATCAGTGATGGGATCTGGCTGTCTCGGCCAAGCAGTTGCAGGAGCACGGGTCTTTTCTAGAACAATTACATAGCAGTCTTATAAGTATAGCCTGCAATTCCAATTATTTGGCCCACCCAAAGATTCAGTGAGTACCTGCTTTAATGAATCTCTTTTCTGCTTATACTAATTTTGAAGGGGTTCTTTTATTTACAACTAAGGATCCCAGCAGACACAACCTCCTATTCTAGGGTTGTAAGAAGATCCTGCAGAGAGGCTGATGGAGTGCTCCTAGAAAACTGTAACAACAAACAATATTTTATGGTGCCTCTTAGATTCCAAGAACTTGGTAAAAAGGCTCTGAAGAAATGCAGAGCAATCATTCAAAATAAGGGCCAGTAAACTGTACCACCCTTTGTAATAGTAGGTGTGAGGAGGAGGATGGAAAGACAACACTCCATGTGGCCCTACTCTGAGACTTTCTCAGTCTGAACAGATGAATGCTGTTTGTGAAGGGATGGGAAGAGAGATTTTGATTACTGATGCTGGTCAGCATGGATGCATCCTTCAGTGTTTTTCAAAGCACTTTACCTCACTAGTTGTTTATATTAAATTAAATAGTCTTGGAATATCCATTAGTTCAGAAAGCAAAAGTATATCTGACTTAAGACTGCTTTTCACTTAGTGCCATTCTCACTCCTGCATTATCTACAGCTCACTCACCCAGGCCCTTAGTTCACATCTTTGTAGGACAAGGTGATTTTTATTTTTCAAAATAATGTTGTTTCACTTGCTCTGTTTCTGTTACTTCTGCTTACAGTTAGGAGTTCACATCTGACTATGGCAGTTAGTAGCTGGGTGACCTGAACAAGTCACTTAATCTCTTTGAGCTTCCTTCTTCTATAAAATGTTGATATTAGGGCTTCCCTGTTGGCGCAGTGGTTGAGAGTCCGCCTGCCGATGCAGGGGACGCGGGTTCGTGCCCCGGTCCGGGAAGATCCCACATGCCACGGAGTGGCTGGGCCCGTGAGCCATGGCCACTGGGCCTGCGCGTCCGGAGCCTGTGTGTCACAATGGGAGGGGCCACAGTAGTGAGAGGCCCGCATACCGCAGAGGAAAAAAAATGTTGATATTACACTCCCAAGCAGGCTTGTAGAGAAGAATGAATAAGTGTGTGTTATGGTGGCTGAGCTCAAGCTCTGGACTGAGACATAACAGAGTTCAAATTGTAGGTTACATCTTATTGGCTGTGTGCCCTTCAGCAAGTCAACCTGGGTGTCTCTGTCTCCTCTCAATAAAATGGGAGACAGATAAGACCTCCCTTATAAGGTTAAATGATTAAATGAGATAACAGATGGAGAGCTCTCTGCACAGTGCATGTTAGCTACTAATACTATTAACAATTAAGTGGCTGTTTGGAGTGAGTGCTTGGAGTGAATTAAGGAGTTATCAAATGAGAGATGAATTAAGGAGTTATCAAATGAGAGAAGAAAATCAACTTCATGTTTTCACACGCCCTCCCCCACCATCCTCCTTTAACACAGTCTTAGTGATCTGAAATGCTCAGGAAACAAACATTTAAAAGCTGCTACTACTGCCAGAGGTCGGATGCATGGTTGCCTGTGTTCAAGAATAGAAGAGAGACTGACTACTTAGGAGTGGAGCACAGGGAAATTTGGGGGATAATGGAAATGTTCTATCTTGATTGTGGCAGTTGTTATATGACTACATTCTTTTTCCAAATTCATCAAACTGTAGATTTTAAATGAGTGCATTTTCTATATTACACTCCAATAAAGTGGATTTTAATGATTATACTAACAGGCCCTCTAGAGTAGAGGTTGAGAAAGTTGTTTTTTTTTTTTTTTTTTCTGTGAAGGGGCAGATAGTAAATATTTTAGGCTTTGGCAGCCATAGGCTCTGTTAAAACTACTCCACTCTGTTGTCATAATTCAAAAGCAGCCATAGACAAAAGACAATAAATAAATGAATGTGTGGTTGTATTTCAATGAAATTTTATTTATGGACTGAAATTTTGTTTCTTATATTTTTCATGTGTTACAAAATAATACTCTTCTTTTGATGTTTTTCCCAACCATTTAAAGATGTAAAAATAATTCTTAGCTCTTGGCCTTATAAAAAAAAAAGGCAGCAGGCTGGATTTGGTCCATGGGCCATTGTTTGCCAAGTCCTGCTCTACAGTTCAAAAGAGTCTCTGTCAAGCAGCATTCTGAAATCTGCTTTAGGGGCTTCCCAGTGCAAATGCCATGTCTAAGAGGGCTGGGAATCTAGCTCCTGTGAGTCCTATGGGGTCCTTGCCAGAACCTACTCCCTCTGTGGCTAGACTAACCTGCTGCTTCCTGACTTCAATTTCCCCATATGTACATGGAGGACAACAATTGTCTCCCAGAGGCCCACAAAGCTCATTCAGCTTGTTACTTGGGAGAAAATGTTCTATCCAAGTGCAGCAACTGATCGTGACTATGGTTATGTGTCTGGCCTGTCTCAATCATCAAGGGGAAAAGTTTGATTTTTTCAGATTGTCATTCCTAAAATTGCTTATCTTTCCAGGTGATGATCTTATTTCTGAATGTGGTCTGACATTCACATTCCCAAAAGAGGAGGATTATTTTTTCAAAGAACTGGCAGCAGAACAGTACTCTCAAAGCTTGTTCCTTCTCTGCCAAGATGCCATCCCCAGCATAAATAATCCCTTAGGGGAGGCTTTCCCTGAGAATATTTGCCTGGACAGGGCCAGAACTGCTCCAAGCTCCTGTGACAGCAAAGGGAGGTTGAAAATCCAAACCAGCACAAACTGAGATTTCTTTTTTGGTTTCTGATACTGGTAGAAGTTTAAGGAACCTCTTTGGGGTTGTAAAAACTGCCAAGACATCCACAAAAGTCAAGATAATTCTGGAGTTTCTAAAGCCGCAAGGTTTAAATTTTTTTTTTTTGAAAATTTAATCTAAAATTTAGAGATAATAGGGCAAGATGGCAGAGTAGAAGCACATGAGCTCACCCCAGTTACAAAAACACCAAAATCACAACTAACAGCTGAACAACCATTGACAAAAAAAAAAAAAAAAAAAAAAGCAACACTGGAACCTACCAAAAAAGAGACCCTACATCCAAAGACAAAGAAGAAGCCACAACAAGACAGTAAGAGGGGCACAATCACAACAAAATCAAATCCCATACCCACTGAGTGGGTGACCCACAAGATGGAAAATAATTATACCACAGAAATTCTTGCACATCAGGCTTCCCAGACTGGGAGATCTGGCAATGGTAGGAGGAGACCCCAGAGAATCTGGCTTTGAAGGCCAGCAGGGTTTGATCACAGTAACTCCACAGGGCTTGGGGAAAGAGAAACTCCACTCTTGGAGGTTGCACACAAGGTCTAGTGTGCACCAGGATCCAGGAAAAAAAGGGACCTCATTAGAGACTGGGGCCAGACCTATCTTCTAGGAGTGGAGGGCCTCCTGCAGAGGCATGGGGAGGCTCTGGCTCACTGAAGGGACAAACACTGGCAACAGCACTTCTGATGAGTACTCAATGGTGTGAGTCCTCCTGGAGGCCACCATTTCCTCACCAAGACCTGGCCCCACCAAACACCCTATAGGCTCCAGTGCTGGGATGCCTCAAGCCAAACTACAAACAGGGTGGGAACACAGCCCCACCCATCAGCAGAGAGGCTGTTTAAAGTCTTCCTGAACACAGCTCTGCCCACCAGAGGGACAAGACCCAGCTCCACCCACCAGTGGGCAGGAACCAGTCCCTCCCGAAGCCTGCACTAGCCTCTTAGACAGCCTCATCCACAAGAGGGAAGACAGCAGAAGCAAGAAAAACTACAATCCTACAGCCTGCAGGATGGAAACTGCAATCACAGAAAGTCAGACAAAATGAGATGCCAGAGGAATATGTCCTACATGAAGGAACAAGATAAAACCCCAGAAGAACAACCAAGTGAAGTGGACATAGGCAATCTACCTGAAAAAGAATTCAGAGTAATGACAGTGAAGATGATCCAAGATCTCAGAAAAAGAACGGAGGCACAGATTGAGAAGATACAAGATATGTTTAACAAAGACCTAGAAGAACTAAAGAACAAACAGTGAGACTAACAGTACAATAACTGAAATGCAAAATACACTAGAAGGAATCAATAACAGAGTAACTGAGGCAGAAGAACAAATAAGTGAGCTGGAAGACAGAATGGTGGAAATCATTGCTGCAGAACAGAATAAAGAAAAAAAATGAAAAGAAACAAACACAGTCTAAGAGACCTCTGGGACAACATTTTAAATGTACCAACATTCGGATTGTAGGGGTCCCAGAAGGAGAAGAGAGAGAGAAGGACCTGAGAAAATACTTGAAGAGACAGCTGAAAACTTCCCTAACATGGGAAAGGAAACAGTTACCCAAGTCCAGGAAGAACAGAGTCCCAGGCAGGATAAACCCAAGGAGGAACACACCAAGACACATAGTCAAATTGACAAAAATTAAAGAGAAAGAAAAAATATTAAAAGCAACAAGGAAAAGCAACAAATAACATAAAAGGGAACTCTCATAAGGTTAACCAGCTGATTTCTCAGCAGAAATTCTGCAGGCCAGAAGGGAGGGGCACAATATATTTAAAGTGATGAAAGGGAAGAACCTACAACCAAAAATACTCTACCCAGCAAGGCTCTAACTCGGATTCTACAGAGAAATCAAAAGCTTTACAGATAAGCAAAAGCTAATAGAAGTCAGCACCACCTGACCAGCTTTGCAACAAATGCTAAAGGAACTTCTCTAAGCAGAAAATAAAAGGCCACTACTAGAATCAAGAAAATTAGGAATGGAAAAGCTCACTGGCAGAGGGAAACGTACAGTAAAGGCAGTAAAGGTAGGAAATCATCTGCACAAAAATATGATATCAAAACCAGAAATTGTAAGGAGAGTACAAATGCAGGATATTGGAAATGCATTGGAAATTAAAAGACTAGCAACTTGAAACAATTTTGTTTATATATAGACTGCTATATCAAACCCTCATGGTAACCACAAACTGAAAATCTACAATTAATACACACACACAGAAGAAAATGGATTATAAACATGATACTAAAGCTAGTCATCAAATCACAAGAGAAGAGAACAAAAGAGGAAGGGAAGAAAAAAGGCTTACAAAAACAAATCCAAAACAATTAAGAAAATGGCAAAAGGATATGGCAATAATTACCTTAAATGTAAATGGATTAAATGTTCCAACAAAAAGGCATATACTTGCTGAATGGATACAAAAACAAGACCCGTATATATGCTGTCTACAAGAAACCCACTTCAGATCTAGGGACATATACAGACTGAAAGCGAAGTAAGTCAGACAGAGAAAGACAAATATCATATGATATTGCTTATATGTGAAATCTAAAAAAAAAAAAAAAAAGTGATACAAATGAACTTACTTACAAAAAGAAACAGAATCACAGACTTAGAGAATGAACTTATTGTTACTGGGGGGGGGCGGGGGAAGTGTGCGGCAGGGATATATTGGGAGTTTGGGATTGACATGTACACCTACTATATTTAAAATAGATAACCAACAAGGACCTACTGTATAGCACCGGGAACTCTGCTCAATATTCTGTAATAACCTAAATGGAAAAATAATTTGAAAAAGAATAGATACATGCATATGTATAACTAAATCACTTTGTTGTACAACTCAAACTAACACAACACTGTTAATCAACTATGTTCCAACATAAAATTAAAATTAAAAAAAATAAAATTGGGCTTCCCTGGTGGCACAGTGGTTGAGAGTCCACCTGCCGATGCAGGGGACACGTGTTCATGCCCTGGTCTGGGAGGATCCCACATGCCACAGAGTGGCTAGGACTGTGAGTCATGGCTGCTGGGCCTGTGGGTCCAGAGCTTGTGCTCCACAATGGGAGAGGCCACAACAGTGAGAGGCCTGCATACCACACACACACACAAAATAAATAAATAAAATAATATTTAGCTAATCTTTCATTGAGGGAAATGGTTTCATTGAAAAAAAGTCAATCGTTTATATTAGGGGTTGCAAACTTTTTCTGTAAAGGGCCACATAGTAAATATTTTAGGCATTTCAGGCAATACAGTCTCTGTTGCAACTACTCAACTCTGTTGGATGTGGTGTAAATGTAGCCATAGACAATAAATGAATGAGCATAGCTGTGCTCCAAGAGAACTTTGTTTACAAAACTAGGTAGTGGGCCATATTTGGCCTACAGTCTATTATTTGCTGAGCCCTGTCCTAAACTGTAGTATCTCTAAGTGGGACTAGGTAGGTTGGGGAAGAAAAATAAAACTTAGGTCAACAGATATTACTTAGAATATCTGCAGATAATCTGGTAACCATCATTATAGATTAGGGAGTAAAACCTAACCAATTGGCATATTGTGCTAGTACTGGGAACAGGATATACAAGAAGACTAGATGAAACTAGATCATGAGTTTTCCATCTGATGAAGAAGAAAGGTCAGTGACAAGCAGAACTAGAGTCAATAAAAGCCAGTGGTGTGTAGAGAACAAAGAGACTACTGCTAACTGGACTGATCACAACAGCATTCACAGAGAAGGAGACCTCTGGCTGAACTTGTGAGACGGGTATGATTCAAGTGGGTGAAAACCAGGTGAAGAAACACAACATGAACAAAGGCATAGGCTAGTATGCGTAAGGTGTGTTCACAGAACAGTGAGCTGGCAGATTGGAGCAAAGTTGGGAAGGTGTTTATGGAGCACCACAGAAGAATTTTACACAACAGTTTTAACATTGTGAACACTTTTTGTAGAGTTAGTGGGAGGTACTGAGGATTTCTGAGCTTCTAGTACAATGTTCTCTACAAAGCAGGCAACTCAAAGAATCCTCCTCCTTTAGAAAGACGGTAAGGCTGGCTGCATCTTACATATTCTGAATGTGATGTTACTAACAGGTCACATTTATTAAGCCATTATTATCTGCCTGATAATAACATACTAAGTGCTTTACTATCATATGTCATTTAATATTTATAAGAAAATCACGGAGGTGGCTGTTTTTATCCCTATTTTACAGATTAGAAAACTGAGATGCAGAAGTTAATTTACCCAAATCCATCCAGCTTGGAAGAGGCAGAATGTGGGTTTCAATCTAGGTCTGTCTGTAAGCTTTTAATCATTCTCCTAAATGGCTTCTCAGTGCATTTAAACATATTTTTGTGTTTTAAATAAAACATTTTTTAAAACCTCATTTCTAAATTGTCTCTTTGTTTCTCCTACTCAAAAATCCCCAGTACTATGATTACCTTTCTCATCTTCAGTCTTCCTACTAAATATTTTTTTCCAAGAGCAACAGATTCATAATTACAGATTTAGAAATTTAAATTCTGTTCAAATTTCATCCAATCTGAGTTCACTAATTTAACATAAAATTGTGATTTTTTAAATCAATGCCATATCTATCCATCTCTCTATATAATTATTTTCACATTATTTTTGTCTACATTTTAGGTGTGTCTTGCTTTATGGCACACAAACCATATATTTATCTCACATGACTTTTTGCTCAAGCATAATAGTGGAATACAATTTCAAATAAGTAAAAATGCTTATAAATAAAACCTAGAGGGGAACAACCTGTTAACAACAGTTGCATTAAAGTTATGTGATTACAGGTGATCTGTTTCTTTTTCTCTTATTCTCTAAATTAATTAAAATTGCATATATTAGTGTTATAATTCTAAATGTAATCATGTGAAAATGTTCTCTTAAAAAAAAAAGATTATGAAACAACACATTGGGATCTACTCTACTAAGCAACTAGTAAAATAATTTCCTAATGCAAAAAGTGACTACATTCCATGAAGGTGCCATGATTCTTGGTTACATGTACTTAGAACTATTAAGACTCATTAATTCACTGGTATCTAATATCAGGGTAGCTGGTATGGGCCTATCTTTGATTTCTCTAAATTCAATCAATTTAAGAGAAATAAGAGTAAGGGCTTAGTGGATTAGTCACAACAGGCCATTAATCTCTGCACTCTCAATTGTAATCCAGCCTCTACCAAAGTGATTGGGGAAAAAAATCCCACAAAATACCCAAACACTCAAAAAAGCTCCAAAGCCAGCTCCCTAGAGACCGGCTGATGTAGGTCACAGTTTGCTTGTTTTTACTTAACATCAATACAGCACTTGTCATCTGTCCTATTTCTTGTTGGTTTTTCTTTTTGCCTTTTGCTAAAATTCTCAGAACAGATATATTTGAAAAGGAACCACATTGCAATGCCGCAAATGGCCTAGCATTTAATTATCATGTTAAAAATCATTCTCTTAAGTGAATATGAAACATAAATCAAAACTATCTTCTCATATTGAAAATTTATTGAAAAAACATGCTTAAGGTTACCATGTGTGTAAATTAGTGCTTGAGGAAGCTGGCAAAACTAAATAATGAAAAGAAAAGAGAGCAACCAGATTCTAGTAAAAATGAACAAGTGACAGTTTTAGAACATGTAAATATTATATATTTTCTCATAAATGGACTGGATCATAATACCTCATATCTTTATTGCTCTGGCCAATAAGCCAATATTTACTAATGTACCAAGCAAGAAAAACTACGAGCACATTCCTGAATCAGGATTTTGTTTATGCCATCATTGTGAAGGTTGAGTATTTACTGGGTCACATGAGACCATACACTGTATTAGAGGCCTTGGTAAGTCTAAACCCTAGTTATAAAATTAAAATGTCATTTTTTTTTAATATTAAAGAAAACTGTGGGCCAGACTCAGTAAATTATCTCTGAAGGTCATTTTTATGACAAGGACATGATGGTCTTCTTTCTTATAATCTCTAAAATATTCCCCAAACATCCCAGCTTCCCCTAGTGAATCAGATTCAACCAACCTTAACTGATTATTTGTTATGTGCAGGCATTGTGCTAAACACATTCACATGAACTGGCTCATTTAATTCTCATGTTTTAAATGATATTGCCAAATTCCTTCCTAATATTTCCCAATATGCCTTTTGTTATTTTAGCTTCAGCTATAACAATACAAAACCCACCATTTATTAAGTACATATGCCAAGCACTATGCTGCATTTTTAAATTTCAGTCTCCCTTAACTCCAAAGATAGATGTTATTCCTCCAGTTTTCAAAAGAGGACACTAAGGATTAGTTAGAGATTTTAAGTAACTTCTTAACGTCACACAACAAGTAACAGCAGAGTTGAGATAAAATTCTAAGACTTTAATATAAAGACGCCCCCGGCAAGGTTTTCAGTAAATGTTTTTATGGAGTAGTCAATGATGGCCCCTGGACTCTTTCTCAGGGTCTTACTAGAGAGCTACAAGGTCAGCATTCCACAAATATAGTTTGGGTTAGTCTTTCATTATGCCTTATCCTTACACTTGTCTATCTCAAGAGTCACTTCCCACTTTTCTGCTCACTCACAACCTCCAAAGTTCTTCCTGCAATTTAATCTTGCTGCCTTGACATTTCAAAATCTGGAAAAGTTTAGCATCAACAGTAAATTTTGATAATTTTCTTAAAAGTTTCATAACACTATAAAATTTCCAAGTTGGAAAGGGACCTAGAAATTAACCAGTCCAATATCCCTGTTTAAAAGGAGAAAACTGGGATTCAGACCAGTAAAACTACTTCCTTCACAACACAATACAGTGGCAAAACAAGTACTAAACACAACATGTTCTAACTTCCATCCCAGTAATCTTTTCTGCAAACCACCTGAGCCATTCTTCCCTATAATTTATGAAAATATGCTCTAGGAAGAATACTTAAGTAGGCTCAAATTTCTGAACTTAGGAAAGTAATTTGCTTGTCCTTAACCATGGTTTCCTGTCTCGGGTCTGACTTATTAAGCAAAAATAACATCTTCAATGCCATGGCTATTTGGTTTTTGCTTAATACTTTCTGGGAGTGGACCACTATTGAAAGGATCTGTCAAAAAAGAGACAACAGGCCCAAAATGGAGTCATCTGTGCTAAGGCCCATGTCACCAAATCAAGACTTAATACCTAACCTAACTGCAGTTTCAGCCTTTTTCAGGAATATAATCTTAACCAGTCACTCTGGAATTTCCTGGTCAGCACTAATGAGGTAATCCACCAGGTAGTTTCCTACTGTTCCCCAAAGGTGACCTTGTCCGAAACAATCAAGTCTTTGCTAGGAACTTTCCTGTCCCACCTTCTTCTGCCTATAAAACCTTCCAATTTGTACAGCTCTTTGGAGCTCCTTTCTATCTGCTAGATGGGATGCTGCTCAATGTATGAATTGTTGAATAAACACCAATAGTATCTTTAAAATTTACTCAGTTGAATTTGGGTATTTTTAAACAGATCTTTGAAAGCTTAATGACTATTCTACATACTTGTTTACTTCCTCCAGGAATTCAAGTATATTCCTGGTGACTTATACACAGGTTATATATTACTTATGGATATAATATGGTAAAAACATAGAGAACTTCACACTGTTTTACCCAGTAATCACAATACTGGGATTATTTTAAAGAAATAATTCAATAGAAATAAATATCTATAGACATAAAAACATATGCCCAAAATGGAAAATCTAGAAATAACATAGATGCTCAAAAATAGGGAAAAAGAGAAATATAAATAATGCTATTTTAGATGAATAAAATATTATGAAACTATTACAAAGAAAATCATAAATGTTAAAGTGGCAAATACTAGCCAATTTTTCACTAGACCATTTTCCCTTTATTGCTGGGCTAGGGCTAGTCTTGTGACTAGCCTGCAATTCTCAACCTCTTTTGCAATAAGGTGTTGCCATGTGATTTTCCAGAAGTGAGGTATGCAGTTTTCCTGTTAGGCCCATAAACACCTCTCCCCTGATCGTCCTCCTCACTCTTTTTCCAGCTGTTAATGTTGATGTCCAGAACGACATTGGAAGCCATGTCTGGAAGATAGCAGAGACTATCAGCCTTGAGACTCCCAAATCACTACACAGACAGGATTCCTTCTCTTTCATCCCTTCCCCCTCACCAAGGCCCTATTCTCTCACTCACACACACACACATGCAAACTGACACCAATTAGACAATTAATGTGAGCAGGAAGTAAGCTTCTACTGTGTTATGTTACTGAGACTGTGGGGTTTACCAGTCACAAAGTCCTGTATTTCCTAAACTAATACAACTAGGAAGCAACATGAGGGAATACTTAAGATATAATGTAAAAGTTTTTTTTTTTTTAAGTACAAAGCTTTAAAGGAAAAAATTATAATTGCAAACACTGGGAAATAAAAATTTAGTCTATGAAGAATCAGTTTGTTTTCCTAAATTTTCTTTGATACTATTCTTCTATTATATTTAGCATTAAAATTAACTCAATGTCTTCTAGTATCACGCATGTTTGTAACACTAAAACACTTGCATATACAGTCCCTTGCTTGTAAGGAGTACTGATCAAAGAGGAGCATTTCAATTGAACACACAATTAAACTAAACAGCAAATGCACAAATAAAACTCTCATTTTTAATTTGTTTGACACATTTTACCTTTAGATATGGAACATTATAAAACTTTACCTGGCTCAGTCAGGCTCTAATTTCAGCAATTTTAAAAGCAAGAGGAACCAAAAAAAAAAGCGGGGGGGGAAGGCTGCACCAACTTACGCACTATTTTAATTGCATAGGACTCTCATTTAGCCACTACAACACAGAACTTCAAAGACACAAACTAAAAGGCCACAAAGAACGTCTTCATAACAGTGGAAAAACAGGGGTGGAACCTGTTAGAGATAACAAAAAATGATGACTTCACTACGTTATATTTCATTCTATAAGATGTAAGTGACTTGGAGCTGGTATCATTACTGTGTACTGCAAGACAGCCAGCCAGTGACATATTTCTATTTACACCCAGGCCATACAACAAATATTTATTATTCATCGATGCCTCACTTTCTAACTATCAGTATAATTTCCATATATCTACTGCAAGATTAACAGTAGGAGCCTTTTTTCTATAACTTCCTCTTATTTTTTCTCTAAAATTAACAAGCAAACAAACAACAAACCACCTAACTGACCATTTCCTCACAGTTATAAAGATCAACTAGGAGATTATAATAAGTTGCTCCCTGGGAAAGTTCCAGTTTGGACTGCATGCAGTAGAAGCAAGAGGGCAGCTAACAGAGAAGTCTTCTTCATTTTCCCTCCCTCTTAACCTCCATACAAGATCTGAATCTTGTTTCCCAGTCTCCTGTGAAGGAAGAAAAGCCATTCTAAATCAATCCTTGTTATTCATTTATATATCAACTCACTCATTCATTATTGAGTATCTACTAAAATGCCAGGCTCTAGTTTGAGCAATGGGGAAAAAAAAATGTGTAGCACTAAATATATATTCTACAAGGGCAAGGCTGTTTAGCTTACTATATTTTAACTTCTGTCTGGCCAAGTGCCTCACTGATAGGAGGCATTTATTAGCATTTGTGAAATTAATGAACCAACCCATTAAACCCCTTCGGAGTGGGAGAGAACCCTTCCATAGACATATACACATATCTATCCTTTTCAAGAATCCTATGAGGTATTTATATTATTCCAAAATCATGGAGGAGGAATGGTCCCTACTCACTCAATAAGTGCTGCCATCAAAATTGTTTTCCTTAAAGGTGAAAGGTAACTTGTGTGTATGGCAGGAAGAGAGAGCAGCAGAAGAGGAATATGTTGACTCATATCCTTCAGCAAATATGTTTATTCCAACTGTGGCATTGCTGCCAAATATATTGTGAAGACAGCAGGACTTGGCTCTGGTAATTCACCTGAAAGTCACAGGCTTCATTTCCTACTGTCGGCCCCTTCAGCCTATGGGCATTAAGTACAGGACAAAGTTAAAGATTAATTTTCCATTTACTGTGACAAAGGTCCCACCTCTCCTCAATCAGGAGGGAAAGGCATTTGTAGACTGTCTCCTTCACAACCACTGAAGATCTTTCCACTTCCATCCTTATGGCACCTTAATGCAAATGAACTCAAACCCAAACACTGGTTACCCCATTACCAGTCCAATCTTGCTAATAAAAGCAATTATGGCTGTGTTATAAAGGCAATCCCAGACCATTCACTAGCATTCACAACACCCACCCCACCCTTACATGCTATAAATCCTTTAAAGTTTTGTTTAAGATTACACAAGATGAAAATGGCAGAAAGTTGCAGGAAAGATTCAATTACCAAAGACAATAAAATTATAGTTGCCATATTTCAAAATCTAGGGTCAACCAATAGCATCCTGGGTCTTTTTCCTAGGGTAGAAATACAAACTAAGTAAGGAGGTAAATTCTGTAGTCTAAATCTGAGTTGTCACAAAAGCTTCTGGGAAGCTACATGGAACTAGAGACGATACTGGAAAATAACTAGTGATCTGGGCCAAATGGAGCATAGCTGGACTAAAGCCAAAAGTTTTAACCCTGACTGGTCTGCTCCTAAAGAAGATAAAGGTATAAACTAGACCTATCCCCCTGAGCCTTAAAATATGCCCTCCTTGCACAGAGAGGCACAAGGGTAATTTTTACTACTATTATATGTAAGGTATTACTGTTATTAGCATCATATTTCCTATATGCTATTCTATCTTGGCCTCATCCATTACACTCCACCCTCTAGTTGCCATACTTACCTCTTCACCATCCCCTGAATTCATCATGTCCTATCTGATTGCTCTGTCTTTACAAATGTTGTTTCCTATGATCATCCCTCCCCTATCACACTCCTGGGCAATCAGCAAAAATCTTCCAAGCCAACTCTTTAGCTTTCTTTAAGACTCACCCCAAACAGCCTCTGACACTATTTACTCTCCTTCTTCTAGCACTTCCACCTCAAGAATGAGTCAGATTCCCCTTCTCTGTCCCATTCACACACTGCTGTATCTCTTTTCACTACAGTACTTATCACAGTCTGCTATAACTACTAATATTTTTTAAAATCAGTGTCCTGCTAGAAGGTTATGAATTCTTGGAGGGAAAGATCAGTTGTCTTACTCATTCCTATTGGATCCCCAGTACCTTAAATATAGAGCAGCCTCAATAAATTTTGAATGATTAAGTAAACAAAGGAAGCCATTTCATTTTAGGTCTCTATAGGTACTTTATATTAACTGGACTATTGAAAGGGTGAAATGGGTATACAATTTAGTGGACCACGAGTATACTCTCCCAAGTGAACATGCAGTCTATTGGAAATAAGAGTTGTACAGAGTATAATAAGGTAAAGCTGATGTAAAATGCTTTGCAATGCTTTAACCATTGGTTTTATGTCAAATAGCACATCTATTACTTGGCACAAAATTTTCACAACACAAAAGCATGTATGGATGATTTGTTTCTCTTAGCCTTTATCTAATGCTAAAGACATTATTATTATTATTCAAGTACAAAATTGGAGACATTTGCATTTGTGTATTATGAAAATACTAAATCTCAAACATTAGGGTACAGGAGGTGCATAAGAGATAGGACAACTCTTTGATTTTTTCTTTTAAGTCTGTCCCTCAGAATGTCCCATAATGGCCTAATTAATCTATTAGGCCAGTATTTTTTTAAACAGGTTTTGTGAGCAAGAATAAAGATTGACAGGAAGTAGTTGGGTTTCTAAGTTATTGCTTATTGCAATAAAAGTATAAAATTATCATTAAATTGCACACAAACCTGATTATGTCATTTTCTTTATCTCTACCTTTGCTCCTCATAACTAAAAGATACCGTCTAAAATTCTTACCTTAGCTTGCAAACTCCTTTAAATTGGCCCCAAGTTATTCTTCTAGCCTATATCCAGTCACTTAATCTAACCCATCTATTTTATATGCTCATTTCACCATACTTCTGCGGGGTTTTTCATCTTCTTGTATAAGAACATACTATTCTTTCCGCATGGTATTTCTTTTTCTTTTTTCCTCTTCTTTTGAAATCTCACGTATCCTTCCAACCCTAGCTCAACTGTTTTCTCCTCCATAAACCCTACCTCTTCCCCAATTGCATCTTCCAACTTCTAACAACAGAATGAACTCTTCCTTTATAATTAAATAAATTTAAAATATTAAATAATTAAATATATAAATAATTTAAAATAATAATTAAAAATATAAAAAGCAGGGCTTCCCTGATGGCGCAGTGGTTGAGAGTCCATCTGCCGATGCAGGGGACATGGATTCGAGCCCCGGTCCGGGAAGATCCCACATGCCATGGAGTGGCTAGGCCCGTGAGACATGGCTGCTGAGCCTGTGTGTCCAGAGCCTGTGCTCCACAACGGGAGAGGCCACAAGAGTGAGAGGCCCGTGAACAGCAAAAAAAAAAAAAAAAAATTATATATATATATATATATATATATATATATATATATATATATATATGACACTCTGAACACAACTCTATCACATAACATGCATACCATCTTATAAATACTAAGGACCAAGTGTTGTTTGTTAATTTTTGTAATTCCTATGCTTGGCACGCAGTTAACTGGCAATACTGTTTTGTTGAACACAAAGAAATGACTGAAAAATTAATTGTAATTTACCAAAACATGTCCAAAATGTCAAAATAAGTATTGTTATTGATGATAATGATTTTATGGGAACAGCTCCAATTCACTGAGAGACTACCACACGTCAAGCACTTTGACAGGATCTTATGTACGTTTTCTCCAATCCTTATTTTACAGATTTTACAGAGACTCAGAGAATGTAAAGAACTTACCTAAGATCATACAGAGAATGAATGCTAAAGGTAGTATTCATATTTAGGCCTATTTTGGTTCCAAAGCCCATGCTTACTCTTATATGATATGTGTAATTTGGTCAGTGATTACTGTGTTCCATATACAATGCTAGGCATTTACAAATAGTGTTTTGTTCCTTATAATTATCCTGTAGGACCAACAATCTTGGGAAATAAGTACCATCTCCATTTTACAGTTGGGAAAGCTGAAGTCTCCCCAAAATTCAACCAGAATCTCAAACAGATTTGAGAGATTTGAGAGCAGTAGTTGGAGACATGCAATACAAATGTAAAATCTAAAGAAATGTTAGAATTTCAAACAAATTTTAACCAAGTTCAACCCATTGAATCCATGTAAAGATCCATAATAAGAAAAAAATAAAAATCACCATATTCTCTCAATTCAACAGCTCTCTAAGTGGGCTCCTCCCAACTTTCCAGTATCTCCTAAAGTGAATCTTTTCTTCCAATTGGGACAGTCTTCACTGTACATCTTACTCATTCCTTTCCCTCTCCTTCTGATGATGTGGTCCCCTCCAACTCTTCTATCCAAACCTCTAACATCTATCTAATATCCTCCTTTTCCTTCATGTCTGGACTTCTCTCTTACATAGGATTTATGTACTTTATGAAACAATTAGGCATTATTCGTACTGTTTTATATCATGATAACATTTTGTACATTACAACTTTGCTTTCACAACTATATCTACACCATTAAGTATTATTCGTATTATTTAATATCACTCTACATTATGTGTATGTATCTCAACCTTTATTTTAAAGCTATATCTTATGCATCAATCATTCCATAATATAGTAAAGACACAGATACTTTACATTTGTATAACACAAAGAACATTCAGGATCACTCTCTGATGTTTCCCTCAACAATTCTTTGAAATAGGCAAAGAAGATAACTTTTCATTTCACAGATGAGGAAACTGAGAGTCTAAGAGGCTAAGAGAATTGCCCAAAGTCACATAGGTAATTAAAGCAGAGTTTGATTGCAGGGTGGGTCTTCAAACTCCCATAAGCTTTACACAATGGCCTACTACTGTACACATTTATGGTACCTGGATGTGTTCCTGGCCTAAACCTCAGGCCCAAATATGTAATGCTTAATTAAGGTGAAAAGGTAGGATGTTAAGTATGACTGCCTAGGGTGGCAATCAAACGCCCCCTTCCCACCCAAGAAAATGTTTCTCAACATTGACAATTCTTCCCCCCCTCCCCCCATAGTGTATTACTCAGGAAGCCTCTCATCTCACTGCCAGGAGAGTGCTATCTATGCTATCTGTCATCTATGGTATCTGTCAATGAAGAGTCTATGTGACATCACATGGGAAACTGGATTTAAAGAAACTGTATTGCCAATAAGATCATCAGATTCTTTATTGGGGTGGAGCTCTTTTTTATATATAATGGAACTTTCTATTTCAAATCATATTGACAGCATATGCAATTTGTCATTTTGGAAGCACCTGAAAGTTGAGTCTATATTGAGTTATAATTTACAAGAAGAAAGAAGAAAGATCTGTTGCTCTCCTGGGAATAAGCACTACTTTTTTCCCAGTGATTTATTTAACTTTCCAAGCCTCACCTCCATATTGGGCTCACAGGGATAAAGTGGGTTACACTCCTGACTATGCCCCAAAGCCTAATGTTACCAGTCTCATTTATAAGAGAAAGAAAATTAAGAAACATTTCAAAGTTGTTAAGCCAAGACCTCACTGAAAGTAGGATTTGTACTCAATGTTATAAAATGAACTAGTTAATGATTTTTTTTTTTTTTTTGCTTTTAAACAAGTTGTAAGGGAGGAAGGTAAAGGTTCTATTCTATTCCTCACAAACCCTGTAATGCCAGGTTTGTAGGAAAAAATATATTATTGCAAGCTTACTCTGCCTGAGACACTGTGCTAAGTGAAAATCATTGACCATATTATCTAATTTAATCTATATAACAAATGTGATATATGTACTATTATCCCATTTCTAAATGTAAACCATTAATGTGAAACCATTTTAATTTTCAGATTGGGAGAGAATGTATGAAACATTCATTTCTTACAGGTATTGCTGATCATAAGGCACTGGGGGCAAATGAGTAACAGTGTTAACTGTTTGAATGACAATCATGTACAACTCAAACACCATCTTAATTCTAGCTCTAGGCTGCAATCACCCTAAACTTCCACTTCCAAACTCTCTAAGATTTACATCCATTTAACACAATTTACTCTTCCAATTGGAAACATCAAAATAAAAGAATACTTAATAAAAACATTTAAAAGAAATCTTGTACCAAAGCATAAATGATACACTGAATTTTGACTCAGAACTGGGTGTGAATCCTCCAAGCTGAACCTCTGTGACCTTTGGTTGCCTCATTTATAAAATCACCCTACAAATTCTGAGACTAGATGAGTTAAAATATGGCAATATTGTGTAATACATGTGAAAGTACCACATAATTCTAATTACTAATGCTGTTATTATTATGATTAAACTAACAAGGAAGTAAAGGGAAGTAAAGTATAGGGAAGTAGGATGTGCAGTGTAAATTAAATCAGACAGCTCTCTTTGGACCAAGAAATTCTCTCTTGGTGCTGCTAAGTATTCATTCTCGCTGACATGTGCTGCTTTTGTAAGAAGGGAATGTGCTCTTGCTAGCACAGGGAAATATCATCCTGGTTTTCTCTCTCTCTCTCTCTCTCTCTCTCTCTCCCTCCCTCCCTCGCTCCCTCCCTCCCTGCCTGTCACCTCCACAGATCTTGGCTGCCTTACATTTTCAGTAAAATTAAATATGAGTCGAATGTAGAGCCCCAAGAACTCCCAGATCATGGCATTCCCTCTTCAGACTAGCTGTGTTGTCCTTAAGTAGCCAAATTCTCTCAAATGGAAGGCACACATGCTACTTCCCCAGCAGCTAGCCAAGCCTGGCTAAGCTAGCTAGCAGACCCCTAGTCCCGTTTACTCAGCTTCATCACAATCAAATGATTAATGCAGAGCCATCAAACATACAAGCCCAGGTGTCTGTATTTTAAGCAATATAGCCACATAGACCCAGGGAGAAAACTCCTTTGGGTGTACTTTTAATTTGGGGGGTGGGGTAGGATGAGGGTAGGAATCTTTGGTTAACAAAACACTGTTACAACGTTCCAGAGTGTTCCTGAAAGCCAACTGATATTCAGTCAATATACCTTCTATAGGCCAAATTTTCTTCCAAAATTTTCCTTCTGCAGAATGTTTACACTGCAGACTTTTGCTGGCCTTTTCTAGTCTAGTATTCCTCAGTAATGAAACCAACCCTACAAATCCATCAATCATAGATTCCTGGTAACTCACTAACAATTAGTACCCATTTACTAGGCAGGGCAATTGACCCCAAGATGGTAGAGAGGTGCTTTTCTTTTTAAGATTTAACAGCTTCTATGAATACAGGCTTACATTCCTTTTGGTAAAGCTCATTCATGATTAAATTAAAACTGCAAATCATGCAAACAGAAATGATAGGCCCACTGACCACTCCCTGAGCCACAATTATTTAACCTTAGTGTATTGCATTCCTATACCTCTTAAGGCTGCCAGATGGGAAAACAAAGTCCCCCAAACTGTGACAAATGTGAGTCATAACTCTACTAATCAGAATTGTGACATACATGGACATCACTGAATGAGCAGTTCTTCTTACAGAGGGAGGAAGCCACCTTGGCTTTGGAGAAAGAATGGCCTTTTAAAGTTAAGTTTATGAATGTGTAAATATACAGTCCATAATGTTGCATCTCTGCCTAAATGTCTTCATAAAGTGTAAATTAATGCTGATCCTAACTAGGCATTTGGAACGCTACCCTAGTTTTCCATATTTAGCTAATAGCTAGCAATTTTGCTTATACTTTTATCTTCTCATTACATAGCAATGATGATTATTTAGTAAATACATGTGAAAGGCCACATAGCAACTCTCCTGGGTTGGAAATCACCCTCTCCTAATGCTTCTATTTATACAATTTAGTTGCTGATACACCAAACCAAGTAGAGCTGTGACAAGTATCCCACTAATGCCTCTTTTGGAGGCTAAGAACAGGCCCATTCTCAGCTGGTTCCCCTTTGTGCTGGCCTGACCAAATGAAGAGTGGGGTTGGGGACAAAGGATGGGGAGGTCCCGAGCTTTAGTTAATGCTCACCTTTTGTAAATTTTAAAGGGATTCAGCTGGTTTGTCTGATTTGAAATTATTTATGATGCTGGAAAGAGGTAGGAGAAGACTATTTTATAACCAGTGAAATAACATGGAGAAAAGAGAGAGAGTTTGAAAGAGGCACGTAGAAGAGAAAGATGTAAAATGTGGCCTTGTGAGATACCACCCAATCTATCCCTGGACATATGACTGATATAAACCTTTACAAGTCATCTGGGAATTTTTCCTCCTAGAAGTAAGATGGGTAAAGAGTAGAGGATTTGTAGTGACCCCAGGGCACTTTTTATTGTCTTCTAGGTACACAACATATCTCCAAAGTATTATAGAGGCAAATTTATTACTAGGGTGGCCAAGCCCCAAACAGTTTGGGCCAAGCCCCAAACAGCCCCAAACAGGTAAGGGCAGACAAGGGTTTTTAATATCCAGAATCTGGTCTGGCTTAAAGGGTGGGGATTAGTGGAGCTGAAGGGAGATGCAGGAAACATGTCCCTCCACCCCAATGCTGCTCAAATATGCCTGCTCACAGGGGCAAGGTTCCTGATCTCCTCTTCTGCTGACTTCATGGGAAGTTGGCTGAGTCCCCAATTCTGCAGAGGGAATGCAGGCAGAGGGGAGTACTGCAAATGGGCCTTACACTGGGTGCTTAAATGACAAGTGTGGAGGGAAATGGTGTGGACACTGTCAATGGGAGGAGGAACAGAATTGAACTGGGGAATACTGCTTATCCTGGGGCATTTTCTTACATCTCCACTCCACAGCCCCTACTCCCTGCACCAACAAGAACAATGTTTGGAAATCAAAATCCTTCCCAACACACACACACACACACACACACACACACACACACACACACACACTCAGAGGCAGGCACAAGCTCTACTTCATTCATCTCAATGCCCTTGCTTCCCACTAGCTCCTAAAACCACAGACTGGCACAAGTAGCCTGAGGTCAGTAAGTACACCCTTGCCACTGGGAATTAGAAAAGCTCACCATCTGAAGTGGTGTTTATGCTATTATGTTGTTTGGGATAGGCTTTGCTTTTACTTGGGGCGGTCCTAACGTGTTTGGGGAAGCCAGGGAGCACCTCTCCATCCCTCTGAGCCCTGCTGGTACTCTCCAGTCCCCGCATCATCCTGCAGTCTCCTGAAAGTGCCTAGATACCAGGGCAGGGCTCTGCGTCCATTTTTTCAACCAGGAACCACCAGAGTTTGGGAACTTTGAAAGCCAGGGATGGTGGTGGGGTTTGCCAAGGCTCCGATTTCCTCTCCAGAGTTCTCAACCAGGAAAGCAGTTGAAAATCAACACCCACCTGCCTCTTCTTTCTCATCCCTCCACCCCTACTATGTTCCAGGACCCCATGCAGATGCTACCTCCAACACACACACACACACACACACACACACACACACACACACACACACACACACCCTTGGGTTTAGAAGGTCTTCAATTCTGAAGGCAGCAAATCCGCAGAGCTGAAAGGGTCTCTGCCACCACCCATCTCCCGTCCCACCCCGCGAGGCTAATTGATTGTCTACATACAATAAAATCTCATACATTCCAAAGACCACAACATAACCCGAACCCGCCTGTGACTCCAGCGCGTCCCATACCTGATATGCAGACGATGAAATTGGCTTGAAGAAGAAAAAGCACCTCCCAGACTATTTCCATCCTCTGATTCTCATTCCAAGTGCATCACTCGACGGGAAAACAGGGGGGAAGGGGGGAATCCCCACAGGGCGCGCGTGCGCGCGCACACACACACATACACATGCACACACGCACACACTTCCTGGCGAGCGCACACTCGCACTCCAACCCGACTGCCAGCCAGGGACCCCCAAGATCAATATCGCAGTTTGAATTGTTCCAGCAAATCTCCCCTCGGGCTCGACGGATGTGTGCCCCAGATGTGCTGACACATGTCCGATGCCTCGCTGCCCGGGAGGTCTCCCTGCTCGCCGGTCTCTACTCCTTGCACAAGCGGCGGAAACAGCACTAGCAACGGCGGCGGCAGCCACCTGAAGCCACCAGCGCTGGGCTCTTCCTGCAAAAACGAGACCCCGATCCTCCTGGCGCCCCAAGAAGTCATAGACGATAGCCCCCCGCCGGGCCTTGCCGCGCAGTTTCGGGCCCCTGGCAGCTCGCAGCTTGCTGGCTAAGCCCAGGCAGTTCGCGACGAGTTGCCCTCGAAGTCCGCCCGCCTCACCGGGGCATGGTCAGAGGGTGGCTGCCGGGGGCCGGGGCCGTTCCCCTCCTGCTTCCGGGGTCTGGGGGGAGGAGCAGACACAGCATACAGAGAGACAGAAAGAGAGGCAGGGATTATTGCCCGAAACTGCTGACCGCCAGCTGCCTCCGCCGGCCCTCCCGGCTGCCCAAGTCCGCACGTAGCCTGCCGCCTCGGAGCCCGGCTCGGGAGGCACGTCCAGGGCTCGGAACGGGAACCGTGGGGAGCCCAGGAGCATCGGGAGCCTACGGACTCCCCGCGTCGCGTGCGCGCTTTCTGTTCCTCTGCTATTTTCCTGGGCTCCCCGGAACCGCCAGCTGCCACGCTTGCATCGTCCGCGCCTAGCGCCGCCGCCGCCGCCGCGGTTTTCCGCAATGCAACTGCAGGGGTCGTTATTTCCTCGCCTACGGATCCGGACGCCTCCCGATTCTGCGGGGAGGTGGAGGGCAGGTGGGGGAGGGGTGGAGGGGGAGGGAGCGTCCTTGCTGCCGCTGGGGGTTCAAATGTCAACCCGGTCGCCAGGTGCCCGGGAGGGGAGGCAGGGTGGCGAGGTGAGGCTTAACGCGGCCAGAAGGAGAAGGAGAGAGCTGGGCGTCGGAGCTCCTGGCCCCCGCGGTAGCCGCCTCGGCCCCAGCGCCGGGCTCCAGCTCCTTACTCCGCCCCGCCCGGGCTTCTTTTGTCACCACCTAGGATTTGCGGAGTTTTTCTTCTCCTTAAAAAGAACTTTGCGCCAGCCGGTTAGGCGCGGGAGACCCGGGCTGACTCATCCTGGGAGTGCTGTGCTGAGCTCTCCCTCTGCTGTGGAATATTGGGGGATTTTTTTCTTTGCATAATTCATTCCCTTCTCTTTCTCTCGTCCCTCTCCTGCCCCCTCCTCCTCCCCCCTTTCCGCTCCGGTGCCAGAACACCACTTACCCCAGAGTTCTCTTTGCAGGTTCCTAGACCAGGTCCTGCAAGGCCCTCACCTCCCTCCTCCTGAAACTGGGGAAAAACCGTCTTTCCCAGTCCAGGTGCGGGCAGTGGCCACGCCAACCACGCCTCTGCTTAGCTCCGGGAAGATCCAGGACTATTGGAAACCCGGGCTTTAGGGAAACGGGCTTCCCTTCTTTTCTTTCGTTTATTCTGTTTTTCTTTCGGGAAGCTCAAGTGTTTGGAGGCTTTTGCTGGGTTCCAGAACACTTTGCCAGCAACATTCAGCAGCTTCCACAGATTTTCCCTCATTAAACGCGCGCGCGCACCAGCGCGCGCGCACACACGCCTAGAGCTCGGCTCCTCAAGGCCCCAAGGGAAGGTGGGGTGGGGGGCGGGCAGGAGCACCTGCCGCCACCCAGGCCGAGGCCGACGCCGGAGCCTCTCGCTGTTCCGCAGAAGGGGTCGCCGCAACCTGGAAAGGACTTGCTTCCGGTCAACACCTTGTAACGTAGGTGCAAGGGAATCCGAAGGAGACCCTGCACTGAGGACTGTTCGCCTGAGAAGGCTGGCAGCGAGAGAAGAAAAGAAAAAATCGCAGATTTGTATTGTCTCTATGGCTGCAGTATTGGTCTTAGAAAGCCCAGACGTACGTCTTTGGGAGTGCTAAAGAAGAGGCGGGCAGGGTGGGGGAAATCCCTGAAAAGATCTCGGATTTCTCGGCGCGCTTATTCGGATTGAAAACTATGACGTTTGGAGATTTCGCACAAGCGCGGATGAACACACAACAGACGCAAACACACATAACCCGCAGGGATTTTTTTTTTTTTTTTTGCACTTTTTACCTTTTGGTGTTTAGAAAACATTTCGGTGTGAGGCTCGGTCTAATAACCGCATAAAGGGTGGATAAATGGACACGGAGAAGGGAAATGGGTACCGTTCATCCGTACAGCAAAGTTAGTGAGTCTTCCAGGCGGTGTGGCATCTGTGAGTGCGGGGTTGGAGCCAAAGAATTGCAGCGTTCCCAGGATTTTTTTAAAATAGATCTTTATTGGAGTATAATTGCTTCACAGTACTGCGTTAGTTTCTGTCCGACTGCTCAGGAAGGAGTCTGGTGGGTCTTTTTGCAGAGTGGCTGTTGGGTGCGGGGTTGGGGGTGGAGGGCATGAGCGTCCTGGGCTAGGCAGACTTTGGGAGCCACAGCTGCGTAGTTCTGCTGCCTTCAGGGGTTCGAAAAAAGAACCACAGGCAGACTTGCTTACTTTTTAAGACAGAGGTGTGACTGAGCGATCTGTTCTCTGAGATGAAAGCCAAGGAATCCAGGTGGTCAACACATTAAAAATCGAGGCCTAGATGAAGGAAGTCCAGGTTTCTTATGCAGAGATTTCCGAGGCTTAGCAAGAAAGACTCTGAGACCTCAAAATATTAAAAGAATCTGAGATAGTGAGAATTAGCCATTTGAGGAAACATACTGGGGCGGGGGGAGGGTGTCTCCGCGTCTTGAAAGTCCACCGCCCAAAAGGGGTTTTTGAAGGGAGAGAGAAGAAAGCAGTTTGCTAAAGATGAACAGATTCCGCCCTAGGGAGCTTTTGAGACCATGGACAGTGACCTACCTTCTGCACTTCGGAGTGGAATTTACTTGCCAGCAGGAGAGCTGTCTTTGGAAGCAGAAGCACAGTGCCTGGATTTTTATACCAGGACTCATTTATTTACTAATGAATTATGCAAATATTAACTGAGTGCCAGATATGTGTCAAGCACTGTGGCAAGACGCTGGAGTTTTATCACTAAAAATCCGTAATCCTTGTTTTCAAGAAGCTTATAGACCATATTTCCTTCTACATTTTGCCTTAAAAGCCAATGCCAATAAAATAATAATTACTTTTCTTCTTTTCACCTGTACACTCACCTTCAGCCTTCTCAAAGAATATTTAATCTGTTCTCTGCCAATTGCAAAACAAACAGGGCTTCGCTGGTGGTGCAGTGGTTAAGAATCCACCTGCCAATGCAGGGGACAGAGGTTCGGAGCCCTGGTCTGGGAAGATACCACATGCCGTGGAGCAACTAAGCCCGTGTGTCACAACTACTGAGCCTGAGCTCTAGAGCCTGCAAGCCACAACTACTGAGCCCATGTGCCACAACTACTGAAACCTGCACGCCTGGAGCCGGTGCTCCACAACAAGAGAAGCCACCACAATGAGAAGCCTGTGCACCCCAATGAAGAGTAGTCCCCACTCGCTGCAACTGGAGAAAAGCTTGTTGGGCAGCAACAAAGACCCAACACAGCCAAAAATAAAATAAATAAATTTATTTTAAAAAATAAGACAAAAAGAAATGGAAACATCAATTCATATGACAGTATTTAAGTAAAAATATAACATGAATGTATCAATTGTTTGCTATGTGCCAGGTATTGCCAAAGCCCTTCCATGAATAATCTTATTGAATCATCCATATGAGAGAAATATCATTATTACTTACATTTTACAGATGATAATACAGAGGCCCAGAGTAGTTATTTGTTCATGGTCTCACAGCTACTAATTTGTAGTGTAGAGATCAGAACCAAGCATTCCAAACTCAGAGGCCATGACACACTATCTTCCTTCACACTCTGTAAAATGAAATATATCATCTCAGGGAGGTAGAGCAGAGTCTATGACTAGAAATTAATCAAAGGCAGGATGCAATGCAATGGTAGATTATGCAGTTTAGAACTTAATTACTGTGGAACTAGGAGAAAGAAAAGATCACTGGAATTAAGATTAATCAAAGGCATTTCTTTTCTTTTTTTGGTGGGGGGGGTGCATCATTTGGTTTGTGGGATGCTAGTTCCTAGTTCCCCGACCAGGGATTGAACCTGGGTTCTGAGCAATGAAAGTGCAGAGTCCCAACTACTGGACCACCAGGGCTCAAAGGCATTTCTAATGAAAGAATGTGAGTGCCTGCTAAGTGCCATTTCTGTTCTTAGCACTTGGGAGAAAACCCTGAACTCAGCAGTCCCTCAAAATTTAGTTTCTATGTTAACATTTTCTAGAAGAAAAAAACTAATATTTTCTTGAGTTATTTCTAGGCTTAAGCCATGTTTTCTAAGAAATTTTTCATCTTAGTCCATAAAATAACTCAGGAAAAGCATATATTAAGTTGGAACCTTCTGTCCTCACTCTTTACTGAAGTGTTTATTTTTTTAGCTCATGAAACTAGCAAAAGAAATTTAAAGAAGGCAATGAAGCTAGAAAATATTTATTCTTATCATTTTTTTTTCATATTTTAACGAGCTTGTGCCCATATCTTGATAACTACAAAGAATCTCTCTCCACTATATCTGTCTTCATCTTTTGTCTCTTTCCTACTCTACATTTTTCTACTACAAATTCAGTGCAAGTATCTTACACATACAATAGAAAGTCTTGGCTGAGCCCAAGTGTGAGAGCTAATTCCAGTTTTCCCAAAGAAAGCAAGGAATTGCAGTTCCACTCCTTAGAAAAGAGCAATATTGAAATCCTTTTGATTCTTTCTCCACCTTCTCTTTTTCTCAACCCCATAGAAGAAGGAGTGACTCATCTGATTGGTAAAATTTTTGAGAATTTGAATTCCATTAGGAGAAAGAGGTTACAAAGGAGCAAAGGAAACTTTTTAAGAGTAATAGATTAATTGTGTTGCTGGTTTATGGATATGTACATATGTCAAAAGTTTTCAAATTGTGAACTTTAAACATGGGAAGTTTATTTTATGTCAGTTATATCTCAAAATTATCTATCAAAATGGATCATTAGCTTTTGCAAATAGAGGCAGAGACTATAATCAGAAATATTTAATAAACTGTGGCTGGACTAGGCTTAGAGAAGCTCACTTTAATGCACTGTTGCTGTTCTATGTGAAATGTTACTGTAAAATTACTCAGACTGAGAAATATTAAAAATTATAGGAGTTCTTTAATTTGGAAGTTGTCATTCAAAGAAGTAGCTCTAATGTTGTACCTGTATCTTTATATATTTTATAGGTATTGTACTGTTATCCTGTTGGGAACATATGATAAGCTCCCCTAGTATTAGGTGGGGAGATTTTCCTTGAAGTTAGTGAAAATTATCCAGTCAGTCATTCCTGGAGAGAAGCAAATCTTGGGACAAAAATGAAAACTTGGAAGATGAGCTTTAGAGTGGAGCTGAGCAAGAATACTCACTTTTCACTGAGTTAGGATGAGAGGCAAAGGAGTCTGTGCATTCAGGAGCATGTTTAATGGTGATGGCTGGATTCTGCCACTGGGATGTGGGCTATGAGATAATCAGGGAAAAAGCCTTATAGTAAAGTAGGAACATACCCTGAAGGAAACCAGTAAGACTGGCATGGCATGTGATTCTGTAATCTGAGAGAAATCATACGTAGTAACCAGTTAAAAATTAATCTCTGAATGTTCTTCCTTTCTGCTGTCTCTTCAGATGACTATTGATAAACACTGTAACATATTGTGGGAAAATTTTTGTGCCAACACTTCGGCTACAACGATAAGGGGGATTGCAGCAGATCCAAAACTAATGTGGAGGTGGTAGCAGAAGCAAACACATAGTGATACACCAAACTGCAGAGTGCGATGGAAGTGACACAAAGGGCACACCACTGGCAGAGCAGAGAGCTACGTGGAAGAAAGAGGCAGGTAAAGACTCTGGTGTTGACATGGGTTGTGAGCACAGATAGGTTATCCCTGCAGGGACTCTTCAGGAGTTAGTAGGTGGGAGGGAGGAACCTCAAAAGGGGAGCTATGATTCTACTATTCAGCATGAAGGCTGAGACCACCAAGCAGTGTCTTAGTTTCCTGTTGCTGCTGTGATAAATTATTATAAATTTAGTGGCTTAAAACAACACAAACCTTTTTTTTTTTTTTTAACTGGGGTATAGTTGTTTTACAATGCTTATCAGCTGCTGTACAATGAAGTGAATCAGCTATACGTATACATATATCCCCCCCTCTTGGACCTCCCTCCCACCCCCCACATCCCACTGATCTAGGTCACCACAGAGCACCGAGCTGAGCTCCCTGCACTATACAGCAGGTTGTCACTAGCTATCTGTCTTACACATAGTATATATGTCAATCCCAATCTCCCAATTCATCCCACTACCCTCTACTCCCCGTGTCCACACGTCCATTCTCTATGTCTGTCTCTCTATTCCTGCCCTGCAAATAGGTTCATGTGTACCATTTTTCTAGATTCCACAAATATGCATTCATACATGATATTTGTTTTTCTCTTGCTGACTTATTTCACTCCGTATTACAGTCTCTAGGTCCATCCACGTCTCTACGAATGACAAAATTTCATTCCTTTTTATGGCTGAGTAATATTCCATTGTATATATGTACCACATCTTCTTTATCCTTTCATCTGTCAATGGACATTTAGGTTGCTTCCATGCCCTGGCTATTTAAATAGTGCTGCAATGAACATAGGGGTGCATTGTGTCTTTTTGAATTATGGTTTTCTCAGGGTATATGCCCAGTAGTGGGATTGCTGGATCAGATGGTAATTCTAGTTTTTCAAGGAACTTCCATAATGCTCTCCATAGTGGCTGTATCAATTTACATTTCCACCAACAGTGTAGGAGGGTTCCCTTTTCTCCTCACCCTCTCCAGCATTTATTGTTTGTAGATTTTTTGATGATGGACATTCTGACCAGTGTGTGATAATACCTCATTATAGTTTTGATTTGCATTCCTCTAATAATTAGTGATGTTGAGCATCTCTTCATATGCCTCTTGGCCATCTGTATCTCTTCTTTGGAGAAATGTCTATTTAGGTCTTCTGCCTATTTTTTGATTAGGTTGTTTAAAACAACACAGACTTTTAATCTTTCAGTTCTGGAGGTCAGAATTATGAAATAAGTCTGCAGTGCTGCATTGTTTCTGGAGCCTTAAGGGGAGAATTCATTCCTTATCTTTTCCAGCTTCTAGAAGTTGACCCCATTCTTTTGCTCATGGCTCACTTTTGGCAGTGGCTTTACTCCAACCTCTACTTCCATCATCATATCTCCTTTTACTCCCTAATTCCCTTTTTTCCTTATAAGGATCCTTGTGATTACATTGGGTTCCCTGTATAATCCAGGATAATCTCTCCATCTCAAAATCCTTAAATTAATCACACCTGCAGAATTCCCTTTGCCATGTAAGGTAAGATATTCACAAATTCTAGGAATAAGGGTGTGGACATCTTTTTGAAATAGGACATCTTTTTGAAATAGGATTTCTTCTCATCCATACTGAAATTTGTAACCGACATAAGCAATCTTATTTTTTAGAGGAGATAGTAGATATTGTATTCCTATAAAATGCTATTCCTTATTTGTTATTTAAATTTTGACAGATCAGTAATGACAAAGAAATGATACACACTAACTTTATGGTGTTTTGGTCAATAATTTGGGCATCAGTTTGGAAATTAGTGATACCCATACTAAACTTTTCTTCTTTTCATTACAATTAATCACTCTCTCAAGTATCCAGCCTTCTGAACTCAAGATGTTACAAGTGGAAGACTTATTTACAATGAATAAATAGCAGGCATTCTGCAAAGTATTTCTGAAAAATTGAATAGGTTTATTTGTTTATTTAAATAACTTCAGTCTTTCTTACATTTGTGTCATGGATTTGATGGTACATTTCAAGTGCACATTAATACATTTCAGACCAGATCTAATGCAACTCCCTTAACTTTCAGGTGAGAAGATGGAGGCTTAAGGCTTAAATTATGTGTCCAAGTTCAAATATAGACAGAAGCAGAAGCAGAGTCAGAGTTTGACTCTTGTGTTCCTAATTATTTAGTTTTAACTGTGTGTTGGTTCACAAACTGGCTCCAGAGACCAAAGAAAGAGGCTGAGCACTCCAGATTAGGAGGTGGCAATTTTAATCAGCACGAAAATTTACAAATGAGGCTTGTCTTGGGTGGTTGGCTGCAAAATGAGTAGATCTCCAAACCTGCCCACCAGAATCCTAGATGTTTATATAGAGGCTTTAACTGGGTTCAGTCACATATTCAGCCCAGGTGATCTCACAAAACCTTACTCTCTCAAAGCTGCATCCTGTAAAGGGCTCCCACTTTGGGAATGGTGAGTGAAACATATATTCCAAGGACAAAGAGGAGCCTTGATTGCCAGGGTCCAGCTCTCAGGTCAGCTGTTGGGCACATTCTCTCAATTACCTCCTCCAGGACCTTCCTTTGCCATCATACTTTCTGCTGTTACCAAGTAACACATTGCAGCAGCTGAAATACAGAAAGTAAATATATCATCCAAATTTATGCAACTTTGTGAAAGATGTTTTTCCCAGATTTTCTGCTTTTGGTCCAGAACACTTTCAATTCTACCTCACTGTGTGTGTGTGTGTGTGTGCGTGTGTGCGTGTGTGCCTGTGTTTGGTTTTGTGGTTTTACATTAAACAGTTTCCAGTGAAATTTTATACCAACAAGAATCCTCTCCTTTTCTCCTTAAGCCAGCTGCTGTTGCTGCTTCAAGTAGCAATTATAGATCAATATAGAGGATTTTAGTTCCATAATGATTCTCAGGTTTAAAGAAGGGCTTTAATTAGTACAACAGTCTGTTACCATCTCAGCTTATATAATTTTGGAGGTAACATTACGTGTTAAAATAACTGGCCAAACTTTTTTTCACATTGCCTCCCTAATGATTACCATTAAAATTATAAGTATTTACCTTTTTTTTTTTTTCGGTACGTGGGCCTCTCACTGTTGTGGCCTCTCCCATTGTGGAGCACAGGCTCCGGACGCGCAGGGTCAGTGGCCATGGCTCATGGGCCCAGCCGCTCCACGGCATGTGGGATCCTCCCGGACCGGGGCACGAACCCGTGTCCCCTGCATCGGCAGGCGGACTCTCAACCACTGCGCCACCAGGGAAGCCCCAGTATTTATCTTTTTATTATGCTTTTGAACAACATATTCTGGTTTACTACTCAACATTTTCTGCATGCTGGATTATAGAGTCATATATGCCATTTATTTATTAAGGAATCCTACAAATAATTAATGTGGCAGACAGACCTACGCCGAATATTTGGAGGCCCAGAATAATAGTAAGTTTGATGGATCTTTCCTCCCCAAGCCCATGGCCCTCTCTTCCCACTCTTGGCACCGTCTAAATTTGCCAGGGGCCTCACGGTGGGTCTTTCAGGATTACATGAGATGCCTCAAGCTCAAGTGCCTCAAGCCTATGTTTTTTATGCATACACATAAATCCTTGGTCACACTCTTGATCCTAGGTATGCACTTACCAGCATTGCTATCTACCCTCAAGGAAATAGAGCTGTCCCCTCCCTCCACCAAATAGTATTAAACATCAGATGTTTATGTGAAATAACATTGAATAAATTAAGAAAAAAATGAAGATGTTCAAGAGTGAGGAAGGTGTTACTGGAAGTCTCTAAAAGGAATCCCACTTCCAAATCAACACAGGGGTCTCCACATCTAATTTATTTTCTTCTTCTTCAATCGGGATTTTCAGGTTTTTATCCAACTTTAATAAGAATCTGTATCCCTGATACTGCTGTGTGGCTTTAATAAAGCAGGAGGTGAGTTACTGTAGTAGGAAACCTACAAAGTTCTGGATCTACTCTCTGATATTTGCTAAACAGAGCAACAGAGAAAACTCATTAAAACAAAAAGAACTTCCTGCCAAGCAGAACAGGAGAGGCATAATATAAGTAGCCATACTCTATAACAGAGTTAACAAAAGTTGAGATCAAAGGGGGTTGTAAGACTAAAGTTTTGTTACAAAAATATAAACATGCCATTGTCTGGTACTGTAAAATATTGAGAATGTGGTAAATGTCACATAAACTTATAATCAAGTGATGGTTTTCAATTCACTAGTTCAAACACTCTCTTAATGAACCTTTGAATCTTAATGAATCTTTGAAGACCTTTCTTTATGAGCTAATATTACCTTATGCTGAATTTCCCCTTGGGTAGGATAAGGACATAAACATTAGTTGTGAAAATATATTTCACTTAAATCTCTAAGTTATTATTTCTATAGGAAGAGGAATTAAATGGATATGAATCAAACCTTTAAATGGTCAACTATTTTAAAATTCCCTCAAGTCACTAACTTCTCTCAGAATAAAATAGGAATTTCTGGTGGCTGTTTCTCACTATTTTTCCCATAAAATGTGAAATAGATTGGCATCCTGCCCTCTCCACTTCAGGTTTTTTGTTACCAAAAAAAATGAATGGAATGAGATCTATTTTTTCCTCTTGTAAAAGTGAATTTCAGAAGGAGGTGGTAATTTTGGAGGTGTTGCTATAATAATTTTTGGATTCAGTTCAATCAATAACTACTTGAGCTAGTTTTTCATTAACTGAAGGAGTATGCTCCTTATAAGGAAGAATGTGAGTGCCACACCAAAAGAGTTCCCTTCAGGAGTTTCCTAAAATTTTTAAGAAAATTGACCTTAATATATTTGAACTCTTAAAGAGGTGCAGGGTGACAGTGTCACAAAATCAAATGATGGAAAGCCTGAATAAGGTCCATTGGCATAAAGAAGTTGGGTCTATAATGGTTCAGAGAGTGACTTTTATTTAAACTGTTTTGCCACTGAATGCTATCAAGAAGAGCATCTTCTATTACTTTCACTTGCTACCCGCTATCTACTTTAAACCAGCAGAACACAACCTTGAGTCAGCCTGAATATACTTTATCCCTATGGAGAAGCAATGATCAAACTTTAAATGAAGGTAACTAGGGGTAAGAGAACTTAAGAACCTCAGTCTGTTTCCCACTTTGGGGAAGACATGTCTGGCTACTCTAGTGGAAATCCAAACTAGAAAATGCAGACCCAATGAACCAAGTAGGGGCCTGTCAAGAACACAAAAAACAATAGTTATTTTTATGAGATAATTTAAGGTAGAGAATTGGTTGAACAGGCATTGGAGGACTAAAAAGCGATCAGGAAAGTCTATAACCCAGAGAGAGTAACTGTAGGAAGTAGTTACCACCATTATGACTGGGGAGACAAAGCAAAGATGTCAGGGTTATCAGAACCTAGAAGCCTGGAGGAGGGGTTCTTGATGATCTGGCATCTGTACCTCTCAAGAGAAAGTGTTTTGCATTGATGCTGGTACCTTAGAAGCTCAGAGGAGGGGCTGTAAATCAGACCTCTGAGGAGGGCATGTTGCTCAGCTGGTATTTATATCTCTGATGCAGCACAGTGAAGGCTGGTTTTAGACTGTTGGACGAAACTGGAAAGTGGACCAACTGCTGCTTGCTGAAGCAAGAGTTGTTGCTGGGGAGACACTTGCAAAAACTGAAAGAACCAAGTCCTTTCTCCTACCTCAGTTCTTCTAATCTCCCTCTAGCACCCTCTGTTGGCAAAACCAAACAGAAACCAAAAGGAAATGTGTTTGATAAAGACCTAGCCACAGTATCACAGAATTTGGAACTAAAAATATGATAGTTTAATAATTGACACATCCACTATTCGAATAATGACAGGACTTTGATGGAGGAAAAATGATCATCTAATGTGGTAGAGTTACATCAGTTGTTATAGTCCAAGATTTTGAAATGAAGTGTTACTTTACAGCTGTTTTTCACAGTGCATGATGATGTTGAAGTAGTACTTTTCTCTCTGATTCACAAGCAGTTCTCTTGTTTAACCCACAACTTCATAAATATTTGACTTTCCAAAATCTGATTTTGTGTTAATCTCTCACTGCCCTATGAAACTAAGCAGGCTACTCTACAGTCTCTTCTCCTACCATTGAATGTGGCATCTATTAGCCTTCATTTGTCCCACCATAGTGAAAAGCCGAGCCCTCCTCATAATCACGATTGATTAATCAGTTTCCAAAATAGCCAGCAGTATCCTTGGTGCCTCTTCCATGTCCCTAGAACCTACCAAATAACAATGTAGATGAAAAAATATAAGATATGTCTTCTAGTCTGGAGACTTGACCCTGAGGTCATCTGAGTTAAAGAAGTAATACAGCTGACCTACAGACTTAAAGACATTTGTAGGAACTCAGAGAGGGAATGTCCAGTATAAACCATAATAGTTGAGCAAAGCTTGATAGCAGAAGTTGTCATCCTAAATTCAAAACTGTGCTTACCTTTGGCTCTGTGGAGAACACAGTGGATAAAAAGTCACTGATCCATGAATCAGAAGGCTGGCATTTGAATCTGAAATATACTTTTCACCAGCTATGGAATTTCAAAAGGTGTTTAAATGCTTAAAGCCACAATTTCTTTTGCAAAAACAAGATAAAAACATCATTCATATAGAATTATTGAGACAAGTACATGGAATAGTATAAATAAAAACATTTAATATTGTACATGATTGGTACTTAAAAATTATTAATCTAAATCTATATAGAATTATAATTGGAAAATGCAATACATGGTTCGTGAAACATACAAAAGAGGAATTTTAAAATATCAAATACCAGACATTTAGGATATATCGAGTTATGGTTCTCATGTATCCCATTCTTATATCCCTTCCCACCCACCCCCAGAAAATACAATGGTCTTTGTTTAGCTGGTGGTGTTTGGAGTTTAAGGAAGGTGATGTAAAGGGGAATAGACAATTATACAACCAGATATCTCTATTTTAAGCAAATATTTACTTAACATTAACTAACAAAATATTTTTTCTTATTCTTATCAAGGAGTAAAAACATCAGGAAGATGAAAGTTGAAGGAGAACTGAAATAGGAATCAGAAGACATAGGTTAAAATGTCATTTTAATGTCACTGCCATTTAGAAGTTGTGGGCAAGTTACTTCCCAGTCTGAGTTGTTTAGTTGTTGTTTTCATTTCCTTTATTTTTTTTTCTTTTTTTTGACTCTGTAATAGATTTGTTTTTTACTATAATAGGTGGATTAGTATCTACCACATTGGGCTGCTTTGAGGAATAAATGAAGTAATACATACAAAGTGTCTGGTATAACAGTAAGCCTTAAATACGTGGTGCAAGCATTGTCAGCTCCTGAGCACTCAGTTTTTGTGGACAGATCAGTGAGATATGAATTTGAGTCCTGGCTTTGTTGCTTCCCATCTCTATAATCTTGGGATCTTGGGTAAGTCACTTAAAATCTCTAGACCTTTGTTTCTTTAGCTTTAAAAATTAAAAGATTAATACTGAATCTCCTTACTTCACAGGGTTACTGGGTAGTGGAGCTGATGAAAAAATCAGTGCAAAACACTTTATATATGTGTGTGTATACATATGTATGTATGTGTGTATATGTATGCATATTTTTGTATGCATGGCTATATATGTGTGGGCATGTACATATATACATACACCCACACATACACACATAGACCTTGATTTTGAAGGTCTCTTAATATTACATAATCTATGGTAGTCCTGGGATTGGAATTTACTGATTAATGAAAGGAAAGGGCAGCAAATTTCAGGCTCTGCTGTAACAGTTGAGGGAAGCAAATGTAGCCTCTCATTTGCTGCAGATAAACATTAATATCTTTATTCCATTCATTAGTAATTAATTGCCCCAGGCTCTGACTCAAATATAATTGTACCTTATGAAAGCTCACAGCAGAGAAATATTGTGCAAAATGCAAAACATCAATTTTATAAGTAACAAAAATTCAATTAAGTTTAGAATAAATGTGTGAGTTAGCAACCCAAGCTTAACATACAGCCATGTAATGTAAATAGATTTGGAAAACAAAGTAACAAGGGTGTGACAGTTTATAAAGTGTATGGAAAATCCAGCATTGCTTCCACACACTGACAAAGAAGGTACACATTACAGGAGAAGAAAATAATTTTTGACATTTTTATTATGCTTTATAGCCACAGCAGTCCAATAAGTAGCCTGAATAGGAAGCTTCTCATACAGCGAGGCTTGAGGGGAAATGAAAAGGTAAACCTCCCAGAATTATGTCTTCCATGTGCCTTTGGTGGAGCCTGAAATTCTTCAGTGTTGGTGAAATTGTTGACTTTAGATGCACATGAGTGAAAAATATGACCATGAACTTGGCATCAGAAAGTTTTGGACCTGGTCTGCACACTACCTTTTATTTGATATGTAACTATGAATAATGATTTTTAACATCTCTGATCTTCAATGTATACATATGAAAATTGGGCACTAATATTATTAAGAAGGCATTAAAATAAGATCTTTTGTTAAAGCACTTTGTATGTATGATGGAGGTTAATGAATGTTACATAAGAGGTGAAATATAATGTTAATTTGTTGATTTTTAGTATTTTTCATTGTGTGTTTCTTTTAATTCACATAAAGCAAAATTTGCATGTTCAAATAACTTTGTTCTTCAAAGGAAGAACTTCTGAAAAGGACTTTTTCAACAATTCCATTGTTTTGCAAAATAATATGACAATTCTTATTTGAAAATGATTTTAAAAACAGTCATGCCAAAACTAAAACAACTATATTACAGTTGCAACCATTTTTTTTTACTTCTTTTTTATTTTATTCCCTATTCAGGAATTTAGCCCAAATTAAAAATGAATTCTAGCTGTTGGAAAATTGTCATTGCAAGTGTCTCAACTTTTGACAAAATATTCCATCAAACTGTATTAGCCTATTTATAAAATGTTGTACCCACATTGGCCCATCAAAATCACATCATTAAAACATAGCCTGAATGATGCTCTTGTTAGGTCAAAAAACACAGACGTTATAAAACACTAATTTGATTAATTTCAATTCATTCAGCAAGCATTAAAACCTTTTTGTATACCAATTAAGCACAATGAAGGATGACACAACATATATGCACACAGATATAGACACAGACAATTGCAATAAAGTACAAATGTTGTCACTGAGGTACAAACAGAGTGGGGTGGGGTCATTTAAGTTGGGTCTTGAAGAATGAGTAAGAGTTCACCAGGTGGAAAAGATAAAGAATAGTTTTTCAGGAGGAGTGTGCAGAAGTTCAGAGATAAGACACAGATGTCATATTTAAGAAACTCTAAGTAGTTAGTGTATTGTAGTTTGGTGTGGCTGAAACATTGACTGTGGGAGGGATATGGAGAGAGATGACGCCAAAAAAGTGGCAGGGGTTAGACCATGGAGGCCTTATATGTCAAGTTGAAGAGTTTGCCCTGCAACCATAGTTTTTTCTTTCTTTCTTTCTTTCTTTTTTTTTTTTTTTTTTTTTTTTTTTTTTTGTAGTACGCGGGCCTCTCATTGTTGTGGCCTCTCCCGTTGTGGAACACAGGCTCCGGACATGCAGGCTCAGTGGCCATGGCTTACAGGCCTAGCTCCTCCGCGGCATGTGAGATCTTCCCGGACCGGGGCACGAACGCATGTCCCCTGCATTGGCAGGCAGACTCTCAACCACTGCGCCACCAGGGAAGCCCGCAACCATTTTTTTTAATAGAAAATGTATCAACAGATTTTATCACTCACTTTCTTCAGTGAACTTGAACTTGCCATTAATGAATGAATCACAGGCTTTGGAAGCAATTTCTAAGAGATCTCAGAAATGTTCTGAATAGTGATAATATGAGTGGAATACCTGTATTAGAGCACAGTAGGACTGGAAGGGACCACTCAGACCACATCCTGCAGCTATCTATTTAATGCTAAATCTCTCTCTATAGTTGTGCCTATCAATGGTTGTCCAGGCTGTGCTTGCACAACTTGAATGATGGAGGGGTAAACAGAAAGTTCCAATCCACCCACTAATCCCTAGACAATCAGCCCCCAAATGAGCTTACCTAAGTGTTTTCCAAAAGTCACTTCATTAACATAACAAAAGCCACTTTAATTGTTCTTATCACTAAGGATAATTCAAAGGGTTTTAGGAGCTCTGTGACAGAAATGAGAGGGATACCAAAGATATATTCCCTATTATAAATCACAATATCAGAGCAAGAGATGTTGGGGCCTTGAACCAGTGCAAGTGTTTAGATTTAGGGTCTATTTCAAAAGTAGTATCTACAGGACTTGGTGATGGTTATAGAGATGGAAGAAATAGAGGAGCTAAGACATTCATTACGGAACACATGCATATCAATTTTTGTAAGCAGCTGAAAGAATCAGTAGGTCCAGAAAGTTTTATTCACATGTGAACAATATTTGAGGAGATAAACAAAATTGACAAACCACTAGCCAGACTCATCAAGGAAAAAAGGGAGAAGATTCAACTCAACAGCATTAGGAATGAAAAAGGAGAAGTAACAACTGACACTGCAGAAATACAAAGAATCATGCGGGATTACTACAAGCAACTATATGCCAATAAAATGAACCACCTGGAAGAAATGGTCAAATTATTAGAAGACTACCTGAGACTGAACCACGAAGAAATAGAAAATATAAACAGACCCATCACAAGCACTGAAATTGAAACTGTGATTTAAAATCTTGCAACAAACAAAAGCCCAGGGTCAGGTGGATTCACAGGAAAATTCTATCAAACATTTAGAGAAGAGCTAACACCTATCCTTTTAAAATTCTTCCAAAATATAGCAGAGGAAGGAACACTCCCAAGCTCATTCTACGAGGCCACCATCACCCTGATACCATAACCAGACAAAGATGTCACAAAAATAGAAAACTACACACCAATATCACTGATGAACATAGATGAAAAATCCTCAACAAAATACTAGCAAACAGAAACCAGCAGCTCATTAAAAGGATCATACACCATGATCAAGTAGGGTTTATCCCAGGAATGCAAGGATTCTGCAATATAAGCAAATCAATAAATGTGATACAAAATATTAATAAATTGAAGGAGAAAAACCATATGATAATCTCAATAGATGCAGAAAAAGCTTTTGACAAAATTCAATACCCATTTATGATAAAAAACCCTACAGAATGTAGGCATAGAGGGAACTTACCTCAACAGAATAAAGGACATATATGAAAAACCCACGGTCAACATTGGACTCAAAGGTAAAAAACTGAAACCATTTTCTCTAAGATCAGGAAAAAGACAAGGTTGTCCATTCTCACCGCTCTTATTCAACATAGTTTTGGAAGTTTTAGCGACGGCAATCAAAGAAAAATAAATAAAAGGTATCTAAATCTGAAAAGAAGAAGTAAATCTGTCACTGTTTTCAGTTGATATGATACTATACATACAGAATTCTAAAGATGCTACCTGAAAACTACTAGAAGTATTGAATGAATTTGGTAAAGTAGCAGGATACAAAATTAATGCACAGAAATCTCTTGCATTCCTATATATTAATGATGTGAAATCTGAAAGAGAAATTAAGGAAACACTCCCATTTACCATTGCAACAAAAATAATAAAATACCTAGGAATAAACCTACCTAAGGAGGTAAAAGAACTATACTCAGAAAACTATAAGACAGTAATGAAAGCAATTAAAGATGATACAACAGATGGAGAGGTATACCATGTTCTTGGATTGGAAAAATCAATATTTTGAAAATGAATATACTACGTAAAGCAATCTATAGATGCAATGAAATCCCTATGAAACTACCAATGGCATTTTTCACAGAACTAGAACAAAAAATTTCACAATTTGTATGGAAACACAAAAGACCCTGAATAGCCAAAGAAATCTTGAGAAAGAAAAATGGAGCTGAAGGAATCAGGCTCCCTTACTTCAGGCTACACTACAAAGTTACCTTTGTAGTAATCAAGACAGTATGGTACTGGACAAAAACAGAAATATAGATCCATGGAACAGGATAGAAAGCCCAGAGGTAAACCCATGCACATATGGTCACCTTATCTTTGATAACGGAGGCAAGAATATACATTGGAGAAAAGACAACCTCTTCAATAAATTGTCCTGAGGAAACTGGACAGCTACATGTAAAACAATGAAATTAGAATACTTCCTGACACCATACAGAAAAATCAATTCAAAATGGATTAAAGACCTAAATATAAGGCCAAACACTATAAAACTCTTAGAGAAAAACATAGGCAGAACACTCTATGACGTAAACCACAGCAAGATCCTTTTGATCCACCTCCTAGAGAAATGGAAATTACAAAAATAAACAAATGCGACCTAATGAAACTTAAAAACTTTTGCACAACAATGGAAACCATAAACACAACAAAGAGACAACACTCGGAATGGGATAAAATTTTTGCAAATTAAGCAAGTAACAAAGGATTAATCTCCAAAATATACAAGCAGCTCATGCAGCTCAATAAAAAGAAAAAGAAAAAGAAAAAAAATCCAAAAATGCACAGAAGGGCTTCCCTTGTGGCGCAGTGGTTGAGAATCTGCCTGCCGATGCGGGGGACACGGGTTCGAGCCCTGGTCTGGGAGGATCCCACGTGCCGCGGGGCAACTAGGCCCGTGAGCCACAATTACTGAGCCTGCGCGTCTGGAGCCTGTGCTCCGCAGCAGGAGAGGCCACGACAGTGAGAGGCCCGTGCACCGCGATGAAGAGTGGCCCCCACCTGCTGCAACTAGAGAAAGCCCTTGCACAGAAATGAAGACCCAACACAGCCATAAATAAATTTAAAAAATTTAAAAAAAATGCACAGAAGATCCAAATGGACATTTCTCCAAAGAAGACATACTGATTGCGAACAAACACATGAAAGGATGCTCAACATCACTAATCATTAGAGAAATGCAAATCAAACTACAATGAGGTATGACCTCACACCAGTCAGAATGGTTATCATCAAACAAATCTACAAACAATAAATACTGGAGAATGTATGGAGTAAACGGAACCCTCTTGCAATGTTGGTTGGAATGTATATTGATAGAGCCACTATGGAAAACAGTATGGAGGTTCCTTAAAAAACTGGAAATAGAACTATCATATGACCCAGCAATCCCACTTCTGGGCATATAGCCCGAGAAGACCATAATTCACACAGAGTCAGGTACCACAATGTTCATTGCAACACTATTTACAATAGTCAGAACATGAAAGCAAGCTAAGTGTCCATCAACAGATGAATGGATAAAGAAGATATGGCACATATATATAATGGATTATTACTCAACCATAAAAATAAATGAAATTGAGTTATTTGTAATGAGGTGGATGGACCTAGAGTCTGTCATACAGAGTGAAATAAGTCAGAAAGAGAAAAACAATACTATATGTCAACATGTACATATGGAATCTAAAATAAAAAAAAAAAATTGTTCTGATGAACCCAGGGGCAGGACAGGAATACAGACGCAGATGTAGAGAATGGACTTGAGGACACAGGGAAGGGTAAGGGTAAGCTGGGACGAAGTGAGAGAGTAGCATTTACATATATACACCACCAAGTGTAAAATAGATAGCTAGTGGGAAGAAGCTGCCTCACACGGGGAGATCAGCTTGGTGTTTTGTGACCACCTAGAGGGGTGGGATAGGGAGAGTGAGAGGGAGATGCAAGAGGGAGGGGATATGGGGATATATGTATACATATAGCTGATTCACTTTTTAATACAGCAGAAACTAACACAACATTGTATAGCAATTATATGCCAATAAAGATGCTTTTTTTTAAATAAAAAAAAGACAGAAAGAAAGCAGATAAGGGAGGAAGCACAAGCCTCATTTGTTCTTTTCATTAGGAAAGCACAAGTTTTTTCCAGAAGCCCCAACAGATGCTTCTGCTAGAAGCTTCTGCTTCCTATTTTTCTCCAGGAGCTTCTGCTCCCATCTCTTAGAAATCACGTGATCACTTCAAGTTGCATGAAAGACTAGAATATTTCATTTTCTCAAACTTTATAATAGAGGTGGGCAAGGAAGGAGCTTGAGAGTGGATGTTGAGCATGCCAGCCTACAGTATTTGTCAAATATTTTCTTTCTTTTTTTTTTTTTTTTTTTTTTTTTTTTTTTTTTTGCAGTACGCAGGTCTCTCACTGCTGTGGCTTCTCCCGTTGCGGAGCACAGGCTCCAGACGCGCAGGCTCAGCGGCCATGGCTCATGGGCCCAGCCGCTCCGTGGCATGTGGGATCTTCCTGGACCGGGGCACGAACCTGCATCCCCTGCACTGGCAGGCGGACTCTCAACCACTGTGCCACCAGGGAAGCCCTCAAATACTTTCTTGAACATCTCTGTTTTCAATTAGTTGTGCAATCAAGCATAGCATTGTGTTCTCAAAGCTGTGTTCCAGTGGGAAAGAATTGCTTATTCAGGATTATTTAGGGTCAGCATGTCTTTTCAGCTGTCTGGTCTTTCATTCACATATCAATAAACTTTAATTTAAGATCATAGAGTTCTGCCTTTGGTGGAATAAAAAGTTATCCTAACTCCACACTTTGCCTTCAGAATATGCATTTATTAAAAGGTGACCAGGAATGTTAGGGAAGAAGGGGTTCCCTGAGAAGTAACTTTCCAATAAGATTCCACTACAAGTACAGAGTAGAAAGATAAACACAAAAGGAATGTAGACAGAGAAGATTTAGAGACAAGAAAGAGGTGTTGGAAGAAAGCAAAAACCTCAAAGACAAAACAAAACAAAATGAACAAAGTTAAAATAGTTTAAATTCTCTTTCTGCTTAAGTCCCAGCATAGCATTTACTTTAAAAAGAGCAAGGTAGTCTCTTTCCCACCTGGATTCTATCCAGCTGGTTTTAAAATTTACTAGTGAATACGCTGGAGGTATTTACTTCTTTCAGGTAAGGAAAAATTAAGAATAGCCTCTTATTTTCATTAGTTTTGCCAAATAGAGATGAAGTGCTTCTTAAATAAGCATTGTAAGTATATTGCTTGAAAGGATAAAGGGCCATGACTTTGGCCAAATATCAATTTAGTCAAGGAGTATACCTTGGGCTGTGTCCACCCTATTGGACCACACAACATTTTATTTTTTTTTAAATTAAAATATAGTTGATTTACAATAGTGTGTTAGTTTCAGGTGTACAGCAAAATCATTCACGTATACATATATATTTAAAAATATATATGTATATATTTATATTATTTTTCCAATTCTTTTCCATTTTAGTTTATTACAAGATATTGAATATAGTTCCCTTGCTCTACAGTAAATCTTTGTTGTTTACAGAGCATTTTAGAGTAGAATAACTCTGCAGCAGATGGCTAGTTTCTGTTTTTAGAAGAGTGGACTTGGGATGCTTTATGCTTTTAATCATATTAAAAGGTGTTCTAAAAGTTCAGAACCTATCAATTCCTCTTTATGTTTCTCATTTAAGCTAGAGCAAAAATGAACTAAAATTAATTTATTATTTAAAACAGAGAAACAGAATGTATAATGCCTTTCACAGAAAAGAAGGCATTAATTCCAGTGATAAATCTGAGACCATACAACAAAATCACAGTGAACTACTCTAACCATCTGCTCCCACTATCATGTGAAAACATAACTTAGTAGAAACTATTATGTATTTATTTCCAGCTTTTCCCATCTCCACCTTCTCTTTTTTCTTATATTCTATGTATTCCTTAACTTAAGCCACAAAGGTAGTGAAATAGGTGATTTTATAACAGCTGTCTGCCAGAAACTATCCATGGCCTGCTTATTTTAAGGTCTACAGTTGCTTTTATTTGCATAGCCTTCTACTAATGTTGTAGCTGCCAAGGCTTGTGATAGATATGACTACATTCAGTCTCTATTTTCTCATTCAAATCATCTAATGACATTTTCAAGGTTAAAACTAAGATACCAGTTCCTTAAATTGAATTATGTTGAAAATCCATTTCTAGTTTGCTATGTGTATTTGTTTATATTTTCATCAATCAACAAGACTTCAAAAAATTCAGTTGTCAACTTTAAATGTTGTAATTGTTAATCTCTTAAATTACATAAAAGTGAAGGAAGTTGACTAATTTGTTGGTATATGCAGAAAGTCAATTTTATTTTCTTTAAAAAATAAATTTGGGAGGAGGGATCAAGATGCCAGAGGAGTAGAAAGCAGAGTTCACCTTCCTCCACAGAAACATTGAAAATATATCTACAAGTGAAATGATTCACACAGAACACCTACTGAGCATTGACAGAAGACCTCAGCGTCCTGAAAAGACAGGAAAACATCCACGCAACTAGGTAGGACAAAAGGAAAAAGAAAAAGAAGGAATCAGGGCATGGCTTGCACCCCAGGGAGGGAGCTGTGGGAGGAAAGGCTCACCCACATTGGGAAGGTTTCTCACCAATGGAAAGATTAGACTGGACAGAGGGGGAATTTCAGAGCCTAAGAGGAGAGAACAGCAACAGGTTTGTGGAAGGCAAAATGGAAAGTAAGCTGCACAGAGGGTTGGCACTGCCACCCTGTGCTCCCCAACCTGAGATATCCCTCTGATGGTGAGGGTGGGGATCAGGTGCTGAAGCTCAGACTCTGAAGCTCAGCCCCAGGGAGAGGACCATGCTTAGGTGTAGAAAAGCCTGAGGAGGTCAGGCTGTGGCAACTGAGAGTGTACTAGAAAGAAGCCCGGGTCCACCACAGAGGCAAGGCATCATTCCTGGGAAGCACATGAAGAGAGGTGCAGGACCACCATAAGAATTTCTTTCCCTGTGAGTGCTCCCAAGCAACAAGATACCATCTACAGGAACTCTGGGGGTGGGTGCAAGTCACTGCCATCATCTTGGGTTCCAGAGGCGGGGACTGACCACCTCTTTCAGACCCATGGGCAGACGCCATGCCCTGCCCCTGCTGACCCAGAAGGACACAACAGCCCCCACACTAGGCATTCCTCCAGCAGATCACAGGACCCACCCCCACTGACCCAGAATTATGCATATAGCTTTTGCACTAGGAAATCCGCCAGTGGATGCTGGGACCACCTCACTCTCCCAGGACCACATGGATAGCTCTCACTATTAAGAAATCCATCAGTGGGTGCCAGGACCCACCCCTCTATCACAGGAAGACCTGGATAGCTCTTGCATTAGAAAATCTGTCAGTAAGTGCTGGAAAGTGTCCCACTGTCTTGGGAGGGCGTGGATAACTCCTCCCACTAGGAAATCCATCAGCAGGTGCCAGGACTTACCCTGCTGTCCCAGAAACATGTGGAAACTTCTTGCTAATAGGAAATCTGCCAGTGGTTTCCAGGACCCACCCCACTGACCCAGGAGGGCACAGGTAGCTCCTGTCACTAGGAAATCCAACCAGAGGAGGGGCTGAAACCACAGTTGAGCCTCAGGGGCTGTGTGACTAAGGAAAAAGGGCTGAAATCTCTCCTCATGTCTGCTCAAACTGCAGAGTTACACCTCCGTTGACAGCTTCCTAAATTCAGCACCTGTGAAACATCTAAAAGGACAACACATTCTGTTACAGTTTGGATGGGTCTGGCTTTAGCAGCTGTGGGCTCTGTGATTATGTAAATGCAGATATTGTGCTAGACCAGAGTCCAAGCTACCTCCATAGCTCAGGTCCAGGTGCACAACTACTACAGTCCTGGGACCTGATCTCTGTTAATCTGTGCCAGTGACCAGGTGAAAACAACACCTGAGAGTCACCAGGGCAAATTGTCATCATACCCACACTTCAGGCAGGACCAAGAGCAGTGCCAACAATAGTATACTTTGTGAACCTGCACGATGGGCAAAGGGGGATACAACAGAGCACATTCACCGGTGAACAGCTGCAGAGGAAGAATACTCAGTGACTTCTCTCCCAGTGGAGTGCCCCAATTCTGCCTACATTACACCACAGATCAGAATCACATTTTATTTTTTTATTTTTATTTTTTTTTTGAATTTGGTATATCTTTATTTAGGTCTTTCAAAGGTATCTTAGTAAAGTTTTTATCATTTTTGCCATAGAGGTTTTATGCATATTGTGTTAAGTTTACTCTCAGCTATCTGACTTTTTAAAAATATTTACTTATTTTATTTATTTAGGCTGTGCCGGGTCTTGGTTGTGGCATGCAGGATCTTTAGTTGTGGCATTCAGACTTCTTAGTTGTGACAGCATGCGACTCGTAGTTGCAGCATGCGGACTCAGTTGCGGCAGGCATGTGTAATCTAGTTCCCCAACCAGGGATCAAACCCGGGCCCCCTGCATTGGGAGCATGGGGTCTTACCCACTGGACCACCAGGAAGTCCCTCAGCTACCTGATTTTTTATGTTAATGAAAATGGCATCCTTCAAATTTAACTTTCCAACAATTTGTTACTTGCATATAGAAATATTTGATTTTTTTACATGATTTTACATCCATCCGACTTGTTCATAATTTATAGGTTATATTGCATTTTCTACATATATACACTAACATCCACAATTATGATAGTTTGTTTCTTCCTTTGAAATTCATTTATTTCTTTTTCTTGCTTTGATGTGCTAGGATCTCCAGAAAAATACTGAGTAGTGTTGAAAAAAGCTTAAGGCAATGGAGAATAGCATAAGATGCATCCAGATTTTGTAAAGCCTTATAGGTCATAGTAATGAATTTGGATTTGTTTTTAATTAAAATTTAAAATTATTGATAGCCTTATATAGAGTAATCAGTTTAATATTTTTCAAAGATTACTAGAACTTCTGTGTGGATAATGAATTAAAGGAGAGTAGAGAGAGACCCTATTTATTTCATGGACACAGATACAAAAATCCTTTTAAAAAAAGTTTGCAAACAACCACAATGACCAAAATGTATAGATATGAAAGTTTTATCAGAAATGCAAAGGTAGCTTAAGTTAGAGAATATCTAAATATAATTTTTATGTTACTATAAAAAGCATATGACCATGTCAAAAGAAGCATAAAGAGCAAATTAAATGCCTTCCAAGAATGTGTGTGTGTGTTTGTAAATTAAGCAAATTAGAAATAGAAGGCAACCACCTTAATCTAGTGAAAAGTTGCTACCAAAAACCTGTTATACATATCTATCTTAATGGCAAAATCTTAGAAATATTTCCTGTAAAATCAGACAGGACAGTGTTGCCCACTATTACTGCTTCTATTTATAACTGTCTTAGACATCACAGGAACAGAAGAAAAATAAGTGGTGTAATGGTTGGAACAGGTGAACCAAGTCCATTATTATTTGCAGATGATATGGTCTTTTTTTTTTTATTTTTTTACAAATTTAATCAGTTATACATATACATATGTTCCCATATCCCCTCCCCCCCGCGTCTCCCTCCCACCCTCCCCATCCCACCCCTGCAGGCGGTCACAAAGAACCGAGCTGATCTCCCTGTGCTACGCGGCTGCCTCCCACCAGCTATCCACCTTACGTTTGGTAGTGTACATATGTCCATGCCGCTCCTTCACCCCGTCACAGCTTACCCTTCCCCCTCCCCACATCCCCAAGTCCATGCTCTAGTACGTCTGTGTCTTTATTCCTGTCTCACCCCCATGTTCTTGATGGCATTTTTTTCTCAAATTCCATATATATGTGTCAGCACACAGTATTTGTCTTTCTCTTTCTGACCCACTTCACTCTGTATGACAGACTCCAGGTCCATCCACCTCATTACAAATAGCTCCATTTCATTTCTTTTTATGGCTGAGTAATACTCAACTGTACACATGCGCCACATCTTCTCCATCCACCCATCCGATGATGGACACTCAGGTTGTCTCCATCTCCGGGCTATTGCAAACAGGGCTGCCATGAACACCTTGGTACATGTCTCTTTTTGAATCATGGTTTTCTCAGGGTATATGCCCAGTAGTGGGATTGCTGGGCCACATGGTAGTTCCATTTGTAGTTTTTTAAGGAACCTCCATACCGTTCTCCATAGTGGCTGCACCAATTCACATTCCCACCAGCAGTGCAAGAGTGTTCCCTTTTTTCCACACCCTCTCCAGCATTTATTGTTTCTAGATTTTTTGATGATGGCCATTCTGACTGGTGTGAGATGATATCTCATTGTAGTTTTGATTTGCATTTCTCTAATGAGTAAAGATGTTGAGCATCCTTTCATGTGTCTGTTGGCTGTCTGTATATCTTCTGTGGAGAAATGTCTATTTAGGTCTTCTGCCCATTTTTGGATTGGGTTGTTTGTTTTTTTGCTATTGAGCTGCATGAGCTGCTTATAAATTTTGGAGATTAATCCTTTGTCAGTTGCTTCATTTGCAAATATTTTCTCCCATTCTGAGGGTTGTCCCTTCGTCTTGTTTATGGTTTCCTTTGCTGTGCAAAAGCTTTGAAGTTTCATTAGGTCCCATGTGTTTATTTTTGTCTTTATTTCCATTTCCCTAGGAGGTGGGTCAAAAAGGATCCCGCTGTGATTTATGTCATAGAGTGTTCTGCCTATGTTCTCCTCTAGGAGTTTGATAGTGTCTGGCCTTACATTTAGGTCTCCAATCCATTTTGAGCTAATTTTTGTGTATGGTGTTAGGGAGTGATCTAATCTCATACTTTCACATGTCCCTATCCAGTTTTCCCAGCACCACTTACTGAAGAGACTGTCCTTTCTCCACTGTACATTCCTGCCTCCTTTATCAAAGATAAGGTGACCATATGTCCGTGGGTTTATCTCTGGGCTTTCTATCCTGTTCCATTGATCTATCTTTCCGTTTTTGTGCCAGTACCATACTGCCTTGATTACTGTAGCTTTGTAGCATAGTCTGAAGTCAGGGAGCCTGATTCCTCCAGCTCCGTTTTTCATTCTCAAGATTGCTCCGGTTATTCGGGGTCTTTTGTTTTTCCATACAAATTGTGAAATTTTTTGTTCTAGTTCTGTGAAAAATGCCATTGGTAGTTTGATAGGTATTGCATTGAATCTGTAGATTGCTTTGGGCAGCAGAGTCATCCTCACAATGTTGATTCTTCCAATCCAAGAACACGGTACATCTCTCCATCCATTTGTATCATCCTCAATTTCTTTCATCAGTGTCTTATAATTTTCTGCATACAGGTCTTTTGTCTCCTTAGGTAGGCTTATTCCTAGATATTTTATTCTTTTTGTTGCAATGGTAAATGGGAGTGTTTCCTTGATTTCACTTTCAGATTTTTCATCATTAGTATATAGGAATGCCAGAGATTTCTGTGCATCAATTTTGCATCCTGCAACTTTACCAAATTCATTGATTAGCTCCAGTAGTTTTCTGGTAGCATCTTTAGGATTCTCCATGTATAGTATCATGTCATCTGCAAACAGTGACAGCTTCACTTCTTCTTTTCCCATTTGGATTCCTTTCACTTCCCTCTCCTCTCTGATTGCTGTGGCTAAAACTTCCAAAACTATGTTGAATAAGAGTGGTGAGAGTGGGCAACCTTGTCTTGTTCCTGATCTTAGTGGAAATGGTTTCAGTTTTTCACCATTGAGGACGATGCTGGCTGTTGGTTTGTCATATATGGCCTTTCTTATGTTGAGGAAAGTTCCCTCTATGCCTACTTTCTGCAGGGTTTTTATTATAAATGGGTGTCGAATTTTGTCAAAAGCTTTCTCTGCATCTATTGAGATGATCATATGGTTTTTCTCCTTCAGTTTGTTAATATGGTGTATCACATTGATTGATTTGCACATATTGAAGAATCCCTGCATTCCTGGAACAAACCCCACTTGATCACGTTTTAAAAACAGATCTGTGGGTCTCTACTCCAACAACTAGGGAGCAGACCCCACCCCTGACTGGACAGTGAAAACCACACAACAAAGAGGAGGACCCGCTCAATATCTAGGGCATGCACTGATCATCACCATACCAATCAATTCCCCTAACAAGGGGATAATGACACAAGCCTCTAGAACAACCTCACCCACCAAGGGGAAGGCACCAGAAACAAGAGGAAATATGAGCCTGCAGCCTGCAGCCTGCAGAAAGGATACCACAAACATAGTAAGTCTGACCAAATGAGAAGACAAAGAAATATGTTGCAGAGGAAGGAGCAAGATAAAAACCTACAAGAACAACTAAATGAAGAGGAGATAAGCAATCTATCTGAAAAAGAATTAAGAGTAATGATAGTAAAGATGATCCTAGAATTCAGAAAAAGAATGGAGGCACAGATCAAGAAGATACAAGAAATGTTTAACAAAGACCTAGAAGAACTAAAGAACAAACAAACAGAGATGAACAAGACAATACTGAAATGAAAAATACACTAGAAGGAATCAATAGCAGAATAACTGAGGCAGAGGAATGGATAAGTGACCTGAAAGACAGAATGGTGGGAATCTCTGCCACAGAATAGAATAAAAAAAAAAAAAAAAAATGAATAGAAATGAGGAGAGTCTCAGAGCCCTCTGGGACAACATTAAATGCACCAACATTCTAATTATAAGGGTCCCAGAAGAAGAAGAGAACGAGAAAGGGCCTGAGAAAATATTTGAAGAGATTATAGTCAAAAACTTCCCTAACAAGGGAAAGGAAATAATCACCCAAGGCCAGGAAACACAGAGAGTCCCATATAGGATAAACCCAAGGAGGAGCATGCCAAGACACATATTAATCAAACTAACAAAAACTAAATACAAAGAAAAAATATTAAAAGCAGCAAGGAAAAAGCAAAAAAGTAACATAAAAGGGAATTCCCATAAGGTTATCTGCAGATTTTTCAGCAAAAAATATGCAGGTCAGAAGGGTGAGGTAGGATATATTAAAAAATAATAATAAAATGGAAAAGCCTACAACCAACAATACTCTACCCATCAAAGCTCTCTTTCAGATTCGAAGGAGAAATCAAAAGCTTTACAGAGAAATGAAAGCTAAGAGAATTTAGCACCAAAAAACCAGCTTTACAACAAATACTAAAGGAACATCTCTAGGCAAGAAACACAAGAGAAGAGAACAAAGGAGAAAGGGAAGAAAAATGACCTATGAAAATAAATCCAAAACAATTAAGAAAATGGCAATAGGAACATACATATCAAGAATTACTTGAAATGTAAATGGTTTAATTACTCCAACCAAAAGATACAGACTGACTGAATGAATACAAAAACAAGACCCATATATAGGCTGTCTAAAAAAGATCCACCTTATTTATTTATTTATTTATCTATCTATCTATCTATCTATCTATCTATCTATTTATTTATTTATTTATGGCTGTGCTGGGTCTTTGTTTCTGTGTGAGGGCTTTCTCTAGTTGTGGCAAGTGGGGGCCACTCTTCATCACAGTGTGTGGGCCTCTCACTGACGCAGCCTCTCTTGTTGTGGAGCACAGGCTCCAGATGCGCAGGCTCAGTAGTTGTGGCTCACGGGCCCAGGTGCTCCGTGGCATGTGAGATCCTCCAAGACCAGGGCTTGAACCCTTGTCTCCTGCATTGGCAGGCAGATTCTCAACCACTGTGCCAGCAGGGTAGCCCCAAGACCCACCTTAGACCTAAGGACACATACAGACTGAAAGTGAGGGAATGGAAAAATATATTCCATACAAATGAAAATCAAAAGATAGCTGAAGTAGCAACACTCATACTAGACAAAATAGGCTTTAACATAAAGACTATTACATGAGACATAATGATCAAGGGAGTAATCAAAAAAGAAGATATAATAACTGTAAATATTTATGCACCCAACATAGGCGCACCTCAATACATAAGGCAAATGCTAACAGCCATAAACAGGGAACTTGACAGTACCACAATAATACTGTGGAACTTTAACACCTAATTTACACTAATAGACCAATCATTCAGACAGAAAGTTCATAAGGAAATATAAGCCTTAAATGACACACTAGAGCTGATAGACTTAATTAATACGTATAGGACATTAAATCTGAATGCAGCAGAATACACTTTCTTCTCAAGCACACATGGAATATTCTCCAGTATCAATCATATCCTGGGTCACAAATCAAGCCTTGGTAATTTAAGAAAATTGAAATCATATCAAGCATCTTTTCTGACCACAATGCTATGAGATTTGAAATCTATTACAGGAAAAAAGAACTGTAAAAAACACAAACACGTGAAGGTGAAACAATATATTATTTAACAACAAATGGATCACTGAAGAAATCAAAGAGGAAATCAAAAAATACCTCCAAACCAATGACAATGAAAACATGACACCCCCAAAACTATGGGATACAGTAAAACCAGTTCTATGAGGGAAGTTTATAGCAGTACAATCTTACCTCAAAAAACAATAAAAATCTCAAATAAACAACCTAAACTTACACCTAAAGCAACTAGAGAAAGAAGAACAAACAAAACCCAAAATTAGTAAAAGGAAAGAAATCATAAAGAGCAGAGCAAAAATAAATGACATACAGATGAAAACAATAGCAAAGATCAGTGACACTAAAAGCTTGTTCTTTGAGAAGATAAAGAAATTGATAAAACTTTAGCCAGACACATCAAGAAAAAAAGGGAGAGGACTCAAATCAATAAAATTAGAAATGAAAATGAGAAGTTATAATTGACACCATGGAAATACAAAGGTTATAAGAGACTACTACAAGCAACTATATGACAATAAAATGGGCAACCTGGAAGAAACAGACAAATTCTTTAAAAAGGTACATCCCAAGATTGAACCGGGAAGAAATAGAAAACATAAACAGACAAATCACAAGTAATGAAATTGAAACTGTGATTAAAAATCTTTCGACAAACAAAAGTCCAGGATGAGGTGGCTTCACAGGTGAATTCTATCAAACATTTAGAGAAGAGCTAAATACCTATCTTTCTGAAACTCTTCCAAAAATTGCAGAGGAAGGAACACTCCCAAGCTCATTCTACAAGGCCAGCATCACACTGATACCAAAGCCAGACAACGATATCATTTAAAAAGAAAATTACAGACCCAAATTCTGATTACCATAAATGCAGATATCCTCAGCAAAATACTAGTAAACAGCGTCTAACAACTCAAAAACAGGATCATACACCATGATCAAATGGGATTTATTTCAGGGATGCAAAGATTGTTCAATAAACACAAATCAGTCAATGTGATATACTGTTTTAAAATATTTAAGAATAAAAACCATATGATCATGAGAATAGATGCAGAAAAACATTTTCACAAAATTTAACACCTATTTATGATAAAAACTCTCTAGAAAGTGGGCTTAGAGGGAACTACCTCAACATAATAAAAGCCGTATATGAAAAACCCACAGCCAACATCATTCTCAATGGTGAAAAACTGAAATATCAGGAACAAGACAAGGATGTCCACTCTCACCACTATTATTCAACATAGTTTTGGAAGTCCTAGCCACAGCAATCAGGGAAGAAAAAGAAATAAAAAGAATCCAAATTGGCAAAGAAGAAGTAAAACTGTCACTGTTTGCAGAGGACGTGATACTATACATAGAAAATCCAAAAGATGCCACCAGAAAACTACTAGAGCTCATCAATGAATTTGGTAAAGTTTCAGGATACAAAATTAAGGCCCAGAAATCACTTTCATACCTACACACTAACAATGAAAGATCAGAAAGAGAAATTAAGGAAACAATCCCATTTACCATTGCAACAACAACAACAGAGATATACCTAGGAATAAACCTACCTAAGGAAGTAAAAGCCTGTACTCAGAAAACTATATGATACTGATGAAAGAGATCAAAGATAACACAAACAGATGGAGAGATATACCATGTTCTTGGATTGGAAGAAAAAATATTGTGAAAATGACTGTACTACTCAAAGCAATCTACAGATTCAATGCAATCCCTATCCAATTACCAGTGCATTTTTTTGCAGAATTAGAACAAAACATTTATATGATAACCCAAAAGACCCCAAATAGCCAAAGCAATCTTGAGAAAGAAAAATGGAGCTGGAAGAATCAGGCTCCCTGCCTTCAGGTTATACTACAAAGCTACAGTAATAAAGACAGTATGGTACTGGTACAAAAACAGAAATATAGATCACTGGTACAGGATAGAAAGCTCAGAGATAAGCCCATGCACCTATGGTCACCTAACTTATGACAAAGGAGGCAAGAATATGCAATGGAGTAAAGACAGTCTCTTCAATAAGTGGTACTGGGAAAACTACATGTAAAAAGTGAAATTAGAACACTCCCTAACACCATACACAAAAATAAACCCAAAATTGATTAAAGTCCTAAACGTAAGGACAGAGACTATAAAACTCTTAGGGGAAAATATAGGCAGAACACACTGACATAAATTACAGCAAGATCTTTTTTGATCCACTCTCTAGAGTAATGAAAATAAAAACAAAAATGAACAAATGGGATCTGATTAAACTGAAAAGCTTTTATACACCAAATGAAACCATAAACAAAACAAAAAGACAGCCCTTAGAATGGGAGAAAATATTTGCAAAGAAGCAACCAACAAGGGATTAACCTCCAAAATATACAAACAGCTCATGCATCTCAGTATCAAAAAAAAAAAAAAATAATAATAATCCAGTCAAAAAATGGGTGAACAATCTAGACATTTCTCTAAAGAAGACATACCAATGGCTAAAAAGCACGTGAAAACATGCTCAACATCACAGTTATTATAGATATGCAATTCAAAACTACAATGTGGACAGAATTGGCATCATCCAAAAAATCTACAAATAATAAATGCTGTTGTTGGGAATGTAAATTGGTACAGCCACTATAGAGAACATTATGGAGTTTCCTTAAAAAAAACTAAGAATAGAACTACCATGTGACCCAACAATCTCACTCCTGGGCATATACCTGGAGAAAACTATAACTTGAAAAGATACATACATCCCAATATTCATTGCAGCACTATTTGCAATAGCCAGGATATGGAAGCAACTTAAATGACCATCAACAGAGGAATGGATAATGAAGAAGTGGTACATACATATGCAATTGAATACTACTCAGCCATAAAAAAGAATGAAATAATGCCATTTGCAGCAACATGGATGGACCTAGAGATTATCATACTTTGTGAAGTATGTCAGACAGGGAAAGACAAATATCATATAATATTGTTTATACACAGAACCTAAAAAAAGTGTACAAATGAACTTATTTACAAAACAGAAGTAGAGTCACAGATGTAGAAAACAAACTTATGGTTACACATGGATAAGGGAGGGATAAATTGGGAGATTGGGATTGACATATACACACTACTATATACAAAATAAGTAACTAATAAGAACCTGCTGTATAGTACAGTGAGCTCTCACTACTCTGTAATGGGCTATATGGGAAAAGAATCTAAAAAAAATAATAAAGGGTGAATGTATGTGTATGTATAAATGATTCACTTTGCTGTACACCTGAAACTAACACAACATTGTAAATCAACTATTTCCAATAAAAAATAAAATAAATAATTTTGAAATTATATTCATTTTTATGAACAATTGACAAAAAGTAGTGTTGAAAATATATAAAGAAAATGTGCACTAAAGGATTAGATAGACTCTTAGAGCTGGGAGAGTTAGAAGAGACTTTAACATTTTAGTTTCATCCCTCCCCACCTCCACTTAGATTTTACTCCTCTTTTATAAGTGAGGAAATTTTACCAAGAAAATGAAAGACTTCCCAAAGTGCCATGAATGATTGGCATGAAATCTCAAATCTCATTTCTGATCTGTGTTCATTCTACTTTTCAATATGAAAAGTATTTTTTAAAAAATATTGGATGTTCATTCAAACCCAACTCAAGTTGACTAAAAGAGCTAATGTTTAATTGGTTGTATTTAAACTTCTCATATTGAAAGTATATCAAAATGAATCATCCTTTTCAAACATATCTCAGCAGAATGTAATGCAAGATATATGTCCTTATATGAATGCTGGTTCCTCTAGTAGAGACCCTGACATCCTGCCTAATCCTGGACACCCAACTCTTTCAGAGATAAGCACTGTCACTTGGAACCTTCATGCTGACTGCAGTCTTGCTTCATCTGGATGTTTCATTTGTAACCAGACTGCTTCCACTAAGTATACATTGCTATTTGTTACAGATGGAGAACAGAGGCTCATAATAAACTCGAGCTTATGACGTAATTTTTAATATTGTGCTTGGACTGTGAGTCACCACCATCATGTGCTTATCCTCCATTTTAGTTAATTCATTCACCTAGGTTCTATACCAACCCAGCTCCTTTCTTTTCTCCTGATAATGAGTTTCCATAGTTCCTTACACCAAAGTTTCCTGAGCTAAAATGTCATTAGGAGATCTGCAGATAAAGAAAAGTTTAATGTAGATACCATGGCTGAAGGTGATCTGTGCAGGGCACAGAGTATTGCGGCATTTCAGAGATACAATTCTTTCTCTCCCAGATCACATTGAACAGGGAGTTATTTGGGTAAAATGGAGTTATGGCTGGGAATCAGCCCTTCCTTTTGATGTTGAGCCAAGTTTCTTGAACAAGGTTTATGCACCTCAAGCTTTCTCCTATGTTATTCTTTCTATCATCCAAGGAGCCTTATAGATGTGCTTGAAAATATCTGACACAGCAATAAATAAGCTGATTAGGAACTGCTTTAAAGACTTGATGTAATTAAAAATCAAACCAGTTCTGATTTTGGCCTTTAATTGAACAGATGATGCCAATACTCTAAAGAGGTCTAGTTGCAATCTTTGGGCATTGAGGGGCACTTGAATGAGAATGAATGGAACACAGGAATTAGGTTGCTCTGTGCTACTCCTCACATTTAATATTCTTCCTCACAAACAACAGCAAATGATCTTGACTCTGTGATGCTTAGAAGTAGAAACTGTATTGGGGATCCCTGAATGGCAATCATTGACTGTAAATGTAACTTATAGGCATATATATATTTGAAACTTTTCTCATTAAAGGATGATTACCTTAACCCTCAGGTTTTTATTTGGGATATTTGCAACTACTTTATTTTTATTTTTTATTCTTTATATATACATTTTTACTCCCTGCATTTTTACACTCCTCCCTACGTTTATTGTTTTCTAACATCATACTTTACTTTTTTTGTGTATCTCTTAAATAATAATTGTGGATATAAATGATTTTACTACTTATCTCTTTTAATCTTTCTAGTACCTTTATAAGCTTCTATGTTTGCCTTTACCAAGGAGATATTTGCTTTCATAATTCTTTTATTTCTAGCTGTGGGCTTATCTTTTCCATTTACAGAGTCCCTTTAACATTTCTTGTTAAGCCAGTTTAGTGGGGCTGAACTCTTTTAGCTTTTGCTTCTCTGTAAAAGTCTTTATCTCTCCTTTAAATCTGAACGTTAACCTTTCTGGTTAGAGTAGCTTGGTTATAGGTTTTAACCTTTCATCACATTGAATATATGGTGTTACTCCTTTTTGGCCTGCAGAGGTTCTGGTGAAAAGTCAGCTGATAACCCTATGGAAGTTCATTAGTACATAGTTTCTCCTCCCTTGTTGCTTTTGAGACCCTCTCTTTGTCTTTATTCTTTGCCATTTAAAAAACAAGCTGTGGGGGAGACCATCAACTTGGTGGAGGAGTAAGACATGGAGATCACCTTCTTCCCCACAAATACATCATAAATACATCTACATGTGAAACAACACCTACAGAACACCTACTGAAACCTGACAGAAGACAGACTTCCCAAAAGGCAAGAAACTCCACGTACCTGGGTAGGGCAAAAGAAGAAACAGAGACAAAAGAATAGGGATGGGACCCGCACATCTAGAAGGGAGCTTTGAAGGAAGAAATGTTTCCACACACTAGGAAGCCCCTTCACTGGCAGACAAACGGGGTGGCAGGGGGGAAGCTTTGGAGCCATAGAGGAGAGTGTGGCAATTGGGGTGCAAAGGACAAAATGGAGAGATTCCCTCAGAGAGGATTGGTGCCAACCAGCACTCACCAGCCTGAGAGGTTTGTCTGCTCACCTGTTGGGGCTTGTGGGGACTGGGAGCTGAGACTCAGGTTTCGGAGTTCAGATCCCAGGGAGAAGACTGGGGTTGGCTGCGTGAACACAGCCTGAAGGGGGTTAGTGCACCACAGCTAGTCAGGAGGGAGTCCAGGAAAATGTCTGGAACTGCCTATGAGGCAAGAGACAATTGTTTTGGGGTGCACAAGGAGAAGGGATTCAGAGCACTGCCTAAACAAGCTCCAGAAATGGGCACTAGCCACAATTATCAGAGCAGACAACAGAGACAAGCATGAAATGCTAAGACTGCTGCTGCAGCCACCAAGAAGTCTGTTGCAAGCACAGGTCACTATCCACACCTCCTCTTCCAAGAGCCTGTGCAGCCCACCACTGCCAGGGTCCCGTGAACCAGGGACAACTTCCCTGGGAGAACACACGGCCTGCCTCAGACTGTTGCAACGTCATGCCAGTCTCTGCACCTGCAGACTCACCCTGCATTCCCTCCCCCCAGCCTGAGTGAGCCAGACCCCCCTAATCAGCTGTTCCTTTGACCCTGTCCAGTCTGAGCAAAGAACAGATGCCCTCAGGCGACCTACATACAGAGGCAGGGCCAAATCCAAAGCTGAACCCCAGGAGCTGTGCAAACAAAGAAGAGAGAGGAAAAAATCTCCCAGCAGCCTCACGAGCAGTGGATTAAATCTCCACAATCAAATTGATGGACCCAGCATCCCTGGAATACACAATGAATCATCCTAAAATTCAGGTGGTGGACTTTGGGAGCAACTGTAGACTTGGGGTTTCCTTTTTGCATCTAATTTGCTTCTGGTTTTATGTTTATCTTAGTTTAGTATTTAGAGTTTATTATCTTTAGTAGATTTGTTTATTGATTTGGTTGCTCTCTTCCTTTTTAAAAATATATAGACATATTTTTTTCCTTTTTCTCTTTTTGTGAATGTGTATGTGTATGCTTCTTTGTGTGATTTTGTCTGTATAGCTTTGCTTTTACCATTTGTCCTAGGGTTCTGTCTGTCCGTTTTTTTCTGTGGTTGTTGTTGTTGTTTAGTATAGTTTTTAATGCTTGTTATCATTGGAGGATCTGTTTATTAGTTTGGTTGCTCTCTTCTTTCTTTTTTAATGACTTTAATTTTAATAATATTTTTAATTTTAATTATTTATTTTATTATTCTTTTCTTTCATTTATTTATTCCCCCATTTTCTTCTGAACCACGTGGCTGAGAGAGTCTTGGCATTCCAGCTGGGTACCAGGCCTGTGCACCTGAAGTGTCAGAGCCGAGCTCAGGACATTGGTCCAACAGAGACCTCTTGGCTCCACATAATATCAAATGGCAAAAGCTCTCCCAGAGATCTCCACCTTAACGGTAAGACCCAGGTCCACTCAACGACCAGCAAGTTACAGTGCTGAACACACCATGCCAAACAACTAGCAAGAGAGGAAAACAACACCACCCATTAGCAGAGAGACTGCCTAAATTCATAATAAGGTCAGAGACACCCCAAAACACACCACCAGACATGGTTCTGTACACCAGAAAGACAAGATCCAGCATCATCCACCAAAACACAGGCACCAGTCCGCTCCACCAGGAAGCCTACACAACCCACAAAACCAACCTAAGTCACTAGGGGCAGACACCAAAACCAATGGGAACTAAGAACACTGCAGCCTGTGAAATGGAAACCCCAAACACAGTAAGTTAAGCAAAATGAGAAGACAGAGAAATAAAAGGCAGATGAAAGACAAAGGTAAAAACCCACCAGACAAAATAAATGAAGAGGAAATAGGCAGTCTACCTGAAAAAGAATTCAGAGTAATGATAATAAAGATGATCCAAAATCTTGGAAATGGAATGGAGAAAATACAAGAAATGTTTAACAAGGACCTGGAAGAACTAAAGAACAACAACAACAAAAAAAACAATGATGAACAGCACAATAAATGAAATTTAAAATTCTATATGAGGAATCAGTAGCAGAATAAATGAGGCAGAAGAATGGGAAAGTGACTTGGAAAATAAAATAGTGGAAATAACTACCATAGAGCAGAATAAAGAAAAAGAGTGTAAGGAATTGAGGACAGTCTCAGAAACATCTTGGATAACATTAAACACACCAATATTCGAATTACAGGGGTCCCAGAAGAAGAAGAGATAAAGAAAGTGTTTGAGAAAATATTCAAAGAGATTATGGTTGAAAACTTCCTTAACATGTGAAAGGAAATAGTCAATCAAGTCCAGGAAAGGCAGAGAATCCCATACAGGAAAAATCCAAGGAGAAACACGCAAAGACACATATTAACCAAACAATCAAAAATTAAATACAGAGAAATAATATTAAAAGCAGCAAAGAAAAACAACCAAAAAAAAAAAAAAAAAAAAAAAAAAAAAACGAATCCCCAAAAGGTTAACAGCTAAACTTTCAGCAGAAACTCTGCAAGCCAGAAGGGAGTGGCAGGACATATTTAAGGTGATGAAAGGGAAAAAAAACACAACCATGATTACTCTACCCAGCAAGGATCTCATTCAGATTCGATGGAGAAATTAAAACCTTCACAGAGAAGCAAAAGCTAAGAGAATTCAGCACCACAAAACCAGCATTACAACAAAAGCTAAAGGAACTTCTCTACTCAGGAAACACAAGAGAAGGAAAAGACCTACAATAACAAGTGCAAAACAATTAAGAAAATGGTAATAGGAATGTACATATTGATTACTACCTTAAACATAAATGGATTAAATGCTCCAACCAAAAGGTATAGACTGGCTGAATGGATACAAAAATAAGACCCCTATATATTTTGTCTACAAAAGACCCATTTCAGACCTAGGGACACATAGAGACTGAAAGTGAAGGGATGGAAAATGATATTCCATGCAAACTGAATTCAAAAGAAAGCTGGAGCAGAAATTCTCATATCAGACAAAACAGACTTTAAAAGAGAGACTACTACAAGAGACAAATAAAGACACTACATAATGATCAAGGGATCAAATCATAAGAAGATAAAACAATGGTTAATCTTTATGCAACCAACATAGGAGCACCTCAATACATAAGGCAAATGCTAAGAGCCATAAAAGGGGAAATCAACAGTAACACAATCATAGTAGGGGACATTAACACCCCACTTCTACCAATGGACAGATCATCCAAAGTGAAAATAAATAAGGAAACACAAGTTTTACATGATACATTAAACAAGATAGAATTAATTGATATTTATAGGACATTCCACCCAACAATGAGAGAATGTATTTTCTTCTCAAGTGCTCATGGAACATTCTCCAGGATAGATCATATCTTTGGTCACAAGAAAGTCCTTGGTAAACTTAAGAAAATTGAAATTGTATCAAGTATCTTTTCTGACCATGATGCTGTGAGACTAGATATCATTTACTGGACAAAATCTGTAAACAGTACAAACAAATGCAGGCTAAACATTACACTACTAAATAACCAAGAGATCATTGAAGAAATCAAAGAGGAAATCAAAAAATACATAGAACCAAATGGCAATGAAAACAGATGACCCAAACCTATGGGATGCAGTAAAACCAGTTCTAAGAAGAAAGTTTATAGCAATACAATCCTAACTCAAGAAACAAGAAGCATCTCAAATAAACAACCTAATCTTACAGTTAAAGCAGTTAGAGAAAGAACAACAACAAAAAAGTAAGCAGAAGGAAAGAAATCATAAAGATTAGATCAGAAGTAAATGAAAAATAAATGAAGGAAATGATAGCAAAGATCAATAAAACTAAAAGCTGTTTCTTTGAGAAGCTAAACAAAATTGATAAAACAATAGTCACACTCATCAAGAAAAAAAGGGAGAAAACTTAAATCAATTGAATTAGAAATGAAAAAGGAGAAGTAAAAACTGATACTGCAGAGATAAAAAAGGTCATGAGAGATTACTACAAGCAACTCTATGCCAATAAAAAGGACAACCTGGAGGAAATGGACAAATTCTTAGAAAAGCATAACCTTCCAAGATTGAACCAGGAAGAAATAGAAAATATAAAAAAACACTTCACAAGCACTGTCATGGAAACTGTGATTAAAAATCTTCCAACAAACAAAAATCCAGGACCAGATGGCTTCACATGCAAATTCTATCAAATATTTAGAGAAGAGCCAACACTTATCCTTCTCAAATTCTTCCACAATATAGCAGAGGGAGGAACACTCCCAAACTCATTCTATGAGGCCACTATCACCCTGATACCAAAACCAGACAAAGATGTCACAAAGAAGGAAAACTACAGGCCAATATCACTGATGAACATAGATGCAAAAATCCTCAACAAAATACCAGCAAACATAATCCAACAGCACATTAAAAGTATCATACACCATGATGAAGTGGAGTTTATCCTGGAATGCAAGGATTCTTCAATATATACATATCAATCAATGTGGTACACCATATTAACAAGTTGAAGGAGAAAAACCATATGATCATCTCAATAGATGCAGAAAAACCTTTCAACAAAATTCAAAATGCATTTGCGATAAAAATACCTACAGAAACTAGGCATAGAGAGTCTTACCTCAACATAATAAAGGCCATATATGACAAGCCCACAGCCAACATCATTCTCAATGGTGAAAAACTGAAACCATTTCCTCTAAGATTAGGAACAAGACAAGGTTGCCTACTCTCACCACTCTTATTCAACATAGTTTTGGAAGTTTTAGCCACAGCAATCAGAGAAGAAAAAGGAATAAAAGAATCAAAATTGAAAAGGCAAAGTAAAGTTGTCACTGTTTGCAGATGGCATGATACTATACATAGAGAATCCTAAAGATGCTACCAGAAAACTACTAGAGCTAATCAATGTTTGGTAAAGTACCAGGATACAAAATTAATGCAGAGATCTCTTGGATTACTATACACTAATGATGAGAAATCTGAAAGAAAAATTAAGGAACACTCCCATTTACCATTGCAACAAAACGAATGAAATATCTTGGAATAAACCTACATAAGGAGACAAAAGACCTGTATGCAGAAAACTATTAGACACTGATGAAAGAAAATAAAGATGACACAAACAGATGGAGATATATACCATGTTCTTGGGTTGGAAGAATCAACATTGTGAAAATGACTATATACCCAAAGCAATTTACAGATTCATTGTAAGCCCTATGAAGCAACCAATGGCATTTTATACAGAACTAGAAAAAAAAAAAACTACAATTTGTTTGGAAACACAAAAGACCCCGAATAGCCAAAGCAATCTTGAGAATGAAAAATGGAGCTGGGTGTTTCAGGCTCCTGGACTTCAGGCTATACTACAAAGCTACAGTAATGAAGACAGTATGGTTCTGGCACAAAAACAGAAATATAGATCAGTGGAACAGGATAGGAAGCCCAGAGATAAACCCACGCACATATGGTCACCTTATTTTTGATAAAGTAGGCAAGAATATTCAATGGAGAAAAGAGACCCTCTTCAATAAATGGTCCTGGGGAAACTGTTCAGCTACATGTAAAAGAATGAAATTATGACACTTCCTAACATCATACACAAAAATAAACTCAAAGTAGATTAAAGACTTAAATGTAAGGTCAGACACTATAAAACTCTTAGAGGAAAACTTTGACAGAACACTCTATGACATAAATCACAGTAAGATACTCTTTGACCCACCTCCTAAAAGAAAGGAAATAAAAACAAAAGTAAAAAGAAATCGGACCTAATGAAAGTTAAAAGCTTTTGCACAGCAAAGGAAAGCATAAACAAGATGAAAATCAGGCCTTAGAATGGGAGAAGATATTTGCAAATGAAGCAACTGACAAAATATTAATCTACAAAATATAAAAGCAGCACATGCAGCTCAATATCCAAAAAACAAACAACCCAATCCCAAAATGGGCAGAAGACCTAAACAAACATTTCTCCAAAGAAAATATACAGATTTCCAACAAACACATGAAAGGATGCTCAACATGATTAATCATTACAGAAATGCAAATCAAAACTAAAATGAGGTATCACGTCACACCAGCCAGAATGGCCATCATGAAAAAATGTACAAACAATAAATGCTGGACAGGGTGTGCAGAAAAGGAAACCCTCTTGCACTGTTGGTGGGAATGTAAACTGATACAGCCACTATGGAGAACAGTATGGAGGTTCTTAAAAAACTAAAAATAGAATTACCATGTGATCCAGCAATCCCACTACTGGGCATATACCCAGAGAAAATAATAATTCAAAAAGACACATGTACCCCAATGTTCATTGCAGCACTATTTACAATAGCCAGGTCATGGAAGCAACCTAAATGCCTATCAACAGACGAATGCATAAAGAAGTTGTGGTACATATATACAATGGAATATTACTCAGCCATAAAAAAGAATGAAATTGAGTCACTTGTTGAGATGTGGACGGATCTAGAGACTGTCATACAGAGTGAAGTAAGTCAGAAAGAGAAAAACAAATATTGCATATTAACACATGTACGTAGAACCTAGAAAAGTGGTACAGATGAGCCAGTTTGCAGGGCAGAAGTTGAGACACAGATGTAAAGAACAGATGTGTGGACACCAAGGGGGGAAAACTGTGGTGGGGTGGGCATGGTGGTGTACTGAATTGGGCGATTGGGATTGACATGTATACACTGATGTGTATAAAATTGATGACTAATAAGAACTTGCAATATAAAAAATCAAAGGAACAAACAAAACAACTAATACTAAATTTTCTTTGGGCTATTTGTATGGAAATATGTTAATATAAATGTTTCAGACATTAAAAAAAAAAAGAGTAATGTACCACAATGCTCATTGAAGCCCTATTTACAGTAGCCAGGACATGGAAGCAACCTAGGTGTCCATTGACAGATGAATGAATAAAGAAGCTGTGGCACATATATACAATGGAATATCAGTCATAAAAATAAACGAAATTGAGTTATTTGTAGTGAAGTGGATGGACCCACAGTCTGGCATACAGAATGAAGTAAGTCAGAAAGCGAAAAAAGATACTGTATGCTAAGACATATATATGGAATCTAAAAAAAAAAAAAAAAAAAGGTTCTAAAGAACCAAGTGACAGGACAGGAATGAAGACACAGATGTAGAGAATGGATTTGAGGACATGGGGAGGGGGAAGGGTAAGCTGGGACGAAGTGAGAGAGTGGCCTGCATGGACATATATCACTACCAAATGTAAAATAGATAGTTGGGGGAAGCAGCTGCATAGCACAGGGAGATGAGCTTGGTGTTTTGTGACCACCTAGAGGGGTGGAATAGCGAGGGTGGGAGGGAGATGTAAGAGGGAGGAGATATGGTGATATATGTATGTGTATAATTGATTCACTTTGTTATAAAGCAGAATCTAACTCACCATTGTAAAGCAATTATACTCCAATAAAGAGGTAAACAAAAAAAAAAAAAAAAAGAAAGAATGAAAGTCAGCCTGTGGTTCTGTCTTTGCTTACATACTTACAGAATCGTGAATGTACAGAGGATAGAAGAAGTAAAAACAAAACAGAGCAAAACAGAAGACCATCTTTCTCCATTGAGTATTTTAATCTTTGGATTTAGAAATTTAAGCTGTTGGAGATGAAGAGGAGGAGCCTGGTAGGGCTGAAGGATCTAATGATGAGACAGGTAACAATAAGTATAACTTTACTTGGTGGTCTACATAAGAGATTCATTTAGCTCACTAATCTCTAGCTGATATCAGGACAGCAGAAATTTATTTATATTCTTGGGGTCATTGTAAGGGATGATGTCCTTATTTCTCTTTTACCTCTTACTAAGCTTTTTGGTTTGTTTGTTTGTTTGTGTTTTTTTGTGGTTTGTTTGTTTGTTTTTGTTTTTGTCTCCAAAGGAATTGTGTCTTAGAACTTTTGAGATTCTGTCAAAATCAACTTACCCAAGCTTTTATCAAGAGGTTGGCTGCATTCACTTGGTAGCTGTGTTAAGTCTCAAAAAATGAAAGTTAAACTCTTTTCCTCTTCTGCCTGCTATTTTCAAATTCTTCCAGTAATTTCTATATTGTCCAGCTCTTTGTAGGTCAGGCAAAGCTTCCCATAATCTGGCCCTTGTTCATCTCTAGTAAAATATTTTGCTACATTCTTTGTTGAGTCCCCACTCAACCACTCTCAACCTCTTGCAGTTCTCTTTGCCAACTCATGCTTGCATACCTCCTTTATGGTATTCTTCTTTAGAAACTCATTCCCACCTTTATCCAATTCCTATTAAATTTGTAACTTCAGCCTTAGTATAACCTCCTCCAGTAAGCCCTTTCCACAGGAAGAAATAAGCAGTCCTTCTTTGTTTTCCTCCACTGTACATATGCAACAATAGCAGCACCTACAATATTCACCATAATTATCTTAATTTATGTGTCTGTCTTCCCTTACAACGTCTGTAAGTCTCTTGAATGAAAGATTAAGTCTGTATTATTTGAAAGTGCACTCACTAGACAATATGGAAGTTTCTTAGGCCCTAGCCCACACTTGTTAAATCAGATTAAGTGGAGATGTTAGAGAAAAGCTCCAGAATCTTCATTTTTAGCAATCACCATGTATTTTTTATGCAAATAATTTTAAGCAGCACTAGCCTATGTCATTTATTTTTCTACTCAGATTGCCTACCATAGTGACTGCAATAATTGTGGAATGAATAAACAAAAGAATGAAAAGGTAAATGGGTGAACAATCTTATTCATATTCATATGTAATCCATATGTGACACGAAGGACTCCTATCCTTAAGAAGAGATCTCATTAAGATTTGTTCTAATTACATATTTCATGCCCTGTGGAAGTCAAAAACTGTGTCCGTATTTACAAGACATCTGTTCTTATGGCCCCTGCTACTTTGCACTCTAGTAATGATACTTACTGTTTTGTTCCACATCAGCCCAGGCACAAACCTTAATCCTTCTACCAGATTTTATGAGAAATCTGTTCACATGGAGCATTTTGTAAGATTAATAGATTTGCTGAAGATTATAGAAGTCGTGGGGAAAAGTCACATCATGGAATCTTCTGCTTTCTTCCTCTCTCCTTTTGTGCCCAATTTGCCTAATATTTCTCCATATTATGAGTAGCTCAGTGCTTTCCTTCAAACTTATCAAACTCAACTCTAGTCTCTCAGTAGGTTTACATAGACTGCTTTGTTGATCCACCAATTATATGAAGACAGTTGGAAGTTTATTTTTGTTGCATATTTAATACTTTCTCTATTTTATAATTCTGCACACCCTTTAGGATTTATGGAGAAAGGCTATCTTTGAATCATAGGGCTGAAATCCCTGTGATGTCCTGGGGTAGACAGAAGGAAGAAGGGGTGGTATAGCAGGCTAAGGGTTAAAGCTGCAAGATGCACACATGGGATCGCAGCCAGGATTCCAAGATGGATTTCTGTGTTGGTAGGAAAAAAGAGGGGAAGGAGACAGGAAAATAACAAATCTCTCTCTTGTCTAACAGGATGCTGAGCCTTCCCTTCTACTTTCAACCCTTATTTCTTGCACTCTCTTTAGTTTAATATTTGTCAGGCTTTCCTCAAATTTGACTGAACCCAGAAATCCAGATCTGTGCATAGAAACTTGATGAATTCAGACATTTAGTGAAAACTAGTTTACTCATCCCTCTGACTCTTTAATTCACAAGTCCAGCAAACCTTGGGGCACCCTAGCAAGAGAGACGATTTGGAACATGTTAAAGGAAGTTAGACTTTAGTTGAATCAGTTGTCTTGTTGATAGTGTGGGACACTGAGATACTTGCACTAGGACAGAGTAAAGGAAAAAAATATTTTAAAGTCTAAAAGCAAAATATTTCATTGTTCTGCCAGACCTGAGTGATATCCTTTAGGGTTGGAAGCTCCCCTGGAACATCACTTCTTCCTTTATGGGTGCAGCCATGAGAGCCCTTTGTCTGATCTCTCAGGCTTTACCTTTGTGACCACCCTCACAGGCTTCTCCATAAGTTATCTACTGCTGTGAAAAAAACTGCACTCAAACTCGCTTCTGCTGAGATGACTCAAATGGCTCAAGCTGGAACAACTGGGGCCTGGCCAAGACGCTCTCTCTCTCTCTCCCCCTGTCTTATCTCTTTATGTGGTTAGTTTGGGCTTTCTCACTGAATGACAGCTTCTGGGTAATTAGGGGTCCTGGCTCCAAGGGTGTTCCCAGGAACAGATGGAAATCTACTCCTAAGATCTGAGCCCAAAATCTAGTATGGCATCAGTTTCTATTGGTCAAAACATCCTCACATCCGGCCCAGATTCAAGAGAAAGGGTCATAGTCCACATGTCTAGTTGGAAGGTGTGACCAAGAATTTGTGATAATCTTTAATTTGCCAAATGACATTTCTGAGATCCTTGCACCTATTGGGAATTACATTCCATTTTGCTCAAAGAAAGTTGTTTTATTTTCTTTTCTTTTTTAAAAGGTCAGTATTCTTTAAAAAAAAAAAAAAATATATATATATATATATATATATATATATATATATATATATATATATATATATATATATATATTTAAATTTTTGGCTGCCTTGGGCCTTCGTTGCTTCACACGGACTTTCTCTAGTTGCAGTAAGCAGGGGCTACTCTTCGTTGCACTGTGCAGGTTTCTCATTGCAGTGGCTTCTCCTGTTGCAGAGCACAGGCTCCAGGTGCACGGGCTACAACAGTTGTGGCTTGCGGGCTCTAGATCTCAGGCTCAGTAGTTGTGGTGCACGGGCTCAGTTGCTCAACAGCATGTGGGATCTTCCCGGACCAGGGCTCGAACCCATGTCCTCTGCATTGTCAAGCAGATTCTTAACCACTGTGCCACCAGGGAAACCCCAGAATGAGTTATCTTTGATGTATGTTTATCTTTGAGGTATAATTCCCTTATTTCTAACACTAGGTTATTTGTGTCATAGTGAATAAGGTTTAATCACTTATTAAGAAGTACCTCGTAATCACAAAGCCAGGTCTCATTTCTTTAAACTGCAAAAGGTCCTCCCACTACCTGGGGTTGAAATTGACAGAGGGAGATGATTTTATTGTGCTTTCTTCAAGAAATTAAATAATTCTTATAAACTAGGAACACAAGCCTCATCCCGGCAAGCCCCAATCTTAGTTTTTATGTCTTGCTAATTTTAGTTCTCATTAAATATAATATGTATATATATATGTGTGTGTGTGTGTGTGTGTGTGTGTGTAGCAGGAAGATATATATATATATATATATATATATATATATATATATATATAAAATGGTATTGACTAGATGCATGAATGAGTAAATGAATGAGAGAATACATAATATTGAAATGATGTGCATCTGTTTCTTTTAACAAGGATAGCATTAATTAACAGCATTAGGAAGTATAGCTACTGTCTGTGTCAACATGAATACTCCGTCCTCAAGAGGCTTAGACTTTCATAGTTTCCTAATGGTAAAACACAGTTTTTCAGGTGTAAGATTCTCAATGCATGAACTCTTAAGAAATGACATTTGGCTTTGTTTTCTCTCCTATGATAAGACTTTAAACGTAGCTCGCTGTGATACTAAAGCCATTGTTAATTCTTATATGTGAGCCCCTCAGGCAAAATTTCTTTAAAGCACTAATTTCTGAGATAACACAAATCAGACATCAAATTGTAATTTTTATAAAAATTTAATGAACATCAAGCCAAAGTTAGGACAGATGTTGCCCTTATGAAATGATCAGTGGATCACTTACTAAAAGTTCATTGATAGACATATTGTATTGTGTAAAATGCTTAGTAGTAATACTCAGAATGTTTAGCTAATGAGCTGTTTCAGTATTTTTTAGGTCTGGAGTGGGACCCTGACACCTGCATTTTTAAGAAGCTGCTTAGGAAATTCTGTTACACAGTGATGTTGGAGAATTTATCTGGTACATATGAACACACACACAATTTGCACAAAGAAATAAGTACTAGTGTCTTTCTAAAAAACACAGAAGTGTAGAAGCCAAGAAAATGAGGAGTGAGATAGTGAGAAGGATAAAGAGAGACGGAAGTGAAAAACAAGCAAGCAAACAAACAAAGCTTCTAACTAATCTGTTCTTCTGGCTTTAATTTCATTTTATCTCCAGTACATTCTCTATTATGCCAAGAGAGATACTTTTTAAACCACAAATCCAGTTATAGCCTTTTGCTAAAACAAACAAATAAACAAACAAGACTTTTGAGTGTTTCTTATTACCTGTGGAACAGAGTCTAAATTACTGATCGTGACTTTTAATTGGGACCTTCTCCATATTTTCAGACTCATTTTTTTTTAATTTCCCCCCTCATATTTACTCTAGCCATGCTTGGCCACTTAGCATTTGCTAAACAAGCCTCATATTTTTAGATTTCTGTGTTTTGCTTTCGTCCTGGAATGCTCTTCTCTCAACTTAGATTAAAAGATATTCATACTTCAATACAAAGCTGAATCTCAAGTTATTGACCTTTTCTGACACGAATATTTTAAGAGAGAAGATTAAGAAAATCTATATCACAGGTCAATACACAGGTAATTTTTTTAAATTAATTTATTTATTTTTGATGTGTTGGGTCTTCGTTTCTGTGTGAGGGCTTTCTCTAGTTGTGGCAAGTAGTGTCCACTCTTCATCGTGGTGCGCAGGCCTCTCACTGTCACGGCCTCTCTTGTTGTGGAGCACAGGCTCCAGACGCGCAGGCTCAGTAGTTGTGGCTCACAGGCCTAGTTGCTCCGCGGCATGTGGGATCCTCCCAAACCAGGGCTTGAACCCGTGTCCCCTGCATTAGCAGGCAGATTCTCAGCCACTGAACCACCAGAGAAGCCCCACAAATCAAATTTTGATGCAATCTGATGCAAGCTCATAATTCTATGGGATCACTAGAAGGCAACATTATGACCTATAGAAGCCACATTGATTTTTTTAACTATCAAATATGTTAATGGTTAACATCTGCTTTAAATGTGTGTAGAACCTAGAATTTTTTATTACTACTTTACGATGAACACTTCTATGATCTCAGCGTATGCTTTCAGACTTTAAACAGGCAAATGTTCTATTTTTTTCTGGAAGAAAGTGTAGCTCTGTGCCCATATAAACTACCTCCATGCATTTTTAATATTGATAGAATAAAATCTGGACTTTCTATTTTTTCCAACATCTCAAGATAAAAATTGTGAAACATGCAGAAAAGTTGAAATAATTGTATATACCTACCATCTGGATACTACAATTGTTAGGATTTCGTTATTTATTTATTTATTTATTTATTTTTTTTATCGCATACGTATCCTTCTATCTTTCCATCTGCCCGTCCATTCATCCATCTTAATTTCCATGCATCTCAAAGCAAGTTGCAAACATTAGTATAATTCAGGTCCTCACATTTGTTAATGCAGAATGTTAAGACTTTCATGTGAAAGCTAGGCAATTCAAGCATATACATTTCTCATCAATCAATAACATATATTTACACTATAGTTTTAAACAGTATGTGGTTTGTTTCCTATTAAAATCATCGTTAAACTGAGGAATATTTGTGTAAGCTCACATATTTTTATGATTTCTTACAAAATTCTCCCATTAGGTCACATCACCAGAAAGCAAATAATTTTTAATTCTGATAGCTTAGAAATTGCAGAAATCCCATGAGTGTTTTAATACTTTGCCTATATAAAGGTTTGCTGTGTAATTTTTTTCCAGCTTCTGTAGCTATGCTTAAAGACAATTTCTTTAATATGACTTATTTCCCTTAACCTACTAGTCAAGGGATACCGCCTGGTTTGAATGAATAAGTAATGAATGTTTAGAGATATATTCCTTGAAGTTTCAGAGTTGCACAGTGGAGAAAAGAGAATAGTGATATAGGAATAGGGGAAGAGAGGTGGGGATAGAGTTTGTAAGTTGATAAATCAATGCTATAATATTATTTAGTACTGTAAGATTAACAAGAAGCACTAAATAGTTAAAAATGGGAAATTCTTCGGAGCTAGAGTGGACAGAAAAGGGTTGTGGAAAGAAACTGGTGATGTTCACCATAAGCCCTCCTGTAATGATAATATTAATAATAATGCATGATAATAACACACATAGTACTTGTTATATGCCAAGAACTATCTTAAACGATTTACATTTATATATTATTACATTTTTCTTAAATGTTACATTTTACTTAATTTTCATTTAATCTTCATGAAAGTTCTATGAGGTTAATATTATTGTTATTGTCATTTTACAGATGTGGACACTAGTCTCAAAGCAAGACTTCAGTCTTTGAACTCGAGTTGTGTTCTAAAATCCATGTTGTTTACTGTTGCATCTTGATATAATTTGTTTAAAAAGTTATCCATGAGGTGTTGTTTTCTGCCTTCAGTGGCAGGAAAACTTCCTCTGTTTTAAAAAATCTTGTAAGCATTCTTTTACAAATAATGAAATTCATGTAAGCTCTATGTAAAGACAACTTCTCTGGTCTTTGAAAGGCTAGACATCCATATATTGCTCAAATATTGCAATCATCCCACTCTTGGTTTCTAGTCTCACTTTTATCTTCACCCTTTGTGCATATAGGAAACAATATTCAAAGTAAGTAAATAGAAAAATGTGGGAATAAATTATGCTTTTGCTCACTTGTTTGCTTCTACTCTGATTTTATTTAAAATTTTACATCTTTCATGAGTTCTGTTGATGAAATAAAATTATTTTTAAGGCAGGACAAAAAATATTTAACATAAAATTTTCTCTGCCATTTGAGCCACTAACCCCTCCTTGTTAGCGTGCATTGTGTTTTTGCATCACACATTAGCTAGATCCCCTCAGAAGACATAAGAATGCCTGCATGCCAAAAAAAAAAAAAAGCAATTTTCTCTTAGTGCTAGCAAAGTAACTACTTAGGAGATAACATTCCTTTCTCAATCTTGTTAAGGGTCACAGTGACCCATTACTTTCCTTGTTGGATTATATGAACTGTCAATGTGTTGTTTTGATGTATAATCCTTTCATGTATAACCACTTGTCTCAAAAACTTGTATAACTGCTTTGTCTTCTAATGGGCAGAATAGTCCTCAGAGCTCTCTGAAAGACTGTCTCCTGTGTTATAATTCTCAGGTTGGCATGAATGAAATTTTCCATTTCTTTCTTAGCTTGGCTATTGATTAATTTTTTGTTGACATTTGCATGGCATAGTCAGTAGGATATTATAGACAGCACCAGAGTATACCTGGAGTCTACCCCAAACAGGTGCTCAGTACTAGCATGGACCCTTTGAACCTCACTGGCTTCTTGGCACTCCTTACATGTTTTGGTGAGGTTTCCTAATATCTAGAGATCAGTGTTTAAGGGTTGGTCCTAAAAATTTTATTTGAGCTGTTTAACTTAAGACTTGGAGTCTCAAGGGGCACTGATGAATTTTCTAAGCAGGGACCTATGGGGATCTGGGCAGGAGATCCAAGGAAACATAAGTGGCTGCATTTTATTAAATTTGGCTTAAATGTTTTTTAATAAAGCAAGTAGATAGATGGTCTGAACAAACTAGTGAAATGAGAGATTGAATTATTCAGCTCCAAAGAGGAAGGGACACTTTTTCGTTACAGCCACAAGGTGTCCTCAGGCAACTGAGAACCTAGTGGAGATGTCTGAAGATCAATCCTCCTGATATGCAATGGTCCCACAGGGAACAGTACAACAGCCATTAAGTAAATACTGCTCTTCCAAGAACACAAAATAAGTGTTGGTCACCCAGTGCTTTGAGAACCCTAGGTAGGTTTACACTGTTAGACGGAGAAACCAAGACATATTAAAGAGTCTAACTGACCCAAGCATAAATCCCGGGGAGCTAGACTCAGAAGCAGCACACATCTGATTCACCACACTGTCCTAAGAAATTTGTTCAGATCATATCTCATATCTGAATTAGGCTGCCAGATTAATAATGAAAAATCGTACTTAAAAGACCAAACAGCTCCCTGATGGACAGACATCTATGGGAACCTCAGCTGGGTTTATGTATAACTTATGGAATGGAAACTTGCAAGTGCTTACTTAGGAACTTAGGGAAGTCTCTCCCTGAAAATGGTCAAGATGTGGCTCATTTGCCGTTCCAAAACTAGATTTTTGCATATGCAATCAGAGGAAGACGGCTTGATAAACATCTTTTTAGAATTCTGACCCAAAGGGAACAAATCATTTAAGGAGAAACTTGCTTTTCTCTTCCTGTACCTTGAGATGTTTTACCCAGGCTCTCAGGAACTCTTATCTTACTCTTAACTAGACCATCTCCAATTTCTGAGACTAAGGAAAAAATAGGGGCAAGAGGATTTTTCAAACATACTGTGAGATATCTGTCTATGTCTATATGAATGTATGTATGTCTGTGTGTTTGTTATAGATATGATATGTTTCTAACTCCGAATGGTATTACTAAAATTTATTTTTAAAAGAACTCTGTTTATTTGGCTTAAAGGAAATTAACCACTTACATAATAAGCCATATTAAAGTTAGTTTCAGTTTGTTGGTTTAAGTAATACAAATATATCTTTAGAGTTATCAATATTAAGTATAATATTTTTATCATGCCAAAGTTTATTGAAAGTCAGTAAGAACTTATTGTTTCTGTTATAAAACATTGTCAGCAAGAAAAATAATTTGGTATGATGAAACTCTTAAGTAAATTAAATGTAAAAGAGATAAGAGTTTTTAGGTGAATCCTTTAAGGAATAGTTATGTTTCAGGTAGGTCTGCCTAAAAATAGTTTCTCTAAATTTTTGGTAACTTGAAACTTTAGAGTTTTGCTACATTAAGTTAAATCATGGAAATTCATTGGCTCTCCAGATCATTTCCAAATAAGATATACTACTGCAACATTAATTGTTAAACAAGTCTAAGTTTACTAAAACCAAAGATGTTTGGATTTATTGGACATACCTTGCACCACATTGAGGAACGAAATTATGCAGTGAGAAAATGTATGTTTCTAAAGGTTATAAAATGTTCATAAGTTTGCCAATCAAGAAATGCTGGTATAGGAGGAGTCAAGATGGTGGTGTGGGAAGACATGGAGTTAGTGTCTCCCCACAACTAAGGTGCCTGCTGGTGCTGGTGGGGAAATCTGGCCCCCAAGGAGACAGGAAGAACCCCAGAGTGAACTGGTAGGACATACCGGAGGGGAGAGGAGAAGTGGAGGTCAGATAAGATCAGTGACCCTGAGGCTGGGGAAATCAGGAGAGTCAGGAAGGAGGGCACCTCCCAGACCCCAGACCAGAGGAGCAAGAGAGGAGAGGAAGGAGTTTGCCCCCCCACTTGAGCCCAGGAAGCCTGCTGGGTTCCCAGATGAGATCCCTTGTCCTCTGAGACCAGGGGTGGGGGCAGGGCTGGGCCCTTCTCTTCCTTGAGCCTAAGCTCCACACTCCCACAGTCCCCAGGGCCTTTTCCAGCCTTGTGGGTCCTGAGCATTGGCCCTGCACACCACCCAAGCCTTGCCCTTGCTTAGTTTCCACTCTCCATAGCCAAGGTCTTTCCACTCCCCAACCCCCCTCTTTTTTCACTATTGTGGTATTGATGTACTTTCAGGTTGTTGATTCATCTATATTTTTACTTTTACATTATTTCTCACCTATCTGTTAGTTTCCTAGTCTAATTTTATTTTTTACTTTGTTATTGTTCTCTCTCTCTCTCTCTCTCTCTCTCTCTCTCTCTGTTTTTGTTTTTTTTTTTTTTTTTTTTTTTTTTTTTTTTTTTTGCTGCCCCATGCAGCTTGCAGGATCTTGATTCATGAGCTCAGGTTTGGGTCCCTGCAGTGGGAGCTCCAAATCCGAACCACTGAACTAACAGAGAACCTCAGACCCAAGGGAATATTCATCAGAGTGAGGTCTCACAGAGCTCCTCATATCAACACCAAGACCCAACTCTACACAATAGCCTAAAAACTCCAGTGTTGGAAGTCTCAGGACAAACAACAAGTGAAATAGGAACACAGCCACACTCATTAAAAAAAAAAAAGTGACAGGAAAAATATATGTCACAGGTGAAGGAGCAAGGTAAAAACCTACAAGACCATATACATGAAGAGGAAATAAGCAATCTACCTGAAAAAGAATTCACAGTAATGAAGTAAAGATGGTCCAGAATCTCAGAAATAGAATGGAAGCATGGATGGAGAAAATACAGGAAATGATTAACAAAGATCTAGAAGAACTAAAGAACAAACAGAGATGAACTACACAAGAACTGAAATGAAAAATAAACTAGAAGGAATCAATAACAGAGTAATGGAGACAGAAGAAGGAATAAGTAAGCTGGAAGAAAAAATGGTGGAAATAACTGCTGAGGAGCAGAATAAAGAAAAAAACATGAAAAGAAGAAAATCTCAGAGACCTCTAGGAAAACAACAAACACACCAACATTTGAATTATAGGGGTCCCAGAAGAAGAGAAAAATATTATGAGAAAATATTTGAAGAGATTATAGTCGAAAACTTCCCTAACATGGGAAAGGAAATAGTCACCCAAGTCCAGGAAGCACAGACAGTTCCATACAGGATAAACCCTAGGAAAAACACACCAAGACACATATTGATCTAACTAACAAAAGTTAAATTCAAAGAAAAAATATTAAAAGCAGCAAGGGAAAATCAAAAAATAACATACAAAAAATCCCCATAAGGTTATCAGCTGATTTTTAAGTGGAAACTCTGCAGGCCAGAAGGGAATGGCAGGGTACACTTAAAGTGATGAAAGAGAAAAACCTACAACCAAGATTACTCTACCTAGCAAGAATCTCATTCAGATTCAATGGGGAAGTCAAAAGCTTCTCAGGCAAACAAAAGCTAAGAGAATTCAGCACCACCAAACCAGCTCTACAACAAATGCTAAAGAAACTTTTCTAAGCAGAAAACACAAGAGGAGAAAAAGACCCACAAAATCAAACCCAAAACAATTAAGAAAATGGTAATAGGAACATACATATTGATAATAACCTTAAATGTAAATGGATTAAATGCCCCAACCAAAAGACACAGACTGGCTAAATGGATACAAAAACAAGACCCATATATATGCTGTCTACAAGAGACCCACTTCAGACTTAGGGTCACGTACAGACTGAAGGTGAAGGGATGGAAAAAGATATTCCATGCAAATGGGAATCAAAAGAAAGTTGGAATAGCAATACTTGTATCAGACAAAATAGACTATAAAGTAAAGACTGATACAAGAGATAAGGAAGGATACTATATAATGATTAAAGGATCAATCCAAGAAGAAGATATAACCATTATAAATGTTTATGCACCCAACATAGGAGCACCTCAATACATAAGGCAAATGCTAACAACTGTGAAAGGAGAAATCGACAGTAACACAATAATAGTAGGGAACTTTAACACCCCACTTACACCAATGGACAGATCTTCCAAACAGAAAATAAATAAGGAAACACAAGCTTTAAATGACACAGTAGATGAGATAAATCTAATTGATATTTATAGAACTTTCCACCCAAAAGTGGCAGAATACTGTTTCTTCTCAAGTGCACATGGAACATTTTCCAAGATAGATCACATCTTGGTTCACAAATCAAGCCTTGGAAAATTTAAGAAAATTGAAATTGCATCAAGCACCTTTTCTGATCACAATGCTATGAGACTGTATATCAATTATAGGAAGAAAAAACTGTAAAAACCACAAATACGTAGAGGCTAAACAGTGCACTACTAAATAACCAAGAGATCACTGAAGAAATCAAAGAAGAAATTTTAAAAAAATAAAACATAGTAAAAAATGACAATGAAAACATGATGACCCAAAACCTATGGGATGCAGCAAAAGCAGTTCTAAGAGGGAAGTTTATAGCAATTCAATCTCACCTCAAGAACTAAGAAAAATCTCAAGTAAACAATCTAACCCTACACTTTAAAAAATATAGAGAAAGAAGAACAAAGAAAACCCAAAGGCAGTAGAAGGAAAGAAATCATAAAGATCAGAGCAGAAATAAATGAAACAGAAACAAAGAAAACAATAACAAAGATCAATAAAACTAAAAGCTGGTTCTTGGAGAAGATAAACAAAATTGATAAAACCTTAGCCACAAATCAAGAAAAAAAGGGAGAGGATGCAAATCAATAAAATAGAAATGAAAAAGGAGAAATCACAATTGACACTGCAGAAATACAAAGGATTATTAGAGACTACTACAAAAAACTATATGCCAATAAAGTGGACAACCATGAAGAAATGGACAAATTCTTGGAAAGGTACAGTTTTCCAAGACTGAATCAGGCAGAATTAGAAAATATAAACAGACCAATCACAAGAAATGAAATTGAAACCATAATTCAAAATCTTCCAACTAACAAAAGTCCAGGACAAGTTGGCTTCACAGGCTAATTCTATCAAACATTTGGAGAAGAGCTAACACTGATCCTTCTCAAACTCTTCCAAAAATCTACAGAGGGAGAAACACTCCCAAATTCATTCTATGAAGCCACTATCATGCTAATATGAAAACCAGAAAAAGATACCACACAAAAAAGAAAAGTACAGACCAATATCACTGATGAACATAGATGCAAAAACCCTGAACAAAATACTAGCAAACAGAATCCAACAGCACATTAAAAGGATCATACACCATGATCAAGTGGGATTTATCCCAGGGATACAAGGATTCTTCAATATATGCAAATCAATCAGTGTGATACACCACATTAACAAATTAAGGAATAAAAACCATATGATCGTCTAACTAAGTACAGAAAAAGTTTTTGACAAAATTCAACACCAAGTTATGACTAAAAAAACTCTCCAGAAAATGGGCATAAAGGGTACCTACCTCAACACAATAAAGGCCATATATGACAAACCCACAGCAAGCATCATACTCAATGGTGAAAAACTGAAAGCATTTCCACTAGAATCATGAACAAGACAAGGATGTCTAATCTCGCCACTCTTATTCACCATAGTTTTGGAAGTCCTAGCCATGACAATCAAAGAAGAAAAAGAAATAAAACGAATACAATTTGGAGGAGAAGAAGAAGTAAAACAGTCACTATTTGCTGATGACATGATACTATACATACAAAATCCTAAAGGTGCCACCAGAAAACTACTAGAACTAATCAATGAATTTGGTAAGGTTGCAGGATACAAAATTAATTCACAGAAATCTGACATTCCTATACACAAGCACTGAAATTCAGAAAGAGTAATTAAGGAAACACTCTCATTTACCATTGCAACAAAATAATACAATACCTAGGAATAAACCTTCCTAAGGAGGAAGTAGACTTGTACTCAGAAAACTATAAAACACTGATGAAAGAAATCAAAGATGACATAAACAGATGGAGAAATATACCATGTTCTTGGATTGAAGAATCAATATTTTGAAAATGACTATACAGCCCAAAGAAATCTACAGATTCAATGCAATCCCTATCAAACTACCAATGGCATTCTTCACAGAATTAGAACAAAACATCTTACAATTCGTATGGAAACACAAAAGACCCCGAATAGCCAAAATAATCTTGAGAAAGAAAAACTGAGTTGGAGGAATCAGGCTCCCTAACTTCAAACTATACCACAAAGCTACAGCAATCAAGACAGTATGGTACTGGAACAAAAACAGAAATGTAGATCAAAGGATAGAATGCCCAGAGATAAACCCACACACATATGGTCACCTAATTTAGGACAAAGGAAGGAAGAGCATAGAATGGAGAAAAGACAGCCTCTTCAATAAGTGGTGCTGGGGAAACTGGACAGCTACATGTAAAAGAATGAAATTAGAACACTCCTTAACACCATATACAAAAATAAACTCTACATGGATTAAAGACTTAAATGTAAGACCAGACACTATAAAACTTTTAGAGGAAAAACACTTTTTGACATAACCACAGCAGGATATTTTTTTTTGACCCACCTCCTAGAGTAACAGAAATAAAAACAAAAATAAACTAATGGGACTTAATTAAATGTAAAAGCTTTTGCACAGCAATGGAAGCCATAAACAAGACAAAAGGACAATCCTCAGAATGGGAGAAAATATTTGCAATGAAACAACAGACAAAGGATTAATCTCCAAAATATACAAACAACTCATGGAGCTCAGTATTAAAAAAACAAGCAATCCTGTTAAAAAATGAGCTGAAGACCTAAATAGACATTTCACCAAGGAAGACATACAGATGGCCAAGAGGCACATGAAAAGATGCTCAACATCACTAATTATTAGAGAAATACAAATCAAAACTACAATGAGGTATCACCTCACGCTGGTCAGAATGGCCATTATCAAAAAACTAGAAACAATAAATGCAGGAAAGGATGTGGTAAAAGGGAACCCTCCTACACTGTTGGTGGGAATGTAAATTGATACAACCACTACGAAAAACTGTATGAACGTTCCTCAAAAAACAAAAATAGAACTACCATATGACCAAGCAATCTCACTACTGGGAATATACCCTGAGAAAACCATAATTCAAAAAGAGTAATGCACAACAGTGTTCATTGCAGCACTATTTACAATAGCCAGGACATGGAACCAACCTAAATGTCCATTGACAGATGAATGGGTAAAGAAGATGTGGCACATATATGCAATGGAATATTACTCAGCCATAAAATGAAATGAAATTAAATTATCTGTAGTGAGTTGGATGGACCTAGAATCTGTCATACAGAGTGAAGTAAGTCCGAAAGAGAAAAAAAAAAAAAATACTGTATGCTAACACATATATATGGAATCAAAAAAAAAAAATGGTACTGATGAACCTAGTTTCAGGGCAGGAATAAAGATGTAGACATAGAGAATGGACTTGATGACATGTAGTGAGAGGGCGAAGCTGGGGTGAAGTGAGAGCAATACTGACGTATATACATTACTGAATGTAAAATAGTTGGCTGGTGGGAATATTAAATTCTAGTGTTGTTTAATTTTCTTTGAGGTTTTATATTTATCACAAGATTCACTTCTTGGATGGCTCCTCATTTCTATGTTACATTATTGTAAAGTTTAATTGAATTATTAAAAGGACATTCTAAATTTGTTACTGAAGCTTATCATAGTAATCTGTTTTTGGATTAAAATCGATACTGCATGACCTGCAACCAGCAGATTATGTATATTGGAAAAGACATCAGATAAAGAACTTTTACAGCCATGTTGGAAGGGGTTTATCAGACCTCCTCTCCTGAATAGACGGAAACTCCTGTTTTTGACACCTGGCTTTGACTAACTGAGACAAGTACTACCAGGATGAGAAGATGATATCTGAAGTAGACAGTTGACCCATGATGCTGGATGAGGCATGTGTACTGATTACCTTGATGACTGTTCACACTTTTGCATATGAACTTAGTGTATTTCTTTCTTGGGCTCAATTATCTGTAAGTTTCAAGAAAAATCATTCCAATTGCTGGGTTTGTAACAAATTACCTATGTCCAGCACTCCTGAGTTACCTTGAGTTACCTGGGTTTCTCCTCTCCAAGACTCTAGTTGGATGTCCCTTAGGAAATTTATTCTTAAAGAAAGAATTTACAGTTCTGGCCAGGCCACTATTGTTATTACTAGATGGGTTTCCTTCTCACATGACCAACAATCATACTCGCTCTGACCATGACCATAAATATAAATTCTCTTTGAAGTTACTCAAGTTAAATCAGAGCAATGGGCTAAATTTCAGTCAAAGAATATAATTTCCCAATTATTAGGACAGACTTTTCCTCAATTATGGGATAGATTTATATGGCTACACCAGGCTATGGTCATTTAAGTTTAAAGGCCCTTATGTTGGGAACAATTAAATCATACTAAGGATAATCAGACAAATAACACCAGGAAATTGGACTGAATGCTTTATGAAAAATGCCTGTATATCATTCTCTTTGAGAACCAGTGATTGGTTTGGAACTGATTGGTTGAGATCACCAGGAAAATAGTTGGTAGCTCTGAACAGGACCAAGTGGATTTATGGAACAAACTTATGGCTTTGGCTCTCCCCAGGTTGGTTAGAAAGATGCACAATTTGTTTCCCTTGTGCTCAAGGCCACCTACGGGTAGCTTTGAAGACAGTCCCTGCCAATCTACCTTTAATATGGACAGAATAGGTTCAATCAGTTTTCCAATGAAATGAACATTTGGCCATACTATTTGTTCATTCACTTGGAATAGAAGATGTCATTAATCACATAGAGGTTTTAACAAGATTTATTCAGCAAGATTTGAATGACAGTAAACAAGCCATTAACTTGTTAAATTCAGAAGTTTCCTTGATGAGAAAAGCAGTCCTACAGAAGAGCATGGCCCTTAATATTCTAAAAACTTCCCAAGGGGGAACTCATGTTATAATACAATCTGAATATTGCATTTTTATATCTAATGAATCTTCTAGTATAACCCATTTGATGACTCATAGAAAGAGTCAAATTTCCACTCTGAAAGATCCCCTTCCCAGTTTAGGGGAAATATGAGAAAATTTGGTTCAGGAGGATCTTAAACCTTTACTAATGACATAAATATCCCTGCTAACAATTTTGATTACAGTTTGCATAAGATAATAATATCTAAACAACTTGAAATTTTTGATCACACCTATAGTTTTCTATAAATTAATGAACATGCTTAATGCATATGCAAGGTAAAATTGGCATAAGTTCTATTGGACAGTTTGGAATTGACTGTCAGTCCTTGCCAGACATCCTACCAATACAATCCACTTACCTACCCAAGAAAAGAGAAAGGACTGGGCTATTAATTAAGACCCAACATCAAGGGACCTGACGAATCCAGGGCAGGAAAGCAAACACTCAGGCATTCAGGGACTAAATATTTAATCACCTAATGCTTTCTCTGAAAATATTACTGACCAAAAGGTGGAATCAATTAAATAAAATTATTTTTAAGACAGAACAAGAAATATTTATTTCTTTAAAAATTTTTGTTTATTTGTTTACTTATTTTTGGCTGTGTTGGGTCTTCGTTGCTGCACGTGGACTTTCTCTAGTTGTGGTGTGTGGGGAGCTACTCTTCATTTCCTTGAGTCTCTATTTCTTCCAATTATGAGAAAAAATAGTAATATTGCGTTGTTTCACATGGTTATACTAAGAATGCCATAAAATTAGATATATAAAAAGACAACATAGTGACAGACACACAATAACCAAAATCAATGATAAAAGTTATTACTGTTACTACTACTTTTATTATTATAATTGCTATTATAATTATTGAAATTATTTTTCTTCCGTTGGGCAACCAGTGCCATTGATCTTTGAATTTCATCATTAGCTGAACATATAACCTAATTTGATTTACATATCACAGTTTCATAAATTGTGCCAGTTGTTGGCAAAATGTGCTACTTGCTCTATCGTAAGATAATTTGTTAGACTTCTCATTATCCAAACCATACATTGTAATGTTGGCTTATAGTGACCACTGTTTTAATGATCAGCTTTGAAAGCTCCTTTTGCAGGGACTGCAAAAACACTTCCTTTTGGGGCTCCCCTGGTGGCGCAGTGGTTGAGAGTCCGCCTGCTGATGCAGGGGACAAGGGTTCCTGCCCCAGTCCAGGAAAATCTCACATGCCGTGGAGCAGTGAGCCGTGGCCGCTGGGCCTGTGTGTCCCGAGCCTGTGTTCCACAACGGGAGAGGCCACGGCGGTGAGAGGCCAGCATAACGCAAAGAAAAAAAAAAAAATAAAAAACACTTCCTTTTGCACTTGTTTCCAAAGTCCTTTATGAAAGGACTCCACCGATTTATTTAGCACAGCTAATTGTAGGTCACAACTGAAGAGTGAATGATTATGTAGTTTGCATCAAAGTACAGTTGGTATTCATGGGTGATTGGTTACAGGAGCACCCATGGGCACCAAAATCCATGGATGCTCAAGTCCATTATATAAAATGGCCTAGTATTTGCATATAACTCCCTCCCATATACTTCAAGTCATCTCTAGTTCACTTATAATGCCAAATACAATGCAAATGCTATTCAAATAGTTGCCAGGGTGTGGCAAATTCAAGTTTTGCTTTTTGGGACTTACTAGATTTTTTTTTTTTTCAAATATTTTCAATCCACAGTTTGTTAAATCTACAGATCCCGCAGATACTGCGGGCCGACTATAGTCACAGGAAATACATATCTAGCTAATTAAAAGATAGCAAATATGGGGGAGGTGTCTAACATGAAAATTGCCTCACCTTATACTGAAAAGATAACTTCTGGGAACTAGTTTTTTTTTTTGTGAAATAGCCTCCAAAGAGAATTTTATAAGACAGGACTTCATAAAAGAAGAATCTCCCAAACATATATAGTGCAGAAGTGATGTATATTTCTTATAAAAAATTTCTAGTGAGCTAACTTTATTCTTTATTATTACTCTAAGGGTGCTGGACTCCTCATTGTTGGTGCTGTAAATCAGTCAATAAATACTTAACAACAGTATAAATTATGTACGATAGAAAAAGTGAGTGTTGCAAGGAAGTACATAGACTAATGGGTCTGCTTACGGAATACCATAAAGATTAAACATCCTGAATATTTACCAGTTGGGCTACATTAACTGAGGAATGAACCTTAAAAAATCATCCTCTTACATTCTGGGAATGGCGTGTGAAAAGCCAATGGGTGATATATGTGAAAATAATTTGGTAACTCTAATCAAAATGCCCTTAAGTATATAACCTATAATATAATCTTTAATCAGAATTAGGTTTGTAAAGTGTAAAGCAGTTTGGATAAAGTCTACAAGAGTTTTAATGAGAGTTTATGTCTTATTTACTATTTGAAATGTCTTTACTGAGCTTTACTATTTAAATTATACTATAATTTATTCATTTGTTTTCTTAATGCTTAGATCTAATTTACTGAACAAAGATTACTCATTTTTTCCCCAGAACCATTATTTTTAGTGGTTTGTTTGAATAATCAAAGCAACACATAGATAATACAGTAAAATAATAAAGAATTTCAGAGGAAGTAATACTGTAGGTTAGTGTTTGTTATGCCTATAAAGTATGGGTTTATGTTTTCTCTATATTTACTTCTGATATCCAACAAATTATAAATTCTAAACAGAAATGCTAGATACTTCTGCTTGGTTCGCTAATGTGGGAAATTCATATAGAATACTCTAAAACCACATAGAGCAGTTTCTTAGACAGTCTATAGTGCAAAAACCAGAAAGAAATAGGCATGGAAAAAAACAAGAAACTAAACACTGAAATGACATATTGTCTTTAAATTGAAGTACCCCTACCCCTTCCCTCATCCATTTTAAATGTCCATAACATAATTTTCTTTTAAGAAAACTGATTTGGAAAACCTGATTTATTCATATAAGGACACGCATTGATCTTATTCTACAGATGATTATTCAACTTCTACTTCACTTTGGATGCTTAAAGGTAGGCATTGTGTCTAAATGAAGATATAGCATAAGATAGAAACCATGCTGAAAATTTCTCTATGCTATCTATTTCCTAGATAGGAATCTCAATGCAGCAACTTGAAATAAGATCATATAAACCCCGTTAGGAAGCAGATTTGCAGAAGGTTTTGGCATAAAACAAACTTGGGTTCCTTTTTAAGCCCCCATTTTACCATTGTTTGTGAGTTTATTTTCATTCCTCACTTTATTCAAGCTTATGTCTGTACCCAATTTTGACCCAACACTTCAAAGAAAACTAATATTATGTCAATGTATGCCAGGAGTTAGAAAACTAATGCCCAAAAGCCAAATCCAGCCTTTAGCTGATATTCCCAAATAAAATGTTACCGGAGCACAGCCATGCCCATTAGCTGATGCATTATCTACAGTTTCTTTCACTCCACAACATCGAAGTTGAGTAATTGCCACAGACGGTATGGTTTGTGAAGCTTAAAATATTGCCTCCCTGGAATTTGACAAAAGAAAAATTGGTGACTCTTGATATATAATTATTAAGTCATAGATTATTAGAGTTGAGAAGAACGTGTTTATCCTGCTATACAGCCTCATTTGACCGAAGAGAAGCCTCGGTAAGATGATAATTTGCTCAGTGCTACAAAACTAATCAAGGATAATAGTAGCTTAGATTATGAGCCAGTTCCACCTTCCTGATCCATTAGTCCTTGTGCTCTAACTTAGGTAGTAGAGAACAAAGAAGACTTCTCACATAACTGATTACAGAGGATTTTGACAATACACTTAGTAATCACATCAAAACTTTTGGAAACAAATGTTCTTACAAAATACTACACTCAGCATGTCAATGGAGCATTTAATATCTAATTGTAATAATTATCTCAGCCCTTCTTTAACTTTTTTTCTCCTTCCTCTAACTAGTTATTCCCTTTTACCTTTTTTCTATATTGTGTGTGTATTTTATAGTATATATTCTACTATATCTTTTTTGAGAAGTGTTGTGAATCATATATTTTAAGGTAAAGTACGTGTCAGCATAGATCAAATAATAAAGAATGGTTTCTACGAGATTCAGAAACCGTGAGTGTCAAGTTTTTGCTGTAACCGCTAGAAATATTTAAATGAAAATGTCTCCTCAAATTACGTTTGAAAAAAACTGTAGCCAGTGCCTTGTGATTTAATAGCTACAGTTTTGCGTTTGCAAATGGCTATGCTTATCTCCTTTAACTCCCAGAGTACATTTTAGTAATTCCTTTGTAAAGCACTCTAATAATCATTACTGATTAATGCAGCTGTTATCTGCATGTTTCCAACGTATTTAAGAATTTGTTTTGAAAATTGTATACTCGTAGGTTAATCTCCAGAGTGAGTTAGTTATATGTTACAGGTGATTTACAGGTGGAAAAAAAGTGGCGCAGATCCTTAATTTGACTTCATAATTATCAGACATCAAACCTGTGGCAGAGCTGGGTAAACAGTTATGGCCCCTTGCTCAGTTTATACTCCTCAGCAATACCTATTGGAAGGTCCAAGAAAAATATTGTGTTCATACTTTTTAAAATTGTTTCCTACATTTGGCTACTGAATAAAAATTATTATGAAAATGTGTATTAGGTGATAATAAGCTTCTTGAAACTAGTAATATTAATGAAAAGAAAAAAACTTTATACCTGTGTAGACCTTATAACATAAAGCAATTTCAACATATATTACCTAATCTTAATATTTTAAGTTTAATTTATTTAACTATTTTGTACATATAACATATATACAGAGATATCATATACACACACAAATACACGTATTTGCTGTTCAGTGATTTATTACAACATCTACCATCATACAGGTCAAAAAATAGAATGTTTCCAGGACCCAGGAGCCTCCCTCATAACCTTCCTTGTGACAAAATCCTTCCTTTCCTCCAAAGACAGCCCCAGACCTGATGTATATAGTGATCATTTTCTTGTATTGATTTGGTTTTACAAAATAAGCATGTATCTCTAAACGCTATAGTTTTGCCTGTTTCCTAAATTTTCTATAAAGGAAATTATATAGCAGTCTTTTGTGTCTGGCTTCTTTCATTTATGCTTGTGAAATTCATGCATGATGTTCATTTGTATCTCTACATAGCATTTAGTTATATGAGTATAGCAAAATTTATATACACTCTACTATGAAAAGGTATGCAGCTTATTTCCAGTTTGGGGATTTTATGAATAATGAGTAATACATCAATTAATATTTTGTCCATTTTTTTGTGCACATATGTATGCTTTAGAACATATGTATGCAATAGAACTATTGGGTCTGTGGGTGTGAGTTTATTCAACATTGGTAGATAATACAAAATGATTTGCCAAAGGAACTGCATAAATTTATACTGCTCCTAGAATTTTAAGAGTTGTGTTGGTCCACAGCCTCACCAATAATTGTTATTATTTTCTTATTTTTAGTCATTCTAATGGGTGTGCCGTTGTACCTCACTGTATTTTTAATACCCAGTTCCCTCTTTTCTAGGGAGATTAAACACATTTATTAGCCATTTCTATACACTTTTTTTTGAAGAAGATGTTCAAATATCTAGTTTATTTTACTGTAAGATTGTTTGTCTTTTTTCCTGTTTTTATGCAGGAGATCTTTTTTAGATTCTGGAAACAATAATTTGGTGGATATTTAGCACACATATCTTCCATCACTCTGTGTATTGCTGGCTATGTCCCTTAAAGGAAACTTTTCTATTTCTTTTTCTTTTTCTTTTATGAAAAGAAAACAAAAATTTTAATATGGTCAAAATATTTTTTATTTAGTGTTTTTTATGCTGTTCTGCTTAGTAGGTTCTTTCCTCTCTCCAAGGCATTAAAATATTATTCTGTATTAAATTCTAGATGCTTAATTTTTCTTCTTGCACAATTTAATTTGCTATAATCCAAAATTAAATTTTGCATACAGTGTGAGATAGGGGTCAATTATTTTTTTCCATACGGATTTAGTATTGTCCAAGCATGATTATTTCAGAAAGACTGACCTTCCCAACTGCTTTGCCATGACATTTTAACCATGTATCAAGTGGTCATATGTGCATGGGTAGTTATTCTTGGCCCTTTATTCTGTTCTTTTGATTGGCTTGTCTCTTCCTGAACAATACCTCATAATTCTAGTTCCTGAAATTTTAAAATAAACCTTGATATCTGGTAGAGCAAATTTTCCTACCTTGTTCTCTTTCTTCAAATATATTTTGGTCACCCTTAACCCCTTGTGTTTCTATAAATTTGAAAATTGTCTTGTCAAGTTTCAAAACAAAAAGTTTATGGGCTTTAATTTTAATAAAATTTTGTTGAAGTATGATATATGTAAAAATATGAACAAAATGTTCAATGAGATTCATTTTTACCTGGTTAATATATTCATTTAATAAATATACAGATTTAAAAATAGACAATTACCCGCCTACCAGAAACTCCCCTTATGCCCTAGCTAGTCAACAGCACCCCGTAAAGCTAACTGGTATTCTGATTTTAACACCACACTATTAATTTCTCCTGTGCTTGGACTTTCTATTTGCTTGAGAGCAAATATATGATATGTCTAAGTGTTTGTATGTTTGTTTGCATTTAGACTGTTAGTGTTTAGTTAGTGTTTGCTGAGGTTTTTATATCTGTGGATTGAAGTCTATGATCATATTTGGAAAATTATCAACCAAAATGTCTTCAAATGTTGCAACTGTTACACTTTTTTTTTCTCCTGTCCATGTAAGGCCCCAGCTACACTTATATTATATATATCCACCTTGTTTTATGTCTCTTTTCTCTATTTTCTTCTTTGTGTCCCAATCCGTATTTTCTCTACTAACCTTTCTTTTAGTTCAATAATCCACTTTTCTGCTATGACTAATCTAGTTTTCTAAATAATTTATTGCATATATTTATTTAAGTTTTTTTTCCAATTTGATTATTTTTTTAGTAAAATCATTCATATTTTCTCTATTTTCTTAAATTTTTTGTAGTTCAAAAATATATATACATTCCTATCTGATAGCTCCAGTATCTAGATCACTTATTGGTTCTTTTTATTTTATTTTATTTTATTTGGGGAAAGGGGAGATCATCTTTTCATTCTTTCTTGGCATGCCTGGCAATTTTTATTGAATGCCAACTATTGAGTATGGACAATTGTTGAGGGTTAGGTAATTATTTTCACGGAGGGTTTAAAAAAATCTGGAAAGCAGATATTGTGGGAATAGAGTGTGGTAAATAGTTTTCTCTTACTCCTAAAATAAGCTTTATTCCTAGTGTTTAACTCCTGAGTTTCCACTGAAAGCCTGGGCTGTTATCAAGTTTCCTCCATCTTGTTTAGTCAAGATCTCCAACTTTGTCTCCCGAGGCTATAAGACTCCTAAAACTTCTGGTCAGCTCTTTAGCTACCCAGCTATTTCTGTCTGCTTGGTCTTGTCCCACATATGCACAGCTATGCTTGGTCCAATATCTCAAAGGGAAAATGTTGGGCATTTTGCTCCCCACCAAGAACTTGGCTTAGAAGCTCTGAACTCTTAATTTCTGTATCCTGAAACCAATGAGGTTGCAGCAAGCTCTATGCTGCTGAGTTGTGCTTGTTCTCTATTTCTTACTCTTGGAATCAGCAAATGCGAATCTTGGCCCTCTCAAATCCTGGATCTTTTGGTTTCTCTTTTAAATCTTCAGATAGTTTTTGTTTGTTTTCAATTTTCAAAGCTGTTCTCAGTTGAAGAGTCACTATGACTTTTCTGTCAAGATCAAAAATTCAGTCTTCTCACCTAAAATCTAGATCATATCATCTCCCTCATCTCAAGCACTTCAGCTGCTTTGAAATTAATTCTTTCATTTCTAAAACTTTTGACTCCTCCCTATTCTGTATGCTCTATCCTATAAGTACACAGGTGGATCCAAAGCCCACCAATTGTAAACACAAGTCCTTCCCTAACCCTCCAAGATCAGCCACAGCCCTTTTGAGTGCCCTCTTCCCACTTCTTCACCTCCTATTTATTCCTCAAAGAATTTCATTCTGGTTTCAAATCCCCTCACCCTATTGAATTTACTAAATCTTGCCAATTACCTCTTTGTTGCTAAATAACTAGTTTTCTGACTCTTTTTCTTTTTGACTGCTTACCAGCTTTTAACAGTCAACTACTTCTTCATCTTAAAATATTGCTATTCTTTGGACATTGTCTCTCCTAGTACTGTTTCCAACTCTTTGTCTTACTTCTCTGTTGGATTTTTCAATTTCCTCTGCAAGCTCTAATCTAATCTTCCAATCTCATGTTTAAAATTTGCTTTTAATATTAAATATTCTGTCCATATAAAAGAATATGTTCTCCATTTTTTATCTTTCTCTCTCCTAACAATGTTGGTTGTCATTCTGATTTTGTGATTATTGCCCTGCTTTTTTATTACAGTTTTTCAATATATGTATTTATTACAGTTTTTCAATATATATTTTGATCTCTGTCAATCCATGGTTGCTCTTCCCATGTCTTAAAATGCTAGTATTTTTACTAGTCACTTTAAAAAATCACCCTCACATCATTCAGCAGTGATAAAATCCTCTCCCATTGATATATTTATCACATATTTTTATGGTTCAAAATGCATATTTTCATCTCAGACTTTCCTACTCTGAGTTTTATATCCATTTCTAATTGTTTTCTTGACACTTTTTCTTGAATATATCACAATAAATAAAAGTTCGTGTCCAAAAGTAGAATCATCTACCTTACTAGAATTGTTCTTCTTCCTATGATCCCTAACTCAATAAAGTGTGCCACCAAGCACAAAGTCACCTAAGTAAAAAATACAGACATAATCTTGAATCACTGCTCTCCTTAACCAACTGCATACTCTCAATCAGCAAGTCCTGTTTGCTTTATCTATAACTAATTTCTCTAATCCATTTACTTCTCTATGTCCCTGTTGAAAATGTCTACTTCCAGACATAAATAACACCTGACATCAGGCAGTCATAATAAGGATGGTGCAGAGGGACACCCTGGTAGAGGATGTGCCCTACTCACCTCCTAGTGGAAAAATATATATATATTACTGTTATAAACATGAAAGAACTGAGGAAAATTATAGAAATTTAGCTATGTAAATAGACAAGTTCAGCTTTATTAATTTTAAGAAATTAAAAAATCACAGTGGATTCATAAGGATAAGAAATTTGAAGTAAAGGATGACTCTATCTTGGTTTAACATACCTGGTGATGGTATTTTAATTGTAACATCAATATCCAGCTCATTTCTTGCTGTTTTGCTCTCACTACCTTGTTTACACTGTGGATGTTCACACAGTTTTGCAAACTTAAGTTTATGGGCTCCTTACTTTCCTTTAGTAGCTCAATATTTTGGCTGTCTTTATTAATTTTTTTTTGGCCTGGAAAAATGTGATTAATTATAATTTATTTCAAAACAAAATCTCTTTCCTTGAATCTTTCTGGCAAGCTCTCAGTAATTATGCCTCTCTAAAAGCTTAAAACCACTGGTATCTATCTTCCTGGTCCCTTATTTCAGTTTTTTTTGTTGTTGTTGTTGCTGTTATTGTTGTTCTCTCTCATTCTGATTCCATACACTCCAAAGAAATGTCTGAATACAATTTATCTTCCCATATATGTCTCCAGGGAGAAAATGCAGTAATCATAGAATAACATTCTTGTCTTCATATCAATGAATAATTTATAGTGGGTTTTCACAATAAATTATTCATTGATATTCAATTTATACATTAATCTTGTTGGTTTGTTATATATATGTATATATACAAACAATATATATGACTGTGTATAACAATGCATACGAGTATATAAAAATAATACATAGATATACACATTCCTGAGTGAGAAGGACCCACTTATCCACCCTTGTTATGCTAACTATATTATTTAGGGCATATAACGCTAGCTGTTTCAACAAACAGATCCCCAAATCTTAGTGATTTAATCCAACTGAACTTAATTTCTTGGTTATGTAAAATCCAATAAGGTGTTCAGCAGATGGCACAGTCACCTCTATGTATTAAGTCTAATATCACTAAAGGTTTCAGTGATTTCCACTACATCAATTGAATTTATTTGGAAGATAAAGGATATGAGAGTGTGACTGATTTTATGCAAGGGTTTTCATTTTAATTTATGTTTTAATGGACAAAGAATATACATGACAGATCTCAACTCCATCACCATTAAATTGGCAAATGTTACCTGGTTTGTACAAGTAACATTCTCTGCCACGATAGAAAACTAGTGGACTGAACCCTTAATTGTGTTAAATTATCCAGTCCTCCCATCCCATACTTTTCTTAGATCATAATTTCCATTTACACCTACATTTATTTACATTGCTTGAGAATTTGTTATTATATGTATAGACCCAATATTTCCTTCTAAATATATATTTTTTTAGGAGAAAGAGAGCACATTGCTCAGTGGATTTGTATTCTGTTTCATACGTCTAGCATACCATGTTATATATTCTTGGCCTTAGAGTAGTCACTTACTAATTGCTTGCTAAATTATATTTTCAAGATTGCATTATAACTTGTATCTTTTCTATGAGCTATTCATTCAGACAATATTTTATATGTATATATTTGTATCCATATGGTGGTGTCCAGATAGAAAGGCAGGAAAAGATTAATAATTATAGCCTTAAAAAAAAGGACTAGGAAAACACTCTGGTAGAAGACTAAAATATTCAGCTTGTTTTCAACAATGATCAGAATTACAGGATTTGCTAGTTCACTTTTCCTATTATGACATTGTCTCACCCCCTCATCAATTTTGGCTCATCAAGTATTTGCATATGTATAGAAAAATACTTTTACGTTATTATAAATTAAAGTAATTGAGATAATTTGGGTTGATTTTTATGATATCAATAATATCTACCCAGTGAGTCTATTCTGAGAATAACACATGTTTTCAACAAATCATGAAACAAACTTCATTGTGGTTTAATAAGTCTATGAATTTTTTTTTACTGTTTCACGATTTTTTTTCCTCTCCCAAACTATTTTCTTAAGAAAATATTCTTTCCAAAGGTTTCTCCATACTGCCACCAGAGTGATCTAATGTATAAATTTGATTATATTACTTCTCTTCATAGAATACTTTAGTGGCTCTGTATGACTACGAGACAACAAGAGTTCTCCATAATCCTTTCTCTTGGTTGGTAGTCCATGTTTTACATGTCATGATCTAACAGTATTTAATTACTTAGAGTTAGAACAGGATATTATGTTGACTCTTTCTGCTATCATTCATGCTATTCTTTTTATTTAAAATTTCTTTTTCCCTTGACTGACTTTTTTTTAACATCTTTATTGGAGTATAATTGCTTTACAATGGAGTGTTAGTTTCTGCTTTATAACAAAGTGAATCAGCTATACATATACATATGTCCCCATATCTCCTCCCTCTTGACTGACTTTTTATTTTTTAAATTATTTTTTAATTAATTAATTAATTAATTAATTAATTTATTTATTTATTTTTAGCTGTGTTGGGTCTTCATTTCTGTGCGAGGGCTTTCTCTAGTTGCAGCAAGCGGGGGCCACTCTTCATTGCGGTGCGCAGGCCTCTCACTATCGCGGCCTCTCTTGCTGCGGAGCACAGGCTCCAGACGCGCAGGCTCAGTAGTTGTGGCTCACGGGCCCACTTGCTCCGTGGCATGTGGGATTTTCCCAGACCAGGGCTCGAACCCATGTCCCCTGCATTGGCAGGCAGATTCTCAACAACTGCGCCACCAGGGAAGCCCCTTGACTGACTTTTTAATTCACACTGATCTTTCACAGCATAGGTGCCATCTTCCCAAAGAAGCTTTCTTTTATCCCCCTCTTCACAGGGATGAATAATGTTTTCCTTCATGTATATTTCCTGTGCAATGTATAAGTTTGTTTTAGAATTATTTTCTAATTCTTTTACTGGCCTTCTAAATTATAAGTTCTCAGAGGGTAACAGAGGATGATTAATTTATCATATCTTATCAACAGTGATATTCCTAATACAGAGTAGGTATTCAGTTAATATTATTTATTGAGTTAAATGGACTAATAACATAATATAGCACAGGGCATGGAAATACTGTCAAATGTTACAAATATTATTGAAATCTGTGTTTGATATTTAAATAATTCAGAGATTCATATACCTATTACTTAAAATATATCAGTAGTCATAACTTGGGTTCTGATTTCCAATAATCAACAACAAAATCATTGTTGTACCAGGTTCCCCTGGGACAAGTCTGCTTCAGGTTTGAAACTTTGAAAGTTAAAATTCCTCCTTCTAATCTGTATTACAAATAACTCTAAAATTGTTGGGAGTATTCCATGAAAAATAAGTGTAAAAATAAACGTTAATAAGTAGCTGCTTCCACTGTTATTCTTGGTAGAATTCTATTCTTAATAATCCAGTATAGGTCTGTCTAGGGAGATAGGGAATTAAAGAGGAGGCAAAACATTCACATGAAGAAACAGCACACAACTCTGGTATTCAGACTTCTAAAAATCTACATAAAAATTTCTTCCAAGGAAAAAAAAATTACAGAGAAACTCAATATATAAGATTGATAACTACATCCCTACTTAGGTTGAAGTGGTCCTGAGAGAGAAGGAGTCCTGTTTAACTGGCCGGTGTACACCATGTTGGCTTGAGGCCAATTTGTGAAAGAGTTAGGACTTCTCCATTCTGAAAACAGCTCAGTCAAAGCCTCTGATTTATTACCTTAGTGAAGATATTTTTTTAATCAAGTAAGATTCATTGGAATACTTAATTTCATTTTGTTCTAAAATTAAATGCAGACATTCTTAATCTCAGTTATTTGTTTGGATCATATAACTGGACTTACTTTACAATTTTCTTCTCTGTTGCTTTTAAACATATTGTGCTTAAATTTTCTTTTTTTCTTCTTCTTTCTTTTTTTTTTTTTTTTTTTTTTTTTTTTTTTGCAGTACGCAGGCCTCTCACCGCTGCAGCCTCTCCCACTGAGGAGCACAGGCTCTGTACCCACAGGTCCAGTGGCCACAGCCCACAGTCCCAGCCACTCCGTGGCATGCAGGATCCCCCCGGACCGGGGCATGAACCCGTGCCCCCTGCATCGGCAGGCAGAGTCCCAACCACTGCGCCACCAGGGAAGCCCTTTTTTATATATATATATCTGCTGTCCTAATTAGATTTTCTTTGTTTGGTGAATTATACAATTACTAATCAAAGTGTCCAGGTATGGGTTTATTTTTATTTTTATTGCTTAGGCATTGGTATCTTTCTACCATCTAAGAACTCTTGTCTTTCTCAGTTAATGAAAATTCACTGAATCTCTTCACATAATAACTCCTTCTGTCAAAAAATATTTTATCTTTTTTTTCTTATGAAGCTCAATTCAAATTATGTTATATCATCTACTACCTTCCAAGTTTTCTTTACCTCTCTTTCATATTTTCATATCTATCTCTTTATACTGTATTCTCTTTTTAATCTTCTAATTCACTAGTTATCAGCTGTTTAATCTACCTAGGAATTTTATTTTATTTTATTTCATTTATTGTATTTTATGTCTAAATATTCAGCATGTGTCTATTAAAAATCTATCTACACTTATTTTATAGCATTTTTCTTTTATTTGGTTTCTAGTCCTTCAAAATATACCTGTCAACATTTTAAGCATATTTATGTTACAGTCACTTTCAGATTATTCAACTATTCTCAGTTCTTGGGCTATTGTTGTTTATGTGTGGACTCTTTCTTATAATAGTGTGTTTTCTCATGTGGTCTGTAATTATTTTGTATCCATGTTTTCCTGTTCAGCTTGCATCTTTTATTCTGTATGGTTTCTGTTTATCCTGAGTTATCCAAGTATTTAAATAGAATGGTTTCTGTTTGGCTCCTGTGAAGTATCTCAGGAATTTCAATTGTCCTACCAGATTTTATTTATTTCTTCTTTTGTGATCCTTGCAACATGTAGGTATTATAAATTTGGATTCCTTACTTAAATACATACATGCCTGGGGTTTTAATATTTATTTCCTCACCCAAAGCTGAGAAAGAAGAAAAACATTTGTAACTTTGCTGAATAATGGACAAAATTTGTTTAGATCATGAGGATAGATAGTACTTTGGAGCTCAGTTTAAGCAATAGGAAAAGTTCTAGTTTCTTCTATAACTTTTATTCATAATTGGATCTTTAGAATCTCTTCCTGGTCTAAACACTTCATGGATCCCTACCTTATCAGCCTTGCCTACCATGTTGATTTAATTTCTTTATTTCAAGCATCTGGGTGAATTGTCTTTCTTTGGTATGACTTGGGTGTGCATTTTAAATGTTTTATCAATCACTTTGTGTGTGTGTTTGTGTGTTAGTTGATAGAGTGAAATATTTGAGTACAGTCTGCCATATTGTCTGAATCTAATTATTTGTTTTAGAGAAGAAATTATTTAGTTATGAGCAGTAATGGGCATAGAGTAAATAAGCATGGATGACAAAAAAAATTTCCTCTCTATTTCTAGATAAACAAATCAGAATATATGTCTTCTTTTAAGTGATTTAAAATATGTATACATTACACCACATAAAGACCCTTTATATTTTTCTTAGGTTGGATATCTGGAAACATTATTCCAATATCTTTCATGAAGATACAAAGCTGCTAGAAGGGATTTTTTTTATATTATTACTCTGAAATTTGGAGAACAGTTGGATTCATTGAAAGAAAGGTAAAATCCATCTAAACGTGTCTCTAACTGAATTATTTTCCATTCTCCTCCTGATAGACATTCAGCTATTACTGAAAAAAAATAGTTTTTGAGCTTTGGAACCCCTTCAGCAAATATGCTTGTTACAGGGGAAAATCTGAACTTTCTTGAATCTATGAATATATGTCTGGTTTGAAGGTCAATATTTCCTACAGAAAAAAATATATGAGGTGTGACAAAGAGATAAGCTTGATTTTCAACAAGTACACAATACTATATATATTCTAAATGATTTTGTTTAGACTCTCTGCCTCTACTTACTAATGCAGAACTTCAGCTACTGCTGTGCCTCCCTACTCATTTCTTTATCGTATTATTGGAAATATCTAGAAGGTTTCAAACAGTTACCATGAGGGGTCTCCAGGTTCTACCTGCTCCTTCTTTCCTCAAGTAATTAACTTCTGCTCCTTCATTCCTTGGCTTCCCAAGTAATGAAATCTTCATGTTCATTCTCCACTCCATTACCCCCTTTAGATCCTATTATGACTCCAATACAGCAGACATCCTTTCATTGCTGTGTACCCACTGTGTTCTTCTAACCCTTCTACTGGCCATAGAATGTGCTTGGCATGCAGGTTCCGCTGCCTGAACTGTTGCACTTGATTCTTTGGTTTGCCCACAAGATTTTTGTAAAATAGGGAAAATTATTTTCATTTCTTTACATTTTACTCAAAAATGTAATGAGAAGCCAGAGCTACTTGTTCTCCAATGTCTTACAACAGTCATAGGAAACCCCTGATGTAATTTTCCCTACCTCTATGTGACTCAGGTTCTTGTCAGTTAGAGATTGGGTCAAAAGAAATCAAATTTCCTTAGTCTTTCTTTGAAAGAGACTTCTGTCAATTCAGTTCTGTCCCATAGCTTTGGCATACATGGCAGTGACCACAATATAGAACATATCCGAAAGCAGATCCTGAACAGAAAAAGAGCATAAGTAAAAAATAAAACAAAAACAAGAAACTGATAAAATCCAAATAAAGTAATTTATTTATATATTAGTATTATAACAGCATTAAAATTTTCTTAGTTTTGGTTCTGGGGTTCAAGATGGTGGAGGAGATTGATGTGCGTTCACTTCTTCTTGAAAGAACACATAAATTACAACTAACTGCTGAACAATCATCAACAGGAAGATATAGGAACTCACCAAAAAATATACCCCACAACAAAAGACAAAGGAGAAGCCACAATGAGATGGTAGGATGCACACAGTCACGATAAAATCAAATTCCATAACTGCTGGGTGGGTGACCCACAAACTGGAGAACAATTATACCACAGAAGTCCACTCATTGGAGTGAAGCTTCTGAGCCTCATGTCAGGGTTCCCAACCTGGAGATCCAGCAATGGGAGGAGGAATCCTCAGAGAATCAGACTTTGAAGCCCAGTGGGATTTGATTGCAGGACTTTGACAGGACTGGGGGAAACAGAGACTCCACCCTTGGACGGCACACACAAAATCTTGTGTGCACCAGGACCAAGGGGAAAGGAGCAGTGACTCCATAGGAGTCTGAACGAGACCTACCTGCTAGTGTTGGAGGGTCTCCTGGGTGGGGGGGATAGCTGTGGCTCACTGTGGGACCAAGGACACTGGCAGAAGAGGTTCTGGGAAGTACCCATTGGTGGGACCCCTCCTGGAGTCTACCATTAACCCTACCAAAAAGCCTGTAGACTCCAGTGCTGGGTCACTTCAGGCCACAGAACCAACAGGGAGGGAACACAGCCCAACCCATAAGCACACAAGTGGATGAAAGTTTTACTGAGCTCTGCCCAACAGAGCAACATCCAGCTCTACCTACCAACAGTCCCTCCCATCAGGAAGCTTGCACAAGCCTTTTAGATAGCCTCATCCACCAGAGGGCAGAGAGCAGAAGCAAGAAGTACTACAATCCTCTAGCCTGCAGAAAAAAAACCCAAATCACCAAAAGATAGACAAAATGAAAAGGCATTTCTGGCAATATTATTGGAGAAATCCTCCTAGTTTAGGGTACATTAAAACTATGAATAAAATATTAAAACCACCATTTAAACAAATAACTGAAATAGTGGGTAAGATCAGAAACAACAAGAAACATCCTAGAATATGAGGGTGTTTTCAGACGAGTATATGTGTCTGGAGCATTTTTTAATTAATGAAAACCTAGGGCATGAGAACAGGAAACAAAACTTGAAGTGCTTACATGATAGGAGTTCAGATCCAAGATGCTACCATAAAGCTTGGGATATCTAAAAACATCCAAAAGTGCCGCCCCCTGTGTCAAACAGACAAAAATGTCCTGCAATGAAAGACTTGCCTGTCATGGCCTTGTTACTGGATGGAGGCAAAAAATTCAGTATAACAAAATGTCTTCTTCTAAAGTTTCTCATCTACCCTCATTGGGTTGTCAACAAAAAAAAAAAGCACAACCTAAAAGTTGAGAGTTATGTTTGATTCAGTGGATTTTCTGAGGACTTCAAGTCCAGGAGACAGATTCTCAGATCACTTTGAGGAACTGCTCCAAAGAGGTAAGGGAGGAGCCAGGATATATAGGGATTTTTGCAACAAACCCAGGTAGTCAGAACATCAAAATATTATCATTAATTAAAGAAAATCAGATATCTCAAGTTAATGAATTCAACACTGTTCTATGTATGGAAAGAAACAAAATTCTGGACCCATTGGAATCATTCTTTGAAATGCCCCTTAGCTATCTAGAGACAGTATCTTGTTCTTTCCCATCCTGAGTCTCCTCAGGGTGCATCATTGGGAGGTGTCTGCAGTAGTTAAGGGGTTGGCAGTGGGCAGCCTGTTTGTCTCCATCCTGAGTTCCCTCAGGTCTCACTGCCAGGGTGACTGGCTGTAGTGGCTTGATGGCTGCAACATCCTTTGTTTACTGATATGGCAGGCAATATATTTCATTCACAGGGTTTGGAGTCAGAATTTACTAAAGCTACATGATCCCCAAAACTAGGGTCCCCCAACCACTTGAAAAAAGCAATTGTAGTGCTCCCTGGATGAGTATGTATTAAAGTTAGAACAAAAATATTTGGCATAGTTAAAGTTCCATAGGATTTGAGCTTACTGTCCAAAAAACACAAAGGAAACACACAAGGAAACTAGAAACATGACTGAGAATTATCAAGCACAAGGGCAGAATATGAGCATATTATAATTATGTAAAATCATGAAATGTATATGTTTAATATGTTTAACAAAATAAAAGGGTATACCAAAAGCATGATTAAGGAATAACTGTTATATACAGAACTGAAAAAGAAGTTTAAAAAAAAGAACTTCTAGAAATAAAGAACAAATAGTAACAGAAATAAAAACCTATTAGATGTATTGAAAACCAGGAGCAACAAAGCCAAAAAGAGAATTAGTGAACTTGTAAATATGTCAAAATATGCAATTCTGAATGTGGGAGAGATGAGATCAAAAATATTAAAAATAAATAATGATAGAATGAAAATATATAACAATTATAATTGGCCTATCAGAGGAAAGAAAGAGAAGGTGTAACATTGAAAGAGATATTTGTTGAATATTTTCTATAATTGATGATACATTTAAATACACCAATTCAAGAAGACTAGTGGATCTCAATTTTAAAAATAAATAAATAATTAATTTGCTAGATACATTGTGATGTAATGACATATCACCAATGTCAAAGATAAAGACACAATGTGTACAAATGGCCATTAGAGCCTCATGAAAGGGCAGGTGGTAGGGAGAATGTTAGTTTTGGTTCTTCTGAGATCAGATCTTGAAAAAAGAACTTAGGTGCAGGTGGTGTCAAGGAGGAAGACATTTTTCTCTACCCTTTTAGGTTCTTTTGGCTGGTCTAAAAATTAAATTGACATGAAACATATTAACAGGAGAAAATTAAGCAGAAGTTTAATAACATGTATACATGACACACAGGAAAACTGAGTAATCACCAAAATGGCCAAAGACCACACTTTAAATACCATCTTTAGTTAAAGACAAAAGAGGATGTTGGAGAAGTGGTTTGGGACTTCAAATGGGAGGAAGGCAATTCACATGGGGATAGAAAGCAAATATTTGGTAAACAAATGAATGCTGGGTCATGCAGAGACAATAAGACACAGAGTGGACTGTGTCCACTGATCTCTAGGCCCTGCTCAGTTACCCTCACCACACTTAGCCCATGTTCTTTGTAGATATCTCTAACGATAGCTCTATTCTGGGAAGAGGCACTTTAAATTATTTTAGGCAGTGAAAGGAGAGGTAACAAGAAAAACGTTCTAAGTCTTCTGTTTCTTAAAAACAATCAGCTTTAATTGATTCTCATTCCAAAGAGACACATTGTAGGGTGTCAAATTTTGCTCCCTTATAATAATATTATTGCATGCATGAGGTAGTGAGGAGAATATGGGCAGAAAATGATTAAGAAGATATTATTAAGGATGCCACTGTGAGCAACAGGGTATTGATCCTCCCGGGAATTTCTGAGAATCTATAAAATGCCTCCAAAAATTATGTTCCTGAGGGAAGCACTGAGATTGAGAGTTGTTCTCCAGGGCACTGACTCTGCTGTACTTCCTGGCAGTGCTTGTGATCCAGCCCAGCATTCATAGTATGAGAGAAACATATGGGTAGAAAGCATATGGATGTAAAATGATCTGCCATGCAGATATCTGGGGGAATAATTTTCCAGGCAAGTGAAATGGCATGTGCAAATTCCTAGAAAAAGGAGCATTCTTAGTATGTTAAAGAATAGACAGTCTGTTAATGTGGTGGTAGCCCAAATGAGCAGAGCTGGGGAGAAGTATAAAAGGAGGTCTGAGGACTCTAGCCAGAGTCCAGGTCACTGAGGCCATTGTGATCCAGTATAAGTGCTTTAGTACTTACTCCAAAGCAATGGGAAACTTTCTGAAGCTGAGAGCAGTTATACCATTACAGATTTTACTTTAAAATGTTCATACAAATTCTTTAAGCTAGAGTAGTGACTGCTATAACAAGTAGACACCAATATAGTGACTTACTTTTGGCTCCTATATACAGACCAAAATGTTGTTAGTTTGGAAAGACTTATGGAAATTCTGCCATCATCAAAATGTGTTTTCCAAAACTGCTGTACATATCATCATCTAGCTGGAAGGAGTAAGAGCCTGGAAGTTCTCATTTAGAAATATTGATTATTCAGGCATAAAAATGACTTACAACACTTCACCACACAGCCCAATGCCTAGAACCCAATTACATTGCCACACTTAACCCCAAGGGAAATTAGGAAATATGTTCAGCTGTGCATACAAGAAAATTAAACAACAGCAGTGGAAACCATAAACAAAATGAAAAGACAGCCTACAGAATGGGAGGAAATATTTGCAAATGATGCGACAGACAAGGGATTCATTTACAAAATATACAAACAGCTCATACAGCTCAATATCAAAAAAAAAGAAAGAAAGAAAAGACAGGAAAGAAAACAATCCAAAAATGGGCAGAAGATCTAAATAGATATTTCTCCAAAGACACACAGATGGCTAACAGTAACAGGAAAAGATGCTCAACATCGCTAAATATTAGAGAAGTGTAAATCAAAACTACAATGAGGTATCACCTCAAAGCAGTCAGAATGGCAATCATCTAAAAGTCTACAAATAATAAATGCTGGAAAGTGTGTGGAGAAAAAGGAACTCTCCTGCACTGTTGGTGGGAATGTAAATTGGTGAGGCCACTATAGAGAACAGTATGGAGGTTTTTTAAAAAACTAAAAATAGAGTTACTATATGATCCAGCAATCCCAACCCTGGGCATATTTCCAGAGAAAACTATAGTTCAAAAAGATACATGCATGTCAGTGTTCATAGCAGTACTGTTTACAATAGCCAAGACATAGGAGTAAACTAAATGTCCATTGACAGATGAATGGATAAATAAGATGTGGAATATATATACATATAATGAAATATTACTCAGCCATGAAAAAGATTGAAATGATGCAATTTGCAACAACATGGATGAACTTAGATATTATCATATTAAGCGAAGTAAGTCAGAGAAAGACAAATATATGATATCGCTTAAATGTGGAATATAAAAAAAGAAAGGAACTTATTTACAAAACAGAAATAGACTCACAGACATAGAAAACAAACGTATGGCTACCAAAAGGAACTGGAGAAGGGATAAATTAGGAGTTTGGGATCAAAATACACAAACTATTTTTATTAGAGTATAGTTGATTTACAATGTTGTAGTAGTTTCAGGTGTACACCAAGTGACTCAGTTATACATATATTCATTCTTTTTAAGATACATTTCTCATGTAGGTTATCACAGAATATTGACTAGTTTCCTGAGCTATACAGTAGGTCCTTGTAGGTTATTTATCTTATATATAGTAGTTTGTTTGTGTTCATCCCAAGCTCCTGATTTATTCCCACCCCCTCATGTTTTCTCTTTGATAACCATATTTGTTTTCCATACTTATAAGTCTGTTTCTGATTTATAAATACATTAATTTGCATTTTATAAATTAGATTTCACATACGAGTGATATCATATAATATTTGACTCTCTCTGACTTAATTCACTTAGTATGATAATCTCTATGTCCATACATGTCGCTGAAAATGCCATTTTATCATTGTCTTTTAGAGCTGAGTAATATTCCATGGTATATATGTACCATATCTTCTTTATCCATTCATCTTTCAATGAACATTTAAGTTGCTTCCATGTCTTGGCTATTGTAAATAGTGCTGCTATGAACATTCGTGTGCATGTACACATTCAGATTATGGTTTTCTCTAGATGTATGCCCAGGAGAGAGATTGCTGGATCAAAGGGTAGTTCTATTTTTAGTTTTGTAAGGAATCTCCATACTGTTCTCCCTAGTGGTTATATCAATTTACATTTCCACCAACAGTGGAAAAGGGTTCCCTTTTCTCCACACTCTCTCCAGTATTTATTGTTTTTAGACTTTTTGATGATGGCTCTTTTGACCAGTGTGAGATGATAACTCATTGCAGTTTTGATTTGCATTTCTCTGATAATTAGTGATGTTAGGCTACTTTTTATGAGCTTTTTGGTCATCTGTATGTTTTTCTTGGAGAAATGTCTATTTAGATCTTCTGCCCATATTTTGATGGGGTTGTTTGTTTTTCTGACATGAGAGCTGAATGAGCTGTTTGTATATTTTTGGAGATTAATCCCTTGCCAGTCAATTTGCTTGCAAATATTTTTTCCCATGCTGTGGGGTATCTTTTCATTTTGTTGATGGTTTCCTTTGCTGTGCAGAAGCCTTTAAGTTTAATTAGTTCACATTTGTTTATTTTTGTTTGTATTTTCATTATTTTAGCAGGTGGAGCAAAAAAGGTATTACTGCAATTTATGTCAAAGAGTGTTCTGCCTATGTTTTCCTCTAAGAGATTTGTAGTATCTGGCTTACATGTAGGTCTTTGATCCACTTCAAGTTTATTTTTGTATACAGTGTTAGAGAAAGTTCTAATTTTATTCTTTTAAATATAACTGTCCAATTTTCCCAGCACCAACTATTGAAGAGACTGTGTTTTCTCCATTGTATATTCTTGCCTCCCTTGCTGTAGATTAATTGACCATAGGGGTATGAGTTTATTTCTGGGCCTCCTATCCTATTCTATTGATCTAAATTTCTGTTTTTTTGCCAGTACCATACTATTTTGATGAATGTAGTTTTGTGGTATAATCTGTACTCAGGGAGCCTGATTTCTCCACCTCTGTTTTTCTTTTTCAAGACTGTTTTGGCTATTAGAGGTCTTTTGTGTTTCTATATAAATTTTAAAGTTTTTTGCTCTAGTTCTGTGAAAAATGCCATTGGTAATCTGATAGGGATTGTGTTGCATCTGTAGATTGCCTTGGGTAGTATAGTCATTTTGAGAATATTGATTGTTCCAATCCAAGAACATGGTATATCCTTCCATCTGTTTGTGTCATCTCTTATTTCTTGCATTAGCATCTTACATCAATAATTTTTAGAGTAGAGGTCTTTTGTATCCTTATTAGGTGTATTCCTAGTATCCTTTTTGATACAGTGGTAAATGGGATTGTTTCCTTAGTTTCTCTTTCTGATCTTTTGTTGCTACTGCATAGTAATGCAAGAGATTTTTGTGTATTAATTTTGTATCCTTCAACTTTACTGATTTTATTGATGAGCTCTAGTAGTTTTCTGGTAGCATCTTTAGGATTTTCTACTCGTAGTATCATGTCATCTGCAAACAGTGAATATTTACTTTTTCTTTTCCAATTTGGATTCTTTTTTTTATCTTTGTTTTCTCTGATTACCATGGCTAGAACTTCCAAAAGTATGTTTAAGTGGCGTGAGTGGACATCCTTGCCTTGTTCCTAATCTTAGAGGGAATGCTTTCAGCTTTTCACCGTTGAGTATGCTGTTACCTGTGGGTTTGTCACATATGGCCTTTATTATGTTGATGTAAGTTCCCTCTACTCCCACTTTCTGGAAATCTTTAAGTTATAAATTGGTGTTGAATTTTGTCCAAAGATTTTTCTGCATCAATTGAGGTGACCATATGGTTTTTATTCTTCAGTTTGTTAATGTGATGTATCACAGTGATTGATCTACAGATATTGAAGAATCCTTGCATCTCTGGGATAAATTCCACTTGATCATGGTGGATGTTCTTTTTAATGTATTGCTGGATTCTGTTTTCTAGTATTTTGATGAGAATTTTTGTGTCTATGTTCAATAGTGATATTGGTCTATCATTTTCATTTTTGTAATTTCTTTGTCTGTATTTGGTGTCAGAGTGATGGTGGCCTCATAGAATGAGCTTGGGATTGTTCTTCCTCTGTAAATTTTTAGAAGAGTTTAAGAAGGATATGTGTTAACTCTTCTCTAAATGTTTGATAGAATTTGCCTGTGACACTGTCGCATCCTGGACTTTGGTTTTTAGAAATTTTTTTTTTTTTTTTTTTTTTTTTTTTTTGTGGTACATGGGCCTCTCACTGTTGTGGCCTCTCCCATTGTGGAGCACAGGCTCTGGATGCACAGACTCAGCAGCCATGGCTCACGGGCCTAGCCACTCCGTGGCATGTGGGATCTTCCCAGACTGGGTCACAAACCCGTGTCCCCTGCATCAGTAAGCGGACTCTCAACCACTGCGCCACCAGGGAAGCCCCTCATTTCTTTTTTATTTCTTTGTTCTTTATTCTGTTGAGAGGCAGTGGTTTCCACCATTGTGTTTTCCAGCTCACTTATTCGTTCTTCTGCCTCAGTTATAATGCTATTGATTTCTTCTACTGTATTTTCATTTCAGTTATTCAATTGTTCATCTCTGTTTTGTTCTTTAAATATTCTATTTCTTGTTAAACGTCTCTTGTAACTTCTCAGTCTGTACCTCCATTCTTTTTATGAGGTCTTGGATCATCATTACTATCATTACTCTAAGTTCTTTTTCAGGTTGGTTGCCTAGCTCCTTTTCATTTAGTTGTTCTTATGAGTTTTTATCCTGTTCCTTCATCTGAAACATATTTCTCTACCATCTCATTTTGTCTAACTTTCTGTGTTTGTGGTCTCTTTTCTGCTAACTGGAGGATCATAGCTACTCTTGCTTCTGGTGTCTGTCCTCTTGTGGGTGAGGTTGGTTCTGAGGCTTGTGCAGCCTTCCTTGTCAAGGGACTGATACCTGCCCACTGGTGGGTGGATCTGGGTCTTATCCCTTTGGTGGGCACTGTGGTGTCAAGGGACGTTCTTCTTTATTTTAAGTATTTTTTTACATTTATTTTATTATTTATTTACTTATTTTGGCTGCACCAGGTCTTAGTTGCAGCATGCAGGATCTTTATTTATTTATTTATTGTTGGCTGCTTTGGGTCTTTGTTGCTGTGCATGGGCTTTCTCTAGTTGCGGCAAGCAGGGTTTACTCATTGTTGCAGTGCATTGTGGTGAGTGGAGGCTGTTCTTCATTTCAGTGCATGGACTTCTCATTGTGGTGGCCTCTTCTTTTGTTGTGGAGCACAGGCTCTCAGTGCACGGGTTTCAGTAGTTGTGGCATGTGGGCTTTAGAGAGCAGGCTTTGTAGTTTTGGCACATGGACTTAGTTACTCTGTGACATGTGGGATCTTCCCAGACCAGAGCACAAGGGACATTCTTATAGGTGACTATGAGCTCAGTATGGCTTCAGGCTCCCTGTCTGCTGATGGGTGGGTATGTGTTCCTAGCCTGCTAGTTGTTTGGTCTGATGCATTTCAGCACTGGAGCTTGTAGATTGTTGGGTAACACCATGTGTTGATGTCAAAATGGTGACCTCTGGGGAAGCTCATGCTGATGAATATTCTCTGGGGTCTCTGTCACCAGTGTCCTTGCCTCCCAGTGAGTCACAGCTGACCCCTGCTTCCCCAGGAGACCCTCCAAGATTTGTAGGTAAGTCCAGCCCCAGCTCCTATGGAGTTACTGCTTTGTGCTGGGTCTCAGTGTATGTGACAATTTTTGGGTGCCCTCCAAGTTTGGAGGCTCTGTTTCACCCAGTCCTGTGGAGACCCTGTACTCAAGCTTCTCTTGCCTTCAAAGCCAAATGCTTGGAGGATTCCTTCTCTCAGTGTCAGACCGTCAGACTGGGGAGCCTGACATGGGGCTCAGGACTCTCACTCTTTTGGGAGAATCTCTGTGATGTGATTATTTTCCATTTTGTGGGTGGCCCACCCAGCAAGTTTGGGATTTTATTGTCATGAAAGTGCTCCTCCTGCCATCTCATCGTGGCTCCTTCTTCGTCTTAGAATGTAAAATACCTTTTTTTGTTCCACTCTTTTTTACTGATGGTTGTTCATCAGTTAATTGTGATTTTGGTGTTTTCATGAGAGGAGATGAGCTCTGCCTTTTTGTTTGGAATTGAAAGGCTGCTTTTAATTTGGATATGTGCAGCCTCTTTCCTCAGCAAGCACTGGCTGTTATCCCCTTGATATGGGTTCTGCAGGTACAGCAACTCTAGCCCACTCTTGGAAAAGTAGAGGTAGGCCCTGGCGCCCACTTGTGAACTTCCTAGTGGCAGGAGCTTTCTGTGCCCTCCTGGGACAATGAGGAGGGGACTGGCATCTGCATGTGAGTCTGGTAGTGGTAGCCAGTGCCCAACCCCGGGGCCCAAGATGACAGCAGTGACTCATGCCATCCCCAGAGCTCCAGTAGGCAGTGTCCTGTTACCTGGGAGCACTCAGAGAAAAAGAGGTTCTTATGGTAGTCCTGTCCCTCTCCTCATGCACCTCTTAATAATGGCACCTTGTCTCTCTGGCAGGCCCAGGCTTCTAATGAATACACCCTCAGTTGCTATGGCCCAGCCTCTTCAGGCTGTTTCCACGTCTCCAACTCCAGTCCTCTCCCTGGGTGTGACTTCCACAGCTTGAGCTTCAGCAGGAAGCCACTATCCACAACAGCAGAGGAGTGTCTCAGTTTGTGGAGTGCAGGGCAGTGGTGCCAACTCTCTATGCAGCTTACTCTCCATTTTGCCTTCCACAAACTGGTTGCTGTGCTCTCCTCTTAGGCTCTGAAGCTCCCCCTCCATCCAGTCTGATCTTACTGCTAGTGAGGAGACTTCCCAGGGTATGTGAGCCTTTCTTCCTTTACAGCTCCTTCCCTGGGGCTCAGGTCCTAGCCTGATTCCTTATTTTTCTTTTTCCTTTTGTCCTACCCAGTTATGCGGAGGTTTTTTAGTCTTTTTGGAAGTCTGAGGCATTCAGTAGCTGTTCTTTGTGAATCATTCCACTTGTAGATATATTTTCAATGTTTTTGTTGAAGAAGGTGAGTTCCACGTCCTACTCCTCTGTCATCTTGATCAGCCCTATTTTGAGAATTTTTTTAAAAATAATTATTTTAATATTTCCAAACATTTCTGAATATTAATAAATCCAATGATTTATTGAATTTAAAATATTTTTGATTGTCCCATACTTTCCAAAGCAATCTAGTATAATGTAGGTTGTGCAACTTCACAAAACAATATGTGCTCTTATTTTCTGTAAAAACATAATTTTCCATTCTATTTTATTCTTTTTATGTTTTTTCTATTTCACTTTTAACTTCTGGCTATGACCTACTATATTAATTTTCTTTTCCAGTTGAGATTGCTACCTGTAGATCAAAAGTCAGTATGATACACTAGTTATCAGCTGGGAAATAAGCCTTGAACTTAGAATTAAAATGCTGGGTTAAAACCCTGTTACTGTTATTGTATTAGTCAGATTCAGTAGGTGTGGTTCATGGACAAGTAGCATCAACATCACCCATTTTCTTTGTGAATACAGACTTCCTACTCAGATCTATTGAATCAAGGTGTATATTTTTACAAAGTTCTCAGGTGAGTCATATACACATAAAGGTTTGAGAAGCACTGAGCTAGGCAATACTGAAGTAACAAACAACTTCAAATCCTTAGTAGTTTAAAAGTGTTTATTTCTTGCTCATGCTACCTGGCCATCATATGTAAGCATGGAGGCTCTGCTCAGTACAGTCACTCAAGGATTCCTTCTTTAGGGTAGCCATGTTCTCAAACATTGCCAGTTGTTTTTCAATCTCAGGAAGGAATTTCATCAGCCTATTACAGTACCAAATAAAAAATTACTGATATTATTTCTGCCTACTAAATACAAAATACTTTCTCTCACTTCTGCATTACTAATAAGCCTTGAACTTAGATTTTATTAATTTTTTGTATGTTTATTTCTGGATTACTTCTATTATAATGAAGTCCACATTGTCTTGTACATCTTTACAAACTTGATGTTAAGTTCATAAAAGTTGATTACATTGTGGGTTTTTATTTTTGTAGGTTAAATAACACATTTAGATTCAAAGACAATTTTCCTTTTCCAGATTAAGAAATGTATCAACTGCTTTAAAAGAGAGCTTAGTGCTAGGAAACCCCCATTAAAATAAGTCACCATCTGTGCGAGGTCAGAATGAGAAGACCTTCCCTGAGTTCAGTAATGTTGATTGGTGGGATGAGCCTGACCCATAAACCTACCACCTTTGATAGCAATTTTATCTACAGAAAATGGATGAAAATTTGAAAGTATTGGTAGGTCCTGGCTGCAGTACTGTTTCTCCTGGAGAGTAAAACATAAACTACTTTACAAATTTCCCAAATGTAAAAGTCTTATAGCTACTTTTTAATTTTAGTTAGATGTTTTTAAGAGCAAATATTTTGAAAGTTAGAGGTGGCTCACCATTTTTAGTTATTGGCAGCCAATAGTCTGTTGTCTTTTAGACCACCAAACCTAGATTCCTTTTCTTCTATTTTTCTAATGAATAGTCTATACATGAAAGCAGCCTTTTCCTGTTTGCCCATTTCTGTTTCACTCTAACCTTAAGAGAACCTAATTATAGGGATGACATTTCTAGGCAATTTAATTGAACTCCTGACTTATGTTTTCCTGAATTCCAACCATGCCTTATCTAACCTGACGATTCTTTTCTTAGATAAAATGAATTAAGAATCAAGAATCAAGCAGTTAAAAAAATAACTAGCTCTCTACCTCCACTGATTCCCCTCTAAGTAATCCTGCAGGTAGATCACTTGGGTAAGATAACATCTGAAGAGTCAGCCAGTCTGCACTCAATGGAGACCAGCCAGTGGTTGAACGTGAGTTCAATAACATACATACTACAAATTTCTTTTCTAATAGCTATGAAGACCAATATGGTACATAGATCAGAAGAATATTGATAATAGGTCACAAGGTGTCTTTCCATATTTGTGTGTGTGTGTGTTTGTCTTTCCATATTAACTCAATCAATCCTCACTACAAGTCCATGATTATCCTCATTTAATGGTTAAGGCAACTGAAGCACAAAGAGATTAAGTAATTTTTAAACTTTGAAGTGATAGAGGATTTATGGAGACAAACTTATCAATTAGCCTTTACAATTATATTTAGAAAATCAGAAGCAGTATTTTGGACAGATTAAATGCTGCTAATACTGAATTCACATGTAGCTCTCTTTGTGCCAAGAATGTATTTCTGAAAAATGTTCGAGTTGAATTATGTGCTCAATATTTGAGATTATGATAAAAGAAAAAAAAAAGTTTGGAAAGATTTCAGTTTGATGCAAATTAATGCTTTCAATAAGAGATCACAACATTCCTGAATGAAGCTCTTTAGTTTAAAAATGCATCTTCCGGGCCTCCCTGGTGGCGCAAGTGGTTGAGAGTCCGCCTGCCGATGCAGGGGATACGGGTTCGTGCCCCGGTCTGGGAGGATCCCATATGCCGCGGAGTGGCTGGGCCCGTGAGCCATGGCCGCTGAGCCTGCGCGTCCGGAGCCTGCGCGTCCGGAGCCTGTGCTCCGCAACGGGGGAGGCCACAACAGTGAGAGGCCCGCATACCGCAAAAAAAAAAAAAAAAATGCATCTTCCACTACATATTTTGTTTCATGGCATGCAGAACTTGAGTTTTACATGAGTGTTTTTTTTTTTATATTGCAAATATATCTACCTCCTTACCATCACATTTAGGAAGCTAGGCTACCTGAAAGAAGCAAGAAGTTGTACTGTTATTTTCCTTCCCTCTATTCAAAAATCTCCTATTTAGGAGCTCAAAAATTGACAACTACTGGTCTACCCAAGAGTCAGTATTCTAGTTCTCAGTCCTTCATCAGGGCTGGTCTTATTCTCTTGTTCTAAAAGAACAAATAGATATGTGTCTACTTCTTTGGTCAACTTTATTTCACTCTTACTAGAAACTAGATACATGAAAAAGATACAAAACCAATTCTTAGTTGAATTTATTAACAATGTGTTAATTCCGAGCAAAACAAACAAATAAACAAAAACATACATTTGTAATATTTTAGAAAGGTAGTTAACAGGTTAAAACAATTGTGAACATTCACTGAAGAAATATGATCACTGAATATTGTTTGTAATTTGGTTTTGTTTGGGTAAGAGGTTGGCTTCAAGCAGTAGTCCCAAGTTTGTCTACAATTTAGAATAACCTAGGACATTAAAAAAAATGAGACACCCAAGTTGCACCCTATACCAATTAAATTAGAATCTCTAGGGATGAAATTTAGGCATCAAAAGATTTTTTAAGCTCTCCAGGTGATTTCAATATTAAGCCAAATTTGAGATCTATTGGCTCAATTATAGTTTATTCTTAAACTTACAATGGCTGTTAACATTACTTTAAAAATCCCACCAAGAACTGTATTATATCAGTTACTCTCAACTCTCTTTCTATGTTATAGAAGTCTGTTTGATAAATGAGATTATAAAGACTATTTGTATAGAGCATAGGCAAAATGATTTGTTCCTATAGTAGAAAGGTTAGTTAAACTAGTTTGAGGCTCTACAGCAATAATGAAAAAGAGTACAATTATTCTTTTTTTTTTTTTTGGTAATTATTTACTGCTTATAACAGAGGTTCTTTCCTTAGCCAAACTTCAGGTTTCTGTGAAATCACTTCTCAAATAAGTCATGACTTTTGAGCTTCTGTTTCCATCCTGGCATTGTTCAATTTTAGCAAGAATCTGACTAAGTCAATTAGTTGAATCTTCCAGGCTCCATTGCTAATCACCCTTGGCATCTGATTGGGTTCCCATACTCCACAACCCCTCATGTAGTTTATGAAGAAAGTATTTTCAACAAGAATACTCTTGTATTTGGAGTTGATCCCAATCTCTTCTACTGCAAAACCCCATTGTAGTGTTTCCTACCTTGTTGAAATGGTCTTAAATAGAATATGCCTTTCTATTCTTTAATGTGTCATGAATAACTTCTCTTTAACATTTATTGTAACTACATGTAAAACAGCAGTAATAAATTCAAATCTTACTATATGACTTATTCCTTTCTATCAGGCCATATTATTTCTTCTTTTTAAAAATTTATTTATTTATTTATTTTAGAAAACATGATACTCTGTTCAACTACTTCCGAAACATTGAACTTATGCAAGATTTAGTAATTATAAACTCAATGGGTGGGACTAATTCATAAGAATTTTTTATAAATCATCTATGTGATTTTTATGTTCACTATACTTTCTGACCCAACAACTCCCTATATCTCTGTACTCTATGATGTACTCTCCAAAGCCAGTTTCTGTGTCTTTCAGTCGATTTGCATGTCCAGATTGCTTTGGTCAGGCACCTGTTCACAGGAGGTATGCAATCAATATTTTTTTTCCAAGTGACTAGTCCTTGCCAGTGTTTGTGATTGCTGTATTTCATCTTGGTTTAAATCCAATAGTAGGTATATTTTCTTCTAGCTGAAGCTTCAGCAAAACAGATAGCATGTGTCTACACATTGATGTCTCTAGGAGTGGCAGAGTGACACATTTTGGTTGTAGGAAAAATTGTTTAGAAGCCTCTGAATTGACCCCTTTGTATACCAAACTGACATTTTGTGCAGCTAGTTTTATCTTTACTTAAACTAGTATTCATCAAACTATCAAATGTTATGTTAGAGTTAGAACAGCTATTCTTGAAGCACCACCATAAACAATAATTTGCATTTAAATCTTTAAATCAATCCACATCTTGTTGGCTATCACATAATTTTGATGGTAAAGAACTTGTTTATGTATTTTAAGTCTTATTTACCAGAAGAAACACTATAAAGATATTTGAGCATGTTACATTTTTTGTCATTCACTGTTCTGTTTATTATACTTTCTACCATTCATCCTAGCCCTTTGCACTCTTACTCTACAAAAATGCAGTTTTCTAAGAACCCTTGTTTAGATGAAGAATCAGAAGTAGGTAAGTGCTTTGTGAAATATTGAAGGACTCTGCTCTAATCTATGGCTGATTTACCAGAATCACAGGAAAAAATAAAAACAAAAAAGAATATTCTGAGAAAACATGTAGAGTACCTTGAAACAGCTTAAAATGGACTTTATTACAAGAGGGGCAATTAAATTATTACATGAGAGAAATTAGAACTTGGGCTTTTTGAAGTGAGGACATTCTTGAATCTCACTGCAGAGAAATGTGTATGGTTTTAGCAGAGATTTTGAAAGGTTTTAGGTTTCCTTTTCTTAGGTAAGCATAGGAGAGACTAGCTTTCAGCTGAAAAGTATTAATTACAGCTAAAACCTCCAGAGAACTCTACTACAAAGCTACAGATATAAAGGTTAAAACAAGTTCCAAAGGTTTTCAAAATCCTTTATTTAGATTACATACACTCAGAAGTAGTTTTAGCATAAATCAAGCTCTGGAGTTAACTCCATCTAAAATATATAAGCAGTTAGTGTGCCTTTCCTTGATTTTACATGACTACTATGGGCTTATCATTTTTTTAATATTTGTTTGTTCTGTATATGTTTACCTTTAAAATTATTTGCCATCAAAAACTTACTTGATGATGCTGCAACATTAAGTTATTAATGGAAGAATGGGGATTAAAACTCCCAAACTCATTCCCAAATTGGTACAACTCAAAGCTTTGGTAATGTTCCAGAAATTTCTTAATCATAGCTATTTGTATGAAGTGTGGAGCAGAGAAACCTCCCACACATTTCCCTCTGCCTTTCCTGCCAATGTAAAGCTGCCTGCATCACATGGTCTCTGTAGAGCTTGAAATTTTTAGCCTGGACCATTATTAATCAGCTACAATTTAGCATGGATTAGTTTATCAAGTGCAGATAGAATGAGCATGGAGAGAAATACTAAATGAGATAGGAAAATGATGTAAAGTAAGGACAGGTGATCAGGATGGGTTGAGACAGGGCATGGAAGAATGTAGAGAGAACTTAGCACTGCCAAGGAAGAAATCTGAAATTTTGGGAGTATTTTTAAAACTTTGTCTTCCAATATTTGTGGATAACTAATGTCACTTAATGAGTGGGATAGGGATGCTAAATGCTGTGATATGTGGATTTGTCCCAACACTTTCCTCACTTTCAAATGCCTTGCTGGGCATTCAAAAAGAGTTTACTTGAGTCTACAATCTAATTCCATTTTATATAAACACACATTGTCCATGATTTTCCTATACAGTGACCTTTGCAGTAAAACAATGAAAAAGTCAGTCAAATTGTTACTTTGAATCATTTAGCAAAATTTTCCCCAATTTCAGAAATACATGGTACTGGTGGTAATAATGATGTTTGTTGTTTTGTTTCACAAACGTAACACACCACTATTGGTCTGCATTTGTAGATGTCACATTATTGCTGAATCTACATAAGTGTGTTTGTACCTCTACTTCATTGTGACTTCTAGTAAAGCAGTCTTCATGATTTTACCTACTAAAATATATTTTATTATAAATTTCATTTCTTTTATTTATTCTTTGTAATTTTAGATAAGATATTAAATATTTTAAATTAAATATACACGTAAATTATATTATTTATGGATTTAATTCAAGACAACAAGGATGGCTTTACTTAAATACATACAATAAGAGGAAGACATTACACAGGCAAAGGTGGAAAACAATGAATTTGGAGTACGTGAAAAGCCTGAGGAAGACTTTTGGGAAAGAGAGAATGAGACCTCAAGGACATATTTTACTTATTCACTGACAGCTCTAGGCAACAAGTCAAGTGCAAATAAAATATTGTGATAGACTCATAAAAAAGAAGCAAACTGATAAATCCACTGATTAACAAATTCATTCAAGTATTTAATAAATACTAGAGACTAAAACACTGAAGCTGTGCTGTAGATTCACAAAATAATAAATCCCCAATCACCAATCTCAAGTAGTTCTGGTAGGAAATCAGATACATATATAAATTAGTACAATATAGTGAGGCAAGTTCAACTATAGAAATGAGCACTATGGAGGGGACCTAATCTAGTATAAAAGGTGACCTAAGGAAATCTTCTCAAAGGAGACAGGTTGACTAGAAACTTAACTGATTAGTAAGATTCAGCAAGCCACATGATGCTGAGAGAGTGTATTGAGCAGAACACTGTGTACTGGTTATCAATCCCATAGGAGAAAAACACTGGGTACGAGTTACCAATCCCAGGAGAAGATTATGACTACATGGAGGATAGTAAAGATCATCACCATGCTGACCACCAAGAATAGAAGTCCAAACACTGCTGTCCTTTGTATCTTGGTATTCGAGTCCCCAAGAAAACCACAATGTAGTCAAGCACCTGAAACAACTCTTTACTTATATAGAGAAGAAAGAGACAAAGATCAGCTTTAGTAGTGGGTAGCATGGATCTCCAGGCAGCCAATACAGGATAATTTGCCTACATGCACCCTTCTCTTGTTTCAGTAGAAGGATACCACCCCCCACCCCAAGAAGTTTGAAATACTGAGAGCTGTGGGCATGCCTAAAGGCCACTGGTATACAGGCTTAAGCAGAACAAAGGAAGACTCATTAAGCATGTAAGAGGGGAACATAGTTCTACACAAGGCGACAAGCCCAACACAGGCTGTATGGGCTCTTTATCCCTTGGTAAGGAAGTGCTTATGGCTCAAGGCCCATTCTTATATGAACAAGTAGCAGTCATGGAAAGACTACATTCTTGACTGCTTTACCCAACAGGGAGCCATTAGATCTCTGGGAATATAAGTATAGAAAAGAAACAAGGTAGTAAAAAGTATGTGAATAAGATACACCCTGACGAGTGTGGAAAACATCAAGCAAAATTATGAGTCAGGAGAGAAAGGCAGAGACTGGATCTTTAAGGACCTTAGTAATTATGTAAAAGAACTATAATAATTTTAAAGAATAGAACAGAATATAAAATAGACTTTTTTTGAGAATTTTTTAAGGTAGAACTCACTGGTACCTGTGAGGAGGAAAGTGTTGAGGCAGATGGCAGAGGAGACAAGGTATAATAAATACACTACTGTAATAACTGAGAGATAATGAAGACCTACAATAGAGCAATGGGACAGGAGAAAACATTGTTTCAAACACATATAAATAGAGGTTGTTAAAATATACCACTATTCAGGCCCTATCAATAGAGGCTCTACACTGACTGGTCTGAGTTGGGTACTAGGTATTGGAATTTTTTTCTAAGATCCCAGGTGATTATGTTACCTACTCAAGTTTGAGAAGCACTGATTTAGGTAACTACTTGTGATAATAAATCAATAGGACTTGACTGATTGGAAGTGAGAGTGAAGGACAAAGAAGACATCTAGCATGGTGCCCAGGGTTCTAGTTTGGGAAAATCTGCAAATGATGCTGTTATTAATTCAACTAGAGGAAGTAAGAGACTGAATAGATTGAAGGGAAAAATAATGTGTTCCAAATGAACATATTGAGTAGAGGTGCCTGTGGGATATTTGAATGTTTATGGTCAGCAAGCAAGTGAGTATAACACTTCAATACTTTGCAAGTTAATAAAAAAGTCAGTACTTTGAAAAAGATGTACAATTTGAACGTAGACATTTTAGAGTAATCAGTATCTTGAGGGGAAAGAGGGTGGTTAAAAAACATGTCATATTATCCTTTAGGGACAGTGCATAGAATGAGAAAGGCAGAAGACCAATAATGAAAATCTACACAATATCAATATGTCAGAGTTCAAAAGAAAAAAAAACAAGCCAATTGAAGTGGCCAGAAGGTATGCTAAAAATAATAAGAACTCTTATGATCATTACCTTGAAATTTTTATTGGTTAGATTACTTATCTCCACTTTTTTTTTCTGGGGTTTTATCTTATACTTCATTTGAAACATATCTCTGTCTCCTCATTTTGCTTATTTTTTTTGTGTTTTTATACCTATGTAGTAGGTCAATTATATTTCCCAACTTGGAGAAGTGGTTTTATGTAGGAGATGTCTTATGAGCCTCAACAGCACACTTCCATTTTGTCACCAGAGCTACATGCTCTAGGGATGTCCCTTATGTGGGCTCTGTGAGTCCTTCTGTTGGGACAGGAATGATTGTGAATGCACTGGAAGGTTGTTTGTCCCCAGTTTTTTTAGCTGTTCAGACCTGCCTCCTGCAGAGGCTGTAGTTTTGCTGGTCAAGAGGACTAGATTTTGGCATGGTTGGTTATGCAGTCCAAGGAGTCTCAGACCTGGTTCCAGCCTGCTGTTGTGTGGGGTTAAGTTCTCACAGTATGGTTACCCAACTTGTGGTGTCCCAGACTGGTATGGACAGCTTTGCTAGCAGGTAAGCTCTTGGCACTAATAGGATAGAAGGAGGATCAAAAATGGTACTTGCCAGCAGCAGTATCCTTGTGGTAGAATGAGCTCCCCCAAATGGCTGCTGTTAGTGTCTGTGTCCTAGGGGTAGTCCCAGCTGCATTCTGCCTCTCCTTGAGGCTCTCCAAGAGCATCAGGGTGGTCTGACCCAGGCTCCTCTCAAATTACTGTCTCTGTGCTGTGTCTTGGAGCATATGAGACTATTTATGTGCCCTTTAAGAGCAGAGTCTCTTGTCTTATACAACCTTCTGGCTCTCCCATATGTAAACCCAACTGGTCTTCAAAGCTAGACATTCTGGGGACACACCTTCCCAATTTGGTACCCCTGGGATGGGGAACATGATGTGGGGTTCAGACCCCTCAGTCTTTAGGGAGAACCTCTGCAATTGGGACTATATTCCTGTTTGTGGGTCATTCATCCTGGGGGCGGGGCTGTTGAGTGTACATGTCTTTAGCCCTCCTATCCATCTTATTGTGGCTCCTTCTATATATCTTTAGTTGTGGAAAATTTCTTATGCTAGTCTTCAGGTTGTTCTCAAAGATAGTTGTTTTGCAAGTAGTTGTGATTTTTGTGTGTCCATGGAAAGAGGTGAGCTCAGGGTCTTCTTACTCTGATATCTTATCCATACCCTCCTTGATAGCATTCATCTTTAAGGAATAATTAATTTTAGCACATTATTCACCATCTGCACAAAGATTGTTTTCTTTTGATTAAAGTCAAACAATGTTTATTACTGAAAATTTTGTAAATGCCTAAATGAGGAAACACTTCATATTTTACCACTCAAACTAAATTAATAATGCATTTTGGATATTACCTTCACATGTTTTTATTTTTTTCTGTATTTACCTTGCATGGCAAGTCAATACTTTAGCATGAAGTTGTTTCTGTATTACATCACATTCATTTTATATACTATTTTAAATGGCAGACTTCAATCATAGAAATTTGTCTATATTTTTTATTTTAGAATTTCATGTAAAGTTTATTTGCACAAAGTTCTAAATTAAAAAAAATATATTTCAAACTCTTCCCCAAAGGAATAAAGTCATCAAGGTGAATTATGCTGGGACCAGGAGAGGAGAATCGTCACAAGTAAAAGTAACATATTTGAGTAGCTCTAACATACCTTCCCTGGGATGAGAGCTACCTACTTGTGTTAATTTAATTCCCATTCCAATTTATTAAATTAGTTAACATTGCCTTACTTTAAATAGTAGAAACTGAGACATTATTAAATTAAATAATTTACTCAAAATCCCATAGCTAGTAGTAGCAAAGCAAAGATTTGATTCCAAGCCATTTGAACTTTGGTTTAGGCATTAAGGAAGAGGTGAAGAGGGAACATTTTAGCAAGCTTCCTATTTTACTGGCTAAAATTATAAAGTGTAAAATGAAAAATATCCTCCTGCCTTGTTTCACATACCACATTTTGTTCTCTAAAAGCAAATTATTCCAATTCTTTTAACTGCTACTTACATTTAGATGTTATTTCTAGCTAATATATTTATATTGACATTCTTATTATATTTATTTTATTAATATCATATTGATGCCTATTATGAGATTGAAAGCAATACTATATGAAGCACTCCTGCTTCCTCCATCCCCCAAATATATTCTCATATTAAACCAGTGTACATTATTTTTGACTATGTAATTTTTTTCATTGCTGTGCTGAGCTGTGTTAGTACTATGATTAAATTACAGGTAAGAAAAGAGATTAACTCAAGATGGCAGAGTAGAACGATATGAGCCCTTCTTACAAAAACACAAAAATCACAACAAACTGTTGAAAAACCATCGACAAAATAATGCTGGAACCTATCAAAAAAAAGATACCCTACATCCAAAAAAAAAAAAAGAAGTCACAGTGAGATGGTAGGAGGGGGCACAGTAGCAAAGAAATCGAGTCCTATACCCTCCGGGTGGGCAACCCATGAACTGGAAAACAATTATAACACAGAAGTCGTCCAACAGGAGTGAAAGTTCTGAGCCCCAAATCATGTTTCCCACCTGGGGGTCTGGCAATGTGAGGAGGAATCCCCAGAGAATCTGTCTTTGAAGGCCAGAGGGATTTGATTGCAAGACTTCCTCAGGAATGGGGGAAACAGAAACTCCACTCTTGGAGGGTACACACAAAGTTGCGTGTGCACAAGGACCCAGGGAAAAAAAGCAGTGACCCCATAAGAGACTGGACCAGACCTACCTGATAGTATTGGAGGGTACGTTGCAGAGATGGGGGGCTGTTGTGGTTCTCTGAGGGGACAAAGACACTGGCAGTAGCAGTTCTGGGAGGTACTCATTGGTGTGAGCTTTCCTGGAGGACAACTTTACCCCCACAAAAAAGCCTGTAGGCCTCAGTGCTGTGTCGCCTCAGGTCAAACAATTGACAGGGAGGAAACACAGCACCACTCATCAACAGACAAGTGGATTAACGTTTTACTGAGCATGGCTCTGATCACAAGAGGGACAAGACCCAGCTCCATTCACCACTATTCTCTCCCACTGGGAAGTTTGCACAAGACTCTTAGACAAGCTCATCCACCAGAGGGAAGACAGCAAGAAGAATTGCAATCCTGCAGGCTGTGGAACAGAAGCCACAATCACAGAAGTATAGAGAAAATGAAATGGTAGAAGAATATGTCCCAGAGGAAGGAATGAGATAAAACTCCAGGAAAACAACTAAGTGAAGTGGAGATAGGAATCCTTCTGGAAAAAGAATTCAGAATAATGATAATGAAGATGATCCAAGACCTTGGAAAAAGAATGGAGGCAAGGATGAAAGACATGCAAGAAATGTTTAATAAAGACCTTGAAATACTAAAGAGAAACAAACAGATGAACAATGCAATGACTGAAATGCAAAACATTAGAAGGAATCAATAGCAGAAGAACTGAGACAGAAGAACAGATAAGTGACCTGGAAGACAGAATGGTGGAAATTACTGCTGTGGAAGAAAAAAAAGAAAAAAAGAATGAAAAGAAATGAAGACAGGCTAAGACCTCTGGAACGACACTAAACACACCAACATTCATATTACAGGGGTCACAGAGGAGAAAAGAGAAAGAAAGAACCCAAGAAAATATTTGAAGAGATATATGTTGAAAGCTTCCATAACATGAGAAAGGAAAGAGTTACCTAAATTCAGGAAGTGCAGAGAGTCTCAGGCAGGATAAACCTAAGGAGGAACACAGAGAGACACATAGTACTCAAACTGACAAAAATAAAAGACAAATAAAAAATATTAAAAGCAACAAGGAAAAAGCAACAAATAACATACAAGGGAACTCCCATAAGGTTATCAGCTAATCTCTCAGCAGAAACTCTGCAGACCAGTAGGGAGTGGCATGGTATATTTATAGTGATAAAAAGGAAGAACCTACAGCCAAGAAAACTCTACCCAGCAAGGCTCCCATTCAGATTTGATGAAGAAACCAAAAGCTTTACAGATAAGCAAAAGCTAAGAGAATTCAGCACCTCCAGACCAGCTTGCAACAAATGCTAAAAAAACTTCTGTAGGCCGGAAAGAGACCAGCAACTTAAATCAACCTTATGTATATATAGACTGCTGTATCAAAACCTCATTGGAACAGAAAACCCCAAACTACAATAGATACACCAACAAAAATGAAAATGCAACCCAAACACAACAAGAAAGATGGTCATCAAACCACAAGAGAAAAAAACAAAAGACGAAGGGAAAAAAAAAACCCTATAAAAACAAGGCCAAAACAATTAACAAAATGCCAATAGGAACTTACATATCAATATTACCTTAATGGGAAATACATTAAATGGTCCAAACAAAAGACAAAGACTGACGGAATGGAAAAAAACACAAAACCTGTATATACGTTGTATACAAGAGACCCACTTCAGAACAAGGGAAACATACAAACTGAAAGGGAGAAGATGGAAAAAGATATTACATGCAAAGGGAAATCAAAAGAAAGCTGGACTAGCAATACTGATACCAGATAATATAGTCTTTATTTTTATTTTTGTAACATCTTTATTGGAGTAAAATTGCTTTAAATGGTGTGTTAGTTTCTGCTGTATAACAGTGAATCAGCCATATATATATATCCACCAGTGAAAGGGCTTCCTAGTGTGTGGAACCTTTTTCTCCTTCATGGCTCCCTTCCAGAGGTGCAGGTCCCATCCCTATTCTTTTGTCTCTGTTTTTTATTTTTTTTCTTTTTTCTTTGGCCCTACCCAGGTATGTGGGGAGTTCCCTGTCTTTTGGGAAGTCTGAGGTCTTCTGCCAGCATTCAGTAGGTGTTCTGTAGGAGTTGTTCCACATGTAGATGTATTTTTTTTTCTATTTGTGGGGAGGATGTTGATCTCCATGTCTTACTCCTCTGCCATCTTGAAGGTCCTCCCAAATTATACTTCAAAATAAACTGTTATAAGAGAAAAAGGAAAACACTACATAATGATCAAGGGACCAATCCAAGAAGAAGATAATAACAACTGTAAATATATATACACCCAACATAAGAGCACCTCAATATATAAGGCAAGTTCTAACACCCATAAAGGAAGAAATCGACACCAATACAATAATATTGTGGGACTCGAACACCCCACTCTTATCAATGGACAGATCATCCAGACAGAGAACCAAAAAGGAAACACAGGACTTAAATGACACTTTTAGGCCAGATGGACTTAATTTATATTTATAGAACATTTCATCCAAAAACAGCAGAATACACATTCTTCTCATGTGCACATGGAACGTTGCCTAGGATTGACCCAATACTGGGCAATAAAGCAAGCCTCAGTAAATTTAAGAAAATTGAAATCCTACCAAACATCTTTTCTGACCATTAGAAATAAACTACAAGAAAAAAAAACTGTTAAAAACATAAACATGTGAAGGCTAAACAATATGATACTAAACACCCAGTGTAACACTGAATAAATTAAAGAAAATATCAAAAAAATACCTAGAGACAAATGAAAACAAAAAAACAACAATCCAAAACCTATGGGATGCATCAAAATCATTTCTAAGAGGGACGTTTATAACAATTAAAACTTACCTCAGGAAACAAGAAACATATCACATAAACAGCCTAACCTTACACCTAAATCAACTAGAGAATGAAGAACAAACAAAACCTAAGGTTAGTAGAAGGAAAGAAATCATAAATATCAGAGCAGAAATAAATGAATAGAGATGAAGAAAGCAATAGCAAAGATCAATGAAACGGAAATCTGGTTCTTTGAAAAGACAAACAAAATTTATAAACCTTTAGCTAGACTCATCAAGAAAAAAAAGGAGAGGACTCAATAAAAGTAGAAATGAAAAAGGAGACGTTACAACTGACACCACAGAAATAAAAAAGATTATAAGAGACTACTACAAGCAACTGTATGTCAGTAAAACAGACAACCTGGAAGAAATGGAAAATTCTTTAGAAAGGTATATTATACCAAGGCTGAACCAGGAAGAATGGAAAATATAAACAGACCAGTCACAAGTACTGAGATTGAAAGAGTGATTAAAAATATCTTCCAATAAACAAATGTCCAGGACCAGATGGCTTCACTGGCAAATTCTATCAAACAGTTAGAGAAGAGCTAAGACTTATCCTTCTGAAAGTGTTCAAAAAGTTGCAGAGGAAGGGAAACTCCCAAATTCTATGAGATCATCATCAGACTGAAACCAAAACCAGACAATGATACCACACACACACACACACACACACACACACAGACAAATTGCAGGCTAATATCACTGATGAACATAAACGTAAGTATCCTCAACAAAATTTGAGCAATTCAAATCCAATGATACATTAAAAGGCTCATACAACATGATCAAGTGGGATTTATCCCAGGGTTGCAAGGATTCTTCAATATATGCAAAGCAAATAGTGTGATACACCATATAAACAAATTGATGAATAAGAACAATATGATCAACTCAGTAGATACAGAAAAAGCTTTTGATAAAATTCAACACCAATTTATGACAAAAACTCTCCAGAAAGTGGGCCTAGAGGGAACATACCTCAACATAATAAAGGCCATATATGACAATCTTACAGCTAACACTACACACAATTGTGAAAACCTAAAAGCATTTCCTTTAAGATCAGGAATAAGACAAGGATATCCACTCTTGCCACTTTTATTCAACACAATTTTGGAAGTACTAGCTATGGGAATCAAAGAAGTAAAAGAAAGAAAAGGAATGTAAATTGGAAAAGAAGAAGTTAAACCATCACTGTTTGCAGATGACATGATACTATACATAAAAATTCCTAAAGATGCCACCAGAAAACTACTAGAGCTCATTAATGAATTTGGTAAAGTTTCAGGTTACAACGTTAATACACAGAAATCTCTTACATTTCTATACACTAACAACAAAAGACCAGAAAGAGAAATTCAAGAAACCATCCCATTTACCATCATATCAAAAAGAATAAAGTACCTAGGAATAAACCTACCTAAGGAGAAAACGACCTGTACTCTTAAAACTATAAGATGTTGATGAAAGTAATAAAAGATGACAGAAACAGATGAAAAGATATACCATGTTCTTGGATTGGAAGAATCAATATTGTCAAAATGACAATACTACCCAATGCAGTCTACAGATTCAATATAATCCCTAACAAATTACCAATGGCTTTTTCCACATAACTAGAAAAAAAATCTTAAAATTTTTGTGGAGACAAAAGGACATTGAGTTGCCAAAGTAATCTTAAGAAGGAAAAACAGAGCTAGAGGAATCAGGCTCCCTGACTTCAGAACACACTACAAACTATAGTCATCAAAATAGTATGGTACTGGCACAAAAACAGAAATATAGATAAGTAGAACAGGACAGAAAACCTGGAAATAAACCTACAAAGCTGTGGTCACTTAATCTACAACAAAGGAGGTAAGAATATACAATGGAGGAAAGACAGTCTCTTCAATAAATGGTGCTGGGAAAACTGGACAGTTACATGAAAAAAAAAAGGAATTAGAATATTCTTTGACACCGTACACAAAAATAAACTCAAAAGGGATTAAGGAACGAAATGTGAGACCAGAAACTATAAAACTCTTAGAGGGAAACATAGTCAGAACACTCTGTGACATAAATAAAAGCAATATCTTTTTTGATCCATCTCCCAGAGTAATGGAAATAAAAACAGAAATAAACAAATGGGATCTACTTAAACTGAAAAGTTTTTGCACAGCAAAGGAAACCATAAATGAAACAAAAAGGCAATCCACAGAATGGGATAAAATATTTGCAAATGATGTGACTGACAAAGGATTAGTCTCCAAAATTTACAAGCAGCACATGTGGCTTAATATCATCAAAACAAACAAACCAATCAACAAATGGTCAGAAGACCTAAACAAACATTTTTCGAAAGAAGACATACAGATGGCAAAGAGGCAGATGAAAATATGTTCAAAATTGCTAATTATTAAATAAATGCAAATCAAAACTACAATGAGATATCACCTCACACCAGTCAGAATGGCTAACATAAAAAATCTACAAACAATAAACGCTGGAGAAGATGTGGAGAAAAGGGAACCCTCCTACATTGTTGTTAGGAATGTAGACTGGTGCAGCCACTATGGAAAACAGTATGGAGGTTCCATAAAAAACTAAAAATAGAGCTACCATATGATCCAGCAATCCCACTCCTGGGCATATACCTGGAGAAAAACATGGTCCAAAGGGATACATGCACACCAATGTTCATTGGAGCACTCTTTGCAATAGACAAGATATGGACACAAACTAAATGTCCATCAACAGAAGAATAGAAAAAGAAGATGTGGTCCACATATATAATGGAATATAACTCAGCCATTAAAAAGAATGAAACAATGTCATTTACAGCAACATGGATGGACCTAGAGGTTGTCATACTGAGTAAAGTAAGTCAGATAGAGAAAGATATATATCATATGATATCACTTATATGTGGAATTAAAAAAAAGATACAAATGAACTTATTTCCAAAACAGAAACAGACTCACAGACTTAGAGAACAAACTTATGGTTACCGGGGGTAAGGGTGGGTGGGAGGGATAGACTGGGATTTTGGGATTGACATGTACACACTGCTATACTGAAAATGAGTAACAACAGCAACCTAATATATAGCACAGGGAACTCTGCTCAATATTATGTAACAACTTAATTGGGAAAATAATTTGAAAAAGAATAGGTACATGTATATGTATAACTGAATTGCTTTGCTGTACTCCTGAAACTAACACAAGTGGTTAATCAACTATATTCAAATATAAAACAAAAGTTCAAAGGAAACAAAAGAAATAAAATATGAGAAACGAGAATAAATAAATAAATAGATAAATAAATATATGTATGTTTTAAAGAAGGTATTTTTCCTGTCACAGAGTAGGTGCTCAATGAACATTGTGGAATTTAAATGGAAATAAAAGTACACACAAATTTTAACCTAAAATAAAACATATAATTAAAATAAAATAAGTCTTAATGTAATGTGAGACTTTTTAAAGTATAATCTTTGAAATCTTCTTTAATGCTGTTAGATTTATTGTTTCCTGGATGCCTTAGATTCCTGTTTAATTAACGGTAAACTTTTTTTCTGGTCTTACATTCATAAACATTTTAATTCTCTTGATAATTTAGCTGGGTATACAATCATAAGCTAACAAAAAATTTTCATCAGAACTCTCAATGTATTGTTCACTTCTTATGATGTTCTGTGCTGCTCTTGAGAGGACCAATACAGTTTTGACATAGGTTTTCTTTATTTTATTTTAAAATTGATCTCACATGAAAGACTTTAGGTATTCTCTTTTTTTTTTTCTTTTGTTCTACATTTTCAGTCTGGTGTGCTTTGCTGTGGTTCTTTTTTTAATTTACTATTATTTGCATTGATACCTTTCAACATGGAAACACAAGTTCTTCACTTCTGGGAATTATGCTTGTACTATCACTTCTAAATTCCTTCTCTTTGTTTAATCCTGTCTTTCTGAAATTATTTTTTAATGAATTTTGACTCATTAAACCATTACTTTTCTTTTCTCTCCTATGTCCAGCTGTGATATTGTGATTCTTAAGAAGAAATATATACTTGGTCTTCATCCTGTTTCTGGTAAAGAACTCCTAAATCCCTTGGGATTGCATAAGTGATAAGAGCAAGTGTCTTTTTTATGTTAATGAGGTGAATTTTAGATTGTATCAATCATGTGATTAGAGGTCTAGAACTTTTAACCCCACCATCTGACTTCCAGGGAGTAGAGAGGAGCTGAAAGTGAAATCAGTGTCAATGGCCAATGATTCAAACAGGCATGCCTATTGAACTAATCCTCTATAAAAATCCAAAAAGGACTGGGTTCTGAGACCTTCTGAGTTGGTGAAAATGTGATAGTGCTGGGAGATTGGAGCACCTGGAGAGGATATGGAAACTCTGTGTCCCTTCACACACACCATGCCCTACATGTCTCTTCCATCTGGCTGTTCATCTGTATTCTTTATCATATTCTTTTGTAATAAACTTGTAAATGTAAGTAAACTGTTTTACTAAGTTATGTGACCTGTTCTAGCAAATTAATCAAACTTGAGGCGGGGGATCACAGGAAATTCCAACTTGTAGCTAAGTTGGACAGAAGTTATGGGTAATCTGGAGACCTACAATTTGTGATTGACAACAAAGAGGGGGCAGTATTTAACCTGGGAAAATCTGATACTATCTCTGGGTAGATAGTGTCAGAATTGAGTTGAATTCTAGGACACAAAGTTGGTGTCCTGAACACTGCTTTGTAGACGTGGGAAAACACTGCTCCTACTCCCCTCTCCCTGCCCCACATGTTGGAACTGGGTCCAGAAACCTAAAAGACCACCCTATCAATTTGTCTCAACTTTTTAAAACTTTTAAAATATTTACTTATTTTTAAATGTAAAATCTTCTATTAAGGATTTTACTGTCCATTTTTAATTTCATTATTTTAAATTAAATTCATTGAATTATAATTTGTATTCATTTCAATTTATACTTTTTATATGTAGAGCTCTATAAATTTTGATAGATGATACAATTATGTAACCAATATCACAATCAAAATATAGAATATTGCCATCATTGCAAAAAGATCTCTTGTGCCCTTTTGTTGTCAGTCTCTTCTTGCCACCCACTGATCTGATTTTGGTTTTTGTATTTTTGCCTTTTCCAGAATGGAATCACATTTTAGGCAATCTTTTGAGTATTACATATTTCAATAACATAATGCTTTTGAGATTCATTCCTTCTGTTAAATTTAACAGAAGTTCACCAATTCTTACTTCTGAGTAGCATTTTATTTCTGGATGTACTATAATTTTATAATCCATTTATTGTTTATAGATATCTGGGGGGGTTGTCATGAAAAAGTGGACATTCACATTCACATAGAGGTGTTTTTGTATGTAAATATGTTTTGGTTTACTCGAGCAAATGCATTAGTGATGGTATTGTTGGGTTTTGATATGTATATGTTTAACTTTTAAACAACTGTCAAAATTTTTTCCAAAGAATCTATATAATTTTGCATTCTCACCAGAAATGTATGGGATTTACAAGGGCTGTTCTTTGCACTCATGCCAGTACTTGATATTTTTACTTTTTGTTAGAAATCTTTGCAGGCATTTGAGTTTTGGCTTCCCCTACTAAACCTAAGGCAGTTACCACTCTGCCATCCACTTTTAATCTTTTTTTAAAATTTTATTGGAGTATAGTTGCTTTACAATGTTGTGTTAGTTTATGCTGTACAGCAAAGTGAATCAGCTATATGTATACATATATCCCCTATTTTTTTGTATTTTCTTCTCATTTAGGTCACCACAGAGCATTGAGTAGAGTTCTCTGTGCTATATAGTAGATTCTCAATAGTTATCATTTTATACATAGTAGTGTATACATATCAATCTCCCAATTCATCCCACCTTCCCTTCCCCCTTGCGTATCCATACGTTTGTTTTCTACATTTGTGTCTCTATTAATCTTTCAGAAATATGTTTAGACTTCTGCTTTCAGAAAGATGGAGTATATGTACTCTTCCCTATCCTTTCCACTAAGAACAGCTAAAACCCATCAACATTATGTACCAAACAAATATAAGACCCTAAAAGTTGGAGAGAACAAGGCAGCCTTGCTAGGGACCTTGGGCCCAAGGGACAACACAGTGTGATTTCCCTGGGATTTATTTTTGTCTCCTGTACCCAAGACCTGGAGCTAAAGCAGTCCTGTAACTTGAAACACCCACAGGTACAGACAAAAAGAGATCTAACAAAAGTTTGTTCTCTCTAGCCAAAGGACCAGGTAAGAGGCAGCCCTTATAAAATTGAAAACTTTTAGAGAATAACTTCTCTACTACAGAAAATCATTACAAAACAAAACCAAAACTATGGACCCACCCCCAATCCATGCCAGCAAAAGTCAAGTGGAGCACCTTAGATTTCCACTAGTACTAGGATGTAATGAGGCTTCTCCATATCCCCACTGGGATGGTTTTACAGGAATCAGCATTTTCATCCTTACTGGCCAGTACCAAGCCATCACTCTTTCGTGTCAGTGGAAACAACTGACGGGGCCAATACGTCTATCCAACAGTAATGAAGTGTTTCTCACATTCCCAGCTGGGGTGGTGTCTGAGGAGTCCCAGTGGGTAATCAGGACTTTCACTATTACCCAGTAGTACTAAGACAACCCTCACCATGGTGTTCATGGGACCATGAAAGGAACCATAACTCCTACTTTTGCCCAATAGTAACAAGAAATATACCACCATCAGGTGTCAATGCAGGTCCAGTATGGAACCTAGATTTCTACCTTCACCTGGTGGTAATATTTTAATAACTACCCTCTATGTCACTGATATGACCTTCTATCATGTGATTTCTATTCTATTTTTAGTGTATTATTTTGCTCTGGTGTAGTTTATCATGAACAAGTTGCTTTCTTAGTGTTTTAATATTACTTATTTTGTTACCTTAATATTTTATTGTTAAATATAGCTCCATATATTTTGTTTTCCCTAATTCCTGTACAAAGGTATTGTTGAAAATTTTTCTTCTATTTCCTAGAAAAGAAACACACTTTTTTCCCAGAACTAATTCCTTTCCCCCTTTATTTCCTTTTTATTTCATCATTTCCATTTTCTTTCCTTTCTATTATTATTTGCCATAGTATTTTTGTATTGTTTTCCTGTCACATATTTCTACACTCTGTTAATTAAGTACACTGCTTCATCCGGATCTTGCATTTGATAAAGTGTCTTGTGAGTGTGTTATTTTTTGGCTCCCTTTAAATATTAGATGATCTTTGTGTTTCAGTTTTTCCTTCAGAGTTTCAGATTAAAAAATGATGGTTGTAGGTTCTGTTATGTATTCCATGTTATGATTTTCTATCAGCTTTGACACTGGGGCTGCAGGGGACAGTCAGCAAAGGGTTTTATAGACAGGGGATGTTTTCACTGCTGTCTTATATTTTAAAGTTCACACTGTCTTGTTGGAATTATGTAAAATACTGTGGGTACTGGGGGTGGAAGAACTTTGATTTGTATGGTTACCCTGGCTTAATGTGATTCTAATATATGAGTAACATCCATTCCTTTCTCATTCCAAGCAGGTGCAACAAGAAATAACAGAGGACTTATGCCATCTCTTGCTAACTCTTATTCACAGTGAGCAGATGGACCTCACTTGGGCTACTGTTTTTGCCCTTTAGCAACATATACTTCTAGGGATTTAAATTTGCTTTTAATTAATCATTAATTATTTAACTGTTGGTGATAACTAGTATCGTTGCTTTTCTCCCTTCAGAAGGAAACTAAATTACAAATTATATTAATGGTGTCAGTTTCTAGCAAACAAGTCACTTGAAAAAAAATATATTCTAATTATTTTTCTTCATTTTTTTAGCTTCACTCCTTTCTCATCTGGACCACTACTGCCTCACCATCTCTTCCTTTCAGACCATAATCATCAAGGACACATTCTAAATTAGTAAAATTAATTTAAATTTCCCACTTAACCTTCTCCCCACAATGCTAATGTCTGGTGGTGATTGGTGGGAGGTGCTGATGGGGGTGGTGTGGCTGGGTTGATGAGGAAGACATTTATGTGGATTAGTAGTGCTTACTTTCAAATTTCATTGGTTTATTCCTTTACTACTAGACAATACATTTTAAGATTTTTGATACAGAACCTGTCCCTCTCACAAGGTTGAATGGCGCTAGTTTATTTTTGCTATTTTTATTTCTTTTTTGTTTATTTCCTTTAGATATATAAGATGGGTGCTGTGAATTTTGATTTAATCTTCAAATTTTTTCAACTACCAAAATTTAGTTAATAACTTACTTATGATTTTGGCTACATTATGGCAGTGATAGAACTTGTATTGATTAGGATATTTCTCATTTAGGCCTAATGCTATTTATGGCAACAATAACAATGAAAGTTGCAACCTCAAGCCCTGTTTTAATTGGATAATTTATTGTTTCTTAACTAATATCCTAACTCTTGACAGTATTCTTAGAAACGCTCATTTTTATCAGAAGAATGACTGGTGACTGAGGACAGATGTTTGAGTGTAAATATACTATTTCAAATGTAAAACCAACTCAAAGTTCAAATCCTATCAATGGCAAGTCAATTGAAAAGTATCTATCTACATAAAGGATAAATAGTTTTAAGCTCTCAATGTTGGTCAGGAACTAGTTAATATAGTTAAACTCTTGGTGATATTCCCTAGTTTGCCTGATGCTGCCATCAAGGTAGGTGGTATGAGTGAACACATACACACACACACGGACATCCCTACACAAACACATAAGCTTTCGGAGCATTTGTCATGACTCTCAAAGAAGTTACAGTGTTGTACATCAATGTCACTACAAATATCACCTATAGAAAGAAGATAAAATAAATTAGTTGCTGTTCTTTACATTCTAGGTTTGTCATTGAAGGAAACGACCATTGAGAATTGGGGTCAAAGTCTCACGAATGTCTCTAACACCTTGGACTAATTTTATCTCATTAGGAATGTTTCTACCTGAGAAAAATATTACCATATCTAGATGCCCCTGGTGAAAGAATGAAGGATGCAACTTGTCCCTAAGTTCAGAAAATATGAAAGCATGTGTCAAAACAACAAATATCTAAAAACATATTTTACATTTCAAATATTCACACACAATACATGTCCTTCAACTAGATATTCTCTCCTTTACTTGTTTGCATTTGGAGCATTAACCTTCTGACTACAGTTTCCTTATTCCACTTTCTCTTTTCCTAGCTAGGATTAATTTTCATCAGATGGTAATTAAAATAGGTACTGCATAACCAACTCACATTTCTGCAGGTAATTAAAGCTTCTAAATGAATGCATTTTTTCCACTCCCAGTTCTTGTTAGAAGCAATGGCATATAATTTGTATTTCCCCTTGTAACACAATTCTTGTTGCAGTAATGGCTCAAGTTCTAATAAATCTCTTGCAAATACCTTGTCTGGGCTTATCATTTGTTCTTTTCCATAAAATTATATAATTCATAGCTTTATGCTATTGAGTCTGAAAACAACAATTTATTATTGTTTTAATATGAAATAGTGGGGAGTTGTGTCAGAAGGTGGGTTACTTGTGAAAACCCCAGAACAATGAAGACCAGCATTTTTATTATTTACATTCTTATTTCTGTGTCTTGTATGATATCTGAGCATGATACAAGGGATTTTCAAAAAAAAATTTTTTTTTCCATTTGGAGGAAAAAAATAACCTTGAGAAATGTGATTATATGTCCTGCTCATTTACTACATCTCCATGTTATAAAAACAGACCACCCACTTACCTATAGTGAAGTAAATTCTTTATGGAACACTTGCCTATTGTCATTACTTTTAAGATGGACTCTTGAGGAATCTCTACATTCACTCATTAAGTAACATGCAAATTACAGCTCCAATAAATGGAGCTGCTGTACATGATATTAAAAAAGCAAAGGCTTCCTCTCAAACAGGGTTCCATTTCTCACAGCTACTGATATATCATACAGCGTCCATCCTGGAGCTGCTTGAATGTCACTGTCAGCCCCAAGCTCGGAGCACTGGATCACTTGCCAACCATGTGACCAGTCAACAGCAGCCCACCAAAATCTCTCTCCTTGGGAAGGGATTGCCTCTTAGCCATTGCCAGTCTCTGGTGAGCAGCTCACTATGCATCTGGTGATTATGAAATCTCATTTCATTACATTACTAATTTACAGGGAATGAAATTATAAACTAAGTGATTACTGAGCATAATTTATGGTCCATGTAATTATATAGCTGTCAAAGTAGAGCTGGCAGTGGAATTACATGCGGAAGGGAGCTGCACTTTTGCCTGGTCTACTGAGTTTGTTAATTGTCCACAGCTGCAAATATTTTTTTGTACTGCAAGATCATCAACCTTCAATTTGGAGAGCCTAGCTAGAGCTGGTTATAATTACCTGCATGACTGGAAATGTTACCTATTGGTTGAAGACCTTCAGGTAATGGAAAATTACTCCTCCAGGCTTTTGGTCAGTGGAGAAGAACACTTCCACCTTCCTGGGGGAAAAAGGACCTAATGAAATAGTAGCAAGTAATGAAATATACAGAGCCACAAAAAAAACTTTATTTCATAATCTATCTATATATATTCATACTTAGATGTATATAATAAAAGTAACAGTGATAGAAAGGTAACTTAGTGCTGCTATAATGAAAAATAAACATAAACAAAATCTACTTTGTTCTTTCTCAATAAATTAGATCTTTAATTATGACTTTGTTAAGCAAATCTTAGCATTTATGGCTTGTGAAGGAGACCATGTCTGCAAATAATTAGAAGCAGGTGAAACATTCCAGAACACCTTAACCTGTTGCCAAAACAGACAGGTGAAAAACAAAGCAGAGTGGACCCTTAAAGTCAAAGGTTTTGTTTACACAGCTACAATCTGACTTGATGGACTTGTTTCCCATCCCTCAATAGAATCACTGGTTCTTTTGCTGTTTTCATTTTGTAGATATTGCCTAGAAAGCATAGGCTCTTTTTCATACAGCAGAGTAGTTTGTGCTGCAGATAATCTGAAAGTTTTGATGCACAAACAGAGGTATGTAAACTATATTGTCTATATAAATTCGTCAGAAGCCCTGTGTAACTTTGATTATTTTTAGCTTCCTCTGTTTTTGCATATACAGTTGATAATTAGACCATAGAACTATTGGCCCCTTGTCCTTTTCTGCTATTTCTAAGATCAGATCTATCCAGATTTCTGCATGAGAGGTCCTCCTGAATAATAACAAAGGTTGTAATATATTTCCTATTTTTCTTAGAACCAGGGGATAGTCAGAGAGTGGAAGGTTTTATTCCTGAGATTTGGCATATATAAATGTTAACACCACTGATAGGGAGTAACTGATTTATTTTTAAGTTTTGAGTTAAAATTAAAACTACAAGTAGTGGCTTTATAGTTAAGTAGAATTTTATCTGTCTACTAGTAGGACACAAATTAATTTTATTTAAAATTTTGAGTTTACTATGTGCCAAATGCATTGTGCAATTTCTAATAGGTTATAACATGACATGGTAATTTGATAGCAGAATAGTTTATCATCAGGAAATAATGTTGTTGGAAGGAGTCCCTGAGAAGTTCTGAGTATAGGAAAACGTTTTTTGTCTCAAATTTGATAAAATCATATATTATAACTAGCAACCAGTGAATATTTTTTAGAAAGCAATTTGTCAATTTTATCAAGTCCATGTGGTCCCTTAGATTCAACTTAAGGAAGAAAGTAGAGATTTATAGTCAGAAAGATGTTCATATAAAACATTCTTTATTAGTAGTAAAAGATTAGAGACAACATAAATTCCATTTCATGGAAGATGGTTTTAGTAAACTATGATATATAATTATGATATAAGTTGAAGCAAAATGAGCAAGGTGAAGCATTGTATTATAATGGTGCCTATAAACTGAGTAAACATAGAAAATTGAAAATAAGTGGAAAGGAGGAAAATAAAAAGTGAACAAGTTAGGTTGGTATAATGATGCATAGATTTACTTTAGAAGTACCATTATTGAAGAGTTATTTGTGTAACACATATTACAGAACATTTTAAGACAAAGAAAAAGCTTCCTTCTCCTCCAGTTTCCTATTGAATTCTGAGGCTCTTAAAAAACCTGTCTTGCTGATCACAGAACCCTAAGTTCCCAAGCTCTGTATCAGCTGGAAAGCTTTCTAATGTCCATGATATCCCCAAGACTCATTCGATTAACTACAATCTGCTGGCTCTGAAGCATTCAGGCAAAAGTTTAGAAAATGCCTGCACTTCCGGTAGGGCTTCATTTGTTGGTGTCAGTACAAATAATGGGGCAGAGTTTGTGAGGGAAATGCATTTGTAGTCAGGTTGCTGGAATTGTTTGGTGAAAAGGAGACAGTCAAAACTAGCATTTCCTCTAAGTTAATAAAAATTCACAGTGAGCAACCCTATATAAAGAATTACTCTTGTCTTAGTGATCTATGATCACTGGAAATTCAGCTTCAGTTTCTCAGGTTCTAATGCAAACTGATTTTCAGGTAGTGTGAGTCACTGTACATTGGAAAGCTAAAGAAAATAGAAATCAAGTGGAAGTTAACTTTCAAGAGAAAAATATCAAATTATGATGTCAAATAAATTACTTTGTTCTTAACTGCTAAATTAATCTATGTAGTCCTCTTTTATTTAACAATAATGTATCATATCCCAAGATAAAATTGATATCAATTCTCCAGTGTCCAACCATGCAAATCTCTGTAAAGAGGGCTAGTCTTAATACAGAAGACTTTAATTGATTTGGCATTGGTTAATTTAATCCAAACACACACAACTCTTTTTGTTTACTTATCTGAATAAAATCACCATATATTTTCTTAATTCTGCATTCTCTTCTATATTCAAGAAGTTCATTGGACATGGAAAAGTTTCATCCTCTTCCACCTTAGAAACACTTTTGTCTCTCCTACCCCCTTCTCTCCTATCTATAAATACATGTAAATATTTCTCCATCCTTGACCAGCTTTCAGATGCAAGCATATTTCAATAAATTCGACAGCATTCTATTCCATCACCATAAGCTTTCCAAAAAGAGAGGGTCAGATTGGTGTAGGGAAAAAACGGTTCCCTTAAACTTCTCATGCTACAAATAGAAAAATACAAACCGGATCAAATCAGCTTAATCGTCTCACTTACGTAAAAAAAGAACAGAGAGCAAATGTAGCTGAAGTTCATCACCAGACTCTTCCTATTAAACACAAAATCCTCATCTTCATGCCATACCCCTCGCTACCATTGTTCTCTCTCCCTCAAGGGTTCTCATAAGGAAAGATTTCTCTTAATTTCTTTGATGTTCTGGGTACAAATGTGTGTTCACAATGCAACAATAAAAGACTTAAAAAAATCGATACCCTAGACTTGGGCTCTATCTTAGGCTTTGGAGGAAATAGCCACTCTTCTCTTCTTTTATCTCCATAATGTGGTTATTTATAGTACACTTCTGTCATTATACTTCTTAGACCCCCTCCATCGAGTTTGTGTGGGAGAGGGGTAGGTGATATTGTAAAATATCCTCCAATACCTTAGGTAGAAAAGAGCAATTCAACTCTCAGTTCTCACTTCACCCCTCTCTAGTGTGGTGGCTGTAAAACTTTTGATTTGGTGAGGCTTGTGGTGAGCCTTCTTTCCCATTGCCTGAGACAGACTGAAAAAATCCTTTTTAACAACAGATGTTGGTCTGAATATGCAGAGCATTTAATTGAGCAGTTTTTGCCACCCTACTCTTATTAAAATTTTTTACTGTCCCAGCTGCTAAAAAAGAAAATGTATTTAAACCTAGGCATGATTTTCATAGCAATCGAACTGGATGCATTCAATCCAATAACCAAGTAAACTGTGCAATACATGATTTGGGGAAAGTAGGCCATCCAAAGGAAGAAAAACATTCTTTAGGAACCCTGCTTCACAAGATGTCAGCTTTGCACATGCCTTTCTAATATGTGTTGATATTTTAAACATTCCTTCACTTCAGGCTAGTTGGCAGTGGTCCCTGCATCTGTCAGATGTCATGGGAAGGAATAAGAGCATTTATCAGACTATTTCAAAGAAATGCATAATGGTTGTAATTTTTATTTTCTTCCATATTTCATTTTTTATCTTTAAAAATGTTTTCTTCCCCTAGCGTTTATCTCATTAGCAAAATGTTGAATTATTTCCATCTGGCAGGCTTGGGAAATTGCCTTGTATTATAGAGATCAAGCCAAAAACTAACATGATAAGTTATTTATTAGTTCTGGCCCTCTATTCCTTTACCCTACTGGGGGTTGTATAGATACTTAGTCATTGTTTATTTGTAATCCTTTTATTTAAATGGAAAGCAAACGCTGATATTTCTACATAGAAAAGAAATACTTATATGCAACCAAATAAACTAGGAATACCTGTGTCAAGATCCAGACCTTAAAGCCAGTTATGGAGATATACATTGTACAAAGGAATACAAATGTAACAGGGAAGAGTCAAACCTGATTCCATGTTGGATGTCTTTCTTTTACTTTAACTTTTGTTTCCCGTTGCTTTTGTTCACTAAAAGGATACTGTCTACATGCAATAGCCTGTCTTGGAGAACCCTGCTCCCCTGCCTGAATGTTAAACCGAAGTGCCTTTGTTCAGGGAAATAACTGGACCCTATCCACCTGTGGATGGCTGAAAGAAAGAAGAAATTAACACATCCCCTCCCTGCGGCTGGCCGTTCCAGGGGATATTTGCAAACCTTATGGCCTTTTTACTTTACTTCCTCATCTCCTTCCCCTCTCTGTGCATCCAAACCCCAATAATATTTTTTGTTTGGAGACACTAACTAGTCTGCCATGGTCTGGGTCTGCCGGCTTTCTGAATAAAGTCATAGTCCTTGCCTCAACACCTCATCTCTGATTTATTTGTCTGTTGTGTGGTGAGCAGATCAAGCTTGGACTCAATAACACAGTGAAAGTTTTATAATGGAGCATCATTACTGATAGGCAAATCTGTGGAATTATTGCTCCTGAAAAAGAGAGCTTCAGTAAACTGGTGATAAGCTGGAAATATATCACTGATTACCAGCACTAAACATAATCTTTCAGATTTAGATTGGGAGACAAGATATAATGACACAAGCAAAGAAAAGAGTGAGAAAATGAATGAAGTACAATCAAGAAGGGACAATATGACTAAGAAGTAGTCTTCCCCTAATACTGGTGATCTTTAGGGGAGTTCTGATATGACAAGACAGGATGAGGAAGTCAAGATCTCCAAAGCACAAATGAAATAGTGATGAATAATGCCTTCAGTGCTTTGTAATGATCACTACAATGGAAATAAATGGAACACATGCACATACAGTAATAAAATACACTTGTGCCCTAAGTATGCATTTCAGACAGCATACACTGTAGTACATATAAGAAGGGTCAGGGCATTCTTGTCATTGTTCTCTAAGAAAAATAGCAAAAGTGTTTGAAATGAGCAAAGAAGATGATTAGATGTCTTTTGTAGCACATCTACAGAATGGGTTATCTTCACCTATCAGTCTTTGAGCCATTCCATAGCTCTATAAATTGCAGAACACTGATAGTACTACAAATTATGCTCATATGTAGGAATGCAAATATATTTTGTCTGGTTGGGTGCAATTGGTTATTCTCTGTAGATAATTACCAGCTTCTCCTATTTGTACATTAATTACAGCATTTGTGATTGATTGGGGGTGTGTGTGTTTGAATTTTTCTTTGAACCAATTATAATATTTTATTTGTTCCCTCATTAATGGGATAAACCTTGACATGTGTTAATTTTATATTTGTATAAGATTCTTAATTTTAGCCTTTCAAAAATTTAATGAAAGAATCTGCTTTCTATAAGAAAGCATCCTTTCTTCTACAGAGGATGTTGGCATAGTCAGAGAACTAATATTAGAGAGCAGTGCTTCTACATGTGGAAAACAAACATGACCTGTTCCTGAAATAATAAGTAAAACATCCAGGAAAAATTTTATCCAAATCAAATTGATAAAGCCAATACTCAAGGCTCACATTGAATAACTGATTAAGCAGACATTGAACTAAAGGTTATGCTATAGGGAAATTATATGTCCAGCTGGGATGAAGTATAAATATGAATGGTGTGGAAAACACCAAGAGAATAGAAGTACACAGAAAAAAATGTTTCAGAGTTGAGCAGACAGAGAGTATTTCTTTAGCCAAGCTATAGCTTCCCACCAATTACTTATTGAGGAAAAAAAGTGGTTTTTTGTTTTGTTTTGTTTTGTTTTTTAACATTTGTGTATACCTATTTTTATGTGTATGTTAGGCTGTGTAATCCAATATCAGCTCCATTATTATCAATACATCATCCTGTTGTCAAAAGTTCTAACTTAAATAATTCCTCTATGGGTTACTATAAATACTTGAATAAGATATGCTTTTTCTAATTATGTATTATTGTGTCCTGCACAAATAAAACTTGGTAAGTAGTACTTCTTATAAAAATCTATCTCAGCAAGACAAATCTATCCAAGTATGCTTCATATTGCATCAGCATTTAGGGTATATTTTATAAAAGGTAGTAAAATGATTGAATACTGCAAAATTATAATATTACTCTGATACTTCTATGCTTTTAGCTGTCCATCCTATAGACAAAATTCGTCATGCCCAATTATTATATTTTTTTATATATTTCCAAAATGTCAATGCATATTCCAATTTACTTTGTTCCATCGCATCCTGTGGCTAATGAATTATCTTCAGATTTATGAATATGAGCTACCAATGCCAATGCCAGTTGGACTCCAATTTCAATTACTCAAAGGCATATTATTTTTTATTACTTTTATTACTTTTATTACTCAAAGGCATATATAACAGGAAGTGGGAACCCCTAGGAGTCACCTTAAAGGCTGACTAGCACACCTTATTCATACATAAGTGTTATTTAAAGCACCACTATTCTTGAACAACTATCATTGTATTCTCATAATTTTTAGTTTCTTTTATTACTGTAGAATAGGGCAAGACATATTTTATTAATCATTTCAGTGACGTTATCAACTCTTCAGGTTTATTCTCATAACATGTGGTTAGACATATGATCAAGTCCTTGATTAAAGACTGAGATTACACAATTTTCAATTAAAACATAAATGAAAATAAACTTTTTATATTAGAAGGAAAAAATAAAAAATGAAATTGTATTCTTGAGTTTGTCTCCACAAGAGAAACATTGTCTTCTCTAAGTGAAGTAGAAAAATGTCTGGTTTATTAAATACTGATTTAATTTAATGAAGAAATCATGGTTTATTATCATAGGTAAGTGCTTTTGAAGAAGTTTTGCTGATATGATTAAGTTACTAACATGTCTGTATACAAGAATGGGTTCAATATTAACTGAAAGTCCCCTGAATTATCCATGAGAATGTAGGGATGGTGGACACAAATGAGGTGGGACACTATAGACTCTTGGCATCTTTCAGTCATTCAATTAAAAAAAAATGAAAGGTCTGTCTAGACTGTGAAAGAACTTATCTGCATTTAAATATTATTTTAAAAATTATCCCTGCTCCCATTATTAAGAGTATGTACTTTGGACAAGTATGCCATGATTTAAATAAGAATTCTATTTCAAACTTGCTTTGTGACTTTGGTCTAGTTACTTTATTGACTTGCCATTCAACTTCATAAGTTATAAAAATGTTATAGTAACCATGCCTGCTTCACATTTTATTGTACAAATTAAACATGATAATAATAGATGTGAAGTAGTTAGAACACATTCAGCATATAAGTGCCTGGAAATATAACATATTATTGTTTATCAATAGAACTTTAGTTGTATCAAGAGTTCATGATGTCAATGAAATTATCTTACTATGTGTGTTGACACATACTTACTGCTCAGATTATTATTTCCATTGCTAACTATCTATAAAAATCTTAATATGTAATATACACAGAGTCAATAATAAATGTACTAGGTGTTCTACAGACTATATTTCTAATATGCATGACAATGACAACTAATGTTCATTTCTCATTTCCTATGGGTTATGAAACTCTTTATATTCCTTATTATAAAGTTATCTGCATAGAAACATATAAGATAGGTAATATTATTCTCATTCTACATATCTGGACACAAACTTCTAGAGGTGAGATAACATACCTGAGAACACACACTTTCTCTACAGAGGCACAGACACAGAAATAATATACAATATGGAGAATTGTCAACTGATAACTGTATGGCGAATAGTCTGAATATCAGCTAGAACAGACCAGTTCCTTCAGAATGTTTGCATGCATGTGCTATGACAAAGACATCTGAAGTTATGAAAACATTGTTGAACAACCTGTGCATTGTTAAAAGTTACTCAAAACAGGAAACATCATAGGTTTCAGAAAGGCTGAGAATCCTCAGCAACTGATAAAAGGACATTTATAAAAGAAGTCATGATATGGAAGCAGATGACATTGGTGACAATGTGAAGATTAGAAAAAGAAAAACTGCTGAAAGGAAGATTAGTATGTAAATATTATCAGAAAGGAGACTTTTCCTTCAGTCACAGGAATTATATTCACAGTGTGTATGACTTACAATTTTTAGTAGCTATTATTTGTCATTTAATTTGAGTATGTCTTCTTATGTTTAGAGAAATAGTTTATATATCTGTACATTGCATAATTTGTTTCAGAGTCAGTCATTTAATCTAATTCTTCCTGTTGACATATTTCATTAAAAGAAATCTTTACATTTCCTTAAAAATAGATATTTGTTTGCTCTGGAAGTACTTTTCAGTCATTATACTGTGCCCAGAATAAGAAGGACAAATTGTAGGGCCAAACCACCTAGACATGAAATAAACAGAAGTACTTCTTAGGAAGAAAATTCTTTGTCACCATTGTAGATCTATTCACTGGACATTTTTCTTAATCTCTCTTCTCTTCTAATTGACTTTAAATCACTGCCTTATGTAAATAAAACTTACTGTCCCCAAGATGAGTCAGACATTAAAGAATTATGTCCATCAGAGTGATCAGATTCACTTGTCTGCAAATGCATAAGCTTGTCTTTTACTGGTGATGTGTACTGTCTTTTACCATGTTCCCTATTTGGAAACTTGGCTTATCTTAAAAGTTCTTGGAACCAATCCAGCAGAAGCAAAGTTGTAATCTCTGCTTTATTTTCTACAGTCATAAGAAATTTACCTCTAAATTACTCAGACACCAGTTTTCCATCCTATCCGTTGGTGACTACCAAATCTAAGCTTCTGCTATTAAGGTCTTTGTCCTGCAGCATTGTATCATCTTTTAAATTGAATTAATGTTTACCACTCCTTATCTTCATCTTCTTCACCTCAATATTAGACCAGGCATGAATTGCACTTTTACCAGCTTTCTTCCTTGGACCTGAATAGTTTTCTCATTTACTACTTAGTCCAGAATCCACATTGCCATCCCTAACCTCCACATACGCCTGTCAACAAGGAGCCATGTCTTATTCTGCACTTCAATCTATTAGCCATGATTGGGGAAGCCTGCTTACCTCCTAAGAGAATAATATTTTCCCCTGGATTGGACCAAGCCCTTGTGACCCCCAAACAATATTTTGTTATCTGTCTTATTCCTTAATGTTAAATGACTCCTGATGTGCCCTGTGTGACTAAATATGTCAATTAAGACCATTTCCAGAATTATTATTGACATAGTTTCACTCTTTCCCCCACTGGGACAAAATTAATGTCCTTCTGGAGCCAACTGTGGTAACCAATTCTATGAACCCCTGTCCAGCTTTAACCTGTGTGAGATGGTGTTACCACAATGATCACCTTCTAATTTATTTTTTAATGTATTTGCAAATATATAACTTACTGGAAGATAGCCTGCTCTGTACTCTTCATTTTAAAAATTTCTTTCCCAAAATTCAGAACATAAGGTGAATTATAAACGATTGTTACAAGTCATTTTTGTTCCTACTGTCATGAAGTTTACCTTACAAATCTTTTTTTTTAATTTTTAATTTAATTTAATTTTATTTTATTTATTTATTTTTCATTGCATTGGGTCTTCATTGCTGCGTGTGGACTTTCTCTAGTTGCGTCAAACGAGGGCTACTCTTTGTTGCGGTGCGTGGGCTTCTCATTGCAGTGGCTTCTCTTGTTGCAGAGCATGGGCCCTAGGCTCACAGGCTTCAGTTGTTGCAGCACACAGGCTCAGTAGTTGTGGCTTGTGGGCTCTAGAGCACAGTCTCAGTAGTTGTGGTACATGGGTTTAGTTGCTCCATGGCATGTGGGATCTTCCTGGACTAAGGAATGAACCTGTGTCCCCTGCATTGGCAGGCAGATTCTTAACCACTGTGACACCAGGGAAGTCCCTAAATCTTCTCCATGAAGAGGCAGAGGAAAAAAATGGGCAATTTTCATATATATATATATATGAAAATTGACCAATATAAGAAGGAAAATGATAATAGAAGGAGAGCCATATGTGAAATGGATGACAAAATTTATGGGCAAAGCTTTAAATTTAATTATTTCAACCCTTTTCAAAGATTTAAAGGAAAAATAGACATAATGTGTGAAACTGGTCAGGGAGAAAGATTAGTTTAAAAGAATCAAATATAAAATATAAGTATAATATAAATATAAAGTGCTTAGAACAGTTGCTAACTTTAGTTAGTACTACTTGAATGTTTGTGAAATAAAAATATCCAAATGTTTTTTTCTGCCACTCATCAAAATGATCAGACACAATACAGCTGATAAACACACTTTCTATATTTTGCTTTGGTCTATCGGTTTTCTCTTGTTATGTGGTCTCCATGATCTCTTTAATTTTTTGTTTTGTTTTGTTATTTAAATAACCAAGACCCAGCTTAAGGGTTCTCCACTTCCTAAAGAAACCATCAACTAATCTATAAACCACTATTATTAGTCATAACACATTGTCCAGAATTCATTCACTCACTTATTCACTCAACAAATATTTATTGATTACCCACTAAATACTAAGCACAATGTTAGAAACTGAAAAAAATAAAATTCGTGATTCCCTATGCAACACTTTTACAGCACTCTTTTGATACTCATTTCAGTAAATAATACCACATTTGAACAGTTGTTCAAGTTAAAATGTTAGGAATCAGCTCTTTCCTTTATTCCCTCCACATGTAAATCCATCAGCAAATCCTGTGGCTTTTACCATAAAAATATATCACAAATCTGACCTCATTTTTCCACTTGCACCTTTTGCACTCTCATCAAGCCAATATCTATCACCTGGTCTAATAAGAGACCTTCTAACTATTTCTCCTGCTTCCTTTGCTGTACTACAGAGCAGCTAGAAGAGCTGAGTTTACATTAATGAAACTATTTCTTTCTGTAAGGATCAAACTTCTACAAAATCTTTCTATTATGCTTGGAATAAAAATAAAACATTTTACCTTGGCTTCTAAGGTCATACAAATTCTACCTTCTGCCTGCCCCTCTAAAGCCATCTCCTTTCAGTGCTTCTTGCTCACTTAATTGCAGGCTCAGTGGCTTTCATGAAGTTACTCTAACACCATGAAGATTAAAAATAAAAGGACCTTGACCATGGAGTTTCAGTATTAAAGATGGTCAGAATAATACAGTAAATCCCTAGGCACCTGGCTATCACAACTCTCCACTTGTTTGAAATATATTTGTTTGCTTTTCACACCACCAGTCTAACTGGTAACCATCAAATAATCAAGTCTATGAAGGTGACTTTTTAAAAAACGTGAAAATATATGAGCACTGGGAGTGGAGGTGGAGATGTGGAGGGAAGAAACCTTGACGCTTTTTTGCATTCTGAGTGCTATGTTCTTTACCCAGTGGGAAAGCAGTATTTTAGTACTACTCCTTTATTTCTCAGTTCAATAATGTGACCTGAATTAATGGTGGTCTCAGAAGAGAAAGATGAGAGACAAAAATGGTAGAAGGAGCCAATTTAGGAATAAGATAATTTGCATTTGTATAACACCTTTTTTCCCTTAGTAACCAAGTACTTGCCTAACACAAATCATTCTCTTGTAAAAGGTCATTGTGTCTTTGACATCACTGGTATCTTCTTAATTCCTCGCTCTCCAGTAGAATGACCTACACCTTCATGCATTCAGTCCCCCACAAATTCTTCCTCTCCTTCCCCCTTATGAATTTAGTCTAGGACAGATAAGATAATTACAGAAATTCTGAGCATGAAGGAATACTTAAGGGTCTGCTGGTCCAAAAATTTGTCTGTGGATAGACCCCCTTTTAATTTCTAAGTAGAAATAATGGGCAGAAACCCTATAAAAGAGTTTTAATATTTGTGTAACTCATTAAATATGTAGATTCCTGAGTTAACTCAGACACTCTGACAATAGGGAATGTGAAGTTTCTGAGGCTGGGGATAGATATTCTTCAATACTTTCCATTCTATTTATTAGTTGTTACCATTTTATTAAAGTTACAAAGTATTTTAAGTATTCAGAAATTCAAGAAATAAATAAAAGGCACTGTTAGTTTGCACAATATTCAGATTAAGCAAAAGTCTTTTTTCTTGTCATATATGTGTCAAATTTTACACAAAACATTACAAATACATTTAAAATCTCATGACCAATTTATGATGTATTTTCCCTCCATAAAGAAAACTAATACCCAGAAGTCCTTGTAAATACTACTTTGTAAGCATTTTATTCGAATGTAACATAAAATTTCAGAAATCATGAGTACAGACCTTGATGAATTTTGCAAAATGATCAATTTTTTTCTTTCGTGGATTATGCTTTTGTTGTTATATCTAAGTCATTGAACTCATCACCTAGGTTCTCTCCTATGTTACATTCCAGGAATTGTATAGTTTGGTATTTTACATTTATATTTATATTTATGACCCATTTTGAATTAATTCTTATGAAATGTATAAAGTCTGTGTCTAGATTCATTTTCTTTTGTTTTGTTTTGTATGTGGATATCTAGTTGTTCCAGCATCATTTGTTGAAAGACTATTCTTTCTTAAATGAATCATTTGCTCCTTTGTCAAAAATCAATTAACTATATTTGTGTGGGCCTATTTATGGGCTCTCTATTCTGTTCCTTTCATCTATTTTTCCATCCTTTCACCAATGTTACATTGTCTTGATTACTGTAGCTTTAGGTCAGGTAACATCAGTCCTTCTACTTTATTCATCCTTTTGATGTTGTGTTGGCCATTCTCAGTCTTTTGGCTTCCTACATAAATTTTAGAACCACATAATATTTTGCTAGTATTTCAATTGGGAATATATTGAATCTATAGATCAAGTTGGGGAGAACTGATATCTTAACAATATTGAGTCTTCCAAGCCATGATCATATAATAGCTCTCCATTTATTTAAATCTTCTTCTATTTCTTTCATCAGATAGTATATAAGTTGTAACCAACTGTTTTGGTTTTTCTCAGAAGGGTATATATAAAGCCTTTCCATTACAGCTGGAAGTGGATTATTCTCCCAAATGATACTTAAAACCTCTAATATTTGAGATCCATTGTAATGTTTTAATAAATTTGTATTTATATAGACAACTTCATTTTGGGGATGGGAATGATTTTTAAGTCAAGGGTAGAACATAAAATCAAATGCTCTGGAGTTTCAAGACATGGGCTCAAACACTTGATCTAATATTTGCTATAAATCTTGGACCAGTTTTTCGATGTCTGTGAGTATCAGTCTTTTAATCTATGCCCTGAAGATATAAACATTATCAATTCAATATCATTTGATGGGGATTAAATGGCATAGTACATTAAAATTGCTTAACAAATAATACATGGTACTCAAAATATTATTTCACATATTATATTTTGTCATTGATTAGGAATTTAAGTAAGTCAAACATGTTGATAAATTAAGCATTGCATCATAGATTGTGGATTTTGATAAAGCAAGCATAAATAAGCAAATGAGAATATATATTATAAGCAGCACACTTTGCACTAGAGATCTGCTATCATGCCAGGGAGGCAGACATCTTTCTGCCCAGTCACTAAGATGAGCACTGAAGAGATGGCAAGGGACTCCATAAATATCACAGTCAGACATTTACTCATTTCAGGAAATCCACTACTCCTAAAAGTCCACATATCCCAGATCAAACTATCTTTCATCATTCTTCAAAACATCTTCCAAGAACTTGGGTAATATGTCAACTTTTAATATCATCATCAAGTTATGAAACACAATGATTCATGACTCTCCACATATACTCAGTTTCCAATGTTGTTAAATATATTTCGAATTAGAAATATCATTGGATACTGACCCACTTTGGCATTTCCACTAACTTAACTTGAACTACCATTGTATTTTGCTTACTAGTTTTTTTAACAGCTCTAGCGCGATTCTTCTCTGATTACAAGGTATTATTTTCACTGTTGCTAAATAAAGATTTATATTTATATATAGCATTTAATTTACATAAATTTACACAAACACTTTACTCATCACCTAAAACCATTTAAATGCCTCTCACCATGTACACCATCTTAGTTATCACATATCCTGCATCAAAATTATCTGAAGTCAATTTCAAAGTAACGTTCTTTAGTCCCAGCCAAATAAAGTTACCAATTCATCCTGGTTTTAGCACTGAAGTTCTCACATTCCAAGAAACCCATTATTCCCAGAAAAACTGACATGATTTGTCACCCTAGATATACTGAATTAAACTCTGTAGTTGTAGATCCAGAAAACTACATTTTGAACAGGTTCCTTCAGTGATTCTTATTCACAGAAATTGTTGGTGAGTCAGTGGCTTAAAATAATATGATCCAATTTTTGTTACATTATATAATGTAATTTTGGACATAATTTCATTACAATGCATTTGTTTAGCATTGCCTCATATACAAAAAAAAGTGACTTCTTGGACATCAAAAATATATATTACTTATTTTTAATCCAAAATAACTAAAAGATAGTTTAGTCTCTTTTTTTTTGAATGAATATATAAATATAGTATCTACTTTGATTCTCCTTTGATTTTCTTTGATTAGGGTACTTTTCTTCATTTCTTTTCAAGCTTTACAAAATGAATAGATGGTGAGGATGATGGGAATTTTATATTAAATAACTTAATTTTTCTTGTCTTGATTTGTACTAGTCACGTCATTAACCTATTATTTACAATGAGTGTCCATATAACAAAATGAGTCTTTATCTTTACTCATGTTCTGGTCTGAGTCTAATTTGAGTTTCTGTTGAATGAATGATCACCTAGGAATTGTGAATATCATGCTAGTGGCCACATAGAAGGATGTACACAAACCACTTAAAATGCAGACCAGCCCTCAGACAAAGACTTTTAGAAGCAAAAGAAAATACATTTTCACTTAGGTGTCACAATTGGGGTTTCCTTTTTTGTTTGTTTTTGGAATATTAAGTTGCAAAAGTAAAAGATCAAAATGGTTAAGTAGTTGAACATGATTTCTTATTTATTTTGGTAGCAAATGTGAATTTGTAATATCACAAGTGATCAAACTACTTAATTTTTTTACATTTGAGAGTGAAAATACCAAATAAAGCCAAGAGTTTACTTCTTTTGGTTAAATATCATGAAAATGTATATGTATGTGTATATATATATATATATATATAACAATTATCAAATCAGTGCTTCTTTTTAAACATGATTTAGGTCTAACATCCCAGCAAATAAGGTTCGGATGGATATATTTTTAAGACATGGCTAAAAATATGTTCAAATACCTTGGTGAGTTTTTAATAGATATTTAGTTTAATATTTTTCTTATAGGGCTTCCCTGGTGGCACAGTGTTTGAGAGTCCGCCTGCCGATGCAGGGGACACGGGTTCATGCCCCGGTCCGGGAGGATCCCACATGCTGTGGAGCGGCTGGGCCCGTGAGCCATGGCCACTGAGCCTGCATGACTGGAGCCTGCGTCCTGCAACAGGAGAGGCCGCAACAGTGAGAGGCCCATGTACCGCAAAAAAAAAAAAAAAAAAAAAAAAGTATATATATATATATATATATATATTATATATATATATATATATATATATTTTTTCTGATAAGACATTTGCTTATAAGCAATGTACTGGTCTCGCAAAAAATAATAACAATAATAATGATTTGGGAACCAAAAGCAGTGATTAAGTCAAAACTAATTCAGCAATGACTTCATGGTATTTTAGACAACAGTCATTTTCATATAACACATAAATGCCTCCATTCCCAGTGTCTCTTAATAATATGAATCGACAAACACTGAATGGGTTACCAGAGTAGAAATAGCCAACATTTATTTGGATAATTCAGTTTGCATTCACTGTGGGTGAGCTTTTTTTTTTCTTTTTTCTTCTTCTTCTTTTTTTTTTTTTTTTAAGCATTTTACATGTATTACTGTTTAATCCTCCAACGACTCAGTGAGGTGGGTACTGTATTTTCCCAATTTTACAGATGGGAAAGTTGAAGCACAGAGAAGTTACATAACTTGTTTAAAATCTCAAAGGTAATGAGAGAGGGAACCAGAATTTGAATGCTGGCAGTCTGAACGCAGAGCACACACTCCTAACTTCTGTGCTGCTTCTGGATCATCTCCTGGTCTCTTCCATCAAAAGGCTCTGTGATTTAAACCTGAGGCCTCTTACCAGTCTCTCAGATCCACTTCCTTTTGATTCCTTTTTTTTGACTGTGTTGGGTCTTTGTTGCTGTGCGTGGACTTTCTCTAGTTGGACTGAGCGGGGGCTACTCTTCGTTGTGGTGCGTGGGCTTCTCATTTACGGTGGCTTCTCTTGTTGCAGAGCACAGGCTCTAGGCGCACGGGCTTCAGTAGTTGCAGCATGTGGGCTCGGTAGTTGTGGCTTGCAGGCTGTAGAGCGCGGGCTCAGTAGTTGTGGCACACGGGCTTAGTTGCTCCGCAGCATGTGGGATCTTCCTGGACCAGGGATCAAACCCATGTCCCCTGCATTGGTTGGCAGATTTTTAACCACTGCGCCACCAGGGAAGCCCCCCTTATGATTTTTTTTTTTTTTTACGGTACGTGGGCCTCTCACCGCTGCGGCCTCTCCCGTCGCGGAGCACAGGCTCTGGACACTCAGGCTCAGTGGCCATGGCCCACGGGCCCAGCCGCTCCGCGGCATGTGGGATCTTCCCAGACCGGGGCACCAACCCGCGTCCCCTGCATCGGCAGGCGGACTCTCAACCACTGCGCCACCAGGGAAGCCCCCCACACCTTATGATTCTTTTTTTTTTTTTTTTTTTTTTTCATCGTAGGCTAACCTGTATTTTTTTTTTTTGCGGTATGCAGGCCTCTCACTGCTGTGGCCTCTCTCGTTGCGGAGCACAGGCTCCGGACATGCAGGCTCAGTGGCCATGGCTCACGGGCCCAGCTACTCCGCAGCATGTGGGATCTTCCCGGACCGGGGCACAAACCCGTGTCCCCTGCATCGGCAGGCGGACTCTAACCAATGTGCCACCAGGGAAGACCTAACCTGTATTTTGGGTAATTATTATTATTATTATTATTTTTATTTTACAAATTTAATCAGTTATACATATACATATGTTCCCATATCCCCTCCCTTTTGCGTCTCCCTCCCACCCTCCCTATCCCACCCCTCCAGGCAGTCACAAAGAACCGAGCTGATCTCCCTGTGCTATGCGGCTGCTTCCCACTAGCTATCTACCTTACGTTTGGTAGTGTATATATGTCCATGCCGCTCTTTCGCTTTGTCACAGCTTACCCTTCCCCCTCCCCATATCCTCAAGTCCATGCTCTAGTAGGTCTGTGTCTTTATTCCTGTCTTACTCCTAGGTTCTTGATGACATTTTTTTTCTTAAATTCCATATATATGTGTCAGCATACAGTATTTGTCTTTCTCTTTCTGACTTACTTCACTCTGTATGACAGACTCTAGGTCCATCCACCTCATTACAAATAGCTCCATTTCATTTCTTTTTATGGCTGAGTAATATTCCATTGTATATATGTGCCACATCTTCTTTACCCATTCATCCGATGATGGACAGTTAGGTTGTTTCCATCTCTGGGCTATTGTAAATAGGGCTGCTATGAACATTTTGGTACATGACTCTTTTTGAATTATGGTTTTCTCAGGGTATATGCCCAGTAGTGGGATTGCTGGGTCATATGCTAGTTCTATTTTTAGTTTTTTAAGGAACCTCCATACCGTTCTCCATAGTGGCTGTACCAATTCACATTCCCACCAGCAGTGCAAGAGTGTTCCCTTTTTTCCACACCCTCTCCAGCATTTATTGTTTCTAGATTTTTTGATGATGGCCATTCTGACTGGTGTGAGATGATATCTCATTGTAGTTTTGATTTGCATTTCTCTAATGAGTAAAGATGTTGAGCATCCTTTCATGTGTTTGTTGGCTGTCTGTATATCTTCTGTGGAGAAATGTCTATTTAGGTCTTCTGCCCATTTTTGGATTGGGTTGTTTGTTTTTTTGCTATTGAGCTGCATGAGCTGCTTATAAATTTTGGAGATTAATCCTTTGTCAGTTGCTTCATTTGCAAATATTTTCTCCCATTCTGAGGGTTGTCTTTTGGTCTTGTTTATGGTTTCCTTTGCTGTGCAAAAGCTTTGAAGTTTCATTAGGTCCCATGTGTTTATTTTTGTCTTTATTTCCATTTCTCTAGGAGGTGGGTCAAAAAGGATCTTGCTGTGATTTATGTCATAGAATATTCTGCCTATGTTTTCCTCTAGGAGTTTGATAGTGTCTGGCCTTACATTTAGGTCTTTAATCCATTTTGAGCTTATTTTTGTGTATGGTGTTAGGGAGTGATCTAATCTCATACTTTTACATGTCCCTGTCCAGTTTTCCCAGCACCACTTATTGAAGAGACTGTCCTTTCTCCACTGTACATTCCTGCCTCCTTTATCAAAGATAAGGTGACCATATGTCCGTGGGTTTATCTCTGGGCTTTCTATCCTGTTCCATTGATCTATCTTTCTGTTTTTGTGCCAGTACCATACTGTCTTGATTACTGTAGCTTTGTAGTATAGTCTGAAGTCAGGGAGCCTGATTCCTCCAGCTCCATTTTTCGTTCTCAAGATTGCTTTGGCTATTCGGGGTCTTTTGTGTTTCCATACAAATTGTGAAATTTTTTGTTCTAGTTCTGTGAAAAATGCCATTGGTAGTTTGATAGGGATTGCATTGAATCTGTAGATTGCTTTGGGTAGTAGAGTCATTTTCACAATGTTGATTCTTCCAATCCAAGAACATGGTACATCTCTCCATCTATTTGTATCATCTTTAATTTCTTTCATCAGTGTCTTATAATTTTCTGCATACAGGTCTTTTGCTCCTTAGGTAGGTTTATTCCTAGATATTTTATTCTTTTTGTTGCAATGGTAAATGGGAGTGTTTCCTTGATTTCACTTTCAGATTTTTCATCATTAGTATATAGGAATGCCAGAGATTTCTGTGCATTAATTTTGTATACTGCAACTTTACCAAATTCATTGATTAGCTCTAGTAGTTTTCTGGTAGCATCTTTAGGATTCTCTATGTATAGTATCATGTCATCTGCAAACAGTGACAGCTTTACTTCTTCTTTTCCAATTTGGATTCCTTTTATTTCCTTTTCTTCTCTGATTGCTGTGGCTAAAACTTCCAAAACTATGTTGAATAAGAGTGGTGAGAGTGGGCACCCTTGTCTTGTTCCTGATCTTAGTGGAAATGGTTTCAATTTTTCACCATTGAGGACGATGCTGGCTGTGGGTTTGTCATATATGGCCTTTATTATGTTGAGGAAAGTTCCCTCTATGCCTACTTTCTGCAGGGTTTTTATCATAAATGGGTGTTGAATTTTGTCAAAAGCTTTCTCTGCATCTATTGAGATGATCATATGGTTTTTCTCCTTCAGTTTGTTAATATGGTGTATCACGTTGATTGATTTGCGTATATTGAAGAATCCTTGCATTCCTGGAATAAACCCCACTTGATCATGGTGTATGATCCTTTTAATGTGCTGTTGGATTCTGTTTGCTAGTATTTTGTTGAGGATTTTTGCATCTATGTTCATCAGTGATATTGGCCTGTAGTTTTCTTTCTTTGTGACATCCTTGTCTGGTTTTGGTATCAAGGTGATGGTGGCCTCGTAGAATGAGTTTGGGAGTGTTCCTCCCTCTGCTATATTTTGGAAGAGTTTGAGAAGGATAGGTGTTAGCTCTTCTCTAAATGCTTGATAGAATTCGCCAGTGAAGCCATCTGGTCCTGGGCTTTTGTTTGTCGGAAGATTTTTGATCACAGTTTCAATTTCACTGCTTGTGATTGGTCTGTTCATATTTTCTATTTCTTCCTGATTCAGTCTTGGCAGGTTGTGCATTTCTAAGAATTTGTCCATTTCTTCCAGGTTGTCCATTTTATTGGCATAGAGTTGCTTATAGTAATCTCTCATGATCTTTTGTATTTCTGCAGTGTCAGTTGTTACTTCTCCCTTTTCATTTCTAATTCTATTGATTTGAGTCTTCTCCCTTTTTTTCTTGATGAGTCTGGCTAATGGTTTATCAATTTTGTTTATCTTCTCAAAGAACCAGCTTTTAGTTTTATTGATCTTTGCTATCGTTTCCTTCATTTCTTTTTCATTTATTTCTGTTCTGATTTTTATGATTTCTTTCCTTCTGCTAACTTTGGGATGTTTTAGTTCTTCTTTCTCTAATTGCTTTAGGTGCAAGGTTAGGTTGTTTATTCGAGATGTTTCCTGTTTCTTAAGGTGGGATTATATTGCCATAAACTTCCCCCTTAGAACTGCTTTTGCTGCATCCCATAGGTTTTGGGTCGTCGTGTCTCCATTGTCATTTGTTTCTAGGTATTTTTTAATTTCCTCTTTGATTTCTTCAGTGATCACTTCGTTATTAAGTAGTGTGTTGTTTAGCCTCCATGTGTTTGTATGTTTTACAGCTCTTTTCCTGTAATTGATATCTAGTCTCATAGCATTGTGGTCGGAAAAGATACTTGATACAATTTCAGTTTTCTTAAATTTACCAAGGCTTGATTTGTGACCCAAGATATGATCTATCCTGGAGAATGTTCCATGAGCACTTGAGAAAAATGTGTATTCTGTTGTTTTTGGATGGAATGTCCTATAAATATCAATTAAGTCCATCTTGTTTAATGTATCATTTAAAGCTTGTGTTTCCTTATTTATTTTCATTTTGGATGACCTGTCCATTGGTGAAAGTGGAGTGTTAAAGTCCCCTACTATGATTGTATTACTGTCGATTTCTCCTTTTATGGCTGTTAATATTTCCCTTATGTATTGAGGTGCTCCTATGTTGGGTGCATAAATATTTACAATTGTTATATCTTCTTCTTGGATTGATCCCTTGATCATTATGTAGTGTCCTTCTTTGTCTCTTCTAGTAGTCTTTATTTTAAAGTCTATTTTGTCTGATATGAGAATTGCTACTCCAGCTTTCTCTTGGTTTCCTTTTGCATGGAATATCTTTTTCCATCCCCTTACTTTCAGTCTGTATGTGTCTCTAGGTCTGAAGTGGGTCTCTTGTAGACAGCATATATATGGGTCTTGTTTTTGTATCCATTCAGCCAGTCTGTGTCTTTTGGTGGGAGCATTTAGTCCATTTACATTTAAGGTAATTATTGATATGTATGTTCCTATTCCCATTTTCTTAATTGTTTTGGGCTCGTTATTGTAGTTCTTTTCCTTCTGTTGTGTTTCTTGCCTAGAGAAGTTCCTTTAGCATTTGTTGTAAAGCTGGTTTGGTGGTGCTGAACTCTCTCAGCTTTTGCTTGTCTGTAAACATTTTAATTTCTCCATCAAATCTGAATGAGATCCTTGCTGGGTAGAGTAATCTTGGTTGCAGGTTTTTCTCCTTCATCACTTTAATTATGTCCTGCCACTCCCTTCTGGCTTGTAGAGTTTCTGCTGAGAGATCAGCTGTTATCCTGATGGGGATTCCCTTGTGTGTTGTTTGTTGTTTTTGCCTTGCTGCTTTTAATATGATTTCTTTGTGTTTAATTTTTGACAGTTTGATTAATATGTGTCTTGGTGTATTTCTCCTTGGATTTATTCTGTATGGGACTCTCTGTGCCTCCTGGACTTGATTAACTATTTCCTTTCCCATATTAGGGACATTTTCAACTATAATCTCTTCAAATATTTTCTCAGTCCCTTTCTTTTTCTCTTCTTCTTCTGGAACCCCTATAATTCGAATGTTGGTGCGTTTAATGTTGTCCCAGAGGTCTCTGAGACTGTCCTCTGTTCTTTTCATTCTTTTTTCTTTATTTTGCTGTGCAGCAGTTATTTCCACTATTTTATCTTCCACCTCACTTATCCATTCTTCTGCCTCAGTTATTCTGCTATTGATCCCATCTAGAGTATTTTTTATTTCATTTATTGTGTTTTTAATCGATGCTTGATTCATCTTTAGTTCTTCTAGGTCCTTGTTAACTGTTTCTTGCATTTTGTCTATTCTATTTCCAAGATTTTGGATCATCTTTACCATCATTATTCTGAATTCTTTTTCAGGTAGACTGCCTATTACCTCTTCATTTGTTAGGTCTGGTGGGTTTTTATCTTGCTCCTTCTCCTGCTGTGTGTTTTTCTGTCTTCTCATTTTGCTTATGTTACTGTGTTTAGGGTCTCCTTTTTCAGGCTGCAGGTTCGTAGTTCCCGTTGTTTTTGGTGTCTGTCCCCAGTGGCTAAGGTTGGTTTAGTGGGTTGTGTAGGCTTCTTGGTGGGGGGGACTACTGCCTGTGTTCTGGTGGATGAGGCTGGATCTTGTCTTTCTGGTGGGCAGGTCCACGTCTGGTGGTGTGTTTTGGGGTGTCTGCAGACTTTTTATGATTTTAGGCCACCTCTCTGCTAATGGGTGGCGTTGTGTTCCTGTCTTGCTAGTTGTTTGGCATAGGGTGTCCAGCACTATAGCTTGCTGGTCGTTGAGTGAAGCTGGGTGCTGGTGTTGAGATGGAGATCTCTGGAAGATTTTCGCCGTTTGATACTGTGTGGACCTGGGAGGTCTCTTGTGGACCAGTGTCCTAAAGTTGGCTCTCCCACCTCAGAGGCACAGCACTGACTCCTGGCTCCTCAATTTGGGATGATTTGTTGTCTATTCATGTATTCCACAGATGCAGGGTACATCAAGTTGATTGTGGAGCTTTAATCCGCTGCTTCTGAGGCTGCTGGGAGAGGCTTCCCTTTCTCTTCTTTGTTCTCACAGCTCCTGGGTCTCAGCTTTGGATTTGGCCCCGCCTCTGCGTGTAGGTCGCCGGAGGGCGTCTGTTCTTCGCTCAGACAGGACAGGGTTAAAGGAGCAGCCTCTTCGGGGACTCTGGCTCACTCAGGCCGGGCAGGAGGGAGGGGGACGGAGTGCGGGGCGAGCCTGCAGCGGCAGAGGTCGGTGTGACGTTGCACTAGCCCGAGGCGTGCCGTGCGTTCTCCCAGGGAAGCCGCCCCTGGATCCCAGGACCCCGGCAGTGGCAGGCTGTACAGGCTCCCGGAAGGGCGGTGTGGACAGTGACCTGCGCTCGCACACAGGCTTCTTGGCGGCGGCAGCAGCAGCCCCAGCGTCCCACACCCGTCTCTGGGCTCCGCGCTTTCAGCTGCGACTCGCGCCCGTCTCTGGAGCTCCTTTACGCGGAGCTCTTAATCCCCTCTCCTCGTGCACCAGGAAACCAAGAGGGAAGAAAAAGTCTCCTGCCTCTTCGGCAGCTCCAGAGTTTTCCCAGATTCCCTCCCGGCTAGCTGTGGCTCACTAGCCCCTTCAGGCTGATTTCTCGCCACCAGCCCCAGTCCTCTCCCTGCGCTCTGACCGAAGCCCGAGCCTCAGCTCCAGCGCCGCCCACCCCGGCGGGGGAGCAGACAATCCTTTTGGGCTGGTGAGTGCCGCTCGGCACTGCTCCTCTGTGCGGGAATCTCTCCGCTTTGCCCTACCCAGGTATGTGGGGAGTTTCTTGCCTTTTGGGAGGTCTGGGGTCTTCTGCCAGCGTTCAGTAGGTGTTCTGTAGGAGTTGTTCCACGTGTAGCTGTCTCTTCTTCTTCTTCTTTTTTTTTTTTTTTTTTGAGCATTAAGGGTACAATGATGACCTTATCATGGAACTTGTTTTGAGAAACAATGGAAGAGAGACATTTCCAAATACATGAAACACATATTTCTCCAGAATAACAATAAAAGTAAGCAAACACTTCTCGTCTTTGGTTCTGCTTCACTGTTAAAACTCTGTGTTCTTCTGATATCTAGATCTAACGTAGCAATGTAATGTATCATCCAAACTTGGATATATTGATAGTGAAAGCTACTAGACACACACACACACAGATACATGTATATATACATGTACAGTCATGAAATATATTCATTTATTGAGTCAAATTGACATTATAGTATCAGTAAATTTCTAAATTCTATTAAAAAGTATTTTCACAAATAATTCTTCCTAAAAATTAAATATTCCTATGAATTACATACTATGTTGATTATCTAAATTACATGTTCCTATACATTATTCATTCTGTCAATTATCCAAATATTAACAGAAGTTGCAGTGTTATTTTGGTATACAGTTGGCCCTTAAACAACACAGGTTTGAACTGTGCAGGTGCACTTATATGCATATTTTTTTTCAATAGTAGGTACTACAGTACTACATTTGAATACATGGATGCAGATTGAAAACATGGAGGAACCACTGGAGGAACCACTTAGATGGAGGGCTGACTGAAAGTTTTCTGCAGATTTTTTACTGCAAGGAGGGTGGGTGCCCCAACCCCCTCATTGTTCAATGGTCAACTATACATGAACAAACTTAAATTGATTCTTGAGCTATATCTGTCTCTAAAATTGTATGACTGGATTTTTCCATAAAAAACATAGTGTTCAAAATATTGTCTTATAGTTTTCAAATTTTTTTTCAAAAAAATTATTGATTGATTTCAAATTTGCATTTTAAATAATGTCCAATCGATTATTTTTATAATTTGACAATAATATTTTTAATTCCTCTTTACAAGTGCTGAGATACCTTGTAAACTCAGCAAAGTCTGTAAAGTGGAGGATAGTCTCAGTTCTAATATTGTGTTTTGAACTATTTAAACATCCCAGGCCAAATATTTTCACATGTACTGTCTTTTGCATCGCCGCCAGTACCCTTCAACAAATATTTTAACACAAATAACTCATTAAATAAACTGTCTTTATATCTAACATGAAATACTACAATATCATAGATCTAGTTCATTTTAAATGAATAACCTTAACAAAATAAAAATAGTAGTTCTATGAAAGAATGGAAAGAATCTGAAAATTCTTTCTACAAATAGATTTATCTCAAAGCAAATTTGTAGAATAGCATAATTTAAACTTTGATCTCTTAATTATTTATTTCACGCAGTTCTTCCCTCATGTTTGTAGTTATAAATTTTAGTTTATTGCTCTTGGAAACTTTGTTTTCAATAATTGGAATTGGCAAAAATTTTTATTGCTGATTTAAAATATTTTTCTATTCATTGCATACTTTATAAATTTCTACTGATTTTGAGCCAAATGCTACCGAAATTTAGAAATCTAATTTACAAAAATGTCTAAGATCATTTGATTAACAATGCAGTTATTCAAGAGTAAAGCTAAAACATTTAAATAATCTAATTAATTATGTGAGAAAAACAGAAAGCACATGTTCATATCTTTCATTCTTAAGATTTTTAAAATTTATTCCATATCATGTCACTGTTATTTTAACTCTGTGATTAAGTACAAATATACATTTGCAATTTTAATAAGCACAGATTATATTTTTATTTCAACTAGACCGTCTCAGCTTATTTGGACATTTTTAATGAATAAAGTGTGTACCACAACTTATTTCAAGTATGTATTTATTAATTTAAAAATAACATTTTTTTTACTATGATACTATACTATACTACAATTTACATCCATATTATCACTGCAAGCACAAAGATTAAATATTTTATCTTTAATGTTGGACAATTTGATTTTTACAAGGGCATTCACAGTAATGTCTCATGTTCCAGATTCAATAAAATAAACTTTCTAAAATTTTATTTTGGGGAAAAATTGAATTGGATAAAACTTTGAACCATTATTGAAATTAACTAATATCCTATTTGAAACTCTGTTAACTAAAATTGTCATCATTTTGCTTTTTAAGAAAAAATAAAAAAGATTAATTTAGAAACGTTATTTAATCTAAATGTGAAGTCATATTTCAGAGGGTGATATGTTAACTACAAATTGGCACTTGCCATCTGTCCCTAAAAGGATTAAATCATGTGCTGCTGCAGCTGCTGATTTTCAACAACCCCCTGAAAGGAGTTCAAGGGTGGAGAGCAGAAATGAGGCACTCTGTGCTCTGGAAAAAACTGGCAGAACAGGTCTTCAGATAGATATTTTCAGGAGCCAATTTTATGAGCCCAATTATTGTACCTCTTCATATCTAGAAAAGCACTAAAATCCTTCATGGTGACATGTACTCCTCATGACTAGCAGAAACCTTCTGCAAAACATATGTGCTTGATTACAGGTACTCCCCCTTCACCAAAATCACATATATACTGACCTTCCCCTCTACCTCTATGGAGCAGTTTCTCAGAGCTATCTGAAATGCTGTCTTCAGGGCTATAGTCCTCATTTTGCCCCAAATAAAACTTTACACACAACTCTCACATTGTGCATTATTTTTAAGTTAACAGATATGTAAACATATTTTAAAGCTCCATGAAAGATGGTAATTTTTTTCCTTAATTATTAATATTTATTAATTAGTTTATTTTTTGCTGCACTGGGTCTTCATTGTTGCACATGGGCTTTCTCTAGTCATGGCAAGCGGGGGTTATTCTTCATTGCAGCATGTGGACTTCTCATTGTCGTGGCTTCTCTTGTTGCGGAGCACAGGCCCTAGGCGCACGGGCTTCAGTAGTTGTGGTACAGAGGTTCAGTAGTTGTGGAGCATGGGCTTAGTTGCTCCGTGGCATGTGGGGTCTTCCTGGTCCATGGATTGAACCTGTGTCCCCCTGCATTGGTAGGTGGATTCTTAACCACTGTGCTACCAGGGAAGTCCCAAAGATGGTAAATATTAACAAATATTTTGTGAATTAATCATTGTATACATTATTCAAATAGAGATTCAGTACTTTTTTTCATAAAAAATGGACTATAGTTTTCTAGCTTATGCTTCTGAATTTATTATAAAGTCAAAATTATTCAAAACTGAAATAAGAATAAAAAGTTGAATATTTGTTTTGTGTCATGGATTTGTATCAGTCATGCTAAAATGACATGGCAAAATTGTTCACTAACTAATGTGTCTTACAGCTGGTCTGCTCTCTCTCTCTCTCTTTCTTGGAATATATTTCCTCATGTTTCCTGCTAACTCTGTTAATGAAATGCAGGTGACTCCCTGCATTTCAGGCCACCATGGCATGAGCCTTAGGACATCAGATTGGTAAACAAGTCAACATCATCAAATACCTTGTCCACCACCACTCAATATGGCAAGAAGTTAGCTGTTTCTAGCCACGTGTTTCTGAGAAAATTTTGCTGTATCAAAGGATGTCTTGCATACTGTCCTTAAAAAGAAGTGTGAATTACTTTGTATATGGTAAAAATTACTGCTGGTAATCTTTCAGATTTTACTCTTACAGCAGGCAGGAGGTAGCTAGATATGAGCAGAGAAATGAGGGCAGGGGTCAGGTGGCAGGAAATCATGCATTTTGTAAGCAGTGGGGGGCCATAGGCAGACAAAGAAAGTCAGGAACTCCAGACTGACAGTAAACCACACATTTTGGGTGATAAGTGTCTTGGAAGCTGAACAAAAAAAGTGGGGCAAGGCAGGAATCTCCTGCTTCTGAGTGTAACCTGTTGCTCATTACGCTCTCACATTAAAAGTAGCCTTACAGATAAGAAGTACCCATCACTTCTTTTCAAGGCTAAATAGGACAAAAATTCCTCTTCTCCTGGGGAAGACGGAGGTGGGATGAAAATCAGGGAATACAACCCCCAAACACCTCCTTCCTTAGTGAATATTCTGCCCTTTCATTTGTATATCCCTCATAACCAGCTTGCCCAAGAAACCCAGGGAGGCAGTTCCTCACCTGTCTGCCTGCTCTCCCTCTACAAGAGTATTCTTGCTTAAATAAACTCTCACTTTACTTTCTTAACGTCTCTGCTTCATCTCCAAATTCTTTCACAATAAAAAAAGAACGTTACATTCACCAGGAACATTACCATATGTTAAGTTAAAAACTATTTTCATTGCATGCGTATTTCATGTAGTAATATATAAGACCATAGCAGAAATTTCAAAATCAATGTGGATTTACCAATCTCAGCTTATTTTAATACAATTAATATTAATAACATTCAATAAAAAATGAAAAATCCAGGGCAACTGCTAAACTAGTTGGAATTTTTAAAAATAGTGAAACTTGGATATGTAGTTACCATACCCTTAATACACCACAATATCACTTATTCTCATGTTTTTATTTTTATTCTTTTTGCTTTTTATTTTTATTCAAACAGAAAGTCACAAAAATTATAACCATCCTCATCAGTTCACTCAGTCCCACGTAATTGATTTTTTTAATCTTGATCTTTTGTTAACACTTTTATGAATTCATCAGTTTTCCATTAGCGTTCTGAAAATGCTTATTCATTCAGTTCAGCAGTATAGTCAGTTACCAGAAAGCTGTATTGTCAGAGTATTTTCCATGAATTCCTTGAAGATGAAACCCTTTTATAGGAAACTTTTTGCAAAAGCATCCGAGTACACCCAGAACTGTCTGTAAATAAAAAAGACTTAAAAATGACCATGGTTAAAGATTTGATGAAAGGTCTTAATAATGCAATTGACAAGGAATTTAGTTATTTCTGAGATATACATTTTAAAGTAATAACTAGAATTATGACATAACATTATATCAGAACATATAAGATTTTTAGAAATTTCATGTAATATCGGAAACATTTATATTAACATATTTCTGTACAAATAACCCAAAGAAAGATTAGTATTAGTTCTTTTATTGTTCTTTTTTTAATATACTACAGGTACTTATTAGTCATCAATTTTATACACATCAGTGTACACATCAATCCCAATCGCCCAATTCAGCACACCACCATCCCACCCCACCACGGTTTTCCCCCCTTGGTGTCCATACGTTTGTTCTCTACATCTGTGTCTCAACTTCTGCCCTGCAAACTGGATCATCTGTATCATTTTTCTAGGTTCCACATACATGTGTCAATATATGATATTTGTTTTTCTCTTCCTGAATTATTTCACTCTGTATGACAGTCTCTGGATCCATCCACGTCTCAACAAATGACTCAATTGCATTCCTTTTCATGGCTGAGTAATACTCCATTGTATATATGTACCATAACTTCTGTATCCATTCGTCTGTCGATAGACATTTAGGTTGCTTCCATGACCTGGCTATTGTAAATAGTGTTGCACTGAACATTGGGGTGCATGTATCTTTTGGAATTATGTTTCTCTCTGGGCATATGCCTTGTAGTGGGATTGCTGGATTATATGGTAATTCTATTTTTAGCTTTTTAAGGAATCTCCATACTGTTCTCCATAGTGGCTGTATCAATTTACATTCCCACCAACAGTGTAAGAGGGTTCCCTTTTCTCCACAAACTCTCTGGCATTTGTTATTTGTAGATTTTCTCATGATGCCCATTCTAACTGGTGTGAGGTGATACCTCATTGTAGTTTTGATTTGCATTTCTCTAATAATTAGTGATGTTGAGCAGCTTTTCATGTCCTTCTTGGCCATCTCTATGTCTTCTTTGGAAAGATGTCTATTTAGGTCTTCTGCTCATTTTTAGATTGGGCTGTTTGTTTCTTTAATATTGAGCTGCATGAGCTATTTATATATTTTGGAGGTTAATCCTTGTCAGTTGATGCATTTGCAAGTATTTTCTCCCATTCTGAGGGTTGTCTTTTCATTTTGTTTATGGTTTCCTTTGCTGTGCAAAAGCTTTGAACTTTCATTAGGTCCCATTTGTTTATTTTTATTTCCATTACTCTAGGAGGTGGATCAAAAAAGATCTTGCTGTGATTTATGTCAAAGAGTGTTCTTCCTATGTTTTCCTCTAAGAGCTTCATACTGTCCGGTTTTACACTTAGGGCTTTAATCCATTTTGAGTTTATTTTTGTGTATGGTGTTAGGGGTTTTTCTAATTCCATTCTTTTACATGTAGCTGTCCAGTTTTCCCAGCACCACTTATTGAAGAGACTATCTTTTCTCCATTGTGTATGTTTGCCTCCTTTGTCATAGATTAGTTGACCATAGGTACGTGGGTTTATCTCTGGGCTTTCTATCTTGGTCCATTGATCTGTGTTTCTGTTTTGGGCCAGAACCATATTGTCTTGATGACTGTAGCTTTGTAGTCTAGTCTGAAGTCAGGGAGTCTGATTCCTCCCGCTCCGTTTTTTTCCCTCAAGACTGCTTTGGCTATTCGGGGTCTTTTGTGTCTCCATACAAATTTTAAGATGATTTGTTCTAGTTCTGTAAAAAATGACATTGGTAATTTGATAGGGATTGCATTGAATCTGTAGATTGCTTTGGGTAGTATAGTCATTTTCACAATATTGATTTTTCCAATCTAAGAACATGGTATATCTCTCCATCTGTTTGTGTCATCTTTAATTTCTTTCATCAGTGTCTTATAGTTTTCTGCATATGGTCTTTTGTCTACCTAGGGAGATTTATTCCTAGGTATTTTATTATTTTTGTTGCAGTGGTAAATGGGTGTTTCCTTAATTTCTCTTTCAGATTTTTCATCATTAGTTTATAGGAATGCAAGAGATTTCTGTGCATTAATTTTGTATCCTGCAACATTACCATATTCATTGATTAGCTCTAGAAGTTTTCTGGTGGCATTTTTAGGATTCTGTATATATAGTATCATGTCATCTGCAAACAATGACAGTTTTACTTCTTCTTTTCCAATTTGTATTCCTTTTATTTCTTTTTCTTTCCTCATTGCCATGGCTAGGACGTCCAAAACTATTTTGAATAATAGTGGTGAGAGTGGACATCCTTGTCTCATTCTTGATCTTAGAGGAAATGCTTTCAGTTTTTCACCATTGAGAATGATGTTTGCTGTGGCTTTGTAGTATATCACCTTTATTTTGTTCAGGTAGGTTCCCTCTAGGCCTACTTTCTGGAGAGATTTTATCATAAATGTGTGTGGAATTTTGTCAAAAGTTGTTTTCTGCATCTATTGAGATGGTCATATGGTTCTTCTTCTTCAAATTTTTTAATCTGGCATATCACATTGATTGATTTGCATATACTGAAGAATCCTTGCATCCCTGGGAGAAATCCCACTTGATAATGGTGTATAATCCTTTAAATGTATTGTTGGATTCTGTTTGCTAGTATTTGGCTTAGGATTTCTGCATCTATACTCATCAGTGATATTGGTCTGTAATTTTCTTTTTTGTAGTATCTTTGTCTGGTTTTGATATCAGGGTGATGGTGGCCTCATAGAATGAGTTTGGGAGTGTTCCTTCCTCTGTGATTTTTTGGAAGAGTTTGAAAAGGATGGGTGGTATCTGTTCTCTAAATGTTTGATAGAATTCACCTGTGATGTCATCTGGTCCTGGACTTTTATTTGTTGGAAGATTTTACATCACAGTTTCAATTTCATTACTTGTGATTGGTCTGTTCATATTTTCTATTTCTTCCTGGTTCAGTCTTGGAAGCTTATACCTTTCTAAGAATTTGCCCATTTCTTCCAGGTTGTCCATTTTATTGACATAGAGTTGCTTGTAGTAGTCTCTTAGGATGCTTTGTATTTCTGCAGTGTCTATTGTAACTTCTTTTTTATTTCTAATTTTATTGATTTGAGTCCTCTCCCTCTTTTTCTTGATGAGTCTGACTATTGGTTAATCTTCTCAAAGAACAAGCTTTTAGTTATATTGATCTTTGCTATTGTTTCCTTTGTTTTTTTTTTTTTTTTTTTTTTTTTGCATTACGCGGGCCTCTCACTGTTGTGGCCTCTCCCGTTGCGGAGCACAGGCTGCGGACGCGCAGGCTCAGCAGCCATGGCTCACGGGCCCAGCCGCTCCGCGGCATGTGGGATCTTCCCGGACCGGGGCACGAACCCGTGTCCCCTGCATCGGCAGGCGGACTCTCAACCACTGCGCCACCAGAGAAGCCCAGTTTCCTTTGTTTTTATTTCATGTGTTTCCGCTCTGATCTTTATGATTTCTTTCCTTCTGTTACTGTCTATTTCATCTTTTATAGCTGCTAGCATTTGCTTTTTGTATTGAAGTTTTCTGATGTTGGGTGCATATATATTTATAATTGTAATATCTTCTTCTTTGATTGATCCCTTGATCATTATGTAGTGTTCTTCCTTGTCTCTTGAAATATTCTTTATTTTAAAGTATATTTTATCTGATATGAGTATAACTACTCCAGCTTTCTTTTGATTTACATTTGCATGGAATATCTTTTTCCATCCCCTCACTTTCAGTCTGTATGTGTCCCTAGGTGTGAATTGGGTCTCTTGTATACAGCGTATAGATGTGTCTTGTTTTTGTATCCATTCAGCAAGCCTGTGTCTTTTGGTTGGAGCATTCAATCCATTCATATTTAAGGTAATTATCAATATGTATATTCCTATGACCATTTTCTTAATTGTTTTGTGTTTGTTTTTGTAGGTTCTTTTCTTCTCTTCTGTTTCCCTCTTAGAGAACTTCCTTTAGCATTTGTTGTAGAGCTGGTTTGGTGGTGCTGAATTCTCTTCGCTGTTACTTGTCTGTAAATCTTTTGATTTCTCCATTGAATCTGAATTAGATCCTTGTAGGGTAGAGTAATCTTGATTGTAGGTTCTCTCCTTTCATCACTTTAAGTATATCATGCCACTCCCTTCTGGCTTGTAGAGTTTCTGCTGAGAAATCAGCTGTTAACCTTATGGGAGTTCCCTTGTATGTTATTTGTCATTTTTCCCTTTCTGCTTTCAAACATTTTTCTTTGTCTTTGATTTTTGTCAATTTGATTACTATGTGTCTTGGCATGTTTCTCCTTGGGTTTATCCTGTATAGGACTCACTGCACTTCGTTCACTTGGATGGCTATTTCCTTTCCTATGTTAGGGAAATTTTCAACTATAATCTCTTCAAATATTTTCTCTGGTCCTTTCTCTCTCTTTTCTCCTTCTGGGACCCCTATAATGTGAATATTGTTGTGTTTAATATCATCACAGAGGTCTCTTAGGCTGTCTTCATTTCTTTTCATTCTTTTTTCTTTGTTCTGTTCTGCAGCAGTGAATTCCACCATTCTGTCTTCCATGTCACTTATCCGTTCTTCTGTCTCTGTTATCCTGCTATTGATTCCTTCTAGTGTAGTTTTCATTTCAGTTACTGTATTGTTCATCTCTGTTTGTTCTTTAATTCTTCTAGGTCTTTGTTAAACATTTCTTGCATCTTCTCTATCTTTGTCTCCATTCTTTTTCCGAGGTCCTGGATCATCTTCACTATCATTATTCTTAATTCTTTTTCTGGAAGGTTGCCTATCTCCACTTCATTTAGTTGTTTTTCTGGGGTTTTATCTTGTTCTTTCATCTGGTACATAGCCCTTTGCCTTTTCAACTTGTCTATCTTTCTGTGAATGTGGGTTTTGTTCCAAGGTGAAGGATTGTATTTCTTGTTGCTTCTGCTGTCTGCCCTCTGGTGGATAAGGTTATCTAAGATCTCTTATTCTCATTTAAGCAGTAGCTCTCATAAGTTCCTGTGAATCATAAATGACATTTCCTTCTACTTTATGTGATGATTCTCCAGTTTAACTGTTAAGGCTTCCTGGCCATGTGACCTCTGCTTCTTGTATTGGTGGCCATTCTCTTACAGCAATTTCTGCTGCTGTCATTCCCTCTCAATGTACCCATGTTGACATTTCTGTAAGCAATCTTCTCTAGTTGCCCAGCTGAAATGAGGAACATATATCTTCCTCCAAATTATGTTAGAATTTATTATTAGACTGGTAAGCAGGGCAGACTCACATTCTCAATTTCTTACAGTGCTTTATTTTTGTAATGCCATTCATTTCATTATACTGCTTCACTCTTTAGTAATCTGACACAAATTCCCTGGAGACATAAAGCAAGAGATTATTGGAATGATTCCACTTTCTTATTTTTAACCTGATTTCCATGTACTTGCTTTGGGATGGATACTTTCTTTTACATTAACACGTCCTGGAGATTAAGAGTTAGTTAATAGTTGAGAGAGCCGTGAGTTAAGTTTTATTTGGGGCAAAATGAGGACTATAGCCCAGGGGACAGCATTTCAGATAGCCCTGAAAAACTACTCCAAAGAGGTAGTGGAGAGAGTTCAGTATATATGTGATTTTGGTGAAGTGGGAGTACCTGCTATCAAGTACATATTTTTTTTTTTGCAGAAGGTTTCTGCTATTCTCGTGAAGGTACTGCTAGTCACAAGGAGCAGACGTCACCATGAAGGATTTTAGTGTTTTTACTAGACATGAGGAGATACAAGGACTGGGCTCACAGGTGCCCTGGGACTCAGACCCTCAATGTCAAGGGCCGCATCTGGGTCAGCAGCTGTGGACCCAGGTGGGTGCTTCCCCACCTCTTCTTCCTGCACTAGTCTTTCTCCTGAGCTGTCCCTCCCCAAGGGAGGCTGGCACAGTGAGCACAGAAGGTGCCACCAACAGGGACAACTGGGCCCTCTCCTTGGGGTCCCCTGTGTGATTTCATTGAAGGATGGGCTGAGGGAAGGAAGGTGGGTAGAAATTTGAGGGCCTCCAGGCACTGCTCTGCCCTGAAGTTCTGTACTCTGTGTACACAGGACATCGCAGCCATCATGTCTGGCCCTCTCGTTCCACTTCAGGGGCACAGAGGAGCTGCTCTCCTGGACCTCTAAGGCTGATGGTGGTGCGTGGAACCTAATTCCAGGAGCTCGTAACCCCACTCCCACCTGTCGGAGGCTCTGCAACTTCTTCCAGGGACAGTTGCATGCGCATGTGGGTTCATTTCTCCTGAGTCTACTCTCACCCCCATGGACCCCAGAGGATCTCAGAGCCTGCCTACCACGTCAGCACGTCTGTCTTGTCTATGATGAGGTCCCCCACTCCCCAGTCTCGGGAGGCCACACGGGCTGACAATTTTTATTATGTCAGAGCTTTTGATGCTCTCAGGGGAAGGTTTTGCATATGTAAAATACTTCCCAAAGGTTACAGTTATTTTTTTAATTAATAGTACACTGTTAAAAATCTAGGAAAAACAAAAAACAAAAAGAATTAGGCTCATAAAATCGGGTCCTGAAAATGTCTAACTATCTGAAGACATGTTCAACCAGTTTTTCCCAGAGCAGAGTGCCTCATTTCTGCTCTCCACCCTGAACTCCTTTCAGGGGGTGTTGAAAATCAGCAGCTGCAGCAGAACATGATTTAACTACCTTGTAGAGGTAGTTGGCAAGTGCCAATGGCAAGTGCCAATTTGTTGTTGACACTTCTCAATTCTTAATCCTGGGGAACAGCCATCCACAAAACATCTCATACTGGACTCTCCAATAAGAGCAATTGATGAATTATACGAATCAAATTTCATGGTAAGGAAACAAACATACCTTAGCAAGATTGAAGTTACAGGGGTTACATGGCTCGAATTGATGACCTGGAATAATCTACCATAAATAATGACAATTCAATATAAAAATGTTGCAATTCCTGTTTCTGTTTCAATGAGAATATAAAAAGTGAGTCAAGAGTGTTGACATTTGAAGTAGATCATGATAAATGAATAAGAATTATTTAAGTAAATAGAGGAAGGAAGCATATTTTAAGTAGAGAGAAACTACTTTTTAATAAATGTTAAAATTTGTGACTTATTTGAATATTAATGGATGTTTCTGACAAATAAATTGGAGATTTTTTGGCAGGAGGTAATAGGAGTTAAGATATAGTCAAAGAATTTACCAAACTAAGAAATCTGGAGTTTATTTGATTGAAGTAGCAGACAAACACAGATTTGTTAAATAGGTGAGTGGAATATATACTTAGATATATAAAGTAATAACTTTTATTGCAGTTTAGTTAATGGGTAGAAAAGGGAATGAGTCAGAAACAGGTAATCTTACTAGGAAGAAATTAAAATATTCTTAAAAACAGGCTTATATTATGATTATAGATCTCCATGTGCCTGAAGATTCTATTCAGGGGACTGACCACATGTTTATATAACAAGAATATTGGTCAATATATAGTATAATATATAATTATACTAACCTTCCTAGTAAGAAGGTCAGAAAACTACATACTTACAGTATTCTGGGTGAGAAAACCAAGATATCTATCACTTCTTAGTTGGTTTGAAAGAGAGTAAAATGAGTCAAGGTCTAATGTCAGGAAAGGGTAGCAAGATAACTTTTGGGTAGAAAGAAATGAGACTACCAGTTCAACTTCTACAACAAATCAGGTAATCAAGTGGTCTTAGTTCTGAGTCAACAAATAATAGAATTTGCACTGACAGCCTTCTCGTGAAAGCCATAGGTAAGTAAACAAATAGATGTAAAATTTTATCCTGGATACCCTCAACATAATATCAAAGGAACACAGGGGATTTATCCTCCTTTCAACATAAAACAAACAAATTGATGATAAAGAGTCTAAGGACAAGACAGTAGCAAACATACTGACATTTTTGGGAAAAGAAAACACCCTAAAAATTCTTGGATTATTTATTATAAGAAAGGTTAAGGTGGCATCCATGGAGAAGAGATTCTCCTGGTAACAGGTAAAACAGGGACTTGAACCCCAGGCTTGCAATTTTTTAAATAAATGTGACCTTAATTTTCCCACAGAAGACAAATTGATTATAATGATGATGATATGATAATGATAACAAGAGCTTAGGCACATAACATGGTTAATGTGTACCAGAAACTCTTGTAAGTGTTTAATAAGCATTATCCAATTCAATTTTTTGTCATCGCTTTGTGAATAAACACTCATTATCTTCATTTTATTGTGAAATATATTGATGCTAAAACAGGTTACCTACATTAAACAAGTTTTTGGATAAGCAGTTAGATTTATTTTTTAATTAAATAAATCTAATTGATGCTGTTATGCTATATGCTGATGATGTGATTTTATCTTTAAACCTAGTCAAGTATGGTAAAATAATGATTAGGCCAGCTGAGATCATGAGCTCTCCAGGGAAAATCAAAGCAATCCTTAAATGTGTATTCTCAAACATATGGGGCTTTACTAGCTCTTTGTTTATAACTTAATTCCACTATGACCAGAGAACTACACTATATGGTGTCAGGCCTTTGGAATTTGTTGGACCTTGGTCTATGACCCAACATATGGACAATTTTTAGAAATGTTGTTTGTGTGCTTGAAAAGGCTGTTTAAATTGCTGTTTCCAATTGTTGTATGTATATACTAATTAGATCAACTTCTTTTTCATCAAGTCAACTATAACATTTTTGTCTGCTTGTTTTATCAAGTGATGAGTACATGAAAAACATCCCAGAGTATCTTGTTATCTTGTATTTGTATATTTTTTTCAGTTCTACAAGTATATATGTATAATATATCTGTAAATACACATGCACACATATATAGTGAGGTTCTGCTATCATTTGCAATTAATAATTGTTAGATATTCTTGATGAGTTCAACATCTAACATTATGAACTGCTTTTCTTTTCTTACTGTAATTTTTTTTTTGGCTTAAAGTCTACTTATTTTTTTGGCTGTGTAGGCTTCCTTTTGGCTGTTGTTTATGTGATATAACTTCTCTCCATTCTTATTTTGTATCTATTTATTTAAGATATTCCTCATGTAAACTGCATATTGTTGTTTTAGCTAGTTGTTGCTTTTGTCTTTTAACTGGATTATTTAGTCAGATTATCTGTCATAGAGTTACAATTTATTTTGTCATTAAATTTATAATTTTATCATTAGCCTTCAATCTGTGTTCTTTATTTTTATTTCTCTCCTTCTGTTATGGCTTAGAGTTTTAAAACATTCCTCTCCAGTACTGGCTTGTTAGCTCTACATAATTTTACTCTAGACACTAAAGATTACAAAACACATTCAGGGCTTTAGAATACTTTCACTACACCTTTTTTCTCTCCACCTTTGATGTGATTACTGTTTATTAAGTCATTATGAGCTTGAAAGGAAGCTTCAATTCAAAACATTTTTGTATTCAAAATAATGGTCATGTGTTGATTTTTTTTTCAATTTATACTCACTGATTCTGTTTTGCTCTACATGTAATACAGTACAGTGAAGGATTATTCCCCTAGAACATAGTATTGACATACACAGGGCAAAGTGCCTGATAGTAAGGAGAGGAACATTGTTGGTTTTCTTTAACAGTCAGAGGGTTAAAGTGTATTTATTTGGAGCCTACTATGTGCTAGATACTATATTGGACTTTGAAGTTTCAATAGTAAGCAAGAGAAACATGTTCACTGCCTTCTATAATACTACATTCTAACCAGGATAAAGATATAAATCAAGGAGATACATATGCAACCTGATTCCAATTATTGTGAGTTTCATTTGCTTGTTTAAGGAAACAAGGGATACGGTGAACAGCAGAAGTATGGGCAATGTGGATGGGACTAAGGGTTACCACAGAAAGTGTCCCTGACTATAGAACACTTATATCCTTTTCTTAAGGATTAACCAAAGCTAACTATGCAGAAAGTAGGCAAAGTGTGGTCCATTTGAGGGAAGAGAGGAACTGTTTCTTGTATTTCAACCCATGTGCTTGATGATAATCATGTCAAATTTGGATATTGCATGTTAGAAGATGCCACAATTCAACACTGAGAGCTTGGGCTACTGAATAAACACTTGGAAAAGAGTCCTCTCTTTCCATTTGAAAACAAATGTTTTAGATATTAACTGAACAAGAAATAAAATGCTCTTATACTTGGGCTATTATATATTATAAAGTTTGTTAAAGTTATTTGTAGGACTGTAGCTAATACTCATGGTGAAGAATCTTGATTTTATTCTAAGTGCAAAGCAAAACTATTGAAGACTTTGAGTAATTGCATGATATGATCAGACTTATGATTTAACATTACTCTGATTGACACATGGAAAATAGATAGAAGGAGGGCTGGAATGGAAGCAAAAGAACATTTAAAATGTAGAAGAATGTTCCTGGCAAGAAATGATGATGTCCCAGACTAAATATGAGGCAGTGTATATAGGAAGAATGAACATATTTTATGCTATTATCAATAGTAATTTTTTGCTAAAATTTAATAGCTTTGTTTCTAAGGTTTAAGTATGTAGATTAAGTGTGTAAAAGGTATTTTCCTTCTTAACACACACAAGAAAATGAACTATAATAGTGACCTGTTAATATGGACATTTAATACTATTAATTGAAAGATGAGAGTTTCACACACACACGTAAAATTTAAGATGCACACAAACAAAAAGCCTCAGCATCTTCACCAGAACTTTGTATTGTCAGGTTTTTTTGATTTTCATTTTAGCCATTCTAACGGGTGTATTGTAGCATCACATTGTGGTTTTAAGTTACATTTATCTAATGGCTAATGAGGTTGAACAGCTTTCATGCAGTTATTTGCCATTAGTATATTCTTTGGTGAATTGTCTGTTCAAACCATTTACACATTGTAATTAAGTTGCTTATTTTCTTATTATTTAATTCTGAATATTATTTAAATATTCTGGTTACAAGTCTTTTGTTGGATATATACTATGCAAATATTTTCTCCCAGTTTGTAGCATGTCTCTTCATTCTCTTAACACTGTATTTCACAGAGAAGATGTTTTTAATATCAATGAATATTAAACTTATCAATGTAAATTAAAACAAAGTGAGATGCCAGTACACACTAACTAGAATGGAAAACAAAGTAAAACAAAACAAAAGTAACATGCTAAATGTTGGCAATGGTGTGGACCAACAAGAATCTTCATACATTTCTTGTGAAAATGCAAATAGTACAATCATTCTGGAAAATAGTTCAGCAGTCTTTCTTGAAGTTAAGCTTACACTTACCATATAGAGCAACAATACTACACCTAGGTATTTATCCTAGAGAAATAGAAACTTCAGTCCAAAAATAAAAACCTGGGCATGAATATTTATGACATATTTATTCAAAATTGACCCAAACAAGCACCTATCCAAATGTCTCTATGTGAAAATAGATAAACAAACTCTAATAGCAGCAATAAAAAGGGACAAACTATTAATATACACAATAACACTGATCTCAAAGGCATTATGATGATAAAAGAACTCAGTCTCAAAAGATAACGAACTGTATTGTTCTATGTTATGACATTCTGGAAAAGACAAAACTATTGACAGAAACAGACTAATGGTAGGTAAGAGTTTTGAGTGGAGGATGGTTTGACTGCAAAAGAGAGCACGGCTGTGTTTTTAGGAGTTGAACAAACTGTATCCTGATTGTGTTAGTGGCTACATGAATCTACACAAGTGTAAAAATTATATGTAAAGTAATTGCAACTCTACATTAAAAAATCAATTTTATATATGTAAATATATCCATGAAAAATGTGCTTTCAAAAAAAAAAAAGAAAAAAACGAAACCTCAAAATCATTGTCTTTAAGAAATAAAAATAATGGTCCATAAGATGGAATTCAATTTGTTTGTACAGACCCTAGTTCATACATCACTCAGGAGTCATAGACTGCCCTCTATGTTCTTGGATTTTAAAAATATAATTCTACAGAATATTGAACAAAACGATTTGAAAGTTGTATTTATTAATTGTTTATACACAATTTTTAAAAGAGGATATGAGAAGTAACAAGAAATTAGAGTCAAAAGAATTTTTAATTATATAAACAAACTCATAATAATATATAGTAACTATAATAAAATTCTTCTTGTAGCTTCATGGGAAACAATTTACAGTCTCAATCAAGGCTCTCTACTGCTCAAATATATATTAAAATTGATTGAAATTTATATCATATGTCATATTATAATCCATGAGATTAAGAAGAAACAATTATTTACTATCTTGCCATACTGGTTAGGAATTTAAAGATGGTGCTAAAGCTAGTATCTCTGAGAGGGCATATATGTGAAGGTTTATATGCAGAGTTGAATGCTGAGGTAGGAGTGGCCTTAGATAGGCTCTCATGCAACAAGACGATTTCATTTTCCTGCTTGACATGGCATACAACATAAAGATTGCAGATCTACAGACACATCTACATTGCAAATTATTATCTACATGTTATTCTCTGCTACTAGGTTGTGTGTTTCATGAAAGAGTATTGATTTTATCTGTTTCATTATCCTCAAGACTTCCAGGTATTTTATGTTTTCAATAAAAGTATATTTAACTGAAATAATGAGTGGAGAGGAGATAGATGAATAGATAGATTGACTAAAGAATTAATTGGTTAAAAGAGTAGTGGTTTTCCCCATATCTCACCTTTTGTTTAAAATACCAGCAAGCCAAAATTAATTTAGCTATATTAAATGACATAAACATTGAGATCTATATCTGTCTATCTCTATATATACCTATTTATCTAGATAGACAGATATATCCCAGTGTTTATGGCCTATAAGAATGTAATAAGTTAAGCCTTAACTTAAGAATAAATAATATTAGTAGGAGCCTTGGAAATATAATTTGTATTTTCGAAGGCTCCTACTAATATTTATTTTTAAATATATTGATTAAGTCTATATAGGTCATCTTCTGGAACATATCAACAATATCTACAATGAAAGTTCTCTTTCCAAAGCTACTTTAGAGTCACTTCTCTATTTTTCTCTATTTTTTAGAGTATTTTTTTTAAATAAGTAATTTCTTCCCAAGTACAGGTTACTCAGTTTATCTGAATCCAAGTGATTTCAAGGTTCACTCTGGATTTTGCTGATGAGCCTGGCTTCAAACATTGAGTCATTCACTTTTTGGCAGAGGAGGCTCGCATAGTGCCAAGTAATTTAGAAAGCTAGAAGGGACTCCAGTGGGAAGTCAGGCAGGGCAGAATAAGTTGTTAAGTTTTTTCCTTTGCCATCAAATGATAAAGCTGGTAAATGAAAATAATTTTGCAGATCTTTTTCAGTAGGAACAAATGTAATTCAAAGACCCCAAACCAAAAGCTTCTCCCAGGCATCAGGCATAGCATTTTCATAATTCTTGTCCCTAACCTGGTTTGTGGCTTAGAGGAGGCATCTAGTTAGGGTGTGTTGTCCAACTCAGATGGTATGTGCCTCAGTAGGATATTTTATTTCTTTTGCCTCCACACATTAATCACCTTAGTCAAGTTACTTCTCAACTGAACTCTATGTCTCTCCCTGTCATTTTCTCTACAATTTGCTATATCTCTTTAAGCTCTCCTTGTCAGTAAGTATTTCTGGTTTAATTGGCAACAATTGTATTCTACAAGAGTCACATAAATTTGGAAAGTAACTAATTCCCAGTACATATACATCAGTGTGATTTTATTTAAAGGCAAATGAATAGCATCAAATCATCTTGCTTTCTAGAATCACAAAATTAAATTACAAACCATGATTTAAATTTTGACAACAAACAAAACAAAAAAAATGCAGTGCGATTCAATCCATTATATCATCTATGATTTTGCAGCCACAGCAATGTTGTTTGGATTTTAATAGAAAGGATATAGGTAAATTGCAGTTTATAATGGCTCGTGGCAATTTAAAGAGATGGTCTTATTTAATGGTTATGGAATTCAATCAGAACAAATGTAAACAACTGTTTTTTAGAAGAACTAATACAGGCTATAACGATATCATGGGAGAGAACTGCCTAAGTTTCTCTTTTGAATAAAAGTATTCTGAGGCATGTGGCACTTCACAAGTTGAGCACACAAAAAATGTAGGATGCTCAAAAAACAACCACCTTGCTTAAAAATTATCAGATTCTTGGGCTATGAGCACCATATTTAGTGGCAGTTCTAACCTGAAATTCAGCTCTACTTGGACTTGATTCCAGAACTTTGTCTTAAAGCTAGCACACTTAGATGCCAAACTGCTAAGGGCCTTTTAAAATGCCCAACACCTTGCCAAATTGTGCAAATCACTGCTCAAGGAAAAGTATAAAGATTCAGCCTTCAATTATCATTGGTTCTGGAACATGCCATGTTCTATTCCAAGGCACATATTTTATGCATTCTGGGTTTACTACAAGGGGTTTACCACAAGGGATACCAAACATCCTCCTTTCAGAATATGTAAGCCAGGCCAATATTCTGAAGGTCCACTTTTAGGTCAGCCTTTGCCTTGAAACTTCTCATGCAGAATTCATGCTTCCTGCTCTCAATAGTTCATTCATTTGAGGCTTAATGAACATATTGCCTGTGGTATATGTTGAATAGTGTCATGGATCAGTTTTGAAGTTTTCTATAGTTACTGTGAAATGTGGTATTGAGAAAAGTTAATGGGCTTTATATAGGGAGTCATGGCTTTGGATCTCTTGTTCTAGTAGGCAATTTACTTAACTACTCGGACTTTTCAAAACCCTTCTAAATATGATTTTTGTGATACTTAAATGAATAATATAACAAAAACATTTAAAACAGTGTGGGTAGTTGTTGAGAGGTCCTCGTCTAGAGTCAGACTGCAAACATTTAGATCTTGGTTGTGCCATATAACAGCTGCACAGTGTAAGGGAGGTTATGTAACCTTTGTAAGGCTCAGGTTCTGCATCTATGATATAGAGGTGATCATAATATGTAGACCATTGGATGGTTTAAACAAATATCACGTTTAAATGTGTAAAGCATATATAATCACCATACCTAGCACTTAACATGTGCTCACAATTTCATAATTATTCTTATGACTTTGTGTGTGTGTGTGTGTGTGTGTGTGTGTGTGTGTGTGTCTATGGTCTTGCCTAGTCCACTTGCTTGTCTACTTCTTATGGGTAGCAGCCATAAAGTAATGTCAAATAGTGTAAAGAAATGGCAAGAACACAGGATTTAGCTGATGGGGGGAGAATGTTCTCTGATTCTCTTTTCCTAGATAAGTGCTCTGCCTCTAGCATTATCATTACTGTAGTTAGCTTAATAAGAAGTGACAAATTTGGGTTTTTCACATTGCATTCATAGGGAGATACTCAACCAAATGGTTTTGTCAAAGGTTTTCTAAGACCTTCATTGAAACAGCTTCAAACCAGAATTTTTAGGAGATGAAGCACTCTTAGGGTAGACTTTTTTTCATATAGAAAATCATTTAATTAGTGGCAGTCTGGCTCTCATTTGAGTAAACAAGAATTTGTGTGATTTTATTTCCAAGAAATCATCTCTGTTGGGTTTTTAGAGCACTTCCACTATAACTACCATCCTCCTTGAAACATGCCAATTGTATCTATCAAAGGAAGACCAACAAAGGGTCAAGGTGAGCTGACTGCCCACCCTTTGGAGTGATAAAGGATGAAGTCCCTGGATTTTGTCAGTTCTAAAAGTGAATATTTTGCAGATCACTGCTTTACTGACCTCAAGCCCATCCTTATTGTTTTTCTTTCAAAAAAAATGTAATTGGCTTTAGATTTCCCACCGTAGACATAGCTTCAATGTTACATTACTTTGGAAATGAATATCACAGCGGTTAACACTCAAAAACATTTAGTTGACTAAGCAATTTAATAACTCTACTATTAACTGGGTTTCTTAATCTTGATGCTGATGTAGGTCTAACATGATGTGTTTTGCTTCTTCTAGGATGTGAAAGTAGGCAACTGTTATAAAGGGCTTTCTTCTCTTAGTGTCTTGTCCAGATATTTTAGCATTATACACATAGTGTAATTAATTGACTGTAAAAAAAATCAATAACCCTGTTTCCCTTAGAAAATCATGTCTCATGTACCTTGTTAAAATCTTTGCAAGCATTAATAGAGCCTCTGGAGTCAGAGTACTGGCTTTAAGTCCTCATCTATAAATATAGATGGCAATAATAATACCAAGCTCACAAGGTGCTATCATGAATAGATAAGATGCAGAGACAGAGCACTTAGAGAAGTGCTGGGCATATAGTAAAGCATACAGTACATGTTAGATATTATTGTTATCATTAACATTTATCCTGTAACATATTATATTATCATTATCTATACTATCCCATAATTATATCATATTATAAAATACTGTATTCAAATATATGCATATTTATATACACACATATATATATACATACACACATATATTACAAAATATTTTACTATAATACTAATTTTCTCCATTTCACAGATGAAGTAGTTGAGGCTTAGTGTAGTTAAGGAAATTGCTACTATCATAAGGGATGCACGTTTTGGACCTGTGACTCAAACCCAAGCAACTGACATGATACTATACCACTTTTGATCATGCACTCGTAGACTGTGAGTTTTTCCAGATGGATATTCTTTCTCTAACAGGAAAATCTTATAACTTGAAGAATCTAGCAAATGAAGGAGATATGTCTGGTTTAATAAAGCCAGAGAATATAAAGAAAAAAGTGGGAAGCAAATATTATAAGCTTGGAGTTAAAAAACCAAAGCCCCAACCAAGTGGCTGGTAGATAAATTAACATAAATGTCTAAAACAGAAATACGTGTAAGAATGATGAGACTCATGGTTAACTAGAGAGTATGAACTTCAATCACTTTGATACTTATCATGTAGAAATATGAGCACACCATAACCAATTTCTCACCAAGAGCCTGATATCCAGATATTTATCTGATTTTTAAAATGGGAATTATTTCAAAATAGTTTAAATCACTGTAAAGTCTAAATAAAGCAGTTTCACAGATTGAATTTGGCCACCAGGCCACCGGGGTACAATCTCTATAAAATAAACTGTGAAACACAGACTGTTGAGTGATGAATTTCTGATAAGCAGTTGCATTCCTAAAGAACTGAATAATTTTGAAAAGCATCTGCCCAAATAAGTTTCTCATACATGAGGAGTTGCACTTACTGAAGAAATTCCACTTCGAGACCCAGCCTTACTTGGGTAGTAAGTGCACTGCAGTCAAACTAGGAAATGGAAAAGGAATTCCAGCTGACCTCAGTTGTGAATGTTCACGTAGTCTTGCTTTTTCAAGTTGACATAAGACACTCTGGAGTAAGGTCCTCAACATTCACTTATTGTATATTCCTCAATTTCATCCCCCAAAACATTCCCATCAATATTTGGTACTCTATTTTGTCCTGATTTCTTTTTTTTTTTTTTTTTTTTTTTGTGGTATGCGGGCCTCTCACTGTTGTGGCCTCTCCCGTTGCGGAGCACAGGCTCCGGACGCGCAGGCTCAGAGGCCATGGCTCACGGGACCAGCCGCTCCACAGCATGTGGGATCTTCCCAGACCGGGGCATGAACCCGTTTCTCCTGCATCTGCAGATGGACTCTCAACCACTGCGCCACCAGGGAAGCCCTTGATTTCTTGATTTACCTGGACTGGAATACTGCAATGAACATCTCTCTATTTAGTTGAAATCCTGAGAAAAATGTTAATCCTTGCCTGGTCTTCTGTCTACTGTCTCTAGTTATTTAGAATCCTACTTAATCCTCTACAGAGTTCCCTGAGGAAAAATTGCACTACCTCCCAGCTCACAGACATTGATTCTGTCTGGAGACTTCTACAGTTGAACCTCAGTCATCTGATTGAGGTTCATCTCAATGCTGCCAGTAGCATACTGACTCAGTCTGACACACTTAGAATATATTTAACACTAACATTATTATTACTATCATACATTTTTGCTTTTATTGTCATATAGGTGTAGTCTTGAGATATCTACTTAAATTTAGACTTTTTGTGCATAGGGGCTATTACACCATGTCATACAAAACAAAGCATTTGTTTTAGAACATTTTTTTTTTTAGAATTTAGCTAAAAAATTACTTTTCTTGATAAGTGCTCTGCCTCTATTTTGTCATTTATAATAATGACCATAGTTTTCTCACTAAGAAATTAACATACAGAGAATTCTGATTGCATTTAGAATGTTGGGAAATTTCCCTTCTTCTAAAAGTATTCACTCCTAAAGTGTGATTAGTACCTTTAATTATTTGCACCACTCCATTTTTCAGCCCCCACATTAGGACCTAGTTTATACTCGTTTCCCTAAGGTTAAAATTTTTGCATGTTTTGCAACCAAAGCCAGGAGATTTATAGCAATATCAAGAGAAGAAAGTGAAATCACATCATTTTAAGCTTGAAATGAAAATTAAACAAACTGGACCACATAAAGTAGACTATAGAGCTAGAGCTTACCATATTATGTCCTCTAGTTAATCTAATGTAATGGACTTAAAATGTTTCAAAAGACAGCTTAAGGAATGTAAAGGATATGGCAATATATACAAAGACTCTTTTTTACTTCCTAAGGGAAAATGAAATGATTATAGGCCAAGATGGAAAACATTTTAATCATGGTAAAACATCAATTTTCTTACCAGGACGATCAGCAACACAGCTCGAATGAGGAACTGAATTAAATTTATCTTCACATGTCAGCCTTTATGCCAAATACCTTCAAATGTGGGGGACAAAATAATGAGCTAACATTCATTCAGGATTTGAAGTGAAATTTTCAACCTTTGTGTGTCTCAGTGTGAAACAGGCTGGGACCTGGGACCCTTTGCTGCAGTGTTGCAATGCTTGTATCTGGACCCACCTCTCCTTGAGCAATAAAATACAAAGAAACTATATGGGACAAAAAGTAACTGCATGCATGCACAGTTGGGGCAAATTCTGGACAAAAGATAAAAAGAGACCTAAAAACCCAACTACCAATTTTGATGATCCTGGAGCAAAAGCAGTGTACTGCATATGTCCCCTGCACATACCACTACCTAGGGAGTGGGCAAAACACCTAAGCCAGCCCTCCGACCCAACCCCTGGACACACCCCTACCCTCACCCCATATCAGGAACAAGCTTGCTCCCTTCAGGGAGAAAGCAAGCAAGGGAACCTGTTGCTTGTTCTAGCTACCCCCTGCTGCAGCAGTGGTCCCATTATAGCCTTGCCTGAATTTCTTGTCTTGCCTTTAGTCAATTTCTATTGATTGGGGAAGGCAAAGAACCCTGGTCGGTATCAAGTGGATTGATCTGTGATTTCTGTAAAAAGCCAACAAAGTAGATAAAGTTTATTCTGTCTTATTTTCTTCCTTTTCACTTCTCATTTTTCTTTTCATTTTCAATCACACAGAATTTGTCACAAGAAAAGCAAAGCAATGCAAGAAAAGAAAGATGGCAATCAGGGTGTGTGTGGTCAGGGAGTGATTGCAGATCTGTTAGTTACAACCAGGGACTAAAATCCAAGAATTCAATTCCGGTATTTAATTCATTGAAGGCTGACAGTGACACTGAGAGAAAACTAAGGCTTTGTGAGTGTCTGGATGGATCTCTGGAAAAGTAGTAAAGTTATTTTCTAGTTTTTAAAGTACTGACAGATCAAAGGGGGAAAGTAAATGCTTTTACCTCTTTTTAATGTCCAAGTTCAGAATACATGACACTGTGGAATCCTTCAAAGTGTGATAAAGAATTTCTTGTAATACACTAGCTAGGCCAGTCGAGTTACTGATAGCCCATTGTGGGGAATTTTGCATTAGTTCAGAGTGCACAGATAAATGATAAATTTTGTAGTCTGTCACTAGGAAATGTGAATGTCTCTAAATGTTTAGCTGGTAACTGATTGACAATTTTCAATATCATACTCCCCTCGCCCAACCCCCTGACACCACTACCACAGTGAGTGGTTTGAGAATGAGAAAAAAAGAATGAGAAATGAAAAATAAGAAAATGAGAATAAAAAGATCTCAAATTTTTGGAGCTCAACAACCACATTAAAACACAGTTATTACATGTAACATGATAGTTATTACTTATTCTAAAAATACAAATCATCTTGTAAAGAACATAGTGAACATTCTTTTATCAACACATTTTGTTTTGTGATTAAATATTAGACATAGGATATTTTAGCATTTATGTCCTTGTAAATATTGCTTTCACCTTTGATCTAATACTGAGTTTGCAGAGCATTTTTCCTTAAAATCAAGTAGCTTGAAATTGTACATATACTGTCAGTACAATCAGGGAAGGAAAAATGGAGAATTGACCACTTATATGCTTCAAAAACACCACCTAAGTGTCATAAGTATAGTAAACTTTTCCTCAAGATTCCTTCAAATATTATTGTAAATCAAGTCATGTAGTTAAATATTTGCTATTTATTCCATGTACCTTTAAAATATATTATTTGTGTAGTACTAAACTCAAGTCATGTCTAGAATTCTTTCTCCTAATGAGTGCTTCAAAAATAACGACTGAAAAACTACTTTTATGAAACTCTAAGGATCAAATCTCAGAAGCCATTATTTATATGATGAACCTATGACTTTCAAAATTGCCTTGAAGTGCTGTACAGAAACTCTCTTTTTGCCTTTTGTATTTGATTGTTGCATGGCAAGTTGCTATTTACTGTAAAAAAACAAATCTCAAAGCAAAAAAAATAGGGAGTGCTATTAGGTATCTCTGTTCACATCCAAGATTGTACTTAATGATTAAACAGCAATATCTTAGATGAAGTTATTAGTGAATAGACTTAGTAACAAAGGCATTTAAACTGTTGGAAATACTTTTATTTATTTATTTTTAAAGATTTTTACTAATTTATTTGGTAGGAATGGACTCTACTTAAAGAGTCTCAAATGTACAACACACACTCTCAGAAAGATTTTAAATATTGACTTTTATCACAATGTAGAGTAAAATACACAGAAAGTGACTTACCCAGCATACCCATCTCTGAGTATATTGAGAATGTAATTGGCATGCTTGTCACTTCTAGCAATTAGCTGCCTTAAGTGAGTACAAGGTAGATTTACACATGGTGGAAATATAATGACCAGATTGCTTAAGCCAATTACTGTATATGGAAATGTTATATGACATAAGGTTTTACAATAGGAAAACACATTTGAAATAAGACTGGTGCTGAGATATCTAGAATAACCTTAGTGTATATAAACAACATCATATCATCATTAAAATCCAGTGAGAAGTACAAAGGTTTACATAGTTTTTCAGTTTGAAACATAACTTAATCTTAAATATTCTATTCATGTTTAGAATAGGAAATTTATTTTTCAAATAACCTGTTGCATTTATTTTCAACATTGACATATAAATCCATTATTTTACAATCATAAATTATATATATATAAATTTATAGTATACATACACCATCTGTGTGTGTGTGTATGTGTGTGTATACATAAAAGGCATATGTTTAAATATCAATTGAAAAGTGTATATGCAGCCTATTCTATGTGTAAGAAATTGTACTGGACTTAATGAAGAAAAAATATATACAAGACAGAGTTTCTCTCCTCCAGTGGTTCACAGCATAGACAGCCTAGTTTTGAAGAAAAAAAAAATATATATATATGATTACTCTAACAATATAGGGTTGCCTGTAGTTATTTTAAATATTATGTTCCCAAGTATTTTATTCCCCACACCCAATCAACTGATTAACAACCATATATTTTCTATTCAACAGTGACTAGTTCAACTCACATCAAAATAAATAATGACTATCCACAACTATAAAGGACAAACTTGATCACTAATAATTATATCACTTATATTCATTGGTTCAACAAACTTACTAGGTCTCTTTACACATTACTTTAAACTAATCCCACAACTTTCAATAAATCTGAGTGTAATGATCCCTTTATGAGCAAGAACTATAATTACCAGCTTCCACCATAAAACAAAAGAATTTCTAGCCCATTTCTACCATAAGGTACACCAATCCCCCTTATTTCCATGCTAGTAATTATTGAAAATATTAGCTTATTTATCCAACCAATAGCCCTAGCCTTATGACTCATTAAACATATTAATTAAGCTCAAACAAGGCAGGCCATGCTGTGTGTCAAAAGAGTTAAGACAGAGTGCTCTGAGGATATAAACGATAGATAAAGATTTTGGTTGAGGAGATTAAGGAAGCACCACTCATCCAAACACATGTAACCTCATTTTATTTTGCCTAAATATGTACATGAGTCACATGGACCAATTGACAGTATGTTTGTGTTCACAAAACCCTGATATGTTTTTTTTTTAATTATCTGGTTTCTTACCTTGATAATAAGCAAATTCACCTATGAATTCAATGTGTAAAATAAGTAAACTAGATTTTTATTCTAGGTATCTTCCAGCCTGTAGAGTCTTTAAAAACTAGACATTCCTGAAAATTATTTGACATGAGTTATTTATGCACTTAGACCCTTAAGAAAACTTTTTTCTAAAATATAATGAAAAAAATTCCAGCCTTATTTTTATATAAAATTCTAAGAATTATTACTCTGTATATTAAGAAAATCAATTATCTTTAGAAAAATAATTAGTACATGGAGATAAGATGTGATTATCATAAAGCAATAAAGATAATTAAGATAACTAGTATATGGAAAATAAACCTGATTTTTTTTTTTTTAGAATTATTAGTACAAAAATTAATGCAAACATGCATTTATAAGATTTTTTGTAAAGGAAACCACTAAATAAATTTAGGTTAATAAATGACTTGCCTAAGGACAACTAGATAATAAACACTGCAGTCACAACCAGGAATTCATATTTTTGACTCCAACTGCCATGCTATTTCCACTGCCCTATGCTACTGCTTCATTTGTATTCATGCTCTAAGTCTGAAAATAAACTCAATCATATGTTAGTTCTTAGTCAACTGATATTAACCTTTTACTAAAATACAACTATTTCCCCTGTCATCAAAACCAACCAGTAATCAGTATTTAACAAACATCAATTATGTGTCAGTCAACGGGGAAAAATAATTAGAAAACATCATCTAACTAGCACACGAGTCTTCATGAAATTCAAGGGAGGCAAGAATGGAGGAAAAAGCATATAAAAATCAGAAGATTGCCAAAAGTATATGAATTAAAACCCTTCACAAAGTCCTTCACTTATTTCTTACTTAGTCTTCAAATCAGGATGTTGACTCATTTATGAAACCTAAAAAAAGTTTAGATAAACAAATTACAAATGTAAAATGAGGCTAAACTAAAGGTGAGCATCTTTAAAACAAAAAAAAATTAAAAGCAACAGCTAACACTGCTGCTGTTAGAATTCCATTAAACTAACTTTAACTAAATTGAGGCTGAAATGAAATACAAAACAGGAATAGTAATTTTAAAAGTATAGCAACCATGGACCATTTTGAATAAGATAGTATAAGTGTGTATGTTTATTTAAAAAAAAACTGCTAAATCACTTGAAAATATTGCCTAATAATTTTCAAATGTGTCATGAAGAACCATATTTTAGATAGTTGGTACTTTACATCTCCAGTGAAATTAAAGGAAACGCAGCTTCTAAAATAATTTTTAAATTATTAACAAATATAGTATGGAAAAAAGAAAACAGTAACTTTACAGATGGAGAGAAATCTAGCAGATATCACCCTAACCAAGTGATCAAGCTTAACAAGGTTAAAATCACCAGTCATCATGCTGATATTAAAGGAATCCCTGACATGTTGTCATGAGAACACTATTTTACCTCTGTGGTTTCCTCCAACCTGCCCCCAAATCATAACACAGGCCTAAGTATAAGAAAAGATCAGATAAATCCAAATTGAGGGACATTTCTATAATGTACTTGACCAAGTGTTTTTAAAAGTGTTAAACTAGTAGGAGCTTCAAGATGGTGGAAGAGTAAGACGTGGAGATTACCTTCCTCCCCACAAATACATCAGAAATGCATCTACATGTGGAGCAACTCCTACAGAACACCTACTGAATGCTGGCAGAAGACCTCAGACCTCCCAAAAGACAAGAAACTGCCCACGTACCTGGGTAGGGCAAAAGAAAATAAAAATAAAAGAGAGACAAAAGAATAGAAATGGAACCTGCACCAGTGGGAGGGAGCTGTGAAGGAGGAAAGGTTTCCACACACTAGGAAGCCCCTTCACAGGCAGAGACTGCGGGTGGTGGAGGGGGAATCTTTGGAGCCATGGAGGAGAGTGCAACAGTAAGGGTGCAGAGGGCAAAGTGGAGAGGTTCACACACAGAGGATCAATGCCAACAAACACTCACCCGCCTGAGAGGCTTGTCTGCTCACCCACCGGGATGGGTGGGAGCTGGGAGCTGAGGCTCGGGCTTTGGAGATCAGATCCCAGGTAGAAAACTGGGGTTGGCTGCATGAACACAGCTTGAAGGGGGCTAGTGCGCCACAGCTAGCTGAGAGGGAGTCCAGGAAAAAGTCTGGAGCTGCTTAAAATGCAAGAGACTTTTTCTTGCCTCTTTGTTTCCTGATGTGCGAGGAGAGGGGATTAAGACCTCAGCTTAACGGAGCTCCAAAGACAGTCGCAAGCCACAGCTTTAACCTGGACCCCAGAGACGGGCATGAGACGCTAAGACTGCTGCTGCAGCAACCAAGAAACCTGTGTGCAAGTACAGGTCACAATCCACACCTCCACTCCCAGGAGCCTGTACAGCCTGCCACTGCCAGGGTCCAGTGATATAGGGACAATTTCCTGGAAGAACACACGGTTGCCTCACGTTAGTTCCACATCATGTGGGCCTCTGCTGATGCACGCTAGCCCTGAATTCCATACCCCTAACTCCCCACTGGCCTGAGTGAGCCAGAGCCCCCAAATCCTGTGCTCCTTTAATCCCGCCCTGTCTGGGTGAAGAAAAGACGCCCTCAGGCGACCTACACACAGAGGCTAGGCCAAATCCAGCACTGAACCCCAGGAGCTGTGCAAACAATGAAGAGAAAGGGAAATTTCTCCCAGCAGCCTCAGGATCAGCAGATTAAATCTCCACAATCAACTTGATGGACCCTGCAACTGTGGAATACTTGAATAGAAAAAGAATCATCCCAAATTGAGCATATTTCCCTTTTTCTCTTTTTGTGAGTGTATATGTGTATGCTTCTTTGTGTGATTTTTTCTGTATAGCTTTGCTTTTACCATTTGTCCTACAGTTCTGTCAGTTTTTTTTTTGTATAGTTTTTAGCACTTGTTAACATGGGTGGATGTGTTTTTTGGTTTGGTTTCTCTCTTCCTTCTTTCTTTTTTTATTAATTATTTTTTTAAATAATTATTTTTAATAACTTTTTAATTTAATTTAATTTTATTTTATTTTATCTCCTATCTTTCTTTTTTTCTCCCTTTTATTCTGAGCCATGTGGATGACAGGCTCTTGGTGCCCCAGCCAGGTGTCAGGGCTGTGCCTCTGAGGTGGGAGAGCCAAGTTCAGGACATTGGTCGACAAGCAACCTCCCAGCTCCACATAGTATCAAGCAGCGAAAATCTCCCAGAGATCTCCATGTCAACACCAAGACCGAGCTCCAATCAACGACCAGCAAGCTACAGTGTTGGTAACCCTATGCCAAACAACTATCAAGACAGGAACACAACCCCACCCTTTAGTACAGAGGCTGCCTAAAATCATAATAAGGCCACAAACACCCCAAAACACACCACCAGACATGGACCTGCCCAACAGAAAGACAAGATCCAGCCTCATCCACCAGAAGAGTCACTACTCCCCTCCATCAGGAAGCCTACACAACTCACTGAACCAACCTTAGCCACTGGGGGCAGACACCAAAAACAATGGGAAGTACGAACCTCCAGCCTGAGAAAAGGAGACCCCAAACACAGTAAGTTAAACAAAATGAGAGACAGAGAAACACACAGCAGATGAAGGAGTAGGGCAAAAACCAACCAGACCTAACAAATGAAGAGGAAATAGGCAGTCTACCTGAAAAAGAATCCAGAGTAATGATAGTAAAGATGATCCAAAATCTTGGAAATAGAATGGAGAAAACACAAGACATGTTTAACAAGGACCTAGAAGAACTAAAGAGCAAACAAAGAGTGATGCACAACACAATAAATGAAATTAAGAATTCTGTAGAAGAGGTCAAAAGCAGAATAACTGAGGCAGAAAAATGGATAAGTGACTGGGAAATAAAATAGTGGAAATAACTACTGCACAGCAGAATAAAGAAAAAAGAATGAAAATAATTGAGGACAGCCTCAGAGACATCTGGGACAACATTAAATGCATCAATATTCTAATTATAGGGGTCCCAGAAGAAGAAGAGAAAAAGAAAGGGATGGAGAAAATATTTTAAGAGATTATAGTTGAAAACTACCCTAATATGGGTAAGGAAATAGTTAAGCAAGTCTGGGAAGCACAGGGAGTCCCATACAGGATAAATCCAATGAGAAAGATGCCAATACATATATTAATCAAACTATCAAAACTTAAATAAAAAGAAAAAATATTAAAAGAAGATGGGGAAAAAAACAAATAACATACAAGGGAATCCTCATAAGGTTAAAAGCTGATCTTTCAGCAGAAACTCTGCAGGAGAGAAGGGAGCGGCAGGACATATTTTAAGTGATGAAGGGGAAAAATCTACAACCAAGATTACTCTACCCAGCAAGGATCTCATTCAGATTTGATAGAGAAATTAAAAGCTTTACAGACAAGCAAAAGCTAATAGAATTCAACACCATTAAACCAGCTTTACAACAAATGCTAAAGGAACTTCTCTAGGCAGGAAACAGAAGAGAAGTAAAAGGCCTAAAATAACAAACACAAAACAATTAAGAAAATGGTAATAGGCACATACATATCGAAAATTGCCTTAAATGTAATGGATGAAGTGCTCCAAACAAAAGACACAGAGTGGCTGAATGGTTAAAGAAACAAGACCCGTATATATGCTGTCTACAAGAAACCCACTTCAGACCTAAGGATACATACAGACTGAAAGTGAAGGGATGGAGAAAGATATTCCATGCAAATGGAAATCAAAAGAAAGCTTGAGTAGCAATTCTTATATCAGAAAAAATAGACTTTAAAACAGACTATTACAAGAGACAAAGAAAGACAATACATAATGATCAAGGGATCAATCCGTGAAGAAGAAATAACAATTGTAAATATTTATGCATCCAACATAGAAGCAGCTCAATATATAAGGCAAATACTAAGAGCCATGAAAGGGTAAATCAACCATAACACAATCATAGTAAGGGACTTTAACACCCTACTGTCACCAATGGACAGATCATCCAAAGTGAAAATAAATAAGGAAACACAACCTTTAAAAGAAACACAAGATTTAAATGATACATTAAAAAAAAGATGGATTTACTTGACACTTACAGGACATTCCATCCAAAAACAACAAAATACACTTTCTTCTCAAGTGCTCATGGAAAATTCTTCAGGATAGACCATATCTTGGGTCACAAATCAAGCATTGGTAAATTTAAGAAAATTGAAATTGTATCAAGTATCTTTTCTGACCACAACACTATGAGACTAGATATCAATTACAGGGAAAAAAACCTGTAAAAAATACAAACATATGGAGGCTAAACAATACACTACTTAATAACAAAGAGATCACTGAAGAAATCAAAGAGGAAATCTAAAACTACCTAGAAACAAATGACAATGAAAACACGACCACCCAATACTTACGGGATGCAGCAAAAGCAGTTCTAAGAGGGAAATTTATAGCAATACAATATTACCTTCAGAAACAAGAAATATCTCAAATAAACAACCTAACCATACACCTAAAGCAACTAGAGAAAGAAGAACAAAAATTTTCCAAAGTTAGCAGAAGGAAAGAAGTCATAAAGATCAGATCAGAAATAAATGAAAAAGAAATGAAGGAAACAATAGCAAAAATCAATAAAACTAAAAGCTGGTTCTTTAAGAAGATAAACAAAACTGAAAAACCATTAACCACACTCATCAAGAAAAAAGGGAAAAGACTCAAATCAATAGAATTAGAAACGTAAAAGGAGAAGTAACAATTGACACTACAGAAATATAAAGGACCATGAGAGATTACTACAAGAAACTATATGCCAATTAAATGGACAACCTGGAAGAAATGGAGAAATTATTAGAAATACACAACCTTCTGAGACTGAACCAGGAAGAAATAGAAAACATGAACAGACAAATCACAAGCACTGAAATTGAAACTGTGAGTAAAATCTTCCAACAAACAAAAGCCAAGGACCAGATGGCTTCACAAGGTAATTCTATCAATCATTTAGAAAAGAACTAACATCTAACCTCTCAAACTCTTCCAAAATACAGCAGAGGGAGGAACACTCTCAAACCCAATTTAAGGCAACCATAACCCTGATACCAAAAGCAGACAAAGGTGTCACAAAGAAAGAAAATTGCAGGCCAATAATACTGATCAACTTAGATGCAAAAATCCTGAACAAAATACTAGCAAACAGAATCCAACAGCACATTAAAAGGATCATACACCATGATCAAGTGGGGTTTATTCCAGGAATGCAAGGATTCTTCAACAAATGCAAATCAATCAATGTGATACACCATATTAACAAATTGAAGGAGCAAAGCCATATGGTCTTCTCAATAGATGCAGAGAAAACTTTCAACCAAATTCAACACCCATTTATGATAAAAACCCTCCAGAGTGTAGGCATAGAGGGAACTTAACTCAACATAATAAAGGCCGTATATGACAAACACATAGCCAACATCATCCTCAATGGTGAAAAACTGAAACCATTTCCACTTAGATCAAGAACAAGACATGGTTGCCCACTCTCACCACTGATATTCAACATAGTTTTTGAAGTTTTAGCCACAGCAATCAGAGAAGGAAAAGAAATAAAGGGAATGTAGTCGGAAAAGAAGAAGGAAAGTTGTCACTGCTTGCAGATGACATGATATACATAGAGAATCATAAAGATGCTACCAGAACATGACTAGAGCTAATCAATGAATTTGGTAAAGTAGCAGCATACAAAATGTATGCACAGAAACCTCCTGCATTCCTATACACTAATGATTAAAAATCTGAAAGTGAAATTTAGAAAACACTCCCATTTACCATTGCAACAAAAGGAATAAAATATCTAGGGATAAACTATGTAAGGAGACAAGGGCTTCCCTAGTGGTGCAGTGGTTGAGAGTCCACCTGCCAATGCAGGGGACATGGGTTCATGCCCCGGTCTGGGAAGATCCCACATGCTGTGAAGCAACTTGGCCCGTGTGCCATGGCTGCTGAGCCTGTGCGTCCGGAGTCTGTGCTCCACAACGGAAGAGGCCACAACAGAGAGAGGCCCGTGTACTGCAAAAAACAAAAAACAAAAAGCAAAAAAAAAAAAAAACCCAAAAAACTATGTAAGGAGACAAAAGACCTGTATGCAGAAAATTCTAAAACACTGGTGAAAGAAATTAAAGATGATACAAGTAGATGGAGAGATATACCATATTCTTGGATTGGTAGAATCAACATTGTGAAAATGACAATACCACCCAAAGCAATCTACAGATTCAATGCAATCCCTATCAAACTACCACTGGCATTTTTCACAGAACTAAAACAAAATATTTCACAATTTGTATGGAAACACAAAAGACCCCAAATAGCCAAAGCAATTTTGAGAAAGAAAAATGGAGCTGGAGGAATCAGGCTCCCTGACTTCAGACTATACTACAAAGCTACAGTAATCAAGACAGTATGGTACTGGCACATAAACAGAAATATAGATCAATGGAACAGATAGAAAGCCTAGAGATAAGCCCACACACATATGGTCACCTTATCTTTGATAAAGGAGGCAAGAATATACAGTGGAGAAAAGACAGCCTCTTCAATAAGTGGTGCTGGGAAAACTGGACAGCGACATGTAAAGGAATGAATTTAGAACACTCCCTAACACTATACACAAAAATAAACTCAAAATGGATTAAATACCTAAATGTTAGGCCGGACACTATCAAACTCTTAGAGGAAAACATAGGAAGAACACTCTATTACATAAACCACAGCAAGATCTTTTCTGAGCCACCTCCTAGAGAAATGAAAAAATAAATAAATAAATAAATGGGACCTAATGAAACTTAAAATCTTTTACACAGGAAAGGAAACCATAAGGGAGGTGAAAAGAGACCCCTCAGAATGGAAGAAAACATTTGCAAATGAAGCAACTGACAAAGGATTTATCTCCAAAACTTACAAGCAGCTCATGCAGCTCAATATAAAAAAATAAACAACCCAATCCAAAAATGGGCAGAAGACCTACATAAACATTTCTCTGAAGAAGATATATAGATTGCCAACAAACACATGAAAGAATGCTGAACATTATTAATCATTAGACATATGAAAATAAAAACTACAAGAGGTATCACCTCACACCTGTCAGAATGGCCATAATCAAAAATCTACAAACAATAAATGCTGGACAGGGTTTGGAGAAAAGAGAATCCTCTTGCACTGTTGGTGGGAATGTAAATTGATACAGCTACTATGGAGAACACTATGGAGGCTCCTTAAAAAACTAAAGATAGAAGTACCATACCACCCAGCAATCCCAGTACTGGCATATACCCTGAGAAAACCATAATTCAAAGGCGTCATGTACCACAATGTTCACTGCAGCTCTATTTACAATAGCCAGGACATGGAAGCAACCTAAGTGTCCATAAACAGACGAGTGGATAAAGAAGATGTGGCACATATATACAGTGGAATATTACTGAGCCATAAAATGAAACGAAACTGAGTTATTTGTAGTGAGTTGGATGAACCTAGAGTCTGTCATACAGAGTGAAGTAAGTCAGAAAGAGAAAAACATATACCATATGGTAACACATATAGATGGCATCTAAGGAAAAAAAAATGGTCATGAAGAATAGAGGGGCAAGACACGAAGAAAGATACAGACCTATTGGAGAACGGACTTGAGGATATGGGGAAGGGGGAGGGTAAACTGGGGCAAAGTGAGTGTGGCATGGACATATATACTCTACTAAATGTAAAATTGATAGCTAGGGGGAAGGAGCTGCATAGCACAGGGAGATCAGCTCGATGATTTGTGACCACATAGAGGGATGGGATAGGGAGGGTGAGAGGGAGGGAGATGCAAGAGGGGAGAGATATGGGGGTATATGTATATGTATAACTGATTCACTTTGTTATAAAGCATAAACTAATGCACCATTGTAAAGCAATTATACTCCAATAAAGATGTTTTTAAAAAGTGTCAAAATAATGAAAAACAAGGAAAGAATGAGAAACGATTAAGATTGGAGCAGACTAAGGAACTGTTACAACTAAATTTAAGCCTGAATTAGATACTGGAATAGATAAAAAGTACTTAGTAAAAACCAAACAAACAAAACCTAAACTTTAGTGGAAAAACTGGTAAAATCTAAATAAAGTCCTTAGTTTGCTTAGCAGTGTTATACCAATGTTAATTTCTTAATTTAGGTTTATGAATCATGATCATATTGACTCTCTACAGTACCTTTACAACTTTTCTGTAAACTTTAAATGTTTTGCAAGATAATAGTTAAAATATTTATATGGATATGACATGGAGTAAAATATTGTGTTACTGCGTTAGGCAATTTGTGGACACCAAAGCCCGAAGCCCAAAAACAAAAGGAAAATAATGATGAAATTGAATTTATCAAGTTTAAACAATTTTCTCTTAAAAACTTAGTTAAAAAAAATCCATAGACTTGGAAAAACTTGTAAAACATAAACCAGAACTTTACAGAATAAATTAGGATTTTGGGATTAACAAATACATACTATTGTATATAAAATACATTAACAACAAGTACCTACTGTATAACACAGGGAATTATATTCAATATCTTGTAATAACCTATAATAGAAAAGAATCTGAAAAATAATATATATATATATATATATATATATCTGTGTGTGTATATATATATAAAACAATTACTTTGTTGTACACTTGATACTTATGCCATATTGTAAATTAACTATACTTCAATAAAAACAATTGTACACAATATATGACTCTCATATTATGGAAAATATATATGTGTGTATTCAAAAACATTTAAACACACACTTCACAAAAGAAGATATACAGGTATACAAATAATTAATGAGCCCATGTAAAGATGCTCAACAACACTAGTCATCAAGGAAATGCAGATTAAATGACATGGGATGCTACTAATACTAAAGTGACTAAAGTGAAAAAGACTAGTAATGCCAAGAATAGGCTAGGATGTGGCAAAATTAGAACTCATATATTGCTGGTGGGAATGCAAGTGGCACACTCACTTTGGAAAATAGTTTGGAAGTACTTAGTGAAAATCGTCACACATTTTTCATATGACCAAGCATTACCACTCAACAGAAATGAAATTATATTTTCACATAAAGAAGTGGATGTGGATGTTCACTACAACATTACTTATTACTGCTGTAAATTGGAAAAAAAATAAACGTTTTTCAACTGTTGAATGGGTAAGCAAAGTGTGGTTTATTTCTGCAATGAATTGCTACTCAATAATAAAAATAAAATACTTATGCAGAAAATACCATGAAAAATCTCAAAAACATTTTGCTACCTGAAAGAAAAACACAAAAGAATGTGTGTGTGCGGATCAACTTACATGGAATTGTAGAAAATATAAAACTATCATGGCAGAAAGTAGATCAGTGTTTTGGGCTTGCGAGAGGAAAGAGATTTTAGTATAAACTTTCAAGGACAAAGGGACTTTTCCACAGCTTAATTTCGGTAGTGTTTACACAATTATATACAATTACCAAAATATATCAAGCTGTATATTTTTTTATTTTCCTGAATTTTTGAATTTAATTTTATTTATTTTTTATACAGCTGGTTCTTATTAGTTATCTATTTTATACAAATTAGTGTATATATGTCAATCTCAATCTTCTAATTCATTCCACCACCACTAGCCCCCTGCCACTTTACCCCTTGGTGTTCATACGTTTGTTCTCTACATTTATGTCTCTATTTGTGCCCTACAAACTTGTTCACCTGTACCATTTTTCTAGGTTCCACATATACGCATTAATATACGATATTTGTTTTTCTCTTCCTGACTTACTTCACTCTGTATGACAGTCTCTAGATCCATCCACGTCTCTACAAATGACCCAATTTTGTTCCTTTTTATGGCTGAGTAATATTCCATTGTATATATGTACCACATCTTCTTTATCCAATCATCTGTTGATGGACATTAAGTTGCTTCCATGACCTGGCTATTGTAAATTGTGTTGCAATGAACATTGGGGTGCATGTGTCTTTTTGAATTGTGGTTTTCTCAGGATATATTCCCAATAGTGGGATTGCTGGGTCATATGGTAATTCTATTTTTAGTTCTTTAAGGGACCTCCATACTGTTCTCCACAGTGGCTGTATCAATTTACATTCCCACCAACAGTGCAAGAGGGTTCCATTTTCTTCACACTTTCTCCAGCATTTGTTGTTTGTCGATTTTCTGATGATGCCCATTCTAACTGGTGTGTGGTGATAACTCATTGTAGTATTGATTCACATTTCTCTCATAATTAGTGATGTTGAGCAGCTTTTCTTGTGTGTCTTGGCCATCTGTATGTCTTCTTTGAAGAAATGCCTATTTAGGTCTTCTGCCCATTTTCTGATGGGGTTGTTTGTTTTTTTAATATTGAGCTGCATGTGTTGTTTATATAATTTGGAGATTAATCCTTTGTCCATTGATTCATTTGCAAATATTTTCTCCATTCTGAGGGTTGTCTTTCCATCTTGTTTGTACTTTCCTTTGCTTTGCAAAAGCTTTTAAGTTTCATTAGGGTCCCACTTTTTTACTTTTGTGTTTATTTCCATTAGTCTAGGAGGTGGACCAAAAAATTCTTGATGTGATTTATGTCACGGAGTGTTCTTCCTATGTTTTTCTCTAAGAGTTTTATAGTATCTGGCCTTACATTTAGGTCTATAATCCATTTGGAGTTTATTTTTGCATATGATGTTAGGGAGTGTTTTAATTTCATTCTTTATCATGTAGCTGCCCAGTTTTCCCAGGACACTTTTTGAAGAAACTGTTTTTTCTCTATTGTATATCATTGCCTCCTTTGTCATAGATTAGTTGACCACAGTTGAGTGGGTTTACCTCTGGGCTTTCTATCATATTCCATTTATATATTTCTGTTTTTGTGCCAGTTCCATATTTTCTTGCTAACTGTAGCTTTGTAGTATAGTCTGAAGCTAAGGAGTCTGATTCCCCCAGCTCCGTTTTTCCCCTTAATTCTACTTTGGCTATTTGGGGTCTTTTGTGTCTCCATAAAATTTTTAAGATTTTCTGTTCTAGTTCTGTAAAAAATTCCACTGGTAATTTGATAGGGATTGCATTGAATCTGTAGATTGCTTTGGGTACTATAATCATATTCAAAATATTGATTCTTCCAATCCAAGAACATGATATATTTCTCCATCTGTTTGTGTCATCTATGATTTCTTTCATCAGTGTCTTATAGTTTTTTGAGTACATGTCTTTTAAATCCTTAGGTAGGTTTATTCCTAGGTATTTTATTATTTTACTTGCAATGGTGAATGGGACTGTTTCCTTAATTTCTCTTTCTGATCTTTTGTTGTTAGTATATAGGAATGCAAGAGATTTCTGTGAATTAATTTTCTTTCCTGCGGCTTTACAAACATTTAGTTCTTGTGGTTTTCTGGTGGCATCTTTAGGATTCTCTATGTATAGTATCATGTCATCTGCAGACAGTGACAATTTTACTTCTTTTCCAATTAGGATTACATTTATTTCTTTTTCTTCTCTGATTGCAGTGGCTAGGACTTCCAAAACTATGTTGAATAATAGTGGTGAGAGTGGACATCCTTCTCTTGTTCCTGATCTTAGAGGAAATGCTTTCAGTTTTTCACCACACAGAATGATGCTTGCTGTGGGCTTGTCGTATATGGCCTTTATTATGTTGAGGTAGGTTCCCTCTAGGCCCACTTTCTGGAGAGTTTTTATCATAAATGGGTGTTGAATTTTGTCAAAAGCTTTTCCTGCATCTATTGATTTGATCATATCATTTTTATTATTTAATTTGTTTATATAGTGTATCACATTGATTGATTTGTGTATATTGAAGAATCCTTGCATCCCTGGGATAAATCCCACTTGATCATGGTGTATGATAATTTTAACGTGTTGTTTGGTTCTGTTTGCTGGTATTTTGTTGAGGATTTTTGCATCTATATTCACCAGTGATGTTGGTGTGTAACTTTCTTTTTTTGTAGTATCTTTGTCTGGTTTTGGTATCAGGGTGATGGTGGCCTCATAGAATGAGTTTGAGAGTGCTCCTTCCTCTGCAAATTTTTGGAAGTGTTTGAGAAGGATGGGTGTTAGCTCTTCTCTAAATGTTTGATAGAATTCACCTGTGAAGCCATCTGGTCCTAGACTTTTGTTTGTTGGAAGATTTTTAATCACAGTTTCAATTTCATTACTTGTGATTGGTGTGCTCATATTTTCTATTTCTTCCTGGTTCAGTCTTGGATGTTTATACCTTTCAATGAATTTGTCCATTTCTTCCAGATTGTGCATTTTATTGGCATAGAGTTGCTTGTAGTATTCTCTTAGGATGGCTCTAGATTTCTGCAGTGTCCATTGTAACTTCTCCTTTTTCATTTCTAATTTTATTGAATTGAGTCCTCTTCCTCTTTTCCTTGATGAGTCTGGCTGAAGGTTTATCAATTTTATTTATCTTCTCAAAGAACCAGCTTTTAGTTTTATTGATTTTTGCTATTGTTTTCTTGGTTATATCTCATTTATTTCTTCTCTGATCTTTATGATTTGTCTCCTTCACTAACATTGGGTTTTGTTTGTTCTTCTTCTAGTTGCTTTAGGTGTAAGCTTAGGTTGTTTGAGATTTTTTTTTTCTTGAGGTAGGCTTCCTTCTTAGAACTGTTTTTCTGTATCCCACAGGTTTTAAATTGTCGTGTTTTCAGTGTCTTTTGTCTCTAAGTATTTTTTGATTTCTTCAGTGATCTCTTGGTTATTTAGTAATGTATTGTTTAGCCTCCATGTGTTTGTGTTTTTTACATTTTCCCCCTCTAATTGATTTCTAATCTCATAGCATTGTGGTCGGAAAAGATGCTTGATATGATTTCAATTTTCTTAAATTTACCAAGGCTTGATTTGTGACCCAAGGTGTGATCTATCCTGGAGAATGTTCTGTATGCACTTGAGAAGAAAGTGTAATCTGCTGTTTTGGGATGGAATGTCCTATAAATATCAATTAAATCTATCTGGTCTATTGTGTCATTTAAAGCTTGTGTTTCTTTATTAATTTTCTCTCTGGATGATATGTCCATTGGTGTAAGTGAGGTGTTAATGTCCCCCACTATTATTGTGCTACTGTCATTTTCCTTTTTTACATCTGTTAGCAGTTGCCTTATGTATTGAGGTGCTCCTAGGTTGGTTCATATATATTTATAATTGTTATATCTTCTTCTTGGATTGATCCCTTGATCATTATGTAGTGTCCTTGCTTGTCTCTTGTAACATTCTTTATTTTAAAATCTATTTTATCTCATATGAGTATTGCTACTCCAGCTTTGCTTTGATTTCCTTTTGCATGGAATATCTTTTTCCATCCCCTCCTTTTCAGTATGTAGGTGTCCCTAGGTCTGAAGCGGGTCTCCTGTGGACAGCATATATATGGGTCTTGTTTTTGTATCCATTCAGTGTGCCTGTGTCTTTTGGTTGGAGCATGTAATCCATTTATATTTAAGGTAATTATTGATATGTATGTTTCTATTACCATTTTCTTAATTGTTATGTGTTTGTTTTTGTAGTTCCTTTTCTTCTCTTTTGTTTCCCATTTAGAGAATTTCCTTTAGCCTTTGTTGTAGAGCTGGTTTGGTGGTGCTGAATTCTATTAGCTTTTGCTTGTCTGTAAAGCTTTGATTTCTCCATTGAATCTGAATGAGATCCTTGCTGGTTAGTGTAATCTTGGTTGTAGGTTCTTTCCTTTTATCAGTTTAATATCATGCTACTCCCTTCTGGCTTATATAATTTCTGCTGTGAAATCAGCTGTTAAACTTATAGGAGTTCCCTTGTATATTATTTGTCATTTTTCCCTTGTTGCTTTCAGTAATTTTTCATTGTCTTTATTTTTTGTCAATTTGATTATTATGTGTCTCAGCATGTTTCTCCTTGGGTTTATGTTGCCTGGGCTCTCTGCACTTCCTGGACTTGGGTGACTATTTCCTTTCCCATGTTAGGGAAGTTTTCAACCATAATCTCTTCAAATATTTTCTCGGGTACTTTCTCTCTCTCTACTCCTTCAGGGAACCCCATAATGTAAATGTTGTTGCATTTAATTTTGTCCCAGATGTTTCTTAGGCTGTCTTCATTTCCTTTCATTCTTTTTTCTTTATTCTGTTCCACAGCAGTGAATTACACCATTGTGTCTTCCAGGTCACTTATCCATTCTTCTGCCTTAGTTATTCTACTATTGATTGCTTGTACTGTATTTTTCATTTCAGTTATTATATTGTTTATCTCTGTTTTTTTGTTCTTTAGTTCTTCTAGTTGTTGTTTCTTTAGTTTTTCTAGGTATTTCTTTGTTGAACATTTTTCATCTTCTCGATCTTTGCCTCCATTTTTTTTTTCCGAGGTCCTGGATCTTCTTCACTATCATTATTCTGATTTTTTTTCTGGAAGGTTTCCTATCTCCACTTCATTTAGTTGTTTTTCTGGGGTTTTATCTTGTTCCTTCACGTGGTACAAAGTTCTCTGCCTTTTCATTTTGTGTGTTTTTCTCTGAATGTGGTTTTTGTTCCACAGACTGCAGAATTATAGTTCTTGTTTCTGCTCTCTGCCCTCTGGTGTCAAGCTGTATACTTCTGACAAAAATTTATTGTATATAAATAAAAACCTAATAATCAGAAAAGAGGAATAATAATGTAAAAAGAACTTCCAAGAAAATCAATAAATCATAAGATATCAAACAAGAAGAAAATAGGAACAGAGATCATAAAAATATTTGTTATTTCCATAAGGAAAAAGGCAATTGCAGGTAAGCAATTTCAGGATTGTTTTAGCAAATCCATTATTTCAGGTTCTTATCTCTGCAATTCTTTTGACATCAGGAAAGTTGTGGACATTAAACATCATAATCTTATGCAGTTCTATAAAATGCATGTTCTCTTGCAGGGAAGGGGGAGTATATAAGTGTCTTATTGCTGCCATAAGAAATAATTACAAAACTAGTAATCTAAACAACACAAATTATTTTTTAGTTCTGTAGATCAGAAATCTGACATCGATTTGACTATGGTAAAATCAAAATGTTGGCAGGGCTGCTTTCCTCCTGGAGGTTTGTGAGGATCCTTTTATTTGCCTTTTCCTGCTTCTGGAGGCTGCCTGCATTCTTTGCTTCTTGATCACTTACTCTATCTTCAAAACCAACAATGGCTCGATGAGTCCTTCTCACTTCATACCTCAAGACCCTTCTTTATCATCACATCACTCTCTGACAACAGTTAGGAATGTTTTTTTCTGATTTTAAAGACTCTTGTGAGTAGATTGGATCTTCCTGGATAATCCATATAAAAGACATACCTTTGATTACATCTGCAGATTACCTTTTGTCATTTAAAGTAACATATTCATAAGTTCCAGAGATTAAGGCAGGGTAACCTTTGGGGGATCATTATTCTAAGTACTATGGAGAGGTTGAAAGTTGATGAGAGAGCCCTTTTAAACTGCCTGTCTCCTTTCATCAGAGAGGAGACATATTTCCTAAAAGCCTCAGGCAGACTTTCCCTTATAACCCATTTACCAGAATGAGTAAATGCAAAGGGAATAAAGTAATTATCTAGCTTTTCCATCTTCTGCAGAGGGAGAAAAACCACATGACTCTTAGACCACCAGGATCACTCACATGCTGCTTTTCCATGGTTTTCCTTCCAAGAAGAAAATGGCAGAAAAATGTTTTAAAATGTCCAAATAGCCAAACTCTCCTTTAACTCTGTGGCATTATGTAGATACAGTAACATATGCAATATCTCAGGAAATAAAATGTATAAAATTTTCCTTTGAATCAAATTTTTAACGATGTACTCCAACCAACTGAAAGGTAAATGATGATGGCTAACAATTGAGGTTGAGACCTTACTCTGTGCCAGCACTTTTCAAAGCAACATTAGTTAATTCTCACCATACTCTTGTGAAGGAAGTACTGTAATTAACCTCATATACAAATGAAAAACCAGCACAGAAAGATTAAATAATTTGTTCAATGTCACATAGCTATTCAATAGTAAATATTCAACCTAGCAATTCCAACTATAGAATTTACTCTTCATCATAAAATAATAATTTTACCTAAAAAATCATGGTGCCTATGAGATTATAAAATGAAAACTTCTAGAAGACGGTTTAATATATTCAGTCTAAACCTCAGAAGTGAGGTCTAGATTGGAGATATAAGTTTCAAAACATGGAATTCAAATGAAACTTCAAAACATACATTTAAAAATATGTCTGTTGGGGAAGCTGGTAGCAAGAGTTTGGAAGCAACATAATAAGCCATGAGGGGGACAGTAGAAGCATGGTATTTGGATCACAGAAAACCGAGGGATAGTCTGAGCAAGTGGCTAGTCAGAATCTAGATTGTTCCAGAAGAGTAACAAAAAACATATCCCATGGTTTGACAAGTCCAGAAACCCACAGGGTGCCTTTGGTAACCCAAGAAATGTCTGAAAAATCAGGGGGAAAAAAAGGCACAGAATAAAAACTAATACCAGTAATTGCACCACCTTATATTCATGTAGTACTTTAAGTGTTTTACAATTTCTGATTCTCTTACATTTTTTCCTCATCTAAATGAGCATGAAATGTGATGTAAAAGCAAGTGTTTCATCGTTTATTCTAGGAATTTGTATCTGCTTCTCATAAGGCAGGAGCCTGATGTTTGCAGGAAGAGATGATTGAAAACATTCATCTCTACTGCCAAAATAGTGGCTAAACAAGAACAGTTCCAGAAATTGGGAAGGGATGACTACCTATATAACTTTCTGCTGAAAAAATCCCTGGAGCTTCTTGAACTTGTTATTGCTGTTTCTGTTTTAACTCAATATTATTTTGAATAAAGGTCAAAACCATCCTTTTGGTTCACTTAACAATATAACATGATCATTTTTCCCCTTATCAATCCATATAATATTCTTTCTTCTTAACAGAATCAGCATTCCTAATTACTTCCAAAAATCCTGTAGGAAAGCCTCTTTCATATTCTGATTTATGCATGAAGAACTGTAAGAACCATTCAGTTCTCAATGGGCTTGCATTTGGAACATTTCAGAAACTCTCTGGACTTCTCTGCTCTGTTTTATAGCATTGACTCCTGGCATTATATTAGAATAGATTTTATTTTCTCTTTATGTCAATTACATTGACTGACAGTCTGCAATGAGTTTCCTAGTAACACCTAGGGGGTGCTTAGGTTTCCTACTTTACTTCATAATATTGAGAACTTGTCACTAAAAAGTCACCTTTCTTTTCTGCTGATGAAGACAATTTACTCTTAACCTCATATATAATTTATGAAATACAATAAGGCTTTAGATTATGCAAGCACCTGACAGCTTGGATTTTTAAAGGGTTTCTTCCTTCCCACCCCAAGTAATAATCTTGAATTCTCTGCGGGAGACAGTTAAGATTTATCTCTTAATTGAATCATGGCTATTTGTTCTGTCTATATAAAGCCAAATAAGTTTTTAAAGCATAAATACTAAATGATTAATTACTGCATTGCACCAAAAATATAAACTTTGAGCTTAGATTTGGGTTTCCTGAACATATAATTAAGCATAGATAATTGATCTGTACAAATCTATACATATTTAAATTGGAGGTAAGTGGAGTAGATCAGTACACTAAGAATTTACTTTGTAAATAATTTGACAGTTAAACTGCACATTTGTCCCCTGGTAGCCTTGAATGCTCCAAGTAGGTATTAACTTAGCCCTTTTCTCTTGCTCTTAAGATCTTCTCCTGCATGACCAACCATCCCAATATCACTTTTCAGAACTTATATGGGTTTCATTTTTGTGTTGTATTAATATATATGTCTCTAGGATTTTTTTTTCTTCCGACCTACACTATGCACCATTTTGTTTGTTAAATATAGCCATCATTGTGGTTGAGAAACCTCAAGTCTTAGCCTAAAAGGAGGAAAAGATATCTGGAAAGGAAATAAAAAATTATAGAGAAATAAAACTCTTAAGGAGGTGTATTTTCAAATATTTTTATATTGGAAATATATAGTACCCTTCGCAGTGCTAAAAGAAATTATTGCTTAATCAATGCTCTTTACCCTCACATTTTAGTTTGTCTAATTGTATAGAGCACAACTCTGAAACCAGACCACAGAGTTTAAGCTTTATAATCTGTGTGAATTTAGGCAAATTACTATAACTGATCTGTGACTCACTTTCCTCATCTAAAAGAGAGAATAAGAATTGTGTATTAAGTCCATAGCTTTTTTTCTATGAGGAATAATATAGACTAGAATACTATATGCAAAACACTTACGACTGTTCCAACCATATAGTAAGCACTTATTTAATCCTTATTGCAAGCAGTTAACATAATTGTTTTTATCAGCTTAAACTTCCAGAATAATTTTCTTTTTAAGTTTCAATCCATATTATTTCAAACTTAGTTTGACATTTTTGACAAAAGGAGATATGCCCTCTACTTGTTTAATAATTACAAAATGCTGGATTTACACAATGGTCCTGTTTTTGTTTTCCATTTCTCACCTCTGCCTCTCAACAATATTCTTCATCCTTCTCTGTCTTGCATTATGCAAAATGATATTGAACACTGTGAACACATCACCAGAACTCCCTCACAAGCTGGCTTCTACCAGCGTTTGACCAGTGGAAGTCACCAACAGCATATCAGAAAAAGGGAGGAGAGAGGGTTTGGGATATTTCCTCTCTCTCCTTAACATTGTCTTTGACAAGGAGTGGCCCAATCAAGAATAGAACCTAACACCTCTTCCACAGCCTCAGCTCTCACTGGTTTCTCTGACACTATTACTCTTGCTGTATTTCTTGCCCTACAGGAGAAATCAGCTTCTCACAGTTTGTTTCACAGACCTTCAATATTCACAGCAATGCCCATATGAAGTAGTCTCTTTAAATTTTCTTCATTTAAGTTATCTGGGACAAATTATATGTCTAATAGTCTATTTTAATATAGCATGACTTGTGTCTCTACTTTCATATAATACTATCAAAACTTATAGGTAAGTGATTTTTAAATTTGTGAACAAATATGCTTTCAAATTTCCAGTTACTGTCTTAAAGAACTTAAAGTGTCATGTCCTGTTACAGCCATCACAGCTGGAAGATGTGTTTGCAATCAAACACGTCCCTCAAGTACAAGTGTTGAATTAAAAATATTTATTATGATTTACAGTTATGCATTCAGGGGATGTGCCCAAGAGTCACAACTGGTCACTGTAATGGCATATAATAAGAACATAAATCCAATTACAGAAATGGAAAAAAGGCTTATCAATTGAAGAGAATGCAGCAGGCATAGTATTCCATACATGATAATCCAGATAGAGAGTTGGTATCTGGGAAAATATATATGCATTATAGATAAAAAGTGGTCAAAGCCTAGGAAGGGTGATAATATTCAACATGGATAATATTTTGTTAAATAGGATATAGGAAAATAGCCTGAGAAAAATCTCTCAGCAGCTTTCAGAAGTTCACCTACCAAGGGACCAAGAACTGAGTTCTAGCCTCTGGAATGGGGTGGGGGGGGGATTGTCAAAGGGAGGGCAAACACCTTAGCATGTATGAAATATTCATATTCCAAAACAAGGAAGATGGAGAGCATAAACAATCCTGGGATCCACTTTCCAGAGTGGGATTTAGGTGGCAAGCTTGATGAAAACTATGTAAAGTTTCGATTTAACTGTGTGTAACATGTTTCTTTTTTTCTCTTATTATTTTATATTAATGCATATGACAAAGAATAAATTGTCACACATTATGTGTGAAGTGAAATAAATGATCAGAAGTGAATACTTCCTACTAACTCCCACCCAAATTAGAAAATAGAACATTTTCAGAACCCAAGAAACTTCTCTTCTTCTCACTGATCACTACCAACTAGCAGTATTCTAATTTCTAATCATAATTACAGCTGTCCTTTTTTAAACCTTACATAAATGGTTTCCTGAAGTATATGTTATGTTCTGGCTTCTTTTATTAAATATTACATTTGTGATATTCATCTTTGGCATTGAATACAGCTGCAGTTCATTTATATTTGGTATTGCAGAGTGTTCCATTTTATGACTATACTACAATTTATTTATACATTTTTAATGCATTCTACTGCTGATGGATACTTTTGTTCAGTTTGGGGCTTGTTAAGAATATAAAGTTTTTATGAAATTATATGTATTCTGTTCTAATTACACTTGAACATCTATTGAGTATATACATATAAAAAGGTTGGGTCATAGCATATATACATATTCAACCACAGTAGATAAACCAAACATTTCCCAAGAGGATGTATTAATGTCCTTTCTCACCAACAATACATGAATACTGGGAATGGCATGATATATTCAAAGTGCTGAAAGGGAAAAACGTTTGATTTAGGATATTCTGTGCAACAAGATTATCATTAAGAAATGAAGGAGATATAAATAACATCTCAGACAAGCAAAAACTAAAAGAGATCATCAATACTAAACCTACCCTAAAAGAAATGTTATAGATTCTTCTCTAAGTGGAAAAGGAAAGGCTATCACAAGAGTAAGTATCTATAGGATAGGAAACATTTCACTACTAAAAGTAAATATTTAGTAAAGTTGAGAATCAACCTCTTAAATGAGCTAGTATGAAGATTAAAGGACAAAATATTGTAAAATCAACTATAAATACAACAATCAGTAAAGGGATAAACATGAAGATGTAAAATACAACATCAAAACTAGGGGAGAGGGGTATAAAAATATAGATCTTTTAGAATGTGTTTGAACCTAAGAGACTACCTGTTTAAAGTAAGTGTAGTTATAGATCAACAAGTATGAACCCCATGGTAACCAAAAATCAAAAACGTACAATAGATACTCAAAAACTTTAGAGAAAGGAACACAGGAATACCATTAAAGAAAATCATCAACCTACAAGGTAAGAAAGAAAAAGAAGAAAACAACATAGAACTATAAAAACAACCAGAAAACAAGTAACAAAATGGTGATAAATTCATACCTATCAATAATTACTTTAAATGATAATGGAATAAATGCTCCAATCAAAAGACATGAGTGCCTTATTGGATTAAAACAATAAGACCCTTTAAAATGTTGTTTGCAAGAGACTCACTTCCAAGCTAAAGACACACACAGACTGAAAGTGAGGAGATGGAAAAGGGTTTTATGCAAATAGAAATGACAAGAAAGTGGGGCTAACTACACTTACATCAGACAAAATAGGTTTTAAAAGAAAGGCTACACTACAAAACAAAGAAGGGCATTTTATAGTGACAGTGATACAAGAAGAGGATATTACATTTGTTAACATATAAGCACCCAACACAGGAACACCTAAATGTATAAAGGAAATATTAATAGATATGAAGGGAGAAATTGACAACAATACAATAACAGTAGGGACTTTTAACACCACATTTACATCAATGGAAAGATGGCAGATAATCAATAAGGCAACAGTGGTCTCATAAAACACAGTAGACTGGTTGGACTTAATAGTTATCAACAGGAAATTACAACTCCAAACAGCAGAATACACATTCTTTTCAAGTTCATGTGGAACATTCTCCAGGAGCAATCACATGCTAGGCCACAAAACAAGCCTCAACAAATTTAAGAGGATAAAAATTATATCAAACATTTTTTTTCCCAACCACAACAGTATAAAGCTAGAAATCAATTACAGGAAGATATTTTGGAAAAGCACAAACTTGTGGAGAATAAACAACATACTACTAAAAAAAAAAGATTCATGAAAAAATCAGAGAGGAAATGAGAAGATACCTTGAGACAAAAGAAAATGGAAACACAACTTTCCAAAATATATGAAATGCAGCAAAAGCAGTTCTAAGAGGAAACTAATAGCTATACAGGCCAAACTCAAGAAACAAGAAAAATCTGAAATAAAAAATATAAACATTCATCTAAAGGAATTAGAAAAAGAGGAACAAACAAAGACCAAATTCAGCAGAGGGAAAGAAATAGTGAAGATAATAAAAATAAAGTAACTTAAAAAATAGAGACCAAGGAAACTGTAGAAAGGATCAATAAAACTAAGAGCTGGTTTATTTGAAAAGATAAACAAAATTGATAAACATTCAGACAGGTCATTAAGGAGAAAATAGAGTTGACTCTAATAAACAAAATATACAAATAATATATTTGTATATTAATATATTTGTATATAATAAACAAAAGAAAGAGTAGAAATAACAGCTGATACCAGAGAGATACAAAAAATTGTAAGAGAATAACACAAACATTTATATGCCAACAAATTGGACAACCTAGAAGAAATGGACACATTTCTAGGAATATACAACCTGCCAAGACTGAATCAGGGAGAAATAAATAGACAATCTGAGTAGAGTGATCATTAATAGTGAAATTGAATTTGTGTAAAACAAAAACAAAAACCTCCTATCATACAAAAGCCCAGAACCAGACAACTTCACAGGAAAATTCTACCAAACATATAAAGAACAGCTTATACCTTACTTTCTTACACTATTCCAAAAATTTGAAGAAAATGGAACACTCTCAAATCCATACTATGAGGCCACAATTTCCCTCACACCAAAACTAAACAAAGCAACTACAAGAAAAGAAAATTACAGGCCCACATCTCTGACTAACACAGACACAAAAATCCTTAGCAAAATGTTAGCAAACTGAATTCAACAATAATAAAAAAAAAGGTCATATACCATAATCAAGCAAGATCACTTCCAGAGATGCAAGGATGGTTTGATATTTGCAAATCAATGAATGTGATACTCCACATTAACAAAAGGAAGAATAAAAATCACATATCTCAGTAGATTTGGAAAAACTATTTGACAAAGTTCAACATACGTTCATGATATGAATATTCAACTCTCAAAAATGTTGGTATTAAAGGAACATATCTCAACATAATAAAGGTTGTTTATGACTATACCACAACTAAGATCATACTCAACAGTGAAAAGATGAAAGCCTTTCCTCTAAAGCCAGCACAAGATAAGGATGCCAAATTTTGACACATCTATTTAACATAGCATTGGAAGTCCTAGTCACAGCAATCAGAAAAGATAAAGAAAAAACAGGCATCCAAATTGTAAGGAAAGCAATAATACTGTTACTATTTACACATGACATGATAACATATATGGAAAACCCTAAGTCTTCACAAAAAAAAAAACTATTAGAACTAATACATGAATTCAGTAAAACTGCAGGATACAAGATTAAGGTAAGAAATATTTTTATTCTTTATATACTAACAAATACTTAGAAATAAACTTAACCAAGTAGATGAAAAACCTATACTCTGAGAACTATAAAACACTGAGGAAGAAATTTGAAAATGATACAATGAAATGGAAAGTTATCCCATATTCTTGGAATGGAAGAATAAATATTTTTAAAATGTCCATGCTACCCATAGCTATCTACAAATTTAATGCAATCCCTGTCAAAATACCTATGATATTTTTCACAGAACTAGAAAACTTATCTGAAAATTTATATAGGACCACAAAAGACTCTGAATTGCCCAAGGAATCTTGACAGAAAAAACAAAGCTAGAGATAGCACACTTCCTGACTTCACAATATTCTACAAAGCTACAGTAATCAAAACAGAATGGTACTGGCAAAAAACAGACACATAGGTGAATGCAACAAGAGTAGAGAGTCTAGAAATATGATCAAGAAGATCAATTAATCTTTGACAAAGTTGGCAAGAATGTACAATGGACAAAAGACAGTCTTCAATAAGTGGTGTTTGGAAACTGGACAGCTATAATACATGAAAAGAATGAGATTAGAACAGTTTCTCACAATTACATAAAATAGTAAACTCAAAATGGATTAAGGACCTAAATTTAAGACTTGAAACCATCAAACCTCTAGAAGAGAACATAGACAGAACACTTTTTGACATAAATCATAGCATTTTTTTTCTTTTTTAGATTTGTCTCCTAAGACAAAATTAATAAAAGCAAAAATAAACAAATGCAACCTAGTTAAACTAAAAGCTTTGGCACTAAAAGCAAAGGAAATCATTGACAAAATAAAAAGAGAAGCAAGCTACTGAATGAGAGAAAATATTTGCCAATGATCTGAATGATAAAGGGTTAATATCCAAAAATACATAAACACCTCACACAACTCAATAAAAACAACAACAAAAAAAACTGATTAAAAAATGAGAAGACCTGAATAAACATTTTTCCAAAGAAGACACACAGATGGCCAACAGGCAATGAAAAGATGCTCAACTTCATTAATAATCAGAGAAAAGTAAATCAAAAACCTGATGAGATATTACTTCACCTCTGTCGGATTGGATTTCATCAAAAAGACCACAAATAACAAATGTTGATGAGGATGCAGTGAAAAGGGAATTTTTGTACACTATTGCTGGAATGTAAAGTGGTGCAACCACCATAAAAAACAGTATGGAGATTCCTTAAAATACTAAAAGTATAACTATCCAGCAATTCCACTCCTGGGAATATATGTAAAGAAAACAAAACCAGTAATTTGAAAAGATACATACATCCCGATGTTCATGGCAGCATTATTTACAATAACCAAGATATGGAAGCAACCTAAGTGTTCATCAACAGATGAATGGAGAAAGAAGATGTGACATATACACAATTAAATATTATTCAGCTATAAAAACGAATAAAATTCTTCCATTTTCAACAACATGATTGATATAGAGAGAGTATTATGCTTAGTGAAATAAGTCAGACAATGTATTCTATGATTTATGTGAGGAATCTAAAAATATAAATGTAATGAATGTAACAAAACAGAAACAGACTCACTAATATAGAAAACAAAATAGTGGTTACCTGTGGGGAGAAGGAAGGGAGAGGTTCAAGATAGGGGTATGGAATTAAAAGATACAAACTACTATGTGCAAGGTAGATAATCACAGAATAGATTTTACAGCAGAGGGAAAAATAGCAATTATTTTATAATAACTTTAAATGGAGTATTTTTGGGAAAACTAATAAAGTGTCTTGTTCAGGCTTCAGATGCAGAAGCAGGCCTCTGACTGACCTGTGACCCTGCATGGACTGCTCTCTTGATTACACACCTAACAATTGCTGCTAGCAAATCAAAAGCACTTATGATAAGAAAAGGAGTGAGTCCTGGCATTTCTTGAGCCCTGGGGACATGGCCAGTCCCCTGGGGTCTGGAAAATCTTGGGACCCACATGGTAAAACCAAAATCATTGTTAGAGTGAATACAGAGAGTTAGAGTGAATCCATTTTGCACACAAAATGATATCAGTTTGCAGCCTAGAATTATAAATGGAAGCCCCCAGAACTCCAATAGGAAGTCTCACCCATGTGCTGGATGCACTGCCTGGGACCCTTCCCAAATGGGGTTCCAGAATGCTGTCACTCAGGACTTCCCAGCTGGTGTTTGGATATGGAAGTAGTTGTCTGCCGAATTCTGTGATGTATACCCAATTATGTTTCTCTAATATCCTTATTCCTTTCCTTCTAATGATCGTATATTAAAATTAAGTCAAATCACCTTTCATTACACAATAGATTAAAGCTGTTTGTTTGTGTGAGATGAGTGGTTAATTTGCCAGTGAATCCAATGAAACTTAAAACCAAAAGAAGGTTTTTGGCAAAACAAGTATAATCTATAAAAATGTTGAATGACTATGTTATACACCTAAAATAAATATACTCTTGTAAATCAAGTATACTTCAATATAAAGAAAAGAAAATAAAAAGATAAGGCACAAATGAGAGAGAAAATTTCCAAAACACATATTTGAAAAAGGACTTTTTGTCCAGTATATATCAAAAACCCTTAAAATTCAATGAGAAGAAGAAAACCCAATAAAAAATTGATTTAGAAAATGTGGGGTCAGGCAGCAGGGGGCCAGGATGCAGAGACCAAGCTTAGCAACAGGGCTCTTCCTGGTGATGGCACCATAACAAGATGGTGGATGACAGAGAGGGAAGGCACAGCCGTGTGGCTGACAGGGACTTGGTGCTACAGCCCAGTGTCAGGCCTGTGCCACAGAGGTGGGAGAGCCAAGTTCAGGACATTGGATGACCAGAGAACTCCCAGCTCCACGTAATATAAAATGGCAAAAGATCTCCCAGAGATCTTCATCTCACCACTAAGACCCAGATCCATTCAATGACAAGCAAGCTACAGTGCTGGACACCCTATGTCAAACAACTAGCAAGACAGGAACAGAAAGCCACCCATTAGCAGAGAGGCTGCCTAAAATCATAATAAGGTCACAGACATCCCAAAACATACCACCAGATATGGTCCTGCCCATCAGAAAGAAGGATCCAGCCTCATCCACCAGAACACAGGCACTAGTCCCCTCCACCAGCAAGCCTACACAACCCACTGAACCAAACTTAGGCACTTGGGGCAGATACCAAAAACAACTTGAACTACAACCCTGCAGCCTGTGAAAAGGAGACCCCAAACACAGTAAGTTAAGTAAAATGAGAAGACAGAGAACCACACAGCAGATGGGGGAGCAGGGCAAAAACCCACCAGACCAAACAAATGAATAGGAATTAGGCAGTCTACCTGAAAAATAATTCAGAATAATGATAGTAAAGATGATCCAAAATTTTGGAAATAGAGTGGAGTAAATACAAGAAACATTTAACAAGGACCTAGAAGAACTAAAGAGCAAACAAACAATGATGAACAACACAATAAATTAAATTAAAAATTCTCTAGATGGAATCAATAGCAGAATAACTGAGGCAGAAGAACAGATAAGTGACCTGAAAGATAAAATAGTGGAAATAACTATTACAGAGCAGAATAAAGAAAAAAAAAAAAAAAGAAAGAAAAGAATTGAGGACAGTCTCAGAGACCTGGGGGAAAACATTAAATGCACCAACATTTGAATTATAGGGGTTCCAGAAGAGGAAGAGAAAAAGAAAGGGACTGAGAAAATATTTGAAGAGGTTATAGTTGAAAACGTCCCAAATATGGGGAAGGAAATAGTTAATCAAGTCCAGGAAACGCAAAGAGTCCCATCCAAGATAAATCAAAGGAGAAACATGCAAAGACACATATTAATCAAACTATCAAAAATTAGGTACAAAGAAAAAGATATTAAAAGCAGCAAGGGAAAAACAAAAATAACATACAAGAGAATTGCCATAAGGTTAAGAGCTGACCTTTCAGCAGCAACTCTGCAAGTCAGAAGGGTGTGCCAGGACATATTTAAAGTGATGAAAGGGAAAAACCTACAACCAAGATTACTCTACTCAGAAAGGATGTCATTGAGATTCAATGGAAAATTCAAAACCTTTACAGACAAGCAAAAGCAAAGAGAATTCGGCACCAACATATCAGCTTTACAACAAATGCTAAAGTAACTTCTCTAGGCAGGAAGCACAAGAGAATAAAAAGACTTACAATAACAAACCCAAAACAATTAGGAAAATGGTAATAGGGACATACATAATGATAATTACCTTAAATGTAAATGGCTTCAAGGCTCCCACCAAAAGACATAGACTGGCTAAATGGATACAAAAACAAGACCCATATACATGCTGTCTACAGGAGACCCACTTCAGACCTAGGGACACATAGAGACTGTAAGTGAGGGGATGGAAAAAGATATTCCATGCCAAGGGAAATCAAAAGAAAGCTGGAGTAGCAGTTCCCATATCAGTCAAAATAGATTTTAAAATAAACATGATTACAACAGACAAAGAAGGACACTAAATAATGATGAAGGGATCAGTCCAAGATGGAGTATAAGAATTGTTAATCTTTATGCACCCAGCATAGGAAAACTTCAATACATAAGGTAAATGTAACAGCCAAAAAAAGGGAAATCAACAGTAACACAATCATAGTATGGGACTGTAACACCAACTTTCACCAATGGACAGATCATCCAAAATGAAAATAAATAAGGAAACACAGCTTTAAATGATTCATTAAATGAGATGGACCTAATTGATATTTATATGACATTCCATCCAAAAGCAACAGAATACACTTTTTTTCTCAAGTGCTTATGGAACATTCTCCAGGATAGATCATATCTTGGGTCACAAATCAAGCATTGGTATATTGAAGAAAATTGAAATCATATCAAGTATCTTTTCTGACCACAACACTATGAGACTAGATATCAATTACAGGGAAAAATCTGTAAAAAATAAAAACACATGGAGGCTAAACAATACACTACTTAATAACCAAGAAATCACTGAGAAAATCAAAGAGGAAATCAAAACATACCTAGAAACAAATGACAATGAAAGCACGATGACCCAAAACCTATGAAATGCAGCAAAAGCAGTTCTAAGACGGAAATTTATGGCAATACAATCCTACCCGAAGAAACAAGAAAAATCTCAAATAAACAACCTAACCTTACACCTAAAGCAATTAGAGAAAGAAGAAGAACAACAACAAAAAAAACCCCAAAGTTAGCAGAAGGAAGGAAATCATAAAAATCAGATCAGAAACAAATGAAAAATAAATGAAGGAAACAATACCAAAGATCAATAAAACCAAAGCTGGCTCTTTGAAAAGATAAACAAAATTGATAAACCATTAGCCAGACTAATCAAGAAAAAAAAAAGGGAGAAGATTCAAATCAATAGAATTAGAAATGAAAAAGGAGAAGTAAAAACTGACACTGCAGAAATAAAAAGGATCATGAGAGATTACTAAAAGCAACTATATGCCAATAAAATGACAAACTGGAAGAAATGGAAAAATTCTTAGAAAAACACAACCTTCTGAGACTGAACCAGGAAGAAACAGCAAATATAGACAGACCAATCACGGCACTGAAATTGAGACTGTCATTAAAAACCTCTGACAACAACAACAACAAAACCCAGGACCAGATGGCTTCACAAGGGAATTCTATCAATTATATAGAGAAGAGCTAACATCTATCCTTCTCCAACCCTTTCAAAATATAGCAGAGGGAGGAACACAGCCAAACTCATTCTATGAGGCCTCCATCACCCTGATACCAAAACCAGACAAAGATGTCACAGAGAAAGAAAACTACAGGCCAATAGTAAAGATGAACATAGATGCAAAAATCCTCAACAAAATACTAGCAAACAGAATCCAACAGCATGTTAAAAGGATCATGCACCATGATCAAGAGGCGTTTATCCCAGGAATGGAAAGATTCTTCAATATACAAAAATCAATGAATGTGGCACACCTTATTAACAAATTGAAACATAAAAATCATATAATCATTTCAATAGATACAGAAAAACTTTTAAAAAATTTCAACACCCATTAATCATAAAAACCCTCCAGAAAGTAAGCATAGAGAGAACTTACCTCAACATCCTAAAGGCTTTATATGACAAACCCACAGCCAAATCATTCTCAATGGTGAAAACTAAAACCATTTCCTACTAAGATGAAGAAGAAGACAAGGTTTCCCACTCTCAGCACTATTATTCAACATAGTTTTGGAAGTTTTAGCCACAGTCATTAGAGAAGAAAAAGAAATAAAAGGAATCCAAATCAGAATAGAAGAATTAAGCTGTCGCTGTTTGCAGGTGACATGATACTATACAGAGAGAATCCTAAAGTTGCTACTATAAAAACTACTAGAGCTAATCAATGAATTTTTAAAGTAGCAGGATACAAAATTAATGCACAGAAACCTCTTGTATTCCTATACACTAATGATGAAAAATCTGAAAGAGAAATTAAGGAAACACTCCCATTTACCACTGCAACAAAATGAATAAAATATCTAGGAATAAACCTACCTAAGGAGACAAAAGTCCTCTATGCAAAAAATTATAAGACACTGATGAAAGAAATTAAAGATGATACAAATAGATGGAGAGATATACCATGTTCTTGGATTGGAAGAATCAACATTGTGAAAATGACTATACTGCCCAAAGCTATCTACAGATAAAATGCAATCCCTATCAAACTACCAATGGCATTTTTCACAGAAGTAGAACAAAACATTTCACAATTTGTATGGAAGCACAAAAGACCCTGAATAGAAAAAACAATCTTGAGAAAGAAAAACGCAGCAAGAGGAATCAGGTTCCCAGACCTCAGACTATACTACAGAGCTACAGTAATCAAGATAGTATGGTACTTACACAAAAACAGAAATAAAAATCAATGGAACAGGATAGAAAGCCCAGAGATAAACCCACGCACATATGGTCAATTTATTTTTGACAAAGGAGGCAAAGATATACAATGGAATAAAGACAGTCTCTTCAATATGTGGTGCTGGGAAAACGGGACAGCTACATGTAAAAGAATGAAATTAGAACACTCCCTAACACCATACACAAAAATAAACTCAAAATAGATTGAAGACTTATATGTAAGACCAGACACTATAAAACTCTTAGAGAAAAACGTAGGCAGACACTTTTTGACATAATCACAGCAAGATCCTTTATGACCAACCTCCTAGAGAAATGGAAATAAAAACAAAAATAAACAAATGGACCTAATGAAACGTAAAAGGTTTTGCACAACAAAGGAAACCATAAAGAAAGTGAAGACAACCCTCAGAGTGGGAAAAAGTATTTGCACATGAAGCAACTGACAAAGGATTAGTCTCCAAAATTTACAAGTGTCTCATGCAGCTCAATATCAAAAACAAACAAACAAACAACAAAAACAACCCAATCAAAAAATGGGCAGGGCTTCCTTGGTGGTGCAGTGCTTGAGAGTCTGTTTGCCACTGCAGGGGACACGGGTTCATTCCCCGGACCGGGAAGATCCCAAATGCCATGGAGCGGCTGGGCCCATGAGCCATGGCCGCTGAGCCTGCGTGTCTGGAGCATGTGCTCCACAACGGGAGAGGCCACAACAGTGAGAGACTCATGTACCTCAAAAAAGAAAAGAAAAGAAAAGAAAAGGGCAGAACACCTAAATAGATATTTCTTCAAAGAAGATATACTGGTTGCCAACAAACACATGAAAGAATGCTCAACATCACTAATCATTAGAGAAATGCAAATAAAAACTACAATGAGGTATTACCTCACACCAGTCAGAATGGCCATCATCAAAAAATCTAGAAACAATAAATACTGGAGAGGGTGTGGAGAAAAGGGAGCCCTCTTGCACTGTTGGTGAGAATGTAAATTGATACAGCCACTATGGAGAACAGTATGGAGGTCCCTTAAAAAACTAAAAAGAGAACTACCATACCACCCAGCAATCCAAATACTGGCATACACACTGAGAAAACCATAATTCAAAAAGAGGCATGTACCACAATGTTCATTGCAGCTCTATTTACAATAAACAGGACATGAAAGCAACCTGTGTCTATTGACAGATGAATGGATAAAGAAGATGTGGCACATATATACAATGGAATATTTCTCAGCCATAAAAAGAAATGAAATTGAGTTATTTGTAGTGAGGTGGATGGATCTAGAGTCGGTCATACAAAGTGAAGTAAGTCAGAAACAGGAACTCAAATACTGTATGGTAACACATGTATATGGAATCTAAAAACTAAAAATGTTAATGGAGAACCTAGAGGCAGGGCAGGAACAAGGACATAGACATACAGAATGGACTTGAGGACACAGTGAGTGAAAGTGTTAAGCTGGGATGAAGTGAGAGAGTGGCATGAACTTATATATACTACCATATATAAAATAGATAACTAGTGGGAAGCAGCCACATAGCACAGGGAGATCAACTCCATGCTTTGTGACCACCTAGAGGTGTGGGTTAGGGAGGGTGGGCGGGAGACACAAGAGGGAGGAGTTACGGTGATATATGTATAGCTGATTCACTTTGTTTTAAAGCAGAAACTACCACACCAGTGTAAAGCAATTATACTCCAATAAAGATGTTTTAAAAAATGTGAAGAAAGAGTTCACCAAGGAAAGAGAAATGGCAAATAAGCACATGGAAATAATTTTCAGCCTCAGTAGTCATTAGGGATGAGCAAATTAAAATTGCAATGAGATTTCACTGCACATATACTGGAAAGGTAGAATTTAAACAAAATGAAACAGGCTGTACAAAGTTTTGGGAAGGTTGTGACACAACTGAACTCCCACACACTGCTGGAAGAATTCAAAATATATTTACCAATAAAAATGGAACTAACTACTGATGTATCCTCCAATATGAATTAAGTCCAAAAATGCTAAAGAAATGAGGTCGGAACCCAAAAGCTACAGTGTTTCCATTAACATGTTATTTTGGAAAATGCAAGGTATAGGAACAGATATCAGATCATCAGTTGCCAGGGACTCGGTGTGGGGTGAAGGGGTCTGACTACAAAGGGGAATAGGGTAATTTTGGTGGGTATTGGAAATATTTTATATTTTAATTATGTTGGTTGTTATGCAACTGATTGCATTTCTCAAACCTCATGGAGTTGGGTGCATTTTTCAAACCACACACACACAATTTTCACAGATATAAATTAAATATCATTAAGCCTGAATTGATAAAAATACATGTTGTGACAACTGCTTTAGGGAATGTCCTTCTTCATCTCTTGATGTATCTTACTTCATAATCTTAAATTGTATTTTTATTTATTTATCTGTTTATTGGTCAGTCCCCCTACTAGAATACATGCTTCTCCAGCTCACTCCTTGTTCGATATGATATTTCTGATGTTTAGACTAGTACATGATGTCCAGGACCTGCTTCTGTGTTAAGTTTCTTGTTCAACAATGAATACTTTAAAGATACTTTACACTGTTCAGTTCTTTTTTCAATAGCTACAAAAAGAGTAGTGTTTTTGTTTATTTGTTTGTTTTTTTGCTTCTAACATTGTTTCTACTCCAGAACTTATATATATATATATATATATATATATATATATATATATATATATATATAATAAATTAACTTTCCAGGGTGGAGTGGGGGGTTTCTTCTCCCGCCTAGTCCCTCCTGTCATACTGTATTGTGAAATGGGCTCCCTGAAGAAACTTACCTTCCTTTTCTATGGCCAAACTTATTCTAGTTGCATGTCTCTCCAATAAGGGAACTCCTGGGACCTTATGCAGTTTCTTACTTTTGGAGAAATCAGCATTGTTTTAAAGACCTGAAAAACGTGTTCTCAAGATTCGGTTTTTCATTTGAACAATGTGTCTAATATTACCTACTCTTCTGGTTTGTGGTAAGGATTAAAATAAAATGGGTATATAATGTGTCAGGTCCAATGCTGGGTGAAAATTATTATTCAATACATATATTTCTTCAAAAAACATTCAATATACATTTTCCACTTCTGGACTAAACAAAATAATGCCATTAAATTTTATAAGAGGAAATCCAGTACTTTCTGTGTAGATTTCCAAACATATAGAAAATACTTCTATTTCTTTTCCCATGACTTTAGTGAACACAAAGTTCAGTGTTATCTTTATATCCTATGAAATCCAAGACAGATTTTCTGTACTGGTTAATTGGTATTTTTGTTTTTTTCCTGTATTATTGCTGGTGCTTTCCTACATATATATATAGAAAATTCTATGTCCAGCTAACTGCCCCACCCCCTACTTCATTCTATATGCACCTCAAGGGCAAGAACTCTGCTTTATACTTCTTTGGATCTTGACCTTAATACACTGTATATTGTAGGTTTTCCAAAATATGTTATCCTGCTGAATAAGCTGTGGGAAGCAGCTCAGTTATACATTCAGAAATTGATGATCAAAAAAAGATGAGTATTAAATATCCCCATAAAACAAACTAACAAAAACAGCAACAAAAGACTCCCACTATATTTGAAGTTTTCTCCAAAATTTAGCTAGGTTAATTCATTTCTAAGATCATTTAGTAAGCATATCTAGGAAATTTCCCCTGTAGTCAATATAATGTGTAAGTCCGTTGACATTGTGAACAATTACTTGTGCAGTAAAGAAAGGTCTACCAGTTGATCAAAGGGCATCTAGCTCATTTTTCTTTCTTGCCTAGTCTAATTATACTTTAAGCTCAGGGAATGAAGAATACTATTTTACAAAGAATGGAACACTGTACATTCCCCTAAGCACTACTATTTAAAAGTCCAAAGATTTTTTTAAAACTTTTATTTCATATTGAAACATAGTTGATTAAAAATGTTGTGTTAGTTTCAGGTGTACAGCAAAGTGATTCAGTTATACATACACATATATCACTTATTTTTCAAATTCTTTTCTCATTTATGTTATTAAAGAATATTGAACAGAGTTTCCTGTGCTACACAGTAGGTCCTTGCTAGTTATCTATTTTAAATATAGCAGTGTTTATGTGTCAACCCCAAATTCCCAATCTATCCCTCCCCCAAACCCTTCCCCTCAGTAACCATAAGCTTCTTCTCAAAGTCTGTGTGTCTGTTTCTGTTTGGTACCTAAATTCATTTGTATATATTTTTATATTTCACATATAAGTGATATCATATGATATTTTTCTTTCTCTGTCTGACTTACTTCACATAGTATGATGGTCTGTAAGGCTATCCAGGTTGCTGCAAATGGCATTATTTCATTCTTTTCAGTGGCTGAGTAACATTCCATTGTATGTATGTACCACATCTTCTTATCCATTCATCTATCAATGGACATTTAGGTTGTTTCAATGTTTTGGCTATTGTAAGAGTGCTGCAATGAACATGGGCGTGCATGTATCATTTTGAATCACGTTGTTCCCAGGATATATGCCCAGAAGTGGGATTGCTGAATCATATGGTAACTCTATAATTAGATTTTTAAGGAACCTACATACTGTGCTCCATAGTGGCTGTACCAATTTACATTCCCACCAACAGTGTAGGAGGGTTCCCTTTTCTCCACACCCTCTCCAGCATTTATGGTTTATAGATTTTTTGATGATGGTCATTCTGAGTGGTGTGAGGTGATATCTCATTGTAGTTTTGGTTTGTATTTCTCTAATAATTAGTGATGTTGAGAATCATTTCATGTGCCTCTAGGCCATCTGTAATGTCTTCTCTGGAGAAATGTCTGTTTAGGTCTTCTGCCCATTTTTTTTGATTGGGTTGTTCATTTTTTTGATATTAAGCTGCATGGGCTGTTTGTAAATTTTGGAGAGTAATCCCTTGTTGGTCGTATGGTTTACATATATTTTCTCTGATTCTGTGGGTTGCCTGTTCATTTTGTCTATGGTTTCCTTTGCTGTGTAAAAGTTTATGAATTTAATTAGATTCTCTTTGTTTATTTTTGCTTTTATTTCCATTCCTCTAGGAAACAGCCCCAAAAAGATACTGTTGCAACTTATGTCAAACAGTGTTCTGCCTATGACTGCCTCTAAGATGTTTATAGTATCTGGTCTTATATTTAGGTTTTTGATCTGTTTTGAGATTATTTTTGTGTATGGTGTAAAAGAATGTTCTAATTTCTTATTTTTACATGTAGCTGTTCAGTTTTCTCAGCACCATTTAATGAAGAGACTGTCTTTTCTCCATTGTATATTCTTGCCTCCTTTTTCATAGATTAGGTGACCATAGGGGCGTGGGTTTATCTCTGGGCTTTCTATCCTGCTCCATTGATCATTATTTCTGTTTTTGTGCCAGTACTATATTGTCTTCATTACTGTAGCTTTGTAGTATAGTCTGAAGTCAGGGATCCTGATACCTACAACTCTGTTTTTCTTTCTCAAGATTGCTTTGGCTATTCGGGGTCTTTTGTGTTTCCATACAAATTGTAATTTTTGTTTTTGCTTTACTTCTGGGAAAATACCATTTGTAATTTAATAGAGATTACATTGAATATGTACACTGCCTTGGGTACTATAGTTATTTTGAAAATATTGATTCTTCCAATCCCAGAACATGGTATATCTTTCCATCTGTTTGTCTCATCTTCTATTCCTTTCATCAGAGTTGTATAGTTTTTTAGACAACAGGTATTTAGTCTTCTTAGGTAGGTTTATTCCTAGGTATTTTATTATTTTGGATGTGATGGTAAATGGGGTTGTTTCTTTAATTTCTTTTGTTGCTAACAAATAAAAGTGCAATAGATTTCTGTGTATTAGTTTGGTATCCTGTAACTTTACTGAGTTCATTGGTAAGCTCTAGTAGTTTTCTGGTGGTATCTTTAGTATTTTTTTATGTATAGTGTTATGTCATCTGCAAACAGTGACAGTTTTACTTCTTCTTTTCCAATTTGTATTATTTTATTTCTTTTTCTTCTCTGATTGCCGTGGCTAAAGACTTCCAAAACTATGTTAAATAAAAGTGGAGTGAGTGAACATCCTTGTTTTGTTCCTGATCTTAGAGGAAATGCTTTTATCTTTTCATGGTTGAGTATAGTGTTAGCTGCAGGTTTGTCATATATGGCCTCTATTATGTTGAGGTATATTCCCTCTATGCCCACATTCTGTAGAGTTTTTATCATAAGTGGGTGTGGACTTTTGTCAAAATCTTTTTCTGTATCTATTCAGATGATCATACAGTTTTTATTCTTCAATCTGTTAATGTGGTGTGCCACATTGATTGATCTGCATGTATTGAAGAGTCCTTGCATCCCTTGGATAAATCCAACTTGATAATCGTATATGATACTTTTAATGTATTTTTGGATTTGGTTTGCTAGTATTTTGTCGAGGATTTTTTGTGTCTATGTTCATCAGTGACATGGGCCTCTACTTTTTTTGTGTGTGGTATCTTTGGTTTTGGTATCAGGGTGATGGTGCCCTCATTGAATGAGTTTGGGAGTTTCCCTCTTCTGCAATTTTGTGGAATAATTTCAGAAGTATAGGTGTTAATTCTTCTCTAAATGTTCGATAGAATTCACCTGTGAAACCATCTGGTCCTGAATTCTTTTGTTGGTTTTAAACCACAGTTTCAATTTCAGTACTTGTTATTGGTCTGGTTATATATTCTATTTCTTCCTGGGTCAGTCTTGGGAGAGTGTACCTTTCTAAAAAATTTGTCCCTTTCTTCCAAGTTGTCCATTTTACTGGCATATAGTGCTTGTAGTAATCTCTTATGATCCTTTGTATTTCTGTGGTGTCCATATTTTATTTCTAATTGTATAGATTTGCACCCTCTCCCTTTTTTTCTTGATGAGTCTGGCTAAAGTTTTATCAATTTTGTTTATCTTTTTAAAGAACAAGCTTTTATTTTCATTGAACTTTTCTATTGTTTTCTTCTCTCTTCCATTTATTTCTGCTCTTATTTTATGATTTCTTTCCTTCTACTAACTTTGGGCTTTGTTTGTTCTTCTTTCTCTAGTTGTTTTATGTATAAGGTAAGGTAGTTTATTTGAGGTTTTACTTGTTTCTTGAGGTATGATTTTAGTGCTATAAACTTTCCCTTTAGAACTGCTTTTGCTGCTTCCCATAGATTTTGCATCACCATGTTTTCATTTTCATTTGTCTCTAGGTATTTTTTTAATTTCCTCTTGATTTCTTCCATGATCCATTTGCTGTTTAGTAGCATATTGTTTAGCCTCCATGTATTTATGTTTTTTACAGTTTTTTTCCTGTAGTTAATTTCCAATCTCACAGCATTGTGGTCAGAAAAGATGCTTGATATGATTTCAATCATCTTAAATTTATCAAGGCTCACTTTGTGGCCAAGCATGTGGTCAATCTTGGAGAATGTTCCATGTGCACTTGAGATTAATGTGTATTCTGTTTCCTTTGGATGGAATGCTCTATAAATATCAATTACTTTTATCTGGTCTAATGTGTCATTAAATCCTGTGTTTACTTATTAATTTTCTGACTGGATGATCTGTCCATTGGTGTAAGTGGAGTTTAAAGTTCCCCACTACTATTGTGTTACTGCTGATTTCCCCTTTTATGGCTGTTAGCATTTGCCTTATATATCAAGGCGTTCCTGCATTGGATGCATATATATTTACAATTGTTATATCTTATTCTTGGATTGTTCCCTTGATGATTATGTAGTGTCCATCTTTGCCTCTTATAAGATTCTTTATTTTAAAGTCTATTTTGTTTGATATGAGTATTGCTACTACAGCTTCTTTTGATTTCCATTTGCATGGAATGCCTTTTCCATCCCCTCACTTTTAGTCTGTATGTGTCCCTAGATCTGAAGTGGGTGTCTTGTAGACAGCATATATACCAAACTTGTTTTTGTAATCATTAAGCCAACCTGTGTCTTTTGGTTGGAGCATTTAATACATTTACATTTAAGGTAATTATCCATGTGTATGTTCCTATTGTCATTTTCTTAATTGTTTGGGGTTTGTTTTTGTAGGTCTCTTTACTTCCTTTCCTCTTTTGTTCTCTTCTCTTGTGATTTGATGACTAACTTTAGTGTTGTGTTTGGATTCCTTTTTCTCTTTTGTGTGTTTATCTATTTTAGATTTTTGGTTTGAGATTATCATGAGGATTTGGTATAAAAGTCTATATATATAAAAGATTGTTTAAGTTGCTTGTCTTTGAATTTTAAATGCATTTCCAATATCCTGCATTTGTGCTCTCCTCTTCTCACAACTGCTAGTTTTAATATTATATTCGTGTGCAGATGTTTTCCTACTTTTACTTTATGGTTGCCTTTACCAGCTTTTCTATTCATAATTTTCTTATTCCTAGTAGTGTCCTTTTTTTGAGCCTAGAGAAGTTCCTTTAGCATTTGTTGCAAAGCTGGTCTGGTGGTGCTAAAGATTTTTTTTGAAGTAAAAGGAAAGAAATGCAAAGAAAGAAATTTTATCATCTTCCTTTTAAGTCTCCTCAAACTTTTTTTTAAGTTACCTTGAACCTGATTTTCAAGTACTAATTTCCTTAAGGCAGTGCCAAAAATTGAACTTTAAAAGTGCCAAAAGTTGAACTTTATTTTCAAAATAATATATATATATATATATATATATATATATATATATATATATATATATATATATATATTTAATTTTAGGTTTAAATGTATGGTCTGAAACTATCTCTGAATCACTTCCATGAGTTCCCTTATACTGGGAATAGCCTTCTTTGGCCATGTATACTTATCTTCTGACTTAAGGTAAGGATTAAGAGGTGACGATTTAACAAATCTTAGCCAAGGGCCTGACAAGTAGCATTAAATAAATATCTATTCTACTCCTGAAACTGTTCCCCTGCTCTTCTGGATGTCCTTCCTCAAAGTCATATATAATCACTGGTCAAGTCATATAATTATGCAGTCTACATATATATTTACCCACTTGAAAAGATGGATATACAAAAAGAAAAATATACAGACCACATATAACAATAGAACTCTGACCAATCACTCTCTACTAACCAATCCAAAAACTAATTGACAACTTCCTCAGCAACCAGCCCAGGAAGCCAAACTAAAACTTCTAGCAACCAGCCAAGAAGGGTCAGGATTTGTCAACTTCCCTACTGTTGTCCCTGTTTCCAATTCAGGACCAACCAGAGAAAGCTAAAGTTCTTCAAGACAATCACATAGGGTCCCCCATTTCTTGTTAGTGTGCCTCCAGTTTCCACATGCCAACAACTTCTAATTAGAACAAACCTGAAACCTTCATTTTTGCACTATAAAGCTTTCTCATTTGTTACCTATCTTGAGTGTCTGCCAAATGCAAGTCATAATGGTTGACTCTCTTGCTATACCAAGCTCTAAATAAATAGACTCTCCTTTCTTTGGGTGATCTTCATTTATTTTCACACACTTTACATTTGAATTTATAATTTTAACTTTGAATATTTTGGTAACCTTTTACTGTTTTCAACTCCTTGTTTTAAACTCTCACAATATCCTATGTATTTACAGCTACATCATATAGTTTTAACAGTTTGATACTTTAGCACTTAATCCAATTGTATCAGTCTCTATTCAAATATTTGCATATATTCCTCATTTCCTGAAAGACAAATACACAATATTTCATATGACCAAAGCATTCCATGATTTAGTGTCACTTGGTCTCCTTTTCACCTTTCACGTGTATTCTTTGCAATTCAACAACACTAAACTACTTAAAATTCCATGTTTTTGCCAAGACAAACCAGTGCCTCTATTTCTTTCCATTTGCTAAAACTTTTGCTTATGATGATTTTTCTTGATTGTTTTCACCAAACATACTAACTTATTCTTTCATTCTCAGGTCAATTATCACATTTGATAAGCTTTCTTAAATCCCATATATAGTTTAGCTAGCATCATCATAACAAATGCCATATAATGTTGTAGTGGCTACTTAGGTATTTGGTTCTTTTCTAGATTTCAAGATGATGAAGAGAGTTCCTTTTCTTTTTACTTTTATATTCCCAGGGTATGACACTTGGTAGGTGTTCCAAAAATGTTAGCTGAAATAATGTAGGTATTGATGGATGCTCAGGAACCTGCCCAATAGTCAACTGCTTTTTCATTATTTCCAAATTAGTTGAGATTTATTTTTCATATGGAGAACTCTATTATAAGTTGCTCCTTCTTAAGCATACAAAAATGAAAAGGGATAAAAAAAACACGAAGACATTTAAGTTTGTACACATTTTGACCACACCATGAAAGAGGCCAGGGAAGGTGAGTCATATTTTAAATCTTTTAACATATAACTTCCTGCAGATTCCAAATTAACATAAGGAGTGGTGTTTGCATAATTGTTTTTTTGCAATTAACCTAACCATACTCCTTTGGTAAGATTTTTCATCATATGTAGATTTATTCCCAAACTGTTTTCACAGGGGAATGCCTTGTACTTCATTATGCTGAATTTAAATGCAGTTAACATGTTATGACAAATTATTCCATAACTGGCTGAGCACAAGTGCCATTAAAATTTGCAAACTGAATGCTGAGTATTTACAGATATGGATAAACCATCTCTTAAAATTCCAGAAAGATTCCTTAATAAAAAGACAAAATGTGTAAAATTTTTAAAATCTATATACATATGTTTGCTTTTTCAAAACACATATTGGCTTTTCACTCAAACAAAATTATGTAGAAAAGAAGTTGGGCCAGATTGAAGGCTTACTTGTTGAATTATAAACGCTTATAAATATCCAGGGCAATCTATCTGGCAGGCAGAGGACTATTATAATTTGAATCTTGAGAAAATGTTATTAAATAAATACTTATATATGGGTCTGTTCAGGCAAAAATGGGGAGTTTGAATGTTCAACGTTGTCACCTAAATATAGTGTGCAAAGGGGAAGGTTGATAGACCAAATTAGGCAGCACCAACGTTTGAGAATAGGCAGTGCCAGACAAGCCTATAAAATTAAAAAAAATAGGAAATAAAGGTTTATGTTACATCTACTAGCAGTCCTGGCACAAAAGCCTGATGCATGAAATACTCAGTAAATTCAGCATAATGTGCATTAATTATATAATAGGTATATAATTTAGGGGCAATCAAAATAATATTAGATTAACAACTAATATGTTTAATTTCAAGAAATAATTAGTGTTTATTAGTCGTTTCCCTATTTGTTCATTCAAAACACATTTATTGAGTGGTGGACCTATCAGACAAGATCCTTGTCTCATGAACCTTAAATTAAAGTTCATTATATGGACAATAAACAATGAAATAATGAAATGAGTAAATTTCAGATAATCATAGGTGCTGTGAAAACAAAACAACGTTAAAACTCACTAGAGTAGAATGCTGTGAGGGCAGCAAGAAATTGGTTAGTTGTTTTAGGTAACGTGTTTAGATAGGCCTTTCTGAGGAAATGACGTTTGGACTGAGATTTTTCATGACAAGGAAGATCCTTTGTACACATTTAGGGAAAAAAATCCAGGGAGAAGGAATAATTAAGGCAAAAGGCTATTGAAGGATGAACTTAGCAATTTCAAAAACCAGAAAGAGGGCTTATATGACTCAAGCCCGATTAAGAGGAAGAATATGATTTCCATGTGAGATCAGAAAGGTAACAAAGAATAAGTTTGTACAGGACCTCACCAGCTATGGTACATATTTGGATTTAACTTAATTTCAACAGAACACTTTGGAAGAGGTTTAAGCAGAGAAGTAGAAAGATTTGATTAACCTTTTTTATTATATTTATTTTAATGATCAAACTCGCTAAAGCTAGATTGAGAATGACAGTAGGGGAAGATGAGCGCCTCCGTGAGGCTTGTTATTCAGGGGATGTGCTTTCCAGAGCAGGGTTAATAGCAGTGGAAAATAAAATAGTTACACATGCAATATGTGTGACATATTTGACAAATTGTTGGAGAAACAAAAATAAAACAGATACCCATATACTTGAAAAGTTTATAAGCCATCTAAAATAAAATAAGTATTGTGATGACTGCTATAATAAAAGGAATGTAATGATATATTTAAAAATTTGTGTTTGGGAGCTAGACTGTTAAAAGGCACAAATACAAGTCCTGACATTTATTAAAAATGAGACCTCACTATATAACTTATGCTACTCCGAGACAATTTTCTTATTTCTAAAAAATATATATATCATTTAATACATTTAAGATGTCAATTCTTCTCATCTTGACATATTGGTAACAAAATACCAATCAAAACCACAAGCTATTTTGTAGATAGTGACAAACTTATTCTGAAGTTTATGTGAAAAGGCAAAAGACCTTGAGTAAACAACACAGCACTGAAGAAGAACAAAGTAAGCCTGCTCACACTACTGAATATCAAGGTTTGAGATAGAGTTACAGTCATCAGGACATCACAGTACTGGTAAAAGAATAGACATACAGATCAATGGAACAGAACAGAGAACCCAGAAATAGACACACAAATATAGTCAAGTTTGACAATGGAGCAAAGACATTTCAATGGAGAATGGATAATCAGTTTTGTGCTAGAATGACTGGATGTCCATATGCAAAATCCATAGACAGATAAACAAGCCTAGACATAAGTCTTATACTTTTCACAAAAATTACTAAAATGTATAGTAAACTTAGATATAGAACACGAAATTATAAAATGTATAGAAGATAACTTGGAAGAAAATTATGTGACTTTGGAATTGGTAATGGGCTTTTTATATATAAAACACTAGTATCATGAATCATGAAAAAATTTGGTAAGTTGGAATTTATTAAAATTTAAAACTTCACTTCTTAAAAAGACACTATTAAGAGAATGAAAAGACAAACCACATAAAGGGGAAAATAAGTGAAAAATATATTTAATAAATTACTTCTCTCCAAAATATACAAAGAATTACTAAAATTGTACAACAAGGAAAGAAAAGTTAAACTGAGCAAAATAAATGTCAACAAATATTTTACTAAAGAAGATAAACTGCTTTCAAATAAGCATATAAAATATGATTAACATAATCTATTATTAGGGAATTTCAAATTAAAACACAAAGATAACACCACAAACTTGTTAGAACAGTAAACATCCAAAAAGTTGATGACACCAATTGCAAATAAAGATACAGAACAACAGTGATTTTCATTCATTGCTAGGAGAATGCAAGATGCCACTTCTGCTTTGGAAGTTTTCATAGCCTTGCCACATGATCCAGCAATCACAAATCCTAGGCACTTACCCAGTTGATTTGAAAATCCATCTTCACACAAAAAGCTGCACATGAATGTTTATGGAGACTTTATTCATAATTGAAAAAAAGCAGTAGTAACCAAGATGACATGTACTTAAATAGGTGAATGGATAAACAAACCAGAACATCCATATAATAAAATTCTATTCAGCAGAAAAATAAAGGAGTTATCAAGCCTTAAAAAGATAATGAAAAATCTTAAATGCATATTGCTAAATGAAAGAAGTCAGTCTGTAAAAGCTGCATGCTATATACATGAGCCCAACTATATGACATTCTGGAAAAGGCAAAGTTACAGTGATGCTATATTAGTTTCTTCTGGCTGCCATAGCAAATACTGCAAACTTGGTGGCTCAACACAATAGAAATTTATTCTTTCATAGTTCCGGAGATTATAAGTCTAAAATAAAGATTTTGTCAGGGTCACACTCCCTCCAAAGGTACTAGGTGACAATCTGTTCCTTGCATCTGGAAGCATCTGGAAGCATCTGGCTCCAGACATTCTCTGGCTGGTGGACAGATCACTCCAATCTCTACCTCAGTGGTCACGTGGGTTTCTCCTCTTCACTGTGTGTCTTCCTGCTGTTTGTTTCTTATAAGGTCTTTTGTCATTGAATTTATTGTCCACCTGAGTCACTCAGGATTTTTAAATGTAAATCTTTAATGACATTTGCAAAGAGTAGTTTTGCAAATATGGAAGCATTCAATCCATTACAGATAGTAATGTTGTCAGTGACCTAAGGAAGGGTGGAGGGTTGGATAGCTAAAACATAGATTATTTTTTAGGGTTGTAAAATGACTATATGATATTGAAGTGGTTGATATAAGAAACTATGCATTGGTTGAAAATCCATAAAACTTGATACCACAAAGTGTGAACCTTAATATATGCAAATTAAAAATTATTTTGGAGGCCAGAGAATTTCGAGATGGAATGGAAAATGTGACAAATCAATTGAACTATATTACAAGTTCAGGAAATAATTCATTAAAAGGGGTGGGAAAAATAATGCTGAACTAAGTAACTTTGGAAATGAGTAGAGTCTATAAAACTAAAGGCATATGAATCTGTCCATAGCACTGCACTTTAGTTGATAAAGTTGTCCCCCATGAAGTTATGGGTTAACAATTCTGATAACACTATACATGTACACTGGAATTAAACAATTATGTAAAACAAAATGTGGCTTGTGGGAGCCAGGCTTCCCATTTTTGGAGTGGGACATTATACATGAGCAAGGGGAGGAGGTTAGACTGAACCATGTGATAATAGATTAGAGTTGGAAATATCAGTCTGAAGTCATGTTAGCTTAATATAAGTACAGATGGTTGCATTTAGAAATATTTTTAGATATGACTATATATTCATTAGTATATATACATATATTTCCTTGCTGTGTCAGCTAAGACATAGAAGCCATAACACTGTAGTAGGAATAGGCACACCTGGTACTTAGATCTTGATTTTTCAATCTATTTTCCAATAAAATTAACCACAGTTCATTGGAATAAATGTCCAATTCTTGAAATGGGGCAGAAAATATACAAGATGAGTCTGGAGCATCTAGTAGTGACCAAAAGTAAGGAAGTCTTTAATGAATGAACAAGCAAAAGCAAAACAAAGTGATGAAACAAATAACCAAAAAAAAAAAAAAAACCACAATGAGGTGAGTATGTCAAAGTGACCAGGAGTCAACTGAAAAAACTCTCAATGGCCAAATCTGAGACCATGTGAATAATAAAATACATAAAGTTGTATTAGATTATAATCCAAAGTATAAAATGAATATCCTAGAGTCATCACTGATATAAATAAATGATTGAATAAATTAATATATGAGTGAGAATAGACAAATCTCCCATGTAGAAGAATTACAAATTTATTTAGACACTCCACCGTCAAGAAGATGGGCCTTGGATCTCCACTCTTGATATGGGTGGTACATAGTGACTTCCTTCCAAAGTACAACATGCTCTTTCCAAAAAGTACTGTATGGGAGAAAGAGTAAATTTATAGTGGAGAGCTCTGACAAATCTCACCTCAGCCAGGTGATTAAGGTTAACATCATAGTTATGAGCCATACTGATAGTATCTATCCTTGATATGATGTGATGAAAATAGCAGTTTAGCTCTGTAGTCTTTCTCCCCCAAACACATAGCCGTAGCCTAATTATGAGAGAGACTTAAGAAGATCTCAATCAAAAGACGTTCTGCAAAATACCTAACCGGTACTTTTCCCAACAGTCAAGATAATCAAAATCAAGGAAAGTCTGGAGAAATTGTCATAGTTAAGAGGAGACAAAAAGATATGATGGTTAGATTTATTGTGGTATCCTGGATGGGATCCTGGAACTGAAATAGTACATTAGATAAATACTAAGAAAATATGAATAAAGTATGGACTTTATCTAATGATAATGTATCAATATTAGTTCATTAATTGGAACAAATGCAAATACTAATATAAGATACTGATAATAGATGAAACTGGATGTGGGTTATATGGGAACTCTCTGTACTGTCTTCACAATTTTTCTTTAAAGGTAAAACTATTCTAAAACTTGTAAAAGTTTATTTAAAAATGTAGATTAACAGCATGGTGGAAAAAGATGTAAGAAAACTAAAACACTAACTGTGAAAGAATGTTAGCTCATTATATGGATGTATATATTATTTTTACTTTGAATAATTGAAACATCCTCCAGAATATTATAGCATTTAACATTTCACAAGTGTCTGAACTTCCCACTTTGGCTGATATTATTTCTATCATTTCTTATTGTTGTCTTTTAAAATACAACTTATTTTTTCAAGGTCTAACCCAAACCTATAAAGGCTTTTACACTCACCTCCCACAAAAATGCTGTCTTTCTTTTCTCTGCAGTTATTAAGACAGCCAGCTTATAAGACCACATTGTATTTAGGATGTGCATTTTTCTGTCTCTGAGAGAGTGAGTTTCTGACACACTGTGAATTTCTTGGAGTCAGCATAACACAATGATTAGAAAATGGATACTCAATCAAGAGGACATGGAATCGAATCATTAGCTACTTCATTTCCCTGTTACATGAACTTGGGCATTATTTAACCCTTCTGTGTATCAGGTTTCTTATATATAAGATGGGTCTACCTATAATGATATCATGAGGAATAAATGAGTTAATATGTATGAAAGTTAAGGAAAGTCCTGATATATGGAATGTACTTCATAGAAAATTTCTATTATTATTATTAATGATATTATTGTTTATCTTACTGTTGTTTTTGTTACTATTATTGAAATCTGTGTCACTATCACCTGGCTTAAATAAGCAAAGTCTTAGTAGATAGCCATTGCTTTTCTTTCTTTTTTTTTTTCTGTTTTTCCCTGTAACAATTTGTTTTTATTACTAGTTTCTGCTTTATAACAAAGTGAATCAGTCATACATACACATCTGTTCCCACATCCCTTCCCTCTTGCGTCTCCCTTCCTCCCACCCTGCCTATCCCACCCCTCCAGGCGGTCACAAAGCAGCAAACTGATCTCCCTGTGCTATGCGGCTGCTTCCCACTACCTATCTACCTTACGTTTGGTACTGTATATATGTCCATGCCTCTCTCTGGCTTTGTCACAGCGTACCCTTCCCCCTCCCCATATCCTCAAGTCCATTCTCAAGTAGGTCTGTGTCTTTATTCCTGTTTTACCCCTAGGTTCTTCATGACTTTTTTTTCTTAAATTCCATATATATGTGTTAGCACACGGTATTTGTCTTTCTCTTTCTGACTTACTTCACTCTGTATGACAGACTCTAGGTCTATCTAACTCATTACAAATAGCTCAGTTTCATTTCTTTTTATCGCTGAGTAATATTCCATTGTATATATGTGACATACCTTCTTTATTCATTCATCCAATGATGGACACTTAGGTTGTTTCCATCTCCGGGCTATTGTGAATAGAGCTGCAATGAACATTTTGGTACATGTCTCTTTTTGAATTATGGTTTTCTCAGGGTATATGCCCAGTAGTGGGATTGCTGGGTCATATGCTAGTTCTATTTTTAGTTTTTTCAGGAACCTCCATACTGTTCTCCATAGTGGCTGTACCAATTCACATTCCCACCAACAGTGCAAGAGTGTTCCCTTTTCTCCACACCCTCTCCAGCATTTATTGTTTCTGGATTTCTTGATGATGGCCATTCTGACTGGTGTGAGATGATATCTCATTGTAGTTTTGATGTGCATTTCTCTAATGATTAATGATGTTGAGCATTCTTTCATGTGTTTCTTGGCAGTCTGTATATCTTCTTTGGAGAAATGTCTGTTTAGGTCTTCTGCTCATTTTTGGATTGGGTTTTTTGTTTTTTTGCTATTGAGCTGCATGAGCTGCTTATAATTTTGGAGATTAATCCTTTGTCAGTTGCTTCATTTGCAAATATTTTCTCCCATTCTGAGAGTTGTCTTATGGTCTTGTTTATGGTTTCCCTTGCTGTGCAAAGGCTTTGAAGTTTCATTAGGTCCCATTCATTTATTTTTGTTTTTATTTCCATTTCTCTAGGAGGTGGGTCCAAAAGGATCTTGCTGTGATTTATGTCATAGAGTATTCTGCTTATGTTTTCCTCTAAGAGTTTGATAGTTTCTGGCCTTACATTTAGGTCTTTAATCCATTTTGAGCTTATTTTTGTGTATGGTGTTAGGGAATGATCTAATCTCATACTTTTACATGTCCCTGTCCAGTTGTCCCAGCAACACTTATTGAAGAGGCTGTCCTTTCCCCACTGTACATTCCTGCCTCTTTTATCAAAGATAAGTTGGCCATATGTGCGTGGGTTTATCTCTGGACTTTCTATCCTGTTCCATTGATCTATCTTTCTGTTTTTGTGCCAGTACCACATTGTCTTGATTACTGTAGCTTTGTAGTATAGTCTGAAGTCAGGGAACCTGATTCCTTCAGCTCCGTTTTTCTTTCTCAAGAGTGCTTTGGCTATTCGGAGTCTTTTGTTTTTGCAAACAAATTTTGAAATTTTTTGTTCTAGTTCTGTGAAAAATGCCAGTGGTAGTTTGATAGGGATTGCATTGAATCTGTAGATTGCTTTGGGTAGTAGAATCATTTTTACAATATTAATTCTTCCAATCCAAGAACATGATATATCTCTCTATCTCTTTGTATCATCTTTAATTTCTTTCATCAGTGTCTTATAATTTTCTGCATACAGGTCTATTGTCTCCTTAGGTAGGTTTATTCCTAGATATTTTATTCTTTTTGTTGCAATGGTAAATGGGAGTGTTTTCTTGATTTCACTTTCAGATTTTTCATCATTAGTGTACAGGAATGCCAGAGATTTCTGTGCATTAATTTTGTATCCTGCTACTTTACCAAATTCATTGATTAGATCTGGTAGTTTTCTGGTAGCATCTTTAGGATTCTCTATGTATAGTATCATGTCATGTGCAAACAGTGACAGCTTAACTTCTTCTTTTCCAATTTGGATTCCTTTTATTTCCTTTTCTTCTCTGATTGCTGTGGCAAAAACCTCCAAAACTATGTTGAATAAGAATGGTGAGAGTGGGCAGTCTTGTCTTGTTCCTAATCTTAGTGGAAATGGTTTCAGTTTTTCACCATTGAGGACGATGTTGGCTGTGGGTTTGTCATTTATGGCCTTTATTATGTTGAGGAAAGTTGCCTCTATGCCTACTTTCCACAGGGTTTTTATCATAAATGGGTGTTGAATTTTGTTGAAAGCTTTCTCTGCATATATTGAGATGATCATATGGTTTTTCTTCTTCAATTTGTTAATATGGTGTATCACATTGATTGATTTGCATATATTGAAGAACCCTTGCATTCCTGGAATAAACCCCAGTTGATCATGGTGTATGATCCTTTTAATGTGCTGTTGGATTCTGTTTGCTAGTATTTTGTTGAGGATTTTTGCATCTATGTTCATCAGTGATATTGGCCTGTACTTTTCTTTCTTTGTGACATCCTTGCCTGGTTTTCATATCAAGGTGATGGTGGCCTCGTAGAATGAATTTGGGAGTGTTCCTCTCTCTGCTATATTTTGGAAGAGTTTGAGAGGATAGGTGTTAGCTCCTCTCTAAATGTTTGATAGAATTCGCCTGTGAAGCCATCTGGTCCTGGTTTTTGTTTGTTGGAACATTTTAAATCACAGTTTCAATTGCAGTGTTTGTGATTGGTCTATTCATATTTTCTATTTCTTCCTGATTCAGTCTTGGCAGGTTGTGCATTTCTAAGAATTTGTCCATTTCTTCCAGGTTGTCCATTTTATTGGCATAGAGTTGCTTGTAGTAATCTCTCATGATCTTTTGTATTTCTGCAGTGTCAGTTGTTACTTCTCCTTTTTCATTTCTAATTCTATTGATTTGAGTTTTCTCCCTTTTTTTCTTGATCAGTCTGGCTAATGGTTTATCAATTTTGTTTATCTTCTCAAAGAACCAACTTTTAGTTTTATTGATCTTTGCTATTGTTTCCTTCAATCCTTTTTCATTTATTTCTGATCTGATCTTTATGATTTCTTTCCTCCTGGTAACTTTGGGGAATTTTTATTCTTCTTTCTCTAATTGCTTTAGGTGCAGGGTCAGGTTTTTCACTCGAGATGTTTCCTGTTTCTTAAGGTGGGATTGTATTGTTATAAACTTCCCCCTTAGAACTGCTTTTGCTGCGTCCCATAGGTTTTGGGTCATCGTGTCTCCATTGTCATTTGTTTCTAGGTATGTTTTTATTTCCTCTTTGATATCTTCAGTGACCACTTCGTTATTAAGTAATGTATTGTTTAGCCTCCATATGTTTGTATTTTTTACAGATATTTTCTTGTAATTGATATCTAGTCTTATAGCATTGTTGTTGGAAAAGATACTTGATACAATTTCAATTTTCTTAAATTTACCAAGGCTTGATTTGTGACCCAAGATATGATCTATCATGGAGAATGTTCTATGAGCACTTGAGAAAAATGTGTATTCTGTTGTTTTTGCATGGAATGTCCTATAAATATCGATTAAGTCCATCTTGTTTAATGTATCATTTAAAACTTCTGTTTCCTTATTTATTTTCATTTTGGATGATCTGTCTGTTGGTGAAAGTGGGGTGCTGAAGTTCCCTATTATGAGTGTGTTACTGTCAATTTCCCCTTTTATGGCTGTTAGTATTTCCCTTATGTATTAAGGTGCTCCTATGTTGGGTGCATAAATATTTACAATTGTTATATCTTCTTCTTGGATTGATCCCTTTTTCATTATGTAGTGTCCTTCTTTGTCTCTTCTAATAGTTTTTATTTTAAAGTCTATTTTGTCTGATATGCGAATTGCTACTCCACCTTTCTTTTGATTTCCATTTGCATGGAATATCTTTTTCCATCCCCTTACTTTCAATCTCTATGTGTCTTTAGGTCTGAAGTGGATCTCTTGTTGACAGCATATATATATGGGTCTTGTTTTTTATCCATTCAGCCAATCTGTGTCTTTTGGTGGGAGCAGTTAGTCCATTTACATTTAAGGTAATTATTGATATGTTTGTTCCTATTCCCATTTCCTTAATTGTTTTGGGTTCGTTATTGTAGGTATTTTCCTTCTGTTGTGTTTCTTGCCTAGAGAAGTTCCTTTAGCATTTGTTGTAAAGCTGGTTTGGTGGTGCTAAACTCTCTCAGCTTTTGCTTGTCTGTAAAGGTTTTAATTTCTCCATCAAATCTGAATGAGATCCTTGCTGGGTAGAGTAATCTTGGTTGCAGGTTTTTCTCCTTCATCACTTTAATTATGTCCTGCCACTCCCTTCTGGCTTGTAGAGTTTCTGCTGAGAGATCAGCTGTTAACCTTATGGGGATTCCCTTGTGTGTTATTTGTTGTTTTTCCCTTGCTGCTTTTAATATGTTTTCTTTGTGTTTAATTTTTGACAGTTTGATTAATATGTGTCTTGGCATATTTCTCCTTGGATTTATTCTGTATAGGACTCTCTGTGCCTCCTGGACTTGATTAACTATTTCCTGTCCCATATTAGGGACATTTTCAACTATAATCTCTTCAAATATTTTCTCAGTCCCTTTCTTTTTCTCTTCTTGTTCTCAAACCCCTATAATTTGAATGTTGGTGTGTTTAATGTTGTCCCAAATGTCTCTGAGACTGTCCTCAGTTCTTTGCATTCTTTTTTCTTCTGCTCTGCAGCAGTTATTTCCACTATTTTATCTTCCACCTCACTTATCCATTCTTCTGCCTCCGTTATTCTGCTATTGATCCCATCTAGAGTATTTTTCATTTCATTTATTGTGTTTTTAATTGTTGCTTGATTCATCTTTAGTTTTTCTAGGTCCTTGTTAACTGTTTCTTGCATTTTGTCTATTCTATTTCCAAGATTTTCGATCATCTTTACTATCATTATTCTGAATTCTTTTTCAGCTAGACTGCCTATTACCTCTTCATTTGCTAGGTCAGGTGGGTTTTTATCTTGCTCCTTCACCTGCTGTTTGTTTTTCTGTCTTCTCATTTTGCTTAACTTACTGTGTTTGGGGTCTCCTTTTTGCAGGCTGCAGGTCTGTAGTTCCCATTGTTTTTGGTGTCTGTCCCCAGTGGCTAAGGTTGTTTCAGTGGGTTGTGTAGGCTTCCCGGTGGAGGGGACTAGTGCCTGTGTTCTGGTGGATGAGGCTCGATCCTGTCTTTCTGGTGGACAGGTAAACGTCTGGTGGTGTGTTTTGGTGTGCCTGTGGCCTTATTATGTTTTTAGGCAGCCTCTCTGCTAATGGGTGGGGTTGTTTTCCTGTCTTGCTAGTTGCTTGGCATAGGGTGACCAGCACTGTAGCTTGCTCATCTTTGAGTGAAGCTGGGTGCTGGTGTTCAGATGGAGATCGCTTGGAGATTTATGCCACTTGCTATTATGTGGAGCTTGGAGGTCTCTTGTGGATCAGTGTCCTGAAGTTGGCTCTCCCACTTCAGAGGCACAGCACTGACTCCTGGCTGCAGCAGCAAGAGCCTTTCATTTACCCGGCTCAGAATAAAAGGGAGAAAAATTAGAAAGAAAGAATTAGTAGAAGAAAGAGAAGAAAGAAAGAAAGAAAGAAAGAAGGGAAGGAGGGAGGAAAGAAAGAAAGGGAGGGAGGGAGGGAGGGAGGAAGGAAAGAAAAAGAAAAAGAAAAAGAAAGAAAGAATGAAAGAAAGGATGGAGGGTGGGAAGAAGGAAAGAAAGAAAGGAGGGGGAGGGAAGGAGAGCAGAAGGGAAGGTAGGAAAAAGAGAAAGAGAGAAGATATAGTAAAATAGAATAAAGTATGATAAAATATAATAGTGTTATTAAAATGAAAAATTAATTATTAAAAAAAAACGGACAGATAGAACCCTGAGACAAATGGTGGAAGCAAAGCTATACAGGGAAAATCTCACACAGAAGCATACACATACACATTCACAAAAAGAGAACAAGGGGAAAAAAATCGTAAATCTTGCTCTCCAAGTCCACCTCCTCAATTTGGGATAATTCGCTGTAAAAAGAGGAAAAGGGGGGCCTCCCTGGTGGCGCAAGTGGTTGAGAGTCCGCCTGCCGATGCAGGGGATACGGGTTCGTGCCCCGGTCTGGGGGGATCCCATGTGCCGCGGAGCAGCTGGGCCCGTGGGCCGTGGCCGCTGGGCCTGCGCGTCCGGAGCCTGCGCGTCCGGAGCCTGTGCTCCGCAACTGGGGAGGCCACAACAGTGAGAGGCCCGCATACCGCAAAAAAAAAAAAAAAAAAAAAAAGAGGAAAAGGGGAAAAAAATCTTAAATCTTGTTCTCAAAGTCCAACTCCTCAATTTGGGATGCTTTGTTGTCTATTCATATATTCCACAGATGCAGGGTACATCAAGTTGATTGTGGAGCTTTAATCCACTGCTTCTGAGGCTGCACAGAGAGATTTCCCTGTCTCTTCTTTGTTCTCACAGCTCCCTGGTCTCAGCTTTGGATTTGGCCCCACCTCTGCATGTAGGTCACCGGAGGGCATCTGTTCTTTGCTCAGACCGGACGGGTTTAAAGGAGCCACTGATTCGGGGGCTCTGGCTCACTCAGGCCGAGGGGAGGGAGGGACATGGAGTGCAGGGCGAGCCTGCGGCGGCAGAGGCTGGTGTGACGTTGCACCAGCCCGAGGCACGCTGTGTGCTCTCCCGTGGAAGCCATCCCCAGATCCCGGGACCCTGGCAGTGGCGGGCTGCACAGGCTCCCCGGAAAGGGGGCGTGGACAGTGACCTGCGCTGGCACACAGGCCTCTTGGCGGCGGCAGCAGCAGCCCCAGCGTCCCAAGCCTCTCTCCGGGGTCCGCGCCTTTAGCCACAGCTCGCGCCCGTCTCTGGAGCTCCTCTAAGCAGCACTCTGAATCCCCTCTCTTCGCACACCAGGAAACAAAGAGGGAAGAAAAAATCTCTTGTCTCTTCGGCAGCTGCAGATTTTTTCCTGGACTCCCTCCGGGCTACCGTGTTGCACTAACCCCTTCAGGCTCTCTTCCTGCCGCCAGCCCCAGTCCTCTCTCCATGCTCCGACTGAAACCCGATACCCAAGCCTCACCTCCCAGTCCTGCCCTACCCGGCGGCCGAGCAGACAAGCCTGTTGGATAGTGAGTGCCTGTCAGCACCGATCCTCTGTTCCGGAATCTCTCCGCTTTGCCCTCCGCACCCCTGTGACTGCGGTCTCCTCCACGGCTCCGAAGCTTTTCCCCTCCGCCACCCACAGTCTCTGCCCGCGAAGGGGCTCCTAGTTTGTGGAAACCCTTTCTCCTTCACCCCTCTATCCCACTGTTGCAGGTCCCATGCCTATTCTTCTGTCTCTGTTTATTCTTTTTTCTTTTGACCTACCCAGGTACGTGGGGAGTTTCTTGCCTTTTGGGGTGTCTGAGGTCTTCTGTCAGCATTCATTAGGTGTTCTGTAGGAGTTGTTCCATGTGTAGATGAATTTCTGATGTATCTGTGGGGAGGAAGGTGATCTCCACGTCTTACTCTTCCGTCATCTTCCCCCGGGATTCTGCCATTGCCTTTCTATTCAAGTTTAATAAATGTCATGGAGTAAAATGCAACCAATTCATTGCTCTGCATAAAGCTATCATGTAACTTTACAAAATAAATTTAAGGAATAGGAAACTCCAAATCTCATCTGTATAGCAGGTTTCTTCCCAATTCCACTAAAACTGAAAGATTGCAGTAAATAATTCCTCTTTGTGTATGGTTGATTGGAGAATGATAGAGCCCATTATGTAAACTAGAAATGTCTCCAGTGTTTAAAAAAAATATTGTTGGAGGGCTTCCCTGGTGGTGCAGTGGTTGAGAGTCTGCCTGCCGATGCAGGGGACACAGGTTCGTGCCCCGGTCTGGTAGGATCCCACATGCCACAGACCGGCTGGGCCAGTGATCCATGGCCTCTGAGCCTGTGCGTCCAGAGCCCGTGCTCCGCAATGGGAGAGGCCACAACAGTGAGAGGTCCGCGTACCACTAAATAAATAAATAAATAAATAAATAAATAAAATATTGTTGTAAATTTGACAAATGTCTTTCACACGAAGAAAATCATTTGCCTTTGGTAAGGCAAAATGTTAATTATCTGAGACACCATATAAATTTTAATATATGAAACGTGGGTATGGTATTTTGTATTTCAAACACATGATAAGTTATTTCTATCAGAATACCAGAAACATATTTAAATTTCTGTTCCCAGGGCCTAAGAAATTCATGAATGTAAATAATATTTGTGAAACATTAAGAATCAGAAGTGTATAGAAGTGTTCATTTTTATTTTAACTATATCTTGAAGATTACCATAATTTTACCATAATTATGTTCGTATTTCCTTAAAATCCTAGAAATAGTGTCTCAAATGTGTTTTCAAATTTAAAAATAAGTAATTTGTCTTATCTTTTAATTACCTACCTTAGAAAGAACAGCATGTATATGACAGCGAACATAAATAAACACTTCATAGGAAGGACTATTATCCCAACAGAATAAACCCCTGCAATACAGCAAATCAGGTAACTGTACCAAATATCATTTTTATATGATTATATGTATATATATACAAACACATTTTATGTATGATATTGAAAATGAGACAAATATACGGCAGTGATTGGCAGTGGGTACAAAGGAGAAGAGAGTAGCTCTTAACTAGCATTGAGAGACTCTGTTTTTATGTTGTTATTTAGTGTAATCTCCCCTCTCTCATAAATACCAAGCTGGGACTACTCCTAATAGGCACACACACACACACAGAAAAACACACACATGCACACATAGACATATATATATATACAAAAAGTTATATTTTTTAATGACTGCTTCCCTCCCTAGAGCAAAAGACTACTTTCATATAAAATTAGTTTGCCATTTATTAACATGTCATCTTCAAGGTGTCTCATACAAATATGATTATCTCTACAGAAAAACTGGGAGAATTACTAGAACTATTGTATATGAATATCTTTCAAAAATGAGTTTATAATTATTGTTATTGATTAATTTTTCTTAAGGATTAAGAGAAATGATTAGTTTTAAGCCTGGATATATTTCTTATGTTTTGATGATCATAATCACATTGAAAAAAAAGCTGAGTCCTCTCTCTGGGTATTTGAGCAAAGATACATTCACTTTCACACATACACACACACACACACACACACACACACACAGAAGAACAATTCATGTAAACATCCAGGGTGTCTATGGATCACCTAAAGGTATATAGTCACCCAAAGACCCTAAATAAGAATGCTTGTTCTAAAATGTTTCAATTACATAAAAGTTCTGGGACAGCAGAATATGGATGATAAGCAATATGGACAATGATTAGTGAAATACAAATGATAAGCTAGTGATCATCCAGGGTTCAAATATTCCCCACATTGAACTCGGCTTTAAACACTCCTGTTCAAAAGGCAATATTCAAATGCAAAGTTTTATTGCAGGATCAGAATTTGAGTCAGAATTTTCAGCCTCCAAATTGACTAGCATTTTTCTGAATTTTGTTAAGAGTATTGTGCTCCTCTTGACTGCTATCATTGCTTGGGTTCTAAAAAATCACACCCTCAGTTAATTTCAACATCTTCAGAAACACAAGCACTAGGCTCCTCACAAATCCTCTGTCTTTTTGAAAACCAGTGTTTCAAGCAAGAATTATTTCTTGTGGCTGACTTTGATGGCTGCCCTTTTGTATCATTATCAATTTTTTTTTCTCACTGAAGGTATAAGTTGTAGACCGAAGTTCCTCATGCTGACTCTTCCCATGTGTAACATGGAATTCAGCAGAAACCACTTAAGGATTTACAAAGACTTTTAGTGCATTTTACCCTCTGATTAGATTTGTATGTATTCACATTCTGAATGTCCCTAATGTAATTAGCTTTTTTCTGTTTACCAGTTATCTGGGAAGATTTGCCAAATGCATCTTGACTGTGTTCTGACAGGAACTTACAACAGTTACATATTATTAGCAATAAGTTCATTTACACCATAGTGTAATTCTATGCTTCATAAAGAATGAACACTGTTTATTCATGCTATACTAGAAACACTCTAAGGGATTCCTGTCAAAGAGAATTGGTCATCATTTGTTGAAATGAACAAGTCATTAAGAAGTAAAACACATAAATCTCAATCAACAAAAAATTATTTCTTTCTAATTTTACCTTCACAGCTTTCAACTTAAGATATTTTCTAGCAATGTAAAGCCAAGAATGAGTTTATCAGCTCTTAAAAATCTACATTAATGGTAATAATAAGTTATTCTGATATTTCAGAAACTATGTATACTGAGCTTTAAAAGGCAGTATAAGGATATATAACATTTGAATTAAATAAAGAAAACCACATGTTAAGCTCATGGTTATCCTCCTCATTCTGATATAGAAATTTCTGATAAACAGTCAGTTTAAAGCTGAGCAGATGCTTCTAGCTAAGTTCGCTGGTTATCATTCATTTTAATAGAAAAAATAATTGTTTAGGTCTAAAATGTATTGTGTTCTTATAATAATTGAATACTAGATATTCATCTCTATGTCAACAAATCATATGTCTAAACAGAATAAGTGAGAGTCAAATTTGGTACTCATGTAAGGAGACATGATGAAATGTTGAAATGCAAATGACTAGTGAACATATTAAAATATTCAAACTCATCAGGGGTCAATGTAACACAAGCTATTACAACAAAGAAATGCCCTTTTCACCTATAAAATTGGAAAATGAAAACAAATGACTAAATAATAGATTACTACTACCTACCTATATATATATATATATATATATATATATATATATATATATATATATATATTCATTTAATCTCTGCTCTGCCTTTCCACAGGATTTGAGAAAACCTGAGGAAAAACAAACTTATTGAACAGTAACACACATATGCACCTTAACACACACATAAGCACACACACACACAAACACCAAGAAATATATAAGTAAAATAAATTTACCAGCCAAATAGAGAAACTACATTTTAAATACAGTTATTCTATATTTATAAAAATGTAAATATAATTTAATAGTGTCCCCTTTTATTCTAAAAATAGCTCCTGTTTCAGTGATTTATATGATCATCTCAAAAAGAGGTTTTAGCTAACTTTAATGTGGAAAAGTCTCACAGAGAGGCTAAGAAGTTAATAAGGTAGAAAACAAACAAAAAAGTAGACAGCAGAGATTAGGCCAAAAGTTTTTTTTTTTTTTTTTTTACATTTAAATCTTTAATCCATTTTGAGTTTATTTTTGTGTATATTGTTAGGGAGTGCTCTAATTTCATTCATTTACATATAGCTGTCCAGTTTTCCCAGAATCACTTATTGAAGTGTCAGTTTTTCCTCCATTGTATATTCTTGCCTGCTTTGTAATAGATTAGGTGATCATAGGTGTATGGATTTACCTCTGGACTTTCTATCCTTTTCCATTGATCTATCTTTCTGTTTTTGTACCAATACCAAACTGTTTTGATTACTGTAGCTTTGTAGTGTAGTGTGAAGTCAGGGAGCCTGATTCTTCCAGCTCTGTTTTTCATTCTCAAGATTGCTTTGGCTATTCAGGGTCTCTCATGTCTCCATACAAATTGTAAAATTTTTTGTTCTAATTCTGGGGAAAATGCCATTGGTAATTTGGTAGGGATTGCATTAAATCTGTAGAGTGCTTCAGATAGTAGAGTCATTTTGACAATATTCATTCTTCCAATCCAAGAACATGGTATATTTCTCCATCTGTCTGTGTCATTTTCAATTATTTTCATCAGTACCCTATAGTTTTCTGAGTACAGTTCTTTTGCCTCATTAGGTAGGTTTATTCCTAGGTATTTTTTTTTTTCTTTTTGATGCAATGGTAAATGGGATTGTTTTCTTAGTTTCTCTTTCTGATCTTTCATTTTTGTGTATAGTAATGCAAGAGATGTCTGTGTATTAATTGTGTATCCTTCAACTTTAACAAATTCACTGATGAGCTCTAGGAGTTTCCTGGTAGCATCTTTAGGATTTTCTATGGATAGTATTATGTCATCTTCAAACAGTGACAGTTTTACTTCTTCTTTTCCAATCTGGATTCCTTTTATTTATTTTTCTTCTCTGATTGCCATAGCTAATACTTCCAAAACTATGTTGAATAAAACTGGTGAGAGTTGACATCCTTGTCTTCTTCCTGACCTTATAGGAAATGTTTTCAGTTTTTCACCACTGAGTATGATGTTAGCTGTAGGTTTGTCATATATGGTCTTTATTATATTTGGTATGTTCCCTCTATGCTCACTTTCTGGAGAGTTTTTATCATAAATTGGTGTTGAATTTTGTCAAAAGCTTTTTCTGCATCTATTGAGATGATCATATGGCTTTTATTCCTTAATTTGTATCACATTGATTGATCTGCCTATATTAAAGAATCATTGCATTCCTGGGATAAATCCCACTTGGTCATGGTGTTTTCTCCTTTCAATGTGTTGCTGGATTTGGTTTGCTAGTATTTAGTTGAGAGTTTTTGCGTCTATGTTCCAAATTTATATACCAAATTTATATTTATATACCAAATTTATATTTCTAGTGGTTCATAAGAAAACCCTTGGTTCATCCTTGACTCTGGTAAGAGACAAATCTAAATGGTCCTAGAAGCTCATTTTCTTCTAACTTTTGGTAGTAGTTCAGCAGACAACTAACTCACTGGGACTGAAACCATCTGATGTTATTCCTGGCACTTAAGGCTATTCCAAGGTCCTTAATGTGCAGACCTTGGCACTTTGCATACACAATTCCTAGAATTGTTCCTGGCCAGGAAGCTCCTTGTTACCTAGAGAAAATATGTATTCCCTAGCCTCTCTTAAGCTAATCTATAAATATGTAACATGCTGTGGGGTTGAGGTCCCTTCTCACTTTCAAAACTCTCAGATTCATATCCAGTCTGTTTGCTAAGGCAGGCCCTTTCTGCTGGGACCTTGGTGCATACAGAACATCTATACTAGGCTCATGTTGTGAAATAATGAGAGTTCAAGGCAGTATGAGGGCTCTGCTAATTCTCTGCCTCTAAGATCATCTCTCATAAACTCTATGTTGTTATATCTGCAGCATGTGGCACAAATTCCTGATAGGCAATGGCCCATAAAGCTTGACCTGATACACATCCCCCTGAGCTCTTGGATCTCATTTCTTTCTACATAACCCTTTGTTCATTGTATTAGTTTACTATGGCTGTCATAACAAAGCACCACAGACTGAGTGGCTTACACAACAGCAATTTATTTTCTCACAGCTCTTGAGGCTAAAAGTCTGAGATCAAGGAGTTGACAGAAGTCAATAAGGATGATGTCTACTGAGGTCTCTCTCCTTGACTTGGAGACGGCTGTCTTCTTCCAGTGATTTCTCATAGGCTTTTCTGTGTGTGTGTGTCTGTGTCCTAATCTACTCCTCATATAAGAATACCAGTCACACTGGATCAGGGCCCACCCTAATGATTTGATTTTAACTTAATTACCTCTTTAAAGACTATATCTCCAAACAAAATTACCTCTGGGGTAGTAGAGATTAGGATTTCAACATATGATTTAGGGTGGGAACACAATTCAGCCCATAATACTCACTCTGCACAGACCCACTAGCCTTCATGCAAGTCCCATAGCTTATGTCTGGAGTATTCCTGCCTCAGGCCCAGAACTGGATGTTTCTGGTTTGGGACACAGGCAACAGTAACCTGTAGCTTGCAGCAAGCAGCAGTGAGCAGTAGCTGGAAGCAAAATCTTAGCTCCCTGACCGAGAATCAAACCCAGGTAACCTGGATGGAAACCAGGATCTTAACCGCTAGACCACAGGGCCAGTGGCCAGAAACCAACTCTCCAGTCTTTTGTCTACCTTGAAAGGAAGAATCTGACAAGGTGACAGAAGATATGTTTATTAGAAAAGCAGAGTACATGCAGAAAGACACATGAGCAAACTCAGTGAGAGAATCTCAAGAGTCGTGCCTTTGGGAAGTTTAAATCCTTTTTAAGGGGGTAGTCTCTCGGGTCTTTTTCTTCTTCTTGGCCAATCATATTGTTTTGATCCCATGGCTAATTTGCCTCTGGACCTGCCTCTGGGTGTGCATATACCCATCAGTCAAGATGGATTTCATAGCAAATGCCTCTGGGAGGAAGATAGCAGGACTTACAACGGTCTGGTTTTCCCTGCCATTTTGACCCCATGAAGGCGTTTGTGCATGTGTAGTCTCCCTTGCCCCAGTGATGGGAAATGTATGACCTCTTGATATTTTAAGAGTGTTTAGTCCCTCCCTGTCCCTGCCATGGAAGTGCCCAAAGTGTGGTTGTTTACCCTATTCCTGTTCCTGTTTTTATATACAGATCTCGAAATATAGACAGGAGTCCACTCATAAATATGTAGTCCTGGAGCCCATCTGTCTCTCACCTCAGGAAATGTAAACAGGAGGCTGGTAATGAATGTCCGGCCTAGAGCTGATCTTCTTCTCACCCAAGGAGGTGTGAACAGGAGGCAAGTTGTAAACATCAAACCTGGAGCCCATCTATCTCCTGCCTCATTTCTATCTTCCTGAAAAACACTTCCTCTAGATATCTCTATCTATTTCAAAACTCATTAAGGCTTTACGAATATACCATTTCCTCCATAAGGAGTTGTCTCCCCAACTTTTTAAAAATCCCAGCCCTTGAACCTACATCTCCCCCCCATTCAATTCCCTCCATAGCACTTATTATTTTATCATCTGTCTCTTCTAATTAGAATATAAACTCCATGAGGATCTTTACTAACTGCTGAATCTCCAGAGTCCAGAGTAGGGCCTATCACATAGTTGGCATTCAGTAAATATCTGCTGAAAATTGAAATCATCAGTGTCTGAATTAGTTGGTTTCTGAATATGGCGTAGATGTGCAAAAATCTGCTCATTCCCAAATCCAATTAAAAATAAGTTATTCATAAAATGTCTGAATTTATGTAAAAATACAATGCTATTAATAACTAGAAAATGTATTTAATGGTAAAAATAAATAGTATAGAATATGAAAAAAAACATAGTGATAAATGGAAAACTTCCATTACATTTTCTCTTTTCAAGCCATCCTATTCTATGGAATTCTATAAGATTAAGCACAAACTCGCATTATTATTTTCTAACCTTAAAAAAAAAAACACTTTTCCGTACTTCTGAGAAAAAAAAAAAAGACCTCTTTGTAAATGAGCCAGTGCTTTTGCCTAGGCTCCAAAGCAGGTGTGAGAATCTCCTAACTGAGTCTCTGAAATCACCTGTCTACTCAAGTGGGAGAGAAGGGGCTGCTGGAACAGACAAAACCCAGAATTGTGCCAAAGGCAAAGGCAGAGACATTTCCCCTGTTGAGTTTCGCTACTGCATTATGCTTCCTGGAAGCGGAGTGTGGTTGTTAACACATCAGAAAGACTGGGGGTCACAAAGAGGAGGAAGAGCTGGAGCACTACTCAGTACATACTTTAAGTACCCCAGGGATTGAGGGAAGTGCCGGGAATGAGTGAGACTGTTTACCAAACTAAAGCTTATATCATCACATTTTCATATTTTGCCTGGCTCTGGCTATGTGAGCTACATAAAAACGCATTCGACTGTAGCATTCCCTTGCTCCACTGGCTTTAATTAAACTTGTTTTGTGCTTAGGAAATTAGCAAACTATCTCAGTAGAGAGGAGAAAAACATGGGTTATTCACACGGGTATATTTTTCCCTTTAACTCACACAGCTCAAATATCTGTCATATTCAGTGATTTTCTGGTGGCTACAGCACCGTGCCAAAATCCTTTAGCAGTGTCTGCTCACCATTCCTGTGGAAAGGAATTGCCACCTAACTCCAGTGCACGTGACTGATGGCATCAGAGAAGGTCGTCACTGGATTCTGACCTTTATCAGAGATCTGACACTCTGTAAAATGGCCCCACAACAATGAGTACAAACAACAGATCCCCTTGTTGGACCATCTGAGGCAGTGGCCTGGGGATTTCCTGGCCTTTCCAGTTTACAGTACTCCATTTCATGTGCAAATGACTGGCTGGTGTTAGAGGTCTGAGCCCAGAACAACCTACCTTTCATTCGTTACAAAAAAAATAACATTATCTGCTGAATTGTCAGGCATGAAAAAATCTTTGGTGACAGCAGTATGCAATATTTCAGGTAAGAGGTAAGGACAATCAGAGAGTGAAAAGAAAACAAAACACTTCTTTGCAGAGACTGGGGCTTGATTTTACTTCACTTAAGGGGAAAACACAACACTAATAAAAAGTGATTAAGGCACATAACAAAATTGATTCTAGACCAGAAATCTGAAACTCCAGAGGCCTCAAGTCTGTTTGAAGGCAAAAATGATTTGGTGACATGTGGTCTTATATTAATGTCACAGAAACTGCAAATTGCCCTCCTGCAGCAAATCAGACTTGCCCACAGTCACAGAAGACCACAACCTATGAAATGAAATGCCAAAGCTTTCAGAAAAGATGACTAACCATTAATTACTTCCCTTACCTACTTACTACTTATTGGATTCCTTAAATAATTTCTTAATTCAGTGATTATACTCTTTTTCTGCTCCAGTCCCCTCTTCCTGGAATATTCCAATGCCTTTTTGCCTTTGCATGTGCTTTGTCTAGATAGAAATTTTCCCAAGCATGGCAGCAGTTTTTGATAGATTTGGGGACTTCAGATGAGCCTTGTTCTATATTCAGGTGACATTGCTATCGCTAGTACATAGCAATAAGTCAAGCAGCCTTAGGATGGGTCCTAGGTCTGACTGATTAATGAGTCATAATGGTCACCTTGGAGTTCCATGGAGTAATACCTAGAAGCTGCTGGGCTCAAGGTTTGAGTCCTAACATTCCAGTATGAGTTATATATGTGCCTTGCCTATGCATTTGTCTTCCATTTGACACGTTTGCTTCCTTATATCTGGATTCCTGTTCCTGAGCAGATGGTGTATTTCCAATTTTGGGCACAGATTTTATCAAAAATGTCACCCTTTACCTCTGCTCAAAGCACTGGAAAGAGACAGGCATGCAATTTTGAGGTGAGTAGAAAGTGCTATCTCCAAGGAAAGGATACATTGCCTAAGACACACACATGTGAAGTGAATGCAAACTAGTATATAAGACATAATTCAAGGGGCTCTAATCCCAACATTCCTGTGCCTTAATGGGACATCTCTTTATCCTTCACATCCTACTTTACTTAATAAATATTTACATCTATTTTAAGTCACAACCTAAATATTACATCCTTGAAATGGTATTCTCTGACCAATGAGTCAAGAATAGAATTGCATATTGTACCCTTTTACATCATCCTAATCATTTCCCCCTTTGTAGTCTTTTCTGCAATTGCAGACGTGGATTTTCAGCACTTCAGATTGGAAAAACTTGGTTGTTTTTTTTTACTGCTGCATTCCTGCATCTATCATGATGGCGTGCCTATAATGAACAAATATTTTGTTAAGTGAATAAATGAACAGATTAAATTGCAAATATCTCTTAGGGGAAGGACACAGATATTCAAAATAATAAAATCACCTTCCCTAAGAGCAGGTTCTGATAGGAAGAAAGCACTATCTCTAAGGGTGGAGGACAAGGACCATTTGGTCTGTGGCTAGAGTGTCTTACCTATAGCAATCTCTGCCAGCAAATCACCTTACCCTCAGGACTATTTACTTATCAGTTAGCTAGGGTTGTTATAAAAATGGCATAACCAATACATGTGGAAGTACTGTGAATTATACTATATCAGTTATTATAAGGATGCTTCCTTATTCTGACTATTGGCTCTTAATCCCCAGAAGTTTTGGGGTCTAAATGATTAGCTCCAAAGACTCGTCACAGTTAGCAAAGAATGATAGAGAGCTACAAGTTGAGAGTTAGGTTCCCTTCTCTCTGGTTGTTTGAAATTAATATTTTAGAGTCTCTTGTCGAGTATGGGGAGCTAAGTGTGTCATGCTGATAAAGGAAATATCACTAAAGATGATTAAAGTTTATACCACAAGGGAAAGAGTTTTGATGCACCAAAGACATTGAAAGTTTGACCACAAAACCTTGAAAAAAAATTTTTAAAAGGAAAGCTTGAATCCAAAGTTAGGTACATGATAAAGAAGCAGAGAGCAACAATTCATCACAAAGAAGTTTTCTGAGGTCCAGGTCTTAAGAGTGTCATTGTTAAAGTGATAGGTACCCTGACCTGGATTACATGGGGCTGAATGCTAGACTTTATTCACAATGGCTCAAGACTTACAAATTAACTCCCTGAATTTGGGCCTTTCTAAGACCACATATAAGCATGAAGAACAAGGATGAAAAATGTCTACTAATATTTCTCCTCACATCTCAACAAATTAAACAAACAATTCTTACTTATTTAATGCTGGTTTTCAGGATATGGCCACTTCATTCATTTCCGTGTTCTTAAAACATCATTTGCAATTGTATAGAATAGGACGAGATCTAACTGATAAGAAAGGTATAATATAATGGCTAACAGAGTAAAGTTACCTTAGAACTTTGAACCACAACTAAATTAAGTAATTGACATAACAAGTGCTTAGGGGAGAGGTGCTTACAATTCTAAACCAGGTGTTCAGTGGAAACGTTACAAAAGTGACTTTGTTCAGCAATGGAAGGATTCCCCAAGCCAGGAAAACACAATGTGCAAAAACATAGGCATGAAGACTTCGGATTTTTGCATATTTCTACCTGTGTCAATAATTCAGTATGGATTAGCAGAGAGTTCTTGTGGTGGGGATGTAGGGCAGATGAAAACTGATGAGTCTAGAACCTAAACACAGAATCATATAACAGAGATTATATTTCATAAGTAACTACCAAAAAAGGATTAACACAAGAATAAAATAAATAATGGATGAAAGCACTTTAAAAAGAAACAGAATGTGAGAGTATTATTATTATGCACTGTATGAATTAGGGCAAGTTAATGCATTCTCTAAAATCTTCAGTTTTACTCTTTTGTCAAATACAAAAAATAATAACTTTTTAGTGTCTTGAGACTTGCATGAAAGAAATTAGATATTTAAGCATGAGAAAATGCTTTGACAAATCCATACTGTTTTGCACATATATGGTATTGTTATCTATCTTAGGAAAGGATAAATACATCTGGTATAAGTAAATGTTTATCTATATATTTCAGAGGACTTTTAACTTTTAGAGAATTCCCAGGGTCGGGTGGAGGCATCTATTTTCTATTACAAGCAAGAGAAAATTGCCTCTTATGGGACTATATATTAAAAAGAGACAACAAACAAACAAACAAGTAAAACCCAAGAAAAGATCCTCTAGACTGAGGCTCTAAATAAAGCACAGGTTGGAAAGAGTCCTGATCTAGAAGAATGGTCTGGATATCAGATAGAGTCCTAATTTTGAAGTGTACCTCACAGTTTCTTTTTCAGTATCACACAGGTATTAGGTCTGAAACAGATCAAGGTGGATGGGGAGGATACTCCAACCCTTCATCATTTACTAAGCTGCTAAGCTCTCCACTTTTCCCAGATTGTTCTTGTGGAGTTTGCACTTGTTGTACTAATCCCAAAGAGAGTCTTATCCACATAATACTAACTTGTGAAATGACTCTCAGCAGTTCCTCAAATTTTCTAAGTCTATTTTCTGTTTGTGTATTTTTTTATCTCAGTAGGAAATTTCAACGCCAGTGTTCAAATTTATTTTTTCAAATGGTGGGCATATCTGGAAGATAGGTTCTTTCTGTGATTCCTGCCTTTGTTTTTTCTAAACAAACAAACAAAAACAATTGCTTGGTCCAGAAGAGAATAATTCAGATAAACTTAAGCTTTTTGGTTGGTGGAAAAGATGTATTGAATATTTATGATGATAGCCCCAAGACACTAAAGGTGATCCCAAACTCTGAGGTGTTTTGTTGGAGAAACAAAAAGTATACTCTTGTATATAAAAGGCCTTATTGATACTGAAAAAAATATACAGTCTCATTTACTCCTCATCTTAAAACTATGAGGTAAAGAGTATTTTGAAGATGCAGAAATTTAGGCTTAAAGAAATTAAGTAAATTTCAAGATCATATAGCTAGTTATGTGACAAAGACAAGATTCCATCTCAAGTTTAACCTATTCAAATCCCATGACCTTAGCTATTAGGCTAAACAACATTTACTCAAAGAAAAAACTAAGTAAATAAAACATCCTACGTCTGATGAATCTGGTGCTTTACATTAAGGTAGGAAGCAAAGCTTACTCTCATGATATCATGATGAATATCATGAACAGATTGAATGATATTCAATCATGATATCATGTAGCTTGCAGGAAAATTTTTTCAGTAGGTAGTTGAGCCATTTACCTGGTTACCTAGAGTTAGGCCTTACCTAGGTAATATTTATATTTGGTTGAACTTCTACTGGTTCTTAAAAAAAAGATCCATCCATATCTGTGAACAAAAAGGTCTCAAATACAAACAAATTCTGTAGGGGTTATTCACCTTTTCCATTATCCAATTCCAAATTCAACTTACTAGTGGAGGTTTTAGAGCCACGTCTAAAAAGCTTTCTCTTAAAATTCATCAAGATTTTCAGAGGTAATTAAGTTTTTAAACTACCTATTTATCAAAACTTATCAAAATAGAAATGCATGTCTCCTTATATACAGTAATTCTTCTAGGAGTTCATTTTCAAAAAAAATTACACATATATTTAAAGATATATAGAGGGATGTTCATCAAAGCATTGTTTAAATAACCAAAGACAAAAAAAACAATGTAAAGATTCACCAGTAGGGAATGGTTGAAACCATATTTCTCATGCATTACTATGTGCCAAGCACTGTTTTGGGCTCTGGATATATATCAATGAAAAGAGCTGACATTCTATAAATGATGGTACATCCGTATAATGGCAAACCATGCATCCATTAAAGAGAATTTGTCTTTCTGTGATGGTGGTCTGAACACTGTGTTTAGTGAAAAGGAGAACCAAGTTAAAGAACAATTTTTATAATCATCTGTCTGTGATATTGAATGTGTGTGGGTGTGTGGGTGTGGTTATGTATATATGTGTGGGTGTGGGTTTTTTCTGTTTGTTTTAGGTTGGCCAAAGTTGGGGGGAGTGCTCCTTTTTCTGGGGTAAACTTTATTTTGACGCTTAAATCACAATGAGATGAAAATTCCAGGACAGCAAGAGATAGAATACTTTCAAAGGATTTCATGAAAACTTTATTTTCTCTCAAATGCATAAAACAAAAAAAATAGATATTACCAACTCTACTTCTTGGCTTCTTCCTATTGAAGGGAAGATCAATCATTTCATTGTTCTTGGGCTTTTAATTTGGTATTCATCCCTGATGACACATGACAGAACTGGCACCCACAGCTTATAACTAAATCAAGTTACCAGAGGGCTTGACTGGGTCTGGTCCCAGCACAATGAGGGTAGGTGATGCAGGTGGTTGTCCAGTCAATATCCTGGGCTCTCCGTGGATTAGAGTAGGTGGCCTCAGGCAAAATCCAGTCACACCGCCTCTATGCTGAATTCCATTACAACTTGCCCGGGTTTAATTTTGTCTTCAGAAGGGTGAGTTTGGTCCTATTTAATAAGACATAAAGATAAAAAAAAAAAAAAAAAGGAAGCAGGATCCTTAAAACAAACAAACAAAAATAAACCCTAGGGTTTGAAGATGCACTTGAATCAATTGTCTTCATGTCATTATACAGATGATTCAGAGGAAAGTGTCCAGCAAACTTGTTTGGCATATCTTGCTTAGGAGCAGTGATCATACTCTATCTCCCTCTCATCACTGCCTACAGAAGGAAACACCATTGTGTGGCTGCTTGGCAATATGAAAGGGCTGGTTTCTCAGCCCCACTCTGGAATTTTCTTGAGAATTTTCACTCTGTGTGTGTGTGTGTGTGTGTGTTGTTTGTGGAAATGTTTCCAGTAGTTGCTTCTTTGGGGTGGGCCTAAGGATTTAAGGTTTTGTTTGGGAAGGAGACTACTTTTTTACAATCAGCTTTTTATTTTGCAATAGTGTCAGATTTATGGAAAAGTAGCAAAGATAATACAAAGTTTTCATATACCCCTCATCCAGTTTCCCCTTTTTTTCCCAATATTTTTTTTATTGTGGCAAACTGTACATAATGCAAAATTACCATTTAAATCATTTCTAAGTATACGGTTCAATGGAATTAAATGCACTCATGTGTTGTGCAGCCATCACTACCATCCATCTCCATAATTCTCTTCATCTTGTAAAATTGAAACCCCCATTCCCTCATCTCCCCAGTTCCTGGCAACCACCATTCTACTTTCTGTCTCTGTGAATGTCACTGCTCTAGGTATCTCATATAAGTGGACTTATACAGTATTGTAACATATTGTAACATATGTCAGAATGTCCTTCCTTTTTAAGGCTGAATAATATTCCGTTATATTTATATGCCTCATTTTGCTTATCCATTCATCCTTTGATGGACCCGGGTTGCATCCACGTTTTAGTTATTGTGAATAATGCTGCTATGAACATGGGCATACAAATGACTCTTAGGGTTCCTGCTTTCTATTCTTAGGGTTCCCAATTTCTATTCTTTCAGTTATTTACCAAGAAGTTGAATTGTTAGATCATATGGTAATTCTATTTTAAAATTTTTGAGGAATTACCACAACTTTTTTCCACAGTGGCTGAACAATTTTATATTCCCTCCAACAGTTCACAGGATTCTAATTTCTCCACATCCTTGCCAAAACTTTTTACTTCCTGTTTTTTGATAGGCCCTTATTTTTAATATCTTTCATCACCATGGTACATTTGTCACAACAAAGAAACCAACATCAGTACATTACTATTAACTAAACTCCATTTTACTCAGATTTCACTAATGTCCTTTTACTACGAGATTACATTTTTACTTTATAATTTTTTGCTATGACTAAAATTGTTAATCTTATGTATCATTTTTCCAAAGCTAAATGTTAAAATACAAAAAATCCAACCATCTCCAGTTTATGATTGCTTTTCATCATTCAAAATCTGTTCAATACTTATTTATCAGGCACCTAAAATATGACTAAGCCACTCTAGGAATTGAGAAGAGATAGGTGCAAAGAAAAATGCAGTCTTTTCTCTTAATTTGCTTGGAATTCATATTTTGTAAATTATATAGATTTTTGAAAACAAATATTTTACTTGGAATTATAAGTAATTGAATTATGAAGATTACTAAAAACCATGTTTTAATGTTAAAGGACATTCATACTTCATATTCGAGGCACTGTGCAAGGTATTTCACGTGATTTGCATGCATTATCTCACAACCCAAAATAACTGCTAACAAACAAGTGGATATTATTTCTACTTATCTATGAAAACCTGAGGAACCAAAGAGTTGAATGACTTGTATAAGCAAAAACAGTATGTAATAGAGCTAGAATTTAAAACCCTTTTTTTCTTTTTTAAAAATTTATTTTATTGAAGTATAGTTGCTTTACAATGTTGTATTAATTTTTGCTGTACAACAAAGTAATTCAGATATTCATTTATTATTTTTCATATTCTTTTCCATTATGGTGTATTATAGGATAATGAATATAGTTCCCTGTGATATACAGTAATACCTTGTTTTTTATCCATTCTATATATAATAGTTTGCATCTGCTAATCCCAAACTCCCAATCCATCCCTCTCCCATCCCCTTCCCTTTTGGCAACCACATATCTTGAACCCCTTTCTTTATGATTCCAAAGTCTCTATTGCTTTTCACTCTGCCATGTGGTTTCTGTTAATGAGTTACACTAGATCATCATAAGGTCAAATAAGTTGACTTTGTTATTTCTGAACTCAAGATAACTGACAGGGCAGGTAAATTAAGGCAAGAAGGCAGAGGACAGCAAAATAAAAAAGGAGATCCACCAAAAGGAAATTCAATGTACATTAATTTTTCACATTTTGCATAATCTCTAATGGCCACTTTAAATCACAGTGTGCTTAAGACATGAGGAATATAGAGCACACTCAACTTCAGTGTCCCCTAATGTGCTTGTAGCTCATAACCGGAATTGCATTCCACTATGATTTGTTCCCATTTTCATTAAATCTTGGGCCTTAAAATTTTTTTATTCTTTCTACTGTAGATTTACCCATAAAGTATGTTGAGGAATCATATCTTCTCTTGAGACCGTTTTTTTCCAGGTACTGTATATTTCAAAGTGATAGCCCAGAGGTGGAATAGAGATTAAGTGGAGGAAGATGCATTAAGAGAAAGGCCGCAACTGCAGTTAAAGAATTAAGCAGAGAGAGATTTGAAGAGGAAATAGTCTCTTGGCTTAAAGTGTTATCTTCTCTTAATACGGGTGGGGGTTGGTACTTTTCACCAGAGTTGTATTTTCATGAAACCCTGCAATATTTATTCACAGGTCTTTAAAGCTTTGAATGTAAAGACTCAGCTAGAAAGTCTGAAAACTTATTGAAAGTCAGACTTCTCTAGAAGCTCAGTTTTTTCTAGATGGAGTGTACATTTCAGATTTTGTTAAATACTTATTTAATTTAGGTTTACTCACTATTCTGACTCTGGAGGGAATGTTACAATAGTTACTTATGAGATTAAGGAAGTATAAAAATCTTGAATATAACTATGGCTATTTTACTAAGGAGGCAAGTATAAACCCAGAGTAATCAAATGCCAATGCCTAACAGTTGTATTAACACAGGAATATGTCTTCTAAATCTTACTACAGCAGATTCTCATTTCTTGAGAAAAAGCTACCCAAAGGAAGATTTGAGATTCCTTGAGGTGTAAGTGAACATATAAATAAATACAACTAAGATGAATAAAATTTCTATCTTCATTATACATTAAGTTGCTCAAGGCAAGGAGCATGCCCCCTTTTTCATGTATCATCCACTTACCTTGAGACCTTCAACAATGTTCTTCCCTGATGAACCCATTATTTGTGATACAACACCTACAACAGGAAAGAATAACTTATTAATTTGTATCATTACTTAGAGAAATGATTCAAGAGTTTAAATTCAAAGTATTTAGGTTCTGGGCTTCCCGGGTCACACAGTGGTTGAGAGTCCGCCTGCCGATGCAGTGGACACGGGTTCATGCCCTGGTCTGGGAGGATCCCATATGCTGCGGAGCGGCTGGGCCCTTGAGCCATGGCTGCTGAGCCTGCGCATCTGGAACCTGTGCTCTGCAATGGGAGAGGCCACAACAGTGAGAGGCCCATGTACCAAAAGAAAAAAAAAATTTAGGTTCTGCTTTCTAGCAGATATTCAGTAATCTATGATTTCTGAAAAGTAATTTACAATACAGAGTTGTGATAACATAAGAGAGAGTACTTTGGAAAGTATACACCAATATATAATGTTTTGTTATGAATAGTCTTATAGTTCAATAACTTAGGTAGCCCTTTGTTACTTGATTATTTATATTATCTCTACCCAGAGTATGGATAACATTACAATTATTGTATAACAGGTTAAACCAGAGCCTAGGGTGTGTCATTTATCAAACATTATTCTGGGGCTTCCCTGGTGGCACAATGGTTGAGAGTCCACCTGCCGATGCAAGGGACACGGGTTCGTGTCCCAGTCCGGGAAGATCCCATATGCCATGGAGCGGCTGGGCCCGTGAGCCATGGTTGCTGAGCCTGAGTGTCCGGAGCCTGTGCTCCACAACGGGAGAGGCCACAACAGTGAGAGGCCTACGTACCACACACACACACAAAAAAAACATTATTCTGGTCCCAAAGGAGATACACGTTTCAATGCAAACACATAGCACAGAATTTACTTATTAGTAAGAAAGCTAGTTTACAGTTAATACATTATATTTAATCTGGTTTTCAGATTAAAGGGTGTAATAAAACTTTAATTTCTTTTCTTCCAAGGTGAGCTTTCAAATGAGGTAATTCATCCCTGAAAATTTCAAATGGTATATAATGATAGTTAGCAGTTCACTCACTTTACTGTGTATATATATCTACTCTGTCCCTGGCCTTTGCAAGACAGACCATTGTTTTAGGATGAATTATCCCAGATGCAAACCTTGAGCCAAGGATTTGAGTGCTAGTGATTTATAAAGTAAATGCTCCTAGAAGAAGGATAAGGATGGTAAGTGTGGGGGAGAAGTAGGTTATTAATGGGGAGTAAGCCAAGAAAGCATGCAATGTCAGAGGAAGTTTCATCCTCAGCTCCATCCCACAGGGAACTATATCCCAGAATGTGTGTCCCCCGGAGGCAAGAGAATACCAGGCAGTCATTGGCTACAGGCTGCAGTGCTGGGGTGTGGATGGGAGGCTGACTCTGTGGCAGGAGAAGGAGGATTGAGAGGATGGTCACACCTCAGGTATGGGTGAATCCCGGGGACTGACTGCCCAGTGAGAGTCCTTCACTTAGCTCAAGAAAGAATTCAAGAGCAAGCCAACTATAGTGAAAATGCGTTTACTGAAAGACAGATACACTTTCCAAAAACAGAGTGCAGGCCTCCTTGAAGGGTGAGAATGCCCCCAGGGTATGGGGGTGGTTATTTTTTATGGGCTCGGTAATTTCATATTCTAGTGAGTGGGAGGAATATTTTATTATTTGGGGGAAGGGGGGTATTTTCTGGAATTGAGGCTGGAAACCATAAATAGGATGAAAAGACAACTCTCAGAATGGGAGAAAGTATTTGCAAACAAAACAAATGACAAAGGATTAATCTCCAAAATATACAAACAGCTCATGCAGCTCAATATCAAAAAACAAACAGCTGAATACAAAAATGGGCAGCAGACCTAAACAGACATTTCTCCAAAGAAGATATAGAGATTGCCAACAAACACATGAAAGGATGCTCAACATCACTAATCATTAGAGAAATGTAAATCAAAACTACAATGAGGTATCACCTAACACCAGTCAGAATGGCCATTATCAAAAAATCTACAAACAATAAATTCTGGAGAAGGTGTGGAGAAAAGGGAAACCTCTTGCACCATTGGTGGGAATATAGATTGATACAGCCACTATGGAGAACGGTATGGAGGTTCCTTACAAAACTAAAAATAGAACTACCATACGACCCAGCAATCCCACTACTGGGCATATATCCTGAGAAAACCATAATTCAAAAAGAGTCATGTACCACAATGTTCTTTGCAGCTCTATTTACAATAGCCAGGACATGGAAGTGACCTAAGTGTCCATCAACAGACAAATGGGTAAAGAAGATGTGGCACATATATACAATGGATTATTACTCAGCTATAAAAGGACACAAAATTGAGTTATTTGTAGTGAGGTGGATGGACCTAGAGACTGTCATACAGAGTGAAGTAAGTCAGAAAGAGAAAAACAAATACTGTATTCTAACACATATATATGGAATCTAAAAAATAATTAAGAAATGGTTCTGAAGAACCTAGGAGCAGGACAGGAATAAAGATGCAGATGTCGAGAATGGACTTGAGGACACTGGGCAGAGAAATCCTAAGCTGAGATGAAGTGAGAGAGTGGCATAGAATTATCTATATTACCAAATGTAAAATAGATAGCTAGTGGGAAGCAGCCGCATAGCACAGGGAGATATGCGACCACTTTGAAGGGTGGGATAGGAAGGGTGAGAGGGAGACGCAAGCTGGAAGAGACATGGGGATATATTTATATGTATAGCAGATTCACTTTGTTATGAAGCAGAAAATAAGACACCATTGTAAAACAATTATACTCCAAAAAAGTTGTTAAAAAATGTTCATTTTTGTTTTTTTTAATTTATTATTTGTGTGAAAATTATTATAAACCTATCACAGTACAGTAAAATATAGCCCATTGTGTTAGTTGGGTACCTAGTATGAACAAATTTGACTTACAAATGCACTCTTGGAAGGGAACTCATTCATATGTAGGGGACTTTATTTCTTTCTACAGATTATTTCTTAGCTCAATTTAGAGCTTGTTTGTTTGTTTGTTTACAAGTCAGAAGGACTCTAATCTTTACTGAATCTTATATCTTCATACTTATTTGCATGGTGAAGTCCCTGTCCCTAGAGAAGATGGAAAGAACTGTTAGATTTGGATTAGGACCCTACCTTTAACAATGGCCGCTTTGTCCAAAGACTAGCCAGCAAAAAATCTAATAACTGGTTGATGTGGGGACACAAAGGTCTGGCTCCCTTGATGGAAACTAAAGCTAGTCTAAAGGGCCATCATCCTAGGTGGGGCTGGCTGAGGCCTCATCCTGCTTCTTTCCCCTCTCCCACAGGTGTTGTTTGAGAGAACACACTCCAGTAAGCTTCCTGTATACTAATCACCACCTCAGATGCCATTTTCCTGTGAAACTGACCTGCAACAAAGTGTCATATCTTTTCATCCCTCTTACTGACATCAGTGTCCTGCTCAGATTCATAATCTGATGTCAATTTCATAACTCAAAATCACATGGTAGTATATTCATACAATGGAAGACTGTATAGCCATCAGAATAAACAAGTGATGGCTATATAAAACAACCAATATGAATCTCGTGAATGTATTATCGAAAGACGGAAGCCAGACACAAAAGAAAATATCTATACGATGCAGAGTGAAAAGTGCATTTTATATAAAGTTAAAAAGCAGGAAAAAACTAATGTAAAGGGTCAGCACACAGGATTGTAATTACACTTGGAGGGGGAAGTAATGGCAACGTGCTTTTTCTTGATCTGGGTGCTGGCTACACAAGAGTGTTCATTTCGTGAATATTGATCAAATTGTACACTCATGATTATGCAGTTTTTAGCACGTGGATTATTTTCCACTAAAATTTTATTAAAAACAGAACAAAACTTGGTAATATAGCCTTTAGTAAAATGAAGTGACTCCAAAATTTAAGGCTGTACAGGCATTTTAAGAAGCTCAGAAATAGAATATCCCTGCTGCTTATTGTAAGCCAGGCCATCATCACATCAAACATGAACAGATCTGTACACTGCAGAATCTTTTAAATATATATGCTACAAAAATATTTCCTCCTTCTTCACGAGGACAAATTATCATGACTGGACAAATGACCACCACTGGAATATTTGGAAAGCACTTAAGATGGAGAAAAATCCAACAAACAATATTTGAAATCCATTCAAAGAAAATTGCTCTTCAAATAGCTGAAAAGCAAAGAGAGCAATTGATGGCAACTTATGACAACAAAATCAATTAGCTTGTTGTTGGATTAGCTTGCTTTTAGAATGAATGCGTTGAAGATAACAACACACTCAGTTAACTCCTTTCTATCTGTCCAGTATGACAAGTAGAAGTCACTTAAAGTTGTGGCTCTGCAAAGAATGAAAGTTGTTGCTAGGAGTTTTCTTAATTAAGATGCTTTTGGGGGGCTTCCCTGGTGGTGCAGTGGTTGAGAGTCTGCCTGCCGATGCAGGGGACACGGGTTCGTGCCCCGGTCCAGGAAGATCCCACATGCCGCGGAGTGGCTGGGCCCGTGAGCCACGGCCGCTGGGCCTGCGCGTCTGGAGCCTGTGCTCCACAACAGGAGAGGTCACAACAATGAGAGGCTCGTGTAGTGCAAAAAAAAAAAAAGATGCTTTTTGGGTAGTAAAAATAACCCACTATAAACTAGAGTAAGCAAAACTGGAAAGTTATCTAAAGTATACTGGTATACTCAAGAGATTAAAACACACACGCACACACACGCACACACACACACACATATATAGGTGAACGACCAGAAACATGGAAACATGGGAACCAGAAGCTGGAACCAAAGTGTCTTTTCTCTCAGATAAATAAATACATAAATAAGATTCATGGCATTCTAAAGTACCATTAAAATGCAGAACTTTAGTGTCACATATTTCCATACAAGTTAATAAATAAAATAAGTATATAAAACCCATTATAGCTTATATACATACCCTATAAGTATTTAGATCGAGTTATAATATTTTTGTTTCTTTGAATTTATTCCCATGCAATGAAACCTCCTTTAAAATTGTGAGGTATGTTGAGGACTTAGCTGGGGCAAACCTGATGTCCTTCCACTTTATAGGATGTATGAAAATACATGACTAGAGGTTTGGGAAATTTTTCTACCTTAGCAAACATCCCACACTCATCTTAAAATGTACATCAGAGAACATCACTCCTCTCTCCATATAACTCACAGTAAAATTCAAGACCCTGTAGTGGCCTAGAAAGCCAACCTTCCTCAACTGGGATTCCCTGAACAAATTGAGATATTATAAGTTATTCACTACATATAATAAAGTTACTTATTTTTTATGCATCTGGAATATATTAGCTCTGTACAATTCTAGAAATAATTGATCAAAAAATGCCACTCAAATCATTTTCATCTGGTATAGCTCTCTTGCAGAGTTGAGAAAGTCTGCCAGACTCTTTACTGTCCAACCAAGTTCTCCTTTACTTCTCTTAACTCATCCTGTTCTATTTTCTCCTCTTTACTCATCCTAGCCCAGCTTTAAGGGCTGTCTTTTGATTCCAAAGTCAAGCTGGATGTGTTCTACCTTAGGGTCTCTGCACTGGCTGTTCCCATTACCTGCAATGTCCTTCCCCCTGGATATCTACACAGTTTGTTCCCCTCTCTCTTGCATATTCTCTCAGCAAGGTGTACTCTACTGTCCCCACTGCTACCCTCCCACACACATACACTGTAACATTTTTCCTCCTTTAATTTTCACAAATCACACACATTATATAGTTATTTTATTTATTTTCTGTCTCATCTCTTCAGTCAGAACAGAAACCTAATGAAAGCTGAACTTTAGTAAACAGTTTGCATTTGCTGTGTCTCCTAAAACAATGCCTAAGTTCTCCATGGATTTGTTGGATGAATAAATGAATTTTTATAGAAAACAGTTTTAATGATTACATTTTGCAGCATGTTGAAATAGGAAAAGAAAAAGTAAATTATCAAAAAATTGTGATTAACCTTATCTTGAGTTGGCCAAAAAGTTCCTTCAGTTTTTAAATAAAAATAAAAGACACATTTTTCATTTTCACCAAGAACTTTATTGAACAACATATTCACTGTTTTGTTCCACTACCTTCTGCCATTTTTCAGGCAACTTCATAATTCCATCTTCTCAAAACTTTTTATCTTTTTGAGCAAAAAACTGTTCCAGGTGCCTTTTACAGTCTTCCAGGGAATTAAAAAGTTTTCCACTAACAGAATTTTTTAAAGACCAAAATAAATAGAAATCCAAAGGTGCAATGACTGGTTAATATGGCGGATGAATCAGAACTACTCAGCCAAGCTGTAACAGTTTTTGCCTGGTCATCAAAGAAACATGCGGTCTTGCGTTATACTGATGGAAGATTATGCATTTTCTGTTGACTAATTCTGGACTCTTTTCGTCAAGTGCTGCTTTCAATTGGTCTAATTGGGAGCAGTACTTGTAATTCATTGTTTGGTTTCAAGAAGGAGCTCATAATAGAGGACTACATTCCAATCCCACCATATACACAACATCACCTTCTCTGGTTGAAGACTGGCTTTGGTATGGTTGGTGGTGGTTCATTTCACTTGCCCCACAATCCCTTCCATTCCACATTATTGTACTGTATCTACTTTTCATCACCTGTCACAATTTGCTTTAAAAATGTTACATTTTGGTTATGTTTTAGTAGAGAATCGCATGTGGAAATATGGTCAAGAAAGTTTTTTTCACTTAACTTATGTGGAACCCAAACATTAAAGCAATGAACATAACCAAGCTGGTGCAAATGATTTTCAACACTTGATTTGGATATTTTGAGTATGTTGGTTATCTCCCATGTGGTATAAGGTTGAGTGTTCTCTAATGTCTCAATTTGATTGCTATCAACTTCAACTGTTTGCCTGACCATGGAGCATCATCCACCGAGAAATCTCCAGCAAATCTCTTTGCAAACCACTTTTGACACGTTCGATCCGTCACAGCACCTTTTCCTACACTACACAAATTTTTTTTGCATTCCAGTTGTGTTTTACCATTCTTGAAATACAGCATAATATGCCTGAAATGTTGCTTTTTTTCTTCCATCATCAAAATGGCTATACAAAAATTCACCAGTTTTGATGTTTTCTTTTTTTTTTAATGCATGCTGATATGACAGCTGTGACAATATAATCTAACAAAACTGTTTCAAATGAAGTCAAAGACAACTAAGTGCTACTAGAGCCATCTTATGGAAAAAACTGAATGGACTTTTGGCCAATCCAATAGATCAAGTTATAGAACATCATTTTCTCAATGTCCACTGATAAGAACAGTTCTGCTTCTAAAGTGATAGAACACAGGGTTTTTCATATGCATTTATAACCTATGAGTTTTCTACCAAGGCATAAGGAACTTCTCTGTATAAATCCTTATTTGTCAGATGCAGCATCCAGCATCTCTTCACCAAGATTGCAAGCCTCTTCTAGTTCAGTGACTCCCTTTGAGGCCAAATTCAGGCTTTCATCTCAGGTCCATTTGCCCAGTAAACACATAAATCTGGGTTGTATATTTTCAGTCTGTGAAATGGCTGGAAACAGTGTGGGGACTGCCACCTCCAAGGGTAACCAAGAAAAAGCCTGCAATACCTTTTCTATTTTCAGACCATAAATTTAAAGGTGGCTTCATTCTCATGGTAACTACTCTTCAAAGTTGACCCCAATGCATTGCATCACATCCTTGCCCTTATAGAATTCCCTTTCAATGTTGAATCTGTACGTGGATATAAAAGTGTCTTTGTGAAAGTTCTGGGCCTAAGCTTTAAGAAGGACTAGAAGTCTCTACTTTCATCCTCTTAGCAGCCTTGAGTTGTCATGATAGAAGCCCAGCTAACTTGCTGGGGGAAGAAAGCACAATGAGAAACCATGAAGAGGAAGAGACACTGGGACAATCTAGGGGGAGAGAGAGAGAGAGACCGAGATATCCTAGTGTCCTAGCCTAGCTCAGCCTAATCTTGTGGCTGTCCATCAGTACACCAGTGATGTGAATAAACCATCTTGAATGTTTCAGCCCACTTGAACCCCCATATAATTTCAGCCCCAATCAATATCATATGGGACATAAAAACTATCCAGCTAAACCTATGCAATGTATAGAATAATGAGAAATTATCATTGATGATAAGTTGGTGGTTGTATTAGGTCACTAATTTGGGGCTTTGTTTTGTAGCAACAAGGAATTAAAATGATTACAACTATTAATAATATACTTTACTGGGTGAGGAAGGCAAGGTGTCAGGCTCTCTTTAAGGAACAAATAGGATTGTAAGACCTCTGTCTCCATCTCATTTCCTGTTTCTCAGCATAGAAATTATGAACGTAGCTGAAGAAATGTTGGGATGACTACCTCTACAATGATTCTTCCCAAGTGGTTCTCTCTTTCATTAGAATGAAGATTCTGAGTTTTAAAACATTAATTTCTTCCTCTCTAATTATGTGACTGCTACTTTTCCTGATCATGGAGAAGTGCAGACTCCTTATATCATCTCAGATGGGGATGGAGAGCAGAAAAATTTTTAAGTCTGGTGTGACAGGGCAACACAATTAACACCTGTATATTATCCTGCCACATCTCTTCAGACCAGACAGACACATGTCAAAGTAAGTCCTCTTGGGCTGACAAACTATTTCAAAACAGAAAGCTGCCTCCAGTTCTTACACACTGGAGTTGACCCAATATTTGGATTATTATAGCAAATATTCATTAGACTTTATTACAAGCACAAACAGCTTGTATCCTGAAGATATAAAATAAACTACAAAGAAAAACCTTAAAATAAGAATTTGTCTCTATGTTTCAATAAAAGAACTGAAAGATTTCAGGATTAGAGGCTTCACTCAGTAAGGTTCCTAAGCCAACTTCATTAAAGTTGAACCCAAGTGAGCAATCCGAGAGTCAGGAGTAGAATCCTACTCTTTTCAAATTTGTATTTACTTTCCTTTATATCATATTTACCCTATAGGTTCTGGAATAACTCTTCCAGTTGCTTTTATCTTATAGCAAATAAATGTAACAATCTAATCTGCTCACATTCAAACTGGAATTCACAAAGCTCTTTATAAAAAGATGTGTTAAATAATTCAATGAGGATATTATCATTACAGTGCATTAAATAAATGGATTTGGTATATCTCTAACACTCTCGTGTAAAGCCTGTTTAAATTCTATAATCCCAACTGGATGCAACATACTTAAATGAGCACTATTAACTTGCATTTTTTCTATTCTGTTTAGAAACACAATAATAGTTGAGACATTTATTAAGAAAATATCAACTCTATTTGCACATTCTTAAAGAGAATATTACAAAAACAATTTTAATTTTCATGGATATGATTTGTTAATATAATTAGAATGGAATACAATTAGGTACTTTAAGATCTTTCAGCATTAATTAAAATGCTAATAACTTGAATGGCTATAAATACTGAATTAGTGAGACTAATGCTCCAGGCAGTTAATCCTTTATTTGTCATTTACTGAAAATCACTTAACTGAGATGCCATATTTATGTCAGGGATCCCTTACCAATGGAACTTCATGAATTGTAAGATTCCTAAATCTTAAATGATGTGTCTCTGTAATATGTGCTTTCATATATCCTTGCACCCCACTCTGGGGATTCCCTAACAATCACAACCACTGCCTTTGACTCATTCCATAAAGGAAATTTAGTGTCAGCAATTTTCCTGCCTCCCTCAGTGCTAATAGTAATTTCTAAGCTTTAGAGAAAGGAAAAGTAACTCTTCTAGAAAAATAAAAGTGAAGGGTTCCAGTACTACGGTTTAAGAGGCTTATCAATATTGGATTTAAATAGAAATAACATTTTAAGAATGGACAATATGAGCCTCAAATGGATTAATATTACCAATTGGTGGAAATAAATCAAATAGTGTTTGATGTATATTTTTAGCAATGAAATTCATGAGTACATAACACTTAAAACAAAATAAAACACAATCTAATTAGTCACCTTTGGATGATGCTAGGGAACCAGTCCATTATTCTTAAAACTTAGCAAATAAAGTAAAAGAATTTAAAAAACTATCTGATGTTCTTTTATAAACTATCTCAGAGCACCTCCTCAGTAATTCTTCTGGGAGTAATACATAAACAAGGAATAACAGAACATCACTACTTTGCAAACCACAATAAAATAAAGATCTAAGCAATAATCATCAATGGTTGCCAAATCCATTAAATTAAAAAATGCCAGAGCAATCTGGTAACAATACAATCCACTGATCAATATTATGTATATATCATTAAGCTTTTGCTGCAATAATGCTTTAAAAATTATCACAAAACTCAGTAGCATACAGCAACAAACATTTCTTTCTTGGTTATTAAAAGATTGAGGCTGTGGATCAGCTGATGTTAAGCTAAGCTTTAAACTCCAAACTCTATGTTGGTTCCAGGTCTATTCTGTCTTCACAATCTGTAATCAGAGATTAACAACGCAGCCTCTATTTGGCAGGGGGCAGGAATTCTAGAAGTTTAAGCCAGACGTTGCAAATACCTTTCAATCCTTGGCAAAGATATGGAGTACATTTTATCCATTCACATTCCACATGCTAAAACAAGTCAAACGGCTAAATGGAGTGCAGAGGTACACTCTTCTTATGAGGGGAGGGGAGAAGAAAGTATGAGGAGAGAGATTATTTGTTGATAATATAATATAATATATAATATAATATATATACATATAATATAATAATATATATATTATACACACATGTGTAGCTGTTTGTTAATATATGTCTCTAAAAACAATGTTGTAAACTGCCTGAGAGCAGAGTCTAGGACTATTTGCTTTACTATTTCATATCTAGCACTTAGCTCAGACCTTGACATTTAGGAGGCAGTCACTAAGGTTTGCTGAGTGCATATCTGATTGAATGAGGTCCTTCATTAGTTTGACCTTATGTCTCTCTAAAACATCCATCACCTGTGCTAGTTTTTATAATTCCAGGAAACTTGAAAAATCCATACTCTAGACACTGAGTATGAAAACACAAAGTACACTCTTCCCTTCTCTCAAGGTCTTTAATTATTTACCTAGAAAGGCAGATGCAGATACTTTTAATCAAAACTGGTTAAGTGTAATGTCAAAATAAATATGAAATAAAGGTGGGAATTGAGAGGAAGGCAACAAATCTACCTGTGATTGATTTAGAGGAAAGACAACAATAGATGTCAAAGAATGTTTTTCAAGACAAGTGATGCTAAGCTGAGTCTTGATGGCTTAGCACTTGAATTATTGAACATTCACACACATTAAATGAAATAGAACAAATTATATTATTCTTCTATAGGTAGCCTTTTAAGCATAGAGAAGTCTGTCTCTCAAACTTTTTCTAGGATAAATATCCAAGTTCCTACAATTATTTCTCACAAAACTATAATGTTTTTTTGTTTTGTTTTTTGTTCAAAAGATATAGAAAAATGTTTTTTTTCCCTAGCAAATTAATTTAAATATCCTGAATTGCATAATCTAAAGAAGACTCTGAATACAAGGAATATAGAACATGGCTTTCAAGTTAAAGAGCTGTAGCTGAACTCCAAAGGCACCTACTATACTCATGAGTAACATGATTTTTGTAGTTACAGTGTGAGTTACACACAAGCACTGATATACAGACCATCAGCAAATCCCAAGTCTCCTCACTCAGCATCCTAAATCAAATTGAAAGCTGCAAGATGACCAACACAAATGGGTTTAAAATGAAACAATGACAATTGTTAGTCTTACCATCTTGGCTAACTTCATAGAATAACTTCCACAACCAACAGATATGTAGGAATCATCTGGGTAAGCAGTGCTATTTAATAAGCTGGGGAAAGATAGCTTGGAGTTGATGCCGTTGTCATAGAAACAATTCCTGCCTATTAAATCAGTGAGACGGCTAGAAAAATGTGGACTTTTCTGTTCTGATTAAGTGTAGTGTATGGGAAAATGTTGAAATGTCAGAAGGCAGAAATAATAGCTGCAATGGTAAAATACTATTCTCAATTTAAGTTAGTTTCCCCCTTGTTTTCTAAAGGCATACACTTAGTAAGGTATCGCTCCACTCTTCAAAGAAGAAAACAAGAACTTTTAAATTGGAAATGACAAATTAAATTTTTTCAAAGAGATTTGGGAAAATCTACTGAGCTCCTCTGAAGAACTAAAATCAAACTCAGATTGCATCCATCTACTGGAAAAGTACAGAACCCCAAGGTGATCAAACAAACAGAACAGCTGCTAGATGTCCATTAAAACAGTGCAAGAAAGGCACTTATTTGATGTGTTTCTCCTGGGAGGTTTCTATCTAAAATGAGACTAGAAATCACATTCCCTACTGTAAAGTAACTCTGGCAGGCCCCAACCTAGAAATATGCTTGTAGTTACTAATGAAAATACTAAACTCATCTCCCGTGTTTGCTTCCTCCCACATTACCTTATACTTCTCTATATATGTACAGCTTTTGAATAAGGGGGATTTGAAATGAAATCATGATATATCAGTTGTTTGTTAAAGCATGGGCTTCTTAGTAAATACATAGAGCAAAATGTGAAAGTAGTAAGTTCCTTGAGGATAGAATTCCTTTGGCATAGGAAACAGAATGGTGTAAGCATTTCACATATACTTATTTCTTGATTATTTTCAGTTAAAAAAATGTCATAGTGGCTTCAGTCTCTAATATAGAAGAACTGTTCATCTACCAAATAAATGGCCATTGAGGCCATGGCCAACGATACCATGATTCATATCTAGGTCTTCACACTTTGCCAAATGCTATCTTTATCTTATTACTAAATATTCATAGCATTTTCTTAGTTGGACTGTTCCATTAGAATAAACTCCATAAAATGAGTGGGTTATATACATGGTATCTGAATTCTGAATTTTGTATTAGTAAATTAAAAAAAGATATTACTGCAATTGAAGTTCCAGATTATCAAAATTGTAAAAGCACTCAAATGACTCTCTACAGTTTATTGTTATGTTAACCTATGGGAATATTTTCTGTAGTCACTACTGAAAATGAAGCCTTTGGGTTCCCCTGATCAAACAAACCCAACTAGTAATAGATACTATTTCTTAGGAAGATGTCTCAGTTTAATGTTATTTTGTCTGATTATCATCAACAGGGTCAGAGAAACTTTTTCAGATTGTCATATTTGAGATAAGTACTGAAGAGCTCAAGGAAATTAGGAGGTAGAGAGAGGCTATTCTAGTCAGAGCACTGAAAAAGTAATTTTCAATGCATGTGTCCCAGAACCAGTAGCATCAGCTTCACTTGGGAACTTGTTAGACATGCAAATTCTCAGTCCCACACCTCAGACTCACTGAATCAGAATCTCTGGGGTGGGGTCCAGCAATCTGTGTTCTAACAAGCTCTATAGGTGAGTTTCATGTACCTTAATAGTGAGAACCACTGGACTAGATGTTAGTAATCTGAAAGAAAATGTTGTGTTTGAAGGACCTCAAGTTCTTCAGTATTGCTCAACTTCAGATTACATGTGGATAGTGGTAAAGTTTGAGGATGAAAAAGTAAGGTAAGATGACAAAGTGCATGATGTACCCTCTTGTGGAATTTGTACTATATCAATTAGAATGATGGAGAGCTACTAAAACATCTGTAAGCAGGGCATTAATAAGAAATTATCCATTAAAATAATTCTAGGGGCAATGTGAGGAATAAGCTGACTTCCTGATTAGATGAGGTTGCCCAATGAAGCAAGGTAGTAATTGGTTAGGAGATTAAAAGATGTCACAGTTATGGAAGACTTCTAGAGGCTGGAAAAGGATTACCTAACTCCAAATCAGGATGGGCAGAGGAGGAGAGAGAAGTCAAAGATCTGTTTCAGGCTTTTGTTAGTGAGTAGATGTTGAAGCTACAAAAGGCAATTAAAAACAACTGAGACAGATTGGTTCTGGATGATGGAGTAGAAGGACGTGCTCTCACTCGATCTTGGGAGAACACTGGAATCACAACTAACTGCTGAACAATCATCAACAGGAAGACACTGGAATGCACCCAAAAACATACACCATATCCAAAGGCAAAGGAGAAGCCACAGTGAGATGGTAGGAAGGGTACAATCACAATAAAATCAAATCCCACAATTGCCTGGTGGGTGACTTACAAACTGGAGAACACTTATACCACAGAAGTCCACCCACTGGAGTGAAGGTTCTGAGCCCCACATCAGGGTTCCCAACCTGGGGGTCTGGCAATGGGAGGAGGAATTCTTAGAGAATCAGACTTTGAAAGCTAGTGGGATTTGACTGCAGGATTTCAACAGGACTGGGGGAAACAGAGATTTCACTCTTGAAGGGCACACACAAAGTAGTGTGCACATAAGGACACAGGGGAAGGAGCAGTGACCCCATAGGAGACAGAACCAGAACTACCTGCTAGTGTTGGAGGGTGTCCTGCAGAGGTGGAGGGGTGGCCCTATCTCACCATGAGGATGAGGACACTAGCAGCAGAAGTTCTGGGAAGTACTCCTTGGCATAAGCCCTTCCAGAGTCTTCCATTAACCCTACCAAAGAGCCCTGTAGGCTCCAGTGTTGTGTTGCCTCAAGCCAAAAAACCAACAGGGAGGGAACTCAGCCCCACTCATCAGCAGTCAAGCAGATTAAAGTTTTACTGAGCTCTGCCCTCCGGAGCAACAACCAGCTCTACCCACCACCAGTCCCTCCCATCAGGAAACATGCACAAGCCTATTAGATAGCCTCATCCACCAAAGGGCAGAGAGCAGAAGCAAGAAGAACTACAATCCTGCAGCCTGTGGAACAAAAACCACATTCACAGAAAGATAGACAAGATGAAAAGGCAGAAGGCAGGGTACAGATGAAGGAACAAGATAAAAGCCCAGAAAAACAGCTAAATGAAGTGGAGACAGGCAACATTCCAGAAAAGAATTCAGATTAATGAGAGTGAAGATGATCCAAGACCTCAGAAAAAGAATGGAGACAAAGATTGAGAAGGTGCAAGAAATGTTTAACAAAAACCTAGAGTAATTAAAGAACAAACAAACAGAGATGAACAATAAAATAACTGAAATGAAAACTACACTAGAAGGAATCAGTAGCAGAATAACTGAGGCAGAAGAATGGATAAGTGACCTGGAAAACAGAATGGTGGAATTCACTGCTGCAGAACAGAATAAGGAGAAAAGAATGAAAAGAAATGAAGACAGCCTAAGAGGCCTTAGGACAACATTAAACCCAACAGCATTCTCATTATATGGGTCCCAGAAGGAGAAGAGAGAGAGAAACAACCCAAGAAAATATTTGAAGAGATTATAGTCAAAAACTTCCCTAACATGGGAATGGAAATACCCACCCAAGTCGAGGGAGTGCAGAGAGTCCCAGGTAGGATAAACTCAAGGAGAAACATGCTGGGACAAATAATAATCAAACTGACAAAAATTAAAGACAAAGAAAAATTATTGAAAGCAGCAAGGGAAAAATGACAAATAACATGCATGGGGACTCCCATAAGGTTAACAATTGATTTATCAGCAGAAACTCTGAAGTTTCTGCCAGAAGGAAGTGGCATGATATACTTAAAGTGATGAAAGGGAAGAACCTACAACCAAGATTATCCTACCTGGCAAGGATTTCATTGAGATTTAATGGAGAAATCAAAAGCTTTACAGACAAGCAAAAGCTAACAGAATTCAGCACCACCAAACCAGCTTTACAACAAATGCTAAAGGAACTTCTCTAACTGGGAAACACAAGAGAAGAAAAAGACCTACAAAAACAAGCCCAAAACAATTAAGGAAATGATAATAGGGACATACATATTGATAATTACCTTAAATGTGAATGGATTAAATGCTCCAACCAAAAGACACAGGCTTGCTGCATGGATACAAAAACAAGACCCATATATATGCTGTCTAAAAGAGACCTACTTCAGACCTAGAGACCCATACAGAGTGAAAGTGAGGGGATGGAAAAAGATATTCCATGCAAATGGAAATCAAAAGAAAGCTGGAGTAGCAATAGTCATATCAGATAAAATGGACTTTAAAATAAAGAATGTTAGAAGAGACAAGGAAGGACACTACATAATGATCAAGGGATCAACCCAATAAGAAGATATAACAAATATAAAGATATATGTACCCAAATTAGGAGCATCTCAATACAAAAGGCAACTGCTAACAGCTCTAAAAGAGGAAATCAACATTAACACAATAATAGTGGGAGACTTTAACACCTTAATTACACCAGTGGACAGATCATCCAAACAGAAAATTAATAAGGAAACACAAACTTTAAATTCCACAATAGACCAGATAGATTTAATTGATATTTATAGGACATTCCATCTGAAAGCAGCAGATTACACTTTCTTCTCAACTGTGCACAGAACATTCTCCAGGATGGATTACATTTTTGGTCACAAATCAAGCCTCAGTAAATTTAAGAAAATTGAAATCATATCAAGCATCTTTTCTGACCACAACCTATGAGATTAGAAATCAATTACAGGAGAAAATGCGTAAAAAACACAAACACATGGAAGTTAAATAATACATTACTAAATAATCAAGAGATCACTGAAATAATCAAAGGGGAAACCAAAAAATACCTAGAGACAAATGACAATGAAAACACGATGATCCAAAACCTATGGGCTGCAGCAAAAGCAGTTCTAAGAGGGAAGTTTATAGCTATACAAGCCTACGTCAAGAAACAAGAAAAATCTCAAATAAACAATCTAACCTTACACCT